>NC_056078.1:21450000-23950000 GCF_016772045.2 Ovis aries
TCAGACATGCAAATGATACAAACCTAATGGCAGAAAGCAAAGAGGAACTAAAGAGCCTCTTTTTTCTTTTTTAATTTTAAAATCTTTAATTCTTATGCAGCTCAATTCCAGAAAAATAAACGACCCAATCAAAAAATGGGCCAAAGAACTAAAAAGCCTCTTGATGAGGGTGAAAGAGGAGAGTGAAAAACTGGCTTAAAACTCAACATTTTAAAAAGTAAAGTCATGGCATCTGGTCCCATTACTTCATGGCAAATAGATGGGTAAAAAAATGGAAACAATGGCAGATTTTTCTTTCTTGGAATTGAAAATCATTGTGATCATTTACTGCAGTCATGAGATTAAAAGACCCTTGCTCCTTGGAAGAAAAACTATGACAAACCAGACACTGTAGTAAAAAGTAGAGACAGCATTTTGCCTACAAAGGTCCAGATAGTCAAAGTTATGTTATTTCCAGTATCACATACAGGTGTGAGAGCTGGACTCTAAAGAAGGTTCAGCACCAAATAATTTATGCTTTTGTATTGTGATGCTGGAGAAGACTCTTGAGAGTCTCTTGGACAGCAAGGAGATAAACCAGTCAATCCTAAAGGAAATCAGCCCTGAATAGTCATTGGAAGGACTGATGCTGAAGCTGAAGCTCCAATACTTTGGCCACTTGATATGAAGAGCCAACTCATTGGAAGAGACCCTGATGCTGAGAAAGATTGAAGGCAGGAGGAGAAGGGGATGACAGAAGATGAGATGACTGAGTGTCATCACTGACTCAATGAGCATGAATTTGAGCAACCTCTGAGAGACAGTGAAGGACATGGAAGCCTGGCACGCTGCAGTCCATGAGGTCACAAAGAGTTGGACAGGACTTAGCAAATGAACAACAAACAACAAGAGGCAAGTCACTATGTTTTCAGGAGTGAGGCAGCCCAATATCTGGTCTTCTGTCCCATATAATTCCAGGGATAGATGGTGTTTTGTTAAAAAAATATTATATATATATATATATATAGTTTATAATTTTAGGGGCCAGTAGATCCTTAAGTCAGCAGATTTACTGGCTCCTGAGGGACCTCCCACAGAGCTTCCCAAACAGCTGATAAACTTTAACGTTCCTCTTCTGCAGTGCATCATGCAGCAAATTCAGATCACATCGGGCCCACATCACCTCACTTTGTGTGGTTTTGGTCATGAAGAGCTCATGAAATATTCACAGGGAACATGAGAAACCCTCAGTGCACTCTTCTGACTGTTAGCAATAGACGACCTATTCTTCTGACCCAGGGACCTTTTGTATTCTGCCAGTATTCATTACCCTGCAAGTAAAGTACAATGTCAGACCCTTCAATTTCTTATATAAAGGAGTTTCTTATGTTAGGATTCCTAGAAATGAGTTTTGTTCATCAGTTAGTATGTTTTTCAAATGTTATTTCTTCTGATACTTTTCATTCTCTTCTAGGAGTCTAATCACATGCACATTAGATCACTTTAACCTGATAATTGTTTTATCATCATCATTATGTAATTATATCTTCTCTATTTTATTTTGAATAATTTCTAACTGATTTTTTTTAATTTGCATATCTCTTTTTTCTGAAATGTCTATTCATAAGTTAATCTTATCTAGTGTATCTTTTATCTCACACACATTAGTTTTCACATTTACAACTTAAATTTTTGATCTGATGTATACAGTCTTTGGGGAGAGATAATTCTTTCTGGACTGATTCTGTATATCTTGCTAGCAGAGGAACTGACTGTCATTATGTTTACGAGGATGTTTGTAGAGCAGACAGCCTTAGAAAATAGAGATAGTGTCTCCCTCTGGAGTAAGAGCAGGATTACTTATTTTTAATATAGTAAACATAAGATTTTTCCTCTGAGACAAAGGGGGAATTTATTTGAACTTTATTTTAAAAGGTTTTAATTATATTTAAGGCTTCTCAGCTGTGATAAAACCCACCATAGGTATAGCATTCACCTAAGCTGAACGATACAGTTTTTTGGGTTTTTTTTCCTCGTTGGTTTTATGTCCCAAATATATGCTCTTTTTCTGCAATAGTTACAAAAAAGAAGAGATGAAGGAGGGCTATGCTATGGGAATTCTCTCCCTAAGCTTTCAAGAGATAATGGTAGGAACAGTTTTCTGTTGTATTAAATTTTCTTCAACAAAGAAATGGCAAATATTTTAATAAAACCAATCTGAACAACAACACCTATTGCTAATGTCAGAAACAATTTCACAGTAACAAATAAATTTCATTTAATTTTTTAGAAAAGATTGCATTTAGGTATTCAAATTGATTATCTTATTTCTACTCTCTTTCTAGTATTTATCAGAAACAAAATAGAATCCAATAATCATTGCTTTCAAAAGTAGTCATTATGTAAATAAACACAAGAAAAAATATATTAAAAATATTAAAAATCACTGGGTTTTTTTTTTTTTTTTTTTTTTGGTTTTTTTTTTCAAGACACCAATCCTCCGTCTTCAATGAGACCTCTTTCTATATATATTTCCTTGAACTTTCCAGGCATTTTCAAAATCTTTCCTGCTAACATTTATGCATTTCTCTATGAATGATTTTTCAATTAATGAAACATGCACACAAAAATTAAACCAAAGTCATCTCTGTATTCTTCTACTGTTGAAGTAAATGTCAAAAAAGTTTGTCACTATGTTTTTGGAATGATGCAAAACTAAGGAAGCAAGCCAAGGTTTCTTCAATTGTATAAATTTGTTTTATAGTATTATAGTGTTTAACTGACATTATTATTCATCATTGTATTTAACATTAATGTTTTTCCCATTTAATTATTTTATTAGAGAAGAACGATTATATTTTTCTATAGTGCATGGCTTTTTATTGCTTTGCATGTTATCAGGAAGGTGAGAGTTAAATTTTATTGAATTCTAAGATACATTTCTAAGAGGTAGAAGCATAGCATAAACGCAAGAAAAGCTCAGTATGGTAGGGTCTGTGCAGGATTTAATATGACCAGATCATAATTCCTGACTTCTCAATACTCAATCCAATTGGAGTGAACAAATACTTGTATACATAATTTAATAGTAGGTCTATAAATGCTCAATAAAAGTGCATTTTCATTCAATAGAAGTTTGGAGTGATGGGAACAGTTTTGAGTCAAGGGGTCTAGAAGACTTCTCAAGGGAACTATAGATGTTCTTTCTCTGGAATTATAGATAAGAAATTTATAAGCAGAAAAAGTAGTTGAAAGAGATTGAGGAAGATTTTAAGCAGACTGAACCAATAAGCAGAGTAATCAAATTAACAATGTTTCTCTCTATCAAATAGCATTTATTCATTTCCAACTGTGGGTTTAAGATTTGTTGCTTAACTTCTACGAGCTCCTCTAGGATTTTTCCTCCTATTACTTTGGAAGTAAAGGGTGATTTCACATAAAGTAGTTAGCACAGTGACTGGCATATGATCAGCACTCAATAAACATTTACTTGTATTTATCATGGCTATTATTTAGTTCAATTCAAAAATATAATAATGCCAAAACTTTGGGGCTTCTTTGGTGCCTCAGACAGTAAAGAATCTGTTTGCAATTCAGGAAACCCAGGTTCAGTCCCTGGGTCAGGAAGATCCTATGGAGAAGGGAATGGCTATCCATTCCAATATTCTTGCCTAGAGAATACCATGGACAGAGGAGCCTGTTTTATGGAAGTAAATTCTATCAGGATTTTAATATTTGGTGGATGAAATTTTTAGCTAAACTTGTACTAATCTTATGTACATTAGTACTACTTTTTCTTTATTCAGTAAAATATGATAGGTGTCATATTTCTCTTATTGAGGTCTTCCTTTCTCAGTATTGAATATCCAACATTCTTACATAGTTTTAATTTTAATGCTAATTTGCTAAGAAAGTATATTGAATCAGTGGGTTAGATAAGGAATTAATAAAAGCCAAAAATATGGTGTTTGAATAAGTTATCATGGCATAGAACATATTTTTAAAATAAATCAATTATTAACCAATAACATGCATCATAACATTGTTATACTGCATTATGGGGAACTTCTGTGTCTGAAATTGTACCAGGGGATGAAAATGCCTAAGAATAATTTATGGGATAATTTAAATTACCCAGGTTATATTGATTATCTCTACAGTAGCAAAGTGAGGTACAGACTTCCAGTGCTCTTATTCATATCAGCCATCCCTGACTGGAAAGAAAATAATAAATTTCCTATATGTTTGCTGAAACAATCCTAAATTGTTCCTATTAAAGTCTCTTTCTACAGAGATTAGGTAAGAGACAGTATTTATAGAATTATTGTCATCTTTTGTCAAATGGGATTTGTTATAATAACATGGCCTGCTAGTTCATAAATTATCTCCTGAACTAGTGTTATCTTTGCCCTCTGTCTCTGCGAATGAAAACTATTTTTACATTGAAATCCTCTGGAGGGGGTAGGGATAAATTGTAAGATTGGAACTGACATGCACATGTCATTTTACATAAGATAGATTACTAATAAGGACCTACTTTATAGCACAGAGAACTCAATACTCTGTAATGGCCTATATGGGAAATAGTCTAAAAAAGATTGGATATATGTATAATTAATTCACTTTGCTATACACCAGAAACTAACACAATTTATACCTCAATAAAAAGTTTTTAAAAAGAAACCCTCTGGAAATTGATATTAAATGAAATATGACAAAATCAATGTAATCTTGGAAACTTATTTACACATTCTCTGAAGTAGTAGCATTTATGATTTACGAGTCATTTGGCAATTTAGGCAGTATTACATTTATTGTGTTTTGCTCTGCATAGGTTATTAGCATTTCATATATAAAAATCCTTTCTCTCCAATCTAGAATAAATATACTAAGACAAGTGCAAGAAAAACATCAACATAGACAAAACCAATGGAGGGCAAAAACTGTGCATTATTCTTTAGATCACCTTTATAGGATGAATAACATCTTCTTTATAGCTTAACATGCAGATATAAATTCAATGAAATCAGAGAGATATTCAATATATTTATAAAGTTAGGATTACCACCCCCATACACTGTTGTGTCTTTCTATTCCAAAACAACTTGACACAATTTTGGGATATGATTTGATTTCTATGACAGTCCTATAATTCTTGTTTGATAGTCATCACAAGTATACACTTTACTTTTATTTCCAAAGAGAAGCTGTGTTTAGGGCTATTACAGAGAACCTCACACAAACATCTAAATTGTTTTCCTTAACCTCCTCAAAAGCTCAAAACTGGGTTGCTTGCATATAACTGCCAGACTCTCTAACAAGAATTTTTGAAGCTGTTTACTCTTCTTTAGTGCATGGATGATTGATATGATAAACCATAATAGCTCCAATTATATAAATGCATGTTTATGAACTTTTTAAAATGCATACTTTCTATACAATGTACTCTTAACAGCTCCTTCAAAGTTGTTAAGATCTATTGTTTTATAGACTATCTGAGGGTGCTTCCTAATACATAAATCTTCAACTCTTTAACATTGATATTAGTGACAAAAATGGGACATAAAGCTTTTTGTCATTGCAGTTATAGCTTATAATGAAAATAACATGTCTTACTTGCATATCACTAATTTGTGGCTTCTCTTTTGCAGTCTTTAAGTGTGTATGTATGTACACAGAGATTGAAGTGCCAGCAAGCAAAATAAAATTAAGCACCTATTCATAACTCTTAAGTAAGTATTGAACACGTTTTTATTCAGTACGATAGTTTAGCAATCTGGTTTAAGTTTACTTTAATCAAAGGCATATGGCTTTTAAGTTATGCATAATAAAAGTACAATTATTTTAAAATATTTATATAGTTATTTGGCAGTAATATTGTTAAAGATGATTATATAATTTACATTATTTATGTAAATTTTAAGCCATCTGTAAAAGTACAGATGAAACAAAAGTTATGCTTGACAGATAGTTTAAGAAATGTACCTATATAGCAGTCAAATTCCAGATCCGCTTAACAAGTTGTCATTGGACTGTCCTCATCTAATGATTAGTTTTGTCACTTTAGTTGAACTCAACAGAGATTTGAGACATGAACCCACATTGCTTGTGGATCTTACTCTTAAACATAGCTGTTTACTTAATTTACAGAGATTCACATCATCTAGGAAATAGACTATCCATCAATTGTCTCAACATTTCATGTGTTAGCCTGACAATATGATGTTCTCCTTCCTAGCAAAGTGGTTGCACTTGGATTCTAAAGATGTTTAAATTGTCTTCTTAATTCCTTAATTTTATTTCCTACCCTCTCTTCCCACCACTTTCTACCATTCCTTACCACTTGGAAACCAAAATATACCCATTAATAGTATATTTGTCCTTTACCATATGCAGTTTATTTAACAGAACTTCTGTTTGACCCCCCAATCGAACATTGTCTTGATGAGATTTCATTATTCAGCTACAAACCTGAGGGTTTCCCATGATCATAGTTCCAAAGAGGGGTTTTGTAAATTGACAAGCTTGGATTTTAATCTCAGTTCTGCCACAGAGAAGTTATTTACCTTTAAATTTACTGTTTGAATCTGTAAAATGTAGAAAATTTTACCTGCTATATCAAGAGGTTGTGAGAATTCACTGAAATCACTTTACTGAATCCTAATCTTACTGAAATAAGTAAACCACCTCACTCTGTGTTGCTATGTGTGGGAAAACATCCTCAATTGGGAAAACACCCCTTATATTTCACTTAAATTTTGGTATTTAGATATAACATTTCAAGCTACACTACTATGCAACTCCTGTATTTCTGGGTTTGTTTGCTTGTTCAAGGATGCCAAAGCATGTGCTTACATAAACACTCTCTTCACAAGACAGCATGCTTCATAGTAGCAGAAGATTTTTCTATTCCTCCCCAGAGATGCTCAGACATTTTTCCTTTTATTGAGGAATAAATAAATGATAATTAGAGTTTCATCAAAAAATAAGGCTTTCTTGTTAAAAATCTCTCATTTAGAGATTCAGTTCAGTTTAGTCACTCAGTCGTGTCCGACTCTTTGTGACCCCATGAATTGCAGCACACCAGGCCTTCCTGTCCATCACCAAGTCCTGGAGTTCACCCAAACCCATGTCCATCAAGTCATCCAGCCATCTCATCCTCTGTTGTCCCCTTCTCCTCCTGCCCCCAATCCCTCCCAGCATCAGAATCTTTTCCAATGAGCCAACTCTTCGCATGAGGTGGCCAAAGTATTGGAGTTTCAGCTTTACCATTAGTTCTTCCAAAGAACACCCAGGACTGATCTCCTTTAGAATGGACTGGTTGGGTCTCCTTGCAGTCCAAGGGACTCTCAAGAGTCCTCTCCAACATTACAGTTCTAAAGCATCAATTCTTTGGCACTCAGCTCTCTTCACAGTCCAACTCTCACATCCATACATGACCATTGGAAAAACTGTACCCTTGACTAGATGGACCTTTGTTGGCAAAGTAATGTAGAGACATCACTTTTCAATATGATATCTAGGTTGGTCATAACTTTCCTTCCAAAGAGTAAGTGTCTTTTAATTTCATGGCTGCAATCACCATCTGCAGTGATTTTGGAGCCCCCCAAAATAAAGTCTGACACTGTTTCCACTGTTTCCCCATCTATTTCCCATGGAGTGATGGGACTAGATACCATGATGTTAGTTGTCTGCATGTTGAGCTTTAAGCTAACTTTTTCACTCTCCTCTTTCACTTTCATCAAGAGGCTTTGAGTTCCTCTTCACTTTCTGCCATAAGGGTGGTGTCATTTGCATATCTGAGGTTATTGATATTTCTCCCAGCAATCTTGATTCCAGCTTGTGCTTCCTCCAACCCAGCATTTCTCATGATGTACTCTGCATATAAGTTAAATAAGCAGGGTGACAGTATATAGCCTTGATGTCCTCCTTTTCCTGTTTGGAACCAGTCTGTGGTTCCATGTCCAGTTCTAACTGTTGCTTCCTGACCTGCATACAGATTTCTCAAGAGGCAGGTTAGGTGGTCTGCTATTCCCGTCTCTTTCAGAATTTTCCACAGTATATTGTGATCCACACAGTCAAAGGCCTTGACATAGCCAATAAAGGAGAAATAGATGTATTTCTGGAACTCTCTTGCTTTTTCCATGATCCAGCGGACATTGGCAACTTGATCTCTGGTTCCTCTGCCTTTTCTAAAACCAGCTTGAACATCTGGAGTTCACAGTTCACATATTGCTGAAGCCTGGGTTGGAGAATTTTGAGCATTACTTTACTAGCATGTGAGATGAGTGCAATTGTTCAGTAGTTTGAGCATTCTTTGGCATTGCCTGTCTGTGTGTGTTAATTGGAATTTTGATTCCATTGACTCAAAAATCACAACACATTATTCTGTCATCCTACGACTGTTCTTTTGTTTCACAGCTTAATATCAGAGTAAGAAGGGCCCTTAAATACATAGCCCTGGATCCATATTTTGCAGGTGAGAAAAATTCAGAAAACTGGAAAGGGACATAATCTAAGCACACTGGAAGTGTTATAAACAGATTTGAACTAGGTGATACCTCATTTAATGCATTTTGTCTACCATACAACTTAGTATCAGTGAAAACATTTTCTATTTTATGAACAAATGACCCCATCCCAAGCACAAGCATGCCCTACTCCATCCTCCTGCTAAGAAAAGAGCTTCTGAAACCTCAAGATCAAATGTATGAAAAGACAAAATAAACAAGCAAACAAAAACAAAAAAATGAAAGACATGCCATACATGTCTACTGCAGACTTTGCTGACATTCCTTTGGATAAGATCTAGCCCAAGTGAAGAATGAATCCAACAGCCACAGTCAGTACAGGACCATACTCTCCCTTAATGGTTGAGGTATTTGAATGTCAATATAGCTGAACATTTTACTGCCAATATCCAGTCTCATGATCAATAATAGGGACAAATCATGATTTATGTCATTATGCTTCCAAATTGACAGTTTGGGAACCTTTCTCTTAAATGGAAACTTTAATAAGGCTATTTATTTTCTCTCTGTTTCTATAAAAAACAAACACAACAACTTTGGACATTTACAGTGACTTATAATAAGTTCTTTTTCTTCTGAAATTGTTACTTCCTTTCTGCCTAATGAATATTTACATGAATTAAAGACAGCAGAGAAACAAAGACGTAAAGTCTCTGCATCTCCCCCAGAATTATTAAGTTAGGGGGAAAACTAAGACTCCAGCATGGAGTACTATACTCTTTCTACAGAACTATACTTTCTAAACACCATTTTCGTTACTTTAATTTTCCATTAGAGACATTAATTGTACCCAAGTATACTTTTTTATGCTTAGTTGGAATGGTGATATTGGTTGCTAGTGACATCAGAACTGCATAATGTCCCTCAAACAACTCATTTTTATTTATGTCTTCAAACAAGGCTCATGAACTTATTTAATGAAAGGCCAGGCAATAACTATTTTAAAGCTATGGATTATATGTTCTCTATCACAACTACTCAACTTAAGAGTTTTACCATAAAAATCATCAATAAACAATGTCTAATGTGGCTCAGGGCCTTCCCTGGTAGTTCAGATGGTAAAGAATCCACCTGCAATGTGGGAGACCTGGGTTGATCCCTTGGTTGGGAAGATCCTCTGGAGGAGGGCATGACAACCCACTCCAGCATTCTTGCCTTGGGAATCCCCATGGACAGAGGAGCCTGGTAGGCTGCAGTTCATAATGTCGCAAAGAGTTGAACATGACTGAGCGAATAAGCACAATGTGGCTCAGATGGTAAAGAATCTTCCTGCAATTCAGGAGACCCAGGTTTGATCCCTGGGTTGGGAAGATCCCCTGGAGAAGGGAATAGACTCCAGTATTCTTGCCTGGAGGATAGCACGGACAGAGGAGCTGGCACGCTACAGTCCCAAAGAGTCAGATATGACTGAGCCCTGAGCACTTTCACTACCAATGAGCATTGTTATAAACCAAAGTCTTTATTTGTGAACAATGAAATGTAAATGTCACTTAGTTTTCACATATCATGAAATATTATTTTTTGGAATTATTTTATCACTTAGAAATGTAAAAATGACTCTTAGCTTATGGACTGTACCAAAAAGTTGATGAATTTAATTTGGTCTACAGGCCATAGTCCATTCCTGCCTTAGAGCTGCTTAAGGAGCACCTATTGAATAAGGGAGCATTTCTCAAAAGATTGCTTAACAACAATAGTGCCCTATCAGCTGTTATCTTACATTGCTCAAAAGAGATTTTGTCTGGGTAAATTATTTGAAGATTTCATCTACAATTTTATACTTTGATAAAGGTCTAGTATGCTAGATACTCCAAATATATTCCAAGAAAATACAGTTTTGATTTATAAACCATAAGTCATCCTTCAACATTTACTTATTCCGTATTTGTTCCTTACTTAATAAGTGCCAGACTAATTCTTGGATAAGCAAGTAACAAGAGAAAAACAACTGCTCTTGGGGGTATTGAAGTCTGCTGCTGCTGCTGCTGGGATTATCCAGGCAAGAACACTGGAGTGGGTTGCCATTTCCTTCTCCAAGGCATGAAAGTGAAAAGTGAAAGTGAAGTCTACTGTTAGATAAATAAATACTTAATTGATTACAATTTCAATAAGAGTCATAAAGACAGGAGTAAGAAAGTGTTATAAGTGTATATAAAAAGTTGATCTAGGATAGTCTGGAGGGTCAGGAAAGCTTTCTGATATGGTAAGGAGTGATATTTAAAATAAATGCTAAGAATGAATATTCTACCAGGCTAAGAGGAAGCAGAGAGTGCATGAGAGGAAATAGTTCATCAAATGGAAAAATATGAAATCACAAAGGAGTTTAGGAAATGTAAAAACTAACCAAGCAGTATACCTATAAAACAAGGGGAAGTCTGGGCAAAAAGTATTAAGCATATGGATAAGTTTGAAAAATGACAGCAAGATCACAAGGGGTAAGGGGAGGGTTGGGAATAGTCTATTATTAGGTATATGTACTATGCATGAAGTTTCACAGTATTTTTTGAAGATAGATTATTTTTATTTTTATTATTTTTTTAATCAGGGCCTTTTCAAGTCTATTCACCTTTATTTTTTTCCCTTATCATTTTTTTATTTTTTTTTAGCGAAATCACTATTTTTTAAAAGGAATATAATTGATATACCAAGAGAGGAGATAAATGGAATCACACAGAATGCTCAGTAAAACCAGAGAAAGCAGAAAAAGAAGCCTCTGGCAATAATATAAAACAGTTGCAAACATGGTTGATATTAACTTGAATACAGCAATAATAAATTTAAATGTGAATGGCCTAAACAATCAATTAAAATACAAATTTTTATCAAAATACACTTTAAAAGGCCCAACTATACATTGTCTGGAGAAGGCAATGGCATCCCACTCCAGTACTCTTGCCTGAAAAATCCCATGGGTGGAAGAGCCTGGTAGGCTGCAGTCCATGGGATCACGAAGATTCGGACACGACTGAGCGACTTCACTTTCACTTTTCCCTTTCATGCATTGGAGAAGGAAATGGCAACCCACTCCAGTGTTCTTTCCTGGAGAACCCCAGGGACGGGGGAGCCTGGTGGGCTGCCGTCTATGGGGTCACACAGAGTCGGACACGACTGAATTGACTTAGCAGTAGCATACATTGTCTACAAGAAACTTAATTTAAATGTAAAGTCCCTGATACATAAAAATAAAGAGATGGGAAGATATCACACTAACTGTAAACAAAAGCCAATGAAATAGCTTCATTAATTTCAGACAAAACATAATTCAGATTAAGTAAAATTATAAAGGAGAAAGAATGGTACTATTTTAAAGGACTCAATTCTCAGACATAAACATCCATAACACAGGTGTACCTAATGATACGGTATAAAAATGCATAAGGCAAAAACTGATAGATCTCTGAAGAAAAAAAGACAAATTCATTGTTATTAATCGATACATCAAGCAGGAAATAATTCAATAACCATAACATGACCTGACCAACAATAATAATCAAATTGATGTAATTATCATATATGTGCTAAGTTGCTTCAGTCCTGTCTGACTGTTTGCAACCCTTTGAACAGTAGCCTGCCAGGCTCCTCTGTCCATGGGGTTCTCCAGGCAAGAATACTGGAGTGGGTTGCCATGCCCTCATCCAGGGAATCTCTCCAACTCAGGGACTGAACCCCCATCTTTTACATCTCCTGCATTGGCAGGCAGTTTCTTTACCATTAGTGCCACCTAGGAAGCCCCATCATGTATGGGATGCTCCGTCCAATTAAAGCAGGGTATACATTCTTCTGCAGCTTGTATGAAGCATTCACCAATGCAGAACATATTCTGGATCATAAGCCACAGATTCACATAAAAGAATATAAATAATGCAAAATGTATTCTCATACTATAGCTGAATTAAACTAAAAATCAATAACAGAAATAGAGCTGGGAAACTCCAAGTATTTGAAAATAAATGACACTCATCTAATCTGAACCAGTGGATAAAACAAATCTCAAGAAGTTTAGAAAGTATTTTGAATTAAATGCTTGCAGTATGATTCATCAAAATTTGTGGGATGAAGAAAAGGGAGTGCTGAGCTTCCCAGGTGGCTCAGTAGTAAAGAAATCTGTTTCCAAATACAGACATGCTAGACACACCGGTTTGATCCCTGGGTCAGGAAGAGTCCCTGCAGTAGGAAATGGCAACCCAATCCAGTATTCTTGTCTGAAAAATTTCATAGACAGAGGAGCATGGTGGGCTACAGTCATTGGGGTTGTAGCACACATGAAATACATGTAATCTGATAATATACACAAAATAAAAATGATTTTTTGAAAAACACACCTAAATAATTTTATAATCTCCATATAAAAAATCATGATGTCCGTAGGACTTTTATAACTGGTAAATTCTGTCAAACAATAATGGAAGACGTGAAGACATGATACCAAATCTTCCCATTTCTTCCATGACTGAGCAACTGAACATACACAGCACGAAAACAAGTTAATATTTTCAGATATATAAATCAGAAATGACATAAAAATGAAATCAGTAATGAAAGTTTCTGCATTAAAAAACTAGAGAAAAAAGAGCAAATTAAGGAGAAAGATAACACTATAGCAGAAATTATTGAAATTGGAAAAAAGAAAAAAATACAAAAATCATGACACCAAAATCCAGTTCTTTGAAAGAATTAACAAAGTTGAGATTTTAGCCAGGCTAAACATAGAAAAGAGAATACAGAAAAAATTAAAATATCATAAATGAGAAAAGGGGCATTTTTATGACCTATTCCAGTGGACATTAAAACAATAATGTGAACCATGAACAGTTTAAAGCCCACAAATCTGATAATACACATGAAGCAAAACAACTTTTTGAAAGGCACACCTAAATACTTTTGTAATCTCCATATAAAAAATCATCATGTCCATATGACTTTTGTCACCGGTAAATTCTGTTAAACAAAAAAGGAAGACATGATACCAATTCTTCCCTTTCTTCCAGAAAAATAGAACCAGAGGTAGCACTTCCTAATTCATTCTACAAGTCCAGCATCACTCTACACCAGAGCCAGATAAAGATATTACAAGAAAGGAAAATATAAAACCATAATAACAATCTGCAAATGTTTATGGCAGCTTCATATCACTGCAAACTGGAAGCAACAGTATATTATTCTATAGTTCAATGTATGAGCCAAATGTGGCACATTCTTACAATAAAATATTATTCAATACTGAAAAGAAATGATGTATAACACCATAAGAAGACATGGATGAATAATGACGAACACTTAAAATGTATTAAGGAAAGAAGACAGTATGAAAGGTCTACATAATGTACTGTTCAATTATGGAAAAGGCCAAACTGTATGGAACAATAAACAGGGAATATATGTGAAGGGAGGATTAAATTGGGAAGCACAGTGGATTATCTGTGAATAACCACATGCAGAAGAATGAAATCAAACCTTCATCTTACAATATACACAAAAATTAAATCAAGAAGTATTGAAGAATTGAACATAAGGCCTCAAACTATAAAAATCCTAGGATTTCTTCCAAGAATGTGATAAACTTCTTTATATTAGTCTTGACAAAGTTTTTTGGATTTGACACCCAAAGCAAAGTCAACGAAACCAAAAACAAACGTGGGACTTCATGAAATTAAGAAATTTCTACACAATAAAAGTAAACCATTAACAAAATAACAGACAACCTATGCAATGGAAAAATATTTGCAAATAATATAAGGGATTAACCAGTATAGAGGGTTCTCAAAAAAATTTAGAATTACCGTAGGATTCAGTAATTCCACCTCTGGTTATGTATCCAAAAGAAATGAAGACAACATCTTGAAAAACCAACTGCACTCATATCTATTGCTGCATTTTTCATAATAGCCATGATATGGAAATAACCTAAATGCCTGTCAATAGACGAATGTATAAATTACCTGTCTAAATACCTAATATAGACACAGACATATATCTCACATATATTTAAATATTACAAATACTTAACCATGAGAAAGAAGGAAATCTTGTCATCTGCTGCAACCTGGATGAAACTTCAATTTCAGTTCAGTTCACTCAGTCATGTCCGACTCTTTGCATTCCCATCACCACAGTATGCCATGACTCCCTGTCCATCACCAACTCCCAGAGTTTACTCAAACTCATTTCCATTGAGTCAGTGATGCCGTCTAACCATCTCATCCTCTGTCGTCCCCTTCTCCTGCTGCCCTCAATTGTTGCCAGCATCAGGGTCTTTTCCAATGAATCAGGTCTTCGCATCAAGTGGCCAAAGTATTGGCTTCAGCTTCAACACCAGTCCTTCAAATGAACACTCAGGGCTGATCTCCTTTAGGATGGATTGGTTGGATCTCCTTGCAGTCCAAGCAAGTCTCAAGAGTCTTCACCAACACCACAGTTCAAAAGCATCCATTCTTCGGTGCTCAGCTTTCTTTATAGTCCAAATCTTACATCCATACATGACTCTTGACTAGACGGACCTTTGTTGGCAAAGTAATGTCTCTGCTTTTTAATATGCTCTCTAGGTTGGTCATAACTTTTCTTCCAAGGGGTAATCATTTTTTAATTTCATGGCTGCAGTCGCCATCTGCAGTGATTTTGGAGCCCCAAAAAACAAAGCCAGCCACTGTTCCCCCATCTATTTGCCATGAGTGATGGGACCAGATGCCACGATCTTGATTTTCTGAATGTTGAGCTTTAAGCCAACTGTTTCGCTCTCCTCTATCACTTTCATCAAGAGGCTCTTTAGTTCTTCTTCACTTTCTGTCATAAGTGTGGTATCATCTGCATATCTGAGGTTATTGATATTTCTCACAGCACTTTTGATTTCTGGAAGTGCTTCATTCAGCCAATCATTTCTCATGATTTACCCTGAATGTAAATTAAAGAAGCAGGATGACAATATACAGCCTTGACAAACTTCTTTCCCTATTTGGAACCAGTCTGTTGTTCCATGTCAAGTTCTAACTGTTGCCTCCTAACCTACATAAAGATTTCTCAAGAGGCAAGTCAGGTGGGCTGGTATTCCCATCTCTTTCAGAATTTTCCAGTTTATTGTGATTGACACAGTCAAAGGCTTTGGCATAGTCAATAAAACAGAAATAGATGTTTTTTTCTGGAACTCTCTTGCTTTTTTGATGATCCAGCGGATGTTGGCAATTTGATCTCTGGTTCCTCTGCTTTTTGTAAAACCAGCTTGAACATCTGGAAGTTCACAGTTCACGTATTGCTGAAGCCTGGCTTGGAGAATCTTGAGAATTACTTTACTAGCTTGTGAGATGAATGCAATTGTGCGGTAGTCTGAGCATTCTTTGGCATTGCCTTTCTTAGGGATTAAAATGAAAACTGACATTTTCCAGTCTTGTGGCCACTGCTGAGTTTTCCAAATTTGCTGGCATATAGAGTGTGGCACTTTCACAGCATTATCTTTTAGGATTTGAAATAGCTCAACTGGAATTCTATCACCTCTACTAGTTTTGTTCATAGTGTTGCTTCCTAAGACCCAATGAACTTCACATTCCAGGATGTCTGGCTCTAGGTGAGTGAACACACCATCGTGATTATCTGGCTCATGAAGATCTTTTTTGCACAATTCTTCTATGTGTTCTTGCCACATCTTCTTAATATCTACTGCTTCTGCTAGATCCATACCATTTCTGTCATTTATTGAGCCCATCTGTGCATGAAATGTTCCCTTGGTAACTCTAATTTTCTTGAAGAGATCTCTAGTCCTTCCCATTCTATTGTTTTCCTCTATTTCTTTGCACTGGTCATTGAGGAAGGCTTTCTTATCTCTTCTTGCTATTCTTTGGAACTCTGCATTTAAATGGGTATATCTTTCCTTTTCTCCTTTGCTTTTTGCTTCTCTTCTTTTCACAGCTATTTGTAAGGCCTCCTGAGACAGCCATTTCACCTTTTTGCATTTCTTTTTCTTGGGTATGGTCTTGATCCCTGTCTGTTGTACAGTGTCACAAACCTCCATCCATAGTTCATCAGGCACGCTGTCTATCAGGTCTAGCCCCTTAAATCTATTTCTCTCTTCCACTGTATAATCATAAGGGACTTGATTTAGGTCATACCTGAATGATATGCTAAGAGAAGTAAAACAGAGAAATTCTGCATGTCATCCCATATATATGAAATCTAATAATAAATTTGTAAAGACTAGAATGTTGGTTTTAGAGGCTAAGAAGATGAGGTTGACCAAAAGCTGTGAGTCTAAGAGTACAAACTCCTAGTATTGGATAAATTTCTGGATCTAATGTGGAAACAGTGACAGATTTTATTTTCTTGGGCTCTAAAATCACTGAAGTGACTGAACTCATAAAATTAAAAGACACTTGCTCCTTGGAAGAAAAGCTATGACAAACCTAGATAGAGTATTAAAAAGCAGAGACATCACTTTGCTGACAAAAGTCCATATAGTCAAAGCTATGGTTTTTCCAGTAATCATCTTGGATGTGAGAATTGGACCATAAAAATGGCTGAGCAACGAAGAATTGCTGCTTTTGAATTGTGCTGGAGAAGACTCTGGAGAGTCTCTTGGACAGCAAGGAGATCAAACCATTCAATCCTAAAAGAAATCAACCCTGAATATTTACTGGGAGGACTGACACTGAAGCTGCATTATTTTGGGCTCCTGATATAAAGATCTGACTCATTGGAAAACACCCTGATGCTGGAAAAGATTGAGGGCAGGAGGGAAAGGAGATGGCAGAGGATGAGTTGGTTGGATAACATCACTGAATCAATGGACACGAGTTTGAGCTGACTTCAGGAGATAGTGAAAGACAGGGAAGCCTGGTATGCTGCAGTTCATGGGGTGGCAAAGAGTTAGTCATGACTTAGGGACTGAACAACAACCAATGTACAGCTTGATGATTACAGTTAATAATCTCTATTATATACTTGGATTTTGTTAAGAGAGTGAATCTTCAGTGTCCTCATTACACACACACACACACACACACACACACACACACACACACACACACAGATTGGTAACTATGTGACATGTTGGAAATTTTAGCTAAAGCTAGCTATGGTTGTAATCATTTTGTAATATACAATTGTATCAAATCAACACATTTTTCATCTTGTAAAATGTAATGCATTATACAATGTTACATGTCAGTTACATCTCAATAAAGCTGGAAAAGAAACAATTTCAGACTTTTCAGAACTTAACAGTGCTGTGGGAAATAAGAGAGAAAGACATGTTAAGAAGAAGCATTCAGGTTCCTACCCTCTTGAAAAACTAGGATTCATTCCAAGGAACATATTTAAAGAGTTCTAGAGATGAGATGAATCATGGTCCTCTTTTGCTTACTTAATTTTCTATTCATAATAGTTTGATACTGAGTATATTTATATTTATTAAAAAACATTATATACTAAGCCCTTGAATTTGATATGAATATAATTCAGCAATTCTCACATTATCAGTATAGTTTCTCCCACTAAGTGCAGTATGAAAGCATTTAATTTAGTAGAATTAAAAATACCTCCTCAAGGAATTTCGTCATGGTCCATTTGCTAAGACTCTGGGCTTTCGCCTCAGAGGGCATGGGTTCAATACATGGGAGGGGAACTAAAATCCCACAATCCTCATGGCATGGCCAAAAACAAAACAAAACAAAACAACAACAACAACAAAAATACTAGCCATATCAATATGGGGATGCTAGGAAGTGACAAAACTGTACACAAAATTCATACCTGCACCTAAATAAAAGGAGAAGTTGATTCAGGTTCTACATTTTCAAATTTTCATGAAATAAAAATATCATCCAGCACAAATAGCCCTTGTAGCAGCTACATTTTGGAGAGGTAAACATTTAAATTAAGATGTATTGGAATTGATTATGACCCCAAACTCTCAGTTTAAAGATTGTAAGGAGGATTTAAACTTCCAATTTATATGAATTATCATGACTTACTCTAAAATTTGGCAGGGTGGAGGAGGGGGGATGAATTGCGTTTCAATTTAAGTGCTGACTTACCTTTCTTCAATGAAGTATAAAATGGAATCGTAAAATACATTAACTTAGCTTTTAGTCTCTCAAAGGGTAATCAACTTCATTTATTCATTGACTCTTCTGTCAATATCTAAAGATACTGCTTCAGTGAATATTCCTTTCATCTATATGACTATTTGTGTTTGTGATTATTAAAGACCTAGAATGAGCAGAAATGTTGTGTTAGGTCTTGGAAAGAGATTTCTAATTCCACCATTTACTTTCTTTTAAGAAATGTCTTGAGAAATTCATGCCACTTGCCTGGAGGCAAGCATATCTCAGTCCTGGTGAATTAAGCTCTGAATGAATTGGCCCAATTCCATTATGTTAAGTCTGAGAAATGTTGCCTTTAACCACTGAAAGGTTTATAATTTATTAAAGCTGCATGATCGTACAATTCAGCCCCTTGAAATGGATCTCAGCTTGATTAATTAATTTGGGAAAACATGCTTTCTTGAAATAGAGAAAACACATTCTTTAAAATGCCTAAATTGCTGGTATGTGTGTATTGTGGACATAAAAGAGATAAAATATTGAATATTCCAGTGATAAAGTACATCCTGAAAAATATTTTTATGCAGTCATCTGCACATAGAAAAATATTATTTGTGAAAATATAGGAAAATATAGTATGTGCATCTACAAAGGAATGAGACCTTGAGAAAAACTGTAACCATAAAATGACAGTTCTTTGAATGACCCACTAGAATCACTCATGAAAAGGGCTATTTTCCCTGTAGCTCAGATACTTCTAGTTTTATATCAGCCTGATTCTCTAGACCTAGGAAGGAAAAGATGGAAGACAAAGGAAGATGAATGTTGAGAAAAGGAGGGATTCGTTATAAGAAGGTTGGTGGCTTTACCCTCATTAAGTGAAATTGTACTGAGTTCAGGAATGTCTATTAGTTCCAGGACCACCACCATTGGACAAAGTTCAAATCGCTGATGCTTCAGAAAGTTAAATGAGGGGACTTCCCAGGTAGTCAGGTGTTTAAGAATCCACCTACCAATTCAGGGGACACAAGTTCCATTCCTGGTCCTGGAAGATCCAACATGCAGGGGACAACTAAGCCCATGCATCCCAACTACTAAGCCCATGCTGTAGACACCATGCTCCACAACAAGAGAAGCCACCACAGTGAGACGCTCACACAGCAATTAGAGAGTAGCCTCCACTCTCTGCAACTGGAGAAATCCTGCTGCACAGCAGTTAAGTTCCAGCTCATTCAAAAAAAAGAGAGAAAAAAAATAAAATTGCATATAAAGTCAGAGTTATCAAATTGCTCTTGAAGTACATGGGAACTTTAATTGGTCTATAGAAATGCTATATACCCAAGAAGATTAAGTGAAGACAAAATGAGATATTTTAGAAATGTTTCTGAGGGCCAGGGGAAGGTTGTTTTTTGTTTTATGTTTTTCACACTTTTAGTGTTGGGATCAAATTTTTTATGTTGCTGAGAAGGGACAGAGGAAAATGAGAAACTAATCCATGAGAACAAACACCAGTCTTCTCTAAAAATGTCAAACTGAGCATCTCATCTAATTTCCCAGATTATTATCTCTGCTATCTCAACTTGCTATCTCCACCTCATCATAAACACTCCCCCCCCCCCCATTACCCTGCATGTAAAACACACAAGTGCAGAAATCCAGAAGGGTGCAGTCTCCATTTTGGATCCAGGGACTGTATAAGACTGTTTTAGAATAAACATTCAGCAGAAGAGAAATAGTCATAAATTAATAAATAAAGACAAGAAAGAATAATGGATAGGGCCTCCATGGAGGCTCGTGGTAGAAATGGCTCATTATGCTGACCTCACAAACAAAGAATAAAAATCATAGTGATCCTTATGACTGACCAAATTGCCCAGACGACATTCTGTTTTCTGTTGCCTACCTTTTCAAGGCTATGAAACCACCAGATTCCTGACCTCTGGCTACATGAACATGGGACTCAACTACAGGCTAAAATTTAACCATCCCTTCAGAAAATTTTTCATTGGCAGGGTATAAGAAAGACCCTGTCAGTAAGGGAGGACACTGGTTCTTCTTAAGGGCCAGTCACCCTCTCATTTCCCTCTAATAAATTTCCCTTTTCCTGACAGCCCAGCTCACTTTTTTTCTCTGCACTTGCCTCACAATAACATGAACACCTATTCTGTTTGTATTAGAACCTTAAGTAAGTCACTTAATTTCTGAGTCTATTTTTTTTTCTTTAAAACAGATGTAAACTATATATTTGTTCAAATCTGATTCAAAAACACCTCCAGATTTTTCCATACATTTTACCCTTGGACCATTGCAAAGGAATCCAGTCATGATTTTTTTAAAAAATCTAGTCATTGAATTAGAGTTTGCATTCTGTCTCAGCATGAAAATATGTGCACCACACTTTTCTCATTTTGCAACAAGCTCCAATATGCTTCTTTGTCAACACAGAAAACTCATTAAGAATAGAGACAAATTGGAAGTTACTCTTCATTGTTTCTGAGTGAGAACACACAGACCCAATCCCTAGAAGAACCCCAAATTTACTTGCCAAAAAGTAAGACAATTTACTTGCCAAAAGTAAACTGTCATAAGTTGTGTGCTCACTTGCTATAAACTCATCTGAAGACTTTAAAACAATGAAATACATGAAGCATTTAATTTAAATGATACTTCATCTGTTAATGGTATTTGTGCCAATTTTCAATAGCTTTTGGTAGTGTTAATGTAATTTGATTTCTGAGCAATTAAGCAATGCATTTAGTACTTGCAAAATGATTAATTAGAAACTTTGGACAATATGCCAAAAAGTTAACTTTTCCTTCTTATGTAATTTATTTTCAAAGCATTACAGGAGACTAGTTTATTCAATTTCAGGCTTGGTATTGATCTTAGAGGTTATATAGTCCAACTGACAATTTGATACATAAACCAGGTCTACATTTTCCCAGGTTGCTAGGTGCCCAGTATATTACTGGAGATCAGTGTAGAAGCAACTCCAGAAAGAATGAAGAGACAGAGCCAAAGCAAAAATGACACCCAGTTGTGGATGTGACTGGTGATGGAAGGAAAGCCCAATGCTGTAAAGAGCAATATTATACAGGAACCTGCAGTATTAGGTCCATGAAACAAGGCAAACTGGAAGTGGTCAAACAGGAGAAGGAAAGCGTGAACATCGACATTTTAGTAATCAATGAACTAAAATGGACTGGAATGGGTGAATTTAACAGAGATGACCATTGTGTCTACTACTTTGGAAAGAATTCCTTAGAAGAAATGGAGTAGCCATTATAGTCAACAAAAGAGTCCAAAATGCAGTACTTGGATGCAATCTCAAAAATGACAAAATGATCTCTGTTCATTTCCAAGGTAGACCATATAATATCACAGTAATCCAAGTCTATGCCTTGAGCAGTAATGCTGAAGAAGCCGAAGTTGAATGGTTCTATGAAGACCTACAGGACCTTCTAGAACTAACGCCCAAAAAAGATGTCCTCTTCATTATGGGGGACTGGAATGCAGAAGCAGAAAGTCAAAAGCTACCTGTATAACAGGCAAAATTGGCCATGGAGTACAAAACAAAGCAGGTCGAAGGCTAACAGTTTCGCCAAAAGAACCCACTGATCGTAGCAAACACAATCTTCCAACAACACAAGAGAAGACTCTACAAAAAGACAGCACCAGATGGTCAATACTGAAATCAGATTGATTCTATTCTTTGCAGCCAACAATGGAGAAGTCTACACAGTCAGCAAAAACAAGACCAGGAGCTGACTGTGGCTCAGATCATGAGCCAAATTCAGACTTAAATTGAAGAAAGTAGGGAAAACCACTAGACCCATCCAGGTATGAAGTAAATCAAATCCCTTACAATTATGCAATAGAAGTGACAAAGATATTCAAGGGATTAGATCTAAAAGACTGCCTGAAGAACTATGGATGGAGGTTTGTGACATTGTACAGGAGGCAGTGATCAAGACCATCCCTAAGAAAAAGAAATACAAAAATGCAAAATGGTTGTCTTACAAGGCCTCACAAATAGCTGAGAAAAGAAGAGAAGCTAAAGGCAAAGGAGAAAAGGAAAGATATACCTATTTGAATGCAGAGATTCAAAGAATAGCAAGAAGAGATAAGAACGGCTTCCTCAGTGATCAATGCAAAGAAATAGAGGAAAACAATAGAATGGGAAAGACTAGAGATCTCTTCAGGAAGATTAGAGATACCAAGGGAACATTACATGAAAGATAAGCACAATAAAGGACAGAAATGGAATGGACCTAACAGAAGCAAAAGATATTAAGAAAAGGTGGCAAGAATACACAGAACTATGCAAAAAAGACCTTCATGACCCAGATAACCACGATGGTGTGTTCACTCACCTAGAACCAGATATCCTGAAATGCGAAGACAAGCTGGCCTTAAGAAGCATCACTACAAACAAAGCTAGTGTAGGGAACGGTATTCCAGTTGAGCTCTTTCAAATCCTAAAAGATGACGTTGTTAAAGTGCTAAACTCAATATGCCAACAAATTTGTAAAACTCAGCAGTGGCCACAGGACTGGACAATGTCATTTTTCATTCCAATCCCAAAGAAACATAATGCCAAAGAATGTTCAAACAACTGCATAATTGTACTCATCTCATAGGCTAGCAAGAAAATTCTCAAAATTCTCCAAGCCAGGCTTCAACAGTATGTGAACTGTGAAATTCCAAAAGTTTAAACTGGATTTAGAAAAGGCAGAGGAACCAGAGATCAAATTGCCAACATCCGCAGGATCATCGAAAAAGCAAGAGAGTTCCAGAAAAACATCTATGTTTACTTTATTGACTATGCCAAGCCTTTGACTGTGTGGATCACAACAAACTGTGGAAAATTCTTCAAGAGATGGGAATACCATACCACCTGACCTGCCTCTTGAGAAATATGTTTACAGGTCAGGAAGCAATAGTCAGAACTGGACATAGAACAACAAACTGGTTCCAAATAGGAAAAGGAGTACGACAAGGCTGTATATTGTCACTCTGCTTATTTAACTTATATGCAGAGTACATCATGAGAAATGCCAGGCTGGACAAACACAAGCCAGAATCAAGATTGCCAAGAGAAATATCAGTAACCTCAGATACGCCGATAACATCACTCTTATTGCAGAAAGCGTAGAAGAACTAAAGAGCCTCTCTATGAAATTTAAAGAGGAAAGTGAAAAATTTGGCTTAAATCTCAACATTCAGAAAATGAAGATCATGGAAGCTGGCCCCATAACTGCAACCATGAAATTAAAAGCCACTTGCCTCTTGGAAGAAAAAGTATGACCAACCTAGATAGCATATTAAAAAGCAGAGACATTATTTTGCCAACAAAGGTCCATCTAGTCAAGGCTATGGTTTTTCCAGTCATCATGTAGGGATGTGAGAGTTGGACTATAAAGAAAGGTGAGCGCCAAAGAATGGATGCTCTTGAACTGTGGTGTTGGAGAAGACTCTTGAGAGTCCCTTGGATCACAAGGAGATCCAACCAGTCAATCCTAAAGGAAATCAGTCCTGAATATTCATTGGAAGGAGTGATACTGTAGCTGTAACTTCAATATTTTGGCCACCTGATGCGAAGAACCAATTCATTGGAAAAGACCCTGATGCTGGGAAAGATTGAGGGCAGGAGGAGAAGGGAACGACAGAGGATAAGATGGTTGGATGGCATCACCGACGCTATGCACATGGGTTTGAGTAAGCTCCGGGGGTTGGTGTTGGACAGTGGAGCCTGGCGCACTGCAGTCCATGGTTTTGCAAAGAGTCAGACACGACTGAATGACTGAACTGAACTGAACATTTTCCCAAGGAGTTGCTTAAAAAGTTTTACCTTCCAAGGAAGATTAGTCCATTGTTGAAGAGTCTGAACATTGAAACAAACAAACAAAGGAAAGCAACTAAGCCACTTACATTATATAATATTGAATGTTACTGAAAAAAAAAGTAAACCATCAAAAAACTAGATTAATTCAGGTGTAAAGTTTAAACTGCAAAAGCAAAATGAAAAAGAAAAAGCCAAAATTACATAGTAAATGGGGTTGCTAGTGGAACAGTAAGTGACAAGGCCAGTGGGAAGGGAGGATAAACTTAAATTTCTGAGTTGAAAAGCATATCATTAATTCTAATGAATAGCATAACTACTATAGTTAGTAACACAATATCATACAGTTAAAATTTGCTAAGGAGTAGACTTTATGTTCTCACAAAAACAAACAGAAAAAGTGACTGTGAGAGGTGATGGATGAGCTAATTAACTTGATTGCATGTAATCATTTGACAACGTATGTATGTATGTATGAAATCATCACAGTGTACATCTTAAAACATTCTGTTTTTATATAATTTATTGGCCATATTAGGGGCACGACTTGGGTGTAGTATAAACCTTAATGATTGAGTTTTCTGTTTCTTTCTTTTTTTTTTTTTTTTTTCCTGTAATGCAGTTACCTAAGTTAAGCTTTGATTGCTGAGGCATTTACTTCAAAAAGGGCTCTCTGAATAAACAGGCTGTCAACCACATGGGTAGATAAAGAACCAGGAAATGCACCCTGCATGGGAATCCTCCCTCCCCTTTACACACACCCAGTATATTTGGTTGTAGAGATCTTGTTTGATTTTAGCAACTGGCCATTTGGGATTCTTGTTTTTCTCTAGGCTTTAAATTTCCACTCTCATGTGGGAATTATTCACCAATAAAAAGTGAACCCACAAAATCCTTATCAAAGAAAGAAAAGAAAAAGAACATTGCTTATCAACTAGTTCTCAAGGATGATGTCGTTAAGGAATTAAGAATGAAAACTAGGATAGGCACTCTGTGCTTTGGAAAAACAGACCAGTTGGATAGTTAGATGCATATCTCAGGAAGAATTCTAATGAACCCAGACTTTTGCATCTCCCATATGTAGAAAAGCACTATTATCATTAACTTGGAATATCCATTCTTTGTGACTAGCAATAATCTTTAACTAAGATGTATGCTGAACTGAACTGAAGATGTATGCTGAATTACTGATATTACTTTACTAAAAATTATATTTATACTAGTTTCTCCTCTATTTCTTCAGAGGAATTTCCTCAGAGCTACTGAGAGGCTGTCTCCTGGGGTATCAGTTCAGTTAGGTCAATCGCTCAATAGTGTCCAACTCTTTGCAACCCCATGAATTGCAGCACGCCAGGCCTCCTTGTCCATCACCAACACCCAGAGTTCACCCAGACTCACGTCCATCGAGTCAGTGATGCCATCCAGCCATCTCATCCTCTGTCGTCCCCTTCTCCTCCTGCCCCCAAACCCTCCCAGCATCAGGGTCTTTTCCAATGAGTCAACTCTTTGCATGAGGTGGCCAAAGTACTAGAGTTTCAGATTCAGCATCAATCCCTCCAGTGAACACCCAGGACTGGTCTCCTTTAGGATGGGCTAGTTGGATCTCCTTGCAGTCCAAGGGACTCTCAAGAGTCTTCTCCAACACCACAGTTCAAAAGCATCAATTCTTCGGCACTCACCTTTCTTCACAGTCCAACTCTCACATCCATACATGACCACTGGAAAAACCATAGCCTTGACTAGATGGACCTTTGTTGGCAAAGTAATATCTCTGCTTCTTAATATGCTCTGTAGGTTGGTCATAACTTTCCTTCCAAGGAGTAAGCGTCTTTTAATTTCATGGCTGCAATCGCCATCTGCATTGATTTGGGAGGCCCCACAAATAAAGTCTGACAGTGTTTCCCCTTCTATTTCCCATGAAGTGATGGGACCAGTTGCCATGATGTTAGTTTTCTGAATATTGAGCTTTAAGCCAACTTTTTCACTCTCCACTTTCACTTTTATCAAGAGGCTTTTTAGTCTTCTCCACTTTCTGCCATAAGGGTTGTGTCATCTGCATATCTGAGGTTATTGATATTTTCCCCAGCAATCATGATTCTAGCTTGTGCTTCCTGCAGCCCAGGGTTTCTCATGATGTACTCCACATAGAAGTTAAATAAGCAGGGTGACAATATACAGCCTTGATGTGTTCCTTTTCCTATTTGGAACCAGCCTGTTGTTCCATCTCCAGTTCTAACTGTTGCTTCCTGACCTGCATATAGGTTTCTCAAGAGGCAGGTCAGGTGGTCTGTATTCCCATCTCTTTCAGAATTTTCCACAGTTGATTGTGATCCACACAGTCAAAGGCTTTGGCATAGTCAATAAAGCAGAGATAGACGTTTTTCTGGAACTCTCTTGCTTTTTCGATTATCCAGCAGATGTTGGCAATTTGATCTCAGGTTTCTCTTCCTTTTCTAAAACCAGCTTGAACATCTGGAATGGTATTAGGTAAAGCCCTGAATAAAACTTAGGTTGTCACAACTCGTATGTTGTGCATTTTGCTTTATGTTGGAGCCTGAGAATCAACCCTTGCTGGCCCTCATGACTTCAGTCAGTCAGAGCCTGGACTGTGTCAGCACAGAATGACCTTTGCCCTGATCCTATGATGAAATCTCCTTTTTATCATCAAAGCACACCTCTCTACAGGGAATAACTATATCTGCCCTTCACATATATGCATCCACCCTTAGGTAAAAGATCCCAAGTCTTACTTTTTGGGGAGACCCTGCTTTGGGAAATGCTCACCTGGTAGCTAAACTGGTAAAGAATCCACCTGCAATGCGGGAGGCCTGGGTTTAATCCCTGGGTTGAGAGGAGCCCCTGGAAGAGGTCATGACAACCCATTCCAGTATCTTGCCTAGAGATTCCCCATGGAGAGAGGAGCCTGGTGGGCTACAGTGCATGGAGTCGCAGAGTCAGACACGAGTGAGTGACTGAGCACACACATCTCAGCCTTGGGAAATGCCTCTGGAGTTCTCCTTACTTGTTGAAAGGAATAAAGTCCTCCCTTCTCTTGATCCTCAACTTGGTTGTGATCCATGACTAGATACTTGCCAAGAGCTAAACCCAGTTTTCAGGTAACAAAACCAGCACAAAACACCTGGGCCCCTAGTAACATGACTAAAAAAGGACCTAAATGTTAGTTATAACTAATGGCAGAGTTCTGGAACTCGTATAACCCTGCATCAGAACAAGATGTCTTTTTCTAAAGAAAGGACGTTTAGATTTTTAGTGTAGTAACATTCTAATTTGCATCTAAAACTTGCACTCTGAGGGGGTTAAACCTTTAACAATATTGGTCAAATAACTGGGTGATTCACCTGCTTTCGTGCATTTGTGTTTTGAGCCTTACAACGTAAACACTATTAGAAACTGGATTCTAGAATTCTTCTTAGGCAGGGTATTCTTTTTGCTTTCAGCAATTCATCAATGAGTGATTGATAGAAAACAAACGATACACTATTGCCTGAGGCATGGCTGCCGGTAAAGCATCAGAGAAGACAGTTGATAAATAAACAAAGAGGTGCACATTAGTTTTGCTGACTTTTTTTTTTTTTTCCTCCTAAGGGCATGGGGTCATGTCAAGATTAGAAAAGATAATAGAAAACAAGACATGATAGTGGGGATATGAAAGCATGTGCTATCAACTGATGCTATCAACTGATGAAGAGAGAAACCACTGGGTACATGTGAGTAAAGGGTACTTCGCAGAACAGAAATTTCTAATAACTGTTTTTCTTTTTCTTTCCTACGCAATATGTGTTTTAAATCCTGACCAAACCATTAGCATTTATTTCCAGAGGCTAATGAAGGTGAAAAGACTAGGCATTTTATGTATTTCAGACATGGTACAGAAATCCACAAGGAAGGAACTGCTCAGAGGGAGAGAAAAAAGCTTTGATGGGAAAATGCATAAGTAGGGATTAAGTGTCAGGCTACCACAAGACATGACATAGGTCAGAGTTATAGGTGAAAGGTTAAAGTTAGCTTGATTTTACTAATAGCTGATAAAGGCTATTTTATCCTAGGGCTCATGGGCATTTTACATTATAAGAAAAGTACCACATATGACTAGTTTAAATATAGATTTCAATTATTGGCAAAAGACCAAAGAATTGTTAGCTTTTGACTGGTCAAATAAACTTAAAGTGTGATTGGTCCATGGCAAGTGACACACATTTACCTGACTATCTTGCAGCAAAGTGTGGTTGTGCCAGTTTTATTTTACAAAGTACAACTTACATTTTTTTCGTTTTGCTATATTTACTTGAAACATTTCACAATATCGGTTTCAAAGACTTCTATAATTAAATTCCTCCAAGAAAAATGTCCCCAAGACTAATGGCTCAAAATATGTTTATTTATATCATATATATTATAAAAACTATACTGTGAAATAGAGCAAAAACATAGTCAATGTCAAATTCACAGTCTCTTATTAGACCAAGAATATATTGATCATATATTTGGCTAATAGGATACCAAAGTTTCTAACACAATTCAAACCATCAGTTCAGTCACTCAGTTGTGTCCACCTCTTTATGATGCCAGGGACTGAAGCATGCCAGGCTTCCATATCCATCATCAACTCCCAGAGTTTGCTCAAACTCATGTCCATCGACTCGGTGATATCATCCAACCACCTCATCCTCTGTTGTCCCCTTCTCCTCCTGCCTTCGATCTTTCCTGCCATCAGGATCTTTCCAGTAAGTCAGTTCTTTGCATCAGGTGGCCAAAGTATCAGAGCTTCAGCTTCAACATCAGTCTTTCCAATGAACACCCAGGACTGATCTCCTTTAGGAGGGACTAATTGGATCTCCTTGCAGTCCAAGGGACTCTCAAGAGTCTTCTCCAACACCACAGTTCAAAAGCATCAATTCTTTGGCCCTCAGCTTTCTTTATAGTCCAACTCTCACATCCATACATGACTACTGGAAAAACCATAGCTTTGACTAGATGGACCTTTGTTGGGAGTGTAAGGCCTCTGCTTCTTAATATGCTGTCTAGCATATTAAGGTTGGTCATAGCTCTCCTTCCAAGGAACAAGAATATTTTAATTTCATGGTTGCAGTCACCATTTTCAGTGATTTTGGAGTCCAAATAAATAGTCTGTCACTGCTTCCATTGTTTCCCCATCTATTTGCCACGAAGTGATGGGACCAGATGCCATGATCTTAGTTTTTTGAATGTTGAGTTTTAAGTCAACTTTTCACTCTCCTCGTGATGCTCTTTAGTTCTTCTCTTTCTGTCATAAGAATGGTATCATCTGCATATCTGAGGTTATTGATATTTCTCCTGACAACTTGATTCCAGCTTGTGGTTCATCCAGTCCAGCATTGCACATGATATACTCTGCATATAAGTTAAATAAGAGTGACAATATACACCCTTGATGTACTCCTTTCCCAAATTGGAACCAGTCTGTTGTTCCATGTCTGGTTCTAACTGTTGCTTTTGACCTGTATACAGATTTCTTAGAAGGCAGGTCAGGTGGTCTGGTATTCCCATCTCTTTCAGAATTTTCCATTTGTTGTGATCCACACAGTCAAAGGCTTTCACGTAATCAATAAAGCAGAAGTATATGTTTTTCTGGAACTCTCTTGTCTTCCCTATGATCCAATGCATGTTGGCAATATGGTCTCTGGTTCCTCTGCCTTTTCTAAATCTAGTTTGAACATCTGAAAGTTCACGGTTCATGTACTGTTGAAACCTGGCTTGGAGAATTTTGAGCATTATGTTGTTAGCGTGCAAAATGAGTCCAATTGTGTGGTAGTTTGAACAGTCTGGCATTGCCTTTCTTTGGGATTGGAATGAAAACTGACCTTTTCCAGTCCTGTGGCCACTGCTGAGTTTTACCAATTTGCTGGCATATTGAGCACAGCACTGTAACAGCATCATCTTTTAAGATTTGAAAGAGTTCAACTGGAATTCCATCCCGTCTACTAGCTTTGTTTCTAGTGATGCTTCTTAAGGCCCACTTGACTTCACATTCCAGGATGTCTGGCCCTAGATGAGTGATCCCACTATCGTGGTTATCTGGGTCATGAAGATCTTTTTTGTATAGTTCTTCTGTGTATTCTCGCAACCTCTTCTTAATGTCTTCTGCAAAGGCCAACATAATTCTGCCAAGAGCAAACTTTAGCAGGGCAAAAGCTAACAGTTTTGCTTAGAGAATGCACTGGTCATAGCAAATACCCTCTTCCAACAACACAAGAGTTGACTCTACACATGGATATCACTAGATGGTCAATACCAAAATCAGATTGATTATATTCTTTGCAGCCAAAGTTAATGAAGCTCTATACAATCAGCAAAAAACGAGACTGGGAACTGACTGTGGCTCAGATCATGAACTCCTTATTGCAAAAAGTCAACCTTTAGTTCATGACTTCCATACCACACAGTTGCTTTTTGTCTTTTGAGCTATTTTTCAAAAGCATAACTTAAGAATTATATTCTTTGTCTTTTAGGTTTATATTTTACGAAGTCCTAACACTTCTCCATATTTAAAGCAGAAATAATGAAGATATATCATAGTATTATTATTTTCATTAATAATTTTATTTCTAAGATGCTCCCTATATGAAATAAGCTCTCTGCACACAGCTTAATTATTGGGATTGGGTAGAGACCAGTAATTTTTTCTAGGGATTTCTTGACAAGAAGGCAGTTAAGCTGAAAAATGACTGCAAAGCAATTTATCTGAACAAATATTTTGCTCATTTGGGAAAACAGCTTACTTTTCATAGAACATTTTACTTACATATATTCTTTTTAGGGTCTCAGTTTGCTGGTGTCTGAAATAATAAGTGAAAGTTTTAGTCTCTCAGTCCTGTCTGACTCTTTGCTACCCTATGGACTGTAGTCTGCTGGTTACCTCTGTCCATGGAATTCTCCTGACAAGAATACTGGAGTGGGTTGCCATTCGCTTCTTCAGGGGATCTTCTCAACCCAGGGATCAAACCCATGTCTTCCTCATTGCAGGCAGATTCTTGCTGTGCCTACCAACCCTAAATTATGACATTACAAATGTTGCCCAATTATGATGTTTTCTTCTCCTTTAAAAAAGCTAAGTTAAGTAAGAGTTAAATTTGATTAGTCAGTAGTTTTACTGGTGCTTTTTTTTTTTTTTTTTTTTGGAAGATGACAGTCATCAAACTCTAACTAGTTATTTACAGCACTATGCCTGTTACATTATTTGTAAATAGAAGTCAGTATGGTTTTAATGATTGCATGACATAGTTTAAGTAATAAATTAATGACAGTTCTAAGAATATCATGACTATTCAATAAATATTGTTCATATTTGGTTAAAAATATTAAGAGAAATCTCATGGGTCTTAGAAATACTTGGACACAAAATAAATTTAATTTCTTATAATAAAACAGTTTCCCCTATAGAAAATTATGTTAAATGCAAATTATGTTCAACTATTTCTTAACTTCTTTTACTTTAACTTAATTATTTAAACCAGATGAGGTGACTTGCTAATGTATTTTACTGAACACTAGGCGCAGTTTCTTCAGTTAGGTGATAAATTTTAGAAGGAGTAAAAGAATTAACAAATATACTTTCACCACCTTTTATGTGAGATACTCTAATGAAAGGAATATAAACAGTTCTTGGAGAGAAATAAACCTATGAAAATATGAAAACACAAATTTTATTGAAGGACAATAATATCTAGAGCATGAGAAAATGGAGTGAGAAAGAGTAACTGATAATCACCCAAGGAAAATAGATTTATTTTTGCCCTGGTAAAATCCACCTATAAAATTAATGCAGCATTACCTTTTCATTGAACTGTTAAAATATGGCCAACATGTTTCTATTTCTTCATTAAAAGTGCTTTTATTCATAGGTTGATAGAACAAAGCTGACACAACAGTAAACCTTTCACAAACACGTTAGAGTTTGTCTAAATTTGGCCTCTTTTTTTTTTTTTTTTTTTTGCTTCAGTATGTTTTCACATCTGGCCAAATCAAAACCATCTTTAGATTGTGAGGAACTACATTGCAAGAAACTAAATATGAAGTTATTTTACCTGCTAACTTCACATTCAAAAGAGAAAAATGTTTCATAAAATTCTCATAATCACCAATAGAGCAAACATCCTTATTCGTTAGTCACATTAGTGAATTTATTGCCTAATGTGTCACAAATATTTCTGTAGAAGCCTTTGGTTCTCTTTTATTTAATTTTTTTATTTTTAAAATAAGTTTATTTATTTTAATTGGAGGTTAATTACTTTACAATATTGATTTTGCCACACATCAACAAATGAATGGATAAGAAAGCTGTGGTACATATACACAATGGAGTATTACTCAGCCATTAAAAGGAATACATTTGAATTAGTTCTAATGAGGTGGATGAAACTGGAGCCGATTATACAGAGTGAAGCAAGCCACAAAGAAAAACGCCAATACAGTATTTAAAAGTTTTATTATGAGCCATATGAGAAACTTTGTCAAGTCCTATTAACAAGTTACCTGAGTTTTCAACTTAGCTAAATTTCTGTCCTCAATGTGATGGGAAATGTTTGCATTTTTCTGGAGATCTTACTTATACAATTTCATGAATCACATTTCTTCAGAACTGAGTGGTGTTTTTATTGATGTCACAGACATAGCAACAGGGACTGACTTTTCAATTCTTAAATTATTTAAAAGCAAAAAGCACACAGATGAAATATCTTTGGATGAGAATGGGTAAAACATTTAATCAGCAGTTGGCTTCTTCCTCTTATTCTTTGTCTTCTTCCTTTTTCTCTTCCTTGTCTTCCACTTTTTTCCCCTGTTCTGCTTCCCCTTCTCCTTCATTTCTATTATCAGCACAAGCAGCTATCCTCTTAGGGCCACATTTTGACAAAGAAACCTAGACCTTTCTCATCTTAGAGTTTTATAAAGTCAAATATCTAATTTATGGAGACAAAAGCCATATTGAAATTTGTTTCTGCATAATCAGATAATTTCACTCATTAAGCTAGTGTTTATCAAACTCTGGGCTGTGATATCAGTGTAAACAGCATTAAGTACAAAATAATTAGATTTTATACATCATGATAAGCAAATGGATCTATTTTAAAATATTAACAAACTTCTACTTGATTATCCATTGTGAACTCTCATCTCCATTCATGGGGATTCTGGAACTAAATTTTATAGAATCCCTTCTACATAGTTTTCCTATTTAGAGCCTTCAATTAAGAAGCACTCAAGTGAGATTTTGAAGGTAGGAGGGACAGAAGGGCTTTCTGGTGACAGTTTATACAGACTCACTCATAGGCTGAAATCGATCTTTTGAGTATTATCTTGCTTTTAAGGATGTAGACAAATAAAATTGGTGGCAGTGACGACCCCTTCTGAGTGCCCAGAGCTTCACATTGTTGAAACTGTGGGTAATTATTAGTCAAATTCACCTAACCTGGCTTCACTAATCAAGCTCGTTTTATTTATTGCTACAAAAGACTTGCAGGTCTTCCAAGAGGCAGGTGTCCTAAAGGATAATGTCCTAAACGATAACCTGAGTTGTTTTTTTTAGAGATTTGGAGTCAGCAGTGTCTAGTCTGAGCTAAACTGGTTAAGATTGAAATTGAACATGCAGAAGCCTACAGATTAGTTATGTCTGTGCAGAGCCATGATTACACACCTTTCCCCATGGACCCCACGTTTCCCACACTCCCTACGTATCCTAAGTGTTAGAACATCTTCCTTCTTATTCTTTATTCCATAGATAGCCCTTTACTTTTGGGATGCCAGTTTTCAGGATCCTGTCTTGCTGTTCATTGGGCGAAAGGATCCTGGTTCAGTAATATCGTCTCTGAACCATTGAGTAACGCTAAGATTTACCAGCTTCATTCTGTCATAAAGTTGAGACTTTCGTCAGCCTTCAGTGTTTTCCTATAAAGCCTGAGACAAGTGATGGCCTCTAGGTGAGTTCCAATGTGTTATAGCTTTTAAACTCTGCTTCGTTTTTTTTTTTAATTCCACCAATACTTCCAAAGATATATATAAATCTAATGTTATGATTTCTCTGATGAAAACACTTTACTAGCTTGTTTGTTCTATTTGTGTGTATGTGTGTGTTTGAGTTGTATGGTGGTGGTTGGGCTTCCCTGCTGGCTCAGTCAGTAAAGAATCTGCCTTCATTGCAGGAGACCTGGGTTCAATCCCTGGGTTGGGAAGGTTCCCTGAAGAGTTGTATGAGCTGTTTGCATAATTTGGAAATGAAGCCCTTGTTGGTCACATTATTTGCAAATATTTTCTGTCAGTCTATAGGTTGTCTTTTCCTTTTGTTGATGGTTTTCTTTGCTGTACAAAAGCTTTTACGTTTGATTAGGTCCCGTTTGTTTATTTTTGTTTTTATTCTATTGCCTTGGGAGAATGACCTAAGAAAACATTGGTACAATTTATGTCAGAGTATATTTTGCCTATGTTCTCCTATGGAAGTTTTATAGTGTTCTGTCTTATATTCAGGGCTCCTCTGATGGCTCAGATGGTGAAGAATCTGTCTGCAGTGCAAAAGACTTGGGTTCAATCCCTGGGTCAGAAAGATCCTCTGGAGAAGGGAATGGCAACCCACTCCAGTATTCTTGCCTGGAGAATCCTAAGGACAGAGGAGCCTTGTGGGCTAAGTCTTTAAACCATTTTGAACTTACTTTTGTGTATGGTGTAAGGGTGTGTTCTAGTCTTCATTAATTTGCATGAGACTATCCAACTTTACCAGCACCGCTTGCTGAAGAGATTGTCTTTTCCCCATTGAATATCCTTTTCTCCACTGTCAAAGATTAATTGACCATAGGTGTGTGAGTTTATTTCTGGGCTCTCTATTCTGTTCCATTGATGCGTACGTCTATTTTTGTGCCAATAACAAATGCTATTTTGATTGATATAGTTCGGCAATGTAGCTTTGCAATATTGCACCTCCAGGTTGCTATGGCAATTCTGGCTCTTCTATAGTTCCATATACATTTTAGGATTATTTATTCTAGTTCAGTGAAAAGTGTCTTGGGTAATTTGATAGGATTCACCTTAAATATGTAGATTGCTATGAGAAGTTTAGCCATTATTAACAGCATTAAGTTTTCCAACCCAAAAGAGTGGGTTATCTTTCCATTTCTTTGAAACATCTTCAATTTCCTTTATTAATGTTTCGTAGTTCTCAGCCTATAAGACTTTCACCTGCTTGATGAGGTTTAGTCCTAAGTAAGTTTTTTTTTCCTTGATGTAATTTAAAAAGGGATTGTTTGCATTTCTTTCTTTCTTTCTTTCTTTTTTTTTTTTTTTCAGATGGTGCACAGGGAATGCACAAGGTTTTTGTAGTCTTTGTGTGTATGTGTGTGTGTGTGTTTTAGTTGGAGGATAATTCGTTTACAATGTTGTTTTGGTTTCTGCTGTACAACAACATGAATCAGCTATACATATACATATATCCCATTCTACCCTTCTAGGTCATCACAGAGCACCAAGTAGTATTCCCTGTTCTATGTAGCTATTTCTCCCTAGCATATATATAATGTATATATATATATATATACATTAATGCTTCTCTCTCAATTTGTCCCCCCTTTCCTTCCACCACTGTGTCCACAAGTCCTTTCTGTATGTTTGCATCTGAAGAGCCTAAGCCATCCCATTTTGCCAAAAAAAAAAAAAAAAAGACTCCATTTTAGAGTTCTGAGGAAAGAGTCTTTGGAAATCCCCTGACCTCACCCCACCACCTGCGAGCCAATCAGATCCCAGATCAGGATCTCCTGACTTTACATTCAGGACTTATGACCTGCCCAGGAAATTCGAATTAAGCCCGGAAAATGGGAACCAAGCAGAACCCGTGGCCAGCCCAGGAAATGAAAACTAATCAGACCTAACCCTTCCACAGAAGGTAACCAATTAGACATCTCCCGGAAAACGGAAACTCCTGTTTTTCAAATTTTTCACGCAAGAATACACTATATAAGCAATGTAACCCAGAGTTCGGGGTTCCTCTCCTTAGCCACTGCGTCGGTAAGCTGGGAGCCCCAGCTCGAGCTTGGTAATAAAAACTCTCTTGCTTTTGCATTGGATGTTGGCTCCCTAGTGGTCATTGGGAGATTTTGTGACTTGGGCATAACATTTGGGGGCTCGTCCGGGATCTCCCATTGGCCCCGCAGGGAAACTGATCCGGAGAGTTATCCACAGCTGGTAAGCTCTTCTCTGTCTCTTTGTTTCTGATAAGGCCTATTTTCTGAAGCCAGTATATGACTCAGGTGGATGCGCCGGTGGGTCCCCGGCCCCTTCGGAGGGGATGGAGTGACCATGTTCTCTATAGACGATAGCAGGTTGTTCCCACTGAACGGCCGGAGGCCGTCGTCTTACTTTCAGTTTTGCCTACGGACTCCCGGAGGTCTGTATCTTCTGTCTCTTTTTTGTCTGTGTGCCTATCTGTACTGTCTGTGTTAATTTACCAACATCTGACTGATCTAGGAATGGTGGGGCAAAGTCAAATCTAACCCTACCCCTCTATCCCTGATCACTGACCATTTTAAGGAGGTCAAGATGTGTCACATGACCTCAGTGTGGAAATTAAGAAAGATAAATTAATCACTTTTTGCAGCACAGAATGGCCAACCTTCCACGTGGGATGGCCCCTAGAGGGCACCTTTGACTTGGAAACTGTGCACCGAGTCCGAGACATCATCTTTTGACCGTGGAGCGGATACCCTGACCAAGTTCCCTATGTCATAGTGTGAGAAGATCTCATATTGCGCCCACCTCCATGGGTAAAACCTTTCTTGCCTCAACAGGGATTTTTTCACCGCGCAGGTGCTGGTGACACGTGTCAGAAAGAACCTGAAAAATCCCAAGGAACCTGAACCAACGGCGCTGCTGTACCCCATTTTACAAGGGGGAACAGAGGAAGAACTTCTCTTCCCACCCCTTTACCAACCCCTCAAGCCACTGCAGGCCCCTGCTATCCCTCCACCTAGGGCCAACACATCAGAAAGGGGACCTGCACAAAATACTCGCCATAGGCGAGCCATGTCTCTGGTGGGACCAGTAGACTCAACTGTTGCCCTCCCTTTACAAGTGGCTGGTCCCCCCCCCACAAGGAAGAGAACCAACCTTATCAATACTGGCCCTTCTCTACCAGTGACCTATATAACTGGAGATCACAGAATGCTAAGTTCTCTGATAACCCTAGAGATCTAACTAACCTTCTAGAGACTGTGCTTTTTACTCATCAACCCACCTGGGACAGCTGTCAACAGCTGCTCCAGACTCTCTTCAGCATGGAAGAGAGAGAGAGGATACAGAATGAGGCCCATAAAAGGGTCCCAGGGGCAAATGGAGAACCCACCACTAATATAGATTAAATTAACACCTCTTTTCCTTTATCATGACCTGACTGGGATTACAATATGGCACAAGGTAAGGAGAGGTTCTGAGTTTACTGCCAGACTCTGTTGGGGGTGCTCAAGGCAGCTGCATGGAAACCCACTAACCTAGCTAGAGTAGGAGATGTTCAACAAGGCCCCACTGAGAGTCCAGCTGCTTATCTGGAAAGGCTGATGAAGGCCTTTAGACAATACACCCCCATGGACCCAGAAACAGAAGGCACTCAGGCTGCTTTGATAATGCATTTTGTCAACCAGGAGGCTCCAGACATCAGGAAAAAGTTACAAAAACTAGAACGCCTGGGTGAAAAGAGTATCCAGGATTCAATAACAGTGGCAGAAAGGGTCTACAATACTCGAGAGACCCCCGAGGAAAAACAAGCTAAGGCAGCAGACCGCCAGACCCGCAATATGGTGTGCATCCTGCTAGTGGCAACAGTTCCTGATTCGGGAGAAAGGGAGCTCCAGCTGCACCGCCTAGCGGCTGAAGGTAAGAGCCACCCCCGTACGCGACCAGCATTAGGAAAGAACCAATGCGCCTATTGTAAGGAGGAAGGACACTGGACCAAAGAATGCCCTAAGAAAAAGAAGGGACCATGAAAGACCCCTATCCTGGCCGTCAATGAACTGAGTGACTAGGGGAGATGGGGTTCGGCACCCCTTCCCAAACCCAGGGTAACCCTAAGAGTGGAGGGGACCCCAATTGACTTCCTTGTCGACACAGGGGCTCAATATTCGGTTTTGCTGGAGCCCCAAGGGAAACTGCCGGAAAGACTTCATGGGTGCAGGGGGCCACTGGGATGAAACAATATCAATGGACTACCCAAAGATCGGTGGATTTGGGCATGCGCCGGGTATCCCACTCCTTTATGGTCATCCCAGAATGCCCCTTTCCACTGTGGGGAAGAGACTTGTTAACCAAGATGGGAGCTCAACTTCACTTCCTCCCAGGAGAAACTAAAATACTTGATCAGGTGAGCAGGCTGATTCAAGTATTGACAATTCAATTAAAGGATGAATATTGGCTGCACCAAAAACCGACCCTTCCCCAAATGGACATCCAGGAGTGGCTAGATGAATTCCCTGAAGCATGGGCCGAGACAGGGGGAACCAGCTTGGCTAGGCACCACCCTCCTATATATCTCAAGCCAGGGGCCAGTCCCGTCTGAGTCAGACAATATCCTATGACCTTAGAGGCCTGACAGGGAATCATCCCCCATATCCCCAGGCTCCTAGCCCAGAAAATCTTGAGACCCTGTCAGTCGGCATGGAACACTCCCCTGTTCTCTGTTAAAAAACCAAATTCTCATGACTATTGGCCAGTACAGGACCTTCAGGAAGTTAACTGTGGAGTTCTAGATATTCATTCTATGGTGCCAAACCCATACAACCTCGAGCTCACTCCTGCCAGATCATCACTGGTATACGGTCCTAGATCTAAAAGATGCTTTCTTTAGTCTATCCCTGGTGCCCAAGAGCCAGGAGCTTTTCACCTTTGAGTGGTCCGACCTGGAAGAGGGGATCAATGCACAGCTGACCTGGATGCGACTGCCACAGGGATTTAAAAATTCTCCCACCATCTTTGATGAGGCTCTCCATGAAGACCTGGGTGAGTTTAGACAACAGCACCCCCAACTAACCTTGTTCCAATACGTAGACGACTTCTTAATTGCAGCAAAAGACCAACAGACTTGCCTCATGGGCACCCAAGAACTATTGCGGACCCTTGGAAAATTAGGGTACCGAGCCTCAGTCAAAAAGGCTCAGATATGCCAACCAGAGGTCACCTATTTAGGGTATGTGTTAAAAGAAGGGCAGAGGTGGCTGTCAGAGGCACAAAAGGAGACGGTACTCAAAATACCGACCCCAGACTCACCTCGAAGGGTGAGAAAATTCTTGGGGTCTGCTGGCTTCTGCCGTCTTTGGATTCCAAACTATGCGGAACTGGCTAAACCCTTATATGAAGCCACCAAAAGTACCACCCCTTTCAGCTGGACAGAACAGATGGAGGCCGCCTTCAAAACTACTAAAACGGCTCTGCTGTCAGCCCCCACCCTAGGATTGCCTGACGTCACAAAACCCTTTCTCCTGTATGTGGATGAAAAACAAGGAATAGCAAAAGGGGTGCTGATGCAACATTTGGGACCTTGGAAACGGGCCGTAACCACGGAAATGCAAATTGTGTGGGCGGAAGCACTACCTCCGGGTACTTCGGCTCAAAGGTCTGAACTAATTGCCCTAACAAAAGCCCTTCAGTTGGGAAAGGACAAAAAACTTAACATCATCACCAATAGCCGATACACCTTTGCTACCGCCCACATACACGGGGCCATCTACAGAGAGAGGGGACTCCTCACAGCCGAGGATAAGATGATTAAAAACAAAGAAGAAATAAAAGCTCTCCTCTCAGCATTATGGCTTCCTAAGAAACTAGCACAAGAGACAGACTGGATAAAAAGCCTGCCTATGGCCCAACAGCTGGCCGGGTGGTGGAGAGCAGCAGACAGCTCTCTAATCCTCCCAGAAGAACTAGGAAAAGAAGTATTACTAAAAATGAATCATGCCAGTCACCTGGGAACTCGCAAGATGCAAGACCTGATTAGACATGCCAAGATTACCATGAAAGATGTCAGGACGATAATAGGAGACATCGTATCAAACTGCAAAGCATGCCAGCTTACGAACGCTGTCCCTCATCCAGCTGACCCAGGAATTAGAGAACGGGGGACAAGACCAGAAGCTTACTGGGAGGTGGACTTCACTGAGGTAAAACCGGGTAAATATGGATACAAATACCTGTTGGTGTTCATGGATACCTTCTCAGGGTGGGTAGAAGCTTTCCCCACCAAGAGAGAAATAGCACAGGTGGCAGCCAAAAAGCTGATTGAAGACATCTTGCCACGGTTTGGGTTTCCCGCACAGGTGGGGTCAGATAATGGACCAGCCTTCGTGTCTCAGGTAAGCCAAGGGGTAGCCTGGGCTTTGGTAACTAGATGGAAGCTGCACTGTACCTAAAGGCCCCAGAGCTCAGGGCAAGTGGAAAGGATGAATAGGACGCTTAAAGAGACATTAACAAAACTAGTTGCTGAGACTGGTGGAGATTGGGTGGCTCTCCTTCCCTTTGCCCTGTACTGGGTGTGGAACTCACCCTACCAACTGGGACTCACCCCTTTTGAAATCATGTATGGGATACCTCCCCCAATAATCCCTAACCTAAAGGCAGAAGTGTTAAAAGAAATAGATGATCAGAAGTTGCTTTTTTGTCTCCGGTCCTTACAATACTCCCAGAGGGACACATGGAAGAGGCTCAAAGTGCTATATGAATCAGGCCCTCCACCTGAACCTCATCGCTACCGGCCAGGAGACTGGGTGTATGTGCGCCGTCATCACCAAGAGACCCTAGAGCCTAGGTGGAAGGGACCCTTCCTTGTTGTCTTGATGACACCAACTGCTCTCAAAGTTGATGGCATCTCTGCTTGGGTCCACTACACCCACACACGGCCTGCGGACCCATTCGCCTTATGAGAAGAGTTCCTCCCCCAGTGGAAGGCCAAATTGGACAAAACTAACACACTCAATCTAAAACTGTGAAGACAACAAAAGTAGGTAAAACGGTAAAATGGCTACCCGGCTACTCCTGGTGCTCTCCCTCCCGGGCTGGAAGGCTTTAGGTGCAGCCCAGGACCAAAATCCACACCAACCTTTTAAAGTAACCTGGAAACTACTAAATGGAGAGACATATGAGGTGCTGAACTACATGACTGCCACGCACCCTGTAAACACATGGTGGCCGACTTATACTTCCACCTAAAAGAACTGATTGAGACTTCCTGGGCATGCTCTTTTCTGCGGAAAGTGGATTTCTATGCATGTCCAGTGCACAAAAGAGACCAGATAAAGACTTGTGGTGGCATGCAGAGTCATGACTGTAAGGCATGGGAATATGTGACTTCAAAAGATGGCTGGTGGAAATGGAGTGTGGCCAGGCCATCAGACCTGGTCAGGATGACTTTTGTAAATCCCATCACCTCAGACATGTGGAACAAGTGATTTACTGGTAATTGCCATGATTGCGACCTCGTCAAAGTCTCCTTCACTTCTGAAGGACAGAGGGACATAAGATGGACATTGGGACTTGTCTGGGGTATACAGGGCCTCTGATTATCTTACTTTTGCTACTCACCTTCGGGCCGTGTTTACTGAACAAGTTAATGACCTTCATCAAGAGCCGCATCAACACTGTGCAGCTTATGGTGCTCAGGTCCCAATATACAGCTCTGCCAGCGGCCCCCTTAGCGGAAGAAAATATAGAGCTGGTTACAGACCCGTGATTGGGTCTGTCCTGGGTCCTTGAGAAGGGGGGAATGAAGAGCCTAAGCCACCTCATTTTGCCAAAAAAAAAGACTCCATTTTAGAGTTCTGAGGAAAGAGTCTTTGGAAATCCCCTGACCTCACCCCACCACCTGTGAGCCAATCAGATCCCAGATCAGGATCTCCTGACTTTACATTCGGGACTTATGACCTGCCCAGGAAATTCAAATTAAGCCCAGGAAATGGGAACCAAGCAGAACCCGTGGCCAGCCCGGGAAATGAAAACCAATCAGACCTAACCCTTCCATAGAAGGTAACCAATTAGATGTCTCTCAACCCAGAAACTCCAGTTTTTCGAATTTTTCACGTGAGAATACCCTATATAAGCAATGTAACCCAGAGTTCAGGGCTCCTCTCCTTAGCCACTGCATCGGCAACAGTGGGAACCCAGCTCGAGCTTGGTAATAAAAACTCTTTTGCCTTTGCATCTGATATCGGCTCCCTGGTGGTCATCAGGAGATTTTGCGACTTAGGCATAATACATCTCTATTACTGCCCTGCAAATAGGTTCATCAGTATCATTCTTCTAGATTCTGTATATATGAATTAATATATATTTGTTTTTCTCTTTCTGACTTCACTCTGAATAACAGACTCTAGGTTCATCCAGCTGACTACCATGGACTCAAATTTATTCCTCTTTATGGATGTGTAATATTCCACTGCATATATTTGTACCACAACTTGATCCATTCCTCTGTTGATGGACGTCTAGATTGCTTCCATATCCTGGCTATTGTAAAGGCAGTGCTGCAATGAACATTGGGGTGCACATGTCCTTTTGAATTATGGTTTTCTCAGGGTATATGCCCAGTAGTGAGATTGCTGGGTCATATGGTAGTTTTCTTCCTAGCTTGTTAAAGACTCTCCATACTATTCTCTGTAGTAGCTGTATCAATTTATATTCCTACCAACAGTGCAAGAGAGTTCTCTTTTCTCTACGTCCTCTCTAGCATTTATTGTTTGTAGGTTTTTTGACAATAACCATTCTGACTAGTCTGAGGTGATACCTCATTGTAGTTTTGATTTGCATTTCTCTAGTAATGAGCAATGTTGAGCATTTTTTCATGTATTCATTGGCCATCTGTATGTCTTCTTGGGAGAAATGTTTGTTTAGGTCTTCTGCCCATTTTTTTTAACTTTAAACTTTTTATTTTGTGTTGGGTATAGCCAGTTAACCGGAGAAGGCAATGGCACCCTACTCCAGTACTCTTGCCTGGAAAATCCCACGGATGGAGGACCCTGGTGTGCTGCAGACCATGGGGTGGCTGAGAGTTGGACACGACTGAGTGACTTCACTTTCACTTTTCACCTTCATGCATTGGAGAAGGAAATGGCAACCCACTCCATTGTTCTTGCCTGGAGAATCCCAGGGACGGGGAGCCTGGTGGGCTGCCATCTATGGGGTCACACAGAGTCGGACACGACTGAAGCGACTTAGCAGCAGCAGCATAGCCAGTTAAGCATGTTGTGGCAGTTTCAAATGAACAGCACAGGGACTCAGCTATATATATATGCATGTATCCATTCTTCTGCCAGTTTTTTAACTGAGTTTCTTGTTTTACTGATATTGAGCTGCATGAGCAGCTTATATATTTTGGAGATTGCAGTCCATTTCTGATATTTCATTATCATGTTTCTTTGGTCTTTCCTAGTCTATGGCATTTCCTCTTTTTTATTCACGGCAAGAAAAATTTTTAAGAATATTGTCCAATTATTTTGTTGAATGTCCCACAATTTGGGTTTGACTGATATTTTTTTCATCATGAAAAAGTTAAGGTAATGTGTTTTTAGCAGAAATGCTACCATGTGATACTCTGAGGCATAACCTTCTCAGTACATCACACCGGAAGGCACATAACATTAATATGCATTATTATTGGTGATGAGAGCTTTAGTAATTTGGTTAAGGTGATGTGTGTCAATTTTCTCCTCTGTACAGTTACTATTTTTCCCTGTATTTTTAAGTATGTTGTGTGAAGATATTTCGTGTCTATGCAAATATACTCCTATTATATTTTTTATCACCAATTTTAGAATACAGTGAAGATCTTGTCTTAAAAATAATTATTACTGTGCATGCATGCATGCTAAGTCACTTCAGTCGTGTCTGACTCTTTGTGACCCTATGGGCTGAGGCCAACAAGCTCCTTACTTTTTCTATTTCTGATATTCTTTCTGTATTTATGAAATCAAATTGTTACTAGTAAGAGTTTCATTATCTCAGCTTATTTATTTATACTAATATGGATATTTATTTTGTTCTATTTATATTAGAATGAAATCATGTGTATTTTGTTTACATTATCTCAGACTTGTCCATGGGAGGCCCCTTCAAATCGTTGCCTATTGGCATAATACCATATTCTGAGCATTTCTTACTTTCCATTACTACAAAATATTCCAGGATCATCTGTGTTTTCCCTGCCAAGCAATCTTTATATTTGTGTGTATGCTCTTAGTCATGTCTAACTCTTTGCTACCCTATGGACTATAGGCCACCAGGATCTTCTGTCCATGGGATTTTCCAGGCAAGAATACTGGAGTGAGTTTTCATTTCCTCCTCCAGCATATCTTCCCAACCCAGGGATTGAACCTGTGTCCCCTGGGGCTTCTGCATTGGCAGATGAATTCTTTACCACTGAGCTATCTGAGAAACCCAAATTAGTAATATTTAGAAAATAAGATATGAACATTAGATATTCTCATTACCTTCTGTGTATGTTTTGCCTCTAAGCCCTCTAAGCAGATATGAATACATATAACTGAATCTATGTATATGTTTATCTGTATATATAAGGTCCTTCACTGATGGCTCAATGGTAAAGAGTCCCTGCCAGTTCAGGGGATGGGGGTTCAATCCCTGGTTCAGGAAGATCCCCTGGAGAAGGAAATGGCAACTCAATACATATGAACAGAGGAGCCTGGTGGGCTACAGTCCATGGGGTTGCAAAAATTTGGACATGACTTAGAAACTAAACAACACATTATATACAAGGTATGATTTCACATCGTTATCTCTGAATCCAGTCTGATTCCATAGGGTTTATTCTAATCTCTATGTTTTAAATTCCTTCATGCAACGTAAGAAACCTCTCATTTCTTCAGGTATTTCCTAATTTACTCAATCCTGGAAAACTTTATATTTTATGTTAAATGTCTTCAAAGTTGTTAGCATATTTAATCTTTTGAAAAAGATATTTGCTAAATGTAGTATTTTTTACTTTTTGCTTTTAACTTTCCAGTATATAGTCATAATTCCCTGTTCAAATTTACTTAGATGAGTTATTTTCTATTTAATATTCTTAACTGTGATTATATCAATGATTTTTAATGCAGTTGGGTTCATTTTTAGATGATGGAATCTAGAAAAAAAAGTCAGGGAAATAAGAACAGAATAAATATTTTAGAAGATACTGTTTGAAAATTGTCCAAAACTAATGATAAATAGCAGACCACATATCAGAGGCACTCATAGGTCAGCAGATTATGAAAAATGCTAACAAAAATGCAAAGACATACACACACATACCCTTTAACATATATTATTGAAGCTGATGAAAACCAGGTATAAACAAAAAATTGTATCAATCAGAAAAAATGGCATATAAATAAAAGTTATAATAGGTGGCTAATAAAAAACCAGGGGCAAACCTGAAGAAAATTAAATATTTAAAGTATTAAAAAAAAGCAACTATCAATCAGAATTCCATAATAGTTGAAAATAACTTTAAAATAATAAAGGAGAAATGGGGATTTTTCATATAAAGAAAAATAGACAATTAACTGCCAATCAACCTCAACTAAAAAATGTTAAAGGATTCTTCAGGTGAAAGTAATATATTTAAAACAACTTGGATCTACCTAAGGAAATCAAGTTGTTATAAATGGCATACTGCTGCTGCTACTAAGTTGCTTCAGTCGTGTCCAACTCTGTGCAACCCCATAGACGGCAGCCCACTAGGCTCCCCTGTCCCTAGGATTCCCCAGGCAAGAACACTAGAGTGAGTTGCCATTTCCTTCTCCAATGAATGAAAGTGAAAAGTGAAAGTGAAGTCACTCAGTCATGTCCGACTCTTAGCGACCCCATGGATTGCAGCCTACCAGGCTCCTCCATCCATGGGACTTTCCAGGCAAGAGTACTGGAGTGGGGTACCATTGCATTCTTCAAAAATGGCATCAGTTCAGTTCAGTTCAGTCGCTCAGTCGTGTCTGACTGTTTGCGACCCCATAAATTGCAGCATGCCAGGCCTCCCTGTCCATCCAACTCCCGGAGTTCACTCAGACTCAGGTCAATTGAGTCAGGGATGCCATCCAGCCATCCTCGGTCATCCCCTTCTCCTCCTGCCCCCAATCCCTCCCAGCATCAGAGTCTTTTCCAATGAGTCAACTCTTTGCATGAGGTGGCCAAAGTACTCGAGTTTTAGCTTTAGCATCATTCCTTCCAAAGAACACTCAGGACCAATCTTCTTTAGAATGGACTGGTTGGATCTCCTTGCAGTCCAAGGGACTCTCAAGAGTCTTTTCCAACACCACTGTTTAAAAGCATCAATTCTTCGGTGCTCAGCCTTCTTCACAGTTCAACTCTCACATCCATACATGACTACTGGAAAAACCATAACCTTAACTAGACAGACCTTTGTTGGCAAAGTAATGTCTCTGCTTTTGGATATGCCATCTAGGTTGGTCATAACTTTCCTTCCAAGGGGCAAGCGTCTTTTAATTTCATGGCTGCAATCACCATCTGCAGTGATTTTGGAGCCCAAAAAAAATACAGCCTGACACTGTTTCCACTGTTTCCCCATCTATTTCCCATGAAGTGATGGGACCAGATGCCATGATCTTAGTAGATGAAGGTAAATAAATATTTACATTGTCCTTATATTTAATAGTTCTGAAAGATAACTATCTAAAGCAAAAATAATAGATATGAGCTCTGTTCTTACAGTATATGCAAAATTTAAAAGAATGTCCAAATAGCACAGTTAGTGGATAATTTTATCCTTAAATATATTTCTGACATGGGGGATTTTCTCTCTCTCCCTGCAATTTTTTTTTCATTATTTTACTTGCTTACTTGTTCTTTTTTGGCCATATCACAGGGCATGAGGGATCTTCGTTCCCATCCAGGATTCAAATCCATGCCCTATTTAGTGGACGTCTTAACTATCTGATAACCATGAAAGTCCCTGCAGAATTTTAAATTATAGATATTAAGTATCTTACAGTATATGTGAAGGTTGAAATTGATTTATTAAATAAATATATTTTATTAGCACCTCCATTATTTTATTTATGTATTCACTTGCTCTCATTTCCACTTTCATTTTAGTCTTGGGTCTACACATATATGTTAAAGTGTTTACCATCAGTCTTTTTGCTGAAGGTTGAAGCTTTTTGCCGAAGCTCATCCTCTAGCAGTTTCTTTAAGAAAGATTCAAGGATGCAGAATTCTCCCAGTTCTTTTACATTTAAAACCATTTTTTCCAAAAGCTTGATTCATTGATTTAGCACTTGTAAAATGTTCAGAATGTATCAGACACATAGGCAATATCTGAGATAGATTGGGAAATATTTGCTAAATGGGACAGGCAAGGATCTAGCAACCCCCAGCATCTACAACTGTTCAGTAGAGTTGAATTAGTGAGACTGCTTTGGACTTGAAGCCAAGGTGTAAGCATTCTACATTCCCTTCAAATGAAAACCATGTCTATACATCCTGAAACACCTGCTTTATTTTATTATCACTAGAAAATGTGGAAAGTAGAAGGAATTAACTTAGTTTGCTTACCATAGGGAGAGAGGAAATGCAGGTGTTCATTGTGACTTGGTGCAGGCACACTCAAGGGACTGTACAGCCAAGGGATGCACTGTGTGTGCCCTTTTAATTAACCCTGTTGCTGGAGTTATTTTCGTGACCCCATGGACTATAGCCCACCAGGCTCCTCTATCCAGGCAAGAATGTTGGAGTTGGTTGCCTTTTTCTTCTCCAGAGGATCTTCCGGACCCAGAGATCAAACCCAAGTCTCCAGCATTGGCAGGCAGATTCTTCACTGCTGAGCCAACAGTGAAGCTCTCAGTTAATCCTATGGGTGATGGTGATCAGTCACTCGGTTGTGTCCAACTCTTTGAGACCCCATGGGCTGTAACCTGCCAGGCTCCTCTGTCTATTGGATTTCCTAGGCAAGAATACTTGAGTGGGTTGCCATTTCCTTATCCAGGGGATCTTCCTGACTCGGGGATTGAACACATGTCTCTTGTATTGCCTGCGTTGGCAGGTGGAGTCATTCCCACTAGCGCCCCCTTGGATACCCCTAGTTAATTCTGCCAACCAGCAAAAGAGGGCCTCAGTTCAGTTAGTTGCTCAGTGGTGTCCGATTCTTTGCGACCCCATGGACAGCAGCATGCCAGGCTTCCCTGTCCATCACCAACTCTGGGAGCTTGCTCAAACTCATGTCCATCCAGTCGGTCCATCCAATCATCTCATCCTCTGTCATCCCTTTTTCCTCCTTCCTTCAATCTTTCCCAGCATCAGGGTCTTTTCTAATAGCATCAAGATCTCTCAAATTATTTTAGCTACTCTTATTCCCCAGAAGAGGGAAGAAAAGACCGTGCACTATACTAATTCCAATATTCTCCCTTTCTGAGCAACCTTATTGAGTGCTTATTATGTGCTTCATTGTACTAAGCATTTAATATACACGCCATCTCTTATTGTAATAACTTCATAAGCTAGAAACAATGACAATGAATATTATACATGAGCAAGACATTCTGATGAAAGATGCTAGAGACGTCTGTAGCAGAGCTTCTCAGAATTGAGTGTATTAGCACCATCCTGAAGATTAGTTAGAATAGAGATTTCTGGGTTCCAACGTTGTGACCTCGATTCTGTGAGTCTAGAGTGGGGGTTCCACATTTGAATTTCTAACAAGTTTTTGAGTGATGGGATTTTGTTGCCTAGGGAACCACATCCTGAGAACTGCTGCTTGGTAGAAACATGAGGGTAAAAGTAGAATATCCATTCTTCACCCTCCAATAATCTCCATGTTTTTCTCTCTTTATCTCAATAGCCAAGTATGGTATTAATTAGAAACCTGAGTCTCCATAAGGCCATTCCTGTGGTTTCTAACAGTGGTCCTTGGGATTTCTCTGTGACCATTATTAGAGAATTTAGTTTATGCCCTAAGAAAGATCCAAATTCTGTCAACTTATATTGTATCACAGGTCAGTTATGTGTTTCAAATTATACCAACCATGTTGTTCAGTGTAACTCACCAGAGATTATACAATGAACTCAAGTATATAATGAACAAAAGCTCAAATTTGAACACTATCAGACTCACATTATTCAATTTCCACAGAGAAACAAAGTAATAAAATAACATACCCTTAAGCTAAAATTCAAAGATATTAAAAGCCAAACATTTTCCCTATTTGTTTGTTCAGTTCCCACCAATATATGTTAACAGATGAAGACTCAGCTCCTTGTTTCACTTTCCTGTATTTTCTTCCCAGTAGAATAAAGTTGGCTTCTCTGAATGCTCCAGATTTGAATTAATCCAATTGTAACCCAATCCTGTCTTGTCTTCTTTTTCGAAACAGCCTATTAATGGATTTAACATTAAAAGAGGATAAAACCAGGATAAAACCAGGATTCTCAAGATGAATACATTAAAGGTTTTATATTATTCACACTGATGTGAGAACTGGTTAGTAATTGCAACTAGTCCAAAGGATAATCCAAAGAACAAATATGTTTATAGGTCAGAAATATTGAAATAAACACATAAATGGATGTAAAATGGCCTTTCAGGATGAGAAAAGGGTTTCCCACTGCCAATCAGGATTCTTTTGAATACCTACAGACAAAATTAATTTTGCATCGCTATAACTTACCTGTGATTTAAACAATTTTAAAATAGCTCAGAGGAGTTTAATGGCCAGAATGGATAACCTAGAAGGCTATACCCAGTAATGTATTTTCTTTCTTTGGAGATACCTTGTAATCTTTCTGCTTATTCCAAATTTCTTTAAATCATCAGGAGTCATAAGTATGTCTATATGATTATCATAATACTACACACATCTATAATGTTCAAGTCATACAGTCATTCCAAGATAATTTTTCTTGAACTAAATATAGAATATAAGATAAATCTCCACTGTTTGCATATCCAGAATTATGGTAGAGTCTTGAAAAGAAGCTAAAGAGGAAAACAAAAATTACTAAAGAGAGATCATTATCTTTTCAGCTTCTTTGTATGAAGACATTAATTGGGATACTAAGCTTGCCATGTGATATTGGAGGAGATAGTTCTATATAAGCATATACCCTCTATTCTCAGATGGCAGCATTTGAAATCCTTTTGCAACATATACATACTAGTGGCACCCACCTCCTCCAGCTTCCCATTTTCTGGACTCCCCTTTCCCTTTAATACTCATCCCACATATTTATAACCACTTAACATAATACCTTTGAATCTGAATATTTGGACTTCTCTGTCTACAGGATGACATGGTTAGACAGCATCACCAATTCAATGAACATGAACTTGAACAAATTCCAGGAGATAGTGGAGGATGAGGAAGCCTGATGTACTGTATTCCCTGGGGTTGCTAAGAGTCGAACATGACTTAGCGACTGAACAACAGCAAATATATAGGGTTTGTCTCCTTTCCTCATTCCAAGTAGAATATTCAATATTTATAACAGAAAACACTGTAAGCAAAGTATATTGTCATGCATTATGCACAGACATAATATCCTGTTCTCCTTTGTTCTCAGAGTAATCTTAATATGTTTTTAGTTGCTTGTCTTCATACTTGCAGATTCTGCTTTCTTTTCTGTAATTTTTCAAATGCATGAATTATTTTTGTCTCAATTGGAGGATCTCCACACAAATTGTTGAAATGAAACAACTAGTGATGTTACATTAATGTATACCACTAGAAGACAAATCATCTCTGACATGTCATCCCTCAAATTTGCTGTCCCTCAGCTGTTGATTTTTTTTTAGATTTTTTGACATGCATCATTTTAAAATACTTTATTGAATATTACAATATTGCTTCTGTTTTATGATTTTTTGGCTGCAAGTCTTGTGAGATCTTATCTTCCCAACTAGGTATCGACCCCACACCCCCTGCCTTGGAAAGTGAAGTCCTAACCACTAGATAGCCAGGGAAGTCTCAGCTATTGAATTTTCACCCAAAACATGGTTTCTTTATACATCTATTCCTCAAATAATTATCTATGATTATAATATTTACCCCCACCAGTTACTATAAATCCAACTATATGTTTATCATTTCAAACCGTTCCTTACACATCCCACATACGCTTTTTACTGGATCTAGAGACCCTCCTTCTTTTGCTTTTATGTCCAGTCTTTACCTTCTGTCTTCTCCAGATTCTGTCTTGCAGAATCTACTGTCATGAGACATATAAAAATAATGAGCTTTGACTTTCTCAAAAACATATGTCATTAAAGTAAATTCAAATCATCTTCTCTCTCATGAACACTTGATTTTTATTTTTTTCTTTTTTCATATCTCTGTGCCTTTATTTTGGAGAAGGAAATAGTCACCCACTCCAGTGTTCTTGCCTGGGGAATCTCATGGACAGAGAAGCCTGGCAGGCTATACAGTCCATGGGGTCACAAAAGAGTTGGACATGAATTAGTGACTGAACAACAACAACAACAACAACAACAACATGCCTTTGTTTACAATTTATTTAAATTTCCCTGGCCAGGCCTCATAGTAACTCTGTTACTTTAATATGCATTTAATGATTCTAAAAGTATTACACACTAATTTTATCAGCTCTTCTTCACTCAAACTCATCCAAATGTTGAATCACCTTGTAGCTAATTTAATCATTAAAATGTTTCTCAATTGCTTTTATAATTGATTTCTGATTGATAGCTTAAGAAAGAGTCCTTGTTATAGATCTGGGGAGTCCCAATTCCTCTGGAGGCATTAATTGATTGGGCGTCTGAGATCACTTTGTTTTGTTTTTGTCCTTAGGTTTTTATTTATTTATTAGTTTCAGTGACCTTCCTAACAAGTAAGACTCAATTATTTCCTCTTTTTCCTAGTTCTATCTATAAAGTACACCTTCTTTTTCCATTGCATAGATGATAAATTGATCAATCAATTGATCAGTAGATTGGCAAATAGGTAAATAGACTTAGAGCTTAGTCTCTAAGATCTCAATCTTTCTCAAAATAAAATCACTTCTTTCCATCTGTCAAGTCACGTGTCTTCATGTCTTTCTTTTTGCCATGTTTCAATTTGAACTGCAAAGTCATTTTGGATTTCAATTTATAACATTCATCCTTCTACTGAACAAAACTGACAACTAGAAGATCTGGGTTTAAGTCTTTTTAATTTCCTTCCAACATTTTATTTTTGTAAAATTACATTAGATTATTCATCTCCCTCAATCTAAGAAAACAGTGTATCTCAACACAATAAGGATCCTCATTTTTATTTGTTATTTAGTGTTATAATTATCATTAATAATTATTTACAAATATAGTAAATTAATAGCATAATTAACCTACAAGCTATGTCTCTGAATTAAATAATATTTAGAGCTTATAAAACAGAACAAAATTTATACTGTGTACCTGTGATTGAAAATAAGCATCTGCATCTTGGTGAGGGCAAAATAAGAGTATGCAAAACAAAACAAACCTCCCTAATCAACTGAACTATGTTTAATTAACCTATATAGTGATGTTATCTTTTCTTTGAGGAGAGCCTTAGCAGGACATTAGCAAATTTTCCTGATAATCTAGCATCCAGATCATTGAAGCATTTAGTAATGTCCATGTTCACAGAATAAGAAGCTACCGACTGGGCAGTTTATTTCTTGCTTAACCTAGGTCTGCTAAAGCTAGTTACAATGGTGCCACCTAAAGCCTAATTCACTATACAATACTTTGAATATTTTGATAAAACCTAAACCAGTGTTTATGTTTTATTTATAAGGATTTATTTTTAATCCCTCAATGTTTGCAGTGGCGTGGGGAGATATAACAGTAAGGCTAATACTCATTCCCCCTTTCTTTGGATTACGACCAATGAAGAATAGGCCCAATGAACTAGGCCTGGAATGGGTTTAAATTGGGGATCAATGTGTTAACTTTTTAAACTAGTCAGACAAGTACCCAGCAGCATGTTAGTCTGAAAAAACAAGATCATCTAGTAAAATTAAGCTGGAGAATGCAGCTTGAATCAATGATCAAAGTGGAGGGCTCCTTACTATTTCTCCACATTTAGAACTCCATTATCATTGATGTAAAGAATTGGGTCTGCATAGATATTAGAGCTGATGACATTGATTTTAGATTTACTTTATCACATAATTGCAGGCAAGACACCAAACACAAAGGAAGGAGAAATGGGCCCATTCTATCTTAATGCAGCAATTCCTAAATCCTAGTATAAATGTTAGATGCTCAATAATAAATCTCTTATCTCCTCTAAGAAGAGTGAGTTAATTAGATGGAAAGAGAGGCTGAAAGCATTTATTCTGATAATACACCCTTGTGGAGAAAGAAGAATCATATTTTAACAGAAACATAAACATGGCTTTAGATGGAGGGGTTGATGATGTCTAAGCGGCGTGTTTTTAATGAACATCCACAATTAGCAAAATTGTCAAAAAATGAATACGTTAGAGAAGTAAAATATGATTCCAGTAATATTTTATAAAGATGTCAAGGAAACGGTATGATCAAAATAATTTAAATCAAGAAAAAGGATATGAGAAGAAAGAAGATGGAGGGAGGCTATAAGAATATGTTTGCATACAAAAAATAGTTGGAAAAACAATTGGGAGTAGAAATCACATGGCAAGTGAGGGACTAAATGGAGACAAAGAAAGCACAGTTCAGTTCAGTTCAGTTCAACTGATCAGTCGTGTATGATTTGTTGCGACTCCATGAACCACAGCATGCCAGGCCCACTGTCCATCACCAACGGCTGGAGTCTAACCAAACCAATGTTCACTGAGTCAGTGATGCCTCCCAAACATCTCATCCTCCGTCGTCCCCTTCTCCTCCTGCCGTCAATTTTTCCCAGCATCAGGGTCTTTTCAAATGAGTCAGCTCTTCGCATAAGGTAGCCAAATTATTGAAGTTTCAGCTTCAACATCAGTCCCTCCAGTGAACACCCAGGACTGGTCCCCTTTAGGATGAACTGGTTGGATTTCCCTGCAGTCCAAGGGACTCTCAAGAGTCTTCTCCAACACCACAGTTCAAAAGCATCAATTCTTAGTGCTCAGCTTTCTTTATACTCCAACTCTCACAACCACATGCTGCTGCTGCTACTGCTGCTAAATCGTGTCAGTCGTGTCCGACTCTTTGCGACCCCATAGATGGAAGCCCACCAGATTCCACCAGGCAAGAACACTAGGATTCTCCAGGCAAGAACACTGGAGTGGGTTGCCATTTCCTTCTCCAATGCATGACAGTGAAAAGTGAAAGGGAAGTCACTCAGTCATGTCCAACTCTTCGCGACCCCATGGACTGCAGCCTACCAGGCTTCTCCATCCATGGAATTTTCCAGGCAAGAGTACTGGAGTGGAGTGCCATTGCCTTCTCTGTCACAACCATATATGACTACTAAAAAGCCATAGCCTTCACTAGATGGACCTTTGTGGAAAAGTAATGTCTCTGCTTTTTAATATGCTGTCTAGGTTGCTCATAACTTTCCTTCCAAAGAGTAAGCGTCTTTTAATTTCATGGCTGCAATCACCATCCGCAGTGATTTTAGACCCCCCAAAACAAAGTCAGCCACTGTTTCCCCATCTATTTGCCATGAAGTGATGTGACCAGATGCCATGACCTTAGTTTTCTGAATATTGAGCTTTAAGCTGACTTTCACTCTCCTCTTTCATTTTCATCAAGAGACTTTTAGTACTACTTCAGTTTCTGCCATAGGGTGGTGTCATCTACATATCTGAGGTTGTTGATATTTCTCCCAGCAATCTTGATTCTAGCTTGTGCTTCCTCCAACCCAGCATTTCTTGTGATGTACTCTGCATATAAGTTAAATGAGCAGGGTGACAATATACAGCCTTGATGTATGCCTTCTCCTGTTTGGAACCAGTATGTTGTTTCATGTCCAGTTCTACCTGTTGCTTCCTGACCTGCATACAGGTTTCTCAAGAGGCAGGTCAGGTGGTCTGGTATTACAAACTCCTTCAGAATTTCTACAGTTTATTGTGATCCACACAGTCCAAGGCTTTGGCATAGTCAACAACACAGAAATAGATGTTTTTCTGGAGCTCTGTTGCTTTTTCGATGATCCAGCGGATGTTGGAAATTTGATCGCTGGTTCTTCTACCTTTTCTAAAACCAGCTCCAGCTTGAACATCTGGAAGTTCACAGTTCACGTATTGCTGAAGCCTGGCTTGGATAATTTTGAGCATTACTTTACTAGCCTGTGAGATGAGTGCAACAGTGCAGTAGTCTGAGCATTCTTTGGCATTGCCTTTCTTTGGGATTGGAATGAAAACTGACCTTTCCCAGTCCTGTGGCCACTGCTGAGATTTCCAAATTTGCTGGCTATGGAGTGCAGCACTATCACACCATCATCTTTCAGGATTTGAAATAGCTCAACTGGAATTTCAACACCTCCAGTAGCTTTGTTTGCAGTGATGCTTCCTAATGCCCACCTGACTGCACATCCCAGGATGTCTGGCTCTAGGTGAGTGAAAGTGATCACACCATCATGATTATTTGGGTGGTGAAGATCTTTTTTTGTACAGTTCTTCTGTTTATTCTTGCCACCTCTTCTCGATATCTTCTGCTTCTATTAGGTCCATACCATTTCTGCCCTTTATTGAGCACATCTTTGCATGAAATATTTCCTTGGTATCTCTAGTTTTCTTGAAGAGATCTCTAGTCTTTCCTATTCTACTGTTTTTATTTCTTTGCACTGATCACTGAGGAAGGCTTTCTTATCTCTCCTTGCTATTCTTTATATCTCTGCATTTAAATGGGTATATCTTTCCTTTTCTCCTTTGCTTTTTGCTTCTCTTCTTTTCACAGTTATTTGTAAGGCCTCCTCAGACAGCCATTTTGCTTTTTTGCATTTCTTTATCTTGGGGATGGTCTTGATTCCTGTCTCCTGTACAGTGTCATGAACCTTCGTCCATAGTTCATCAGGCACTCTGTCTATCAGATCTAGTTTCTTAAATCTATTTCTCACTTCCACTGTATAATCATAAGGGATTTTATTTAGGTCATACCTGAATGGTCTAGTGGTTTTTCCCACTTTCTTCAATTTAAGTCTGAATTTGTCAATGAGGCATTCATGATCTGAGCCACAGTCAGGTCACAATCTCGTTTTGCTGACTGTATAGAGCTTCTCCATCTTTGGCTGCAAAGCATATAATCAATCTGATTTCGGTGTTGACCATCTGGTGATGTCCATGTGTTGAGTCTTCTCTTTTGTTGTTGGAAAAGGGTATTTGTTATGACCAATGTGTTCTCTTGGGAGAACTCTATTAGTCTTTGCCCTATTTCATTCTGTACTTGAAGGCCAAATTTGCCTGTTACTCCAGGTGTTTCTTTTCTTTTTTTTTTTTTTTTTTAGTTTTTTATTTTTTTAATTTTGAAATCTTTAATTCTTACATGCATTCCCAAACATGAACCCCCCTCCCACCTCCCTCCCCATAACATCTCTCTGGGTCATCCCCATGCACCAGCCCCAAGCATGCTGTATCCTGCGTCAGACATAGACTCGTGATTCAATTCTTACATGATATTATACATGTTAGAATGCCATTCTCACAAATCATCCCACCTTCTCCCTCTCCCTCTGAGTCCAAAAGTCCGTTATCCACATCTGTGTCCTTTTTCCTATCTTGCATGCAGGGTCGTCACTGCCATCTTTCTAAATTCCATTCCAGAAAAATAAACGACCCAATCAAAAAATGGGCCAAAGAACTAAATAGACATTTCTCCAAAGAAGACATACGGATGGCTAACAAACACATGAAAAGATGCTCAACATCACTCATTATTAGAGAAATGCAAATCAAAACCACAATGAGGTACCACTTCACACCAGTCAGAATGGCTGCGATCCAAAAATCTGCAAGCAATAAATGCTGGAGAGGGTGTGGAGAAAAGGGAACCCTCCTACACTGTTGGTGGGAATGCAAACTAGCACGGCCACTATGGAGAACAGTGTGGAGATTCCTTAAAAACTGGAAATAGAACTCCAGGTGTTTCTTGACTTCCTATTTTTGCTTTCTTGTCCCCTATAATGAAAAGGACATCTTTCTGGGGTGTTAGTTCCAGAAGGTCTTGTAGGTCTTCATAGAACCATTCAACTTCAGCTTTTTCAACATTATTGGTCAGGGCATAGACTTGGATTACCAAGATATTGAATGGTTTGCCTTAGAAATGAACAGAGATCATTCTGTCATTTTTGTGATTGCATCCAAGTACTGCATTTTGGGCTCTTTTGTTCACTGTGATGGCTACTGCATTTCTTCTAAAGGAGTCTTGCCCACAGTAGTAGATACAATGATCATCTGAGTTAAATTCACCCATTCCAGTCCATCTTAGTTTGCTGATTCCTAGAATGTTGATGTTCACTCTTGCCATCTCCTGTTTGACCACTTCCAATTTGCCTTGATTCATAGGAACATTCCAGGTTCCTATGGAATATTGCTCTCTACAGCATCAGACTTTGCTTCTATCACCAGTCCCATCCACAACTGTGTGTTGTTTTTGCTCTAGCTCCATCCCTTCATTCCTTCTGGAGTTATTTCTCCACTGATCTCCAGTAGCATATTGGGCACCTACCGACCTGGGAAATTCATCTTTCAGTGTCCTATCTTTTTGCCTTTTCATACTGTTCATGGGGTTCTCAAGGCAAGAATACTGAAGTGGTTTGCCATTCCCTGCTCCAGTGGACCACATTCTGTCAGACCTCTCCACCATGACCTGTCTGTCTTGGTGGCCGCACAAGAAATGACTTAGTTTCACTGAGTTAGACATGGCTGTGGTCCATGTGATCAGATTGGCTAGTTGTCTGTGATATAGTTTCAGTCCATCTGCCCTCTGATGCCCTCTCTTGGTGCCTACCCTCTCACTTGGGCTTCTCTTACCTTGGACGTGGGGTATCTCTTCACGGCTGCTCCAGGAAAGCACATCAGCTGCTCCTTACCTTGGATGTGGGGTAGCTCCTCTCAGCCACCGCCCCTGACCTTGCATGTGGGGTAGCTCCTCTCAGCCACTCCTGCGCCATCGCAGCCACCGCTCCTGCACACAGCCCTCATTTAAAAGTTTGATAGAGCACAGAAATGAGGGACATAGTGAAGCTGTTTACATGACTGGACAGTCACACATGCTTACAAAGACAGAAGGATCAAGTCACGAATTATATAGGAAGACTTCCTAGGACCTGAAGAAAGGGTGAAAGGAGTGCTTTCACCTTCACCTGAAGAAGGTGAAAGTCAGAGGCGACTGAGCGACTAACACACACACACACACGCGCACGCGCGCACACACACACACTTAACCTTATCAAAAATCTACCTGATTGTCCAATATTTGGTACAGAAAGTTAAAGCAGTTAATTGTGGAAATAGAAGTGCCAAGAAGAGATGGTGTTTGGGTACAGGAAATGCAGTAAGCTTTAGAGGGAATGAGAGAAGACCTTGTTAAACTTAAGGGATGTATGAGAAGATAGATTTAGAATTGTAGTTCTCAGTCTTTGGTGCACACAAAAATGATCTACAGAGGAACTTCCCTGGTAATCCAGTGATTAAGACTTCATGTTCCCAATGCAAAAGGCCTGAGTTTGATCCCTGGTCAGCAAACTATATCCCACATGCAGTTAATGAAAATCCCCAGTACTGCAACTAAGACCTGGCACTGCCAAATAATTTTTTTAAAGGTTTTTTTTTAAAGAATGATCTGCAGAGATTTTAAAAATTCTGATACTCAGGTCACACATTACCCAACAACATCAGAACTTGTGGGAACAGGAATCAGTGTTTTTAAACTTACAAAGTGATCCTAATCAGTAGCCAAGTGAGAGCCACTAACATAAAGCATGTTTCCTTAACATTTCTGTGGAAGATTAATACACTGCTTGAAATAATTCACACATTGAAATGACTTGGGGAAATTGTCTCCTCTGTATTCTTTCTAATTCAAAATGTAGTGTAGAATTTTAAAAAAAAAACTGAGAAATCCCACAACTGAATTGAGAAAAGTCAATTTCTATCGTTAATTCAGCATTCCCCCAAATTATTCCCCACAGGACTGAGTTCAATAGATGTCATTTCAGAACTTACAGGTGTAGGGGAAATAGGCTAATTAGAAATGAGATTATGTATGAGAATATATAGGTGACATTAATCTCTTTTCTTAAGTAAGCAAGGAAGACAAGAGGACAAGACATACTATGTACTAAACTAGCATGGGGTGCATGAGATTACTGACACAAAGCCTGGAAAAAAAAGGTTTCAAGGGGTGGATAGGGGAGTGTGATAGGGAATCAGAATAATGAAAGGGTGCTATGCAAGCATCTTATTCTCAGCTTTGCTGCAGAGGTAGTAGTCTTTTTCATCTTCATATACACAATAAGTCAAATTTCTAAGTGGATAAGCTGATGTGACAGAAGTTATGTTAAATAAAGATCAATAGCAAATCTTCAGGAAATAAACAATTTTGTTTCATTTAAAATTCTCAAACTTAAAACTAGAGTTTTAATCAAGACCTATTTTTAGATCCAAAAATTGTAATACAATTGTGAGGCTGTGATTATTATCAGTTGTTAGGTAAGAAATATGAGAATGATGTATTCTGTATTTATAAAGTTTGGCCATTAGTTTTAGGGCATAGAGTCAATGATTTGTAAAAGGACACAGGATTCTGCTATACTTATTTTATGTTGTATGAAATGACACAAGAACATTCAAAACAAGTTTTCCTAGCTTCACTGATAGTGCATTTATGCTGCTCTATATTTATATCCTGCCTAAGCACTGAGGTCCAGGGAAGCAATTCAATGATTATATTTCTTGAAATTTCAATACTAAAACAAAATTGAACTGAGCATATGCTCTTGTGATTTATTCACTAGGCTTTTGCCAATAAGATATTAAAGCAGTTTTTTTTGGTCGTGAAATTTTATACCCCCAAAACAAATTTACCATGCTAAGAAAGATATTGGACAATCTCAATAGTATAATTTGCATGGATTCTTCATCCAAGAATTGTTCATTAATAGCAATTCTTAAATCTTTTGTCAAAAATTTTTTTCAATGATACAATACACTCTTAACTTGAAATTGGAGAAATGGAGGCAGGGGAGTCAGACTTTTCTCTGCTTATTCAAATACTGGATTTTTATCATGTATTGAGGGTCCATTTTTTAAAACTTAAGTGAAAGTAAAATGCATTGACATCATCTTAAACACAGTTTGTTCTCTTGGTAAATTGATAATTAACCCATTTGTGTCAGTTGTTTCAGGATTCCTTTCACTTTAGTTCAGTCGCTTAGTCATGTCTGACTCTTTGCAACCCCATGGACCGCAGCACAGCAGGCTTCCCAGTCCATCACCAACTCTTGGAGCTTACTCAAACTTGTCCATCAAGGTGGTGAACTATCCAACCATCTCATCCTCTGTCATCCCCTTCTCCTCCCACTTTCAGTCTTTCCCAGCATCAGGGTCTTTTCAAATGAGTCAGTTCTTTGCATCAGGTGGCCAAAGTATTGGAGCTTCAGCTTCAGCATCAGTCCTTAAAAGAATATTCAGGACTGATTTCCTTAGGATTGGCTGGTTGGATCTCCATGCAGTCCAAGGGATTCTCAAGAGTCTTCTCCAACACTACAGTTCAAAATCATCAGTTCTTTGGTGCTCAGCTTTCTTTACAGTCCGACTCTCACATCCATACATGACTGCTGGAAAAACCATAGCTTTGACTAGTTGCACTTTTGTTGCAAAGTAATGTCTCTCCTTTTTAATATGTTGGCTAGGTTGATCATAGCTTTTCTTTCAAGGAGCAAACATTTTTTTTTTTTTAAATTTCATGGCTGCAGTTACCACCTGCACTGATTTTGGAGCCCCCCCCCCCCAAAAAAAAAATAAAGTCTCTCACTCTTTCCAAATTTTTCCCATCTATTTGCTCTGAAGTGATGGGACCAGAGGCAATGATCTTAGTTTTCTGAATGTTGAGTTTTAAGCCAACATTTTCATTTTCATTAAGAGGCTTTTTCACTTCTTTGCTTTCTGCCATAAATGTGGTGTAATCTGTATATCTGAGGTTATTAATATTTCTCCAAGTAATCTTGATTCCAGCTTGTGCTTCATCCAGTCCAGCATTTCACATGAACTCTGCATATAAGTTAAATAAGCAGGGTGACAATACACAGCCTTGACATACTCCTTTTCTGATTTAGAACAAACCTGTTGTTCCATGTCCAGTTCTAACTGTTGTTTCTTGACCAGCATACAGATTTCTCAGGAGGCAGGTCAGGTGGTCTCGTATTCCCAACTCTTTAAGAATTTTCCAGTTTGTGGTGATATACACAGTCAAAGGCTTTGGTGAAATCAATAAAGCAGAAGTCTATGTTTTTTCTGGAACTCTCTTGCCTTCTCTATGATCCAATGGATGTTGGCAATTTGATCTCTGGTTCCTCTACCTTTTCTAAAACCAATTTGAACATCTGGAAGTTCATGGTTCACATACTGTTGAAGCCTGGCTTGAAGAATTTTGAGCATTACTTTACTAGAATGTGAGATGAGTGCAATTGTCCAGTAGTTTGAACATTCTTTGGCATTGCCTTTCTTTGGGATTGTAATGAACACTGACCCTTTCCAGTCCTGTGGCCACTGCTGATTTTTTCCAAATTTACTGTCATATTGAGTATGGCACTTTCACAGCATCATCGTTTAGGATTTGAAATAGCTCAACTGGAATTCCATTCCCTCCACTAGCTTTGTTCATAGTGATGTTTCCTTAGGCCCACTTGTCTTCACATTCCAGAATATTTGACTAGGTGAGTGAACACACCATCATGGTTATCTGGGTCATGAAGATCTTTTTTGTATAGTTCTTCTGTGTATTCTTGCCACCTCTTCTTAATATCTTCTGCTTCTGTTAGGTACATACCATTTCTGTCATTTATTGTACCCATCTGCAAAGAAATGATCCCTTGGTATCTCTAATTTTCTTGAAGAGATCTCTAGTCTTTCCCATTCTATTGTTTTCCTCTATTTCTTTACATTGATCACTGAGGAAGGCTTTCTTATCGCTCTTTGCTATTCTTTGTAACTCTGCATTTAAATGGATATATCTTTCCTTTTCTCCTTTGCCTTTCACTTCTCTTCTTTTCTCCTCCTCAGACTACCATTTTGCCTTTTTTCTTTTTTTTTTTTTTTTTGGTGGATAGTCAGGATTAAGGGTATAAAATTTTATCACACTGTAGAAGCTAGATAAGAATGATGGTGCTTGACAGAATCCTAGAAAAGGTGTTTTGTTTTGTTTTGTTTTGTTTTGTTTTCCCCCACAGAAGATAAGGGTAACGGGCCCTGTTTAACATCTTTTATCTGTAAAGTTATAAATTGCAGTGTGAATTACTTCATTGAATGATTTTTTAAGACTCCATATTTTAACAAATTTGCGCCTTATTATTTACTGTTCAAATGCTAGGCATTTTTAAATCATATGGTTGGCTTTTTGGTATATCCTATTTGCTATGAATCTTGGTCATTAAAAATAAAATGATGAGATAAGTTTGAACAAAGTCATATCGTGAAGTTAAAGTATAGCCATTCCTGAGTGTCCTGGGGCCCTATCAGTAATGTATGGAAAAGATTTCTCTGTGAAACATACCCCCAACATGGCAAATCATAGCAGGCTTCTCTACCCATGGCCGGGGGTTATGGCTATATGAGTGTTTGCTGTCTTCTAGTTTGCCTGCGTGAGTGCATGCTAAGTCACCTCATTTGTGTCTAAGTCTGTAACACTACAGACTGTAGCCTGCCAGGTTCTTCTGTCCATGGGATCCTCCAGGCAAGAGTACTGAAGTGTTTCCATGCCCTTCTCCAAGGGATCTTCTTGACCCAGGGATCAAATCCTCATCTCTTACATCTTCTGTATTGGCAAGTGGGTTCTTTACCACTAATATCACCTTAGTTCACCTAAAGGGGAGCAAAATATTTTCTATGAATAATTCTTAAAAATTCCATTTAGGAACATTTCATATAAAATGACAACTTGCTTAAATTTCAAAGGAAGAATAAACATAGTGTCCCCTCTGTGGTTTTTCATAGCAAACTTCATGTTTCTAACCAATAGCAACTTTGAAAATTTTATGACAGGCAGGATCAAAAGAATTTATTCCTATAGACTATTTTTAACAAAACTCTTTGTAGAATTTTGTAGCTGAATATACTTTTTACATGTGACAGTTCTTTCACACTCTAAACAGTGTCATTTTATTCAAGTATGTGAATTTACAAAATGTGATATCAGCCTTAACATTTCTGCCACATTTACTCCTAAAAGATCATTGACAACAATTGAAAATCATTAAGTATGTTTAAGTCTTTCTAGGCAGTAATTTTGAGAGATTATGTTAGAGTGATGAAAAAGGGAACATAGGTGAGAGGTATACAGCATTTAGTGTACACAGCCTCTCAGGAGGATAGGAAACCCTCTGGCCTCACAGAATACAGCCTGAAAAGAAGCCAAACAACTGTGCCATGGACCCTCATCTTTCTTTTCTTGATGATCTGCAGATATTGGCGATACAGAGAGAGTTTACAGTCATTTGTGTGAAATGCAGAAGTTGCTAAGTACAAGGACAAAGCACTGGGAGAGAATGACACTTCAGGATTTCTCCATCATATCAATATCAGGCCAGGTCTCTGCCTGAGTCTCTGTTTTATAATGAAGAGGCTTTTTTTTAATTTTTATTTTTTTAGCCTACTCAAGAGTTAGCATGACTATAAAGGCAGTGGTAGTGTTTAACATGACTTTCTAGTTAATATTGCTATGGTACATTTGTCACACTAAAAAAAAAAAAAATCCATTCTTTATTATTAGATGAAGGGCCTTTATAAGTCTAAGTCTCTTTTCTATAAGTCTTTGGCTTTTACACAAACCTGTGTCTCCTGAATACAGTAATTGCTTTTGTTGTTCAGTCACTGAGTCGTGTCTGTCTCTGTAACCGGATGAACTGCAGCACGTCAAGCTTCCGTTCACCATCTCCTGCAGCTTGGTCAAACCGATGTCCATTGAGCCAGTGATGCCATCCAACCATCTCATCCTGTGCCGTCCCCTTCTCCTCCTGCCTTCAATCTTTCCCAGCATCAGGGTCTTTTCTAATGAGTCAGTTCTTTGCATCAAGTGGCCAGAGTATTGGCACTTCAGCTTCAGCATCAGTCCTGCCAATGAATATCCAGGGTTGCTTTCCTTTAGGATTGACTGGTTTGATCTCCTTGCTTTCCAAGGGACTCTCAAGAGTCTTCCTACTATCCCTTCTCATGTTCTAGAATCCCACCCAAGATACTACATTACTTGTAGTTGTGTCTCCTTAGTGTTCCCTAGACTTGACAACTGCTCAGAACGGCATTGTTCTTATGACCTTGACAGTTTTGAGAAATACTTGTCAGATATTTTACTGAATGTTTCTCAATTTGATTTATTCGAAGTTTTTCTTATGGTTAGTTGGGGTTTTGTGGTTTTTCAGAGGAAGAACACAGAGGTAAAGTATAATTTGCATTATATCGAAAGTATAAAGTATCATTGTGAACCATTACTCATCATGTTAACCTGGTTCACCTAGCTGAGGTAGTATTTGTCAGATTTCTATGCTTTAAAGTTGTTTTCCTTTTTTCCATGTGACTTTAGAAAGAAGTCACAGTTTACAATAAACACTCCAGAATGGGGAGTAATTTGCCATATCTTTGAGGGAAAAGAACCTATATAAATTATTTGGTAATTTTCTGTATGAGAGATTTGATTTCTCTATTTATTATTTAAACAATTTATGTGTATCAAAATGGTCTCATAGATATTTATTTTGTACTTTGGACTATAATCTAATACTATGTTATTTACTTCATTGCTCAAATTCTTTGGCCCAAATGGGCTACTGTATTTTGTTTCTGTGCTCCTTTGACAGATCTCCACCATTTTGTGTTTATAAGCACATCTTCATTTTCTGGCACTATAGGATAATCGAGACTCATTTTTTATATTCTCTGCCTCAACCCTAGAATTAGTAATTTCTCCAAGAAGCTTTGATTCCTTTTATTGGAAAATGGTATTAAAAGCCAAGATACAGGTGAGGGATATGTTTGTTGCTACCAGCGCATCATTGCTTCAAAACTCTCAGTGAGCAAAACTAGTGAAATATGAGTATGTACCAACATGTGTATACATATGTATCTATAGTTATTTCCATATGTAACCATCTCAATATATTATGAAAGGAATACCAAAATGGAGCCACGTTTGCTAACAGCTCTCTAAAATGAAACCAGGAAATTTGAGGAAGCGTGACTTATACATGTCTTAGCCTGACTGGAATCTGACCTTTTAACCACTTCTTGGCTTAACATAGGCATTAAGCACATCTGCCAAATATTCCAGAAACTCAAAATAATCACCAGGCTCTTTCCCTAAAATAACTCATGACAGCTTATCCCTGAAGGACAAATAGTCCCTTTTCTGTGCCAGAAACAATTATAATCCTGGCAGAGGACTTGGACAATGTTCGCCTTTATGAGTCCTTCACTCTCTTCCTGATAACTCTCTTTCAGTTTTACTGAATTGCAATTCTTAAGACCCCAAATGGGTTTCCTTCCTATCTCAGATAGTAAAGAATCTGCCTGCAATGCAGGAGACCTGGGTTTGATCCCTTGTTCAGGAAGATCCCATAGAGAAGGGAATGGTTACCCACTCAAGGTTTTTAGCCTGGGAAACTCCATAGACAGAGGAGCCTGGAGGGCTACAGTCTGTGGGGTCGCAAACAGCCAGAAACAACTGAGCAATTATCACTACTAATACTACTACTAAAGACCCAAAATAAAGCTTTCTTCTTTGCAGCTTTGATACTGATTGTGTGTGTGTGTGTGTGTGTGTAAAGCTATCCAGGTATTCACACGGATGTTTCCAACTCTAATCCATTACCATATAGTTCTTTCTAAGCTTCACCCTCTGCTTCCATGTAATCCTCTGCTCCAAAATTGAGAAACTGACTTCTCATTAATCACCATCCAATCCCAGGATTGATGCAGAGTGATTTCAGAGTTGTATAACTATGTCCCCTGTCTTGGGCAGGGTGGAGAGAGTTTCTCAAGAGTGCAGTTCCTTTCATTTGTAATCTTATATTTTCCAATTATTTTCAAAATTACTGAGGTCAGTATCATTTTTCTCTAATTCCCTTCAGTGAGATGATGTCAAAGATGTGTGATATAGTTAGATCCCTTTATCACAATCTACATTCCATCTTTGGGTTTCTCAGTCTCCTAACTTTTTTTCCCTAATTCAGTTCAGTCAGTTCAGTAGCTCAGTCATGTCTGGCTCTTTGCGACCCCATGGACTGCAGCACGCGAGGCCTCCCTGTCCATCACCAACTCCCAGAGTTCACTCAAACTCCTGGCCATTGAGTCGGTGATGCCATCCAACCATTTCATCCTCTGTCATCCCTTCTCCTCCTGTCTTTAATCTTTCCCAGCATCAGGGTGTTTTCCATTGAGTCACTTCTTTGCATCAGGTGGCCAAAGTATTGAAGTTTCAGCTTCAACATCAATCCTTTCAATGAATATTCAGGACTGATTTCTTTTAGGATGGGCTGGTTGGATCTCCTTGCAGTCCAAGGGACTCTCGAGAGTCTTCTCCAACACCAATGTTCCCTAATTAGTATACATTAAAATTCACTCTTTAGACTGTAAAGTTCAATGTGTTTTGGAAAAACTCATAGTGTCATGTATCTACCATGGTAACATACAGAATAGTTTTACAACCCTAAAAATCGTCCGTGCTTCTCCAATTCAACCTTCCCCAAAGTCCCAGTCCCTGGCAACTACAGACCTGTTTCCCATATCTGCAAGTTTTCCATTTTCAGTAGATAATGTAAATAAAATCATACAATATATAGTCTTTAACTTAGAACCACACATATGAGATTCACATGTGTTGTTCTGTATATTGAAAGCTGATTTCCTTTTAAAACTGAATAATATTCCAGTGTGTGGAGGTTCTACAGTGTTTTCCTTTTCAACTATTTAAGGACATTGTCATTGCTTCCATATTTTGGCAAGCCCTAATAGAGCTGATATAGATATTGGCATGCAGGTTTCCTGAGAACAATATTTTATTCAGATGAATAAATACCTAGGAGATGATTTTATGGTAAGACTGCTTATCATTGTAAGACACTACCAAAATGTCTTTCAATATATTTGTACTATTTTTCATTTCCATGACCAATTAATGAAAATTTTGGTTTCTGTTTATCCTAGTTAACAACTGAATATTGTCAAAGTTTTAAATTTTAACAATTTATTAGGCTTGTTGTTTTATTCATATTTTTCAACATGGAATTGGTTGATTGGTATAATTTTAAATTTAACTATCATTGACTTACAATATTATATTAATGTCAAGTATATAACATAGTGATTTAATATTTTCAATGTAAAGGTATTGTGAACTATCAGCTATATCCCTATGCTATGCACTGTATCAGTATATCTTACTTATCATAGTATTTTGCATCTCTTTAATTTTTTGGCCATACCATGAGGCTTATTAGGATCTTATTTCCACAATCATGGATCAAACCCAGGTCCTTTACAGTGAAAGAGTAGAGTCCTAACCACTGGACCACCAGGGAATTCCCTGGACCTCTTAATCTCATACCTTTGTCTTGCTCTATCTGCCTTTCCTCTCCCTACTAACTAACACTGGTTTGTTGTCTATGTCTGTGAGTCTATTTTTGCTCTGTTTTATTCGTTGTTTTGTTCTGCTTTTTATATTCCACATGTAAGTGATGATATAGGTATTTATCTTTCAGTGACCTATCTCACTACACATAATACTCTCTAGGTCCATTCATGTTGTTGAAAATGGCAACAATTCATTCTTTTTATAGCTGAGTAATATCCCATTGTGTGTGTGTGTGTGTGTGTGTGTGTGTGTGTGTGTGTGTGTGTGTGTGTGTGTGTTTGAGTATATACATACCACCACCTCTGTTTCCATTCATTTGTTGATAGACAGTTTGTGTCCATATCTTGGCTATTGTAAATCAATGTTGCTATGAACACTGGAGGGCATGAATCTTTTTGAATGTGTTTTTCCTCTTCTTTGAATGTATATTCAGGAGTAGAATTAATGGATCATACGGTAGTTCTATATATAGTTTTTAAAGAAGTATCATACTGTTTTCCATAGTGAAGGCAGCAATTTACATTCCCACCAGTGGTGTATGCAAGTTCCCTTTTCTCCACATCCTCATCAACATTGTTTATGTGTCTTCTTTTTGATGATAGTGGTTCAGACAGGTATGAAGTGATATCTCACAGTTTTGATCTGCATTTTTCTGGTGATTAGCAAGGTCGTGAACCAAGGTCATGGTCCTATCAGCAATACAACCTATCCCTTCATTTGGGTTTTCTTCATTATCTGCAATCTCCCGGACCAAACAGACTAGGCAGCCATACGTTAACTGTGAAAACAGATGAAATATGAATTGTACGAGCCATGGTCTGTTTGTTTTATGCAATTAGGCATCAGCTGTTCTCCCAGAGAACTAACCCACAACCAAATAAAGAATGTGATGTTTTGAGTACAATTCATCTAAGAAGCACTATCTCCCTGATGGCACATCTCAAACAGGTGACACTCATTTTCCATTACCCTTCAGAAGTTAACAAAAACATCATAACGTTTCATCTGAGATGCAGTTGAGAGTAAATGTCTACTTTATTATCTCTTTAAACATTAGTAGATGAGCAAGAGGAGGGGGATTTAACTGCCTGCTCTTTTCTACTTATAGCCATGGACAGAAGTAGAAACTTAGCCAACTAATGGACAGTAGCACAAAGGTGCACTACAGTTATATTGGAATGTGTGCATCTTATTATTCAAGTCGCATCTTGAACAGATGTCTCAGCATCTTCAATCAGGATTCAGAGCATTAGACAGCAGTGCAGCCGCCTAGATAAAGAAAGATCAGTGAGGAACCCAAAGATGTGTGAGTCAACCCAAGTGTTATCCCCAATTACCAGTATGCTGGCTAAAGTCATATTTTTATTATTGGTATTAGTCCTGAAAGTTATCAACAATTTACATAACCTAGGCAACAATCAAATTGTGTAACAATCTTTAGCCTAATATAGGGCAACAGTTGACTTTGCCAGAGTCTAGCAAACATAATGATGGGACAGAAGAACTGGTAGGAATAGTAATGAGGATAGAGGGGAAAATCCAGCGATCACTTTTTTATTACCATACTCCAATAACTACTTTCTTTTCTTTTATATAAAGGAAAAGAAAACCCTGGCATCTGGTATGCCTTCCCACTCTGAGGAATTGTGCTCAGTTCTAGGCCTTTAGCACAATTAGATTGGTTGATTTAATTTGATTAATATTTTAAGATGAACCATCTTAAAATATTTAGAGTTTGCCTTGGAGGAAGTTCCTTTAAAATTTTTTAATTGTGAACATTAACTATTGTAAAAGATCCTATCAACTATCCCTTATCATTTAGAATCATTATTCTGAATGTTTCAGTTTTCTTGTTTTGTATTGGAGAGTAAAAATAGTAAACACTCCTATTGTGATTGTTATTATTAAGTGACTATATTCATATAAAGTGCTTAGCGCACAGTAAGAGGCATATAAAAGTGCTATCATTATTATTGTTTCTAGTTTTGTGAAAATCCTATGCTTCTACAAAACATGATTTTTAAACATCAAGGAATACAATTTCTGGTGTCAATCAGAGTTATACCCAAAGATAGGCAATCTTTTCTGAATGTTATATTGTCCCTGTGGACATTCCAAAGTGTAGTATGCTAATTCTATTTTTTGTAAAGTTTCTTAAGATTCTATGGTGCTTCCAGTGTGGTTAGAATTTTATAATTCAACATTGCAGTTATTGTCTCTAGCTTAATAAGCCTCCAAGGACATCCAAGATATCTGTAAGTGTTTATGTGAGGGGGAGGAGGAGTAATAGTTACAATAGCATTTCTCTGTTTATGCCCTGACTAGGAAAAAAGGTGCCTCTACTATTTAAGAAAGCAAAAATGAATGAAAAACTCCACCATTATCAATGGACTGGACTGAAGAAGACTATTATTACAAATGGAGTTTTGTGAACTACTCCTTTTAATGCAGCATGTTATTTACTGTAAAAAGCAATTTAAGTTCATTGAGAAAGTTCTAAAGCAAATTTGTGAATGATGCCATCTATAAACCCCCATATATGAAACCAAGCAAAATTTTAGGGTATTATGATGGTTTTTCCCCCTTTTCCATCTCAAAAAGTCACATTTGGTCTCTCCACAAAGACAATAGTAATGGTGGAAGGAATGCAAAGAGGGGAGAAGGAATTATCAGGGCAAAGGAGTATATATGTTTTATATATATAACTAGTGATTATATATATATCACTAGTCATGGGAATTTAGCACCATACAGCAAAGGGAACTGTTTAGAAGACTGAATGGTAGCTCAGAAGTTCCATTCACTTTATTTTGATGGCATTATTTTTATTATTTTTTGTTAACATCTCTAGTTGGGAATGAACACAAAATATGCCATTTTCATTATAGAGTGTTTAATAGTATTTTGAAACGTATTCAGAGTTACACTAAAGTGAGATAGAGCCTTTGCCTTTTTAATCTAATTTTCTTCTTTCTCTTTCTTCTTCCCACCCATTTAATTTCTTTTCCAACTCTCCAAATCTAATTGTTTTAATTTTTTATAGTGGTAAGACAATGTGAGATCTACTCACTTAACAGTTTAAGTGTCCAGCAGAGTATTATTAACTATAGGCAATATGCTAAATCATAGATCTCTCCAACTTATTCATCTTGAATAGTTTAGTTCAGTCATTGAGTCCTGTCTGACTCTTTGTGACCCCATGAATCTCAGTATGCTAGGCACCCCGGTCCATCACCAACTCCCAGAGTTTACCCAAACTCATGTGCATCAGATCGGTGATGCCATCCAGCCATCTCATCCTCTGTAGTTCCCTTCTCCTCCTGCCCTCAATCCCTCCCAGCATCAGGGTCTTTTCCAATGAGTTAACTCTTTGCAAGAGTTGGCCAAAGTATTGGAGTTTCAGCCTCAGCATCAGTCCTTCCAATGAACACTCAGGACTGGTCTCCTTTAGGATGGATTGGTTGGATCTCCTTGCAGTCCAAGGGACTCTCAAGAGTCTTCTCCAACACCACAGTTCAAAAGTATCAATTCTTCGGCGCTCAGCTTCCTTCACAGTGAAACTCTCACCAACACCACTATTCAAAAGTGTCAACTCTTCAGTGATCAGCTTTCTTCCCAGTCCAACTCTCACATCCATACATGACCACTGGAAAAACTATAGCCTTGACTAGACGGACCTTTGTTGGCAAAGTAATATCTCTGCTTTTTAATATGCTATCTAGGTTGGTCACGGAGATGGCAACCCACTCCAGTATTTTTGCCTGGGAAATCCCATGGACAGAGGAGCCTGGTAGGCTACAGTCCATGGGGCCGCAAAGAGTTGGACACGACTGAGTGACTTCCCTTCACGAGGTTGGTCATAACTTTCCTTCCAAGGAGATCTTGCATAACTGAAGCTTTATATACCCATTGAGTAACAATTCCCATTTTTCTACCCCCTGCCCCAGCCACTGCTAACCACCATCCTATTCTCTGCTCCCATGTATTTGAGTATTTCCGATACTTCATATAAATGGAATGATTCGTTCTTCTATGATTAACTGATTATTCTTAGCAGTGTTGCCCAGGTACATCTATGTTTTTACATATGGAAGGATTTCCTTGTTTTAAAACCAATGGCCAAACAGTAGTCTATTCTGTATGTATACTCAGTTCAGTTCATTTCATCCGCTCAGTCGTGTCCGCCTCTTTGCGACCCCATGACGCAACATGCCAGGACTCCCTGTCCATCACCAATTCCCGGAGTTCACTCAGACCCACGTCCATCGAGTCAGTGATGCCATCCAGCCATCTCATCCTCTGTCATCCCCTTTTCCTCCTGCCCCCAATCCTACCTTAAAAAAAGAAAAATGATGGCTATCCTAACAGATGTGATATATAATTGTGAAATGCATTTCCCTGATGATTAGTGATGTTGAGCATCTTTAATCTGCATCTTTGTCCTTTGTCTTCTTTGGAGAAATGTCTATTCAATTTCTTTGCTCATTTTTAAATTGGGCTATTTGTTTTCAGTATTGAATTCTATGGGCTTCCCAGATGGCTCAGCAGTAAAGAATTCATCTGCAATGAAGGAGATGCAGGAGACACTGGTTTGATTCCTGGGTCAGGAAGATCCCTGGAGGAGGAAATAGCAGCCCACTCCAATATTCTTGACTGGAAAATCCCATGAACAGCAAACCCTGGTGGGCTATAGGCCGTAGGATTGCAAAGGTCAGACTAAACTGAATGCAGCATAGCACATTGAGTTCTATGAGGTCCTCATATTTTATATATTAAACACCTGTCAGATACACGGTTTACAAATTCTTTCTCCCTTTCCACAGAGTGTGCTTTCAAGTTTGTTGTAGTTCCACTTGTTTGCTTTGCTTTTGTTGCCTGTGTTTTTGGTGTTTTATCCAAGGAATAATTATCAAGAAAAATGTCAAGAAGATTTTCTTCCATGTTTCCTTCTAGAAGTTTTACCATTTAAAATCTTGAGTTTAAGGCTTAAAAAAAAATAACAAAAATATATGGAATGGCTCATAAATTTGTGTGTTATCCTTTTGTAGGAGCCATGCTAATCTTCCCTGTATAGTTCCAATTTAATAAATGTGTTCCAAAGCAAGCAATTGAGCTTAAGTCATTAATCCTTTTTGAGTTGATTTTTGTGTACGGTATAAGATTAAGATCCAATTAGTTTTTTGCAATTGGACATCACTTTTCCCAGAATCAATTGTTGAAGAGACTACCCTTTCCACATTTTGTATTTTCAAAATGCTTGTCAAATATCAGTTGCTAAAATATGTCTGTAAATACATTTTAGTAATACCATTCCAATTCATGAACACAAATTATCTTTTCATTTATTTGTGTCTTCTTCATTGTCTTTCATCAGTGTTTTATAGCTTTTGGTATACAGATATTTCACTTCTTGGTTAAATTTATTCCTAAATATTTTATTCTTTCTGATGCTATTTTAAGAGGAATTGTTCTCTTAATTCCATTTATGGAGAGTTAGTTGTGAATGTATATAAATCCAGCTGGTTTTTATGTTTTTCTATCTTTTACTGAATTTGTTGATTTTATCCAACAGTTTATGTGGAGTATTAGGATTTTCTTTTACTTCTAAAATGCATCATCAGCAAAAATATAATTTTCATTTCTTCAAATCAGATGTCTTGTCCATTTGCACTGGCTAGAACTTCCAAAACGGTGTTAAAGAGAAGGACGGGAGGGCATGGGCATCCCTGTTTTGTTCTTGATTTTAGCAAAACTTTCAATGTTTCACCACTGAGTATAATGTTAGCTATCAGCTTGCCATATAAGGCCTTTATTATATTGAGGTACATTCCTTCTCTATCCAATTTCTTGAAAACTTTCATCATGAAAATGTACTAAATTTTATGAAATGCTTTGCTTGCATCTATTGAGATAATCATGTGATTTTTAACCTTTATTCTATTAATGTTGCACATTGCATTATTTGCTTTATATACATTGAACCATCCTTGAATCCCAGGCATAAATCCAACTTGACCATGTATTGGCATCTGATTTCAATTAGTTGTATTCTCTTATAGCTCACTGAACTTTTTTTAAGATAACTACTTTGAATTCCTTCTCAAACAATTCTTAGACCTCAATTTTTTAAGAATCATTTACTAGATATTTTTTTTTCCCTTTTTGGGGTCATATTTCTTAAAACATCATGTTTCTTGTAGCTTTTTATTGGCGCTTGTGCATCTCTGAGTCTTTTCAGACTGGTTTTATACAAAAAAAAAAAAAAAAAAAAGACCTTCACCAATCAGACTGGCTAGAGATTCTGGCAAACATGAAACTTTTCTATGAATGTACATGTTTTACTTCTCTCATTTCTTCCTGGAAGATAAAAGGTTGTGCAACTTTTCTCAGTCTCAGAGTTGTCCTGGCCACAGTAAGCCTCCTGTCCCTTTCCTGAGACAGTGCACTAAAAGACAGAAACACAGGATGCACACTCAGCTCCTGTCCCACCCTCCTTTCTTTAAATATTTATTTATTACGTTTTGGTTGCTCTTTGGCTTTGTTTTTGCTGTGCCCAGGTCTTCTTAGTTTTGGAGAGTGGGGACAACTCTCTAGTTGCAGTGTGTAGGCCTCTTACTGTGATGGTCTCTCCTGTACAGCACATGTTCTAGGTGCACAGGCTTCAGTAGTTGTGGTTTGTCAGTTCAATAGTCATGGCTTCTGGGCTCTAGAGCACTGGCTCAGTAGTTGTGGCACATGGGCCTAGTTGCCCCATGACATGTGGGATCTTCCTGGACCAGAGATAGAACCAGTGTCCCCTGCAGTGCAAGGTGAATTCCTAACCACTGGACCACCAGGGAAGCCCCTCTCCCTCCCTCTTGATGAACAAGTCTCAGGATTGAGCATCTTCTCCCAATGTCCGCAGAGCCATACTGGTTGCTGAGAGTCATTCTGTCCTTTTCCCTAGGCCAGTGCACTGAAATTCTGGGCCTTGAGTGGAAGCTCCATTTCTCTTTCTCCTCTCTGAAGGAAAAGTCTCAATATTATGTCCCTTTTCTGAATTTTTCAGGGCCATGACAGCTGTTGAGACTATGTCAATGCCTTCAGCATTGTGGGTGAGATTATATAGTAACAGGTCTCTCTGAAAGTGGCTTGAGGGTTGTTGCATAGTTAACTCTTCCCACTCATGGAGAAATTGATGGCTGAGGGGATTTCTCTTGCTCCTAAGTTATGCTGGTTTAGAAAGACTGACAGAGGTTAACTGAAATTGTTTTTAAAAATTTCAGTGTGACTGTTCTCAGTTTTAAACTCATCTAGGGTACTGAAACTATTTAACTGGATTCTGGAGTTTTCATAAAGGTATTTTGGGCCTTAAAATGTTATTAAATTAGTGCATTTATTGGCCAATGACAGCTGCGATTTCCTATTATGGCTTTTTATTGATATCACTGCTTCTAATCTTTTTTTTTTTTTTTTTTTCCCAATTGGAGGCTAATTACAATATTGTGGCGGGCTTTGCCATACATTCTCATGAATCAGCCATGGGTACACATGTGTTCTCCATCCTGACCCTTCCTCCCCCTTCCCTCCCATCCCATTCCTCAGGGTCATCCCAGTGCACCAGCCCTGAGCACCCTGTCTCATGCATCAAGCCTGGACTGGCGATCTATTTACATAATAAAGTATACATGTTTCAGTGCTATTCTCTCAAATCATCCTACCCTCACCTTCTCCCACAGAGTCCAAAAGTCTGTTCTTTACATCTGTGTCTCTTTTGCTGTCTCACATATAGGGTCATCATTACCATCTTTCTAAATCCCATATATATGTGTTAATATACTGTATTGTTGTTTTCTTTCTGACTTACTTCACTCTGTATAATAGGCTCCAGTTTCATCCACCTCATTAGAACTGATTCAAAGGCATTCTTTTTAATAGCTGAGTAATATTCCATTGTGTATATGTACCACAGCTTTCTTATCCATTCATCTGCCGATGGACATCTAGGTTGCTTTCATGTCCTGAATACTGTAAAGAGTGTGGCAATAATCATTGGGGTACATGTGTCTCTTTCAATTCTGGTTTCCTCAGTATGTATGCCCAGCTGTGAGATTGCTATGTCGTATGGCAGTTCTATTTCTAGTTTTTTAAAGAATTTCCACCCTGTCTCCATAGTGGCTCTACTAGTTTGCATTCCCATCAACAGGGTAAGAGGGTTTCTTTTTCTCCACACCCTCTCCAGCATTTATTGTTTGTAGACTTTTTGATAGCAGCCATTCTTTTTATTTATTTATTTATTTATTTATTTTGATAGCAGCCATTCTTACTGGCATGAGATGGTACCTCACTGTGTTTATGATTTGCATTTCCCTGATAATGAGTCATGGTGAGCATCCTTTCATGTGTTTGTTAGCCATCTGTACGTCTTTGGAAAAATGTCTGTTTAGTTCTTTGGCCCATTTTTTGATTGGGTCATTTATTTTTCTGGAATTGAGCTACAGGAGTTGCTTGTATATTTTTGAGATTAGTTGTTTGTCAGTTGCTTCATTTGCTGTTATTTTCTCCCCTTCTGAAGGCTGTCTTTTCACCTGACTTATAGTTTCCTTCATTGTGCAAAAGCTTTTAAGTTTAATTAGGTCCCATTTGTTTATTTTTGCTTTTATTTCCATTACTCTGGGAGGTAGGTCATAGAGGATCCTGCTATGATTTATATCAGAGAGTGTTTTGCCTGTGTTTTCCTCTAGGAGTTTTATAGTTTCTGGTCTTACATTTAAATCTTTAATCCATTTTTTAGTTTATTTTTCTGTATGGTGTTAGAAAGTGTTCTAGTTTCATTCTTTTACAAGTGGTTGACCAGTTTTCCCAGCACCACTTGTTAAAGAGATTGTCTTTTCTCCATTGTATATTTTTCACTCCTTTGTCAAATATAAGGTGGCCATAGGTGTATATATTTATCTCTGTGCTTTCTATTTTGTTTGATCTGTGTTTCTGTCTTTGTGCCAGTACCATACTGTCTTGATGGCTGTTGCTTTGTAGTATAGCCTGAAGTCAGGCAGGTTGATTCCTCGAGTTCCATTCTTTCTCAAGATTGCTTTGGCTATTCGAGGTTTTTGTATTTCCATACAAATTGTTAAATTATTTGTTCTAGTTCTCTGAAAAATACCATTGGTAGCTTGATAGGGATTACATTGAATCTGTAGATTGCTTTGGGTAGTATACTCATTTTCACTATATTGATTCTTCTAATCCATGAACATGGCATATTTCTCCATCTATTTGTACCATTTATTTCTTTCATCAGTGTTTTATAGTTTTCTGTATATAAATCTTTTGTTTCTTTAGGTAGATTTATTCCTAAGTATTTGATTCTTTCATTGCAATGGTGAATGGAATTGTTTCCTTAATTTCTCTTTCTGTTTTCTCACTGTTAGTGTATAGGAATACAAGGGATTTCTGTGTGTTAATTTTATATCCTACAACATTATTATATTCATTGATTAGCTCTAGTAATTTTCTGGTGGTGTCTTTCGGGTTTTCTATGTACAGGATAGGGTCATCTGCAAACGGTGAGAGTTTTACTTCTTTTCCAATCTGGATTCCTTTTATTTATTTTTCTTCTCTGATTGCTGTGGCTAAAACTTCCATAACTATATTGAGTAATAGTGGTGAGAGTGGGCATCCTTTTCTTGTTCCTGACTTTAGGAAAATGCTTTCTGTTTTTCAACACTGAGGATAATGTTTGCTGTGGTCTTATCATATATGGCTTTTATTATATTGAGGTATGTTTATAACCTCTAATCCAGGTTTTTAAAGAATCCTAACCAAAATTATGTCTACTCATCATTGGGATAAAACCTTTTTTAACCCCCAAACTCACTTTGTTGTAGGATAACACCTATAAAAATGTAATTACCAGATACCCTTTGTGAGTGAAAAAAAAAAAAAAATTACCAACTCCTTTTTCACTAGTATATCTCAGTTGCATGACTACCTGTATATCTGAAATGAGTTTATACACTTTATATTCCCTCTAAATATGCCAAAAGTTTACAACTGAAAAATCATATTGCTACTGTATCATCTAGGTCCACATAGATTATTTAAGAATCAGAATAGGATAGAATAAGTGTTCTAGTGCAATTACAATGGTTCAAAGATTACAATAAGGGCTCAACCCACATGTTTTTGAAAATATAGAGGTGAAAATATTTGTATGATAGCTACCATTAAGGAAGAAAATTCATGAGGTCATATGGTCCTATATTTTCTTATATTTTCTGATCTTCAAGATGTAAAGGTTAATCTTAATGTTCTTTGTAAGGTGACCCACAGCTCTTGCAAATGAAGCAGATAGGCATTGTTATGGATCAGTATTTCCATAGAACAGCAGACCCCTTCCTTTTTAGCACCAGGGACCAGTTCTGTGGAAGACAATTTTCCACAGCTTAGGGGAAGGGGGAAGGTTTCAGGATGATTCAGACACATTACATTTATTGTGCACTTTATTTCTAATCTAAAGCTGCTGCTAATCTGACAGAAGGTATCAGTCTGTGGCCCAGAGGTGGAGGACCCCAGCCCATAATACCTGAGGTGATTCAGGCCACCACATTGTGGGGAAATTGGATTTAGGCTTCTATTATGGTCGAACCAACAGATGAATCAATTCCATATTTTTGAAGGCAGCCAGTTATTATTGAACAGAGTATTCAGTGATTCTACTTAAGACAGCATTAAAAAAAGATGTCAAGGAAGAAATATTTTGGGAAGTAGAATCTTTTGTTGTTAAGTTGAATTATCACCGAGTTTTATGACCTTAATTCTGTTATTAAAGTCCATTTTTAACAGATTCAGTAATTGGAAAATTAAAGTTCAACCATAACCAGATTTAATAATTTATTCAGTTCAGATCTTAAATATTTTAATTATTCAATATGTTAAAACAGCTGTGCAAGAAAATGTCTTACAAGATATAAATCAAGAACTCTCTCTAAACTATATTTTAAAAGCTGTATCTTCTACCCACTCAACTGCCCATCCTTTAATTCCACACCAACTCACTACCTAACTCTGTCCACACCTATCCGATACTCTCCTCTGTCAAGTTTGTAAAACATATTATCTTCTGCACTGATAAATGTCAGGATTATGGATTATTTTAAAAGAAAAATTTGTCCTTATATACACAAACAAAGGACTTTGCATGTTTTCTTTTTTACAAGAGAAACATTTCTGGGAAAGTCTCTAAATAATGTCTTTAACAATTTTTTGTATCCTAAGAGTGGTTTCATCTGTGTGAAAGTTTGTGGCAGTCAAGTTGCACGTTTATATTTATGAAGAAAAAACAATAAAAATGAAACTGTTAGGGAACACTAACTGCCAATTCTTATCCTGGTCAAGGTTCCCTATCCACAACATGTTGTTCAGCACAGTCTGCTTGAGAATTTCAGAGTCATGATTGAGTTCTTGGCCTTTGTCATCACCTTACTGATGGTGCTCTGGAATTCTCTAGGAAGTCAATTCCTTCACCCTTTCTTCATTACTTTATATAGTTAAACTGTTACTAATTGGTCAATATACTTCTAAGAAATGGAAGTTCACCAATTTTTCCTTTTATTTTTTAAATTTAATGTTTATTTTATATTAGAGTATATTCATATGGGTGTGAGTGGTCACTCAGTCACGTCTGACTCTTTGTGACCTCGTGGACTGTAGCCCACCAGTCTTCTCTTTCCATAGAATTTTCCAGGCAAGAATCCTGGAGCAGGTGGCCATTTCTTACCAAGGGACCTTCCCTACCTAGGCATCAAACCTGCATCTCTTGCACCTCCTGTACTGGTAGGCAGGCTCTTTACCATTGTCCCATCTGGAAGCCCCATATTAGAATATAGTTGATTCAAAATGCTGTGTTAGTAACAGGTGTAAAGTGATTCAGTTATGCATATACATGTATCTTTTTTTTTTTTCAGATTCTTTTCCCATATAGGGAAATACAGAATATCAAGTAGAGATCCATGTCCTATGTAATAGGTTTTTGTTGATTTTCTGTTTTATATATAGTAGTACATATATATTAATCCCAAACTCCTAATTTATCCCTTCCCCCACCTCACCTTTCCCCTTTGCTAAATATAAGTTAATTTTCAAAATCTGCAAGTGTTGTTCTGTTTTGTAAATAAGTTCACTTGTATATTCTTTTTTCTTTTTAGATTTCACATATAAGTAATATTATATGATATTTTTCCTTCTCTATAAAATTTATTTCATTTAGAATGATAAACCTAGGTCCATCCATGTTTCTGCAGATTGCCTTATTTAATTCTTTTCATGGCTTAGTAAAATTCTATTGTATATGTGTACCATACCTTCTTTATCCATTCCTCTGTTGATGGTCATTCATATTGGCTCCAAGTCTTGGCTGTTGTAAAGAATGATGAAAATAACACTGAGTTGCATTTTCACAGAGTTAGAACAAGATTTTTTTTTTTTAATTTGTATGGAAACATGAAAAACCCTGAGTAACCAAAGCAACCTTGAGAAAGAAAAATAGGGCTAGAGGAATCAGAATCCCTCACTTCAGACTATACTACAAAGCTACAGTCATTAAAGCAATGTAGTACTGGCACAAAAACAGAAATATACCTCAATGCAACAGGATAAAAAGCCCAGACATAAATAAACCCACATACCTATGGCCAATTAATCTATGACAAAGGAGTATATGAAGGAGAAAAGACAGTTCTTCAATAAGTGGTGCTGGAAAAACTGGACAGCTACATATAAAAGGATGAAATTAGATCACTCCCCTATACTATACACAAAAATAAACTCAAAATGGATTAAAGATCAAAACGTAAAACTCGGTACTATTAAACTCTTAAAGGAAAACAGTCAGAATACTCTTGGATATAAATCACAGGAATATCTTTTTGATCCACCTACTAAAGTGATGGACATAAAAACAAACAAATGGGACCTAGTTAAACTTAAAAAACTTTTGCATAGCAAAGGAAACCATGAACAAAATAAAAGACAACACACAGAATGAAAGAAAATACTTTCAAGTGAAGCAACTGACAAGGAAATAATCTCCAAAATATACCATGCAGCTCATTAAAAACAACCGTATCAAAAAATGAGCAGAAGCTCTAAATAGACATTTCTCCAAAGACAAACAAATGACCAGAAAGCAAATGAAAAGATGTTCAACATGAATGGGTTGCCATTTCCTTCTCCATCAGTAATTATTAGAGAAACACAAATCAAATTTACAGTGAGGTATAACAACCTCACAGTGGAAGTTCATCATCTAATTTTGAAGTAATTGCTGGGAATAGAAGTGTTAAACTTATGGGAAAGGCAAACTTATAAATATATATATTTTTTAACCTTTGAAAAGCAAATTGGAGATGCTATGGGTCAGAAAAGAAGCACCATTTCTTTCTATTTTAGTCTTCAGTTCAGTTCAGTTCAGTTCAGTTCCATCGATCAGTCGTGTCCCACTCTTTGCGACCCCATGAATCGCAACATACCAGGCCTCCATGTCCATCACCAACTCCTGGAGTTTACCCAAACTCATGTCCATCCAGCCATCTCATCCTCTGTCATCCCCTTCTCCTCCTGTCCCCAATCCCTCCCAGCATCAGGGTCTTTTCTAGTGAGCCAACTCTTCGCATGAGGTAGCCAAAATATTGGAGTTTCAGCTTCAGCATCAGTCCTTCCAATGAACACCTAGGACTGATCTCCTTTGGGATGGACTGGTTGGATCTCCTTACAGTCCAAGGGGCTCTCAAGAGTCTTCTCCAACACCACAGTTCAAAAGCATCAATTCTTAAAAATAAACAAAAGGGCCTTAATATTCTGTTCAGCTTGAAAAAACTTTAGACTGCTTCCTTCCTGACTATAAGCTCCTGATTTCCTTTTTCTTAGAGTATTTTCTTTAGAAAACTTATAAGTGTAAATCCTTTCTTTGTCCATACAAGGTGTAAATATTCTCGCACACATTTACAACCCAAATATGCCTTAGTCAAGGTCCTACAAACCATACCTTTGAAATGTAATCATCAAGGAAAATAGAATGCCTATCTCAGAATCTCCATAGAGGAGTAGGAGCCAATCTTAGATCAATACCAATTAGCCAGCAATCATATTGACCACCCCCACCTCAATTAACATCTTCCAGTATTTATCCACTAGCTCACCACAATATTTAACAACTCTCCCACTTTTTCTTTCAGAGCAATTGAGTTCATTCTTTCTCCTTTATATATTGAATATAGTTTTCCTTGACTATTTAACCTGTTTGGTACAGAGTGATCAAATAGAAAGTCCTAGAGAAAGTTTAGAAATTAGCAAAAGCAGAATATATAAGCATTGTTATGATGGTAAGAATTTGGCAGTTTCTAGAATTTGGGTCAATGCTTTTTGTTTTTCTGAAAAGGGCACAAAATGCTGATGATTACAGCTAGAACAATTATATCCTTCGAGCAGCTATGAAGGAATTCTCTAATATGACAAGAGGAGAGGACATTTCAGCCTTTACACGTATTTTCCTTTAACATTCTTCTCTGTCCACCCTTATTTATTTCCTCTTGTAAGCCTGTTGTAAAATTCTTATACTATTTCAAGCTTCTTTGGCCTTTGCCTTCTATAAGATGCGTCTGTAATTTTTTTTTTAATTTGAAAAATCTATTAAGACATTTTTCATTTTATTACATAGGCTTTACTTTTTAAAATGCACTTTTAAATCCATCTCCATACCTCAACTCATAACATATCCCTTTACTCTGGCCCTTTTTAAACAGAAGGTAGCATAAACATTTCTAAGGTTTGTCTTTTCTGGGGGACAAATTTTAGCACATGATTGCTGAAATACAGTCTTAGACAATTTACTGCTTAGAGTAAATTGTCTGAAGGAGTTTACATTTTGACTCCTTTCTAATACCATCCCAGCCTTAAGCGAATATTCTTTTCCTTTTCTCTGTTTTTTCAAATGGACAAAACACTAAATGTTCCTTCATTTTCCCTCCTCCAGTAAAACATGTATGTTCCATAGGAAACCAAAAGGGAAATTTGTAGCAACAAAAATTAAACAAGACACAGCCATTCAGTTTGCATTTTTCAAATTTGATTTTCATCAAAATTTATAAAATATATAGAAATGGATTACTCTCATTAAAGTCAAATTATCTAGACCTCTTCCTCCTTCTTGGTCTCCCTCCTGTTTCCTGTTTTCTGAGAATCTTTCATTAAACTTTAGATCTTTGAGAAACTCAAATTGAAAATTATGGATCTAGAAAATTGGAGTAAGTGTATATAAACCAATGGGAATCACTTGAAAACCATTATAAAAGGGGAGTACTGGGCCATATCTTATAGGTAGGGAAAATTAATGAGAAATTTTATTTTAAAAATTTGAGGAGGCTTAGGAAGAGCCTGGTAGGCTGCAGTCCATGGGGTCATGAAGAGTCAGACACGACTGAGCGACCTACCTTTCACTTTTCACTTTTATGCATTGGAGAAAGAAATGGCCACCCGTTCCAGTGTTCTTGCCTGGAGAGTCCCAGGGACGGGGGAGCCTGGTGGGCTTCCGTCTATGGGGTTGCACAGAGTCGGACATAACTGAAGTGACTTAGCAGCAGCAGTTTATCCCTATGGGGAAGCGGAGTGGGAAGGAGGGGAATGGTGGTGGTAGTTTTAAAGTTAAAATGGACTAAGTGAAGGGAAAGGTAGACAGCTGCAAAAATTACTAATTAGTTAAATTACACTCTTAAAATGGTTAGCAATTCATCTTCAATTTTGGTATACAGTGTCTGTTTCTCATTTTGAGTTCCAGGGATCCTAGAGTGGTATCTTTTCTAACATTAAAAGTATTGCTTTGGAAATATAATTAAGACATCTAACAAGGACAAAGTATCCTTTATTCTACTTCTTGCCTTGTTTTCTGTGCTCAGAAAAAGAAAATGTTGACAGTTGGCTTGCCATCTGTTCTCATAGGGCCAAAGTCTAAAACTTTGAGATATTTTTCAATGGAGTCCTTGATTATAGATAACATATTATGTTCAGAATATATGTCTGTTACTCATTAAAATATTAACCAACAAAGCAGTTGATCTGAAGAGAAACTTCAAGGACAAAGTTGACACACTTGTTCCCAAGGTATCCATGATTTTTTTCATATTAAAGCTACTTCAGCTTATCTTTTATTTTATTTTTGATTGTGCTGGGTTTTCATTGCTGCACACAGATTTTTTTTTTTTCCCTAGTCGTGGGGGCAGGGGCTACTCTTTACTTGCAGTGTACAAGCTTCTCATTGTGATGGCTTCTTGTTGCGGAGCATGGGCTCTAGACGCATGGGCTTCAGTGGTTGTGGCACTCGGTCTCAGTATTAATAGTTTCAGCTTGCAGGCTCTGGAGTGAAGACTCAGTAGTTTGGAAGACAGGGTTACTTGCCCTGTGGCCTGTGGAATCTTCCTGGACAAAGGACGAAACCAACGTCCTCTGCATTTGTAGGAGGACTCTTAATCACTGGACCACCAGGAAAGTCCAAGTTACTTCAACTTTGAAACATGTGCGATTAAAGTATAGGGATGGTGGATAGTACACATTTATAACTTTCTAATTCTACATTGCTGACTGCATGGGATAAAGAATAACTGGCCACTTTTATGATATTATATTATTATATTGAATATCATATAATGGTGGAACAGTAACAACTGGCAAACTGTTATGGGGTAATTTCTTTGGTCATTCAATGAGAAAAATGGAAACTGTAATTTCTTCCAACATCATTCTGTAGCTAGTAGCAAGTACTTTTATTTTGAGCCTTCTGGAAAATTTGTGTAATGAATCTATAGCAGTTCACTTTCTAGATCACCAGTTTTCTCATCTGTAAAGTTGTTGTTGTTGTTCAGTTGCTAAGTCATGTAAACTCTTTGCAATTCCATGGACTGCAGCACACCAGGCTTCTCTGTCCTTCCCTATCTCCTGGAGTTTACTCAAACTCATGTCCATTGAGTCAGTGATGCCATCCTGCCATCCCATCCTCTGTCACCCCCTTCTCTTCCTGCCCTCAATCTTTCCCAGCATCAAGGTCTTTTCCAGTGAGTCAGCTCTTCACATCAGGTAGCCAAATTATTGGAGCTTCAACATCAGTCCTTCCAGTGAATATTCAGGATTGATTTCCTTTAGGATTGGCTGGTTTGATTTCTTTGCTGTCCTAGGAACTCTCAAGAATCTTCAGCACCACAATTTGAAAACATCAATTATTTAGTTCTCAGCCTTCTTTATGGTCCAACTTGCACATCCATACATGACTACTGGAAATACCACACCTTTGACTATACAGATCTTTGTCAGCAAAGTGATGCCTCTGCCTTTTAACATGTGGTCTATGTTTATTATAACTTTTCTTCCAAGAAGCAAGTGTCTTTTAATTTCATGGCTGCAGTCACCATCCGCAATGATTTTGGATCCCAAGAAAACAGAATCTGCCACTGTGTCCACTTTTTCCCATCTATTTGCCATGAAGTGAAGGGACCAGTTGCCATGATCTTATTTTTTTGAATATTGAGTTTTAAGCAAACTTTTTCTTGCTCCTCTTTCACCCTCTTCAAGAGGTTCTTTAGTTCCTCTTTGCTTTTTGCCATTAGGGTGGTATCATCTGAATATCTGAGGTTGTTGATATTTCCCCTGCAATCTTGATTCCAGTTTGTGATTCATCCACCCCAACATTTTGCATGATGTAGTCTGCAAAGAAATTAAATTAGCAGTTTGACATTATACAGCCTTGCCACACTCTTTTCCCAATCTTGAACAAGTCCTTTGTTCCATGTACAGTTGTAACTGTTGCCTCTTGACCTACATACAGTTATCTCAGAAGACAAGTAAGATGCTCTGGTACGCCCATCTCTCAGAATTTTCCACAATTTGTTGTGAGCTACCAGTCATAGGCTTTAGTATAGTCAATGAGGCAGAGAAGATGGTTTTCTGTAAAGTGTAAATCTGTAAAATGTGAATACCATAAGCGTCCCACCCTCCTAGGCACATTGTGCCTTCATACTACTATCAAGTGAGCCCAGTTAATCAACCTTACTGATCTTTCCCATAGACTCTGAGAAATATGACTCTTACCTGCAGTCAATGTACATAGTGAGAGGTGGTCCATAAAGTCATGTAGTAGTGGCCCTCAGTTGACTAGTCTTGTTCAGGTACAACTTATTTACATGTATCACAATGGAAAAACACTGAGAAAAGACTCCACAAATAATAGCTCTCAGCCCACTCCACTCATTTCTTCTCATAATTAGCTACTACTTTTCCATTTAGTTATTTTTGATATTAGTATCAAGTTAGTGGAATGGTAGAACTTGGAGGAAAGAAATCCATCCTTTCTCTCCCAAACCATCCTAGACTGATGCATTCATTCAATTTTTCATGTCCTTGTACAATTTCACCAGTAACAAAACTTTTTGTCTCTTATGCAGATAAATTTTAAAACCATGGTCTATAGTCATAATTCTTTCTATTGGGTCTCCTTTTACTCTGTTATAAGTACTGACAGTGGAAAATCTTCATTGCAAGTCTCCAAGTAAGATTTTAAAGTGGATCCCTTACCCTTAGTTAATTATAAAATAAATACTTCTCTTCCTTTAAGTGTCCTCCTGTCCATCAGGGATTGTGTTGGAGGAAACCTCAACTATGAAAACCTCTGTTCCCTCTCTGGGTAGTCTCCACTTATGTGAAGAACATTATTACTTTGCCCTTCAAGTTCCTTCTCTCCAGAATGAATAAACTCAATTTCTTTCATCTTTCCTCTAGGGCTTTCTTTTCCATGCCTTTGTCATTTTCTCCTTGTAGGAGACATCCAGAAATAACGATCTATGAGTGAACAAAGTTAAATGTTATACATGTGCAATTAATATATCCAATTTACTCCTCCATGGTATATGGGAAAAGTAGTTTAAAAATGAACTTTTCATTTCATAATATTCAAACTCAAAAGTATTATATTTTTATTGTTTTTACATTAGTATTATTTTTGTCCTAACCAAAACTATCACTTGTTTTTAATCTCTTGCAGTGGATACTGTTTAAGGTAGAGCAGGATTGTTTAACTTCTATACCTCTCAACCTGCTGTGTAATCTAATGGTTTAGTTACTGAACAAAGACAGGTCAGAGACATTTAGTCTTCATTACAGCATGTTAGCTTAACAAAAGTATAATAATAATCAAAAGAAATCTGATAACAATGGAAGTGAAAAAAGGAATAAAAATGTATTACTCTGTTAATGTGCTAGCACTGCCTAATGAAGACAAACTAAACTCTTCCTTGCCAGCTAAAGGTCAATGTTAACTTGAATCTCCTGTATTTACATATGTCCCTGATACCTCTGAAGAACTTGGGAGACTTGAAGGAGTAGCATGTGTGTTGTTATACAGAATAAAGTCTAATAGCACTCTAAATCTTACTTCCAACCCTAAGTAACCAAGGAATGATTTGAAGATGCACTTAAAATTGTTTTCCTATTCACTGTCTACCAATACAGACCTGCTACATGTAACCCCTCTAAAATATTTTAAACCTTCAAATGCCTGAAACAATAACCTTAAAAGTGTATTGAAACTAATGTATGTACAGAAAGGTCCTTGCTGCTGCTGCTGTTACTGCTGCTAAGTCGCTTCAGTCGTGTCCGACTCTGTGCGACCCCACAGACGGCAGCCCACCAGGCTCCCCCGTCCCTGGGATTCTCCAGGCAAGAACACTGGAGTGGGTTGCCATTTCCTTCTCCAATGCATGAAGGTGAAAAGTGAAAGTGAAGTCGCTCAGTCGTGTCCGACTCTTCACGATCCCATGGACTGCAGCCTACCAGGCTCCTTCATCCATGGGATTTTCCAGGCAAGAGTACTGGAGTGGGGTGCCATTGCCTTCTCCATTAAAAACGGAAGAGTAGAGTATGTCAGTAGGAAGAGGAGGATAGTGGTTGTATCTGATTAAAGAGGTATTTTAATTATTAAATACTTTAATATATTGGGGTTGTTTGATAGTGATGGTATATCATTGCATCATTTTGCATGATTTAAAAATTAAAAGCAATAACTTTGGAGAAATTAACATTCTCAAATAGTTCAAAAAACTTGGTAAGTTGATTAAAATTTTTACTTGAAATGTGGTACCTATTAATTATAGATATTTTCTTTTCTTTTCTGACATACATTTATGTAAGTTGAAAGCTAACCAAAATAAAGCATTTGGATGTACCTGCATTTTCCAAAGTGTCCAATATTAGGAATACATTCCTGGAAGTAACTAGAAAAAAAATCATGATATATCCCAGATCAATTCAATCAACAGAAATAAAAAGTAAAATTTGTGGCTACATCATTTGATTATTCGATCTGTTTGCATTAGCAACTGGCTTAATCTCAAGAATGAGTCTGTCAAATTCACATATTCTGTCTCATTGTATTTAGGTCTTTTTAAGAAAAGATTATTTATTAGATACTTAAAAATACTGCCTAATAAAAATAAATTTTGTTACTCTTTTCACACCCAAAGCAATAAACAAATTACTGCCTTTAATTCATACTGTTCCCTGATGTGGAACTCACTCAGTAAATGCTCCATAGAACACTGATGACATCCAATGGTCAAACTGATAATTTGCAAAGTTTCAGCTGCTCAGTATAGGGCCTTCCCTCAGGTGGCATCTATACCTCTTAGCACCACCCACCTATGGTATCTTCACCATAGGAAGAAGATTAAGTATAATTTCCTCATATGGAGAGAGGCACGAAGAAAACAAGGGGAAAACCAATGGAAAATGGAGAGAGCCATCTTTACAATATCTTGCAAAGCCAGTCTCTGAGGAGAGATCATTTCTGTAGTGAAACCTCATTTATGTGCATGCTCCTATGCTTCAACTACGTTTGGTGTGAATATTGCATAAACAGTAATATTTTGGTGATAATTAGATTTTCTGAAATCAGAGGGTACCATACCACAAGTTAAAAATAATTGAGGAAATTGAAGACCCAAAGACACTATTGTAAAATACATCCATTCTTGTGGTGAATGAGTTCTGTTCCCTGATTTTGTTACAGTTACATCATGTCCATTGACACTAATAACACAATTGTTAACTTCCAGAATGACTGTTACTATATCATTTTTGTCTTGGTTAATAGCCTGCTTCATTACCATTAATTTAAAAGTGGCTTGTGACAAAATGAAGAATAAATCAACTGTGAAACAGAATGAAAAATGGGAACTGTTTCATGTAGCTCCTGTTCACCTGTTCTGTGAATATGTTGTGTGTTTTGCTATCTTTGTCTTTGCTTACACTGATTCTTAAGACTGAACTCATATTCTTTCTACTTCCAATAAGCTAAAGTTAACTCATACTGTCATAATTATATATAAACATATATTTTTCCATGTCATTTTTATTGAAATATATTTATGATATTAGTTTCAACATATAGCATAATGAGACAATATTTTCATAGGTTATGATACATTTAAAATTACTGGAACCTGAATTGGTGCTTCAGGTTCAACATCAGTCTTTAAAGAATATTCAGGATTGATTTCCTTTATCTGTTTTATACAAAGTAGCTTGTATCTCTTAGTCCATTATCCTTGTCTTTCCCCTCCCACTTCTCTCTCTCAACTGGTAACCACTAGTTTGTGAATCTGTTTCTGTATTTATTTATACATTTGTTTCCTTTTTTAGATTCCATATGTGAGTGATAACAGAGTAATTTTCTTTCTTTGTTGAACTTATTTTACTAGCATAATACTTTCCAGATGATCATGTTGTTGCAAATGACACGAATTCATTATTATTGTGACTGAGTGATATTTCATAAATACCATAGCTTCTTTGTCCATTTATCTGTTGATGGACAGTAAGGTTTCTTCCATATTTAGGCTATTATACGCAGTGTTATAACATTGGAGTACATGAATCTTTTCGAATTAGTGTTTTTGTTTTTTTCAGTTACATACCCATAACTGGAGTAGAATGGCTGGATCATATGGTAGTTATACTTTAAGTTTTTTTAGAAATCTCCACACTGTTTTCCAGGGATTCCCTAGTAGCTCAGATGGCAAAGAATCTGTCTGCAACGTGGGAGACCTGGGTTAGATCCCTGGGTCAGGAAGATTCCCTGGAGAAGGAAATGGCAACCCACTGCAGTATTCTTGCATGGAGAATTCCATGGACAGAGGAGCTTTGGCAGGCTATAGTCCATGGGGTTGCAACGAGTCAGACAAGACTGAGCGACTAATGCTTTCACTCTCATACTGTTTTCCACAGTGGCTACACCAAGGTGAATGTGTTGGACTTATAAACAGAGTGTGAGAGGTCCTTTTCTCCACATTCTCACCAGCATTTGGTATTTGTGGTCGTTTTGATAACTGCCATTTTTATAGGTGAAAGGTAGTATCTCAGTGTGGTTTTGATTTGATTTCCCTGACAGTTAGTGATGTTGAGCGTCTTTTCAGGTACCTGATGGCCATCTGTATGTCTTCTTTTGAAAAATGTCTATTTAGGTCTTCTGCCTGTTTTTTATTTTTTTGTTATTTTTAAATATTGAATTATATGAGCTATTTATATTATTTGGATATGAACCCCTTAAGTTATATTATTTGCAAACATCTATTTAGTACATTGTTGTTTAGTTTTGTTGATACTTTTCTTTGTTGTGCAAAAGCCTGTAGTTTTTAAAATTTTTAATTGGAAGATAATTGCTTTAGAATATTTCATTGGTTCCTGCCATACAAAAACTTGAATCAGCCATAAGTGTACATATGTCTGTGCTCAGTTGCTCAGTCATGGCCGACTCTTTGCAACTTCATGGACTATAGCCCGCCAAAGCTCCTCTGTCCATGGAATTCTCCAGACAAGCATACTGGAGTGGGTGGCTATTTCCTTCTCCAATACATATGTCTCCTCCCTCGTAAACCTCCCTCCCGTCCCCCACCACACCTTATCCCACCCCTCTGGGTTATTACCGAGAACCAGCTGAGCTCCCTGTGTAATATGCCAGCTTCCCACTGTCAGTTTTATATATGGTAATGTATGCGTTTCAATGCTACTCTTTCAATTTGTCCCACCCTCTCCTTTCCCCTCTGTGTCCACAGGTATCTTCTCTATGTCTATGTCTCTACTCCTGCCCTGCAAATAGGTTCACTGATACCATTTTCTAGATTCCATATACACATGTTAGTATTTGTTTTCTCTCTTTCTAGCTTACTTCACTCTGTATAACAGACTCTCGGTCAAAAGCTTATAAGTTTAATTAGGAACCATTAGTTTATTTTTACTTCTGTTTCTTTTGACTTGGAGAGAGATAAAAAAAAATATTGTTATGATTTACATCAAAGAGTGACGTGCTTATGTTCTCTTCTATGGATTTGATGGTTTCACATATTGCAGTTAGGTCTAGGTCTTTAAACCATTCTGAGTTTGTTTTATATATGGAGTGTGAAAGTGTTCTAAGCTCATTCTTTCACATGTAACTGTCCAGTTGTCTCAGCACCACTTACTAAAGAAACTGTCTTTTTCTTAATTGTCTATCCTTGCATCCTTTGTCATAGATCAATCGACCTGTAAGTGCATGAGTTTATTTCTAGGCTCTCTACTCTGTTCCCTTGTTGTATGTATCTGTTTTTGTGCCAGTATCACACTGTTTTAATTTCTGAAGCATTGCAGTATAGCCTGACGTCAGGAAGCTTAGTACCTTCAGTTTTGTTCTCTTTCAAGATTGCTTTGTCTATTCAATGTATTTTGTGATTTCATAAACTTTAAGATTATTTGCTATCGTTTTGTGAAAAATATGGATATTTTAATAGATTTGTATTAAACTCATCAATAGATTTATTAATTTTTTAATAATGCTATTTCTTCCAATTCAAAAGTAAGAATATATCATTTCTTTGTTTCACCCTTAATTTCCTTTATCAATTTTTTTATAGTTTTCAGAGCATAAGTAACATCTCTTGGTTGAGTTGAATTTTTTAATAATGCTAGTTCTTCCAATTCAAAAGTAAGAATATATCATTTCTTTGTTTCACCTTTAATTTCCTTTATCAAATTTTTTATAGTTTTCAGAGCATAAGTAACATCTCTTGGTTGAGTTTTTTCCTTAGGTATTATATATTTAGATGCAATTTCTGTTTCTGATAGTTTATTATTTGTTATAGAAAGACAACAGATTCCTGTATTTTATTTCTTGGAACTTTACTAAATTCATTTATTAGTACTAGTATTTTTCTAGGGGAGACTTTTATGGTTTTCTATATAAAGTATCATGCCATCTGCGAATACTGACTTTACTTCTTCCCATTCAATTTGAATGTCTTTTACTTCTTTTGCTTGTCCAATTGCTATGGCCAGGACTTCCACTACCATGTTAAATAGAGTGGTGAGTGTGGGTATATTTGTCTTCTTCCTGAAGTTTAGAGGGAAAGCTTTAAGTTTTTCCCTATTGAGTATGTTAATTGTGGATTTATCATTAATAGCCTTTATTATGCCGAGATATGTTCCCTCTCTAACCACTTTGATAAGACATTTTATCATAAATGATGTTGAATTTTATCAAGTGCTTTTCTGCATCTGCTGAGATGATCATGTAATTTTTATCCTTCCTTTTTTTTTAAGTGTGGTCTATTATATTACTTTTGTGAATTTTGAACAATCCTTTGTCCTGGAATGAATCTACCTTGAATGAGTTGCATGATCCTTTTTATTAATATATATGTTGGAGTTGGTTTGCTAGCATTTTGCTTAGAGTTTTTACATCTATATTAATCAGAGAAATCAGCCTATATATATATATATATATATATATATGTATATATATATATATATATTTTGGTAGTGTCTTCATTTGATTTTGGTTTCAGGGTAATTATATCCTCCTAGGATGAGCTTGGGAATGTTCCATCCATCTCAATTTTTTGGAATAGTTCAAAAGGATATGTATTAGCTCTTTTTGATAAGTCTGCTAAAATCTGTGTAGCCATCTGATCTTAAACTATTGTTGGATTTTTAAAATTCAAGTTCAGGTTTGTTTCTAATGAACAATGTTTTCAAATTGTGTTTTCCTTCTTGATTCAGTCTTAGCAGTCTGTATGTTTTTAGAAATTTGTCCATTTCTTCTAGATTGACCAGTTTGCTGGAATATAACTTTATAGTTTTATATTATGACTTTTTAAATATCTCTGTGATTTAAATATCTCCTTGCTCATTTCTTAACTTATTTGAATCTTCTCTCTCTTATTCTGGGTGTGCCTGGGTAAAGATTAATTTATTTTGTTTATATTTTTGAAACTCCAGTTCTTTGTTTCTTTAATCTTTTCTTTTTTTAATCTCTATTTATTTCCTCTCTGGAATTTCTTTCTTTCTTTCTACTGACTTCAGGCTTGCTTTGTTCTTTTTCTAACTTCTTTAGAAAGTAGTTTAGGCTGTTTATTTGAGGTTTTTATCTTTTCCTGAGGTAGGCCTATATTGCCATGAACTTCCTTCTTAGACTTGAGAGCTTTTTTTTTTTTTTTAAAGAAAATAGTTTTATTTTTTTTATTTTTATTTTTTTTGTGTTCTTTTTTTTTTTTTTTAGTTTTTTAATTTTTAAATTTTAAAATCTTTAATTCTTACATGCATTCCCAAACATGAACCCCCTCCCACCTCCCTCCCATAACATCTTTCTGGTATGAGCATGCATCCTTCAGACATAGATTGCTTTTGAGAAGTTTTGTTTCCATTTTAATTTTTCACAAGGGATTTTCTGATCTCTGGTATGATTTAATCATTGACCCATTGCTTTTTTAGTAGCATGTTTAGACTCCACCTGTTTGTTATTTTCCCATTTTTGTTCCTATATTTGATTTCTAATTTCATACTTTCGTGGTCAGAAGAAAAAAAAATGCTTGACATAATATCTATCTCCTATAATTTATTGAGACTTGTGACCTAGTGTGTGATCTATCCTGGAGAACATACCCTATACAGTTGAAAAGAACGTGTGTTCTTCTGGTTTTGTATATCATGTGCTGTCAATATCAATTGTAAAGCAAGATCAATTGCTCTATGTCATTTAAGACCACTGATGATTTACCGATTTCCTGTGTGGATGATCAGTCCATTCATGTCAGTGCGATGTTAAAGTTGTAGTTGTTGTTCAGTCACTCAGTTGTGTCTGACTCTTTGTGGCCCCATAGATGTCAGCACACCAGGTTTCCCTGTCCTTCACCATCTCCCAGAGTTTACTCAAATTCATGTCCATTGAGTTGGTGATACCATCCAACCATTTCATTGTCTGTTGCCCGCTTCTGTTCCTGCCCTCAGTCTTTCCTAGCATCAGGGTCTTTTCCAGTGAGTCAACTCTTCACATCAAATGCCCAAAGTATTCTCTTCTATTAGGTGTACATATATTGATAAGTATGATATCCTCTTCTGTTATTGATCCCTTTATAATTATATGTCACCCTTTGTTGTCATTTGTCATACTTTGATTGTAGCATATCTGTAGTTTACAGATAATTATCAATAGATATGTATGCATTGCTATTCTACTATTTGTTTTTTTGTTGTTTTGATAGTTTTTCTCTATTCACTTCTTCTTTTTGTTTCTTCCATTGTGGTTTGATGATTTTCTTTAGTGGTACATGTGTCTTTTCTTTCTAATTTTTATGTATCTGTTATAGGTTTTTGATTTGCATCTGCCATGGGATTTGTATATGTTGACCTATAATTATATATATTTGTTTTAAACAGATCGTCCTTAGATATCTGACATATTCTAAAAGATCTACATTTTTTACTCTCCACTCCATATTTTAGGTATTATATGTCATAATTTAGATCTTCATGCTTATTCTTCTCTGTTTATTGTAGTAATAGTCAATTTTACTTTTGTTCGTTGATCTTTGTGCTATGTTATTTTAACTGATTGATCCTCAGCCTTTACTATATATTTGCCTTTCCTAGTGGGATTTTTCCCTTCCTGTACATTATTTTGTCTTATTGTAGCCTTTTCTGTTTTTTTTTTTTTTTACTTAAAGATACTTTGATATTTCTTTTAGGATAGGCTTACTACTGAGGAGCTCTTATTGTTTTTCTTGTCTGAGAAGATATATTTTTTCTTCTTGAATTCTAAATGAAATTCCTGCTGGATTGAGCCTCATAGGTTGCAGTTTGTTTTTGTTTGTTTGTTTCTTTTTTTCTGCACTTTGCATATATCATAACATTCCCTTCTGTCCTGCAAAGTTTCTTCAGAAAAATCAACTGATGATCTTATGAGCATTTGTTTGTATGACTCTTTGTTTTGTCTTCATGCCTTCAGCATTATCTATTTAATTTTTGCCATTATAATTGTGATATGTCTTGGTGTGGATCTATTTGGTTTCATCTTTTTGTGGGACTCTCTTTGCTTTTTGTACCTGTACATCTATATCATTCTTCAGGTTTGGGACATTTTCATCCATAATTTCATTAAGTATATTTTCAACTTCCTTCTCTCCCCACATTTTGGGATCCCTATAAAACATATTTTCTTATGCTGAATATTGTACTACAGGCCACTGAATATATTCTCATTTTTAATATGTTTTTCTCTTGGCTGTTCTGACTGAGTGATATTCATTATTCTATCTTCCAGGTCACCTATACATTCCTCTGTATCACCTAGTCTGCTTTTAATTTCTTTTAGTGTTTTTCATTTCAGTTATGATATTATTTACTCCTGAATAGGTTTTTATATATTCTAGTTCCTGGTTAACATACCCCTGTGTTCATCTGTTCTTTAATCAACTAGCATTGTTATTATTGATGCTTTGAATTTTTTAATCTGATAAATCATTTATTTCTGCTTCATTAGTTATTTTTCCAGAATTTTCTCATGGTGTTTCATTTGAGACACAAACCACATAAGGAAGTTTGTCCTCCCTGTGTTGGGCCCTAGCTCTGGGGAGCCCAATATGTGGCTTGAACCACTCACTCCCCAGGGAGATTCTCCACTCAAGTAACGTCCCTTTTCCTTTGTGACCCCTCACAGGACACATGTCCTCACCTAATTATTTCTCTTTCCTTCACACCGATTCTACATGGATCTGATAGGGACCAAATAAAGGGATAAAGTAGGTGACTAAATACTTAATCCCACTAGGGACTGTAATTTAAGAATATGAGAGACTCCTGTATGTTAATACTTACTCAAGAGAGCAGGTTAGCTTAGCAACAAAATCATGCAAGAGAAGCAAAAGACATACCCTGAAACAACAAAGCAATGGTGGCATGAGACCTACATTCTATCTGGTGAGCTCAATAAGTTAATGATCCCTAGGCCATGTTCTCTGCACACATTAAAAAAGCAATAATTTGTGGGCCTAGTTTGACCATGAGGGACAAGAAAACGTTCCTGGCCAACCTGGAAGAAGAACTAATGATGGAGGCATGACATCTACTAAAAAATAACAAAGAACATCTTCTCCCCCTCCCCACTTTTCATTTGATTATAAATCAAATTATAACCCCACTAAATTTTTGGATGCAGTATCCTCTTGCCAGCCCACTTATAAGCCTTACAAGCATCCTATTCTAATAAATCACATCTTATCTATTATTTTGCTTCTCACTGAATTCTTTCCATGCTGAGACATAAAGGACTGTGGTACCAGAGCTCCTTGAAGCTCCCAAAATGCTACCAAATGCGTTCATATCCTCCTTAGAGTCTTCATTATATGAGTCTTTTTTTTCTTTCCAATCTCCTGTTAGTTTTCAGTGACAATTGTTTCACATGTAAGATATATTTTTGATGTATTCATGGGGAAAGGCAAGTTCCTTGTCTTTATTTTCTGCCATCTTCATCCCTCCTGACAATTCAGTATTTAAAGATTTTAAAATTTAAAAATAAAAACTAAAATAAAATAAAATAAAATAAAGTGTGACACCCATAAAAAAAAATAAAATAAAATAAAATAGACTATTGAACCAATCTATTTGGAAGTATGCATTTGGCACCCCACTCCAGTACTCTTGCCTGGAAAATTCCATGGATGGAGGAGCCTGGAAAGCTGTAGTCCGTGGGGTCACTGAGGGTCAGAAACGACTGTGCGACTTCACTTTCACTTTTCACTTTCATGCGTTGGAGAAGGAAATGGCAGCCCACTTCAGTATTCTTGCCTGGAGAATCCCAGGGATGGGGGAGCCTGGTGGGCTGCCGTCTATGGGGTCACACAGAGTCGGACACTACTCATGCGACTTAGCAGCAGCAGCATTCTTTCCTTGGTAGAGATGCAGCTTTGTTTCTCACTTTCAACTAGTTTCTGTCACATTTTACCCTTTGTATCAATTCCCAGCTCTCAATTTTGACATATTTGAGAGCAAGAACCAGGTATTAACCATGTCTGAGTCTTCTGTAGTAATTTAGCAGGTGCTCAGATCGTGTCGGTTTTATTAATGTCTTCACATTATTACACTGTCTTATCTATTCTCAATAGTCATTTAAAAAATCTGTCAACAACACTAACACATTGTATTAATTTTCCCTGCTTGGGACACTTTGTTCATTTGATTTTCAGGACAACACAATTTCTTGTATTTCATTATTCTTCCCGGCCATAAATTTTATCATTCTGGTTTTGATCTAACTGTACAGCTTCCAAGGTGGTAGACTGAAGACTGAAAATTCTCTACTTACATTCATTTCCTTGGGAGATTGGTCCTATATTTTGATGAATATAAACTTTCTATTTCTAGCCCAAGCTTTACTTCAAACCACAAACAATCATCTGAATTCCTGATCTTCAGTCTGAAGCATTCCTCTCCTATCGTCTTTTTGAAAGCAGCAACTGGCAGTTTTACCTTCCAGATCAGTTCAGTTCTGTTCAGTCACCCATTCGTGTCCGACTCTTTGTAACCCCGTGGACTGCAGCATGCCAGCCTTCCCTGTCCATCACCCACTCCTGGAGCTTTCTCAAACTCATGTTCATTGAGTCAGTGATGCCATCTAACCATCTCATCCGCTGTTGTCCCCTTCTCCTCCTGCCTTCAATCTTTCCCAGCATCAGGGTATTTTCCTATGAGTCAGTCCTTTGCATCAGGTGGCCAAAGTACTGAAGTTTATTTTCAGCATCAGTCCTTCCAATGAATATTCAGGACTGATTTCCTTTAGGATTGACTGGTTAGATCTCCTTGCAGTCCAAGGAACTCTCAAGAGTCTTCTCCAACACCACAGTTCAAAATCATCAATTCCTTGGTGTTCAGCTTTGTTTATAGTCCAACTCTCACATCCATACATGACTACTGGAAAAACCATAGCTTTCACTAAATGGACCTTTGTCAGCAAAATAATATCTCTGATTTTTAATATGCTGTCTAGGTTGGTCATAGTTTTTTTTTCCAAGGAGCAAGTGTCTTTTAATTTCATGGCTGTAGTCACCACCTGCAGTGATTTTGGAGCCCAAGAAAAGCATAGTTGTCACTGTTTCCACTGTTTCCCCATCTATTTGCCATGAAGTGATGGGATCAGATGCCATGATCTTAGTTTTTTGAATGTTGAGTTTTAAGCCAGCTTTTTCACTCTCCTCTTTCACTTTCATCAAGAGGCTCTTTCGTTCCTCTTCCTTTTCTGCCATGAGGATAGTGTCATCTGCATATCTGAGGTTATTGATACTTCTCCCGGCAGCTTGATTCCAGTTTGTGCTTCATCCAGCCCCGTTTTTCATATAATGTACTCTGCATATATGTTAAATAAGCAAGGTGACAATATACAGCCTTGTCATATTCCTTTTCTAATTTGGAACCAGTCCATTGTTCCATGTCCAGTTTTAACTGTTGCTTCTTGACCTGCATGCAGATTTCTCAGGAGGCAGGTAAGGTGGTCTAGTATTCCCATCTCAAAGAATTTTCCAGTTTGTTGTGATCTACACAGTCAAAGGTTTTGGTGTAATTAATAAAGTAGAAGTAGATGGTTTTTGTTTTTGTTTTTGTTTTCTGGAATTCTCTTGCTTTTTCTATGATCCAACAGATGTTGGCAATTTTATCTCACAAATTGTGGCAAATTGTGCTCCACACAGCCAAAGGCTTTTATGTAGTCAATAAAGCAGCTTAGACTTAAAAACCTTGAAATGATACTTATCATATGTGCCTCATTCAAATGTACAGTGATTCATCACGAAATCCAGTCAACTCACCTTCTTTCTCACTTGTCCGAAAAGAATAATTATTAATGTGCCTCTAGCAATAATCTTTCAACTTGTCTTTCCACTTCTGCTGTTGTCTAAATTGAGTCTATTTGCAGTACAGGACTCAGATTACTTTAATATAAGCCAGATTAGATCATTTTTGGCTCATAATCCTTCAATGAATTTTTTTTCTTCATCCAACAACCTACAACAACCTGTAGTATAACCTCCTTGGCTTCATCTCCTTCTACTTTTCTCACTCACTCCACTTCAAATTTACTGGTTCCATTTCAGATAAAGTCCCTACTTCAGAGTGTTCATATTGCTTTTCCATTTTCCTAGAACACTCTTCTCTCAGAGAGGCATAGCTATCTCCATTTCTTTCTAGTCTTCCCTCCCAAATATCACCAATTACAATATTTGGTATCCTCTGTCTCTCCCTGATCTCCACATGAAAACAAGACTTTTTCTTTATATTGTTTTATTTATTGTAAATATATAATTATGTTTATTATCCAAATACTTACAATAGCACACAACAAACAGAAGGCACCCAACAAACGTTCCTTGAATGAAAGAATAAATGAATAAATGATTGAAGCAACATATTTGCTCAGTTTGTCCTTGTGTTCCTAATACTAAGTAAAAGGAGAATTATGACTGAAGTCTTTTCTAAATATATTCAGACAACTACTTTGAAAATCAATAGATGAATACATCTACCTCTTTGCATTTTAAAGTTAAGCACTTCTTTCCAAAACCCTAGGGCAAGACAATCTATAGATGATATTTTAAATATATTTAAATGTAACTTATGCAGTTATATACATTGATACTATAAATCTGCATTCAGTTCAGTTCAGTCGCTCAGTCGTGTCTGACTCTGTGATCCCATGAATCACAGCAAACCAGGCCTCCCTGTCCATCACCAACTCCCAGAGTTCACTCAGATTCATGTCCATGGGGTCAGTGATGCCATCCAGCCTTCTCATCCTCTGTCATCCCCTTTTCCTCCTACTGCCAATCCCTCCTAGCGTCAGAATCTTTTCCAATGAGTCAACTCTTCGCATGAGGTGGACAAAGTACTGGAGTTTCAGTTTCAGCATCATTCCCTCCAAAGAAATCCCAGGGCTGATCTCCTTCAGAATGGACTGATTGGATCTCCTTGCAGTCCAAGGGACTCTCAAGAGTCTTCTCTGACACCACAGTTCAAAAGCATCAGTTCTTTGGTGCTCAGCTTTCTTTATAGTCCAACTCTCACATCCATACATGACCACTGGAAAAACCATAGCCTTGACTAGATGGACCTTTGTTGGCAAAGTAATGTCTTTGCTTTTCAATATGCTCTCTAGGTTGGTCATAACTTTCCTTCCAAGGTGTAAGCGTCTTTTAATTTCATGGCCGCAGTCACCATCTGCAGTGATTTTGGAGCCCAAAAAATAAAGTCTGACACTCTTTCCACTGTTTCCCCATCTATTTGCCATGAAGTGATGTGACCAGATGCCATGATGTTAGTTTTCTGAATGTTGAGCTTTAAGCCAACTTTTTCACTCTCCTCTTTCACTTTCATCAAGAGGCTTTTGAGTTCCTCTTCACTTTCTGCCATAAGGGTGGTGTCATCTGCATATCTGAGGTTATTGATATTTTTCCCCAGGAATCTTGATTCCCGCTTGTGTTTCTTCCAGCCCAGCGTTTCTCATGATGTACTCTGCATATAAGTTAAATATACAGGGTGACAATATATATTAAATATTGTCCATGATTTTTGTTATAGAAAAAGTAATGATTGTAAAAGATTATATGTAGCCATTTTTCTTTGAGAAGTGGAGTAGAATGGATGAAAGAAATAAATAAACCATTTGAAGAATATAGACCAACATGTTTTCAGAAGTTACCTATGAGTAAAGTCATTTTCTCTTTTTTTCCCATTTTTTATACATTTTACAACTGAGCAATATTAATCAGGAAAATTATAGAAAAAAGAAAGCTTTATACTGATAGAGATCATGACTTGTGCTTGAGCTACCATTTTCCTTGTTTAAACTAAGTTGCTAATTGATAGGACCCTATTCTTAAACCGAAAAGAGACTCAATATTTTCTCCCTTCAGAATTCATGTTGGAACCTCACCTTCACCCACTTACACATTTTCTTCTACTTTCTGCTTTTGTTGCAAGTTGATACATTCTTCTTTAGGGATCTGAGATTTAAGACTTTCAGTCCTTCTCTCTATGTACTTCACTGTTATCAGTTGTGTTTCTTGTCCATTCCATAGTTTATCTCTCCAAGCAAACAAGCAAACATGCAAAAAAACTCCCACACACAAAAAAGGAAAAATACATTAATAAAGTCACAAATAGCTTTCTGAAGAATACTTTTTTAAAAAACCTCAATACTTGTCAAAGTAGAACCTGATTCATTTCTAAATAACTTTTGAGAACCCAGCTTGCTTGTACAGTAATAAAGAAAACAACTGTCATCACTTCTGTTCAAACAAATAGATTTATTTAAATTCACTTTTCATTTTAAAACAGTATGAAAGTAAATTTAATTGTCATTAGCATGGATATCAAATTAACTATTAAGCATTTTCTAGGTGGCATTATTTTCCTTTTTAAGCATTTTCTTTGTAGTATTTACTTTCCTTCTCCATACTTTGCTCTTTGAATTTTGCCTCACAACTTTAACATCCTTATTTTTATGTCAATAAGAAATTTTTTTTTTCAGTGGTTTTCTTTGCTTGACTACACTTTTGACTTTCTTGAAGATTGAAGCACTGTGGTATTTATCACTTAAAACTGTATGGCCTAGTTAGGTAATAAATGAAGCTAAAATATCAGATTTACAATACCAAATGATGATTTTTTGTTTAGAGTATTCATTTGACTCTTGAACAATATGTACTTGAACTGTAGAGATCCACTCACGTGCAATTTTTTTTGTTTTTGTTGCTCAATAAAATATGTACTACAGAACTACATGATCATCCCTGGTTGGTTGAATCCACAGATATGGAACTGTGGATATGGAAGGTCAACTGTAGAGGTATACACAGTTTTTGACTGCACAGAGGGTGAGTTCCCCTAATCCTGGTGTTATTCAAAAGTCAGCTTATGCATGTATATATATGTATACTGCTATATATTGTCTTCATTCCAGTATCCAACTTGAGGAAGCAGCCTTTATCTGGAATATGGCTGAGCTTCTATAGGAATAAATATAGTGGGCAATCCCATGATGGTCCAGTGGTTAGGACTCTGCTTTCACTGCTGAGGGTGTGGGTTCAGTCCCTGGTTGGGAAACTAAGATCCCATCCCACAAGGTGTATGGCAAAGCCAAAAACAAAACAAAACAAAACAAAACAATACAAAACAAAAAATAGGAAAGAAAGAAACCTGGTAAATCACAGCAGGCTTTTTCTTAAACTTCCTACCTGGAAATGACACATGTCGTTGGAACTCACATTCTATTACCAAGGTACATCAAATGACTACTTACAAGTTCATTAAGATGGGAATGCATAATCCTTGTACAGAAAGAAACAAATTTTCCTTGCTTTATAACTTATCACATGACTTTATCCCAAGTCTAGGAAAATATTCCAATCCCCTCCATTAAAAAAATCAGAAATGGAGTTCTAGAGGAGGTGAGCTTGGAGTAGGGTTTTAAAGAAGAATCAGTAAGTTATGATACAAAGGGTCACATGAAAGCGGGGAAGAGACGTCATAGGAAGGAGGCCAAAGTACAGAGGTTTACATGGCATGTGACTCTCTAGATTATAACATTTAGGTGGCTACATTTGTTAGTAAAGGAAATGGCACTGATAAGGACTTAAAGGTTAGCAGTACATTTCACACAGGGAGAGAGCAGACCACAATAATCTGTGTATTGAGCTGATGTAATTTTTAAATAACACTATGATGTAAACATCTAATATTGAGTGAATATAGGCAGTGAAGTTAGAGTACCATTTAACAGCTGGAGACATTCAGCATGCTCTGTTTATCTTTGGATATGTGTACTTCTACCCATGTGATGTATGTTTACTTGAAGCTTTGCGATTGATAACTACCACTGAATGACTGCTATGTCTTTAAAAATACTATACCCGTCCCAATTAAAAGGTTTCTCTCCATTTTAATGCATTTTTTCACATCTTTAAGGAATTATTGTTGATTTACAATGTTATATTAGGTTCAGTGTAAACATCGTGATTCAATACTTCCATAGGTTAAAATCCATTTAAAATTATTTTAAGTCTGCCAGAATGACAAATACCCTGTGCTATCACTTAAATGGGGAATCTAAAGAATAAAACAAATACATGTATATGATGAAACAGAAACAGACTCACAGATATAGAGAACAAACTAGTGGTTAGTGATGGGAAAAGAGAAGGGATTAGGGGCAAGATGGGGTATGGGATTCAAATACAAATATTGTATAAAATAGACAAACAATTAGAATATATTGTACAACACAGAATTATAGCCATAGTTTATGTCAGAGTGTTCTGCTTATGTTCTCTTCTAGGAGTTTTACGACTTTGGGCTTTACATTTAGGTCTTTAATCCATTTAGAGTTTATTTTGTATATGCTACAAGGAAACGTTCTAAACTCATTGATAAACATGTAACTGTCTGGCTTTCCCAGCACCACTTCCTGAAGAGATGGTCTCTTCTCCGTTGTATATTCTTGCCTCCTTTTTCACAGATTAATTGACCATATTTCTGGTCTTTCTCTTCTGTTCCACTGAGCCACATCTGTTTTTTGTGCCAGTACCATACTGTTTTGATTACTGTAGCTTAGAAGTACATTTAGAAGTCGCAAAGTGTTATACGTCCAGCTTTGTTCTTTTTTTTCTTAAGATTGCTTTGACAATTCAGGGTCTTTTGTCATTCCACACCAATTTTAAGATTATTCTTTTGCACTTATGTGAAAAATATTCTGGATATTTTGATAGGGATTGCATTACATCTGTAGACAGCTTTGGGGAGTATGGATATTTTAACAACATTAATTCTTCCAATCAATGACTAGAAAAACTTTTCAAATTCCTTCATCAGTACTTCATAGTTTTCAGAGTATACATCTTTTACTTCTTTGATTAAATCTATTCCTAGATATTTTATTCTTTTTGATGCAATTTTATATTAGATTGTTTACTTGCATTCTCATTCTGACAGTTCATTATTAGTTACAGAATACAACAGACTTTGGTACATTAATCTTGTATCTTCAACTTGGCTAAATGCATTTATTCAGGTGGTTTTCTCATAGTGACTTTAGGGTTTTCAATATAGAGTATCATGTCATCTGAAAATAGTGGCAGTTTTGTTTCATCCCTTCTAATTTTGATGGTATTTATTTCTTGTCTGTTTACCATAGCAAAGAAATACCATACTATGTTAAATGGAATGGAGAAAATGGACATATATGTCTTGTTCCTGATTTTAGAAGACTTTCTGCTTCTCACTGTTCAATATGATATCAACTGTGAGTTTGTCATACATGGTTTTTATTATATTGAGATATGTTACTTCTATACTCATTTTGATGATGGTTTTAATTATGAATGGATGTTGAATTTTGACAAATGCTTTTTTGCGTGTTTGTTGGGACAATGTAATTTTTTCTTAGTTTTGTTAATGTAGTGACTGATTTGTGAATGTTGGATCATCCTTGCACCCATGGAATAAATCCCATTTGAATATGATACTTTTATATAGCATTAGATTTGGTTGGCTAATATTTTGTTGAGGATTTTAGCATCTGTATTCATAATTCATAATGATATTTGCTTGTCTTTTTTTTTTTTTTTGGTAGTGTCTTAATCTGATCTCATAATCAAGGTAATGTAGTCTCATAAATGGACTTCCCTGGTGGCTCAGAGGTTAAAGTGTCTGCCTGGAATGCAGGAGACCAGGGATCAATCCCTGGGTCAGGAAGATCCCCTGGAGAAAGAAATGGCAACCCACTCCAGTACTCTTGCCTGGAGAATCCCATGGAGGGAGGAGCTTGGTAGGCTACAGTCCATGGGGTTGCAAAGAGTCGGACACGACTGAACGACTTCACTTTCACTTTCACTTTCAGCTTCATAAATTGAATTTGGGAATGTTGTTCCATCCTCTTTAATTTTTCGTAATAGCTTGAGGATTAAAGTTATTAGTTCTTCTTTATAAGTTTGGTAGAATTTCTCTGGATTTTCATTTGCTGACAGTCTTTAAATTACTAATTCAATTTGATGTGCAGTTATCAGTCTGTTCATATTGTCTCTTCCTTATCCAGTCTTGGCAGATGGTACACTTCTAAAATTTGTTCATTTCTTCTAGATTGTCCAACTTGTTGGGATATAATTATTTGTAGTAATCCCTTGTATTTTTGGTAACCCTGTGACATTCATTGTTATTTTTCCTCCTTTATTTCTTATTTTATCTGGATTTTTCTCTTTTCTTCTTTAACTAAATGTTTATTTTGTTTATCTTTTCAAGCAGTCTTTGTTTTATTGATTTCTTTTTTGTCTCTATTCTCTGCTGCTGCTAAGTCTCTTCAGTTGTGTCCAACTCTGTGCAACCCCAGAGACAGCAGCCTACCAGGTTCCTCCATCCCTGGGATTCTCCAGGCAAGAACGCTGGAGTGAGTTGCCATTTCCTTCTCCAAAGCATGAAAGTGAAAAGTGAAAGTGAAGTCTAGTCTTCATCATTTCTCCCTTCTCCTGTATTGGGATTTGTTTGTTCTTATTTTTCTAACTCTCTTAGATGACATGTAGACCTTCTATGTGATCTGTCCTGGAAATGTCCATCTGCACTTGAAAAGAATGTATATTCTGTTTTTGATGACCTATCCTCAGGTACTTATTCAGTCCAACTGCTTTATTATATCATCCAATATGGAGGAGCTGGAAGGCTTTGAGCAAATACTGAAAATGTATTTGCTCCACTCATGACAAATGTTGGAAGTTGGAAGGAGCATAACAAAGGGTTATGAGCATTCACCAAGTGCCTGAGGCTGGGAATGGATAACGAAGGGTTATATGCCCAGCCTTGAGGCGTTCAAAGGCTTCCTTCTGACCACCTGTTTCTGGGAGCAAGGACTGTTGTTTCATGATAAGACTCCCTTTAGAGTTTCTTCAAAGCCATGTTATGTCTTGGGTGGTGGGAACTGTATTTTATGCTTGAATGCATTGATGTTTATCGAGAAAGGCTATGTGCAAGTCTGCTTTATGCTCTGTTCCCTGAGACCATAAAACTGTGCAGCTGGATAATAAACTTTGTCAGTCCACTAGAGGCTGTCCCTGAGTGTTCCTTTCAGAGTGCAGTTCTCCAAGCCTTACAATCCAAGACTTCAGTTGCCTTTTTAAATTTCTGTCTGGATAATCTATCTATTGTTATCAGTGGGAGTATTGAATTTCCCCACTCTTATTATATAACTGTTGTTGTTCAGTTACTCATTTGTGTCCAACTCTTCGTAACCCTATGGTCTGCAGCATGCCAGGCTTTCCTGTCCTTCACTATCACCTAGAGTTTGCTCAAACTCATGTCCATTGAGTCAGTGTTGCCATCCAACCATTTCATCCTCTGCTGTCCCCTTCTCCTCCTGCCTTCAGTCTTTCCCAGCATCAGAGTCTTTACCAATGAATTGACTCTTCTCATCAGGTTGCCAAAGTATCGGGGCTTCAACTTCAGTATCAGTTCTTGCAATAAACATTTACGATAGATTTCCTTTAGAATTGACTGGTTTGAGCTCCTTGCTGACCAAGTGACTCTCAAGACTCCTCCCACACCACATATCAAAAGCATCAATTTTCAGTGCTCAGCCTTTTTCATTGTCCAGCTCTCATCCATATATGACTCTTGGAAAAAACCATATCTTTGGCTATACGGACCTTTGTTGGCAAAGTGATGTCTCTGCTTTTAATACGCTGTCTAGGCTTGCCATAGCTTTTCTTCCAAGGAGCAAGCATCTTTTAATTTCATGGCTGCAGTCACCATCTGCAGTGATTTTGGAGCCCGAGAAAATAAAGTCTGTCACTGTTTCTATTTTTTTCCCTATCTATTTGCCATGAAGTGATAGGATCAGATGCCATGATCTTCATTTTTTGAATGTTAATTTTTAAGCCAGGTTTCCCACTCTCCTCTTTCACCTCCATCAAAAGCTCTTTAGTTCCTTTTTGCTTTCTGCTATTAGAGTGGTATCATTTGCATCTCTGATAGGTTTGATATTTTTCCTAGCAATCTTGATTCCAGTTTGTGATTCATCCAACCTGGTATTTCACATGATGTACTCAGCATATAAGTTAAATAAGCAGACACATCCACAGCTGAGCATCATTTCCACTTTGGCCTGGACCCTTCATTCTTTCTGGAGTTATTTCTCCACTCTTCCCCAGTAAAATATTGGACAACAATCAACCTGGGTGGCTCATCTTCTGATATCATAGCTTTTTGCCTTTTCTTGCTGTTCAAGGGATTTTTGAGGAATGACTACTAAAGTGGTTTGCCTTTCCCTTATCTGGTGGACCGCATTTTGTCAAAACTCTCCACCATGACCCGTCTCTCTTGGATGGACCTGTACAGCATGGTTCATAGCTTCATTCAGTTACACAAGGCTGTGATCCATGTGATCATTTTGGTTAACTTTCTGTGAATGTAGTTTTTGTTCTGGAGGCTATGGGATTGCAGTTCTTGCTTTTTACGTCTGCCCTCTGGTGGATGAGGATAAGAAGTTGTTCAGACTTCCGGATGGGAGGGACTGGCTCTGGGAAGTCTGGGTCTTGCTCTGGTTGGCAGGACCATCCTCAGTAAATCTTTAATCCAATTGTCTCTAATATGTGGGACTGTTTTCCCTCTTCATTAGTTGTTTGGCCTGAGGCAACCCGTTCCTGCTTTTTGTTTTACCTGGGGTGGCCCAGTCTGAGAGTCTGCAGGCTGTATGGTAGGAATACTGGTGACTTCAAAAGGACCTCTGCCGAAATGTGCCTTCTAGGACTGCTGCCGCCAGTGCCTGTCCCCGTGATTAGCCACTGCCGACCCATGCCTCCACCACAGACCCTCAAACACTCACAGGCAGATCTGACTTATTCTCCTTTTCCCTGGTTCATTGTACACACAAGGTTTTGTTGATGTCCTCCAAGAGTTTCTGTTTCCCCTTGTCGTGTGGAAGTTCTGTAATCAAATCCCACTGTCCTTCAAAGTCAGATTTTCTGGGGATTCTCAGTTTCTTTGCTGGCTTCCCAAGTTGGGAAATCCGATGTGGGGGCTAGAACCTTCATAACAGTGTGAGGACTTCCTTGATATTATTGTTCTCCAGTTTGTGGGTAACCCATCCTATGGGTATGGGATTTGATTTTATCATGATTGCACCCCTCCTACCATCTAATTGCTGCTTCTCCCTTGTCCTTGGATGTGGGCTATCTTTCCTTGGTGGGTGCCAACATCCTCCTGTCAATGGCTGTTCAACAGCTGATTGCGATTTCGGTGTTCTCACAGGATAAGATGAGCTTATGTTCTTCCACTTCACCATATTTGGATTAAACTTGCACACGACAATATTTGAAAACAGGGCTCTGTGCTTTAAAAGCACATTTAGATTGTGAGGCTCTTTTATGCAGATTTTCAAGACTCTTTCACTGGATTTATTTTAAGTGAAGACAATACTTTACTATTCCTAAAGCACTTCCACATACATTCTTTCAGTGATCCTCTCAAGAACCTAGTGAGGAAAGTATGTCACTTGAGTATTGGTGATTAGAGCTACATATAATATTCAGTCAGTAGAATAAAACTTATCACCTCTTTTGAAAGGTGAAAGAGAGATAACTTTTTTCTTCATAGTGGTTTTTGCTAAGTCTCTAACAGGCTCATTCTAACCAGGAAATATGGATTTGGGTTGGGAAAACAAAATGTGAAGTCGAAGTGTTTCAGGAACATGAATTTTCACAGAGGCCTCTGAAATCGCCATATGTCTAGCTACTAAAACCCATTGAAACTATTTTCTTGCTATAATGTTGTGATGTACAACTTGAGCATATTCTAGTAAATAGAGATGCTTCCTTGATCCTTGCACTTCCCACCCATTCTGGCAGATCTCAGCACATCTGAGAATTATGACAGCTGATATTAAAAGATATAATGGTACATGGATTGTGTTTTCTCCTTATGACTTGATGTAACAGGGAAAAAACATGTCTCTAGAGTTGGCTATTTCATTCTCATTTGCACCAATTATTTAAAAGTGTCATTTATATACAGACCCTACGGCAATATCAGTGCAGCTGGAGTTTAATTTAATCCATTTACTCATTTGTTCAATTAACATTCAGTGAACACTGAAAATATTCTGCCTTAACTGCAGGTGTTCTGAAGTAGTGGGAGAATTGAGATCATCCAACCAATCCCAGCAAGCAAACACAACATAAGTAATAAAGCATTGGAAAATGGGTAGATCAAATATGTCACTGCCACCTATGGTAATTTAATATCCAACACTACTGTTAAGATTCATAAAGAGTTTCTGGTCTTAAGAAACATACCTATTAGAAATATAAATGTATATGAATATATATATATATATATATATTTATGACCCCCACTACACACACACACACACACACACACATATGGCCTTACTTCAGCATTTGAGAGTTAAAATGCATACACTGGAATCTTGCTGCTACAACATCCCTAGCCATAACCATATGGGGTAAGTTTGTTCTTTCTCTTAGGCTCAATTTTCTCACCATCTGGTGTGTCTAGGATGAGCTGCTTTATGGAAATTTTGTGAGGAGCAGGATGAAGCATGTAAAACATGCAGCGCAATGTCTGATGTAGTGGTGCAGGAATGATTTTGGTGATGATGATAATGTTACCTACTATTGTTTTTCTGTTACCTGAATGTTAAAAGAAGACAACCAGCAGTGGCTGCAACAGAGAAGTAAGATACCAACTCTTCAATGGTAAAAACACAATTTTATCTACCAACTTCTCTTCAAAGATCACTTAAAACTTGGACTCCATTTTTGAGAGGTTTGGTTTGTGTAATAGTATCAGTAGATGATGTGCAAAGGGACACCAATCATAGTAATTGTAGAAGCCTCCTGAGACCTGAAGAACCAGGCTATTCTACCCAGGCTATATGAGATTTTGACAAAGTAGAAGAGGATGAAATAGGTTTACAATTCACATACCACCCCCAACACACATATGTCCAATATAATATAATGTGTATTATATAATATTTGACAATCATGTTGTTTTTCATTGTGCACTTACCATGGGCCAGGCACTACACTAAAAATTTATATGCATAATTGTAATTAATCCTTAAAACAACCATTTGTTTTTGATGTTTTGTTGGTTGTGACCAATTCATTGTGACCCCCATGGACTGCAGCCTGCCAGGCACCTCTGTCCATGGGATTTCCCAGGCAAGAAAACTGGAGTGAGGTGCCATTTCCTACTCAGGGGACCTCCCTGACACTGGGATTGAACCTGCATCTCCTGCTTGGCTGGCAGATTCTTTACCACTGAGCTATGAGATAGTTATTATTACCATCATTTTAGAGATGAAGAAAATGAGGATTAGAGGCATCAAGTAAAATTCCTGTCTCCACATCAATAATATGAGGAGGTTCTATTTGAACCCAGTTAACCTGACTCGGAGCACTTCATCATCATTACTACACAGTGTCTTTTAAAGGTACTATTCTGTTCAGATCTGCGTATAAAATCTAACTCTTCTGTCCCTTATCATTTGTCTTTCTTGAACAATTTATTTGAATTCTGAGCCTTAGTTTTCTCAACTTAGAATGAGGATAATAATACCCACTTTAAAGAGAGATTATCCAATGAAGTCTTGTTCATAAAAGCACCTAACTTAGTGGTTTGTATTTAGCGTACATGACAGCAAAATTTTCTAATCTGGGATATGCTAATTTAATAGTTTCTCTTCATTAATGTAGATTATTAGAAAACTGTGTTATAAAAATGAAACAAAACATCCTGTGGTTATATAACCAAAGATGACTTCCTTGTTGAGCCCATGGTATCTGTGGTAGAGTCATAAAAATGGGAAAATTTAATGGATACAGAGAACTTTCTATATATAAGCATTGCTTTAAGTGCTTATATGTGTATGTGTGTGTGAGTGTGTATAATTTAATTCTTTTACCAATATAGCCAATAGTAGTTTGTCACTCAGTTGTGTCTGACTCTTTGTGACCCCATGGACTGTAGCCTACCAGGCTCCTCCCTCCATGGGATTCTCCAGGCAAGAGTACTGGAGTGGGTTGCCACTTCCTTCTCCAGGGGATCTTCCCGACCCAGGGATCGAACCTGGGTCTCCTGCATTGCAGGCAGACGTTTTAACCTCTGAGCCACCAGGGCAGCCAATAAGAACCCAGTTAACAGAGATATTGAATAACTCAAACTGGGGTTATCACACTCAGAGTTCTCACTTCTAACCATTGTACCATCTGTCCTCAGAGTCCTTGTGGGAAAAGCATCTGCCGCATCTGATGGTCTTTCTGTCTACTCCAGTGAAGGCCCATCCAAGACTGACTGCTAACCAGGTACTAACCAGGTATCTATGAGCTATTTGATATCTTCACTTTTATAATCAGTGGAGAATACATATACACCCAAACAGATATATATGTATTTGAGTATATATATAAGCTGATGAAGATTTTAATATCTATATATGTCTATAGAAATGACATTGTATAAATATGATGAGCATTATATATAGAAGGATTTGTTGTTGCTGCTGCTGTCTAGTTGCTAAGTCATGTCTGACTCTTTGTGACTCAGGGGACTATAGCCCACCAAACCCCTCTGTCCATGGAATTTCCCAGACATGAATACACAAAGAGTGGTTTGCCATACCCTCCTCCAGGGAATCTTCTCAACTCAAGGATCAAACCCACGTTTCTTATGTCTCCTGCATTGACAGGCAGGTTCTTTACCACTAATGTCACATGGGAGGCTCAATCAGTCTCATAGGCAACTTAAAAAAATTATCCAGCTTCTATATTCTTCTTTTGGATGATACCTAATAGTGTCTTACTCTCTGATGGAAATACAGGAAAAACTTATATTGCTCAGTTCTGAGCATTGAAAACACTTGCCCTATCCCCACGATTTTGCTATATGTATGTAACAAATTTCCTACATCTTCTCTTCATTCTTCTCTCTCTTTCCGTTTTCCCTAAAACACCTCATAATAAAGGACAAGGAGCTATTCCTTTTTCAGTCTACCACTATAAATTCTTCCTAAGGTTGAACAAGTAGACCTCAGGTTCTTCCTGTAACATGTTATTTTCACAGATAGACAGGAAGTCACATTTCTAACCTGCCTGTGAGAGAAAGCACCTGTGTGCAGGGGTGAGCAGGGGAGATGGATTGGATAGGACAGGGCCATCAGCAGAGAAAAGATCCCAGAACAAAGACTGTGACACTAGACAAGTTGTAACTAAAGAGTTGCACCTTTTATTTAGTTTGAAATATTTCTATTGTATTCAATAAAAAGGATGGCAGAAATAGAAGCCCATGTATTGAGTTGGCCAGAAGGTTTGTTTAGAGTTTTCCTTACAATATTAGGGTTAGGGTTAAGGAAAAAACTAAATGAAACTTTTGGCCAATTTAATACTTTGTTAATTTACAAATATGCAACTTAGGGTCATTCTTTCCCTCCCAGGAGAAGAACGAGTCAGGCTATCATGAGGGCTAGAGGATTGGTGTGGAGGAAGGGCTCTGAACAGTGGCTGAGCTTCCTTGAGGAGACTGCCTCTTTCCTGGCTTGCTCTTTGGGGAATTATGAGGGCAGGTTTAATCTTGCCCATTCACTGGCTTCCCCACCAGTTCCAACTGGAACTGGGCTACATCTCTGACCTCCTCTCCTTCCAGATCAAACGTTACATTCTCCACTAGCTTTCTTTCACAAAACTTTGTGTGCAGGAAGGCCCTGGCTCACAGATAGGATCTGTGCCCGTACTATTACTTCTACTTACAGCTTTCTTCCCATCCCACTTCACCTGGGGAAATTACTCATTCCTCTGATTTCAGCGTAAGCCTCACTTCCTCAGAACAGCCTTTCTAGTTTTTCCTAGTTCTCCCAAAGTCCTTCAGGTTAGATGCATGGCACTTGAGCATCTCTCCTGTGGGCACTGTCAAAGAAACAAATCTGCAATTTCAGACTCTATGTAATTCACTATCTCCTCTGTTAGTCTTTGCATCCTTGAAGAAGAAAGATCATTTATACTCAGCATTAACTATACATCCATTGTACCTAAAAGAATACCCAACACATGGGTATTCAAAACAAATTGAGAGAATTTATATTCAATTCAGTTCAGTTCAGTCACTCAGTCGTGTCCAACTTTTTGCGACCCCATGAATTGCAACACACCAGGTCGCCACGTCCATCACCAACTCCTGGAGTTCACTCAAACTCATGTGCATCGAGTCAGTGATGCCATCCAGCCATCTCATCCTCTGGTGTACCCTATTCCTCCTGCCCTCAATCCTTCCCAGCATCAGGGTCTTTTCCAATGAGTTAACTCTTTGCATGAGGTGGCCAAAAGTATTGGAGTTTCAGCCTCAGCATCAGTCCTTCCAATGAACAACCAGGACTGGTCTCCTTTAGAATGGACTGGTTGGATCTCTTTGCAGTCCAAGGGACTCTCAAGAGTCTTCTCCAACACCATAGTTCAAAAGCATTAGTTCTTTAGCGCTCAGCATTCTTCACAGTCAAACTCTCACATCCATGCGTGAGCACTGGAAAAACCATAGCCTTGACTAGATGGACCTTTGTTGGCAAAGTAATATCTCTGCTTTTGACTATGCTATCTAGGTTGGTCATAACATTCCTTCCAAGGAGTAAGTGTCTTTTAATTTCATGGCTGCAATCACTATCTGCAGTGATTTTGGAACCCCCAGAAATAAAGTCTGACACTGTTTCCACTGTTTCCCCATCTGTTTGCCATGAAGTGATGTGACCAGATGCCATGATGTTAGTTTTCTGAATGTTGAGCTTTAAGCCAAATTTTTCACTCTCCTCTTTCACTTTCACAAAGAGATTCTTTAGTTCCTCTTCACTTTCTGTCATAAAGGTGATGTCATCTGCATATCTGAGGTTATTGATATTTCTCCCAGCAATCTTGATTACAGCTTGTGTTTCTTCCATCCCAGCGTTTCTCATGATGTACTCTGCATATAAGTTAAATAAGCAGGGTGACAATATACAGCCTTGACGTACTTCTTTTCCTATTTGGAACCAGTCTGTTGTTCCCTGTCCAGTTCTAACTGTTGCTTCCTGATCTGCATATAGGTTTCTCAAGAGGCAGGTCAAGTGGTCTGGTATTCCCATCTCTTTCAGAATTTTCCAGTTGATTGTGATCCACACAGTCAAAGGCTTTGGCATAGTCAATAAACCAGAAATAGATGTTTTTCTGGAACTCTCTTGCTTTTTCAATGACCCAGCAGATGTTGGCAATTTGATCTTTGGTTCCTCTGCCTTTTCTAAAACTAGCTTAAACATCTGGAAGTTCACAGTTCATGTACTGCTGAAGTCTGGCTTGGAGAATTTTGAGCATTACGTTACTAGTGTGTGAGATGAGTGCAATTGTGCAGTAGTTTGAGCATTCTTTGGCATTGCCTTTCTTTGGGATTGGAATGAAAACTTTTTCCAATCCTGTGGCCACTGCTGAGTTTTCCAAACTTGCTGGCATATTGAGCACAACACTTTCACAGCATCATCTTTCAGGATTTGAAATAGCTCAACTGGAATTCCATCACCTCCACTAGCTTTGTTGGTAGTGATGCTTTCTAAGACCCATTTGACTTCACATTCCAGGATGTCTGGCTCTGGGTGAGTGATCACACCATTGTGATTATCTTGATCATGAAGATCTATTTTGTACAGTTCTTCTGTGTATTCTTGCCACCTCTTCTTAATATCTTCTGCTTCTGCTAGGTCCATACTGCCCTTTATCGAGCCCACCTTTGCATGAAATGTTCCCTTGGTATCTCTGATTTTCTTGAAGAGATCTCTAGTCTTTCCCATTCTGGTGTTTTTCTCTATTTCTTTGCATTTAATGCTGAGGAAGTCTTTCTTATCTCTCCTTGCTTTTCTTTGGAACTCTGCATTCAAATGGGAATATCTTTCCTTTTTTCCTTTGCTTTTCATTTTTCTCCTTTTCACAACTATTTTTAAGGCCTCCTCAAACAGCCATTTTGCTTTTTTGCATTTTTTCCAGAGGATGGTCTTGATCCCTGTCTCCTGTACAATGTCCAATGTCATGAAGCTCTGTCCATAGTTCATCAAGCACTCTGTCTATCAGATCTAGTCCCTTAAATCTATTTCTCACTTCCACTGTATAATAATAAGGGATTTGATTTAGGCCATACCTGAATGGTCTAGTGTTTTCCCTACTTTCTTCAATTTAAGTCTGAATTTGGCAATAAGGAGCTCATGATCTGAGCCACAGTCAGCTCCTGGTCTTATTTTTGCTGACTGTATAGAGCTTCTCCATCTTTGGCTGCAAAGAATATAATCAATCTGATTTCAGTGTCGACCATCTGGTGATGTCCATGTGTAGGGTCTTCTTTTGTGTTGTTGGAAGAGGGTTTTTGCTATGACCATTGTGTTCTTTTGGCAAAACTCTATTAGCCTTTGCCCTGCTTCATTCTGTATTCCAAGGCCAAATTTGCCTGTTACTCCAGGTATTTCTTGATCCTACTTTTGCATTCCAGTCCCCTATAATGAAAAGGACATCTTTTTTTTTTTTTTTTGGATGTTAGTTCAAAAAGGTCTTGTAGATCTTCATAGAACCATTCAACTTTACCTTCTTCAATGTTATTGGTTGGGACATAGGCTTGGATCACCATGATATTGAATGGTTTGCCTTGGAAATGAACAGAGATCATTCTGTCATTTTTGAGATTGCATCCATGTACTGCATTTTGGCCTCTTTTATTGACCATGATGACTAGTCCATTTCTCCTAAGGGATTCCTGCCCATAGTAGTAGATAGAATGGTCATCTGAGTTAAACTCACCCAGTCCAGTCCATTTTAGTTCACTGATTCCTAGAATGATGATGTTCACTCTTGCCATCTCCTGTTTGGCCACTTCCAATTTGCCTTGATTCATGGACCTAACATTCCAGGTCCCTATGCAATATTGCTCTTACAGCATCGGACCTTGCTTCTATCACCAGTTATATCCACAACTGGGTATTGTTTTTGCTTTGGCTCCATCCCTTCATTCTTTCTACCGTTATTTCTCCACTGATCTCCTGTAGCATATTAAGCACCTACTGACCTGGGGAGTTCCTCTTTCAGTATCCTACCATTTTGCCCTTTCATACCATTCATGGGGTTCTCAAGGCAAGAATACTGAAGTGGTTTACCATTTTCATTGAGTTAGACAAGGCTGTGGTCCATGTGATCAGATTGGCTAGTTTTCTATGATTATGGTTTCAGTGTGTCTGCCCTCTGATGCCCTCTTGCAACACCTACCATCTTACTTGGGTTTCTCTTACCTTGGAGGTGTGGTATCTCTTCACAGCTGCTCCAGTAAAGTGCAGCTACTGCTCCTTACCTTGGACGAGGTTGCCCCTCCTGACCTTTAGCTTGGAGTAGCTCCTCTTGGCCCTCCTATGCCCGTGCAGCCACCGCTCCTTGAATGTGGGGTTGCTCCTCTCAGCCGCCACCCCTAACCTCGGACATGAGGTAGCTGCTCTCGTCCCAATATTCAATTAATTGACATCAATATTTAGTTACTCTCTGCCATTCCCTGGCATGCTCATGCTTTTCTGCTCCAGGCATTTCTTTCTCCCTGTTTTCTTTTTCTCCTCCTGTAAAGAAACTTTCAGTAGTCTGTTTTGTATGTGTTTAATATTGAAGCCTATAAATTGTAAATATTAAGATAATAATAATAGCTAAATTTTGTATTGTGGTTACCTTGTCCCAGACATCCTTCAAAGTATTTTACATATATTCATTCATTTAATACTCATAAAAATCCTATGTAGTAGGTTCTATCATCTCATTTCATTGACTATGGGGCACATTGATTGTAAAGCGCATTGTAATTATTTTTGTCAGTTGAACTCTGAAATATCATCTCTCTCTTACAAATGAGAATCTCAAGATAATGAGAGGTTTAGCTTTTGACCTATGTTGGAGAAGACTCTTGAGAGTCCTTTGGATCTCAAAGAGTAAGGAGATCAGTAAGGAGATCCAACTAGTTTATCTTAAAGCAGATCAATCCTGAGTATTCATTGGAAGGACTGACGCTGAAGCTGAAACTCCAATACTTTGGCCAACTTTTGTGAAAAACTGACTCATTTGAAGAAAAGACCCTGATGCTTGGAAAGATTGAAGGTGGGAGGAGAAGGGAAAGACAGAGGATAAGATGGTTGGATGGCATCACCAACTCAATGGACATGAGTTTGAGTGGGTTCTTGGAGTTAGTGATGGACAGGGAAGCCTGGAGTGCTGCAGTCCATGGGGCTACAAAGAGTTGTACATGACTGAGCAACTGAACTGAACTGAGAGGTTTAGTAAATTGCCCAAGAAAGGCTGGTGCTAAAAATGATGGGGCCAGGATGCAGACTGGGCTAGTTATTGCCAGTGTCCATGCTTTTGAACATGGTGCTATCTTGCTATATGATGAGTCACATATCTGGGCTGTTTCTGTATTTCTCAAATCACAAACAGCTTTCCCAGTAGATCTCAAAGGAAGTCATAGGATAAACATGATGCCACCTACTTGACTATCTGTATTTGACAAGAAAGGATTAAATTGCCTTTCTACTATTAAATAGTAGATATATTAAATAGTAGAAGGCAAGATATATTCATGTTTTAGGTAGAACTTAAGACTTGTGCTTGCTTATGTTTGATGTTTTATACACTATTTTGAAAACATTGTTTTAATTCTTAATCCTATCATTTAATCCAGACACTTGTTTATATCACACAGGATTATTACAACTGATTTTTCCCATTCGCTTTTCTCACTCTGAATACCCGACCAACCCTGTGTCTCATTGTCTAACTAGTCATCTTATAGCTCTGCTTGAATTAGAGAACTTATTTGCTAGGAGTTATTAGTAGTATTCCCATTTACAAGTGAAACCACAATCTCCTATTAAAACTTCTATTAAGGTTCTCCTTGAGTCCTGAAACTTGCATTGCTTTCTTTTACCTTGGGTGAGATTTCTGCAAGCTTCATTTTTATTTCCCTTCCTCTGCTATTCAATTAACCTGATGAGTTCACGTCCTGATTCCAAAATATTCATGATTCTTTCTATCACCCATAGCACCTTTGCATATAACAGTCCCTCAAGAAATACTTTCAACTGTTGAATAAACAAATGAATGAAAAACAGCCCATGGCTTTTCCTCATCAGTGACTTCCATTTATCTAAGGCAGCAGTGATGGTTTAGGAAGAGTGACAGGGAGAATTAGGAGTTTTCAAATCCTGTCCCTGACACTAGTCTCTGTCTCTGTAAACCTGAGGATTATTGGACTCTCAGAATTTCAGATAAGATAGTTCAGAGAGGACCCACGTTACAGATCAGTTCTGGATCGATTCATGTGAGATAAACTCATTCATGAGTTTCTCATTCTTTACCAAAATATCATCTCAGCTGCTTCTATGATAATCACCATGCTACTGCAGGAGAAACAGAAATGAGCACATTATTGTCGCTCCCAAGAGTAGGGCGTATAACAGAGCTAAAGAGTGCAAACATTTCTCTGGTACTGGGGCCTAGTACACCATGTGCATCTTCCTCTTCCAAATTTAGCCCTCAGAGCAATAAACCTCAGAGCAACTGCTGCCTGAGGGATGGGCCTGGTGAATAGAGGATGCTGGGATGCTATAAGCCTTTAACAGAAGGATGGAGACATTCCAGAATCCAGTTGTGGATTTCCAGTGCTCTCGCAGAACCTTCCTCTGAAGTCAAATAAAAAGAAACAATAACAACAACCCCATCAGTTCTCTGCCCACACCTATGCTGAATCAGTGCCCACAGAGGGCACCCCACCCAGTGAGGGGTTTAGGTCTGTGTTCCGGGGACTGCTCACTTGTGGCCCTTGGAGTTTGTCCTTTCTGTGTTACAAAGGGTGACAATGTAGACTTAATCAGCACACCTAACATTCTGTCACCACCGCCAACTAGAAGGGATAATGAGAAGACAGGAAAGCAGCAACGGGGGGATTTCTTTCATCTGTGGCACTCAGAATGGCAGATTCTTGCTTCCAGGATCCTGGGGATGAAGGGCAGCCTGCTATGCACCTGGGTGTGATCCAGTCTCCCTCTACCATCACTCTGGGCTTTGAACATGCCCCGTTGATTCTATAAGAACTCCTTTTCTGGGCCCACACCTCATGAATCACTTCCTTTCCAAAAACAGGAGACTGAGACACTATAGGGAGCCTGTTACTTGACAACAAGGTACAGCAGCTCTTCCCTTACCAGCCACAGGATATTGGACATGTGGTGTCTGGAAGTTACATCTGTGAGTTACTGCTCCTGGATGGAATGCTTAATGGTGTTGCCCAGGAAATGTCAGGGCATCAGCTCAGCCTCCAGGCAGAAACAGACTCTTCTTGCCAAGAGTGCTTTTAGTATCATTTCCACCCCCAGAGCCAGCAGGATAACAGATCAAGGTGGAGAGAGTGCTGCTGCCATAGCAAATCTGGGCTCTAGGGGAAGAGTGACACAGAGAGACTGACATGGGAAGACAATCCCACACAGCATTTCATTAAAAGGAGGTGGCCGGCAGTTAGCAGAACTGAGTGAGGGGAGGCATGGTTTTTCATAGGAATTAAGTGACAGAAGACTTTAAATTTCAGACTGTGTTTTAAGAAGGCACAGAAGCAGACTGAGATCTACCAAGAAGCACCTAAAGCCGTGGGACTCATGAAGGGACAAAATCATGTCCTAGAATAGACAACAACAGTGTGTAAATGCTGGAAGAGGATCCAGAGACTCTTGCCATGGGATTCACACTGAAGAGAGATTATCACCAGCACAGAGGTGAGGAAGCTAAGATGGATATTCCGAATCTATTAATATTCAGATGCAGAAGTGTTGCTAGAGACAATCATATTCCATAGAAGTATGTATTCAGACAGTCTCAGAAAAACTGGTTTTTCCATCAAGTCCTAAATTTAGAAAAGTTTCTCAGCTACATATACATTCATTATTCAAGTCAAAGGCCTAATGTCCATAGTGAAAGTGAAGTCGCTCAGTCGTGTCCGACTCTTTGTGACCCCATGGCCTGTAGCTTACCAGGCTTCTCGGTCCATGGGATTTTCCAGGCAAGAATACTGGAGTGGGTTACCATTTTCTTCTCTAGGAGATCTTCCCGACCCAGGGATTGAACCTGGGTCTCCCACATTGTAGGTAACGCTTTCCCGTCTGAGCCAGACACACACACGCACAAAAAGTGCCATTTAAACCAAAAGTTTAATTCTACTACGTATTGTCTACATCACTTGTGTTCAACTGGTAGTTTGTAATAGAAACCCTCCTAATTTGTAGTCTATGTAACCGAAGGAGAGTAGGAATGAAGTTCATACCTTGACTACTGGTTAGATTACTCAGCAATTTTGTCCCACTCATGACATATACCACCAAAGACAAATGCCAAATGCATAAACAATACTTTTCATTTTTATTGCTTTAACATATGTAGTTCCAGTTAAGCAAATTATTAATAAACTACACTGACATGAGTTAAATAATGTTTCAAATAATACTGCATAATTTCAAAACAAACCCAGTGTTACATGTGTGAAATAATTGAAATGCAATGAAAAAAAATTAGTTTGATTCAGTTTAGCACAAAAGACATGCAGAATCTCAAACAAGGAATATTTGGGCTTCTATGTCAATGTCATGAGGGTATTAAAGAGCTTTATCTGTTCCTGGATAAATAATTCATTTTTATTGACTGATGAAACTGACCTCAAAGATAAATAATGACCTGACAGCTCCACAAACACTTTTGCCAAAGTTTACCCATGGCCAAACCATAAAACTTCTCCAAGTCGGCTGTTACTATAGTGGAAGGTTCACTCAGCATCATTCTGCCTTCTGCATAGCAGAGTGAGGTATGGAAGCAAAATAGTTTGAAACCCCTCAAATGCCATTAAAGTTTAGTTCTCAAGATATTGCTATGATAAAGATGACTGTTATCAACTCCCTGCTTTTATTTCATCTCAGAGTGTCTTAATTTAAATCTGCCTTCATCCTGACTTACCATGTGCACATTACCTTCAGAAATGTCACTATGTTTGAACTATCACATTTGTTGTCTATAAAAGTACATACAGTAAAGTAAGTGACTGTTTTTGTCATTGTTGTGTTTGTTTTATTCTTGCCAGGTTGCTATGGAACTAAAAACAAAATAAAAATGGAAAGCAGAGGCATCTGGAAATCTTTCACTGGAAGTTTTAATTTCTACTTAATCACCCAACAACTTGCCCAAGAAAATCTTGCTTTAGAGTCCCAACTATTAAGTACTAAATTGGGCATAGCATATGTCTACTTCTGTTTTCAGGGATGTGTTATTCATGGACATCAAAGAAAAATCTTTATGCTGTCTTTCAGATCCAATGAGATTTTCTTTGGAGGAATTTTACTGCACAAGGTCAGCTTTCAAAATCAGAAGCATGGCTTAACCCTCAAAGGCAATTGCTGAAATCCTCATATTTATATCTCATTGTATACTAGCAGACAAGAATAGAGGGCTCTAATGGTATAAGATTTAGCAAGCAATGGAATACTATCTCTATAATATTTTCAAAATTAATTTTATGTTTAAAGCCTCAAGAAGACAAGTTCTCATTAACTGAGAGCATGAACTAAATGCCTAGACTTTCCCCTTTTGCTTCATGAATAAACATTCCAATTCAAATTTGATGTTAGAAACCCAGACCAAAGAAACTTGTCATTCTCAGCTAGACTATCAGTGAATATCACAGAGAGCTTCAGATAATTCATGAAGATTGAAAACAGCTGTGACATGTTGAGGACTGGCCTGCTGCTGCTAAGTCACTTCAGTCGTGTCTGACTCTGTGCGACCCCATGGATGGCAGCCCACCAGGTTCCCCTGTCCCTGGGATTCTCCAGGCAAGAACACTGGAGTGGGTTGCCATTTCCTCCTCTAATGCATGAAAGTGAAAAGTGAAAGTGAAGTCGCTCAGTTGTGTCCGACCCTCAGCGATCCCATGGACTGCAGTCTTCCAGGCTCCTCTGTCCATGGGATTTTCCAGGCAAGAGTACTGGAGTGGGGTGGACAAGTCCTACTCTGGAGGACTGGCCTAGGACTGCATAATACATGGCTGTCTGAATAGAAAAAAATACATATAACTTCAGGTTTTGAACTATTGCTGTAGTTATTAAAAGGGGGCTTTAAAATGTTTAGAGATGCTACATATTTTAAGACCAAATACTCAGAACAAACAAATAAGCATTCTTCTTGAAGATGCAAAGGAAAGAAAACTGTCAAATTAAAAAAATATCTCATTTGGAATGAAAACAGAGGACATGAGCAGAATTAGTATTCTGCTAGTACCATTTAGATAGCTGCTGTAATATATGTCCTACATTGAAGAGATGTTTAGAGATGGTTGTTAGAAATCTGAGCCTCTTTTAAAAGAACTTCCTTCTGGAGCTTCTTTTTATGACAGTTGGGAATAGGCACCATCATTCTGAGGCACTAGGTACTCAAAAGTGAAGACCCCAAATAAATACATTCACACTTAAAGGAAACATTTCTGACTCCACTTTAAGAAAGACCAGGAAGTCAACTACCCCAGGCCTGAGAAGGAGAGGTATAGCAAGCAACAGGGGCAAGAGGGAGAGCCTAGCCTTCAGTTGTCTCTAGGAAGAAGGATCATGTAAAGTCAAAGAATTGAATTTGCTTACAGTCAGGTACATATCGTATTCATTTTGTTACCTCTATAAAGAAGGAAACCTACATTTCCTATGGTTCAGTCAGTTTAGAATTCAAGGAAATTTTACCTTATTTCAGTAATCCTTGTCCAGTCCTCCCATGGGATCCATAACTTTAAACACATAAATACATATTAGCAGTAAAGAAGGAAAGAAATTGTGTCTACAAATATTTGTTACCAACTGATGCAAAAGATGGGTTTTAAACATACATCTCCATGGAAGATTTCACTTCTATGGAAGGTAATTTGGTGTTTTCATTTGATTTCAGATCACATAGATGAGATATTCATTCCTTATATACCTGATTGTCTTTGTTCAGTTCTTAGAGGTGATAATATTCAGTTAATTACTTATATACCTACCAATGATGTGGGGGGTGTATATATGTATGTATGTGTGTGTGTGTGCACAAAGTTTTGATCCCTTGTTCTTACACAGGAACTCAGCCAGCATTTGAAATGTGTATTTCGTTTTCACCTGAAAAATCCCATCTCATTTTCGAGGAAATCTGCTGTGATGGCTAAAAGTTCAGACTCTACATTGCAAACAAATTTTAAAGCCAATGAGTTTTGTAGCAAGATCCATATCCTTACTTTCTTTATCCAAGGAATAGAACTGATAATGTTTATCACATAGGGTTATTTAAAAAAATTAAGTAGGGTAATAGCGTTTACCATAGACTTAGCTCATGGCAAGAATCACTGTTTTGTTATCTGATGTATCCTAAGAACCTAGGGCAGTGTTTGGAACATCAACATTGCTCAACAAATATTTGTTAAATATATAATATCTTGATTCACTCTGATACTGGTAAGAATTTCACCCATCATCAGCCTAGAAAATTGTCTGGATTTCTGCTTCTCATCTTGCAAATAATATCACTAAATGATCCTCAAAATTACACAATGCGTCCTCCTGCCCCGACCTGACTTCATTCCAAACCGCCAAAGACAAGTGCCCCGTCTTATCCTTAAAATCTTCCTCAGGTTGAGGTTGCCAAATCTTCACAGAACTCTTCCTCTCTCTGGTATAAAAGTTCACTGCTTCAGCAACTACCTTTCTTATTCCCTTCTCCACCTCTGTCATTTACCTACTTTCTTTTAACTGCTCTGTACTTACTGATTTTTTTCCTCCAACTTGTTCATTTTGAAGGTCAGTCCTTGGGTTTTGTTCTCATAAACCAGTGGGAGTTTGGGGTTCCTAGAAGCCAGCCTATAGCCATGAACATCTCATCCCACAAGCTACATAAAGGCCAGACCAAACCATCTACCATCTGAAGGTAAGATTGGGTTCCCTTTAGAAGTGGTTCTCTCAATTAGTATTATCAACAATGTTCAAGAATAGGTCCTCTCTATCTTGGTGGGGGGAAAATTCACATGTATAATGATGAACATGATGAACATAGGAAATTATTCTTTTGCTTTAATAGAAAATGTTTCTTGTTCATGTAAATTAGTTAAAATGGCAAAAAATACACTTAAAATTTTAATTCTTCTCTCTCATTTTGAGATATCTAGGATAGTATTAACACCTTGATTAGGACATCTTTAGTTGCTTAAACCTGGTTTTAACAACATCCATATTTTTCTATTCTAATAGACCCAAAGAACCAAAATGAAAACTTTAAACTACTTTGTGTGTAGACTTTTCTGTCATTAGGCCTGACTTGTTTATTTGGTAGTAAAACAATGCAAAATACTAATAATAAAGATATTCTAATGGTATGGGAAGGGGGTTATGAAAAAAATGCTATAGGGTTTTTGTCTGATTAAGTGTTGCTTTCTGGCATGTGATATATAAATGAAAAATTATATATAAATACACGTTTTCCAGGTTGCACATTTTTGTCAACTTAAAAAGAATTATTAAAATAATATTCAGGTTATTTTCTTTTAACTGGATTCCCCTAAATTTTCTGACCAAGTCAAATAAAAATATTTCTGACCTTCCAAAGAGAAAAATGGTTATTTGCTACCTAAATATGCAATAGACAGACAATCTTAACAAAAGGCAGGCTGACAAAAGAAAGTATGGATTTCATTCAATTTCATATTCTGGTGCTTGCTTTGCTGACCTAGAAAATTACAGTGACAGTGGAACAGTTCTGCAGTGAGTTCACTAGAGAAGGCTAAATATGACCAGGAAAAGTCTCCATCTCATTCTACTCATTCTACCACTATAAAAAGTGTGTATCCATGGGAACCACAATCCCTAGCAGAGAAGTGTGGATTTGACACCAAAAAAGGTAAGGATGTTTTTTGGAATAGGAAGAAAAAAAAAAAAAAAAGGATAATGCCATTGGGATTTTAAGCTAATAATTTTAGCTAGAATGCCATTAATCAATTGATATATGGGATGGACTCCTAAAAGGTGATGAGAGATTTTTGGTGCACGGACCAAGAGGAAAGCACATTATTTGGGAGTAATTGACTGGGATGAGCATGCCTGACTGTCATTCTGGTAGCAAACTGTTAGCAGTTAATAGGAAGCTACAAGCTCAAGGATGATGAGATGCAAAGACCACCCTTAAAGTAAAGGTGTAGGAAGCCATTGGAAATACCTCTACTGTTAGATGTTAGTCTTTTCAGCTGCTCATTAAAATTTGAGGAGCACTAATTATTAGATTTGAGGCCCAAATTGGGTACTTAACTGTGTGTCCCCAATTTTGTCTTGTTTTAATGTGACTTGAAAACTGACCTCCTTGGAAGCTATTAAGTGTGCAACAATGTCAGCCTGATGAAGCAGACCTTTCTGTTTTAGTCATGGGGGTACTTATCCTTCATACAGAAGGAATTTTATGGGGGAACATATATGTTAACATTGATAAATTAAGAGATTTGCAAAGAACAGAGGCAATTTTAAGAATATTGCATCTAATATATTCAGTTTTTATTAATGTCATAAGACAACTACAAAGGGAATAATTTAAAATTTTCCTTAGAAATTTAGTGTTTGAATTTTTTCCAGACTCATTTATTGAGTCCATTAGAAAGTAAGAAATATTTTAATTTATTAATTTCCACTTGTGATAAGTATACTGGAAAGATTTATATTTATCATCTTTCCAATTTGATGAAAACCTTCCAGTTTTTCAACTAAAAATTCTTTAGTAGATTATGATTTCAAAGACCTTTGCTACCTTCTGATTTCAGTTCAATGTTTGCCAGTGATGCTAGTGGCTAACCAGGTTGGAACTGTCATTCTAGGTGATATATACCGTCTCCTCCCTCTCAAAGACTTTTTTCCTACATAAATTGATTTCACTAAAGGAAAAAGGTGAGTTTTGATTAGCAAGATAAAGCAAAGTATCATTAGAAGAAGCACAAATCTCTGTGATGTGATTTAAAAAGGTGCATAGATGGGCAATCACTATCATTAGGAAATTTCAGTCATTCCCCTACAGAAGCAGAGCTCAGTTATAAATATATACACCATCTTCATACATACTGATTAGATTCATTTAACTATGTTTTATAATGCAAGGATTTGTTAATGTATTTGCTGCTAATTTTGCTTATAAGTATTATACTATTAGCAGGCTTGAATTGAATTAGACTGTGAGACGCTGCACACTGCGGGAATTGAGTCAGGTGGACAGATGTCTTTCTCAGCTCTGCTTATCTTGTTCTTATTGCATCTTTGATTACTGCAACAGGCGTTACTCCTGGGACATTCTCCAAGGTAATTTTTTTTTTTTACCATTATTATGTTTTCCTTAATTATAGTTGTTTGCTTTAAGCTAAGCTGGCAACCATCTGTTTTGAAGAGGGGGACTTTTTCACATCTCATTTTGGGTAAAGAGTCATTTTTTAAAGATAGATACAGAGATTATTTGATAATCATATAATTTCAAGTTGTTTATATTGTTTTGGCATCCAATGCTGCCTCCTAAACTCAAAGCTGTGGAAGGCTGGTGTAGAAGCAGACAGATACTAGATTTTGTAAATGAGACTCATTATTCTTGAGTGTATGGCTTAGAAGCTAAGATATACTAGTTTGATAATTTTTAAATAAATTATTTTCTCACTTCTGAGAGAGTGTGATAGATGTAACTCTCGTAACGTCCTCGTAGAACAGAAAATGATGGGAACATTTCAACAAAGAAATCCCCTGTTTTGCCCCAGTTAGCTAGCTAGTTTTGGAAAACAATTATTTGGATTCTCTGATTCCTTTACGCACTGCTTTTTCATTCAGGGAGTAGACTCTGTTCAGAATAATTATTGTGGGCCAGTGCATACTCAGTTTTAACTATGCATACTATGCATACTTGCCCACAGGAAGAAGTTTATAGCTTTTGCTCTTAGAAAGTTTACTTACTTAGCCCAGGAAACTGAGCATTGTGGAAGAAAAATAGAATACATTACAATGAAAAGTTTGCATTTTTCTCATAATTTATAATGAACAATTATAAATTATAATGAACGATTAAATGCATTCCCATTTGCTCAACAGCACAAACATCATGCTCTCAACTTTTATGCATCCTTGTGTTTCACACATTCTTTTACCCAAACTAGTCCTCCTATCATCAACTGAAGGTGTATGTTTAAACTTTACCTTGTCAAACTATGATGACATGGTTGTTGAAAAAATCCATTAATGGTGATTTATTACAAAGTGAAGTCATAATTTTGGTATAATTTTGATAGAGTAGAATAGGAAATGCATGTTTGAAATCCTAGGAATGGGAACTCTATGCATGAAAAAAAAGTAAAACTGAAAGTTGACTCCTCCAAAGAGAGATGGGAGTAGAAAGAGAGAAGCATTGCACTAGTCTCTGAAACTGTTATAACATCCATTATGAACTCAACTAGGAATGAGCAATGATGGTAAAGTGACCTGAATGACTTTTATTGTAAAACATGTTATCAAAATCACTTCAGCTTCTTTAACTCTACTTCATAGTTCAGTGGTACAATTTGCTCATATTTTTTGAGTTATATTTTACTCAATATCAAAAGGTTTCTCAAATTGGTCTTTTCCTGTTAATTATACTTGCAAGCTGATACAAATAAAGTTTTAGAGTCATGCAGAACTCTTTGCACTTCTTGTATCATAACTTACTTGGGGATATACTTAGATGCCCATATCCTCAATGGAGGATAACTCTTCCTCCATATATTAATATGTATTCTGGTGAACCTTCTTAAACCCAAAACTCAGTGTGCACAACTGTTGAACACAATGGAACTCTGAAACACACACATTTGTGACATGAAAACTCATAACTTTTATAATGTTGTTTCATAAATAATCAAGACAGACACTGAAAATCCAGAAGTAGCTTGACTGTTCATACCTGTTTAGTTTCTGATGGATATTAGCCCAATCAGTTGACAGTAGTTACAAATATCTACAGATTGATTTTTTTTTCCCCCTGTTGAAGGAATCACACATCTGCCAGGTTAGATGAGATAAATGACGTATGTGGAGATTAAATTGGAAAGTATTTTTATGAAATCTTTTGTTTGCATTGAAAACCAAGTCAAGAGCTCATGTCAATGTTTTAATTCAAATGGTGAATTTAATTGAAAAGGGTGAGTATACTTAACCTATTATGGATGAACAGGACTCACTTGAGAAATGAATATAAGATATTCTGTGCTGAGAAAGGCTGAATGACACCTGGAGATTGCATTCATTCAATAAGCATATGTTGGCCATACAGAAATGACAATGACAAGATCCCAAATATATGTTGCTCATGTGGGTTAGGGTTTCAACCTTTTACATTATTTGTGGGTTAAATTCTAAGTTAGTGAACTTACAGAACTAATCAAGTGTAAAAATAAAGGAGTGTGTGTTTAGCCAGGACTTTGTAATATACACACTAGAGTAGAACAGTGGTTTCAGTAGACTTGTCTTCCTCTGAATTCACTCATGACTTGCACTGGGTGGATTTTTTTCTTTGCTGAGCCTCGTCTGACAGCTGCATAAGTTTCCTCTGGTTTCTCTCTTTTAATCAAGGGCTTTTTTGCAGGAGCCTTCATTCTCCACATCACAACTGGGTGCCGGGGCCCAGTGGGACTCTGAATTCGGATGATCTTGGTTGAGGCAATGTAAGACATTTTCACTGTTTGCACTACAGCATTCATTAAATTTTTGGCTGCTTGGATCAGGGAGGTGACACTGTCCAACTGTAGGGAGGGAAATAAAAGCTATTACTTGAGAACATAATCAGGAATTTAAAGAGATTTAATGTTACAGAAAGTGAAATATGCAACACTTGTTTTTACCCCAGAAATGACAGCTATTTTATCTCAGAAATGAATGAGTTAATTCACATTTTATGTATCTATGTAAATTATCACATCAATCTATGTTAATCATTTAGTTATTCATCTGATGCATAAATAGATCCATATTCTATTTTCTAAGATGATATCTTAGGTTAATTTTTTTTCTTGGTTTTCAGTGAACTCTATTGTATAGCTTCTATATCATATCATAAGGACCAGAAGGTTACAGCTTTCTTTGTAATGGATCTCCATATTTCCAGGGTTAATGTTGACCCCTTGTATAACAGATGACTACCTACAATAAAAGCTCTATCATGTAAAAGTACTTAGTAAGAACAACTGAAAAGTCTTAGGGAATTCATAGTCTAAGATAAATAATATATACATATACATACATGCATGTAAACCACTAATTTTCATGAATATTTCACTAATAATTCCACTTAAAAGAGTTTTTTAAACACAGAATGATTAAGCTATCATGCAGAGTATTAAAATAGATAAAACTAAGGCCTTACAGTCAAATCTGGTTTAAATTCCAGGACTTGCCACTTAATAATATAAATTAATCATTTAACTATCTTCATTCTAGTTTTCTCAGATATTAAATAGGAAAGGAATGTTTATTAAAGTCAAAATAACATATATAAATAGCCTTATAGAGTGATTGTCAGTTATGAAATATTTCCTTTGTTTCTTGTGAAGGTTGAGAAAATTGCTTAATCTTATACTAATGAAATTTCTAAAAGAAACCTTTCCCACATAACTTTATTTTGTAACTTTTGTTTTCTGGGTTGTTCACAAAAACAGTCTCTGGACAAAACGAGGTGATATTCCTAGAATCTTGGAAAATACTTTAGGGCTATCTAAGCTGGTTCGTTTATATAACTAATGCTTCCTCCATTGTTTTGGCTGGCAGATTGTCACCCACAGCCAATTCACACAGGAAGATGTGTCTCTACTGTCACCTCTCTGTGATGCGTGCTGTCAGGGTTGAGGCTCAAACACTGGCTCTGCAGATACCGAAATCCATCAGCAGCTGCCTGGCCTAAGTACTTTACCTTCGCGGTTCAGGGAGTCTCATCTCACATACAGAATAAATGAGTGAAGGGAAGTAGTAAGCTGAGGTTATGTGCCTGGGGCAGTGGTCTAGCTGGCTGCTTTCCTGGGAGAAAATTTAATTAGCTCCATTATATGCCCAGTCTGAAATCCTTGAAAAGGTAACACCAAACAATATGTAAGTTGAGAGGCAGTGATACTTGGAAATTACACTAGAAGTCTTTTTACTTATTGAAACCAGGAATGTAAAATCTGTGCATGTGGCAGGAATGACATTTTTTTTTAACGAAAATTAAACAAGATTTCATGAAGCACTCACACTCAAATGTTTTTCTGTATTTCGGAAAATATTTAGAACTTTTGAATCTGCACACAACTTTAAATAAAAAACTAGACTTTGAATAGAATAACATACTTTGTTATTAAGGTTACTCTATGGACACATTGCAGGCTAAAATCTGTTGTTTAATACTTAGCAATTTTCATCAAAGCCCTCCTGCAGCTAGTTAGATTCTGAAAGTCATTTTCAATCTCACCATAGGAAGAAAAAAGTTTTTCTAAATGACAAATGAACGTGAATAGTAATGAAGATCCTTGGCAATTTTCTCCCTCAAACATGAAACTCTTTGGTTTATTCCAAGGGCTCTGTGCTATCATTAAGTCTTCCATAGAAGAAGGTCCTAGTGACCTGCTGTCATCCAAGATTTCACCAGTGCTCTGGTCTTCCCACCCTAAAACTTATATTTTCTCCTTTTGACTCTGTAATCTTGTCATGTATAGACTGTATTTATTTTATTTTAATTTTTCCACATGAGAGGGTTTTTTATATAAATCTATTCTTGAAGGATGGTGAAATTAAATTTGTGCCTTAAAATGTGGAAATCAACTTGTCTTCTTCCCTCACTGATTCAGCAAAACTTTGTTTGTACCATTGTGATCTCTTATGCTGGCCTCTGACAATTTCTTTTATTTTAAAATCCTAAATGACTGTAGTTGGATTTCTCCTCCAGCAGACTGAAAAAAACACAGGGCAAATTATCCCCCTAGGAGAGCATGAAGACTAGTTTCACAGACAGATTAGGACAATTGCTGAAAGAATACTGTTATTTCCTGAGGAAAGCTCATGAGACAGTCTATGGGGATTTTTGATGTCCAAGAGCTATGTGCATTAAGATTCCTGCCTTTCTGCTATGAGTCAAGTCATAGGGCACACAAGCAAGGGCACAGACCAGCCAAGCACACGGTAGGAAATTTTGTTTGAGACCCAAGGAGTGCCTCAGGCGTACTCATAGAGAATAACTGCACAACTTCATATCTGCAAAAGAAAAAAGTATTATAAGCTCTCTTACCAGGCTTACTTTAATGAAAAATCCTCTAAGGGAAGAATTCAAAAGAATTTTCTTCATGAAAATAAGGCATATTTGAGTAGGGTAATGCATCACTTTGGGATTTCTGTGTTCAACTTAACAAAATTTTCTGAATTTCACAAATGTACCTGTGCAAATGAGAATGTTATTTTACTTTAAAAGCCTAGTGAAATAAACCAATCAGAGTATAAAGCTCAGGTCCAAAAATTTTCTACCATTACAAATAACTTTCATTAACTGTAAAGACTTCTAGGCAAATATAACCTGAAATATGTGCCATAAAAGGAACTATTTTTCCTAATATCTGGTAACACTCTTCTCTGATCTAGATGAAGTGTTTTTGATCAAGCTATCAACTGAGAAACCAAACAGCTTCTAAGTCCCTCAAACCTCCTACTGTTACATATAAGTATTTGCATCCAAGTACATATAAATAGGTTCCTGTTGCCTTCTTTCCATAAAAGTGGATGAAGTTAAAAAAAATAAGTTATCAAAGAGGAGTTTGACCTACACTAAAAGCCTCTGATCTATATAAATAGACATACCTATATTCCAACCATAGTAAATAGGAACATAGCCACTCTTCCTATGGTAGTGACTTGTGCTTATTCTTACTACACTGGTCTGGGTTCAAAATAAATGAACTTAATTGATCTATTAATGTCACAATAAGATCCTCTTTTTTTTTTTTTTTTTTTTTTTTTTTTAGGATCTAGTTGAATACAGAAATAGAGGAAAACAACAGAATGGGAAAGACTAGAGATCTCTTCAATAAAATTAGAGATACCAAGGGAACATTTCATGCAAAGATGGGCTCAATAAAGGACAGAAATGCAATGGACCTAACAGAAACAGAAGATATTAAGAAGAGGTGGCAAGAATACACAGAAGCACTGTACAAAAAAGATCTTCATGACCCAGATAATCACAATGGTGTGATCACTCACCTAGAGCCAGACATCCTGGAATGCGAAGTCAAGTGGGCCTTAGAAAGCATCACTACAAACAGCTAGTGGAGGTGATGGAATTCCAGCTGAGCTATTTCAAATCCTGAAAGATGATGCTGTGAAAGTGCTGCACTCAATATGCCAGCATTTTTGGAAAACTCAGCAGTGGCCACAGGACTGGAAAAGGTCAGTTTTCATTCCAATCCCAAAGAAAGGCAATGCCAAAGAATGCTCAAACTACCTCACAATTGCACTCATCTCACACGCTAGTAAAGTAATGCAAAAAATTCTCCAAGCCAGGCTTCAGCAATACATGAACTATGAACTTCCTGATGTTCAAGCTGGTTTTAGAAAAGGCAGAGGAACCAGAGATCAAATTGCCAATATCTTCTGGATCATCAAAAAAGCAAGAGAGTTCCAGAAAAACATCTATTTCTGCTTCATTGACTATGCCAAAGCCTTTGACTGTGTGGATCACAATAAACCATGGAAAATTCTGAAAGAGATGGGAATACAGACCACCTGACCTGCCTCTTGAGAAAGCTATATGCAGGTCAGGAAGCAACAGTTAGAACTGGATAGGGAACAACAGACTGGTTCCAAATAGGAAAAGAAGTACGTCAAGGCTGTATGTATATTGTCACCCTGCTTATTTAACTTATATGCAGAAACGCATTATGAGAAATGCTGGGCTAGAAGAAGCACAAGCTGGAATCAAGATTGCTGGGAGAAATATCAATAACTTCAGATATGCAGATGATACCACCCTTATGGCAGAAAGTGAAGAGGAACTAAAAGCCTCTTGATGAAAGTGAAAGAGGAGAGTGAAAAAGTTGGCTTAAAGCTCAACATTCAGAAAACGAAGATCATGGCATCTGGTCCCCTCATTTCATGGCAAATAGATAGGGAAAAAAATAGAAACAGTGACATACTTGATTTTTCAGGGCTCCAAAATCACTGCAGATGGTGATTGCAGCCATGAAATTAAAAGACGCTTACTCCTTGGAAGGAAAATTATGACCAATCTAGAGAGCATATTCAAAAGCAGAGACATTATTTTGCCGACTGAGGTCCATCTAGTCAAGCCTATGGTTTTTCCTGTGGTCATGTATGGATGTGAGAGTTAGACTGTGAAGAAAGCTGAGCGCCAAAGAATTGATGCTGTTGAACTGTGGTGTTGGAGAAGACTCTTGAGAGTCCCTTGGACTGGAAGGAGATCCAACCAGTCCATTCTGAAGGAGATGATCCTGAGTGTTCTTTGGAAGGACTGATGTTGAAGCTGAAACTCGAATACTTTGGCCACCTCATGTGAAGAGTTGCCTCATTGGAAAAGACTCTGTTTCTGGGAGGGATTGGGGACAGGAGGAAAAGGGGACAACAGAGGATGAGATGGCTGGATGGCATCACGGACTCAATGAACGTGAGTTTGAGTGAACTCCAGGAGTTGGTGAGGGACAGGGAAGCCTGGCGTGCTGCAATTCATGGGGTTGCAAAGAGTCAGACACAACTGAGTGACTGAACTGAACTGAGTTGAATATGGAGATTATGCCTAGTATCAGCTTTACTAACTGCAAGGATGTATTTTGCAAATAATCAAAATTTTGAACATCTAAATAGAGTCCTCAATATTATCATCCTGTAGGAATCTGAATTTTATTGTAATGTCTCTTTTGTGCTTTGTGGCATATACTCCATAAACTCAGGTAAACTATAGTACAATTCTGTCCAGTTTTAAGGATGTTTTCAGACAAAAGGCTTGGTAACTTAGAGATGTATCTGCAAGCCTTTGTTGTGGAAAAGGAATTTAACAACAACATAAGGTATTTTCTTTTTCCTCATAGAAATGACAACATTTTTTACAAAGCCCAAAGTTAAATAACTATAAATGTAAAGTCCTCCACAATCCATCAGGGTGGAATGTTTATTCGCAAATCCTTGTTCAAATCTTACTGTAATTATTGATAGTTAGGGGGAATATCCAAGAAAAATATGCTAGTTCCTCCTTCCTTCAATTGTGTGAGTTCCTCATCGATTTAGTCAGAACAACAGAATGCACTGTATTTCACTGCTCTAACTCCCCACATTCTGGATACAAGGTCTTGATCAGAAATGTGTTTGCCTGAGGTTTCTAAGCTGCACTCCACCGATGTGGAGCCCATCCCTTGCACCTGGGCTGTCACTTGGGGAAGGCATAGTTAGCTCCCCATCCCTTGTGTGAATTGCCATGGCAACTACTGCTGCTAGAATTCCTGTTGTTGCCTGGAAAAATACATTTCCTGTCCTATAAACCTTCTAGGTAAACTGGTGCCGATGGTAGCCTATAAATTCTCACGAGTCTCAATGTTTACCTGAACTTATACACCCCCAGTGGATGTTGCACCTGTACCCAAGCAATCCTTGAAAGGCAAATGTGTGTGGTTTGGCTCCAAGTATAATAACAACTTATAATAATTGCTAATATCTATTGTGTACTTCCTATGTGTTTGTGCAGGTCTAAATAGTTGACATAAATTAACTCAGTAATCCTATGAAGTAAGTACTATAATTATCTCCATTTTAAAGAAGAGGAAACAAAGGAACTAGAAGGTTTTGTAGCTTTCTCAAGGTGATACAACTATTAAATTAAAGACCTTGAATTTGAGCCAAGGCAGCCTTGTTCAAATACCTGGTACTTTTACGTATTATGCAACTCTGGCCCTTAGTAATATGTCACTTGCAATATGTATTTATTTTCAATATTGTATGGTGGAAGAAGCTGTACCATTAATATAACATATAAAATTTTGAAAAGTGCTAATAACTGTTTTCTAGAAAAGTTATAGAGAATTTGCAATTATAGAATTTATAGAATTTTGGTACTAAGAAAAATGAGAGTATCATACTTGTAAGGTATTTTGTTAGGATGGTGGTTTGATTGTGTTTTTGTTATCATTTTCCAAGCAGCATTTTCTTGAAATACCAAATAGAAATACTAAGTAATCCTCGTAGGTTCCAAACAGTTTAAAGACTTTCAATGTAGATCTCAATAAACATATCAATAAGGCAAAGTTAAACCATAAACAAATCATATTATAGCTTCTAGGACATGGAATTATATAACATTCATTTCATATTTAAAATGTAAATACAAAACAAACTTTTTTTCTGATTTTCAAAACAAAATCAAATTTGTTTGCCCTGATTTTGAAATAGAAACCGAGATCTGGTCCCCTGATCTTGGGGTTTCTATTTAACCCTTGAAAGTGAAAGTGAAAATGAAGTCGCTCAGTAGTGTCCGACTCTTTGCGACCCTGTGGACTGTAGCCCACCAGGCTCCTCCATCCATGAGATTCTCCAGGCAAGAATACTGGAGTGGGTTGCCATTTCCTTCTTAGTTACTTAGAAAGTGCTCAATTCAACTATTTGGAAATAAAATCAGCATAGGTAGTATTAAAGAGTATTATGTATATGTGTTGGTAGATAATAAGAGATAGCTTAAATATTTCTTAAAAACAAACATCAATAGTCTGTCTAACTTATATCTAGTAATGGTAAGTGTATATCACAGGAAATGTTTAAATATGTATTTGTTGGCAAAAATGTTATCATATAATTCAATATGCTTTTAATATCTACCCTGAACTTTTCCTGACAACCTAATTTTATTCTAATACCTGCTTAACACATGTCTCTGAACAGATTTTTAGAAAAATGGCCTGAATTGGAAACATTCTCCTTTTTCAGATGCATTCAAAAATGCTAAATAGCCAGACTGGCTTAAGGGGAAAATCAAATAAGGGGCTTTGTTAAGGCCAGTCAAAGTGGGGTTAAACATACAAATTGAAATTGTCAAGCTTATAATTAAATTGAGAAGGTGGTGCCTTCTTTGAAGATTAAAAATTATTCCAATGGGCCACTGATTGGATTCATCTTGTAAATGTGTCCTTTACCAATTCTCCATGAGAACCTGACAGCAGAAGAAAATAACTTAAGTTGAAAAGGGAAAAATCAATGTGTGGAATAACTAAAGAAATTTAACACTACTGAGAAGGCCAGACATGAAATCAAATATAACATTTATTCAGTTATAATATGCTCCTGTCAAAAAGCATTTTCAAGTCTGTTTTCTAAGGCATATATTCCACACTAAAAACATGTTACTTTAAAAGGAAATAATCACAAACCTAATACTAATTCAGGTGGCTACTTAGAATGCTGATTTAATTATATTTGAAATAGCCTATTATAAAAATATTATTGGTGATACTAGTAATTGGCTATTCAGCTGTGTGGCACTGGAATAGCAGCTGCATGGTGCTGGAGTGACTGGGAAGAGATACCCCACGTCCAAGGGCAGAGAATCCCCAGCAAGTTGGTAGGTGTAGGACCAACAGCTGTGCGGAGCTGGAGTGACTTTGAGGAGATACCCCACATGCAAGGGCAAATAAGAAGCCCCAGCAAGATGGTAGGAGGGTAGAAATGACATTAGAATCAAACATCATACCCAACAGAGATGCTCAGAGGGCTCAAACATACCTTGGGCACACCAGGACCCAGAGACTCCAGAGAGACTGAGACAGAACTGTGTTTGAGTGTCTCCTGAGTAGGTATGGGTCAGCAGTGGACTACTGCAGGCAAAGGGGCTGTGGGTGCAGTAGACCTGGCTATGGTATAAACCGTCTTGGAGGACGTTGCAATTAACCCCACCATAGAACTGCCAGAACTTACACAGAACTGGGGAAACAGACTCTCGGAGGGCACAAACAAAACCTTGTGTGCACCAGGATCCAGGAAAAAGGAGCAGTGACCCCACAAGAGACTGACCCAGACTTGCCTGTTGAGTGTCCAGGAGTCTCCAGTGAAGGCATAGGCCAGTGGTAGCCTGCTGGAGGGTTGGGGGTGCTGAGTGTAGCAGTGTGGGCATGAGATCATCTGAAGGAGTTCACCATTATCTTCATTATATCCACCATAGTTTGGTCTCAGGTCAAATAGGGAGGGAACACAGCCCCACCCATCAAAAGAAAACTGGATTAATGATTTACCAAACATGGTCTGCCTATCAATACAAGACAAAGTTTCCACCTCAGTCAGTCTCTCCCATCAGGAAGCTCCCATAGGTCTCCTATCCTTCTCTATAAGAGGGCAGAAAGAGGGCAAACCACAATCACATAAAACTAACCAATCTGATCACATGGTCTTGCCTAACTCAATGAAAATATGAGCCATGCCATGCCACCCAAGAAGGACTGATCATGGTGGACAGATCTGACAAAACATGGGCCACTGAAGAGGGAATGGCAAACCACTTCAGTATTCTTGCCTTGAGAACCCCATGAACAGTATGAAAAGGCAGAAAGATATGACACTGAAAGATTAACTCCCCAGGTCGGTAGGTGCCCAATATGCTACTGGAGATCAGTGAATAAATAGAACTCCAAGAAGAATGAAGAGATGGAAACAAAGCAGAAACAAAACCCAGTTGTGGATGTGACCGGTGATAGAAGTAAAGTCCGATGCTATAAAGAGCAATATTGCATAGGAACCTGGAATGTTAGTTTCATGAATCAAGCCAAATTGGAAGTGGACAAACAGGAGATGGCAAGAGTGAACATTGACAGTTTAGGAATCAGCGAACTAAAATGGACTGGAATGGGTGAATTTAACTCACATGATCATTATATCCACTACTGTGGACAAGAATCCCTTAGAAGAAATGGAGTAGCCATCATAGTCAACAAAGAGTCTGAAATGCACTATTTGGATGCAGTCTCAAAAATGACAGAATGATCTCTGTTCGTTTCCAAGGCAAACCATTCAATATCATGGTAATCCAAGTCTATGCCATGACCAGTAATGCTGAGGAAGCTGAAGTTGATGGTTCTATGAAGAACTACAAGACCTTCTAGAACTAACACCCAAAAAAGATGTCCTTTTCCTTATAGGGGACTGGAATGCAAAAGTAGGAAGTCAAGAAATATCAGGAGTAATGGGAAAATTTGGCCTTGAAGTACAGAATGAAGCACAGCAAAGGCTAATAGTTTTGTCAAGAGAATGCACTGGTCATAGCAAATGCCATCTTCCAAGAACACAAGAGAAGACTCAACACATGGACATCACCAGATGGTCAACACTGAAATCAGATTGATTATACTCTTTGCAGCCAAAGATGGAGAAGCTCTATACCGTCAGCAAAAAAAACAAGACTGGGAGCTGACTGTGCTCAGACCATGAACTCCTTATTGCCAAGTTCAGATTTAAATTGAAGAAAGTAGGGAAAACCAGTAAACCATTCAGGTGTGACCTAAATCAAATCCCTTACAGTGGAAGTAATAGATTTAAGGGATTAGATCTGATAGACAGAATGCCTGAAGTAATATGGACAGAGGTTCCTGACATTGTACAGGAGACAATGATCAAGAGCATCCCCAAGAAAAAGAAATGCAAAAGGCAAAATGGCTGTCTGAGGAGGCCTTACAAATAGTGAGAAAAGAGAAGTCAAAGGCAAAGGAAAAAAGGAAAGATATATCCATTGGAATGCAGAGTTCCAAAGAACAGCAAGCAGAGATAAGAAAGTCTTCCTAAGTGAGCAATGCAAGGAAATAGAGGAAAACACCAGAATGAGAAAGACTAGAGATCTCTTCAAGGAAATTAAAGATATCAAGAGAATATTTCATTCAAGATGGGCACAATAAAGGACAGAAATGATATGGACTTAACAAAAGCAGAAGATATTAAGAAGACGTGGCAAGAATACACAGAAGAAATATACAAAAAAGATCTTCATGACCCAGATAATCACAATGGTGTGATCACTCACCTAGAGCCAGACATCCTGGAATGCGAAGTCAAGTGGGTCTTAGGAATCATCACTACAAACCAAGCTAGTGGAGGTGGTGGAATTCAGGCTGAAATATTTCAAACCCTAAAAGATGATGCTGTGAAAGTGCTGCACTCAATATGCCAGCAAATTTGGAAAACTCAGCAGTGACCACAGGACTGGAAAAGGTCCATTTTCATTCCAATCCCAAAGAAAGGCAATGCCAAGGAATGCTCTAACTATTGCACAATTGCACTCATCTCACACACTAGCAAAGTAATACTCCAAATTCTCCAAGCCAGGCTTCAACAGTATGTGAACTGTGAACTTCCAGATGTTCAAGCTTGATTTAGAAAAGGCAGAGGAACCAGAGATCAAATTGCCAAAATCTGCTGGATTATGGAAAAAGCGAGAGAGTTTCAGAAAAATATCCACTTCTGCTTTATTAACTATGCTAAAGCCTTTGATTGTGAGGATCACAATAAACTGTGAAAAATTCTAAGAGATGGGAATACCAGATCCCCTAACTTTCCTCCTGAGAATTCTGTATGCAGGTCAAGAAGCAACCTTTAGAACTTGACGTGTAACAACAGACTGGTTCCAAATCAGAAAGGGAGTATGTCAAGGATGTATACTGTCACCTTGCTTGTTTAACTTATATGCAGAGTACATCATGAGAAATGCTGAACTGTATGCAGCACAAGCTGGAATCAAGATTGCCGGGAGAAATATCAGTACCCTCAGATATGCAGATGACTCCAGCTTTATGGCAAAAAGTGACGAACTAAAGAGCCTCTTGATGAAAGTGAAAGAGGAGAGTGAAAAAGCTGGCTTAAAACTCAACATTCAGAAAACGAAGATCACCACATCTGGCCCCATCACTTTATGGCAAATAGATGGGGAAACAATGAAAATAGTGAGCGACTTTATTTTGGGGGGCTCCAAAATCACTGCCAATTGTGACTCCAGCCATGAAATTAAAAGATGCTTGCTCCTTGGAAGAAAAGTTATAACCAACCTAGACAGGACATTAAAAAGCAGAGACATTACTTAGCCAGCAAAGGTCAATCTAGTCAAAGCTATGCTTTTTCCATTAGTCATGTATGGATGTGAGAGTTGGACTATAAAGAAAAGCTGAATGCTGAAGAATTGATGCTTTTTAACTGTGGTTTTGGAGAAGATTCTTGAGAGTCCCTTAGACAGTACTGAGTTTCAACTAGTCCATCCTAAAGGAAATTAGTCCTGAATATTCATTGGAAGGACAGAAGCTGAAGCTGAAACTCCAATACTTTACCCATGTTATGTGAAGAACTGACTCATTTTAAGAGACCTGGATGCTGGGAAAGATTGAAAGCAGGAAGAGAAGGGGACAACAGAAGATGAGATGGGTGGATGGCATCACCAACTCAATGGACATGAGTTTGAGTAAACTCTGGGAGTTCATAATGGACATAGAGGCCTGGTGGGCTGCAGTCCATGTGGTCTCAAAGAGTCGTATACAACTGAGCAGCTTAACTGAACTGATTCTTTAATCATGATGGCTTAAATGCAAATGATTAACTGAGAAACTAATTTTCTGTAACATTTAAACCCCAGCTACTAGTTACACAGTTTTAGAGCAATTAGTACATTATTCATGAAGTAGTGCTAGCAGGAGTGGGCTGGGTTTGGTATGCTTCTCTGACCATACATGTTCAACCTGTGTTTTTCTTCTCTCCAGCATCAGACAGCATGCTGAGATATACCCTCTGAAGAGACATCTACTTACAATACTCAACCTGACATCTTGATGACATCTGTCCTCCATGTAAGAAAGCTTTATTGTTGATCCTAGATCCTACACTCATCTCTTGCATGACCAAAGGTAAGGAAAAGCTAGATTGTGTGAAGCTAAAATTCAAATGGCATCAGTTTCCAATCCCTGCAAGGATTTTCTATTTCATAGACCTCACATTTCTATCTTTACAGTTTGCCTTGTTCATCATCATTCTACCATTTTCACCCCTCTGTTAGCAATAGTAAACATTTCTTATCTTGCCTCTCTGCTACAAACATCCAGTAGAAGACAAGTGTCCGTGTTCCCAGCCCTGATCTAGAAGTTACTGTCTTAGAGAAGACCCTCATTGGACAGATGGGTTTCTAGATAAATTAATGGCCACCAATCTGAAGCAAACAGACAAGGTTTTTGTGTCTTTAGCCAATTGTTACACCCGTTCTGTGCAAATACTATTTCAGTCTTCTACTCTAATCAAACTTTTGACACCTTACATTCTCATCTGTTCTACAGATTACTTCACTTAAAATATAAAACAGACAGCAAAGTAAACAAACAACAACAAAATGGTAACAAAACAGAAGCAGAAAAATGAAACTTTGAACTTGTCCTGAATTCTTGTCTACTTTTATTAAAATTAAAGTTCTCTCTTTCTCTCTATAATTGATATTTCTTAACTATACTCCAGATTCTATTCCTTCTCTTCCATCTGAGATTTTGCACAATTCTAATTCTTTTCTACCAATGTATCTTCATTCTTTTCCCTTCTTGTATCTCTTAATGACATAACCCTATCTTGTGCCTCCACACTAATTATTAGTTTATTCTCTATATCTGAGAGTCTGTTTCCTTTTTGTTATATTTATGTTTGTTGTATTTTTACATTCCACATATAAGTAAAACATACAATGTCTTTCTTTGACTTCACTAAGCATAATATCCTACAGGTCCATCCATGTTACAGCAAATGGCACAATTTCATTCTTTTATTTAATGACTAATGTTCTGTTCTCTTTGCACATACCACATCTGTTTTATTCATTTATCTTTTGATAGACATTTAGTCTGTTTCCATATCTTAGCTAATGTAAATAATGTCGCTATGAACATTGGGTGTATGTATGTTTTCAAATTAATGTTTTCATTTTCTTTGGATATATACTCAGGAGTGAAACTGCTAGATCATGTAGTAGTTATATTTTTAATTTTTTGAGGAGCCTCCATACTGTCTTCCATAAGCCAATTTACATTCCTAACAACATTGAACTAAGGTTTCCTTTCTCTACATCCTCATCAACATTTATCATTTGTTGTCTTTGATAATAGCCATTCTAACAGATGTGAGGTGATTCCTCATTGTGGTCCTCCCAATTTACATTTTCCTGATGATCAGTAATGTTGAGCATGTTTTCATGTACCTGTCTGCCATTGGTATATCTTTGTAAAAATGTCTATTCAGATATTCTGACCATTTTTTTTAATATGGATTGTTTTGGGATATTGAGTTCTAAAAGCTATTTATGCATTTTGGAAATTAACACCTATCCTTTTCAAACTCTTCCAAAAATTGCGAAAGAACACCCCCGAGCTCATTCTACAAGGCCTCCATTACCCTGATACCAAAACCAAAGATTTCACTGTAACACTTAAGTGTTCATGAAACACTATCATAAAATACAGCCAGACTTTTTGAAAGATTTTCTATACTCCTTGACAATATTTTTTTCACTTCTTGCTTACTTCTCAAGCAGTCAAACTTATACTTTCACATATGTTGTCCTTTTTTTTCTGCTAGATATCAATATATATACATATATATATACATATATACATATACATATATATATATGTATACACATACATACATATATACACCGATGCTCAGACGGTAAAGCGTCTGTCTACACTGTGGGAGACCTGGGTTCCATCCCTGGGTTGGAAAGATCTGCTGGAGATGGAAATGGCAATCCACTCGAGTACTATTGCCTGGAAAACTCCATGGACAGAGGAGCTTAGTAGGCTACAGTCCATGGGGTCGCAAAGAGTCAGACACGACTGAGCAAATTCACTTTCACTTTCATATACATATTAAATATATATGGCTTAATATATAATTATCTAGTATATTAGACATGTGTTAAATATAGAACAATAATATGTAATGTTGTATTTTTGGTTTGTTTCAATCAAATTTCATTTGAGAATCAAGATCTATTGATTCTCATTCTGGTATAATATAAAAAATATAGTTTATTTAGCCATTTTTCTGTTGATGGACTTTGACATATTTGGTGGCTCTTATGAAAAGAAATTTATAAATATTCCAGTATGCATATTTTGGTGAACAAATATATGAAGTTTTGTTGGGTAGATACCTGAGAGTATAATTGCAGAGCAATAAAAATGCATATATTCAGTTGTATTGGACACTTCCACAAATTTCCAAAGTATTCTTGCAAATTTATATTCTTAGTAGCAATATATGAGAGTTCCAATTGCAACACATCTTTATCTGTGACTTCTTCCCCATATTTTTCACTTTAGCTATTTTGGTAGGATTATATTTAAAATTTTAATTGGAACTTCCTTGATAACTAATGAAGTTGAGTATATTTATATATTTATACTAACCTGCATCTAGAGACCCTGTAAAATTCACTTAATAATTCAGTTTCCCAGATTTTTAAATTTATTTCTAGTACACAAGCATGTCATGTATGAGTAATCACAATTATATTTCTTCATTTTTATTTTGTCTGTTTTCACCCTTGCATTATTACACTAGGTAGAACTGCCAGTACAGAAGTGGTGATACCAGGTATTTTTTACATACTCATTGAAATTTATATGTAAAACTTGAATTTTACATACTCATTTCAGTCTTTAAATGTTGTCATCCTGTATTTTAATTCTAAACATATTGTGAACTCAGTGGGGCAATTGTAATATTATTTTATGTACAGTAAAATTACCTTGAACTCATGGTTCTCCTAAACCAATAACATTTAGCCAAGTCATCAAGGCCCTTTAGTAGAAAAGGAAGGTATTGAGAGGTTTAAACTATTACTACCCTAGAGCAGGTCATTACGTAACTTGGATAATTGCAATATGTTTTTGAACTCTACCTCTGCATTTTTACTCCCCTCTAGTCCATTCTCTACATTAACATTAAAAAATGATCTATAAATAAAAATCATTTCTTCTAAAACTCCTAGAGGAGAACATCAGCAAAACACTCTCCGACATAAATCACAGCAGGATCCTCTATGATCCACCTCCCAGAATACTGGAAATAAAAGCAAAAATAAACAAATGGGATCTAATTAAAATTAAAAGCTTCTGCACAACAAAGGAAAATATAAGCAAGGTGAAAAGACAGCCTTCTATGTACAGTATCATGTCATCTGCAAACAATGAGAGCTTTATTTCTTCTTTTCTGATCTGGATTCCTTTTACTTCTTTTTATTCTCTGATTGCTGAAGCTAGGATTTCCAGAACTATGTTGAATAGCAGTGGTAAAAGTGGACACCTTTGTCTTGTTCCTGATCTTAGGGTGAATGCTTTCAGTTTTCCACCATTGAGAATAAAGTTTGCTATACTCTTATCGTATATGGCCTTTGCTATGCTGAGGTAGGTTCCTTCTATGCCCAGTTTTTGAGGAGTTTAATCATAAATGGTGCTGAATTTTGTCAAAGGGTTTTTCTGCATCTATTGAGATATTCATATGGTTTTTATCTTTCAATTTGTTAATATGGTGTATCACGTTGAGTTGTATATATTGAAGAATCCTTGCATCCCTGGAATAAACCCAACTTGATCATAGTGTGTGAGCTTTTTGATGTGTTGCTGAATTCTGTTTGGTAAAATTTCGTCGAGTATTTTTGCATCTATGTACATCAGTGATATTGGCCTGTAGCTTTCTTTTGAGTGTATGTTGTCTCTGTTTGGTTTTGGTATCAGGTTGATGGTGGCTTTGTAGAATGAATTTGAATGTGTTCCTTTTTTTGAAAGAGCTTTAGAAGGATAGGCATTAGCTCTTCTGTAAATGTTTGATAGAGTTCTCCTGTGAAGCCATCTGGTCCTGGGCTTTTGTTTTTGGGGAGATTTTTTAGCACAGCTTCAATTTCAGTGCTTGTAATTGGGTTGTTCATAATTTCTATTTCTTCCTGGTTCAGTCTTGGAAGATTGAACTTTTCTAAGAATCTGTCCATTTCTTCTAGGTTATCCATTTTATTGCCATGTAGTTGTTCATAATAGTCTCTTATACTCCTTTGTATTTCTCCACTGACTGTTGCAACCTCACCTCTTTCATTTTTAATTTTGTTGATTTCATTCTTTTTTCTTGATATGTCTGGCTAAAGGATTGTCAAGTTTGTTTATCTTCTCAAAGAACCAGCTTTTAGTTTTATTAATATTTACTACTGTTTCTTTCGTTTCTTTGTCACTTATTTCTGCTCCTATCTTCATGGTTTATTTCCTTCCAGGAATTTTGGGATGTTTTTGTTCTTCTTTTTCCAGTTGTTTCAGGTGTAAAATTATGTCATCTATTCGATGTTTTTCTTGTTTCCTGATGTAAGATTGTATTGCTATGAACTTCCCTCTTAGACCTGCTTTTGATGCATCCCATAGGTTTTGAGTTATTGTTTTTCCATTGTCATTTGTTTCTAGAAATTTTTTGACTTCCCTTTTTGTTTCTTCAGTAACCTGTTGGTTATTTTTTTTTAAATGTAATGTTTAATCTCCATGTGTCTGGGTTTTTTACATTTTTTTCTTGTAATTGATATCTAGTTTCATAGTGTTGTGGTTGGAGAAGATGCATGATATGATATCAATTTTCTTAAATTTATTGAGGTTTGATTTGTGACCCAAGATGTGGTCTATCCTGGAGAATGTTCCATGAGCACTTGAGAAGAAGGTGTATTCTGCATTTGTATGGAAGGTCCTGAAGATATCAATGAGATCCATCTCATCTAATGTATCATTTAAGACTTGTGTTTCCTTATTAATTTTCTGTTTTGACGATCTGTCCATTGGTGTGTGTGTGTGTGGGGGGGGGTGGTTAAAGTCTCCTACTATTACTGTGTTACTGTAAACTTCTCCTTTTATGTCTATTAGTGTTTGTCTTATATATTGAGGTGCTCCTATGTTGGATGCATAGATATTTACAATTTCTATGTCTTCCTCTTGGATTGTTCCCTTGATCATTATGTAGTTCCCTTCCTTATCTCTTGTAATCTTCTGTATAAGGTCTATTTTGTCTGATATGAGGATTGCTACTCCAGATTCCTTTTTGTTCCCATTTGCATGGACTATATTTTTCCATCCTTTCACTTTCAGTCTACATGTGTCTTCAGGTCTGAAGTAGGTTTCTTGTAGACAGCATATATATAGGTCATGTTTTTGTATCCATTCAGCCAGTCTGTGTCTTTTGATTGGAGCATTTAATCCATTTACATTTAAAGTAATTATTGATATATATGTTCCTATTGCCATTTTCTTAATTGTTTGGGGTTTGTTCTATAGATCTTCCTTCTTCTGTTGTATTTCTTGATTATATAAGCCCTGTTAACATTTGTTGTAAAACTGGTTTGATGGTACTAAATTCTCTTAACTTTTGCTTATCTGAAAGCTTTTTATTTCTCCATCAATTTTGAATGAGATCCTTGCTGGGTACAGTAATCTTGGATGTAGCTTTTTCCTTTTCAGTACTTTAAATATATCCTGCCATTCCCTTCTGGCCTGAAGAGTTTTTGCTGAAAGATCAGCTGTTAAACATATGGGGTTTCCCTTAGAGAAATGCAAATCAAAACTGCAGTGAGATATCACTTCACTCCAGTCACAATGGCCATCATCAAAAAGTCTGTAAACAATAAATGCTGGAACGGGTGTGGAGAAAAGGGAATGCTCTTGCACTGTTGGTGGGAATGTAAATTGATACAGCCAGTATGGAAGACAGTATGGAGATTCCTTACTTAAAAAACTAGGGATAAAACTACTATATGACCCTGCAATCCACTCCTAGGCATATACCATGTGGAAACCAAAACTGAAAAAGACACATGTATCCCATTGTTCATTGCCATACTACTTACAATAGTTAGAAGATGCAAGCAACCTAAACGTCATTGACAGATGGATGGATAAAGAAGTTGTGCTACATATACACAATGGAATATTACTCAGCCATAAAAAGGAACACATTGGAGTCAGTTCTAATGAGGCGGTTGAACCTACTAGAGACTATTATACAGAGTAAAGTGAGTCAGAAAGACAAAGATAAATATTGTAGTCTAACACATATCTATGGAATCTAGAAAAATGGTATGGAATAATTTATTTGCAGGGCAGCAATGGAGAAACAGAGAATAGACTTATGGCCATGGGGAGAAGGGAGGAGAGGGTGAGATGTATGGAAAGAATAACATGGAAACTTATATTACCATATGTAAACAGATAGCCAATGGGAATTTGCTACATGACTCAGGAAATTCAAACAGGGTCTCTGTATCAATCTACAGGGGTTTGATGGAGAGGGAGATGAGAGGGAGTTTCAAAAGGGAGGGGATATATGTATACCATGGCATCCACTCCCATCACTTCATGGGGATTAGATGGGGAAACAGTGGAAACAGTGTCAGACTTTATTTCTTGGGGCTCCAAAATCACTGAAGATGGTGACTGCAGCCATGAAATTAAAAGACACTTACTCCTTGGAAGAAAAGTTATGACCAACCTAGATAGCATATTCAAAAGCAGGGATATTACTTTGCTGACTAAGGTGCATCTAGTCAAGGCTATGGTTTTTCCTGTGGTAATGTATGGATGTGAGAGTTGGACTGTGAAGAAGGCTGAGTGCTGAAGAATTGATGCATTTGAACTGTGGTGTTGGAGAAGACTCTTGAGAGTCCCTTGGACTGCAGGGAGATCCAACCAGTCCATTCTGAAGGAGATCAGCCCTGGGATTTCTTTGAAAGGAATGATGCTAAAACTGAAACTCCAGTACTTTGGCCACCTCATGTGGCCAAAGTTGACTCATTAGAAAAGACTCTGATGTTGGGAGGGATTGTGGGCAGGAGGAGAAGGGGACGACAGAGGATGAGATGGCTGGATGGCATCACGGACTCGATGGACGTGAGTCTGAGTGAACTCCGGGAGTTGGTGATGGACAGGGAGGCCTGGCATGCTGCGATTCATGGGGTCGCAAAGAGTTGGACACGACTGAGTGACCGAACTGAACTGAACTGATAGATGATTCATACTGAGGTTTGAGAAAAAAACAACAAAATTCTATAAAGCAATTATCCTTCAATTAAAAAATAAGTAAAATTTTTAAAAAGCAATAGAAAAATCAATGAAAGTAAAAGCTGTTGCTTTATAAAAACAAAGTTGATAATTAAGACTAATCAAGAAAAAGGGAAAAGTCTTAGTAATTAGGAAAATTAAAAATGAAAAAGGCGAAATTATGGAGGATCACAAGAGATTATGACAAGCAACTATATGCCAATAATATGGACAACCTGGAAGAAGTGGACAAATTCTTAAAGATACAATCTCCCAAGGTTGAGCAAGGAATAAACAGAAAACATGAACAGACAAATCACAAGTACTGAAATTGAAACTGCAGTTAAAAAACTCTGACAGACAAAAGTCCAGGACCAGATGGCTTCACAGGCAAGTTCTATCAAACACTGAGAGAAGAATTAACACTTATCCTCTGGAAGCTAGTCTAAAAAACTGGAGATGAAGGAACATTCTTAAATTCATTCTATGAGGCACCATCACTCTGGTGCCAAAATCAATGATACCACCAAAAAAAAAAAAAGAAAAGGAAAGAAAAGAAAATTACAGGCCAATATCACTGATGAACATAGACACAAAAATCCTCAACAAAATACTGGCAAGTAGAATCCAACAATGCATTAAAAGGATCACACAGCATGATCAAGTTGGATTTATCCCAGAGATATAAGTACTCTTCAGTATGCACAAGCCAATCAATGTGATATACCATATTAACAAATAATACAAACAATGCATGCAAAAAAAACTTTTGACAAAGTTCAACACCAATTTATGATAAAATCTCTCCAGAAAGTGGCATAGTGGGACTTTACCTCAACATAATAAAGGCCATATGTGACAAGCCTATAGCTAACATCATCTTCAATGATGAAAAGATAAAAGCATTTCCTCAAAGACAGGAACAAGGCAAAGATGTCCACTCTTGCCACTTTTATTTGACATGATTTTGGAAGCCCTAGCCATTGCAATCAGAGAATAAAAAGAAATAAAAGGAATCCAAGTTAACTTATATGCAGAGTACATCATGAGAAACGCTCGGCTGGAAGAAGCAGAAGTTGGAATCAAGATTGCCGGGAGAAATATCAATAACCTCAAATATGCAGATGACATCACCCTTATGGCAGAAAGTGAAGAGGAGCTAAAGAGCCTCTTGATGAAAGTGAAAGAGGAGAATAAAAAAGTTGGCTTAAAGCTCAACATTCAGAAAACTAAGATCATGGCATCCAGTCCCATCACTTCATGGCAAATAGATGGGGAAACACTGGAAACAGTGGCTGACTTTTATTTTTCAAGGACTCCAAAACCACTGCAGATGGTGATTGCAGCCATGAAATTAAAAGACACTTACTCTTTGGAAGGAAAGTTATGACCAACCTAGACAGCATATTTAAAAAGCAGACACATTTCTTTGCCAACAAAGGTCCATCTAGTTAAGGCTTTGGTTTTTCCAGTGGTCATGTATGGATGTGAGAGTTGGACTATAAAGAAAGCTGAGTGCTGAAGACTTGATGCTTTTGAACTGTGGTGTTGGAGAAGACTCTTGAGAGTCCCTTGGACTGCAAGGAGATCCAACCAGTCCATCCTAAAGGAGATCAGCTCTGGGTGTTCTTTAGAAGGACTGATGTTAAAGCTGAAACTCCAATATTTTGGCCACCTCATGTGAAGAGTTGACTCATTGGAAAAGACCTTGATGTTGGGAAAGATTGAGGGCAGGAGGAGAAGGGGACGACAGAGGATGAGATGGTTGGATGGCATCACCGACTCAATAGACATGGGTTCAGGTGGACTCTGGGAGTTGGTGATGGACAGGGAGGACTGGCTTGCTGTGGTTCATGCGGTCGCAAGGATTCTGACATTACTGAGTGACTGAACTGAATTGAAATTGGAGAAATAAGCAAAACTGTCACTGTTTGTAGAGGACATGGTACTATACATAAAAAATCCTAAAGATGTTACCAGAAATCTACAAGAGATCATCAATGAATTCAGTAGTTTCAGAGTACAAAATTAATAAAGAGAAATGTGTTGTGTCTTATACACTAACAACAAAAGATCAAAATGAGAAAACACAGAATCTCATTACCATCACATCAAAAAGAACAAAATACCTTGGCATATACCGACCTAAGGAGGCAAAAGACCTGTACTCAGCAAAGTATCAGATACTAGTTAAAGAAACAAAGACAACAGAAACAGATGGAAAGTTATGGTGTTCTTGGACTGGAAGATTCATTGCAATCCCTCTCAAATTACAAATGTCTTTTTTTTTTTTTTTTGCACAGAATCAACAAAACTGTTACAATTTGTATGGAAACATGGAAGACCATGAACAGTCAAAGCAAAATGAAGCTGAAAGAATCAGAAAGAGAAAAACAAGTATTATATTTCTTATATGGGGAATCTAGGAAAAATGATACAGATGAACTTACTTGCAAAGCAGAAATTGAGACATAGATATCCAGAGTGGATATCTGGGTGCCAGTGGAGGAAGAGGGGTGGGATCAATTGGGAGAATGGGATTAACGTATATACATTGCCATGCACAAAGTAGATAAATAATGAGAACCTGCAGTAGAACAGAGGGAACGCTTCCCAATGCTTTGCCATGACCTACACAGGAAGGACATCCAAAAAAGGGGATATATGTATAAATATCACATTATATCACTTAGATATGGAATCTAAAAAAGATGCAAATGAATTTTTTTTTTTTTAACCAAACAGACTCAGAGAATGAACTTGTTATCAGGTGTAAGTGTAGGGAGGAGTGATAGATGGGGAGTTTGCAACTGACATGTACACACTGCTATATTTAAAATGGATAACCAGCGAGGACCTGTATATAGCACAGGGAACTCTGCTCAATATTCTATAGTAACCTATAAATGAGAGAAGAATATGAAAAACAACAGATACGTATAACTGAACCACTTTGTTATATACCTGAAACTAACACATTATTAATCAATTATACTTCAATATAATACTTAAAAACAATTATTTAAAAGTTATATAAATTGTAGAATTATAAATGCAGAAACCATATATAAAATATTTCCATGATAAATATTATTTCAATTGTTCTATTCTTCCCCTAAAGAATATTTCCCAGATATTTATAGCCAAAGCTCATAAACCAAAGTTTTTACTGTCTAAAATTGGCTTATAATTCCTCAATTAAGTGATGCTTTTCATTATTTGTCAGAAAACTCCAAATTCCTACATTTAGGTAAGTATCACTCAGTGATTGAAATTTAATATATCAATAAGACATGTCTAATAGCCTAAGGGTAAAATTATTTTTGTAGTTGATAACCTATATTTGAGCCTCAATTCACAGCATCCTAGATATGGAGTCTAGGAAGAAATTAATTAGCTTCCCTGAGCTTATGTTTCTTTTCAGGGTTCGTAGTTAATGTTAAATGTGATAGCATAAGTTTATAAAGTCAACTGGTAAATAATGCATGACAGAATTTGGATATTTTGATGGAATAAAACTAAGGACAATTTCTATCTAAGTTTAAAAAGCCAGGAAAAACACAAGAACATTTCCTGAGAATAAGAGGTGCAGAACCAAGTACTAAGACTGTCATCCCAACAAATTAGCACGAAACCAGTTCTGCTTATCACAAAGCTTTTAGTACATGTATCAGTCAGGGTCTAGTTAGGAAGATAGAAGCTACTCAGGTGTTTCAAACATAGAATTTAATACAGAAAATTGATTATTTGTGAGGCAGCCCTCAATTTACCATTGGTATGGACCATTCCTAGTACTGAATGAAGTGGAAAAGATGAAGTGTGACAAGCAGGTAATACACCAAAAGTAGATGATTGCTTGCCAATGGATTGCCAGCTGTCTCCCATCATTTAAACCTAGCTAAAAAGTAGTGGCCAAAAACATCTTGGGAAAGGTTCTGGGAGCAAAAGTTATCATGACTAGCAAAGTAAGATTTTTGCCTGAGCACGCACATCCCCTCAAGTTTAGTACCCCATAGTCTCATTCATAAAATCTCACAGAACTCACCTTTGCATGTCTTTAAGATGCTGTCAAACATGCCTAATCTTCTTTAGAAAATGTTTGCCATTTTGATGGGAAAATAGAGGCTACAGGAATAGGGCAGTACATAAATGAACTCTAAATTAGTATGTACATAACCATGCTGCTGCTTAGTCGCTTCAGTCATGTCCAACTTTGTAAGACCCCATGGACTCTATCCCTCCAGGCTCCTCTGTCCATAGGATTCTCCAAGCAAGAATACTAGAGTGAATTGCCATTCCCTTCTCCAGGGGATCTTCCCAACCTAGGGATTGAACCTGGGTCCCCTGGATTGCAGGCAGATTCTTATACATAAGCATATACAATACATTTAACATACTTATATGCAGGATGTGGTTTCCTGGTTTTAAATAAAATATCAACTTCCCTGTTCTTTTGACAGACTTTGCACCTCATGTTGCAAATTTTTTGCAACCCAGCTTTTCCAGAGTCTTTAATTTGACCATGGTTTAAACATAAAACTATAAAATATAGCATTAATCTCTATTTTTAAATTAAAAACTGAATTTCACAATTACCTATGAAATAGAGCTATGCTGGAACGATAACTAGCTTTAGACAACCGCAACAACAAAATCTGAACTGCCAGTTTTCTGGACTCCTGTGTACATTTTCAATATTGCCTGCTTCCTGTGGTCTCATTTAAGTGGTAGGTCTGGGTGCCACTCCAGCCCCATGCCCACTGTGGCCTATAGATTTCAGTCATATTTTTTGTCATTGGCTTGAATCTAGGATAAGAAGCAGCAGCATTAACACATCCCTTTAATGCTTTGTCCACACACTGGAAGGAAAGAGCAGCGCGTAACAAGACAGACCAGGGCTTCAGAAATCATTCCAGGAAAAGCCTACAGCAACAAAATGCTGTTGTCTCAGAAGTGAAGCATGGGGTATATCAGGTGTAAAATCCACAACTTGAGGAAGACAAAGCGACTTGAAAATAACTGTCTTTCATTTGTCTGATACTCACAAACTTTGTATCTTTGTATCAGTAAATATCAGAGGATAGAAAAGCATCCACAATGAGGAACTACTAAAAAGTTCTGTTCTGGAATTTAGTCTCTTTTTCAAATCAGAAATCGCTCTCATCCTGCCCAGAGTGTCTTATAAAACCAAAAAAAAAAAAAAAAACCATCTTCCAGAGTCTTCCTATAGATAAGCACAGCTGTCTCTTAGTTGAAGGGATGGGATTCAAATGTATTTCAGAGCAGCTGGTCATTATCCTTCCAGCTGCTTGGAAAATGGGAAACTTATTGGCAGCAAGCCCCCATCCAAAGCAGGGGGTATCTAAACCAACCCCCAGGCACTGGAATTCAGGAGGCAGCAGAAGCATGAAGCCATGTGTGTTTTTTATTCACTGTGATCTTAGCCTTTGTGTGAATTTAAAGACTAAAACCCATAGGCTGGGCTGGTGGTGGTTACTGAATAGGTGTGCAGTTGTGTGTAGGGAGAGTGAAGGAAGGAAAGTGAATGGACTCTGGAGACAAACTACATAAATCCAAACATGTTCTTTGTCTCGGTCTCAGTTTTATCCTCTGTAAAATGGAAAACCAACAACATCTACCTTTTAGGATTACCTTAAGAACAGATTAAGTATATAACATAAGGCAGAAGATGGAGAAACACTATACAGTCAGCAAAAACAAGACCTGGAGTTGACTGTGGCTCAGATCATCAGCCTCTTATTGCAAAATTCAGGCTGAAGTTGAGGAAAGTAGGAAAAACCACCAGGCCATTCAGGTATGACCTAAATCAAATCCCATATGATTATACAGTGAAAGTGACAAATAGATTCAAGGGATTAGATCTGACTGACAGAGTGTCTAAAGAACTATGGATGGAGGTTTGTAACACTGTACAGGAGGCAGTGACTAAAACCATCCCAAAGGAAAAGAAATGCAAGAAGGCAGAATGGCTGTCTGAGGCAGCCTTACAAATAGCTGAAAAAATAAGAAAAGTGAAAAGGAAAGATAACCTATCTGAATGAAAGTTCCAAAGAATAGCAAGGAGAGATAACAAAGTCTTCTTAAGTGAACAATGGAAAGAAATAGAGGGAAACAATAGAACGGGAAAGACTAGAGATCTTTTCAAGAAAATTAGAGATACCAAGGAACATTTTATGCAAGATGGCATAGTAAAGGACACAAATACTAAGGACCTAACAGAAGCAGATTAAGATAAGATGGCAAGAGCACATAGTACTTCCCTGGTGGCTCAGATGGTAAAGCATCTACCTACAATGCTAGAGACCCGGGTTCAATCCCTGGGTTGGGAAGATCTCCTAGAGAGGAAATAGCAACCCACTCCAGTATACTTGCCTAGAAAATCCCATGAACAGAGGAGCCTGGTAGACTACAGTCCATGGGGTCACAAAGAGTTGGTCACAACTAAGCAACTTCACTTTCTTTCTTTCTAACAGAAGCAGATTAAGATAAGATGGTGAGAATACATTGAAGAGCTATACAAAAAAGATATTAATGACACAGATAATCATGATGTTGTGGTCCCTCACCTAGAACCAGATATCCTGGAGTGTGGAGTCAAGAGGGCCTTGGGAATCATTATTGTGAACAAAGTTAGTGGAAGATGGAATTCCAGCCAAGATATTTAAAGTCCTAAAAGATAATGCTGTTTAAGTGCTGCACTCAACATGCCAGAAAATTTGGAAAAGTTAGCTGTGGCCACAGGACCAGAAAGGGTCAGTTTTCGTTCCAATTGCAAAGAAAGGCAATGCCAAAGATGTTCAAACTACTGTACAATTGTGCTCATTTTACATACTAGTAAGGTCATGCTCAAAATGCTTCCAGATGTAGAAGTTAGATTTAGAAAAGCCAGAGAAACCAAAGATCAAATTGGCAACATCAGTTGGATCAGGGAGAAAGCAAGGCAATTCCTTGGCTACACTAAAGCCTTTAACTGTGTGCATCACAACAATCTGTGGAAAATTCTTCAAGAGATGGAAATATCAGATCACCTTTCCTGCCTCCTGAGAAACTTGTATGCAGGTAAACAAGTAACTGTTAGAACCAGACCTGGAACAACAATCTGGTCAAGGCACCGTATTGTCACCCTGCTTATTTAACTTATATCCAGAGTACATCATGCGAAATGCCAGCTGGATGAAGCACAAGCTTGGAATCAAGATTGGCAGGACAAATATCAATAACTTCAGATATTTACTGATACCACCCTAATGACAGAAAGCAAAGAGGAACTAAAGAGCCTCTTGATGAAGGTGAAAGAGGAGTGTGAAAAAGTTGACTTGAAATTCAACATTCAAAAAACTAAGATCATGTCATCCAGTACCATCACTTAATATCAAATAGATGGTGAAAAAATAGAAACTGGCAGATTTTATTTTCTGGGGTACAAAATGACTGTGGACAGTGACTACAGCCATGAAATTAAAAGATGTTTGCTCCTTGGAAGAAAAGCTGTGACAAATATAAGTAAGTAAGTGAGTAAGCAAAGTCACTCAGTCGTGTCTAACTCTTTGTGACCCCATGGACTGTAGCATACCATGCTCCTCCATCCATGGGATTTTGCAGGCAAGAGTACTAGAGTGGGTTGCCATTTCCTTCTCCAGAGAATCTTCCCAACCTGGGGATCGAACCCAGGTCTCCCTCATTGTAAGCAGACACGTTACCGTCTGAGCCACCAGAAAAGTCTAGACAGCATTTTAAAAAGCAGAGATATCACTTCGCTGACAAACATCCATATAGTCAAAGCTATGGTTTTCCCAGTAATCATGTATGGATGTGAGAGTTGGACCATAAAGAAGACTGACTGCCAAAGAACTGATGCTTTCAAGCTGCGGTGCTGGAGAAGAGTCTCAAGAGTCCCTTGGACAGCAAGGAGATCAAACCAGTCAATCTTAAAAGAAATCAACCTTAAATATTCATTGGAAGGACTGATGCTGAATTCGTTGGCCGTCTGATGCAAAGATCCAACTCACTGGAAAAGACTCTGATGCTGGGAAAGATTGAGGGCAGAAGGAGAAGCGGGCCACAGAGGATGAGATGGTTGGGTGGCATCACCGAATCAATGGACATGAGTTTGAGCAAACTCCAAGATATAGTGAAAGACAGGGAAGCCTGGCCTGCTGCAGTCCGTGAAGTCACAAAGAGTCAGACAGGACTTAATGACTGAACAATGTACAACAACTGTATATATACTGATGCACTATCATTATTATGTTATCAAGGTTTTTTAAAACAATGCTCCATTTCCACTGTAAAAGAATGAGGAAGGAGGAAAGTGTAAAAATGACACCCATTTGGTAAACATGTATTAAGATCATATGCTTTAAATTAGTATCTATAGTCCTAATCCCTGGAAAAGGAAATGACAACCCACTCCAGTATTTTTGCCTGGAGAATCCCATGGACAGAGGAGACTGGAGGGCTATAGTCCATGAGGTCACAAAGAGTCGGATACGACTGAAGTGACTTAGCACATAGTCCTAATAACAACCCTATGGGGTAAGTATTTTTTCCCCATTGATCAGATCAGGTATCTGAGAATTATAAGTCAAAATTTCAATGCCTTGCCCCTGATAAGAGGTAAAGCTAGGATTAAACCCAAATCTATATATTCATAATTCCAAATGCCCTGCTTGCTCAACTACCTTTTACTACTCCTCTATCAAGAAAATGAAAAATTTTGTAATTGAGTGTCAAGTCTTGTCTGGGACTGTTTTGCTCTGCTTGAGACCTCCCACCCTCCCTGCTCTACCTCAAGTGTTTTGCACTGAGGTATTTCTTCTCTTCATCTGGAGAGTCTTTTTGTTTTAATCCCTGAACATTTAACTCTGTTAATCATCTCTACTCAGTTTCTCTGAATGGCACCACCCAGTCTAACTTCTGTCCTTCAGAAATATATGCCAAAAGTGATTGCTCATAACTCTACTTCACCTTCATTCTACCTTTTCAAGAGAATGACTGATTTCCCTAGTAAACGCTGTTTGAATTTATAGGTAGGTCTCTATTTTTGTAGACCATGATTTTTGACTATTTACTGAATGCCTAACAGTGGGCTGACTGATGTATGTAAATGTGTCTATTTTCCCATCTCAGATGCCTAAGGTTTTCTCTTCTTTTTCTAACCGCATTATTCAACTCAAACATCTACATGTCCAAGAATTTTAACAATGTAATGATGATAGCAGAGTGATCACAAAGAAAGAAGAGGGTTGCCCTCTAGCTCAAAGCTTTTAACCCGGGGTTCAGACACACTGGTGCATTTCAATTACTAGTGCCATTTGTGACAGGATCCATAATTTGGTAGTGATAATAATAGTCAAATTCTGAAACTGGAGAATGATTTTCTGTTTTCCCACAAATTAGAATGGCTTCAAGGTTATCCTTCTAATTATATCTTTTCACTTACTTGCCTTCTAATACACTTCTTGGAAAAGAACTAAAATATATTTCCTAATAATTAAGCTAGAAGCCCACTTTACCAATACCATACTCACTGAAGTGAGCCTGCTCATAAGAAATATATTCTGCATATGTGTGCACATCATGGCAGAAAAACAAAGTTAGAGATATTATCCTCTGGGAATGGGAGGCTGAGATTAAACAGAGGATTCCTCTTCAAAGATGTTTCCCATAACACCAATACAATCTAATAGCATGGGTATCTTCTCATTTGAGGTCTAATTTACTTTTAATAATATCTGTTTCATACATTTATTAAGTTTTCAATTCATATTGGTTCACACTCCATGGTGTTTTCTGTGGCAGACACTAGCTGCTAAGTATCCAATAGTCATTTCTCTTTATTCATTAATAACTAAATTTCTATCTGATTTTATTCAGGCTTTTCTCCCAGATCATTACTTAAGCATGACAACTTCATTGGCTATTCCTCACCTACAACTGGCTTCCTAGGTGCTTCTGTGGTAAAGAATCCTCCTGCCAATGCTGAAGACATGGGTTCGATGCCTGGATCGGGAAGATCCCCTGGAGAGGGATATGGCAACCTACTCCAGTATTCTTGCCAGGATAACCCCATTGGAGTTGCAAAGAGTCAGACACGACTTAATGAGTGAGCACGCACACGTGAACGCACCTACACCTACTTCATTCTGCCTCACAATTTGAACCCAAAACTACTTTACCTATGGAACCACACCACACTCACCTAGTTCATAACTATTTGCACCTCTAAAATCCAAAGTAATCTATTATGTCAATGAAAACATGGCTACAGGTGTGGAACCAATCAGCATGATATTGAAATCCTGCTCAACAATGATTGAGAAAGAAAAACAAAAACACAGATAGAGAAGTTTCTGAAAACAGAAGAGAACAAAATTCTTGGAGAATGGAAAGAGGTCAAAGTATACATGTTGCATCTAGGACAAAAGACAAGTTCACTTAGGAGTTAAAGATCTTCAAGTACGAGGAGGTCAGATTTTTCACCTTAAGTAAAAGTTGATTGGGGACCTGTAAAAGATAGTCTTTCATTTTAGGAAGCCAAAATAGTGTGGCTTTTTAGAGCAGAGCCTGCGGCCTAGCATTGCCAAATGGGAGATTTCACCACCTAGTTGAACCTCAGAATCACTGGGAGACAAGGGCCTGCCGCTTACAAATATAAAAGCAGCAATGGCAGAAGTTGCACTTCTGAACACATATAAATACAGCCACAGTCAGAAGAGCTTTACAAGACAGTGAACTATGAATTACTCCTGTTGTATAACACTACATAACACTTGGGTTATGTAGACAATTTGAGGCTACAACACTAATCTTTTGTCCTAAGAATATATATTTGAACATATCCAATTCTTCAACAAAATCTACCATTCAAAGAAAGAACAGAATATTTGTTTTGCAAGGAGCTGATAAAATGCATTTTGCTAGGCTCCCTTTCCTTTCAGGATTCTTATGGATGGATCTACCAAGTCCATGAAGATAATTTGTATTAACTTGCATTTGTATTCTCTTTGTTTTCCAGTTCTACTTATAATCATGTTCTGTTTCTGAATTGTTCTTTTTTGAGCTATCTGGTAATTATGGATGATTGTGTTGATTAGTTTGAACTAAGCAGAAGAAGTGACAAAGTTACTTGTACTAGAACTTTGGCAAATTAAAAATGCTTGTTTTTCATTTTTTAAGAGTTCTTATTTGAACTTTGATAGCATGTAAGGAAAAGTCTTCCTTAGCAAATGGTAAGACATCAGTGAAAGCAATGATAAAATTACTTCATGCTAACATTTCACAGTTTTTAATTTTTTTCCTCTTAATTCACCAGAATGGTTGGGTGCATCTCAGGCTCATAGGCAACATCCATTCCAATTTATGGAAAAACTTTCGAGCTGAATGCAGAAGCCTACGGATATCTCCAGTGGATGAACTTTCGTGGGTACCAACACAGAAAATTTGTAGCTCAACCTTCATGAATATATATTTTACTGAACTGAAAAAGAAGTGTGGTCGTCTATAGAAACAGGCCGTCAAGAGCTTAGACAGTGAAGTTTACAACAGCATGGAAAATAAGCATCAATTTTGCTTCTTTATCCAGATACCTGATACACATTGGCCCCGGGCCATACAATTTATTGTCCAAAATGTTCACTCACCAGGAGACACAAATGACTATTTTGACTTATCTTGTAACAACAGTGAAACTTTGTTTAGAGATTTAGAAGAGACTAGGCTGGTTGTTCCAACCTGGATTCCGTAGCTAAGTGTTGATTAGTATTTTCAATTTATTTAAATTAGCTTTTAGTATCTGGGATTAATGTAGTTAGAGTACATATACATATGTACTTTATGTGTGTACTATATATATGTATAGTACATTTACATATGTATATATTAGCACATATAGTACTATATACCTATGTATTATATGTGTGTACGATATATATAGTACCTATATACACATATGTACTATATATGTGTACTATGTGTGTATATATATGTATAGTACATATACTATATATATATATACATATATATATTTTTTCAAACACTGCTTCAAATATATACAAATCGTGAAACCAAAACTTATTCATCATACAATAAAGTAGCTGTAGTGAAGGGTCTACATCCAGAGATTGCTGTGTGATCAAACTATCTTCCCTGCTACATTTATTTGGGTCAACAGAAGTATGCATACTTTCTTGGACATACCTATGACTACAATTAACTCTCATACAATGAAGCATTATACATCTCTATCTTCAACCTGACACCTATTGGGGGTTCCATTATCATATTTCCAACTACCTCTTAGATATTTACACATGGATGTGCTCTATGAACCTCAAACACAACCCTTTCCCAAATACCCATATGGCTCCCTAGGTCATATTTTCAGAAGTAAATGACCCATGCTCAAAACTTATCTCTGCCACTTGATTAACTGAGTGACCCTGGATGATTTATTTAATCTCTATGTACCTTGGTTTTCTCATCTGGAAAGGCAAAATAATTATATCTAATCAGGTTGACAAGACAATTAAACACATTATAAGTTATATATTCTACTTGGCATATATAGTATGCAATAAATACAAGAATGTTTAACTACCATTATAATTGCCTCCAAATTTGTGCCTATTCTACTCATCACCAAAATGTATTTATTCCATCTCCTAAATCTCTCTTAAATATAAACCCTCATTTAGATTTTACATTCACTTTACTAATTTGAGTCAATATCCCTTTTATCTGAACCACTGAAACAGTCTGTCATTAGTCTCTTAGAATTGTCCCCCTTCCTTTAATGTACCCTCCAAATGGTACATTAAATAATTACCTTCATAAAATGTAAACCTGATAATTACTTTTCTGTTTAACAAACTTGAATGTAGCATAAATAACCATAGAATCAAGTCATAAGTATTGGGTACGTCCAGGACATGGAAGCAACATAGATGGCTATAAACAGATGAATGGGTAAAGAAGATGTGGTGTGTATATATATATATACACATACATATATGTATATATATATATATATATATATAAATGGAATATTAGCCATTAAAAGGAATGAATTTGAGTTAGTTGAAGTGAGATAGATGAACTCAGAGCCTGTATATAGAGTGAAATAAGTCAGAAAGAGACAAACAATTATCACATATTAACATGCAGATGACACCACCCTTATGGCACAAAGTGAAGAAGAACTAAAGAGCCTCTTGATGAAAGTGAAAGAGGAGAGTGAAAAAGTTGGCTTAAAGCTCAACATTCAGAAAACTAAGATCATGGCATCTGGTCTCATTACTTCGTGGCAAATAGATGGGGAAACACTGGAAACAGTGGCTGACTTTATTTTTCTGGGCGCCAAAATCACTGCAGATGGTGATTGCAGCCATGAAATTAAAAGACGCTTACTCCTTGGAAGAAAAGTTATGACCAACCTAGACAGCATATTAAAAAGCAGATACATTACTTTGTCAACAAAGGTCCATCTAGTCAAGGCTATGGTTTTTCCAGAGGTCATGTATGGATGTTAGAGTTGGACTATAAAGACAGCTGAGCTCTGAAGAATTGATGCTTTTGAACTGTGGTGTTGGAGAAGACTCTTTGAGAGTCCCTTGGACTGCAAGAAGATCCAATCAGTCCATTCTAAAGGAGATCAGTCCTGGGTGTTCATTTGAAGGACTGATGTTGAAGCTGAAACTCCAATACTTTGGCCACCTGATGTGAAGAGCTGACTCATTTGAAAAGTCCCTGATGCTGGGAAAGATTAAGGGCAGGAGGAGAAAGGGACGACAGAGGATGAGATGGCTGATAGCATCACCGACTCAATTGACTGGAGTTTGGGTGGACTCTGGGAGTTGGTGATGGACAGGGAGGCCTGGCGTGCAGCGGTTCATGGGGTTGCAAAGAGTCAGACATGACTGAGTGACTGAACTGAACACATTATATATGGAATCTAGAAAAATGGTATTAATAATCCTATTCTCAGTGCAGGAATAGAGGCATAGACATAAAGATTGGACTTGGAGACACAGCAGGGGAAGGAGAAGGTGGGGCAAATTGAGAGTGTGGCACTGACAAATATATATACTATCATGCATAAAATAGGAAGCTGCTGTATAACGCAGGGAGCTCAGCTCAGTGCTCTGTGAAGACCTAGTGGGCTGGGATGAAGGAGGGTTGTAGGGAGTGTCAAAAGAGAGGGGATATATGTATAATTGTGGTTGATTCACATTGTTATATGGTAGAAACCAACACAACATTGTAAAGCAATCGTCCTCCTATTAAAAATAAATTACCAAAAAGTATTGGGCATGTCATATTCTCAAATGACTTTGCAGCCTTATTGTTTCACCAGTGCAACTATTCATAGTTCATTTTTCATAGCACAAAATTAAAAGCATGTCTCCTTGCTTTTGTGGATGTTTGCCCCTATTTCAATAATTTTTCTTGAATTGATATTGATTTTTTAAGAATCAGTTGGATTACTCTCTAGTGTGATGGTCATGATTTCTCCTACTCTATTTTCCCTTTTCAGATAAGAGACCAACATTAGCATCTTTGTGCTCCCCATTTTACTTAGCATATACTTCCACAGTAGCACTAATCACAATTAACTGCTATTTACTTTCCCTGATATTCACTGTGGGAAACAGATATAAAACTAAAAATGCAGGATAAACCAAACTTCTTTTTTTTTTTTTTTTTTTGGTTGTTGGCTCACATTAAGTGGTGACTAACTTTCTTTTATAAAACCTCCTAGAGAGATGACTATCATTTTCTTTAATTTCATGGATCTAGTGAATCATGACAATTTGCAAGCATGTTTGCCACACAATAACAATCGAAATAGGACGTTGTACAGAAATGCCAATTCATCAAAGCAGGTTCAGATTTACTGTTCTACCTCAGATATATGGTAGAAAGTGAAGAGGAACTAAAGAGACTATTGATAAAGGTAAAAGAGGAGAGGAAAAAGCTAGCTTAAAATTTAACATTCAAGAAACTAATATCATAGCATCCAGTCCCATAACTTTATGGCAAATAGACGGGAAACAATGGAAATAGTGGCCGATTTTATTTTCTTGTGTTCTAAGATCACTATGGACGGTGATTACAGCCAAAAATATAAAAGATGCTTGCTCCTTGGAAGAAAAGTTATGACAAACCTATGTGGCATATTACAAAGCAGAGACATCACTTTGCTGACAAAAGTCTGTATAGTCAAAGCTGTCATTTGTTCATTAGTAATGTATAGATGTGAGACTTGGACTATAAAGAAGGCTGAGTGCTGAAGAATTGATGCTCCTAAACTAATGTTGGAGAAGACTCTTGAGAGTCCCTTGGACTACAAGAAGAACAAACCAGTCAATCCTAAAGGAAATCAACCTGAATATTCATTGGAAGGATTGATGCTTATGCTGAAGCTCCAATACTTTGGCCACTTGATGCCAAGATCCAACTCACTGGAAAAGACCCTGATGCTAGAAAAGATTGAAGGTGGGAGGAGAAGGGGGCAACAGAGGATGAGATGGTTGGATGGCATCACTGACTCTTAAATCTAAGCAAGCTCCAGGAGATGGTAAAGGACAGAGAAGCCTGCTGTGCTGCAATCAATGGTGTTGCAAATTTGGACATGACTTAGCAACTGAACAACAATATTAAAAAAAATAAAAACAAACAAAAAACCATATTTTTGAGCTCTTTTGATGTTGCCTTAATAGAAACCAAGCACATTTAAAAGAGGGGAGGCTGTTGAATAAAATGCCCCAACAAGGGGAAAAAAATATTTCTCAGGTGAACAATGGCTGTGAGCAGTCTCAGTAAGAATGCTGTAATTAAGGTAACAGTCATCTCTGGATTGAGTTTGAAAAATCAATGAACACTCTGAATTTAGCTGAATGTTATATTCTGGAATACTTGACTTCATTAAAACTGGAATATTAATTCTCTGGTTTACTTTCCCAACACTGATGCTTTCTCAAACCACATGAAACCAAAGCACATAAGTCTGTATGTAATCTAATGGCACCAAGAAAAGAATACACAATTACCCCTCAGCAAAATGTGGGTCTATCTGCTATGTCAGCAAGATGATGTACCACAGATGACTGACGTCATGAATTGACTGGTTACATATACAATCTGGACACAGTTCATTGGAACTTAGTAGGCAGCAATGATTGGAGGTTCAGAGGTTTGACAGGAAGAAATCTGACATAATTTTTCTCATCTATGAATTTTCAAAAGAATTTTATCAAATGTTCTTCCTGGATCCAAGACATGAATTTATTTAACTTTTGTGGCAATGTACAGTTTTAAGCACGCCTTTTAGGTCTTCCTCACCCCACACTTGGAACAAATACTTAACAAAAACAGGCTGATAAGGCATCATTACCAGGTAGCACTCGGGCTTGGCACTTAGTCTCTTTACCTGCTAGTGTGCTATTTACTTGGCCCATTAGATTTCTTCCAACTGTGCTCTGACTTCTTATCTGTAACTGGAAGCCAATATAAAACAGCAGAAAGAACTATGAAACTACAAGTCAAGAGGCTGTTCAGCATTCACTTTGACTGCTGAATATTTCTATCCTAGTGATAAATATCTGACTTCCCCGAGCTCTGATTTGTTTATGCAGTATATGAGTTAGGTTGAATGGTTTATAAGGTTTTATCAAGCTCAGCATCATTGAATCTTAATAACTACACTTCCCTCTAGGTCTTCCCATAGACACCTGAAAAATCTAACAGGTTATATCAGGGGTGACTATATTACTTTCTTTAAATTCTGTTCTGATACTAACTTCCTAGGCGGATTATCTGCCTACTCACATGCTATGGACTAAATTTTGTCCACTCAAAATCATGGGTTGAGTCTGTAAACCATAATGTGATTGTATCTGTATGTAGGGTTTCATGAGGTAATTAAGATTTAGGTCAGTTCAGTTCAGTCGCTCAGTTGTGTCTGACTCTTTGCGACCCCATGAATCGCAGCACGCCAGGCCTCCCTGTCCATCACCAACTCCCAGAGTTCACTCAGACTCACGTCCATCGAGTCAGTGATGCCATCCAGCCACCTCATCCTCTGTCGTCCCCTTCTCCTCCTGCCCCCAATCCCTCCCAGCATCAGAGTCTTTTCCAATGAGTCAACTCTTTGCATGAGGTGGCCAAAGTACTGAGTTTCAGCTTTAGCATCATTCCTTCCAAAGAAATCCCAGGGCTGATCTCCTTCAGAATGGACTGGTTGGATCTCCTTGCAGTCCAAGGGACTCTCAAGAGTCTTTTCCAACACCACAGTTCAAAAGCATCAATTCTTGGTGCTCAGCCTTCGTCACAGCCCAACTCTCACATCCATACATGACCATAGGAAAAAGCATAGCCTTGACTAGATGGACCTTAGTCTGCAAAGTAATGTCTCTGCTTTTGAACATGCTCTCTAGGTTGGTCATAACTTTTCTTCCAAGGAGTAAGCGTCTTTTAATTTCATGGCTGCAGTCACCATCCGCAGTTATTTTGGAGCCCCCAAAAATAAAGTCTGACGCTGTTTCCACTATTTCCCCATCTATTTCCCATGAAGTGATGGGATCAGATGCCATGACCTTCGTTTTCTGAATGTTGAGCTTTAGGTCAACTTTTTCACTCTCCACTTTCATTTTCATCAAGAGGCTTTTGAGTTCCTCTTCACTTTCTGCCATAAGGGTGGTGTCATCTGCATATCTGAGGTTATTGATATTTCTCCCAGAAGTGTTCATTCCAACTTGTGCTTCCTCCAGCCCAGCGTTTCTCAGGAAGTACTCTGCATAGAAGTTAAATAAGCAGGGTGACAATATACAGCCTTGACCTCCTTTTCCTATTTGGTCCCAGTCTGTTGTTCCATGTCCAGTTCTAACTGCTGCTTCCTGACCTGCATACAGATTTCTCAAGAAACAGGTCAGGTGGTCTGGTATTCCCATCTCTTTCAGAATTTTCCACAGTTTATTGTGATCCACACAGTCAAAGGCTTTGGCATAGTCAATAAAGCAGAAATAGATGTTTTTCTGAAACGCTGTTGCTTTTTCCATGACCCAGCTATGTTGACAATTTGATCTCTGGTTCCTCTGCCTTTTCAAAAACCTGCTTGAACATCAGGATGTTCACGGTTCACGTATTGCTGAAGCCTGGCTTGGAGAATTTTGAGCATTCCTTTACTAGCGTGTGAGATGAGTGCAATTGTGAGGTAGTTTGAGCATTCTTTGGCAGTGTCTTTCTTTGGGACTGGAATGAAAACTGACCTTTTCCAGTCCGGTGGCCACTACTGAGTTTTCCAAATTTGCTGGCATGTTGAGTGCAGCGCTTTCACAGCATCATCTTTCAGGATTTGAAATAGCTCAACTGGAATTCCATCACCTCCATTAGCTTTGTTCTTAGTGATGCTTTCTAAGGCCCGCTTGACTTCACATTCCAGGATGTCTGGCTCTAGGTAAGTGATCACCGCATCGTGATTATCTTGGTCGTGAATATCATTTTTGTACAGTTCTTCTGTGTATTCTTGCCACCTCTTCTTAATATCTTCTGCTTCTGTTAGGTTCATACCATTTCTGTCCTTTATCGCGCCCATCTTGGCATGAAATCTTCCCTTGGTATCTCTAATTTTCTTGAAGAGATCTCTAGTCTTTCCCATTCTGTTCTTTTCCTCTATTTCCTTGCATTGATCACTGAAGAAGGCTTTCTTATCTCTTCTTGCTATTCTTTGGAATTCTGCATGCAGATGCTTATATTTTTCCTTTTCTCCTTGGCTTTTCACTTCTCTTCTTTTCACAGCTATTTGTAAGGCCTCCCCAGACAGCCATTTTGCTTTTTTGCATTTCTTTTTCTTTGGGATGGTCTTGATCCCTGTCTCCTGTACAATGTCATGAACCTCATTCCATAGTTCATTAGGCACTCTATCTATCAGATCTAGGCCCTTAAATCTATTTCTCACTTCCACTGTATAATCATAAGGGATTTGTTTTAAGTCATACCTGAATGGTCTAGCGGTTTTCCCTACTTTCTTCTATTTAAGTCTGAATTTGATAATAAGGAGTTCATGATCTGAGCCACAGTCAGCTCCTGGTCTTCTTTTTGTTGACTGTATAGAGCTTCTCCATCTTTGGCTGCAAAGAATATAATCAATCTGATTTCAGTGTTGACCATCTGGTGATGTCCATGTGTAGAGTCTTCTCTTGTTGCAAGAGGGTGTTTGCTCTGACCAGTGCATTTTCTTAGCAAAACTCTATTAGTCTTTGCTCTGCTTCATTCCACATTCCAAGGCCAAATTTGCCTGTTACTCCAGGTGTTTCTTGACTTCCTATTTTTGCATTCCAATCCCTTATAATGAAAAGGACATCTTTTTCAGGTGTTAGTTCTAAAAGGTCTTGTAGGTCTTCATAGAACCATTCAACTTCAGAAGTGACAAAATAGATTCAAGGGATTAGATCTGATAGACAGAGTGCCTGAAGAATTATGAATGGGGGTTCCTGACATTGTACAGGAGCATGGGATCAAAGCACCTCCCCCCCCTCAATCCGCCCAAGAAAAAGAAATTCAAGAAGGCAAAATGGTAGTCTTAGGAGATGTTATAAATAGATGAAAAAAGAGGAGAAGTGAAAGGCAAAGGAGAAAAGGAAAGATCTATCCATACAAATGCAGAGTTCCAAAGAAGCAAGAAGAGATAAGAAAATCTCCTACATGATCATTGCAAAGAAATGGAGGAAAACAATAGAATGTGAAAGACTAGCGATCCCCTCAAGAAAATTAGAGATGCCAAGGGAACATTTCATGCAAAGATGGGCTCATTAAAGGACAGAAACGGTATGGACCTAACAGAAGCAGAAAATAGTAAGAGGTGGCAAGAATACACAGAAGAACCATACAAAAGAGATGATAATGATCCATATAACCACAATGGTGTGATCACTGGACTAGAGCGAGACATCCTGGAGTGTGAGGTCAAGTGGGCCTTAGAAAGTATCACTACAAACAAAGCTAGTGGAGGTGATGGAATTACAGCAGAGCTATTTCAAATCCTAAGTGATAAAACTGTGAACTCAATATGCCAGCAAATTTGGAAAACTCAGCTGTGGCCACAGGACTGGTAAAGGTCAGTTTTCATTCCAATCCCAAAGAAGGGCAATGCCAAAGAATGTTCACTGCACATTTTCACTCATCTCATACGCTAGCAAAGTAATGCTCAAAATTCTCCAAGTTAGGCTTCTACAGTATGTGAACAGAGAACTTCCAGTATTCAAGCTCGATTTAGAAAAGACAAAGGAACCAGAGATCAAATTGACAACATCTGTTGGATCACAGAAAAAGCAAGACAATTCCAGAAAAACCATCTACTTCTGCTTCATTGACTATGCTAGAATCTTTGGTTGTGAGGATCGCAACAAGCTGTGGAAAATTCTTAAAGAGACAGGAAACCAGACCACCTTACCTGCCTCCTGAGAAACCTGTATGCAGGTCAAGAAGCAACAGTTAGAACTGATACGGAACAATGGACTGCTTCAAAATTGGGAAAGGAGTACTTCAAGGTTGTATATTGTCACCCTAATTATTTAATGTATATGTAGAGTACATCATGTGAAATGTCAGGCTGCATGAAGCACAAGCTGGCTGTTGGGAGAAATATCAAACCTCAGATATGTAGATGACACCACCCCAATGGCAGAAAGTGAAGAGGAACTGAAGACCTTCTTGAAAGCGAAAGAGGAGAGTGAAAAAGCTGACTTAAAACTCAATATTCAAAAAACAAAGATCATGGCATCCAGTCCCATCACTTTATGGAAAATAGATGAGGAAACAATGGAAACAGTGACAGACTTTCTTTTCTTGGGCTCCAAAATCACTGCAGATGACGACCTCAGCTGTGAATATAAAAGACTCTTGCTCCTTGGAAGAAAAGCTATGACCAACCTAGACGGCTTATTAAAAAGCAGACATTACTTTGCCGACAAAGGTCTGTCTTGTCAAAACTATGGGGTTTTTTAGTAGTCATGTAGGGATGTGAGAGTTGGATCATAAAGAAAGCTGAGCACCAAAGAATTGATGCTTTTGAACTGTGGTATTGTAGAAGACTCTGGAGAGTCATTTGGAATGCAGGAGATCAAGCTAGTCAATCCTAAAGGAAATCAGTCCAGAATATTCATTGGAAGGACTGATGCTGAAGCTGAAACTCCAATAGTTTGGTCACCTACTGTGAAGACCCAGATTCGATCCCTAGGTCGGGAAGATCCCCTGGAGAGGAAATGGCAACCCACTCCACTACTCTTGCCTGGAAAATCTCATGGACGGAAAAGCCTGGTAGGCTACAGTCCATGGGGGTCACAAAGAGTTGGACACAACTGAGCGACTTCACTCACTGTGAAGAACTGACTCGTTGGAAAAGATCTTGATTCTGGGAAAGACTGAGGGCAGGAGGAGAAGGGGACTACAGAGGATGAGTTGGGTAGATGGCATGAATGGCTCAACTGACATCATTTTGAGCAAGCTCTGGGAGTTGGTGATGGACAGGGAAGCCTGGCATGCTGCAGTTCATGGGGTTGCAAAGAGTTGAACAGGACTGAGAGACTGAACTGATTGAAAGGGCATGTCGTCCTCCCCAGTGACCAAGGAAGCATGCAGACACAATCTCCTCATTCTGCCTGTAGCCTCTATAAATTGCTAGAGCCTCCCCAGCAGGAGCTAATACACAAATCTGGAACCTGGCTTTTGCAGCTGACATTCAGGGGACACACCCCTGGATCACTAGGCTCTAACGGCCTGTGTTTGCCTCTTCCACACAACTACAGCATACAGAGAAACAGTTTTTAACCAGCAATCTCTCCCCACCCTACCCCTAGGGGCTCATTACAGAGAGAACAGAGAAACTCTTATCTCTTAATCTTCACAAGAAAGAGGTCTACTTGCATAATTTAAAACTGCTGCCTGAGTGTACTGGCTTCCAAGACCAGGATCTTCTTTGTTGGGAAAATGACAAAGCTTGTCCCCTTGAATCTTGGGAGCCACTAAGCAAAGAAGATGGCTTTAACAAACAAAAAGGTTTGTTTTAAAAATTATAGTCTTCTAAGAAGGCAATGGCACCCCATTCCAGTACTCTTGCCTGGAAAATCCCATGGGTGGAGGAGCCTGGTAGGCTGCAGTCCATGGGGTCGCTAAGAGTCGGACGCAGCTGAGCGACTTCACTTTCACCTTTCACTTTCATGCATTGGAGAAGGAAATGGCGACCCACTCCAGTGTTTTCGCTTGGAGAATCCCAGGGTCGGCGGAGCCTGGTGGGCTGCCGTCTATGCGGTCGCAGAGTTGGACACAACTGAAGCAACTTAGCAGCAGTAAGCCACCTAAGCAAAGAAGATGGCTTTAACAAACAAAAAGGTTTCTTTTTAAAATTATAGTCTTCGGGGGTCTTCCCTGGTCCTTCAGCGGTAAGGAATCCAGCTGCCAGAGACATGGGTTCGATCTCTGATCCAGGAAGATCCCACATCGCAACTAAGCCTATGTGCCCCAACTACTGAAGCCCACATTCTCTAAAGACTGTGCTCTGCAGTAACAGAAGCTGCTGCAAAGAGAAGCCCACACTCTGAAGCAGCTTGAGATTAGCATCTGCTCACCACAACTAGAGAAATGCCCATGTAGCAATCAAGACCAGCACAAACAAAAAATGATAGTCTTGGCAATTTCCTAGCAATCCAGTGATTAAGACATGGTGCTCTCACTCTCAGGGACCAGGGTTCAATACCTGACTGGGAAACTAAGATCCCAAAAGCTGTGAGGCATGGCTAAGAAAGAAACAAAATGATAGTCTCCTCAAAAAAAGGTTTTGGGAAAACTAGACAGCCACATGCAAAAAAATGAAACTAGACTACCATCCTATAGTATCCACAAAAATTAACTCAAAATGGATGAATACTTGAACATAAGACCTTGAAATTATAGACTCATTGAAGAAAATAAGAAGGGTAAAGTCCTTGATGTTAGTTTTGGCACTTTTTTTTTTGTTTTGATTTGGCAATAAAAGCTAAGGTAGTAAAAGCAAATGAGACTACAAATGAGACTACATCTGTCTAAAAGGCAAGCTTCAGTACCTTAAAAGAAATCATCAAAATATGAAAAGTCAATATATACAATAGGCAAAAATATTTGTAAATCATATCAGATAAGGGGTTACCATATAAAACATACAAGTAACTCAATAGCTAAAAAGCAAAACAATACAATAAAAAATTGACAGGAAAACTGAACATACATTTTGCCAATGAAGGTATAAAAATGACCAACAGGTACATGAAAAGGTAGCCAACATCACTAATCATCAGGGGAATGTAAATCAAAACCACAATGAAATATGATTCCTCAACTCTTAGAGTGGTTATTATCAAAAGGACAAGAAATAGCAATTATTTGCAGGGATATAAAGTAAGGGAAACCTTGGGAATTAATGGAAATTTCAATTAGTTCAGCCACTATGGAAAATAGTTATGGAAGTTTTTTAAAACTCAAAGAATTACTGTATGATCAAGAAATCCAACTTCTGGGCATATATCCAAAGGAAATTAAAACAGGATATTGAATGTCTGATGCCCCATGTTCTTTGCAGCATTATTCACAATAGCCAAGATATAGAAAAAATCTAAGTGTCCATCAATGGATGAATGAAATAAATAAATATATATATATACAGTAATACAATGGAATACTACTCAGCCATGAGAAAGAAGGAAATTCTGACATTTATGACCACAGGAATGAATCCTGAAAGTATTATGCTAAGTAAAATAAGTCAGATTAAAAAAAGGAACAACTGCATGGTATTGCTTATATTTAGAATCTTAAAAAATAAAGAAATTGTCAAATTCATAGGAAAAAAGAGTAGAAAAGTAGTTTATCAAGGGAATGATTTCAATGAGCCCAGACTCTTTGCATCTTCCCATATATAAAAAAGCACTAAATTTATTAACTCAGTATATCTGGTTTTCTTTGATAAACAATAACCTCTGATGTTCAGACTACCTGCCCTTTGTTGCAAAATTCCTATGTATTCTGGGGCTCTCCACCCTCAGCTCCTCAGAGCAGGGTTACTTGAGATGAGACACTGCCTCCCACACTTGAAGTCCTAAAAATTACCACTGAATAAAACATAACTCTTAACCTTTAGGCTGTGTATATTTTTTTAAGTGGACATCTATCAATGGATGAACGTAGTAGTAGTTTGTATACAATGGATATTATTCAGCCATGAGAAAGAAGGAAATCCTGCCATTTATGTTAACATGTATGAACCTTGAAGGTACTATGCTATGTGAAATAAACCAGACAGTAAAAAGAGAACTATGAGGAAAGCAATGGCACCCTACTCCAGTGTTCTTGCCTGGAGAATCCCAGGGACGGGGGAGCCTGGTGGGCTGCCATCTATGGGGTCGCATACAGTTGGACACGACTGAAGCGACTTAACAGCAGCAGCAGCATTGCTTATATTTAGAATCTAAAAAAGAAAAATCATAGAAACAAAGAGTATAAAAGTGGTTTCCAGGGGCTGGCAGGTAGAGGAAATAAGGAGAGGCTGATAAAAGGGTACAAGTTGTCAGGTATAAGAGAAATAAGTTTAGTCTAAGGAGGGTGCAGTCCATAGGATCACAAAGAGTTGGATATGACTGAAGCAACTTACCACACACATACCAAGGATATAATATAAAAGGCAGTGGCTATAGTTAGTAACACTGGATCATATAATTGAAATTTGCTAAGAGAGTAAACTGTAAATGCTTTCACCAGCAACAAAGATTGTGTGGGAATAGATTAATTAACTAGATGGAGTGAAATTCTTTTACAATGGACATGAAGAGTAAATCATCACAATGTACACTTTTAATATATAATAATTTTTCATTACATCTCAATAAAGCTAAAATTTTAAAAAAATATTCATAAGGATGGAGCTCCCTTTAAATAGGATTAGTATCTTTATAAGAAGGAGAAGAAATCTCACTCTCCCTTGCTCTCTCTCTCTCTCTCTCTACCATGTGAGGACATTGCAAGACAGCAGCTATCTGCAAGCTAGGAAGAGAACTCTTATCAGGAACCAAATCACCTGGAACTTAGATTAGGACACTCCAGTCTCAAGAACTGTGAGAAAATAAATTTCTATTGTTTAAACCACCTCATCCATGATATTTTGTTATGGCAGCCCTAGCACACTAAGACATCACACACACCATTCCTGATTTAGTAGAGATACTTGGAACATACTCTATACTCTACCGATATTTTACCACTCCTTATAACCTACTAGAAACTATACCCTAGCCAAGTGAAATTCACCCCCTAATGCTCGCATCCCTTGTGTATCCCTTCTAAATCTCAAATGAACAAATCAGTTAACAAAACACCATCTATTTGCATATATGTTAGAGTCTCAAACTATTATTGTAGTGCAATTTTGTTAATATAAACAAGCAAGAATGTGCTGGAGTGTAACTATTTCATAAACTGGATAACTTAATTGATCTGTTCTGCTTTAGTAAAATTGCAACAAAACATGATACGGTAGTGTTCAGGGTAAAAGCAATTTGAACACCAAATCTTTCATCTTAATAAAGGCAAGCAACATGAAATATCCATTAGGGAATTGTGTATTGCTCATGGAAAAATAAGTCAATGTGAATTGGGCCAACAGGTTTCTGTTGATTAAATAACACATGTGTGTACCTACTAACTGATAAAGTTAATAAGTATAAGCATAGTCCAACCAAAAGACAGACAACCACTTCTAATTTGTAATTCAATTTCAGTTTGATGGAACTCAGTGTTTCCTTTAATGCATAAAAAGCATTTCTGACTCTGAAGAAGGACTTTAAATAATCAGTATGTTGTAAAAATCCAGACAGACTGCAATACTAAGCAAGGAATACACTTATTCTTCACATTTCTAAATCAAAGGACATTGTAAAAGTTCTATTCAATATTATTTCATAATAATAGGGAACCTGGCAGCTAGTTATTGAGGGGGAATATATGATGATATCTAGCCTCATATTAGTCTAAAACATTAATAATGACAGTATGGCCAATTACAGCTCTTGGCCTCATCCTACCATATCAGATAGCTAGCAAAATATATTATTTTACTGTGTTTTTATATATTTATGACCAATATACATTATGGTACCATGGATTTTGCTAGGCAAGCTAAACTGCCTCTCTTAAAACATCATTGAGAAGAGGTTAGATGAAACTTGGGGCAAAGGAAGACTACAGAAATATTTATTTAGAAAATCTGTGGATTTATTTTTCTCACAGACCTTGCTTATATACAAGTGGGTTTTTAGCAGAAAACAGAATTTAGATTCATAAGTTCTATCCCTTTATTATAGATTCATAAGTTCTATCCCTTTATTATAACAAAATCTATATGACTTAAGGTTTTTAGTCTTCCAGTCTTTTACCTGGCAAAATACTGACATTCACAGATTCCCAATCAAATTTCAGGATGATAGCTTATTCATAAATCAACTTGTGAATCTTGGGATGTTTTTCAAAACAAAATTAATATTACATATGGTGGTAGTATGCTTTCTCAGACTATTAAACTTGTTTAACTCATGTTATATATGAAAGTGAAAGTCACTCTGTCATGTCCAGCTCTGCGACCTCATGGACTATACAGTCCATAGAATTCTCCAGGCCAGAATAAAACTGGTGTGGGTAGCCTTTCCCTTCTCCAGGGGATCTTCCCAATCCAGGTATCAAACCCAGGTCTTCTGCATTGCAGGCAGATTCTTTACCAGCTGAGCTGCAAGGGAAGCCCAAGAATACTGGAGTGGGTAGACTTTCCCTTCCCCAGTCGATCTTCCTGACACAGGAGTCAAACAGGGGTCTCCCACATTGCAAGCAGATTCTTTACCAACTGAGCTATCAGGGAAGCCCCTGATACATATAAAGCCCCTGATATATATAAAGTATGTAATTTATGGTTATCATGAATCTCAAGACAATAATCAGTATTTACTCATTCATTACAACAAAAATATTATACCCATTATCACATTTATTTCTACAGATGAACCAAAAAAAAAACCCTCAGTGGGATATGTGAGATTCAAACTCCCGTTTTACATTAGGCAAAAAATAAAAAATAAAAAATAAAAAAGAAAGAAAGAAAAAGAGAGAGAGAGAGAAACATTTATCACAACAAACTGTGGAAAATTCTTAATGAAATGGGAGTACCAGACTACCTTACTGGTATACTGAGATCCCTGTATGTGGGTCAAGAAGCAAAAGTCAGCATCGGATATGGAATAACTGACTGGTTTAAAACTGGGAAAGAGGTATGACAAGGCAGTATATTGTCACCCTGCTTATTTAACTTCTATGCAGAGTACATCACGCAGGATGCTGGGGTGGATGAATTACAAGCTGGAATCAAGACTGCTGGGAGAAATATCAACAGTCTTAGATATGCAGATGATATTCTCTAATGGCAGAAATGGAAAAGGAACTGAAGAGCCTCTTGATGAGGGTGAAAGAGGAGAGTGAAAAAGCTGGCTTAAAACTCAACATTCAAAAAAACGAAGATCATGGCATCTGGTCCCATCACATGGCAACCAGATGGGGAAAAAAATGAAGCAGTGACATATTTTATTTTCTTGGCCTCCAAAATAACTCTGGATAGTGACGGTAGCCATGACATTAAAAGATGCTTGCTCCTTGGAAGGAAAGCTATGACAAACTTAGACAACCTATTCAAAAGCAGAGACATCATTTTGCCAATGAAGGTCCTTATATTCAAAGTTATGATTTTTCCAGTAGTCATGTATAGATGTTGAGAGTTGGACTATGAAAAAGGTTGAGTGCCAAAGTATTGATGTCTTTGAATTGTGGTGCTGGAGAAGACTCTTGAGAGTCCCTTAGACTGTAAGAGCAAACCAGTCAATCCTAAAAGAACTCAACCTTGAATACTCATTGGAAGTATTGGTAATGAAGCTGAAGGTCTAATACTTTGGCCACCTGATATGCGGAGCCAACTTATTGGAAAAGACCCTGATGGGAAAGATTCAAGGCAAAAGGAGAAGGGGGCAGCAGAGGATAAGATGGTTAGAGAGCATCACTGACTCAATGGAAATAAATCTGAGCAAACTCCATAGTGGAAAACAGAGTAGCTTGACTTGCTGCAGTCCATGGGGGCTACAAAGAGTCGGACACAACTTAGCGATTGAAAAACAACAAAAAGAAGATTTATTACCTCTTCCAAGATCACAAATCTATTCAAAATTTATACAGTTTAAACGCACAGTATGCAGCACTTGTTATATGATAAGTATTATTAAAGAGCTTCCCTGGTATTTAAATAATTTAATCATCACTTTCCAATTTGGATTTAATATCTTTATTAAATTGATTCTAATGTTTACCTCTCAAATACAATAGTGGTTTGCTCTGCCTGATTAAAGCTAGTCAAAAACACAATCCTGAGATGTTCTAAAGATGCTGATGTTTTGCAATAATGGGGAGAAGTTAAGTGTGTACAAATCACATTTTGGAAAATTTCCACTTATGTGTTTCTGGATCGCTCCATTTTAACATGGAATATTCGTCTCATATAAATTCTTGCCCCAGATCTCCCATTACCTGTTTAGTTTATTTTACTGTCTATTTAGACAATCAGAAGAAAACACACACACATACTTGACATAGGTGAATCTACAAACGTGTCAAATAGATTTCACCTAGATTTCAGAGAATAAAACTCTACTCATCTGTTCAGCTTTCATGAAAGGAAGCTGATCTTAATATCATTAAACTGCAGAGCAGGGTGGAGGACAGGCTCCCTGGTGGTGTGGAGAACAGCTTGAGATGCGTAAGAGCTTGGGGATGATAGCAAGGAGAGTGCCACCGCTGGAAGAGTTAAAACTGTGAGACACATCCCTACAAATGTATATCTATTGTTTCTTTCCCTTCTACTTAGCAATATGTTTTTCTATCAAAACTTCTTATAGGGAGAAAGAGAGCATTAGAAATTAAAAGATATTTAGAACAGAGGAATTTTTTATCACCAAGCTAAAATATATTATTCATTTACTTAAAGAATATTTAGATTTGAAATATAGTGTAAGATAATGGTTAGGTGTGCAAGCTTTTGTGTCAAAAGGCCTAGATTTGAACTTTGGTTCTACCACAAACTAATTGTGTTATCTTGGGGGCCAGATACTTAATTTTTGCCTCAAGTTTTAATTTACTGGTTTAGTCACTAAGTCGTGCTTGACTCTTGCGACCCCATGGACTGTAGCCTGCCAGGCTCCTCTGTCCATGGGATTCTCCAGGAAAGAATACTGGAGTGGGTTGCCATTTCCTTCCCCAGGGGAATCTTCCCAACCCAGAAATCAAACCCAGGTCTCCTGCATTGCAGATAGATTCTTTATTGACTGAGCTATGAGGGAAGCCCCCTAACTTGCAAAGTTGTAACAATAATATCAGAGATCTAATTAAATTATTTTAAAGATTAAATAAAATAATTCATCTAAGGACCTTAAAACACTCTCTGGCATATAGCAGGCCCCTCTAAAAGTTAACTATTGTCATTGCTGCTATCGGTAATAATAATGTTATTTTTAAATATACATTGTGTTCTAGCTGGTAAGGTGATAGCTCTGAACAGAGGTCTGTACAAATTGCAACTGTGCAAATACTCTCCACTGTTACTGATAGGATATTCTAATGAGAAACAATACCATATTCTGAAATGACATAGGAAAATAATCTCCAGGTGACTTTGCATCAAACCCATTCGCTGCATGCAGCTACGAAGGTAAATGGTAGGGTGTCAAAGTGGACATCTCATCAGCATTTCTATTTCCACAGGCCTAAGGGTCCACAGATGTGAGCAATATAGGGTTCCTGGAAGGCTTAGGCATCATGAATAGGTCCCTAATTTCTGATTCAATCTCTTTTAAAGAGCAAGAACCTCTTTAGAAGGTATATGTGTGAATGTTAGAGTCAGAAAGGCCTGAGTTCTCCTTGTGGCTTTATCTTACAATAAGTGTGTGAACTGGAACAAATTATTAAACTTCTATGAGACATAGACGCAAAGTGGAGATGACACAACATACAAGCTAGGCAGATAATAACTAAAAAGGATGATGTATATTAGACATAGTAGCTTACAGGTTATTAGGCTTTAGCAAGTTAGCTATTCTTATCATATCTAAACTTTAAATTGGAAAATCAAGCATACATTTATCTTTTTTTTTTTTAAAAAAAAAGCTAACTTTAGTATATGTGAACATATGTATGTATTTTCATATTTAGGTAAAACCACTGGGTGTATGTTCCCAGAGATAATGGGTAAAACAAAACCATTTTTACTTGAGAAGCCCTTTAAATCTGTAAGGTAGACCACAGCAGATTCTTAAGTCCTCTTGTTGAATTAACAGACCATCTTTCTCAGCTTTTAGATCACTTTTCTTAACATAGACCACAATCCAAATATTTATACTGACCCCTCTAAATCATGGGGCTTCCCAGGTGGTGCTAGTGGTGCTAGTTGTCCCAGGGATATAGAAGCTGTCTGTCAGTGAAGGATACACAAGAGACATGGGTTCAATCCCTCGGTCAGGAAGATCCCCTGGGGGAGGGCATGGCAACCCACTCCAGTATTCTTGCCTGGAGAATGCCATGGACAGAGCAGCCTGGAGGGCTACAGTCCACAGGGTCACCAAGAATCTGACAGGACTGAAGTGACTAACCACACACACACGGTGAAGTATGAAAAAACTGTGGTTATTCTGAAACTTGGTTCGTCACTTTCCCATTTCTTTTTCAGCTCACTCCCAGGCACTTAATGCTATTAGGCAAAAGTATGCTATGGATGGCATTGCACCTGGTATGGCGGGTGCTCTCAGGTGGAGAAGCAGATGTATAATGGACCTATTTGAAAATGCTACATTAGAGAAATAGCTCTACAAACAAAATTAGTGAGATAATGCTGAGGACTGTTCTTCCTTCTGCTCCTTTCTAATTCATCATCCAGAAAAAGGAATTGCCAGGTAACCCATGGAGGAGCACAATTAAGGTGGAAGGCAAAGTGAAGGGGTTTTATAGCAGCTGGCATCCCTTGAAATTTCACAGGGAGAGAGAATGCAAACTACGGTAATCGGCTCATATGTCCGCGCAGAGTGAGTCATTTAGTCAGCGTATGGAACGTTTCAGGTTGTCCCAGGGATATAGACAAGGAACTAAATATTGACTCAGCAAGAGCTCAAATGAGAGGTCTAATTAAATCAAATGGTACAAAGGGGAGGCTTGTTTCATAGACACCAGTAATTGCTTAAAACTCAAAAGAGACCAAGTAAAGGTCAAAAAGGTGTCCTAACAACCAGCAAATATATATAGTGAGACATAGGGAAGACAGGAACATACCAGTGAACAAAAGTTCAAAGGCTATTGTTGGCTCTTTTGTGAAAAATGGTTGGATGCTGTCATGGACATAAGTATCATCATTAGAGCCACCTTTTAAGTAAAGTCTGGCACCAGCTCATGCATCAGCATATGAGTCTTAATTTTACTCTAGTGACTGGCTCTGTGCAGAAATGTCTTAGGATAACGCTCTTGCCTTCAAAGAACCTGATGAAGAGCTAGTGAAGGAGAGGTGTAATACTCTGAGTTCTAAAAGTGCTGTGCTTCAAATTCCACTCCAGAAGGGAGAGTATGTAAAGGACCATGGGGGCTTCCCAGGTAGCACTAGTGGTCAAGAATCCACTGCCAATAAAGGAGATATAAGACATGCGAGTTCCATCCCTGGGTCAGGAAGATCCCCTGGAGAAGGGAATCGCTACCTGCTCCAGTATTCTTACCTTAAAACCCCATGGACAGAGGAGCCTGGTGGGCTACAGGCCATGGGGTTGCCAAAAGTTGGGCACAACTAAGCACACACACACACGACCATGAGGATGATTCTAGTGTCCTCATTGTTAGCTATTTCAGAATACAGTGTTGGAGATATGGTATAGCATGTGTTTAAACAGGCAGGTAGATGAAGGATTCTAATTTTTAGCTCTGAGACCTGAAAGCTACCATCATTGGACACTGGCGGTGGCAGAGTCCCTCCTAAATCAGAGGATAGGGTGGAGAAGTTTAATTAGTTTCTTAGTTTCTCATTTCTAAAATGAAGGTAACAGTGGGACTGTCCTCAGAGCATTGCTTATATATAAAATAATTTATGTACAGGAATTTAAATTATCTGGTCATTATTGAGAGCTTGACAAATGTTAGTTATCATTAATATTATCATTATTCTTCTTATAATTAGCACAGAAGTGAAGAATAAGAACCTTGTCCTAAAAAAGTTCCCCATCTGCGCTAAGTTTAAAATAAAGACCTTGACTCTGCTCAGTTTCCCATTCAGTGTTGCTCTCCTGGGAAAATTACTATTGATATAACATATAAATGCATGAGAATCAGCAGATGAAGTTCTTCAGACTATGCAAATCATAGTGTTTTCTTTACTACCAATATTAGTCATTTATTGCTTAAAACAAGTATTTGTTTATTAATTTAATGCTGTTCTTAAGCATTTCTATTACATATTGACCTGTTGTCCTCTGCTCCGCACCTTCAAATCCTATGCTATCAGAGATGCTAGTTTTGCCAAAATGATTCCCCAGAATTTTCCGGTGGCTTAAGTTCAACAAAGGTCCGTCTAGTGAAGGCTATGGTTTTTCCAGTGGTCATGTATGGATGTGAGAGTTGGACTGTGAAGAAGGCTGAGCACCAAAGAATTGATAGTTTTGAACTGTGCTGTTAGAGAAGACTCTTGAGAGTCCCTTGCACTGCAAGGAGATCCAACCAGTCCATTCTGAAGGAGATCAGCCCTGGGATTTCTTTGGCAGGAATGATGCTAAAGCTGAAACTCCAGTGCTTTGGCCACCTCATGTGAAGAGTTGACTCATTGGAAAAGACTTTGATGCTGGGAGGGATTGGGGGCAGGAGGAGAAGGGGGCGACAGGATGAGATGGCTGGATGGCATCACCGACTCAATGAATGTGAGTTTGAGTGAACTCCGGGAGATGGTGATGGACAGGGAGGCCTGGCGTGCTGTAATTCATGGGGTCTCAAAGAGTCGGACACGACTGAGTGACTGAACTGAACTGAAGTCCTACTCTGTGAGGCAATTGAATATTTCTGAGCTATGACATTTGCATAAATATTCTAATGTTGAATAAACATATTTCTATGCCTTGTCTTTCTTCATTCTAAGAGTTAAATGTCTCCATTTGCATTAGCAACAAGTCCAAGTATCTATATGAAGACTGTTTACCTTATGCTGAATGCAGTTAAGGACAGCCCAAGACTTATATTGTACAATTCTTCTGTTACTCATCAGCCATGGATGGACCAGACTAACCCTGGCTCAGAAGCAAAGATAATTATTCTCTTTCAAAGCCCTTATCAAGTGCCACTGCTGAAAAAATGGGTGAGCAATAAGCAGTCTTATGATATACAAAGGAATTATCTTACTAAAAGGAGAATATTTTCCTAGACTTCTCCTTAAATGTAATTTGAAATAAACATTTATAACAATTAGATGAATAATATCACATCATGAAAACTATATTAGCTAATACTATGATTACTACTACTGCTGCTGCTGCTACTACCACCAGTTAATATTTAATGAGCACCTGCTATATATATATATGTATATATATATATATATGCCAGATATGATCTTAAGACCTTACAGGGTGATTTATTTTCCTCCTGAAAGTATTTATCAGCCACTGAGTAACATTTCTAGCCTTTTCTTTCCTGGTATAGAGATGTTGGAGGCTTCACAGTGAGATTTGAGAAAGTACATAAACACTTGTTCTGAGTAACTACGTAAATAAAACCTCTCTAATAAATTGAATCAAACTTAAATGTGAGAACAAAGTGAAAACTTCACTTTAAGTCACTGAGAACTGGGAAGTGTTTGTTATGACAGAAGAATGTAACTTGACTAACTCAGTGCAGTTGACTAGAAAAGCATTGTTTCTATTTTTCAATTATTCTTTTCTGTGCTCTGTGATGCAGAACCTGAGGCAAGACTTTAAAAAAATGATTTATTTTTGTGCAAAAGGGGTGTGAATTTATATTCTACGGGTGTTGCAAACATAAGTAAATCTTCTAAATCATTGACAAAGGGAGGTCAGTTTTGTCATTAGCAATATCATACATGTGAGCATGTATGTGTGTACACACATATACACAAACATAGTTCAATGTTTGCAGTGTATGAGTGACATCTAAACAATATGTGTCCTTCTGGAAAAACCACAAAGCCTTTGCATAAATTTGGCGATGAATTGCCTGTGACTCAGGGCTTCACCAAAGCCTTTCCTGAAACATTTAATATTGCAAAGAGTTAATGCACTTGTTGTCCTTGGGTTGACAGAGCATTATTTTTGTCATCAGCTACATCATCAGAAAGCAGCATTTCTAGATCATATTTTCATAAATCCCTACAGAAAAGCTTTGACTAAATTGAAGTTTAATGTTTCAGTTTTTTGAGGGTCAATGTAAGAAATGTTTATTTGAACATCTGTCTTTTATGAACCCCTAGTTCACGACATGGGAGAAGGCAATGGCAACCCACTCCAGTACTCTTGCCTGGAAAATCCCATGGACGGAGGAGCCTGGTGGGCTGCAGTCCATGGGGTCGCTAGGAGTCAGGCACAACTGAGCGACTTCACTTTCACTTTTCACTTTCATGCATTGGAGAAGGAAATGGCAACCCACTCCAGTGTTCTTGCCTGGAGAATCCTAGGGACAGAGGAGCCTGGTGGGATGCCGTCTATGGGGTCGCACAGAGTCGGACATGACTAAAGTGACTTAGCAGCAGCAGAAGCAGCAGGTTAGGACATCATTTATTGTATTATCAATTGTTACTCAAATAGTGAACAAGCACAATAAATTTCTTTTTAAAGTTGAAAGCCTGATAGCCTTTCTTCCTCTCTCTGAAGAAATTTCTATGTTGCTTATCATCAAGCAATGCAAACTATATTATATATTTACTTATTTATTTCCAGTTTAATATACTCAGCTAGAGCCATTTCCTCAGAAGTTTGGTAATACACTTTTTTGTTCTTTTCTTAAAAAATATTCTTTATGGTCTAAGTTTTAGCATCTAATTCTTTTATATTTCTTGATTTATGAAACAAGTAAAGTTTTTCAGAAGCATAGTTCATAGTTCAGTCACTCAGTCATGTCCAACTCTTTGTGACCCCATGAATCGCAGCACGCCAGGCCTCTCTGTCCATCACCAACTCCCGGAGTTCACTCAGACTCACGTCCATTGAGTCAGTGATGCCATCCAGCCATCTAATCCTCTGTCGTCCCCTTCTCCTCCTGCCCCCAATCTCTCCCAGCATCAGAGTCTTTTCCAATGAGTCAACTTTTTGCATGAGGTGGCCAAAGTACTGGAGTTTCAGCTTTAGCATCATTCCTTCCAAAAGAAATCCCAGGGCTGATCTCCTTCAGAATGGACTGGTTGGATCTCCTTGCTGTCCAAGGGACTCTCAAGAGTCTTCTTCAACACCACAGTTCAAAAGCATCAATTCTTCGGCACTCAGCCTTCTTCACAGCCCAACTCTCACATCCATACATGACCACTGGGATAACCATAGCCTTGACTAGACGGACCTTAGTCGGCAAAGTAATGTCTCTGCTTTTGAATATGCTATCTAGGTTGGTCATAACTTTTCTTCCAAGGAGTAAGCGTCTTTTAATTTCATGGCTGCAATCACTGTCTGCAGTGATTTTGGAGCCAAAAAAAAAAAAAAAAAAAAAAACCTCCGACACTGTTTCCACTGTTTCCCCATCTATTTCCCATGAAGTGATGGGACTGGATGCCATGATCTTCATTTTCTGAATGTTGAGTTTTTGATGCTTTTAGCTGTGGTGTTGCAGAAGACTCTTGAGAGTCCCTTGGACTGCAAGGAGATCCAACCAGTCCCTTCTGAAGGAGATCAGCCCTGGGATTCCTTTGGAAGGAATGATGCTAAAGCTGAAACTCCAGTACTTTGGCCACCTCATGCAAAAAGTTGACTCATTGGAAAAGACTCTAATGCTGGGAGAGATTGGGGGCAGGAGGAGAAGGGGACGACAGAGGATTAGATGGCTGGATGGCATCACTGACTCAATGGACGTGAGTCTGAGTGAACTCTGGGAGTTGGTGATGGACAGGGAGGCCTGGTGTGCTGTGATTCATGGGGTCGCAAAGAGTCGGACACAACTGACAGACTGAACTGAACTGAACTGAAGCCAACTTTTTCACTCTCCTCTTTCACTTTCATCAAGAGGCTTTTTAGTTCCTCTTCACTTTCTGCCATAAGGGTGGTGTCATCTGCATATCTGAGGTTATTGATATTTCTCCTGGCAATCTTGATTCCAGCTTGTGTTTCTTCCAGTCCAGCGTTTCTCATGATGTACTCTGCATAGAAGTTAAAAAAGCAGGGTGACAATATACAGCCTTGACGTACTCCTTTTCCTATTTGGAACCGGTCTGTTGCTCCATGTCCAGTTCAAGCATGAGGATTGCCAAATAGAATTTGTGAATTAGCATTTCCTAAAATTAACCTTTTTTCTTTTTTGCCTGTCTTTTCTTTCCAACTGAATTCTTTGAGAACTTTGGATTATTGACTGACCTCCATATTGTTTCAGGGCAGCAACGTGAGAATAAATGTATAGTCTATATTTACAAGTGCAAAGGGACACAAAGAGCTCCGTAACCTGAGGCTGGATGCACATCTTCACTCCCATCACTTACTAACCATGTGACATTTGCAAGTTTACTTTTAGCATTGTTGAGAGAATAAGATAATATATACAAATGTGTCAGTAAGAGTGGTGTCTTCAGCAAATTCTCCCATCACCTCTTTTCTTTTTCTAAAGAAAGTGACAGTAAAGGACACAGCGATGCTATCATGTGTCTTCATAGTAGGTACCTACAGAGAGCTTGAAAGGAATTTATGCAGAAAGTCTGTTTTCAGGAAAAGAGTAGGAAAGAAAGAGGAATAGGGTGAGTGAGGGTGGAACTAAATAAGAACATGACTAGTCTCAACCAGAGGCCTGCGTTGGCATGACTGCCTAGTGAGCTGTGAAACTGCATAGCAAAACTGACTCCACCTTGATACGAGGAGCCTGGCCTTTTGTTTCCTCTTCTCAAGTCAGTCACTGGCTCTAGAGTTCCAGGCATGCAGGCATGGGGATACATAACCACCCAGACAGAGTGATTCCTGTTTGGCTGAGAACAATTATCCAGAGAGGGGAGAAGCTGTGAGCTGTCAGTAGCCAGCACTTGTGCAGGTGGAAGATGGGAAAATGATCACATAAGGGGATCCTAGCAGAAATAATGGCATCGGTAGCAACACTATCAGTTTTCTCTTAATTCTTACCTTCCCATAGACCAATAGTCCTCACCCGGAGACAATTTTGCATTTGGCAGTGTCTGAAGACATTTTTGCTTATTACAACTGGAGTGAGGGGGGTGTGGGTGGGTGCTGGCATCTAGTGGGCAGAGTGCCAGGATACTGCTAAATATTTCACAACGCACAGGACAATCCCCCAGAAAAAATAATTGCTGTTGTTTAGTTGCTTAGTCATGTCCTATTCTTTTGCAACCCCATGGACTGTAGCCAGCTGGGCACCTCTCTCCATGGGATTCTCCAGGCAAGAATACTGCAGTGGGTTGCCACTTATCCAGGGGATCTTTCCAGCCCAGTGATTGAACTCGAGGCTTCTGCATTGGCAGGCAGATTCTTTACCACTGAGCCACCAGGGAAATCCTAGAATAAATAATTATCCAGACCCAAATCCCAAATGCCAAAATTGCCAAACAAGAAATCCTAGAATAATCAGAAACATAGGAGTCAATATGTAATATTTACCACTAACAATTATTGATTTACTATTAGTATTAATATTATTCAGACTTTAGTAATCAAAAGGGGAAACTGTGGGGTTGTATTGATTTTGCACACATATACACAAACACATCCTCACAGGAACTTTTTCTGGATATAACTACTATTACTTCATAATCTACAACAATAAGCATAAATTCAGCATGAGATGAGTCAGACTTAAATGGCTGCTTCCACAAATGCCATCCACACTGCCTTGCGTGGTTTTTGCTTTTTTTTTTTTTCCTTTCACATCTCTTTCAGTTTTGTCTTTGTCTATCTCTTTCTGCCCATGCCTTTATGGGTTTTGACACCAATACTTTGTTGTCCTAGAATCTTTTGCTCCTTGAATTTTTCTCCCCATTCTCCCCCCCCCCTTTTTTTTTTACCCCTGCACTTTTTTCTCCTGGCTTGCAGATGAACTCAGGATGAACTGAACATCAGGCTGTTTGCATCCAGTTCTGCTCTTTTCCTTCAGCTGCACTTTGTCTAATGGGGAGTTTGGCACCATCCTAGAGCTGCCACATCCATCATGTGCACTTTCAAGTCCTCTCTTCCCACCTCCTTGAAGCTCTGTGTTTCAGGTTGTTTAGCACAAAAGAGAAATCATTATTCCCTCTCCTTCTCTAAGGAGTGTTAACAATTAACAAGCTAATTTTTTTTTTCCCCTAAATCAGAAATAGTCTTTTCCATTAAGTTTTATATTGTTCAAATATTTTCCTTTTTAACAATATCTAACTATCTGACATACAGTAAGAACATGGAAATAATTTTGAGAAGTAAATTTAACAATAAAGACTCTCACATCACATTTATATTTTTCTTTCTTTCCCCACTCTATGTCTCTTCCCGTTGCCTCCTGTTAGCTTCTCATGTTAAAGGTGAAGGTGAAAAGTGTGTTCTGATTAGGCTTTCTAAAGAATATGGGATCATTAAATTATTATTTTTATAAAGAATACTCTGTTCTAGTCAATGTTTTCTACATCTTTCAATTAAAACTATTCTTTATCTCTTGACATCCGCAGCAACTATCCCAGCTGAGTATTCAAAGACCACCTCCTGTCATTCTGGCACTGACCCCACTGGAATGCTGAAGAGCTTACTTTCAGTAGTGATGGAGTAAAGAACGTAAGTTAGATTCTAGTCCTGACTTTGTTGTTAGATACCGTCATGCACTGAGACAAGTCATTGATAGTTCTTGACCTATTTTATAGTTTGTAAAATTGATTTGAATTGGGTACTTATAACATGAATAGATTATTTCTAAGATTCCTTCAAGTGCTATTACATATATCTGGGATGCATTTGGAATATACAAACCAAGAAATATACAAGCAAGAAAATATAACCTTTCTGATATCAGCTCAGCTAAACACCAAGAGAATTTCATAGTCCACGTTACTACAATGCAAGGGGAAAAGAAAAAGAAAGAGAAAACAACAACCCCATATCCTTTTTAGTTTTTAAAATATATTCTTTTGGGAGTCTGGGATTGACAGGTTATACTGTGCTGTGCTAAGTTGCCTCAATTACGTTGGACTCTTTGTGACCCCATGGACTGGAGCCCACCAGGCTCCTCTAGCCATGGGATTCTCCAGGCAAGAATATTGGAGTGGGTTGTCATGCCCTCCTCCAGGGGATCATCCCAACCCAGGGATCGAACCCATGCTTCTTGTGCATTGTAGGCAAATTCCTTACTGGGGAAGACCTTGACATGTAAAACTGGTATGTTTAAGATAGATAACCAATAAGGACCTACTGTATAATGCAGGGAATATGGCTTAATATTCTGTAATAACCTAAATGGGAAAAGAATTTTAAAAAATAGATACATATATTTGTATATGTATGACTGAAAATTTAAAAAAAAAAAAAAAGCCTTTGAGTTACTGATGCTTGTGGTTTAGTCACTAAGATGTGTTCGACTCTTGCGACCCCATGGACTATAGCCTGCCAGGCTCCTCTGTCCATGGAATTCTCCAGGTAAGAATACTGGAGTGGGTTGCCATTTATTTCTCCAGGGGATCTTCCTGACCCAGGAATTGAATCCAGATCTCCTGCATTGCAGACAGATTCTTTACTGACTGAGCTACGAGGGAAGCCCACCAATAGATTTAACTCTCAGGAATTTGGGGGGTTTGCAGTTTGTTTTTAATGCTAGATAGGCAAATGGAAGTAATAGACCTTAGGAGGCTTCCCCTTAGGTCTTAGACTTAGTGACTAAACTACCAAATCTATTGACAATGTCTTCTTCCTTCTCATTACTTTTTCTCCTTGCCTTTCTCCTTATACCTCTCTGCTTCTTCATTTCTTTCATCTCTCCTCATTCCACTTCATACATCTCCTAGTCCTTTTTTAAAATCTCTAAATCCTTAAGTTGGTTTTCCAAATCTCTTCATTTTTCCAATTTTCTTGATGACTACCAAAGACTGCAGTGGGTTCAGAAAGCTCCTTAACCAACTCCCTTAATGTCTTAACATGGTAAGCACATTAACCTACTAAATGATTCTGAATGTACTTCATTGCCAGGGTTCTGTAGGCCCTAGTGCTCTTTCGGTCAAAAAATGTATTGTCGCTCTTCCTTACCATTCCTAGTTGAATACACACTGTCCCGTGATTTCAGCTAAAGTTAAATTGCTCTTGTTTGGCAAATTTTTCCATCTTGCTGACCTTTCCCCCCTGACTGATTAGTTGTATTATTTATCCAATTTTTAAAACTGTGTCTTTGGCACACCTGCCTCTGGGTAGAGAGCACAATTAAACACATTAAGGGAAATGCACAAAACATGGTAATTATGTAATTAATCAGTTCTAGGTAATATAACAAATTGCTAGCCTAGAAGCATAACACTTAGAGAAAGGGTAATTTTAAGAATTTAAAATCATTTTAATTATTAGACTTTTTCTTTTGAATTTTCCATACATATATATACATGTATATTTGTGCTAGGATATGAAAGTATTTATTTCTTCATAGCAAGACTCCTTTCACAAAGTAAAACAGCTTCCCCCCTTGGCACCATGCTTGAGGACACTAGAGAAACAACTGATGGAGAATTTATGGGAATGCCCTTAGGTAACCTAAGTACATTTTAATCTTCTTAGAGTTATATTTATAATGTATTCCTAGTTAGTACATTAATAAATCAAAGAAGCTATAGAAAATGATCTGCAACCATACATTTAATTACATGGTTTCATTGTGTTTTGCTATCATTTTTTTTTTCAGTTAAGCTTTTATATACTCCCTCTTTTTATGTGAGAGAGGATAGCCATTGGAAAGCCACACTAGCTTCATTTTCATGTGACTGAAGGATACAATGAAGCTATCAGTTTCCATAATCCGCATAATGTCCTGAAGCTCAGCTCTGGCAGAAAAATGTCTAGCATACATCAGGTAGTATATCTGATTACTAGCTCAAACACTGCTGGAAAACCTAGTATAAGTTACCATCTTTTCTTTCTCACTGCATACTCAGTATTCAGTCCACTATGGCCTAAGTTTTGCTTTCATCTTATTGCATCTGTTTTAGAAAAGAAAAGATATCTTATAAATGTGAAAGCCAGTATGCACTTTAAGGTTCAGTTAACTTGAATTTTCTATGTTTGTAGACATTGACTACTGTATCATCAAGCATTGAAAAACATTCATGGACTTTAAAGGAAAGATTATATTAAAAACAGGTAATTAGAAAACATACGAATATTACTGTGTTTTTGGTCATCACACAGGGTATGGTATATAATTGGTAGTTGTTACTCAGTATCTGTTCTCTTGGCATGGAAACAAAACTCTGATTTAGTTGGAGGAAGCAATGCGCCTAGATTAAAACACACAGAAACAAACAAATTTTACAATTTGCAGCATCCTTTGCAGTTCCACATAGCCATGTAACTAAAGTGTTGCCAATAATATAGAAGTGAAGGCATTTGGAAGAGACTTAAAAAAAAACAGATGTAAAGAATGTTTGCTTCTGTTTCTCTTAATTTTTATTGTCTGGAATATAAATGCCAGAGTTAGAGAAGGCATATTTTGATCTTGATAAAAATGAAAGCCAGAACCCAAGTATAATAAAGTAGAAAGACATAAGTGCTCAGTTCCCTGATGACTCTGAAATTAACATTTGGGACCGCCCATTCTGATCTTTTGTTTGTGTTTTTAATGGAGATAGTAAAATCCCAGATCCTTTAAACTCTCACAGCCAAATCTCTGTATCTGATACGGGCATACCAGAATCACACGTTGAGGAAAAACATTCTTTTTGGATCTTTGTCTCAGCTATGTTTGGTCTTACTCAGCATACTTCCATTGACTGATTTATCCTTCATACCTCTCTCCTCAGTTCCAGAGCCATATGCCCAACTTCTCCTAGACTTTTGTCTTCTGATATCTCTTACTCACTTATGACTAAGTCACTTATGACTAAAGACTGAATGAGCTGCCTTACCTTCCTGGTCTGCTCTTTTTTCTATATATAGTTTTCGGCTAATGATGACACTTTTAACTAAGAAAACTACCAAATCTTAAAAGATTGGGGGTAAGTCTTAATTCTTCCTACTTCATACTTGATACTCAATAGATTACTGATTCTAATCATTTCTGCCTCAGAATTTTTTCTTGCAAGGAAAAAATTTCTCCACTTTCACTAATATTGCCTTAATTCAAGTTCTCACTGTTAGTGATATTGAAGTATTTTTTAAAAACCTGAATAATCTTCTATCTTCCAGTTCCTCATCCTTCCATCTATCACCACCTTATCAGAATAAAGATGTGGCATACACACACACACACAAGCACACACACACACAGGAACGTTACTCATCAGTACAAAATAATGAAATTCTGTCATTTGCAAAAACATGAATGGACCAAGAAGGGCATTATGCTTAGTGAAATAAGTCAGATAGAGAAGGCAAATACTGTATGCTATTACTTATGTGTAGGAATCTAAAAAAAAAAAAAAGAAAAGAATAAATAAAGCATAAAGAAATAGACTTGTAAAGACCAAACTAGAGGTTGCCACTGGGGAGAGTGAAGGGGATAGGAGCAAGAAAGGGGTAAGGCGTTAAGAAGTACAAACTACTATGTATAAAATTAATAAAATTCAAGAAGCTTCCCAGGGTAATAGAAATAAAACCAAAAATAAGCAAATGGGACCTAATGAAATGTACAAGATTTTGTACAGCAAAGGAAATGATAAAAAAGACAACCTATGGAATGGGAGAAAATATTTGCTAATGATGAAACCAAAATTGTTTAATTTCCAAAATATACAAACAGTTCATACAACATAAAAACAAACAACCTAATCAAAAAATGGGCAGAAGACCTAAAACACATTTCTCCAAAGAAGACACAAAGATGGACAGTGGGCACAGGAAAAAATGCTGAATGTCACTAATTATTAGAGAAATACAAGTCAAAACTACAAGGTACCACCTGACACTGATTAGAATGACATTTAATGACACTTTATTAAGAAGTCTACAAATACCAATGCTGGAGAGGATATGGAGAAAAGGAAACCCTTCTACATTGTTGGGAATATAAACTGGTGTAGTCACTATGGAAAACAGTCTGGCAGTTCTTCAGAAAACTAAAAACAGAAGTACCTTATGATCCAGTAATCCTATTACTGGCCATATACCTGGACAAAACTGAAACTCAAAACACATGCACCCCAATGTTCATTGAAGCACTATTTCATTGAGTCACTTAGTTGTACAGAGTCAGTCATTCAGTTCAGTCGCTCAGTTGTGTCCAACTCTTTGAGACCCCATGAATCACAGCACCCCAGGCCTCCCTGTCCATCACCAACTCCCGGAGTTCACCCAGACTCATGTCCATCGAGTCAGTGATGCCATCCAGCCATCTCATCCTCTGTCATCCCCTTCTCTTCCTGCCCCCAATCCCTCCCAGCATCAGAGTCTTTTCCAATGAGGTACAAAATTATAAATCAACTATGCCTCAGTTGAAAAAATGCAAGAATTATTTTGCAGCACATGGAAATATAACCATTACTCTATAAAAACTTTAAATAGAGTATAATCTATAAGAACATTGAACCAATATGTTACACACCTGAAATGAATATAATATTGTAAATCAACTATACTTTAATAGAAAATAAAAGGTTAGCAGTTATTTTTTAAAAAGGTAGCTTCAAATAATACTTGTATTTTTTATATCCATCTCAAACTTCAGCTTTTTCAATTATTCTCAGTTGCCTATACAATAAAGTTAAAATGCTATTAGTAATCCTGAAACAATCTCAGTTTCTTTTAAAGCTCTTCTATTTCCCATCCCTCATAACATATGCCAACAGTACCAAGTACAATTGTTTCTAATCAGTTTAGATTGTTTGCTATTTCCACATAAAACCTCATCTTTCCCTATTTCTATCTTTATACTTCAGCTGTTCTATCTACCTCAAATCCTTGTCCTCTCCTTTCCTCATAAATATACAATTGGTTTATTTTTTGCCTGTTTCTTTTGCTTTTACCTATTAATGAAGGATCAAATTAGAGTTGAACCACTTTTTGGAGCTGTCTCTTGTTCACTCACCACATCAGTGGAATTAATTATTCCTTCACCTCTTACCACTTTCACTTTCACCTCTTACTATGTGCTTTTGTGTATTTAACCATCTTATGGTATGTTACATCTTTGTATATTTAGGTGTGTCTTATATTCCCTGATAGTTCAGTTGGTAAAGAATCTGCCTGCAATGCAGGAGACCCTGATTCAATTCCTGGGTTGGAAGATCTGCTGAAAAAGTGATAGGCTGTGGTCATGTGTGGTATGGATGTGAGAGTTGGACTGTGAAGAAGGCTGAGCACCAAAGAATTGATGCTTTTGAACTGTGGTGTTGGAGAAGACTCTTGAGAGTCCCTTGGACTGCAAGGAGATCCAACCAGTCCATTCTGAAGGAGATCAGCCCTGGGATTTCTTTGGAAGGAATGATGCTAAAGCTGAAACTCCAGTACTTTGGACACCTCATGTGAAGAATTGACTCATTGGAAAAGACTCTGATGCTGAGAGAGATTGGGGGCAGGAGGAGAAGGGGACGACCCAGATGAGATGGCTGGATGGTATCACGGACTCGATGGACATGAGTCTGAGTGAACTCCGGGAGATGGTGATGGACAGGGAGGCCTGGCGTGCTGCAATTCATGGGGTCACAAAGAGTCAGACACGACTGAGCGACTGAACTGAACTGAACTGAACTCCAACTCCAGTATTCTTGGGCTTCCCTTGTGGCTCAGCTGGTAAAGAGTCTGCTTACAATGTGGGATTATAATGTGGGAGACCTGGGTTCAATCTCTGGGTTGGTAAGAGCCCCTGGGAGAAGGGAAAGGCTACATACTCCAGTATTCTGGCCTAGAGAATTACATGGACTGTAGTCCATGGGGTCACAAAGAGTCAGACACGACTCAGCCACTTTCACTTTAATTTTGCACATTTGATCATCTTGAAGGAGGCATGATATATATTCATCTTTGCATCTTGCGATGTTCTCAGATGCCGGGTACCGAGAAGATGCTCAATTCATTTCTGGGGTTTTGGACAAACTACACTTTGGTGTCCTTAGAAATGAAACATGCAACTTCAGGATAAATGCTTGAAATACACATAAGAACCATTAGAAAACAAATTTAATTAAATAGACTATTATGAGAATGATTTAAAATGCTTTATGTTATGAACTTACTTTTTTTATCCTAACCTGTAATACTCCAGATTCAGAATACACTGTGTATTTACTCTAGAAATGTATTCTATATCCTCCAGTAATACACTTTTTAACCAAATATATTTGTTAAAAGTTATGTTTCATAAACCTGATTTTGGAATGCAAACTTTGAAGGGTATAGTTTTGAATACCAAATTTCTGTCATTTTTAATGGGTTTCCCTGCTTTAGAGTCATGCTTATTACTTTTCAAAAGACATCAAAGGAAAACAATGACTTAGATTAGGACTGCTCAATTTAAAGAAGAAAGAAGACAAGATGGGAACTCAGGGTCACTGAGAAAATAAAGTAATTGGGCTTTGGCATACACAAATTAAAGGAATTTTAAAAGCTTTCCAGAACCTACCTGCAAGCAGATGGCAGTAAAACATGTAAAAAGGTGCATGACATGCTCCCTTTCTTCAGGTTTACTTTTTCTAATGGAAAATGTTGGGTGCAATTAAGACAAAATAGAACTGCATTTGCAATGCTATTCGTCATTTTATATAATGACTCAGCTTTTCAATTGCAAATCATGATTCTAAATGACTCATGCTTAATCTTTCTGTAAAATATACAAAGTTCATGAATTTGAATCACCATACCAAACAGGAAGGATACCAACTCAATTTGTACATCTGGAGGAAATTCTATTTGGAGGAACAATTAATGGTAATACATTTTAACATAATGTATAAACTGAACTTCTGTCAGCATTTTTGAAATCTTAGCTTTAGACAACATGAAGAAATACATATATAATTGGAAAATAAATTTCATATGTATTTAGACTTTGTATATGATGGTGAGTGTATGAAATTGAGAAAAGTAAACAGAAGACAAGCTTGGGTCTAAAATATATTTTTTACACATTTAAAGTACTATAATGCAAACAGTGAGAGTTTTACTTCTTCTTTTAAACTCTCACTGTTTGCAGATGACATGATCCTCTACATGGAAAACCCTAAAGACTCCACCAGAAAATTACTAGAGCTAATCAATGAATATAGTAAAGTTGCAGGATATAAAATCAACACACAGAAATCCCTTGCATTCCTATACACGAATAATGAGAAAGTAGAAAAAGAAATTAAGGAAACAATTCCATTCACCATTGCAACGAAAAGAATAAAATACTTAGGAATATATCTACCTAAAGAAACTAAAGACCTATATATAGAAAACTATAAAACACTGATGAAAGAAATCAAAGAGGACACTAATAGATGGAGAAATATACCATGTTCATGGATTGGAAGAATCAATATAGTGAAAATGAGTATACTACCCAAAGCAATTTACAAAATCAATGCAATCCCTATCAAGCTACCAGGCACATTTTTCACAGAACTAGAACAAATAATTTCAAGATTTGTATGGAAATACAAAAACCTCGAATAGCCAAAGCAATCTTGAGAAAGAAGAATGGAACTGGAGGAATCAACTTGCCTGACTTCAGGCTCTACTACAAAGCCACAGTCATCAAGACAGTATGGTACTGGCACAAAGACAGACATATAGATCAATGGAACAAAATAGAAAGCCCAGAGATAAATCCACACACATATGGACACCTTATCTTTGACAAAGGAGGCAAGAATATACAATGGAGTAAAGACAATCTCTTTAACAAGTGGTGCTGGGAAAACTGGTCAACCACTTGTAAAAGAATGAAACTAGATCACTTTCTAACACCGCACACAAAAATAAACTCAAAATGGATTAAAAATCTAAATGTAAGATCAGAAACTATAAAACTCCTAGAGGAGAACATAGGCAAAACACTCTCCGACATAAATCACAGCAGGATCCTCTATGATCCACCTCCCAGAATGCTGGAAATAAAAGCAAAAATAAACAAATGGGATCTAATTAAAATTAAAAGCTTCGGCACAACAAAGGAAAATATAAGCAAGGTGAAAAGACAGCCTTCTGAATGGGAGAAAATAATAGCAAATGAAGCAACTGACAAACAACTAATCTCAAAAATATACAAGCAACTTCTGCAGCTCAACTCCAGAAAAATAAACGACCCAATCAAAAAATGGGCCAAAGAACTAAATAGACATTTCTCCAAAGAAGACATACGGATGGCTAACAAACACATGAAAAGATGCTCAACATCACTCATTATTAGAGAAATGCAAATCAAAACCACAATGAGGTACCACTTCACACCAGTCAGAATGGCTGCGATCCAAAAATCTGCAAGCAATCAATGCTGGAGAGGGTGTGGAGAAAAGGGAACCCTCCTACACTGTTGGTGGGAATGCAAACTAGTACAGCCACTATGGAGAACAGTGTGGAGATTCCTTAAAAAATTGCAAATAGAACTACCTTATGACCCAGCAATCCCACTTCTGGGCATACACACCGAGGAAACCAGAATTGAAAGAGACACATGTACCCCAATGTTCATCTCAGCACTGTTTATAATAGACAGGACATGGAAACAACCTAGATGTCCATCAACAGATGAATGGATAAGAAAGCTGTGGTACATATACACAATGGAATATTACTCAGCCGTTAAAAAGAATTCATTTGAATCAGTTCTGATGAGATGGATGAAACTGGAGCCGATTATACAGAGTGAAGTAAACCAGAAAGAAAAACACCAATACAGTATACTAACACATATATATGGAATTTAGGAAGATGGCAATGACGACCCTGTATGCAAGACAGGGAAAGAGACACAGATGTGTATAACGGACTTTTGGACTCAGAGGGAGAGGGAGAGGGTGGGATGATTTGGGAGAATGACATTCTAACATGTATACTATCATGTGAATTGAATCGCCAGTCTATGTCTGACGCAGGATGCAGCATGCTTGGGGCTGGTGCATGGGGATGACCCAGAAAGATGTTATGGGGAGGGAGGTGGGAGGGGGGTTCATGTTTGGGAATGCATGTAAGAATTAAAGATTTTAAAATTTAAAAAATAAAAAACTAAAGAAAAAAAAATAAAGTACTATAATGTTAAGTGAGAAAATGAAGACTGAGTGCCTAGTAATCCAAAATGAAGATACATTTTTACGTGTATATATGTATGCACTGTTCATATACATACATATATATAGTCATGCATGTAACCATAAGCACACATTTCTGTGTTGACAGACAGTGAGAAATGGCAACCCACTTAAGTATTCTTAACTGGAGAATCCCATGGACAGAGGAGCCTGGGGAACTATAGTCCATGGGGTCGCAAAGAGTCTGATACGACTGAAGAAACTGAGCATGCAGTGACTACTTAAAATGCATTTTCCTTTGAAAAGTGACAAAGTACCAATATAACACAGGCTATGTTGGTTGGTGTTACTGTTCTTGCAAAATTTGCATATCAAGGAAATTAATTTTTTATCTCTAATAATTACTTAGACTTAATTTCCAAATTATTCACCTTTGATTTTTGGTCTTCAGTTTATCACAGATTTAAGCATGTCCATCTGAACAGAGGCTGCATAGACATTTGAAGGTAAAAACTGCAGTTTTGGTATTCACTAATATAAACCTAATGAACTTTTTTCAAGTGGGGCATTGTACTTGCACAGTTTTAGTTCCTTGATTAGGTATTGAACCTGGGCCTGGGGCACTGAAAGCAGAAACTCCTCACCGCTGGACCACCAGAGAATTACCTTTGCTTTTGTTTTTGCAGCTATGTTCTTTTTTTTTTTTTTTTTTAATGTTAGTTTAGGAACTTACCTGGTGGTCCAGTGTCTAAGACTCCAAACTCCCAATACAGGGGGTCTGGGTTTGATTCCTGGTCAAGGAACTAGATCCCACATGCCACAGCTGAGTTCGCATGCCACACCTAAAGATCCCACCCGCTGCAACTAAGACCCGGTACAGCCAAATAAACATTTAAAAACAAAATGTTAGCTCGCTGGGGGAAAGTCCAAAGTCAGGCTAGAGAGCTCGTAGATGTACATATTTATATTTATGCTGTTATAATTTTTTAAAATCTGTCCTTATGAATTTAAGTTCCTAGAAGGTTTATGATATTTTGCTTTAACTTAAATTTATAATCTTGGTCCATGTCCTCAAAGTCACTGATAACTGAATCAAATATAGATTCAAATGTTATTTTATTACCATGCTCACTCTAAAAAAATGATCTACCATTATTAAAAGATGAGTAGAAAAGGTAGACATTATTTCGACCATGGTCTTTAGAGCAGTTTGAAACTCAGGTTCACCAAATAATCTATGAAAGTTTCTCTATTTATGTTCTACCATAGTCCAGTGTCACAATTACATATGGAGATAACAGTTTCAAGACCTGAATTTCTATGATATAAAAATGACTGATGGGAAAATGAATATTACTTAACAGTGAGAAAGCAATTATCTCATGGATCTGCAATTCCACGGGGACTTATTTTTTTATAAAAATTAAAGGATTCAATTCAGAGTTGCATCTGTACACTTTCTGATATCTGGATACCATGCTCTAAATTAATGTTCAATCCTTACACAAGTGGCTTCCAGAACCTGATTCATTCTAAAATCTTTGAAGTAAATAAAGAGAAGCTGTACTGATTTAACATTTCTTTAAGAAATCTGACATGATTTCTTGCTATTCCAGTTTCATGAAATTTTATATACTCCAGTTGAATTTCTTCTAACCTACATGACCCTATAAGAATTGGTGGGGCAAGGTGGGTTGTAGCTGCTGTTTCAAGCATCTTCCACATGTGATGTGTAAGTGTGGCGCAGTACTCACCGCTGACATGATAAGCTCTCCCCCCAGGTTCTGAATCTCAGCTTTAACTTGACTACAGATCTTCAGCTGGTGAGAGTAGAACTTAATCTGTTCCAGGTAGGCCAACAAGTCCTGTTTGCACGATGGATCCGGGCACTAAATACGTATGAGAGATTAAGTGAAAATATCAAAACAAAGAATTAGATCAAAGTGAGTAAACACTGAGACTACAAGTACCTTTAAGGCACCAACTTTATTTTCATTGAGTCCCATTACTTAGACCAAACCCATGTAGATTTTGATATGCTTTCCCCATTAGCAGAGTACATTCATGTTTCAACCTTAATTACTTCAGCATTGTAAGTCACTTCACTCATGTCTGACTCTTTGTGACCCCATGGACTATAGCCTGCCAGGCTCCTCTGCCCATGGAATTCTCCATGCAAAAATGCTGGAGTGGGTTGCCATACCATCCTCTACTTCAGCATGGATAGAAGAAATAGTACATAAATTTCCAGACATGAAAAGGTACATAAAAATAATTGCCTTTAATTTATTGTAACATTAGAAGCTTTTAAAGTTCATTTTTAGGTAAATCTAAAGAAGTATTTAAAATGCAATGATTCCTTTCTTCTAAAGTTGCTATCAGAATACTCCTTGGGACTCATAGCTCTGCATTGTCTGTCCTGTGTAATTAATATTTATATGGGCATTAAAAACATCTGTAACAGGACATATGTCCTACTACTTTCAGAAGTTAATGTTCTAATGATTTTAGACCAAAGAAATAATTTCTATAGTAGCTAACAGCTATGGATCTACTTGGAAACAAGAATCAGGCAGCATACATGTTTTAGAGATGTATTACTTTACCAAAAACAGTCTCCTACATTGTTATCTTCTGTAAGGAATTTCCTGGAGTAGAGCTTAATCACAACACAATAAATATCTGTGGTCAGTGTTTAATCTTTGTGTTCTTTCTCTTATACAATTAGATTTTTAAAAATCCCCAATAACTTAATTTACTTTAAATATAATACATATTCATAAGGATATGGAAATACAAACAGTAATTTATATGCAAAGATATTCACTATAGCATTACTTACAGTAGCAAAATTTGGAAATAAATGCCCTATAATAGTGAAAAGATTAAATTAGGATACATAGCTATATAATGTGACATTATATAGTCTCAAAAAAATATTTTCAAAGGAAAATGTTTTGGAAAGAGAAAAAGCTCAATATTTAAAATTTCACATGCCATATCAATCAAACTGTTTAAAAATATTTTTATGTTTGTGTTTAAAACACAGTGGAAAATAAATATGTGAACGTGAAAATGTTAAATAAAAGTGGTATCAGTATTTTTCACTTTTTTCATATTTTACATATCTTAATACTTATAGTCTTAAAATATATTGATGCTAGTCATTCAGTCATGTGAAACTCTTTGTGACCCCATAGACTGTAGCCTCCTCTGTCCATGGAATCCTCCAGAAAAGAATACTGGAGTGGGTTGCCATTCCTTTCTCCAGGGGATTTTTCCAACCTAGGGATCAAACTCAGGTCTCCTGAACTGCACGCAGATTCTTCACTGACTGAGCCACCAGGGAAGCCCTTAGAACATATTACTTCTAGAACAATAAAATGTTATTACTGAAATCATTTTTAATCTACTAACCAAAAATAAAAACTGAAAAGCAAAACGAAAGACAAGACAGCATTTCTGCTTTTGCATAGTAATTCATAAGCTAGAGTGTTGCTGAAACATTTCTGAGAATTTTGTTCTCTTTTATATTTGCTAAATAGACTAGTCTACATAGCTCCAAAATATGTTGACAAGATGAGAACGTGACCTTTAAGTAAAGTTATTCAACAAAGATAGCAAAGTTATAAATTCTACTGTAGAAATACTATCAATATTTAGATAGGAATGGACAGATGAGTGAATTTATGTGTACATGGTACCCAGTCAGAGAGACAATCAGATAAGATGACAGAGAAAACTTGAATTAAGGGTGTTTCTCAACTTCTAAGGGCTTCCCTGGTGGCTCGGCAGTAAAGAATCTGCCTGCAATGCAGGAGCCACAAGAGACAGGGGTTCAATCCCTGTATCAGGAAGATCCTCTGGAGAAGGAAATGGCTATCCACTCCAGTATCCTTTCCTGGAGAATCCCATTGACAGAGGAGCCTGGCAGACTATAATGCATAGGGTAGCAAAGAGTCAGGAGCAAGACTGAAGCAACTTCACACTCAAAAAAGGCGGAAGTAAACAAACAGAACCTTGTGTGCACCAGGACCCAGGAGAAAGGAGCAGTGACCCCACAAGAGGCTGACCCAGACTTGCCCGTGAGTGTCCAGGAATCTCCGGCAGAGGTGGGGTCAGCAATGGCCAGATGCAGGACCACATACACGATGAGTGTAGCAGTGCATGCATGGGACCTTTTGAAGGGGGTCACCATTCTCTTCATTACCCCCACTGTAGTTTGGCCTCAGGTCAAATAACATAGAGGGAACACAGCCCCGCCCTTCAACAGAAAATTGGATTAAAGATTTACTGAGCATGGCCCTGCCCATCAGTACAAGACCCACTTTCACCCTTAGTCAGACTCTCCATCAGGAAGCTTCAGTAAGCCTCCTATCCTTCTCCATCAGAGGGCAGATAGACTGAAAACAACAATCACAGAAAACCAACCAATCTGATCACATGGACCACACCTTGTCTAACTCAGTGAAACTATGAGCCATGCCATGTAGGGCCACCCAAGACAGACAGGTCATGGTGGAGAATTCTGACAAAATACATTCCACTGGAGAAGGGAATGGCAAACCATTTCAGTATTCGTGCCTTGAGAAACCCATGAACAGTATGAAAAGGCAAAAAGATAGGACACTGAAAGATGAATTTCCCAGGTGCCAAATATGCTACTGGAAAAGAGTGGAGAAATAACTACAGAAAGAATTAAGAGATGGAGTCAAAGCAAAAACAATACCCAGCTGTGGATGTGACCAGTGATGGAAGTAAAGTCCAATGCTATAAAGAACAATACAGCATAGGAATCTGGAATGTTAGGTCCATGAATCAAGGCAAACTGGAAGTGGTCAAATAGGAGATGCCAAGAGTGAACGTGGACATTCTAGGAATCAGCAAACTAAAAAGGACTGGAATGGGTGAATTTAACTCGGATGACCATTATATCTATGACTATAGGCAAGAATCCTTTAGAAGAAATGGAGTAGCCATCATAGTCAACATGAGTTTGAAATGCAGTACTTGGATGCAATCTCAAAAACGAGAGAATGATCTCTGTTTGTTTCTAAGGTAAACCATTTAGTATCAAAGTAATCCAAGTCTATGCCCCAACAATAATGTTGAAGAAGCTGAAGTTGAATGGTTCTATGAAGACCTACAAGACCTTCTAGAACTAACACCCAAAAGGATGCTTTTCATTATATGGCAGTAGAATTCAAAGTAGGAAATCAAAAAATACCTAGAGTAACAGGCAGGTCTCCAAACAATATCAGTCTTCCTGCTAGTTTTATCTTATATAGTAAATAGTAAATTGTCACTCTGGTTTGTAAATTGGTTTCTAAAACTGACACTGTACCTGTATATTATAAATAGGATTACTGTGAATTTATTCCTTAAGACAAACACTGTATAACTTCTGCCCTGGAGAAGGAAATGACAACCCATTCCAGTATTCTTGACTGGAGAATTCCATGGACAGAGGACGCTGGCCAGGCTACAGTCCATGGGGTCACAAAGAGTTGGACACGACTGAGCGACTCATTCACTCACTCATATAACTTCTGATAAAACTAAACTTGCAAATTAATAGTTAGATTCTTAACTGATAAACAATGTTGCAATCACCCAAGCTTAAGGAAAATCTACAGTCTCTCTGGAGAGACTTTCATACCATGTTAGCAGAATAATTCTGTTTAGGAAATAATGATGCAAATGAGTAGAAAATTTGAACTTTTGGAAATTAAAACTTTAAAAGTTACTTGACTCTGATTTACCCTTCATTCCCAGAATTGATGAGAAACTTGGTTACACCTAAAGAGGGTAGTCAGTTTTATAATTAAAGTATTTAAAAAAATGTAAATTCCATACTATAAAATTTGTTAAAAGTCTTCTTTCCTATTGACATTTGCAAAGTCTTACTGAGTCAGTTTCAACAGCCTAGAAGCAGAATCAGGAGAATGCATCATCTCTACTTTAAGAACCTGTTGTTTTACTATTTGCCCAACCTCCATTATTAAAATCAAATTACGTTTTCCCCAGATTTTATATATTTGCATAAAACTAGTTGCAAAAGTCTGGGACTTAGATGTGCAGAACATTCTTATCCTTTAGTTTAAAAAATTTTTTTTTTTTTTTCATAAAAATACTTGGAATACTGCTAGAGATTTTCAGGCAAACTGAGTGGTAGAATGTCATCATACACTTTGGTTATTATTTCCCAGTTTATTAAGATAGGAGATGTTAACTAGGACATCTGGTTTGTGTTTCAATGCATGGATTTTTTGTTTAAATTAAGTTTTATGACCACCAGGACACTCACTACAGACAAGAAGATGATATGTCAACTTAAGTGGTTTTGTCACATTAAACTGGCTTTCATTCTTCTAGTTAAGATGTTTTGTACGAAGGCAGAATATATCATTTAGTAACAAGAAGAAAAGTGAAGAATATTTATTACCTTTCAGTTTGAATTTTAAGGATGAATTAGCAAAATGAATACTTTTAAAGACCTTTATTCTATAAGTTTAGCTTTTTTTTTTTTTTGCCCATAATAGAGTATAAACTTTATTTAAGACATATTTAAAATGATTTTTGAAATTACAGACAATAGTTTAAATTCTGCTAGCTGGCAAAGTTTGTTAAGGGAAAGTATCAGTTGTCACTGTGAATTTCTAGAATAGTTATTTTAAGCAATTAGTGATAGCAGAAAGCACTTTGTGTCCATGACCTTTCTTTCCACAGGGCTCATTTCTCCACCTATACTCCAGCCCAGAGGCTGTCTCATTTCACTTCCTCAGAGTCACAGATCATCAGTAATCCCATCTTTTTCTGTAGTTTTAATGTCTTCTATCCTTGAATCTGTCAACAGGAAGTCCCTCAAAACAAAATCCCTCCCTCAGCCCTGTAATTCCATCTTTCTCTCTTCATGAACATTTTTTTGTTGTTGTTTATTTGTTTGTTTGTTTTTTTTAATTTTCAATGCCACCCCTATTGGTGTCCTGAGTTTCCATTCTTAGGCATCTTTTCACTCTCAGCCTCTACTTGGATAATAGAATATGCCACTCTGGCTTCCCCTATCACTTATAAAATAAACATGACTAAATCTCTATCATCCAGCTATGTCTTTGGAAAATCCATGTACATATTGCATTTACCCAGCCCATTTCATGGTCTTATCAACATTTCACTCTCAACACATATAGTCCTCAACTATCTCATACTCCATGTTGCCTACCATTTTTCCTATTCTATTAACTATCTAAATAAAGGGTGCTTCCTCTGTCTCACTCATCTATTGAATTTGATCAGTCATTAATTTGAGATGATTCTACATCCAGAAATCTCACTATACTTGGAACATTTCTCTTCTTCGTTACACCTATTATTGCTGCTGTTTAGTAAACTAAGGTTTCTAAAACACAAAAATGAAGGGTATGGTAAAACAAACAACAAACAAACGAAACAAAGCAAAACAAAAAACAGTGGAACACTTTTAAGATGCGCTGGAGGACAACATTATATGGTCTAGATTGGGGGTGCTGACTTGTGAGAGTTTTATTTGGGAAATTATAGTTTGGCATTTTTCCATGCATAAATGTTTTACCAGAACTTATATATGCTACTTAGATTTTGTCATATACCCTTTTCCAATAGTCATGTATGGATGTTTGAGAGTTGGACTACAAAGAAAGCTGATAGCTGAAGAATTGATGCTTTTGAACTGTGGTGTTGGAGAAGACACTTGAGAGTCCCTTGCACTGCAGGGAGATCCAATCAGTCCATCCTAAAGGAGATCAGTCCTGGGTATTCATTGGAAGGACTGATGTTGAAGCTGAAACTCCAATACTTTGGCCACCTGATTCGAAGAGCTGACTCATTTGAAAAGACCCTGATGCTGGGGAAGATTGAGGGCAGGAGGAGAAAGGGACGACAGAGGATGAGATGGCTGGATGGTATCACTGACTCAATGGACATGGGTTTGGGTGGACTCCGGGAGTTGGTGATGGACAGGGAGGCCTGGCGTGCTGTGGTTCATGGGGTCGCAAAATGCCGGACACGACTGAGCACCTCAACTGAACTGAACTTATTTAGACTTAAATGGTCTTTAGGTTAAGGCTGCTTTAAATCCATTTTTAGTTTCAACTAGGTTTGAGCATACAATCATTGAGAAAATGCTATCAACAATATATATTTTGAATACTAATAACAATGAAAAACAAAGATGTTTCCCATCTTCATCAAAGCTCCTTTCCTTTAGTATTAATAGGTATAAAGTTTTGGCATAACCTACTTTTAGCATTCTGCTGACTTCCATGAGAAATTCTCAGGACTGACTTCCCTATGTATTAGATTACAACCCCAAAACATCATGTCTCTCCCTGAAGACTGAAACTTGAACTCAAGTGCTACTTGGATAGAAATAAACTTAGAAGAGTGTTTTATCCTTTATAAAGAATATGTATGTGGAAAGAATGGTGGACCCGTGGGGGATTCATGTTGATGTATGGAGAAACCAATAGGATATTGTAAAGTAATTAGCCTCCAATTAAAATAAATAAATTTATATTAAAAAAAAGAAAAAGAAGAAAAAAAAGGAATAAAAGAATGGTGGAAAGAATGGTGGAAAGGTAATGCAGACAAATTTTGACTTGGGGGAAAATTTTGGTTAACTCAGCCAGCCCTTTGTAAGAAGAAACATTCCTCTTTTTCTTATTCTCCTCTTACACCCAATAGCTCCCTCCTCCTAGACCCTGAAAATACCTTACTTTTGGTAGTTAGGGCTATAGTTTTGCATACATGAAGTAAAACTTGATATATAATCACCTTCAAAGCATTTAAGAATTTGTTTTAATGAGAAAGCCTCTGCCTTCAATGCAGAAGACCCAGGTTTGATCCCTGGGTCAGGATGATCCCCTGGAGAAGGAATTGGCAACCCACTCCAGTACTCTTGCATGGAAAATTCCATTGGCTACAATCCTTGGGGTCACAAAGAGTCGGACATGACTGAGCGACTTCATTCACTTTAATGAAAAAATTACAAAGATCTAAAAAATAGTAAAGCAGCACGCCTTCTAACAGGAGACTATTACTTTAAGGATGCAAACAGATAAAATATTTCAGTATTTGTCTATTCCTGTTTAATCCTGAGAACTTGCTATGCATTCATTTTTATAAAGTAGAGGTTCATTAACCTGGAGAACAAATTGAGGCATTAACTTTTCTTCTCAAAATAAATTTCAGGCAAATAACAGTGTCAAAATACAAATACTGCCACAAGATGCACCTGGGAGTTTTATCGTTAACAGACATGTTAGAATGACATAATGAATGTTTCAGAAGCTTCTTTTTAGTGTAGTTTTATTACATATTTTAACTCTCAGAATATCAGTAGGAAACAATTCAAATGAGGCTAGTCACCAACAGTACTTTGTCAAAATATTAACATAAATTATACTTGCAGACTGTTTTGTTCATAGTTAGTAAGTGTATCAGGTATAATTTGCCTTGCAATTTTTCATTTTTTTTAAAATGTCGCTTTCTTAAGTTAGCGTTGGTTTTAAATATATTTAACACTGAAAATTCATTTTAATTGTGTCTAGTTATGATTAGGTGGGAGTACCCAGTCAATAATCTGTATATCTTTGCATTGGAAATTTTACATTGAAGGAGTATTAGGTTTCAGACACAATATTCAGGAGCTACAAAGTCCAATTTTGCCCTCTTCCTGTGCAAGACAATTTAGCAGATGTTCATTTTTATTGTGTTTCCTATTCATCACTTTCCTGTCTGTGATAGGTTGCTTTTGTAACTGAGATCTTTCAATGTATTCTTCCTACCATGTGAGGCATTACCCAGTTCATCTAATTTAGAATATCTGCTAACATGATGAATTACAGTGAAGAGTCAAAGAATAGAAAAAGATATGTACCAATAGTTTGGAATCCTATATTTCTAAGAAGGCTACTTCTTCAATTTGCCATCCTCTTTATTCATGAGGAAAATATTTAATAATTGTGATAAGTAACTTAAAGCTCAACATTCAGAAAACGAGGATCATGGCATCTGGTCCCATCACTTCATGGGAAATAGATGGGGAAATAGTGGAAACAGTGTCAGACTTTATTTTGGGGGGCTCCAAAATCACTGCAGATTGTGACTGCAGCCATGAAATTAAAAGACGCTTACTTCTTGGAAGGAAAGTGATGACCAACCTAGATAGCATATTGAAAAGCAGAGACATTACTTTGCCAACAAGGGTCCGTCTAGTCAAGGCTATGGTTTTTCCAGTGGTCATGTATGGATGTGAGAATTGGACTGTGAAGAAGGCTGAGCACCGAAGAATTGATGCTTTTGAACTGTGGTGTTGGAGAAGACTCTTGAGAGTCCCTTGGACTGTAAGGAGATTCAATCAGTCCATTCTAAAGATCAGTCTTGGGTGTTCCTTGGAAGGAGTGATGCTAAAGCTGAAACTCCAGTACTTTGGCCACCTCATGCAAAGAGTTAACTCATTGGAAAAGACTCTGATGCTGGGAGGGATTGGGGGCAGGAGGAGAAGGGAATGACAGAGGATGAGATGGCTGGATGGCATCACTTACTTGATGGACGTGAGTTTGACTGAACTCAGGGAGTTGGTGATAGGGAGGCCTAGCGTGCTGCAATTCATGGGGTCGCAAAGAGTCAGACATGACTGAACAAATGAATTTAACTGAACTGAACATCATTCTGACCCTCAGAAATAATCTGGCTAATGGAGATAGGATTTTAAGTTCTGTAAGACTTAAACAACATCGTCTTAGATGGCATATGCAATCTAACATAGCATCTCAACACAATTAGGGAGGCCTGACATGCTGTAGTCCATGGGATCACAAAGAGTTGGACATGACTGAATGACTGAACTGAACTGATAAAACCCAAGAAAAGTTGGGTGATTGGGACAAGTAAGTCTATATGAAGCTTCTATATGCTAAAACAGATTTTTCATTCATCTCTTCCTAGTTACCTAATGGCAATACCAAAGTAGTATGTTGCGTATGGTAATACACAATAACTAGAATGGGGGTATTGTGGGGTGGGCGAATGACAAACTGGATAACAATAATACCAGGGAAGTTCTCACACTGTTGTGAATGTACTAGGCCCCATATCAGACTTCTCAACCTGGGGATCCGGCAAAGGGACTATAAATCACCAGGGAATCTGACTTTGAGGGCAAGCAGGATTTGATTACAGAACTTCCACAGAAAGGGGGGGAAACAGAGACTGTTGTAGGGCACAAAAAAAACCTTATGTGCACCTGAAACCAGGCTAAAGAAACAGTGACATCAAAGGAGACTGAGTCAGACCTGCCTGTGAGTGTCTGAGGGTCTCCTGTCTTCTGTGGAGGTGTGGGTTGGCAGTTGCCTGTCATGGGGACAGGGGCAATGGCAGCAGCAGTCCTGGGAGGAGCCTGTTGGAATAAGTCTTCTTCAGTTCAGTTCAGTTCAGTCACTCAGTCATGTCCAACTCTTTGTGACCCCATGAATTGCAGCATGCCAGGCCTCCCTGTCCTCTTGGAGGTTGCCAGTAAGTCCTCTTGGAGGTTGCCAATAGTCTTACCAGAGAGCCTGTAGACTTCAGGACTGGGTCACCTCCGATCAAACAACTAACAGGGAGGAAACACTGACCCACCCATCAGCAGATAAATGGATTAAAGATGTATTTAGCATGGCCCTACCCACCAGAGCAAGCCAGTCCCTCCCATCAAGAAGCTTAAATAAGCCTCTTATCCTCATCCATTTGAGGGTAGACAGAGGAAACGAGAACTACAATCCCACCACCTCCAGAACAAAAATCACAATTACAGAAAGCTAACCAAAATGATCACTTGGATCATAGCCTTGTGTAACTCAATGCAGCTATGAGCCTTGCCGTGCAGGGTCATCCAAGATGGACAGGTTATGGTGGAGAATTCTGACAAAATGTGGTCCACTAGAGATGGGAATGGAAAACCACTTCAGTAATTCTTGTCTTGAAAACCCAATGAACAGTATGAAAAAGCAGAAAGGTATGACACTGGAAGATGAGCCCTGCAGGATGGAAGGTGTCCATTACGTTACTGGGGAAGACTTGAGAAATAGCTCCAGAGAGAATGAAGTGGCTGGCCCAAAGTAGAAACTATGCTCAGTTGTGGACGTGTCTGGTGGTGAAAGTAGAGTCTGATGCAGTAAAGAAGAATATTGCATAGGAACTTGGAATGTTAGGTCCATGAATCATGGTAAATTAGGCATGGTTAAGAAGATGACAACAGTGAACATCAACAGTTTAGGAATCAGTGAATGAGAGAGGACAGGATTGGATGAATTTAACTCAGACTATCATTATATCATTCATTATATCTACTACTGTGGGCAAGAATCCCTCAGAAGAAATGGAGTATCCCTCATAGTCAAAAAAGAGTCTGAAATGCAATTCTTAGGTGCAATCTCAAAAATGACAGAATGATCTCGATTCAATTCCAGGGCAAACCATTCAACATCAGAGTAATCCTCAACCTCTAGTGCCTAAGAAGCTGAAGTCAAATAATGTTATGAAGTTATATAAGACCTTCTAGAACTAATACCAAAAAAGATGTCCTTGGAATGCAAAAAATAGGAAGTCAAGGGATACCTGGAAGAACAGGCAAGTTTGGACTTGGAGTACAAAATGAAAGGGCAAAGGCTAACAGTTTTGTCAAGAAAACACTCTGGTCACAGCAAACTACCTCCTCCAATAACATAAGAGATGCTCTACACACGGACATCACCAGATGGCCAATATTGAAATAGACTGATTAAAATATTTGCTGCCAAAGATGGAGAAACTCTATACAGTCAGCAAAATAGATATGAGCTGACTATGGCTCAGATCATGAGCTTCTTATTGCAAAATTCAGGCTTAAACTGAAGAAAGTAGCGAAAACTACTAAGCCATTCAGATTATGACTTAGATCGAATACCTTATGATTATACAGTGGAGGTATACAAACAGATTCAAACGATTCGATGTGGTAGAGTACCTGAAAACTATGGATGGAGGTTTGTAATACTATACAGGAGTGGCCAAAACCATCCCCAAGTAAAAGAAATGAAAGAAGGCAAAGTGGTTTTCTGAGGAGGCTTTACAAATAGCTGAGAAAATAAGAGAAGTGAAAGGCAAAGGAGAAAGGGAAAAATATACTCATCTGAATGCAGAGTTTCAAAGAATTGCAAGGAGAGAAAACAAGCCTTCTTAAGTAAACAATGCAAAGAAATAGAGGAAAACAATAGAATGGGAAAGACTAGTGATCTCTTCAAGGACATTAGAGATACCAAGGGAACATTTCATGCAAAGATGGGTACGAGAAAGGTCAGAAATAGCAAAGAATTAACAGAAGCAGAAGAGATTAAGAAGAGGTGGCAAGAATACACAGAAGAACTATACAAAAAAGGTCTTAATGACCCAGATAATCATGATGGTGTGATCACTCACCTAGAGCCAGGCATCCTGCAGTGTGAAGTTTAGTGGACCTAAGGAAGCATTACTATGAACAAAGCTAGTGGAGGTAATGGCAATCCAGCCGAGCTATTTAAAATCCTAAAAGATGACACTGTTAAAGCACTGCACTCAGCATGTCTGAAAATTTGGAAACCTTGGTAGTGGTCATGACTGGAAAAGTCAATTATCATTCTAATCCCAAAGAAGGTCAAAGCCAAAGAATGTTCAAACTACAGTACAACTGTGCTCATTTCACACACAAGAAAGCTAATGCTCAAAATCCTCCTCAACATGCTCAAAATCAAGCTAGGCTTCAGCAGTCCATGAATGGAGAACTTTCAGACGTACATGATGGATTCAGAAAAGATAGAGGAATCAAAGATCAAATTGCCAACATTTACTGGATCACAGATAAAGCAAGGGAATTCCAGAAAAACATCCACTTCTGCTTCATTGACTATGCTAAATCCTTTGACTATGTGGATCACAACAAAATTCTTAAATAAATGGGAATACCAGACCACCTGACCTGTCTCCTGAGAAATCCGTGTGCAGGTCAAGAAGCAACAGTTAGAACTGGACATGGAACAATGAATTGGTTCACAATTGGGAAAGGAGTATGTCGAGGCTGTATATTGTCACATGCTTGCTTAACTTACAAGCACAGTACATCATACAAAATGCCAGACTGGAAAAAGCACAAGCTGGAATCAAGATTGCTGGGAGAAATATCAATAACATCAGATATGCAGATGATAATTCCCCTATGGCAGAAAGCAAAAAAGAACTGAAGAGCCTCTTGATGAAGGTGAAAGAGGAGAGTGAAAAAGTTGGCTTAAAGCTCAACATTCAGAAAACGAAGATCATGGCATCCTGTCCCATCACTTCATGGGAAATAGATGGGGAAACAATGGAAGCAGTGTCAGACTTTATTTTCTTGGGCTCCAAAATCACTGCAGATGGTGACTGCAGCCATGAAATCAAAAGACACTTACTCCTTGGAAGAAAAGCTATGGCAAACCTAGACAGCATATTGAAAAGCAGAGACATTACTTGCCAACAAAGGTCCATCTAGTCAGAGCTATGGTTTTTCCAGTAGTCATGAATGGATGTGAGAGTTGGACAATAAAGGAGAACTGAAGAACTGATGCTTTCATACTGTGGTGTTGGAGAAGATTCCTGAGAGTCCCTTGGTTAGCAAGGAGATCACTCCAGTCAATCCTAAAGGAAATCAACCCTGAATATTAATTGGAAGGACTGGTGCTGAAGCTGAAGTTCCAATACTTTGGACTCCTAATGTGAGGGGCCACCTCATTTTAAAAGTCTCTGATGCTAGAAAAGATTGAGGGCAGGAGGAGAAGGGGGTGACAGAAGATGAAATGATTGGATGGCATCACTGACTCAATGGACATGAGTTTGAACAATATCTGGGAGATGGTGAAGGACAAGGAAGTCTGGCATGCTACAGTCCATGTGATTGTAGAGTCTGAGATGACTTAGTGCTTGAACAACAACAATAAACACAATAAACTTATATTTAAGAGAATAAGGCAGAGAAGAAAGGTTTAAAAAAAATCCAGGAAGGCCGAATATAGGCCTTCATAAATCTGATTTCATTCTATTCTACATATGAACTTTAAAACAATAGAATGAAATGAAATTGGCCCACTATATACTGTACCTCCACTAGCTTTGACATATATATATATATATGTCACAAGTCCATGTTGGATGGAATTGGAAATTGATGAACGTTTGACCTTCTGACACTCTAGCAAAATGCAGACTGTAAAGTATCATAAAATTTTTTGAGCTATTAGATTGTTCAAAATTAAAAGCAAGCAATGTTCTGGCTTTCCTGGTGGCTCAATTGGTAAAGAATCTGCATGCAGTGCAGGAGACCCAGGTTCAGTTCCTGGGTTGGGGAGATCCCCTGGAGAAGGGAATGGCAACCCACTTCAGTACCCTTGCCTGGGAAATTCCATGGATAGAGGATCCTGGTGTGCTGTAGTCCATGGAGTCACCAAGAGTCAGGCACAACTGAGCAACTAAGCACACACATCATGTTCTGGAAGATTTTTTTCCTAATACCATTGACAATGTAAAAATTGCCTTGCTGATGTATATTATTAACTTTTATTCCACAAACAATCTCAATAATTATTTTTGTCTAAAATTTTGTTATTCTGTCATACAATATCTGAAGCATAATCATAATCTTCCCAGATAATCATTATAATGAGTCAGTTTCCTTTCTTTCAATTCTGTTTTTTCACAACCATATTTATTTTGAACAAAATTGTATCATATGAAACTACTTTATTATATGAAATGGAAAAGGCCAGAGAGAGTCATCTACAATTCTTCTTAGTCAGTGACTCCTTCTTTAAGCTTCTTTTAAAATGTCAAATTTATATGGAAGTGAGACAATACTTTTGCTTTCTTCCATGCAATTTGAATAATGCTAAAAAACAATAGCATAATTTAATCTAGCTATAATTTTATACAGCTACATAATGTAATACAGTAGTATCTACAAAGTGACCTAATCCAATTAAAAAGACTGCTTAAGAAAAAAAGAACTTCAAAGTGACACAATTATTTGAACTTTGAAAATTGTGTGTTCTAAAATAAATAGAAGCACACAGGTAAAAATCATTAAGCATTTAAAAAGTTATGAGAACAAATAAATCTGTTTAATATATTATGGTTTCATTTATTCTGCTACTATTAATACTTTATCTCATAAAAGTGAATGCAATGATTCTAAAATATAGAAACCATGGGCAGATCTGGGCTTCAGTCATTTATTCATAGTAGATCATGAATTATGTTACAATAGAATTTGTTTTTAACTGTAAAGGCTGAATATTAAAAGGGTTAATAAAATGCTCACAATGTTTAAAGTAGCAAGATACTGAAAAATATATATACTACATATATGAAAATATATCTTCAAAAATGCTTTAAAATACTTGTCTGTTATTATTTTTCTTTATTTTTCCTCCTTTATATCCCAAAATATAATATCTAAGAAGAGAACATTCAGGTTCCAAGAAAAGGAGGATAAAAAGATTAAATAATAAGAAGCAGCCTGATAAAGTTTCTCTTACAGTTTATATGCAAGAAAAATATGAAATAGTTTCAGATTTAAAAAGAAGTGCTTTTTTCATCAAAGGGGAATAAATATGTATTGTGCTGTGCTTAGTCCCTCAGTTGTGTCTGACTCTTTTTGACCCTATGGACTGTAGCCCGCCAGGCTTTTCTATCCATGGGGATTCGCCAAGCAAGAATACTGGAGTGGTTTGCCATGCCCTCCTCCGGAGATCATCCCAAACCAGGGATCAAACCCAGGTCTCCCACACTGCAGGTGCATTCTTTACCATCTGAGCCACCAGGGAAGCCAAACACACTGGAGTGGGTAGCCTATCCCTTCTCCAGGGGATCTTCCTGACCCAGGAATTGAACCAGGAATTGAACCAGGGTCTTCTGCATTGCAGGAGGATTCTTTACCACCTGAATTACCAGGGAAGCCCTTAAACATGTATTATAGGGTTGAATAATATAAAACCTAACGAGGAATATTATATCTCAGTCTGAAATATTAACTGAGTATCTAAATACATTAACTAAAGAGACTGACAGATTTTTCAATTAAAGTTAAGCAAAAGGTAGGTAAGCAAAAGGTACTCTAATGATGTAGCTGCATCTTAGAAAACTGGAATAGAGACATGAGAAATCTAAAGAAAACAAAGTATTGGGAGCACCTGTAAGGATTATACACTTCCTACATTTTATATATTCACTTCATTATTTTACTAATTACAATTTGCTTTGTAGTTTTATGTAGAATATCAGAGCATATTGCTAACACAGAAAACCCAAGATAATTTTGAAAAGTACTGATTTTTAAAGAGCAAAAATAAGAAATCTAAGGTATTAAGGAAAAAAATACTAACATTGGGTATTACAGCCAACTAAAATAATTTGAGTATATTTGAAACTCAGAAGGCGATAATTTAGAATAATTTGAATATATTTAAAGCTCAAAAAATGTTTGACTAATCAAGCCATAAATGATAATAATGATGATAATGATAATAATAATAATAGAACCTCAATAAATAATTATCTCAATAAATTTTTCATTAGTTGTATATTAATTATGCAAAAAACAATTCAATAATAGTTTAGGAAAAACCAGTCTAACAGAGTAAAAATTCAAATTTGTTCTAATCAATATAAAATGACAGACAGCAATTAGCATGGACTTTCATTACATTCATTTACAGAGAACTCACCTGGTTGGCAATCTGCCGAGCAAGGGCATCCATCCTTGATCCTGATTCTGATATCATTTTAGCTGCATAGATCACATCAGTTGTATGCTTCAGTGGTCCTTTGCCCCTTAAAGTGAAAGAATCCATGTTTGTTGCTGTGGTTCATGCTAAGACACAAATACACACCCAGATTTGCACCTCGAAGTATAACCCATTGGCTTTCCATATTTCAGTTTTGAACAGGCCATGATTAGATTCCAGTATGATTTTTTTTTTTTTTAATGAAGACCTATTGTGTTAAGACTCAGGATATTCTTCCAAGAAGATGGACTCCATTTGATCTTTAGTCCCATGAACTTCTTACAATAAACCTCAGCCTAAAGATACTTTTGGTGGATGCAAATCTCATAAGACAAAGATATTTTCCTCATTCTAGGAGTAAAAATGAGATTTTGAACAATTTATATGTTTAACAGTACGTTTTGATTAGCAGGTATGCTTTTAATGCTCCTCTTTTTAATCCTTTTTTAATGGTCTTTAGGTTAAGTGCTCTTTATCAAATTTACTCTCCTCCACAATTAGTTCAAAGTAAAATCATAGTTGCTGTTGTTGTTCAGTCATTAAATGGTGTTCAACTCTTTGTGACCCCATGGACTATACCACACCAGGCTTACCTGTTCTTCACTGTCTCCCAGAGTTTGCTCAAATTCATGTTTATTGAGTTACTGATACTATCTAACCATCTCATTCTCTGGCACACTCTTCTTTTGCCTTCAGTCTTTCTCAGCATCAGAGTCTTTTCCAGTGAGTCAGCTCTTTGCATCAAGTGGCCAAAGTATTGGAAGTTCAGAATCAGTTCTTCCAGTGAAAATTCAGGGTTGATTTACAACTGACTGGTTTGATCTCCTTGCTGTCCAAGGGACTCTCAAGAGTCTTCTCCAGCATCACAATTCGAAAGCATCACTTCTTTGGTGATTGGCCTTCAATTGGTCCAGTTCTTACATCTGTATATGATTACTGGAAAAACCATAGCTTTGACTATATGGACCTTTGTCAGCAAAGTGGAGTCACATTACCTTGCACTGTTTCCCCACAACAGGCTGCTTCTTACTATTTGTGAGTCAAGCAAGATAAATATCCACTTCATATCTTAGTTTCCTTGGTGATACATAATAGGAGCACCCACCACATGGAGTAATTCTAGGGACCACACAAGTTAATTTCTACAAAGTGCTCAAAAAATAGCTTTAAATGAAGCAAGCATTTTAATGAGTTTTTATTTTTGTCATTGTTATTTTAAGATAGTTTTGTTTTCTAATGCCATGCAATGAAAGTTGGGTTTATTTAGGGATGTGCAGCATAGTTAAGAAGTGCACTTCTTAAATAGTTGGAATGGAATAAGGAGATATCTTTCTGTCTTTTCACCCCTCAAAAATAAATGAATCACTGACCTGAATGAATATCACTGTTCCACCTAAAACTATTCCTATTATTTCCAATATCTAATCATCTACTTAATGCCAACATACTGGCATTTCCAATTATGTGGTTTATGCTCCTTGTTCCTAGCAAAGAATAGGACCCTGAAGAAATCAGTCACTAATGCAATTGTTTTGATGCTTTCCCAGGGACAAGAAGAGTGAAGAAGGTGGGAGGAAGGAATAAGCTGGTCAGGGTGAGGAAAGGAAGATTCTGAGAGGCCAGAATACAATGGAGTTGAAAAGAAGCAGAGTAAAAACTATTTGTCCAATATTTTATTTACATCTTGGACCTATCTTGAGGGTAGATGCCCTGATGCTAAACCTAATAAGATGTGTTGTTAGAGAAAAATCCCTGTTCACTTAAGAGAACATTCTTTACTAATACAAGATAGAGGGATTCATGCAAAGGAAAATGATCAGAGTGTTGTACACCAGAAAACCTGAACATCAAATCAATAGTAACTGGTATTTCCAAAAGACCCTTTTCACTGTACTATTTTTCATACTGCCTCTCAAATTCATTATAAGCAAGTTTTCCTGTAAAAATGGAACACCATGGTTAAGATGATGAAAACCTGGCCTCAGTACATGGTTATCATATTTCTCCTCTTTGAATCTGCCAATACAGGCTGCTTTGAATTTTTTCTAAAAAAAATCACCATTCATTATTATAATTTTTTTTGCATTGCTCTTATCAAATTCACTTTATACATCAGTCAGGATTAGATGTTATGTACATGGTTATGTTCAAGAAAGGCACTGCATTTCATTATCCCTATGCATCTCCAGAGAAAGTTAAACTTACATAAAGCTGTCTAAGTTCCCGAAAGGCAGTGCATCAATTTTCAAGGTCTTAAACAATGGACAAAGGTTGTTTCTAAGAAGAGCGGCTAATGCTCACTTAGCTTAAGCAATGGACAAAGCATCCTAAGGGATGTAGCTAATGTACCCTTCCCCTCAAAATAATAAACTCCCCCATATAAAACCCTAGGCTGATGAAAAGGAAATTACCTCAAACTTTCAATACACACCTTGTTATGAGACCACTATCTTAAACACATGTAGAACTTTAAAGTAACAATAATATATTATGACAGACTACAATTATTCTCTTCCTCATGCTCCTAATTAAATGTATTGCCTGGCAAGCTTCCTACTGATTGCCAAACAAAATATACATTTTACAAATGATTCCACATTATGCCAAGTTCCAGAGGAAGCGGCAATTACTGAAACTATGATAAATTTTTAACATTCTCAGCCTGAAATGTGCTATGTAATGAAGGCTTTTTAAATTAGAAAATACATTCAAAGGTTGTTTTCTGCCTTCATTTTCATAATGGGTTCTCAGGATCTCCTGTCAGCAAATTATGTCTTAAATCATTGAGCTTGGATCGTACAAGGAAAGATACCCAGAGGAGGAGTGGGTAGGCTTCGGTGATATTTTAAGGAAACCAGAGGCCAGAAATCTTTCATAAATAGTGGTTACAATAAAAATCTATCTCTTCAAAAAGGATGGCAGATCAAGCTCTGGAGTAGACAGTTTGCCAGTTAATCATTAAATTATATGTTAGAAGGTATAATGAGAAAGGCTGCAGTAATCCAGTGATGTTGAGGCCACTGACAATTTTATTAATGCAAGTGAAAGGGATACCTTTTGAAACTTGATTTATTGGTGCAACACAAACCTCTCAGGCATTTTAGATTTGGCCCCAACCTTGAGTCTCACTCCTCTCCTTGTCCTCGCTCAGGTTTTGACATCTATCCTCCTCTCCTTTTCTTTATCATGATTAGTATGAGAAGCAAGAAGATGATATAGCTCATCAGTAACAGTTCAATTAACTAGAAATCTGGTTTAATTACAGAACCATATCATAGAAATTTTGAGGACTTATTTTGTCTTTTTTAGGGACAGAATGTCTTTGAAATGACTTGCATTTTCTGCTACTGATTAAAAATAAAACAAAAGGGTTAATTATATCTTGTGCACTTTATAGTCCCTAAATCTCTGAAGCTCCAATACTTTGGCCGCCTGATGTGAAGAGCTGACGCACTGGAAAAGATTTTGATGCTGGGAAAGGTTGAGAGCAGTAGGAGAAGGTGGTGACAGAGGATGAGATGGTTAGATGACATCACTGACTCAATAGACTTGAGTTTGAGCAATATCTGGAAGTCAGAGGAGCCTGGCATTGTGTAGTCCATGGGGTAAGAGATAATCAGACACCACTTAGAGAGTGAATAGCAATAACACATTTTTGGTAACATAGTATCATTTCCTCTATGAAGGCTGACAACTTCACCTTTAATTATTTTTTCCTCTATCTTTATATAAAATAAAACTCATGACATTGTGGTTAACTTAAGAGATGAAAACAATGATATATGATGATATACTATATATTATGATCCATAATAGTAGTTAATACATTTAGTATTTTTTATGTACTAGGTACTATCAGAGGAGAGTGAAAAGCTGGCTTAAAACTCAACATTCACAAAACTATGATCATGGCATCTGGACTCATTGGAAAAGACCCTGATGCTGGGAAAGATTGAAGACAGGAGGAGAAGGGGACAACAGAGGATAAGATGGTTTGATGGTATCACCAACTCAATGCACATGAGTTTGAACAAGCTCCAGCAGCTGGTGATGGACTGCAAAGCCTGGCATGCTGCAATCCATGGGGTTGCACAGAGTCGGACATGACTGAGGGACTGAACTGAACTCAGCTGAAGATACTATCCCAAGGGAAGCCCATGGCTCAGCAGTAAAGAATCCACTGGAGATGCAGGAGATGGTTTGATCCCTGGGTTGAGAATAACCCCTCAAAGAGGAAATGGCAATCCAGTATTCTTGCCAGGAAAATCTAATGGACAGAGGAGTCGGGCAGGCTGCAGTCCAAAGGGTAAACTGAACATACACACAAGTACTATCCCATACAAAGACTAATTTTTTAAGATATAAATTTATTTATTTTAATTGGAGGTTAATTATTTTACAATATTGTATTGGTTTTGCCATACATCAACATGAATCTGCCACAGGTATACACGTGTTCCCCATCCTGAAAACCCTTGCCACCTCCCTCCCCGTACCATCCCTCTGGGTCATCTCAGTGCACCAGCCCCAAGCATCCAGTATCATGCATCAAACCTGGACTGGTGATTTGTTTCATATATGATATTATACATGTTTCAATGCCATTCTCCCATATCATCCCACTCTCACCCTCTCCCATAGAGTCCACAAGACTCTTCAATACATCTGTGTTTCTTTTGCTGTCTCGCATACAGGGTTATCGTTACCATCTTTCTAAATTTCATATATATGTGTTAGTATACTGTATTGGTGTTTTTCTTTCTGGCTTACTTCACTCTGTATAATTGGCTCCAGTTTCATCCACCTCATTAGAACTGATTCAAATGTATTCTTTTTAATGGCTGAGTAATACTCCATTGTGTATATGTACCACAGCTTTCTTATCCATTCATCTGCTGATGGACATCTAGGTTGCTTCCATGTCCTGGCTATGATAAACAGTGCTGTGATGAACATTGGGGTACACATGTCTCTTTCAATTCTGGTTTCCTCCGTGTGTCTGCCCAGAAGTGGGATTGCTGGGTCATAAGGCAGTTCTATTTCCAGTTTTTTAAGGAATCTCCACACTGTTCTCCATAGTGGCTGTGCTAGTTTGCATTCCCACCAACAGTGTACCAACAGTGTAGTTCCCTTTTCTCCACACCCTCTCCAGCATTTATTGCTTGCAGATTTTTGGATCGCAGCCATTCTGACTGGCCTGAAATGGTACCTCATTGTGGTTTTGATTTGCATTTCTCTGATAATGAGTGATGTCGAGTATCTTTTCATGTGTTTGTTAGCCATCTGTATGTTTTCTTTGGAGAAATGTGTATTTAGTTCTTTGGCCCATTTTTTAATCGGGTCGTTTCTTTTCTGGAATTGAGCTGTATAACTTGCTTGTATATTTTTGAGATTAGTTGTTTGTCAGTTGCTTCATTTGCTATTATTTTCTCCCATTCTGAAGACTAATTTTTATAATAATTCTATAAGTTTAGAATTATCCTTATCCTTATCTTACAGATGAGACATTTGAGGGATGGAGACATTAAATATATATTTTATCAAGTTTCACAGCTAATAGGTATTGGAGACAGGATCTGAACTCATGCATTCTGGCCATAGGATCTTTTGTAATGACCAGTCTACCCTATTTCCAGTGAAATATACTAAGATGACTCTAAAATATTTTAAAAGGTCTCCTTAGACATTGGTACAAGTTACCAAGATCGAAACAGAGAGCAAGTGGCAAGGTGGCTCCCCAACAGTGATTTACTCCTACACAGCAACCTCAAGGAACACAAACCAAATCTGTGTCCCAGTCCCAATTAAATAAAAATGAACTACATAACATAGGCTTTTTGCGTTTTATCAAATTGTTGAAATAGCACTAGTAGCCTACAGTCTTGATATTTCTTCCTTGAGATATTACAACTTTTATTACTGATCTTAGTACCCTCTCTCTTTCTCCCTGGATTCTAATCACTAAATTCAAACCTCAGTTATTATAAATGCCATACTAGACAAGAGACTGAATGCTGATTTTATTTATAACAAATAGATTGCTATATTATAAATCATTTTCTTACCTGAGAATCTCAGTTTTAGACATAGTTATTTAGACTTAGTTTAGACATGGTTATTTCATTCTAACACTGAAATTTAGTGCTGCAATAAAGTAGAGTGAAATTAATATAGACTTGAGAAATACATTTTGTCTTCATCCTAATACTTATTAGATATGAAGCTTTAGGTAAATACTTTGTTGGCCTGAGCTTATTGTATCTTTGTTAAAGTAATGATGGTGTTACTTGCCACACAGTCAGGATGCATAAAATTATGTATTTTACCCAATATTGGGCACTCATTAAGTGCTCAGCCGATTTTACTTTTTATTTTTCTAATGCCTTTACAAAGGATATTTGATTAAAATGTACCCTTTTTATTTTCAGAATTATAGCAATTGACACACAGTACAAACTGACTTGAGTTTCTTGCTGACAATGTAACTCTGTATAGCCTTGTCCATAATATTTCACTAATAGAAAAACAATACAAATATAAACCTGTAAGTTTTGTCTGTGTATACTTGTTATTGTTGTTCAAGATTGTCCTTAAACTCCATATAGAGAGTTGAATTACATTTAATGATAGATCTTTTGGTGCTATAAATATCCCAAGATTAATGATTTAGCTCTACAAGGGTACTGGCAGAATTCTCTTACTTGTAGCTCTGACTTCAGATACAAAAGAAAAAAGTAATTATCATGGAAGCAGCTGAAAATGATGAGATAAAGAGAGGTACCAGACTCAAACAAGGACATACTGTTCCTCTACTATTCAAATATGAAACTTTAATTAGTCAACTCTCTCCCTCTGGATGTTACTTTCCTTGTAAAGTGTCATTCTCAAGTTTTGAGGACCCTGTAAAAGTCCTTGAAAATAAGCTAGTGAATTATCAGCTAGCAATCATCCTGAGTAATTAGTATCCTGAGGAATCTTTGAGATTCAAGTCTGAAAAAGGTGTTGCCCCATGAAAGAAGGAAAATACTGTCTGAACATTGCATATGTATATGTATATTTTTTCATTTTGCTCCTCTCATTCCATATTATTCAGAAGAGCCTGGCTGCTATCAGAACAACATAAAAGTATCTTAAGGGCTTAACACAATAAAGGTTATTCCTCTAGCATATCACAGTCAAGGTGGATTGTGGGGTGATGGTTCATGTTCCACATAGTCATTTAAGAACTCAGACTCCTTCTCATAATAAAGATAACCTAACATCTACGGCTGCATAGCCCTCAGAAGAATTCATTGGAACCAGACATCTGACATGGAAAATGAGTGAGGGTTTCATGGGAAATCTTAGATATAAGGATAAAAATTAGAACATATCACTACTACCTGTGTTCTATAATCTAGACACATAGATAACTGCAGATAAAGCTGGAAAAAGCATTCTATTTGGACACAGGAAAAAAAGAAAACAGGGTTTTATGAACTCACAGCATTTCCTCTATATATAGTCGCAGGGGTGCTAAAATCTGCTATCTTCTTTTGTCACTTTTACAACAGAAGTCCATGCTCCCTGTGAAGGTAATTTTGGATGTCACCAAGTAGGTGGGGAAAAAAAATTGGGAAAATCCCAAGTGTCTTCACCAATACAGCTGAAATTATAAGAGATATACTTTGCCTGGGCAGAGGACCAAATCTATTTTTTGTTTTGCAAATGTCACAGTGTAGATGGTATATTATTAACAGTAAAAATTACATAAGTTTAACTTTATGCATGGTGATAATCAGTTCAGTTCAGCTCAGTCGCTCAGTCGTGTCCGACTCTTTGTGACCCCATGAATTGCAACACGTCAGGCCTCCCTGTCCATCACCAACTCCCGGAGTTCACTCAGACTCACGTCCATCGAGTCAGTGATGCCATCCAGCTATCTCATCCTCTGTCATCCCCTTCTCCTCCTGCCCCCAATCCCTCCCAGCATCAGAGTCTTTTCCAATGAGTCAACTCTTCACATGAGGTGGCCAAAGTACTGGAGTTTCAGCGTTAGCATCTTTCCTTCCAAAGAACACCCAGGACTGATCTCCTTTAGAATGGACTGGTTGGATTTCCTTGCAGTCCAAGGTGATAATAGCTTTTTGTATTCAATGTTGTATTTATTAATGAAACAAAAATAAGGCTCATTTTAGAGATCATTTTGGGCATCGGCCTAGGGAGAATACTTCTAAAGTTATTAGTACTATTTTAATATTATTGTTGCTACTGCAGTTGTTGTTGTTTGTGTGTATATAGACTCTGTGTGTGTGTCTGAAGTAGGAATACCCTTCCTCATATGCACAAATTAATTTAAAAAAAACTTGAGACATAAATCTTTTATCTATTCTGAGCTTTTATTTTTCTAATTTACTCTCCACCTAGCAGTGTTGTTTCAAATCCTAGACAGACTTACAAGTCAGAGGAGACTTCATGGCATACCCTTAAAGGACCAAAACCACTAAACATCTAGGTGGATGCAGAAGAAGAATTAGAATTCTTTAATTACAATTCTATAGAGATATAATTTATTTATTTGTAGCAAAGAAGAGGTCACCTGGAAAGATATTTTTATTTTTGTGTTCAGTAATTCAGGTCGACAACCTTCTTCAGTTCTTCCTGTGAAGATTTTACTATTTTCTTGTGTAATTTTTTTCACCGAAAGCATATATAACCAAACTTTGATGTGCTTACTATGTTCCAAACACTGTTAAGTTAGTCAGTTTTCCGCATCCAGCACTGCTGCATAATATTGTGCAGAATGTTCGCTGCACAAATTTAAGAGTTGCCATTCCTACCATGAATACTCCCATAATTGTGCATATACTAATTTATGCAGCCTTACATACTCATTCTGCTCCTAGAATCCATTCTGTTGAAGTTCAAAGTCCCTTAAATTTTCTCCAAGTTAATATATGAATATCAGTTGGTCTAAATCTAAAAGCAAGGAATTCAGAGCCAATTAAAAATAAATCATGGAGGTGGAAACATCATCATAAGTTTTCTGTTAGCATATATCTTGAAGCATGGAATTCAATGGATGGTTCTGAATTGAGGGAATGATTCATAAGCTCCAAAAAAATATACAAGGATAGAGATTCTCAGCTGTTATTCTGAATGGGGTCTTATTAAAGCATCAATCTATCTATCTGAACATTCCCAAGGATTATGAAATAAATAATTTCTTCTCAATTCATTTTTTATCAGTAACCTAACATTATCTTTCTCCCCCCCCCCTCTTTTTTTTTCACTCTACTTGAGGCTAAAAGCAAATATACTGAGGGGAAAAGAAAGTCGCAATTGTTGGATTTTTTTTTCCCCTTCTCAATTGGACTTTTGAGTTTTGGTTTGGAGAGAGATGTAATCTAGTGGTGGAGGCCCATAATTGACCATCAGAAGTTTTCTAGAACCTACAGTGGAGCCAGTAATGTTCATTTGAAAACCACAGCACTGCTGAAAATTGTGGTATATAAGTATTAGCTTTTTCTAGTGACCTCAGCCCAATTTTTGGTTTATTAACTTAATATTCCACCTAAAGATCATAGACATCTTAGAAACTTTGCTACTATCCATCATTTTTCTGGTGACAAGGACATTCTTGTATCAGCCTAAAGAGGAAACAACAGTTGGTAGTTTCATGGCTGCTGATTCTCACTGCTCCCTCTTTACCCACACCTGGCATCACTCTTTTATCAAATATTCTCTTAATCTTTCTTCAAGCGGAGTCTTTGTATTCATTTCCTGTTGCTGCTGAATGAATTGTCACAAACTCAGTGGGCTTCTCTCACAGCTCAGAGGTAAAGAATCTGCCTGCAATGCAGAAGACCTGGGTTCGATCCCTCGGTTGGGAAGATCCCCTGGAGGAGGGCATGGCAACCCACTCTAGTGCTCTTTCCTGGAGAATCCCATGGACAGAGGAGCCTGTTGGGCTACAGTTCATAGGGTCACACAGAGTCAGACATGACTAAAGCGACTAATCAGCAGCAGCAGTGATTTAAGACAACACAAATGGTGTTGTACAGTTGCAGAAGTCAGAAGTTCTAAAGAACTTTCACTAAAGTCATGGGGTTGGCAGGGCAGGACCTTTCTGGAGGCTGTAAAGGGAGAATCCATTCCTTTGCCTTTTTCAACTTCTAGTGGCCCTGAGCTGTGGCTCCTTCCTCCATCTTCTGAGCACATCACTGCAGTTGCTATTTCTGTCATTGCTTTGATGACCTTCTCTTTTCTGGTTTCTTGTTTCTTCTAGTAAGGACCTCTGTGATTACATCAGGTTGACCCAGATAATCCAGGATAATTTTCACATCTCAGTATCCCTGATGTAATTACACAGACAAAGTCTCTATTGCCACTGAAGGTAACAGTTGCCGGTTCTGAGGATTAGAAGGGGGACACCCCAGAGAACCATTATTCAGGCTGCTGCAGTCCTCAAGATTCATGACCAAGTAGTCAGACTTGGCTCCTATGAGGATTTCCCTGGACTTAGACAAATCAGCGTCAACAAATTGAAAGAGATCTGGCAGTTGCTTCTCCAGCTTGCAAGTTATTTCTTTTTACAACTGCTAGTGAAACTTTCAGGTTCTTGGTTCTTAATTGATTGCTTGCTCTATATTCCTCTTCCTATAATTCATTTCAAAAGGTGGGGCCTGAAGAAATTCAAAGATCTGGGAAAACCAGTTACCCAGAGAGACTATTTTTCTTCCTGGTGCTGCTCCTTCCTCATTCAGGACACAGTAATTTTAGTGTACTCTCTCTCCTCTTGGGGCTGTCCATGAAAACACACACATCCATTGCTTGAAAGTACGTCAAGTCTACCATGGAGTGAAATAAGTGGAGAAGTCCTAGTCTGTGGGAGATAGGGAACATTTCTCAGGTGATTATTATAAATATTCATTTTTTTCTTTCAGACCTACAGGTCTTGAAAATTCTGAAACATATTTTCATAAGATATTCAGAAACTGTACCTGCTGCTTATGTTAAGGGGTCATTTTGGGACATTAGATTGAAATCATTTAAGAAACCTCTTGGAAGCAATCAGTTAAGAAACTGAAATATGGGATACATTTCTCAGTGGTGGTTCTCCAGACTCACATGGGTGGTGAAAACTGACAAGGAAATCCATTTGTATGTGTCGTCATGCATGGGAAAGTAACCCCTGCAGCAGCAGCAACCCCTGCATCACCACCAAAAACTAGGACTGTTAAGTCATTTTTCATCGATACTTTGTTAGGACATAATGGGAAATCTGTACTCAGCACCAGCATTTGAAAACAGGTCTTTTTCTCGCCTTCTACACATTACTTCTCTGAGTGCACACATTAATCAAAGCCAATGTACTGTAAATACAATCACACTCTCCAACTGTGGGAGTCCCTCTTTTTCCTGTTGGCAGTGGCCTCGGCATTAATCATGTACACAATCTCTTACAGAGCCTGGGCACTTTTTCCCAGCTTCCCCTTAAACCACTGTGATATAAGGACTGCTCCTATTCCTTTTATATTGGACCAAATGTTATGGGTTTCATTTTCAATTTATGCAAATAATACTATTTAGCTTTTAATATTTCATGTTTGACCTTCTTAAAACCAATATACCAACTCACTTTCTAATCTGGTCATGGCCTGATGTTATCCTAGGGTCCAGTTGAAGAAGCATAGAGAAGGTAAAAAGGCCACTAATTTAGTAAAGACTTCCCTCATAGCTCAGTTGGTAAAGAATCTGCCTACTATGCAGGAGACTCTGATTCAATTCCTGGGTTGGGAAGATCCCCTGGAGAAGGGATAGGCTACCCACTCCAGTATTCTGGCTTGGAGGATTCCATGGCTGTATAGTCCATGGGGTTGCAAAGAGTCAGACACGACTGAGCGCCTTTCACTTCTATTTTCATCCCAGTTAACAGATTGAGTATAGAGGGTGTTCAAGAGTCTGGCTTGCCACCAGTATCTGGCCTTGATGCTTTGGAGATGATAAAAACTGACAGTAAGGGACTTCCCTCATGGTCCAGGGGCTAGGACTCTGTGCTTCCCAAAGCAGGGGGCCAGTTTCAATCTCTGGTTAGGGAACTAGACCCCATATGCCAAAACTAAAACTTCAGATGCTGCAATGAAGTTAGAAGATCAAGCGTGCCGCAAATAATATCTGGTACAGTTAAAAAAAAAAAAAAAAACACCTGCCAGTTAATCTTTGGCATGCTCTCCCACCTCTATTCTAGTCAGATATAGCTGCATTTTATTAAATTTTAGAACACTGCAAGGCCTACCATTGGCCTTGGGCTTATTGGGCTTATTCACACTGAGTGTGACGAGATCTACTGGTTTATGTAGCTAGTCTTCTTGCTAATGTGCCATTGTTGCTGCTCTCCATTGATTTACACACCATATTACATTATTTTATTGTAAAGTAACCCCAAAATGGTTTTTATTTAAGTAAAGGGTATGACTTAAAAACTTGAATGAAATAGCCAGCTCTAGTTTAGAAAAATATAGTATTTTTTACTTTCTCCCCCTGTCAGGTGTAATATTCAACTATTTAACTAACGCTATGTGAGACAACAGGCTTAATGTCTTTTGAAGTAAAAGTTTAAACAATATTATTGTCAAACAGTAGTCATCCAGTACCATGTTCAGCTGTGTGATCCTTCTCTTGTCTGTAGGTGATGGCCTTTGCCCAAAAATTGTCTCTTGCCATGGGGATAAAATAAACGCATGCCATAGCCAGGTATTTGAATCTGTTTTTATACTGGATGGCTCCATGGAGAAAGTCACATGGTCATATCAGATGGAACCGTATTATAAGGACTATTTTAGACTAGTTTAGAATTGTATACTTAATGACATTTCTTTTTAAACCAAAATTACAATAGAAACACATAGAAACGTCCGAGCTGAGACCTCCATACCTCCATTCCTTTTTCTCTATAACTTTCTAGATCCTGTTGCTCTTTTTTCAGAGTGAGTGCTTTGGTGCTGCCCCCGTGGGGTGCCTTGGATCATGGTGTCAGGATGTATCCCACCACACATCTCCTCCACCCTTTTCTGCATGGGGTCTATTTCATTCAAGGCCTGCCAGTTCTCTCTTTCTGAAAATAGGCCTCAAAGGTTTCCAAGAATTCTTTTGAAAACTTTAACTGTGGCATGTGAGCATACTGAACTTGACTGCAATAGTTGCCTTTCTCTCCAGCTTAGAACTCCTCTCCAAACCCATGCTTCTTTTTTGAAAATGTTCTCTGAAATGTGAGACACTGGGATTCCAATTAAGTGGGGGTTATTTAGGAAGGGAAAAATAGGAAATGAGGAAGTCAATGGCCACGATAGTTCAGTTACTCTGAATAAAATCCAAATTTGCAGCTCTCGAGAGGAAGCTCATAGAATGTATTTCTGTGGTTTAGACTCTGGTGCTGAATACCTTTTTTCTCCTCCCTCAATAGGGAAAAAGCGACATTTTTCCCAGAGGCTAAAATCATTAAGATTGTGTCTGCTCCATGGGATTAGCTCCAAGAAAGCTAATATGCTTACGCTAGGAGCTGGCATTCTCAAGACATCCCCTCTTCATATTGAAGTTATGGTGCTTTATTCGGCAAAACATTCATAGTTACAACCAAATAGGTTGCTTTGCACCTTTATAAATCCTGCTCTGTCAAGCACAGAATGAGATAACACATGTTTTACCTCCACTTCCTATATATGCATATTTATTTATGTTACATGTATACTATAGTGCTAATAAATTATGTCTATTACAAAACATATACAAAAATTTAAATTATAAAGAGATCAATTACAGATAAAAGAAACTGCTTTAAATATCTTGCTAATGATAATGTCACTAAAACAATCTCAAGATGTAATATTCCCTTTAGGAGAAATTTAACATGAATATTGCTACTGCTAAGTCACTTCAGTCGTGTCTGACTCTGTGTGACCCCATAGACGGCAGCCCACCAGGCTCCCGCAGCCCTGGGATTCTCTAGGCAAGAACACTGGAATGGGTTGCCATTTCCTTCTCCAATGCAGGAAAGTGAAAAGTGAAAGTGAAGTCGCTTAGTCATGTCTGACCCTCAGAGACCCCATGGACTGCAGCCTACCAGGCTCCTCTGTCCATGGGATTTTCCAGGCAAGAGTACTGGAGTGGGTTGTCATTGCCTTCTCTAAACACAAATATTAGGGAAGTAAATTCATAGTTCAAACAGTCTTCTTAATAATTAATTTTATTGAGCCAGTTCTTATCAATTTTGATTAGATCACCAGTGATTTTTCTTTGTAATGTGGCTCACCAATATCTCCTAGGAATAAGAGAATTGTCAACTCTGGCATCCTGTTTTCTGTTTGAGCTTGTCTTCTAATGATCCTCAATGTTTTCATTGATTTTGTTTGTTTTATCTGAAAAATTTTTAAAAATGTATCCTATTTAGTGAAGGTTAGCTTCACTAAAACTAGATAATGCAATTCATAAACCCAGTTAATCAGGGATACATTGTGACATGTTGAAAGCTACTGAACAAGTGAAGGCACCATAATCAGTCCTTTTATGCTGCAGAAAGCTCTTGCAAGGGACCAGTCAATCATTTTTTTAATACCATTAAGGATACAATTCTTCTGTTTTGATAACAAAAAAATACAATAAAATTGCAAATATTTTATTTTCCCTGTCCAGTAGAGTATCTCATGGCCCAAATTTACTATTTAAAGGTGTAGCTCAAATGATATTTTTTTCCATAAAACCTTTCTTTTTGACCAACGCAGGAGATAAATATTTGATTCCTATGAGCATTCCTACCATCTTGCCTGTACATCTTTTAGAATTGATTCAAGGACAATTCATGTTTGGGTTTCCTAGTGCATCTGCATGCAGGCAGAACAGTGAGGAGACCAGTCATGGACATACATATCATTTGCTGTTTAGTTGCTAAGCCACGTCTGGCTCTTTGCCACCCAATGCACTGTAGCCCACCAACCTCCTTTGTCCATGGCATTTCCCAGGCAAGAATACTGGAGTGGGTTGCCATTTACTTCTCCAGGGGATCTTCCTGACCCAGGGATCTAACTCATGTCTCCTGCAGGGGCAGGTGGATTCTTTCCCACTAAGCTACCTGGGAAGTCATTATATATCATAGTTCTTCCAAAAATACATGTCTGAAGAGATAAGTGAATCAACCCCTCTACCCTAGTTGCAAATAAACTTTATAATTTTGACTTATATATTCTTGCCTCTATTAAGTGTTATCAAATGATAGATTATTAGAAGATATGCAAAGAGGAGTTAAAAATGAGAAAAGAGTTATTTTTTAAAAGATTCAAAATAAATATCAAATTCACAGTGGATAACCATCTTTGAATAACTGTAATTAGGCAATGGGTGATTATCCTAAGACAGTTTTTATTCTAAAATTTTTAATGTGCATACATGTATAATTCAACATATTATACTCATCTATATATAATATATCTTCCTTCTCCTCTTCTAAATTAGTTCCAGATATAAACTATGCATGACCAGAAGGATATGTTTTTATTTCTCATTTTAGATACTGGATGTTGGGAAAGAAATCATTATGGTCGTTAGAGAACAACTAAAAATGTTTATTCCTGTGAGAACAGATGCTATAGTAAAGACAACAGGAATTATTTTTAGGGTTTTTTTTTAGAGCAGCAAAGAACTAAAGGTGAAGGGTGAATTCAAACTGAAGACCAACAAACATTATTGCAGATGAAAAAAAAAAAAAGAAGTTCAAGGAACAAAAGACCAAACTTACTTTTAAATACAGCTACTATTTCTGGAAGCATGGTAAATACTTCAAGGGTTGAAAACTCCAGGTTTTGCTCTGTTGTCTGAGAGTTGAGCATGGGCACCCTTTATATTTTCCCACATACTCAGATGACTCCCAAGGATCACCAAAGTGAGATTAATGATTTAATTTTCTTTTCAAAGTTTATGTTCTCTTCCTTAAGCCATACACATAACTAACTGTGGGAAAAGTGTACCAGGTCAGACTGGTAGAATTGCAAAGGTTCCCACTGGATTTAATGGGAAAAAAGTAAAGGGGAGTCAAATCATTTAAACTGCTGCTTATACTGAGAATTCTGAAGGCCATGCCCACTACCAGAAGGGGGTCTCCTGCTATAGTCTGTCTCTTGGAAATAAAATTTCGTATCAACCACCTGAGAAGAGATTCTTAGTAAGCACTAACATATATCTTTGCTACAGTTTCTAAATTAACAATTATTAGATTCAGAACATAATGTCTCTGACTGTTGGACTAGCTTACCATTTGCATGAGATGACACTTTGTTTCAGCTAATTCTCTGTTGGATAGAAACATACATCTCTATTTCATCTCTGACTTCATACAATCTATGAAATAACAATAATCTCAGATATGCAGATGACACCACCCTTCTGGTAGAAAGTGAAGACGAACTAAAGAGCCTCTTGATGAAAGTGAAAAGGAGAGTGAAAAAGCTGGCTCAAAACTCAACTTTCAGAAAACTAAGATCATGGCATCTGGTCCCATCACTTCATAGCAAATAGATGGGGAAGAAATGGAAATAGTGACAGACTTTATTTTCTCGGCCCCCCAAAATCACTGTAGATGGTGACTGAAGCCATGAAATTAAAAGACGCTTACTCCTTGGAAGAAAAGCTGTGACCAACCTAGACAGCATATTAAAAAGCAGAGATATTACTTTGCCAGCAAAGGTCAGTTTAGTCAAACCTGTAGTTTGTCAAGTAGTCAAGTTTGGATGTGAGAACTGGACTATAAAGAAAGTTGAGTGCCAAAGAATTGATGCTTTTGAACTGTGGTTTGGAGAAGACTCTTGAGAGTCCCTTGGACTGCAAGGAAATCAAACCAGTCAATCCTAAAGGAAATCAGTCCTGAATATTCATTGGAAGGACTGATGCTGAAATTCCAATACTTTGACCACCTGATGTGAAGAGCTGACTCTTTCGAAAAGACCCTGATGCTGGGAAATATTGAAGGCAGGAGGAGAAGGGGACAACAGAGGATGAGATGGTTGGATGTCATCACTGACTCGATGGACAAGAATTTGAGCAAGCTCCAGGAGTTGGTGATGGACAGGGAAGCCTGGTGTGCTGCAGTCCATGGAGTCACAAAGAGTCGGACAAGACTGAGTGACTGAAGTGAACTGAAAACTTTGAAATGGATGAAGCCCCAAGATAGGAATCTCAGACTACCTTATCACCATAGGTTTCACTTACAAATTTCCATAGGTACAACTAATTTCTCTCTTACTTGTTCTTTTTAAAAATATACATATATATAGTTGATTTATAGTATTATATTAATATAGTATTATAGTAGTTATAGTATAGTAATTATAATTATATAAATATAATTATATAAATATAATTATATATATATAATTATATAATACTATAAATCAACAAAGATCAGGGCATCCGGTCCCATCACTTCATGGGAAATAGATGGGGAAACAGTGGAAACAGTGTCAGACTTTATTTTTTTGAGCTCCAAAATCACTGCAGATGGTGACTGCAGCCATGAAATTAAAAGACGCTTACTCCTTGGAAGAAAAGTTATAACCAACCTAGACAGCATATTCAAAAGCAGAGACGTTACTTTGCCAACTAAGGTCCGTCTAGTCAAGGCTATGGTTTTTCCTGTGGTCATGTATGGATGTGAGAGTTGGACTGTGAAGAAGGCTGAGCGCTGAAGAATTGATGCTTTTGAACTGTGGTGTTGGAGAAGACTCTTGAGAGTCCCTTGGACTGCAAGGAGATCCAACCAGTCCATTCTGAAGGACATCAGCCCTGGGATTTCTTTGGAAGGAATGATGCTAAAGCTGAAACTCCATTACTTTGGTCACCTCATGCGAAGAGTTGACTCATTGGAAAAGACTCTGATGCTGGGAGGGATTGGGGGCAGGAGGAGAAGGGGATGACAGAGGATGAGATAGCTGGATGGCATCACTGACTCGATGGATGTGAGTCTGAGTGAACTCCGGGAGTTGGTGATGGACAGGGAGGCCTGACATGTTGCAATTCATGGGGTCACAAAGAGTCGGACACGACTGAGCAACTGAGCTGAACTGAACTGAATTATAGTATTAATATAGTATTATATTCAGGCATATAAAATAGCTATTCAATACTTCTATGGATTAAACTCTGCTTATAGTTATAACAAAAAATGGCTATATTTCCATTTACAAATACAAACAGTATTTGTCTTTTTCTGTCTCTGTACATGTGTATACATATATATATATATGTATACACATACCACATTTTCTTTAACTAGTCATATGTTGATGGACCCTTAGGTTGCTTCTATATATTGGCTTTTGTACATAATAATGCTGCTCCAAACAGCAGGGTGCATCTTTTTAAATTACGTTTTTTCATTTCCTTTCAATATATACCCAGGAGTAAAACTGCTGGATCATATAGTAGCTCTATTTTTAGTTTTTCAAGGGAACTTCAAACCGTTTTCCATAGCGGGTACAACAATTCACGTTTCTACCAACAATGTAATAAGGTTCCCTTTTTCCACATCCTCTCCAACATTTGTTATCTGTAGACTTTTTGATGACAGCTACTTTGACAGGTGTGAGATGATACCTCATTGTGGTTTTGATTTGCACATCTTTGATAATTAGAGATGTGGAGATATTTATATGTGTCTGTTAGCTATCTGTACATGTTCTTCAGAAAAAATGTCTATTCTGGGCTTCTGTTCATTTTACAATCAGATGGTTCATTTTTTATATTGATTTGTATGTGTTATTTATATCTTTTGGATACTAACTCCTTCTCCTTCATATTATTTGCAAATATTTTCTCCAATTCAGTTGTCTTTTCATTTTGTTCATGCTTTCCTTTGCTGTGCAAATGAAAAGTTTAATCAGGTCTCCTTTATTTTTGTTTCTTTTGCCTTAGGAGACAGAACCAAAGGAAAAAAAAAAAAAACCAAATGAACAAACATTGCTACAATTTATGTCAACATGTTCTCTCTATTCTCTCCTGAGAGTTTTATAGCTTCAGGTCTTACATTTTTGTCTTCAATACATTTTGAGTTTATTTTGTTACATGCTTTGATAGTATGCTATAGTTTTATTCTTTTACATGAGGCTGTCCAATTTTCTAAGAAACATTTATTAAGAGAATGTTTCTCCACTGCATACTCTTGCTGCATCTGTTGTAGATTAATTGAACATGAATATGTAAGTTTATTTCTGGCTTCTTTATTCTATTCCATTGATTGATATGTCTGCTTTTGTGCCAGTACCATGCTATTTGATTACGATAACTTTGCAGTTTAGTCTGATATCAGCGAGTGTGATACCTCCAGATTTGTTGTTTGTTTTCTTAAGATTGCTTTGACAATTTGGAGTCTTTTGTGGTTCCACATACATTTTAGAATTATTTTTTTCTAATTCTATGAAAAATGTCCTGGGTATTTTGAGAGAGATTGTATTAAATCTGTAGATGGCTTTGGGTAGTACTGACTTTTTAACAGTATTGTTTGTTTCCAATTTATAAGCATGAGATATCTTTCCATTTCTCTATATCATCTTCAAGTTCCTTCCTCAATGTTTAAAATTTTCAGAGTGTAGGTCTTTCACCTCCTTGTTTGAGTTTATTTCCAGGTATTTTATTCTCTTTGATGCAATTCTAAATGATTGTTTTTCTGCTTTCTCTTTCTGATAGTTCATTATTAGTGTACTTTCTCTTTTGTTTTGCCTTCCCATTTCCTTGTTAGTTAAATCTGAATGCATCTGTTAATTTTACTTGTTGATTAAACAGATTGCTCATCCTTAATATCACAGAAGTTTAATGTTACCCATACTAATAAATTGCGGCTGTATGGCATTTTATAAATTAAAAAGCCCATTCCTACAGGTTATTTAATATGTGGAACAAACTTGCAGTATAGTAATGACAATGTTTATCAGACCCAATTATGAAAGAAAATACTGATCTTTATATAAGCTAGTGGCTCAGTCAAGCTTCATATTCCAGAATTCGCAAAACAGGGGTTAGCCAACCCAATGCTTCTGATTCTTTCTCTATGTTTAGGCTATCCAAGGTTGCCAGTTTTTAAAAAATTTCTCTTTGAGGGCAGAAAAGAAATACAGGTCCTCTTTCTCCTGTGTCAAATAATTAAATATTCCGGTTTTCCAAAGACTTCTTATGAAAAGCTATTTCAGTTCCATGAAGGTTGTTAATTAGTGATGTGTTTGACAAATAATTATTGATTATGTGTGAGGTACTTTCCTAGGCAATATGACAGATAGATTAAACTGGTATAGCCCCTGTTCTATGATACAGAGTGACAGAATGGAAATGTCACTCTAATGGAAGGACCATTTGAACAAGGCTGTCTTCTCTGTTTTATTTCAAGCATTATAAATGTAAAACTAGAAAAAAAAATAGTCCATTTAGTCATCTGTTCATTCTGAATTTATTCAGTAAATATAACTACTGACCAGAATTTTTCCTGGGCATTTGGATTCTTGAAGCTTGAAATCTAATAGGAGATGTAGTTAATTGAAGAAATAAACAAATAAAACCAAGAAATATGATAAAATACTTGATCGGAACAGCAGGGAATATTAGTTGAAGAAGTAATCTGTACTAAGACAGGTATAAGTATACAACAAAAGTTGAATATAGAAAAGAAAAAAGATGACTTTTACATTTTAAAGTCTTGCTGAAGTTATATAAGTGATTCACAGAATATTTTAAAAATAGCTAATTTCTGTCTTCAGTAAGTACTATAAACCACACATAATGATATTAAGGATAAAACTAAGTAAAATGAGGCCAGTGAATGAAAAATAGATAATCAGAGTGGACATGAATCATGATACTTCATAATTACAAATGCCTTTGAAATATACAATTATAGAAACTAATAGCTGAAAGGGAACTAGATGACTAATTAGTCTGGGTTCTCTCAACTGTGGAAATAATTCCTACAATCTCCATGACTAATAGTTATCTACTTTCTGACCTCATATTTTCACATAGGGGCCCATAACTACAAAGGACAGAGGTTTTTGGTGAGATTGGCAGCTTTAACTATTAGCTATTTATTTAAATTGAACAAAAATCTGCTTAATTCTTCACACTAGCCCTAGATCTTCTGTCTGGGTTTGTCACACAGCAGGCATGTCCTACAAGAATGAAGTATTAGGCTCAGATATTTGGCATGTTTGTTAAGACACCATTGCTTGTTCTGGTAAATACATTATAGAATGTGGAGGAAGAAAAAGAACACTTAAAAAACTGAACACAATAAACAAAGAAAATAAAGAAACTTTTCTTCATATAAAAGAGGAATAATAATGTTGATAATCAAACCCAAACTAGGGAGGAAGAAAAGAAGTAAGTGGAAAAATGCCTGATGCCACAGTGATGAGTGAGGCAGATCTGGAAGCACATGTTCCACAGTGTTCTTGTCAAAACTCACCTCAACCACTGAGAGAAGACAGCATAAGTGTTGGAAGAACAAACTGAGCCCTCTCAGATAATTACAGTGACAGACAGCAGCTAACAAAGGAAGAAATTGTAAAAGGCTTAAGGTTGAGTTTCTATGAAGAGCTGAGGTGTCAGAATTGACACCGTGCAAAAAGAAGCTGTGGAAATCTGGTGGCTTTGCAGAAAGAGAAGTAAGGAGGAAGAGAGAAGAGGAATGAGGAAGAGAAACAGTAATTTTTGTATTTCAACCTTCAGTCAAAAATAAATTTATAGTAAATTTATTGCTTTAATATAGAACTCAATGTTTTAGGATTTAACCATTAGTATGGATAAAAATCCACAGCTAATACATGGACATAGGTATAAATTTCATGGCCTTATCATTTTTTAAACTTTTACTATGGTTAACTTTCCATCATCTACAAGTATGTGTGTATATGTGAGTGTGTGTGTCTATCTATTTCTGACTCTTTTCTCTGTTAACAAATTTTCCCTCCTGACAGACAATATTCAGGCTATATCAAGCCTAGGTAGCACTCCGAACGTTTCTCCCTCAGTTGTTTGTTTTGACACCATCCTTGAATTTTTATACTGCTCCATTTAATGAGTGGTTTTTACCTCTGCCAAAATTGATGCTGTCAACACCAGGAGTCTGGATACCCACGTCAGTTTGCTGTAATCATGAGAGGTGACATGGGGACAGGAACCACCTATAATGTCTCTGCTTAAACTCTGAAAGCACCAGATTTCACCTCTTTAAAAAGAGCATAGGATATCATTCTTACCCATCTCATGGAAGGAAGAATTTCTAGAGTTTAATGGGTTAATGAATGTGAAAGTACTTTGTGTAACTCAAATTTCTGTACAGATATATAGACTATTATTAATAATATCTGCAACTACATTGGAATTTTGGGGGACAAATACTTTAACAATCCATCAAAGTTAACTGACAAAAATTCTCTTGAATTGATACTTGCCTAATCCTCTTGATGAAAGTGAAAGAGGAAAGTGAAAAAGTTGGCTTAAAGCTCAACATTGAGAAAACCAAGACCATGGTATCCAGTCTCATCACTTCATGTCAAATAGATGGAGAAACAATGGAAACAGTGGCAGACTTTATTTTTGGGGGCTCCAAAATCACTGCAAATGGTGACTGCAGCCATGAAATTAAAAGACACTTACTCTTTGGAAGGAAATTTATGACCAACCTAGACAACATATTAAAAAGCAGAGACATTACTTTGCCAACAAAGGTCCATCCAGTCAAGGCTATGGTTTTTCCAGTAGTCATGTATGGATGTGAGAGTTCGACTGTAAAGAAAGCTGAGCATCGAAGAATTGATGCTTTTGAACTGTGTTGTTGGAGAAGACTCTTGAGAGTCCCTTGGACTACAAGGAGATCCAACCAGTCTATCCTAAAGGAGATCAGTCCTGGGTGTTCATTGGAAGAACTGATGTTGAAACTGAAACTGAATACTTTGGCCACCTGATGCGAAGAGCTGACTCATTTGAAAAGACCCTGATGCTGGGAAAGATTGAAGGCAAGAGAAGAAGGGGACCACAGAGGATGAGATGGTTTGATGGCATCACTGACTCAATGCACATGAGTTTGAGTAAACTCTGGGAGTTGGTGATGGACAGGAAGGCCTGGCATGCTGCAGTCCATGTGGATGCAAAGAATCGGACATGACTGAGCGACTGAAATGAACTGAACTGAACTGAATATATAAATGTACATAGGCAATTTTCTATATCTGGAGTTATACTAAGAAAAATAACCACATTTATACAATAAAATAACCTCTCCACTCAACTGTGGATAGAGAACATATTTGGTCTTTTACATGCATTTTATTTCTTTATAATATACACTACTTACTAAATTTATTCAAATAATCAATACTACTGTATACACACTATTTATATACATTATTTTCATGAAATAGGCTCCCAGAATGAAGAGAATACATTAGTTTCAATATTTTAGTAAAGTATAAAACCATTTTGTTGAGTGAGCAAGTATTCAACATAAGCCTTTTGTCAAAAACTATTAATTTATGTAACATATAGATTACAGTGTCCATTAAAATTACATGTATTAGTATCCATTAAAATTGCATGTACCACCACAAATCTTAAAACAGTGTATTGAGAGATTATTTCAACAATTTCTTTTTAGTAAAACAAATAAGTTGTGAAATTTAAGTGTCACATTGCAGAGGAATATGGCCAAAATTTTTAAATTCACATTCTGGGTTAGCTATGTTTCTAGAACATCTGTCATGCTATTATGACAGGTGTTTATTAATATGGATGTCTAATCAGATCTCTTGGTTGCTAATAGCTTGGCAATTCAACATCTAAATATTGTCAAAAATCCTTGATTATATGTTGAAAACTGTAGATAATTGATCCAAGGCTGTTTCCCTTGACTAGATTAAAAAAATTAAAACCTGTCCTGTGTACTTTCCTTTAGAATCTCAATGTTTTTCTGAAATTTCTAAAATATTTCAGTAATCAGAATTTCTGAAAAATTAAAAAACTTGTACAAGCCAAGATGTGTCTTGATTCAAATCTCTTTCGTGTACTCATTATATAAACACAAATAAATTATTTTTAATATCCTAGGGAAAATGACAAAGTAATTCAGTTCATACAGACAAACACACTTATACAAATAAAGAGAAAAGCCTATAGAATAGCCCTCCTCCTTTTGGGTGCATGAAAGCTCAGAATTTTTAATTTTCTTAAAAGTATTTAATAAATTCTATGTAACAGAAGTAAAAAAGAAGTCATTTGATTGAACCGCTTCCATGGGTGGCATTTACATCATAGACCTTGAGATAGAATTTTTCCTTGAATACAAACAATATGATGCAAATTTCTAGGAAATTTCTGTGGAAATACTATCATATGGAAATCTTTGCTAGTCTGAAAAAGAATAACTATGGATTCTGAAAATATATGTCCTTTTCAGTTCAGTCACTCAGTTGCGTCCAACTCTTTGTGACCCCATGAGCTGCAGCACACCAGGCCTCGCTGTCCAACACCAACTCCCAGAGCCCACCCAAACTCATGTCCATTGAGTCGGTGATGCCATCCAACCTTTTCATCCTCTGTTGTCCCCTTCTCCTTCTGTCCTCAATCTTTCCCAGCATCAGGGTCTTTTCAAATGAGTCAGCTCTTCACATGAGGTGGCCAAAGTATTGGATTTTCAGCTTCAATATCAGACCTTCCAATGAACACCCAGGACTGATCTCCTTTAGGATGGACTGGTTGGATCTCCTTGCAGTCCAAGGGAGTCTCAGAGTCTTCTCCAGCACCACAGTCAAAAGCATCAATTCTTCGGTGCTCAGCTTTCTTAATAGTCCAACTCTCACATCCATACATGAATTACTGGAAAAACCACAGCCTTGACTAGACAGACCTTTGTTAACAAAGTAATGTCTCTGCTTTTGAATATGCTATCTAGGTTGGTCATAACTTTTCTTCCAAGGAGTAAGTGTCTTTTAATTTCATGGCTACAATCACCATCTGCAGTGATTTTGGAGCCCCCCCAAAATAAAATCTCTCACTGTTTCCATTGTTTCCCCATCTATTTCCCATGAAGTGATGGGACCAGATGCCATAATCTTAGTTTTCTGAATTAATTCTGAGTTAATTCTATCATTTATATGAGAATGCTTGCCTTTTTATCTCTAATGGTTATTATACATGTTTTTGGTCTAATATCAGCACTGCCCAACAGAACACTGTACAAAAATGGACATGTCCCTGTGCTATTGAATATGGTAACCACTAGGATCAATTGAAATATGTTGTGTACAACTGATGAAACTGAATTTTAATCATATTAATTTTAATTAAATATTGCATAGCCACACTTGGCTAAGAACTACTGTGTGGGACAGTGCAATGATTTAATAAAATTTGTTATTTACAGTTCAGAATAATGCCAAATTATTTACATAGATACTAGAATTACATGACTTTTTATGTATGAGAAGGAAAAAATATGAGTATTTGGTAGACTAGTGTTCTTTCTAGATATTGTTTTGCTGTGGTAGAAATGAAGGCAGAATAACAAAAACATAGTTCATTAGTGTGAATATATTCAGAATTTTTTCCACATGACCTAGACCAGGAGTTGACACTCTGTGGTTTACAGGCCAAGTTCAGCCTACAACCTGTTTTTATGGGAACCAACTCATACTCATTCATTTATGTAATGTTAATGGCTACTTGTGTGCTCAAACTGCAGAGTTCAGTAGTTAAGAATGAGACCATATTACCTGCAAAGTCTAAAATATTTGCCATCTGGAGCTGTAAAGAAAGTTTTCCAGCCTCTATTATAGATAAACAATTATGTGAGAAATGATAGGATAAAGTCTCCTCTCCTATGGAGAAATAAACATAATGTACATTTATATGTAATATATGTAAAGTACAAACATATATCATAATCTATATAGCCTAAGAAGTTGTGAGATGCCTAAGGACACACAGAGAAAAAGAATCTGCCTGCCAGTACAGGAGACTCAAGAGACACCAGTTCTATCTCTGGGTCATGCAGATCCCCTGGAGGAGGGCGTGGCAACCTGTTCCAGTATTCTTGCCTGGAAAATTCCATGGACAGAAGAGCCTAGTGGGCTACAGTCCACGGGATTGCAAAGAATCAGACATGACTGAGCATGTACATGCACACACATACACATACACATTGTATGACCACACAGGTAAGCCTATGTGCTCTGTAGAAATCAGAAACATAGTACTTTAAGAGCTCTGGATACAGCTTGGGTGGAAAATGCTGTGCATGGTCATGCCGCACATGACATATGCTCTCATCTCAATCCAATAGAGAAGAAAGACAGTCTTCAAATTAGATTCCCATCTTGGTTTCCGTAGTGTATATATTCCATGCCATCAATTGCTATTAGGACACAGAGGAAAGAGGTATGCACAAGGGAACACATATGGTCTATTATTTAGAAACAGAAAGAGTTGGCAATCACAGATGACTTTTTCAGCCCAGAGTTCAGACTCTAATTGCTCAATTTAAGCACTCAGATATTTGATTTCATTTTATTCATAAATAATTTTGAGTTAAATTTGAACATTTATGCCAAAATAGAAACAAAACTTTCTTGGATTAGATTACAATTGTCTGAAAAGCAAATCTAATTTCACTGGAATTTAAATAATTCCACCCATTGTTAGAGAAAAAAATCCTTAAATTAAAATTCATTTTATGATCTTAGTACAATTGGTATGTATTATTTCTATCTTTTAATAGGAAATGTATCATAAAGAAATACACTTTCATAAATTTATTTGTTGCTGTTGTTCAGCTGCTCAGTCATGTCCAATTCTTTGTGACCCCATGGACTGCAGCACACCAAGCTTCTCTGTCCTTCACCAACTGCCAGAGTTTGCTCAAACTCATGTCCTTTGAGTTAGTGATGCCATCCTACCATCTCAGCCTCTGTCGCCCCCTTTTCCTCCTGCCTTCGACCTTTCCCACTATCAGGGTCTATCCTAATGAGTCAGCTCTTCGCATCAGGTGGCCAAAGTATTGGAGCTTTAGTTTCAGCATCAGTCCTTCCAATGAATATTCACGATTAATTCCTTTAGGATTGACTGGTTTGATCTCCTTTCAGTCCAAGGGACTCTCAAGAGTCTTCTCCAGCACCACAGTTCAAAGGCATCAGTTCTTCGGCGCTCAACTTTCTTTATGGTCCAGCTCTCAGATCCATACATGACTACTGGAAAAACCACAGCTTTGACTATATGGACCTTGTTGGCAAACTGGTGTCTCTGCTTTTTAATACACTGTCTAGATTGGTCATATCTTTTCTTCCAAGGAGCAAGTGTCTTTGAATTTCATGGCTGCAGTCATCATCTGCAGTGACTTTGGAGAGCAAGAAAAGAAAGTCTGCCACTATTTCCAGTTTTTCCCCATCTATTTGCCATGAAGTGATGGGACCAGATGCCATGATTTTCATTTTTCGAATGTTGAAGTTTAAGCCGGCTTTTTTGCTCTCCTCTTTCACTTTCATGAAGAGGCTAGTTAGTTTCTCTTCACTTTTTGCCGTAAGGGTGGTGTTATCTGCTTATCTGAGGTTATTAATATTTCTGCTGGCAATCTTGATTTCAGCTTGTACTTCATCCAGCCCAGTATTTCACATGATGTACTCTGCATGTAAGTTAAATAAGCAGGGTGAGAATATACAGCTTTGATGCACTCCTTTCCCAATTGTGAACCAGTCCATTTGTTCCATGTCCTATTCTAACTGTTGCTTCTTGACCTGCATACAGGTTTCTCAGGAGACAGGTAGGGTGCTCTGGTAGTTCTGTCTCTTTAATAATTTTGTTTTAATCCACATAGTCTAAGGATTTAGCATAGTCAATGAAGCAGAAGTAGATGTTTTTCTCTGGAATTCTCTTGCTTTTTTTCTCATCCTACAGATGCTGGCAATTTGATTTCTGATTCTTCTGCCTTTTCTAAATCCAGCTTGAATATCTGGTAGTTCTCAGCCCATGTACTGTTGAAGCCTAATTTGGAGAATTTTCAGCATTTCTTTGCTAGCATGTCAAATAAGTGCAATTGTTTGAATATTCTTTGACAGCCTTTCTTTGGGATTGGAATGAAAACTGACTTTTTCCACTCCTGTGATCACTCTGGAGTTTTCCCAGCTTTGAGTGCAGCACTTTCACAGCATCATCCTTTAGGATTTGAAATAGCTCAGCTGGAATTCCATCACCTCTATCAGCTTTGTTCTTAGTTATGCTTCCGAAGGCCCACTTGACTTCGCATTCCAAGGTGTCTGGCTCTAGGTGAGTGATCACACTGTTGTGGTTATCTGGGTCTTTAAGATCTTTGTTTGTATAGTTTTTCTGTGTATTCTTGCCACCTTTTCTTAATATCTTCTGCTTCTGTTAGGTCCATACTGTTTCTGTTCTTTATTTTGTGCATCTTTGCATGAACTGCTCCCTGGTATCTCTAATTTTCTTGATGAGATCTCTAGTCTTTCCCATTCTATTGTTTTCCTCTATTTCTGTGTATTGTTAACTTAGCAAGGCTTTTCAAATATAATCTGAAATATTTATTTGGTATAAATTTCAAGTTAAAATATAATGGCTTTGCTTTAATTACGTTAATTAAATTTATCATATGAGTTTCTGGAAGGTGTGAAAGAATGCAGTTACAAATTCAAATTAATGTGTAATGATAAAAGTGGGTATTTCAAATTCTGCATGGGTAGAGCCTTTAGTTTTACCAAGTCAATGGACATGAGTTTGAGCAAACTCCAAGAGACACTGAAGGACAGGGAAGGCTGGCATGCTGTAGTCCATGGGGTCACAAAGAGTTGAACATGACAGCGACGGAACAACAACAAGAGCTTTTGATCTTTATCAGAGTAATTTTCATTAATCTGATGTTTAAATAAAAATTAATATCTCAACTTAGAACCTTCTTGCCTCTTATTTCAGTCTAACAGTATAGATCTTGGGTTCATAATATAATTAAAGTGCATAATACAACTTAACTTTATGGATGCCTGAACTTGTTTTTCCTTTTCAGCACTGGGTATGAATTTAGACCTTTGCTTGCATTGTAAGATGCAGAGGTTCTTAACAACAGATCCAACTGGTCATTCCAATTATACTACATTGTACAACTAAGAATATTTTATAATATGCTTAAACTTTTCAGAATCATTGTTCTTATTCCAGTGTAATGCCTTATTAGTCTTAGGAAATCAGCCAGGTGGGGGTAAAGTGGACAAAAAAAAAAAGACCTCTATCTATGTCATTATTTCAGAGTTAGCTCTGACCACAACCAAGGGAGAGGTTCCAAATAAAGTCCCAGAGAGCAATAGCAAGACTTAACACATTATCTCGGGCACTTCTGTTGGAAGAGATAACTAAAAATATGCCTAGATTGAAATATCACTGAAGAAGGTTTATTTGAATTGTAAGAAAAGGTAAAGCAAAGTCACTGCAGGTGGTGGTAGAGCTGTGGAAATTTAGCCGTCTTACACCATGACAATGGGTTGATGAATTAGGACTAGTGACTTCCAGAGATGAGAGAACTTTTAAAACCTTTATGAGTGAACAGGCACATAGAGAGGAAACAGTGTGAACCATCCTAAATATCCCTTAATTATAGCGCCAAACAGAACAGTTGTTGTGGATCAAATTTTGGGTTTGATAACCGAGAAAATGGGTTTTGTTTGTGGCTGCGGGTTAAAATGACATATACATAAAAACTGGGATTTACAGTCTATTAATGACTTGTTTTGGACCAGTTCTCTGAAGAATAATTCAATTTATCCCAAAGATACTTCTTGTGATTTCTTCTTGTGTCGTCTATGCCCTTATTTTTATTGTACTGACATTATGTGGCTAGATGTGTGAAAACATATGTTTGGGATAATCTTTGTATCATCCTAACTCCTTGATCTCAAGAGAGGATGATTGGTCCCTCAGAGATCTTTTAAATTCTATCCCAGAGACGTGATTTGACCCAATATCTGTCATATTACCTACAAATTGCAAAAGACATAAACATCCCTAGTTCTGGGGCTCCAGTGCTTATCTAACTACATTGGGAGATAAAGTCAATTAAAACACACATAAGTGAAATAAAATACACATGCACACACACATTGTTATACTGATTGACAAAGAATGAATGTGAAATGCTCAGTATATAAAATAGCCTATTCTGAATCAGCAGAAGTATTTTTATTTACAACTTTTAAGTTTTATTCAATAAAGCACTTCACTACTTAATTACTTTGCAAAGGTTACATAAAAACACACTTCATGCAAGTATGGATATTATCTAGGTGAGTAATGTAGAAGACAGGATTTTGTCCTAATATATCATCAGTATTATTTTGAAAGAAAATAATCAGTCACACATAGCTAAACATTCAGATTGCTTAATGAGCACAATTGTGACATCTATTTCACCAAAGTCATTCTTTATGGGCACTCACAACTCATGTAGAGCAATTATACTGCAATATGCTTTACTTATTACATAATCAACACTTCTGTTTTATATGAAATGTCACATTAAATCTAAAGCCCTGAATTCAGTGGCCTTCAGAGAGATATCAACCATTTCTCAAATCATTTACCCAAGAAGGGATATTGAATTTTTTAAAAACTGGAATTATCTTTCCTCTCTATAAAATGAGAGGGTTGGAAAAGATAATCTTACAGGGCAGTTTCAGGTCTTGGATCTTATAATTTTATGCTTTTCAATAAATGGTCTCTCAAAATTTAAGTAGACTACACCTTTGGGTTAAAAAAAATAATTATTTATAGTGAGGAAAATCAATTATATTTATATTGATAAATGAAGGTATTTATTTTCTATATTAGTTTTAAAGCAAACTTGTTTACATTTTCAGTTATCTGAAACCAGTTAGGAAGACAGCCACATAGATGATCAACCATATGGGATTAATAAATGTATAACCAAGACAGGCATGAAATATTTTATGTTTTAACCAAACTACTAAACTAACTCATGAAAATGTAATATATTACCTATATAGCTGAGAGTTTCTTTGGGAGGAATGATGCTAAAGCCGAAACTTCAGTACTTTGGCCACCTCATGCGAAGAGCTGACTCATTGGAAAAGACCCTGATGCTGGGAGGGATTGGGGGCAAGAGGAGAAGGGGACGACAGAGGATGAGATGGCTGGATGGCATCACTGACTCGATGGAACTGAGTCTGAGTGAACTCCGGGAGTTGGTGATGGACAGGGAGGCCTGGCGTGCTCTGATTCATGGGGTCGCACAGAGTCGGACACGACTGAACGACTGAACTGAACTGAACTGTGTCATAATTTACAATTAACACAAACCAACAATTCTATGATTACTTCTTAAAATTTTAAAGAAGATGAATTATCTTTCATCCACATTCAGTTACAGCTCCATACATTTTATATGTAGAAATATATAAATATCTATAATTGCAAGAAAATGACTCAACCACCTCTGAGTAGTATTTACATGGAGAGTATGATAGGCAATATAATCACCAGCATTAAATACATAGAATTTTTAGGTAGATCAATGATGTTTAAATTATTTTTCACTGAGAGGTCCAAGGATATAAACAGCAGAAGTGAAAAACTAGAAAGGATGCTGAACTGGAAGATCTTATGCCTCTCCCTACAGAATCTCCAACTTTATCTTTTTCTGTTTGTACTTACTTGAAGTAGTTATATCTATGGTTGTGATTTTTAAAAAGATTTCAAATCCTTTAAAAAAATTTAAAAAATATATGTGTGAAATATTTTAATACTATATTAAGGGATCTATTAATAAACAGAGGACTGTAGGGAAAAAATAAATGAGAAAAAACAGAGTAACTGATAAAAGCCAAGGGGAAATAGACATTAAAAGAAAAGAAGCAGGCATAATAAATATCTTTAAAAATTTGTTAGTATAATTTGATGACACTGTACTTCCCATGCCTATAAAATGAATAAGGTAGGGTAGGAACTTTGATAATTTCATTATATGCCTGCCTGGAAATGGAAATATTTTAGCATAATTAGTCCATTAGTGTTTCCTCCATTTTATCTCTGTAGTATTGTAATTAACACAATATTACATTCACTATGGATCTGAAAGTGACTTATTTTCCTTAGGGGGGATACAATGGAAATAAAGTGAGTTACCCAATCACATCAGGTTTCAAGTATTCCAAATTTAATAAAGATAAGACATTTACTTCAGAACTACTCTTTCCTCCACGGCAAAATATTCAACAGCAAAGTAGTTGAACATGACTTTATATATTTCAATTGTGTCAACAAAAATGGCAAATGACACTAAAACAAACAAATCCTACTATAATTTTAAAGCTTATAAGACCAGTTTTTATTTGGAAGAAAGGCATATTCTGCATACATTTATCCCAGAGGGCTTAGTGCAAAATTTTATAGACTAGAGCTAAAAGGAAATGGAGAAATGCTTTGTGAAATGGAAAGGAGGAGTAGGCTGGTACATGCTAGTTACTAAGTTTCTCTGGGACAAGTCATCTAATTTGACCAGACCAGAGAACTTCCACAGAGAGTGCTGAAGGAAGAAATAGGAGAATGTGTAAGCACCAGATCTGGAAAGTTTGGAATGCTGATATGTTTGGGGCATCTCTATTTTTGTCATTCTTCACAAAAAATAAACATGTCTGCAAAGTAAAGAAGTGGTGTTGAACATTTAAACAGCATTAACTCATTCAATATAGCAAATAAACTCTCTGATGCTCAAAGAGCACTGGCTGGCCTCAGGGATAATTTGCCAGTTGACTGGGTCTTTCATATGCTGTCAGGAATTTGGTTCCTAAGTTTAAACAGTTGATGATGATCTGACTTTTACTCATGGTTGATCACTGACTCCTGCTTGACCCTCTGCCTGACCACCAACAGCTCTTAAGTCTCTCCTTTCTCTGACCATTTAATCTTCACTTTCTTAAAAGATTTTATGGTTGTGATCTATTTCTCTGTTTGTCATGGACATTACTTAAAGATAGAAAGTCTTCAGTTCAGTTCAGTTCATTTCTGTCGCTCAGTCATGTCCGACTCTTTGCGACCCCATGAATCACAGCACGCCAGGCCTCCCTGTCCACCACCAACTCCTGCGGTTCACTCAGACTCATGTCCATTGAGTCAGTGATGCCACCCAGCCATCTCATCCTCTGTCGTCCCCTTCTCCTCCTGCCCCCAATTCCTCCCAGCATCAGAGTCTTTTCCAATGAGTCAACTCTTCGTATGAGGTGGCCAAAGTACTGGAGCTTCAGCTTTAGCATCATTCCTTCCAAAGAAATCCCAGGGTTCATCTCCTTCAGAATGGACTGGTTGGATATCCTTGCAGTCCAAGGGACCCTCAAGAGTCTTCTCCAACACCACAGTTCAAAAGCATCAATTCTTCGGTGCTAGGACTTCTTCACAGTCCAACTCTCACATCCATACATGACCACAGGAAAAACCATAGCCTTGACTAGACGGACCTTAGTTGGCAAAGTAATGGCTCTGCTTTTGAATATACTATCTAGGTTGGTCATAACTTTTCTCCCAAGGAGTAAGCGTCTTTTAATCTCATGGCTGCAGTCACCATCTGCAGTGATTTTGGAGCCCAAAAAGATAAAGTCTGACTCTGTTTATACTGTTTCCCCATCTATTTCCCATGAAGTGATGGGATCAGATGCCATGATCTTTGTTTTCTGAATGTTGAGCTTTAAGCCAACTTTTTCACTCTCCTCTTTCACTTTCATCAAGAGGCTTTTTAGCTCCTCTTCACTTTCTGCCATAAGGATGGTGTCATCTGCATATCTGAGGTTATTGATATTCTCCTGGCAATCTTGATTCCAGCTTGTGTTTCTTCCAGTCCAGCGTTTCTCATGATGTATTCTGCATAGAAGTTAAATAAGCAGGGTGACAATATACAGCCTTGACGTACTCCTTTTCCTATTTGGAACCAGTCTGTTGTTCCCTGTCCAGTTCTAACTGTTGCTTCCTGGCCTGCAAACAGATTTCTCAAGAGGCAGGTCAAGTGGTCTGGTATTCCCATCTCTTTCAGAATTTTCCAGTTGATTGTGATCCACACAGTCAAAGGCTTTGGCATAGTCAATAAAGCAGAAATAGATGTTTTTCTGGAACTCTCTTGCTTTTTCCATGATCCAGCGGATGTTGGCAATTTGATCTCTGGTTCCTCTGTCTTTTCTAAAACCAGCTTGAACATCAGGGAGTTCATGGTTCACGTCTGGTCTACATATTTTTTGCATAGTTCCAAACACAAGGATGGTGAATGTGCAAACACTGTTGATAATTATGATTATACCAAATCTACTGAAAGAAAAGGCTGAATTTCCCTGCTCTCTGTACGCTGGAAATTCAGTGTTACTAAGGAAAATATGTGGATTCATTTCTTATAAGAGGATTGCCAAACTAGAGATAATTGCAACAATTATCTACAGGCAGTTTATGTTTGACATTACTCTGTGTAAATTAAAATGTGAATATTGCCTAAGTACTCATAATAGTAGCTTGAAAAGAGTTTGCACTAAACTAACTTGAGAAATTTGTAAATAGCACTATGCTGAAAACAAGCAGTGAACTTTGGCAGAAATCTTACTTACTGATTCATTCATATTTGCATTATTTGTAAGATGCTAATTGGACTCTACTCTAAAAGAGACTCTAAATATGGTATTGCACAAGAGCTCTAATTTAATAATAACCCAAATAACAAATATTCATAGAACCCTCAAATGCTGAAAATTTCATGCTTGATAAATCACAATATTAATGACCAAAATTGAGAAAAATAAAATATTAAACAAAACTAAAAATATTTTAGCTTGGCTGAATGACTACTTTAACTGACATGTTTTCCTCAAAATAATCCAGAAATTATTACAACTTTGCATTTAAAAAGTATTTTTGCCAAATATAGAAAGTCTCTAACTTGATATTTCATTAGCATTCACAATTGATGAGTTTAAAGTAGCAAGTAGAGAGATGATAACTAAAGCAGATGTTGACTCATACTGACATTAGCAAATTTTGACTTACTCACCAGGCTTCTCTATTTCCAGTAATGAAAGAGATAGAGGTGATATATATCACTTTCTTATTACATAAATAAAAGTATGAGACAAATTAAAATATAATTATGAATGCTATAACAAATTCTACTTTAAAAATGCCAGTACAACTGCTGCTTGAATAAAGAATCTAAGCTCTCCACAGACAGGGTATCAAATTGCCCCCTGAAGACTTTCTGTGAGTCACTTCCTTGCCTGTAAAATGAAAAGAGGGACTACAGGAACTCTTAGGTCTCTTACATTTCTGAAATCTAATACTTGATGAATAAGATAACCTATATGATAGCTGCATTGCTAAATCACTGCAGCAGCCTTCAAAAAGCCATCTTTCAGAAAAAAAAAAAATAAGTATTTATGTAATCAGAAAAACTTCCTGACACTACATGTACCTTGTTCCACTATATTTTAATCAAGTCAAGTTTATGGTGACTACTGAGAAATATTTCTTCTCACAAATTGAATATAATTGGATTGCTTTTCAGTAGCATAATCTGAGTCAATAAAAATCAAAGATATGCACTTGTTCTAATTATTTGAAAAACTGATAGATGCAAAGGTTACAAAAGAGAAAAACGTTGCCCAAAGCTATTGAGACACAGTGGACAGTGACTGCAGCCACGTAGAAGACGTTCCTTAGAAGAAAAGCAATGACAAACCTAGACAGTGTATTAAAAAGCAGAGACATTAATTTGCCTACAAAGGTCCATACAGTCAAACTATGGTTTTTCCCAGACTGATAAATGGTATGAAAATACCCATACTTTGGTGTATAAGCCTTTCAACAAAATGATTCCATCCTCAGTAAAGAGGGACTCTATTAATGTATAGTTCATAAAATCTATGTGTCACCATATTCTTTCACTAACAAGCCAAAGTAAGGAACTATTATCAAACTCTATTTCCCAGGCAACATATTAGTGCAACACTAAGCTATTTGATAATGTAAACAAAGGCCAAATTAAGAAGTGGAACATATGCTTGCCAAGATGAGTAGCAGATTTGGGGGAACTAATTAAAGACTGATTCACATGATGAAACTAATCTATTACTAGCCTGAGACAGACTAAGACACATTTCATGAATGAATAGAAGTAGCACAAGTTAGGTGACTTAAGATCCAGTGTTCCAGAGAGCAGCCAGCTATATTCTCTGTAGCAGCATCTGACTTGATAATGCATCATGGCCTGAGGAAAGAGACTGCTGATTTCTCACAGATATCCACTTCTACACCATAGACATGGTAATATTCCTAACATTAACGGCATCATCATCTATGTTTTTTGTTTTGCATTTTTCTTTTAATTTTTGTTGGAGTATAGTTGATTGTCAACATTGTGTTAGTTTCTGCTATAAAACCAAGTGAGTTTGTATACATACACACATATTCACTCTTTTTCTAGATTACATTCCCATACAAGTCATTACAGAATACTGTGTAGAGTTCTTATCAATTACCTATTCTATATATAAAAATATGTATATTTCACTCCCAGTCTCTCAATTTATCCCTTCACTTGCTTCCAGTCTCTTATGCTTTTAAGTGCTAAATCTAGTAGTGACAGTTTTGTATTAGTTGAATGCTTTGTTTCATATTGATTAATTAAGAGGCTAATATTGGCTTCTTCAAGAAGACCTTTTATTTTATGAAATATGAAAAATGCTGCCAATGTCCATCATGTTAAATACCTTGTTTTGGTTTGCCTGCTGTTGTGAACTGGAGATGTTAGCTCAGCTGGGTAGAGCACTGGGTTAATGAGGACAGGGTCACAGATTTTACCCCCATTCAGCCCAATTAACTTGGCAGAAAAAAAGCTTGCTACGCATGCTACAGCTGTTATTTCAGCAAGCCCAGCTGTAAATGTGTAATGTGGGTTATGGTGGAGGGGATCAAAACGACTCACCCATCCAGTCTCTTGGAAAACAATTCCAAATGTCCATGGTTCAAGTCAGCAAAGGTGTATTTTCTTTAAATGGCACCATTACTTGTTTTTCAGATTTTGCTGAGCTCTGAACACTGATGGAAGACATAAGTTCAAGACAACTTGTTTTACATCATTTAATGTGTTTTGCACATGATCTATTGTCTGTTTCAAGTAGTTTGTCCACCTGTAATGATGGAATAATTCATACATCTTAAGCTGCAGAACTCAACATCAGGCAGAAACGGTGATTTCCAAGGGTATAATTATGTAAAATGGAATACATTTTCTGAACCTAAGATTTTGAGGAGGATTTTCAGCAGTAGAATATGTTGAACCACGCTGATAACAGGAGTTTTGCTACCTAAGCATTATGAGTAGGAGATGTTCATTTCATAAAAGAATAATGATTTTAAACTGAGTCTGTGTGGCAGATTAGTAACTCAGTTGTACAGAAAGATTCTGCACAACTACACCAAAGATTAGAAGCAACACACACTGGACAGTAGTACATGTGTGTGCCAGGACACACAGACATACATACACACTCATCAGAATTCAAAATGTGAGTTTCATCATCTAATGATAATCTTATATGATGTCTCCCTTATGAACCTCCTAACAAATGCACGAGACCATCAGCAAAGACCTTTAAAACTCAATGGAATCAAGTATTGAAAGGAAAGTAAACTAACTCCTTCTTATTTCTAGTTCTACTGCTAAATTTCTGTGTAATCCTACTCACATGTGCTTTATATGAAAGACTGTATCATCTGTTTCATGTAGGATAAAATAGAAAGAATTGGCTCAACATACAAGTCATTATACAGATCCCCATATGTAATCCCCGATGTTTAGAAAAGGCTTTTCATATTAACTTTTATTCTGGTAAAGGTATTTAATCAATATTTTCACTGAGTTAGGTTCTATTATTCACAAACATTGTGCCTTGCTCTTATAGCTAGTTTCAATTGATTTTTAGAGAACAGAAAAGGAAGGAAAGGCACAAATTCAAAATTCTCTCCAAACAAAACAATAGATCAGAATCCTTAGACTCTAGGAATATCTTCAGAATGATAAAAGTCAGGAAGATTCTTCATGTTCTGGCTATTTTAAGTGGTGCTGGGGTACATGTGTCTCTTTAAATTATGGTTTCCTCAGGGTACATGCCCAGTAGTAGGATTACTGGGTCATATGGTAGTTCTATTTTTTTTTTTTTTAAGGAACCTCCATACTGTTCTCCTTAGTGGCTGTACATAATTTACATCCCCACCAACAGTGTAGGAGGGTTCCTTTCTCTTCACATCCTCTCCAGCATTTACTGTTTGCAGATTTTTTGATGATGATAATTCTGACTGGTGTGAGGTGAAACTTTATCAGAGTTTTGATTTGCATTTCTCTAATAATTAGTGATGTTGCACATCTTTTCATGTTCCTCTTGGCCATCTGTATGTCTTCTTTGCATAAAAACCTATTTAGGTCTTCTGCAATTTTTTTTTTTTCCTTTTTTGACTGGGTTTTTTTTTTTTTTTTTTGATACTGAGCTGTATGATAGGTGGGATGGGGGGTGGGAGGAAGGTTCAATTCACTTCATTGTACAGCAGGAACTAATACAACATAGTAAAGCAATTATACTCCAGTAAGGGAAAAAAAAAAGACTTCTTCAGAAAAAAAACATGACAGTGTTAAAAATTCAGAATTCTATGAGATCTTGTTTGGTTGATAAGTACTTTCCCCTCTCTCTCTGCATCCTACAAGGCAGAAAAGCAAATTCTTTCTAAATTTTCTCCATTTTAATATTCTTGTTACTTTCATCTTGCTCATTTGTTTACTAATTTCACAGGTTAATTTGTATTAGGTTGGTGCAAAAGTAACTGTAGTTTTGCATTGTTGATCTTTGCCTTTTGATACTGGAACGCATTCTTAAACAAAGGTGGTTATGTTATATACCATTTAAATGCTCATCTCTCACTTCATGTTTTTTGTTAATAACATTACTTGCTGTTTATTTTCTATTTATTTTAGATTATTGAAATGATGTTGGGTAAAAAGCAAATACAAGCAATTTTTAATTTTCTTTCTTACATTCAAATTCAAATGGGTTGTAAAGAAGTGGACACAGTTCACATCATCAGCAACACATTTGGCCCATGAACTGCTCATAAACATACAGTGCAGTGGTGGCTCAGGAAGTTTTGCAAAGGAGACGAGAGCCTTGAAGACAAGGATCACAGTGGCCGGCGACCAGAAGCTGACAACAAATGACTGAGAGCAATCCTCGAAGCTGATACTCTTGCAACTACATGAGAAGGTGCCAGAGAACTCAATGTCAACCATTCTATAGTCATTTGACATTTGGAACAAATTGGAAGGAGAAAAAGCTTGATAAGTGGGTGCCACATGAGATGACTGAAAATCAAAAAGTTCTCATTTTGAAGTGTCCTCTTCTCTTATTCTACCCAACAACAGTGAAGCTTTCGTCAAATGGACTGTGACATGCAATGAAAAGTGGATTTTATATGACAACCAGCATTGACTGAGTAGAAGCTCCAAAGCATTTCCCAAAGCCAAACTTACACCAAAAACAGGTCATGGTCACTGTTTGGTGGTCTGCTGGCTGGTCTGATCCACTATACCTTTCTGATTCCCAGTGAAACCATTACATCTGAGAAGTGTGCTCAGCAAATCAATGAGCTGCATCAAAAACTGAAGGCCTGCAGCTGGCACTGGTCAACAGAATGGACCCAATTCTTCTCCATGGCAATGCCCAACCACACATCACACAACCAATGCTTCAAAAGTTGAATGAATTGGGCTACAAAGTTTTGCGTCATCTGCCATATTCATTTGACCTATTACCAACTGACTATTGCTTCTTCAAGCATCTTGACAAATTTTTGCAGGGAAAATGCTTTCACAACTAGCAGAAGGTAGAAAATGCTTTCCAATCACTCCTCAAGTCCCAAAGCACAGATTTTTACATTACAGAAATAAATGTTGGCAAAAATGTGTTGATTGTAATGGTTCCTATTTTGTCTGATAAAGATGTGTTTGAGCCTACTTATAATGACTTAAAATTTACTGCCCCAAACTACATTTACTTTTGTGCTAACCTAATATACCTTGTTAGCAATGCAGACATAAGATCTAAAAGTCATACATTAAGTCAGAAGAGAGTCTTGTTAACAGCTTTGATTGTTGGGATCAGGATATTAGAGTTAACATGATACTATAAGAAAAAGGGACTTATTGGTGCTATTGTCAATTTCTAACAATAATATTGATTCTTTATTAACATTACTATGTATTTTCCTTTGTGTTTACTTCAGTTCTGTTTTGTTATTCTAAATACTGATACATATTAAATAAGTTAAGAAAAGTAAAATTACATATTATGAAGATTAATGAAAAAACAACTTAAAAGGGGGTTGGGAGGCTGGGATGGGGAGCTCTCATGCAGTACCATTTGATGTCAATTGCAGGAGTTATTGATGTCAATTACAGAAAGAATTATTAATTAAAGACCCCAATAGAAGAATCATTAACAGCAAAGGCTCATCAATTACAGAAAAAATAATTAAGTAAAAAATGTGTACACTGCATCTCCTTCAAGAAAGTGACTCTTGCTGCAACTCAAATAATGAGAAACTGTTACCACATTGAACTCTAACTTTTCTCCAGTGGACTTCCATTCTTTCAAAACAACCTCTCTCAACTTCCTTTTACTCTATAATATAGCATTCCTCTCCTTTGTTTGTTAGACTTGCCTATGATTTTTTGCTGTGGTTCACTTGTCCCAAATTGCAATTCTCTGCTATTTCCAAATAAATCAATTTTTTTCTGGTAAAAGAAGTTTTTATTTTGGAGGTCAGCAGTATGTAAGTCCATAGTAAAAGGCTATCCTACTAAGCATTATAGTTTCCTCTTTTTTTAATTGAAATACAATTGATTTTCAATACTAGTTTTAGGTCTACAACATAGTGATTCAAAATTGTATAGATTATACTCCATTTAACTTACTATAAAATATTGGCTATATTCCTGGTGCTGTACAACATATCCTTGTAGCTTGCTCATTTTTTAAAATGCAGCTTGTGTTAAGTGTGGTTTTATTTCACCAGGCATTATGGAGCAGAGAGCTGTAATGTGAAAATGAAATAACAACAAAACAAAAAGTTTAAATGTGTATTTATACTATGCTCCCTCTTAAAATAAAACCTTTGACATGCTATGCTAGAAATATGTTTTTTACCATTTTTACCTTGTTAACTCCTCCTCATTATACTCAGATCTCTTCATAATTGTCAATTCCTTAGGGAAATCTTCTCAACCTCACTAAGTCAAGTACATTTTACATTTTTAAAAGAAAATAAGAGCACTTACTGCTTATGAAATGTATTTTCTCATGCTTTACAGTAAAGAAAGGCTCAGCTTAGGATTGTGTGCCCAAGCAACAGACTTGGCAACACCAGTTATAGCAAACAATGAGGTTGAAATTCTTTTTGCAAATGGTCCATCATTCTCTATCCCCAACAAGTCTCATCTACCCTGACTCATAGGTGACTGACGGTCAAATATTTCTCTTGCAGGCCGAAAGATGGAGACTATTTTTCTAAAAGAAGTATAGAAAGTATATTCTTAGTCCTCTGACTTGTAATAAAAATACTGAAATCTTAATTCAAAGTGTTTAGAATCCTCCAGCTTAAAGGCAAGATATCCAACCAGTCCATTCTAAAGGAGATCAGCCCTGGGATTTCTTTGGAAGGAATGATGCTAAAGCTGAAACTCCAGTACTTTGGCCACCTCATGCGAAGAGTTGACTCACTGGAAAAGACCCTGATGCTGGGAGGGATTGGAGGCAGCAGGAGAAGGGGACAACAGAGGATGAGATGGCTGAATGGCATCACGGACTCGATGGACGCGACTCTGAGTGAACTCCGGGAGTTGGTGATGGGCAGGGAGGCCTGGCGTGCTGCGATTCATGGGGTCGCAAAGAGTCGTACATGACTGAGCGACTGAACTGAACTGAACTGATTCTTCGTCAAGTGAGACCAAGCATCACTTAAGTTCAAGTCGCACCTGAGTTCCCAAATGTACAAGTTTGCTTTTCTTTGAATTATTCTTTAAATATAAGCAGAGATCCAAGAATTACCATATATTTAAAAACAGTTGTTGACATTGAAAAGAAATAGTAAGGTAAACAGGGGAGAAATGACCATTAAGGAGGCCAGATTATTTAAGAAAAATAAGCAAAATGAAATTACAATGAATTAATCGAAATAAAATCCTCAATACTAACTAAAGGATTTATGAATGGTATATGCATACCACAATAATAGGATAATAAGAAGAAAATAAAATCATTTAAATAACAGATAAATTAATTCTAATGAAAGAACTAGAAAATAAAATTAAGAGGCAGAGCTTTGGAGAGAAAAAATAAGAAATATAGAATCAATAGAGAAAATCCAATATACAATAAATAGGAGTTCTTGAGAAATAGGATATAGGAAAGTGATGGAAATTTAACAGATATAACAGATATGGAATTCTCAGAGGTGGAGGGCACATTATATTTTTCCTCAGTTCTTTTTTAAAAAATCATTTCTGCATATATTACTTTTTGTTTGTTTTTGGTCCCTTTCCTTTTATTTTAGCTTCTTACTTTTTTTTTTTTTCCTCAACACAGGAATCATCCTTTTAAAATGTACTACAAAGCAGTACAAAATCTCCAAAATGCACCATTACATTCAGGGAAAAAGCCAAAGGTCTCATATGATCCAACTTGCACTCCCTAACACATCTCTGACCTTTTCTAACACCATTTAGCCCAGGCTTAAAGATCAGGCATACCTGCCAACAAGGGTTTTCTCTAACCAAGACTTCTGCCTCAAATTTTTTTCTTCCATAGCAGCATGCTTACTTCCCCATTTCCTTTGCCTTATGCTTAAATGAGGCTTATTCCTATCACAACAGTTCAAACCATTACTCCAAACTAGCAGTACTGGTCTTCCCCACTCTTTTTCATGTTTTCATTTCCCTATACCTTTAAAAAATGCAATCAAACTTGCTTACTTATTGTGTCTACCCTTTACTGTCAAAGTGAGATATAAGCTCCATGAGATCAAGTACTTTTGTAGCTTTTGGTCATTATTGTATTCCAAGAGCCTACAACAGTACCTGGCATACAGAAGATGCCCTATAACTACTTAAGTGAATAAAGAAACAAACGCGGAATTTCTCCACTAAGTGGCACAAAACATGAAATAATGGCATTGTAAAAAAGAAACTCCAATGTGAAATACCACTCATTGTGATAAATAACATACAGTCCACAGGGTCAGACACAACTGAAGTGACTTAGCAAGCACACACACGCACGCATAGCTTGAATAAGACAGATAATATTTCTTGGTTTTTAAGCATATAAAACCATCCAATAGGTGCCACATAAGTGTTATAATGCTGGTTATAAAGTAACATTGCCAAGTGAAAATCAAGGTACCCTCACAAAATTTGTCAAGTTACAAATGTGGCAGGATAGACTCCAGATAAACTCTGTTCTTATCATGGAAAGCTGATGATTGGTTAACAAGATAGTTATTAGAGTATGATTCTTGAATTTATAGAGACAGCCACTAACAGAACTAAAAGCAAATGCTGGTATAAATTTATAGGGAGTCAAAACAATGATCATGGCTGATAAAGTATAAAATAGCAATATAATCATTTAGTGAAACCTGGATAACTAAAAAGAAAAACTAATTATCAAAGTAGCTAAAAGTGCTTATATCTTGGAATTTACATAAGAAGAGGGGAGGTATATGTAAGAGGGTACTTTTTAAAAAATGTGTTCTTATATACTATTAGATCTTTTAGTGCACAATATTTCTTTAATAAGTTGTTTAAATATTTGAAAATAAACAAAAAGCAGCCTGGAGAATACATATTAATAATTACTAACCAGTCAACATTATTTTCATTCTATCTGTGAAAAATGAATGATTTTACTATGGAGATGTACTTTAAGGTATAACACAACAAATCATGGCTACAAAACAAAAAAGGAAAATAATACAATTAAAATAAGAACCCTGCTACTAAATGTTCATTCTGAGACCAAGGCCAGAATAAAAGGCCAACATAAAATAATACCATATATGTTTCCACAATCAGAGCTTGAAGTCATAGTCTCTTTAAGGTAGAATGCTAAAAGTACTGGTAAAAATCAAAACTTGGCATTCCCTTACTTATACAATTCACTTATTTATTTTTTTCATTCATACATCAAACGTATATTGTGCTCCTATTAGTTTCTAGGCATTGTGTAACATTTTATGAGAGAAAACTCATGCAGCCCCTTTCTCATTTCCCATTCCTAAGTATTGTTATCTCACTTCCAAGCATTATTTTGCCATGACAGAAATTTGATAAGCAATAGCCACCACTTAGAATCATTTATTAACTAAACTAGCAACATAAATACATTAACTTTACATATCAAGTTATAGTTTATAAAATATATTCATGTAAAATAATTACTTTCTTTCATAAGAGTCCTGTGGGGCTAGTACTTCTCTCTTCCTAATTAACAAACGAGCAAGCTCAGAGAAGGCCAGGGACTTGCCAAAGATCACATATTTGAGAAGAGGTGAGGCAAATACCCAAATTCACTATATTTTCCATCATATTTCCCCTACTTTTGCATCATGGTAATGCTTAGGTTGGACATGTTTGTGCAATCCTGGTTAATCTAAAGACAGATCAAGTGCTCCTCTCTGAAAGCTAGTGATTCAGTTCAGGCACAGTAACTGCTGCATTTTTTTGTTGTACTCATACTTAATCATATCTGACTCTTAGCTTCTTTATTGAGATTCTAAACCTTGTATTCTTATGTGTATGCGTGTGTGTGTGTGTGTGTGTGTGTGTTTAGTATTTATCCTATCGTTTCAATGCCTTTCCATATTTTTGGACAAAACACGTCATGTGATGCCTGCTAGCTTGTACATGCTGCCTCATGGAAATGCACTCATTATGCAGGCTTTGTACAGAGAACTTTAACTTATGATTCCGACTGATTTAAAAAGCATGAAAGCTGTATTTCATAAAACTTCATACCTAAACAAATGACTTTTTCTTATAGTTCTGTACATAACATAGAGACATGTATTAGGAATCAGAGAATTGCGTGATAGACTTGCTTTTACCACCTACTGTGCAATATGTGGGGAAAGAGTGGGGGCTGATTCTGGAGTCAAATGGGGTGGATTCAAATCCCATCTTCAGCATTCACCAGCTGCGGGCCTTGGGCTGTTATATTCTCTCCATGCCTCAGTGTATTCATCGACAAGATAAAAGCAGTATATACATCACAGGATTGTTTAGAAGGCTAAATCAGTTAATTGAATAGTTTACAATAGTGTCTGAAACACAACGGCACTTAATAAATTATTATTAGTTATTTTATCTTCCTTACAGGTGATATGGGTAATCAAATTACATGGTACATGTGAAAAAGATTTGAAAATTCTCTATTTCTCTAAATCATGTATTTATGGTGAACAAAAAATGAAATTCACAAATTTGAAGTGTGTTAAGTGACTCACTATTAATCTTAAGCATTACATGAAAATAATTAAATGCTATCTAGTAAGGACTGATTTATTGTGAAATCCTCAGAGTACTTCCCCACAATTCAGTTATCAGTGATTTCTGATTCATTCCATCATATAATTCTGAGAAAGGAAAACAAAAGAGGGCATTTGCTGTTGCCCTTCTGGGGTTCATACATTCCAGACTCACCCTGTCCAGACTGATTCGTCACAATTTTCACCTAACTTCAGCAGCAGCAGTAGCACAGTGCTCATTGATGGGGAAATCCATTTACTTAGGTAATTTGAAGAAATAGCTCTACTTCTTAACTTCATTTGCATAATCTCAAACTGAATATGATTTTGACCATTTACTAGCTTTACATCATTTATAAAACAGTAATTTATACACTGTGAGTATTCCAGAGAACTCCTTTAATAACCACTTACTTTCAATTTCCTGTGGCCCACACATCATTCATTTGAATGAGAAGGGATCCATCTGTGTTAGTAAATTAAAGCTCATGAAAGGAAAACAGACACTACCCATAAGGAGGACCCTGAACCTTGGGTTAAGAATACAAAATGTATCGGGTACCTGCAATTCAGAAACTGTGGCACTTTTCCTGAACCTTCAACTATATTTTAAAATCAATGTTATTATTTTCAGTCACTCTCTCTTGGTAGCCCAAGATTGTAGAATAATACAAGAAGAAAGCAGCTTATAGTACTATGGAAAAAGCACAGAATTAAAAACAAAAGATTGGGAGGAAATAGGTCAATATGACACAGAGGGAAGATATAGAGAAAGCAAATGAGAATATAGTAGCAATAGAAGGATGCACCATATATTTTCGAATGTACTCTTTGTAATAAACATATTAGATTCCTAGTAGAAATTTCTGTCTCAAACCTTTTTAGATGAGTTATTTGGAAATGAGTTTATATTACATGAATTTCTTTTTCTATTTACATTTCTACTGCCAACATTTGAGGTTAGCAACTACAGGTCACTTGACTTAAATTCCCAAAGTTTAGCATAGGACATGGCTCATAGGAGAACCTTATAAATATTTAATTATGTTGCAGAAATTAGGGATGAAGTAGAGATGAAGAATGGGTAAGATTGCCTATTGTGCAGATTAATTGATGATTTTAACAAATTAAAAACTGAATTAAGGAAAATTGTAATTTACCTGGTATCCAAATTAATGCAACAAAATGTATGCTTTTTTATGTCTTTTGATTTTATCCACACTGTGCCCTCATCCCCTATATATCCATACCCCCTTCCGCATACATACACTTTTGTAACCTAGAAACTTGTGAAAAATTGTTTCAAATGAATTAAATGGGTAAATTTTATAGAGTAAAATAAATATCTCTTTCACCCCTGCTTGGTAAAATACAAGCACATAAGTGTATATTTACATAAGTAAATATAATATATTTGCATATATTAAAGTATATATAATATATTTACATAAGTAAATATACACTTATGTGTTAAACTTGGGTTATTAACACACATGGATGGCATCATTTTACACAAACAGTGGTATACATCATTATTTCCTCAAGACTACTATGAATAATATTAACCATGCATTTTAAGTCAATATTTTTTAAAATAGTCCACAGCAGAATAAACTAGGAAGCTAAAAACATTCTCAATCACTGTCCCCTGACATTTAGACTCAGTAAGTCTATAGAAGGGACAAAAAATATATACATTTAAAAAGCTCCCCAGAGATTTCTGATCACAGTTTGAGAACAACTGTTCTAACAGGAATTACTTCTGCTAGAAATATGCACATATGCATAGCTGAATTCACCTAGGAGGTTAGAAAAGAGAATTGTTTGTTTGGATTTATGTCATGGAGACTTATCATAGCGATGCATAGAATTTGTACAGTAGTTCCAAACTTTAAAATGATTCAGATTTGAATCAGGTCATAAAAAGCATATATCTTCCAGAATATTATGCCCTCCTGGTTCAAGGTAATGCAGAAATAAATCTGGTTAAAAGAATAAACACTAGGTTAATGCAAGCAATACTCAGATTAATTCTGATCTAACTTTCCCTTGCAATCCAAACTTTTATACTGCTAAGTATAATTTGACAGGTCCCTTCAATTAGTTTATGAAGCTAGGTCATAGCCAGACTTCTCACAGGAATCATATGCAGTCTGTTTTGTCTTCCTTATTTACCTACTGAACAAATAACAAGTTCATATCATGAATCCTCATCTGAAACCTAAGCCTTAAATCTAAATATAACTTTAATAGTATTGGGGATAGAGTACCAGGATTAAATTTATTCAAGGACTCTCATCATTGCCCACTACCTAGATACACACAGTGAAGTGTGATGTGATGACACATTGATGTAGCAAAGTGGACTCAGCTCCTGGTAAAGTGCCTGCCTCCTACCTAAGCTCCTTCCCCAATTTGAAATGGACATGAGGGCAGTGCAGAAAAGTCCTTTGTTATCATCAGCCTTCCCTGTGTTGTTACTGCAACTAGAAATGCAATTTCTCTAGTTCTCAGCTGGACTGTGAGAACATAGACGCTCCTATTTTATACCAACCACTTGCACATTGCTTTGAAAATGTCTGTGTCTGTATTCCAGCTCCACAGGAATACAAAACAAATGTGAAGCAAATGTAGAAAGATTATTAGAATGAATCTAAGAGTCATTAATAAAGTCTTAAACTTACATGTAACACATATAAAACATAATTATGCAAAGTATTATGTGTTTATGACCTGCTCACTTATTAAGGGTGAATTCTAAGCCATTTGGTAGCCTCCTTTTACTTGGTGTCCCTTCAAGTGATGGCAGATTTCTATGTAGGAGGAACTGAATGCTAAGCATTGCTGTGGCACAGTCTTGGGTTAAGGGTGCATCTAATGAGGATCATCTTTCAACTTGCTCATGTTTGTGAAGGCAGTACCTTCACGGCTTCATCACCCAGGTCTACATTCCACCAGCCTAACTGCCAGAACAGGATCTTAAGATTCCTAACTAAAAAGATTTTGAGCATTTAAATAATCTATTGTCACTAGGATGCTGAAGCTGAAGCTCCACGTGATGGGAAGAGATGACTCATTGGAAAAGACCCTGATGCTGGGAAAGACTGAAGGCAAAAGGAGAAGCGGGAAGTGGGGGATGAGATGGTTAGATGGCATCATCGACTCAATGGGCATGAGTTTGAGCAAACTCCAGGAGAGAGTGAAGGACAAGGAAACTTGGCATGCTGCAGTCCAAGGGGTTGCAAAGAATTGTACATGACTTAGCAACTGAACAACAACAATAGGCTACACATGAGACATAAGGCTTCTCAGTGCTCTTGTCTGAAAATTGTGGATATTACCAGCTCAATTTCAGAGGAGTCTCATGAGGATTAAGTAGCAGATGGGTTACTTTAAAAATAAAGCTTTAAACATGTATGGTATACTTTATAAAAAAATGCAAGTTCTCAATTTTGTTGGAAGACTCATTAGGGAGGGAGAACAAAGGATAAGCTGGCTCCTCTGCCATGTTCCTTCTCTCTTAACTTTTGATGTCATTTACCACCTAGCTACTACATGTCAATTCCAAGAATCATCCTTACTTTTATTTTGCATGCTCAGTCATGTTCAACTCTTTGTGATCCTATGGACTATGGCCTGCCAGGCTCCTCAGTCTATGGAATTTTCCAAGCAAAGATACTGAAGTAGGGTTGCTGTTTCCTTCTCCAGGGGACCTTCCCAACCCAGGGATCGAACCCACGTGTCTGGCATCTCTTGCATTGATAAGTGGGTTCTTTACCACTGAGCCACCTGGGAAGTCCTTTCCTTTATTACCTATATTCAATCAGCAATTAATTTCTACCAATTAAAACAAAATTTTCACATAAATAATTCTTGAATCTGCTCTCTCTGGTATTTTTCTATTGCTATCCCTGATCCAGATTCTCATAAAAGAGTCTTCAGGAGGTATCGCTAACATTATTCATATATCCCTCAAATCTATTTTCTAAATAGCTGAACAAATATGCGATCAAAATGAATATTGATTATAGCTATTTCCCGCTTCAAATGCATCCAAGGTTTCTGTTCATGCTCATGCTTCTCAGTTTGACAAATCACTCCCTCTACAGAAAGACCATTTCCTGTCTGCAAGCTTCCTTTCTACATTCTCTACCTTCCATTTCACTCTGGCAGTGCCAGTTTACTTACCACTCATCTCTCAAGACTTGGCCAAGGTAACACATCATCCTGGAAATTTTTCTTGATGCCACTCTCTCCTGACCCATAGCACATTTCCTACGGCTTCTATAAATCCTGTATCTATTTGCATCACTGCATTTTCTACATCTTTTGTCTTATCTTGTTGATTTATATGTCTGTCTCTTCTGAAGGGGGAATGCCTTGACAGCAAGGTCTGTGTCATAGTGTCTAAAGGTTCTTATATTGTAGGCACATAATGAGCCTCAATAAACACCTGTTTCTAAGTGTAAGTAAAGAAAGTAGTAGTAAAAATAATTATATGGAAATAATTATATAAGGAGAAAGAGCTGGCAGAGAAATATTACAAGTACAATCACTGGTAAGAAAGAGGCAAAAAAATAAAGGGAAATAACTGATGAAATACGGATAAAGGAGAAATAAGAGAAGGTGGAAAAATAACAAGAGTTGGTTCATGGAGAATAGGGTTATCACAGGACAAGATAAGAGAAGCAGCCTGCAGAAAGAAAAGGCAAAATTGACAAATAAAAACCAATGTTGTTGAGCTCAGATAAACAGAAGAGAAGAAATAAAAAGATGTATTGATAGGCAATAACGAGGGAAAATAGCATCCATAAGGTAGCCATCTGGGTAGTAGAAGAAAAAGAAAGCCCAGAATAAATGAAGATAATTGATTCAATGTCAAGGTGAAAGAAAGAACATCTAAGGAAAACAGACAAACACAGGAAAGAAACAGTAAGAAATTATGATGTGGAAATATATTAGAGACTGTCTTTTAAATACTAAGCCATTTGTTTGTTTGTTAGAATAAGTCATTTGCTAAAAACATAATGTAAATCAATCTTCCTTTTTAAAAAACAAGGGACAAATATCAAACCCAAAGTCAGCAATGTCAATGGTAATGCTGTCATTAAGAGAGTACTATACAGCTACTCTGGCCTTTTTTAGGTTAATTTTTCCCATGTAGTCATATTAAATGAGCTTTGCTTTCATCAAGAGCAATTGCAATTCAGCAGTTTCTCTTAGCTATAACAAATTATTCAGATTTGAAACATAAAATATTCTTTTCTATCATTATACTGTAAAAGACTACCAGTCCCCACTGACATCTTCAAGTTATTTCATTAGCCAAGGAGAAAACTGGAAGAAAACCACCATGGGCAGTTGTCCTGTATGCTGTCAGAGCAGGTGACATTTATGCGATGGGACTCACCTTGACATCTCGGTATTCCATTACAAATTGGAGAGACTGTGTTTTCACCTGTGGGTTGCAATTGCCTCAGGTACCCTCATACTATCTATGTTCCTCGGCAGGGGTCAGTCATACTCATTGTTAAACACCAGTCTAACACATGGTGACTGCTGGCAAATTGACAGTCCAGTGCTTGAATCTGCTCTTTCTAATTTAGTATCTTGTAGAAGGCAGACCTCAAGGGATATCATGATGTTAGTTATGGTGTGCCTAGAAATGTAATGAGACTGCTTTTTTTTTTAACCGTAGAGTTTTATGGCTTTATAATCACATTATTAGGAAAATGAAGTATATACTAAGCCAAATTTCATAGTTATTTTCTAAAATACTCTTCCATAGTGTCTATTTTGAAATTTGTTAGAAATGACTACCTGAGGAACTTTTATCTTCTCATTTCTGGAAATACAGAATGTAACCTATTCTTCTCCCTACCACACTTCATTGTTTGGCTCTTCTTTAATATTATTAACCACGGATTAGTAGCCATGACCATTGATCCCTGCCATTTTATGGCCAAAATATTTCAACCTCACTTTGTTGTCAGCTGTTGACTATAAACGTTCTCATTTTCCAACCATGCATTATGTTTCTGTGGCCCATATTCTAAATTTTGTTGGATTCTGTAATAAACTTAAAAACTCTTGAGAGTCCCTTGGACTACAAGGAGATCCAACCAGTCCATCCTAACAGAAATCAGTCCTGACTATTCATTGGAAGGACTGATGCTAAAGCCGAAACTCCAATACTTTGGCCAACAGATATGAAGAGCTGACTCATCTGAAAAGCCCCTGATGCTGAGAACGATTGAGGGCAGGAGGAGAAGGGGATGACAGAGGATGAGATGGTTGGATGGCATCACTGACTCAATGGACATGGGTTTGGGTGGACTCCAGGAGTTGGTGATGGACAGGGTGGCCTGGTGTACTGCAGTTCATGGGGCTGCAAAGAGTCAGACATGACTGAGCAACTGTACTGACTGAACTGACTGACACCCACTCTTTCCTGGGGCTTTTTAGTGCCTATTCACTTGATATTTCAAAGAATTTAAAATCATTTGAAAATAATATACAGCATCTATAATGTCCCTACTAGACAACTCAGTAGTTTTTATACATGTTGTTTATATAGTTATCATAGCAAGCTTATTAGGTGGATTTTGCTTTCCTCATTTTACTGATAAAAAGGAAAAAAAAAAAAAAAACCTGAGTCTGGAGAGTGCAAGTGATGTATCCACATCAAAAAGCATTTAGTAACCAAGTCAGGATTTAAACCTTGTGTATTGGATTCCAAAGCCAGGATTTATCATTAAATACCAGGCAGACAAATGATAACCTCTTGGCATTTTTCATATGCACCTGGCAAAATTCAACAAGAAAGATAATCTGCTGCGGAAAACAAACAAACAAAATCTAACCCTAAAGAAGCATTTTAAATGCCAAAGTGCTCCATATTGGGAGGAAATGACAGTCACTTCTAACCTGCACTCATGAGGCAATGCTAGGTTTCATCTACCTAAACCCCAATCTGTTGTGGCTCCCTTTGCTTTCTGCTCAGAAAGGTGCATTTGAAAATCTGCTGTGGTGCTATAACCCTAAATCACCCTCCAAAAGCAGAGGATAAGGTAAAAGATATTAAACAGAAATATTACTAATCATTATAACATTAAAATATTCTATGTAGAGTACATTTAAATATTTACTTATTAGTTTGGTATTTCTAATGACATCTTTCTAAAACATTCTTCTTATAAGGTTCTCTAAGCTTCAACTTACAGATAGAATGAAAAAGAAAGTGTTCATTACTTGAACCCTGTTGCTCTTATGTATCTCTACCCCAGACATGTGAGAGTATTGCCACCCAGATTCAAAGGGAAATTTCCATTTTTGTTGTTGTTGTTGCTGTTGTTGTTACACTGAAGAACTACTGAAAGTACATCTTCTATACTACTAAACTCCAATCTGAAAAAAGAAACTGAGAAAAGGACAGCTCTTTTTTTCCACTGAGACATAACCAGTGGATCTGAAAAGGATCCATGAGACATCTAAAATCTTCTCATTTCTGGGCCCATTAAGCTGGTACTTTACCACATGTACAAGGACTTTTTAATAATTTAGAAAGAAAAGCAGGCTAATGAGTATGTGGTATAATATTTTAAATGTTTGAATATATTTTATTTTATTTACCTCTGTTTTTATTATTTTTCATTTTGGCCACACCAAGTGCAGCTTGTGAGATCTTTGTTTCCCAAAGAGAAATCAAACCTGTGCCTTGGTAGTGGAAGCATGGAGTCCTAACCACTGGACCACTAGGGAATTCCCTTGAATAGATTTTATTGCCCTGACTAAAGTTTTTGTTTCTCCTTTTTTCATATAATTTTACCTTGAGAAACTCATTGAATCTTACAGCTTTAACGATAGTCTCTTCGAGAATAATTCCCTAATTTATGTCTATATCCAGTATTATTCTAATGCCAAAGTGTTCCACTTTCCAATAGGAAATTAGATATTTTCACTTGCATGCTTTATCTGAAATTTAAAATACCTGTATTTGAACTTAATATTCTCAAAATTATCTTTTCCATTTTTGAAACTCAAATTGCAATAATTAAAAAAAAGCACCTTTATTTCCCTTATTTTTCATACTCAACACATCAGAATCCTCTTAGACACGTGGCTTATCCAGATTTTTATAAATTGAAATACCAGTTCCAAGCCCTTCATAAAGTTGCTCCCAACTCACACCAGTACATCTTTTGCTTCACTTCCTTCTAACCATACCCTACATTTCACATTCCTGCTTTTAAGTGCTTTTCTTCCTCTTCCCCTGGAAAGTTCTCACTCATTCATTAAAACTGAGTTCAAATAGTTCTTCTTCGGTAAAGTATTAATTCTCAGTGCATAGCTGGTCACTTCCTGGGTTTCTAATACTTACATGTATTCCTCCCCTAATTTTAAAAACCCTTGAAGGCAGAATTGAATCCATATCTAGATTTTGCTTTCTATATGAAGAATAGAACTCCCTGAATAATAAGTATTCACTAAATATTTTTAAATGCTTGTATAAATGAATGAGTGAGTACATGAACGAACAAATGGTTCAATGAATCTTTGACTTCCCTTAGTATCCTTGTGGACTTTATATCCTGCATTTTGTTCTTCCTTTATTTACTTGAAAAGTAACTCCTTAGGTAGTTAATATCTGTTTAAGTAAAAAGTGAAAATTTCCATGAAATATAACTCAGCTTTTCCCCCCAAAGTTATAATATGTTGACAAACTTTAAAACCATGTTGTAGGTCCCAAATAGTTAAGATAAATTATTCATAAGACAACTGTTCATGGGGTTCTCAAGGCAAGAATACTGAAGTGGCTTGCCATTCCCTTCTCTAGTGGACCATGTTCTGTCAGGCCTCTCCACCATGACCCGCCCATCTTGGGTTGCCCCACAGGCATGGCTTGGTTTCATTGAGTTAGACAAGGCTGTTGTCCTAAAGCAAGAGAGTTCCAGAAAAACATCTATTTCTGCTTTATTGACTATGCCAAAGCCTTTGACTCTGTGGATCACAATAAACTGTGGAAAATTCTGAAAGAGATGGGAATACCAGACCACCTAACCTGCCTCTTGAGAAATCTGTATGCAGGTAAGGAAGCAACAGTTAGAACTGGACATGGAACAACAGACTGGTTTCAAATAGGAAAAGGAGTACGTCAAGGCTGTATATTGTCACCCTGCCTATTTAACTTATATGCAGAGTACATCATGAGAAACGCTGGACTGGAAGAAACATAAGCCGGAATCAAGATTGCTGGGAGAAATATCAATAACCTCAGATATGCAGATGACACCACCCTTATGGCAGAAAGTGAGGAGGAGCTAAAAAGCCTCCTGATGAAAGTGAAAGAGAAGAGTGAAAAAGTTGGCTTAAAGCTCAACATTCAGAAAACAAATATCATGGCATCTGGTCCCGTCACTTCATGGGAAACAGATGGGGAAACAGCAGAAACAGTGTCAGACTTTATTTTGGGGGGCTCCAGAATCACTGCAAATGGTGACTGCAGCCATGAAATTAAAAGATGCTTACTCCTTGGGAGAAAAGTTATGACCAACCTAGATAGCATATTCAAAAGCAGAGACATTACTTTGCCGACTAAGGTCCGCCTAGTCAAGGCTATGGTTTTCCTGTGGTCATGTATGGATGTGAGAGTTGGACTGTGAAGAAAGCTGAGCGGTGAAGAATTGATGCTTTTGAACTGTGGTGTTGGAGAAGACTCTTGAGGGTCCCTTGGACTGCAAGGAGATCCAACCAGTCCATTCTGAAGGAGATCAGCCCTGGGATTTCTTTGGAAGGAATGATGCTAAAGCTGAAGCTCCAGTACTTGGGACACCTCATGCAAAGAGTTGACTCATTGGAAAAGACTCTGATGCTGGGAGAGATTGGGGGCAGGAGGAGAAGGGGATGACAGGATGAGATGGCTGGATGGCATCACGAACTCAATGGACATGAGTCTGAGTGAACTCTGGGAGATGGTGATGGACAGGGAGGCCTGGCGTGCTGTGATTCATGGGGTCGCAAAGACTGAGAGACTGAACTGAACTGAACTGAAGACAACTGTGAATATGTTCTTTACATATGTGGGAAAATTATGATAAACAATCCCAACAAAATGTTTTCAACAACATTCAAAGGGAAAAAATAATATATTTAATGTTTTATTTCTACAGATCATTTTTCTTTCATTTTTATTTCTATTTTCCCACATCCTATAAATTCCATCAGATCAGAAATATAACGGAAACCCTTCCAAAAGTTTTAAGATTTTTCGTGTAAGACATAAGGAAATATTATCTGCAAGTAATGATGTAATTTGAGGGGTAAAGGTTGCTTTCCTAAGGAAAACCTGAAGTACAGTACCTCCTAAAATATTTAATCCCCAAGAACACCTAATTTAAAACTCTGGATGTTTTAGTCTCAATAATAATGGAATTATGATGTTCTTTATTTTTTCTTGCTCTTGTTCCTACAGACAGACAAAAACATTTAATCCAATAAAAACCCATGAATAAATATTTGTAAAATAATTCCTATGTTTATTGTAAAAATAGAGTCTAACGGAATACACATAAAACCTTGAAAGCAGAGTGTAAGCTTCCATGGAGAAATCAAATTACTAAACAGTCACTCAGACATTATAAGAGCAAAGGAAGGCAGGCTTACATTTTAAGTGTCATGATAATACAGTTACATACTATTGACCAGTGCAATTTTTTTTCAAGACAAAGCAGAAAGGACCTGGCTAATGAGTCTGTGACCACCAAAGTGAAGGCACTGAGATCAATTCTTAACCCACAATCAGGGAATAAGGTCACAAAATGTAAATAACAAAGACTACATTCAAGTGAAGGATGGCACAAATAGAAGAAATTACCTATAATCAAGGTAGAGTGCTCAACAGAACCTAAATTCTTATAGAAGGTAAGAATTGGTCCCAAATTAAAAATGACAAGCAACTAAATACCAGAGTAGTAAGAATTTAGTGTCTCTTTGAGGCTCCCTCTTTCTCTAACATCTCCTGGTACAAATACATCCCTGATCATAAGGAAAGAATGGGTGAAATTCACAATCTGCAGACCAAGCAAAGGACAGAAGGAGGCAGCACTTGGGTTGAAGCAAGGTTGAGTTTTTGTGTGCCATGTGGTCACCAGAGACAAAGACATCAAGAAAGTGGTTGTTACCGGAGGCCAAGGGGACTAGGCTGTGTAAGCAAAGAAAGGGAAAGTAAAATGACTAGAAGTGGATGAAATGAAAGGATCTGAGGCAAGAGAACATGATGACACTAAGGATAAGGCATTATAACTTTTAGGAGTGAGAGTGTTAGAGAGAGGAGTGGGAATTTAAATTATTGGCAGTGAAAAAATAGCCTATTTGTAGGCTAGACTCGTCAAAATACTGTAGAAGGGAAAGTTAACTCCAAACTCCACTAATTAAGGGTTCATGAAACACAGCAGGAATAAGACTGATAAAAGTAGTTATATTTATGAAGATACAGCTACTGGAATATATCAGTGTTTTTCCTTTTCCTTTTCTTTTAAACAGTTACTTTTAAACTCACTGGATCATCAATTTAGAATACAGGTGATCACAGACTGCTTTTTTTCTATGAAATATTTTGTTTTTAAATATAAAATTAATTTAGCATCACTTATATAATTACCTATACATCATGATCTTCAATAAATGATTATCGGTTAAATTTCTGAGAGACTAAATAAACAAAAGGACAGTGATCAAACTAAACATGACAACAGAGCTTTGCTTCACAACTTCTGCAGCAACAACATCAAGAAATAAAGCTACAATCTCCGTAGCAATTGGTCCAGAATGTCCAAGACCTGAGCAACAACTACCTACCTATTTGCCCCTGCTTTCAATTCAGTAACCATCAGAGAAAGCAAAATGTGCTACCCAAACCAATTCCATAAGACGCCCTGGCTTCCTCCCTATGTAAGTAATCTCCAATCAGAGATACTAGAAATCTTCCCATTTTTTTTTTTCCACTTTAAAGCTTTCCCTGTTCCATGACTGCCTTTTTGTCTCTGCCAAAAGCAAGCAATGGCAACTCATTTTGCAATGGTGAGATCTGCATTGTTTCTGTATGTTTTCCTTTGGGTGGTCTTTGTTTACTCCCATATTTCTAACAGTTTAGGCTCCAATGTTCTAAAACCATTCATAATTTAATTCTATTCTCCTGAAATCTCTGCAGATTCATACAATATAGAACTATTTGGCCACCTGGAAACTGGCATAGTCTGTTCACCAAATTCTCTGATAAATTCCCTACAGCCATACATTGAAATATCAGATTTCAGGCAAAAGTGCCCTTTTACTCTAATTTTATTAATAATAGACAATTACTAAGATGTTATATAAGCTGAATTTTTGCCCATTGCTTATCATATTAGGATGCATGCAGATTTTATCATGTAAAAATAACTGACAGAATTATTCTCCTTTATGTTAAAGTATTTCTCATTGGCATTACTGAAAAATGTTTCCAGTGATGCAAGGCTCCACAAAGTAAAATAAACTGATTACTTACAGGGAGCATATTCTTGCAAAAGACAATAATAACAGCCTAAAATTACCCTAACACAATGTCTAAGAGAGAAAAAAGAACCATCATTTTAGATCATAGAAAAATAACTCTTTCTCCCTGATATAATATTTATTTCAGATATAAAACAAATGTCTTCTTAAAGTTATAGGTTGAAAAGCCAGAAGCACTTTTGCAAAATCTGAAATGATCTATGAATCTCATAATTTATATTTTCAATTATATGCTATATATTTATGTGTATTTTAATACATAAGAGAAAGAGAATTAAGTAGTCCTATCGAGTAAAACAAAAATTACCTTTTACTGCTCTTATAGTTTAAACCATCAGGCTGCCTTTAGAAAGAAGAAACATAAAACTTACCAATGTTTCTTATTACCATTTCTGTGTAGGCTAAACATTTAGATTGCTATCATTAACACATTGTGTTAGAATATGAAAACTTCACCTCAGAAAGCAAGATGCCACTTGCAAAGAGATTTTGTATTTAGCAAACAAAAGGATGCTGAAGCGTAGAACAAATGAATTTCATACATTTCAACTATGCTTCCAAAAAGGCTTTAAGTCTCAAGTTCTAGCTGAACAGAGGAAGCATGAGTTTCTACCCTTCCCTCTGCTCATGTACTATTTCAACTCTCAGGATTGTATCTTGGAAAGTGAAAAGAAGGTGTTAGTCACTCAGTCGTGTCTGACTCTTTGCAACCCTGTGGACTGTAGATCACCAGACTCCTCTGTCCATGGGATTCTCCAGGCAAGAATACTGGAGTGGGTTGCCATGCCCTCCCAACCCAGGGATCGAAACCTAGTCTCCCACATTGCAGGCAGATTCTTTACCATGTGAGCCACTAGGGAAGCTCCACATTGAAAAAGGAAGGTGGGGCAAAAAGGTTTCTTAAATACCAGCTTGTGTCCAGTGGGAAGTACCCACAGAGTGAGAACAAATGTACTCCCACTTCTGAATCTCATTCCTCATGTGCCATCACTCTATAGCTGCCTTATCCAGAGACGCCCTTTCTACAGAGGAGTGCAACATGATTTCTGAGCATTCGTGAGTGCTCTTCTCTTTTTCCTTCACTTGGACAGCCTTTAAAGCACCTCCTCCCATTGCCCAAGCATTACATAGGATATCCTGGATATAAGGAAAACTGAGAGCTCAGTGCTTTACTGCAAACTCCTTTACATCCACACATTCCTCTGTATTTTAGATTAACTCCTTTTAAAATTCAATTTCTGTATTTTCTCTTTTCTTCAAATGTTACTGAAGTATAGTTAGGATAATTCTTGAGTGAAGCAGGCCATGCTTAAAATGGTTAAAATTATAAAATGTCTGAGAAAACTGGCCCATTTGCAGACAAGTCAGTTTAGCTTGCCAAACTGGTCAAGATTCTGAGACTACACTTAGGGACCGTGTAGAAATATAAAACCAGAACTGCTTATTGTTGTATTAACTATATAGGATAATCCAGTTCCAGCCCTTTTTCTATTTATATCTTGACTCTTAGCAAGCTTCTTCAGTTTTTCTCAGAGCTGAATTTATGCTGTCACCATGACCACTCCTACTTTATTAAATCATCCCTTCAGATCTTTTTCTTTCATCTCTCTGCACTGCTGCCCGTCTTCCCGTTCTCTTCATCTCTTCTTCAGAAGTCGCTCAGTCATGTCCGACTCTTTGCAACCCCATGGACTGTACCCTACCAGGTTCCTCTGTCCATGGGATTTTCCAGGCAATAGTACTGGAGTGGATTGCCATTTCCTTCTCTAGGGATCTCCCCAACCCAGAGATTGAACCCAGGTCTCCTGCATTGTAGACAGATGCTTTAACATCTGAGCCACCAGGAAAGTCCTTATCTTATGCTAGCCTAGTTCAAAATTCTCCACTGTAGGTATTGATGGTATTGATATATCCTTCATACCAAGCATAGTGCCTGATATTTTATAGATGCTCAGTAAATGAACCAAAACAAAAAAAGTTATAGAAAACCCTACAATACATCATTTTTCCCATGTGAAAGTTGACACTGCATTGCATCTGAAAATATAAAGTTTGATAAGGATAGGTAAATCATTCTGGTATATTTTTGAATATACTTGAAATATTTTCCATTTTTAACTGTGTTAATAGTAAATTAGTGTTGGTACACACTTACAAATCATTATTTTTGACAATGATGAGTATGTTTTGTATTTCTTATTTGTGGAACCATTACCATTTTTGTCTTTTTCCCATATATGTTCAACAAGTTTTAAAAATTCATCTTAAGTGACCATAAAAGATATAATTATCTGGAAAGTTTTATGTAGAGCTTGTTCCCTGTTTAGATGAAGGAAAAGTATTAGATGTTATCAAGTGTTATATAAACCATCAAATGTAGAAACTAAGTTCAATCAAGATACTGCTCAGATAGAATTTACCTGAGGTGAGAAAAGGCATAATTCATGAATAAAACATTAAATATTCTAACATCTAAATATCATGAAGAGAAACATTTCACAGCCATAGTAAATTCTAGTGGGTTTTCAGTTTAAGACAATAAATTGTCACGTATGTACAATTCCTTTTCTTTTCCAAATATCACTGAAACTATAGATGAGCTGGGTTTTAGTTACTGTTTGTTTTTTTTTTTTTTTTTTTTTGTTTTCGTCTTCTTCTAAAAAACCTAAACCCGTTAGGATGGAGAGGACAAAATGAGAGAAGAGGCAACAGCAAAAAATATTAGGAAACTCAAAAGTAGATGGCAAGTGGGAAATAATACAGTCAAGCTGAGAAAGTCAGAGCCCAGGTCAACAGTAGGAAAACTAAGGAACTAATTTAAGCAGAAAGATCCATTTATGAAATCTGGGGAGAAAGGAGAGACTGAAAGAAGCAGTTTGATTTCTTCCCCGTTCTACACCATTGAAATCTGCTTCTTTCTCATCCCAGAATAAATCTGGAGATAATTCTTAGAGGAGAATAAGATAGTCTTTGCATCAGAGGATTTTAGACTTATTTAAAGGATATAGCACTTTTTATGTCAACAAGGGTATTAAGTGAATTTGTGAATGTGTGTGCTTGCTTAGTCACTCAGTCCTGTCCGACTCTCTGCGACCCCATAGACTGTAGCCCAGCAGGCTCCTCTGTCCATGGAATTCTCAGGCAAGAATATGGGAGTGGTTTGCTATTCCCTTCGGCAGGGGATCTTCCTGACTCGGGACTGAACCCAGGTCTCCTACATTGCAGGTGGATTCTTTACCATCTGAACCACCAGGAACATGTGGATACTTAATACTAAATGTAGAGACTACTAGTCAATCCACCCCCCACATCACTGTTCCCAGAAAATTTACATTTCAAGCAGGAATTTGGAAGATGCTTCCCTAAGAAATGAATCAGTGGAAGAGAGAAAGGCTGGCTTTCCTCTAGCAAGCCTTAAGTCTGATTCTAGAAAGTTCCAGAGGCTGAAGAAAAGGAATGTTGAATTGTTGGAAGGTACCACAGGCTCAGTGTAATAATGTAACATAGCTTAATAAATATGATTATGCTGATGGTCCTTCCTATGTTCAAAACATTAAAGCCTGACTTTTCTGCCCTGGAATGAGTGTATCACTGTGGTAGTGACAGAAATACATGAAGAACCAGTGTAAAACCTACTTTGTGTCTCCCTTTTGGAAGAAGTACTAAACATGTGAGAAGGGGCTTGTGTCAAGGCTCAGAAGTGGTTATACCAAGTTTTACAGAAGTAATCTTTCCAGTTCCAGGTACAGTACTATCTAGAAATTTATCAAGGTTCTTTTAGCCTCTATCAGAACAGTCTAAGACTTCCTTGGTGGCTCAGATGGTAAAGAATCTGCCTGCAATGCAGGAGACCAGAGTTTGATCCCTGGGTTGGGACGATTCCCTGGAGAAGGGAATGACAACCCACTCCAGTATTCTTGCCTGGAGACTCCTCATGGACAGAGGAGCCTGGCAGGATACAGTCTATGAGGTCGCAAAGAGTTGGACACAACTGAGCGACTAAGCACACACACAGAACTGCCAAAGTCTGTCTAATTATTTGGGCCTTTTAACTGTGGCTGAAATCCCGAGGAGTTGAGTCTCTTCTGGCAGTGCCATCCAAAAGCGTCTGTCAGTCTTATCACACATCATACTAACATTTTCTTTCCCTCATGCCACCATCATAATTCTTAACTAGCTCCCTATTTTCCACTTCATTACAAAAACAAACAAAGAAAAAACTCCTATTCATTTTCTAACATGTTTTATAATCTATCACTTTCTTCATGTTTATCTTCTTCCTTTATTATGCAGTTTTTTGAGAGTCCCCAAATGGATCTGTCTCATTTCTACATTGCAGACTCCACCCTGCGGGTTTTATCTCTTATGTTATCTCACCCTATAATCCAATCCTCATGTGGCAAAGTCTAATATAAACTTCACCTGGTCAGGTTTTCATTTTATGCTTATTCCTAGTCTCCATTGCTAATCCCCTTCTTCTGAAATCCTAACATGTTTACAGCTAGAAGCATACATTACATAATTATTGTTATTTTTAATGTGTCATCTTTGTTTCTCTTTACAGAAAGAACTGGTTTTGCTCCTGTGTTTAGCACAAGGGTAAAAACTTGTATCACACTGATAAGGTGCCCAGATTCTGAAAGTGGACCAAATCCAATCCAAATTCATTCGTGTGTCCTTGAGCAGTTTACCTGACCTTTATGAATCCCAGGTTCTTTAGCAATAAATTAGAGGATATAATAATCAAGCTGTTCTGAATATAAAAATGAGAAAACATATATATTCATTATAATGCAGAACATGGTAGACATTCAATGTTTACTATTAAGCCTTTTATTAATAATAAAATTGTAAAGAAAATTAGAAAACAGAGCATTTAGTGGTATTTTAGAAAATATAATTTATTATTTTCTTATTATTTATAAAATATACAGCTACTTAAAATCTATATGTGAGGCTGAGGGTATACTCCTACCAAATGATTGACTACTTGCTGATAAATACTGTACTGGAAGCTATGGCATCCATTCTCAGAGGTCCCACTACAAACACGCTAAAAGCCCTGCAACGAAATAAGTGTGATGTGGGTGGAACTAAAAAATAACCTATATATAAAACTGCTAAACTTTACCCTCAGTAAAACACTGTAGTGTCTGAGAAAAACTCTGAAAGCTGAATTGGAAGTGTAAATAAGAGCAAGGTTTCCTCCATTTTAAACAATTGGAGGATTATCACAGTTTGTATGAACTGAAATCAAACTGAACATAGATGCAGTTCAAGTGTAAGAGACTGTCAGAATTTGAAACTCAGCTTTCCTACCCTACCTTTACTACAACTTGAACACACAATATTCCTGTTCTATGGCAGTCTTTGGCAGCAACACCTATTGATTCTGAGAATGTTGGATGGTTTAGCTGTGGCAAAACATGAAATGGGTCTACTTCCCGATGAGTTACCACCCTGTGGAGCTGTGAATCTCTTTCTAACACCCTAGGTACCAAATGTGACACCCTCCAAGACTCTGAGCATCCTTTCCATAGTCATATTTTTGGCGTCCTTTTCCAACTCGATTCAAAATATGTCAACAGTAAAACATTACGCCTCTGAGAGGGAAACAGATGCAGAGCAGGAAGAACAGCACTATAGTCTGTATCTTGATCAACTGCTGGTGACATATCCTTACCTTTCCACCTCTTGTTCTAGTTTCCAACCTTATTTCCCTTCTGTCCTAGTCTGGGCCCAGTCAGTTATTTCAGTATATTCTCTCTAGTAGTTTCACTTCTCTCAGTCCCTGGAATTTACTACTGAAAATTCTTTTACATCCTAGGACTGCAGGTAAATCTAATTCACTAGTTCTCTCAGAACAGGTGGAGAGAATCTATTCATTCTACTAATAAATGTATTAGGTTTTGAATTGTGTGACAGACCATAAGTAAATGACTTGCTGAATATCATTCAGATTGACTACTTTTTAAATTCCCAGATTTTGTTCTGTTTTTCTACTCAAACTCTCACTCCACGTTTTTTTCAAGGCTCCACATATTCCACATCACTCAGCAAATAGAAGTCATCAGGATTTACTTACTCATATTCCCTCCACTTATTCATACATCTCTTTCCTCTTTTAGAAAGAGATATTTCCTCCTTTTGCCCAGGATTCCTATAAAAAGGATTCTTGTATGCCTCTGTTAAATGATAACTTTTCTTTTTTCTCTTTATACTTATACTAGTATTATATTTTTTAAAGTAAGCTTGCTACACTTACATATTAGAAATAATGATATACCTAGCATATTTTACAAAATGATTGTATTTTTATATTCACCCCACATTTTCCTCATTTTCTAACTTCTAGCTCTCCATATTAATTTAATCTACTAATATGAAAATTTTATTTTAGAGATCCCTTAGAAGTTTTAAAAGGCACTATATGCATTCTTCATGTAGCAAAGTATACTATTAACACTTCTAAATTCTCCCTGAGTACAAAGAAAGACCATTTTAAATTTCATCTCAAACACTTACATGTTCCCTGTGTAATGCTGCTATTTCAAATAGTTTATTTTATTGTCTTGTTCTGCCAAAGCTTATTTGAATATACCAACACGTTTTCTGATTTCTTTGCTCATCATTGCTTCTTACATCTTAATTCTTCTTTAATGGTACCATTTTTTTGGATATCTAAATTGAAATTCATCAGTTTAATAGGCTATAGATGACATCACTATCTCTTAAAGAGCTTTATTTGATCCAGGACTGCCAGGAAAATCATTTTCTCTGATGCTCCCTCAAGCTGGTGCATGGAAATATTCCTGGTTTCCCTTTTAGAGTCAGAGCTCTAGGCTTTTCCAAGTATCTCATCTGTAGCTCCTCTGTCTGTATCCTCTGAACGCCAAATGGGCATTAAAGTTACAATCTGAGAGAACAAGATGGCGGAGGAGTAGGTGGAAGTGGAGTTCATCTCTCTCCACAGATACATCAGGAATACACCTTCAGACACAGAAGTGCACCCAGAACACCAGCTGAGAGTGGACAGGAGTACCTGATGAGTGGAAAAGAATATATAGACTCACGCAAAACTCACTAGGATGAAGGAACTAGGGGGAAAAACAGGAGTGTTAGTAGGACTGGACCTGTCCTCAGCGGGTGGGGAAACTGAAGCAGGGGTCCGATCCCCACATCGGGGCAATTGTCTGAGTCAGAGGAGAAACATTTAAGGCTGAGAGTGAAACAGCTGATCTGTGGCAGCCTAAATGGAATGAGAATCAGACAATCCTCGCTGCAGCTATATGTACCCTGGACAGGGATGCAAGTCTCCTGGAAGACACAGTAGCTGGGAGCTGGAGTTTAGGGATTGTGGAACAATCTCAGGGTGAGGGCTGCTGCTGACTGCGGAGAGATGGATGGAGGGGATGTGAGGGAGAAAATTGTGGTAAGAAATGCCTGTGGAGGAAAGCTGGGCAGCCATGGAAATAAGGCGATACTGCTGAGTCACACGTAGTGGGTGAAGCCATCACCATAGCCTCTCTTCCCCGACATGCCAGCAATGGCAGCTGAAGAATAGAGAGGCTGGCCCATCAAACACCTGATGCACTGAACTACAGAGTAGGACCCCACCCAGGGTGCTCCTTTAAGGGCTTGATGCACCAATCTACAGAGTAGGACTCCATCCAAGGGGGCCCCTCTATGTGCCTGACACACTGAACAACAGAGAAGGACCCCAGGCAAGGGAGCCCTCTAAGTGCCTGAATGGGCGGAGCTATGGAGAAAGACTGGCCAAAAGGCCTTCTACTCGCCAGTTACAAGAAGCTTGACAAAAGCCTCTGATAGGGCCATAACTCCTGTGGCAGAGGCAGCGCATGTCCCTGCACACTTTTTGCCACCAGGGTCCCTGCAAGTCAAGCCGCTGCACCACCTTCACACTCAACTCTCACTGGGTCAGAACTGCCACAGCGGGGAAAAAAAAATTCTTGGGTCTGTGCACACAGGGTCACTTTGGTAGTGTTCGACACTTTGTGACCCTGTAGCCTGTGACCTACCAGGGCTCTCTATCAGGGAGGGGAGTTCTCTAGGCAAGAATACTGGAGTGTATTGGCCAATACTGGTTGCCATACCCTTCTAGAGCAGTATATATCTTGCTACCCTAGCTGCCAACTTCCCTGAGTACCTGGTGCTGCCAGAACCCCTGCAACCCAAGCAGCTACATCACCTCCACACCTGGCCCTACAGGGGCAAACCCAAGTCTTCCAGGCCAGTCTCAGGAGCAAACCCCAGTGGATGACCCACATGTAAAGGTGGAAATAAAATCACAATTGAAACCCAGGGGCAGTGTAACTAAGGAAAAAGACCCAAAACCTCCCCACTAGCTGTACAAGGTGCAGATTAAATCCATACAATCAACTAGGCAGACTCTGCATCTATGGAATATATAAAAGGTCACTGAGATCTCCCACAAAAGAAAAACACACTTGTTCTGATAGCTTTGGACATTGGAGGCAAGAACAAATTAGAGTAGCACCAGATTAGAATCTGAGCTGCCCCATAGCAGGTCCAAAACTCAGCACAGTGTTGGAGGGCATCCCAGGGAGGTGAGGTAGACTGTGACTCCCAGCGAGGGAAAGGACTCTGACAACAATGACACAAGAAAAACATTTATTATTCTTATCTTTTGCCTTGTTCTGTAGATTCTTTTGGATTTTTTTCTTTTTTCTCCCCTCTGTTGTAGTTGTCCTTTTATTGTCACCATGAAATCTAATTAAGCTTTTGAGCTTTTTTTTTCTTTTTTTTCCTCAGTCACATTTTTTACTGTTGTTATAACCTCTACCTCTGTGTTGGTCTTTTGCAGTTCTGCAGAGTTTTCCTTTTCCTTTTTATTTTTTCTTTTCTCTTTTTTTAATTTTAAGTAAAAAAATTTTAAACCTATTATTATTTTTTCTACATTTATTCCTTTGCTTGCTTTTCTTACTGTTCTTTTCCCCTTGCATTTAATCTTTAATATACATAGACTGCAGCCCACCAGCCTTCCCCATCCCTGGGATTCTCCAGGCAAGAACAATGGAGGAGGTTGCCATTTACTTCTTCAATGCATGAAAGTGAAAGATGAAAGTGAAGTCACTCAGTGGTATCCAACTCTTAGCGACCCCATGGACTGCAGTCTACCTGGCTCCTCCGTCCATAGGATTTTCCAGGCAAGAGTACTGGAGTGGGGTGCCATTGCTTTCTCCATATAAATCTTCTTAATCTATCTCTATTTAACTTTGCATTACTATTCTTTCTTTCCTTTCTTTCCTTTCCTCTCAACATATTTGTTTTATTTTCATTGCTTGATTACCCAGTTGTCACCTTGCTTTAGTTTTGTTTTCTAGGTTTGTGCTTTAGTTAATTTTGTCTGGTAGATACAATTTTTGGTTTCCTTTTTTCACCAGGTGGATCTATTGTACTTTATTTTTGTTGGACAGTTTTGATTTTGCTTATGGGTGTATAAATATATGTCTATATTCAATAACATTTTTTTATTGTTGTTATAAACTTCTGCATATCCGTTGGGCTTTCACACGTTTGTGGAGTTTTCCTTTTTTGTTTTCTTAATTTTTTCCTTTCTTCTGTTTTTTTTTTTCTCTCATTTTATAATTTTAAGTTTTAAAATTATCAACCTATGTATTTTTAAAATTATAAACCTATATATTTTTAAACCTATTATATTTTTTCTACATTCATTCCTTTGTTTTCCTTTCTACTGTTCTTTTCCCCTTGCAATTAATCTTTAATGTATATAAATCTTATCTACCTCTATTTAACTTTGCATAGCTATTCGCTTTTTCTTTCCTTTCTTCTCAACGTATTTGTTAGTTTTATTTTCATTGCTTTGTTCTCCACTTGGCACCTTTCTTTAGTTTTGTTTTCCAGTTTGTGCTTTAGTTAGTTTTGTTCTTCAGTTCAGTTCAGTCACTCAGTAGTGTCCAAGTCTTAGCAACCCCATGAATTGCAGCACGTCAGGCCTCCCTGTCCATCACCAACTCCTGGAGTTTACCCAAACTCATGTCCATCGAGTCAGTGATGCTATCCAGCCATCTCATCCTCTGTCGTCCCCTTCTCCTCTTGCCCCCAATCCCTCCCAGCATCAGGGTCTTTTCCAATGAGGCATGTACATGTATATGTACATGTGTATATTCCATTATTTTCGTTATTATTTGCCTGATTTTGTAACTGTCATTTGTCTGGGCTTCATCTTTGGTTTCTCATTTTTGGATATTTGTTTTAATCTCACTTAATGCCATAACAAACCACTTGTTGAAACTTCATTCTTCACTAGAGATCAAACCCTGAGCCTTTGGAGTGGGAGCACTGACTCCAAGGCCCTAGACTACATGAGAACTAACCCTAGGGAGTATCAAATAGTGAGAACTCACATAAAGGAAACTACTTGAATACAAGACCTAGCATCACCTAACCACCAGTAGCACCCCCTGTGCAAGACACTTCATCTAAACAACAAAGAAAACAAAAATACCAACTCAATCATCAGCAGGCAGCATTACCACCTCACTCAGCCTTGCCCATCAGAGGAAAAACAAACAAAAAAAGAAACAAAAACTCAGCATAAATTTCACCATATACAAAGCTCACATAAACCACTGGACCAAACTTAGAAGGGCAGAAACCAAAAGGAAGAAAGAATTCAACCTTGAAGCCCAGGAAAAGGAGACCTCAAATACAATAAGTTAAAAAAAAAAAAAAATGGAAAGGCAGAGAAATACTACAAAAAAAGAAGGAACAAACTAGAAACACAGAAGTCCAAATAAATGAAGAGGAAACAGCTAAACTACCTGAAAAAGAATTCAGAATAATGATAATAAAGATGATCAAAAACCTTGAAAACAAAATGGAGAAAATGTAAGAATCAATTAATAAAAACCTAGAAGAATTAAAGAGTAAACATACAGACACAAACAACTCAATTACTGAAATTTAAAAATACTCTAGAAGGAATCAATAGCCGAATATCTGAAGCAGAGGAATGAACCCATGAGCTGAAAGATAAAATGGTGGAAATAACTTCTGAAGAGCAGAATAAAGTAAAAAGGATGAAAAGAACTGAGGATAGTCTCAGAAACCTCTGGAACAATATCAAACACACCAACGTTCAAATTATAGGGGTCTCAGAAGAAGAGAAGAAAAAGAAAGGGTATGATAAAAATTTTGAAGAGATTATATTTGAAAATTTCTCCAACATGGAAAAGGAAATAGTTAATCAAGTTCAAGAGGCACAAAGTGTCCCATACAGGATAAACCCAAGGAGAAACATTCCAAGACACATACTAATCAAACTAACAAAGACTAAACACAAAGAAAGAATATCAAAAGCAGCAAGGGAGAAGCAACAAGCAATAAACAAGGGAAACCTCATACGCTTAACAGCTAATCTTTCAGCAGAAACTCTGCAGGCCAGAAAGAAATGACAGGGTATATTTTAAGTACTGAAAGGGAGAAATCTACATCGAAGATTACTGTACCTGGCAAGATCTCATTCAAAATTGATGGAGAAATAAAAAGCTTTTCAGACAAGCAAAAGTTAAGATAATTCAGTACCACTAAACCAGCTTTACAATGAATGTTAAAGGGACTTATATAGTCAAGAAATACAACAGAAGAAAAAAGATCTACAAAATCAACTCCAAACAATTAAGAAAATGGCAATAGGAACATATATATAATTACTTTAAATGTATGGAGGCAAGAACACACAGGAATAGGACCAGATTTTAATATAAGCTGCCCCACCGCAGGTCCAGAGATCAGCACAGTATTGGAGGGCATCCTAGGGAGGTGAGGTTGACTGTGACTCCCAGCAAGGGAAAGGACTCTCACAGCAGTAACTTATGGACATGGGGAGAGGGAAGGAGAGGGTGAGATGTATGAAAAAAATAACATGGAAACTTACATTGTAAGTAAGTAAGTGAAAATCCCTCAGCCATGTCCAGCTGTTTGCGACCCTATGGAGTATACAGTCCATGGAATTCTCCAGGCCATAATACTGGATTGGGTAGCCTTTCCCTTCTCCAAGGGATCTTTCCAACCCAGAAATTGAACCTAGATCTCCCGAATTGCAAGCAGATTCTTTACCAGCTGAGTCACAAGGGAAAGCCCAAAACTTATATGACCACATATAAAATAGATAGCTAACAGGAATTTGCTATATGGCTCAGGAAACTCAAACAGGGGCTCTGTATCAACTTAGAGGGGTGGGATGGGAAGGGAGATGGGAGGGAAGTTCACAAAGGAGGAGATATATGTATACCTATGGCTGATTCATGTTGAGGTTTGACAGAAAGCAACAAAATTGTGTAAAGCAATTATCTTTCAATAAAAAAATAAATTAAAAAAATGAACTGAAAGCTAATGATACAAGATACAATGAAAATCATAGAAATTAATAATATATGTTGGTAAACTAATTATGTAGAGTTAAAACAAACAATTGTACTGTTGTGTTCTGAAAATTGCTGATATTAAAATTTTAAACAAAATTTTAAAAAGTTAAAATCTTTGTGTTCAACACATATGATCTATGTATAGGCTAAGGAGTATACAAAATGAGTGAGTGTCGAGAGCTTAAATTTATGTTATTCTATTGTTTTTTTGTTTGGGTAATGTTGATTCCTGCTTTCTTCTGAGTTCAACTTGTGTTATTTCTTTTAAATTAATTGATTTAAGTGGTTAGATATCCTAATTCATTCAATAATTAATATTATATACTATACCTACATACGCATATGGATATACAATACATACATATGTATATGTTCACTGTGGTATATACAATTATATATGCATTCTATTTAGACTGTTATAAGTTCTGGGTATAAAGCAATAAACAAGTCAGATTTCTTACTTTCTGTTAGGGATATTGAGGCAGAGCACATATAAACAAATGAACTAGGTAATCCAAAAGCACTAATTCTAAACTGGAAAGTAAGAGAGTCTTGTGATATAGATAAACAGGTTATAAGAAGTCTTTACAACAGATGGCCAAGAACTTCTCTGATGGATATCCTAAGACTAGAAGAAACAGCCATGCAAACTCATGCAGGTTAACCCTTATACCTGTTTTTATTTCTTTTCCTTTGTTTCAGTGTTTATGTTCTACCTTCTTTGCTACATCTTTGGCTATAGTTATCCATCTTTTACAATTTCATTCTATCCCTAACCAATTCCCCATTCCCTTCAATGTAGAATATACTCCAGTTATTTAGAAATCTCTAGATCATGTGCTGATCAGCTGCCTTCTTTAATTTACTACTTTGATTATCTTTGTTTTATTATCTACTCTTATCTCATCTACCTTGTAATGAATTAAGAAGGCTGTTTTCTCTGTCACTACTTATTGAAGCCACTTAGACAAAAGTAACCATAAATTTAGAATTGCCAAAACTATACTATCTTTTCAATCTTCACTTTAACTAAGATTCCTTCATGCTAAATAATTAATTGATCATTTACTGAAACTTAACTATGACTCAAGAATCCTTCTTTGTATATAAGAAAATTTCTTATTATGCCTTCCTTGAGTGCTTTGTCTTTATGAGATTCTATTTCTTCTTCTCACTTCTTAAAAGCTTTTTTAAATCTCTTGACTTTGTCCTTGATCGCTTTTATTCGAATTTTAGAATCTGCTTGTATACATACCCTTTATCCTAGAGAACTCTCATTGACACACTTATCAAGCTGATATGAAATATTTCTTAGTTCAAGTTTCTTTCCATGTAAAATGTATGAACACTCTTACATGCAGCTCAATAAAAAAAAGGAAAGAAAAAATGAATCAAAGACTTGGCAGAAAACTTAAATAGAAATTCCTCCAAAGAAGACACACAGATGGCCAAGAGACACATAAACAGATACTCAACATCAGTAATTAGAGAAATGTAAATCAAAACTATGATGAGGTACCACCTCACACTTGTCAGAATGGCCTTTATCCAAAAATCTACAAACAATAAATGCCAGATAAAAAGAATCTTCCTATACTGTTGGAGAAGGAAATGGCAACCCACTCCAGTACTCTTGCCTGGAAAATCCCATGGATGGAGGAGCCTGATAGGCTACAGTCCATGGGGTCTCAAAGAGTCGGACACCACTGAGCAACTTCACTTTCACTTCACTTTCATGCACTGGAGAAGGAAATGGCAACCCACTCTAGTATTCTTGCCTGGAGAATCCCAGGGACAGAGCCTGGTGGGCTGCTGTCTATGGGGTTGCACAGAGTCGGACACGACTGAAGCGACTTAGCAGCAGCAGCATACTGTTGGGGGAATGTAAATTGGTATAACCACTATGGAGAATAGTATGGAGGCTTCTTAAAGAACTAAAACTAGAACTACCAAATGACCCAGCAACCCAACTCCTAGGCATATATCGCAGAAAATCATAGTTCAAAAGGGTGTATGCACCCTGATGTTCATTGCAGCCCTATTTACAATAACGAGGACATAGAAGCCACCTAAATGTCCATCAACAGAGGAATGGATAAAGATGTGGTGCATAATACAATGGACTATTACTCAGCCATGAAAAGGAAAGAAATACTGCCATTTGCAGAGACATGGGTGGACCCAGAGGTCGTCTTACTCAGTGAATTAAGCCTGAAGGAGAAAAACAAATATCATATAATATCACTTATATGTGGAATCTAGAAAAATGGTAGAGGTGAACTATTTGCAAAGTAGAAATAGAGTCACAGATGTAGAGATGAAACTTTTGGTTACTAAGGGAAGATGGGGGGTAGGAATGAATTAGGAGACTGGGATTGACATATACACACTGCTGCTGCTGCTGCTGCTAAGTCACTGCAGTCGTGTCTGACTCTCTGAGACCCCAGGACAGCAGCCCACCAGGCTCCCCCGTCCCTGTGGTTTTCCAGGCAAGAACACTGGAGTGGGTTGCCATTTCCTTCTCCAAAGCATGAAAGTGAGAAGTGAAATAAAAATCTCTCAGTCATGTCCAGCTCTTAGTGACCCCATGGATAGCAGCCAACCAGGCTTCTCTGTCCATGAGATTTTCCAGGCAAGAGTACTGGAGTGGGTTGCCATTGCCTTCTCTGATATACACACCACTATATATAAAACAGATAACTAATGAGAACCTACTATATAGCACAGAGAGTTCTACCCAATACTCTGTGATGAACTAAATGGTAAGGAAATCTAAAAAAGAGGGTAATATATGCATATATATGACTGATTCACTTTGTTGTACAGTAAATACTAATACAACATTTTAAAGCAAATATATTCCAATAAAAAGAAAAAAAATAAATGCGTGAACTCTTTATGCCTAAACTCAAATTTAATTTTTACTAGAAATATGTTTCTTTCATGTGTATTTCCTATCTAGGTTAATTATATAAGTAGCATAATAATGAACATTTATTAATCTTCACTTTCAGAATAAAACATTAGAATAAACATGAGTGATTTAATTGTTTAGAAAAATGCAAATATTATATCAATCATCTTAATATAAAAAGTATAGTAGAAAGAAGTTGGGTTATAAATAAAATGTAGGACAGGAGCAATAAGAGGCAGAAGAAAGGATAAGAGTGGGTATTTCTTCATCATACAGAGTGAGAAGTTGAGATATAACTAATATACATATAACCATATACATTTTATAGATAAGAAATGTTATTAAGGTCTATAAATATAAACAATAAAATAATAAATACATAAAACCAGGAAAACATGGAAGAAAAAAATAATATAAATGCCCTATATTCTCTTTTGCAGGAAAAGCCAATAAATCGTATATGATAAAGTATATTGCTTAGAGACATAGAAATAATCACAAGAATTATATCAGATAAAGTTAAAAGTATCTACCTGCCTCTCCTTTGTGGAGGTAAGGATTGTTTTTCATAATTTTTAAATTACTCAGTGGGTTTTAGTTTGCTGTTTCCCTATTTTACGCACACACACACAGACACAGAGATATGTAGAATATAGTACATGTCAGTTGTAATATATTAGTATTTATATATATGAGGAAAACATACATGTGTATGTGTTAATGTTATCTGAATTAAGTTTCCTAGGAATACTGTAGTATCTTTCAACATGTAAATTTAAGTTTAGTATTATATATGGAAAATGTTTTTGATTTAGACTTAAATATTAGTTGTTGTATTATTTCTTAATTCTTCAAAGGGAGTCCTGTCTCCATTTCAAGCTTTTCTTCCTCTAAGTATTTTCTTTTTTCTTAAAAATCTTTATCTCATAGTCATTCTCTTGGTTAATTTCTTGCTTGTCTTCCCCTTATGGAATTTTTATTTGAATCTATTTTCCTTTGGGCACTAAAATTTTTCAACTTTCAGACATTTTTATTGCTTAATTTCCTCCCTAAGTCGTATTAACTCATTGCATTTCTCATTTCCCTTTTCTCTTTTAAAATTTATCTTAGTTTTTGATTTTATGTATCCAAGTTTTAAAATATGCATCTCCAACTCTTTAGTTTTTGAATTTCACTTTAGTTTGCAGTATTGTGTTGCAGTTTTATTTGTGTTTTGTATTTGTTTTCTAGATGTGAGGTTTCTATCAGCTAAATTGTTCTGATGCTGTTTTTTCAGCTTTATTAAAGCATAATTGACAAAAATGCATTTATAGGGTACAATGTAATGATTTGATATATCTATACTCTGTGAAATGATTACGACAATCAACTTAATTAGCACATCCATTACCTTACATGATTACCTTTTTTTTTTTTGCATGAGAACTCTTAAGATTTACTCTCAGCAAATTTCTGTATCAATATTTATGATCAACATGCTATATATTAGATCTTCAGAAATCATTCATCTTATGACTGAAAGTTGTAATCATTGACCAACATCTTTCCATTTCTCCCACTCCTCAGACCCCACCATTCCACTCTCTGACTTATTTTTTTTTAAGATTCTACATACAAATTTATAAATTATAATAGTATTTATCTTTCACTGTGTGACTTATTTTACTTAACATATGCCCCCCAGGGTCATCCATGTGTCCTAAATGGCAGGGGTAGGGTTTCCTTTATTATAACTGAAAGAATTTACACATATTATTTATTTAAATGTATCATGGCATCTGGTCCCATTACTTCACGGGAAATAGATGGGGAAACAGTAGAAACAGTGTCAGACTTTATTTTGGGGGGCACCAAAATCACTGCAGATGGTGATTGCAGCCATGAAATTAAAAGATGCTTGCTCCTTGGAAGGAAAGTTATGAGCAACCTAGATAGCATATTCAAAAGCAGAGACATTACTTTGCCGACTAAGGTCTGTCTAGTCAAGGCTATGGTTTTTCCAGTGGTCATGTATGGATTTGAGAGTTGGACTGTGAAGAAAGCTGAGCACCGAAGAATTGATGCGTTTAAACTGTGTTGTTGGAGAAGACTCTTGAGAGTCCCTTGGACTGCAAGGAGATCCAACCAGTCCATCCTCAAGGAGATCAGTCCTGAGTATTCATTGGAAGGACTGATGATGAACCTGAAACTCCAATAATTTGGCCACCTCATGCAAAGATTTGACTCACTGGAAAAGACTCTGATGCTGGGAGGGATTGGGGGCAGGAGGAGAAGGGGACGACAGAGCATGAGATAGCTGGATGGCATCACCGACTCGATGGATATGAGTTTGAGTGAACTCTGGGAGTTGGTGATGGACAGGGAGGCCTGGCGTGCTGTGATTCATGGGGTTGCAGAGAGTCAGACACAACTAAGCAACTGGACTCAACTGAAGTGAATAATATATACAAATTTATTTTTGTATACCATATTTTCTCTATCTATTCATTCATTGATGGACACTAAGATTGTTTCCATTTCTTGGCTATTGTGAATAATGAATGCTACAGTGAACACTGGAACAACAGTGTCTCCTAAAAGTAATTATTTCATTTCCTTTGTATATGTACCCAGAAGTATGCTCATTTTCTATGTTCCATTACTTAGCTTTTTTTGTCATTGATCTGAATCCTCTCCATTTTAGGCAGAGCTCTTAGACAACAGCACTATCTTTAAATCAATACTGTGAAGTATATTCTATCCTAGGACTTTACTAGTGACTCAGAAGGTAAAGAATCCACCTGCAATGCAGTAGACTTAGGTTCGATCACAGGGTTGCAAAGATCCCCTGGAGAAGGGCATGGCAACCCACTCTAGTATTCTTGCTTAGAGAATAGCCATGGACAGAGGCGCCTGGCAGGCTATATATAGTCCATGAGGTTGCAAAGAGTCGGACACAACTGAGTGACTAGCACAGATACTTTCCTTAGTGGGTAACATTAAGGTGGTAGTGTGGGGAAGGGGAAAGGCTGGTTGACGTATAATGTGATTCTTTCATTTCTCTAGGCTATTTCCTATTTATGTCCAGATATGTGTGTGTGTGTGTATATATATACATATATATATATATATATATATATATATATATAATTTGTCCATTCTTCTACTAGGACACTTAAAATTTTTTAGTATCCGTAAGAATTCATCATATATAAATGACATCAAAATTTTGTTATTTTCTGTTAAAGATGTTTACTCAATTCTTCATTTATATTTCAGTATGGTTTAGGACATTCTATTGATACTTAGAGCCTTTAATATTACTCAATTTCATGATCCTTTTTTTTTTTAATTTTTTAAAATTTTTATTTGTACTTTATTTTACTTTACAATACTGTATTGGTTTTGCCATACATTGACATGAATCCACCACGGTGTACATGCGTTCCCAAACATGAACCCCCCTCCTACTTCCCTCCCCACAACATCCCTCTGGGTCATCCCCGTGCACCAGCCCCAAGCATGCTGTATCCTGCATTGGACATAGACTGGTGATTTGATTCTTACATGATAGTATACATGTTTCAATGCCATTCTCCCAAATCATCCCACCCTCTCCCTCTCCCTCTGAGTCCAAAAGTCCGCTATACACATCTGTGTCTTTTTTGCTGTCTTGCATACACGGTCATCATTGCCATCTTTCTAAATTCTATATATATGTGTTAGTATACTGTATTGGTGTTTTTCTTTCTGGCTTACTTCACTCTGTATAATCGGCTCCAGTTTCATCCATCTCATCAGAACTGATTCAAATGTATTCTTTTTAACGGCTGAGTAATACTCCATTGTGTATATGTACCACAGCTTTCTTATCCATTCATCTGCTGTTGGACATCTAGGTTGTTTCCATGTCCTGGCTATTATAAACAGTGCTGCGACGAACATTGGGGTACATGTGTCTCTTTCAATTCTGTTTTCCTCGGTGTATATGCCCAGTAGTGGCATTGCTGGATCATAAGGCAGTTCTATTTGCAACTTTTTAAGGAATTTCCACACTGTTCTCCATAGTGATTGTACTAGTTTGCATTCCCACCCACAGTGTAAGAGGGTTCTCTTTTCTCCACACCCTCTCCAGTATTTATTGCTTGCAGATTTTTGGATTGCAGACATTCTGACTGTTGTGAAGTGGTACCTCATTGTGGTTTTGATTTGCATTTCTCTAATAATGAGTGATGTTGAGCATCTTTTCATGTGTTTGTTAGCCATCCATATGTCTTCTTTGGAGAAATGTCTATTTAGTTCTTTGGCCCATTTTTTGATTGGGTCGTTTATTTTTCTGGAATTGAGCTGCAGAAGTTGCTTGTATATTTTTGAGATTAGTTGTTTGTCAGTTGTTTCATTTGCTATTATTTTCTCCCATTCAGAAGGCTGTCTTTTCACCTTACTTATATTTTCCTTTGTTGTGCAGAAGCTTTTAATTTTAATTAGATCCCATTTGTTTATTTTTGCTTGTATTTCCAGAATTCTGGGAGGTGGATCTTAGAGGATCCTGCTGTGATTTATGTTGGAGAGTGTTTTGCCTATGTTCTCCTCTAGGAGTTTTATAGTTTCTGGTCTTACATTTAGATCTTTAATCCATTTTGAGTTTATTTTCATGTGTGGTGTTAGAAAGTAATCTAGTTTCATTCTTTTCAAGTGGTTGACCAGTTTTCCCAGCACCATCCATTTTTATGAGGTCTTTGTGCATAATGCTTAGAAAACTTTTCTCAGGCTTAACTTGAGTGAAATATTCATCAATATTTTCCATTGATTATTATTTTTAAATTACATTTATGTCATTCCCTCATCTAAAAGTTATTTTTATGTTTAATGTATGCAGTATAAATGAATAGTTTTATAAGTATACTAGGTCTGCTTCAGAATATTCTGTTCTGTGGCTTTTATAATTATATCAAAACTAAATTATTTTAATTGTTGTACTTTTGTTCACTTAGTAACTGGTAAGGCAAGCACTCTATACACTACAGTTCTTTGGCTAGTTCTATAAAATAATATTTTGAAGTTACAGTCACCCTGCTTATTTAACTTATATGCAGAGTACATCATGCAAAAAGCTTGGCTAGATGAATCGCAGACTGGAATCAAGAATGCTGGGAGAAATATCAACAACCTCAGATACACACATGACACCACTCCAATGACAGAAAGGAAGGAGGAACTAAAGGCACTAAAGACACTCTTGATGACGGTGAAAGAAGGAAGTGAAAAAGCTGGCTTTAACTCAACATTCAAAAAACTAAGATCATGGCATCACTTCACGGCCGATAGATAGGGAAAAAGTAGAAGCATTGATAGATTTTATTTTCTTGGGCTCTAGAATCACTGCAGATGGTGACTGCAGCCATGAAATAAAAAGATGCTTGCTCCTTGGAAGGAAAGCTATGAAAAATCTAGACAGAATATTAAAAAGAAGAGACATCACGTTGCCAACAAATGTCCATACAATGAAAGCTATGGTTTTTCCAGTAGCTTTTGAAGCTGAAGCTTCAAAATTTTGGCCACCTGATGCAAAGACTTGACCCATTGGAAAATACCCTGATGCTGGGAAAGACTGAAGACAGGAGGAGAAGGGGGCAACAGAAGGTGAAATGGTTAGATGGTATCACTGACTCAACAGACATGAGTTTGAACAAACTCTGGGAGATAGTGAGGTACAGACAAGCCTGACGTGCTGCCATCCATGAGGTTGCCAAAAGTCAGATATCACTTAGTGACTGAACAATGACAATAAGAACATTATTTTGATGAATAAGTTCATTATTTCTAGAATATACACACAATGAACAATTCCTTCATGCACATCATTAAGTCTTTGTAATTTCAAATATATCTGGTTGATATCTCTGTATGTAGCTATGAAAATCAATCATTCAGAGAACTCCAATAGAAATCATAATTTGATTTACCTTTTTTTTTTTTAAAAAAAAAAAAAAGCTAGTATAATACACAGAGAAGGTTCTTGAGACTGAAGGCATTGAGTGGCTTCTAAAATCGTTCCTCAGGTGTTTATGAGAAACTCTGCTTCATTTATTTATCAAAACCTCTGCTGCTGCTGCTGTTGCTAAGTCACTGCAGTCGTGTCCGACTCTGTGCGACCCCATAGACGGCAGCTCACCAGGCTCCCCAGTCCTTGGGAATCTCCAGGCAAGAGCACTGGAGTGGGTTGCCATTTCCTTCTCCAGTTCATGAAAGTGAAAAGTGAAAGTGAAGTCGCTCAGTCATGTCCGACTCTTAGCGACCCCATGGAATGCAGCCTACCAGGCTTCTCCATCCATGGGATTTTCCAGACAAGAGTCCTGGAGTGGGGTGCCATTGCCTTCTCCACAAAACCTCTAGAAACTACCTATAACTTTCTAATTCTTTAGCATTTACTTTTCCCATACCACTTAACTTTTAACACCTGATACTTGGAGAAACTCAAAGGTTCACTAATTCGACAAATGTTCCTAATATGATAAAGATTACACGCCAATTCCCACATAATTACCTTGTGAAGTCTGTCATCTCCATCATGATCATACACATCTTCTTGGCCAGAACAATGATATCATTGCTCGTATCATCCCATATCTCAATTTCAGCATCCAGCTTGCTCTTTACTTTCTTGAAGTCAGCAACTTGCTCAGCAATCTTTTCTTTTTCTGCTTCAGGCAATTGAGTCATCTTAGCCTAAAACAGGTGATAATTCAATTTATAATCATTCCATTATGTCAAATACATTTTACAATGAAGTGATTATTATCAGATGTTTATAAAACTTGTTCCTTTAAGAATAGAGACAATAATGCTTTTCTGTTTTAAATTTATTTTCAATAGAAGGATAATTGCTTTACAACACTGTGTCAGCTTTTGCCATACATCAGCATGAGTCAGCATGCTGATGCTGTTTGTTATAAAGTCATATAACAAAACTATCCAGGTTTAACTTTTTGTATAAAAATCTATTGAATCATAATTGTTTGCAACAATGTTAGAATGTAAAATTACAGAATTAGTTAGAACCACAACATTAAATTTATGAATATCAATATATAATTTAATATATGACATATTTAAATCTATTCTTTAATATAAATGTAGGACTTCCCAAAATTTGAATGTATTATAAATTAGTTCAAACATAATTTAATACCTCACATGTTAGACAAGTATATACCTCTTTAAATTATACTAACAGTATGCCTCAAAAGGTACAAATATAAAAAAATATTGAAATGAGACTATTTATATTTATGTATATATTTACATTAATAGATGGAGTTAATTACAAACACTGAATACACATTGATAAACAGTACAGTACATATTTATAAATCATATGTATATAGACAAGTACATTTATAAAATTCCAAAGATTAATGTGTATATGGTGCATGTAAACATATTCAGGTGTGTGTGTGTACACAAACTATCTGAGGGAAGAATAAAAATGTTATAGGCAAAGTTTGCTAAGGCAGCCCTCCCTAATTAGCATCCTGAGATTTGAGGTTTAAACTCATGCACAGCAAACTTAATGCACTGGCGTAGTACTATTCTTTGTATATATCATATTTTGAACAGTACGCAGACTTGCCTCTTCCATTTGAAACCATCTGCACTATTGTGATGTGTGCTTAGTCACCCAGTTGTGTCTGACTCTTTGTGACTCCACGGACTATAGTCTGCCAGGCTCCTCTGTCCATGAGGATTCTCCAGGCAAGAGTACTGGAGCAAGTTGCCATGCCCTCCTCCAGGGTATCTCCCCAATCCAGTGATCAAACCCAGGTCTCCCGCTTTGCAGGTAAGATCTTTACCATCTGAGCCACCAGGGAAGCCCACCATACCACCATACTACCATATAAACAATTATAGCACCTGAAGCCTATGACTTTTTATCAAATAAAAAAGAACTCTGAAATGAAAGTGATTTGATAATATTAATCAAGGTCATAAAATTTCATGAGATTGTCTACTCAATCATCTTGTCAAAAAAGAAATTCATACATAATCAAAAAGTAGAACAAGCACATAGGTTTGAGATGGAACATTTATAAATGATAAATCCTATATAAGTGGAACTTTATTTGATCATTCACAGGAAATATATGATAGCTACAATTCCTATGCATTTCCAGATGTTAATTTCTAGTTTACCTATCAATGGCAAAATTGGAAGATATAATCTAGAAAGCTTTGCAAAAGTATGATTGCTAGATTCAGAATACTGAAAACATATTTTATTGAGGCAATAGTGTACAAGAACAATGAAACTAAAATGTATTAGTGGAAAGAATTACAAGAATGATCAATGGAAAATCTAACCAAAAAATAAAAATCACAGAGCTAATGTCAATTATCTGTCATTTATTACCAATCAGAGGCCTAATTCAGGGTCTAAAATAACTTGGTATTTTTAAATTTTCAGGATTATTCATCCATACTTCAGTTAGCACAAAGCTTGATACATATTGAGTGTACAGTAAATGATAGTTTCTTCTTTATTTCTTTTATTTTTTAACCATACCACATGGTATGTGGAATCTTAGTTTACTGACCAGGGACTGAACCCACTACTGCCATGGAAGCTCAGAGATGTCACAAGTGGATGGCCGGGGAAGTCACCAGTGGATGGCCAGGGAAGTCCAATAGTTGTTTCTTATTCAATGAAAATATCAAAATATAATCACATATATAGCACTTAAATTTGCTTTGTTTTCCTTATTTATTTCAAGAACTAAATTAAGCTAGGAGACTAAACTTTTGATTGATGAATGTATAGATGATTCTTCCTTAGGAGGTAAAAATAAATTGTAGTTTCTTTTCTCAAGAAACATGGCCTACGTGATAAGCTTATAAGAAGAGCAAGTTTTACTGCTGCTGGTATGTGGCAAAGCATGTACATAAAGACATAGCTACCTTTTAAATCAATAGTATACAAGCCATTAATAAAGCTGTAAGGTACTAATCCACTAAACTAGCTGAAAAATATAAATGAATTTTCCTTTCTTCACTACTAGTCATTATCATTTTCTCCATTTTCATAAAAAGGTAATTAAAGTTGCAAATAATAAAGCCATAGATCAGTTTATTTGGGGCCGCTTTTTATAGTCTTTATCTCAGAGATAATAAATGTATGATTCTGGATCTAAGAAATAATTTTGAAGTGTATCCTGGAATATTGTGGAAACATTTTCACTGTCTTCATGATAAAGTTCAAATTATTCTAGAGGTGATCTGATTAAGTGTATTCCAAGTTCTATTCCTTGGAATGTCACTGATTTCCAATATGATCTTGAGGAAGTCATTTAACTCTCCTGTCTACATTTCCCCAGACACGAAACAACAATAATTGCAACTGCTATCCATCTGTCAGGCAGGAAACAGAGTCAATTATTCGATAGCATTGAGACTGACCCTGTCCTGGACAAGAATTTCACGGATTGCACTCAATTTCTTTAATAACATCTCAACTCACATGGTGAATTACAATTGGCAGATATTTACTCCTGACAAGATAAAGGCCAAAAGTCAGGCAATAGTTTATAAAATTAAAAGTTCTGGAGAATTCTGACCTTTTTTATTACATGAGGAAAAACAAGAACAAACAAGTATTAAATTACTGAGTGACACCTTTACTGAAGATTTTAGTGCTTCTGTGAATGACTTATTATATGCCACCAATCAATTTCAATTATTATGAAAATATCAAAACAGAACTTCAGAGAATATTTGATATTTAGGAATTATAGATGAAAGTTCCTTATTGGATTATATTTTTGCAGGATAAGCAAAGAACTGAGGTATGAACTTCAAGATAAATCAAGTAAGTAGAATTTCTAACATTATTACTGGCTGGCTAAGTGGTTCTACTCCTGCTCAAATATATAGAATACAACTCTGATATAAAGAGCTATTAAAGGCTTTTTGAATCCCTGCCATAAAAATGAAATTACATTGTATGTTAGGTGTTTAAAATATTTATTCCAAAAGACAATGAAAACAACATTTATATATGCTAAATACTCCTCTAGGCAAGTTAACATATATTCAAAATTTAATTATCATAGCAGCCCTATGAGGTAAGAATATTCTCACTCTAATATTATGGATTATGAAACTGAGTCTCTAAAAGGTTAAATGATTTACTCAAGATTGTAGTATTAGTAAATGATAGAACCAGGATGAAAACTCAGAAACTCTAGCTCCAGAGTTTTCATTCTATTACCGTGCCTGCAAATGAAAGGAATACCACCCCCCAAATACCAAAATATCTACCTTCTCCTCAATGATATTTCTCTATCACCTTCTATTTTTGAAATGCTTATTGTCCATAATATGTCTCATATATTTTAAAATTCAAGTTTTCTTATTTGCAACCTAGAAAAAATGATATTGACTGAACAGATTGTTTTAGAGATCAAATGAATAGGAATACAGCTTTTAAAGTTCTTAACTGCTATTAAATGCTAATGGTTACTCATACTAAGAGATTCTGTTCTTCACTCTATACAGTTAGTGATCCTCAGAATTCTAAGGTTATTCTCCTCTCTCCAACTAAAGCTCCCATTAGCCTATAAGACATTTTCAAGTAATACATATATAATTTATACTTTTAGCTCTAAAACAGAGATTACCAGAATTTTTCAAAAAACTAAGATAGTACATCTTTACTAGTATATATTTTGCAATAAGTCTGTTACTTTATTTAACTCTGTTGCTGCTATAATGCAAAAGCAGTAGTAGACCCTATGCAAACAAATGAGCAGGACCCTGTTCCAATACAAATTTATATGGACATTTTAATTTGAACTACATAAAATTTTCACATGTCAAAAATATTATTCTGATTACAGCTATCCTGAATTTCTTTAACCATTTAAAGATGTAAAACAAACAAACAAAACATTTCTATCTCATGGGCTAAACAAAAACAGTCAATGGGCCAGATTTGCCCTGCTGACTGGTTTGCCAACACTTGCCAAATCCTTTATCTTTATTTTCAAGTTTGTCAGCAGTACTACCTGCCTCTCAGGCTTGTAATCTTACTTTTTTTATTTTTAGAAGTCCTCTCCTTTTATCTATCCCATTCTGCTAGGCACAACGTTTGTCCATTTTATCACCAGTGTTTTTATCACATTCACCTCTTTCTTTGTATTTCAGTTACTATTATACAAGCTCAGATCTTAATTTTCTCTTTCATTTTCAATCCTTCTGTCTTGCTACCACTTGATTCAATCTGAATTTGATAAGATTGTGCAATTCTTCAGCCTAAAACATACAGTTCATGTCTTCTTACTGAATAAAGGATATAAATTCCTCAAATATCACTATTAAATTTAAAGTAGAAAATTCACATAGAAAATTTCCCAAACCATAAATGTACAATTGAACAACTTTTAGAAATTGAGTGAATCCATGTACTCAACACCCACATTTAAGAAACACAAAAATTAGCAGCATCCCAGAAGCCTCGTGTGTCCTGTTATAGCCACTCTCTCTCAAGAACAATCGCATCATCACCTGTACTTCTAAAGCTACAGATTTTCCAGTTTCTGAACCTTATAAAAATGGAATAATAACAATACTCTTGTACCTGGATTCTTATGTAAAGCTTTTATATATTTGAAATACATCTATAATTGACGCATGTAGTTATAGTCTGTTTATTCTCATTGCTCCATACAGACAGCATTCCACTTTGTGAAACATAAAACCATTTACTTTTCTGTAATTCTATTAATGACCTTTTCGGAAGCATTCTATTTTTGATTGTTATGAATAATGAATATTCTTATATTTTTCTTTTTGTGCACATACCATTGCATTCTTGAGACTACATCTAGGAGTGAAATTACCATGACACAGCCATCACTATGAGCTTTGTCTCTATGAGCTTTTCAATGTTATTTCTCCTTCCTTTCAAGCACTTTACACTCAAACTAAATCAAGCTGCTTGTTGTTGCAGGTAAATATCTTAGGGTGTTGCCCACTAATTATTTTGCTCATCTTCTTTACACATCTCATCTTTGTTGGTCCAAACAATTATATTCCAAGCCAGGTGCATTGGGTATATCTTTCTTCTCCAGCTATATGTCATTATTCCTTTGAAAATCTCAGAACATGTGACGAAATCTTCTCTCAGGATATTTATATTGTTCTCTGTTGTAGCCTAGATGTTTGTGAATGTCAGTATCTTATCTTACTAGTTGAAAGGTCTTTGAAAGCATTAATCATCTTTTAGAATAACGGTGAATCTACTTGTTGCTGTTGTTGTTGTTTTGGTCTTCTGCTCCCAGACAACTTGCTGTTGTTTAATCACTAAGTTCTATCTGACTCTTTTGTAACCCCATGGACTGTAACACACCAGGCTCCTCTGTCCATGGGATTTCCCAGACAAGGATACTGGAGCGGGTTGCCATTTCCTTTTCCAGCTCCTAGACTGAATGTTTCCTCGAAGTAGGGACATATATATGATAAATGTTTGTTCCAAGTTGTTAATAGACACTGTCAACATGTAAAGAAAAACAGGAGTGTAGGATCAAAAATTTTATAGCACTGATCTTGTATTTTCTTGGTCACTTACATTTACACATTTCCTAAGCTCCTACCTCTAAAAGGGAGAAATAAATTCCTCTTATTTTATCTGTTCACTTCTCTTTTCATTTTTTAAAATTTAATTTTGTCTTATATTTGAGTACAGTTGATTTACAATACTGTGTTAGTTTCAGGTGTCAGTTCAGTTCAGTCACTCAGTCGTGTCCGACTCTTTGCAACCACATGTATCACAGCACGCCAGGCTTCCCTGTCCATCACCAACTCCCGGAGTTCACTCAAATTCACATCCATCAAGTCAGTGATGCCATCCAGCCATCTCATCCTCTGTCGTCCTCTTTTCCTCCTGCCCCTGATCCCTCCCAGCATCAGAGTCTTTTGCAATGACTCAGCTCTTCGCATGAGGTGGCCAAAGTACTGGAGTTTCAGCTTTAGCATCATTCCTTCCAAAGAAATCCCAGGGCTGATCTACTTCAGAATGGACTGGTTGGATCTTCTCGCAGTCCAAGGGACTCACAAGAGTCTTCTCCAATGCCACAGTTCAAACGCACCAATTCTTCGGCGCTCAGACTTCTTCACAGTCCCAACTCTCACATTCATACATGATCACAGGAAAAACCATAGCCTTGACTAGACGGACCTTTGTTGGCAAAGTAATGTCTCTGCTTTTGAATATGCTATCTAAGTTGGTCATAACTTTCTTCCAAGGAGTAAGCATCTTTTAATTTCATGGCTGAAGTCACCATCTGCAGTGATTTTGGAGCCCACAAAAATAAAGTCTGACACTGTTTCCACTGTTTCCCCTTCTATTTCCCATGAAGTGATGGGACCGGAAGCCATGATCTTCATTTTCTGAATGTTGAGTTTTAAGCCAACTTTTTCACTCTGCTCTTTCACTTTCATCAAAAGGCTTTTTAGTTCCTCTTCACTTTCTGCCATAAGGGTGGTGTCATTTGCATATCTGAGGTTATTGATATTTCTCCCGGGAATCTTGATTCCAGCTTGTGTTTCTTCCAGTCCAGCATTTCTCATGATGTACTCTGCATATAAGTTAAATAAGCAGGGTGAAAATATACAGCCTTAATGTACTCCTTTTCCTATTTGGAACCAGTCTGTTATTCCATATCCAGTTCTAACTGTTGCTTCCTGACCTGCATACAGATTTACAGGAAAGCAATTCAGTTATACCCATTCTTTTTCAGATTTTCTATTCCCATGTAGATTATTACAGAATATTGAGTAGAGTTCCCTGTGCTATAGGGTAGGTCCTTGTTGATCATCTATTTTATATATAGCAGTGTGTACATGTTAATCTCAAGTTCCTAATACCCTACTTTCAAACAGAATTTTGTTATTCCTCTATCAGTCAGTTCAGTTCAGTCACTCAGTCATGTCCGACTCTTTGCAACCCCACAGTCTGCAGCACACAAGGTTTCCCTGTCCATCACCAACTCCTGGAGCCTACTCAAACTTATGTCCATTTCATCAGAGATGCCATCCAACCATCTCATTCTCTGTCATCCCCTTCTCCTGCCCCCAATCTTTCCCAGATCAGGGTCTTTGGAAACGAGTTAACTCTTTGCATCAGGTGGTCAAATTATTGGAGTTTCAGCTTCAGCATCAGTCCTTCCAATGAATATTCAGGACTGATTTCCTTTAGGATTGACTGGTTGGATCTCTCTGCAGTCCAAGGAACTCTCAAAAGTCTTCTCTAAGATCACAGGTCAAAAGCATCAATTCTTCGGTGCTCAGCTTTCTTTATAGTCCATCTTTCACATCCATACATGACTACTGGAAAAACCATAGCTTTGTCTAGATGGACATTTGTTGGCAAAGTAATGTCTCTGCTTTTTAATATGCTGTCTAGGTTGTTCATAGCTTTACTTCCAAAGAGCAAGCATCTTTTAATTTATGGCTATAGTCACCATCTGCAGTGATTTTGGAGCCCAAAGAAATAAAGTCTCTCACTGTTTCCATTGTTTCCCAATCTATTTGCCATGAAGTAATGGGACCAGATGCCATAATCTTAGTTTTCTGAATGTTGAACTTTAAGCCAACTTTTCACTTTCATCAAGAGGCTCTTTAGTTCTTCACTTTCTGCCATAAGGGTGCTGTCATCTGCATATCTGAGGTTATTGATATTTCTCCCAGCAATCTTGATTCCAGCTTGTGCTTCATCCAGCCCAGCATTTCTCATGATGTACTCTGCATATAAGTTAAATAAGCAGGGTGACAATATATAGCCTTGACATACTCCTTTCCTGATTTGGAACCAGTCTGTTGTTCCATGTCCAGTTCTAACTGTTTCTTCTTGACCTGTATACAGATTTCTCAGGAGGCAGGTCAGGTGGTCTGGTATTCTCATCTCTTGAAGAATTTACCACAGTATGTTGTGATCCACACAGTCAAAGGTTTTGGCATAGTCAATAAAACAGAAATAGATGTTTTTCTGGAACTCTCTTACTTTTTCGATGTTCCAGTGGAGGTTTGCAAATTGATATCTGTTTCCTCTACTTTTCTAAATCCAGCTTGAACATCTGGAAGTTATTTCTCTAACACTACACTAATTGCACAATTGATCTATTTTTTTTTACCTACTTTTAAATTTCACTAAGCTCATCACTACTACCTAAAATAGTGATATGCTTATATTAGTTTTTTTTTTTTTTACTTAAAACATCAAATGATTTTCATTACCCTTTTTAAAAAGATAGGGATTTGCATTTCTCTAATAATGAGTGATGTTGACATCACTCATTATTAGAGAAATGCAAATCAAAACCACAGTGAGGTACCACTTCACACCAGTCAGAATGGCTGCGATCCAAAAATCTGCAAGCAATAAATGCTGGAGAGGGTGTGGAGAAAAGGGAACCCTCCTACACTGTTGGTGGGAATGCAAACTAGTACAGCCACTATGGAGAACAGTGTGGAGATTCCTTAAAAAATTGCAAATAGAACTACCTTATGACCCAGCAATCCCACTTCTGGGCATACACACCGAGGAAACCAGAATTGAAAGAGACACATGTACCCCAATGTTCATCGCAGCACTGTTTATAATAGCCAGGACATGGAAACAACCTAGATGTCCATCAGCAGATGAATGGATAAGAAAGCTGTGGTACATATACACAATGGAGTATTACTCAGCCGTTAAAAGAATTCATTTGAATCAGTTCTGATGAGATGGATGAAACTGGAGCCGATTATACAGAGTGAAGTAAGCCAGAAAGAAAAACACCAATACAGTATACTAACACATATATATGGAATTTAGGAAGATGGCAATGACGACCCTGTATGCAAGACAGGGAAAGAGACACAGATGTGTATAACGGACTTTTGGACTCAGAGGGAGAGGGAGAGGGTGGGATGATTTGGGAGAATGACATTCTAACATGTATACTATCATGTAAGAATTGAATCGCCAGTCTGTGTCTGACGCAGGATGCAGCATGCTTGGGGCTGGTGCATGGGGATGACCCAGAAAGATGTTATGGGGAGGGAGGTGGGAGGGGGGTTCATGTTTGGGAATGCATGTAAGAATTAAAGATTTTAAAACGTAAAAAATAAAAAACTAAAAATAAAAAAAAAAGAAATATGATAAAATACTCAAAAAAAAATAAAGTCACATACTATTCAACTTAAAAAAAATAAATAAAAAGATAGGGAAAAATTGATAATAGAAAAAAGGCAAAAAAAAAAATGTTGTTATACAGAGGTTCATGCAAATTCCAGCTCTGTCAAATACTAGCTTTGAAGACAGTAACTTAACTACCAGCAGTTTCATCACATGTCAAATAATAATAATCTTATTAGGGGTTTTCAGACCATTAGGATTATGCCTGTAAACAGTGGTACCTAGAATATATTAGAGTCTTAGTCAATGGTGATTACAATTAATGTATATAACTATAAGAGCATGGCCTCCAAGAGTTTCTAAAATATTATGGAAGTGAAAGTCTCTGTCATGTCTAACTTTTTGTGACCCCATGGATTACAGCTTGCCAGGTTTCTGTGTCCATGAAATTTTCCAGGACAGAATACTGGAGTGGATAGCCTTTCCTTTCTCCAGGGGACCTTCCCAACCCAGGAATTAAACCTAGGTTTCCCGCAATGCAGGCAGTTTCTTTACAATCTGAGCCACCAAGGAAGCCCATTATGGAAAAGGGCACTTAAAAATATTCACATAGCTGTCTCATAGAGTTGAAGAAGTGATCAAGTAATATACCGAGTAAATATATTCCATAAGCAAAAAACTATATAGTAGAGAAGCTCACCATAATTCTCTCATTTTCAAAAGTTCTAGAATCTAAATTGCTTATTTTGTAGATAAAGAAACTGAGTTCTAGGAAAATAGGGTCTTGAAAAATGTTATCCAGCTAGTTAATGGCATATTTGTTACATAAATTTACCTGTTGCCATTATTAATATTTTTTTTTCCATAAAATCACTTTGCTTTCAGATCAGTTCAGTCGCTCAGTCGTGTCCAACTCTTTGCGACCCCATGAATCACAGCACGCCAGGCCTCCTTGTCCATCACCATCTCCCGGAGTTCACTCAAACTCACGTCCATTGAGTCGGTGACGCCATCCTGCCATCTCATCCTCTGTCATCCCCTTCTCCTCTTGCCCCCAATCCCTCCCAGCATTAGAGTCTTTTCCAATGAGTCAACTCTTCACATGAGGTGGCCAAAGTACTGGAGTTTCAGCTTTAGCGTCATGCCTTCCAAAGAAATCCTAGGGTTGATCTCCTTCAGAATGGATTGGTTGGATCTCCTTGCAGTCCAAGGGACTCTCAAGAGTCTTCCCCACCACTTTGCTTTACTTAGCTATAAATTTTATGTGAAAATTGAATTCTTAAGCAAACCATATGATTCTGCTTTCTTTCCTATCCATAAACCAGGATAGAATACAGAAACAATATTTAATTAAATAAGTAATCTACAATTACTATTTTTATAAATATTAGGAAGTTTCTAATTGATTAACATTATTCATGTGGATGGGTAACTAGAACTCAACATTCAAAATAAAGAATTAAAGATTTTAAAATTTAAAAAATAAAAACTAAAATTAAAAAAAAAAGAAAAAAAATGTTTTTTAAATATTAAAAATATGCCTGATGTATACATATTAGATAAATATTTCTGAAAGAAGAATTCCTATTCTTACTTCCAGAGTTTATTGAACAGTAGAATTTACAATTTTTTAATAAGCCCAGAGGCATTTGGTTATGAAGATGTTTTTAATATATCAAAAATATAAGCAATAGAATATTTCTAAATTGGAGTTTAGAAAATCTAAAGTACTGCCAGCAGAAATTCAACTTAATTAAAATTTGGAGGAAAAATTCATTAAAAAAGTGTTTTTGGATTGATTTTTTAAGCATACTAAATTGTAATTTCAAACATATTCTTGAGAATTCATTAAGGAAAATTTTCCATAATATTGTAAAATGATATTTATGGATTGAAATTGGACTCTGCTTTAAGGAATAATATGCATTTCTATATTTTTATACATAGTCTTTTACATCAAATTTATAAATATATTAGCTTTACAAAGTTCTCCATTTCCTCATCTGTCAAAAAAAAATAGTACTCTTAAAATCTTGTGGGGTATATTCACAGATTCCTACTAAAGAAAACCTATCTCATTTTATTATAAAACATTATAGTCTTCAGGGGCTCGGTTGAAACAGAGTTAAGTATTAAATCATCAGGCTTAACTTGATTGATTGCCTACCTTCTAATGTTAATTATAATAATGGAAATTGACATTTGTTCATGCTTCCCACGTCAGTCACTTTGCTAAGCACTTTTGCAAAATTACACTATTTGAATAATAATATTCTAAGGTTCATATTGTTAATATCTACCTTTTACAATCATGGAAACGAGGCCTGTAGGGGACATATACATATTACCTATAAATGAAGAAATATTTCCAAGGTGTTTTTGTTGTTTTTTCTTTTTATGCTATCAGTTCAGTTGCTCAGTCATGTCCGACCCTAAGCGACCCCATGGATTGCAGCACAGCAGGCTTCGCTGTCCATCACCAACTCCCAGAGCTTACTCAAACTCATGTACATAGAGTCTGTGATGCCATCCAACCATCACATCCTCTGTCATTCCCTTCTCCTCCCGCCTCAATCTTTCCCAGCATCAAGGTCTTTTCCAAAGAGTCAATTCTTCGTATCAGGTGGCCATACCTCTTTCTTTATGGCTTTATTTGCAGCATAGATTTTAGCACTAGGAGTTAAATGTTCAGTTCAGTTCAGTTCAGTCACTAAGTCGTGTCCGACTCTTTGTGACCCCATGAATCGCAGCACGCCAGGCCTCCCTGTCCATCACCAACTCCTGGAGTTCACTCAGACTCACGTCCATCGAGTCCATGATGCCATCCAGCCATCTCATCCTCTGTCGTCCCCTTCTTCTCCTGCCCTCAATCCCTCCCAGCATCAGAGTCTTTTTCAATGAGTCAACTCTTCACATGAGATGGTCAAAGTACTGGAGTTTCAGCTTTAGCATCATTCCATCCAAAGAAATCCCAGGGCTGATCTCCTTCAGAATGGACTGGTTGGATCTCCTTGCAGTCCAAGGGACTCTCAAGAGTCTTCTCCAACACCACAGTTCAAAAGCACCAATTCTTTGGTGCTCAGCTTTCTTTACAGACCAACTCTCACATCCATAAATGACCACAGGAAAAACCATGCCTTGACTAGACGGACCTTAGTCAGCAAAGTAATAAATAGATTGTTAGGAAGTATTAAAAGTGATTATTAATATTCCTGTGAATGATAACAATATTGTAGTTATATAAGAGAATACAAATTATTTTAGGAAATACTGAAATATTTAGGCATAAAATGTTATGATGTTGCAAACTTCTTTGAAGTGGTTTAGAAATACAAAGCAACTATGACTCTGGAAGTATGTTAAAAGTACTGTATCTAGATCATGGAAATATGTGTGTACATTACAGAGGGTTACATTTTTCCATACATTTAATGGAAAAATAAAATCAGTAAATAAAATTTAAATATAATTAAATTAAAATTTTGAAAGAATTATTTTAAAAAATTTAAAAGCTTGGAAAACAGATATATTCTATTTTCTTATTTTGTCAAGGTATTAGGGATTTTCATAGGCCATATAATTTATTCTTTTATCCTAAAATACAGTTTTAGGATTGTATCAGTGTCATATCACTGATCAAAGATGCTTCAACCTCTCTTTGGACATACCTGAAGCCTCAGTTCTGAGTTCTCTGGTACTAAGAGACAAGTAAGGTTTACTAATAAAAAGTGAAAGAAAGTGCAAGTCGCTCAGTCATGGCTGATTCTTTGATACCCCACAATCCATGGAATTCCCCAGACCAGAATATTGGAGTGGGTAGCCTATCCCTTCTACAGAGGATCTTCCCAACCCAGGAATCCAACCTGAGTACCAACTGAGCTATCAGGGAAGCCCCCATCAGTAAAAACAAAAATTGAATGAGATTCATGACCTACAAAAGTAATCCTCACATAGTTAAATATGATGGATGTGAGAGTTGGACTGTGAAGAAAGCTGAGCACCAAAGAATTGATGCTTTTGAACTGTGGTGTTGGAGAAGACTCTTGAGACTCCCTTGTACCGCAAGGAGATCAAATCAACCAATCCTAAAGGAAATAAATCCTGAATATTCATTGGAGGGACTGATGCTGAGGCTGAAGCTCTAATACTTTGGCCACCTGATATGAAGAGCTGACTCATTGGAAATAAGACCCTGATGCTGGGTAAGATTGAAGGCAGGAGGAGAAGGGGACGACAGAGAATGAGATGGTTGGATAGCATCACCGACGTGATGGACATGAGTTTGAGCAAGCTCCAGGAGATGGTAAAGGACAGTGAAGCCTGGCGTGCTGCTGTCCACGGGGTTGCAAAGAGTCAGACATGACTGAGGGGCTGAACAACAAAAATGAGTATTCTTATCTTTATGGTCCTCTATTTTTTTTAATATAAACATTACGAGGATTTAGACTACTTTATATTCAATTGCATCATTTTTTTCTTTAGATCTTCATTCTGTGTTTCTGTAATACTTTTGTCTCAGGTCTTGCCAAGGCTGAAAAAGTAGAAATCCTCAGGCTTTGAAGCTACGCTGCTACACATAAATAAGGAACAATTCAATAAGTAAATATTATATAGAGGCTGTGAGAAATCCAATCAAGTCTTAAAAAGCCCATTCATTTTATTCACAAGACTGCCTCTAGGATGTGACTCAGACCTTAACAAATTATACTTTGCACACAATTTAAGGAAGTTTAGTTACCTGAATTCCATGCCCCAGTTTACAGTAAACTGGCAGTAGACAGGAAGAATGTTAGTCTGACCCCAGGAAAGGAAAATAAAATCTATCAAAGAAGTGACAGAAAGCTCAGATAACTTGGGGTTTTTCAGTTTATGAATAAACTTTCCTATGCAAATCAGGACACCTCCATCCTATCAGTGTGTTATAGCATAGTCCAACTATGTTTGGTCATAATAATGACAATGAGTCATCTATAGCATCATCACCTAGCATTTACTGCATAGGAGTTATATGGCACCATTGCTGCTCTCAAAAAATTTAAAATCCCTCTGCCCAGAAAATATCAAATTACATTTGGAATATTTTGGTTGGTAAGTTAATCATATAGAATACAATTTGAAGACCAATTTCAGTAGATTTTTTTTAAGTTTTAAAATGTGTATCTTCATCCAAGATAACTTGTTCTAGAACCGTCCCTGAAAAGCAAGTGTTTTACTAACTAAGGTTTTCAAATATCTATAATGATGTGATGTTTAATGTCTGCTTACAACTAATTAAAATACTTTTCAAAGATAAAATTTTGACAAGTTGCATGAATAGTGCACCACTAAAACAGATATAACTTGAGAAAAAATTTTACATCTCTACTGATAGTATAGCTCTTTCTTAACTGCACTTTGTAATGAATATAATTTATAATATTTATACATGTATGAAATGTATAATTGAATAAAATATAATTAATTTTTAATTATAATAAAATATAATTATGATTTCCTCCCAAGAGTTTATGGGAATTTGAACACTTTATCTTACTAATAACATTTTCTCAATAAAATAACAATCTGAGAAAAATAGCACAGAATTGAAAATAATTACCCATATATTATCCTTATATACATATCTATATTATGATTTAATATAGTACCATGTTTACAATCTATATACATATGCTGATAACACCTGTCACCACATATATGTGATGAATTAAAAAGCTCATTAGGTTAATTTCAGTTGAATACAGTATATGTAATCCCCAAAGAAAAGTGAATAGTCAGTTTTGTAACCTGATTACCACTTGCTAGGTATTTAAAAAAAGAATTTAGAAAATTCACAAATATTATTTTGTGACTATATCACTGGGTAGTTGTCTTTTTTTTTTTCCTGTTCTGGTCCATATTTAACTAAAATTTCCACATTAAAAAAAATTGTCAAACTCCTTATCACATTCTTTGATAATAATCCATATACATCATTTGTGTACAATAAAAATACGAACATGTTTGGGGGTAATATGGGAATTTCACAAAGTGGGAATGGAAATATTTTAAAGCTACAGTCTATCTGTTTTTTAACTGAGTATTTACAAAATTGGAGTAAACATTGCATCCACATTAAAAAGAACAAGTCAGAAAATTTAGAAGTTCATGACCTTTTTTTCTCAGCTCATCAGAGATGTCAATGAAAAATTGCACTGGCTAAATTACACATTCAGGGGAAAATTATTTCAAGTGTATTGCAATAGGGGAGAGAACTCAACTTTGCTAAACAAAAGTTGAAAGAGATTTAAGCACTGGAATGAGCTACTGGAAAAGTAGTAGAAGACATTAAAGAGGAGGTTGGTCAATGTGATTAGATGGTCTATGTTTGGTAATGGTGCTTATTTAAGTCTGGCTCCTACTATCCAGCAGAGGCTGGTAGACAACAGATACTATCTTTCTTAATTATTATATTTCAAAGGGGTAGCTTCCAGGTCCTTGCAAAAAGTATTTCTGAACTGTAAGCCTTGCAAGAGGCTGGGAGATATTTGCATCTCAAAGGAACAGGGAAAGTTAAGTTTTCTAAAGTAAATGCTCTTTAAAAAAAAGAAAAAAAAAAAAAAAAGGAAAGTCAGTGACCTATAGTCAGGAATAAACCTGTTTAAAGTTTAGTCAATCTGGAGTGAACTAAAAATAGGTCATCTTGTTTAGAGATCACAGGGCAACCAATTAATCTGAAGTCTAGGTGCAGGCAGGTGCTCACTGGAGGAAGTAATGTGCAAAGGCTTACTTGTCAGTTGCCATCTGATATTGGTAAGATGAATTTAGTTAAAAGAGTTGATAAACTAATTGAACTTGGATCATCTTATGATGCAAAAAATAAGCAATTCCTAAAAAATATCAGAGAAGAAACATTAAAAAGATATAGGAGCCAAACTCTAAAAGCTTCCGATAGCAAAATTGGAACAACTAATCAATGAAACAGAACAACAAAATCCATAGAATACAATAAATATGCATGAGCCCATCATGATATAAACAAACTGAACAAATCATGTGAGACAAGGGACAGCTTTCTTTTAATTATGATTAATAAATTCATAAGAAATAAGGGATATAAAATGAGTGTTAGGCAAATATCTGGTAATATCTGTGGCAAGATAAAGCAATGAACATTAAACTTAGTAGATAAACACTTGAGAAGAAATAAAACTTGAATAGCATTAAATCATTTTCTCCAAGATACTAATTACAACAAAAAAATAAACATAATTTCACAGTGGAGAAAGCCAATAACCAACACTTTAGCCAGGTAATCAAGGCCAACATCATGAGAAATGTGACATATTGTCATCTTATACCACCTGAGTTGTTGGACTGAGAACATCAACATAATCATGAGAAAAACATCAGATAAATCCAAATCAATGGATAGTCTATAAAATATCTGATCTGTACTCTTCAAAAGTATCAGGGTCATAAATGACAAAGAAAGTTAAGGAGTGGTCACAGTTTATAGATGACTAGGAGATCTGACAATCAAATGCAGTGTTGATCTTGGCTTTGATTCTAGAACAAAAATGAATGAATAATAGTGGAAAAATTGATGAAGTCTCTAGTTTATCTACTAGTGTAATACCTGTGTACATTTCTTACTTTTGATAAGCAGACCTTATTTATACCATAAGGCAACATTAGGAGAAACTGAATGAAGGTATGAGAACTCTCTGTAGTATAATTTTAATGTTCCTATAATTCTAAAATTGATTCAAAAGAAACAATACAGTATTATAAAGTAAAATAAAGTAAAAATAAAAATTAAAAAAAAAGAAACAGTAAAAACAACAAAACATACACATCCTAATCTTCAAACAAACTTCAGAAAGCACATGAGAATTTATTTCTTAGGTGTCACCTTTCTTTTAAAGGTTATCTTTTTACTTTGTCCTTTTCTCTGCTACATGTTCTACTATTAAAAAAAATACTGTACTTTTTAAGCACACTTTTAAAGTACTGAAAGTGACAGTTGTTCAGTTGTGTCTGACTCTTTGTGACCCTGTGGACTGTAGCCTGCCAGGTTCCTCTGTCCATGGAGTTTTCCAGGCAAGAATACTGGAGTGGTTTGCTATTCCCTGGCCTGATATCTACACATTCATCAGAACCTCATCATCCGTCCCTGCACAGTTTTTATTCCTGAAGAATGAATCTGTCCCTAAAAGAAAGTCTGAAATTATTGAAATATTCTGTTTTTCTTTTACAGTAGAAAGTAAAAAGAAGAGCAAAAATAAACATGAAATTATTAATACAAATAAGAATTTATCCCAAGGATGTAAGGATAGTTCAACATCCTCAAAGCAGTCAATGTGAAACACCACCACATTAACAAAATGAACAATAAAAATGTGTATTATCATCTCAGTAGATGTAGAAAAAAGTTTTGGCAAAATTCAACATTCATTTAAGGTTAAAACTCTTAATCAAGTTTGCATAGAGGAAACATAACCCAACATAATAAAACTCATATCAGACAAGCCTATGGTTAAAATCATATTGAATTATGAAAAGCTGAAAGCTTTTTCTCTAAGATCAGGAAAAAGACAATGACTACTTTTATTCCAGGTAGCTTTGGAAGTCCTACCTGGAGTAGTTAGGCAAGAAAACGAAAGAAAAGACATTCAAATTGGAATGAAAAAAAAAACAACTGTCACTATTTACAGATGACTTATTAGGTATAGAAACCCTTAAGACTCCATAGAAAAACTATTAGACTAACAAATTCAGTAAAGTTGTAAGGTAAAAAAATTAACTATATCTGTTGCATTTATATACAGAAAGAGAAAAAAAGAAGACAATCTTATTTACAACTGCATCAAATATAATAAAATACCTAGTAATAAATTTACTGAGGGAGCGAAGTAACTAAATATTGAAATTACAAGATACTAATGAAAGATCTTAAAGAAGACACTAATAAATGGCAAGATATTTCATGCTCATGAATTAGAAGGTTTGATATTGTTAAAGTTATAATACTTTTCAAAATATTATACAGGTTCATTACAACCCTTATGAAAATTCCAATGGTATTTTTCACCAAAATAGAATATATAACCCTAAAATTTATATGAAATCCTATAGTAACAATCTTGAGGAAGAAGAACAAAACTGAAGGCATCATGCTCCCTGATTTCAAACTATATTACAAAGCTATAGTAGCTAAAACAGTATGGTATTGACATAAAAGCAGACATGCAGTTGAATCGAACAGAATAGAGAGAGAGCAGAAATCCATGCATTTACAATTAATCAACTTAAACAAAGGAGCTAAGAATATACAATGGGGGAAGAGCAGTCTCTTCAGTAGATGGTTCTAGGGAAGTTGGATAACTACAAACAAAAGAATGAAGATGGAACACTATCTTACACTATATACAAAAGTTAACTTAGAATGAATTATAGACCTGAAATAAGGCCTGAAAACATAAGTCTCCTAGAAGAAAACAAAAGCAGTAACCTTCTGAACATAGGCCTTGAAATGATATTTTTAAATCTGACACAAAAGCAAAGGCAACAAAATTAAAAATAAACAAATGAGGCTACATCAAACTAAAATGCTTCTGCACAGCAAAGGAAACTATCAACAAGATGAAATGGCAACCTGCAGAATGGGAGAAAATATTTGCAAATCATATCTGGTAAGGGGCTAACATCCAAAACATATGGAGAACTCAAAGAAGTCAATAGTAAAAATACAAATAATACAGGTAAAAACTAAGCAGAAGATCTGAATAGATATTTTTTTTTTCCAAAGAAGTCATACAGATAGATAAGAGATATATGAAAATATATTGTACATATTTAAAAATCAGGGAAATTCAAATGAAAATCTTAATCAGTATCACCTCAAAACTGTTAGAATGGCTATTATCAAGAAGACCAGAAATAACAAGTGTTAATGAGGAGGCAGAGAAAAGGGAAAGTCTGTGCATTCTTGGTGGGAATGCAGATTGGTGCAGCCACTTTAAAAAACTTCATTAAGAGGCCTTATGTAATTGAAAGCAAAACATCCATATAGTTCAGCAATTCCACTTTGGTTATTTATCTGAAGAAAACAATAATGCTAACTCAAAAGGTACATGCACTATTTACAATAGCCGAGATATGGAAATGTATTCATTGAAGGTTGAATGAATAAAGAAAATGTGGGGTGTGTGTGTGTGTGTAGGAAATGGATCTTTTCCAATCTTAAAAAAAGAAGGAAATTCTGCCATTTAAAGCAACATGGATAGACATTGAGGACAATACACTTAATGAAATAAGACAGAGAAAGACAAATACCACATGATCTCTTTTATATGTGAAATTTAGAAATTTAAAAAAAAGCCTCATAGATGCAGATAACATCTGATGGCTGCCAGAGGCAGGGAGCAGGGGAGATATAAGTTGCTTTCTTTTTAAATACATTGATTTTAAAAAAGAAATTATCCTAAGATTCTAGATACCCACCAAAGCAAACCATAACATGTACTTATAAACTGAGAACTGTAAGTCCACCTATTTTTGGATAACATCATCATTTCTTAAGGAATTTTTTTTGAAATCTTGAAGCTAGGATAGCATCATGAAATGACAACTAACTTGTGATTTAGAATGTTTAAATGAGTGTTCATTCCATAATAAAAAAATTAAGTACAGATTGTTTCTACTATGAGGAACTCCAAGAGAGTATAGCAGCTGGACAAAGCAACCTGTGCTACTCTTCCTTAGATTCACACTCTGCCCCATTGGGATTTTTTTCCTAGATAACACTACCACCATCCCTTGGTTTCACTTGAGGGTCAAAGGGCCTCTTTCTATATACTTCCTACTGGTATCTTTGTAAATAAAATTTATGTGGACAAATAAAATTGTCATTAACTACCTGTGACCAGCTAACATGAGACAGTATTAAGTATATAGCAACATTAGACAAAATATTAGATTAAAAATGACAGATTAAGAGTAATACAATCTTGATAAAGAGACATCTAAAAATGGCTTAATATTCTATCTCAGTTATTACTCCTCTATACTGAGAAAATCATTTTAGTATCCATTGCTGAGCATCCAGGCACCTAATTGAACATTACTATGCCCCAAATGTAATTGTAGATGGCCAAGTCCCAGAGAGAGAGTTTTTCTATTCCAGCTCCCTAAGCATCCAGTTTTTCTCAAATTGACTGACATTAGGAATGGTAGTAAGTCTTCAGAAAAGAGCAAATGCACTTTCCTTTTATGTTCATTTGTTAGTTTTCTTCCAATTGTACTGATATATAATTCACATAAAGCACTGTACAAGTTTGAAGTATAAAACATAATGATTGATTTACATATATCATAAAATGATGCCCATAAGTTTAGTGAACATCCATTATCTCATATAGATACAAAATGAAAATAAATATTTTTTCTTTACGATGAGAATTCTTAGGACTTACTGTCTTAACTTTCATATATAACATCCAAGATGTTAATAATATTAATCATGTTCTATGTTACATCCCTAGTGCTTCTTTTTCTTTCAAATGGAAGTTTGTACCTTTTGACCACCTTCATCCAATTCCCCTTCTCTTACCTCCTGCCTCTTGTAACCACAAATCTGACTTCTTCTATAAGTTTGTTTGCTTTTTGAAGTGTAATTGACTTATAGCACTATGTCAGTGATACCGAACATAATGATTCAACATTTCTATACATCATTCATCCCCCTCCCCACTACTCTCTGGAAACCATCAGAACCTGCTTCTGATATCCGTTCTGTTCTCTGTTCTCTGTATCTATGACTTTGTTTCTATTTTGCTGTGTTTATTCATTTAGTTTGGAGTTTCAGTTCAGTTCAGTTCATTTCAGTCGTTCAGTCCTGTCTGACTCTGTGACCCCATGAATCGTAGCACGCCAGGCTTCCCTGTCCATCACCAACTCCCAGAGTTCACTCAGACTCACATCCATCGAGTCAGTGATGCCATCCAGCCATCTCATCCTCTGTCATCCTTTTCTCCTCCTGTCCCCAATCCCTCCCAGCATCAGAGTCTTTTCCATGAGTTGGCCAAAGTATTGGAGTTTCAGCTTTAGCATCATTCCTTCCAAAAGAACACCCAGGGCTGATCTCCTTCAGAATGGATTGGTTGGATCTCCTTGCAGTCCAAGGGACTCTCAAGAGTCTTCTCCAACACCACAGTTCAAAAGCATCAATTCTTCAGCGCTCTTTTACAAATAATATATATACTCCTATGATCATTACCGCATATTCACAATAGCCAAGATATAGAAGCAAGCTAAGGGTCTGTCAACAGATGAGTGGATAAAGAAGATCTGATATATAGACATATATATGTGTTTGAGTATGTGTGTGTATATGATTGATTATGATCAACCACAAAAAAATAAGGAAATCATAGCATTTAGAACAACAAAGATGGACACAGAGGGTATGTGAAAGTGAAAGTGTTAGTTGCTCAGTAGTGTCTGACTCTTTGTGATCCCATGGACTGTAACCTGCCAGGCTCCTCTGTCAATGGAATTCTCCAGAAAAGAATACTGGAGTGGGTAGGCATTCCCTTCTCCAGGAGAACTTCCCAACCTAGGCTTTGAACCCAGGTCTCCTGCATTGCAGACTCTTTGCCATCTGAGAAGTAAAATGTCAGACAGAAAGAAAATATCATATGATTTCACTTATATATGGAGTCTGAAAAACCAAATGTACTTTCAAGAAGCATACTTACAAAGCTATAAATGTGTGCCTCATCAAAATGTTATATAAAACACTATACAATACTGGACTATTCCCATAAGTATAGGTCTTCTATTACAACTATATATTCAGTTTAGACCCTCTTGCCAACTTCATTGACTTGAAATTTATTAGAAACTGAGTATGATTTTTAAAATTCTAGACTATTTAGAGAAAAGTAGGTATATTTATTAAGTAAATAAATATAATAGGTTGAAAGTTTCCTAAATATTTTTTTTCAAAGAATGCTTGGGATTAAGAAAAAGATCATTCTTAGAAAAAGAATTCCACCTTGATGAGCTGAATGCTTTATTAGTATGCATACTAATACACATTTCTATTTTCTTTAATCCTCCTTAAGCTTTAGATTAATTTTTATAAATCCCAAGTGAATTATGAATTGTTTTCTCAGACACAGGATCCTATAATTTTAAAAATGCTTGGGATAATTTATAAGATGCAAGTTTCAAAGGCATGTTTCACTATTATATATCTATCATCTAACTATATATTGATTTATATTTATATAAATATATTATATATTTATTTGTGTATTTATATATATTTGTGTATATATACACAAATCCACTTATATATTTATTTGTGTATTTACTTATTTAAGATTATGTGTAACAAAAGAACCAAACTTACTTGGAATCATATAAGACAGAACACTGAGACACTAATTAGAAACTGTTTTACATAAACAAAGACTTTCTGGATTCTCCTGACAAGATAAGAATTATCAAATATTATTAAAGCAGAAAGTGATAAAGCTTTCCTGTGCTGCTTGTGAGAATTTACAGACCAGTGTAATATGTTAAAAATCAAGATAGAACTTCCAAAAGAATTCCTTCTAACTAGCTCCTCTTTCCAAGACTGAACCTTATAATATTAATGTATGTATATATGTTTATATACATATAATTTATATATACATATTTTATATATGTATTATATATGTATATGTATATTGTATATAATATATGTATATATACATATAAATATATACATATATTTCATTTCAAAACTTTAAAGTCATATTTTAGCTTAGTATTAGCAACAAAATGACTGTGTTGGTGAGAAATACATCACTGGGGAAAATCAATGGTGAGGAAGGGAAGATTGACCATGATAGGCAGGGGAAATGTGACAACAGAGAAAACACTTAGGTGGGTCTCTCATTAACTTGTTGATCTTTGGACAAATCATTTAGTTTCAACATGAGCTTTCCATGTTAGAAACTGAGGCTTATGTCTGTTGTTGCAATTTAACCAGCTGTTATCCAATCACTTGGATCATAGTAATTCTCAGTTTTTAGTTCAAGTACAGCTTATCTGTGTAATGAGTTAATAATGCAATCTTTGAATAATCTGTTTCTTTACTATAGGATAACATTGTTATTTACTTTTTTTAAATTTTATTATTAAGGGGAAAAAAAAGAGTACAGAAGGGTGTTCTGAGAGAGTCATATATTGGTATGTTATTCCAGCAATTCCTAAAGAATTTAAGTGTGGCATAAATTTAGATTTCTTGGTAACTGGTTGAATCTAAGTTTAAGTGCTAAAAACAGCATGTTTGGTTTTTTATATTTAATCTTATCATTACACTATCTATAATGTTCATAATTGTTCAAATGAATAACACAATGCTCAATATATCCACTTCCTGTATTACATTGTGTTAGTCACTTAGTTGTGTCTGATTCTTTGTAACCCCATGGTCTGTAGCCTTCCAGACACACCTATTCATGGAAATCTCCAGGCAAGAATACTGGAGTGGGTTGCCATTTCCTTCTCTAGGGATCTTCCCCACCCAGGGATCAAACCTAGGTATCCTTCATTGCAGGCAGATTCTTTCGGAGCCACCAAGCAATGTTAGATATCAATTAAAGACCTCTTCTCCCTATACAAAATGTAGGTAATTCAATTCCTTTCTTTCATGCAGTTCCAAAAAAATTATTTCATATGTCTAAGATTCACTTTCTTAATGAAAGTGAAAGTGGAGAGTGAAAAAGTTGGCTTAAAGCTCAACATTCAGAAAACTAAGATCATGGCATCTGGTCCCATCACTTCATGGGAAACAGATGGGGAAACAGTGGAAACAGTGTCAGACTTTTATTTTTGGGGGCTCCAAAATCACTGCAGATGGTGACTGCAGCCATGAAATTAAAAGACACTTACTCCTTGGAAGAAAAGTTATGACCAACCTAGAGAGCATATTCAAAAGCAGAGACATTGGTTTGCCAACAAAGGTCCGTCTAGTCAAGGCTATGATTTTTCCTGTGGTCATGTATGGCTGTGAGAGTTGGACTGTGAAGAAGGCTGAGTGCCGAAGAATTGATGCTTTTGAACTGTGGTGTTGGAGAAAACTCTTGAGAGTCCCTTGAACTGCAAAGAGATCCAACCAGCCCATTCTGAAGGAGATCAGCCCTGGGATTTCTTTGGAAGGAATGATGCTAAAGCTGAAACTCCAATACTTTGGTAACCTCATGTGAAGAGTTGACTCATTGGAAAAGACTCTGATGCTGGGAGGGATTGGGAGCAGGAGAAGAAGGGGATGACAGAGGTTGAGATGGCTGGATGGCATCACTGACTCCATGGAAGTGAGTCTGAGTGAACTCTGGGAGTTGGTGATGGACAGGGAGGCCTGGCGTGCTCCGATTCATGGGGTTGCAAAGAGTCAGGCATGATTGGGCGACTGAACTGAACATTCAAAATGGTTAATACTCCTTTGCTGTTGCGATAACGAGAACACAGGGTTAATCATTAACACCTATTTCATGTCAGCAGCTAACAATACACTGAAAGCCTATAAGCTAAATCCAAATGGTCAGAGCACATACTAAAGTTAAACAAACAAAACATAATTCCTCTTGTCTTCCAAAAGTGAATTTGGAGAGGCAAATATCTGGATTAGTAACGCACTTAGCAGCATACAAGGTTTTTCCAAGTAAAATTCCATTCAGGAACTAGAAATGAGACACTCTACTCAAGAGGCAGTAGCTGACGTGTGAGCCTAACTTAGCATCAAGACCGGATGCAGATGAAGCAGTGCCTACGGATGAGCAAAAGCAGACAATAAAATCAAGGGCTCAGTGAGTCAGGCTTTCAAAGGTAAAACCCCAGGGTATTTGGAAGAAATATTTCTACAGCAGCCTCAATATAAACAGCTCACAAACAAGATCTGTAATATTTAGAAACATTTTCAAAGCAAAAGATGAAACAGAATGCTTTTTGCCAAAGACTCTCAAGTATGCAATTGCACAGGCTGGTAAATTTATTTAAGTTGGGAAAAAACATATTGCAAATTATTCTATTATTCCAAGTAAGATCATAAAATACACATATCTGCATATATACACATTCAAAAATAAATAAATGATGATGGGGGAAAAATATTAACACAGAAGAATTACCATCCACTATCACTATTATTGGGGCTTCCCTGGTGGCCCAGACAGTAAAGAATCTGCCTGCAATGCAGGAGACCCAGGTTTGATCCCTGGGTTGGGAAGCTCCCGTGAAGAAGGGAATGAAAACCCACTCCAGTATTCTTGCCTAAAGAATTCAATGGAGAGATGAGTCTTGAGCTACAGTTCTTGGGGTCACAAAGAGTTGGGCATGACTGAGAAACTTACACTTTTACTTTCCTCACTGTTATTTTATTTAAAAACAAAGAATATTTGACATAAAAAAAATTCTAAAGGACCAAATTGAAAAAATCAAACTTTTCTAAGAAAGAATAGCTGGTACCAGGTGTTACCCTTCTTCTAACTCACCCTATTGTCATTTGGTAATTTCTTGGGATGCTTTTGGTTGTCACAACTAAGGTGGGGTGCTACTGGTATTAACTGGATAGAAGCCAGAGATGCTGCTAAACATCTTATAGGACACAGGACAGTCCCCCACAACAAGGAAGTATCTGATCCCCTCCCAGTGTATCAGTATAATATTTTAGAGTTCTGCCTAACAGTAATCTTTTGGCCAAGGATCAGTGGATGCCAGCTCGGACTCAATCTGATGTGTTGGTCAGACTGCAGAGCCAGTGATATCTGGGGAGGGAGTTTGTATAGCTTTCAATGTACATTTTATATATAATCATTCTTAATAATAATAATTTAGCAGTAGAACTGCAGTGGTGAAATTCTACCAGTCAGGACCAGACTGAAACATTGATCACTAAACTGCAGTTCTATCACTTTGACAGATTCCAGTTGCTTATTAGCTGGTATTTGAACATCAACACATTAGAGCCAGTTAGGAGGTGGTGCTATTTTTTTAATGAAAGGTAAAAGGCTATTTTGCCAGTTTGAGTACAGAATCAGCACTCTACATCAAAAGGTAGAAAATAGAAATCTCTTACATTAGGTTTTAATAACACATGCTTCCTTAAGTGTTCAATAAAAGAGCATATACTTTTTTTATCAATATAACCACTTAAAGACTGGAAAAATAGAATGAATTTATAACCATGATTTTTGCTAGTTAATAAAATGGTTGGTATTAATAGTTTTAGGTTTACTTGGACGTTATATAGATATATAAAATTATGAAAAATATGTCAGCAGTATCGTGGACTTTTTTGTCTGTGTACTGTCACGCATAGTACTTGTGTATTCATAAGATACTGTTTCATATACCAAAGATTTTGAAGGTGAGATTTCAGTGGCTCTACTTGAATATTACATATATATGCGATTACTTCTGAAAGTTACATTATAAAATGGAATCTTACTATATATACTTTCCTGTTATTTATAACATTTTTATATAAACTACTTAAATATCTCTAAAATGTAACTTCATTATAATTTTAAATCTCTTATCCATCATGTAGATTTAATATCATCTATTTATAAGTTTGCAACCATTATGTATCCTAAAGGAAATCAGTCCTGAATATTCATTGGAAGGACTGATGTTGAAGCTGAAACTCTAATACTTTGGCCACCTGATGAACTGACTCATTGGAAAAGACCCTGATGCCAGGAAAGAGTGAAGACAGGAGAAGGCACTACAGAGGATGAGATTGTTGGATGGCATCATTGCCTCTATGGACATGAGTCTGAGTAAGCTCCAGGAATTGGTGATGGATAGGGAAGGCTGGCATGCTGCAGTTCATGGGGTCGCAGAGATTTGGACACAACTGAGTGACTGAACTGATTGTAAATCTGTATGTATATATATGTATTTAGTAGGTTGTGATAGATATCTTTCTGCATGTATGCTAAGTTGTTTGAATCATATGTGACTCTTTGCAACCCTATGGACTGTAGCCTGGCAGGCTCCACTGTCCATGGGATTCTCCAGGCAAGAATACTAGAGAGGGTTGCCATTTCCTACTCCAGCGGATCTTCCTGACTCAGGGATGTAACCTGCATCATTTATGTCTCCTGCATAGGCAGGTGGGTTCTTTACCACCACCTGGGAAGCCCAGATTTCTTTCCACATTTATCTAAATGTAACTGGAATAAAAATTTTAGAAGATAGAAAAAACAATTTTATAAAATGTTTCAATATATTTCCAAACTCCCTCCAGAAAGTTTATCCTCATTAATAGCTAATTAAGTATATTCTAAGTCACCTATCAGATAATGGATAGCAACAATTTTTCTTTTTTTTAATTTATGCAGATTTGACAGAGAGTATTTCATGTTTGTTTTCATTAGTGTTTCTGCATTTTCTGATGGGACAGAACTGTTTGCATGCTTATTCAAAACATGTATGCATTCTTTATGAATATCCTGTTCGGGACCTCTGCCCAATTTTCTGTTTTGGAGGGTGAGGGATGGGGAAAGAAGAGACATTTTTCTTATTAATTGGTTAGAATCTATTTACATACAAACACTTTCTTTATAAATTGCTATTATCTCCCAAAATTCATGTTTCTCTTTTGTTTTTCAGATTTCATTGTTTTGTTTGTTCTGGTTTATTCTACTCTACTTTGTGTTTTCAGGTGTAAAGTGTACCTGCTTTTTCCTTTGCCTTTTTTTTTTCTTTTTTGCTTATCTAGGTATCATAGTTATGCCTGGACAATCCCAGGGACGGGGAAACCTGGTGGGCTGCCATCTGTGGGGTCGCACAGAGTCAGACACGACTGAAGTGACTTAGCAGCAGCAGCAGCAGCAGCAGGTAACATAGAAAGTCCTTTATCATCCAAGGTCACAAAAATAAATATTTGCTTTTCTTTTATCTTGTACAGATTGTGTTAGTCATATTCTGCAGTACATTGCACACTGTCACTGTTAGTAAATAGGATGCTTTCCATACCCCAAGATAATTCCTTCTCTCCTTCCCGCCTTTGTTACTCCCTGCCTTCTATTTATTCCTATTCCTTATGCCTATTTCTCTATTTCTTCCCTGAAAATTCAAACTGTTGTTTTATTAACCTACTATGGTTTACCTTGACTTGAGGTCTGTTTTTAATTCACTGTACTCATAACTCAGTGAGTAAAGAACCTGCCTGCAATTCAGGAGACCCCAGTTCGATTCCTGGATTGGGACAATCTGCTGGAGAAGGGATAGGCTATCCACTCCAGTGTTCTTGGCCTTCCCTTGTGGCTCAGCTGGAAAAGAATCTGCCTGCAATATGGGAGACCTGGGTTCGATCCCTGGGTTGGGAAAATTCCCTGGAGAAGGGAAAGGCTACCCACTCCAGTATTCTGGCCTGGATAATTCCATAGACTGTCGCAAAGGGTCGCAAAGAGCCAGACACAACTGAGCAGCTTTCATGTCACTTCACAAATATATGAGTCCCTTTTGATTAGGTATCTCTGAATTTCATAAGCACTATATTTTAATAAAACCGATCCTGTGTTAGGCACATACTCATTCTATCACAGCACCGGATCCTTTACAAACATTCTTTCTTATTACAATAATTCAAGATAGGTATTGTCTGAATTGAAATATCAGGAATCAGAATCTCAGAGAAATAAATTTACTCAGAGTCATACAGTCACTAACAAAAGAAACCAAGATCCACCATAGCAAAAGTGATTCCACAGCCAGAGCTCTTTTGTTTACCTCTTAGTAACTCATAAAAATGAAAGCAAATGGAACCAAGTTTCTGCATATTTTCAGAAACTATTCTTTGCAAATAAAATCCCTTTTCTCTATCACATCATTTTATATAATTTTAAGGAAATTTCAGTAACAGTGGTTTCTAACTTCATCTTTTCACAGAACTACACTAATTTAATGCTGCATTCATGGCTATAAAGTTGCAAGCAAATGGATGTGGGCAGCAGGTGTAATAACAGCCCTGGCTCTGCTTCTATGCAGCTTGATTTCAAAATGTAGATTCCTTCCATTTTGAATGAGATTTTAGGCCAAACTTGCAACTGGTACATCAGTCATGGTTTCCCATAAATCTAGCACTTGTTGCCAGGTGTATGGAGACAGGTTTTATTCTCTGTCTGGGGACAGTCTCAGCTATGTCACTTCATACTACATAATACTAGGTACTGGCACAAACTCTCTGTGTCTCTATTCTGTTTTTGAAGTGGAGATAGTAATATCCACTTCAAAGGCAGTTGTGGAGAAAATTTAACAAAGTGCCTGCTATATATTAAGCATTAATTTCATGTGTTAATTTAATAAGTATTTAATAATTGTCATTTTTACTGCTATCATCATCATCAGAATAAGCACCTGATATTTAGCTAGAGTATACTCATGAATTTTACAGATGAAAGCATAATTTGATTTTTAAAAATTGGACATTTTTTAAAACTGGAAGGACATTTTCTTGTCATATTGGATCCTCCATGGAAGACTGTGTTAATTCCAACTTCTCTCAAAGTATACTTCAAGTGCAAATCCTATGATCTTGATCTCCTGAAAGTTACAGTTCTCTAATTTCAAGTATATCATTTTTCTTAATTTAAAGGCAATAGATGGCATGCTTACTCAAAAACACATAGCTATGAAAGAGGATAGGCATGTAATTTTAGTATATAATAGGAAATTGGGGGAATTGTTTAAATTCTCTTTATTAAACTCACTGTTAGTAATGTGTAAAACTTCAAAGTTCCATCAGAATGCCAGTAAAGATCAGTGTCATCCACAATTTCAAAAAGGACTATTAGAAAGGTAAATATGCTTTGCTGCTAATTTTAGAAGGCTTTCCTTTCTTTTAAAATCTTAACCTGCAAGCCAATTGTTTTAGCTTAGGTTCTTTACTCTTCTCTGTATCCAGGATTTTGCTTGTAGAAGGATTTGGACCTCTTATCTCGAGTTAAACTTAAGAACTAGGAGAGAAGACTAAAGTAGCTCTGTCACTTTAAATTTCACAGGTGGGCTAATAGTAGCTGGACAGCAGAGAGATCAAAAAGTTCCAAATTGTTGCTTTGGAAATATATGATTTACACTTTACATGACAATCTCTTGGACTGAAGAGAAAAATTTTGAATATCTCACTGTGTCTACCTAGCCTAGACAGAAAGTTGCATATTCTCAAGTCATAGACTTCTAGAACCCATTCAAATTCCATACTTGGACAATGCACTTGTAGGTATTAGTGTGGAAGGCGAGTATTTTGTTTGCCAGGTGGTAATGTCTTCACTCGATTCTGCTGACTATATAGCCCCTGTACACATTTCAATTGCTATGTCTTAGATTGAAAGTGCCAAGTGACCCAGGTCCATGAATCATACAGGCAAGTGTTTTGTGAACATTTCTTGGATGCAGATGACTCTTACCTTCCTTGGCAACAGTCTGGCATTGATTTTTTGTTGTATTATATTTTGTGTGCCTATCTTAACATCAATGCACCCAATATCCATTTAGAGCCTGATTTCCTCCTAAATAATTTTCCACCCAAAGAACCAACATAGACTTTATTTTATTTTCATCTAAAGCTTGAAACTAGGCCAGGGTAGGTCATCTACCCTGATTCCATGGCTACCTATCCATAAATTAACTACAAATCCATGAAAGGATACCAGGCAAAGGGATATAGGAGGGACCTTATTTAGCTTAGCTGCTGATCAAGCTGGTTTTCTCCACAAGTAGTTCTAGAAAAGGTGAAGAGGACTAATCAGTAAAGTGAATATTGTTAACCTGCAGAATTAGCAAAGCTGTCATGAATGTGAATCCTTTCAACAAATGATGATGATGATAGCGGTATTGGTAATGATGATTGAGCATGATGATGGTCACAAGTTTGACCACTTAACCATTTACTGCTTTGTATAAATATTAACTTAAATGCTTCACAGTAACCCTCAGATGTAAGTAGGTCCATTTAAAAATAAGCAAACAGACATAGGTGAGTTATATAACTTGCTGAATATCAACAGTTATAAGTGATGGAACCAGGATTCAAACTTGGGGGTCTGACTCTAGAAAGTGTGTTCTCTTCCTTTAAATTGTATTAGAATCAGAAAGGTGGAGACGTGTCTGGGGATGACATTTTAAAAAGCCTTGTTTCTCATAAGTAAGAGTTTTATAGAGTTGATGACTCTACACTGGGGAATTACTTGTGTCCTATGTCCATTCGTATTTATGTGGGATTTTAACCAAGCCATATACTTATGCTTTAAAAAAATAAACATAGGTTCATAATCACTTGCTGATTAAAAATATGCATATAAAAACCCAAGATTTAGATTGTGTTTCTTTAACGTGCAAAGGTAATTTTTAAAAAGTCAGATTTGCTTTTGAGCTCTTTTACTACCTGACCATTGTTTTAAATGGGGAAACACATGTAAACACATTGCTTTTAACAGGGAAAGAAGTTATAAGCACATATTTCATATTTCACCAGAGACTAAAATTCAGAAGTATTTAATTTATGTATGTTAAATTTTCAACAGTAAAAGAAATAGGACTTTTTCAATGACAACAATGCAACAATGAAAGGAATGAGATAAAGGACAACAATTTGTAATCAAATGTCCATCACAAACAGCTCTCAACTCCAGAAGAGAAGACAAAGAATCACCTAAACACTTCAACTTCAGACAATTTTTCCAAATAACTACTGCTTGTGTAACTATCTATTAAAACATTGATTTTGAAAAATAAGAATTACTGTATTTATTTTGTAGACAAACTATTTATTGACTGGATATGAATGTTTATCTGTAATGATTCCTCTCCTCTCCAATTTTCCGCATATATTTTTTCCAAAAACACACTTTTGGTCAATATCATTCATCCATTTATTTATTCAATAAATATTTGTAGTATATTTATTATGTGTCCAGCACTTAAATTTGAGGGATATATCACCGGGAGAAAAAAATATTAAAATCACTGCCTTCATTGAATTTATTGTATAGTTGACAAACAAATCAAATAAAGATGTAGTATGTCAGACAGTGAAAGGAAGTATTATGGAGAGAAACAGAGACGAAAAGAGGTTTATATGGGGGTGGAATAGGGCTACAGTTTTAACAAAGGTGGTCAGTAGCGGTCATCCAAAAAAGGTAATATTCAGAAAAGCAACTGTATTAGAAAAGAGAAGATTTGCGAGAGATGAAGTCTAAAAATAGAAGGAAACTAGACCTAACACTATCATTTTTTTTTTTTGAGGGAAAAAATGGTCACCCTGTAATATATAAAACTTCACTCTAAGTTGAGAAGATTGTAAAATTGTAATATAAATCTATGCATGTGAAATGAATTTCAGTCTAGTTTGTAAATTTCAAATCTGCCTATTTGACATCCTCAGTTGTCTTATAGAATTTCTAGACTCAGTTCAGTCCATTTCAGTCGCTCAGTCGTGTCCAACTCTTTGCAACCCCATGAACTGCAGCACGCCAGGCCTCCCTGACCAACTCCCAGAGTCCACTCAGATGCATGTCCATCGAGTCAGTGATGCCATCCAGCCATCTCATCCTCTGTCGTCCCCTTCTCCACCTGCCCTCAATCTTTCCCAGCATCAAGGTGTTTTCCAATGAGTCAGCCCTTTGCATCAGGTGGCCAAAGTACTGGAGTTTCAGCTTCAACATCAGTCCTACCAATGAACACCCAGGACTGATCTCCTTTAGGATGGACTGGTTGGATCCCCTTGCAGTCCAAGGGACTCTCAAGAGTCTTCTCCAACACCACAGTTCAAAAGCATCAATTCTTTGGCGCTCAGCTTTCTTTATAGTCCAACTCTCACATCCATACATGACCACTGGACATATCCAAAATTAATTTCTCATCTTCCACCATCTCTAATCTGCTCAATTCGGTCTCCCTCATAACACTATAAATGGTAAGTACACATTCCCAGTTCTCAAGGGAAAAACCTTGAGTTGTCCTTGACTCCCTTCTGATAGTATCTAATCTTGAGTGAATTCATTGATTCACCCATCGCTATATATACTCAATTGAAAACTTTTAATCTCTCTAGTTTTAAAACTAGTCTTAGCCTCCATCATTTCTTACGTGGAAACTAGCAATAGTTTTCTAATTTCCTGCCTTCTATTGTACCACTACTCAGAGTGTTCAACAAAATATTCAGAATGACGCTTTTAAAATAAGCCATATGTCATTCTGACTCAAAGTTATTCAACACCTTCTCACCTTATTCAAGCTAAAAGCTAACTGTCTTACAATGGCTTACATGCCCTACAAGATCAGGCCTCATTTTTAGTCTTAGACCCCCTTCACTTCACTAATACTTGCTTCCAAGAGCTTTCCTTCCTTAAGGCTTTTCTACTTGCTTTTACCTCTGCCCCGAAGGCACTGATGAGTAGAAAATACTCTGTTGAAGAAGACAATCAATTAGAAACTAGAGACAAATATGCCAGGCATTAAAGGTTAGTTGCTGTTACTGCTGCTAAGTCGCTTCAGTCGTGTCTGACTCTGTGCAACCCCATAGACTGCAGCCCACCAGGCTCCCCCATCCCTGGGATTCTCCAGGCAGGAACACTGGAGTGGGTTGCCATTTCCTTCTCCAATGCAAGAAAGTGAAAAGTGAAAGTGAAGTCGCTCAGTCATGTCCGACTCTTTGCGACCCCATGGACTGCAGCCTACCAGGCTCCTCCGTCCATGGGATTTTCCAGGGAAGAGTACTAGAGTGGGGTGCCGTCGCCTTCTCCGAAAGGTTAGTTACTAAGCATTAATTTTAACGGAGAACTTCTCAAAAGTCAAGGTAAGGTGAAATGTGTATATTCTAACATAGTTCCATTGTCTGATAAGTGAGAATATATTAAGATATTTTGCAACTATATTTCCTGCATTGACATTTTAAGAACTATTTATGGAAATAACTCCAATATATAATTTTTTTAGGTAAAATAATAACAATGCTTTGAACTTTAATTTTGTCTGCCTAAATTTCTACACAGTGACTTATAAAGTCAGAGGAATGACACTGAATTTCAATTTGGGTAAAGAAGTTGTATGAAACAAAGTTGACACTTCCAAGTACAATACTTCACTGTGGATAGAGAAAGATAGATCCTAGTAGCCCTAGCATGTAAAAATTAAAAACGAATAAGTGCAGTGCCCTTTAGACTGCTGCTCAACAGAAGTTTTTATATCATTAAATCAACAATGTCTAAGAATAAATAAAACCTCTTTTAAATAAAAGGAATTGTGCTCATCTTAAAGAACTTTTGCATTTGACAGAGGACAAAAGGTAGACAATTTGGACATGAGGAAAAAGCATAGTCTTAAGGATACTCCTAACTACCAGGAACACAAGAGTCATTTCAGCAAATAAAGAGAGTTTTTGGATTTGTATGCCTAGAGGACTAGGAATAAGGAGGCATTGTGAAGAACTCTGGCAAGAAGCAGGCAATTAATATTTATACTAGCAGGTACTGGGCAGTAGGGAGCCATAGAGTATTTCAGGGTAGTGACCTAACAATTTATAGTAAGATTTATCAATCTTAAGTACATATGACTATTGGAAGGGAGAAAGATCAGGAAAGAAATTTATGTAATCAACTAGGCTTAATATATTGAGGACCTAGTGTCCTTTGAGGCACGATGTCTTACAGAAGGAAGGTAATACTTACCTTTTTGCATCATCTATATCGAAATCTATATCTAGATCTGTACCAGGAAGTGTGTGAGGCTCTATAAATATAACACTAAATGAGACAAAAACGTGTTCTTTGCACTAATGAGGTTTAGTTAGATTTAATGAATGGAGGGGGGAAAAGCCATCACACAGGAAATTATATGGACAAAAATGAATATCATGATGTGGGACTCTCCATATATTACAGATGGATGTTGGGGAAAATTATACTTGGACTTGTGTTTAAGAAGTCTAAGCTATTTTGAAATCCTAATGATGAACAGGTATTTATTGATGAAGGGGAGGACATAACTATGGAAGTGGAGGAAATAACTGTGTTCCTCAAAGAGAGATGTATGCGGAGAGCCTCTGCCTTGTAGGAAGAATGATTTCCATACAAAAGGTCACATTTGGAGGGAAAGTGGTGAAATTTGAGGCAAAAGAGGAGCAGGGAGTAGATCCTGAAACACTTGTAGGTACATAGGACATTGAGGGGTTGGATGAGGAGACACTGAGACCTACATGCATGGTGACGGGGTTTAATGCATGGTGACGGATGAGAGATTTGCACTTTAGAAACATATGAGTTCAAGTGAGGGAATGAAAGTTTACAAATCTAGAGACAAGAGACAATTTAAGAGTCTGCTATAGGTAATCAAGCAAGAGATGCCAGTGTCTGAATTAAGGTGCTGACCAAGACAACCTTAACACTCCCCTCAGCTTAACTGGTCTCTCAGACTGTAAAGAATTTGCCTGCAATGTGGGAGACCCAGGTTAGATCCCTGGGTTGGGAAGATCCCTTGGAGGAAGGCATGGCAACCCATTCCAGTATTCTGGAATGCCTAGAAAGTCCCTATGGACAGAGGAGCCTGGCGGGCTACAGTCCATGGGGTCGCAGAGTCAGACACGATTGAGCAACTAAGCACAGCACACAGAGCATACCTTGACTAGACATTAAACAGCCTTCTTCCAGACTCTCAGCCCCTGACCTCCCCTTTCTTAGACCATGCACTTCATTAAACTGACAATAATTTCTTTGTATCTTTGAGATGTGAATATTTTCCATGCTTCTTGCCAGCTTTACAACCCAGGACTGTCTTTCTCAGAGACCTAGGAGCCATCCCTATGAAATGTAATCATCAAGGAAGATGGAGCCTTAACTTCCAGTCTCTGTGGAAGCGGAGGAGCTTAACTTTAGAGGGCACCTTGCTGCACGTTATAAAAGTATATTACCTCCTATCATGAACATAGAGAAAGTTCAGTTTTCTTTTGGTTAAAGCCAGCTAGCAAACATAGATGGCCTCCAATTCCCCTTGCCTCATTTCTGAAATTCACCTCCTCGTTTCAGCAAATTTGAACTCAGCCTGAGTTCAGGTCTCTCTCTCCTACTGTTACAGTTTTGAGTAAAGTCTTCCTCTTTCCTTTATAACCTTGTCCTGTGCACATTTTCTTTGAAAGTGGTATAGTGGAGGTGGTGAAAAAATTGATTAGTTCAGAAAATATTTAAAAGATAAAAGCAGAACATATTGTACGATTAGCTGTAGGAAGGAGTAAAAATAATAACTCACAGGTTCAGACGTGCATGAATGTACAGCAGCATCGTAAGAAATATGGGAGTCAGGTTAGATTTGTGGGTAAAATGATGCATTCAGGCTTGGAAACATTGAATTTCACAGGTACCTGAGAGCTACATGAGGCGAGGAAGCTTACAGGCCTGCTAATATATGCAGCCAGAGTTCAGGAGACAGGAGTTGGCCACTCTATATATGACATCTGAAGTCTTGGACTGAAAGAGCATATCCAAGAAAAGTGGAAAAAACTTGAGGACTCCAGATCTTACATCAGAACTGTAGTGAACCCTCATGCATAGGAATAGACAGAGGAAGATGAAACAATAAAGCACCGAGAATGATCACTCAGAAAGGTAGGAAAGCAGCGTTATTACCAAATATAGAATAGAAATTGTAAAAGCAAATGATGATAACGTGCACTGCCTAGTGTAGCGCTGCTGAGTAATGTCATTTCATTCAGGCTTACCAGACTTGTGCTTTTCATAGCAACCTAAACCAAACTATATTAACAAGGTAATGAGGTCATATCTTCGTCATATTCTGCATGGTAATTCAGTATAAATTTGAATTATGGATAGTATATTCTGATAATAGGACTATTAAAATGTTTCCCATTTTTTAAATATACTACTCATTCATGGTGATATTTTGTTCTCATGGTGGAAGATATTCAGTGGACTGCATGTTAAAAAGCAACAATGACCGTGTTCTACCTATCACCAACATGAAGTTTGAGGCACATTTTTTTTTTTTTTGAGGCACTTTTTAATACCAAGAATCATCTCCAGTATTTTAAGATTTGATATGCTCTAATTCATTTGCTGCTGTTGACGTTTTGAGGTTGTTCCAGTAACCTAGGCAACTGTTCTTATTTCTGTCCTAATTTACTTCTATTTATAAAGTACCTATAAATTTAATGGTCGCAATGGTATTCTTTAAGGCAGGATAGGTTTACAAACTATATATTCTTCAGTGGGTATAATATTTAAGATAGGACAAATATTAGTCATCAAAATGACAACAAGTTACAATTTCTTTCATTTTGGATAATCTATAAATATGATGAATGATATATCTTTAAAAAAGTATAACTTTATCATATTGAAATAAATGTCTATGGTTGAAATTATAAAATTTTAATTGTTTATTTTAATGCTATATTTATTCAATTAGATTTTAGCAATTGGAGACTACAACTTCAAATACCTTCAAAGAAAAACCTAGCCTTAGTCAACAATGTTAAATGAGTTCCCTTTCTCACTCCTTATCTATAAGAAATAATCACAGTTTCAGTTGTTTAAGGCAGAACAATGTTTTTAATTTTGTCTTTAGATCTTACTGGCTTTCCCGCAGTTTTGGCAGAGGGAAGACACTAGAACATCAGTGCTTTGTGAACAGAGGTAGAGAAAGAGTAGGTGATTTTAAATGACTACTTGCAAAACAGTCATCAACATACATCCTATAAAATACCAGGATGACTGTGTTTTTTTTTTTTTTCTTTTTTATGAGTACATACCATAATACTAGGAAATTAAGCCCTATATATCTTAGTGAAGGTAACTGAGGACTCTGGAGAAAGACGGAAACTAATAGATCACCAAGCTACCACAATTCCACAAAAAAGAAAAGCTCCCTGTGAGGAGCCAGGCATTCCACAATCATCGAAGAAAATAAGAAATTGGCAATTATGGGGTAAAGTGTTTTGTTCCTACTATCAAAAGTTGCTTTTTCTGATCATTATTTCAGATCCACATTATTTACATGAATAAAAAAGTACATAAAAGTGTTGCATCATTAATAATCACATTAATATCATCTCCCTTTTAACCACTTAGAGCACTTTCTGAAAAGTCCCCTTCCTCAGCGGGGGGGGGGGGGGGACTCAAAAAAATTTAGATAATAGATTGCTAAATGTTGAGCCCCACAAAACCAGATGACCAAAGTAATCTTATACTGAAAGACCGAGAGATCTGTATTTACAAAGCTCTTTGAAATACTCAAAAGGAAATGAAGTGTAACATTAGCACACACAAGTCTATCACATATTGACATTCACAATTGTAAAAATAAAAATTTATTGAGTATTTCCTTTGCGTGAGAAATGAATTTATTTTTCATACATCTCATCTTCAAAAACAGTATAAAATAGATACTATTTTCTTCATTCTGAGCATTTTTGACTCCCTTTACTTATTTCTTCCACTTAATCTATTAGTAATAATATATATTATTATTATCATAATTTTACAGATGGGGACACTGAAAGAAATATAAACTAACTTTCCCAGGGTCATATGGGTACAAATTGGTAGAACCCTATTTTGAACCAAAGTTTGTGTGTATCCAACCAAAGCCCACACATTTAACGTCTACATTATATTTCTAAAGCAGGGCCAAAAAAGGCAAGCCACTTGCTCAACCATTGTATTCACAACACTCTTTCAACTCATTTTACTGAGTCTTTCTAAACCCACAATTGTCCCTTAGGTAGACTTGAGGAATATATTTTTAGCTACCACCCTCCTGCCACTTGCAATTTCCTGAGTATCCATGGTTACTGCTGCCTATATTGCAGACAATAACCTAGGGAAACTTTCTAGAAATTAGGATGTCCCCTTCATTGAAATATCAAAGAGACCAAGTGATAAGAGGCTGGATGAGGAGTAATTGCCTCTGTCTCTGGATTCTATGCTTGGAGACCTCAGAGTGTGGCCCAAAAAGGTCCTCCATGGTATGATTCTACTTAAGTAGAATCCGTGTCATCAACACAAAGTAATTCACTAGGGAGATTTTCAGGTTCTAAGCATCACTATGTAGTTTCCAAATAGTAACCAACCATCTGATTTTGTTATTGATGGAAAACTGTAGTATTGGGACATTTGAAAATGTGTAAGGCTTAAATAGATCTGATATTAAGCCTTATGGTCTTAAGTTTCATGAGTCATCTTCTATTAGAGGAATTATAATATCAACACCTTAACACTGACTGTGGCAATAGTTGGGCAAATAGATCTTAAGGGATGCTGAAATTTGACCCACATTTACAAGCATGCTGTATGAGAATGTGTGTGGCTAGTGCCAGACGACCTGGAGCTTGCTTCCGTTTCTATAGGACTTGCCTAAACTACTGAAATTCTTTTGAGTCTAATTAGATGGGGAAACAGTGGAAACAATGGCTGACTATTTTTCTGGGCTCCAAAATCACTGCAGATGGTGACTGCAGCCATGAAATTAAAAGATGCTTACTCCTTGGAAGGAAAGTTATGACCAGCCCTAGATAGCATATTGAAAAGCAGAGACATTACTTTGCCAACAAAGGTCCATCTAGTCAAGGCTATGGTTTTTCCAGTGGTCATGTGTGGATGTGAGAGTTGGACTAAAGAAAGCTGAGTGCCAAATAACTGATGCTTTAGAACTGTGGTGTTGGAGAAGACTCTTTTGAGAGTCCCTTGGACTGCAAGGAGATCCAACCAGTCCATTCTAAAGAGATCAGTCCTGGGTGTTCATTGGAAGGACTGATGCTGAAGCTGAAACCCCAGTACTTTGGCCACCTCATGCGAAGAGTTGACTCACTGGAAAAGACCCTGATGCTGGGAGGGATTAGGGGCAGGAGGAGAAGGGGACGACAGAGGATGAGATGGCTGGATGGCATTACCGACTTGATGTACATGAGTTTGGGTGAACTCCGGGAGTTGGTGATGGACAGGGAGGACTGGTGTGCTGCAATTTATGGGGTCGCAAAGAGTCAGACATGATTGAGCGACTGAACTGAACTGAGAATTATAAGTTACTATCCCATCTCTCTTTGCTCAGTTCTCTAAGTTCAGAACACCCTTTTAAGAACACCATTTTTTTTCCATAGGAAACTATTTGCAGTTTCTGAAGACTTCAGTGACTTAAAAATTCATATGCATAAGGTCAGAGCATTTTTTCATGCATAAATATTGTTTTACCAGAACTCATATATGCTGCTTAGATTTTGTCATATGTCTTTTTCCAATAGTCATATATGGATGTGAGAGTTGGAATATAACTCTGGGTGTTCATTGGAAGGACTGATGTTGAAGCTGAAACTCTAATACTTTGGCCACCTGATGTGTAGAGCTGGCTCACTTGAAAAGACCCTGATGTTGGGAAAGATTGAGGGCAGGAGGTGAAGGGGATGACAGAGGATGAGGTGTTGAGGGCAGGAGGGGAAGGGGATGACAGAGGATGAGGTGTTGGATGGCATCACTGACTCGATGGGCATGGGTTTGGGTGGACTCCTGGAGTTGGTTATGGAAAGGGAGGCCTGGCGTGCTGCAGTTCATGGGGTCACAGAGTCAGACACGACTGAGCAACTGAACTGAGTTCCCTGATTACTAAAATCAAGGGGAAAAATAAAAACCTTCAGGGCTTCTCTTAGATAAAACACCAACTTGGAAACTTTTCATGGGGAAAGATAGAGGGCAGGAGGAGAAGGGGATGACAGAGGATGAGATGGTTGGATGACAGCACTGGCTCAATGGACATGAGTTTGGGCAAACTCCAGGAGATAGTGAAGGACAGGGAAGCCTGGTGTGCTGCAGTCCACAGTGTCACAAAGAGTTGGACACGACTTAACAACTAAACAAAAACAACAATTTGGAAACATTCTCTAAAGTGTTAATGATAACTGGCACAGCTCTGTTTAAAAAGAAAATGTACCTTAGCTTATATTTAATAAAATCTTTAAGAAGATTTTTTTAGGACTTACAAAAAATATTATTATCAAGTTTAAGAATTTTATCTTAGGAATCTATTTTAATCTCTCTCCAATTTGAGTTTTTAAAATAAAAGATGTCTATTTCATCCTTGCTAAGGGCATGAACTGAATAAACAATAACTCTGAAGAATGCTCTATAAACCTATAGCAAACCCACTCTTCTGCGTCACTCTGGGATGCCTGATCATTGGTTAGAACCAGGTGTTGGTCCAGTGAGTATGTTTAATAATTAAGATAATCACTAATTTCCACTGATGTTCCTTTGCCATCTCATAAGGCATGCACTATTGGTCTCTTAGTATTTTGTGCTCTCATTGAGTGTGGAACGTAAATCATTGTTTGTTGGTTACAGACCTTACAATGCCCAGTGGCATTTGCCACCAATGACAGCAGTAACAGACGATGTTGAGCCAAAGCTACTGGAAGTGCAATGCATAAAGTAAAATGATAATAAACGATTGTCACTCCATTACTAAACACTGCCCAAAATTGGTTCTAGTACATATTTGATATAGCAGAGTCTGCATAATCCAAGAACCAAACAAGCATTTTTTCCTTCATAACGGCTGCAGACAAAAAGGAATCAAACACTTGTCTTATTCAGTGACCAGGAATTCTTCATTGAGCATGGCATGAGTATTCAAATACGTATTGACAGATTCTGACTTTGAAATCTTATGATATCTTTCCAAATTAATGATTCTTGGGAAATATGTCAAAAGATATACACAGTCCAATGGACCAAAGTTCAGGAAATGCTATATTGAATGCAGAGACAAAGTTTCAAATAGTCATAAGGCTGAATTTATTAATATATTTAAAGCATAAGGATGTAATTATAAGAAATATGGGACTATTAGGGATATAAGATGCCTGGGAGTGAACATATCTAAATATGATCTTAGCTCTGGTCAGGTAATACAAGTAGAGGACAGATTTAAGCCATTCTCCTTCACTAGTCATATAAACTTCAGGTACATACATCTTAGCACATACATCTATCTTGTGGGATCTTGGTTCCCTGACCAGGGATCAACCTCATGCTCTTTGCAATGGAAGCACAGCGTTCTAACCACTGGACCTCCACGGAATTCTCAATATGGGATGTTCTTAAATGTATCTGTTCCATACATCTCCAAATTTTATGACACTGTATTTAATAATAGTAATAATGATAATGATGATAATTGCTATAGTGATAATAATGACCCTGTTGCCAGCAATTGGATTAAAGGAGACTTTTCTTTCTATAGGGCTTTCCTGATGGCTCAGACTAAAAAGAATTCATTTGAATCAGTTCTGATGAGATGGATGAAACTGGAGCCGATTATACAGAGTGAAGTAAGCCAGAAAGAAAAACACCAATACAGTATACTAACACATATATATGGAATTTAGGAAGATGGCAATGACGACCCTGTATGCAAGACAGGGAAAGAGACACAAATGTGTATAACGGACTTTTGGACTCAGAGGGAGAGGGAGAGGGTGGGATGATTTGGGAGAATGACATTCTAACATGTATACTATCATGTGAATTGAATCGCCAGTCTATGTCTGACGCAGGATGCAGCATGCTTGGGGCTGGTGCATGGGGATGACCCAGAAAGATGTTATGGGGAGGGGAGGTGGGAGGGGGTTCATGTTTGGCAATGCATGTAAGAATTAAAGATTTTAAAATTTAAAAAATAAAAAACAAAAAAAAAATGAAGTTAGGGTAATTCTAGACAACAATTTCTGAACAATGTTGAAAAAGCATCTTCAATTATTAAATGTTATATCATAACAGTTAAAAAAAATAAAGAATCTGAGTATTGATTTTGTAAGTAGTGGGAAGTAGGACCCAATTCACTCAACAGTACATACCCAAGAGAAATGAAAAACATATGTCTACACAAAAATCTGTAAACAAGTATTCATAGCAACAGCAATCATAAGTTCTCAATAACAGTAAGTAATGACTGAGAACTTACTGTGAGCTAGGCACCAGGTTAAGAATGCTTTTCATTAATTTAGTTGATTCCCACAGCAATCTTCATGTAGAGAATACTATTATGACCCTCACTTTACAAATTGAGGGACAGAGGTAAAGAAAGGCTAAGTGAGTTCCCCAGGAACCCAGTAAGGAAGTGGCTGATTCAGATGCATTCCCAGGCAGTCTCAGATACCATGCTATACTACCTGGCTTTAGACCTACCTGCTATATAGTCTGTCCTGCAGTTGTAAGTTATTAGTGGCTAGGAAATCAAGGTTCCACGAACTCACAAACAAAGTAGAACATCTGAGTATTTCAAAAATTGATTAACATATTTGGAGGGACGTGTGTGTGTGTGTGTGTGTGTGTGTGTGTGTGTGTGTATTTTGAGGTGGGCAGAAGGAAGCATTATAGAAAGGGAGGAAATAGAGGCATATTGCCTCAGAATTTGATTATTTTCCCCTAGAACTTCAGAGTACATTTACAACTTCATGGATTCTCTTTTTCACTCTGAACAAACAGGTACACATTTCACTTTGATATTCCCATGACTACTATAACGACCACAAGTGGCATGGGGTGAGTCACTGCCTAATGAGAAATGGCTTCACTGAGAGCTCTCAAGGTGGAAGAAATCATTCCCCTCACAATGCTGCCCAGCATCCTGAGACTCCTGTCTCTGGGCTTTACAGAAGTAGTTCTCGATCCAGGGGTCCCCCCGGGAGACACTTCCTGGAGTGATAAGGAAAGGGCCTAGCACACAGCTCTCCCCTCAGAGAAGTGACTTACCCGATCAGTTTTCCCTTCAGTCTGAATGCTGGTGTGACTGCGGACCTCATGATCCTCTTCCAGGTCAGAAACATCCTCTAGTTCTTCTGGAGTCTATAAAAAGAAAGCAAAACACTGTTGTTGGAAATGAAAACTGGTAGTCTGGCAGTACCTCAGCAAGCACAGAGTTAGTTACCAATATGACCCAGCAACTCCTCTCCTAGGTACTTATGTAAGCAGTTCTTTGCAGGAAACTGCCCTCAGCAGGAGGTCTTCACTGATGGCTCAGATGGTAAAGAATCTGCCTGGACCCTGTACCCAGGCACAATCCCTGGGTCAGGAAGATCCCTTGGAGAAGGGAATGGGAACCCACTCCAGTACTGGAGAATTCCATGGACAGAGAAGCTCCTTTCCTTGTCACTTTAGCAAAGCCATACTGTAACTAAAATTTAAGCCAGGGACTCCCATGCTCTACTCATCTCCCCCCCAAGCACACCGTTCAGATCTTTTAATCAAATGATATCTTGCCTAACTTGTCAGGTCTTTCCATAGATTATAGCAGTAGAAATGAAGAATAAGCATGACCAAATATTTTCCCTAGTTTTCTATCCAGTAATCTCATGACCAAACTGTGTGAATAAGATAGCACCTAGAGGAATATCACAAGAATTCACTGAGCCTGCATAGAGGGGGATGGTGATGACCTTGATTATTGATCAATGATTAATAAAACCTTGATTATTAATCTCAATGATTAATTGAGATTACGTCCCTTCTTTCCTTTAAATGTTTTTATAATCTAGCAGAATCTTTGGACATGGTATTTGGGGGACATTGAGTCAACTATCTCCCTAGATTGCCAGCAATTTGATTAAAGGAGACTTTTCTTTCTATAGGGCTTTCCTGGTGGCTCAGACATTAAAGAATCTGAGTATTGATTTTGTAAGCAGTGAGAAGTAGGACCCAATTCACTCAACAGTACATACCCAAGAGAAATGAAAAACATATGTCTACACAAAAATCTGTAAACAAGTATTCATAGCAACAGCAATCATAATGACCAAGAAACATATCTAGTAATGAATGAAAAACCATGGTAAATCCCTACAAAGGAATATTACTTAAATATTATAAAAAGGAATGAAGTACTAATATATACTGCGACATGGTAAACTTTGAAAATATTATGCTAAGTGAAACAAGTCAATCACAAAATGGCACATATTATATGGTTCTATTTATTTGGAATTCAAGAATAGCCATATGTATAGACACAGAGATTTGATTAGTGGTTCCTAAAGCAGAGAGTGGAAGAGGGGGTTGGGAGCCATGACTGCTAATGGGTATGCGGTTTCATACTCACTGGGGTATAAATGGCATGGCATTTCATGGGATGGCATTGGGATGAATGGAATGGCAACAATGTTCTACAATGAGAAGTAGTAATGATCACACACTCTTGTGAATATTTAAAATATTTTCAATGGTGATGTTTATAGTATATTAATTATGTCACAATAAATTCTGATAGAAAAAGAAAGCAAAAGTGATCAGAAGGATGTTTTTCTCAGAGTAGCAATTTGGCTAACCACTATGTGGCTACCACAAATCAAGGTGTTTACATATGACAAATAAATGGAATAACTATTATTAGAACCATATGATATCAAAACACAAAAAATTGAGAAATTAAATTTTCTTAGAACATAGTAATTTAACATGAACTTTAGGGATTAGCCTACATAGTTAATCTACTTCCATTGCCTTTTTTTTTTTTTTTCAATTTCAGCTTAAACATCTTTTATTCAGGGAGGTGTCTTGCTTACAAATCCCCTAGATTGGCTTGAGCTCCTCTTCCAAGCATTTCCTGATGCCCTCTACTTTCACTATATAGTGTTCACCATACTTTATTTTAGCACTGGTTGCTGATTTGGGAAGTAAACTGTTGAACTATCTGTTCTTTGAGGTAAGGACTCAATCTGCTCTGCTTCCTACCATCTCACCACAACCTAGCACATACATGGTTTTAAATGGATGAAGAAAAATTGTCAGTGATAGCCCAAAACCTGGTTGGATATGAGCAAAACAAAACATATCAACAGCAACAACAAACAGCTGTCCTCACTGTATCTCTATTGTGCTGCTATCTTCCTGTATTTCAAACTAATTTTTTAAACTGTTTTTTGTTGTTTTTCTCAGTTCCAGGTTACCATTCCCTTAGTCCCTCTGAGGCAGTAATTTAATGATACCAGTCATTAATGTGAATATAAGTACTGTACAGCAAAATTGTTATTACAAATATAAAGTATTTAATGAGAATTAATTTAGTATTATAGTTTACACAGTCTGAATTTTAAACTATGATTCCTTTGCTACAAAGCTCTGGTGAGAAATCCAAAATATAAACATTTAGGTGTCATGACAAACATCCAAAAGTGAAAATGGAAGGTCTCCTGTATATACACCTAGCTGTTGAAGACTGGAAAGGGTCAGGACCTACCTCCTCAGAATAGCTCTGGTTTCCCTCAAACCTTGCTCTACACACAGGCCCTTCACTTCCTTTCAGTATTGTGAAGAGCATTGATTCCACTGGGGCCACTCCAGGCATGGGGACTTGAAATGATTAGCTCATACTGTGGAGCAAAACTACCAATCTCCTAAACACTTATGGCGTCAGATTCTTTCTCAGTTCACAGATCTTTCACCAGAACTTTGTTATTGTTCTCCAATACTTGCACTGAGCATCTCCTATCACTCTGCATTAATTTCAACTGACTCTTATTAGATATTAATATCTTCCCCCTCACCAAAGCCCCCAGTGTGCTGAGTAGTTATATGTTGATCTCTACATGCAGTCCTTCTTTGCTGAAACTACCTGCAGCTATGATCACAGGAAAGTTATCATTCTTCTTAAGTCATAATAGCATGAGTTCACCATGCTGCTGCTGCTGCTAAGTCGCTTCAGTCGTGTCCGGCTCTGTGCGACCCCATAGATGGCAGCCTGCCAGGCTCCTCCATCCCTGGGATTCTCCAGGCAAGAACACTGGAGTGGGTTGCCGTTTCCTTCTCCAATGCATGAAAGTGAAAAGTCAAAGTGAAGTTGCTCAGTCGTGTCTGACTCTTAGCAACCCCATGGACTACAGCCTACCAGGCTCTTCCATCTATGGGATTTTCCAGGCAAGAGTACTGGAGTGGGGTGCCATTGCCTTCTCTGGAGTTCACCATGAGGGAATTTCTATACAATCACATATTTCATTATTAGCTAATTTTTGTGTATTCTTCCCAAGTATTCTTCAGAAAGGCTTTTTATAATTTTTTCTCTTGATTTATCACCAGCCCCTGTAATATCTGAATAGACTCAACTGATCAAATTCCCTTTCTTGAGCCCTGTTATTTTGCAACTGCCAGCTGTCTGGGGTCTCTACTGTGATATTTCTTATAAATGTCTTTGCTTATTACTTGCGTTATATTCTATCATACAACCCAAGTTCTGTGGTGAGACAGAGCTTCATCACCAATCCCAGTACTTTGTACAGTTCAAAAAAATAGTGACATAACAGAAATTAAGAGCAACTGCTCCTCAGAAATCACAAGTATCATTTTTGTTAGTGATACTGCAGGAAATGATATCCCTACCATTTATGCCCACATACATGTATACTTTTCCTTAACAGGGGACTGATAGTGTTCTTGCAAAACCACCACAACTGACTTCTCCTCATCATGAAAAAAATAAATAAATAAATATCATGGGGCAGCGTTCAAAACACCTGCTGGTAGCATTTTGCATTTTGTAAGGCAAGGAGCTGGATGGTATTTTAAAAATAAACAGTTACATACATAGTGTTATAGTTTAAATGGAAACTAAGAAAGAAGTAGGAGTACTTAATCATTTTGGGGATATATATTAACTTCAGTTTGAAGAAAAATAATAATAGAAAGAGTAAACATCTTAAAAAGGAATGATGGAGGTTTGGCAGCCCCATATTGTACATTCCTGGAAACAGCTTGCTTTGTTTTTACTTATTTAGTCACTTTGGAAGTTTAAACTTCTGGAAGGTTTGTGTATGTGTCTGTGTGTGTAACTTGTGTATGTTTCCAGTCAATTTCCATCCTGTCTGAAGTGAAACCAACTATCTTAGATCAGTGTCAAGTAGGAGAAAGACCATAAACTGGTGAGCAATGCAGACCTGAATTTGAATTCTGCCTCTCCAGTTAGCTTGTTGGGGAATATGGATAATGAGACATAATCCTGAAGATTGTTGTGAGATTCAGTTGTACTAAGATGTTTAAACAAGTGCTTAGCCCACAGACATACCTGGGGTGCAACAAAGGTTGCTTCTTTTTGTCTACTGTTCCCGTCTTTCTTCACTAACTTATCCCTCGTCATATCACAAGTCTTTATAGTTTTTGATAAAACTTCTGTGGCACTTTGGATACCTCCATTTTACTTCACATCTGTTACTCTGGATTGACACAATACTCATCGCTAACTCTAGTTACATTTTCCTGATTTTGAATATAAAACATCATTGTGCTAATAGGGTTTAGTATAATTAAATATACACTGCTTTCTTCTAGATTTCAAGTAAAGATCACGTTTGATCTGATTTTAATCATGTGTAAGAGTAAGATACTCTCTTAAACTGGTCCTAGCAAAGATAACACTCTTCACATTCTCAAGGATGATAGAAATGACTTTCCTTTCCTAAGCTGAACTGTCTTTAAACCAGACCCATAGGAAGATACTCTATTTTATTGTGGAAAAAGTGATAATAAATTCTATTACTCATTTATTTCCCTTATTAGAATTCAGGATATCTATTCTATATTTTTCCAATGCTTGCTTATTGCGAACCCTTCCTTAGGCAACCCAAAGTGACTTGAAATAAGCTAAATTTTCCTCATCTTAAAGTGGAAAAAAATATTATCTAATTCTTAGGGCTATTGTGAAGATAAAATAACATGATGGACTAGAACATTATTCAGTTTCTAGAAAATACTGAATGTTCAGTATTATTTATGATTATTATAAATTATTATTGTAGTACTTTAAGATCTCGCTTTATTTATATAAAGGAATCCAAAAACAAGTATAGTCAGACTTGAAAATAGGCTGAGGTTTTCATACAGAAACTGAGTGTGCAATAAACAGTAGTGGTACATTAAACTTCAAGGACACAATCAATTAGTGGTGTGAGTGTATGTGAATATATATACATGCACACACACACATATATAAGCTTAAATATGTATTTATTTATTGAGATACATAATGACTGCATTCATATTCTTCCTCCTCCTCCACACTAAGGAGCTCAGTGCTTACTAAAGGCTTATAAATTCTTTCAGCATCCTTAGTGAAACAAGTAGGCAGTATTATTATACATTAAAATTCACTTGCTCAAGGCTATAAATGCTTAATCCTGAAATATAAGAAAATAAATTTGTGGTCACTAAAACAACAAAAATAAGGGAAGGATGAAAGCAAGGGCAAGAGGGAGAAGATGTGGGTGGGAAGAGAAAGAAGTTAAGAAAAAGAAAAAAAAAGTCTAGGAAATCAGACTCATGCTCGGTATTTCCCTAAGCTTTAAGGCTGAATTCTAAATCATATAGAGGACTTGATGGCAATTCATACTTCTCTGGTTACCCCTCAAGGCCGTACTACAATCAAGTAACTGCCAGAGCAATGTCAGCAGTGGTCTGACACTCAGAGAAGGAATGATGCTGCGGATAGCATTCTGAAAGAAGAAGCTGAAACAGCATGCTCAGTGAGATTATCTTAGCTGAGCTGATAACAAAGAAGGGGAGCGAACAGAATTTAAATACATTTTAAAATGAGGAAAAGATATAAAAATAACACAATTCAAATTATGGAAAGCTAAAATGAGTGAACACACGCACGCACTCACATATGCACGCATCCCGCCCCCCGCCACTCCATCCAAGAAATCAATATTCTGTTCTTAGCATTATTGACAAGGTTTTTGATCCATTTTCTGAGCCTTCTTTCTTCTAGTTTCTAGGTCCTATAAATTATTTAAAGAGTCACATTTTAGAAAAATGTAATAATCACATTTAACTGTCAAACATTTCAAAATATTTCCAGAAAATGAAGTAAACAACATGTTGTGTATTACAGACTTTTTTTTAATGACAGAACCCTGGAATCAATCTTTGAGGGAGAGGCCCATTAACTTATAGCTTTATAAAGTTGTACAACTGATTCTGATATGCAGTTCTTCATGAGAACTACTGGTCTGATATTAAATTTAGTTTTTTGATTGGTTTAGGCTTCAGTTAAGTGTCACTGTAATATGAGTTGCAAGATGGCAGCATCAGTAGTTTATCACGGATTTTCCCTGTCACCTGAAATGTAGGCATTTTACTTTCTAAGTATGCCTTCCATTGCTTGTCAGTTGGAGGGTTAATTTATCACATACTTGGACAGATAATATGTAGGTGGCCAGAAGCCATTTTGACTATTCAGCTGAATGATACAATCGGCTGGAGTTGCCAGAGTTGTCAGAGATAAAGGGCTTTATTGCTCCTGGCGAGCATGATGGATTCACAATTCATGGACTTTATTCTACTCTCCAAATATGCCCCAATCATTAGTTCATGGCACATCAAGACTTTGGCTCCAAGCATGTACTGCTTTCTTGCCTGACATACATTCCTCCTTCAGCTTTCACACTGCTGGACCTTTCTACTATGGGAGTTCAGATGGCTATGTTTAACGCTATAGAGTTTCCCCTGGTCAGGCCATCTGAAGTTAACCCTTTTTCCTACTTCATTTATTAACTGTATCACCCTTTTCTCTCTTTTCTTAGCCCTCTTGCTATGATCATATGAAATTATATTTTTCTTTTTTTTTGAGGGGAGGAGATACATTTTGGTCTTGCCCCAGAATATAACACCCATGAGAATAGGGATGCTTTCTGTCTTACTTATCATTCTGAGCACCCCAAACACCATATACTAGTTACTCAGTAACGATATCCTAACTGAATAATGAAATGAATAATTTAATGACCATTCAATCCCTGGGTCAGGAAGATCCCCTGAGGAAGGAAATGGCAATCCACTCCAGTATTCTTGCCTGGAAAATCCCATGGATGGAGGAGCCTGGTGGGCTACAGTCCATGGGGTCACAAAGAGCTGGACACAACTGAGCAACTAACACACACAGGCTTTGGTATGAATGTCAGAAGAAAGTCTTAGGAACATTGTGGAACTATGGAGTAAGGCTTTCCTTTCTCCCTTCAGTAGGTGTTGATTTAATAATACCTTGCCCAAGGGAAAGTTTGAAGAAAAGATTACTGGGTTTTTTTTAAAAGAAAGGCTGTGAAAGTGCTGCACTTAATATGCCAGCAAATTTGGAAAACTCAGCAGTGGCCACAGGACTGGAAAAGGTCAGTTTTCATTCCAATTCCAAAGAAAGGCAATGCCAAAAAATGCTCAAATTACTGCACAGTTACACTCATCTCACATGCTAGTAAAGTAATGCTCAAAATTCTCCAAGCCAGGCTTCAGCAATACATGAACCACGAACACCCTGATGTTCAAGCTGGTTTTAGAAAAGGCAGAGGAACCAGAGATCAAATTGCCAACATCCGCTGGATCATGGAAAAAGCAAGAGAGTTCCAGAAAAGCATCTATTTCTGCTTTATTGACTATGCCAAAGCCTTTGACTCTGTGGATCACAATAAACTGTAGAAAATTCTGAGAGAGATGGGAATACCAGACCACCTAACCTGCCTCTTGAGAAATCTGTATGCAGGTCAGGAAGCAACAGTTAGAACTGGACATGGAACAACAGACTGGTTCCAAATGGGAAAAGGAGTACGTCAAGGCTGTATATTGTCACCCTGCTTATTTAACTTATATGCAGAGTACAACATGAGAAACGCTGGACTGGAAGAAGCACAAGCTGGAATCAAGATTGCCGGGAGAATATCAATAACCTCAGATATGCAGATGACACCATCCTTATGGCAGAAAGTGAAGAGGAGCTAAAAAGCATCTTGATGAAAATGAAAGAGGAGAGTGAAAATGTTGGCTTAAAGCTCAACATTCAGAAAACGAAGATCATGGCATCTGGTCCCATCACTTCATGGGAAATAGATGGGGAAACAGTAGAAACAGTGTCAGACTTTATTTTTGGGGGGCTCCAAAATCACTGCAGATGGTGACTGCAGCCACAAAATTAAAAGATGCTTACTCCTTGGAAGAAAAGTTATGACCAACCTAGATAGTATATTCAAAAGCAGAGACATTCCTTTGCCGACTAAGGTCTGCCTAGTCAAGGCTATGGTTTTTCCTGTGGTCATGTATGGATGTGAGAGTTGGACTGTGAAGAAGGCTGAGCACTGAAGAATTGATGTGTTTGAACTGTGGTGTTGGAGAAGATTCTTGAGAGTCCCTTGGCGCTCAAGGAGATCCGACTAGTCCATTCTGAAGGAGATCAACGCTGGGATTTTTTTGGAAGGAATGATGCTAAAGCTGAAGCTCCAGTACTTTGGCCACCTCATCCAAAAAATTGACTCATTGGAAAAGACTCTGATGCTGGGAGGGATTGGGGGCAGGAGGAGAAGGGGACGACAGAGGATGAGATGGCTGGATGGCATCAGTGACTCAATGGATGTGAGTCTGAGTGAACTCCGTGAGTTGGTGATGGACAGGGAGGCCTGGCATGCTGCGATTCATGGGGTCGCAAAGAGTCGGACATGACTGAGCGACTGAACTGAACTGAACTGATGGAAATTAGAGATAATAGATTTTGCACCTAGAAAAATTGTCTACAATTTCAATATTTTCAAACTTGGAAGACCAGAAGATGTGTAGGTATGCCATTAGCAGTGCAGTGTGGATATACTAAGACTTGAGAGAAAAATGTCATCTTTTAATCTCACACTAGATGTTCAAGTCTCACGAGAGTTCTGTGCCACAAACCTGTCATGGAAACAGAAAGCAGTAAACCTGAAGGAGTTAAATGGACTAGGACAATGGACATTTCATTGCTAACCCATGCGGGAAAATCACAAGAGACTTCTGGGTGTCTCTGATGCCCTGATATAGCCTAAGTTTCTAGAAAAGAATTTCCCAGGGTAGCTGGAAAGATATTTCGTGTATTGTCAGAATGCTACTAGACTTATGGTAGTAGATTGATGAAGTTACCTGGGTTTTCATTCTAAATTTGACACCAACTCAGTGTATGTTATTAGGCAAATCTCATAATTTTCCTCTGCTTCAATTTATTCACCTTTAAAATAGGACTGGAAATTAAGTAAAACTTGATAATTTCTGCAAGTGCTTTGAGTTTTAAGATTTTCGGAGTTTATGCTTAAACTGAAAGCATAACATTTACATTAATCTGGATGAAATGTTTCCTCTGCACTGAAAAGATCCTGATGCTGGCAAAGACTGAAGGCAAAAGGAGAAGGGGGTGGCAGAGGATGAGATGGTGAGATAGCATCACCAACTCAATGGACATGAATTTGAGCAAACTGCAGGAGATAGTGGAGGACAGAGGAATCTGGCATGCTGTAGTCCATGGGGTCGCAAAAAGTCAGACATGATTTAGTGACTAAACAGCAATAGCAAGGAGTACTCAATGGTAGGGGAGATTTGGAAAATCGGTCAAGGTCGGTTGATTCAAATATTTTTGTTGTTTAATCACTAAGTTGTGTCTGGCTCTTTTGTGACCCGGTAGACTATAGCCTGCCAGGCTCTTCCATCCATGGGATTTCCCAGGCAAGAATACTGGAGTAGGTTGGCATTTCCTTCTCCAGGGGATTTTAACCCAAGAATTGAACCCATGTCTTCTGCATTGGCAGGTGGGTTCTTTACTGAGCCACTGAGCCACTCCAATTCATCATAGCAGTTAGAAACATGGTCAACCTGATGCATCTTCTCATTTTAACATAGAGTGAGAAGGCATCTAGCATCGTTCTCAATTTTATAACCTGAATCTCTCACATAGTAAAATAATAGGTGTGTGGAAAATATGCTTTTAATGAATGAATACATGGAAGAAAATTATAGGTAATAAAGAAGGATGAAAATAAAGATGTATTTTTCTATTTTTCCCAATAGAGCATTGGTGAATTTTTTCCTTTTAATCTTTTGAAAAATAATTCAAAACTGCCTTTAGGTATCATTATTATCCCTCTTTGTTTCACAAGCTATGTCCCTTTTCTTTCTTTCTTTCTTTCTTTTCCAGATGTTTAGAATATACCACTCTATGAATTATTTCATATGATGAAACTAAGATGCTTGGATATTATACCCCTTAGTTCAGTTCAGTTCAGTCACTCAGTCATGTCTTACTCTTTGCAACCCCATGGACTGCATGAAGCATGCCAGGCTTCCTTGTTTATCACTAACTCCTGGAGTTTGCTCAAACTCATGTCCATCAAGTTGGTGATGCCATCCAACCATCTCATCCTCTGTATGCCTTCTCCTCTTGCCTTCAATCTTTCCCAGCATCAGGGTCTTTTCCAATGAGTCAGTTCTTCTCATCAGGTGGCTGAAGTACTGGAGCTTCAGCTTTAGCATCAGTCCTTCCAATGAATATTCAAGACTGATTTCCTTTAGGATTGACTTGTTTGAGTCTCCTTGCAGTCCAAGGGACTCTCAAGAGTCTTCTCCAACATATACCCCTTAAAGCTACAACAATTAAAATACAGCTTGAGAAAGCAAAGACAGAATACAAAATATATACCCTAATGTAAGATAAAAAGAGTACATCTATAATGTATAAGAAAATCTGATCAAACATATAGTCACATAGGACATCTTAGGTGATAAATCTTGAACTTGAAGAAAATTGCTGTCTCAGGGGAGACACAGTCCTGAGCTTAAGTTGTTCATCTATTTCAAATGAATTAAGTCTCTATTTGTTCACTACTTAAATCAGACCAGCATTCATCAAAGAGCCAATCATTTGATACTTTACACTTGAGTCTGGATTATAACAATTTTTTCAAAGGCGATGATCATTGTAATCACTTAAGTTTTTACAAAGCCTTTCGAAGAACTTAGGTGGTGAAGTCGCTCAGTCATGTCCAACTCTTTGCGACCCCATGGACTGTAGCCCACCAGGCTCCTCTGTCCATAGGATTCTCCAGGCAAGAATACTGGAGTGGGTTGCCATTTCCTTCTCCAGGGGAATCTTCACGACCCAGGGATCAAACCCAGGTCTCCCACATTGCAGGCAGATGCTTTAACCTCTGAGCCACCAGGGAAGCCCTTAAGGGATAATAAAATCACATAGGGTAAATCACACTTTAAGCTCAAACCCTCCTTTTACCTAGAAGACTGTGGGAATCAACTCTTTGATCCTAAGACACTAAAGAGGCTAACAGCTGTAGAAAAGCACCCAGCAAGTCAGCAATATGGTCATAAGTGAAAATGGCCTCATCGATATCACTGTACTTTTTCAACCACCACATGAGTTGGTGATCCAGATATGATTTCAAGACTGTATGTCTAAATCATGAAAACTATCAGAAGAAATCATAAGATGCTTTCCAGCTTGAAGTTTAAATAAAAATCTCAGAGACTAATGAAGCCACGATGAATGTGGTTTGGATGAAAACATATTTTTGGAAAGTGAAAATATTAGAAATATCTGGACTCAAGACCCTTGAATTGTTCTCTTTGAGAACAGAAAAGTAAGATAATCATTTTTAATCAAGGTCTTAATATGATTCATTAATAACTCTCTGCTGGGTTCTTCTGCATTTCTTTTCTTATTTCATCTTAAAAATAAACCTAAAGAAGCAAGGTTGCCATTTTAATACCACAGTTGAGGAAACTGCACCTTAGAGTTAACAGAATTCATCCAATACCACACAGTTAATAAAGGGCTGCTACAAAGTAGGTTCCAGTGCTCATTTTATGAGCCATTTGGCTTGGTAGTCACAAGTGCATAGTAAATATGGGAGCTGAGTAGTTAAAACTTACAAGTCTAGAAAATGAACTTCAAATAGTATGAATATACTGCTCACAGAGCAAGGCAGGCCAAATAGTTTTGGGTTTTGATCAGCTCACTTAATCTCTTCCTTCCTCTCCCAGATAGACTGTCTGGACCTCAGTAGACATAATGTCTGCAGCTAATAGATGATTCAGCCTTTCAGCACTGCTTCAGTATCACCTATGTTGAACCATATACTGTCTTTGAAAAAAGTCAACTGAAAGAAAATCCTTCTTGTTTGTCAGGCTGGAACCCTGGCTTTAAGTATACTAGGATGAAATCAGTTCAATTTTGGCCCATATCATGAGCAAAATTGTGCCAATGGGTCTGTTGTTGTCATTTTAAGTTCTAAATGAATTAGACTGTACTAACTAGCAAAACTGCTAACTGTGTATGTGTTTTGGACAGAACTTTTATATCTTCTTTCCAAACTATAAACAGAAAACCTACTTTAACCTGCCAAAGTTCTTATAGAAAGGCAGGGACTGTGATAGAACACAATATAAAGACTGAGTATCTGGATTTAGGTTAATGCTGCTTTTAATAGCTTGTGATCTCAGGAAAAAAAAAATATTTAAAATGTTGAAAACTAAGCTTTTTCAGAAGTAAATGAAAGGACTGAACTAAATGATTGATAAAATCTCATTCAGTTCATTCTATAAGTCTACTGCAGGCTTGGTGACAATGTTATCAGGAAAGATAATTTTTTAAAGAAAATTCTGAATTAGCATGATACCTTTCTTTTGAAATGCTAAACGCAACTGTAGATTACAAGTCCCTTTGGATGTGTTGCCTTCCCTGCTGGCTCAGACAATAAAGAATCTGCCTGCAATGTGGGAGACCTGGGTTCTATCCCTGGTTTGGGAAGATTGCCTGGAGAAGGGAATGGCAACCCACTCCAATATACTTGACTGGAGAATTTCATGCACAGAAGAGCCTGGCAGGCTACAGTCCATGGGATTGCCAAGAGTCACATACAATTGAACTACTAACACTTTGATGTATTTACCTCTCAGGAGGTTAAAAACAAGTTTTTATCCTTACTTTGTCCAGGACAACATAGGACAATGTTAGGGTTCTTGATGGGCAATAATTGATGATACCATGGGTAATTGTGGCAGTAAAATTACTCCTCTTGCTCTGTAAACGGGAAGTGTGCTGTTGTTGGAAATAATGCAGTAATAAAAATTAAAAAGTGGTGGTGATGATAGTAGTGACGCTGGCAGTAGATGACTAATAACGCAGTCAAACCTTTAACTCTTGGGTGTAAACACTGTTACCATGATAATTAGACACATTCTTTGGTATTTGAGTAAGAAAAATCTCAACTTTTCATCAAATACTAAGGCAAACAGGTTGTTTATGTGAATATGTGTGTTCTTATCCCTAGAGCAGACAGCTGAAGAGAGGTTATCTAACTGAAAATTACTATTTTTTTTTTCAAAAAACTATCCTACAGATGTTAAAATGAGTTTCAGAGAATATCTAATGCAAAGAAAAATCACCTAATACTCTTTTAAGACTCGTCACTGAGTGTATAAATAAATATATTCTAATTATATAAAACATATTACATATATATGAGAGTATTAGTGTTATCTGTGACTTTCTTTATAATTGATTTGTTTCTAAATTTTTAATACATAGATTTATCATTAGGGAAAAAAACAAGCAATGAGTGTTACGAGAAAATCTCCTTAAGGTTGAATGTGACACTTCAAGGATGTGCCAGCAATGAAAAAAGAGCAAGATTGCAAAACTCATTGCACAGGAACAGAGTTGGCCTTGTCACTTCAAATAGGTCTAAACGTGGCACAGTATTTGAAGCTGACGTGGACACAGACAAAAGCTTTCAATAGATGAGATGAAAATTGCAGCGTATGTCTTCATTATTGGAGCAAACAGTAAAGAAGATTGAGAGCAGATACAGAAATAGAGGTCTCACCAGGGCCCTATCCATGGTTTCCTTCTTAGCTCTGTGGATCCATGAAAGCTGTGGTTTCCTTATTTCATGTAAGGAAATTCTCACATTTCCAGGGTCCTGGGCACTGATTTTACAGAAGCATTCTGTAATGAAGATATCGTGGGAAACAAGAGTTGTGATTTAACTTCCCAGAGGGGTCTATGGCCTATTGTATACAGGATTTTTAACCTATAGGGAGTCTTTTACTTCTCGAAAACTTCTAGAAATGGTTAGGCGGCCAGGTATTATATCAGTGGTCCTAAACAAATTCATCTATCCAGATTTTCAAAGTCATCCCAGGCACAGTAATAAAGCAAAAGCCTGCCTGCTGTGTTCTAGCCATGATATTATGTAAGGCTAAATAGGATGTCCACATCTGACTCTTCTACTTCACACTGAATTAAAAAATGGAAAAATATGAAAGAAGTTCCATATTGCAGAGGAGATGCTGCTCGATAATACAGTAATTCAGATCTATATAAGACTTTTGTAGCTATTATTCAGGGTTACTGGATTGAAGTTTGCTTTATGGGACGTAAGAATTCCCTACGCTAGTAGAATAGCGTTGCCTAAGTTGGCAGCTTATATATGAAATAGTACACTAGAATGCAGCAAAATAAATATTTGGACAACCCCTAAGGAAGAATTATGTTCTCTCTAAAAGGGATTTTTAAGTCTCCAAACTAAAAGGCCTACTTGTAGAAGTGAGTGAATACATTACTGTTGAAGATGTAGGCAGATGTAAGTGGCTATGAAACCAGCTCATGTGCTGTTTCTACACAGTCTGTCCTGATCTATGGAATTAAGAAAAGAGGTAGAAGCAAACTAGCAGGGAAATTAGATTTAAAAACTGCTTGTGTTCCTTAACGTGTTAAACTTCCATGAAAGTGAAAGTCGTTCAGTCGTATCCGACTCTTTGTGACCCCATGGACTATACAGTCCCTGGAATTCTTCAGGCCAGAATACCAGAGTAGGTAGCCTTTCCCTTCTCCAGGGGATCTTCCCAACACAGGGATTGAACCCAGGTCTCCCACATTGCAGGCAATTCTCTACCAGCTGACCCACAAGGGAAACCCAATAGAACATCATAGATTCCAGTCATTTCACCCTGTTTACTCAAGATGGACTAAAAAAAAAAAACATTCACAAAAGAACTTGTACACAACTATTTATAGCAACTTGTTTTGAAATAGCCAAGAGGCAGAAATGACTTAGATGTTCAGCAAACAAATGCTGTAACAAATTATATGATCTTTCAATAAACTATCACTCCGTTAGAAAAGAGAATGATTATTGATACAAGTAATGACCTGGCTAGATCTCAAAATAATTATGCCATGTGAAGGAAGCAAAATAAGAGTACATCTAGTATTATCCTATTATGCAGCATTCTAGAAATTAAACTCCAGTATTCTTGCCTGGAAAATTCCATGGACAGAGGAAGCTGATGGGCTACAGTCCATGGAGCATGCAAAGAGACACGACTAAGTGCATATACACAGAGACACTAAAAATGACTAATCAGTCTACAGTAATACATTAGATTGATCTGTGGGATCATGTGGGGTCTGCAGAAAGGAATGATTAGATTACCAAGGAGCATGTGTAAGTTTTAGGCTTTGATGTATATATTCCTTAACTTGACTGTGGCGATAGCTTCAGGGTTAAATACATTTGCCTAAACACATATCAAATGGTATGCTTTAATATGCACAGTTTTTTAAATGTCAGTTACACATCAATAATGGTGCCAGAATTTGCATCTACTTATTCAAACGTCTATCTAGATACATACTACATAAAGTTAACAATTGTTTGCTTAGCCCAAGACTGCAATTACAACTGGGGCCATGAAATGTGACATTCTGTTGAATAATTACATAAAAATAGTAATACTGAAAATTCAGTTTTATGCAGTTAATACCTCTCTTTTTTTTTGCTATTTAATAAAGTGGGACTTCAATTTGTACTAAGGGATCACATACTTAATTAAAAATGTTAAATTATGTTATTAATGTTAAATGTTCACTTTATAGACACCTATCCACAGGTCGTTATCACTAAGGGGTACTTAGAAATAAGAAACATCATAGCTTTAGTAAGAATAATATCATCTGCAGACTTTCATAATGGACTCTGAATGTGAAAAGTCCACTGATAAGAATGATAAGATATTATGGAAGCAGTGATTTTTCTATCATTAACTGTATTTGTAAAATATCAAACCAAGTTTTATAGCTTTTTTTCACTTAGTTCAACACAATAATTTAAAAAAAAAAAAACCTTAGGATTAAAATTCCTTTCTTAAATGAAAGTAGAGAATACTAATATCAAGTGAAACTGAAAGTGTTAGTTACTTAGTCATGTCTGACTCTTTGCAACTATGAAATTATCAAGGCAAGAATTTTGGAGTGGGTTGCCATTCCTGTACTAACAATACAAAAAGGTAGCATCTAATGATTCTGACTAAAGCATACAGCAGTGAAGCAGATGAAGTTGTGTGTGTTTGTGTATGTGTGTGTGAGTATGTGTGTAGTTAGGCTTCTTCTTTTACTGCTTCCCAGGAAACTGTTTTCTGGGAAACAGTTCTTCTCATACCAACGACCCACAGAACTTAGCTTAAGTGCCACTATGTTCTCACCTTAGGGAGTCTATCATGAGAATTCTGGTTTAATGTGCAGCATTAATGCTAATTATATACCTATACTTCCTCTTGTATATGCTTAATATGACTATATATGTAGCTCATTTAAAAGTATAACAGTAAAATAATAAAACAGTAATTACAAATACTCATTGCAACAAATACAGGTGGCAACTACTATATTTCATCTACTTTATTCATGTGTTTCTCCCTGTGGATTTCTCTGGAAGTAGTCTTAAATGTCAGCAGGCTTATGGTGTGCATGTGTGGGTTAAAATAATATTTTAAAAAACCCACTCAGGCTGTCTGTGAACAAACAATATTAAAGTGTCATCTATTTACAAAACTGAAGTTACATGCTAAATGAAACTAACAATAGCACATGCTGTATATGAAACCAATAACTTTTTATAGCCTGATGAAAATAAATTCTAAGTACTCTTCAGCTAAATTATCTTTTCTTACTTTTCAACTCTCACCTTTTAGTCTTATCTGTCCACCTCTTTGAAATAATTTAGTATGCTCATCTTTTTTTTTTCCCTAACATTGTTCTATCTTAAAACTCCTTTTTCTGGCTAATCTTATCCACTATTCAGAAACCAGAAATGCTGTTTGATATCCAGAATGGAGAAATTGTTTTCAAAATAGTTTTACAATGAGAGAGAGAATCTACTTTGGAACAGGATCCAGGCTATCAATGTGGCAAGATGAAAAAGTATGCTATGTTCTATCTCAGAAAATTTGCTAGGCTTAATTTAATTACACTTAGTGGCTGCAGGGGTAGGATGTGGATATGGGTGTGTATGTGTGTTTGGTTTATGTATGATGCTAGTCTTTTTAAATAAAAAGTATCAGGAGATTCCCTGGTGGTCCAGTGGTTAAGACATTGTGTTTTCACTGCTGAGGGCAAGGGTTAAAGCCCTGGTCTCAAAACTAAAATCTCACAAACCATGAAGTTTGGCCAAACAAAAAGGGAAAAGTTATTAAACATTATTTTTTGTTATAATTTAAAAGGAGAAAAAATACAGACTTTATTCACAAGATATTTATGAATTGCTCTGTGTGCAGCAGAGTTATGTGTTATAAATTTGCCATAAATTATATGAGGTCACAATCATTTTTTAACAACCATTCCCTGAGGCATGTGGGATCTTAGTCCCCTGACCATGGAGCAAATCCATGGCGCCTGCATTGGAAGCAGAGTCTTAACCACTGGGTCGCCAGGGAAATCCCTAGGTCACCATCTTTATGAAACTAATGCAACATTATCCAAGTTCTGTTTACCAAGTTTTACTCAAAATTTCATAAATATAGAAATATGTTATTCACATTCTCCTATGAACATACAACTTTATTTGCACAATGAAAAACTTTGATTTGTACAAAATGTCTTATTTAACTTGTTTTGTTAGACTCTCCAAGCTGCTCACTAATATGTATAAATTGTTTTAACTTCATGCTAAAGTACGTAGTACAGTGATTATCAAGATTCTCCATGATCTAATGGATGGGGTAGTTTTTTAATTCCTCATGCTGTTTAACTATCTTTTGATCCTACTAAGAAATTAGATAATCTAAGCATGGCTTTCACCTGAGATCTCAACTCTGGAATTTTTGTGTAATTAAAATAATAACAACTTGAGTATTATATTTTAAACTAAATAAGAAACAAGTTTAGTATTTGGGAGAATGAAGTCAGAAAAACTAGATTCTCATTTTTGCTTTTCATTCATTTATTCACTTAATAATTTAGTAAGTATTCACTAAAACACAGAATTAACAAAATTTAATATTGTATCAAGAGATTCCTGTCTAATGAGATAATAACACTTATTCATTCTGCGACCCTAGAAAGTTATTGGGTTTTGGTTTAATGAAATGTAAAAGGAAGATTGATATCTTTGCCTTCTTCATAATTCTACATTTCACCTCTTCCTCATCAAATGTTATTGTGAGCAACTCTAGGTATCACTATGCAGTTACAGGAGAAGGCAATGGCAACCCACTCCAGTACTCTTGCCTGGAAAATCCCATGGATGGAGGAGCCTGGTAGGCTGCAGTCCACGGGGTCACACAGCATTGGACACGACTGAAGCGACTTAGCAGTAGCAGCTAGGTGATGAATATAGATTTAACTTTTTGTGTATATAATATAAGATAGTCTTTTCATTTTTATGTGATATAGCTTTATAAAGCCAGTTTCTCAGGGTAGGGAACATGGTATTTTCTCACTAAAATTTTCTTTCTTCTTCATGTCCTGAGATGCAATATAGAAGATAAATTAAGACTCTGCACATTGGAATGAAAAAAAAATTAAATTACCGTCTTGACACACCACAGGTTAGTGGTGGGCATTTTGGAAGTATATCAAGCTCTTTCAATTTTGAGGTATCTATCTTAGAAGACTTTTAAAAAAATACATAAGAAAAATAATATGAAGTATTCAGTCTAGTGTCAAGCACACAATAAGCAAAGTAATATTAGCTACCATGTCATTCTAACTTGTGTCAAGAAACATTAGCTATTATGTCTAATTAATATTGTTCAGTTTGGTTATTCAGTTGTGTGTCTCCTTACAACCCCAACGGACTGCAGAACAACAGGCTTCCCTGTCCATTACCAACTCCCAGAGCTAGCTCAAACTCATGTCCATCATGTCAGGGATGACATCCAACCATCTCATCCCTTGTTGTCCCCTTCTCCTCCTGCCTTCAATCTTTCCCAACATCAGGGTGCTTTCTAAGGGGTCAGTTCTTCACATCATGTGGCCAAAGTATTGGAGTTTCAGCTTCAGCATCAGTCCTTCCAATGAATATTCAGGACTGATTTCCTTTAGGATTCACTGGTTTGGTCTCCTCACAGTCCAAGGGACTCTCAACAGTCTTTTCAATACCACAGTTTAAAAGCATAAATTCTTTGGCACTCAGCTTTCTTTATGGTCCAACTCAGATCCACACATGACTACTGCAAAAACCATAACTTTGACTAGATGGACCTTTTCTGGCAACATAATGTCTCTGCTTTTTAATATGCTGTCTAGGTTGGTAATTGCTTTTCTTCCAAGGAGCTAATGTCTTCTAGATTTCATGGCTGAAGTCACAATCTGCAGTGATTTTGGAGCCCCCCAAAATAAAGTCTCTCACTGTTTTCATTGTTTCCCCATCTAATTGCCATGAAGAGATGGGACCAGATGCCATAATTTTAGTTTCTTGAATGTTGAGTTTTATGCCAGCTTTTCACTATTTTCACTTTCATCAAGAGGCTCATTAGTTCCTCTTCGCTTTCTGCCATAAGGGTGTGTCCTCTGCATATCTGAGGTTATTGATTTCTCCTGGAAACCTTGATTCCAGCTAGTGCTTCATCCAGACCAGCATTTTGCATGATATACTCTGCATATAAGTTAAATAAGCAAGCTGATGATATACAGCCTTGATGTACTCCTTTCCCAATTTGGAACCGGTTTGTTGTTCCATCTCCAGTTCTAACTGTTGCTTTCTGACTTGCATACAGATTTCTCAAGAGGCAGGTCAGGTGGTCTGGTATTCCCATCTCTAGAAGAATTTATACAGTTTATTGTGATCCACACAGTCAAAAGTTTTGGCATACTCAATAAATCAGAAGTAGATGTTATCCTGGAAATCTTCTCTTTTTGTGATCCAAGGATGTTGGAAATTTTATCTCTGGTTCCTCTGTCTTTTCTTAATTCAGCTTGAACATCTGGAAGTTCTCAGTTCACATATTGTTGAGCCTCTCTTGGGGAATTTTGAGCATTACTTTGCTAGTGTGTAGGGTGAGTGCAGTTGTGCGGTAGTTTGAACATTCTTTGGCATTGCTTTTCTTTGGGATTGGAATGAAAACTGACTTTTCGAGTCCTGCAGCCCCTGCTGAGCTTTCCAAATTTGCTGGCATATTGAGTGCTGCACTTTCACAGCATCATCTTTTAGGATTCGAATTAGCTTAACTGGAATTCCATCACCTCCACTAGCTTTGTTCCTAGCAATGCTTCCTAAGGCCCTCTTGTCTTCACACTCTAGGGTGTCTGGCTCTAGGTGAGTGATCACACTATCGTGGTTATCTGGGTCATTAAGATATTTTTTAAAAATAATTCTTCTGTGTATTCTTGCCAATTCTTCTTAAACTCTTCTGTTTCGGTTAGGCCCATACCACTTCTGTCCTTTATTGAGCCCATCTTTGCATGAAATGCTCCCTTGGTTTCTCTAATTTTCTTGAAGAGATCTCTAGTCATTCTCATTCTATTGTTTCTTCTAATTCTTTGTATTGATCACCTTAGAAAGGCTTTCTTATCTCTCCTTGCTATTCTTTGGAACTCTGCATTCAGATGGATGTACCTTTCCTGTTCTCTTTTTGCCTTTCTCATGACACTGGAAGACAAACTCCCCAGGTCGGTACATGCCCAATATACTGCTGGAGAAGAGTGGAGAAATAGCTTCAGAAAGAATAAAGAGGCTGAGCAAAAGCAAAAACAATGCCCAATTATGGATGTGACTGGTAATGGAAGTAAAGTTTGATGCTGTAAAGAACAACATTTCATAAGAAGGTGCAATGTTAGGTCCATTAATTAAGGTAAATTGAATGTGGTCAAACAGGAGATGGCAAGAGTGAACACTGACATGTTAGCAATCAGTGAACTAAAACGGACCGGAATGGGCAAATTTAATTCAGATGACAATTATATCTACTACTGTGTCCAAATATCCCTTAGAAGAAATGGAGTCGCCCTCATAGTCAACAAAGGAGTCTGAAATGCAGTAGTTGGGTCCAGTCTCAAAAATGACAGAATGATCTCTGTTTCCAAGACAAACCATTCAATAATATCACATTAATTCAAGTCTATGCCCCAACCAGTAATACCAAAGAAGCTGAAGTTGAATGGTTCTATGAAGACCTACAAGACCTACTAGAACTAACACCAAAAATAGACATCCTTTTCATCATATTGGACCAGAATGCAAAAGTAGAAAGTCAAGAGATGCCTGGAATAACAGGCAAGTTTGACCTTGGAGTACAAAATGAAGCAGGGCAAAGGCTAACAGAGTTTTGCCAAAGAACACATTGGTCATAGCAAACACCCTCTTCCAACAACATAAGAGACGACTCTACACATAGAGATCACCAGATGGTCAATACTGAAATCAGATTTATTATACTCTTTGTAGCCAAAGATAGAGACATTCTATACAGTCAGAAAAACAAGACTGGGAGCTGACTGTGGCTCAGATTATGAACTCTTTATCGCAAAATTCAGACTTAAATTGAAAACAGTAAGGAAAACCACTAGATCATTCAGGTATAACCTAAATCAAATCCCTTATGATTATACAGTGGACATGACAAATAGATTCAGTTAATTAGGTCTGATAAAGTGCCTGAAGAACTATGGATGGAGGTTCATGACACTGTACAGAAGGCAGTGATCAAAACCTTCCCCATGTAAAAGAAATGTAATTAATATTGTATTGAAATGGTAAATAAAGAATATTAGACCAGGAGTTAGAAGATTGTTGCTGGCTCAATCACTTACTAATTAGATAATATCAACCATGTTATTTTTAACTTTTAGATTTTAAATCCTTTAGTCTATAAAATGGGATTCATTATATCTGAAAGGGCTTGAGATTCTAAATGAGTAAGGTATATTAAAGTGTAGTATAAATGTCAATTAGAAAATAGCTGTGAATATTACTAAGTTACATCACCTTTTACTTTTACCCACAGTTCATTAGATAATTGAAGAGTCAGGAAAAATCAACTCTTAAAGATGCTTAGTTTGCACTCAGAGAAAATTTGAGGTAATTAAAGAACTGAAAGCTTCCTCTCTTTAAAAGGCATATTGAAAGTTAAAAAAGAGATTCAGAAGAGGGCAAGAAAGCAGCAGAGACCTGAAATTATGTGAAAAGTGGTTCAGAATAGGAGGAACTGCAAACTGCTTGTGATAACCTAGTGCTAATGAAATAGAGACTGGGAATACAATAGAGACTGGGAAAAGAACCCAAGTGAAAAGGCCAGTGGCTTTCATACATCTGGTGCTTCCTCTATGTAGTACATTTTTCCATGTAAAATCTAACTCAGATATCATATATACATACATGACATCACATGCAGACATGAGTCAAATGAAGTTAGAAAACCAAAAACCTTCTCCACAAAGCCAGCACAGAGGCCCCTGGTTTATTTCTTTGGAAGATTCAGTAAAATACAGCAGTTCAAAAAGTGGAGGTCAACAGTTAAAATTATGTCAGGTTTCTTATTTGAACGAGGATCTTTATTAGCCTTTGGCCTAATTTTGGTAATTCATAGTTACAGGGTGGAAATTAAAAATCACTGAACAAAAGGTTGACTTAAAGCTCAACATTCACAAAACTAAGATCATGGCATCTGGTCCCATCACTCCATGGCAAATAGATGAGGAAACAGTGGAAACAGTGGCTGAATTTATTTTTGCGGGCTCCAAAATCACTGCAGATGGTGATTGCAGCCATGAAGGAAAGTTATGACCAATCTAGACAGCATATTCAAAAGCAGAGACATGACTTTGCCAACAAAGGTCTATCTAGTCAAGGCTATGGTTTTGCCAGTGGTCGTGTATGGATGTGAGAGTTGGACTATAAAGAAAGCTGAGCCCTGAAGAATTGATACTTTTGAACTGTGGTATTGGAGAAGACTCTTGAGAATCCCTTGGACTGCAAGGAGATCCATCCAGTCCATCTTAATGGAAATTAGTCCTGGGTGTTCATTGTAAGGACTGATGTTGAAGCTGAAACTCCAATATTTTGACCACCTGATGCAAAGAGCTGACTCATTTGAAAAGACCCTGATGTTAGGAAAGATTGAAGGCAGAAGGAGAAGGGGATAAAAGGGATGAAATGGTTAGATGGCATCACCGACTTAATGGACATGATTTTAAACTCCGGGAGTTGGTGATGGACAGGGAGGCCTGGCGTGATGTGGTTCATGGGGTCGGTCGCAAAGAGTTGGATACAACTGAGTGACTGAACTGAACTGAAACATTATTACTTACAGATCTCCACACCTGATTTAAAACACTGCTAGTTGCACCTTGAGGAATCTATTTATTTCAGTTCTCCATGATTTAAAAAACAAACAAACAAACAAACAAACAACAAAAGAAAAAACCCTGCAAAATGCTTTGATTACACGTCTTTCCCAATATTTCATCAGTTTTTATTATGCATTACATATATGTACATATATGTGTATATATACACACAAACATACACATATACTACATTATATATACAAGCTTAATATGACTTTGTACTTCAGAAAAGATCAATACTCTTGGGATGATCATGTGAAAAAAAAATTGTTGAGGTTTAGTAACTGAAATATTTGCTCTAAGATAGCCAGGGAAACTGTGCTACAAAAGATTTTCATGGTCATTTTTAACCTCATTACCAATTAGAATCTATTATACATTGTAGCTCTTTTTTTTAATTGAGCACATAAACAACATTATTGAGTTTAATATTTTTGTTGCAACAAGTGCCCATGAATGAGATGGTGAATTCATTTTAAATAGGGTACTATCTCTCTTTCTGTGCCAACAACCTAAATCCAATTTTTATTCCAGTCAGAGCATCTGTTCCATATGGCATATCCCCAAGGAGTTCTGATTCCTTTAAATGACTTCTGGTATTTAAAAATCAAGAACAGGAACTAGGTATGCTCATTCTAGCTAAGGCGTCATGGTTCTAAGGCCTTTTAGTAAATGGAGATAGAAAGTTATTTTTGAAGATTATGACTCTACACTTACAAATAACAACAGTACATAAAAAATATAACACGGCAAATAGGGATTTACTCCAGAAATGCAAGAATGCTTCACTATTAGGAATTCCGATATAATTCACATTACTATATATAAAAGTATAAAAGTAAAAAAAAAAAGTATGATTCCATCAGATATACCAAAAAGGCTTTGACAAAATTCAATCTTTCCCTATTTAAAAAATTCAATAAAATAGAAAGTCACTGTTACTCCCTTAATATGCTATATGTATATCAGCTCTAAAGCTGGCATGCCATGTAAAAATACCACAGGTATTCCCCCTAAGATTAGAACAAGGTGAAATGCCAAATGTTTCTATTATTTAACATTGAGAAAGTAATCATAATTGACTGGGAAGACTAAAAGCTTAATATAAAACCTCACATTAAAGAACTATTTACTTTAATCCCTATTACCCATGTCCAGCTTTAAATCCAAAGTTACAAGACTCAGTAAAAGGCAAACCATAAATATAATCTGAAAAGTAAAAGCAAATACCACAACGAGATTCAGATATGGCACAGCTTTTAAAAGTACAGATAGAGAAGAAAAAATGAAAATGCAAAGAGAAAAAAAAAAAAAAGAATGGGAAAAAGAAATACAAAACATCCAAGAACTGTGGGATCATTAGAAAAGGTGTAAAAATGTCAGTGAAAGTGTCAGTCACTCAGTTGGGTCCAACTCTTTGCAACCCCATGAACTATAGCAAACAGGCTTTTCTTTCCATGGAATCCTCCAGGCAAGAGTACTCTACTGGGTTGCCATTCTCTTCTCCAGGGAATCTGCCCCACCCAGGGATGGAACCCATGTCTCCTGCATTGCAGGCGCATTCTTTACCATCTGAGCCACCAGGGAAGCCCAGAAAAGGTACAATAAGCAGATCATTAGAAAAAGAGAAGAAAAAACAGAGCAGACGAAATACCCTGAGAGTGGCTGATAATTTTCAAAAAGTAATGACAAACTGAAAACCAAAATTTTCAGAGACTATCAGGTAGGACAAACAACACATAACTAAACCTAGGCATATCACACTCAGCAGCAGAAAACTAAAGCTAAAGAACAAATTGTCAAAGAAGTTAGAAAGATAAAGCCCTTTATCTTTGGAGGAAAAAGAATAAGAATTTTAAGTTACTTCTTACCAGAAACCATGCAAGGAGAAGCAGAGTGAAATATTAAAAGTGCTTACAGAAAAAATGAAAAATAAAACATCAGCTGAGAAGGCTATCTACAAAAAAAGTATCCTTTGAAAGTAAAGGAGAAAAAGTTTCTTCATTTTGGCAAAAGTACCATAATAATATAAAATGTTCATAAGAAAGGAAACTGGGTATGAGCTATGTGGGAACTCTTAAGGTGGAAAAAAATAATTGTAGGCTTATTTATGATAATTCTTTATGTAGTTTACCCAGGTAGTAATCAAAAGCCTCATTTCCACGACTGACGTACAAGGATAAAATATCTGAAACTTTACATATTACTCTGACTCAATGAAAGTAATTTAAAATTAATCTTCACTTGTTTATAAATTCAAATTTCTCAACTAAACAACCAGCAAAGCCAAAGTTACTCCAGGCTTTCTGCTCTTACTGTTTCCCTCTGCCGTGTGTGATTTTCTCCCTTACTGACTCAAAGAAAGGGATTCTAAAATCTGACAGATTAACAATGAAATCTTTTACACCATTTCCTGAGATTCATCTCAGATTTATGGCTGCACACTTAGAGATATCATGATGCAGAAATGTTGGGCAAGAAATAAAACTATTTTCCCCTTTCTTACTTCAGTGGAGTACAATTTCCATTTATTCACACTGTATTTCCTCACACAATATGTTCTTCAGACCGAAGGCTATAAATCTGAAAATATCTATAGGCAAGACTACTCCTGACACCACTTATACTTTGCTGGCATTTTGTTGCAGCTCCAGAGTGTCACTCATATCTCATATGAATGGCTCACAACATGTACTGAGTTAGAATTTCCTCTGTAAATTGAAAGATCCTCCATTGACTACAATACTCTTACTATGATTTATTGTAAACAACAAAACTTGTTAATGAGTTAAGAGAAAATCTTTTATGAGTATTTGGAGTTTGCCCAGCTGGTTTTCCCAGGTTTTACAATTAGTTTTAAATTTTGAGAGTGAGCAGCTCCTCCTTTTTCCTATCTATTTTTCTATGAAGATTATGTAAAACATTTAAATTACAACATTTCTCATACTTTAATAGAGAAGCACAAAGAACTCTCTCATTGTGGTTTAGTTTAGTTCAGTCGCTCAGTCATGTCCAACTCTTTGCGAACCCATGAATCGCAACACGCCAGGCCTCCCTGTCCATCACCAACTCCTGGAGTTCGTCCATCGAGTCAATGATGCCATCCAGCCATCTCATCCTCTGTCATCCCCTTCTCCTCCTGCCCCCAATCCCTCCCAGCATCAGAGTCTTTTCCAATGAGTTAACTCTTCACACGAGGTGGCCAAAGTACTGGAGTTTCAGCTTTAGCATCATTCCTTCCAAAGAAATCCCAGGGCTGATCTCCTTCAGAATGGACTGGTTGGATCTCCTTGCAGTCCAAGTGACTCTCAAGAGTCTTCTCCAACACCACAGTTCAAAACCATCAATTCTTCGGCGCTCAGCCTTCTTCACAGTCCAACTCTCACTTCCATACACGACCACTGGAAAACCATAGCCTTGACTAGACGGACCTTAGTCGGAAAAGTAATGTCTCTGCTTTGGAATATGCTATCTAGGTTGGTCATAACTTTCCTTCCAAGGAGTAAGCATCTTTTAATTTCATGGCTGTAATCACCATCTGCAGTGATTTTGCAACCCCAAAAAATAAAGTCTGATACTGTTTCCACTGTTTCCCCATCTATCTGCCATGAAGTGATGGGACCAGATGCCATGATCCTCGTTTTCTGAATGTTGAGCTTTAAGTCAACTTTTTCACTCTCCACTTTCACTTTCATCAAGAGGCTTTTTAGTTCCTCTTCACTTTCTGCCATAAGGGTGGTGTCATCTGCATATCTGAGGTTATTGATATTTCTCCTGGCAATCTTGTGGTAATTTATGTGTCAAAAGAAGGGCATGAAGAGACACTGCAAGCATCATGCAGCTCCAGATGGAACTCATGGGCAGCAGGTCCAGTCTTGAGTTGTCCCTGAGATGATGTGTGGGTCAGACAAGCATGGAATATTCTGGGAATGGCGTTCTGTCTTCTTCTTGTTCTTTTTCCTAGCAATTTAATGAAGGACCAAGAAGTTCAAAGGGGCATGCTGCAACAGGAGTTTATGTGATTCTGAAAGGAGCCTTATTAGTAAATACAAGGATCTAGCAATTGCATGATGTTCAGGGTATTTGCTAACCATGCTGAAAGCACTGTAGACCTTTACTAGAAGTTGATGTATTGAGCAATCACTACTTTGTGTTCAGGATACAGACCAATATTCCAGCTAATTCACTGTCAGACAACACAAAGAGACCCAGGACATTTGAAAGAAAGAGAGCCTACTTGTTATTCCTCATCTTTCAAATTTTTATACCAAAGTCAGAGCTAGAGGTACTAACAAGATTTTTTTTTTGGCTTGAATATATAAAATCCTGCCTCTTGAAGGGGTTTCAACCACATGACCCTCTTTTGATAATGTTGTGCTTTTCTTCTCTGACTTCTTTCAGATACATATAAACCACACCACGTGAAATAAGTTACTTTTTGAAAAACAGTACAGTACATCAAAAATCTTGTTCATGCAACTTTCTAAACACTTTGTTCTCTCTACCAAAGCTTAGCAGTGCCTATTTAGTTCTGTGCCCAGATTAACAAACATCATGTATACAATCTAAAAACCTTTAGACAGTTATCCATTTATTAATCTGTTGAGAAGAGCGGGAAACAATTCTGTTAGTTAGCTATCCTGTACCAGTCATTGATTGCATTTTCTCCATTTTACAGAGTCCCAAGAAGCTGAAGATCAGAAAATCTATCCTATGTCATTCTGCTAAGAAGGGCTTCCTGGTGGCTCAAAGAGTAGAGCGTCTGCTTGCAATGCAGGAGACCTGGGTTTGATCCCTGGGTTGGGAAGATCCCCTGGAGAAGGAAATGACAACCCACTCCAATATTCTTGTCTGAAAAATCCCATGGACTGAGAAGCCTGGTAGGGTACAGCCCATGGGGTCAAAAGAATCGGGTACAACTAGGAACTTCACTTTTAGGCATTTTCTCCACTTTCAGTTCAGTTCAGTCTTTGTGACCCCATTAATTGCAGCAACCAGGCTTCCCTGTTCATCATCAACTCTGGGAGTTCACACAAATTCATGTCCATTGAGTTGGTGATGCCATCCAGCCATCTCATCCACTGTCATCCCCTTCTCCTCCTGCCCCCAATCCCTCCCAGCATCAGGGTCTTTTCCAATGAGTCAACTCTTTGCATCAGGTGGCAAAAGTATTGGAGTTTCAGCTTCAAAATCAGTCCTTCCAATGAACAGCCAGGACTGATCTCCTTTAGAATGGACCGGTTCGGTCTCCTTGCAGTCCAAGGGACTCTCAAGAGTCTTCTCCAACACCACAGTTCAAAAACATCAATTTTTCGGTACTCAGCTTTCTTCACAGTCCAACTCTCACATCCATACATGACCACTGGAAAAACCATAGCCTTGACTAAACAGACCTTTGTTGGCAAGTAATGTCTCTGCTTTTTAATATGCTACCTAGGTTAGTCATAACTTTCCTTCCAAGGAGTAAGTGTCTTTTAATTTCATGGCTGCAGTCACCATCTGCAGTGATTTTGGAGCCCAGAAAGATAAAGTCTGACACTGTTTCAACTGTTTCCCCATCTATTTCCCATGAAGTGATGGGACCAGATGCCATGGTCTTCGTTTTCTGAATGTTGAGCTTTAAGCCAACTTTTTCACTCCTCTTTCACTTTCATCAAGAGGCTTTTTAGTTCTTCTTTGCTTTCTGCCATAAGGGTGGTGTCATCTGCATATCTGAGGTTATTGATATTTCTCCCGGCATTCTTGATTCCAGCTTGTGTTTCTTCCAGTCCAGCGTTTCTCGTGATGTACTCTGCATATAAGTTAAATAAGCAGGGTGACAATATACAGCCTTGATGTACTCCTTTTCCCATTTGGAACCAGCCTGTTGTTCCATGTCCAGTTCTAACTGTTGCTTCCTGACCTGCATAGAGGTTTCTCAAGAGGCAGGTCAGGTGATCTGTATTCCCATCTCTTTCAGAATTTTCCACAGTTTATTGTGGTCCACACAGTCAAAGGCTTTGGCATAGTCAATAAAGCAGAAATAGATGTTTTTCTGGGACTTTCTTGCTTTTTTGATGATCCAGCATTTTGACTATGCCAAAGCCTTTGACTGTGTGGATCACAATAAACTGTGGAAAATTCTGAAAGAGATGGGAATACCACACCACCTGACATGCCTCTTGAGAAATCTGTATGCAGGTCAGGAAGCAACAGTTAGAACTGGACATGGAACAACAGACTGGTTCCAAACAGGAAAAAGAGTACGTCAAGGCTGTATATTGTCACCCTGCTTATTTAACTTCTCTTTTTTATTTTTTATTTTTTTAATTTTTATTTCTTATTTAACTTCTATGCAGAGTACACCATGAGAAATGCTGGGCTGGAAGAAGCACAAGCTGGAATTAAGATTGCTGGGAGAATATCAATAACCTCAGATATGCAGATGACACCATCCTTATGGCAGAAAGCTAAGAGGAACTAAAGAGCCTCTTGATGAAAGTGAAAGTGGAGAGTGAAAAAGTTGGCTTAAAGCTCAACATTCAGAAAATGAAGATCATGGCATCTGGTCCCATCACTTCTTGGGAAATAGATGGGGAAACAGTGGAAACAGTGTCAGACTTTATTTTATTGTGCTCCAAAATCACTGCAGATGGTGACTGCAGCCATGAAATTAAAAGACACTTACTCCTTGGAAGAAAAGTTATGACCAACCTAGATAGTATATTCAAAAGCAGAGATATTACTTTGCTGACTAAGGTCCGTCTAGTCAAGGCTATGGTTTTCCTGCGGTCATGTATGGATGTGAGAGTTGGACTGTGAAGAAGGCTGAGCGCAGAAGAATTGATGCTTTTGAACTGTGGTGTTGGAGAAGACTCTCAAGAGTCCCTTGGACTTCAAGGAGATCCAACCGGTCCATTCTGAAGGCGATCAGCCCTGGGATTTCTTTGGAAGGAATGATGCTAAAGCTGAAGCTCCAGTACTTTGGCCACCTCATGCGAAGAGTTGACTCATTGGAAAAGACTCTGAAGCTGGGAGGGATTGGGGGCAGGAGGAGAAGGGGACGACCCAGGATGCGATGGCTGGATGGCATCACGGACTAGATGGACGTGAGTCTGAGTGAACTCTGGGAGATGTTGATGGACAGGGAGGCCTGGCGTGCTGCAATTCATGGGGTCACAAAGAGTCAGACATGACTGAGCGACTGAAATAAACTGAACTGAACTGAGCAGATGTTGGCAATTTGATATCTGATTCCTCTGCCTTTTTGAATACCAGCTTGAACATCTGGAAGTTCACGGTTCACGTATTGATGAAGCCTGGCTTGGAGAATTTTGAGCATTACTAGCATGTGAGATGAGTGCAATTGTGCAGTAGTTTGAGCATTCTTTGGCATTGCCTTTCTGTACTTTAAAGACTCCTACAAAGCTGAAGATCAGAAAATTTATCCTATGTCACTCTGCTAAGAAGTAGAAGAGCCAATTATGAGCCTGGATTTATACCAGATCTGCCTGACTCTGCCATGAAACTCTTTCTATGACACTTGTGATAGTAACTTGACTATCATAAGTAAATGGTAGAGAATGATACACTATAATGATTAAGGAAGATCCCCTGGAGAAGGGAAAGGCTACCCATTCCAGTATTCTGGCTTATAGAATTCCATGCACTGTATAGGCCATGGGGTTGAAAAGAGAGATGAGTGAGCGACTTTCACTTTCACATTTTTTCAAGGATAAGGATCTGACAACAGTATGTAACACATATTTTGTTCTATTTTCCCAAAATTAAAAAAAAAACTTATTGGATTATAGTTGATTTTACAATGTTGTGTTAATTTCAGGTGAACAACCAAGAAAGTCAGTTATACATTTATGTGCCCACTCTTTTTTAGATTCTTTTCCCATATAGGCCATTACAGAGTATTGAGTAGAGTTTCCTGTTCTATACTTATTAGTTATCTATTTTATATATAATAGTATACTCATTTAATTCTAATACTATAGATAATACTGGCAGACAGTGTTTAGAAAAAAGAGGAAGTATATTAAAAATAGTAAATAAAAAGGAACCATATGGAAACAAAAGCTGAATAGCAGAAGAGGGAAAGTTAGAAGAATTTCTTTTTTAAATAGTGATAACACTTAGCAAATTCTTTCAAGTCTGTCTGCTTAATGGCTTTATTGCCAGAATAGCAAGCCAAGTTAAGTATTTAAACCATCTGAATTTCTGATAATGTAACATATTATTATATCGAGTATTTTTGAAACTATTTTAATATTTAAGTGCTTTTCTCCCTAATAGAAATACCATATATCAGTAACATGGAATTCAATTACAAAATATTAATCACTTAATATAAATTTGCTATGCTGAAAACTGGAATATATATGCATTCTTGATTGAAATATGCTTACAGTATCAACAATGCATGGAATTTCTTCAGTGGTTTAAAAGCATGATATAAAGATGTCAAGTAATAGCTACTGAAATACAAGGGGGTTTGGGAGCATTACAACTGTGCTTTCTATATTGTTCAGAGAGCTAACATCCATGATTTTTAAAAACTTCTTTCTGAAAAGTTGAAATAAGGCCCAGGATAAGAACCTAGATCACTGATAAAGTAAAACTGTCACTTTTCTATTTGGTCGTTAAATATATCTTCCCTCTGTCTACTAAGAACAGCAGTTCTGTCACAAATCTTGTTTCTTACTTACAATTAATTAAGTGAAACTAAAAAGTTTAAAGCTACAACAAATCAAATTTAATTTAAATGGCTATAATAACTTAAACAAAGATAAAAAGAATGGCTTTCTGATGCTTCATTACTTCTCTAATTCCTTTTAAAACATTTCTATAGGTAAAGTCAAAGGATGGGGAGGGAAGGGTTGACCACCGGGATCCCAACAAAACTATCAATATAGTACCTCAACCTCCAGTGGCTCCAGAATCAGTTCTTTCTACTTATTCCATTCCCTTTGTCATCTCAACTTTGCAACATGAATTTTAAACATATATATGATATAATTGTTACAGTCTAATTTATCTTGAACTTTAAACCATATGTCAGTTCTAATGCGGAAATGCAATGTTGATTTAGGAGTCTAATTAAAAACATGGCTAAATTATCAATTAATTACTTAATTACAAGCTTAAAATATGTCATATAGTATATTCCAAGATTGAAGTGTTTTACCACTCCAGGGCATTTAAATGCATAAAAAATTCTATATCCTGATAAAATCCTATTTTCTTTTTTTTTTTTTGCTAAGGCAATTTATTTTCATTATGTCATGAATTCATTGCACTACTGTGATTTCTTTTTTTAATATAACATCCTTAAAACCTCTATTTATAGTTTATGCATAGAACTGAGAGTAAAATGGAATTTATTACAAGTAGGCCAACCAATCAAAAAAAAATTGGGATCAGGTCATATAATGTTTCGGTTTTGTTTCCATGGTTATGCAAGAAAATAAATTTTCAGTCAGTTATACACTTTTATGCAGGGCTTCAGTTCAGTTCAGTCACTCAATCATGTCTGACTCTGCGACTCCATGGACAGTAGCACACCAGGCTTCCTTGTCCATCACCAACTCCTGGGGCTTGCTCAAACACATGCCCATTGAGTCAGTGATGCCATCCAACTATCTCATCTTCTGTTATCCCCTTCTCCTCCTGCCTTCAACCATTCCCAGCATTAGCGTCTTTTCCAGTGAATCAGTTCTTCACATCAGGTGGCCAAAGCATTGGAGCTTCAGCTTCAGCATCAGTCCTTCCAATGAATATTCAGGATTGATTTCCTTTATAACTGACTGGTTTGATCTCCTTGCTGTCCAAGAGACTCTCAAGAGTCTTCTCCAACACCACAGCAGGGCTTATATTTGATTATTTAATTTTATATTTTTTATAGTTTATCCAACTGAACATCTTAGAATAACATACTGCTGAATTCTAAAAATGTTGAGAATTTAGTTATTTCTTTAGCCAAGAATATCACGTGAAATGGAAAATGTGCTGTGTGGTGGTCAGCTCTTAATGTTTTAGTAGGTCAAATTCTCAAATCATTTAACAGCTGAAGCTACACTGAAGAGTGTACATAGGGAAATCTCATTACCACTGTCGATACACACTCCAACCTTTATCATGCATATACTTTTAGGGAACTCAATCACTTAGTTTATTTTTTTGAGTATTTCTTTTAGGAAAATGCTAGATAATGATATATGTGCCACTTCCTCATTTCTTTTATAAAAGGCAGTGATAGACACTGTTATCTTCCTCACTTTTTTCACCCAATATGTCCTTCTGAACACCCTATATCAGTATATAGGTGTCTTCCTCATTAATAAAGGGGAACCAGTTGACTACTTGTTACCGGGAATAAAAACAATAGCCTTTTAGCCTTCTTCCTGCTGTCTGTCCACATGTTGTTGAAAATCTAACATCAGTAAGTTCTGTTTTACAGCTCTAGCACTTGACTTCTCTTTTGAAAGCCACTTGCCACACAGAGACAAAAAGCAATACAGATTATAACCACACCGTACAGATATGAAAGTAGTAGAGAGAGACATATCCCTTATGCTACAGAGAGATCTGCCTGGTGAGATGGGAATAGTTGCATTATACACACCACTGAGAGGTCCCCTAAAAGAGACCTTCTCCCACAAATGGTCCTATATATTATTTATAGGAAAAATGGGGCAAGAGTTCTCAAATGACTAGATGAAAATAGTCACTTGGTGGAGGAAACAGTCTTATAGAAACAGGTAAACTCTGGGTCTCAAAGGTGCTTAGCAGCAAGTTTTCGTTGTGCTAACTCAGATCTCCTGACTCAGCTTATTGCTAAACTACTAAAAGAGGGAAGGGAATGAGTCTCCATGGCCACCTGAGTTTGTCTGCCTTCATGGGGTGCTTTTATTCGCTCATGAGAATTAAGGCTTATTCACAGATATGTGGAGTAACAAAGAGTCAAAATGAAGCTAAGTTCACTCACTAAGTGGCTCTTTCTTGTATCCAGGCTACATTATGAGATCCAAATTTGGGTCTCAGTAAAATTAAACATACTGGCCTTTCTGCTGCTGATGCTAAGTCGCTTCAGTCGTGTCCGACTCTGTGCGACCCCATAGACAGGAGCCCATCAGGCTTCCCCGTCCCTGGGATTCTCCAGGGAAGAACACTGGAGTGGGTTGCCATTTCCTCCTCCAATGCATGAAAGTGAAAAGTCAAAGTGAAGTCGCTCAGTCATTTCTGACTCTTAGCGACCACATGAACCACAGCCTACCAGGCTCCTCCGCCCATGGGATTTTCCAGGCAAGAGTACTGGAGTGGGGTGCCATTGGCATTTGCAATGTTAAAGCAGGATAGCAGCATTTTCTACTGAATAAAATTGAACAGTATAAATTTAAAGTAATAAGATGAAATACATCTACTTAAGGAAAACATCAACTGATTTACAGTGAATTACAGGCACTTGTGGAAAGGAAGGACTGCAGTGTTTCATGGAGGTATTTATTAAATCTCTCCCACTCTGTTGACACCACTTAGAACCTCAAGGAATATCAACTGGGGTTCAGTCATGGAGAAAATTTTAGACACTAGGATAAGACAAAGAACACACATTATAAACGAATCACGTTAGATTTTTTTCTAATAAGTAAATTAAAAAATTTAATGCTTAGGAAATCTGATGGAGGCAGAAGCAGTGAAGGGTAGTTTTATGGAAATAATGCCAGATTTTCTGTAGAACACAGATTTTGACTGGTTAGAAATCTAAGGAAGAATGCTTTTGCTCTGAAGATATAAATATCTTATAAACTTAGTTGTTATTGGAAGTTAGAAAATTTTTGTTGCTGTGTTGTTGCCTTATGTTTTCATGATTATCCTACTTGCATCTCTCTTGTTAAATCTTTGGTTTGGGGTAGAGCGCCATTACTGGAAGTGGTTTTCACCTAAATATTATTATATACTCTCTACACTAGTGTATTAGCTGTATTATGATTCAGGGACAATCATTCTATGAAATGAAATTAAAGACACAATACAATTTTTCTTTAAATTTTCCATAATTAGATTTGTAAAGTATAGCTATAACTCATATTCTTTGAAACAAGTGAAAATTAAAAAGATTAATTTAAAAGTTAATAGTTTACCACTTGCCCTCCTTTCCTACTCCCTGAAGCTACTAGCATGATGTGTAGCTTTCTCATTTTAAATAGGTGTTTGTACATCTGTAGTATGTCTCTCTTTGTAGAAAAACAGATGGAAATTTCACTCTTTTTATAGGCTCCATATTAGTCCATAGTTCCATGTTTTTCAGACTTAGCCATTTCATGGACACTTGGGTTGTTTTCCATTTTATTTTGTTGTTCTGGTAATTTATTTAACAGAAGAAAAAATATTTTTAACCTACATCAATTTGAAGTGCTTTTATTTCTATAAAATGTTAAAAACTGGAATTATGGGTTAAATTTTAGTTTTAATAGTAATTTCAAGTTTATTTTCTATCGCAATCTATACTTTCATATATACAATAATATGATTCTATAACTTGTTTTTCCCCGGAAAACCATCATCTAAAGGGTGATACAGGCAGTCTATTGTTTTATTTCATATACCCATGATGATAAATGAGGTACAAAGTCATAGTTTTATTGCCCGTGTTCTTCTTTCTTTTGATTAGACTATTTTACTGAGGAATTATTTATTTTTTGAATTATTTTTAAGAACTCTTCATATATACTAAGAATATTAATGCTTTCTAGCTAATAATGAAAATATTTTTCTTAAAATTCATTTTACTTTGTTTATGGTATATTATGGTGTATATTTTAACTTATATTTTAATGTAATCAAATGCATCTAATTTTACCTGTGTCTCTTATTTCCTTGCCTTGGTTAAGACCATAAAACCAAAACTATGTTGAACAAATATTAGCAGCCAGCATTTCAAAATAAATACATATGTGTGCATATATATACATATATGTGTGTGTATGTAAAAACATTTAGATCATGTGTGTGACAAAATGGAGAAGGGAATGGAAACCCACTTCAGTATTCTTGCCTTGAGAACCCCATGAACATTATGATAAGTCAAAAAGATAGGACACTGAAAGATGAACTGCCCAGGTTGATAGCTGCCCAATGTTACTGGAGATCAGTGGAGAAATAACTCCAGAAAGAATAAAGAGACGGAGCCAAAGCAAAAACAACACCCAGTTGTGGATGTGACTGGTGATAGAAGCAAAGTCCAATGCTGTAAAAGCAATATTGCATAGGAACCAAGAATGTTAGGTCCATGAATCAAGGCAAATTGGAAGTGGTCAAACAGGAGATGGCAAGAGTGAGTGTTGAATTTTAGGAATCAGCGAACTAAAATAGACTGGAATGGGTGAATTTAACTCAGATGACCATTATATCTACTACAGTGGGCAAGAATCCCTTAGAAGAAATTGAGTAGCCATCATAGTAAACAAAAGAGTCCAAAATGCAGTGCTTGGATGCAGTCTCAAAAAGGACAGAATCTCTGTTCATTTCCAAGGCAAACCATCCAATATCATGGTAATCCAAGTCTATGCCTTTTCCAGTAATGCTGAAGAAGCTGAAGTTGAATGGTTCTATGAATAACTACAGGGCTTTCTAAAACTAACACCCCCAAAAGATGTCCTTTTCATTATAGGATACTGGAATGCAAAAGTAGGAAGTCAAGAAATACCTGGAGTAATGGGCAAATTCAGAGAAGGTAATGGCAATCCACTCCAGTACTCTTGCCTGGAAAATCCCATGGATGGAGGAGCTTGGTAGGCTGCAATCCATGGGGTTGCTAAGAGTCGGACACGACTGAGTGACTTCACTTTCATTTTTCACTTTCATGCATTGGAGAAGGAAATGGCAACCAACTCCAGTGTGCTTGCCTGGAAAATCCCAGGGATGTGGGAGCCTAGTGGGCTGCTGTCTATGGGGTCACACAGAGTCGGACACAACTGTAGTGAATTAGCAGCAGCAGCAGGATAATGGGAAAATTTGGCCTTGGAGTACAGAATGAAGCAGGACAAGGCTAATAGAGTTTGGCCAAGAGAATGGACTGGTCATAGCAAACACCCTCTTCCAACAACACAAGAGAAGGCTCTACACATGGACATCACCAAATGGTCAACACCAAAATCAGACTGATTATATTCCTTGCAGCTAAAGGTGGAGAAGCTCTATATAGTCAGCAAAACAAGACTGGCAGCTGACTGTGGCTCAGATCATGAACTCCTTATTGGCAAATTCAGACTTAAATTGAAGAAAGTAGGGAAAACCACTAGACCATTCAAGTACAACCTAAATAAAATTCTTTATGATTATACAGTGGACATGAGAAGTAGATTTAAGGGGACTAGGTCTGATAGAGAGCCTGATGAACTATGGACAGAGATTCATGACAATGTACAGGAGACAGGGACCAAGACCATTCCCAAGAAAAAGAAATGCAAAAAAGTAAAATGGCTGTCTGGGGAGGTCTTACAAATAGGTGTGAAAACAAAAGTGAAAAGCAAAGGGGAAAAGATAAACCCATTTGAAAGCAGAGTTCCAAAGAGTAGCAAGGAGAGATAAGAAAGCCTTCCTCAGTGATCAGTGCAAATAAATAGAGGAAAACAACAGAATGGGAAAGACTAGAGATCTCTTTGAGAAAACTAGATACCAAGGGAACTTTTCATGCAAAGATGAGCACAATAAAGGACAGAAATGGTATGGACCTAAGAGAAGCGAAAGATATTAAGAAGAAGTGGCAAGAATACACAGAAGAACTATACAAAAAAGATCTTCACGATGCAGATAATCATGATGGTCTGATCACTCACCTAGAGCCAGACATCCTGAAATATGAAGTCAAGTGGGCCTTAGGAAGCTTCGATATGAACAAAGCTAGTGGAAGTGATGGAATTCTAGCAGAGCTATTTCAAATCCTTAAAGATGATGCTGTGAAAATGCAGCACTCAATATGCCAGCAAATTTGGACAACTCAGCAGTGACCACAGGACTGGAAAAGGTCAGTTTTCATTTCAATCCCCCCTCAAAAGGCAATGCCAAATAATGCTCAAACTACTGTACAATTGCACTCATCTCACATACAAGTAAAGTCATGCTCAAAGTTCTCCAAGCCAGGCTTCAACAATACATGAACTGAGAACTTTCAGATGTTCAAGCTGGATTTAGAAAAGGCAGAGGAACAAAAGATCAAAGGTCCAACATCTGCTGGATCATCAAAAAAGCAAAAGAGTTCCAGAAAAACATCTATTTCTGCTTTATTGACTATGCCAAAGCCTTTGACTGTGTGGATCACAATAAACTGAGGAAATTCTAAAAGAGATGGGAATAGCAGACCACCTGACCTGCCTCTTGAGAAATGTGTATGCAGGTCAGGAAGCAACAGTTAGAACTGGACATGAAACAACAGACTGGTTCCAAATAGGGAAAAGGGGTTTGTCAAGGCTGTATATCGTCACGCTGCTTATTTAACTTATATGTAGAGTACATCATGAGAAACCCTGGACAGGATGAAGCACAAGCTGGAATCAAGTTTGCAGGGAGAAATATCAATAACCTCAGATATGCAGATGACACCACCCTTATGGCAGAAAGTGAAGAAGAACTAAAGAGCCTCCTGGTGAAAGTGAAAGAGGAGAGTAAAAATGTTGGCTTAAAAGTCAACATTCAGAAAACTAAGATCATGACATCTGGTCTCAACATTTCATGGCAAATAGATGGGGAAACAGTGAAAACAATGGCAGGCTTCATATTTGGGGAGGTCCAAAATCACTGCAGATGGTGACTGAAGCCATGAAATTAAAAGACGCTTACTCCTTGGAAGAAAAGTTATGACCAACCTAGAAAAGTAAAACTGAAGTCGCTCAGTCGTGTCTGACTCTTTGAGATCCCATGGACTGTAGTCTACCAGGCTTCTCCGTCCATGGGATTTTCCAAGCAAGAGTACTGGTGTGGGTTTGCCATTTCCTTCTCCAGGGGATCTTCCTGACCCAGGGATCGAACCCTGGTCTCCTGAAGTGCAGGCAGACACTTTACCCTCTGAGCCACCAGGGAAGCCCATGACCAACCTAGATGGCGTATTAAAAAGCAGAGACATTACTCTGCTAACAAAAGTCCATCTAGTCAGGGCTATGGGTTTTCCAGTGGTCATGTATAGATGTGAGAGTTGGACTGTGAAGAAAGCTGAGCACTGAAGAATTGATGCTTTTGAACTGTGGTGTTGGAGAAGATTCTTGAGAGTCCCTTGGACTGCAAGGAAATAAAAAAAAAAAAAGCCCATCCTAAAGGAAATCAGTCTTGAATATTCACTGGAAGGACTGATGCTGAAGCTGAAACTTCAATACTTTGGCCACCTGAAGCAAAGAGCTGACCCATCTGAAAAGTCTCTGATGCTGGGAAAGATTGAGGATGGGAGGAGAGGGGGATGACAAAGGATGAGATGGTTGGATGTCATCACCAACTTGATGGACATGAGTTTAAGTAAACTCCGAGAGTTGGTGATGGACAGGGATGCCTGGTGCACTGCAGTCCATGGGGTCACAAAGACTTGGACACAGCTAGAGCAACTTAGCATATTTAACATTTTTAGTGATGAATAACTTTATAACACATAATTCACCACTGTTGTTTAGTTGCTAAGTCATGTCCAACTCTTTTGCCAGGTTCCTCTGTCCAAAGGATTTCTCAGGTGAGCATTCTGGATTGGGTTGCCATTTCCTTTTTCCAAGGGATCTTCCCAACCCAGGAATTGAACCTGTGTCTCCCATGTTGGCAGGAGGATTCTTTATCACTGACCTCCACTGATTTTACATGCCAATCCTCATACAAATGTCCTCTATCTTCAATACATTATTTTGATTTCAAGTGGTATATTTTTCAAGTGACTTTGTTTTCCTTTCAGAATATTATTTGACTTGAAGCTAATTTTTAAATATTTCTTTTTATAAAACTTATTCCTAAGCTATTTTTATCAATAATCCTATAATTAATCCTTAGAGTACATTTTTTCTGTGTGCATAAGGTCTTACAATTAGGGATTATAATGTTCATCATAGTTTATATAATGTACAGTTTTTGATTTTATCTTTTCTGATCCTGGAATAATCTTTATAAATAGTTCTCAATTCCTAAATAGCTTATTTCATTATTATCTTCATATATATTTTATTTTATTCACAAAATATTCTATAAAGTGTCTTGTTAGAAAATTTTAAAAACATTTTCTGGGCACTAATGGGTGTGTATATGATTATCTGTTCTCAATTTACATTTAAGAAATACAAAGTTCCTTGCTTGTAGTTCATGAAAGCCAATGTTTTTTACATATGGTTTCCAGGGTAGTTAGCCAAAACTATTAAAATTTGCAGAAAAAATTTTGATCTTAAGATTTCATGATTAATAACTTGAAGTGTTGGGATTAAAACCCATGTGATAGAAAAACAAATATCCTATTATTACCATGTAGTTCTTATATTTAAAGTCTGCATTCTTTGTTTTCATAAGATATAGAGATTTTTCTGTCAGTTACTGTCAATGTTCAAAATCTCCCAACCAACATCTACACATTGCTTCATATCCTACTGCAATGTAAAGTTTTCAATCAAATTGCATGTGACTGTTTATTATGGGTCTTATCAAATTTTTATTTTCTATTCTTAAATTATTGCTAACTCTACCAATATATTTATGCTATTTATGTTATTTATATAATATAAGCTTACTTATATTCTGTCAAAAAATGCTACATACTTTTCCTAATATATTTTGATAAGTGGAGACAATTGTAGTCTAAAATTTAAAACTATTCTTTTACTATGCCTTTGTCTAATTAGGATAGTTGCATTTTTTCTAATTTAAGACATTTTAAAGCAGTTATGAAATTAATTTATGTATTCAACAAATATTTATTATTCCTTTACTAGACGTCAGAATTGTTTTCAGTTCAGTTCAGTCGCCCAGTCGTGTCTGACTCTTCGCAACCCCATGAATCGCAACACTCCAGGCTTCCCTGTCCATCACCAACTCCCGGAGTTCACTCAGACTCACATCCATCGAGTCAATGATGCCATCCAGCCATCTCATCCTCTGTCATCCCCTTCTCCTCCTGCCCCCAATCCCTCCCAGCATCAGAGTCTTTTCCAATGAGTCAACTCTTCTCATGAGGTGGCCAAAGTACTGGAGCTTCAGCTTTAGCATCATTCCTTCCAAAAGAAATCCCAGGGCTGATCTCCTTCAGAATGGACTGGTTGGATCTCCTTGCAGTGCAAGGGACTCTCAAGAGTTAAGATTCAGTAATAGAAAAGTGAAAATGGCATCCTCCCTTATTTAAGTATGTACTCAATTTAGCAACAGAAATCAACAGGAAAATAATTACTTGTAATTCAAGAGGGCAAGTAACTGAATCGCTATTTAGATAAAGTAACATGAGGACAAGTTATGAAGGAGTGACCACTTTTAACTTGAGAAAAGTAGGTAAGAGGGTTGTTATGCATAAATAAACTTTCACAGAGTAGGTCACATGTGACATGGTTTTCAGGAACTTATTCCAAAGAGAAAAAGAAGGGGAAAATATTTTAACTAAAAAAATGATAATTGATACATGTATTTATGCCAGGAGTTACAACCATACATGGAATATTCATAGAATTTTGAGGATGTTTATTTCTCTCTCTCTCTCTCTCTCTCTCTTTTTGTTCCTACTCTGTGGTGTATGTGGAAAACTGAAAGTGAAAGTGAATATCACTCGGTCATGTTGGACTCTTTGCGACCCCACGAATTATACAGTCTGTGGAATTCTCCAGGCCAGAATACTGGAGTTGGTAGCCTTTCCCTTCTCCAGGGGATCTTCCCAACCCAGGGATTAAACCCAGGTTTTCCGCATTGCAGACGTATTCTTTACCAGCTGAGTTACAAGTTAACCAACCAGAGATGGAAACTACCCACCCCCCCCCACAATGGAAGTGTAGGTCTTAATCACTGGACTACCAAGAAAGTCCCCAGGATGCTCTGATGCTCTTCACTTTGTTTCTTATATTTGAAAACATGAACCTCAAAAAGACAAAATTTAAAAGTTTCATAAAAAAAATAAGTCAAGTGTGACACTTCTGCAAAGAAGAATTTCTTGATTTACCAATTCTTGGCTTTTGATTATATACAAAAGATAGAAGTACCTCCTGTAAAATCTAGTGGAGAAAAAAAAAAAAAAGTATATCTCCCTCTGCTCTTCAGCTGCTAAAGGGAAACAAGTACAGGCTCATCCTACAGATGATATCAATCACCTTCCTAATACTTTAAATGTCTTAACACATTAAAGTTTGAATTGAGTTACACAGAATGAAAAGCATCAATCAGATCTTCAGTCACTTTCCATACATATATATTTTTAATTAGATTGAATTAAGTCATATCTTAATTATGTTTTTAACAAGAAATGACAACCATCTGGTACATACTAGGATAGGACCATATAGTGAATGCTACATAAGTGCAATTTATGTAACTTCATTTCCATCAGAGAATTTAAGAAGTTCTATAAATCACTATTTCTGATAGTCAATAATGCAGAACATGGAAGTCATTCTGTATCTATGACTATGCTTGTTTATATAGCCGTGACAAATTATTTTTACAAAATTGGCTTAAAATAATTTCATTCCTGCTGCAATAGGAGGAAAAATAGTACCATTCAAAGACATTTGACCAAACTTGACAGAAACGTTAAGACAGTAGAAGATTTCTTCAAGAAACGAAATTATGAAAAACCAGAATCCTAGCCATGGAAGTCAGTACACATTTAATTTAAAAAGTAATCAGAAAAAAACTAGGAAATAGAAATAGTTTGTGGAAACTATAAACCACAAAATTACTTTATTAGTGAGAACTATTTATCATTCTCTCTCTTTTTTTTTTAATCCCCTAGAGGAGAGCATCACGACCCACTCAGGTATACTTGCCTGGAGAATCCCCATGGACAGAGGTGCCTGGAGGGCTATAGTCCATGGGGTGCCAAAGAGCTGGACATGAATGATTAACTAACAACAGCACATTTTTTTTTTTAATGGGAATTATCACACAGAGCATATTCTACTTTCTATTCTACATTTACACCTTTGGGGAACTTCCTTCTCCCTGTTAGTCTGAAGGCAATAAAATCATAGTTTGACAAAGTATCCTATTCTCTTGGCTAAAATGATTGATTCATGAATCAATCATTGGATAGGACAGTATCCAAAAGGATGGGACAAATTATCCAAAAGGAAAACCCAATTTGGATAGGACAGTATCCAAAAAGAGTCAATTAGTGTTTCTTCTTGAAATTAGGTGCATAGATGCTGGTTTTCCAAGGCTCCCTATCTTTCTTTCAGATCCACTGTTATAAGGACCAAGTGAAAAACAACATGCAGAGAATCTAAGAATTAAGTTAAATAGATACAAACTGAGCTAGGAAAAAGAGATTCCTTACACATATCCTTTAACTAGGGAACAACTGATAAAATGAGTAAGAATTTTGTTGTGCTTTATTTGAAATTTACATCTTTATTCTTGGTAAAATAATATCAATTAATCAAATTTGTCATACTGAAACATAACTGCAGTCAGCCTTCAAATCCTGGTCTTTTTTTATGAAATTGCATTATTTTCAGTTCAGTTCAGTTCAGTCACTCAGTCATGTCCGACTCTTTGCAACCCCATGAACTGCAGCACGGCAGGCCTCCGTGTCTATCACCAACTCCCGGAGTTCACTCAAACTCACGTCCATCGAGTCCGTGATGCCATCCAGCCATCTCATCCTCTGTCATCCCCTTCTCCTCCTGCCCCCAATCCCTGCCAGCAAAAGAGTGTTTTCCAATGACTCAACTCTTCGCATGAGGTGGCCAGCGTACTGGAGTTTCAGCTTTAGCATCATTCCTTCCAAAGAAATCCCAGGGTTGATCTCCTTCAGAAAGGACTGGTTGGATCTCCTTGCAGTCCAAGGGACTCTCAAGAGTCTTCTCCAACACCACAGTTCAAAAGCATCAATTCTTTGGTGCTCAGCTTTCTTCACAGTCCAACCCTCACATCCATACATGACCACCGGAAAAACCATAGCCTTGACTAGACAGACCTTTGTTGGCAAAACAATGTCTCTGCTTCTGAATACACTATCTAGGTTGATCATAACTTTCCTTCCAAGGAGTAAGTGTCTTTTAATTTTATGGCTGCAATCACCATCTGCAGTGATTTTGGAGCCCCAAAAAATAAAGTCTGACACTGTTTCCACTGTTGCTCCATCTATTTCCCATGAAGTGATGGGACCAGATGCCATGATCTTCATTTTCTGAATGTTGAGCTTTAAGCCAACTTTTTCATTCTCCTCTTTCACTTTCACCAAGAGGCTTTTTAGTTCCTCTTCACTTTCTGCCATAAGGGTCGTGTCATCTGCATATCTGAGGTTATTGATATTTCAGAAAAGGACAAATGTGATTTGCCGTTTTTGTATAAATATTCTGTGGATCACATTTGATTCAGAGGAGTTTCTAATTTATTTTTCATTAAATAAAAGAAAGGCAAAGGGGGAAATATCTGTTTCTATATGGTATCTGTCATATGAGTCAAGATCAAATACAGAATTTAATGCTATAAGTGAAAAATAGGCACTAAATATTTATATGGTATTAAGTCATGATAATTTTTAAGAACCTGAAAAACTACAAATCCAGTCTTTTAAAAACTCATGTATAGAAGGAAAACGATGAAAAATATGTCACTTATTTTTAAAGAGAAAATGTTATAGGAAATGTTTATATGAATTATCTCATCTGAACTGCAAACAAATCCTAAAAGGAAGTAACTCTATTATTTTTTAAGAAGATAAGAGATGAAGTAATATATCTAAGGTCAAACAACTGGTAAGTAATAGAAGGAGAAACTAGTCCCAGTTCCAAAGTTTTCTAATCTCTGATATTCAGATACTCCTAAACTTATACATCCATGATGTGTGAGGTGTGGCCAAAACATGAAAACATGAAATAATTCATAAACCAGTGAAATCAGTTTATGATATATTATATCACTACATTAATAAAACATAACAATGTTGTCATATTACTAGAATATTACAGTAAGAATATATAATATACTTTATAACAAAGAAAGTAAAGTTAATAGACAAAGTGGAAGATTAAATGAAGGTAAGCAGGAAGAGAGTTGTTTCTGTAAAATGATAAGAACATGAACTCTGTCCTAAATGACACATGAAATGTGAACACACGCGGGTAAAGTTAATAAAATGCTAAAGGGCATTCCCAGCCTCATGGATCACAACCTTGTTATGTTGAAAGTGAAAGTGAAGTCGCTCAATCGTGTCCCACTCTTTGCGACCCCATGGACTGTAGCCTACCAGGCTCCTCCGTCCATGGGATTTTCCAGGCAAGAGTGCTGGAGTAGATTGCCATTTCCTTCTCCAGGGGATCTTCCCGACCCAGGAATCAAACCTGGGTCTCCCGCATCAGTGAAGCTATGAGTCATGCCCTGTAGGGCCACTGAAGACAGACAGGTCATAGTGGAGAATTCTGGTAAAACAAGTCCACTGAAAGGCAAAAAGATGACACCAGCAGAGGTTCCCAGATCGGAAGGTGTCCAGTATACCACTGAGAACAGCAGACGGAAATTACTAATAGCTAAGGAAAGAATGAAGCCATTGGGTTTGGTTGGATCAAAGAGAAAATGATGCTCAGTTGTGGATATATCTGCTGGTGAAAGTAAAGTCTGATGCTGTAACCAAAAGAAAGATGTCCAAAGAAACACCAAAAGAAAGATGTCCTTCTTATCACAGGGGATTGAAATGCAAAAGTAGAAAGGTAATACAACAATACTGCATAGCAACCTGGAATGTTAGGTTCATGAAATAAGGTAAATGGACATGGTCAAGCAAGAAACGGCAGGAGCGAACATCAATATCTTAGGAATCAGTGAAATAAAATGGGCAGGAATGGGCAACTTTAATTCAGATGACTATTACATCTAGTATTATTACATCTAGTACAATTCCTAACAGGAAATGGAGTAGCCCTCATAGCCAACAAAAGAGTCCAAAATGTAATACTTGCATGCAGTCTCAAAAATGACAGAAAGATCCTGGTTTATTTCCAAAACAAATCACTCAGCATCACAATATTTCAAGTCTATGCCCCAACTGCTGATGCTGAAGAAGCTGAAGTTTAATGACGACCTAAAACACCTTGTAGAACTAACACCAAAAGAAAGATGTCCTTATCACAGGGGATTGAAATGCAAAAGTAGGAAGGTAAGAGGTACCTAAATAACAGATCAGTTTGGCATATAAAATGAAGCAAGGCAAAGACTAATAGAGTTTTGTCAAGAGAATATGCTAGTCATAGCAAACACCCTCTTCCAACAACACAAGGGATGACTCTATACATGGACCTCACCAGATGATGAGTACTGAAATCAGATTGATTATATTCTTTGCAGCTGAAGATGGAGAAGTTCTATACAGTCAGTAAAAACAAGACCTGGAGCTGACTGTGGCTTAGATTATGAACTTCTTAATGCAAAATTCAGGCTTAAATTGAAGAAAGTAGGGAAAACCACTAGGCCATTCAGGTGTGACATAAATCCCTTATGAATATAGTGGAGTTGTCAAATAGATTCCAGGGATTAGATTTGGTAGACAGAGTGCTGGAACAAATATGGATGGAAGTTCATGACATTCTATAGGAGGGAGTGACTAAAACCATCCCAAAGAAAAGGAAATGAAGAAGGCCAAATGGTTGTCTGAGGCTTTATAAAGAGCTGAGAAAAGAAGGGGAGTGAAAGGCAAGGGAGAAAGGGAAAGGAATGCCTAACAAAATGCAGAGTTCCAGAGAATAGCAAGGAGAGATAAGGCTTTTTAAAATGAACAATTCAAAGAAATAGAGGAAAACAACAGAATGGGAAAGAGATCTCTCCAAGAAAATTGGAGATATCAAGGGAACATTTCAGGCAAGGATGGGCATGACAAAGGGCAGAAATGGAAAGGACCTAAGAGAAGCAGAAGAGATAAAGAAGAGGTGGCAAGAATACACAGAAGAACTATACAAAAAAGGTCTTAATGACCCAGATAACCATGATGGTATGGTCATTCACCTAGAGCCAGATATTTTGGACTGTGAAGTCAAGTGAGCCTTAGGAATCATTACTCTGAGCAAAGCTAGTAGAGGTGATGGAATTCAAGATGAGACATTTCAAATCCTAAAAGATGATACTGTTACAGTACTGCATTTAATATGCCAGCAAATTTGGAAAATGCAGCAGTGGCCACAGGATTGAAAACAGTCAGTTTTCATTTTAATGCCATAGAGAGGCAATGCCAAAGAATGTTCAAATTTCTAGACAATTGCACTCATTTCACATGCTGCTGGTGGTGGTGGTGCTGCTGCTGCTAAATCGCTTCAGTCGTGTCCGACTCTGTGCGACCCCAGAGAAGGCAGCCCACCAGGCTCCCCCATCCCTGGGATTCTCCAGGCAAGAATACTGGAGTGGGTTGCCATTTCCTTCTCCAATGCATGGAAGTGAAAAGTGAAAGTGAAGTTGCTCAGTCGTGTCCGACTCTTAGCAACCCCATGGACTGCAGCCTACCAGGCTCCTCCATCCACGGGATTTTCCAGGCAAGAGTACTGGAGTGGTGTGCCATTGCCTTCTCCGATTTCACATGCTAGTAAGGTTATACTCAAAATATTTCAAAGTAGGCTTTAGCAATACATGAACTGATCAATTCCAGATGTAAAAGCTGAGCTCAGAAAAGCCAGAGGAACCAGAGATCAAATTGTCAACATTCATTGGATCATAGAGAAAGTAAAGGAATTCCAGAAAACATCTACTTCAGCTTCATTGACTATGCTAAATACTGACTCTGTGGATCACAACAAACTGTGGAAAATTCTTAAAGAGATGAGAGTATCAGACCACCTTACCTTTCTCCTGAGAAACCTGTATGTGGGTCAAGAAGCAATAAGTAGAATCAGACACAGAACAACAGACTGTTTCAAAACTGGGACAGGAGTATGACAGGACTGTATACTGTCACCCTGCTTATTTAACATATGCAGAATATATCATTCAAAATGCCAGGCTGGATGAATCACAAACTTCATTACAATCAAGGTTGCCAGGAGAAATAGCAACAACCTGAGATATGCAGATGACACCACCCTTAAGGCAGAAAGCAAAGAGGAACTAAAGAGCTTCTTGATCAAAGTGAAAAGGCTGGCTTAGAACTCAACATTCAAAGAAACTAAGATCATGGCATCTGGTCCCATCACTTCAAGGCAAAGAGATGGGGAAACAATGGCAACAGTGATAGACTTTATTTTCTTAGGCTCCAAAATCACTGCAGATCGTGATTGCAGCCATGAAATTAAAAGACATATGCTCCTTGGAGGAAATGCTATGACAAACCTAGAGAATGTATTAAAAAGCAGTGGTATCACTTTGCCAACAAAGGTCCGTCTAGTCAATGCTATGGTTTTTCCAGTAGTCATGTATGGTTGTGAGTTGGCTGAGTGTCAATGAATTGATGCTTTCAAACTGTGATACTGGAGGAAACTCTTGAGAGGCCCTTGGACAGCAAGGAGATCAAATCAGTCACTCCTAAAGGAAATCAACCCTCACTATTCATTGGAAGGACTGATGCTGAAGCTGAAACTCCAATACTTTGGCTACCTGATATGAAAGAACTGACTCATTGGAAAAGACCATGATGCTGGGAAAGATTGAAGGCAAAAGGAGAATGGGGCAACAGAGGATGAGATGATTAGACAGCATCACTAACTCAACGTACATGAATTTGATCAAACTTAGGGAGATAGTGGAGGAGAGAGGAAACTGTGGTGCTCTAGTCCATGGGTTACCAAGCAGTCAGACATGACTTTGCAACTCCACAACAAAATGGGCACTCCCCAAAATGTTGGATATGGAGCTTGCGCTGATGGGAACAGAGGAAAAGAATCTAAGAGGACATTCAGAAGCACAATAGAAGTTAAGAGGGTATGAAAAAAAGAAGGGTAGCTTCACTTAAAAAAAAAAAACAAACTTCAAAGGCAGGCAGAGAAGTTTAGATCTGATAAAAAGCAATTTGCTTATAAAAATTTAATACATTTTGGCATACACAAGGTGGTCACATGTCTGTTAGAAAAAAACATACTATGAATCTAGAGAAAGAGACATAAAACTCTGTGTCATATGCAAAAGAAAATACAGATTAAATCTGACAAAGTTTCTATTTTTAAAGTGAAATATACCACCATCCTTCCAATATTATTATTCTGAAGATGAGGTTAAGAAAAAAGAAAAAACTGTTCTATATTTCAAATTACTAAAGAAGTCAGCAATTACAGATAAAATTACAGTATCTGAATTTTAAGATTTATAATAGAAATTCTATAAGAACCTAGTTAGAGAAATAGAATAGTTTACAAACGTGACAGCCAAATTAAGCTTCCTATGGGACTGTGAAGTGTCTTTGCATCTGCCCTAGAGGTCACTGTGGTTTAAACGACCATCAAATGTGAAAGAATAGCTTTTAAAAAATTTTTATATAGGAAATTTAATTGACTAATTGTGTTATGAATAAGAATGTTTATGACATTAATTTAGTTTAAGTCTTGGCAAGACAGGAGAACTGAGATGTCAAAAGCAAATTGACCTACTTTACCTTACCACTTTGTGAGTCTGGGTCCTCTGATAACCAGACACTTAAATGGGATTAAATGCGCAAGATTTATAAGAGAAACGTCTGTGAGAGAAAAATAGGAGGAAGCTGGAAAAGGCTGAGAGAGTCATGAGACCAATCAAAGTATGACTCCGGGTGAAGGGGTCAAGGAAGAAAGGAAGTGAAAATTTTCCAGACTTATGTGCATTTTAAGGAAGGAAGGCAAAGCCATTGGAGAGTCTTCAAGCCAGACTTAGTCATCAGAGGTATCCAGTGTCTCCAGGAATGCACCTGCCTTAGAATCTCAGACACAATGCCTGTGTCAGGCATTGGCCAGGCACAGCCCATAGGGTACCCAGACATAGTCTTAGCAGTGAAGCAGCAGAGCACAGCAGCTGGAAGCCTTGGTCAATCCCCCTCCTTGCTGGTGGAGGTCTGAGAAGGTCATTCCAATGAATGCCATCTTCACTTTGCTTAAGGCTGGTCATGGGTCTCATATGACAATAAGAGTTCCTTGGGATTTTATTTTTGATGGAAAACATATAACTGCAAGCTTTCAGCTTTACCAGAATCTAGTGATTTGGTCACATTGTGAAGACTCCTCATGCCATATTGTCAAAGTACATTTTGAAAAACAGTGAGATCCATAGCTGTAGGCAGGGAACCACTACTTCTGGCAGGCGACTGCCTCATCTATCCATCCATTCATTTACTCTATCCACTTATTTAAACATAAAACACATGTTCTTCCATATTTTTCAACTTCATCCCCACTCTATGCTCATTACCTGTTATACTCTATTGTGCACTGAACTTTTTCTAGTATCGTACAAACTAAACCCTTGCCAACCTCAGAATATTAGCACTTGTGGTCCCTTTTGCATGGAATGTTCTTCAATTTTCATATAAATTAAATCTTCATTTTCCAAGGCTTTCAGCTCTTTATGGTATCCTGTTAGAAATGCTTCTAGAAAAATTGTCCTTTGGTTAGGCTCACTAGGGTTGGGCTGGCTTATCACAGAAGAAATCTAGTTTATTACAGTCTCAAATGATTGAATTAGCTGAATCGTGGAGACATGATTTTGCAGGTGGTGTGATGGAGAATGGCAGGCCCTGCATATAATGAAAATATAATTACATACTTAATACAATTAAAGCATGAAATCATGAGGGAACATAAAAATGAAAAATATATAATGTATCCTGTTTGGTAGCTGGAAACATTTTCACATTAGAGAACTAACTTCTATTATCAAAGTCAATATCTATATCATGCTCTAATATTTCATATGAATCCCACTAATGAAATTAGGAACACAATCAGGTGTCAAAGAGTAGAAAGCTCCCTTAATAATAAAATGTATTGGCAGTGTTTGCACTTCTCTCCACAAAGGAGGAGAATTTGCTTATCCTTGACTGGTCTGAATTATATGCATCTCTTCTGAGAGGGAGAGCTAATTTATACGATTAATGTTACATGCTTCCTGAAAGTTAAAAGATATGACCAAACAGGGAAAAGCAGCAAAGCACACAATTGTCCTTTATCATAATTGTGAAAGAAATGATTAAAAATTGAGTCGGAGTCCCTATATTTGGTACAGAGTACACATTAATGCAATAATCACTCCCTGAGTTTAGCAAAATCTTTGTTTTTCTGCCATAAACTTATAACTCCAAAACCTAATTTAGTATTTGGCTCAATTAATTATTTTACTGTCAATTCTGACACGTTTAGAGTATGAGTAGTTTCACATGTTTTACATTATGCCAAATAGTTGTTTATCCTAAATTTTGTATTAACAATCTTATTTTTTCTTTATTCAAACATTCATACATATATGTATGGATATTAAATATACTTTTTGTCTTGAATATTTTACCTAGACATTTTTTATGTTTTATGATACTTTGATATTGATGACCAATTTTAAGAGAAAAATTTAATAATTTTAATTTTTAATTCATTATATATATGCTAAATCAATGACATTTCTCTGGGAAAGAAAAATCATTTCAGCAAAGGAAACAATAAACAAAAGACCCAAAGATTGGGAAATAATATTTGCAAATAATGTGACCAATAAAGGATTGTTCTCCAAAATTTACAAACAGCTTATGACACCTAACATCATCAAAACAAACAATCCACTCAAAAAATGGGCAGAAGACCTGAATAGACATTTCTCAAAAGAGGACATAGAGATGGCATATAGACACAGGATAAAATGCTCAACGTCACCAGTTATTAGAGAAATGTAAGTCAAAATTATAATGTGGTATTACTTCACACCAGCCAGAATGGCTGTCTTCAAAATATCCACAAACAATAAATGCTGGAGAGGGTGTGGAAAGAAGGGAACCTTTAAACACTGTTGGAAATGTAACTTGGTCCAGCCACTATGGAGAAAACAGCATGGAGGTCCTTTAAAAAACTAAAATTGAGCTACCATATAACCCTGAAATCCCACTCCTAGGCATATATCTGGAAAAGAAACATGACCCAGAAGGATACATGTACCCCAATATTCATTGCAGTACTGTTTATAATAGCCAAAACACAGAAGCAACCTAAATGTCCATCAACAGAGGTGGATAAAGAAGACGTGGTACATATATGCAATGGAATATTGCTCAGCCACTAAAAACAATGAAATAATGTCATTTGAAGCAACATGGATGGACCTAGAGAATGTCACACTGAGTGAAGTAAGTCAGACAGAGAATGAGAAATATCATGACATTCCTTATATGTAGAATCTAAAAAGGAATGTTACAAAGGCACTTACAAAACAGAAAGAGACTCATAGACTTAGGAGGGGGGTTCATGTTTGGGAATGCATGTAAGAATTAAAGATTTTAAAATTTAAAAAATAAAAAAAAAAAAAGAAAATGAACTTATGGTTGCCTGGGGAAGGAATAGTTGGGGAGTTTGAGATCGACATGGATGCACTGCTATGTTTAAAAGGAATAACCGACGAGGACCCACTGTAGAGCACAGGGAACTCTGCTCAGTGTTATGTGGCAGCCTGGATGGGAGGGGAGTTTGGGGTAGAATGGATACGTGTATGTGTGGCTGAGTCCCTTTGCTGTTCACCTGAAACTACCACCATATTGTTAATGAGCTCTAACCCAATACAAAATAAAAAGTTTAAAGTTTGAATAAAAAAGAAAGAAAGAAAAACATGTTTAATCAAGCCAGCAACTTCAGCAAAATTCACACAGAGTCAAGGGGAAGGAAAGGATCACCTGTGTCAAGAGTTGGACCTACTCTGGAGCTTTCTGCTGCAATCTGATTGTCCTCATATGCATATTTAAACTCTGAGTTAGTAGAGGACTTCATTATTTAATCAGATGACTTATCAAAACAAAGAGATGTAAACAAAGAGTAAACAACAACAACCAAAATTTGATACCTAATTTAGAGGAGACAGTATAATAGTTATCTTCAGGTATACAAAGATGTATAAGAAAAAAATCTCAGCCCTAAGATAATGCACTTTTTAAAGACGAGTAAAAACTTACACATAACCAATGTAGTCTACGATATGGGTCTGAAGAGAGAATACACAAAAGACTAGAAATTCAGAGGTAGTGACAGGGCAGTCACTTCTGGTTTAAAAGAAATAAGAGAAATTTTATGAAAAAGCATAACATCATTTCAGATGCATCTCAAATTAGAAGGGCTTTACTAAATGAATAGAGCTTTCCAGGTGGCTCAGTGATAAAGAATCTGCCTGCCAGTGCAGGAACCACAGGAGATGAGCATTCAATGCCTGGGTTGGGAAGATCTTCTGGAGGAGGAAACGGCAACCCACTCCAATACTCTTGCTGGGAAAATTATATGGACAGAGGAGCCTGGCAGACTACAGTCCCTGGAGCCTTGAACAGTCAGAAATGACTGAGCATGCACCCGTCCTTTCTCTCCATATGAAACGCTGACTTCTCCTACCTGGTTCAACAAAACTCAAACTATCCCACAGGGTGCAACTTTATATAAAAGGACGCAAACTACATATATCATTTAAAGACTTGTTTTTACACTTAACATTAAGTTTCTGAGATTTATTGATGTTGCTCCCTACAAGTTTAGTTTATTAATTTGAACTGTTATCGAGTATTTTGCTATGTGAATAAACTACAATATATCACTTGTACTGCTTAATGGATATTTGGGTCAAGTTTAATACTTTGAGTTTTGCTCAGTCCTATTTCTATTAATGTTCATGTACGTGTAGTTGATAAAAGTTTTGTATCTAGAATATATAAAGGACACAATGTGCTGTGGTGTGCTAAGTCACATCAATCGTGTCTGACTCTTTGTGATCCCATGGACTGTAGTCTACCAGACTCCTCTATTCATGGGATTCTCCACGCAAGAATACTGGAGTGAGTTGCCATGCCCTTCCCCAGGGAATTTTCTCCAACGAGGGATCGAATCCACATCTTTTACATCTCTTGCATTATTCAACTATAAAAAACAAACAACCTTTGTAATAAACGAGCAAAAGCTCTACAGAGACAGCTCAGGAAATAAGACATATGGATGGGCAAATGATCATATGAAAAGACAGTGTAAGTCACTATGAATATGTAAGTTAAAGCAACAAGGAATAGGGAAGAGGTCAAAACCTGGTTGGCTCAGGGGTAAAGAATCCATCTGCAATGCAGGAGATCCAGGTTTGACCTTACATCAGGAAGATCCCTGGAGGAGGAAATAGCAACCCACGCCAGTATTCTTGCCTGGAGAATCCTATGGACAGAGGAGCCTAGTGGGCTACAGTTGATGGAGTCACATAGAGTCAGACGTGACTGAGCACAAAGACAATTAAACGAATAAAGATATTACTAATTTCAAATTCAACATGATAACTTAATTGTAGAATCATGGGGGAACATCTATGTATGTGTTCAGGAAAAATAGGGGACAGAAACAGAAACAGTAGATTATGAGATGTTTAGCAGAAAACCAAGGAATAACATAGATATCAAAACCTATTGATAAGAGTTCCACGGAGAAATAGATGGCTATGAATGTCACACGTTCAGGGATTCAATGTCACAACACAGATTCAAATGATAGATATAATGTGGTGACAAATACTGAATGACCTCCAAGAGTTTTTCAGGGATGTTAAGGGAACAGGTGTAATAGAATGGTTTAGAAATTTGGAAATGTTGGGTACCTGTATTAAAGTTAATGTTTAAATAATAACACAATCACAAATATTATGAATTCATGCACTGAATTATTATTTATACTTATTATACAATATGAGCATATAATATATATTACAGTATTTATAATATACTATAGTATTATATAACATATATTACTTATATATAACAAGTACATAATATAAAATATACTATAATTACAATAATTATAATTACTACTCAACTATAATTCATGTACTACTATTAATTGGGCAACTGCTATGTTTTGAGTACTCTTATAAGAGTTGAATATATAAGGAAATGAAACTGAGGTAGAGATAACTTAGTAACTTGCTCAGCTAGTAAGCAAAAAATGCCAGGATCGAAAGTTCAAGACTCTGAGTCCAGAATCTATGCTTCTATCCACAATAAAATATGGCATCTTTTACTCTGTATCAGGCACTCTACTAAGTATTTTATTCAATTTTCACTACAGCCTGTGATGTGTTGTTTTGATATTCAATGTTTAGATAAATAAACTGGGGTTTAAGCAGGTTACATAGCTTGCCAAAGTCACACAGCTAGCAAAAGGTGTGTAGTCGTTAAGTTTTGTCCAACTCTTTTTTGACCTTATGGATTGTACTCCTTCAGGCTTTTCTGTGCATGCAATTTCCCATGCAAAAAATAGTGGAGTGGGCTGTAGAAGCAACATTTTATCCCAAAGGAATACTATCCCAGAGTCCAGGTTGTAATTCATTATATTAAACTACACAGAGATATTTTGGAGAAATTTAAGAAATAGTAAAATATAAAGTATAACATACTTCTACTCAGAGCTACTATTAGTATTTCAGCATATTTCCTTGCAATATTATTATAGATTTTACATTATTGAAAATTTGAAATATATGTAACTTTAGAATATATACTTTTTCATTGGGTCTTTAATATGTTTGCATCACTTTAAATATTCTTAATAAGCATAGTTATTGGACAAAAGCTTATTTCCTGGTTGTATCAACCTTCATTTACTCTCCCTAAATATATTAGCCATATAACTTGTGACTTTTGATTATTAAATACAATGCGGTAAATTATAAAACTTATTTTAATTTTTTAAAACCCTTGCAATATATTGGTAAACTGTTCTACAGAAGATCTATAGCAATTACAATTCAAAAGCAATTTGTAAGACTGTTCATTTCAGTATATCTATACCAGCACTGTTTATTATTAAGAGTCATTTTTAATTTTACAGGTAAGAATTTATATCTCACCTAGAATGGAAATTTTTAATATAAATTTATTTATTTTAATTGGAGGTTAATCACTTTACAATATTGTATTGGTTTTGCCATACATCAACATGAATCCGCCACAGGTATACACGTGTTCCCCATCCTGAACCCCCCTCCCTACTCCCTCCCTGTACCATCCCTCTGGGTCGTCCCAGTGCACCAGCCCCAAGCATCCAGTATCATGCATCGAACCTGGACTGGTGATTTGTTTCATATATGATATTATACATGTTTCAATGCCATTCTCCCAAATCATCGCACCCTCACCCTCTCCCACAGAGTCCAAAAGACTGTTCTATATGCATCTGTGTCTTTTTTGCTGTCTCGCATACAGGGTTATCATTACCAGCTTTCTAAATTCCATATATATGTGTTAGTATACTGTACTGGTGTTTTTCTTTCTGGCTTACTTCACTCTGTATAATAGGTTTCAGTTTCATCCACCTCATTAGAACTGATTCAAATGTATTCTTTTTAATGGCTGAGTAATACTCCATTGTGTATATGTACCACAGCTTTCTTATCCATTCATCTACTGATGGACATCTAGTTTGCTTCCATGTCCTGGCTATTATAAACAGTGCTGCAATGAACACTGGGGTACACGTGTCTCTTTCAATTCTGGTTTCCTTGGTGTGTATGCCAAGCAGTGGGATTGCTGGGTCATAAGGCAGTTCTACTTCCAGTTTTTTAAGGAATCAACCACTTGTAAAAGAACGAAACTAGAACACTTTCTAAAACCATACACAAAAATAAACTCAAAATGGATTAAAGATCTAAACGTATGACCAGAAACTAAAACTCCTAGAGGAGAACATAAGCAAAACACTCTCCAACATAAATCACAGTAGGATCCTCTATGACCCACCTCCCATAATATTGGAAATAAAAGCAAAAATAAACAAATGGGACCTAATTAAACTTAAAAGCTTCTGTACAACAAAGGAAACTATAAGCAAGGTGAAAAGACAGCCTTCAGAATGGGAGAAAATAATAGCAAATGAAGCAACTGACAAACAACTAATCTCAAAAATATACAAGCAACTTACGCAGCTCAATTCCAGAAAAATAAATGACCCAATCAAAAAATGGGCCAAAGAACTAAATAGACATTTCTCCAAAGAAGACATACAGATGGCTAAAAAACACATGAAAAGATGCTCAACATCACTCATTATCAGAGAAATGCAAATCAAAACCACAGTGAGGTACCATTTTATGCCAGTCAGAATGGCTGTGATCCAGAAGTCTACAAACAATAAATGCTGGAGAGGGTATGGAGAAAAGGGAACCCTCTTACACTGTTGGTGGGAATGCGAACTAGTACGGCCACTATAGAATGGAAATTTTATGATGAGATTTTTTTTTCTCTTCAGCAAATGGTGCTGGGAAAACTGTACAGCTATACATTAAAAATAAATAAATTATATTATTCTTTAATACTGTACACAAAAATAAGCTTAAAATGGATTAAAGATCTGAATATGAGATAGGAAACTATAAAACTCCTAAAGGAAAACACAGGAAGAACATTCTCTGATATTAATCACAGCAACATATTTTCAATCATTCATTTCAATTATTTCCAGAATAATAGAAATTAAAAAAATAAACAAATGGGACCTGTTTTCACTGAAAGGTTTTTGCAAAGCAAAGGGAAAAATAAACAAAATGAAAAGACAACCCATAGATTGGGAGAAAATATTTGTAAATGATGTGACAGATGAGAGATTAGTCTCCAAAATTTACAAATAGCACATGAAGTTTAACATCAGCAAAATAAACAATCCAATCAAAAAATGGGCAAAGACCTAAACAGACATTTCTCCAAAGAAGACATACAGATGGCCCACAGACACATGAAAAGATGTTCAATGTCACTAATTATTAGAGAAATGCAAATTAAAACTGCAATGAGGTATCAACTCACAGTAGTTAAAATGGCTATCATTAAAAAAAAATCAAGAAACAATAAATGCTGGAGAGAATGTGGCGAGAAGGGACCCCTTCTACACTGTTGGTGGGTATGGATATTGGTGTAGTCCCTATGGAGAACAGTATGGGAGTTCCTTATAAAACTAAAAACAGAGCTAACTTATGACCTTGCAATCCCACTCCTAAGCATATACCAGAGAAGAATATGGTCCCAAAGGATACATGCACCCCAATATTCACTGAGCACTGCTTACAATAGCCAAGACAATGAAGCAATCTACATGTCCATCGACAGAGGAATGGATACAGAATATGTGGTGTGTGCATGCGTGCTAAGTTGCTTCAGTCATGTCTGACTCTTTGCGAACCCATGGACTACAGCCTGCCAGGTTCCTATGTCCATGGGATTCTCCAGGCAAGAATACTGGAGTAGGTTGCCATGCCCTCCTCCAGGGGATCTTCCAGATTCAGGGATCAAACCTGTGGCTCTTAAGTCTCCTGTTTTGGCAGGCAGGTTCTTTACCATTAGCACCACTTGGGAAGCCCAAAGAAAATATGGTAAATGTATAAATGAAATATTACTCAGCCATTTAAAAGAATGAAATAATGCCATTTGCAGCAACATGGATGGACCCAGAGATTGTCATACTGAGTGAAGTAAGTCAGACAGAGAAGGAGAAATATTGTATGACATCCATTATATGTGGAAATTTAAAAAGAAATAATACAAATGAACTTATTTACAAAGCAGAAACAGACTCACAGACCTAGAGAACAAATTTATGGTTGCCAGAGGGGAAGGGTGAGGTGGAGGGACAATAAGGGAGTTTGGAAAGGTCATGTACACATCGCTGCATTTAAAATAGATAACCAGCAAGCTTCTTCTGTATAGTACAAGGAACTATGCTCAGTGTTATCTGGCAGCCTGGATGAAGGGAGTTTGGGGAGAACATATACCTGTATGTATATGGCTGAGTTCCTTTGCTGTCCACTTGAAACTATTCCACCATTGTTAATCAACTGTACTCAAATATAAATTTAAAATTTTAAAAATAAAAAAATAAGGTAAAAAATTAAAAAGAACAGAAATGGTATCTCACCTAGAATGGAAATATTATGATGAGTTGTTTTTTTTCCCCCTAGTAATTGTGCCTAACACATATATTGAGGGTGGTTTTTTTTTTTTTAACTTTTTATTTTTATTTTATTTTACTTTATAATGCTGTATTGGTTTTGCCATACATTGACATGAATCCACCACGGGTGTACATGCGATCCCAAACATGAACCCCTCTCCCACCTCCCTCCCCACAACATCCCTCTGGGTCATCCCTGTGCACCAGCCCCAAGCATGCTGTATCCTTCATCGGACATAGACTGGTGATTTGATTCTTAGATGATAGTATACATGTTTCAATGCCATTCTCCCAAATCATCCCACCCTCTCCCTCTCCCTCTGAGTCCAAAAGTCCGCTATACACATCTGTGTCTTTTTTGCTGTCTTACATACAGGGTCATCATTGCCATCTTTCTAAATTCCATATATATGTGTTAGTATACTGTATTGAGGGTGTTTAATAAACGTTTATTGATTCAATTATTTCTTTTCTAAATATGACTACAATATTTGAAAATTTTGATAGCTAAGAAGATGCAATTACAAGGTTCATACATCTGTTTACCTACCACGCTAAGAATGAAAAACCACCAAGGAATATACACATGGAGATCTGATTGGGCAACATTCACCAGGAAGAATTCACAGAAACAAAACAACTTGCTGATCTGTAGAACCCCTGTTACCCACTGCCTTCCAGGGCTTCACTGAGATCTGGAATTGCTACAAAGGAGTCTGAGTCTTAGACTATGGTGATTTTAAGTAGTACAATTAGGGGAGCACCAGGAAGAATGCAATAGTGACAAGACAGAGTAGAACCCAGGCCTATGCTGGAGGATCAGCATTTGTGCTTGGTATTAGGGGACAATTCTCCATGGATCACCCACATTTCTGCACATCTTGCTAGTGAGGTACTGAGTGCCCTTTGTTCCAGACTACCTTTTCAAGGATGTCTGTATATCAAACTGCCTTGTGAGACAGAGATAGTGTCCCTTTAGAGCAAAGAGCATTTTGCTCACAGCCTTAGAAAACAGTGTCTCATTCTGAAACAAAAAGCAGGCCTGTTTACTGCTCATTATAATAAGCGTGATATCTTCCTCTTGAGGAAAGCATGTGCATGCTAATCTTTCATTATAAAAGATTCAGTTTTCCTAAGCTCAGGGTTTCTCTTATGTAGCCTGACTTATTAAATGTGCAGACTTTGTCCAGCCCTCTTTATGTTCCACTGCAAGCAATGAAACTTGGGTACAGGGTGCCAAATTGCTGATATTTTGGCTGCTACTATTGCTATAAGTAAAACACGAAACAAAACAAAAACAGCCCTTGCATCTGACCTAGCAGTCTCATGTCATTTCCTAGCACCCATGAAATTGTGGTAACCACACTGCTAGCCTACATGTATGATAAAACATCAGAACCTTCAGAATTTTGGATGGTTGGAAGGTTCACCAACCTCTCCCTTGGGCAAGGTAAAAGCCTGTCTGCAGCTCTAAAGCATGGCTAACTGGCAGCATTTTCACTACATTACTGCTCACGGTTGAGAGAGCATGAGTCTCCTGCTATGATAGAAGAGAGGCTGAGGATGAGACTTGTGGTTATGAGAAACAACTCTCTTCACAATGGACTGTAGCCACTGAAGTTTCACAGGAGGCCAGGTTACAGGAGATTTGTTTTAGATAAATTAAGCCCTCATTGCCAGAGGTAAGGGAATATTTTATTATCAGGGTCACAAGTAGATAAGGTTTTGGTAAATAAATGAGCTGGAGTCAATGAGAAACTATTGATTAGAGATGCTAAAAAGATGGGAAATGTTGGATTGATCGATTGTACGGTAGGAAGGAGTGACGTGTTGAGAACATATGAAGTTTAAATTAGCAGCAAATAAAACAAGATATATACTGCCCCCCGCCCCCCCCCACCCCCCGTCCAAAAGGGAAAGTAGAGAGGAAAAGGGAGAATGGAGACAGGGAAGGGGAAAGAGGGAATTGATAATGAAATAGAGAAATTTTGATGTGAAAAAGGAAGGCTATTAGGGCTCATAATGGGATTGCTTTGGGTATAAAAGTAGAAGAAAGGGAGTGGGAGTAGCTGGAATTAGAGACTTTGTATATGTGAGAACTCTGAAACCTCTTATTGAGAGAATGTGGGAATATGCGTTTAGTTGTGTCTGTCTCTTTGCGACCCTGTCGACTCTAGTCCACCAGGCTCCTCTCTCTGTCCATGGGGTATTTCCCAGGCAAGAATACTGGAGCGGGTTGCCATTTCCTTTCCCAGGGGATCTTCTGACCCGGGGATTGAACTGGAGTCTCCTGTATTGTTAGGTAGGTAGATTCTTTACCCCTGAGCTACCTGGGAAACCCTACAGAGAACATGGCAGAGAATAAACAGGCAACGAATACAAGGTAAGTGTGGAATGAAAGCATGCATGGCTGATACATATATAATGTGGATCATGTACTTTTTTACAGATCTTTATTATAGGATACCATGAAATTACCATTGAACTTTGAGCTCTTTGAAAGTAAGTGAAAGTCGCTCAGTCATGTCCCACTTTGCGATCCCATGGACTATACAGTCCATGGAATTGTCCAGACCAGAATACTAGAGTGGGTAGTCATTCCCTTCTACAGGGGTTCTTCCCAGCTGAGGGATCAAACCCAGGTCTCCCACACTGCAGGCAGATTCTTCACCAGGTGATCCACTAGGGAAGCCCAAGAATACTGGAGTGGGTAGCCATCCTTTCTCCAGTGGATCTTCTCAACCCAGGGATGGAACTGGGGTCTCCTGCATTTGCAGACTGATTCTTTACCAGCTGAGTAACAGAGCACTGTTTAAACTATTTTTGGCTTCTTAGTGTCATAGATACTCTCTACAATAACTGAATTAATATTGGACCTTCTCCAGCAAAGTTAGGCCAATTTTACAACTTAGTCATTTAAGAATTGGATAATTTTGTATGACAAAATTCAAGGACTTCCATAGTGATTCAGGCAGATGCCTGCTAATGCAGGAAACATGGGTTCAGTTTATGGTCCAGGATGATCCCACATGCCACAAAACAACTAAGCCTGTACACCACAACTACTAGGCCAATTCACCTAGAGCTTGTGCTCTGCAACAGGAGAGGCCACCGCAATGAGAAACCCACATAAACTAAAGAAAGCCCATGCACAGCAACAAAGATCAAGCACACCAAATATAAATAAATAAATCAGTTCAGTTCAGTCATTCAGTCGCATCCGACTCTTTGCATCCCCATGGACTGCAGCATGCCAGGCTGCCCTGTCCTTCACCAAATCTCGGAGCTTGCTCAAACTCAAGTCCATCGAGTGAGTGATGCCATCCAACCATCTCATCCTCTGTCATCCCCTTTTTCTCGAGTCATCAATCATTCCAGCTTCAGGGTCTTTTCCAGTGAATGGGTTCTCAGCATCAGGTGGCCAAAGTATTGAAGTTTTAGCTTCATTATCAGTCCTCCAATGAATATTCAGGACCGATTTCCTTTAAGATGGACTGATTTGAGCTCCTTGTAGTCCAAGGGGCTCTCAAGAGTCTTCTCCAACACCACAGCTTGAAACTATCAATTCTATTTCACTCAGCTTTCCTTATACTCCAACACTCACATTCACACACGGCTACTGGAAAAACCATAGCATTGACAACGTGGACCTTTGTTGGCAAAGTAATGCCTCTGCTTTTTTACATGCTGTCTAGGTTGGTCATAGCTTTTCTTCCAAGGAACAGGTGCCTTTTAATTTCATGGCTGCAGTTACCATCTACAGTGATTTTGGAGCCCAAGAAAATAAAGTCTGTCACTGTTTCCATTGTTTCCCTATCCCTTTGCCGTGAAGTGATGGGACCAGATTCCATAAGTTTAGCTTTCTGGATGTTGTTTCAAGCCAACTTCTTCACTCTCATCTGTCACTTTTATCAAGAGGCTCTTTAGTTTTCTTGTTTCTGCCATAAGGGTGGTGTCATCTGCATATCTGAGGTTACTGATATTTCTCCCAGTAATCTTGATTCCAGCTTGTACTTCATCCAGCCCAGCATTTCTCAAGATGTGCTTTGTACATAAGTTAAATAAGCAGGGTGGCAGTATACAGCCTTGACATACTCTTTCCCCAATTTGGAACCAATCTGTTGTTCCATGTCCAGTTCTAACTGTTGCTTCTTGACCTGCATAAAGACTTCTCAGGATACAGGTCAGGTGGTCTGGTATTCCCATCTCTTGAATTTTCCACAGTTTATTGTGATCCACACAGCCAAAGGCTTTGGCGTAGTCAATAAACCAGAAGTAGATGTTTTTGTGGAATTCTCCTGCTGTTTTGATGATCTAGCAAATGTTGGCAGTTTGATCTCTGGTTCCTTGGCTTTCTCTAAATCCAGCTTGAACATCTGGAAGTTCACGGTTCATGTACTGTTAAAGCCTGGCTTAGAGAATTTTGAGCATTTCTTTGCTAGCATGTGAGAAGAGTGTAGTTGTGTGGTAGTTTAAACATTATTTGGCATTTCCTTTATTTGAGATTGGAATGAAAACTGACCTTTTCCAGTCCTGTGGCCACTGCTGAGTTTTCCAAATTTGTTGGCATATTGAGTGCAGCAGTCTCACAGAATCATCTTTTAGGATTTGAAATAGCTCAGCCTGAATTTCATCACCTCCACTAGCTTTGTTTGTAGTGATGCTTCCTAAGGCCCATTTGACTTCACATTCTAAGATGTCTGGCACTAGGTGAGTGATCACAGCACTGTGATTATCGGCACCATGAAGATCTTTTTTGTATAGTTTTTCTGTGTATTCTTGCCACCTTTCCCTAATATCTTCTGATTATGTTAGGTCTATATCATTTCTGTCCTTTATTGCCCATTTTTGCATGAAATTTCCTCTTGATATTTCTAATTTCCTTGAAGAGATTGCTAGTCTTCCCCATTCTATTGTTTTCCTCTATTTGTTTGCACTGATCACTGAGGAAGGCTTTCTTATCTCTTCTTGCTGTTTTTTGGAACTCTGCATTCAAATGGGTATATCTTCTCTTTTCTCCTTTGCCTTTAGCTTCTCTTCTTCTCTTGCTATTTGTAAGGCCTCCTCAGACAACAATTTTGCCTTTTTGCATTTCTCTTTCTTGGGGGATGATCTTGATCCCTGTCTCCTGTACAATGTCATGAACCTCCATTCATATTTCTTCAGGCACTCAGTCTTTCAGATCTAATCCCTTGAATCTACTTGCCACTTTTACTGTATAATCGTAAGGGATTTAATTTAGGTCATACCTGAATGGTCTATTGGTTTTCCCTAGTTTCTTCAGTGTAAGTCTGAATTTTGCAGTAAGTAGTTCGTGATGTGAGCCACAGTCAGCTCCTGGTCTTGTTTATGCTGATCACAAGATGGTGGAGTAGAAGTATATGCATTCATCTTCTCCTGTGAGAACTACAGAATTACAACTTGCCGCAGAACAACCATTGACAGGAGAACAAATAAATGCATTTATTGAACAAAAATTCACAGCATAGTGGAAAGAGCACACTTGAAGAGTACCTTTCTAACAGAGAGCATAAAGTGTCAACTGGCACAGTCAAGGGACAAAGCAGAAGTTCACACTCAGGGGTGATGAAGAATGAGCAGAAGGAATCAAGCTCATAGCCAAACAAAAAGCAGCCATATGACCCAGCAATCCCATTTCTGGGTGTATGAACAAAAGAATTAAAACCTGGATCTCAGATAGATGTCTGCAACCCCATGTTCATTGTATCATTATGTACAACAGCCAAGATACAGAAATAACCCATCTGTCCATCAAAGGATAAGATGTTATGGGGAGGGAGGTGGGAGGGGGTTCATGTTTGGGAACGCATGTACACCCGTGGTTGGTTCATGTCAATGTATGGCAAAACCAATACAGTATTGTAAAGCAAAATAAAGTAAAAATAAAAATTTAAAAAAAAAAGATGAATGTATAAAGAAAATGTGACATATATATAATGGAATATTATTCAGCCTTAAGAAAGAAAATCCTATCATTTGTAACAATATGGATAAACCTAAATGACATTATACTGAGTAAAATAAGCTATTCACCTAAAGATAAGTATTGCATGATTCCAATTATATGAGATACCTAAAATAGTCAAAGTTATAGAAGTGGAAAATGGAATGGTAGCTGCCAGTGGGTAGGGGAAAGAAAGAAAAGGGAAGTTGTTTGTGTGGGGCCTGTGGGGCGGTGAGGGGGGGCGGGGTGGGGGGTGGTGGACAGGAAGTGTGTATTTACCTACAAGTACACTGGAAAACAATTCCCATTCATCTTTTTTTTTCTTTTAATCTGTTTTTAAAAAGTTAATATATTCATCTTTTGCACATAAAGTACAAGGCTTTTATTTTTAATCTGCCTATGAGTTACTTATTGATGATAAAAACTTAAGCTCCAGTGGACAGCCAGGTGATTTGGCAATTTGACCATCTTTTTTCACGACAGAGTATCTGAATTATAAAAGACTGTTGATAAAAGAGAGACATTGTATATTAAAAGTACTCCGTCATTAAATTCTAGAAGATTGAATGAGTGTGTCTCTCTAGTATAAATGACAATGAACAAGTTATTATCAAGATTTAAGCTGATATACACACAATACTTGCTCTGCATATGGCACACAGTAGGCATTCAATGAGTGCAATCATATTATATATTTATAATTTTAACCTAAACAGTGTTTTAAAGGTTAAAAAGTACATTCATGTGTACTATGTTCTTTGCTCTTCAGGCAGTCCTAAAGAAACCATGAACTTTGTTGTATTCTCATTTAACAAATGAGAAATTCAAACTGTGAATTTATTTAGGTTATTTACCTAAAGTTATGCAAACAAGCAGTGGTAGTACTTGGTCTAGAATACTAAGTTAAATAAAGTACATGTAAGCATTTATTGAAATGCCATTGTTTCAAAACTCGAGAAATAAAGTCAAGGATTTAATGTTTACTGAGAGCTTACTGTGTGCCATGTGCTAGATGCTATCTTATTTCACTCCCACAGTGACCCTATTAGAGCTAAAGCTGTTATCCTAGCTCTACAGAATCAACACACACACACACACAGACACACACACACACTTCACAGCTGAGAGGTTAGACAACTTGCTCGTACCTGCATCTTCCATAACATCATACAAGGAGTGTGCATTCTTTTCCTCTACAATTGAGGGAGTAGAATAAACAGAATAACATGAGAAATGTGTAGAATATGAGGATTAAAATGAACAACTCACACGAAGAGAAAAGACTGTGCCAAGGAAATTAAGGTCAAGTTAAGGCAGTTGAATGCAGTGTAAGGATATTCATTTAGAAGAGAGGGTCATCACCAGACACTGAGTAGGTAGAGTGGTACACAGCAGTGTGAGAACCTCCAATAAAAGAGAAAGATGGTTGCTTTGGGGTCAAACAGATAACAAAGGAGAGAAGCCTTAGAGACACATGCTGTCAATGAAAGGAAGGTGTAAATGCACAGGATTTGTTAAGTCCAAATTCTTCTGAACTGACCAGTTACATTGGAGGCAGTATATTAGTTATCTAATCTCTCTGCCACCCTCTGACCTATCTCCAAGATGCTGGCCTTCAGTTGATGGTAACACTCAGGATTCATGAGCAATGTCTGTTTAAAGAACTAAAACTATGCCATTTTTCAGAAGCTGCTTATGAAAGTGCCTCATAACAAAAGAATTATTATGGGTTAAACCTGTGATGATCCTGACCCCAAGTAAGAATAGGTTTTCAAAATGATCTCTGTTGACAATTATCTAACAAAGGGATGAGCTCAAGGATTCTTTGGAGTTCCATTCAGCTTCTCTAATTAGATGATTTCTTTATCACAATCAGCTGGAGACTAATCATAAAATGCAAACTTTTTTTTTTTCTGAACTTCAGAAAACTTACCTGGTGATAATCATTATAATCATAAAGAAATCTGCAGAGGTGTTTCATTGCTGCTGTGAAATTGGCTGTAAGACAAGTTCAGTAACTCTGCGTGTGTTTGTGTCTGTGTTTGTGTGGGTGTGTTTGTGAACAGTGAATATTCTCTTGGAAGAAGAGAAGAGATGCTTAAAGCAATGTAAGAAATAATGGTCTGAAAGGGAAGACGAGAAAGCTTCTGAAGACAATCATTTAAATACAAAAATGGAAGCTTGTGTAAACCTTGCTCTGACCTTATGCATATGAAGTATTTTTAAATCACTGAAGTCTTCAGAAACTGCAAATAGTTTCTTACGAAAAAAAAAAAGGTGTTCTTACTTAAAAGTCACTCCTGAACTTAGAGAACTGAGAAAAAAAGAGACATGAGACAGCAACTTATAATTCTCAGTTCAGTTTAGTCACTCAATCATGTCCAACCCTTTGTGACCCCATGAATCTCAGCACGCCAGGCCTCTCTGTCCATCACCACCTCCCAGAGTTCACCCAAACTCATGTGCATCAAGTCGGTGATACCATCCAGCCATCTCATCCTCTGTCATCCCCTTCTCCTCCTGCCCCCAACCCTGCCCAGTATCAGGGTCTTTTCCAATGAGTCAACTCTTCGCATGAGGTGGACAAAGTACTGGAGCTTCAGCTTTAGCATCATTCCTTCCAAAGAAATCCCAGGGTTGATCTCCTTCAGAATGGACTGGTTGGATCTCCTTGCAGTCCAAGGGACTCTCAAGAGTCTTCTCCAACACCACAGTTCAAAAGCATCAATTCTTCAGCGCTCAGCTTTCTTCACAGTCCAACTCTCACATCCATAAACGACCTCTGGAAAAACCATAGCCTTGACTAGATGGACCTTGGTTGGCAAAGTAATATCTCTACTTTTTAATATGCTATCTAGGTTGGTCATAACTTTCCTTCCAAGGAGTAAGCGTCTTTTAATTTCATGGCTGCAATCACCATCTGCAGTGATTTTGGAGCCCCCAAAAATAAAGTCTGACACTGTATCTACTGTTTCCCCATCTATTTTCCATGAAATGATGGGACCAGATGCCATGATCTTAGTTTTCTGAATGTTGAGCTTTAAGCCAACATTTTCACTCTCCTCTTTCACTTTCACCAAGAGGCTTTTTAGTCCCTCTTCACTTTCTGCCATAAGGGTGGTGCCATCTGCATATCTAAGGTTATTGATATTTCTCCCGGCAATCTTGATTTTAGCTTGTACTTTATCCAGTCCAACATTTTGCATGATGTACTCAGCATATAAATTAAATAAGCAGGCTGACAATATACAGCCTTAACATACTCCTTTCCCAATTTGGAACCAGTCCATTGTTCCATGTCTGGTTTAACTGTTGTTTCTTTACCTGCATACAGATTTCTCAGGAGGCAGGTAAGGTGGTCTGGTATTCCCATCTCTTGAATAATTTTCCACAGTTTGTTTATGAATGTTTATAGCAGTTTAATTTATAACAGCCTCTAACTGGAAACACCCGGTATTTCAATGGGTGACTGGTTAAGCAAACTGTCTTATATTATATCCATACCATGGAATCTCTCTTAACAAAAATTGTGTTGAACTACTGATGGATGAAAGGAGCTGATGAATCTCCAGAGAATGATGCTAGTGAAAAAAGCCAATCATCAGAGTTTACATACTGTGGGATTGCTTTCATGTAACTTTCTTCCAATGGCAAAATTTAAAACTAGAGAATGAATTAGTGATTGTCACCAGTTAAGGAGGAGGTGGATGTGGGAGTGAAGTTTGTGTGGCTATAATAAAACTTCAGGCTCTGGAAAGGTATTCATAAAGGTGGTCACAAAGGGGATTTCTAGGTTTGGGATTTTTTTTTCTTTCTCTATTTGTTGCTTGTGTTTTTTGGTTTTGGTTTTGGTTTTTTTTTTACAGTGAACTTACATTGCTTTGGTAATAAAAGAGAGAAAATATAATACTCTTGTAATCTAAATTTTACACATAAGCACATTCTGTGTTCACATCATTATAAGGTTCTAAGACTAAAAGGCCACTTTTAAATTCACCCTGTATTATTAAAAGCATAACCTGTGGTCAGGATATTCTATGGTGTGAATACAAACTTCTAATTTGTATAAAGAGACTGAGTTGATATTAGGAGAGCTGGCCATACACTCTTTTCCACCCTAGGGGCTCTTAGATCCAGTAACATTTACCAAAATAAAATTTTCCTTCACAGCTTAAAACTGTTCTGAATATTAAAGATTCTGATCGAATGGCTATTTCAACTTTATCTTGCCAATTAGATAACCAGAGCTGGGGATCATCTCGTATCATTTTACCATTTTTGCTAGGCTGGAAAAGTGTGTGCACACACATACACTAGCTTCTAAATTCTGCAAGAGATTCCTGTTAGATCTTTAGAAACTGCTGGCCTATTTTCAAAAAGCTGAAAATAAGCTGCAGCCCAGTGCTCAATTTCAGAAATCAAGAGACTATTTAAGTGATGGTGATGGAAGGTTTCAATGAACACAAAAGATGAAATAGAAGGAAGAGAGATGAAGATAATTCAGTTCCAAAATCCAAAGGGCGAGAAAAAATCAAAAGTGAGAGGTCAGTATGACTGAGGAGGGGATGGTTTTGTAGTTCTAATTGATTCTGCAGTCTCCTAGAAAGATTGAACTTTTGGAAACATAAAGGTATAGGGCATACATTGAAAATATATATCAGGTATAGAATCAATAATTATCCCAGAATCATCTCAAACTGTAGTATAATTAAATTCTGAAGACCTCAAGCAAAATTCTTCAAAGGTATCTCCTTGTAGTCCTCTAAAGAAATAACCTTTGCCATATGCTCTGAGAAACTATGTTTTCATTAATAATATGACAGTGCTTATCAGTCTTAATTTAAAAGATTGTTATGAGAAAGAATATAGATTTATAAACTGTTAAAATCTTACACGTTTGTAAAAAAAAGTAGATCACATCCATTACCATGTCCCCTTTAAAACTACTGAGTGTGATTAGGCTGAAAGGCTACACTAGGCTTGGAAGAAACTTTGTTGTTTTATTCCAGTTACTTGGGGAATTGATCTATTTTTTGTGCCTAAATTCTGCTTAGTGTTAGGTCCGCCATCTAGTGGCCACATAAATAAATACAAGCTGTCATAGTAAATTACAGATCACGTGAAAATTTTACTTTCGCCTCCTGATGTGAAGAACTGACTCACTAGAAAAGGCTCTGATGCGGGGAAAGATTAAAGGCAGCAGGAGAAGAGGACGACAGAGGATGGGATGGTTGGATGGCATTAGCGACTCAATGGATATGAGTTTGAGCAAACTCCGGAGATGGTGAAGGGCAGGGAAGCCTGGCGTGCTGCAGCCCATGGGGTCACAGAGTCGGACACAACTGAGTGACTGAACTGAACTGAAAACTTTAGAGCATTCCCAATGGGCCATTTCAACACTATTTACAAGTGTAAACATACTACAAAAAAAAAAAAAAGAAAAACTAGTGGTAGGAAAATGTATATTTAAGGATTTAATTAAATGTAACTATGGTTACTTAAAACACTTAAATTTTGCTTTTTTGAGTACAAAAGCAAATTATAACTTTTTAAATATTCATGCTGAATTCAAACTAGGAAATTATGCTCATGAACTTCCACTGAGTTTAAAAGAAATAAAATAACTGTTGTATTAGTTATTTTCACTTAATTATCTTTCATTTTAATAACATGTTTATCTTTCCTACTTCTTAGTTTAAATAATGAAATAAAATGTTCTTCAGTACTTGGATTTGTGCTGTCTGTCAATTTGCCAAAGAGTCAACAATTATAAAATAAAACATAAACACAGTTTCAAAATTTGAACACTTAAGTAAACAAATAAAACAGTCTTCATCTTCAAATGATACAGGACTCTTTGGACCTAAAAAAAAAACATAAATAAACTAGCAATGCTTTGATTTATTTGTTAATGGTATTGACAGATGCTGTTAGGTCCTCCACTCTCAGTTTCCGGGCATAATTTTAAGAGTTGTGTGTCCAGCATCCCACGCTCCACTCCCGCCCCAATTCCCTTGCAGAGGTCTAGTCTGCTGGCTTGTTTTCTACCAGTCCCAGTATTTTAAGATGGTTCATTCATATGACTGAAAATAACACTTGCAGCATGTCCAAAGAAGTATACTGAATACACCCTGAGAAATGTTTACAAGCTAAATTCATCAGACAAATGTCAAATATTCATGCTTCAGTGTTACAATTGTGATCTTAATTTGTTTGCTTTCTTGATTGGTATATCTGTGAAAAATGCAGTCCTTTGACATTCTAATCAGTTATGGTAAAGACATGCAAATGAAACATTATAAAAAATCAAATAACCATTAGCCATGTTTTTCACTATTGCTACATCCAGTTAATCTCTTTTTAGGTTTATTATTGCTTGAGATAACAAGCTGGCACCACAATGTTCAAACTGGAAATACAGGTAATTTTGCAATTGCTAATATTGTGTAAAATAGTCCTACAGTAATCCACAAACCTATATTCCATGTTGTTGACACCCCAACAAGTATTTTCAAAATGCAGGCAAAATAATGGGTTAGTATCCCCAAGCTACTTAATCCCTGACTTTGTGTTGGTCACATTTTTCTTCAATTCATAAATATAACCTTTCACAGCCAACTATGGAAGCCTCAAAGTAGAATAAACTCCAATTTAAGGCATTAATGTTTATATACTGTGTGGATACACTTTTCTGTAAGACAGAATATCTCATAGCTCATGTGATTTATGAGAAAAATTCTGTTAAGACTCTCTCTGTTTGAGAATAAGCACACCAATGTATGGATTTTTATTTTTCTACTCAATCTGTATACTTTCTAACAATGTAGCCAAATCTCAGAAAAGAATGAAAGGGAGGCAGGAAGGATGGGGGAAAGGAAGGGCAAGAGGGAAGAAAAAATGGAGAGAGAGACAGAGGAAGGGAGGATTTGATTAAAAAATAAAAGGCAAAAAACAACTTGGATTTCTAAATGAAAGCAAAATTTCCATACTCATAGTATAGCAAAATTAGTCACAAGATTAAATCCATGGTCTCTAGGAATCAGAAGTCCTTTACTTATTATTCTAATATGGCATCACTGACTCAATGGACTTGAGTTTGGGTGGACTCTGGGAGCTGGTGATGGACGGGGAGGCCTGACATGCTGCACTTCATGGGGTTGCAAAGAGTTGGACATGACTGAGCGACTGAATTGATTGACTGATTGATGTGTCTTTTCTTGGGCTCCAAAATAACTTCAGTGACTGCAGCAATGCAATTAAAAGACAATTGCTCTTTGGAAGAAAAGTTATGACAAACCTATACAGTGTATTAAAAAGCAACAACAGTCTGTATATGCAAAGCTATAGTTTTTCTCATAATCATGTACAGATGTGAGAGTTGAATCATAAAGAAGGCTAAGCACCGAAGAACTGATTTCAAATTGTGGTTCTAGAGAAGACTCCTGAGAGTCTGTTGGACTGCAAGGAGATCAAACCAGTCAATTCTAAAGGAAATCAACCCTGAACACTCATTGGAAGGACTGATGCTGAAGCTGAAGCTTCCCACTTTGATCACCTCATGTGAAGAGTCAACTCACTGAGAAAGACCCTGGTACTGGGAAAGATTGAGGGGAGGAGGAGGAGGCAATGGAGAATGAGATGGTTGGATGGCATCACTGATTCAATGGACATGAGTTTGAGCAAACTCCAAGACATATAGTGGAGGACAGGGAAGCCTGGTATTCTACAGTTCATGGGGTTGCAAAGAGTCAGACATCACTGAGGAACTGAACAACTATTATTATGTGTCAGAGACTTATACTGGGCCAGGTTCATAAAGGGGAATGTAACATTAAATGTACACTGGAAAAAAAAAATGCGATAAAATGAGCCCTTTCTATGAAGTCTGGCTCCAGAGGCCTACCTAGAAAAGTCCTCACTACAACAGCTTGCTTTTGTAATTTTGCAATTTCCTCAGGAGAAAATCTGTTAAGAAAGGGGATTTATATTCCAAGAGACAAGATGGATATCGTATCTCATAGAGGATAACACACTCAGAGGTAACGGTGTGGGATGCGAATCTTTAGACAGCCCATCCGCTAGCACAGGGTTGGGACATACCATCCAACAGCTAAACCAAGTCTTCCATCTGCTTTTGTAAATAAAGGTTTACTTTCTATATCCATTTGTTTATATATTGTATACAACTCCTTTCATAATATAATAATACAGTAATCACCACAGGGTCCCTATAGTACACAGAGCCTAAAATATTTTCTAGCTTTTTACAGAAAAATGTAATCAACTTTTGTCCAGATAGCAACTGTACCTGTCATTTCCCAAACAAACCTCATACTTTTCTTTTTTGTTGCTCACTTTTCTCTCCATAGGGCTTCCCAGGTGGCTCAGTGGTAAAAAAAAAAAAAAAAAAAAAAATCCACCTGAAGATGCAGGAGATGGGGGTTCGAGCCCTGGGTTGGGAAGATTTCCTGGAGAAGGTAATGGCAATCTACTTCAGTATTCTTAGAGGGAGATTTCCATGGACTGAGGATCCTGGCGAGCTACAGTCCATGGTGTCCCAAAGAGTTAGACATGACTAAGCCAGCACACACGAATCCTCTCCACATGAAATGCTAGTTTCTCAAACCAGGTCCAGCAAAGTCAAACTATTCCACAGGTTAGAACTTTATATGAAATGAACCAAATTGCATATATCATTTGAAGGCTTGTTTTGAAATTTAACATTAATTTCTGACATTTATTGATATTGCTCACTACAATTTAGTTTATTAATTTAAACTGTTAAAGAGTATTTTGCTATATGAATAAACTACGATAAATCCCTTCTATTGCTTAATGGATATTTGGCTTGGGTCTAATACTATGATTTTTTCTTAGTCCTGTTTCTATGAATGCTCTTGTGCATGTCTCCTGATTTACAGAGTGACAGTTTCTTTAGAGAATATATCTAGGTGTTGATTTATTTCCCAGAATAAATTAACCTTTTGTAGTTTTAGTTTCCATTTTTGTCATTGCAAATAACATTGTGTATCTTTCAGACAGCACCATCTTCTATTAAAAAATCTATTTATTTAAATTTTGGACTATTTTTCCCCTTTAGCTTTCACCTTTTTATCAAATTGAAGGTGTTTTTGTTTATATATGGGCTTCTCTGGTGGCTCAGAGGTTAAAGCATCTGCCTGCAATGCGGGAGACCTGGGTTTGATCCCTGGGTTGGAAAGATCCCCTGGGGAAGGAAACGGCAACCCACTCCAGTATTCTTTCCTAGAAAATCCCATGGATAGAGGAGCTTGGTGGGCTACAGTCCACGGGGTTGCAAAGAGTCGGACATGACTGAGCGACTTCACTTTGTTTATATATATCAGATACTGCTGCTGCAGCTGTTGCTGCTACCATAGCTTCAGTGGTGTCTGACTCTGTGCGACCCCATAGACAGCAGCCAACCAGGCTCCTCCATCCCTGGGATTCTCCAGGCAAGAATACTGGGGTGGGTTGCCATTTCCTTCTCCAATGCACGCAGGCATGCTAAGTCATTTCATTGGTGTCTGACTCTTTGCGATCCTATGGACTATAGTCAACCAGGCTTCTCTGTCCATGGGATTTTCCAGGCAAGAGTACTGGAGTGGGTTGCCATTTCCTTCTCCAGGGGATCTTTCTGACCCAGGGATCAAACCCAGGTCTCCTGCATTGCAGGCAGATGCTTTACCCTCTGAGCCACCAGGAAAGCCCATATCAGATACTGCTGCTGCTGCTGCTGCTAAGTCATGTCCGACTCTGTGCGACCCCAGAGACGGCAGCCCACCAGACTCCCCCTGTCCCTGGGATTCTCCAAGCAAGAACACTGAAGTGGGTTGCCATTTCCTTCTCCAAGGCATGAAAGTGAAAAGTGAAGTCGCTCAGTCGCTCAGTCGCTACTAGCGACCCCATGGACTGCAGCCTACCAGGCTCCTCCATCCATGGGATATTCCAGGTAAGAGTACTGGAGTGGGGTGCCATTGCCTTCTCCTAGTTTTTGCCAGTTACATATGGTAAATATCTTATTAATTTTATGACATGTCTCCCCACTCTAGATATAAGGCCTTTCAAAAAGAAATTCATAATTTGAATGTAGTTCATATTTTTTCTATATGGTATGCAATTTCATATCTTGTTTATTAAACTCATCCCTATCCTAAGTTCACACAGGCAATGTTCTGTATTACATTCTAAAAATGTTAACTAATCCAGAATTCAGTTTTCTATAACAATACAGGAAGTTAATTTAATTTTTATATTAATGACTATTTTTTCCATCATCATCTATTGAGAAGTTTTTCTCCACTGTTTTGTAATGCTAACTCTGTATCAAAAATTTAAAAACATTGCTATGTGTAAAGTTCTCCTAATTCTATTATTTCTGATTGTTCTAATTGAAACAAGATAGTGTCTTAATTGTTTAATTTTTTCTGTATTCAATTTGTATATTTTGAGTCAACATTATGTCTCCATTAAAAAACAGTTATATCTTTCTGTTAAATCAAACCTCTTATCATTATGCATTGATTCTGTTATTTATATTCTTTACTTCTACTAATGCATGTTGCTCTCAAGTTTTCTCTTTAATATAACTACATAAATATTATTATGAAGAATGTTCACCAGATGTGTCTTTACTTATCTATGAAATGTCAATTTTAGTATGCACAGAAATTTTATTTGTAGAACAAACTGTTTTGCAATGAGTTGTACTGTTGTTGAATAACTATTTGAAATCTGTCTCTGCATGACCTTTATGTAAATTTTCTGAATGTGATAATTATCACCATGCCTCACACAACTCTGCACAGCACCCATCACTAGAGAAAGCACATCACTGGATACAACCCATAATGACCTCTATTAACCTTTCCACTGAATTATCTAAGGCAGTGTAAATGATTAAGAAGCAATTTAAAATCAATAAATTTTTTACTTTATCAATAAAAACTTAAGTGAGGAAACAGAAAACGTATCACCTTGAATAACACATATAGTAGGCACACTGGTAAGATGGCAGTTGCCAGTAATACAACAGTCGCGTCATGCTAAGTCGCTTCAGTCATGCCTGACTCTTTGTGACCTCTTTACAGCCCTCTTTATGGGCTGTAGCCTGCCAGGCTCCTCTGTCCCCGGGATTCTCCAGCCAAGAATTCTAGAGTGGATTGCTATTACCTCTTCCAGAGGATATTACTGAGCCAGGAATTAAACCCGTGTCTCTTATGCATCCTATATTGATAGGAACGTTCTTTACCGCTAGCACCACCTGGGAAGTAAGTGACTAAAATGACAGTAATAAAGAACAATTTTATATAAAAGTTTGCAGAAGGTTGATGACTATACAGATATAACTGTATCCACTTATTATTAATAGCATACTTGAAAACAAATCCTTGCATGAATATTACATGTTCTGCAAATAACAAACCAAACTACTAAAAATGTGTTATTCAAATTTGTAAATGAATTCTTGAAAATGAATGACACTTTGGCAAAATACATTACACATGTAGTTACAATTCTGATTCTTATTTTATTTTATTAGTATTATTTTTTTTTTTACTTTACAATACTGTATTGGTTTTGCCATACATCAACATGAATCTGCCACAGGTGTACACATGTTCCCAATCCTGAACCCCCCCCCCTCTTCCCTCCCCATACCATCCCTCTGGGTCATCCCAGTGCACCAGCCCCAAGCATCCTGTATCCATACTGTACCCTTACCTGGGGCTTCCCTGGTGGCTCACTGGTAAAGAATTCGCCTGCCAATGCAAGATACATCGGTTTGCTCTCTGAGCTGGGAAGATTCCCTGAAGAAGGAAATTGCAACCCACTCTAGTATTCTTGCCTAGGAAATCCCAGGGACAAAGGAGACTTGTGGGCTACAGTCCATAACGTCTCAAATGAATCAGACGCAACTTAGTGACTAAACAACAACAACCCTTACATGATATAAAATTATACAGTTTTATATCAGGAAATTGCTAAAAATCCTAAGATTTCAATAACGTATATTTTATTCATAGAGAAACTGGTCCTCTTATGTTGAATTTTCCTATATATTTAATAATTAAAATATCCAAATTTTAGTGAATTTAAAATATTCCAAAATCCTAGAGTTCTGTATACTTTTATTTTCAGATGAATAATTAGAATCAAATGATTCACTCCAATCTTTAATAGATAAAATGTTTATCTGCAGTTTAAACAATACAAAAAACTGTGAAAAAATCACTCTTTATAGATTGTTTGAAGGGCAGCCTTGGATATTAAAAATATCTAACTGTTGTATATTGAATAAAGTATAAAGGCAATGTAAAACTGTGAGTCTGAGTTTGTGTGTGTGTATACTTACATATACATATATGTATATGTATACCTATATATACATGTACAGATATGTTAATCTCTGTAAACATATATATGTATGATCATACATACATATATACATAAAAATGTATTCACATGTGTCTTAAAATGTATGGACCTAGAACAAAGATTAAATTTTGGAAAAATTGACTAATAATGCTTAGTCAATGTTATAACTTGAATCTGAAAGAAAGATTATGGTGGTAGGTATAGCACCATCTGTATGCTTAAAGAAAATTTTCATCATCTTAAAAATTTAATGAAAAAAGGGCTTAGTCAATTAAATTAAAAATCCATTTCTATTATCATAATAAATATCAATATTTTCTGAGTTTAAGATTTTTAAAATTCTCACAAACTTAAAGATAATTTAAAATATAAAATTAATGAAATTATTGCAATGTGCTTTCCTTCAGTGACAGCACATTTGAGGCCTTTGCTATTGTCTCCTTATACAAAAAAAAACTTCACCATCAGTGGAAATTCTTCACCAGACTGAAGAATTTAGTCTGGCTGATATCACCAGGGATGGTGGTGAAGAGACCTCCAAAATTTTTTGCCTCCATAAAAACAAAAAGAACACTGGAAAAATTGGCAAAGTCAACTTTTTTAGAAATCAAAACAGCAAAATCTTTAATAATACAGGTAGTGTTAATCTGAGAAAAAGTAGCTGAATCTTGGTAAGAACAGGAAGCTTCATGATATTTTCCCTTGCCATAATACCATCCTTGTCTTTCCAAATATGTGTTTGCCTAGAAAACCAATAATCACCAAAAAACAAAACAAAACAAAAAAACTAGAAGTGTAACAATGTCGGCAGGGAACACAATGAATTTAGTGCAACTCCAAGGCTTGTTTTCCAGATAACTGTTATGATTTGATCTGCTTGAAAGTTCCCAGGTAAATCTCACATGCTAGTAAAGTAATGCTCAAAATTCTCCAAGCCAGGTTTCAGCAATATGTGAACTGTGAAATCCCTGATGTTCAAGCTGGTTTTAGAAAAGGCAGAGGAACCAGAGATCAAATTGCCAACATCCGCTGGATCATGGAAAAGCAAGAGTTCCAGAAAAACATCTATTTCTGCTTTATTGACTATGCCAAAGCCTTTGACTGTGTGAATCACAATCAACTGTGGAAAATTCTGAAAGAGATGGGAATACCAGACCACCTAACCTGCCTCTTGAGAAATCTGTATGCAGGTCAGGAAGCAACAGTTAGAACTGGACATGGAACAACAGACTGGTTCCAAATAGGAAAAGGAGTACGTCAAGGCTGTATATTGTCACCCTGCTTATTTAACTTCTATGCAGAGTACATCATGAGAAATGCTGGGCAAGAAGAAGCACAAGCTGGAATCAAGATTGCCGGGAGAAATATCAATCACCTCAGATATGCAGATGACACCACCCTTATGGCAGAAAGCAAAGAAGAACTAAAAAGCCTCTTGATGAAAGTGAAAGAGGAGAGTGAAAAAGTTGGCTTAAAGCTCAACATTCAGAAAACGAAGATCATGGCATCCAGTCCCATCACTTCATGGGAAATAGATGGGAAACAGTGGAAACAGTGTCAGACTTTATTTTTGGGGGGCTCCAAAATCACTGCAGATGGTGACTGCAGCCATGAAATTAAAAGACGCTTACTCCTTGGAAGAAAAGTTATGACCAACCTAGATAGCATATTCAAAAGCATAGACATTACTTTGCCGACTAAGGTCCGTCTAGTCAAGGCTATGGTTTTTCCTGTGGTCGTGTATGGATGTGAGAGTTGGACTGTGAAGAAGGCTGAGCGCTGAAGAATCGATGCTTTTGAACTGTGGTGTTGGAGAAGACTCTTGAGAGTCCCTTGGACTGCAAGGAGATCCAACCAGTCCATGGGATTTCTTTGGAAGAAATGATGTTAAAGTTGAAGCTCCAGTACTTTGGCCACCTCATGAGAAGAGTTGACTCATTGGAAAAGACTCTGAGGGATTGCGGACAGGAGGAGAAGGGGACGACGGAGGATGAGATGGCTGGATGGCATCATGGACTCAATGATGTGAGTCTGAGATGAGTCCAGGAGATGTTGATGGACAGGGAGGCCTGGCGTGCTGCAATTCACGGGGTCACAAAGAGTTGGACACAACTAAGCGACTGAACCGAACTAAACTGAAATCCCATATGCAAAACATCTCTTTACTTGACCTGACTCAGAGCATTTAAGGACAACCTTTTCCCCATGGGCATGTGTCATAAAGAATCATCAAAAATCGGCAAACATTATAGGTAGCCACAGTGGTACAACAGTTGGAGAAAACAATAAATGGGGCAAAAAGTAAAAGGGATGAGGTATCCATCAGTTCAGATCAGTTCAGTTCTGTTGCTCAGTCATGTCCAACTCTGCTACCCCATGGACTGCAGCATGCCAGGCCTCCCTGTCCATCACCAACTCCTGGAGCCTACTCAAACTCATGTCCATTGAATCGGTGATGCCATCAAACCACCTCATCCTCTGTCATCCCCTTCTCCTCTCGCCTTCAATCTTTCCCAGCATCAGGGTCTTTTCTAATGAGTCAGGTGGCCTGACCGCATCAGATGGCCAAAGTATTGGAGTTTGAGTTTCAGCATCAGTCCTTCCAATGAATATTCAGGATTGATTTCCTTTAGGATGGACTGACTTGATCTCCTTGAAGTCCAAGGGACTCTTGAGAGTCTTCTCCAACACCACACTGGAAAAGCATCCAGTCTTTGGCACTCAGCTTTCTTTACAGTCCAACTCTCACATGCATACATAACTACTGGAAAAACCATAGCCTTGGCTAGACAGACTTTGTTGGCAAAGTAATGTCTCTGTTTTTTAACATGCTGTCTAGGTTGGTCATAACTTTTCCTCCAAGGAGCAAGTGCCTTTTAATTTCATGGCTGCAATCACCATCTGCAGTGATTTTGGAGCACCCCCACCCCCCAAAAAAATCTGCCACTGTTTCCACTGTTTTCCCATCTATGTGCCATGAAGTGATGGGACCAGATGCCATGGTGTTAGTTGGCTGAATGTTGAGTTTTAAGCTAACTTTTTCACTCTCCTCTTTCACTTTCATCCAGAGGCTCTTTAGTTCTTTGTTTTCTGCCATAAGGGTGGTATCATCTGCATATCTGAGGTTACTGATATTTCTCCCAGCAATCTTGATTCCAGCTAATGCTTCATCTAGCCTAGCATTTCTCATGATGTACTCTGCATATAAATTAAATAAGCAGGGTGACAATATACTGCCTTGATGTACTCCTTTCCCAATTTGGAACCAGTCTGTTGTTCCATGTCCAGTTCTAACTGTTGCTTCCTGACCTGCATACAGATTTCTCAAGAGGCAGGTCAGGTGGTCTGGTGTCCCCATCTCTTTCAGAATTTTCCACAGTTTGTTGTAATCCATACAGTCAAAGTCTTTGGCACAGTCAATGAAGCAGAAATAGATATTTTTCTGGAACTCTCTTGATTTTTCTATGATTCAAAGAATGTTGGCAATTTAACCTCAGGTTCCTCTGCCTTTTTTTAATCCAGCTTGCAGATCTGGAAGTTCATGGGTCACGTATAGTTGAAACCTGGCTTGGAGAATATTGAGCATTACTCTACTAGTGTGTGAGATGAGTGCATTTAAGGAAATCTCTGTCAATCATTAGCTGACTAAAAAGCTAAGCAATCAGGGACTTCAATGACCATATATGAAAATACTATGATTTTGCAGAGTTACTTCAAAAAGTCATTAAATAAATAGCAGCATCAACAATAAATAGCAACACAAAGTCATGAAGAAAGATAGGAAGCAATCAATAGAATCTGTCTATAGGAATGTCCCTACATTGGACTTCGTAGGCAAAGACTTCAAGCGGGAAACTTTAAATATGTTCAAAGAAATAGGAAAGTATGTGAATGGTATCTAACTATATAGAGATTACAAATAAAAACACAGAACTTATTTTAAAGACACAAATAGAAATTTGGGGATTGAAAAGTACTATCTCTAAAGTAAAAAAAAAAAAAATCAGGAGGACCCAAAAACAGATTTAAATAAGCAGAATTAAAAATAACAAAACTTGAAAATAGTTTCATTGAGATTATCTAGTCCAAGGAACAAAAACAACAAAAAAGGAAAGAAAATGAACAGAGCCCCGGAAACCTATGAGACACCGTCAACTCTACCAACATATCTATAAAGGGAGTTCCACAAAGAGAGTAAACAGAGGGGAGAAATAAGGAGATAGAAGCAATATTTAGTGAAACAATGGCCAAAAAAAAATCTGATTTAATGAAATATGTGAATCTACATATCCTCAAACTCAAGAATCTCTAAGATAAATCAATGACATACACACAAAGCTATATCAAATCTGTCTAAAATCAAGACAAAGAAAGATTCTTGAAACAACAAAAGAAATGTGACTTAATATAAGGGATGCTCAAAAAGTTAACAACTAATTTGTCATCAGAAACCTTGGAGGCCAGAAGACAATGAGAAAACACAGTCAAGGTATGTCTGGCAAGGGAGGGAAAGAACAGTTAAACAATAATTTCATGGTTAGCAAAATACACTACAGTGTGAAGAAGACATTAAAATGTTACCAAACTATTTGTGTCTTTGTGGGAACTCATGTACACCCACGGTGGATTCATGTCAATGTATGGCAAAACCAATACAGTATTGTAAAGTAAAATAAAGTCAAAATAAAAATTAAAAAAAATAAAAATAAATTAATACATCATGAAAATAATAACCAAAAGAAAACTGCATAGACTATACTGACCACCACACAAAATAGACATAGACTTTAAGCTAAAAAGTATTGCTAGAGACAAACCATGATACTTTATAGTGATAAAAGGGTAATTCCATCAAGAAAAAGATACAATATCTATAAACACATATACTTGTAGACTGTTGACATTTGCCCCAGCCAAAGATCCTATGTCCTAATCTACGTATCCTATGAATGTTACTTTATGTGGCATACATTATTTTACAATGATTTAATCACACTTTTCAGATATAATGTATTTAGGGATCTTGAGATAGGAAGATTATCCTGAATGATACAAGTGGGCCCTTTATCCTTATAAGAGAGAGAAAGGAGATCTGACGTAGAGGAGAAAGAAATTATGTGAACATTGACCAAAGAGAGATTTGAAGATTGCACTAATATGACCACAATCCAAGACATGTTAGAAATCATTAAAAACTGGAAAAAGACAAGATATTGAATCTCTCCTAGAACCTCTAAAGGGATTGCACCCTTGTAGATGTCTTGATTTTGGCCTAGGGAAACTATTTCAGACCCCAGGCCTCCAAAACTGAGAAAGATTACTTCTGTTGTATTAAACCACTGTTTCTGGTAATTTGTTATAGTAACCATGGGAAAATAATGCAATAATCCTACAAACGGAGTGCAAAAGTTTATTAAATAAAACTGAAAAAAAATTCAAAAAATAAATGGGCAAGAATAGTGGAAGACTTCAAAATCTCAATTTTGTCAATAGATACAAGATAGAAGGATCAACATAGATATAGATGTGCACATAAGTATAAACAGCTTAGAACTAACAGATACCTTTGCTCACTCCAGTCAATAAGAACAGAGTATCATGATGTTCTTAAGTGCATATGGATATTTCACCAGTATAGATCATGCATGCATGCATGCTCAGTCACTAAGTTATGTCCCACTCTTGGCAACCCCATGGAGTGTAGCTGGTCAACCTCCTCTATCCACGGAATTCTCCAGGAAAGAATACCGGAGTTGGAGTGGGATGCCATTTCCTTCTCCAACTTATAGACCATATATTATGCAATAAAACAATCTCAATATACTTAAAGGATAGAAATCACACAGAGTTCCCTGATCACAGATAATGAAGTTAGAAAGAAATGTAAAAGTGAAATTTGGGGAATCACAAATATTGGAAATTAAATCACATACTCCTAAAAAGCCAATAAGTCAAAGAAGAAATTACAAGAAAATTGGGCTTTCCTGGTGGCTCAGATGGTAAAAAATCTACCTACAGTGCCAGAGACCTAGATCTGACCCCTCAGTCAGGAAGGTCCCTGGAGGAAGAAATGGCAACCCACTCCAGTTTTCTCTCATAGAGAACTCCATGGACAGAGGAGCTTGGTGGATTACAGGGCTACAGTCCATGGAGTCACAAAGAGTTGGACATGACTGAGTGACTAACACTTTCACAGGAGACTTAGAAAATATTGATAGTTCAGTGATCTCTAGGTTGGGAAGATCCCTCTGGGAAAGGAAAGGCTACCCACTCCAGTATTCTGGCCTGGAGAATTCCATGGACTGTGCCATGGGGTTGCAAAGAGTCGGACACAACTGAGTAACTTTCACTCATGTTATCAGTATTAAATTGCCTTTTACTGATCTTAACAAGTTTATCTTACAATTCATACAGAAATGTAGCATACCCAGAACTGCCAAAACTATCTTACAACAAAAAGAAAGTTGGCGGACTTACAACTCATGATTTCAAAACTTACTGTAAAATTATGGTATTCATATTACTATAGTTTATGTGGTTCAGGCATATAGATGTGTATGTGTGTGTGTATTTCTTTTGATGGAACAGAGAGTTCAGAAATGACACTGATAGTCAATTGAACAAATGTGCCAGGATAATTCATTAGGGACAGAATAGACTTTTTGAAAAATTTACTTGGACAAGCAGATATCCACACTCATTTGATTAAAACTGGATCCCTTCCTCACATCATATACAAAAACTGATACATTAAAGACCTAAGTGTAGTAGCCAAAACAATAACAGAAGAAAAGAGAGGTATAAATATCATAACCTCGAGTTTTGCAATGTTTTCTTAATTATGATACTAAAGGCAAGAGCAATTTAAAAAATACATATATTGGATTTCTTCAAGATTAAAAATGTTTTTATTGCAAAGGATATCATCAATATAATGGAAACCAAATGTACAGTATGGTATAAAATATTTGTGAAACAACTGTCAGATTAAACAGCTAGTCTGTATAAATAAGTACTGAAGCTCAATAACAAAAATACAAATAACCTAATTTAAAAAATAGGCAGAGACTCTGAATAAACATTTCCCCCCCAAAAAAAGATATAAAAAGGACTAATAAACACAGAAAGAGATGCTCAACGTCATTAAGAATAAGACATTTCAGGAAAAAAAAAAAAAACACTGTTAATTCTTAGTAGACATACAACTCAACTGATAGAAATTGAAGTGTGTTCCATATGAAAGAATCATCTTCTGGACCTACTACTAGCTGCAGAGTACTGTGAATATCAGACAAGTGGACTTCATCATTAATCTGCTTACTAAAGGTCAGTTGGAGGAAATCTTATTATACTTTCCAAAACCTCATTTCAAAGAGCCTTTAGTCCAGATCTTTTCAGCTGTGATTTCCCCTTTAACCATTCTTCTCATAAACAACTAACTTAGTCAATGTACCCTGAACATGATTGATAAGAAATCTTGAGTCATCTTCCTGGTTACCCATACCCAATACTTGAGCTAAGGTTCCTTTCTTCACTAGCAAAACCTGAGTTCTAAGCTGTCTTTTTCTTCCTTATGTCTTATACTTGCTTTATTTCTAATGTTCCATCACCCATGATCTTCTTTCTACATCTTCTAATCTTGAAACCTCTTTCGTAGGATTTAGGAAGGCTCTGAGCAGGGTAACCAGCCCATCATCATCTCTGTTTTAACTCCAGAACAAGAAGAACTGAGTGAATCAAGTTAAATCTTCCCAAAGATCCTGCCTACCAACTGGTAGGTTGTTCCTGGAAAATTTCGTAATAGGTTTGAAACTACAATGACTCCAAAGCATAAAACCTTCTGAAAGTCTACCCAACAAAACTTTTCACAATTGTATTCCTGGAGGTTATGGCCATTGATAAGTTTCCAATATCCACCTTCATTTAATTTACAATGGAAATAAAGAATGAAATTTCTAGATCAACACAAGAGTGTTACACTTTCTGGGATAATGCAACAATAACCAAATAGGCAAAAGGAGGTTCTATCCCTAATGAACAGTAACTGAGAGGTTATAAACTAGAGAGCTTATATATACATGGTCCCACTTGTTTCCTGAGAGGAAGAAAAATTTTGCTCCCTACTATGAACAAATTATCTTGGAGAAGTTCTAGACCCTTGTGTTCTTTGAAATGGAAATAAGAGTCTCCAGAGGAAAAATAAGACAAGAATCTCTAGGTTTTAAACCTTTGAAAAGTCTCCATGATTTCAGGCTTTATTCTTCTCTGAAATGTAAACATGTATATCAGGGGAGATAAATTTCTCCAGATGTTGTTGTTTAGTTGCTGAGTGCTGTCTGACTCTGTGACCCCATGGACTGCAGCATGACAGGCTTCCCTGTCCTTCACTATCTCCTGGAGTTTTCTCCAACTCATGTCCATTGAGTCAGTGATGCCATCCAACCATCTCATCTTCTGTCTCCCTCTTCTCCTCCTGACCTCAATCTTCCCCAGCATCAGGGTCTTTTCCAATGAGTTGGCTCTTTGCATCAAGTAGACAAAGTATTGAAGCTTCAGCTACATTATCAGCCCTTCCAATGAATATTCAGGGTTGATTTCCTTTAGGATTGACTGGTTGTTCTCCTTTTGTCCAAGGGACTCTCAAGAGTCTTCTCTAACACCACAGTTCAAAAGCATCAATTCTTCAGCACTCAGCTTTCTTTACAGTCCAACTCTCACATTTGTATATGACTACTGAAAAAACCATAGCTTTGACTAGATGAACCTTTGTCTACAAAGTGTAGACCTTTGTCTACTCTCCTTTTTAATATGCTGTCTAGATTTGTCAAAGCTTATTTCCGAGGAGCAAGAGTCTCTGAATTCCATAGCTGCAGTCATCAACCACAGTGATTTTGGAGGCCAAGAAAATAAAGTCTTTCACTTCCCATTTCCCCCCCTCCCCCTATCTATTTGCCATGAACCGATGGGACCAGATGCCATGGTCTTTGATTTTTGAATGTTGAGTCTTAAGCGAGCTTTTCCACTCTCCTCTTTCATTTTCATCAAGAGGCTCTTTAGTTCCTCTTCTCTTTCTGCCATTAGAATGGTGTCATCTGCATTTCTGAGGTTACTGATATTTCTGCTAGCAATCTTTCTGCTAGCTTGTGCTTCAGCCAGCCCAGCATTTCACATCATGTACTCTGCATATAAGTTAAATAAGCAGGGTGACAGTATACAGCATTGATATACTTCTTTCTCAGTTTTTTAACCAGCTCATTGTTCCATGTCTGGTTCTAGCTGTTGTTTCTTGACCTGCACTCAGGTCTCTTAGAAGGCAGGCAAAGTGATCTGGTATTCCCATCTCTTTAAGAATTCTCTACAATTGCTGTGATTCACACTGTCAAAGGTTTTAGTGTAGTCAATCAAGCAGGAATAGATGCTTTTCTGGAATCTCCTTGCTTTTACTATGATCCAAGGAATGTTGGCAATTTCTCCAGAGAGTCTCTCATTATCTTATCATCCTTTAAATTCCAAGGGTTGTCTTTTAACCCAGTTATCAGATTTCTTTTTCAGAAAACCCAAACCACGCGGAAAGGAAAATGCACTCTGTAGCTCCACAGTTATGCTCTCACAATCTGTGCTTTACAGTGCTGCCCAAACACTAGCCCTGCCTCCATTCACTCCTATGACACCCATGCATTTCTCTATTTTTGGCTTAGCCCAGATTCTGAAATACTAGTGCACTATTTCCTAATACTAAATCTGTGTTTCATATTCTGCTATTGAGATTTTCTGTCTACCTTAGGTGGGACAGATCACGTATAATGAGCCTTGAACAGTAAAGTACCCAGAGAGGTCAATTCCTTGCAGCCAGCTCTCATGGATGGGTGAGGCTTCATTGTAAGATTGCCTGAATCACTTCTTCAAATCTAGGCTCACTCTAAAATGTCAAGATATCCAATTATTTTTGAGGTCTCAGCCACCTCACAGTTCCACCAGAAATCCCATTTACCTCCACTTGACCATCAAGAAAGTGTATCTCTTCATTCTGAAACCCTCCCAGGAAGCATATCATTAAGTCCCTTAGCAAATTAAAGACACCTTCTCTTAGCTTTTTGCTTAATTAACATTATTGGGCTGGCCAAAATGTCTGTTTGGGAACACCCAAACAGACATTTTGGCCAGCCCAATACATTTTTTTTTAACCTTGCCAGGTAAGTACCTTAAACTACATGTTGATTGTTGAGAAAGTATGTTCCAAATTTTAGTAATACCTCCACCAGTCTCAACGGAACTATATACATATGTGCATAAACATACTCTCAGTAATTAAATATTGCCTGTGGATTGAGTGCATATGGAAAATAATTTACAATAAAGAAAGGAGTTTCATGCCATATCTACATATCCAGGAAATATTTTGGTGCAATAGAGTAGAAAGAACATTGTGAAAGATCATCTATCCCAAACAGAGACTTGCTGTTTTTGATATCCCAGTAACTTTATAAGAAAATTTGAAGTAAGCTGAAGTGAACTACACAATAGTGAAAGTGAACTCATAATACTTTCAGTATTTTGAGGGAATAGATAAGGATGACTATAACGACCACATACAAATAAACTAAACACCCTTTTCTCCCAGTATTTTAAATATAAATACTCAAATATTTAGCAGGAACAACAATAACAAAACTCTGGATGATCTGACCCTTGCTCCAGCCAAACTAGTCTGCCTTTATATCTTCAAGTATATAATTTTCTCCCATGTTAGGGATTTTGCAATTTCTCTGCCCATTGACTGAAGCATTTTTTATATCTCCCATGTTGTATTTTTTTGAATATATTAATAAGCTGTATTGCAACTGTTTTTCTTTCATTTCAGCTGGTTAACTCATATTGAAATTATCCTGTTTAATTATCTCATTGAGCATATCTCCTCCACCATGCATTACTTGTTCCTTGAGAACAGAGGCCATTTATTTTTTTGCCCCCCATTGCATCTTTGCTGTGTACAGTGCCTCACAAAGAATAGGTCTTCAATAAATTTTTGTGAATAAAATTGGTGAATAAATCAGAAGAAGATTTCCTTAGGAAATATAATGGTATATATATCTATTTATTGGAAGTAATGAAAGCCATGACCATTTATCAGTTCTGTTGGGAGGAAGCAGAGTGAGAAAAGGGTCAAGAAATAAAACTTTGAGGGATTCAATAAATAATGGCTGGGCAGAGAAGGATGCTGCTACAAAGAAGTCTGAAAATACATAGACACAGTGTTGGATAAACACCATCAGACCATGGTGTCAGAAAAATATAGGAAGAGAATGGCGATGGAAAGACCAAGGGAAGCAAGTACTCAGAAATACCCACTAGATTTGGCAAGGAGGCCACTAGGAGTCACAGAGAAAGTTGTTAGGATAGGTTTATGATAATGGAAGTCATATCATATCAACAAATCTCAGGACCAATGCTGAACTATATAATCTGAAGGAGTTATCATCCCAGAAATTGTCCCTAAAAATAACATGTAAAATCAAATGTTAATCTGATAGAGCTTTCTCAATGCAATTACATATCAGCAATTAATTCAGTTACCCTTTTTCCTCAATGCATTGCCTCATTTATTTCAGTATGAAAGCACAATTCACAAAAGATTTCATTCCCCCCAGATCATGGTAGCATATATTGGGCTGTTATCAATTTGCTAATAATCCATCTCATAGCTCTTATGGATGCATAATATTCACTGAAGTCAATAAGAATTATGGCCACAGAAGTGCTACAAGGCTGAATCTTTAATATTCAAGAATACATTGTCCACACACACCCAAATGGAATTCCCAGGTGGCTCAGTGGTAAAGACTCTACCTGCCAATTCAGGAAATGCAGGAGACTTGGATTCAATCCCTGGGTCTGGAAGATCTCCTGGAGAAGGAAATGGCAACCCACTCCAGTATTCTTGCCTGGGAAATCCCATGGACAGATGAGCCTGGCAGTCTACAGTCCATAGGGTTGCAAATGATCTGACATGGCTGAGTGACTGAACACACACATACACTACCAAATAGTACCTAGTCTTCGAACATAATTCTTATATTATAAAACCTTTCATGTCTTTTCTTTCAGGGAGAAATAAAAAATGGTGGAGATTTAAATATGTTATACTCTGGAAACAGTGTGCTTATGAAACAGCAAGGGGGATTTTCAAAACTTGTTCATCTAAATGTAGACAACTATTGTAGGAGCAATGAATTAAGAGGTCATAGTATTAGACTATAGATATGATTTTGGTGGAGGAAATGGCAATTCACTTGAGTATTCTTGCCTGGAGAATCCCATGCACAGAGGAGTTCTGACAGTCTACAGTACGTACCGTCGTAAAGAGCCAGATATGACTAAATGACTGAGCATGCACATGACCTGGCAGAGGCTTTTTAAAATAACAAAATTAACAGTCTTCTTAGGAAAATATTTCAATAAGATAATTATAACTAAATTTCTCACTAAACATTTGATATGTCAAAATAAATTTAAAATATAAATAAACCCACTACTAAAAATACTACATGAAATTTATATGAATACTACATGAAATGTACTTGGGTCAAGAATCTGAAACAGACACGTTTCAGAAAAGGACATCAACGCCCACTCTGCTTCTTTTCTCAGATTTACCAGGCACATATATCCTTCAACGATGGTCCATGTGACATGGCTCTGCAGTGTCTCATTATTCATAAGCTGAAGCCTAGTTATGTTAGAACAGCAGTAGGAGGACCAAGCTAAGTAAATTTATGTCTGAAATCAGGCTCTATTCTGCCTTTTCCAACCACTGAAGTAAGGAGAATTCCTGAGTATATTTTATATGTTACTCAAGTGATTCAAAGAAATACACTTTGTTCTAGGAGCAAAATTAATTTAATTTGCTACATGAAGTACAAGCAACCTCTTAATGGCTTATATGCACACACACTTTAAAAATGACCTTAAATTATTTAGGCAGAATCCTATGTAGAAATACTTAGTTTAGATGGAATATCTCTAACAAAACAAAAGGAGTTTTATCATACTGGCCATTGATAAATTGAGCCTACTTATTTCACTGCACCTAGATATCAGTGAGAATTAGAGAATATATCAAGAGCTTCCCTGTACCATTTTTTTTTCTAGATGACCCTTTGTTTCCTTTATTGATAACACCGTAGAAAACAGGTTCATTAAGATGTTTCTAAAAATCAACAGCATCTAAAATGAAGTCGTTGTCATGTACCACAAGTTGGAGGGGGAGAAGAAAAGAAAAAGAAGGAAACAAAAGACACTATTTACATTTAGCTAAGACTGAATATTATCAGACATCACTGATAATGTAAATAGCATTATTAAGAATTACTGCGGACAAATCTATTTGTATTCCTGGGATCAAATTCTTTGGGGAGATACGTACACCTCTTTCTGTTATCAGTATAGTACATTTATTCAATGCCAATAACATACCAGGTGCTGCAGCAGAAGCAAACCAGATGGTTCCAGAGTTCCACATGGGAGAACAAACTTGGGCAAATCTTTGAATGCATTTTATTTAAATCTTTCTTACTCTGGTATAGAAAAGTGTCAACTGGAGTAAGTCACTGTGCTGTCGAAGGCAGAGTGAAATTAATGGAACATTCTCAATATCTCCTCTAATTGTTATTGCTTGTGCTGCCTTAGGCAAAATATCTATTTTTATAGTGGGATGAACATATATACAGAACGTTAAAAGACTCTGAAAAAAGTAAAATCCTGCTTGGTGAACATGTGTTAGCTATGACCACAATAATGAACTATAAATTAAGGTTTTAAAACACTACCATCAGGTTGTAAAAATGTCGATCTATTAATATAACTATTGCCTAACTCCATACACCCAGACTTATTCACAGGGCATGTTTAGCAAGAGTATCTGTGATATTAGAAGCATTCTAAATTCTCCAAAGAAGGAAATTATTAAAAGAAAGTCCTATAATATTTACCCTAAATTGCTCTGTGTAAATGTTAAAAGAATGTGATTTATTTTCAGTTTTAGAATTGGAAAGGTATATATAATCTATAAGAATGAAAGAAAGTTTAAGGAAATGTGGAACAGGAATTAAAATTTTAAAATGTATACACAGGTCAGCCAGGTAACATGAATGAAAGAAATAGATGTCAAGCTCAGCCTCCCTGGAAAATGGTGTCTGAAGCAAAGCTTAGGGGCTAATACTTTGTTGAAAGCTGTAATCCCAAAGCAGCAAGCACAGGGCAAAGGAGGAGAGGTATAGAAAGCCAGGCAAAGTCAAGGTGGTATTTTACCAGGCTGGTTATGGCTTCACAAAAACATCTGTTGGCTGCTTGGACAAAGACAATACCATGAGGAGAGCCTTAGAGAACTCCCTTCCTCTGTACATCAAAGGAAGGAGAGAGAGGGATCTAACTCCCTGAGATCTCCTACCCCTTACTGATTTGCATTTACTATAGGCATTAGTTCCCTTTGCTTCCAGGTTATACCTTTGGGCTCTTTAGGTGGCTTCTAAGGAACCTATATCCCATCTCCCATTGTGAGAGTCTAGAAATTGTGGGATGAACAAGAGCCTTTTAGCATTTGAGTAGGTTATGCAAGATGGCCAGAGTTGTGTGGTTCCTGCTAGGTAGGAAGGAGCAATAGAGGCTATACCAGAGCTCATGCCAGAGTCACCCAACACCCACAGTGGAGGCTGAGGCCAGTTTCAGCTGCAGTGGTAGCAGTAGCAACCAGGATCCTCCATGAGCTAATGGCCATGGGCCCAGTAGACAGCTGAAGCTGAGTGAATCAGAGTAGGCTCACAGACTGGACCTAGTATATTAGGCAGGACAAATTAAAACTGACACTCATCCCCAGGGAGGGGATAACATAAGGAGTTCTAGAAACAGTGGGGAATGTGAGAGACCATGCTGCTATACCCAACTCTAGGAACCTGCCACATGCAATAAGGCTGGGCCAAAATGCTGCATTAATTTTTATTTACATCAGGATTGGACGATACACAGGATTTCTATTCTCCCTGAAGTCTGGAAGCCCAATGAGAACCACAAGGTATGGTCTTAAGGTGAAGCTCATGAAAACTGTCACAGATAAATTTTAATTATATTTGAGATTCAAGAAAATAAAACCACAAATGAATGTCACTTATGTCTATGGGTAAAATATTAAATAAAACTTTCCAAGGAAATTCAGTCTGTCAAAGTGTGAATAATAATACTTATAAGAATTTAAAGTTGTTCAACATCAGATAATCTATCAAAAATAGTTACCATATTTATATGTTAAAGATAAAATCTATCTATTCAATAGTAGAAATAAAATTCATCATTCACTAATAATGAAATGGCTTAGCAAATATGAAATAAAAGAAACCTCCATAATTTAAAAAGCATTCACATAAAAACTTACAGCATTTAAACCGACATCTACATCATCTATATCTATCCCTATATATATATATATATATAAAGAGAATACATTAATTACATGAGATCTTTAACACCATGTGTATTGCATTGTCTTCATTACTTTGGTGAGACAAGTAATATTCCTGGGTCTTTATCTTCCTTTTGAAGATTTTGAAGAAATATATTTTCATTCCAATTCAGCTGGGTTTTTAAATAATTAAGATGATGGACACCAATTTTTCAACTGCTCTAGAAATAAATGTTAGTAGCCAGCACTTGAAGTTGAAGTCTTCCTTTTATTCTGACCAAAATGAGATGTCTTTTTGTTGTTGTTGTTATTGTTGTTGAAGTGCTATTGTCACTATGTGGATAATACTTCTTGCTACTAACATGACTTCCTATTTTGTTTTCCAGCCTCAAATTTCAAAGTTGGCACCATAGCCTTGGCTTCCTTCCTCTGAGGAGCCTGAATTCAAAGGTGAGCCTTGCTGCTTTTATCAAGTCATTTAGCAGGAAGCTAGTGGAAGCAGCATCAGTTTTTAATTAAAATTTCAAAGACTGACTGTAAAAAGAAACATCTATTAAGTTGGCTTTAACCTAATATCAGGAAATGCTAACTACCTTCATGAATATATTTCCTTTCTGATAGCTAACTGTCTTTTTTAATCACACAAAAATAATCCATTTTTTGTAGAGTAACTAAAATGTCCTTATACTAACAAACATTTTAATGAATTGAAAAAAAAATCTCACTGCCATGCTATCTTCTGCTTACAATTCAAGATGGAAAAATTTTACTGTATGCAATCTCACTGCGCTTTAATCAGTTATCTTTTAATTACATACTCAGGGGCTCAAAATAAACAGGAATTGGGACTCAGAAAAAAATACATTGTCAACTTATTTTAAACTTCTTTCTACTATAAGATGCAGGCTTCCCACTTTGGGGCACATACCCAACAGAACTGAAATCTGGATTTGTAAGAACTGTCTGCACTCCCGTGTCCACTGCAGTATTATTCACGACAGCCAAATTATAGATACAATCTAAATGTTTATCAATAGAAGGATAAGGAAAATGTGTTATATACATATGTATATATGGGCTTCTCAGGTGGCACTAATAGCAAAGAACCCACCTGCCAATGCAGGAGACGCAGGAGACCCGGGTTCGATCCAGGTGTGGCCATATGGAACTGTAGCTCGCCAGGCTCCTCTGTCCATGGGATTCTCCAGACAAGGATACTGGAGTGGGTTGCCATGCCCTCCTCCAGGGGATCTTCCCGACCCAGGGACTGAACCCACATCTCTTATATCTCCCGCATTGATAGGCAGATTCTTTACCACTAGTGCCACCTGGGAAGCTGATATATGTATCAGTCTTAAAAAGGAGGAAATCTTGCTATACATGACTATATGGATGAACCTAGAGAACAATATGCTTAGGTGAAGTAAGCCAGTCACAGAAGGACAAATGCTTTGACATATATGAAGTGTCTAAAATAGTCGAACTCATAGATGCAGAGAGTAAGAATGGTGGTTGCTGGGGTTGGGGAAAACGCAGTGCTGTTGTTCAATGGGTATACGGTATTAAGATGAGTAAGTTTGGGAGATCTGCTATAAAACCCAGTGCCTATAGTTAACAATGCTGTTTTGTACACTTAAAAATCTGTTAAGAGGGTAAATCATGTGTTGTGTTGTTCTCAAAATACAATGAAGCTCATTTTTACAAAGTTTAAGCAATGAAGACCCACTCAGAAGAACTCAATGGTGCGCTCATGCAGGCACACTTGCACAGACATATGCACACATGCCTTCTCTCACTGTGTCTCATAAAGAATCAGGCCAGGACCGTTTCCAAGCAACAGACTGAGGGTGATTTCAGGAAAGAAGATACTATAGAGGTAGGGTTAACAATCAGTGGGAGAATTGTTTCACTTCAAATTCAGTAGGGATAGCGAGAGAGACAAGAACATAATCAGAAGCAAAGGGATCTGTAAACAAGGTGAACAGAATAAGTGAACAGCTTCTGGAATGTGAACAAAAATAAAATAACTCAGCGTGATTACCTGACCACCAGTTCTCATGGGGGTTACAGAAGTTTTAAGATAGGAACAGAGCTATTAAATGTACTGAAGCAGTTTGAATAAATACTGGGTAGTTTTGGAAAGAAGATTTAAGAACCAAGATGAAGTTCAATATAAAATATAGATGAAAGTATCACAAGGACTGGACTTCTCTTTAGAATTACATTGCAAATGTGTCCAATAAAATTTTCTTGATGTAATTTCTAATTTATGACCATGGGCAGTCCTATTATAATTCTCTTCAATCTTCCTATTTCTGAAATATGCATACAAATCATATCCTTGTGGTCACAGTATTTTACTGAAATTTTGTTGTATTAAAGAGTACTCAGCATATAAAATCTAACTTAATAGCTGAGGCCTAGACAGTATTTTGCTATAAGGCAAAATTGCTTTAGGTTGCAGTTTGCAGAAAACATCTCACCTATAATGATTAAAGATTTTAATTCACCCTTATTCCTCCTAACTCCAGCATTTAGATGAGATTTTTTTTTCTTATTATCCACTGTTACTGACAGTGTTGCCCATTCATATGACACTTTGAAATTCAGTTTCTTCAGCTTATGTACTACACTGCCTGATTTCTAACATAGGACTTGTCTCCCAGTATTTCTCCATCTCAAAATGTAGCGACCCCATGGACTGCAGCCCACCAGGCTCCTCCATCCATGGCATTTTCTAGGCAAGAGTACTGGAGTGGGTTGCCATTTCCTTCTCCAAGAACCTTCTAAGGTGATATAAATTCTGTTCATATTAGCTATTAAGCTTCCCCATCATCCAATCAAAATCGCCATATCATTTAGCTTTCTTTATCATTTATTTCTCTAGCTTACTTCTCACTACACTTGACTCACTACCCAGACTAAAACTCAGTTTAGTTCTTCATTTTAGCCTTTACTAACAGTGCCTGTCTTCCTAAGGCTCTTTCTCATCCCTCTGTCTCCATTACTATTCCCAGTCTTCTCTGAGTTGCTAATCTTTTATCCTGAATCATTCCTACTACCTTTTTTGTTAGTGTTAATATTTTTGAGAAAAAAAAAAAAAACAGAAAAATAGACTTTAATTACAATTGGAATTTCTTAACTCATTTTGTATTGGTTTTATGCAGAATTGCCCTGCCTATGCCCAATCTCTTCTTCCGTAAGCCAAAATCTCACTTCATTTTCTGAAAGTAGTTGTTTCCAGAAGACTTGAACCATGTAGTAATGGTTTCATCTATTCTCCCCATATTTCAAACTACATGTCACTATTATACCCTTACTTCTCTCCTTGGAAAAATATGTTTTCCCAAAGTTTGCTTTTTCTTCTAGACTTGTAATAGACCCCACTGCTGTCTCAACTCTTCGGGTTGTTTATACTTTTTGATTCTTATTCTCTATTTCTAATCAAAGAAAGCTATTGTACCTACTTCAAAACTTCAAATAAATTATTGTTTAACATTTAAGTTACTCTCCTTTTTATTTCAAACTTTCTAAATGATCAGTATTCTATAGTTTCACAGTCTCCTCTTAGCCCCTATAACGCATATTTCAATTTCCAGCATTTTAAAGTGATCAGACTTTTCTTATTTTTTGGTTAAACCATTGATATGTTTCCATCTTCCTTGAGCTTTTTTATATTATCTATCTTGCTGTATGCTTCCCTGGTGGCTCAGCTGGTAAAGAATCTGTCCGAAATGTGGGAGACCTGGGTTCAATCCCTGGGTTGGGAAGATCCCCTGAAGAAGAAAACAATGACACACTCCAATATATCTTGCTATACATTTTTTCTTGAAACTCTGGCTCTTCTGAAATACCATGTCTTTGCTCTTTAATTTCACCTTCTCCTGTGAGTACTGTCAAAATTTAAAGTCTTGGTCTTCTTGGTGAGAATATAAGCTCTTTTAAGGTGGTATAAAATTAATTTTACTAAATGTGCTCTAATTTTTAGATTTCCTGAGAAGAATAAAAATTAACAAGGTCTTGCCCATAAATGAGAGCTTCTTTTACACTTGCATTAACAAATATAAATATGAGAAAACAAAGTCTCAATGGTGACTTTACTGTTGAGGTTCAGGCTGCACTTCATGAGACAAATCACTAAATATCACAAGCAAAAGTTTGGAGTTTAGATGAGAATCAACCTTACAAACCCACCTCCATCACTCTTCTATGGAGGTTCCAATGACCAGCATTAACACTACATTTGAAAAATTCAATAGGATTCCTCAAAAGAGAGAAAGGAATCAGCATGACATTAGCTGACACAGTAAAGTATTAGGGGTAATCCTATGTATTTAAAGAATAGAGTAAAAACAAAATGAATTTTAATTGTGAATCAGCAAAGTATAAACTAAAAATAGTAAACAATGCTTTAAAATGCTGTTATGGTTCAAGGAATACCATAAAAATGTTTCTAAACAGTGACAAAAACAAGTTTGTTGAAATGAATTTTCTGAGTTTTCAAGAAGACCTAGGTAATACATGGAGCAATTCCATTCTTATAAAAACAAAGCACTAATCATAGAAATATCACAGAATAATTACAGGGAATAAAAGGAAATATGAGGACCATAAATTTGAACTAGACATAATCTCAAGCCTCCAAAAAAATAAATACATAAAGTGAAAAAAAAACCATCAACAAAGAAATATGCTCTTGTTTCGGACACTCTTTCTTGAAATTAATTTTTTTCCAAGGAAAAGAAAGAATAAAAAAAAAAAATCAAGAGTCATCCACTTCTGGATATTTATCTGAGGAACATAAAGGTGCTAATTCGAAAAGATATATGCATCCCTATATTAATTGCATCATTATTTACAATAGCCAAGATATGGAAACAACATATATTTCCATTGATGGATAAATGTGTGTGTGTGTGTGTGTGTGTGTGTGTGTGTGTGTGTATAAAGGGCTTCACTAGTGGCCCAGATGGTAAAAATCTGCCTGGAATGCAGAAAACCTAGGTTCAATCCCTGAGTTGGGATTATCCCCTGGAGAAGAGAATGGCTACCTACTCCAGTATTCTTGCCTGAAGAATTCCATGGACAGAGGAACCTGGCAGTGTCCTCTGTCCAGGGGGTTGCACTGAGCAACTAGCACACACGTGCACGTGCACACACACACACACACGTATATGACTCAACCATAAAAATAATGGAATCCTGATATTTGCAACAGCCTGGATGGACCTTGAGGGTATTATGCCAAGTAAAATAAGTTAGAGAAGATAGATAAACACTATATGATTTCACTTATGTGTGGAATCTAAACAAAACAAACAAAAAAGAACAGACAAAATAAAATAAGAACAAACTCAGAGTAATGAGCACAGATTAGTGGTTATCAGAAGAGAAAGGAGCTAGGGGGTAAGCAAAATGGGTAAAGGAAAGAGGGTCAATTGTATGGTGATGGACGGTAAGTAGACCTGAAGTTGTGATCACTTTGTAGTGTATGCAGATGTCAAATTATATAAGGCTATGCACCACAAACATTAAGAAACTGACTGAAATTACCTATGTTTATTAATCCATCAGAAAAAATATGAACATCTAGGGTTTATAGGAAAAATAATATGTCCAGTTAAACTTGAATTTCAGATCATCAACAAATACTTTTAATATTATGTTTTTGGCTCAGAGGTTAAAGCGTCTGCCTCCAATGCTGGAGACCCGGGTTCGATCCCTGGGTCGGGAAGATCCCCTGGAGAAGGAAATGGTAACCCACTCCAGTATTCTTGCCTGGGGAATCCCATGGATGGAGAAGCCTGGTAGGCTACAGTCCATGGGGTTGCAAAGAGTCGGACATGACTGAGAGACTTCACTTTCAGTTTCACTATAAGGATCTAAGAGAATATTATTTGTGCTCATATCTAATTACTTCTGGTCCATCTCTCCACCCTACCAAGGTGATAAATTCCAACAGGGACCATAATCTTTCACATTTATTACTTTATCTTCCATCTGGAAAACTCCAAATTCTTAACTAAAGAACTGAAGTTTGAAGGTGGGACTAGAATCAACTTCATAGACTCACTTCTATCCTTGTTTTCTAATAAAGTTACCAAGCATTAGTAAAAACACAAAAATCTGTATCATACACTGAGAGCTCAGTAAAACCCCCTTCACAAAGCGTAGGTTCTTGTAAAATAGTTATTTAAAATAGGGGAATGAAGGCAAAAGTCTCATACTGCTCTCTCTCTCCACTTCTGGCTTACTCCTATAGCAGTCAAGTTTTCCTTGGTTGCTGATACTACATGGTGGCTGACATAAGCAATCAACACCTCTACATTTCTCACTCAACTTCTCTCATTCTCTCTCAACTTCTGTCAGACAAAATAATGACTCAACTAGGCTGGTAACTCACAAAATTTTGGAAGATGGGATGGAAAACACCAAGTTAGTCCCCCTTATTTTACAGATTAAAAAAATAAAAGTTCTTATAACTACAAGAGCACTTTCCTAATCAAAACCTTTCAGTAGATCTATTATATATAAGATAAATTTCTGAAACCTTGGTATGGTATAAATATCATCTAAAATTCTGCCTCTATCTTCCCCTCAAGATGTGTATCTTGTCACAGTACTCAGTATTGCATTGTTAAACTTATAACTGGGCTTCCCAGGTGGCACCATGTTAAAGATCCTGCCTACCAAGGCAGGAGATGCAAGAGATGAGGGTTCGATACCCGCGTTAGGAAAATCGCCTGGAGGAGGAAATGGAAACCCCCTCTAGTATCCTTCCCTGGAGAATCCCATGAACAGAGGATCCTGGTGGGCTACAGTCCGTAGGTTTGCAAAGAGTTGGACGTGACTGAAGTTACTTAGCATGCAGCACAGACACTCAGAACTGGTATCTGTGCTCTCACTGACCATTTCTTTCCCTCCCTTGTCCTCCTATCTTTTCACGTTCCCATTACAGCGTTTTAACACTAAAGGATTTATAAGGTTAAACATCTGCCTCCTCCTTTTAATTTGAATTGCAAGATTATAGGTACCATAGCTCATTCCTACTGAGACTACTAATGCCTATTCTGAGTACCAGGGCACAGAGTAGAAGCCCAAGTAACACTTGACAAATAAAGAAACACATACATTAGTAGGACATAAACAATCCCAGAACTTGAGTACAATCACAAGCTCATAGAATTAAGCTAAAAATCTCTCAATACTAATGTTAAAAAGTCAATGCATTTGGAGATGAAATTTGTCATAAAAAATCAATGGCAGCATTCTCAAAAGCTCACAGACATGCTGAGAAGCCTGCTTCGAAACATTCACAAATTTTTCTATTTTGTACTTTCCTGTCCATTAAATAAACTTGACTTTCTCTCAAGAATAGTTTTGAACATGAGAATCTATTTTGTATTTCATTCTGCTCATTTTCTATGCAACTGTATTCTTTAATAATTCATCACATGCACGCACACACACAATTTTTAAAATAATGTGAATTGAGCATAATTTGGAAGATTATTCTGGGGATCAAAACATCTTTGATTATATTGCTTCTATAACCAAACATATTCCAAGTTCTCAACCCTCAATTTACAAATGGATTTCTAGACTCTAACTTGTGTGAAAACTAAGACTTGCCATTGTATGCAAGGTGAAAATAACAACAACAACAACAAATTGACATCAACTCATAAACCCAAAATTTGAATATGGTTATACACATAATTTTCCCTTGTAAATACATTTTAAACAAAAATTTTAAATGACAAATAATATATATATATATTAGTTGACTCACAATTGCATCATTATTTTAAAATTTCATTTAGATTCAGTTTATAAACAGATATAAAATAATAAATTTATCTATAAGAGCTATCATAATGTGTGGATGCATCATCTATGGGTATGTCTTTTAAAAGAATCTTTAATCCTTAACATTAAAAAATATAGCATAAAGCTGGCAATATTATTTATAACTATAAGAAGCTACCACTTATACGCCATGTAGCTATGTGCATGGCACTAAATGTGCTAATTTAAACCTCATCACTCTCCAGAAACTTTGGTAATATCATTACCACTAATTTAACCAAGGGAAAAAGAAGACATACAAATTTAATGAATAGATCCACCTATAAAAGAAGGATTTTATTACATAACTGTTACAAGGAAAAAGGTGGTCACTTTACAGTTTATTCCGTAGAAATTTAGTCATTTTACCAGGTATATGCATGTTCAGTTGCTCAGTTGTATCCAACCCTTTATGACCTGGTGAACTGCAGTCTTCCAGGTTCCTATGTATGTGGAATTTTCTAGGCAAGAATACTGGAGTGGGTTGTCCTTTTCCTTTTCCAGGAGATCTTCCTGACCCAGGTATTGAACTTGTGTCTCCTGAATCTCCTGCACTGCAGGTGGATTCTTTACTACTGAGTCACTGGGGAAGCCAAGGTATGTACTCAATTTTATTTTGTACACTATGATTAGGGAATTAATTCTAGGTCGACTGAATATAGAGGTTACCTACATGGATTTAAAGAAAGAGGCCAATAAATGTAACAGATTTAGTAACAATTCATGGGGATATTGTCTCACAATTGTTAACTACCATATATAATTTAAAGTGAACATTTTGAAAATCACCATATCAAAGTAATGGAGATTATATTTGATATATTATTGTGGAGATCATGAATATATACCTGTGGAATAAATGAGTAGGTGGGAATAACCTAATTTTCTGGGATAATGTTTATGAAATACATGTTACAATGGTAACATCATTCATAGATTCATAAATTTGAGTGTTTCAAACAGAGTGATGTTCTTTGAGCAATTGTTTTAAAAGATGCCAAGATTTAAAGATGATGCTACTGAGGTCTCAAGTGGCAAATGAAAAATAAAAAAGTGTTTTATAACATCTAAGCAAAGACCACATAACATCTGAATTAAGACGTATTATACAATGGCAACCCACTCCAGTACTCTTGCCTGGAAAATCCCATGAATGGAGGAGCCTGGTAGGCTGCAGTCCACAGGGTCGCACAGAGTCGGACACGACTGAAGCAACTTAGCAGCAGCATACAGTTTGTACTATAAATATGGGCTTCTCAGGTGGCTCAGTGGTCAAGAATCTGCCTGCCAGTGCAGGAGTCCTGGGTTCGATTCCTGCATCAGGAAGGTCCCCTGGAGAAGAAAATGGTAACCCATGCCAGCATTATTGCTGGGAAAATCTCATGGACAGAGGAGGCTGGTCAGTTATAGTCTATGGGGTTGCAAAAGTGTTTGTCCCTGATTCAAATGAATTATTTTTAATGGCTGAGTAATACTCCATTGTGTATATGTACCAAAGCTTTCTTATCCATTCATCTGCTGATGGACATCTAGGTTGTTTCCATGTCCTGGCTATTATAAACAGTGCTGCGATGAACATTGGGGTACATGTGTCTCTTTCAATTCTGGTTTCCTCGGTGTGTATGCCCAGCTGTGGGATTGCTGGGTCATAAGGTAGTTCTATTTGCAATTTTTAATGAATCTCCACACTGTTTTCCATAGTGGCTGTACTAGTTTGCATTCCCACCAACAGTGTAGGAGGGTTCCCTTTTCTCCACACCCTCTCCAGCATTTATTGCTTGCAGATTTTTGGATTGCAGCCATTCTGACTGGTGTGAAGTGGTACCTCATTGTGGTTTTGATTTGCATTTCTCTAATAATGAGTGATGTTGAGCATCTTTTCATGTGTTTGTTAGCCATCCGTATGTCTTCTTTGGAGAAATGTCTATTTAGTTCTTTGGCCCATTTTTTGATTGGGTCGTTTATTTTTCTGGAATTGAGCTGCATAAGTTGCTTGTATATTTTTGAGATTAGTTGTTTGTCAGTTGCTTCATTTGCTATTATTTTCTCCCATTCAGAAGGCTGTCTTTTCACCTTGCTTATATTTTCCTTTGTTGTGCAGAAGCTTTTAATTTTAATTAGATCCCATTTGTTTATTTTTGCTTTTATTTCCAAAATTCTGGGAGGTGGATCATAGAGGATCCTGCTGTGATTTATGTCTGAGAGTGTTTTGCCGATGTTCTCCTCTAGGAGTTTTATAGTTTCTGGTCTTACATTTAGATCTTTAATCCATTTTGATTTGAATCAGTTCTGATGAGATGGATGAAACTGGAGCCGATTATACAGAGTGAAGTAAGCCAGAAAGAAAAACACCAATACAGTATACTAAGACATATATATGGAATTTAGAAAGATGGCAATGACGACCCTGTATGCAAGACAGCAAAGAGACACAGATGTGTATAACGGACTTTTGGACTCAGAGGGAGAGGGAGAGGGTGGGATGATTTGGGAGAATGGCATTCTAACATGTATACTATCATGTAAGAATTGAATCGCCAGTCTATGTCTGACGCAGGATACAGCATGCTTGGGGCTGATGCATGGGGATGACCCACAGAGATGTTATGGGGAGGGAGGTGGGAGGGGGGTTCATGTTTGGGAACGCATGTAAGAATTAAAGATTTTAAAATTAAAAAAAATAAAAAAATAAATTAAAAAAAGTGTTTGTCCCAACTTAGTGACTAAAAATAAATAAATAATATAATTTAAATTAATATATTAAGCAATTTTCAAATATTGGGCCATTTCACCTATACCCTTGAAATATTTTGTCATTAAATTGTCCAGTTAAAAAAACCAATTTGTAAAACAAAAGATTGGCTTATCTTATGGGATGTTTTAAATTTATAGGCCTGCATTAGCATATAACCACCATTATACAGGTAATAAAGTGCAGGATTACACTGACCAAGGTTTGTCCACCTCCACAGCCTAGGAATTTACTAAAAGGTATATCTATTCCTAAACTATGGTTTTTCCAGTAGTCATGTATGGATGTGAGTTGGACTATAAAGAAAGCTGAGCACTGAAGAACTGATGCTTTTGAACTGTGGTGTTGAAGAAGACTCTTGAGAGTCCCTTGGACTGTAAGGAGATCCAACCTGTCCATCCTAAAGGAGATCAGTCCTGGTTGTTCACTGGAAGGACTGATGCTGAAGCTGAAATTTCAATACTTTGGCCACCTGATGTGAAGAACTGACTTTTTTGGAAAAGACCCTGATGCTGGAAAAGATTGAAGGTAGGAAGAGAAGGAGACAACAGAGGATGAGATGGTTGGATGGCATCACCAACTCAATGGACATGAGTTTGAGAAGGCTCCGGGAGTTGGTGATGGTAGGGAAGCTTGGCATGCTGTAGTCCATGGGGTCGGAAAGAGTTGGACACAACTGAGCGAATGAATTGAGCTCTCTTTCCTCTAAACTTTTAAATATTAATTAATAAAATAAAATTACACATTGGTAGTGTTAGTACTTTCTAAAGATAGTATCTTGGCAGAGGAAAGGATATGTATGTATACTTAGTTTTCATGTACTTTCTCAGAACGAGGTATACTTTGGTGAGTGTAAATAAATAGTATCTAACTACAATTCATCTAAAAGGAAAAATACTATAAGACTAGATAAGGAAGAAAAAAAGCATTTTTATAATGATTTGGGATGCTATTATTTAATATACGTTTTTCCAGAAGATACATATTTTGATCCTTAAAGGCCACACTAATTGTATGGCATTTATGAAATTTATCCATTATGTTTGATGAGAAAAACGTGTGTAGGCACTTCAAGGGAGAGGCTTTTTTCTTTTTTATATAAGGTCACTATGCTTCTTTTATGATACACAACCAGAGAGAAAGTGTTTCTCTTTCCCAAAGAACATCATTGAAAATAGACAATGTACAGTTCCCTGTTTTTGGAGATATCTGCATAGCCGTGAGATGGCTGAAGAATCTTTTCTAAAATGTTCTACATGTCTTAGCCATATATCCTGCTCTGATTTTGTTTCCATCCTCAAAATGAGCCCATCTTTTGGATAAGCCATCCATTTATTTTGCCAAAAAACAATTTTAAATAGTGGCGCCTTTTACATTGTAAAACCAATTATTACAGAGACAATAAATGGGGGAAGCAAAAGGTTAACTGACTATATCAATTCATTTAGACCTAGATGTATTTATTCATTTCTAAATCTATGGATTCAAATTTTAAAGAGATGAGAGTTGGTGGTCACCATGGGGCTCTCATCATCCTATTGTGTTCATTTGGATTGAAGCAGTGTGGCAACACCAAAATCACTATCACTAATTTTCTGCCTGATTTAGTTAGCCACAGTAATAAAAAAAATTAATAAAACATTAATAAAAAATATTTTTCTATAGTCATTCATAGCAGCTGAAACAGCACAATGCAGGCTAGTCTAGGATGACGTAATTTGTTCACGCCACCAGTTTTTCTCCCAGACACGATCACCTGCTCCGTCAGTATTATTCACCTCTTCTCTGTAATGTTTAATGAGAAAATTTGGAGAAAGAATATCAAAAACATTTTTATCAGGGCTCAATTTTCCATCCCACTTACAGTTTCAAGATTCCAAGGCAGTAGATGAGGCTCAGGAAGAGGTGAAAATGCCTAATGATCTTGGTTTGTCATTTCTGGAATAAGAAGTAGGTAGATAAATGGAAAGGGAGATTGTATAGGATTTAGTAATTCTGTAGATGCTCAAACATGGGAGAAAAATGAAAAGAATTTTAAACCTGCCAATGTCTATCCCTTTACATAACCTCAGGTAATAGATCGCAAAGAGAAAGTGCAACCACAAATTGACACTGAACTTCTGTGAGCATTCCTGGACTAATACTATTCCAGAACAATACTATAAAGTTTAATTAAATCAAGATATATATTGCCACTAAATAGCAATAATTGAAAGAACTAGAATTTGTATAGTACTGAACTGAACTGAACTGTGCTGTTTTCAAAGTACTTGTATATATATTCTGTGTTTATATCATCTTTAGCAAACACAAAATACCAAACCTCCCCAGAGTGATTTAAGACCAAAAATAAACAAAAAAAATCAAGAACATACCTAAAAGAATTTTAAAAGGAGAGATGTATACAAAAGACTGTAAATATTAAAAGTTGATTGTTTATTGGAAGGAAAAATATGACAAATCTAGACAGTGTATTAAAAAATTAATTAAAAAAGACATCACTTTGATGACAAAGGTCATATAGTCAAGGCCATGGTTTTTCCAGTAGTCATGGACTAATGTGAGAGTTGCATCATAAGAAAGAATTGATGCTTTCGAATTATTTTGCTGGAGAAGACTCTTGAGAGTCCCTTGGACTGAAAGGAGATCAAACCAGTCTATCCAAAAAGAAATCAACCCTGAATATTCATTTGAAGGACTGACACTGAAGCTCCATAACTCTGGCTACCAGATACAAAGAGTCAACTCATTGGAAAAGACCCTGATGATGGGAAAGATTAAGGGCAGGAGGTGAAGGGGGTGACAGAGGATAAGATAATTGGATTGGCTTAATGAACATGAATTTGAGCAAACTCTGGGATATAGTGGAGGACAGAGGAGCCTGGCATGCTGCAGTCCATGGGGCTGCAAAGAATCAGACATGACTTAGCGACTGAACAATAAATTGGTAGAAAGTAAATTTACATTGAAAAGTAACATTTAATGGCCTTGTATTATGTTTACATAAACTGTTTTATTCAACTATGTAATTAAAAACCACTACCTCCTTCACATATTCTTCACACACTCCATATTCCCACATAAGTACCACTGTATAAAGAAAATTAAGATTCTCCTCTCTCAGTAACCAAAGGAACCAATGCCTAGGGTAACTGGATTCAGTTTTTCCACTCCAATGTCCACCACTGCCCTCCACCAAGAATACTGTCTAAATAAGGGTAATTCATTTTATGCTAATAAATCTATATACATATATATAGATTTAAAAAGTTATCCAACCCCATCTCCATCTTCTAAGGAGATGGAGATATGTGCACTGGAGCATAGAAGCTCTGGATATATTAAGATTTATTTTTTCCAATTAGAGTAACTAGGTAATTTCTGCTACATCATACATTTAACATTCAATAAATATGCTAATTTACACCATGCTCAGACTTTGGGACACAGTGGAAAAACTAAATTGGGCAAAATTTCCTCTTTCCTGAAGTTCATACTCCAGTGAGGGGAAGACAATGTAACGAATAAGTAAATGACACTATATTTTATAAGGAACCAAGTGTTATAAAGTTACAACAGAACAAGAAATATAAAGAAAACAAACTGATTTTAAATAGGGAGGTAAAGGTGGATCCCCTTAATAAAGTAACAGAGAAAAGAATTGACAAAAGTAAGAGAGAGGTCCATGCATACATGTAGGATAAGAATATTCCATGCAAAGAAAACACTGGCTCCAAAACCCTGAGGCAGGATCATACCCACTATGTTTAGGGAACAGTGAGTGTGACTAAGTGAGTCAATAGACAAGGTGGTGGCTCAAACAGTAGAGAATCTGCCTGCAATGCAGGAGACCCAGGTTCAATCCCTGGGTCGGGAAGATCCCCTGGAGAAAGGAATGGCAACCCACTCCAGTATTCTTGCCTGGAAAATTTCATGGACTGAGGAGCTTGGTCAGCTACAGTCCATGGGGTCACAAAGAGTCGGACACAACTGAGTGATTAACACACACAAACATACACACAGACAAGGAAAAGTAGAAAATGCAGGCAGACTACAAGGACAGAAAGCAGTATGGAATACAAGGAACGAGAAAAACAGGAGTCAGGGGTAAGTCCATTTTCCATATTTTCCATAATTTATAATGATTTAAGTTAGGAGAAACCTCTACTTAGAAATCAGGACTATAGGAAATTGAATGGACTCAAGAAGATTTAGCATCTTATTCTCATTTTTTGTTAAAATATGTATATGAAAGAGCAGGTCATATAAGATTTAATATTAAACATTCCAATCTATTCTGAAAATTATTTATATGTGAGAGTAAGAGAGACAGAACCGAGAGAGAGAGAGAGGTAAAACAGAAAAGTACAGTAGCTGAGATGGTGAGTGTCTAACTTGATATTTCTTTCTGGCTCTCATTTTCTAAAACTACAGTCAAATGCATTACTCGCTATCAATTTGTAAGAAAATTCATCTAGCATATGGCACTGAATGTGTGTTAATTTTTAACTGACTATTTAAAGTAATGGTATTGTACAAATCAACTGAAGTAAAATAAGAATAGATATGGGAAAGGATCTTTAGACACTGAAAGCAAACTATGTCATATATGGGAAGGAAAAGGTTAGGTATAGCAGGAAGTGTGATCTCAATACATAGCTGTTATAGGGGGGAAATGGCTATGATCCTGGAGACCTTCTCTATAATTTAGTAAAACAAATAAGATAATAAAAACATTAGATACAGAATCTTGGCTTATTGTAATAATCAGAATTCAAGTTGGTCGAGGATACTTGCATTAAAAATAAGCAGTACAGATTTTTATCTTGATAAGAAAATAGCTAAGTTATTATGTGATGTATTAGGCTTAGCAATAAAAATATTTTTTAAAAAAGGAAGGGCAAGTGCATGATTCCAGAGCAAATCACTGCTTCAGTTCAGTTCAGTCTCTTAGTACTGTCCAACTCTCCACGACCCCATGAATTACAGCACGCCAGGCCTCCTGGTCCATCACCAACTCCCAGAGTTTACCCAAACCTATGTCCATCAAGTCGGTGATGCCATCTAGCCATCTCATCCTCTGTTGTCCCCTTCTCCTCCTGCCCACAATCCCTCCCAGCATCAGAGTCTTTTCCAATGAGTCAACTCTTCACATGAGGTGGCCATAGTATTGGAGTTTCAGCTTTAGCATCAGTCCTTCCAATGAACACCCAGGACTGATCTCCTTGCAGTCCAAGGGACTCTCAAGAGTCTTCTCCAACACCACAGTTCAAAAGCACCAATTCTTCAGGGCTCAGCTTTCTTCACAGTCCAACTCTCACATCCATACATGACCACTGGAAAAACCATAGCCTCGACTAGACGGACCTTTGTTGGCAAAGTAATGTCTCTGCTTTTTAATAGGCTCTCTAGATTGGTCATAACTTTCCTTCCAAGGAGTAAGCCTCTTTTAATTTCATGGCTGCAGTCACCATCTGCAGTGATTTTGGAGCCCCCCAAAATAAAGTCTGACACTGTTTCCACTATTTCCCATCTATTTCCCATGAAGTGATGGGACCAGATGCCATAATCTTAGTTTTCTAAATGTTGAGCTTTAAGCCAACTTTTTCACTCTCCTCTTTCACTTTCATCAAGAGGCTTTTTAGTTTCTCTTCACTTTCTGCGACTGCGCGGGAGCGGATGAGAGGAGCTACCCCACGTCCGAGGTCAGGGGCAGAGGCCCAGAGGAGCAACCCCACGTCCAAGGAGCGGTGGCTGCGCGGGTGCAGGAGGGACGAGAGGAGCTATTCCACGTTCAAGGTCAGGAGGGGCGACTCGTCCAAGATAAGGTGCAGCGGCTCCGCTTTGCTGGAGCAGCCATGAAGAGATACCCCACGTCCAGGGTAAGAGAAATCACTGCTTAGATGCAAATATTTCTCTCAGTGGATGTTTACAGTGCTGTTGATGTTGTTTTCAGGTAGCCAGCGATTAAACTTTTAGCTCAAAGAAATGTATACCTTCAGGTGCACTGATGTCACAGAGTTTAGATTTACTTTGGTGTAGTGGTTTAGTCACTAAATCATGTCCGACCCTTGTGACCCTTTGGACTGTAGCCCACTAGGTACCTCTGTTCATGAAATTTCCCAGGCAAGAATACTCAAATGAGTTGCCATTTCCTTCTCTAGGGGATATTCCCACCCAGGGATTGAACCAGAGTCTTCTGTATTGCCTATGGATTCTTTACCACTGAGACACCAGGGAAGCTCTCTCTATATATTGTGAAGTTAAAGTCACTCAATCATGTCTGACTCTTTGCAACCCCATGGACTATACAGTCCATAAAACTCTCTAGACCAGAATACTAGAGTGGATAGCCTTTCTCCTCCAGGGGCTCTTCCCAAACCAGGGATCGAACCCAGGTCTCCCGCATTGCAGGCGGATTCTTTACCAGGTGAGCCACAAGGGAAGCCCTAGATATACATTATGTGCCACTTAAAATTGCATTACATAAAATAACACAGTGTGTTTTTGTAATGCAAGTAAGATATCAGTGTATCTGAACATATTTAATATTCTATGGTAAGCAGATTGAGGAACCAAGCAAAAAAATAAGAAATTTCAACATAGTTGCCCAAAGTTCAAAAAATGATTCACTCACGTATTTTACAAAGTGTGTTTAAAACATGATCTCATTGAAAATGATCAAACTACTGGTAACATCTTTCTAGGCTTCAGGCCACTTTGTAAACACAGGAAGTCACAGTTTCTAGAAAGTTTATCCCGTGTTGAAATATTCTCAGATTTTGCATTGTCAAAAGAATATTTCCCATAAACAGAGAGCTCTCTGGGGGCATTTACAGGACTGAGTGGTAACTCTCAGGGAAGCAACAGTTTGGGAACTTTGGGGCATGCTGGACCATTAATGAATTGCTTGGTTTAAAACCAATGTAAATTCGGAGTTGGCTCCTTTCCCAGAATCCTTCTAAGCAGCAGTCTAGCAATAGCAGTAGCACCATCGACACAGAAAAAGACAGCAGTTGGAGGAAGTGAAAAAACTGAAGTTTTGGCCAAGGCATAAAGATATAATGGATGCCGAGTTCCAAAGAAGGAGCTAGACCTGATGCAAGATATAAAAACTGAAATAGCAAAAATGAGTAATGTTACACTCCAATCCTCACCATGCTAAAGCTCTAGGGGGTTCCAGATATGGGGACAGCTGACTCAAGCAACATCTGTGAAGACACTGTTGTAGGGAGAGTGATTCTGTGAGTATACACTTTCAACACCAAAAGGGAAGAATGGAAGTGTGCAGCCAGAGGAACTGAAGGCCAAAGCATTCAGTGGTGCACTGTGGTGATGACTTTTCATTCACTACTTGCATAATTTATTTATACAATATAAGGTTAGCTTTCTCTCAGGAAAATACCATTCCAGACAAGAAGTTTCCTTTCTGTCCTATGTTATACAAATAGCTTCATTAACACCTACAAATGCATCATTTTTCACACTCTTTTCCAGATTTTTCAACTGAGATAGTTTTCCTTTAAATTAAGGCTATTTTTCTTTTACTGAGTTTCTACTTATAATTCACAGGATATTTAGATGATTTTTAAATAGACAAAATATTTATTGTAATGTAGGCATCCTCATCTTTGAAGATGAATATTGAGAGGAAATCTTCATAAACTGCAGTATCCCATGCAATATTCCAAATACCTTTATCTGCTTTGGAATCCATTTCATATAGCATTACAGATTTTAAAATTTTAAAAGCAAATAGCAATTAATTCATATATCATACTAGCTAGATGAATTACTAAGCTACATCTTTCCTGTGTCCTGGAAAAATTATAGTGTTGTATTAGTACTTAAATAGATACAAGCAGATGATTTCCAGCACAGTTTCATTATTATCTTATAATAGGGTATGAGCTAAATTGTTGAAAAGAAATACTAAAACTGCCTTGCAAACATCAATAAAACTAACATCTTGGCCTCTTCAATCAGTTCTAGACTTACCCATCAGACCATGAATTTTAGAATACATTCCCAAACTTTTTAATTCACTGCTGTAAGACTCATTTAAAGAAGAAAGGAAACTAAATCCCCAATTCACAATCATGTGTTTGGTAAGAAAGAAATGGCAGGCTCCTGCTTTGCAAAGCAGATTTCCTGCATTGGCCCCTAGCAGTATTCACCCAAATTTCTAAGGTCGGGGTGGGGTGATGGCTTCCTACCTTAGAACTACTTCATGAAATTAGAATTCAAGAAATTAAGTCACTTAAAATGGGAAGCCAGCAGAAACTAGGGTTGGTTGACAGAAGACAAAAACAATGTAGGGGACATTGGAAGGTATGTAAAAGTGAAAGCATTGTGTTTCTATGCATTATGTTGAACAGTCTACATGAGCAAAAATGATAAGGAAAAAAAAAATTTAGCAAGCTCCATTGCCAGGGATTCTGGAAACCTGCCAAACACAGAGGTAGCAACTGTTCCACCCTCTTGACTGTATTTAGAGTAGCATTGCCCTTCTCACTAAACAAAAGAAAAGGTGTGGTTGAAAGCTACAGCCTGCATTTATACCTCCTCAAATTGTGCTTGCTTTTCTTTCCTACAAAATATTTGTGTATCTGCTAGCAGGAGGTTAAATCTTTACCTAGCCTGAATTGAAGAAAATAGCATGCTAATTTTTGACATGATGATAAAGACATAAAATCTTAGGTAAGTGTATTTCACTGTATTGTTTGTAATTGTACACTGGAACAGATTCATCACATTAAATTTACTTTCGCTACTGTGAGTGAATGAGTGAATGAGAGAGAGGCATTGCCTGGAAAGTTCAAGAAAATATATTATTTATTATTCCCAGAAGTTAGGGTTGTCTCCTGTCTCTTACTGTCCCTTATAACATAGCATCTTGATTAGGATAGCTTAAAATTTTCTATCATTTGACTTATCATATGTCATATCAAATTTAGATATTTTAGGAAAGATAAGGGAGAGATACATATTGTTCAATGAGCTGATTTTCTGAACACAGAATGAGAAGGGTCGACAAAAATAGTGTTCCTTTTGATTGTGTAAGGACATAATAACCTTGTCTCTTTGGATTAAGTCTGTTGGCTTGAGAAACTGATCAGCCTCCTAAAAAGGGATTCATTGTATATGAAATAGAAGTGATGTGCATAATGTCCAAAAAAATACAGGTTGGCTGCCTAAGGGCAGAGGAGATTCTCAGTGGAGTGTGTTGATTTCCTCAAAGTATCCCCAAACTCAATTCCCTATAGACTTATGACTCATAAGCAAGTCTCAGGAGAAAAGGATGCTTTCTGTTGTGGAATATATAGTAAAACTGAAAAGGACAAAATATAAGACCTCTTTTCAATTTGGCTTCAGACCCTAGTAGCATCTGATGGGCCCTGAGTCATCAGCAAGAAATGACCAGGGTGATGGCACCCAAGGGAGGTGAAAGTACCCATTAACTGTGATACAGCTGTGGACACTGGATGGCAGCTATAGTGGAGCAGTGCAGGAAACAGAATGCCCATGATCAAATCTCAAGGAAAAACACAGCAGATGAAGAAATAGATGCTGGCATATTGAGTGACTGTTTATTCAGTGTTTGAGCCAGCATGGGTAATGTCTGATGCCTTTTACAACCATTATCTCATCTGATCCCCAAGCAAAGGCTTTAGATTAGATATTACAATCCCCATTTTGCAAATGAGGAAAATAATTAAGAGCAGGCATTTTGAGGAAAATATCCACTTATGGGTACCATCCTCCTTTCATGCATGAAAACATTCAATGACTGCAGCCCTAGGAGCTCTGGAACTGAAAATGTTGGATTGTAATTCCGTATTCAAAAGCCAAAAGTGGGAAGTCACATCAAAATAAGAATGTATAAAGAGAATGATACATGGTAACTGTTTATATATACATTTAAGATGGTGGGAAATAGATGGGAAAACAGTGGAAACAGTGTCAGACTTTATTTTGGGGGGGCTCTAAAATCACTGCAGATGATGACTACAGCCATGAAATTAAAAGACATTTACTTCTTGGAAGGAAAGTTATGACCAACCTAGATAGCATATTCAAAAGCAGAGACATTACTTTGTCAATAAAGGTCCGTTTAGTCAAGGCTATGGTTTTTCCAGTGGTCATGTATGGATGTGAGAGTCGGACTGTGAAGAAAGCTGAGTGCCAAAGAATTGATGCTTTTGAACTGTGGTGTTGGAGAAGACTCTTGAGAGTCCCTTGGACTGCAAGGAGATCCAACCAGTCCATTCTAAAGATCAGTCCTGGGTGTTCTTTGGAAGGAATGATGCTAAAGCTGAAACTCCAGTACTTTGGCCACTTCATGCGAAGAGTTGATTCATTGGTAAAGACTCTAATGCTGAGAGGGATTGTGGGCAGGAGGAGAAGGGGACGACAGAGGATGAGATGGCTGGATGGCATCACTGACTCGACGGACATGAGTTTGAGTGAACTCCGGGAGTTGGTGATGCACAGGGAGGCCTGGCGTGCTGCAATTCATGGGGTCTCAAAGAGTCAGACACGACTGAGCGACTGAACTTAACTGAACTGAAGATGGTGGCAGAGAGATTATTAGCTATAAATAATTTAAAATGAAACTATATTTGAACATCTAAGATAAGATACAATGAAATTACTAATAGTACTAACTGAGAACCATGAAGGGCAAGGGGATGAATAGTATAAAAGCTATGACCAACAGTTTATGAAACTATCAAATGCGTATATCATGGCTACACCAGAGAAAGAATAAAACTTTCAAGAATGCCATCTCATGGTAAGAACAAGCGATCACTTACATGTTGACAATTAAATTTCTAGAAAGACTTCACTCTCCCTGTCTATTTCTCCCACACTCCTTGTCTTGCACTGATTTTAAAAAGGAAGCAAAGGAAGGTAGAATCTCAAGCCTCATGTGCTTTAACTTTCAGATGTTTTAAGATCCCACCATAAAATGTATGTCACTACAAATGATCTTTGAAAATCAACTGGAACTCTTTAAACTAATGAAAAAAGGTTAAGCAATGCATCCACTAGTACACAGTTCAGTTCAGTTCAGTTGCTCAGTCGTGTTTGACTCTTTGCGACCCCATGAATCACAGCACACCAGGCCTCCCTGTCCATCACCAACTCCCGGAGTTCACTCAGACTCACGTCCATCGAGTCAGTGATGCCATCCAGCCATCTCATCCTCTGTCGTCCCCTTCTCCTCCTGCCCCCAATCCTTCCCAGCATCAGAGTCTTTTCCAATGAGTCAACTCTTCACATGAGATGGCCAAAGTACTGGAGTTTCAGCTTTAGCATCATTCCTTCCAAAGAAATCCCAGGGTTGATCTCCTTCAGAATGGACTGGTTGGATCTCCTTGCAGTCCAAGGGACTCTCAAGAATACACATTTAATAGGTGACAAAACTGGGGTTTGAATACATTCTGTCTGACTTGAAAAACCATGCTTTATTTTTCAACTATGTATTTTGAAATAATTACATATCTATAGAAGTTTCAAGATAGTACAGAGATCCCATATAGTCTTTACCAGTTTCCCTCATGGTTACATTATATACAACTGAAACATAATATCAGTTGTCACTGGTGCAAAGTGTGTGTAGTTTCATGTCATTTATGTAATGAGCATCACAACCAAGATTTAGAACTATTCTATACCACTAAGATCTCCCTCATACACCCTTTATAGTCACACCTATCATCTCCCCACAACTATCTCTAAATTCTGGCAACCACTAATCTGCTCTTTATATTTTTATTTCAAGACTGCTATATAAATGGAATCATATGCTTTTCAGGTCTTTTCAAATTTTGCACCTATGAAGAGTTTGTTCCTTTTGACTGCTGAGCAGTAGCCCGTGGTATGGGTATATCACAGTTGGTTTAATTTTCACATGTTGAAGGCCATTTAGGTCATTTCATCTTCTGACTATTAAAAACAAAATTGCAATTTAAAATCATGCATATGTATTTGTGTGGACATAGTTTGTGTGTGAAAGTCACTCAGTCAAGCCTGGCTCTTTGTAACCTCATGATCTATGCAGTCCATGGAATTCTCCAGGGCCAAATACTAGAGTGGGTAGCCTTTCCCTTCTCCAGGGGATCTTCCCAACCCAGGGATCAAGCCCAGGTCTCCCACATGGCAGGCTGATTCTTTACCAGCTGAGCCACAAGGGAAGCCCTGTGTGGACATAAATACTCACTTAACTGAAATAAATGCCATACATGCCCAGGAATGTGATTGTTGGCTCCCAAGGTAAGTATAAATTTAGGTGTTTTTGTTTTTGTTATTGTTTTAGAAAATTGCCCCTTTTTGTTTTTCTTTTTTTACCAGAATAGGAAAATTTGTTTAACCACTTCATTTTAGTACTTCCAAAATCATTTCAGTCCTTCCTAAATCATTTCAGTCATATCCAACTCTTTGTGACCCTATGGACTGTAGCCCACCAGGTCCCCTCTGTTCATGGGATCTTCCAGGCAAGAGTACTGGAGTGGGTGCCATTTCCTCCTCCAGGGGATTTTCCTGATCCAAGAATTGAACCCACATCTCTTACATCTCCTGCATGGGCAGGCAGGTTCTTTACAACCAGTACCACCTGGGAAGCCAAATTTGAGCAGTATCAATGGCATCTGTGACAACCAGCTTCCAATGGTCCCTAAAGATCCCTGTCTCTTCCTGATATTCAAACCTTTATATATCTCCTTCCACATTTTTACTAAGGCTGGAAGGTATGGCCAATAAATTATGACAGAAGTCATGGTTTGTATTTCCAAGATAAGGTTTTAAAAGACTGCATTTGCTCTCTCTCTTTCATCATTTGGTCTGGAGGGAGCTATCTTGTGAGAAGCCCACTGAGGAAAGCCCAGTGGTGAAGAACTGAAGCCTGCCGCTAAACTACATGGGCGAGCTTGGAAGTGACCTTTCAGCCTCAGTGGTTTGTTGTTGGTTAGTCACTTCAGTTGTGTCTGACTCTTTATGACCCCATGGCCTGTAGCCTACCAGGCTCCTCTGTCAATGGGATTTCCCAGGCAAGAATACTGGAGTGGGTTGCCATTTCCTCTCCAGAGGATCTTCCCAAACCAGGGATCGAATATACATCTCCTGCATTGGCAAACAGATTTTTTACCACTGAACCACCAGGGAAGCCCTCAGCCCCTGAAGTTAGGACTTTGAAACCTGTAACTCTGCCCAATACCTTGAGTGCAACCTTATGAAAGACCCTAAGCCAAACTCAACCAGCTAAGACATTCCAAGATTTCTAACATACACACACACAAACCTATGACATAGCAAATATTTATTGTTGTTAGAAGCCAAATGTTGCTTACTTTGTTATGTAACCATAAATAGCAAATATACATTTTCACATAAGTGCAGTGCTTCCATAATAAAAATGTTAAATGTTAGAATAGTGTTGCAACTAGGTAACAAGTAGAGGTGAATACACTGTAAGAATTTGTGGAGAATTGCTAGTGAGGTCTCAAAATACCTTGAATATGCTATTCATAGAATTTTTATTCTGTGAGAGCTAGGGGTGTGGACTTAAAAGAAAGTGAGGAAAATATTATTAGAAACTGGTATAAAGAGAATTTTTGCTATGTAGTGACAAAAAATTTAGACAAACAGTGACATGTGGAAATGTAGGAAATACACCTAATGAACTGGGTGATCTAACTAGTGAGATTTCAACTACAGTATGGAAAATGCAAGCTAATTTTCTTTTTTCTCCCTCTTTACAGTAAATGCAATAAAGAAAAGATTAGATAATAAATGAGATAGGTGGGGCAAGTGGCTGTTAAATGAAATCTAATACTTCAAACAAGTCTTAGCTCCAAGATCTGTGCCTTAGTTAGAAGTCAAGCAATGGGTTTTCAAGCAATGATCACATGCAGGGAACTCTGGGGGAAGGTATATATAAAGATGAAGCAAAAGTGAGACTGTAAGATCTCAGAAATATCAGACTATGCTGCAGACCAAAGACCTTTCTTAAAAGCACATCTCACAAATCCTTTCAATCAAACAGGTTTGAGGTTTAAAAAGATTTCAGGGGTCTACCATCACTGTTTCAGCAGAAAACTGAGAAAGAAAGGGGCTTATTGCAGAGAGACTTTTAGGAATGGCTTTTGTCTAATGGAGTATCCATCAAGAGATGGACAGGAGACCTATAATATTGTTAAAAGAACTGTATCAGCAGAAATTCTGCCAGCTTAGAATGAAAGGACTAAAGACAGAGTAAATTAAAAGAGTCATTGGAAAGCAGAACTTGAACAACTCAGAACACTAATGAGGTGGAAGCTTCTGTTCTCTTTCATGAAGAAGGAAATATGACACAAGATAAAGCCAAAATGGAGCCACACTTCACGGAGAGTAATTCCTGGGTAGGGATAGGACAGAGTCCCAACCAAGAAATCTCCAACTTCGTTCTGGATGGATTTAAGGACTTTTACAGAGCAAAGAATCCTGTGTATCCTCTATTTTTATTTTATTAGAAATATCCATGGTGGCTATATATATATATATATATATATATATATATATAATATATATGTATGTGTATATATATATCTTCATGATATATATCTTCAAGATATATATATATATCTTCATGACCAAGATAATCATGATGGTGTGATCACTCACCTAAAGTCAGACATCCTGGAATGGGAAGTCAAGTGGGCCTTAGAAAGCATCACTACGAACAAAGCTAGTGGAGGTGATGGAATTCCAGTTGAGCTGTTTCAAATCCTGAAAGATGATGCTGTGAAAGTGCTGCACTCAATAGGTCAGCAAATTTGGAAAACTCCACAGTGGCCACAGGACTGGAAAAGGTCAGTTTTCATTACAATCCCAAAGAAAGGCAATGCCAAAGAATGTTCAAACTACCCCACAATTAACTTATAGGCAGAGCACATCATGAGAAACTCTGGGCTGGAAGAGACACAAGCTGGAATCAAGATCGCCAGGAGAAATATCAATAACCTCAGATATGCAGATGATACCACCCTTATGGCAGAAAGTGAAGAGAAACTAAAAGGCCTCTTGATGAAAGTGAAAGAGGAGAGTGAAAAGTTTGGCTTAAAGCTCAGCATTCAGAAGGCTAAGATCATGGCATCTGGTCCCATCACTTCATGGGAAATAGATGAGGAAACAGTGGAATCGGTGGCTGAATTTATGTTTTTGGGCTCCAAAATCACTGCAGATGGTGACTGCAGCCATGAAATTAAAAGATGATTATTCCTTGGAAGGAAAGTTATGACCAACCTAGATAGTGTATTAAAAAGCAGAGACAATACTTTGCCAACAAGTTCTGTCAAGTCAAGGCTATGGTTTTTCCAGTAGTCATGTATGGATGTGAGAGTTGAACTGTGAAGAACGCTGAGTGCCAAAGAATAGATGCTTTTGAACTGTGGTGTTGGAGAAGACTCTTGAGAGTCCCTTGGACTGCAAGGAAATCCAACCAGTCCATTTTAATGAGATCACCCCAGGGTGTTCTTTGGAAGGAATGATACTAGAGCTGAAACTCTAGTACTTTGGCCACCTCATGTGATGAGTTGACTCATTGGAAAAGACCCTGATGCTGGGAGGGATTGGGGGCAGGAGGAGAAGGGGACAACAGAGGATGAGATGGCTGGATGGCATCACCGACTCGATGGATGAGAGTTTGAGTGAACTCCAGGAGTTGGTGATGGGCAGGGAGGCCTGGCGTGCTGCAATTCATGGGGTCGCAAAGAGTCGGACCTGACTGAGCGACTAAACTGAACTGAACTGATGGTGGCTATCCTATGCCTGGTTCACATTTGTATGTTGACTGTGCAAAAACAGATGAGCTATCTCTTTAGTTTATAGGTCTGCAAATGCAGATGAACAGTACTGACGAAGTTTTCCCAGTAGAAGTACACCTAAGGAACACTATGCATACCTGAACCTGTGATTCATGTAACAAGATTTCAGATTATGAGCTGATGCAGTAATGAAATGAGGCTTGTGGGGGCCTTGGGAAATGATGAATATATGTTGAATGTGTGAAGGGTATAAATCATTTGAGGCCAGAGGGCAAAGTCTGATAACCCCTAAGATCCTCAAATCCTGGTATTTGATGTTCCAACCCTTATTGTAGCAGAAATGATCTACACGACCAATGCAACAAGGCCAAAATTAGTGGGATGTCACTTCTGAGATTAGGTTATACAAAACTGTTTTTTATTTTGGCCTTTCTCTCATTCACTTGCTCACTCATTTGTGGGTACACACACACATACGTTTCTATCATTTGCTCATGGAAAAGCCAGTTTGTATGTAGTTTTATGGTGAAGAACTTAACCCTTCTTAAACAGCCACAGGTGCCATCTAGAACTAGATTCCTGAGTCTCAGTCAAAAGTCTTCATATATTGAAACTATAGCCAACACCAAGCCTGGAACCTCATGAGACAACCTGAGTCAAAACTATTTGGCTAAGCCACTCCAGGATTCCTGATCCACAGAAACTGGGAGATAATAGATAGTGTACCTTCAAGCCACTAAGGTTCAGGGTAATTTGTTATACAGCAATAAACAACTACAGTAGTTTCTAATAGATGATTAAGATTTAGGGTATCCACAAATAGAGTGACTTGGATTACCAGATGCAGCAATAACTTGAGAAAATTTGTGTAAAAATGTGATTCTTAAGGCAATAAGATGTACAAGATACTATCTCAGAAAGGCAGGACTGAGTTGTGATTTTAATCGAGAAAGTGTATCTCTATTACATTGCAGTTTATACTCTTTGAAGATAATATATAACAAAAGGGACTATCAGTATGTCTCCTGCACTATTAAGGACGGCATATACCCTAACCAAGTAATGTGAATTCACTAGATGGGTGTTTCCTTTTATCAGGGATTGCATAGAACTGATGCCTCTATGTCATTCACCCAACTCATCTGGCTCTGATCTCACTTAACAAGCCATATTTGAATTATAAATTGGCTTAGTGTACAAATTTTCCTAGAGGGGGCCAGTTCACTAGTTAGCTAAAATTAACTCCTAAGCTACTTTGCACTTGTGACCAAAATCATAAATAAACATTCCAATTAAAATTTTAACATTTAGCAGAAGCCAGTTATACCATACCATCCTGGTCAATTGTGGATGCCTTGAAGAAAAGGTGTTTCTTATCTTTAAGTCCAGAGAATATGTAAATTTGCTGAGATCCTAGCTAGAGGTGAATTTCCTTCTGGTCTCTATAAAGTCATCTCTGACTCATCTTACTCTAAATTCAGTACTGAGAATCACTAGGGGATGGGCAGAGAGTACTAGGCCAGAGGGCAGCATGGGAGAGCTGGATATTTTTATTTGTTTGTTTTCTTTTTGTCACATGGCATGTAGGATCCTAGTTCCCTGACAGGGATCAGACCCAAGCTCCCTCTCTACAGTGGAAGCATAGCGTCTTAACCGCTAAATCACCAGGGAAGTCCCCAGAACAATAACTCTTGACCAACACTTTCCCTCTCATCCTCTGACATTTCCTGGGCTGTCACACCGTCTAAGGAGGGAAAGAGGGAGGGAGAGAGAAGATACATGTGCTCAGTTGTGTCCAACCCTTTGATACCCCATGGACAGCAGCCCCACCAGGCACCTCTGTCCATGGAATTTTCCAGGCAAGAATACTGGAGTGGGTTGCCATTTCCTCGTGCAGGGGATCTTTCCAACCCAGGGACTGAACCAGCATCTCCTGCATTGGCAGGCAGGTTATTTACTACTGTGCCACCTGGGAAGCCCTAGATTCAGTACTGCTGCTGCTGCTGCTGGTGTCACTTCAGTCGTGTCCGACTCTGTGCGTGGTATTATTAAATTTTACTGTGTTTCCCATATAATCAAATAGCACTTAATAGTTTCCAGAAAATTATGAACATCATTTCCACTGAATATTTTTACTAGCAAAACAAAAAAGGTTGAAAATGATAAGCCTGATGAATTTGTGAACTCTTAGCCCAAAGCAGGCATTTTGAATGTATTTACAAAGCAGCATAACATACCAGGGACTTCCCAGGTGGCACTAGTGGTAAAGAACCTGCCTGCCAGTGCAGGAGACATAAGAGATGTGGGTTTGATCCTTGGGTCAGGAAGATCCCCTGAGGAGGGCATGGCAACCCACTCCAGTATTCTTGCCTGGAAAATCCAATGGACAGAATAGCCTGGCGGGCTACAGTCCACAGGGTCACAAAGAGTCCAACATGACTGAAGTGACTTAGCACATACACACACACATAACCTACCATGAGGGGAATAAAGCAATCTTACACGGCATAATATTCAGTGTGGGTTGTTGTTCAGTCACTAAGTCATGTCTGACTCTGCAACCCCATGGACTGCATCACACCAGACCTCTCTATCCTTCACTATCTCCTGGAGTTTGCCCAAGTTCATGTCCATTGAATCAGTGATGCTATCCAGCCAATAGTGTGGGTATATGCTTCAATTTATTTTGACAAGTACAATATTACCAAGTCCTTGTATTTGGAATCCTAGTGCTTGAACATAATTCTTTTGCATAGGATTTGCCTAAAGGTAGTCAAATCAGAAGAGGCTTATGGGTTGAGGACAAATTACAGAAAAGGACCTTGCAACTTTTATGACCTAGGTTATTGCCCAATTGATGGGTCACTGGATCTTTATTATTTAAATTAAAATAGGTTCACTTTAATGGCATAAAATGCATTGATTTGGGCTATTCCCTTGGAGTCTTGCTGGAAAGTAGCAGTTTCTACTTTCTCAGGATACCCATTGCTCTGTTTAGTCTCTATCTCTTGGATTGATTTCGTTTTTCCTCTTTGGTCTTCCTTCTACGTGACTTTTTATTCCTATTTATGCTTCTGAGTAATATTATGCAGATGACACTCCACCCTTGAAGAGTATTTAACCAGCAGGCATAACTACTCTGTAGTTGATAAATTTAGAAAGGGACGCTGCTCATTCAAAATGTCTACTCATTTGCTACACTGCTGCTTATAAATCTGCATTCTTAGCTTCAATACATTTCAATTCAAATACCATCATTCTGACCACTTTTTTTCTCATTCCTATGTTTATTCATTTATTTTAGAAAATCAGTGCTTACTATATTTTAAAAAAAGGTGAATAGGAAAGAAGGAAACAAGGGAAGGAGAGAAAGGAATGGAGGGAGGGGAGAAGGAAGAAAAAAAGAAAACAGACTCTACTCTCAAACGTCCTACAATCCAGCAGAAGGACATGAAAACAAATAAGTGCACTAAAATGTTATAGGTGTTCATACAGTAACAAATATTTCAAAATAATGTGAATACTTTTCTACATGGAGATTCTCTTCTAGAAAAAATTTATCTGGTTAAATGTCTTTTTTTTTTTTTTTCTCTCTCTCTCTCTCCTAAGTTATTTGGTAATAACTGTGCTCCTAAACTTATTTATTGACCTGGTGTATCTGAGATGTGGATAATTAGATACTTGGATTATAAAGTCCATGTTATCATCCCTTCTCTCAGCTCTGAGATTAAAAACAAAAACAACAAGCAAACAAACAAATAAACAAAAAATAAGTTTCAGAAAATGTCTAATTCCATTAAGCTGACCTGTAGAACATTTCTGAAATGTATCTTTAGCTCACAATTTTTGTTTGTAAAGTTTCTGGGTATTAAAAATATATGTATAAGCCAGGTAAAACAAGTAAGAAATAAGAATCTAAATGTCTCAAGAATAATACCAAGAAGCAGAAAGGAAGTTCAGTTCAGTTCAGTTGCTCAGTCGTGTCCGACTCTGCTACCCCATGAATATGCAGCACGCCAGGCTTCCCTGTCTATCACCATCTCCCAGAGTTCACTCAGACTCATGTCCATTGAGTCAGTGATGCCATCCAGCCATCTCATCCTCTGTCGTCCCCTTCTTCTCCTGCCCCCAATCCCTCCCAGCAAAAGAGTCTTTTTCCAATGAGTCAACTCTTCACATCAGGTGGCCAAAGTACTGGAGTTTCGGCTTTAGCATCATTCCTTCCAAATAAATCCCAAGGCTGATCTCCTTCAGAATGGACTGGTTGGATCTCCTTGCAGTCCAAGGGACCCTCAAGAGTCTTCTCCAACACCACAGTTCAAAGGCATCAATTCCTCGGTGCTCAGCCTTCTTCACAGTCCAACTCTCACATACATACATGACTACTGGAAAATCCATAGCCTTGACTAGACGGACCTTAGTCGGCAAAGTAATGTCTCTGCTTTTGAACATGCTATCTAGGTTGGTCATAACTTTTCTTCCAAGGAGTAAGTGTCTTTTAATTTCATGGCTGCAGTCACCATCTGCAGTGATTTTGGAGCCCCCCTCCCCCCAAATAATGTCTGACATAGTTTCCACTGTTTCCCCATCTTTTTCCCATGAAGTGATGGGACCCAATGCCATGATCTTCGTTTTCTGAGTGTTGAGCTCTAAGCCAACTTTTTCACTCTCCACTTTCACTTTCTTTTTTTTTTTTTTTTTAGTTTTTATTTTTAAATTTTAAAATCTTTAATTCTTACATGCATTCCCAAACATGAACCCCCCTCCCCATAACATCTTTCTGGTCATCCCCATGCACCAGCCCCAAGCATGCTGCGTCAGACATAGACTGGCGATTCAATTCACATGATAGTATACATGTTAGAATGTCATTCATCAAGAGGCTTTTTAGTTCCTCTTCACTTTCTGCCATAAGGGTGGTGTCATCTGCATATCTAGGGTTATTGATATTTCTCCCAGCAATCTTGATTCCAGCTTGTGTTTCTTCCAGTTCAGCGTTTCTCATGATGTACTCTGCATAGAAGTTGAATAAGCAGGGTGACAATATACAGCCTTGATGTACTCCTTTTCCTATTTGAAACCAGTCTGTTGTTCCATGTCCAGTTCTAACTGTTGCTTCCTGACCTGCATACAGATTTCTTGAGAAAGGAAGTTAGCATCTTTTAGCTACTTATGTATACTAGGTATTGTGTTATTTATGAAAAATAAGTACATGTCCATAACATTTTACAGAAACTCTTTGGAGAAAAATATGTTATAGAATTAATATATATATTTATTTATTTATTTTAGAATACAAATACATTCATTTCTCTTTTCACTACAGAATGTTTCAAAAAGTTATGATAATTCCCACTAGACAGGATTGGAAAACATGACTATTGACTTCACACAAGTTTTAATCTATTTTATAGATGAGGAAACTGAGGTTTAAAAATATAAATTACCCAGACTGACAATTATTAGTCAGATATAATTGCCTAAAATCACTGCATTAATACTTAGCAGGAAATATTCAATTCAATAAAGATTTATCCAGTGGAGATTCAAACTCATGCCTGCCATATTTCATAGGCCATACTTTTCCACCACCCCAGGATATACCAATTTTTACAAAATACTCTCTCCATAAGATTTGATATTGAAAATGTCATACAGCATATTGCCACTTACTAAAATAAAAAAATTTTTATCCAAAAATATTTGCTTTTAATTTAGGAATTGTATTTTTCAACTTTTCATCCCATAAGATGTATATAAATAAAAGTGAGACACTGATGCAAATCTCACCTGCTCAGTTATGCTTAAATAATATAAGCAGCAAGAGGATACAAAAAAGGACTTTATAAGTTAACTAATATGTTTTAATGAAAGTCCTAAGAAAATTCTAACTCCAGAGGGGAGGAAGTTGCTCTCCTAAGATATGAGTTATCCATAAGATGTTGCTTTATAAGAGAGCTATCATGTAGCAATTAAGTGTAGCAATTAAATGGCATTAAAAACTGAAATTTATAATCCTTAACAAGTTTTCAAAAGCGGTCTGAATTTATTTGCCCGCTGTGATTTTCTTTAATTACTGAATCCAGCCTCATTCCCCAAAGTCTTTCCATATAGAACAATTTTTATAATGGGTAAACTTCATGATTTACTGAATCATCAAGTACTTTTCTTTATTTCTGATGAAGTCATTTAAAATGTTCTAATACCCAGGAGTCACCTTCCTGAAACATTTGAGAGGAGGGGGGGAACTCTCCCCAAATATAAAGGTTTGAGAAAGTAACCTGATATAATAGGAGCTTGACTTCTTGGCTCCTGATTTTAATACTGTTTCCCTTTATTATACACTAAGATGGCTTCATACAATATAATTAGCGCTTTTAGTCACACACTTGTTTCAGATTAAAGGGCAAACAAAATGAAATGTTTGGAATGAGTATGTTTTAAACTAATAAAGTTACTTTATCCTCCTCTTTGACTAAAGAAGCTCAAAGCAAAACTAAAGTAAATAAACTAGCAATTATTATCCAATTATCTACAAATATATGTATGATTTAGCTCTATTTGTAAGGATGCCAACAATGAGAAAGTTGAGAGATTCACAATTATCTGACAAAACCCCCATTCTCTCTTCATTCCTCCTCCTCTCAGATTTCAAAAGATCAAATTAGCACTACTGAATAAATTATCTTAATACTATACTACTGCTTCTAAGGAAGAAATTTTGTGTTACCATTTAAGCATAAAGTTTGTTTTCACCATCTAAACAGTAGAGAGGGATCTAAGGAGATCCAAAGGAATATAACATGCAGCTTGTGCTTATCACTGTATGGTTTGACTTTTCCAGAGTTAAACCCTACACAAAGTGATGACTTCTGCAAGGCTCAGTTGAGATAGCAGTCCTGGCAAACACCTTGGTTTCAGCCTGGTGAGACCCTGGATAAGAATCCAACTAATTTTCACTGGGATTACCCACTCATAGGAACCATGAGATAATAAATTTGTTTTGTTTACCACTGCTGCATGCTGAGTTGCTTCAGTCATGTCTGACTCTTTGTGACCCCATGGACTGGAGCCTGCTGGGTCTCTCTGTCCATAGGATTTTCCAGGCCAGAATACTAGAATGGGTTGCTATTTCCTTCTCCAGGGGATCTTTCCAACCCAGGGATCAAACCACATCTGTCTCCTGCATTGGCAGGTGTTCTTTACCACTAGCGCCACTTTGCCACCTGGTAGACCTGTGGCAATTTGTTATATAGCAATAGACAAATACAATTTACCATGCTCATTCATTAGATGATTCAGGATTACAAAGATGTTAATTCTTGTTAGTCTACATAGATAGACAGATATACAGTCATTTATGACACAGTTGACCTTGAAATGAAGTGGGAAAATGATTGCTTCAGTAATTTTAAGAAGTCTATAGGATATCCATGTGGGAAAAATGTATCTTGACCTTTATCTCACAACATACTCAGAAGTCAATTTCAGGTGGCTTGTTCATTTAAAAGTAAATTAAAAAACAAAAACAAAAAAATAAAGCCCCTATGCAATATCATGACCTTGAGGTTTGGCAATTAGTTCTTAAACAGAATAAAAAGTCACTAACCACAAAGGAAAAGCCCAATTAATGTTTTTTACTTTTATTAAAATAAAAATAACATAACTCAAATAAGCCATTAAGTGAAAAGCATGCCACAGAATGGAAGAAGATATTCACAATACATTTATCTGACCAATGATGAGCATCTAGACTGTATAAGAATCTTATAAATCAATTTTTAAAAATCAAGACTCATTAAAAATATAGTTAAGTGTCTTAAATAGGTACTTCACAATACAGGAATTTCAAACGGTCAATAAACATATGAAAGGTTTTCAATGTCCACATCTATCAAGAAAATGCATATTAAAATGCACAAATACCATTACACATCAACCAGAATGGCTAAAATAAAAAGACTAATACTATCTGTACAAAAAAGATCCTCACGACCAAGATAATCACGATGATGTGATCACTCACCTAGGGCCAGACATCCTGGAATGGGAAGTCAAGTGGGCCTTAGAAAGCATCACTACAAACAAAGATAATGGAGGTGATGGAATTCCAGTTGAGCTATGTCAAATACTGAAAGATGATGTTGTGAAAGTGCTGCACTCAATATACCAGCAAATTTGGAAAACTCAGCAGTGGCCAAAGGACTGAAAAAGATCAGTTTTCTTTCCAATCCCAAAGAAAGGCAGTGCCAAAGAATGCTCAAACTACTGCACAGTTGCACTTATCTCACATGCTAGTAAAGCAATGCTCAAAATTCTCCAAGCCAGGCTTCAGCAATACGTGAACCGTGAACTTCCAGATGTTCAAGCTTGTTTTAGAAAAGGCAGAGGAACCAGAGATCAAATTGCCAACATCCGCTGGATCATCAAAAAAGTAAGAGAGTTCCAGAAAAAACATCTATTTCTGCTTTATTGACTATATCAAAGCTTTTGACTGTGTGGATCACAATAAACTGTAGAAAATTCTGAAAGAGACAGGAATACCAGACCACCTGACCTGCTTCTTGAAAAACCTCTATGCAAGTCAGGAAGCAACAGTTAGAACTGGATATGGAACAGACTGTTTCCAAATAGGAAAAAGAGTACATCAAGGCTGTATATTGTCACCTTGCTTATTCAACTTATATAAAGAGTACATCATGAGAAATGCTGGACTGGAAGAAGCACAAGCTGCAATCAAGATTGCCGGGAGAAATATCAGTAACTTCAGATATGCAGATGACACTACCCTTATGGCAGAAAGTGAAGAGGAACTAAAAAGCCTCTTGACGAAAGTGAAAGTGGAGAGTGAAAAAGTTGGCTTAAAGCTCAACATTCAGAAAATGAAAATCATGGCATTGGGTCGCATCACTTCATGGGAAATAGATGCGGAAACAGTGGAAACAGTGTCAGACTATCTTTTTGGGCTCAAAAATTATTGCAGATGGTGACTGAAGCCATGAAATTAAAAGACACTTACTGCTTGGAAGAAAAGTTATGACCAACCTAGATAGCATATTCAAAAGCAGAGACATTACTTTGCCAACAAAGGTCTGTTTAGTCAAGGCTATGGTTTTTCCAGTGGTCATGTATGTATGTGAGAGTTGGACTGTGATGAAAGCTGAGCACCAAAGAAATGATGCTTTTGAACTGTGGTGTTGGAGAAGATGCTTGAGAGTTCCTTGGACTGCAAGGAGATCCCACGAATCAATTCTAAAGGAGATCAGCCCTGGGTGTTCATTGGAAGGAATGATGCTAAAGCTGAAACTCCAGTACTTTGGCCACCTCATGTGAAGAGCTGACTCATTGAAAAAGACTCTGATGCTGGGAGGGATTGGGGGCAGGAGGAGAAAGGGACGACAGAGGATGAGATGGCTGGATGGCATCACCAACTAGATGGACGTGAGTTTGAGTGAACTCCAGGAGATGGTGATGGATAGGGAGGCCTGGCATGCTGTGATTCATGGGGTCGTAAAGAGTTGGACACTACTGAGTGACTGAACTGAACTCAACTGAATACTACCAAATGTTGGCTAAATGAGGAACAATTTAAAAATCAGCTCTTAAACATTTCTGGTATATATAAATTTGATTAAAAAGAACTTTAGAAACTGGCAATATTTTTTTTAAAAACTTAATGCATCATCTTTGAAGACCTAGGACATTCCTTGGTATGTATCCATTGGAAATGTATTCATATGTGTGATAAAATATATGTACAAAGAATGTTCATAGCAGCACTACTACTAATTGCCAAATGAAATGATTTTTTTTCATCAGTGGAAATGAATGAGTGAGTGAGTGAGTGAGTGAAGTCGCTCAGTCGTCTCGGACTCTTTGCGACCCCGTGGACTATAGCCCACTATGCTCCTCTGTCCATGGGATTTTCCAGGCAAGAGTACTGGAGTGGGTTGCCATTTCCTTCATCCAGAGGATCTTCCTGACCCAGGGATCGAACCCAGGTCTCCCACATTGTAACCAAGACGCTTTACTGTCTGAGCCACCAGGGAAGTCCAATGAATGAACCTTCCTCAACAAAATGTCATAGTTGAATCTCACAAATCATTTTGAGTAGAATAACCTTGATAGAGTCTTCTCTTGTGTTGTTGGAAGAGGGTGTTTGCTATGACCAGTGCATTTTCTTGGCAAAACTCTTTTAGTCTTTGCCCTGCTTCATTCCATATTCCAAGGCCAAATTTGCTTGTTATTCCAGGTGTTTCCTGACTTCCTACTTTTGCATTCCAGTCCCCTGTAATGAAAAGGATATCATTTTGGGGTGGTCTTGTAGGTCTTGTAAGTCTTCATAGAACTGTTCAACTTCAGTTTCTTCAGCATTACTGGTTGGGGCATAGACTTGGATTACTGTGATATTGAATGGTTTGCCTTGGAAACTAACAGAGATCATTCTGTCATTTTTGGTATTGCATCCAAGTGTTGCATTTCAGACTCTTTTGTTGACCATGATGGCTACTGCATTTCTTCTAAGGGATTCCTGCCCGCAGCAGTAGAAATAATGGTCATCTGAGATAAATTCACCCATTCCTGTCCATTTTAGTTTGCTCATTTCTACAATGTTGACATTCACTCTTGCCATCTCCTGTTTGACCACTTCCAATTTGCTTTGATTCATGGACCTGACATTCCAGGTTCCTATGCAGTATTGCTCTTTACAACATCAGACCTTGCTTCTATCACCAGTCATATCCACAACTGGGTATTGTTTTTGCTTTGGCTCCATCCCTTCATTCTTTCTGGAGTTATTACTCCACTGATCTCCAGTAGCATATTGGGCACCTACTGACCAGTCCATTTTGAAAGAGATCAGCCCTGGGATTTCTTTGGAAGGGATGATGCTAAAGCTAAAACTCTAATATTTTGGACACCTCATGTGAAGAGCTGAGTCACTGGAAAAGACTCTGATGCTGGGAGGGATTGGGGGCAGGAGGAGAAGGGGACGACAGAGGATGAGATGGCTGAATGGCATCACTGACTCGATGGATGTGATTCTGGGTGAACTCAGGGAGTTAGTGATGGACAGGGAGGCCTGGTGTGCTGTGATTCATGGGGTTGCAAAGAGTCAGACATGACTGAGCAACTGAACTGAACCTTGATAGAAATGTGGACATACTTGCTTTTATTTATATAAATTGAAAAAATAACAGACAATACTAGTTTATGATTATTTTCCTGGACTGAACGTTTGCGTCCTTTCAAAATTCATATATTGAAACTCTCTTTAGTGTTAGATGAGGTCATGGAGACTGCCATCATGAATGAGATTAGCACCCTTACAGGAGTCACAAGAGAACTTGCCAATCTCTACTCTCAATCATATGAGGATACAATGAGAATACAGCAGTCTGCAAACCAGAAGAGGATTCTAGAACTAAACTATGCAGGCACCCTCAGCTCAGTGTTAACAGTCTCCAGAACTGTAAGAAATAAATTTCTGTTGTTTACAAACTATCCAGTTTATAGTACTTTGTTATAGCATCCTGAGTGGACTAGGATAGTGGTAGATAATAATCGTTACTTTTCAGAAGGTTAATGGCTGGATAGGCACACAGAGCATGCTTCCAGCATATTGATAATATTCCATTTCTTGATTACATGGTTTTTTCACTTTGCAGAAAGTTATGAAGCTGTATATTTCTGATTTTGCACTTCTCTGTATGTTACACTTCAGTAAAATATTTATCAAATAATAATTCAAAGAAACATGATTGTTTTAAATAAGTTATGGTTCTTCAATGTGACTTCATCTCCCCTTATTAAGTAGCAGGATTTCCTTGTCCAGGGCCCCCATAGAGTTATACATATGCACACACATACACATACCTGAAAAATAATGTTACAGTGAAGATATACTTGTGAAGGCTCACATATGAACATTAATCTTTAAAGATCACTATTGTTATATACCCTAGATATTCAATGTATTATCTGTAGTTTCTTTGCTGTAAAATATCTAATCTTTATACAATTGTGTTAAGAGTATTTGAAACTGACCTAAGCAAAACGGGAAACCTCTATCTATTGATCATATCCTTGAAGCTGGTAAAAGTTATCATGAGAATAACTTGTTATTTTGCAATGTGTGATAATTGGCTTCTAAAATGTCCCCCAGTAACCTCTGCTTCCTAGTATTTACAACTATGTGTATTCCCTTTCCCTTGAGTGTAGGCTGTATCTAGTGACTTGCTTGTCATGAATAGAATACTGCTATAATGAGATGTCACGTTCAAGATTCTCTTATAAAAAGACTGCCTTTTGTTTCCCTCATATGTGCTCTCTCACCTTATCACTTGGTTCATTCTGATGAAGCCATCTGCTGTGTTGCAAGTTGCCTTTTGGAGACACATACATGATAAGGAACTGAAGGTGGACCCTTTAACAACCAGCCCAACAAACTGAGAGGTAGTGAATCCTGCCCAAAATCATGTGAGAAAGTTTGAAAGCAAATTCTTCCCTCTGTAAGACTTCAGATAGACTGCAGCTCCAGTTAACAACCTGAGTCTTGGGACAGATCCTCAACCAGAGAACAAACCCAGGCTATGACAGATTCCTGACCTACAGGAAATAAGAGATGATAAATATTGCTGCATAAGCCACTAAATTTGACAGTAATTTGTTACACAGAAAGAGATAAATAGGCAATATACCAAAGTATACATTTTTTATTCTATTCTTTATAATTTCTATTTCTAAATTAAAAAATTTAAGATAATTCTATGATTATGTATAATTATAATTACATATTTTGATTATATATAATGAAATATAATTGTATTATATAATATATACTTCTACATATTCATATAATAATTTGATTTCTTCTTTTTATTAAAAAATAACCACATATAATCTTAATTCAGTTATATTTCAAAGCTATCTGATGCCTTCTTTCATCAGTTTAACACCCAAAGACTAGTCAACTATTTGTAAGTATATTTAAACTAATTTTTTTAGATAGTTATAAGTGGGTTGGATGCATATTTTGTTAAACCAAACACAAAGAAACAAATCCACAGAAACATATCCAGTTGGTTACGATAAAAATGACCAAGGAAACTGATCTGGCAATATGTAGGACTAGACTTAGTAAGGATTTATATGTTATTTTATATTATTTTATTTTAAGATTATATGTTACTTTACTGGCCATTTATCATCATCTGTCAGCTCCATACTTCTCTCCCACAGCTAACTAAATTAACTATCTGGCCTATTTTTTACAGGCTTATTTAATTTAGATTTTTTTTTTCATTGTCTATTTACTCACACTAGTACATTTTATACACCTATTTCCTAGTTCTGGTTTTGGAAAATATAGTCACTTCAACTAAGGAAAGGTCAAATGAAATTTTAAGTTTCTCTTCTTGAATTGTTTGTAGTCTCATTTGTTTAAAAAAAAAACTACAGTTGTCCCCTCCAAAATAAGAGGGAACTCACACTGGTTGCCTGAAACCCAGCTAGTACAAAAGCCTTTGCTGTTTTTTTCCTGCACATACTGATAGGTGGGCAGCATATGCAGTGTAGATATGCTGGAGAAAGTCATATCTCAGGCAGGATGAAGTGGAATAATGTGGGATTTCATCTCTACTCAGAAAGCACATGATTTAAGATTTATAAATTGCTTATTCCTCAAATTTTTCACTTAATATTTTTGTACCACAATTCACCATGAGTAACTGAAACCACAGAAAGCAAAACTTTGGATAAGGGTGTTCTACTGTACATGGGTATTTCCATTTATTTTCCCTTAATTCCTGTAAATTAGAGAAAATTATGAATAGAAAAATAAACAGATAAAGAAAATGAAGCACAGAAAAGTTCAAACTTAGAGATGTAGTAAGAACAAGATTTTTTTTTTAATAATCAAATCTGACTTCTTAATTTATACTGATTTTTTTTTTTCCCCTAGTTAAGTAACTCTTACTGGATTAGGCTAATACCAAAATAAACTATAACCATATATCAATTATATAAATTCACAGGAAAGCTATGCCTATAACTAGATATGTATCAGTAAATCTAGGCAGATAGAACATATTTTGAATCTACTGTAATTATCTAAATATTTAGCAATACTTAATCTTTAAGATATTTTTATGGGGCTGAGAAAGGATGCATAATTTCTTATTCAGAGGAAATGTCACTTGCTATTCTTTTTTTTAAGCTTTTCTTAAAAAATATAAACCATTTTTAAAGTTTTTATTGAATTTGTTAAAATACTATTTCTGTTTCATGTTTTGGTTTTTTGGCCACAAGGGGTATGGGAATCTAACTCCCAGACCAGGGATTGAACTTGTACCTCTTGCAATGGAGGCAAAATGTAAACCATTGGATCACCACTGAAGTCCCTCACCTGCTAGTCTTTGAAAATATACAGTTTGAGAACCTAAAATCAGAATCATGCATAACTTTCAGTAAGAATGTAAAATTATCAAGAGTTTAGTTTTTTTTCCTGAAATTATTTCCCCATCCTCACCTACCCTATGATAGTTAATCCAGTTTTCAAACAAAAAGCACACAGTACATAACAAAGAGAAGTATTTTCCCAGGTTTAACATTCTAGCATACTTGTGTACATTTAGAATTTGTTCAGTTGTTAATGTTAAAAGCTTATTTTGTCATGCACATATTACATATAGTTGATAAAAACCTCAACTATCAAAGATTTCTACAATTAGGAAAATAGGAAAGAGGTTTTATTTTGAATATTTAACAAATGAACATGTCTATATAGAGTCAGGCAATCTTCCTCTCTTTCACCAATAGAAAAGTAATTTACAAGGCTAGCAAAGACTTGTACCTGCCCAGGTTTCATATAGCATTCTGTGGTTTGCTACCAGAGATTTAAGGGAATTATTGTATTTTGCAAGAATAGAAACATAATTGTTAAAATCAAGCAATGACAAGTGTGACATAGTTCCCATCATATTCTGTTAGACTATGTTCTCTGTACTAAGTTACTTCAGGCATGCCCAACTCTTTGTGACACTATGGACTATATATTCTCTGGGTGGAATGCTAACTACTGAACACACGTTGTACCTTTTTTTTGTTTTTGCAATTTGAAGGCATGATTAGCCTCATGCTGTTGCTAAGTTGCTTCAGTCGTGTCCGACTCTGTGCAACCCCATAGAAAGCAGCCCACCAGGTTCCCCCATCCCTGGGATTCTCCAGGCAAGAACACTGGAGTGGGTTGCCATTTCCTTGTTCAATGCATGAAAGTGAAAAGTGAAAGTGAAGTCACTCAGTCATCAACCCTTATTTGTAACTTTCTCAAAATACCATTTTCTTGAGGTCAATACTGCAGTTTCAATTTTTTTTAGGGTATATTTGTAATATTGAAATTGCAACAATGACCAATTCAGATTGCAGTCCAGCAGTTGCTATCTAAAACATTTTTCTGGATATGAAGAATTCATATTTTACATCACCAAGGGAAACACTGTTCAGAAACACTGACAGGATGGTTTCTGTCACTTATGCTCTAACTTGAGTGACTTTGCAACATAAGAGGGGCCTGCAAAGGTGTTTGCTAGTCTATGTAGCCAGTCACAGAAGGATTACATTCATTTTATGTCTGAGATACAATGCTAAAATAGTGTGACATGGCTGGTTTAGAAAACAGCAATAAACAGGGTTTTGGGTGGGGACGCTGCAACTGGAGGTGAAAAACAGAGGTTAGAGAACAATATGTATAATTTGACCCCATTTTGGACTACTAATAAATTTCTAGAGGCATATATTTGCATATATCTACATAAAAATGTTCAAAAGAACATGTATTAGTTATCTGTGGGTGGTACAACAACTGATGATTTTGTTCTTTTTTACTATTATTTCTAATGTTTCTATTATAAATATGTTTTGTGCTGGGTTAAGTGGCTCAGTCATGCCCAGCTCTCTTTGACTCCAGGCTCCTCTGTCCATGGGATTCTCCAGATAAGAATACTGGAGTGGATTGCCATTTCTTTCTCCAGGGGATCTTCCCAACCCAGGGATCAAACCTGGGTCTCCTGCATTGCAGGTGGAATCTTTACCACTGTGCCACCAGGGAAGCCCAAAATGTAATACTTTTTAAAATCTGTGTAATTAAGAAATTGTTTAAGTAACCATGAAATAAGCATGATTTTTTTTCCAATGTGAAAAATATTGTAGTAGGTGTTAGCATTACACTGGTAAGTATGATAAATATGGTGCCTATCAGGAAGAGCTTTTCTTTTGATAGAGATCATAGAGAATCAACAAAGAAGTTGTAATTGCTAAGTCACTTCAGTCGTGTCTGACTCTGTGACCCCATAGACTGCAGCCCACCAGGCTCCCCCGTCCCTGGGATCCTCCAGGCAAGAACACTGGAGTGCGTTGCCATTTCCTTCTCCAATGCATGAAAAGTGAAAGTGAAGTCGCTCAGTCATGTCTGACTTAGCGACCCCATGGACTGCAGCCTTCCAGGCTCCTCCATCCATGGGATTTTCCAGGCAAGAGTACTGGAGTGGGTTGCCATCAGTTCTAATAACAAATAGTAAATGCAGTGATAAGTTAGACATAGGGTTTTATGAAAGTTTATATCAAAGGTGTCTAACATAAACCAAGAGCTAATGCATGGCAAAAGAAAAGAAATAATTGTAATTTACATGAAATTCTTAAAAAGATGTCATTTTTTATCATATTTTACTTTTTCTAAAATATAAAGCGTACTCATATTGTTTTAACTTTTTATTCACTTAATCCTAAGGGTGAAAAAGCTAAGGTACTATTTGCCCCTTCCACAACCTCCCAAATCTGGGGTATTTTTCCATTAAAATCAATGGATGGACTATTCATATTTTAAAAGGCCTAATTCTATCATTGTACAGGAGACAGAGATCAAGAGCATTCCCATGGAAAAGAAATGCAAAAAAGCAAAATGGCTGTCTGGGGAGGACTTACAAATAGCTGTGAAAAGAAGAGAGGCAAAAAGCAAAGGAGAAAAGGAAAGATATAAGCATCTGATACAGAATTCCAAAGAATAGCAAAAAGAGATAAGAAAGCCTTCTTCAGTGATCAATGCAAAGAAATAGAGGAAAACAACAGAATGGAAAGGACTAGAGATCTCTTCAAGAAAATTAAAGATACCAAGGGAATATTTCATGTAAAGATGGGCTTGATAAAGGACAGAAATGGTCTGGACCTAACAGAAGCAGAAGATATTAAGAAGTGATGGCAAGAATACACAGAAGAACTGTAAAAAAAAGATCTTCACGACCCGGATAATCATGATGGTGTGATCACTCAACTAGAGCCAGACATCCTGGAATGTGAAGAGTAGTGGGCCTTAGAAAACATCACTATGAACAAAGCTAGTGAAGGTGATGGAATTCCAGTAGAGCTATTTCAAATCCTGAAAGATGATGCTGTGAAAGTGCTGCTCTCAATAGGCCAGCAAATTTGGAAAACTCAGCAGTGGCCACAGGACTGGAAAAGGTCAGTTTTCATTCCAATCCCAAAGAAAGGCAATGCCAAAGAATGTTCAAACTACCGCACAATTGCACTCATCTCACATGCTAGTAAAGCAATGCTCAAAATTCTCCAAGCCAGGCTTCAGCAATATGTGAACCGTGAACTTCCAGATGTTCAAGCTTGTTTTAGAAAAGGCAGAGGAACCAGAGATCAAATTGCCAACATCCTCTGGATCATGGAAAAAGCAAGATAGTTCCAGAAAAACATCTATTTCTGCTTTATTGACTATGCCAAAGCCTTTGACTGTGTGAAACAAAATAAACTATGGAAAATTCTGAGAGAGATGGGAATGCAAGACCACCTGACCTGCCTCTTGAGAAATCTGTATGCAGGTCAGGAAGCAACAGTTAGAACTGGACATGGAACAACAGACTGGTTCCAAATAGTAAAAAGAGTACGTCAAGGCTGTATATTGTCACCCTGCTTATTTAACTTATATGCAGAGTACATCATGAGAAACGCTGGACTGGAAGAAACACAGGCTTGAATCAAGATTGCCAGGAGAAATATCAATAACCTCAGATATGGAGATGACACCACCCTTATGGCAGAAAGTGAAGAGGAACTAAAAAGCATGGGGATGATCCAGAGAGATGATATGGGGTGGGAGGTGGGAGGGGGGTTCATGTTTGGGAACTTATGTACTCCGGTGGTGGATTCATGTCAATGTATGGCAAAACCAATACAGTATTGTAAAGTAAAATAAAGCAAAAATAAAAATTAATAGTAATAAAAAAAAGTGAAAGAGGAGAGTGAAAAAGTTGGCTTAAAGCTCAACATTCAGAAAACGAAGATCATGGTATCTGGTCCCATCACTTCATGGGAAATAGATGGGGAAACAGTGTCAGACTTATTTTGAGGGGCTCCAAAATCACTGCAGATGGTGATTGCAGCCATGAAATTAAAAGACGCTTACTCCTTGGAAGAAAAGTTATGATCAACCTAGACAGCATATTCAAAAACAGAGACATTACTTTGCTGACTAAGGTCCATCTAGTCAAGGCTATGGTTTTTCCGGTGGTCGTGTATAGATGTGAGAGTTGGACTGTGAAGAAGACTGAGCACCAAAGAATTCATGCTTTTGAACTGTGGTGTTGGAGAAGACTCTTGAGAGTCCCTTGGACTGCAAGGAGATCCAACCAGTCCATTCTGAAGGAGATCAACCCTGGGATTTCTTTGGAAGGAATGATGCTAACGCTAAAGCGCCAGTACTTTGGCCACCTCATGCAAAGAGTTGACTCACTGTAAAAGACTCTGATGCTGGGAGGGATTGGGGGCAGGAGGAAAAGGGGACGACCGAGGATGAGATGGCTGGATGGCATCACTGACTCGATGGATGTGAATCTGAGTGAACTCCGAAGTTGGTGATGGACAGGGCGGCCTGGTGTGCTGTGATTCATGGGGTTGCAAAGAGTCAGACACAACTGAGCGACTGAACTGAACTGCATCCTATCATTGAACTTCCCTGGTGGCTCAGATGATAAAGTATCTGCCTACAATGCAGGAGACCTGGGTTCAATCCCTGGGTCAGCAAGATTACCTGGAGAAGGAAATGGCAACCCACTCCAGTATTCTTGCCTGGAAAATCCCATGGACGGAGGAGCCTGGTAGGCTACAGTCCATGGGGGTCACAAGAGATGCAGACGACTGAGCAACTTCACTTTCACTTTCAATCCTATCATTGCTCTTTGATAGTCTTTTTTTGGTTCAAAAACCAAGTTGAGAAAACCTAATAGATTAGGAATATTCAATAACAATATCATCAACAAAAGAACTTCGCCATCATCTAGAAAGAAAATGAGGCAATTATATCACCAGGAGCAGTCTACAGTTTACTCAAAAATACTCTTTGAGGTGAATATGTTCCACACTGGCTTTTCATCAATCATTTTAAGTATTTCCTTTCCGAGCTGCAGGTGGTATTGATAGTGGTTTGCTTACATTTTTGTTTACATTCTCTGTATCTGTGTACACATTTTGGGACAAGACATGATGTTGTAACATATACTACTAAACATTTGTTTCCATGTTAAGTTTGGTAGTTTTTCTTGACACAAAATCGTGTTTATTACCTTTTCCCATTATGCTCAGTTTAAATTCCTCTGCCTGCTATTCTATGAAAACAGGCTATAAATATTAAAGCAGGGACAATAGTGTGACTAATTTAGCATATATGCATAAACACACGTATCCACATATATATTATTCTGACAAATATATTCCCTAGGCATGTGCATGCTCAGTCACTTCAATCATGTCTGACTGTTTGCTGCCTCATGGACTGTAGTCTGCCAGACTCCTCTGTCCATGGAATTCTCCAGGCAGGAATACTGGAGTGGGTTGCCATGCCCTCCTCCACATGACCTTCCCGACCCAGCGATTGATTCCACATCTCCTGCATTGCAGGCAGATTCTTTACCACTGAGCCACGGAGGAAGCCCACATTCCTTATAGATATGTGTTAAAAGATAAACTGAAGCAATTAAATTTTTAAAGAGTTTATGGTATTTGAGCAAATATCACTTTAAACTGAGCAGTAAATGTATACAAAAGATGGCTAGGAGTCCTTCCAACATAGGAGCTACAGGAAAGGCCTACAGACATGAAAGCAAAGCCAGACAACTACTTGATTTGCTAGAGCTCAAACAGTTGCCTTATTTGGGAAAGCCTAAATGGGCCATTTGTAACTGGTTGTTTTTAACTTCTTTAATTTCTTAACTTTGAGATGTTTACAGGAAAAGACTGCTTCCGGTTTGTTTGCTTATGTAGATTGCCACGGCTTTAGAACAGCCTCAGTAGATAGGCCCCTTGTTTAATCACTTTAACATATGTAATTTGTATTTCTGCATTTTCCTTTGAATGCTAACTCATACATTGGGTGTATTATTTCACTCAAGGTTGCTTAGTAGGAAAGTCTGGATTGTAATTACCCCATTCTGCCTTTCTGTTCTCTTAGGGAAATTCAGGATTCTAAAAGTCAATGCCTATGAAAATGAGACATTAACATTTTAAATGAAGAAACAAACTCAGGAAATACAAATCACAATTCTGATGTCAACATTAACTTATGCAAGTGGCCCATCTGCAATGATCACACTTGATTTTTCTGTTTATAAAACACAGATATCTTAACCTTAAGCATGGCATCATCCATATGTGTTTCCATCTTTAGTCTTTTGAATATATACCAGCCAAGCAAGACAAATAATACTATTTATATTACCTACAGATCCCTGAAAGAACTGAACAGATAGCCTACTGTGTTACCAGATGCACTGTAGAACTACAAAATTAAAGGAACAGATGCTCTTTGTTAACCTTATTTTCTGAAAAAAAAAAAAAATAATAAATAAATAAATAAATAAAGTTTTAAAACCAGAGATTAGAATAAAACTCAGAAGCCGATCTTCTCCAAACATTGGCAATTTTAAAGGAGAGGGATAACTCAAAGAACTCACTAAAATCATAAAGCTAACAATGAAAAAATAACATTTGCTAACAAAGAAGACAGACATCAGTCACCAAAGGATGAATTTTGAGAAAATAACTTTAATGCATGGTGGTAAATACAAAATATGTAAAAAAAGAACAGGAATAAAAGTTATCATCTATGCAATCTCAAAAATAACTTTAAATTACTGAAGAACAAACTATTATATGTTTAGAAAAAAGAATAAAAATTGTTCAATTCAGTTACGGTAAAATACCTAATTTCAAGGATGTAGCCATCTAAAGATTTTTAATACATATAAATACAAAAATGGTGTTTCACATGTACTGACCCATGTGCTGCCTTTTCAGTAAGAATGAGAAACTATTAGGGAGATTGAGGAAAAATGAGGAGTTTTTCAAACTCACTGATATTGTACCAGATAAACCACAAACAACAAAAATAACAAAAAAACAAAACCTTAAATTGTCCTTGTCTTCTTAGAAAGGTTAAAAAATAAAAGGTGTGCACACACACAAGAAGTGACGTAAAACTGATAAAATATGATCAACAGAATTACTCTTAATTCCTTGGTTGAACAGCACGTTAAGCAAGGTGCTACATACAATTGTAGGGTACACAGGATCTCTGCATAACTTCTCACAGCCCAAAGGAAACAGATCCAGACATATAAATAAATAATTCATAATACATACAATTTATCCTGAAATAATTTATTAAAACTAACATCTTTGGAGGACAGACGTTGGTGGAGTAAGATGAGTAGATCACCAGCTTCTCCACAAATATATCAGTAATTCATAAAGATATGGAACAACTCCTACAAAGCAACCCCTAGGCGACAGCAGAAGACCCCAGGCCTCCAAGGGACAGGCTAAGCTCCCTGAAATGAGGTAGGAGAGAGGAGAGAGACACACAAGGAAAAAGACTTCTGGGCAGGAGCTTGTGCCCCAAAGGAGCCCTGAAACAGAAGTTCCTGTGCACAGGGAAACTCCCTCTCAGGCAGGCCCAAAGGGGACCTGTGAAGTCTCAGAAAACCAGGCAAAGCAGGGGCTTGGAGGGCAGTAAACAGAGAAAAAGGGCTTCCCTGGTGCCTCAGAGGATGAAGTGTCTGCCTGCAATGCAGGAGACCTGGGTTTGATCCCTGGGTTGCGAAGATCCCCTGGAGAAGGAAATGGCAACCCACTCCAGTAGTCTTGCCCGGAGAATCCCATGGACAGAGGAGCCTGGCAGGCTACAGTCCACGGGGTAGCAAAGTGTTGGACATGACTGAGTGACTTCACTTCACTTCAGACAGAGAAAGCGGCACTTCTCAGGCCATTAAGAGCTCATGGACTGTGGCCCCAAACAGACGGCAGATTGGGGAATGGAGAGTGGCGTGGCATACAAACCCAGCCAGCGCACACAATCCTTGCAGCACAGAGGGCAGGCCTAGGTAGCGATATGTGCCTCAGCAGACAAGCACAGCCTGTGCAAAGGGCGGGACCAGGGTGCCGATACAGGGGAGGCATACAAACTTGGGCAGTGCACACAACCATCCTGGCTCAATGGAAAAAAGAACAAATAACCACAGAGAGAAAGAGTGTAGGCAGCAAGACTAATCAAGTGCACATAAATCCCACGACACAGAGGGCAGGAACAGGGAAATGAAACAAGTTTACAGTAACCTCACAAAGCAGAGGACAGTCCAGGAGCTGAAGCAAATGCACACAAGCCCGACACTCTGGGGGGCTGAGGGAAGCCCACACAAGTTGCCTGCAACCCTGAAGGTTGCGCAGAAGCACCTACCTAGCAAGTTTCAGCCAGCAGCGCAGGGCGGGACAGGGGAACAGAAGCACAAGCAATGATTCCAGGAACAAGTAAGGGCGCTGACAGCACTGCACTTATGCTGAGTGGGGCACTTTGAAGCAGCTGCGGAAATAGATGTGCCTAACACCATTGTCACCCTGCTTATTTAAGTTATATGCAGAGTACATCATGAGAAATGCTGGCTGGATGAAGCACAAGCTGGAATCAAGACTGCAGGGAGAAATGTCAATAACCTCAGATATGCAGATGACACCACCCTTATGACAGAAAGCGAAGAACTAAACAGCCTCTTGATGAAAGACGAGAGTGAAAAAGCTGGCTTGAAACTCAACATTCAGAAAACTAAGATCGTGGCATCCAGTCCCACCACTTCATGGCAAATAGATGGGGAAACAGTGGAAACAGTGGCTGACTTTATTTGGTTGGGGGGGGGGGGTGCTCCAAAATCACTGCAGATAGTGACTGCAGCCATGAAATTAAAAGACACTTGTTCCTTGGAAGAAAAGTTATGGCCAACCTAGACAGCGTATTAAACAGCAGAGACATTATTTTACCAACAAAGGTCCATCTAGTCAAAGCTATGGTTTTTCCAGTAGTCATGTATGGATGTGAGAGTTGGACCGTAAAGAAAGGTGAATACCAAAGAATTGACGCTTTTGAACTGTGATACTGGAGAGAACTCTTGAGAGTCCCTTGGACAGCAAGGAGATCCAACCAGTCCATCCTAAAGGACATCAGTCCTGAATATTCATTGGAAGGACTGATTGTTGAAGCTAAAACTCCAGTACTTTGGCCATCTGATGCAAAGAACTGATTCATTAGAAAAGACCCTGATGCTAGGAAAGATTAAAGGTGGGAGAAGGGGACGACAGAGAATGAGATGGTTGGATGGCATCACCAACTCAATGGACATGAGTTTGAGTAAGCTCTGGGAGTTGGTGATGGACAGGGAGGCCTGGCGTGCTGCAGTCCATAGGGTCACAAAGAGTCAGACACGACTGAGTGACTGAACTGATGAACAAGGTGGTAGGAGAAGAGGGAGAAGGGGAGACATATGGAGACAGTAACACAGAAATTTAAAAATCCATGTGTAAAACAGATAGCCAATGGGAATTTTCTGTACAATTCAGGGAACTCAAACAGAGGCTCTGTGACAGGCTGAAGGGTGATGTGGGGAGGGAGATGGGAGTGAGGTCTGGGAGGGAGGTGACATGGATGTACCCATGGCTGATTCTTGTTGATGTATGACAGAAAACCACAAAATTCTATAAAGCAATTATCCTTCAATTAAAAAATTTAAAGAAAAAAGACAACTAACATCTTCGATTTGTAGCTCAACTTGTTCATGAGAAAACAATGCACAATTATCCTCAGATTTTAGATTGCTCTCAGGAGTCTGTAGTCAAAATCCACACCAATCTCAAACTTCTTATATTGATTTATATCTAGGTTTATTTTTAAAAAGCAGTACAAGTGATTACTGAAATGAATTTTCTCTAATCCTGTTTAATGCTACTGACATGGTATCATTTTCTATTTATACAGTGTGCAGAAATATTAATATTTCCACAAATTGTTCCAGTCCAGAATTCTGAATTTACCTATGAAACTGATTAAAATTAAAATCTCTAGTGGAATTGTGAAATTTCTCTTTACTTCTAGAAATGCTGCTGCTGCTCCTGCTAAGTCGCTTTAGTCATGTCTGACTCTCTGCAACCCCAGAGACAGCAGCCCACCAGGCTCCCCCGTCCCTGGGATTCTCCAGGCAAGAACACTGGAGTGGGGTGCCATTTCGTTCTCCAATGAAAGTGAAAAGTGAAAGTGAAGTCGCTCAGTCGTGTCCGACTCTTTGCAACCCCATGGACTGTAGCCTACCAGGCTCCTCCGTCCATGGGATTTTCCAGGCAAGAGCACTGGAGTGGGGTGCCATTGCCTTCTCCATCTAGAAATCCTACACACTATATTCTCACTGTATACAACAATGACGGGGCAAAGAGCCTCATTATTCTGAAATACAGAACACCACCACCACAAAACCATTTCATAATCTTAGAATCAAAATACCCTCGGGGGTACAATAATGCATTCAAAATGGCAGGTATAAAATTTCCTACATATCCAGATATGCTGTAGCTCTAATAAACTTACTGTTTTATTATTATCTTATCTGTAGGTGTCTACTGCTCTCAATCCAATATTCTGTGGTGACTCAGCTACTCTGTGCTTCTGTTGTTTCCCCCTTCTCTTGCATTAGAACTTGTATTTTCTTTCAAAATTTATTTCTGCTTATTCAGGGCTTTTTTATCCAGTATTGTCATCCTGCTACTGCCTTTTATTTTTGTCCCTTGGCCTCTGTAATTACTTCTGTACCATTGCTGCATCTGACTTTTTATATCATTCACCAAAAACAACAGCAGCCTAAACTGAGAATTGGCAAATTACTCTATATGATGAAGAATATAAGTACTGGATGGTATAGATCTTTCATATTTCTCTATGTTATAAACTACTAATCATTCTCCAGGAATGACTTCGGAGAAGTGATCTTTGCTCCAATAACTTACGGATAGATTTGCAGTGTCACGAGGGACTAAAGGCTTTCCCCATGGCTAAGCAGGAAGGACTCTGCCTGCAATGCAGGAGACGCAGGAGATATGGGTTCAATCCCCAGGTCAGAAAGATCCCCTGGAAAAGGAAATGGCAACCTACACCAGTATTCTTGTTGGGAAAATCCCATGGACAGACGAGTCTTGCAGGATGCAGTTCATGGGGTCACAAAGAGTAGAACATGACTGAGCAACTGAGCACATGGGACTAAAGACAGCAATACATGCACTAGAAATTCCTTAGATGGGACCATAAAAATGCCGGCTACAGACAAGCTCTCCAGAAAGAAGACTGTAGCCAGAAGCCACCTCATGTGGCCTGCCCCAATACATTCACTTAATTAGGTCTCTCATGGACGTTTCTTTCATTCTACTGATCTGTCTTTGTATTGGGGAAGTAGTACCAAATGACTAACATTACAACTTTGAAATTCTTTAAATATCTGACAGTTGAAAATGTTTCCACATAGTCTTCATTTTCTAAATGTTTTTAACCACTTGGTTAATATTTGGTATTGTAAGAAAGTAATTTTAGAAGAAGTTTGTCCATTTCCAAAAGTTCTCCCTCAAAAATTAGGTTGGAGCTGCATTTTTAAAGGTTCAGTTCAGTTCAGTTCAGCCATTCAGTCATGTCTGACTCTTTGTGACCCCATGAATCGCAGCACGCCAGGCCTCCCTGTCCATCACCAACTCCCAGAGTTCACTCAAACTCACTTCCATCAAGTCGGTGATGCCATCCAGCCATCTAGCCATCTCATCCTCTGTTATCCCTTTCTCTTCCTGCCCCCAAAGATAAATAAGCATCTAAAATATCAAATCTTTCCACCAAGACACCATAATACACTGAAACAGATTCTGGTAATCCAGAAATTCCAGTATTTTTGTATTGGTAAATTAAAACTAAATGGGAAAATATTAAAGCAATACAGCTACATATCTACATAAGAAATATTTCATGATATTTTAGGATATCAAAATGATGTGAGAATTAAGAGTGATACTTATTACTCTTTAACATAGCTCAAAAATTGGAAATATAAATATTGTTTGAGTAATAACAAGAAGTATTTAGTAAGAATTTACTATGTCCTAGAGTTCCAAGTGGTTCTGATACATGGAGCATTTAATCCTAAGTGGGGATTTATCAACATCATTTATCATATGATGAAACATTTACAGAGAGGTTAAGCAACTTGCCTAATATAACCCAGCTATTAAGTAACTGAACCACAATTTTCCTCCAGACAGTTTAATCTAAAATATACTATTAAAATCATACTATATCTATAAAATATGAAAAGCATCAATTTAATCTAGCAGAAGCATTTCTTTGAGATATATATCAACCTTGATATATGTTAATGGGAACTTTAAAATGAATACACATTTTTGTGAGAATAAAAATCCATATCTATATATTAGTATTTCTTTATTTATATTACCCAAATCTCTATGATTGTCAAATACAGTATCAAAGCCAACCTACTAATTTGAGAACATATTTTTAATTTATTTGCCTAGATTTCAAAATATTTTAAAATATTAATCAATTCTTATTTCAAATATTATTCTTATTTTACATCTTAGTATTCTACTCTAATTTTAAATTTAGAACATATCATTCATTTATTTATTCACTCAAAAACTAGTTATTCAGTATCTACTATGTGCCAAGCACCATGACGATACAGTGAAGGAGAGATCTAGAGCCATAGCTTTGGTTTTCCCTGGAGTTTAGATTCTAACAGAAAATATGATAAACAGTTACAAACAATGTTATAATTGGCAGGCATGAGAAATACATGAATATATGAGAGTACCTAATTCATACGTACAGTTGAGAGTATCCTTCCTGAAGGAAATAAAAATAAGCAGATAACCAAGCTTGAGTAAAAATTGTTGTAGAGAGAGGATAGAGGATTCACACAGGATGACAAAGTGATTGAGTGTCTACAGATGGCAGGAATTGGTGAATAATTTTAAGAGGTTCTATCAGAGAACAATGGCCAAGCTCCTGGCTCCAGTATCAGGTAATTACTAATATTACCTTAAATATGCTTTCACACCCACCATCTCTACTAAATTAAGAACTTTGGGAGTGATACAAAGGTATTTTAGAGCTGAAAATATAAAGAATGTACTTAGTTTGTAAAGCATATAGAATGAAATTCTTTTTACCATCATTTCTACTTGATTTTAGGACAGATTGTCTAATTCTGTTGTTTAAAGTACAACATGTCTTCTTTCAATCAAGACTGTTATCTGGATTCACGCTTATGTTATATTTTCCCCTTTGAGATCTAATGTAGAAGCTCCTACTTGGCTGTCCTGACAGAAGCAATCTGTCTTCACTGCATCACGGCGGGCAGAACAATGTTGATCAACCATGTGAACACCTCTATCTTTACCAGCATGTGTAAATGCACAGTAATATCCAGTGTACTGGCCAAACAGATGCAGAAAGTCAATATGTCTCTTCAAAAGAGGGCTTCAGGCCTCTACCTTGTTTTGTCACTTTCCCTCTTGCTTTTTAATCCATATTACTATTTAGTAAGCCTTGATCATATATTTCATTTGAGATATAAAATTTACCTGACCACACTACAGTGCTATAAAGGGTCACAAGAATCTCTTTCTGATAGTCTAGCTCCATGTACCTCCACTAGTGAGAAGAACACTTTTGCAAGACTTGATTTATTTCCTTGACTATTAATTCCTGTCTTTACCTACTCAGATTTCTTCAGGCTCCAGACAAGCAGAATTATAAGCAGGGAAAAGCAGAATAGATAAATGACAGGAGGTTTATACTAAGAATAATCTGTGTAAAACAATATGTAATATCTAAGAAACCATCCTCCCCCCACCTTAATCTCCCCTTCTCTATACTTGAATTTGTTTCCTAGATTTTCAAGGGCAGTTTAGAAAAATGAAAATTAATCTCCCACATTTCCACACCCAGGAACTCTAGATATAAAGATTATTTTCACTTTAGTGATTAACAAAGGCAGCCTGGGTAGCACATTAGACACAGTCTTTGGAGGCAGACAGAAATACCTGAGCATGAACCCTGTCAGACCACTGGCTGTCAGAATGACTTTGGGAAAGTAATTCTAAATTATTTGTTTCCTTTCCTGTCAATAAAATGGTTATTTAAATCCTTTCCTCAAAAGTTTCCTTATGGGTGAAATGAGAGAATGTAAAGTTCCTGTCAAGTAGTGATCTCACAACAAAACTTTCCACCCTCAGGCTAGATTTCTTTATCAGAGGCTCAAGGGTATAGCTTTTACCTCTATTTGATCTCCTCAGTTTCTGTTGAGAATTTTATTTTAAACTGAAGGGCATTTTCTCTCTGCTTCACTTCTTAAGCAAATTCAATACATTTAAATTCTTTTGCTTGATCTTCCTATCTCGTCTTCTCCTAGAGAGAAGTAAATTTGACCTTCCCTCCAAGCTGCTTGTCACCTGTCCCTTTCTTCATCATTATATTAATGAATTCCTATTCTCAGTGATTTTGAATATAATTCTTTAAGTGATTTTCTAAAAATTATTTTTATAATATGTTGCGCTAAACATATTATGGGTTTCCTGGTGGATCAGATGGTAAAGAATCTACCTGCAATGCAAAGGACCTGCATTCGATCCCTGGGTCAGAAAGATCCCCTGGAGGAGTGAATGGCTACCCACTCCATTCCCTGGAAAATTTCATAGACAGACGAGCCTGGTGGGCTAGTCACAAAGGCCACAATGAGTCAGACATGACTGAGCAATTAACACTATCACTTTCAAACATATTATATTACAGTTGGGGCTTCCCTGGTGGGAAGAACCCACATGCTAATGTGGCAGACATAAGATATGTGGGTTCGATCCCTGGGTCAGGAAGATCCCTGGGAGGAGGCAACCCACTCCAATATTCTTGCCTGGAGAATCCCACAGACAGAGGAGCCTGGCTGGGCTACAGTCCTTGGGGTCACAAAGAATCTATAAAGTATTTCCTTGTCTTTTTGCAAGTTTGTACTTATGGTTGTAACGTCAAAAGTGCACTGAATTTTTAGCCAGGAGACCCGAATTTTAATCCTGACTTTGACACTAATTAGTTATATGTACTTAAGCCACTTCACTTCTATAGGCCTCAAAACCATCTAAGGATTTTGAGCCATGTGATCTTTTCTACTTAAGTCAACTCTACCATTTCAGGGTTTCATGATTCAACTTTTACAGTAATGCAAAGCTCCATTAAAGACTTTATGTTGGCTTTCCATATTTTTCAACATAAGGCCTTAAATGACTATTTGCTTCCATTTTTCCCTATATGTTGCCTGTTACTGCTTTTCTCATTTCTTCCCCTCCATTGTTTCTCTACATCCAGGCAAAGATTATCAGAAAGAGATATATCATTGACAATTAAATGGGTTTGTTAGGGAACCATTGACTGAAATCACCCAGCTTGGCCAGGCAAGATGATAGCCACTTGCTTAACTTGTCTCACAAAAGGAGGTCTAGGTAAGGAACATGGTTCTGTCACTGGAAAAAGTCAGGAGGGGGAAAAAGAGGGTAAACATGATCAACTTCCCATAGTCCTTTGCTCTGGAATCCATTTTGGATGAGAGATGCTTGTGTCACCAGGAAGGTGATTGGCCAGAGACAACCCAGAAACTAACCCCATTACCATAAAACCTGAGACTGTCATCCAAAAGGCAAAGCAGTTCTCTTGGTTTCCCTTACCTGGCTTCTCTGGTAGTCGACCAGTAGAGTTGACTGGTTGGATCTCCTTGCAGTCCAAGGGACTCTCAAGAGTCTTCTCCAACAACACAGTTCAAAAGCATCTATTCTTCGGTGCTCAGCTTTCTTCACAGTCCAACTCTCATATCCATACATGACTACTGGAAAAATGATAGCCTTGACTAGGCAGACCTTTGTTGGCAAACTAATGTCTCTGCTTTTTAATATGCTATCTAGGTTGGTCATAACCCTCCTTCCAAGGAGTAAGCATCTTTTAATTTCATGGCTGCAATCACCATCTGAAGTAATTTTGGAGCCCCCCAAAATAGAGTCTGACACTATTTCCACTGTTTCCCATCTATTTCCCATGAAGTGATGGGACCAGATGCCATGATCTTTGTTTTCTGAATGTTGAGCTTTAAGCCAACTTTTTCACTCTCCTCTTTCACTTTCATCAAGAGGCTTTTTAGTTCCTCTTCACTTTCTGCCATAAAGGTGGTGTCATCTGCATATCTGAGGTTATTGATATTTCTCCTGGCAATCTTAATTCCAGCTTGTGCTTCTTCAAGCCCAGTGTTTCTCATGATGTGCTCTGCATATAAGTTAAATAAGCAGGGTGACAATATACAGCCCTGACGTACTCCTTTTACTATTTGGAACCAGTCTGTTCCATGTCCAGTTCTAAGTGTTTAAAACTAATTACAGTAATTAAATATAAAAGGAAGAGGAAACATAAGTTGAACTAAATCTTTACATTAGAAGAAGTACTGAGAGCTAGGAAAAAACCAATATTGTGTTACGTAGTTAGAAAAGGAAAAAGGAGCCCAAAATGGTGGTGGCTGAAAGACAAGGGAAAAGCCTGCAAAAATAGAACAAAGGAAGGTCCGAGGACCAGAGTGAGGACCTCAGGTAAAACAAACAGTCCTCCTGGCTAGCCCAATTTACACAGGGCAGGCTCAGGGGAAGGAGGAAAAACATAAAAAGAGGAGCCAAAATTGAACTGGGGACTTCTCTTCTCTTCATGTCTTTTGGGTCGGCTTGCCTTCATGCCTTGAGGATGTATTTTCCTTTCAGTATAGTTCAGTCTCTCAGTTTTTTCTGACTTTTTGCAACCCCATTGACTGCAGCATGCCAGGCCTCCCTGTCCAGCACCAGCTCTTGGAGTTTACTCACTCATGCCCATTAAGTTGGTGATGCCATCCAACCATCTCATCCTTTTGCCAATAAAACAGCTATAACACTTGTCTGTCCATCCCTTCAAATTTTTGCTGTGGCAAGATAGTACCGAGGAAATTACACACTCCCCCAACATATATGGTGCCGTGACTCAGATTTAACCTGGTTGGAACAATCTCAGCTCAGCCCCCGCAATGCAGAGGCCAAGCACAGCAGAAGTCTAGCTTGGCAAAAGCTCCCACGGTGGAAGCTGAATGCAAAGAAAACCCAGTGCAGGGGGAGTGACAAGTAGCCCAGCATGCTGGAAACTGAAACAGCAAAACAAACTCAGCAGAAAGCTGAGCGGCTCATTCTGATTCCAGGAGACCTCCGGTTGGGGTAGGAAGTCCTCACCCCTATGGCTGGAAGGACATATGGCTAACAAAATCTTAATTCGTTTACAATCTCATTTCTTGTTTTCTCAGCACCACCCCCTCTCCTCCCCCATGAACAAGTGAGCATCAGTGGATGCAGTTGAGGGACTCTGGAAAGACTGCTCCCTAGTGTTCTCTGAAGGCCCCACTATCCTCTGTGCTCTAGTAGCTGTTGCCCAAGTGGGTGGGGGCTCTTCTGTCCTTAATACTCTTTGTGCCAAGGATCAGGCCAATGAAAACTGTGAGCACAGGTCAGGTATTTAGCAGATTTTCTGGCAGGTTATGAAGGGGATTCTTTGGAACATTTTTCCCACTGCTTTTTCCTCCTATCCTTCAGCTCCTCTGTCCATCTATGCCACTGCTCAACAAGCATTGGGCAGGTCATCATATTTTCACTTCTGAAAATTGTGCTTGAAACTGTTTACCTAAGATTGGAACTCAAACTCATGTGGCAGGGACTCTGTGCTATGCTTAGTCATTCAGTCATATCCGACTGGGACTAGAGCCTGGCCAAAACCCACAGTGCCTGGCTTCAGGACCTAATGAAGTTCAGGCTCTGATGTCTCATTGCAAAACTTCAGTGAGAGACACAGCGATAGGTTAGAGGTGGATTTGTTCAGATTCAGAAAGAAGCACATTCTACAGGGTGTGGGCCATCACAGAGGAGACTGCAGTGACCATGGAATGTGGTGTGGTTAGTTTTGGGGAGCTGGATAATTTCATATGCTAATGAGCGGGAGGATTATTCCAACAATTAGGGAACCACCCACTCCTCCATCTTTTGATAGTGACTTGGAACTGTCCTGGCACCTCTGGGTGTGTCATTTAGCCTGCAGATTGAGGATTAAGGTTTAGTTGAATTTGGACTCATTTGATTTTAATTGGTTTTATTAGAGTCTTGGACTATGTCATTCTTTCAAAAGTTGTGCCCTGCCCCTTCCCTCTGTTTTGTGTTCTTTTCCTGAGCCCTGTGCAGGCCCACAGTGTTCCCTCTACAGTCTTCTGAAGGGACAAGAAAATAGCTGGCCCTTGGGAGAGAAATGCTGTAAATATCCAATCTCTCTAGATATTCAGGCCTTCATCTTCCTTGTTTCCTATAACATGTTCAACAACACCTATTTCTCAGTGAACCCGCTAGGGTGGGTGACAGGCACACAATGCCTGCTAGAAGTTTATCTGTTGGTGGCATCCCTTCAAAGGCGATTGGGCTTCTGAGAAAATGTTTGCCACTTTGGAAGTTAGCCCAGCAGGCCGTTTGGGCCCAAATCCTTGACACTCTTCTCCTAAAGTTACAAACATACCCCTGGATCAAATCTCCACTCCACTTTTATGGAATATCTGGTCTGTTGCTTCATATCAATTTGTTCTTAAGCCACTTACTAGCTCCTATAACAGGACCCTGCCCCCTTGTAGGCAACATCACTCCACCCTGCTTATTACTAAAATACTCTAATGCCCCTAACAGAACCAGATAACCCACTCCTCTGTCATTACTTCTGTCATTACCTAAAATGGGTCTATGACAATGAAATGTTTACCATTGGAGACACCCTAGCCTGCTTTTATGGAGCACGAGGGGAGGAAATCAGTGACTTATATTTCCTCAGAGCAATAAGAGGATAAGGCTTATGGCTGCTTCACCAGGTTCCCAGTTTCAGGGCACAGACATGGACTGCTTGACATCATGGTATCTATTCCCATCCATGGTGGATAAACCAGCAATGAGTTAAGATTACAACCCCTTAATCCTACCCAGCACTGGACATGCTGGAGACCTTGGGGATGCCCAGCTCCAGGTCAACCTGCCTTGACCTGCCTAAGGATCTGATCCCTGGGAGTTTGTCATGCCTCAACCTACTCAGGGATCTGCCAATCCAGGGGTCCCAGGAAGTCAACATGCTTCAACCTGCCCAGGGACCCAATTCTCGGGAGGTTGACATGTCTCGACCTGTCTGGGGATCTGCACCCTGACCCGGGGACTCCTGGCTCTCAGGTTGCAACAGTATTGGGTAGGATAAGCTTCAGAAAGACTCACCCCTAAGGAAGTCCAGCCACAGAAATAGAAGGAAACCAGTTAGCTGTGGGACTATGCCTAATCTCAGCAGTAACTCAGGAGTCCAATGAGAACCCCATTGCCTTTCAGGAAAGGCTAAAAGAGGCCCTCCAAAAATTTACCAAACCAGATTTAGACTCTTACGAGGGACAGGTGACTTTAAAGGACAAATTCCTGTTCCAATGTACATCAGACATTGGGATAAAGTTACAACAGCTACAGCAGCAGGACCCTGCTGCTTCTTTAGATGAGATGGTCCAGACAGCCACCTATACCTTTTATAACAGAGAACAGGAGAGGGAGGCCAAGGTCTAGGAAAGGGAGAAAAGGAAAGAGACAAGGCATGCCCAGATGCTAGCTGCCCTCCAGGGAAAATCTATGGCAAACCCCAAGTCCTTGAAGGACAAGGGACCAGGCAAATGCCTAATCTGTAGACAGGCAGGACATTGGGCCAGAGAATGTCCAAACTGTGACAAGTTTAGCTTGTTACAAATGCCATCAATTGGCAGCACTTTGCCCTCGGAACCCAAGAGCCTCAAGGTCAAGCACCAAGCCTTCCCTCACAATGTTTCAACAGGACTGAAGCAGTCCACTCTAGGCAGCCCACCTGTCACAGATAATCATCATGGGGCTGGAGCCAAGGGTACAGCTGGATGTGGCAGGTAGGTCCAAGAATTTCTTGGTTGACACAGGGTCTACCTACTCTGTCCTGACCTCCTACTCCGGAGCCTTCTCCTCCCAAACCTGCACCATTTAGGGTGCTACAGGAAAAACAACTACAAAAAGATTCACCTGAATACTTCTTTGTTGCTGGGATGGACAAATATTTTCCCACCGGTTTCTGATGGCCCTTGAGTGTCCTATACTCTTATTGGGAAGAGATCTTTCCCTGCCTTCAAAATCTTGCAGCTATTGCACTTCTGATAGAAGATACTTTAAAACTCTCTCCTGGGGGGCAAACTAACTATTTTTACCAGACACCAAGTGAAATAACTCCTGAAGGGGAGAGGCCATTTATGGATGTCTGATCAAAGAATCCTCAGATATCAAGTAGTGCTGATAGAACATCCAGGCCTGACTATAACCCCTTGTGAAGTTCTTAACCCAGCTACCCTCCTGCCTACCCCAAGGGCTCTCTCCTCTTTCACTCTTACCTAAAAACTTTGGACCACTGGACAAAACTCTGGCACGTATGTCAGAAGATCCTCTGACCAATCCTGAGAAAATCTGGTACACTGATGGAAGCAGCTTTGTCTTGGATGGAAAAAGAAGAGATGGATATGCAGTAGTCTCCAATTTTGAGACCATAGAGGCTAAACCTTTACCACCAGGTACTTCAGCCCAATTAGCTGAGCTCATAGCCCTGACTCGAGCTTTAGAGCTGGGAAAAGGAAAAGGAGTAGCCATCTACACTGACTCCAAGTATGCCTTCCTAGTGTTACATGCACATGCTGCTATTTGGAAAGAAAGAGGCCACTTGACCACCCGAGGGTCCCCAATCAAATATGGTGATCAAATCCTTAGGCTCTTGGAGGCGGTTTATCTGCCCAGTGAGGGTTCAGTCTCCCATTGTAAAGGACACCAAAAAGGGAGCACAGAAGTGGCATGAGGGAACCAAGCAGCCGATCAGGCAGCTAAGAGAGCAGCATTGTTGAACAATGATCTAATAGGGGTTGCCACCTTAGTTCCACAAACTAATTTGCCAGAAACTCCTTCATAGACTGAAGATGAGACTCAAAGCTAAGAGTGAGGGCTTTCAAAAAGATCATATGAGGTGGTTCCACAGGAGGGACTCCTTTTTCTGCCTGGGAACCTCCAATGAAAGTTGGCTAACTCCTTACATGCTACCACTCATTTAGGGGGAAAGGCCTTCCAAAGATTACTAGAAAGGTCCTTCAGAGGAACAGGCCTCCAAACAACTATAAGTCAAGTAGTCTTCTCTTGTCCCACTTGCCAATTAAACAACCACCCACTTGCCAATTAAACAAGGAGCTCAAAGGACCCAGCTGGCCCAGCCTGTCCAACAATGTGGGACATACCCAGGAGAGGACTGGTAGATGGACTTCACCCAGATGTCAGTTTCTCAAGGGTATAAATACCTACTAGTCATGATAGATACATTCACAAGATGGATAAGGCTTTCCCACCTGGACTGAGAAGGCTGAAGAGGGGTAAAAAACCTGCTCCATGAAATCATTCCAAGATTTGGTCTTCCCAGGTCATTACAAAGTGACAATGGGACATCATTTACCTCTAAGGTCAGCCAAGGGGTCTCTAAAGCATTGGGCATTACTTACTATCTCCATTGTGCCTGGAGGCCTCAGTCTTCAGGAAAAGGAGAAAGAGCTAACCAATTCTTAAAATCGGCAATAAAAAAGATAACCCAGGTGACCTCCCTGGGATAGAAGGAGGCTTTACCAATATCTCTCCTCCACACCCGCATTGCCCCTAAGGAACAGGTTGGTCTTGGTCCTTATGAGATGCTATATGGGAGACCTTTCCTATAGGTCTCCTAGAGGTCTCAATGACCTCTTCCTAAATCCAGAGGCTCAGACCCTTCAGTCTTATACCATGGCCATTGGACAATTCCAAGAAGATATATGCCTGTGGGGTGTCAACCAGGACTCAAAAGATTCTAAAGAGCAACTATCATGTGCTCCAAGGACTCAAGTCCTAATTAAAGTCTGGAAGGATGGGTCCCCAAAGGCTCAACTCCAGCCCACATGGAAGGGCAGGGGCCCTTCCCTGTAATACTTTCTACCACCACAGCAGTCAAGGTACCAGTCATGACTCCTGACGTGATTCCTCACTACTCATTAGTCAAGCTGTGGAAGAAAACGGAAGAGGACACTCATTATACCTGTGAGCCCCTGGGAGATCTCAGATACCTATTCAGAACTGCAAATGAGTGTCATTCTAATGAACACCCCCAAATTCAAGTTTCTGGGGATAAGATTTCTCAGGATAGTGCTAAAGACCCAACATAGCTTGGAAGGGGTTGTACTTCAAAACAGACAAGAGAAAGATCTCCTGATCCCTGAACAAGGAGAGACTTGAGCCATCTTGAATGAGACCTGTTGTTTCTGGGTAAACACTTCCAGCTAAGTTAAAGAAAATCCTCAAGAAAAACATTCAGCTCCTACAGGATCTCAAAGAACAAGCTGGAGAGTTCTCGGGGTGGCTACTGTCTCTCTTTGGGGGATTCTTCTCCTGGTGAGGGGAATTTGGATTTGGCAAATGCCCCTATTAATCCCTGTTATCACCATATTGATGCTGCTTATGATTGTTCCATGTATTATCAACTGTCTAACCCATGTTGTTAGCCCAGATCAACAAGCTACAAAATGCAGTGCCAGTTCAACAAGGATATATAAAACTATAGCCAACCATGGAAAATTAGATGGACACCACTATAAGGGCACTGAGGCTTGAGACTAGCAAGAGGGGGAGGCCCAATGCCCCTCGCCATCCCTGTTCAGCAGGCAGTACCCAGAAAGACCTTCACGCCCCCTATTCCCAAAGGATTGGGCCTCCCATCTCTTAAGGGGGTAATGTTAGGTAGTTAGAATAGAAAAAAGGAGTCCAAAAGTGTGGTGGCTAAGAGACAAAGAAGGGAAAAGCCAACAAAAACAGAACAAAGGAAGGTCCGAGGACCAGAGTAAGGACCTCAGGTAAGACAAACAGCCCTCCTGGCTAGCCCAGTTTACATAGGGCAGGCTCAGGGGGAGGAGAAAAACATATAAATAGAGGAGCCAAAACTGAGCCAGGGACTTCTCTTCACATCTTTTGGGTTGGCTTGCTCTCATGCCTCGAGGATGTATTTTCCTTTACTTGCCAATAAAACTAAACTATAACACTGGTCTGTCCGTTGCTTTAATTTTTTGCCATGGCAAGACAGAACTGAGGAAATTACACACTTCCCTGACCGTTGGAGTTACAAATAGAATAGGGTGTTATTGAAAAGGAGGAGGACTCTGTCTTATCTCCCACTCCATTTCCAGTTTGAGTAGTAAATAGTCTCCATTCAGCCTCCCTGAGTTCCAAAGGGCAGATTCAAACAGTTGCCAATCAGAGAAGCAGAAGCAAGGGAATGCAGAAACAAAGGGGGTGCAGTCAGGAAACGATAGTGCAGCAGCAAAGCATGTTTGTGAGTCATCCTCAAGGAATACACAGAACAACATGTAGGAACTAAGCCCGCCTCGCCCCCACCCCCCGCCCCCGACCCAGGGGGAGGATCTCATAACTCCAGGGTGAGAAAAGATTCTTGGAACACCTGTTACCTCACTCCCAACACTCAGAAGTAAATCTGAAAACAGCAGAAGATAAAGGTTCTTTTCTTTAAAAACTTTCATAGCCAGCTGAATCCTCAGAGCTTATTTTGGGGGATAGGAGTCTACCTTATCCCCAGGTTATCAGCCTCCTGAATAAAGCAACATTTTCAGTCCAACCAACACTTGTCTTTTGAGTACTGGTTTTCAAGCAGACACATCTGAGTTTGGTAACAGCAAGACTTTGTAAAAGATACTGGAACAAAACAAATCTAAACAAATCAATGGAAACAACTGGTATTTTAAGACAATTCTTTCAAAAAGTACACAAAGACAAATGACTCTTTAAATATTCATAGGGCATAGGAAGTAAGAAGCCTTCTGAGCAAAGAGAACAGTTCAACAGCAAAATCTGTAAGAACAGAGGAAAAAAAAAAGGTGGGGGGGGGAGCTGAGATTGAGACATTAATACTCATTAATAAGTAACATTACTATAAAGCCTATATACATAATGTTTACAGTTATATGACTTTATGTTGACACAAAGGATAAAGATTTACTTTCAGAGAATAGGTTAGCATTGTCAGGGTATCAGGCTTATTTGATTATTGTTTTTCCATTTATAGTGTGAGAACGTCATAGAGTATCCCAAGTGCAACTCCAAAGAGAAAAGAAGAAAACTGTTTAACATCTCTTTCAGAGCACTACACATCTGGAAAAATTAAATCTCTGTCTCCCTGTCCCAAATCCCCTACTCGATCTAAGTTTGGTGGAAGTGCACTGGCCCAACAACTGGCAGTTTTCTCAATGTACAGTTGGAATATTTAACTTCTTTTACTAGCTGCAGCCTTAGCCCTAAGTTCTAGGAAACCCTGACACCAATGCACCACATATCTAAATGTACATTACCTACTTGATCATCTTATCATCTATGTCTCCAAAAATAATGAACACAACTTATTGTCTCTGTCCTGTAGGTAACATTCTACATGAGGTGAGGTGAGGTGAGGTGAAGTCGATCAGTCCTGTCCAACTCTTTGCGACCCCGTGGACTGTAACCTACTAGGCTTCTCCGTCCATGGGATTCTCCAGGCAAGAATACTGGAGTGGATTGCCATTTCCTTCTCCAGGGATCTTCCGACCCAGGGATCAAACCCGGGTCTCCCGCATTGGAGGCAGACGCTTTAACCTTTGAGCCACCGGTTGAAAAAAATCCCTGCCTTGGCTTCTTAGGCAGCACTCTTGATTTTTTTCCCATCTTTACTGTTACTTCTTGTCAGTCTCCTTTACTAGCTTTTCAACATGAATTCTAAATACATTTCTTTTTTTTTTTCCTTTTCTAATACACATTCTCCAAGTATGAATACATTCTATGCTAGGGAATCAAATTCCAATCAAAGGCCAAATTTTTGTTCTACATTTCAAAATCATATACTCAATGAACCATACAACATACCTGTAAAACAATTAAACTTAACCCTCTAATGAGCCCACTAAAATGGAATCCAACTTCTACCACAAACTGTCTTATCCCAGTCTCCCCTAGCTCATTAAGTAACGCTCATATCCACACAATGGCCCCAAACAAAAACCTAAACTGCTAAATTTAGATTCCCCCATTTTCTTAAAATTCACATTAAGTCCCTGAAAACCTAGTCAATTTTATTTCCAAAATAAATTTCAAATTCATCTACCTGTTTTGCCCACTCTTTAGTTTACCACTGTCCAATACCAAGGTAATGCATGCAACCTATATAATTTTAAATTTGCTAGTAGCCGCATTAAAAAAAAGAATGGTTTATACATATCAACTTGAAAATATTTTTTTACGTATTTGGTTGAAATATATTATGAACATCATTATGATATGTACAAATATTCAATATATATGAAATATATTATTTTTTTCTTAGTGAATCTTCACAATTGTGGGTTTTATATAGCACACTTGAGTACGCACAGGCCAAGTTTCAAGTGTTAAACAGGCACATGAAATTACTGTATTGGAGAGTACAATACTCATCTATGACAGCATCATCCATTGCCCGGAAAACTACAATAGACTCATATCTGGTATTATCACTTCTATTCCTGCCAACCTCCACCTGCAACAACATATTTTTATGAATTAGTGAGGAACTAAAACAATGCAATTCCTTGCTCCTGTGTGGAACAATAATGAGACTGGGTAGGCTTTTCTATGCCTATTGATGTGTGAACAATGTTAATGATTAAAAGGTTAATCAATAATATCTTAGCTATTTTCCTAAGGAAATACTTGCTCCTAGAAGAGAAAACTGATCCAGTTAAACTGATCAATTATCAAGACTAATGAATTCATCCAGAGTCATTTCATAATCTTCAGTTCACTGTGTTGTCATCCAAATCTACCATGTCACCAAATCTCAGCCAGTTCTCTCTTCTGAAAAATGTCTTTTAATATCTCTCAGCATAGGCCTTAAAATGACATAAAGAACCTTACTTAATTTCCCTATTTTGAGACACTAGTAAGATTGTGAAGGTGGTATTCTCCTTTATGGCAGTAAGTCTAGTAAACTGAGTTTTGCTTGATTAACACCTTTTTGGAGTTCTTTTTGAAAGTCAACCTTCAACAAAAGCAAGAGGGGACTTCTTAAAATGCAAATGGGATCATGTCACTCATCTGGTGGAGATATTTCAATATTTCCCAGTGCTTTGGAACAAAATCTAAGCTGCTTGACAATTTTGACAAGGCCAAAATGACCTAATCTGTCTAGCTCTCTAAAATCATATTATATCACTCCCTTCTTCCATTCATTAAGTTTTAGATACAGTGCCTTCTTCCTTTTCTTTAGATATAGCCAGTGTTATCCCAGTCTTGGCATTTTCACATTTACTCTATTCTGCATGCAGCATTCTTCCCTGTCTTAAAATTGCTGACTCATCCTGTTCACATTAACTGAGTCAAATCTAATCTCAGAGAGGCTTTCCTCAACCACTGTATTTAAGGTATTGTTATCTCTTAGGCCAATTTTCTCTGTATCACATCATTTTACTTCCTTCATATCGCTTATCATAAGTGCCTTGTCTTTATCCTTCATTTACTTTTTCTCTCCACTAAGATTATAGATGCCTTATGAACAGAGATCTTAACCTATCTCTTCTATCTCTATATGCCTAAATATTGGATACATTTATTGACATATAGGTATTCAACAACTTATAAAAATGAATTAATAAAAAGAATTCAATGACTATATTAAATGATGAAGGAAAGAGAAGGAAAGGAGGGAAAGAAGAAAAGTCTTCCTAAAATATGTGATAAAGCCATGACAGGTATGCTTATTCACTCTTATGTATCAGGACACAGTGTAACTGTATTAAAGGGAAGGAACTGTGACTCCACAGCTACTATATAATGTAACTGAGACCAGGATCAAGGTCTCCTGATTTCTAATCCATTGCTCATCAGAGCATAACACCCTATCTTTCAGCCTTCTCTGATTGATGTGGTTCTTTCAAAGCAGATGTGTAAAGCTTCAGATTTACTAGAGAAACAAGGCCTCTGAAGGAGAAAATGATTTTCTCTGCATTAATTGGTAAGTTCATATCTTTTTGCATTTACATCTCCCACTTGCATCTTGATTAGCAATTTCTTCTGTCAATTTAACACCAAAATCCTCTGTAATCAGTGGCATGTTATATTCTGGAACAGACTCAATGAGTCCCTGAAGTTAGAGAGACAGCACTTCAATCCTTCACCTTGGCTGCTCTAGTGGTGAACATGCCTGACTGTCAGTCTGATTTCCTAAATCTCCTCTGAGATGGTAGGCAGTTAAAAATGCTGTTGGCATATGCTTGGCTTCAGCTCACTGCAAATACAAAAATGCCGTTTGCTTCCAAACACAAGCCTCACTTCCCTCCCATTATTATTAATATCATCATTAACATTATTATCTTTATCATTCTTCCAAACTCCCTTTTGGAGAGGTTTCATACTCTAAGGAAGAGCAATTCCTGAAAATTATATTTGATTAATATATTTAGTGAGGCATAAACCATAAATTAGAACTTGATTGAAATTTCTATCCTCCTCCAATAGTAAATGTACTGTAAGGGATTGTAATTGTTGTCTATACAATTACAGTATTCCCAGGTGTGTCAGTGGTAAAGAGTCTGCCTGACAAGCAGGAAACATAGGTTTGATCCCTGGGTCAGGAAGATCCCCTGGGCAATCCACTCCAGTATCCTTGCCTGGGAAATCCCATGGACAGAGCAGCCTGATAGGCTACAGTCCACGCTATCACAAAATAGTCAGATACTACTTAGTGACTGAACAACAACAACAACCGCAGCACAGTTACTAATTCCTCTTTATTGTCTTACTAACAGAAACTCAATTTTCAAATACTAGACAGCTTGAGGTGAATGACTGTGGTGGGTGGGAGCATTACTCCTCAACCCAAATCCCATGGAAAGAATCTTGAATACTCTGTGCTGAATCCAGTGATTCTGTTCCTTTTATCGTTTAGTGAGGTCAGGTCTCTTTGATATGAAATGAAAATAAGAATCTGGAATGAAAATAAGAATTTGGAATCCTGTTACTTTTCAGTCTTTCTCCACCTATATGAAGAGGGGTTCAGGCACCTTGGCTTGACTGCAGTTCTTAAAACATGCCTTTACTTCTATATCCTTGCAAAAGTCCTAAGCCACAATTCCAACTGCACAGCTCATTCATCAAAGCCTGACTCAAATGTCACCAAACAGTTACATCTTTGCATAATTTTTTCCATGGCGGCAGTACAAACTGTTTTTCCAACAATGATTCCATATGAATCCATTATAGCCCTTACCACAATAAATTCCTATCCTTTGCTTACATATCTATTTACTCCATGAGAATGCCAGTTATTTGAGAACAAGGATCATGTCTCACTCGTGTTTGTGTTCTTAAAACCTAGCACAGTGTCTACATGAGAAAAGATACTCAAATATTTTTCAAGTGGTTGACAGAGGAGACTACATAACAAATAAAAAGTTATTCCTTGATATGATACCTTCCTCATTCTGTGCTGTTTAGGTTTATGATAATTTCATATTCTACATATACTTCTCAAGGTTTTGATTCTGTTTTATAGTTCCTAGATATTTATTTCAAAGGCTTTTTTTTTTTTTCAAAGAAGGTATCAAAAATGATTGTGCATAGCTTAAAGTCTTAAATAAGCAAAGGACACATTTAGAGAAGACATTAAAATGTGGCTATGTAAAACACTTCTAATCAACTAGAATACTTGGTTAATCAGAACTCCCAAAACTCTGTAATTAAACAAATGATCACCTGCAATAATTTAAGCATATTTCCATTGGTTTATAACTTAATAAGCAAAAGACTATCTAAGCTAAACTTAGGTCACAAAGTTAATCAATAGAAAATTATTAATAAAGATGATGATAATGATGGGTATTTTTAATAATTAAGGTGTATTGCATTTTCCGAAGATGGGCACACCATTACTTCTCATCCTGCATGCTCCTTTTGACCTTTAAATTATATTCCTTCCATTGAAAAGTGGGGTTCATGTCTCCTCTTCTTGAATTGGGGAGGCTTTTGACTTGCTTGCAAGCAATAAATTACGGCAGAAGTGACAGTGCATGATTTCAGAGGTTAGATGAAAAAAGAAAATACTATATGTGATTTACTAACTTTAAAACTTATTCCTGGATTCCTGAAATTCCATTAAGAAGCTCCATATCCATAGGCTGTCATATTATGAGAAAGTCAAGCCTCAGGAGAGGTTAAATGCAGTTTTCCTTAGTGTTCTAGTCCTCAGTCCAGACATCAGACATGTGAATGAATAAGCCTATGCCCTTTGTGAATTTCTGACCTACAGCATTTGTGAGCATAATACATTGATTGCTGTTCTATGTCACTAAGTTTAGGATAATTCATTGCACAGCAGTAACTACTGGAAGAGAATGTGTGACAAGCAATGGCCAGATGTTCACTAATCCCATTTCTTATTCTTGGACATAAAGGCGAAGAAGACATTATCAGCTCCTTTGCAGTTGATTTGGGTTTCCTTTGACTGAGTGGTGGTCAATGGGATGCAAAGGGACATATGCCTCATTGAAGTGTAGTCATCAAACTTCCTGTTTAATCATCTACTGTCGCTTCCATTTCTGCAGTGACAGTGGAAGCCAAATTATAAAGATGGCAATATCAAAAGTTTGGAGAATTGTGAATCACTGAGTCATCACCTAGTAGAGACCAATCAAGGAAACTGGCTAGTGTTTGACCAATGTAGAAATGATAAATAAACCATCATTAAGATAAGCTACTGAGATTTGGAAGTTGTGTTATGGCAGGTAGCACTGTTACTCTAATACACATAACAAATTTAATTTATTTGTATTACTAATTTGCAATACAAACACTGATTCTTGAGCACTTGACAATGTGTTGATAATGTGCTTAGTGCTGTGAATATATTATCCCATTTAAACTCAGATCAACCTTAATACTAGGCGGGTATATTTGTTTTCCCTGCTTTATACATGCAAATCCAAAACTTAAAGACCTGATTCACTCAGAGTCACAAAGATATTCCAAAAAAAGAGAAATTCCTTGAAGATAGAGCAAATCTAAAGTAAGATGATCTTCTAAGAGTTAAATTAGCAAAATTCATTTGTGAGGTTAGTGATCTTTAAATGCATTGTCGATGTAAACTTTTGTTGAACAGGTACTCTGAACTTATTCCCAAACCACTAATTTTAGTGATAACAGAGGATGCATGTGCAAAAATCCCTGGTTTTATTTTTTATATTTTATAGTAAACAGGCCACTATGTACTGATTAAAATGTCTTTTACAGTCATTTCTAAGGGTTAGAAATAATTTTTGTTATGGTATCTTTCCATATTTTATTACTTTAATTAAATTTCTGATTTCTGTTCTGAACACTGCAATATAATACAGTATAAAACACAATTTAATCATTAAATTTGTGGATAATTTTGTGATTTTCTTCAAAGCCTATAGCACCAAGGGACTGATAATAGAAGATAATGTGCATAAAATACACTCTAGGAAGTTCCACAAACCCCATCCTCAAGGACTTTTCTTTCTCCCACAACCTAATAGCAAATGCACACAATCAAAAAGTCTCATCAGGACTATTCCTCAATTGTCATCATCTTTAAAAAGGAATCTGGTCATGGGCACAAGGTAATATAAAGGACGTTTATACAACAACTACATATACTCTACAAAAGCTCGTACTGAGACAAATAACATTGACAGACATGCATGCGCATTTGTGGTCACATTAGTGGTCACAGAATACAATGTTTGGTAAAAATCTTTGCAAAATTATTAAACTAAAGATCAAGTAAATTTCTTTGTGAAAATATTTCTCAAGGTAGTTTCCTATTATCTGTCACTTTTTATAATATAAAATATTACAAAACAAAGTAACATTTCTCTTGCCCTTGTTTCTGTGAGGTCCAGTGATGCTATTTCAAACAAATGTCAAATTTGGCAACCACATCCATCACTTCATTTAACTGTGAAAATGTCTAACATCTTATTTTAGTTTATATTTCTAAAAATTCCTTGTTTTATATAGTCTGCATCCTTGTACATGCAGTCACACAATAGATAAACATATAAGTTTATATGACATTTGTCATGATAAACAAACGAGTAAGAAGACAGAGGCTGGCTGACGTGGGAGATGCTATTTTCTTTATGATTCTGTACAGGGTTTAGGCAGGATGTTATGTAAGGTAATGATACCTCAGACCTGAAGAAGTCTGCTGTGCAACTCGTGTAGAAAACACGTGGTTAAACAAAGTGGTAAGTGGAAAGACACCAGAAGTATAGTCATGTCTGGCAAATGGGAGAAACAGCTAGGAGGGCTATGTATTAATATCTGAATTTGAAGGTATGGGGAAGAGAGAGGTAGGTTAAGTGTTCTTCAGCAACTTGCCCCAAAAGCAATTCTTGGGATTCCTGTGTTTATAACTGGCCCATCAATCTCCTGAGGTAAAGGAAATGCCCTGAACCAGGTGCTCAAAGCCTCTGGATCTTGTCTGGTTGCTCCCTCATCAGTGTGTGACCTCAAGTGCTTTACTTTGCTTCCTGACCTTTGCTATTAGGCTCCAGAGTATTTTCCCCTTTGAAACTCCATCATTTACTTTATAGAAACTTGGAATACAAAATTTTCAATACCCCTCCTTCTATGAGTTATGCCAAAGTCTATTTCCTAAAAGTCACCACTTCATAAATTGTATTTTTCAGACTTCTTTTTCTCTAGAAGCTTCAGTCCCTCAAAAGTTACTTTTGAAATGTAGGCAGTCAAGCATTTCACTTGAGGTAAGCAAGGAGCACCGCACAAGAGTTTTTAGTATTAAACAAAATAGAAAGTAATAACAATGTATTATTAGATGTAACACTGAATAAGCTTATTCATTTAATTACAAATGAGAGTTTAGTTATAAAAATGTAAACAAATTATTTAATAATTAACTTATCAGAAACAAATGACAACAAAACACCCTTAAGATTCCATAACTAAAATATTCTCCCCATGTTATTTTTCTATTTAGAGTGCTAGCTACTTCCTCTGAAGGTATTTTCAAAGAGATGCTTGACTCCCTCAACTCACCTACTTTGAGTCAGAGGCTCCACATAGCACTTGTGTATAATTCTCTGAGTGCAAGGCTGGTGCACATCAAAGCCCTTTTGGACCATGGACTCTCCTGCCAGTCCAGCGGCTCTGACCCTTTGGTGAAAGAGCACTTCTCAGAGTGACATCGCGCTGAACATCTCTCCCCCAGCAGGAGCAACAGAGATCACTGACCAGTGCTGCTTTGTAGCTTAGCCAATAGGTTTCTCAACGAACAGTCTTTCCTACTCTGCTCACCTCTGTTCCCTTAGTCAAAAAGGTGCACACACAACAAAGGCCATTAAAGTGCACAGAGAGCATACAGTTTCATCTCTTGCTGATGGGTGCTAGCAGGTGGTTCTGCTTTTCCTTAGCTTGAACTCTTTGTTTGCAGAGGAAACAGTGAGAACCCCTCTACAGAATTCTTCCCAGTAACGTTTGATTTAAATTTGCATACAAAGCTAAGGTTACTCTGCTACACATCTTTTATTAAGTTCCCTTAGGAAGTCCTCCGGTAATTGGCTTCTTTAAACTGGTTCTGCCACTATAAAGGAGCCACATCACTTCCAAAAAGGACAAAGTATTTTAACTGGTGATTCCCTGGCAAGACTCCTATGAGAATGTAGTGACTAAGATGAATTCAGGAAATTAGCTTTCCACTGAAAAATGAAAACATGTACAGTTCTTATATGTTAAATAAATATGAAATGGTGCCTGAACAGATTCTCCACAGTCAACAAAGGCTCCACAAAGTATGAAGAGTGTAAGATAACTTTTGCTAGCAGTTAGGCCTGTGGATAGAAGCATTCCTGGGGTTGGAAAAACTGGCTTGATTAGGAACTGAGATCATTAATGTCCAGGTCTTATAGAATGAAGACTGGTGTGTAAAAATTATGCAACACGGGGCCTCAAGCAGCACAATCAGGACCTAGGAACTAGAGTGAACGTAACATTATATCCTCCAAATCTGATACTTTTGAGAGTCAAAAGGGGGATAATTCAAATTTGTCCTAAGGAAACCAAGTCATACCTTGACTGCAATTTACTGCATGTTTAAATTCATTTAACAAATACATGGCTTCCAGGTGGTGCAGTGGTAAAGAATTCACCTACCAGTGTAGAAGATGCAAGAGATGAGGGTTCAATCCCTGGGTCGGGAAGATCCCCTGGAGGAGGGCATGGCAGCCCACTCCAGTATACTTGCCAGGATAATCCCATGGAGAGAGGAGCCTGCTGTGCTACAGTCCATGGGGTCATAAAGAACTGGACACAACTGAGCAACTAACACTTTCACTTTTCAAACTTACTATGCAATGAGCCAAATAGTAAGTGTTTGAGTCTTTGTGAGCCATATAGTTTCTGTTGTCATTATAGCACTAAGAGCAATAGATATATATATATGGCTGTGTGTATTCTTAAAATTAGAATTTCATATAATTTTCACATGTCAGAAAATATTTTTTCAAATTTTTCAACTATTTAAAATATTAAAATCATTCTTCACAAAGGCCATATGAAACAGATGGTAGACTAAATATGACCCAAGTTTGTCATAAGTTTGTCAACCCCTGTTCTAAGATACTACATAATGAGTCACAAACCTGAAGGATAAAAATCAACAACAGAGGAGTCATGTATTAGAAATATTTGGCAAGCAGCCAGTTATAAAATAGAAAGGTGTTAATTTTATAATATTCAAAATGTCAGCAATTTCAGAACTCTATGCAGGCTTTACTAACTAGTCCTAATTAATATAGGACTAGTAGCTTGTATTTGTAAGGGGCTCAGTTTAGTTCAGTTCAGTTGCTCAGTCGTGTCCGACTCTTTGCAACTCCATGAATCACAGCACACCAGGCCTCCCTGTCCATCACCAACTCCCGGAGTTCACTCAAACTCATGTCCATTGAGTCAGTGATGCCATCCAGCCATCTCATCCTCTGTCGTCCCCTTCTCCTCCTGTCCCCAATCCCTCCCAGCATAAGAGTCTTTTCCAATGAGCCAACTCTTCCCATGAGGTGGCCAAAGTATTGGAGTTTCAGCTTTAGCATCATTCCTTCCAAAGAACATCCAGGACTGATCTCCTTTAGAATAGATTGGTTGGATCAGGTGCTAGTTACTGGGTAAAACATGATTTTTTAAAATTAACTTTATCAGTGTAAGTTACATATTATTTTAAGTGTACAATTTCTTGAGATTTGACAATTTTGTATACCCATGTAACCACCTTGGATAGTCTCCATAAAGCTTTGCTGAGAATTTGTTTGAGGCAGCATTAAATTTATAAATCAATTCAGGGAAAATTGACACCTTAGCAATATTGAGTCTCCCAGTCCAACCATATAAATTTCAAATGTTTAAATCATTTTAATGATTCTTAACAATATCTTACAATTTTCCAAGTTTAAATCTTGCACATCTTTATTAAATTTATCAAGTTTATTTTGTTATTTTTAATGCTAAAATGTCCTTTTAAAAAGTATATTTTCCAATCGTTAGTTGCTACTTTATAGAAATACACTCTCTGGGTTTCATGTTATTTCTTTATTGCACATTTCTTATTTCATTAATTTTGCCCTTATCTTTATTTTCCTCTTCCTTGCATTATAAACTTGGTACATTAAATTTGTATTCTGTGATCTTGCTAAACTTATTTATCTGTTCTGCTAGAATGGGCTATTTTGTTGTAAACTGATTTTTTTAGGATTTTCAATGTAGTTGATCATATAATTTACTAATGTGGACATTCTCACTTTTTCCTTTGTAATCAGTATACATTTTATGTTATTATCATTATTAATTTATTCTTCTGGCCAGAACATCCATAATACTCTACTGTTTTGGAACATGGACATTCTCACTTTGTTGCTAATCTTAAGGAACAGTGTTTTGTCCTTCATTTTAAGTACAATTTTAAAGCTACTTTACTAGATAGAAGTAGTAATTCAATGGTATGCTTTCATTTCCCTCCACAGTGAAGAAACTAATGATATCGTGCAAAGGAACAATGTAAGCGGTAATGTAAAACAGGGGCTTGAATGTATGTCTCGATTTTACACAATATTCTTTTCATTACTTCATTTCCAAACTGAATTACACAGAGTTCTAAGTGTACAAGATAACCTTTTACACTGGTTCGCTTCTAACTGACACCATCGTGGTCTTTCTCTCTGGCAGTCTCAGTGAGATTTCAAAGAGAAAAATAGCAGCTCTGTTCAGAGACATAAAAAGGAAAAATAAATTCTGACATAATGAAGAAGTTATGGAAGACAATGAAAGAAGTTCAACAAAATCATGACAGTGTAAGTAATTTAAAAAAAATTATATATGATTCTAGTGAAAGCTATGAATCTGTCCACTCCTATATGTACAATAGAATCAGACACAAAAGGCTTTTCTGGCTATATAAGCTTAAGTTGTGTATTAAACTATTTGTTAACTCTAGAATCCATTTAAATGATTTATGTAAAATGGTCCATGTAAACTGGGACGTGCATTTTTAATCTGTTTTACTTTTATTTATTCAAAAAATAATTTCCATGAAGTGAGATATCCAAAGTATGTTGCTTTTCCCTGAAATAGAAAGTTAGAAAACTAACGTAGAAAAAATACATTTATGATGGTCCTGAAAATCTTCACATTTGTCTATGAGAAGTGTCTCTATATTTTCCATTTGACTTTGATAAGTCACACATGAAAATTCACACGCAAAAATATGGAAGTCTCTATTCTGAATACCTGTTAAAGTATGAATTTTTGCTGAATCTTTTCCTCTCTTTGAGAGTATTTCATTGCTGGCTACCCATGTTAGTCTTTCACAATTCAATTATGCCATCCTTTTAAAAATTGTTCTGTTTATAGTTAAAACCCTTTACCAAAAAGATGATACATTGAGCCTCCTTGTACGTTTCAAGAGGTTAATAAAATACAATAGACAAGGCCTTCCCTTTTGGTGTGGTGGTTAAGACTCCATGCTCTTATTGTAGGGGGCCCAAGTTTGATCCCTGGTCAGGATTCTACATGCAGCAATTAACAGTCTGTATGCCACAGCTAAGAAGCCTGCATGCCACAACAAAGACCCCCTGAACTGCAGCTAAGACCTAGCATAGCCAACAAAGAAATATTAAAAAATAATATGCAGAAGTATAATGCCAGTTTAAAGTAATATGTGTTCAAAATAAAAATTTGCATTATATCCTCCATAATTCAGGTATTCAATATTAACAAACATGAATATCGTCTTCTATAAACAATATTTTGAGAAAAAAGCAGAATTCTTTTGTTTAGAACTTCACTCTTTCAAGTTACTTTTCAGGTTTCAGCTTCATGTTGCTCTATGAGCATATTTCTGTAGCTTCTGTAACTAATATTCTTCAAGATATACAAACTAATAGGCAGCATCAGTAGTACTGAGGCAGGAGCTAGATGGGTCCCATGCTGAATAGTTTCTCTCTTGTGGACAGAATAATACCAGAAACTCCATAAAAGCAGGATGATTGAAGAGGGAGGTAAAAGAACACGTATTCCTCATTCTCAAAGTGAAGGACACCTCCCTGACTACATATGCACAGAAAGTCTCCTTGGAAGTCAAAAGAGGAGGGGCATCACCTCATAGTACATGATGCTGCTACCTATAGGTCTCTTTGCTAGAATCCACCCTGGCACACACACCTGGGAGGACCCGGAGATAAACCAAATACAGGCTCATAATCAAGCAAAGCAAGATGACTGGTTAAAGGAAACTCAGAAGAAATGCCCCGTAAACATGATTCAAACTACCAGGAGGGCATGACTCTCTCTGAGCTTACCCATGTGTCCCTCCACATGTATGGTACTTCTTTTCTTCCTAGTAAACACTTGTTTCACTACTTTCCATCTCTATGTGGAAATTCATTTCTGCACAGCTCATGGGCCAGGACCTTGCCACTGTCTATGGTGGCCCAGAGGTTAGGATTCAGCACTCTCCCTGGAACTGCCTGACCTCAATCTCTGGCCAGGAACCAAAATCCTGATTCAAGCCGCCACAGGCCAAGACCACCTGAGAGGGAGGTAAAAGAACTGTTAATAGTAATAGAAACCTTCTTCTTATAAGATATTACTATTTACTAAAGCATTCCATTTCTATCATAACTCATTTTGTCAGCATAATAATCTTCTGAAGTAGGTATAGTACCCAAGTTTATTTTACAAAAGAGTAATCTGAGGCATACTGAAATGTGTTACTTGTCATAGTCTTAACCATTGTAAGAACTCTTGTAGGGCTTTACCCTATGCCTACAAGCCCCATGCTTGCCCAGGTTCACGGCCAGAGAAAGAGGCCAGAGTCAGTTAGAGACACATCAATGGTTTACCCGGGAGCTTACCCATCTGAGGTCAGGTCCTCGAGTGATGCCCCATCCTGCGCAGCAGAAAGCCAGCAGGACATGGCAGCAGTCTTCACGCCAGGGGAAAGGGGAGATTACCAGTTATTAGGGAACTGATGTCAGGCGGGCTTATCAGTTTCCAGGGAAACCAACAGAGAGGCACACCCCTTACCACCCTTTGATAAAGAACAATTACCAGCTGGGGCCTGGGGCAAGTATATAAGAACTTCAGTCATGTGCTTAAGGTTTAGGTGAAGCAGACACTAGTCTGGCAAGGGGATGTACAGAGAGCAAGAGAACAACCATCTTGAGTGACCAGACCACATAGCTCTTAATCACTGTAAAATTTACACATATATGCTAAACACCAACAGGGCTCCCCAGGTGGTGCTGGTGGTAAAGAACCTGCCTGCCAGTGCAGGAGATGTTAGAGAAGTGGATTTGATCCCTAGGTTGGGAAGATCCGCTGAAGGATGGCATGGCAATCCACTCCAGTATTCTTGCCTAGAGAATCCCATGGAGAGAGGAGCCTGGAGGGTTACGGTCCATAGGGTCACACAGAGTCTGACACAACTGAAGCAGCTTAGCGTGCACATTAAACACCAACAAATGAAAACTAATAATAATAGAAAAAAATAATACTCCCTACTGTCCAAGGTTAAGAACAAGATTCTACAACCTCAACTGTCCACACACTGAATCCAGAGAAGAAAGTAAATGTCACAGTATTTGATTCAGAAATTTTTAAAAGAACCTAAATAATGGTAAACATAGTTATTCATCAAAATAAATAGTAAAGGCTGCTGATGCTGCTAAGTCACTTCAGTCGTGTCCAACTCTGTGTGACCCCATAGACGGCAGTCCACCAGGTTCCCCCATCCCTGGGAGTCTCCAGGCAAGAACACTGGAGTGGGTTGCCAATTTCTTTCTCCAATGCATGAAAGTGAAAAGTGAAAGTGAAGTTGCTCAGTCGTGTCCGACTGTTCGCGACCCCATGGACTGCAGCCTACCAGGCTCCTCCGCCAATGAGATTTTCCAGGCAAGAGTACTGGAGAGGGTGGGATGATTTGGGAGAATGGCATTTAAACATGTATAATATCATATATGAAACTAATTGCCAGTCCAGGTTCGATGCATGATACTGGATGCTTGGGGCTGGTGCACTGGGATGACCCAGAGGGATGGTAAGGGGAGGGAGGAGGGAAGGGGGTTCAGGATGGGGAACACGTGTATACCTGTGGCAGATTCATGCTGATGTATGGCAAAACCAATACAATATTGTAAAGTAATTACCTCCAATTAAAATAAATAAATTTACATTAAAAAAAAAAAAAAGAGTACTAGAGTGTGTTGCCATTGCCTTCTCCGAATAGTAAAGGCAGGTATAATCATATCTGTAAAACTATAAAATACCAGGCTCTGATCTCAAGTTAGCATTTTATCATCTTAAGAGCACCAAGGAACACTCTTGAAAATTCAGGTCTAAGATTGGATTTTGTAACACTCACACACATTCTCAAGAGCATGGCCTAGCCCTCTCTAAACATGAATAATTATACCTGTATTGCCTTCATGTTGACACTCTTTAGATACTCTGAATAAAGCATCAAATGTTTTTCAGTTCTGAGGTCAAGATACTGGTCAGCATTTCACCTGACTTTTTAAAGAGAATATTCCAGACCAATTTTATTATCTTCTATGATAAAGGGACAGTCCCCAAAGTGTGTGTGTGGGATAAGATTTTCATTAATTACATCTGAATTAGACTTCTATTTTCATCCTATATTCCAGTTAGCAGTTAAGTACAAAGGTTTATGGGTTAAGAATCCCTGCAGGAGTGCATTCAGGTGCCTTTAGAGGCTGTCTAGAAGAGGAGGTGGGGAAGGGGAGGGGCAGGGGCAAGATAGAAATGATGGGCCTCTAGACTATCCTGAAAGGTTTAAATACAGGAGCTCTGCTTTCTCTCATTTATTTATTTATTTAAGCTTTGAGGTGTGTTTGAAGAAAGAGTATGTTTACCTCAACATTCAAAAAAACAAAAATTTCAAACCATACACTTAACCAGTATGTTCTCAATGACTGGAACATCAGATACTAAGGGATCTTAGCACTAATGCCCTTATCGAGCAATTTGACAGGGATTAAGGGCCAATAGCCCTTATGGAGCAATTTGACAGGGATTAAGGGCCAATATGATTTAATATTTTTATTAATAATCTAGGTGAAGGAACTCAGATTATAATCTCATATTTCTAATTAATATTAATTTAGGTATGTTTACCAACCAAAGTTAAAAGCAAACTGATACATTACATGAAGAATCATTCAGAAATATGATGAAGTTTATTAGCATTAGGATTTGGGGCCAAGAACAAATACATCAAAGTGAAATGGAGAAGGGATATACAGGCAATGACAGTATTTTAAATACTAGAATATCCAAGTGAGAGAGGTTATAAGACTTTTATCCCTAAATAGATTTTGCAGTAAAAAAAAAAAGAAAAAAAAATGTGTTCCCTGCCCTGGTTCACCTAGGCTATTTCACTGGTTTATCTTCACTTCACAAATACCCATCCAGGGATACTGGAAATGTCAAGGTTTCACCCTTGTAAAGCTATCTTCTGAAGTTCATGGATCTTTGTCATACTTTCCACATGAAGTATGTTTCTTCCTGATTCTACCTATCCTCCCAGCTCAGAATTAATACTACCCCGCTAGTTCACACAGGTAAAGCACAAAAACCTTTGTTAGAAGAAAACATTTGGCAGAAGTACTTTGCAGTTCAGATATACTACTAGCACGGTACTGCCATTGCTGCTGCTGTTGCTTAGCCACTCCAGTCGTGTCTGACTCTTTGCCACCCTGCAGACTGTAGCCTGCCAGGCTCCTCTGTCAATGGGATTCTCTAGGCAAGAGTACTGGAGTGGGCGGCCATGCCCTCTTCCCAGAGATCTTCCTGACCAAGGGATCAAACCTGGGTCTCCTGCATTGCAGGCAATTTTTATTCATAAATATATATTCTGAGGTTTCTCTTATATGTATATCTGGCTTGCTTGAAGGTTTTCCCAAGATCTTAAGGGCTAGACCCTATGTTTTGACACCTCTAGACTTTTGTCTTTGTTTGTTCCATAAATGTCCATCTGGTCTAGCATGCACCTTGATTTTTGTTGGCCCCTTTCCCTACAAGGTCCTCAACTGTCTCCATTTCTATAGACTCCTTCATGTAACCTGACTATGACAATCAGACCTGTCAGCTACTATGCACGTCCACCCATATTGCCTCAGCACATGCAGTTCCATCTCATAACCATACTAACAGCTAAGGCCAGAGGCATCAAATTGAACTCTACTCATGCTTACAAATTGCACTCACCGCTTCTACCAACTCATCTTACCCAGACCCAGGGTAAGAGAGTTACCTGAGAGTGGCTTTTTTTTATTGGCCCCAAGAGCTTGAATGGCACAGTAGGAGGCTCTGGTAATGCCTCTGAGGAGAGGTGGCCTTTAACCAAGTGTGAATAGGTAAATAAATTGGATTTTATTCCCCAAAGGTAAGATAATTCTGAGATGTGTTCCATAGGACTCCGCTAGAGTTCTCCAGGTTCAGTCATCAGTTGCCTGCAGTGACTCATAATTACAGCTTATTGATTCTCTGTCTCATTTTTTTCTGAAATAGACTAATGATAACACCAATACTTGACTCTCCCTCCAGGTGAACCAATCCCAAAATAATCTCTCTCCATATATTTACTTGTGCTGTTTTTGTTGTCGTTGCTGTTTTTAACAGTATTAATTTAAAAAAAAAAAAAAAAACAGAGGGAGAGAGAGACTTCCCTGGTGGGCCAGTGGCTAAGACTCAGCACTTCAAATGCAGGGGACCCAGGTTCACTCCCTGGTCAGGGAACTAGAACCTACATGCCCCAGTTAAGAATTCACATGCCTCAACTAAGAGTTCACATGCCACAGCTAAGACCCAGCACAGCCAAATAAATATTAAACATGCACATGTGCACACACACACACAGAATTCACATTTTAAGGAAGAAGAAATACTGCTGGTTTCCGTATATTCACTGTGCTCACAACAAATGCCTCACTATCACATTTGGGAAGATGGTATATATTCTCCCAAACAGACAACACTCAAACATTTGTTGTTCCTGGCAGCTCCAAGTGAGATTTCTTACAGAACATTGATTCTACATTCTAGCATGAGAGGATGCAGACACAGAAATTCCTTGTTTTAAATACACTTTCCTATACATTTCAATATAGTGATTAGAAAGATCCTCTCCTTCTATTCAAGGAAAGAAAGAAATTACCTTATGTATTGTTCTTTGGCTTCTGATCATGCTGTGTGACACTTCAGCAAATCCTGTACACAATGAATTCTATCATTTCGGCACATGTGGCAGTTAAATGTGCTCATTTGCATAAGTTATAACCATATACATAAGTAAAAGCATTGTTCGTGACAGTAGATCTGACTTTGGGGATACATATGAATTTCTAAAGTTCTAATGGATTTCAGCATTGACATTATGGCACAGAAATAAAACATTGCTTGCAATCATTCCAGGGATTCCAGATGGTGAAGAATGCTACAATATTTCAGTGGAAGGTAAAGCAGACTTACCCGAATCATCATGACTGAACATCTGATATCATGAATTGTATCATAGATCTTCTTTGAGATGTCCACGAATTGACTATCATCAAACACATCCAAAGAGTTTTTACTTAAGGCTTCCAAGGCAACATTGACTTGTGTTACAAATTCAGGAATTGCTGTTAAAATGAATAAGAAAGAGAAAATTGTCCTATTTGTATTTTCAGATTACTGGGAAATGGAGAATCATATTGTTAAATACATATTTGATTAATAAACTTTCAATTTTTTAAAAATGTATGAAGACAAAACATTTTCGCAGGATAATCTTAAAACTCTGAAATGTAAAGAGAATCAAAGACAAGAAAGACATCTTAATGAAAATATTTTTTTAAATTATATTTCTCCTTTATAGCATTTGTTTTACTATGTCTGGAAGCATATTGTAATTTTTTGTCCTATCCATTGTAAGCCTAAATAAATTACAAAAAAGAATTGGTGTGAATAGCAGTTGAAATCATAGAAAGATATTTTAAAAAAATTGAGTTGCAAAATAGAAGAAAATTACCTAAACCTACTAATTCTATCTCATAGAAATAATAAAAATACTTTAACTTTCTTTTGATAAAATATTTCCCCCTCATCAAAAAGATTAATGAAAATAAATCAGTGATCTTACATATAAAACATTTCTATCTAAAACGAGAACATTGAATGAATGTAGGGATATATCAATCAGTAAGGCCAATCCATAGAATGTTCTTTTTTAATTAAGGTTTCAAACTGTGTTAGTCCTCTGTCATGTCCGACTCTTTGTGACCCCCATGGACCGTAGCCCATGAGGCTCCTCTGCCAGGGAATACTCTAGGCAAAAATACTGGAGTGGGTCGACATTTCCTTCTCCAGAGAATCTTTCTGACCCAGGAACTGAACCCAGGTCTCCTATGCGGGCAGATTCTTTACTGTCTTTGCTATCAGGGAAGCCAAGATTTCAAAATGCATACAAGCTAAGTCACTTCAGTTGTGTCTGACTTTGCAAACCTATGGACTATATCCCACCAGGCTCCTCTGTCCATGGGATTCTCCAGGCAAGAATACTGGAGTGAGTTGCCATTTCCTCCTCTAGCGGATCTTTCTGACCCAGGAATTGAACCCATGTCTCTTAGATCGGCAGGCAGGTTCTTTACAACTAGCGCCATCAAATAGTCTCAATTAAGCACATTTCTCCAACTTTGCTCCCAGCATCAGGATCTTTTCAAACGAGTCAGCTCTTCGCATCAGGTGGACAAAGTATTGCAGTTTCAGCTTCAACATCAGTCCTTCCAATGAACACCCAGGACTGATCTCCTTTAGGATAGACTGATTGGATCTCCTTGCAGTCCAACGGACTCTCAAGAGTCTTCTCCAACACCACAGTTCAAAAGCATCAATTCTCTGGCACTCAGCTTTCTTTATAGTCCAACTCTTACATCCATACATAACTACTGGAAAAAACCATATCCTTGACTAGACGGACCTTTGGTGGCAAAGTAATGTCTCTGCTTTTTAATATGCTGTCTAGATTGGTCATAACTTTCCTTCCAAGGAGTAAGCGTCTTTTATTTTATTTTATTATTTTTGTCCTCTTTTTTTTTGTTTGTTTGTTTGTTTGTTTTGTTTTTTAATTTTTTTTATTTTTTAAATTTTAATATCTTTAATTCTTACATGCGTTCCCAAACATGAATCCCCCTCCCACCTCCCTCCCCATTTCATGGCTGCAATCACCACCTGCGGTGATTTTGGAGCCCCCCCCCCCCAAATAAAGTCAGCCACTGTTTCCACTTTTTCCCCATCTATTTGCCATGAAGTGATGGGACCCAATGCCATGATCTTAGTTTTCTTAATGTTGAGCTTTAAGCCAACTTTTTCACTCTCTTTCACTTTCATCAAGAGGCTCTTTAGTTCTTCTTCACTTTCTGCCATAAGGGTGGTGTCATCTGCATTATTGATATTTCTCCTGGTAATCTTGATTCCAGCTTGTGCTTCATCCAGCCCAGCATTTTGCATGATGTACTCTGCATATAATTTAAATAAGCAGGGTGACAATATACAGCCTTGACATACTCCTTTTCCTATTTGGAAACAGTCTGTTGTTCCATATCCAGTTCTAACTGTTGCTTCCTGATCTGCATACAGATTTCTCAAGAGGCAGGTTAGGTGGTCTGGTATTCCCATCTCTTTCAGAATTTTCCAGTTTATTGTGATCCACACAGTCAAAGGCTTTGGCATAGTCAATGAAGCAGAAATAGATGTTTTTCTGGAACTCTTGCTTTTTTGATGATCCAGCAGATGTTGGCGATTTGATCTCTGGCTAATAGTTAGTTGAATGACAAAGACAATGTTTCACAGAGTAATTATGCTAATATAGTGCAGAACTGAGTTTTGAACTCTGACTGCCAGAAGGCATAGTTTAAACTCTAACTACTAGACCTTATCATATGGAGGAAGTTTCTGCCCCATGTGAAACAGCATGATAAAGGCAGACTAATTTTTAGAGTCATAATTCTAAACCTGGAAGATATAAATGCTTTATCTAATACAAAAATATTAATAAATGTTCTTTTTATTTTTTCCTACTTTCAAATCCCTATCTTCATGTATGGCATACCATCTCTTGCAGTCCCACCTGCCATGTTCTTGATATGGGGGAATGTTGGTAATATACATGGGTAGTCATATTTGGGGGCTTCCCCAATGGCTCAGCGGTAAAGAATCTGCCTGCAACACAGGAGATGCAGGTTTAATACTTCAGTTGGGAAGATCCCCTGAAAATAGTAACTCATTCCAGTATTCCTGCCTGAAAAATCCCATGGGCAGATGAGCATGGAGGCTACAGTCCAATGGGTTGCGAAGAGTTGGGCACAACTGAGCATGAGCACAAGGCATATTTTATTTAGTACCTTCTTGCCTCTACCTACTGAAATGTATCATCTGTAGCCTAATTCTTAGGTACTATACCCACCAGGGGTATCCTATCTGCTTTTCTTCTCTGTCCATTATTTAGATGTGAAAGTGAAAAAGAAAGTCTCTCAATTGTGCCCAACTATTTGTGACCCCATGGACTATATAGTCCATGGAATTCTCTAGGCCAGAACACTGGAGTGGGTAGCTGTTTCCTTCTCCCAGTGATCTTCCCAACCCAGGATTGAATACAGGTCTTCTGTGTTGCAAGTGGATTTTTTACCAGCCGAGCCACCAGGGAGGCCAATCCAATAAAAAGAGGCACCTAGTTGGGAATTTCCTAGCAGTCTAGTGGTTAGGACTCTCCTATTTCACTGCTGAGGGTCTGGGATCAATCCTCAGTCAGGTTCAGCAAGCCATGCAGTTATGCAGCATGGCCAAAAACAAACAAAAAAAGGGGGCAGCTGGGGGGGGGGGTGCACCTGGATACATATGGCAAAATATAGCTATTAAACATTAAATTCATTAAAACTAATTTTAAAATTTATTTCCTCGACCACATATACCACAGCTCAGTTGCTCAATAGACATAATCAGTTGAGTCACTCAGCTGTGTCCAAATCTGAGACCATATGGACTGCAGCAGGCCAGGCTTCCCTGTCCATCACCAACTCCTGGAGCTTGCCCAAACTCATGTCCATTGAGTTGGTGATGCCATCAAACCATCTCATCCTTTGTTGTCCCCTTCTCCTCCTGCCCTCAATCTTTCCCAGCATCAGGGTCTTTTCCAGTGAGTCAGCTCTTCGCATCAGGTAGCCAAAGTATTGGAGCTTCAGCTTCAGCACCAGTCCTTCCAATGAATATTCAGGACTGATTTCCTTTAGCATGGACTGGCTGGATCTCCTTGCAGTCCAAGGGACTCTCAAGAGTCACCTCCAACACCAAAGTTCAAAAGCATCAGTGTTTTGGCACTCAACTTTCTTTATGGTCCAACTCTCACATCCATACATGACTACAGAAAAAAAGCATAGCTTTGACTAGACAGACCTTTGTTGGCAAAGCAATGTGTCTGCTTTTATATGCTGTCATAGCTTTTCTTCCAAGGAGAAAGTATCTTAATTTTAAGGCTGCAGCCACCATCTATAGTGATTTTGAAGCCCCCCAAAATAAAGTAAGTCTGTCACTGTTTCCATTGTTTCCCCATCTATTTGCCATGAAGTGCTGGGACCAGATGCCATGATCTTAGTTTGTTGAATGTTGAGTTTTAAGCCATCTTTTTCACTCTCCTGTTTCACTTTCATCAACAGTCTCTTTAGTTCCTTTGGCTTTCTTCCATAAGAGTGGTGTCATCTTCACATCTCAGGTAAATGATATTTCTCCTGGCAATCTTGATTCCAGCTTGTGCTTCATCCAGCTTGGCAGTTTGCATTATGTACTCTGCATAAAAGGCAGGATGACAAAATATGGCCTTGCCATACTCCTTTCCCAATTTGGAACCAGTTTGTTGTTCCATGTACAGTTCTAACTGTTGCTTCTTTATCTGCATACAGATTTTTCAGGAGGCAGGTAAAGCAGTCTGGAATTCCCATCTCTTTGAGAATTTCCCACTATTTATTGTGATCTACACTGTCAAAGACTTCTGAATTCTGTTTTGAGAGTGGCAATATGGAATGTTTCTATCATCAGAAAAACTTTTAATGGATAATACTATTCTCCAGTGGATTCTTTATCAGCTATAGAGTTCTATAGTGAAATTTCATTAAATGGCTTTCCCATTTTCAGTGAACAGAATAGCAAAGGCAAGGAGAAAGCTAATTCAAGCATTTTGCCTAGGAGAAATAGCTTTGAACCAAATTCCCACTAATTTCAATGTGATTCCCAGGATATCAATATATTTCTAATCTGGGCCTTCTCCCGGAATTCCAGAACTATAGATTCAACTGTCCACGGCAAAATTCTACCTGAATTTTTAGTAACACCTCAAATCCATCTGTTGAAACCAAAATACCTGGAAAGCCTAATTTTCTTCCACTATTTTCTATTTTGGTGCCTGGTCATCCATGAAAAACACCCAGCTGTCCTCTTTACCTCACAGTCTTTTTTACCGTCTATATCCAAATGTCCACCAAGTGTAATCTCCTCTAACCATATAAATATATTGTAAAGCTATTGCCAGTATAGCTCCACTGCCTCTAACAATCATTATATCTCCTGCTCAAGTGCTCCCCATAACCCTTCTGCTTAAGATCTTCTCACTCTTCAGGTTCATTGTAAGTACTGACACAATCTTTTGACAAAACAACTCAGTAATAAGTACACCAGTGTTCATCACAAAATAGATGCTCAATAAGTTGTTTTATTAGTAAGTCATGTCACTACAGCATTCACAACTCGTCACTGGTTCCTGGAAACTTTCTCCCAAGTGTGTAGCCTGACTCATAATAGATAAATAATTAAATGAATTAAGTTATCACATGAGTTAATGAGTGACTATATAAAAGTTAGATAAAAATATAAGTACAATGCAACATGTTCAGCTTGTATAATTTGGGTTTTGTTCATACTTGGTAATCTCCAAAAATATAATTATGTGGGCTTATGAGAACAGTCAGCATATTTAATGAGTTAATCTTTACTTTTTATAGTGTTGAGAGAAGAAGAAACTCTTAAGAAAATGTGTCCAGTTATTTCACATTCCCAGGTGCTGGAGTGAACAGCAACCACCCCCACCCCCAACCAAAACGATCACTCCAAAGAAAAAGATAAAGCTCCTGCTGCTGCTCCTAAGTCACTTCAGTCGTGTCCGACTCTGTGTGACCCCACAGACGGCAGCCACCAGGCTCCCCCGTCCCTGGGATTCTCCAGGCAAGAACACCACTTTGATATTCTCATCACTGAATCGATGGATATGAGTTTGAGCTAAATCTGAGAGATAGTGAAGGCCAGGAATGCCTGGTGTGCTGTAGTCCATGGGGTCACAAAGAGTCAGACATGACTCAGCAACTGAACAAAAATAATATTAACCCTAAAGACATAGATAAATGCAAAGAGATGTTGTACCAAAACTTGTGGTGTTTTATCACTGACAAAACCCTCTTCAAAGTCTTCCCCACTAAAAAAATGTTTTTCTCATCAAGCAAAAAACTGTGCCATACAATAAAAATTTAACTTTTCCATATCTTCCATCTGTTACTAATCTCTCTACAATTTGAAACTGCTCTTGTCATCTTCCTATGGAGATCTTGGTCAAAAATAAAAAGAGAGAGATAAGCATAAAATTATATAAAGGTCTAGTTTTCACTGTCATGTGAAATAATGTGAGAAAGATTTAGCATACTTTAAAGAAAATACAACATATTTATTATTGCAACATGATTTCATTTTAACACTTCTAGAGGCCTCTTACTAATAAACTAATATTAGTTTAAATTAAAATGAAATCTTTGAGAAGCAAATGTTTAATTTCTGATGTACAGATGGAAACTACTACTTTTTTCACTCTAACAGCATAAATGAACTATTCAAAGCTGGTATATAATACATTCCTTATTTCATTAGTTTAAACATCAGCTGTGGGTGTGCTTTATTCATACTATGGACATATGGTTGCTTGGATCAGAGCTGAAGTGAAATTTTTTAATGCTTTCAAGAAAATACAAAGTGAGTATAATTAAGTAGCCAGTTAATGGTAATTTAAAAGGAAAAGCAAATTGACAAAGCTATCTCAAATCCATAATCTACTTAAGTTTCAAGAGAACAAGGTTTATACATAATATACCATTGTGTTATATAATCATCGATCAAAGAGAGGGACACCTTAAACAAATTCACTCTAATCAATTGAAATGCCAGGTAGAATCAACTGTTCTGAACTTTGGAGTGTAGATTTGTTAAACAAAAGTGGCCTTTGGGTCAATATCTTGTCAGCTTCAAACTTAAAACTATCTTGTCTATTTTATACTGCCAGATTCAAAGCCAGCCCTGAACTCATTAGAAGTCTGTACTTTCTCTACCAACTTTATTCAGAATATACAGAATAATCATATCCATTGAGTGCTTACTCATCTTGACACTGTATTAAGCATTTTATATGCATTGTTTCATTTAATCCTCACAGCAGCTCTGTAAGGCGGGAACTATCTGACTTTGTGACGCCATGAACTGCAACCTGCCAGGCTCCTCTGTCCATGGGCTTTTCCAGTCAAGCATACTGAAATGAGCTGCCATTCCCTTCTCTAGGGGAGCTTCCTGACCCAGGGGTCAAACTCAGGTGTCCGGATTGCAGGCAGATTCTTTACCTTCTGAGCCACCAGGGAAGCCTTTATACTGCTATCTTGATTTTACTGATGAGGAAACTGAGGTCAAACAGCTGATAACTGAGACTTTCAGAGCTTGCTCTCTGAACCCCAAAGCTGCACTGCCTCCTTTTGATAAATAAAATACTTTGGGCTTCTTAATTTCAGTGCTCCTTGGAAGATTAATGTTAATTTTCTGCCAGTAGAGCCAATTTCTCCCAGACCTTGAGTCTCTCTCTGGTAGTAACTCAAGAATATTTTATCCTTTCTCAATTCTTGCTAAATTTATTATGTGCTTTTGAAAGTAGGCAAGGGCACATAATTATTGGATTAAGTAGGTCAGAAAAAAAATTTGAACTCATTATAGCTAATCATCTCAAATGGTGTCACTAAATTATGTTTTCCATCATTAATAAAATGCAGATTAAAATATTTCTAATTATACTATTATCTTTGAAAATTACCAATGATAGAGGAATTTGGCTTTGAGAATTCACATAATGCTAAGTCATCATTTCTTTACAGTCTGCTAAGTAAGTGGGAAGAAATGGATAATAACAGAAAGTGCAGTTAAGCATATGCATGACTTCTATAAATATTGCATACTCTTAATTTTTAAAATTTGTAGAACAAACATTGATTATCAAGGTTCTTTGTCCCTCACACATGACATATCATAAAAAATCAATGACCAGTGAGAATTTTGCTTTTCTTCAAATGAGAGAATCAAGGATCAGAGTGAGTGCTTTATAACACATCACACAGTTAACAAGAAATTTAACTGACTTTACTGTTGACTTTTCGAACATGTGGATTGGCTAAAAAAAAAACAAAAACAATGACAAAACAACTAAAAAATGAAACAGCAAAGAGAAAGACTGTTGTCATGGCTTCATGATACTGATACTTGTTCTCCCCTTTGGCAGAGATCTTTTCTCTGCGAAATTCTGGATCACTTAATTAGGCTGAGTGTCCAGCTTTGGGTATTGCCAGCAACGAAAGGACTTAGCTGTTTCCCCTAGATCTTAGTCTTGATGTTTCTCAATAACACATTAATATTAATAAATGATATTCATTTATTTAGATGTTTTAGGAATTAGTCATGACTACTTACTGTAAAATTTAGCTCTGTCACACTTTTTCTCATATCCTTTTCAACTGTGTTAACATCATGTTAATTGGTTAAAGGAATGTAACTACTTAGACTATTTAAGTCTTTAAAGCTGCACCTATACCAAGTAATGTTCTGTGATGTCCATTGCTCATTATGTACCACATTAATTTAATTGAATTAACACATTATCTCTTAACATTTTTTGTTAGTCGTTTCTGTATATCTTAGAGGTGGATGAGCTTAGAGGTGGATCCTCTAAGTTTTACTCAAACCTTCAAAATAACTGCAGCTTCAAATGACATCTTGATTGTAGTGTCATGAGACTAGGGCAGAATTACGCAGCTAAGCCCCTCCTGGATTCCTAATTCTCAGAAAATGTGAAAGATAGTATTGTTGTTTTAAGCTGCTAAATTTGGGGGCAATTTCTTTTACAATGGATAATTACTACACTAAGAGACTGGAAAGGTCTAAGAGAGTACATTATTTTTGCCCGTACAGGTTCATTCAGATGGAATCATACTGTATATATTGTTTTGTATCAAGTTTCACTTGGCATTGAGGCTATGAGATTTAACTTATATTGTTGTATGTAGGTTATTTTTTCTTATTACTATATAGTATTTCATTGTACAACTATATCACATATTTATTTACCCATTCTACAGGTAATGGGCATTCAGATAATTTCCAATTTGAGACTTTTATACATAGTGATGCTATGAACATACTGTACATCTTTTGGTACTGGGATATGTGTACCTATTTTCAGGGAATTTACATACATATTTCAGGGACTATACCTATCAGTGTAATTTCTGAATCATAGAATATATTTTTGTACCATATTAGTAGACACTGACAGTTTTCAAAGTGGTTGAAATATATTTTATTTCTATCAACAGTGCTTGAGAGTTCTAGTTGTAATGGTAACACTTTTGGCATATTCCGGCTTTTACATTTTAGCCTTTCTGTTCTCTCTTTCCTTTTAATGTGTGAATCAGGTGTGTGTGCGTGTGTGTGTGTGTTCTATTGGTTAAGCTTGTATTGCTTTCAATTTTTATCTATTCTCTTGCCTTTTTTGAGTTTTGAATGGTTTGAATTTTCCTCTTTTAGAAATACTCATCTATTGCTCAAGATCTTTCATTAACCACTTGAATTTCTAGTATCAAGAAAAACACACACAGGAAGAGTGAAAGAAAAATAAAAAGTAAAGGAGCACTATGGTCTGTATCTCTAGCCAAACACAGTATAGGAGGTATCTTGGGTCACAAGAATAGGGAAATGTGAAAATTAATAAACAGAAGCTTTGTTTAAAGTGGATTTGGGAGTCCAGAAGGGGCAGTTCTCACATCCTATCTCTTGACATCAGTTGTAGACTCAACAGGAAGAGACATACCTTTGCATTTCTGAAAGGAAGAAAGTTCCTATTTTACTACCCAGCAGGTTGTTTGTTATTTAGTCACTAATTCGTGTCTGACTTTGTGACCCCGTGGACTGTAGGCTGTCAGGGATTTCTCAGGCAAGAATACTGGAATGGGTTGCCATTTCCTTCTCCAGGGGATCCCCCAGACCGGGGGATTAAGCCCACATCTCTTGCATTGGCAGGTGGATTCTTTTCCACTGAGCCACCAGGGAAGCCCGGTAGGAAGAAGACATTCTTGCCTGGCAACAGCCCAGCCAATGAGAGACTGTCATGACTCTGCCAATGAAAAGCCACTACACTTCAAACTCCCAGTTTCCTCCAATGGACATTTTGTTTTTAACAGTCCCACCCCACTCTTCATTCTCTATAAAAGAATATTCCTCTCCTTTATTTTCCAAACCGGCCTGTGGTTTACCATAGATTCCATGTCCTGAGTTGCAATTCTTTGCTATTATTGAATATACCTATTTTGCTGGTAAAATACTTGACAATTTCAATTTTTACGTAAATAGAAATATCTTGTGGAGAAAAAAAGAATCTTTAAAGATTCTAAAGTATATACATAGAATGTGAAGGTTTCTAGTAAGAGAAACATTTTTTTCTGACCTGTGGTGGTGAGGTAGTCCTTCACATGCTGCTGGGGATTTGCTGGGTGAGAATAAAAAGAGTTGATCTCAGCTCCCTAAATTCCAACTCTTCAACATGTCCAGCTGTCTATGATTATGTCTGCATACAACCCTTTTCTTAACTCTACCTGGTAACTTTCTACCTACTCTTCACATTTAATTTAGATATCAGTTTCCCTGTGAAACGTTCCCTGATCACTAGCCCACCCAAGCCTCTGGCTGTGTTAGGCAATCTTGTCTCTTAGACTTGCTGATACTTCAGACATACATTTGCTAAAGATGCTATGTCTCTAACTGTATGTATTTTCTTATATTCAGCCACAACTGCCAACAAAGGTCCGTCTAGTTAAGGCTATCATTTTTCCAGTAGTCACATATGGATATGAGATATAGACTATAAAAAAGCTGAGCGTCAAAGAATTGATGCTTTTGAACTGTGGTGCTGGAGAAGACTCTTGAGAGTCACTTGGACTGCAAGGAGATCCAGCCAGTTCATCCTAAAGGAAATCAGTCCTGAATATTCATTGGAAGGACTGATACTGAAGCTGAAACTCCAATACTTTGGCCACCTGATGCAAAGAGTTGACTCATTTGAAAAGACCCTGATGCTGGGAAAGATTGAAGGTGGGAGGAGAAGGGGACAACAGAGGATGAGATGGTTGGATGGGATCACCGACTCAATGGACATGAGTTTGAGTAAACTCCAGGAGTTGGTGATGGACAGGGAGGCCTGGCGTGCTTTAGTCCATGGGGTTGCAAAGAGTTGGACATGACTGAGCGACTGAACTGAGCTGAAAACCTGATAGAGAGCTTTTAAAATCAGAATCTCTGTCATCACCTTTGTTTTCTCAGGAAAGTGGTAGGTTCAGAGTCAGAATTCAAACATCAGTCACGCCACTCAGAGCCTGTACCCCTTCCACTGTGTTCCACTGCTTGATGCAATAATCATGCTGAGATATATTTTCAAACATTAAAGAACACTGAGGGTAACGAGAACTAAATTTTCAAGAGAAAAAAGGCCATCTATAAAATATTACAATCAGATTGGTTTTAGACTTTTCATGAGCAACACTGGATGCTGAAGGGAAAATATGAAGCAATGCATACAAATTCTAAGGAGAAATTATTTCAGAACTGAGATTCAGTACTCAGCCAACTTACTAATTAAGTAAACAGTGAGATAAAGATTTTTTTCAAACATACATATACACAGAATAGTTAATTTCCAAGAACTCTTCATTAGGAAGATACTTGTCAATAGAATCTTAAAACAAAAAGTGAATCAAAAGAGCAAGATATGGTGCTGAGAAAAACAACGAAGTCAGAAAAACAGTTGGAAGTAGCTTAGGGTATTTTCGTGTGTCATACCATGGATACAGTGAGTAAGCATGTAGATATTTTTGAGAGCCAAAACTCTCATTATGGAATAAGGGAGGTACTACTATGGAATGTGATAAGACAAAGAACCCATAGGATGGGACTGCAATGGAACTGTCAGCATGAACTCATGATTTCATATATAGTAATATATTACCTTTTGTGTAAGAATGAAGAGGAAATAAGAACACATATTCATCTGTTTATTTTCATATTAAAAAGACTCACATGAAAGATAAAGGAAATTTATCATTTACAAGGGGTGCTAAGAATAGGGCAGAGGGAATAGGAGGAAAGAGATTAGTCTCTGAGAGGATATACATTTTGTGTATTTTTAACTCTTATGAGCATGTTAAGATTACACACTTTCAAAAAGATAAGATTGACAACAAGGATATCGGCAGGGGAAGGAAACCTAATAGCAAATGCAAATAGCAACTAATGAATCTGTTTTGAATTTTCAGGGTGTGTATCATCGAGTTGTTTATGGAACGCTACTTTATGAAAGCACTACTTTCTAAAGCTGCGCTATTAAATCCACTAGCTGCTAGAAATATCTTACTATTCAACTTAATTTGCATTAAATTGATACAGATTAAATATAATTAAAAATTCACTTCCTCAGTCACTCTGCTTACCATATATGGCTATCATTTTAAACACTGTAGATATAGCTCAGTTCTATCCTCGTTAAATGTTCTTTTGGACAACACTGTTTCAAATACTTTCAATTAATTATTTGTTGAGCACCTGTCCTCTGTAGGACACTGTTTTAGATACTGGAATAGTGATATGAGTACCAACTGTGTAGTTTGTCCATGTATACTTCGCCAATAGAGTTGTAAATCTTTAGAAACAACCCCCCTTTGGAACCTAGAAATGTACCAGGCCATCACAAAACTGTCAGATTCTATTTACCGATATCATTCTTAGCTTTTTCGGTCAACACATATTCACCTTCATAAAAATATAAGTGGCTACCTAAACAAGAAAATATGTATATGTTTTGTTTGTGCTTTGAGAGACTATAGATATTTTTGCTTACTCTGTTAATCTCATGAAGGTTATAGGATTTCACATCTGCTGAAATTATCCCAGTTTTAATATATGCTAAAAATATTCTGGAATTTCAGTGCCAACTTGTTACTTTTACTTTGACAGAACTGTCATTATTTTAGTGGGTTATAATATTACAGTGAAAGAGTAGAGACTCAATTTCATAGATAGTGATTTTACTCTTTCTACAGTAATTCAGTATTACATGGTTTGTAAGGAAGGGCTTGCATTGTACAAGTATATAACATTAAGATTTTTAAAGAAAAATTGGATTTTTCTTGTATCTGATACTCTTGTATATTGAATCTTCTTACTATTGTAATCAAAATCTAACATATTTCAGGGTGCCAAAATTAAGATGATTTAAATACATACGGATGTATAACTCATTCAACAGACATTTTTCTAGAAAATCAAATAAAAAATGTTTCTGAACTTCCTAAGTTTGTCGTTTTGAATCACTCCTTTTACTATTCTTGAATGAATGGAAGAAAAAAAAATGCTGGAGGGAAGTTTCCTATTTAAGGCAATTGAAGAAACTTCTTTTATGAATATTTATCCCCCTAATTTTCTTCTTTCTTTTTTTTTTTTTTTGTAGTGCTGGATATAGATGCATACATATAAATTCAAACACTATTTTAAACAAGTATACTATGGTGAATTAAGATTTAAGCTAATTTTTTAAAATATCTACAGAAATTCAGAAATTTCTGTATCAGTATAAGCTAGGATTGTGAAAGACCAGTCAAAAAATTTTTTTCTTTTAAGGAGCTAAAATTCTTTTGTAAAATAAACAAATAGGTCTACTTCTAGCATAGACACTTTCTGGATCCATGGGTCTATTCAAAATCACACATGAACCATATTCACTTTCTCTGGCTATATTTGGTTATAAGCAGAAAAACTAAAAAAATTAAAAATGAATAGACGGGAAGATGTCAGATGTATGGAGAGAAGACTGGGTCGTAAAATAAAGCATGGATTGTTGGAAGAAAAGATAGGTGTATAGAATTATAGCTCTACTTCCTAAAAAGAAAACTTCAAAGAAGCAAGTGTACAATAAGCTTTCAAAACTTAAAACAAGGACAATATAACTGGAACTCCATAATGAAAGTTAGAAAAGACAAGGATAACTGCATAAAAATATTCGAGAGTTAAGGTACAATAATTAAGTAGAAACCTGATCACTTGCTTTCCAGGCAAAAATGAAGCAATGAGTTACATGCTTCATAGTATTATAATGGAGCTGAGTACTTAAAGGGGCTTCCCTGGTGGCGCAGAGGGTAAAGCATCTGCCTACAATGTGGGAGACCTGGGTTTGATCCCCAGGTTGGAAAGATCATCTGGAGAAGGAAATGGCAACCCACTCAAGTACTCGTGCCTAGAAAATTCCATGCATGGAGGAGCCTGGTAGGCTACAGTCCATTCCAAAGAGTTGCACACAAATGAGCAACTTCAACATGAGTAGTTAAAACTTTTCTTTGGGACTGATGTAAGATTTTTCCAACACTACATGATGAGGAGAGTGAATGTTTACTTAGGTATTTCTATGTTTTGTTGCTAAATGACAAAAAACGATCTTCACAAATAGTGTTAAAAAGATAGAAAAATATTCTTCAGAAGAATATTTCTTCTTACAACATTATCATCATCTTCTTTAAAAAGTTAAAGTCCTGGAATTTTTGATTTGCACCTTTTTGGATTTCTGATGTGATATGATACCAAAAGGGCTTCGAAAATTTTGATTCTAGAGTGGAATTTAATGGATAAATGAATGAATAAGTTCACCATGACTTTTGACAGGAGTGAATCATAAATTATTTGAAATTAATGTCAATAGTGAGTTAGTTCTTAAAAGATGAACATTCAGGGATATCAGACAAAAGAAACTCCGTTTATTTTAGATATTAAGTACTAACAGATTAAACTGATGTTTTCTTGTGAAAATTTAAGTAATTTGCATTCTTGCTGCAGAAAGCTCAGATCTGGATTCTAAGTATGATAATATATCTGAAAGTGACAACCACAGTATTTGGTGCATAATATGGTTCCAGCATAATAGCAGAAGAACACTTACTGATTATTTAAGTGTTATCTAAGTACCACTAATTTTGCTAGTGTTTTACCTATTCTGGAATCATTAAAGCATGACAGTGACATGTCTAGATTTCTAGTAGGGGTTACTTTCTTCCTTGCATTTTATTTACATTGCAGCTGTGCAAAGCTGTAGCTCTGAGCAAACAGTATATTCTTTCCTCAGTAAACTTTACTGTGACACAGTGGATTTTGATCTTGGCCCTATATTACAATCAATGGCAACCCACTCCAGTACTCCTGCCTGGAAAATCCCAAGGACAGAGGAGCCTGGTAGGCTACAGTCCATGGGGTCCCAAAGAGTCGGACAGGACTCAGCAACTTCACTTTCACTTTTTACTTTCATACATTGGAGAAGAAAATGGAAATCCACTCCAGTGTCTTTGCCTGGAGAATCCCAGGGACAGAGGAACCTGGTGGGCTGCCATCAATGGGGTCGCACAGATCTGGACATGACTGAAACGACTTAACCACAGCAGCCACATTAGAATCACCTGGAGGGACTGTTAAAAGAGGACTGTGGAGATCAGTGGAGAAATAACTCCAGAAAGTATGAAGGGATGGAGCCAAAGCAAAAACACCCAGTTGTGGATGTGACTCTGACAGAAGCAAGACTCCTTGCCGTAAGAGCAGTATTTCATAGGAACCTGGAACTTAGGTCCATGAATTAAGGCAAATTTGAAGTGGTCAAACAGGAGATGGCAAGAGTGAACATAGACATTCTAGGAATCAGCGAGCTAAAATGGACTGGAATGGGTAAATTTAACTCAGATGACCATTATATCTACTGCTGTGGGCAGGAGCCCTTTAGAAGAAATGGAGTAGCCATCATAGTTAACAAGAGTCCAAAATGCAATTCTTGGGTGTAATCTCAAAAATGACAGAATGATCTCTGTTCATTTCCAAGGCAAACCATTCAATATCACGGTAGTTTAAGTCTATGCCCTGACTAGTAATGCTGAAGTAGCTGATGCTGAACTGTTCTATGAATTCCTATAAGACCTTCTAGAACTAACACCCCAAGAAGATGTCCTTTTCATTATATGGGACTGGAATGCAATTGTAGGAAGTCAAGAAACACCTGGAGTAACAGGCAAATTTGGCCTTGGATTACAGAATGAAGCAGGGCAAAGGCTAATAAGAGTTCTGCCAAGAGAACACACTGGTCATAGCAAACACTCTGTTCCAACAACACAAAAGTCTCTATACATGGACATCACCAGATGCTCAACACCAAAATCAGGTTGATTATATTCTTTGCAGCCAGATATGGAGAAGCTCTGTACAGTCAGCAAAAACAAGACCAGGAGCTGACTGCAGTTCAAATCATGAACTCCTTATTGCCAAATTCAGACTTAAATTGAAGAATGGGGGGAAAACCACTAACCATTCAGGTAACACCTAAATCAAATCCCACAGTGGAAGTGAGAAATAGATTTATGGGACTAGGTCTGATGGAGTGCCTGATGAACTATGGATGGAAGTTCATGACACTGTATAGGAGACAGGAATCAAGACCATCCCCATGGAAAAGAAATGCAAAAAAGCAAAATGGCTGTATGAGGAAGCTTTACAAATAGCTGGGAAAAGAAGAGAAACAAAAAGCAAAGGAGAAAAGGAGAGATATACCCATTTGAATGCAGAGTTCCAAGAAATAGCAAGGAGAGATAAGAAAGTCTTCCTCAATGATCAATGCAAAGAAATAGAGGAAAACAACAGAATGGGAAAGACTAGAGATCTCTTCAAGAAAATTAGATATACCAAGGGAACATTTCTTTCAAAGATGGACTCAATAAAGGACAGAAATGGTATGGACCTAACAGAAGCAGAAGAAGAGGTGGCAAGGATACACAGAAGAACTGTACAAAAAAGATCTTCATGACCCAGATAATCATGATGGTGTGATCACTCATACTCACCTAGATCCAGACTTCCTGGAATGTGACGTCAAGTGGGCCTTAGGAAGCATCACTATGAACAAAGCAGTGGAGGTGATGAAATTCCAATTGAGCTATTTCAAACCCTAAAAGATGATGTAGTGAAAGTGCCGCACTCAACATGTCAGCGAATTTGGAAAACTCAGCAGTGGCCACAGGACTGGAAAAGGTCAGTTTTCATTTCAATCCCAAAGAATGGCAATGCCAAAGAATGCTCAAACTACTGCACAATTGCACTCATCTCACACGCTAGTAAAGTAATGCTCAAAATTCTCCAAGCCAGGCTTCAGCAATACATGAACCGTGAACTTCCAGATGTTAACCTGTTTTCAGAAAAGGCAGAGGAACCAGAGATCAAATTGCCAACATCTGCTGGATCATCAAAAAAGCAAGAGAGTTCCAGAAAAACATCTGCTTCTGTTTTATTGATTATACCAAAGCCTTTGATTGTGTGGATCACAATAAACTGTGGAAAATTCTGAAAGAGATGGGAATACCAGATCACCTGACCTGCCTCTTGAGAAACCTCTATGCAGGTCAGGAAGCAACAGTTAGAACTGGACATGGAACAACAGACTGGTTCCAAATAGGAAAAGTAGTACGTCAAGGCTGTATATTGTCACCCTGCTTATTTAACTTATATGCAGAGTACATCATGAGAAACGCTGGGCTGGAAGAAGCACAAGTGGGAATCAAGATTGCAGGGAGAAATACCAATAACCTCAGATATGCAGATGACACCACCCTTATGGCAGAAAGCGAAGAGGAACTACAGAGCCTCTTGATGAAAGTGAAAGAGGAAAGTGAAAAAAGTTGGCCTAAAGCTCAACATTCAGAAAACGAAGATCATGGCATCTGGTCCCATCACTTCATGGGAAATAGATGGGGAAACAGTGGAAACAGTGGCTGACTTTATTTTGGGGTGGGGGTGGGGGGGGCTCCAGAATCACTGCAGATGGTGATTGCAGCCATGAAATTAAAAGACACTTACTCCTTGGAAGGAGGGTTACGACCAACCTAGACAGCATATTAAAAAGCAGAGACATTACTTCGTCCACAAAAGTCTGTCTAGTCAAGGCTATGGTTTTTCCAGTAGTCATTAATGGACGTGAGATTTGTACTACAAGGAAAGCTGAGTGCCGAGAATTGATGCTTTTGAACTCTAGTGTTGGAGAAGACTCTTGAAAGTCCCTTGGACTGCAAGGAGATCCAACCAGTCCATCCTAAAGCAGATCAGTCCTGGGTGTTCATTGGAAGGACTGATGTTGAAGCTGAAACTCCAAAACTTTGGTCACCTGATGTGAAGAGCTGACTCACTTGAAAATGCCCTGATGCTGGAAAACATCGAAGGCAGGTGGAGAATGGGACGACAGAGTACAAGATGGCTAGATGACATCACTGGCTCAACGGACATGAGTTTGGGGAAAGTCCAGGAGTTGGTGATGGACATTGAGGCCTGGTGTGCTGCGGTTCCTGGGGTCAGACACGTGCTAAGAGTTGGGCACGACTGAGCGACTGAACTGAATTGAACTCTAGGCCTCTGAGGGCCTACTCACCGAGGTCCTGATGCCATAGTCTGATGAAGAGCAGAATTTAAATTCTAACACATTCCTGAGTTATATAATGCTACTGGTCCAGGTATAAAACTTGGAAGATCACACGGAGTAGATATAATTAGTTGGCTCTCCAATATTCATTACTAACATCCTTGTGAAAAGAAATTAATTTGTTCAGCAGCATACAAATATCAGGAAGATGATGTAGTTCTGAGCCTTCTGGTAAATCCTGATTATTACACAGTAAATTTCCAATAGTCAGTGACTTATTTAAAGAGAACCTGCCACCCTGTTCTAGCCAATGAGATTTAAAAAGTATATTGGAGGAAGGTTTCTAGGAAAGCTTTTCATTCTCAAAGGAAAATATCAGAGAGATGTTCCTCCTCCCTTCTCTGGATGTTTTCCTGTCCAGATATGACTTCTAAGAAGTGCTGTGGTCATCTTGCAACAGAGCAAAAGCTGTCACATCAAAATAACAGAGAAAAAAATATGTATTTCTATCAGTGTTTATTAACTGTTGAATTAAATGACCCTGAACTTCGTGATATATAAACCTGTAAAAGTTTCTGTTACTCATAGTTTGAAGAGGTATAACTGATTAAATGCAATTTAATCCTGAAATAAAGTCATTTTAAAGATGAGAAATGTGAGACTTTGGCAGCTGCCTATATTTATAGCTAAAATTAACAAAGCCAACTTTTATACAAATTTCTATGGACTCCAAAGCCTATGTTATTTCCATTACTCTTCATACTGATAGATATGTTTTGAGGTGTTGTTTCTTTTTTTTTTTTTTTTCATTTGTTTGTTGTTAACCATTCTGAGTGATTTTTTTTTCTTTAAGCCAAACAGGAATAAAAAATATCTCTAAACTCAAATGTTGCTTAGAGTGCAGATATAATTCAACACAGATGTTTAAGATCACCTATTCCATATTAAATTCAAACATTAGGAAGAAAAAAAAAGGAGGATGGATGGGCTACCTAAAATATGTCCCATATACACTAAAGTGTTCTTTTTTATTAAAGTGTTCTTTTTTATTTAAGTGTCTTAAAAGATATTTTTTTTAAGGCTTGTGATATTATCTCAATAACAAGAACAACCAGTAGGATGACCACATTTAAAACAGTAAGAGAATCTTCAGAAAATAAACATACAAATTAAATTTGATCCCATAAAATATCAAGGATGTTGGAATCAAGATCAAGCACCAAATCCTAAATGGCCTTTGCTCTTTTTATAACAGAAAATGTACTATATATGCTTTTATAAAAAAATCCTTAAACATACTTACTTGATCTCATTGTATAATTATTTTTTGAGATCTTGATCCTAAGGTTGCTTAAGAGAAAAAGTATATATTTCCTATGTTTCAACTCAAATTACATTGTTCCTTGTAATAATTACAATGCTGACTGCTAACAGAGAGGCCTGGTGTGCTGCAATTCATGGGGTCGCAAAGAGTCGTACACAACTGAGCTACTGAACTGAACTGAACTGAACTATGCTACTGGTAAAATGAAGTGTTTGAATTGGATAAAACATGTCCATCCTTATACATTCTATTTACTACCTAGACAAATACAACTTCCAAAGCACTACATTTGGTGCTCAACTTCTCTCCCTAGCCTCACATGCGTGGCCTTCAATGTATCTCAAACTGCATAAATTATAACGTACATTTCAATTCAATGTATACAAATATGAAGTCATCACCTTCTAAATTTTACTGTTTTATATCTCCTATCTCAGTAAATGAGATTACCACCTACCCTCCGATGGCACCCCACTCCAGTACTCTTGCCTGGAAAATCCCATGGACAGAGGAGCCTGTAGGCTGCAGTCCATTGGGTCGCGAAGAATTGGACATGACTGACCGATTTCACTTTCACTCTTCACTTTTATGCATTGGAGAAGGAAGTGGCAACCCACTCCAGCGTTCTTGCCTGGAGAATCCCAGGGACGGGGGAGCCTAGTGGGCTGCCATCTGTGGGGTCACACAGAGTCGGACACGACTGAAGCGACTTAGCAGCAGCAGCAGCAGCAGCAGCAGCAAGGCCCTTGTAACCAACATGACTGGGAGACATTCTTGCCTTATCCCCTCAAACTCTATTTACGCTTTCTCATCAAACATGGTTACTTTTCGCCTTCTGTATAATTCTTGAACTGGAATCCTTCAGAAGCTGTAATACCGTTGCCTTAGTTCAGGCTTTCCTTTTTGTATCTCTCAGGATGCTGACTGAGATGATGCCTTCTCTAACTCTTCTGTCATGTAGTTCTCAAAACTATCCATCTCACTGCTATCATGGCAGTCATTCTGACTACCAGGACTCACCATCTCTCTGACCTGGTGAGACCCCTTGGTGGACTCTTAATTTTGAAAGTATGATATCCAACATTTTAGTCATAGAAATAATTGCCTTCATTTAACTCATTCCTTCTCCTTTAGCCCCATTACCAGTAATTTCATATCTGTCACTGTACACCTTGAACATTTAAAACAGCTTGTAACCTCGCTGACAAGCCAGCTTATTTACACCTCTCTACTTTCATACATTATTTGCTTTCTAAGCCTTTCTTCATATTCCTCATTACAGTAATTCCTCTCTCGTTTTTAAAGAGCTGATACAGATATTACTTGATCAGGGAGCCTTTCTGAGAATTCTCCTTTTCTCCACCCATATCTCAGATTGTATTATTATTCTGCTTTTGTGCCTCATATATTATTATTTTTCATTCTATTTCACATTCCACAAAGATAAGGCACTTAAAAGGTGTGTGTGGGTGTGTGTGTGTGTGTGTGGTTGTGGGTGTGGGTGTGGGTGTCCTCTAAAAGCCTGGAGTCATCAGCTTCTCTCACCAAATTGACTTCTTTTCCCCACATACCCTGCACCTTCCATATTCAGTCAGTCAATAAGTGTGTAGATTTAGCCTCCCTAATATGTTTCTGGCACATAATAGTTGCTCAGTGAGTGAATATACTTTTCTAGCTCAAGTTTCATAATTCATAAGCCTACTTCTCTGTATTCTTGGACTGGGAGAATACTTCCTAAGTTGCCTAATTTTACAACTGGAACTCATAGTGGAATAATATTTTGAAATAATACCGTTACTAACTTTACCATTAGTTAAAAGAATTACTGAATCAGTTGCAGAGCATTTAACTTGGGTCTCTCCCTGTGGAAAAGTTCATTCTTCAAGTCTGTTCTGTTCCTATTCACTAAAACTCAGTCACTGCTCTGCATAGCTTTGCCTCTATAGTGCACGCACAGTACATTTAGTTTATTACAGGTGGACAAAGCTCTGAAGTTAAGAGGATTAATTAGGATAAAACCTGAAATACCCAAAGCTAACACCAATTCCATGGGTCAGCGGAAATATTCTGAAAACTTTTCATTTGATGTAAGAAAAGCTTCTTCAGTATCACTTGACTATTTCTACCTCTGGAATTTTCTAAAAGTTACCAGGAATCTGCAGGAAAAGTAAAGAGAGAAAGAATAAATAAGCATTTTTGTTGTTTCTATTCTTATTAGTCTTAGATTTATCTGCTGCTTTCTCCTCAGAGGGCCTCATCACTATGCTTCAGTACCCGCTGTCCTCAAGATTCCCAAAGATGTCCAGTAAATTTTCATATTCAGGCTATCATTGTCCATTGCTTTTATCTCTACCATGGGAAAAAAAAAAAAACATTTCAATAGATATCTACTTATCTCTATGCATAATTAGCTCTATCCGAAGAAGAAATCAAGATTCAGTGAGTAAATTCTTATGCCAGGAATTGTATAACTAGTAGAAGATGGTCTCCCAAATAATTCTAAAAACCAGCCTTTATCCCTTATACTTTGAAAACCTACCTTTAAAAGGTTAGCAGAATGTTTGATGATGTAACAAGTACATGGCAAACTACATGGGGGCCACAGATGCAAGTTTTGATATTATATTATAGAGTGATCTTAATAAGTTATCTGTGGTATATTTGTCTTTCCCATTACCTATGGAAAACAAGGCAAACACAAAACAAACAGAAAAAAGGCAACTACCATAAAAGAAGCATATAAAGCTTCAAAGACATTAAAAATTGATGAGATTATATCCAGTTAAAGATATTTTGGAAAATTCTCATAGAAGAGGTGACATGGAAAGCCTTAGGCCTTGTAGAATGAATCAGATATAAACAGAGAAACACTGGAAGGCAAGTTGGAGAAGTGTATTACACAACAAATGGGACATGAGAAACTACAGAGAGACTTAGAGTTGTGACTTAAAAAATTAGCAAAAGTAGGGTTTACTCTGTAATAATAATCAAAGTAGAAAAACAGCAAAAATGCTAGCAGTTAATCTCATTTTATGCCAGGTTTTTATTAATTTCCAAGCCAAAGAATATGTTCCTCATTTGGCAGATAACTAATGGCCTTTGGAAATTTTGAGTAAGATTCTTTTTTTTTTTTTTTAATTTTTAGTTTGAGTAAGATTCTAACATGACTAGATGTGAGAAAGAAAATCTTTTCATACCATATCTGGGACAAAATTTCTTTATATAATTCATAACATTTTCTAGGGAGTAGTTAACATTCCTGGTAAAATAACCAGTATAACTTTATGAGTTATGAGATTATAATTTTTTCTAGAAATTTTAACCTACCTCAACTACCATGCTAAGAGCATGTTGAATTTTTGGTATGCTGCTGCTAAGTCACTTCAGTCATGTCTGATTCTGTGCGACCCCTTAGATGGCAGCCCACAAGGCTCCCCCGTCCCTGGGATTCTCCAGGCAAGAACACTGGAGTGGGTTGCCATGTCCTTCTCCAATGCATGAAAGTGAAAGTGATGTCACTCAGTCGTGCCCGACTCTTAGCCACCCCGTGGACTGCAGTTAACCAGGCTTCTCCACCCATGGGATTTTCCAGGCAGGAGTACTGGAGTTGGGTGCCATTGCTTTCTCCAGAATTTTTGGTATAGTTGTATATGATCTAAGATTTATCTAATTATCTTTATTTCTCTATGAACTATCTTTATTAAGATGATACATTTGAATTTAATTTTTCTAAAGCTTCTTCCCTTGCAGCATATTTGAAATATAATTTTATCACCTAGTCATAATAAATTTGAGAATATGTTTTAGCAGTGGTTCTCAACTACACTCCCATGAGAGCATTTCCGGAAGCACTATGGGTGGCAGAAGAGAGGTAGGATAAAGAGAAGAATGGCTACAATTAGGTGTAAGTTCCAATACTCAATCTCGGCTTCAAAGAAAGCAGCTCTGTTTTGTATATTTGAGTTCCATTTCATTTGAATAAAAATTTGCACTCTAAAAAACATAGTTTGGAAAGCACTGTTTTACATAATGGATTTATAAGTGGTATATAATTGTTTTGAAGCAGGAAGACAAGTTAGGAGACTTGGTGCATGCTAAAAATGAAATTTATAAATATTTGAATGAAGATGTTTCCAGTGAGAATGGACATGATGAGACATTTGCTACTGAGATTAAAAAAAGACGAGATTTTATTACCAACTACGTGCAAGAGGTAATAGAAAAAAAGGAATCCAAGACATCTCAAGTGTTGATACTGGATGTCTAACAAAAATGGGGGAAACTATTATTACAGTAAAGAAGCCAGGAGGTAAAGAAGTCTCAGAAAGAGGATAGTCTATTCGCGCTGTGTTAGGGATGACATTCAAGCCCAGATATCTACCAGACAAGAAGAAGACTGAGATAATGGAGACGTAGAAGCAGGGGAGGGATGGAGAGAAGGACTGAGAAGGAGAGAAAGAGAGAGATTTGACAAGCATTTGCATAGAGATGACATTTGGTGCTGTGGCAGTAGGCCAAGTCACAGAACTCTGGAAAAGATATTCATTTTGGGGGAAAATATATAGAAGTGGAGTTAGCATAGATTGAGCTGAGAGCTAGAAGAGAATCAGGAGGATGTAAACCTAAAAAATGTATATTAAGATACATATGCTTGATGTCATGCTAATTTTCCTATAGTTTCAAAGAGGATTGTGGTAGTCAGAATTAAATGTATTTGCATTGATAGCATTTCACACACTTGAGAAAAAAGGAGCTTTGTCCTTCAGGTGATTAGCTGTATATACTGCAGGAATATCTATAATGTATCAGAAAATGCTACAGAAATCAAAATGATTTTTCAAATGTAAGATGGAAATATTTTTTTGGCACTGTTGTTTTTACTCTTAAATTATGACAGAGCCCTGTCAACCTAAGACTTCTTTCTCTTTATTCAGCATTCATTAATGAAACTACATTTATCTAATGCACTGTTGGAACAATGTCCTATGCCAGCAGCCTAAAAGTAGGTTAAAAAATACATAATCATTGACTTAGTAGTCTCTTTACAGGTGATAGTAGTAGAGCCAACTGTCCAGCAGGGAGAGCTGAGTAATTCAGATTTTATCTGCATGTGATTTCATCTGCATTGCCATGAGTCTTACTATATTTCACTGGTAAGAGAGTGGGAAAAATGGCACCAGAATGGAAAGTCTGTGATTATACAACATGGGAGGCAATTGTGTTTATAGGGGGCTAGGACAGAGAGGGTGCCTGCAGAGACCATTTGCAAGAAAGTAGCATCAGCAACAGTCAGAGAAGACAGAAGTCAGATTGCATAGCAGCCAAAAGGAATAAAAAACAGACTCAGCTGACTCAAAGGCTACAAGGCCACAAATGTCAGGCTCTTCCCTCAGTGTCGGCTGCTGTCAACTACAAAAGAGTCTTTCCTGGCAAGGACAGCAGGTCACATATCTCAGTTATTGCTCAGGAAATAACCTGTCAGCACATCATCTCTGAACATAAAGGACAGGATGACTGTCCCAAGTTCTGTCAGCCAAAAGTCCCAGTCATCTGAGGAAGCAGTAATATGGAATGTGGGCCATTCTTATTAATATTATCTCTCACTGTCTCTTGCTCTAGTAGGAAATATCTTGGAGGCAATAACATTTTGTAGTATTAGGTTTGTTTTTTTTTTTTTCAAAATCTTTCCTAATGTGATTTATTTCTAAATTTGTAGATAATAAATAAGGAATATCAATTTTGAATGATTATCATAATCAACACTGATTTTTTTTTTTAAATTTTCTCTTTTGTACTTCAACTAAAATAGAGCAAAACAGATGTAGTTCCAAATCTGCTAAGAGTATTTTTTGGGTTATCTGTAGGGAACTTAGCTTAATATTAAAAAGAGATTTTAAAAGATTTATAGGAAGACGCAAGTAGGCAAAATGGCCCTGTCAGGGCATTTCATGACTTTTATGGGATAAAGGTAAAACTGTGTGCTTTCTATTATAATTTCTCAGCTGTTACTCAAATTGATTATAACCATAAAGGAATTTCATATTCTGATTCAACACCATGTTAAATGACTGCAGTCTTCTAAACAAATGTATGAAATTCTGCTTCCTCTTCCTAGTACTAGATTTGCATAACAAGATCTTTTTAAAAATTGTCATCACATTTTCTGTTTAATCCTAAACGTGTTTTTTTTTTTAATAGCTAAAGTTGGAATTTAAAAACAAAACAAAACCTGGTCACATCTTTTGATTAATTTTGGAAACTAGAGGGAATTGCATAATGCTTATAATCCAAGGGAGAATTATCTGGATGGATTTCAAGAAAATCCTAACTCCGTAAATGTGACATTTTAGAAAATGTTGGTTAAGTGTCACGCTTTCTCCTCAGCTTTAAAAAGTCACAATCCAACAGGGTTTAAAAATTTAATTAACAAACAGAAATAACAAATAGAAAAGTAGAGCTACTCAGGGAAGTGTATATATATGTGTGTGTGTGTGTGTGTGTGTGTGTGTGTGTGTGTGTGTGTGTGTATGTGTGTGTGTAGTGGATGAGTTAAACTGAAAGCAAAAAAGAAGCAGACATGTCTTTCTTGCTCCATTGAAAATTTATGCCCAAAATATTAATGACTGTCTTTGATTTATTATTTTTGTTGTCTACTTTCTTCTGGAAACTGACATTTCAAATTTTGTCTGTTCTGAACAAGACTCACAGTGTTATATTACTTCACTGAATGAAAACATTAACAAAATATAACATGTGAACAGAAACATTCTGTGCATTTATGTGTGAACTCATACAAGAAAAGTTGGTATGGCAGTAGATGAGGGGATCGGGGTGATTCTAGTACTATATATACATTTGAAAGGAAAATAAAATCATTTCTTTAGATTCATCCTTGAAATAGAAAATAATTTAAAATAATTTCTGGAAAAATGATGAAACCATAAACTTGGAAAGAAACATCAGAAAGTAGGTTCAGAATATAATTAATCATATATTTTGAAGAAGGAATTATATAAGAGACAAATTTTACATCTATATCAAAATCAGTATGGCTGAAAGAAAAAAAATCACATGATCATATCAATAGATGCAGAAAAAGCACTGGACAAAATTCTACACTCATTCATGGTAAAAACTGTCAGCAAACTGCTGCTAAGTCACTTCAGTTGTGTCCGACGCTGTGCGACCCCATAGAAGGCACCCACCAGGCTCCCCTGTCCCTGGCATTCTCCAGGCAAGAACACTAGAGTGGGTTGCCATTTCCTTCTCCAAGGCATAAAAGTGAAAAGTGAAAGGGAAGTCGCTCAGTCGTGTCCGGTTCCTAGCAACGCCATGGACTGCACCCTACCAGGCTCCTCCATCCATGGGATTTTCCAGGCAACAGTACTGGAGTGGGGTGCCATTGCCTTCTCCACTCAGAAAACTAGGAATGTGATAAGAAACAAGTCAAGGATGTCTGCTCTCACTCCTCTATTCAACATCATACTGGGACTCCTAGGCAACAATTATGACAAAAAAAGAAAACTTATGGAAAGGGAAGGAAGAAACAAAACTGTCTTTGTTTGCAAACATGATTATTATTGTAAAAAATGCCAAAGAATTTTAAAAAATTCCTCAAAATAAAAAATGACTACAGCACATTTTCAGTATACAAAGCTAATATACAAAAGTCATTTGGTTTCTTATATACCAACCACGTACAGTTAGAATCTGAAATTAAAGCATAATACTATTTACATTAGCATACCCCAAATAAAAATGCTTAAATATAAATCTACTAAATATATGCAAGATCTACATAAGAAAAACTACTAAGCTCTTGATAGAGAAATGAAAGACTAACCAAATAAATGGAGGGACAGTTCATGTATGTGGATAGAAAGACTTAATACAGGCAAAATATCAGTTCTTTCTATCTTGATCTACAGAAAATACAACTTAGATCAAATTCCTAGCACATTATTTTGGGTATTGACCAACTGATTCTAAACTGATTTTAGTTGTCATGAATTCTAAACTTCGCATGGAAAACAAAAGATCCTGAATAGCAAATATAATAATGAAGGAGAATAAATCTGAAGGACTTAATTACCCAACTTCAAGACTTACTACAAAGCTACTGTAATCAAGAGAGTGAATGAAGAGACAAGATAAATAAGGAAACTGTGAGAAACTACCACATTTTGTAGGACCCTAAGAAGACATAGTAACTAAGTGCAATGTGAGATCCTGGATTGGATCTTGGAACAAAACATGAACATTAGAAGAAAAACTGGTAAAATCTGAATAAAGTCTACGGTAGCGTGAACAGTCTTGTACCAAAACTATTCTTAGTTTTGACCAATGTAGTATGATAAAGTAAGATGTTAACTTTAGGAAATGCATAGGGAAATTTCACTAACTATACTATCACTGATATAAAATTATTTTTAAATAAAAATGTTTTTAAAAATCTATTATAGTTGTGACACATTTACATATATACTAAAATTTTAATGAAATATTATCATTACATAAGATATATACCACACCAAAGTTACAGCTATTTCAGGAGACTATTTTGCAAGATTGTTTTAACATTAGAACACTGATTAATTTTCTAATTCACTTCATTAACAGATGAAAGGATAAATAATATATAATCTTTTCAATAGATACAGGGATTAACAATAATTTCTGATATAATCTCTTATTGAATTCAGAGTAGAATGATAACATCTTTAGTTTGGTGGTATAGCACATCCACAAATATCTAGCAAATATTACATTTAAATGTGAAAAAATAAAAGCATAATTTTGAAATAAAATATGATGAAAGCAATAAGGATATGTACTAACACAACTTCTTTTTATCATTGCTTGTACACTACTATGAGAAAAAATAAAAGCATAAAGATGGGGGGGAAGTAACAAAATGTAAGAGCAAAGGCAAGAATAAGCAACATGTTTTAGAAAAAGAAAAGGATAGGTGTGTAAACTTTCCCTTAGCTATCAAGGTGTTTTAACTTTAGAACAATTAATATGCACTGTAAAATAATAGAAATGCAAGTGCAGACTTACTGGTACCAAACAAAGAGCTCAGCACAGACTGTGCATTTATGTAAATTTGATATATGGTAGATTTGGCTCCACATGAATAAGAAGAAGAGCATTATAACAGAAAGTTCTTGTACAATTATCTATGCATATGGAGAAAATAAAAAGAATACCTTTCTTTCACAATATAAAAATATTCCCAATTTATTAATATCTTAAAAGAGAAAGGCAAAACTTGAAACTTTCAGAGGCAAGTATAAAATAATATTTTTAAGTCCTCAACTGAGAGAGCATAAAATAGCAAACTTGAACTTTTCTTCATCAATAGCATCTTAAGGAGAATGAAAATGCAAATCTAAACCCGGGAAAGATAAAATACATAAAACCAATAAAACAACCCAATAGGAAAATTGTTCAATATCAAATTGGTATTTCATACAGGAAGATAAAAGAATGGTAGAAAAACATATTTTAAAAAGTGCTTAATCTGATAGGATCAGAGAATGCAAATTGGAAAGAGGATATTATTAGATATTTCACATATATAGACGGGAAAAATTCAAAATCTGTTTACAGAGGTTTGTCAAACACCTAAATTCTGCTTTTACTGATTATTGGTGCCTAAAGTAAAAACAAATAACAATAATAATTTGATATTGCCTCTTAAATCTGAACAATCACAAAATATATAACCTAGTCTTTTGTTCTTAAATATGAATCCAAAAAACTTTTGCACCAGACACATCAAACTTAAAACGTTGATAGTATTTTTTCACATAATAGAAAACAGAAAGAAAGAGACAAAGAATGACAATGTTCTAATAGTGCATATGCTCCTTTCAGTAGAAGATATTTTAATATATTTACATAATAGATTAATGAATATGTTAGCATTTTGAAAACAATATGTTAAAAAAAAGAAGGTTGGAGAGGAATAAAGAAATAAATTTCGATCCTAAGATAATACTGAAGTGTATTCTTACACATTTACTACAAATATATATCTAGGTATTATATTACTGTTACTTTCAGTACGTACAATTATAAAAACAGGTAAAGAAATGATCCATATGAAATTAAGGACACTGATGACTGAGAGAAGAGAAGGTCATATAGTAAAGGAAGTCCATAGATATTTAGTTGATTTATTAACATTATTTAAGTAACACACATGCTATATTTACTATGGTTTGTGAGATATGCTAAATATTTTCAGTAGTAAAAAAAAAAAAATTAAACTGTTTGAATTTTTTTTTTTGATGGTTCTCAGCCCTCCTCCTTCTGCCTCTTCCTGGTCCCTGACTGTTCTAATTTGATCCTCACCTCCTGCCTAGTATCTGAGCCCTGGCTTAACTAAATTAGCTTCCTTTGCTTGCGCCCAAGTTTGTGACTGAAACACGACATGAAAATAACATTTCCAACTTAGAAAGACAAATAGTATGTCCCTAGGTATTCAAGTTTCACTGGTTTTAATAATTTTCAATTTCCAAGTACTTTTTGTAGATTTCTCGAAAAGGATTTGTACAAAACAAGGCTGACAGTGCTTTCAACATAAAGACACAGGAAAAAGTAATAAAGAAACAAGAAAGCAAGGTGAAGCAAACAGTTAACCTTGTTTTCTCAAGTGTATTACACATTTAGCTAATCATCCTTAATAAATCTTTAATCCTTTGTCATGTTGCTCCCACCATCCTATAGGAAGTCAGTGAATATATGTTAAACTTCCTTTCAGCAAAATATAACTATCACAGACAATCAATGGAAAGAAAAGTAAATCATATATGATTTTAAATTCTGGTGGTGCCTTATATTTTTCTAGAGCTTTCACAGCTAGTTTTCAGTTTATGAAGTAGTCAGTTTAGGCATTGCCTGTTTTACAAATAAGCAATCCAAGGTCAAGGTAGGTTAAAAGATTCATCTGAGGTTAAACAGCAGTTGATGATGACTCTGACACTTACGCCACAAACACAGAACTGTCCACTTCTTTCAAAGGGACAGTTTATGTAAAACACTTGCTCAGAGTGCTGAACACATGGAAGGTTCTTAATAATAAAGGTGAATTCTTTCTTCTGTCTCCTTTATTTTGCTTATCTATCAGTTCCTTTCAGTTGTTTTGAGCTATAGATTCCAATTCAGCAATAAGGTTCAATTGACAATATCCAAAGCCACACAGTGATTCTTCTCATTCCAACCCAACTAAATGTATTTTGTCTAATTAGTCACTTGTCAGTTTTTACTATATTTGGATTATCACATGATCCCAAATTCCAAATAAAAAAAAAAAAACCTACAGTGCTAGAAAAACTCCTGATTTTAAGCAACATATATATATATATATATATATGTATGTATGTATGTTATATAGTGCCCAGATAACTTAGCTGATTTTTTTTCCAGCTTCCACTTGCAGTGTTCAGACCACAGAACTGGCCATCAGACACCTGGACTTGGGTTTTTGTGGTTTCAGTTCAGTTCAGTCACTCAGTCATGTCTGACTCTTTGTAACCCCATGGAGTGCAACACTCCAGGCTTCCCTGTCCATCACCAACTCCTGGAGTTTGCTCAAACTTATGTCCTTCAAGTTGGTGATGCCATCCAACCATCTCATCCTCTGTCATCCCCTTTTCCTCCTGCCTTCAATCTTTTCCAGCATCAGGGTCTTTTCTAATGAGTCAGTTCTTTGCATCAGGTAGCCAAAGTATTGGAGCTCCAACTTCAGCATCAGTCCTTCCAATGAATATTCAGGACTGATTTCCTTTAGGATGGACTGGCTTGATATCCTTGCAGTCCAAGGGACTCTCAAGAGTCTTCAACACCACAGTTCAAAGGCATCCGTTTTTTGATGTTCAGCCTTCTTTATGGTCCAACTCTCACATCCACACATGACTCCTGGGAAAACCATAGCTTTTACTATACTGACCTTTGTTGGCAAAATAATATCTCTGCTTTTTAATATGTTGTCAAGGTTGGTCATAGCTTTTCTTCCAATGAGCAAGCATCTTTTAATTTCATAGCTGCAGTCATCTGCAGTGATTGTTGAGCCCAAGAAAATAAAGACTCTCACTGTTTCCATTGTTTCCTCATCTATTTGCCATGAAGTGATGGTTTTGTGCTTTGACCTGATTACTGCCAGTATAGAAATTCAAATGACAGCTTTAGGCACTAATGTTTCTCAATAATGCATTTTGGGCTATAGCACAGAAGGCTTTAGTGAATCAGAGGTGGTGCCAGATGAGAATTTATAGTTGTGCCTAATCTATTGTTTGCCTACTGAACCATACTGCTTCACACATACTCCATTTAATAATAAAACAAGATTTAAAGGGCAAAACTTCATGATTTCACATCAGCATATGTGAGGGTAAAAGTGAAAGATGCTGCTATAAAATCATCTCACCATAAAGACTGTTGAGTATTTACACTGCAAAAAAAAAAAAAAAAAAAAAAAGGTATACTCACCAGCTCTCACTAGACAGTAATGTCTGGTTCAAAGACCATAGCCAAGTTTTAAAGAAATTAGAGCCTGGTTACCCATATGTCTGAAAGCTCTGCATACAAAAGTACATTTGAACAGCCTTTCTCAATAAAAAGGTTAATTGGACTTCTAAAGTTTCTTGCAAGTTAGTCCTCAAGGGACTTTGCACTGAAGGGATGTAAAACAATGAGCTTAAAACTCAGGGCTGAAAAGAACTGCTAATTGAGGTAAACTTTATCTGTTTCAAGACCCCAAGTTACAAAAATAATATTTCTAGGAACAGTTATTGACCCTGTATGGGCTGTTGAAGTAAATGCAATGATATATTTCCAGTTTATATTTCTTTGCATAGAAACAGATGTCTGAGGCTACTTATCTAGCACAGGGAAAAACGGGGAGCTAGAATAGTTTCTGTTAAACATGATAACCTCTTTTCTATGTAAAATAGTTGTGTCGGTGGATATTTTACATGTGACTTTCACATGCTCATAAGGAGCACTTATTGAGGTACACTTTGCTGTAATGTAAAATCATTTTTAAGGACTTTCGAAGCTAAATTAGTTTTCTTTATCAGTATAATAACTCAAAAATATCACACATTGTTTATTTAGGTGAAGTTAATTCTTTTAAATAGAAGAGATTTGATACCTCAAATCCTGATGTCATTTTCTCACTAGCTGTTTCTTTTCCTTAAACTGACAAAGCCATATTTTAATTTGATTTAGAATGAAAATAAATGCAGCCTATTGTTGATTCTCATTTGCAAACTGTGATACTTGTTATGAAGTTCATGAAAATCAGAGGCCCTGTAATTTATTGGTCTGGAGACCTGAGTTTCATTTTTAGTTTATTTCCTGATAATTCATTTTGTGACATTGCCTGAAGCACATCCTTTGCGAGTATACAAATGGATAGCATTCGTTTCCTAAATAAGGTTTACTAGCTGAGACTGAACTTCCTTGTCAAATGTGGCCAGAAAGCCAGGCTGGCCCTCAACTCCATTAAGCAGTCACTGTCTGCTGGATTAAACGTTCTCAGAGGCCTGCACTGGTGCCAGAGACACGCCTAGAACAGAGGGTGACAGGATCACCACGCAGCCTACCTAATTTGCAGGAATGAACTCTCATCTGTTCAGGGTTTTCACTGACTCACATGTCTAAATCATACCTTTGTTTTTACTGTAGGTGGCAGAATTTTTATGCTTTACATTTTGTTATAACTCTATTTTCTTTCAAATGCAAAATTAAGGTACTTTATTCATCAGAACATGTTTTATGAAAATATTCACATGGTTTCAGAGAGGACAGCCAGGCCCTGGACAGTAGGTGCTTTTTGTTCTTGTTAATAAACTAATACGCACTGTTTGATCTAATCATGCTTTATATGTTTTATTTTTTCTTTTTATCCTGCAATTTTAGTGTTTTCCCAATTTAAAAAATCATTCCATAAATCAAAAGCAGTGATTATTGCAACTCTTAAAAACAGAATTCATTACTGTTCATAGCTGGAAAATGGTTATATCGATATTGAATTAATTATTTGAAATGATTTACCTCAAAGACTATTGATAAGTATATTTATTCCTGAAACAGGGCTTTATTCTACCATTAATAGTTGAAAAAAAAAAGGATTTTAAAACATGAAACATAATATTAATTTTTATAACATAAATTTTTAAGCTTATGAAATTGTGACTCTTAGAAACATTATTAGACTTCCCATAGTATAAAATACTACCATTCACATTTCTGTAATATTTACATAGATTTGTATACAGTTAAAATCATTATTTTTTCATTCTATACTAAAACATTTCAATTACCTGTCTTTTCAGAAACAAATTATGTCAGTGAAAATAATTTTCTTGGCCAGCCCTTGGAAAGATTAATTTACTTATATCTTAAATACCCATAAAAATTCATGCCTTATTATTTATTTCAAAGCTTTAAAACAAAATAATTAGGGTGGCTTGAAGTTCATCAAAATGCTTTGGCTTCTCCTTAAAGTCAACATATGCTCTTCCTTAATAACTGTTACTTTTTATACTCATGGGAAATGGCAAATTATATAAAAGTTAAACAACCCAAATAGCTTAATATACTATTTTAGCCCCTTCACAGTTCTTTTACTTGGCCTATACTCTCAATTAACCTACAGAAAAAAATCTCTGTACAAATCACTACAGTTGCAAATAGTAAAATGGCTGGCATTCACATCTGCTTAAGAAGAACCAGCAAAGATCTACTTTGCTAAAATACGTCCATGCAGGCATTTTAAAGGCAACATCAGCTTTTTTTAGGTCTAAGTTTATTAATATTTGTGAGTAAAAGAAAATGAAACCTAGAACTATTCTCCATACTCGTTTTAAAATCTTCATGACTTTTCACCAAAAGTTTGCCAACAGTGGTTGAAATACTTGAGTTTGATACACACAAACAGCCCATACTAATGATACTTTTTGTCTGTTTATTTCTGGAGCTCAAGATTCTATCACCAAAACTAGATAACAGCTTTACATAGATGGAAATTTAGGAACAAAAAATAATTTCTCCTAATATATTCTCCATAGACTATAGACTTTTTCACAAAGAATAACATTTTCACTTTTTTCTCTTGCAGACATCAGATCTTAAAACTTTGATAATACTTCCATGCATTTACCACTTTCTTATCTACAAAATACTTACATAGTTGGGGTATCATCTGAGCTTTTAGGTAATTTTGTGATTTAGATATAGGAGTATCATTTTCATTTATCAGAATGGAAAAAGTCTGAGGCCTACAGAGGCTGATTTGCTCCACATTATACAAACTGAATCCAGGTCTTCTAATTCTAAATTTAATTCAGTACTTTACCACCATTCATCTCTGTACACTAAAGTATCTTCCTAAATTGCTTTCCTTTGGGCAATAATACATAGTAATTTTCTCAGAAAACTGGGTACATTCTAACACACATGGCAAGATTTCCTTGGAAATCTGTGTTTTGGTAAATTCATTTTCGCAAATATCTTATTATGTGTTCATCATGGTCCGAAGAGAGCAACACAAAAAGCAAACATCTATACCTAACTATTCCAGGGTGTATTCCAGTTAGGCAACAGCAATGATTTATATTTAACTTAACTCTTTCTTATAGAAATAGCATTGACTCAGTTTTACTTAGATCATTGTTCCAGATGCAGTGATATTTTACATCCTGCCATAATGCAGGCAGAGTGTATCCCACAATTATTAGCATCAATTAACTACACATCCAATGTATTTTATGCATAGAGATATAAAAGAGGCTGGATACTCTATAGATTCTGCAGAGCAGATGGCAAATTTGGAACTGAAAACACAAATGCTTGAGCAGCTACCTTAGGATTTTTTTTTTTTTTTTCTGGTTAAGAGGAAAGCACACATCAAAGAGTTTCTTGCTCTTATTACCATTTTAGGTTGAAGGTGTTTTCCCTCTATGGTAACTCACACTACCTAAAAGCAACATGGGCAGAATCATGTCCAGGTGTAAGGCAGAGCTGAGCAGCTGAACTTCTAAAGCCTTTGTGGGTATCATTATCTGTGAAACTCAGAAAAGACAAAAGCCAGGCTCAAGATTGGACAGCTAGTGAGTGACAGGTCTACTTGACTTTTAAGTCTAGGATTTAGTTCTATTTCATGGGACTTTGAGGAGGGTTAAATGAGAGTTCCCAACCAATTGAGAACAATTCCCAGACTCCACAGCTCTGGGATATAGCAGTCAGTGAAGGAATCAGCAGATGAAACTATCTGTGGGTATTAGGTGCTTTAGCTAAGCCGGTTGCACACAGAGCACATGGCAGTGATCCCAAAGGTTTTAAGAATAAGAATAATAGCATAGTGTTTTATTTCACTTAATACAGTGACAGTGCCTTGATCTGAAAGCTCTAGCAGAGCCTCACTATATGTTAAATGTGCTTCAAACTATGATGGTGACATACAGCTGTGTATTAGGAACATGGTAATGCCAGGAGTTTCAGTATTAGATGCAGGAAGACTACCATAAATAGAAATTTCTACCCGGGCCCAATATGCATAGAATGCTTGGAATTGGAGAAGTAACAAGGAAAAATCATTCTTTCTCTTTGTTTCCAAAAGTTAGCATCATGAGGAACTTGGGGGTCTTTTAACCTTTCCTAATCCCTGGGCTTTAGATGCCTAAGAAGATTTTTAAAAGCATATTATATCTATTTTAATTTTTGGTAGATGACTGGCAACTTGAGTCATAGGATTTGAAGCATAGCTGAACATTGTTTAATGCTGCAATTATTAAAACTTACAACTAAACAAAGCTGCTATATATCACTATTAAAGGCAAGCCTAAGAGCTTCTGTATATATGATAATTAGCCATATATAGGCCATTTTTATAATGGTTGGTTGTAATTATAATTATTTTCATCTAATTAATTCAAATGGATTTTTCTCTTTTCTTAATTCTTGAGTATCTATAAAGTATCTGCTTAATATCCAGGATATCCTGATTCATTTGCTTGCATGATTAGTCTCCTTTCACCCTTCAGCCTCATCACTAAAAGGCAAAGATTCTGAGTCCTAAATTTTTCTATATCTGCCATTTAGTTAGGCCTGTGTTATTATATGCCTACCCTGCCTATACCAACCTCCAACCTTTCTTATTTTTGAGCCAGATTTTTAGATGCTTCATAATTCTCATTTCAGTCTAGAAACATGTATGTGTGTGTGTGTGTGTGTGTGTGTGTGTGTGTGTGCATTAATACATTAGCAGTGGTGAATAGGAAGGCTGTTGCAAAAACTTAAGGGTTAAAACCTCATAAACTCAGAGTATGTGGACTACAGATCCTTTCAAAGGTCAACAATTGCTTGACATGTTGAAGAGGATATAAAAATGACGTTCCACATGGGAAGGGATGAGGTGAGAGCTCAGACACATTACCTGAAGTTCCTAGAGACAGGCCTTTACCACGGTGAAGTTTAAAATAAAATCACACAGATGAGTATAAGCTTCTCTTTATCAAATAAAGGAAGGGAAACAGAGTGTTGGTTAAGGAAAGAGGGCACGCACCTTCGGTCTGCCCTATTTGAAATAATAAAATCTGCCTATGGGCTGGGCACTATCATAGAACACTTTATCAGTTCAGTTCAGTTCAGTCGCTCAGTCGTGTCCGACTCTTTGCGACCCCATGATTTGCAGCACGCCAGGCCTCTCTGTCCATTACCAACTCCCAAGTTCACTCAGACTCATGTCCATCGAGTCAGTGATGCCATTCCATTTAATTCTGTCTCTGTTAAAAAGCCTGTGATGTGGCATTATTAGCTCTGAAACCCAGAGTAGATAAAAACTGTGCTCAAAAGACTGGATAGCTAATAAGTGACAGGTTTCCCTGATTTTTAAGTCTAAGATTTGCTCCTTTGGGGAGAATTAAATGAGAGTTCCCAATGAACTTAGGATAAACCCCAAACTTCACATCATGGGCTGCCCACATCAGCCAAATCATCTTCCTTTTACTCAAGTATGCTACAACCAGGTTAATTTCACTTTCTAAAACCGTAAGATAAAACCCTTCAGCCTCAAGGCCTTGGCACTTATGTTCTTTTCTGTAGTGTGTCTGTGGTGTTCTTTTCTCAGTTAGTCCAATGTCTGGCTCCTTCTCATCTTAAATCCCAGCTCAAATGTCATCAGTTCTGTGAGGCCTTCTCTGATCGATCTATCTAAAGCCCTATAACACTTTGCGTGAGTAATGATTTAGTCACTTGATACTTATTTACTGTCAGTCGCATTTATACAAGCCTTGGTCCATGAAGGTAGATACATCTGTAACTCCAGAATCTGCTGTAATATTGACATAAAGGCACACAACATGTATGTGAATGAATGAAACAAAAAGCCTTATCAGAGTCAAGTATACATCTCAATCATATATATCAATCTCCCCCATTCTCCAGTTACTACAAGAAAGCAAATAACGGTCAGCAAAATAATGAATCATTGAATATTTCCTTTGTCTACAATGTGTGATCCATTACAATGAGAGGCTCTTGGAGTTTGTCCTCAACTTCAGTTCTTGAGTGTGAGACACATGCAAACAAATACTCTAATCCTCTTTGTCCCAGATCTCAGATCTACAGGAGAACTGAAGCAATAAGGACAAACACACATAAACACACATAAACAGGGTTACCAGTCTCTGCAGGCTACTCAGGCTCCACCAGCGGCAGAAAACATCACTTTGGAGACTTCTGTTTAGTCATAGCTTACATCTCATAATTCCTCCCAGAGATAAACAGAGAACATGAGCAAGTGAAGCTGGCCCAGGGAGAGCACTAATCACAGAAGCATACATGTTCCACAGAAAGGGGAAAGCTCCACCCCAGCTCCAGCTACCAACGGGTGATGAGATCTTGGTTTAACAGGACTCAATGCTGCGGAAAACTTTTTTTTTTTTTTAATTTAAGGAGAGACCTGCAATTGAATTTTTATGCAAAAATCTATTTCTAGATAGTAAAGATTAATTTTTAAAGAAATTTCCATTTGCAACAAAATGGATGGGTATTATGCTTAGTAAGGTCAGATAGAAAAAGACAAATACTATATGTTAGAACTAATATGTGGAATCTAAAAAATAAAACAAATTAGTGAATATAGCAGGAAAGAAACAGACTCACAGATATAGAGAACTAAGCAGTGGTTACTAGTGACAAGAGGGAAAGGAGGAGGTATAAGATAGAGACAGGGGATTAGAGATATAGAATATTATGAATAAAATATATAACCTGCAGGAATATATTTTACAACACAGGGAATATAGCTAATATTTTATAGCCCTCTTTCTCTGTCCTCAAGAAGTCCTTGAATGACAGAGGTGAAAACTTAATTCAAATGCACTTTGGATGAGATCTCAATTTTCTCCATTGAGAACATAGGATATAAAATTTTTCAACTTCTCTGAGCTGAAAGCTGAAGCCATAAAATTTTAAATTTGAGATATTATTGATCAAAAAGAGAATAATTAGGGTTAAATTTCCTTACAGGGAATAAAATACCATTAATAATGTATTGCTTGGAGAAAAAGCAATTAGTGTTCAAAATTTTTCAAGACTGAAACTAATAGTTACATATAAATTTCAAACAAATTTTGGTAGTTTGGGATTAAAATAAGAATAAGAAAATGCAAAAGTCCAATTTAAAAACAAATCACAACATAAGCAAGCATCTGCTCTTGCTATTAATTACTTAATGTATATGAAAAATTCAAGCCCATTAAAAAGAAAAGGGAAGCAACATTCTTAGAAAGAAACATGCTGAGTAGTGTGTTCCATTTTTACTTTTTCATGGGCTGTACATTCATCTCAAGAAGATATGGAAAGAACTGAGAAAGGGAAAGGTCAAAATTTTCAAAAGTAATTAATAGTGAACTATGGAGAAGGAAATGGCAACCCACTCCAGTATTCTTGCCTGGAGAATCCCATGGACGGAGGAGCTTGGTGGGCTACAGTCCACGGGTCGCAGAGTCTGACACGACTGAGTGATATCACTTTCACTTTCACTTTCACTATGGTGATCTATATTATTCAAATATATATATTCAACTGAGTGCCAAATAGTTGATGCTTTTGAATTGTGGTATTGAAGAAGACTCTTGAGACTCCCTTGGACTGCTAGGAAATCAAACCAGTCAATCCTAAAGGAAATCGGTCCTGAATGTTCATTGGAAGGACTGATGTTAAAGCTGAAACTCCAATACTTTGACCACCTGATGCGAAGAATTGACATTGGAAAAGACCCTGATGCTGGGAATGACTGAAGGCAGGGGGAGAAGAGAATGACAGAGGATGAGATGGTTGGATGGCATCACTGACTTGCATGAGTTTAGGCAAGCTCCAGTAGTTGGTGATGGACAGGGAAGCCTGGCGAGCTGCACTCCATGGGGTCGCAAAGAATCAAACACGACTGAGTGACTGAACTGAAATGAACTGATGGTGATTTATTAATCAGTTTTACTGAAAATTGTGTATTGTGTCTTTCTTTTTTCCATTTTAAAGAAGTAATTTCTCTCTTAACTACAGATATTTACTAAGTGAATACTGGCTTTATAGAAATTTCAGTAATCCCAATCCTAACATTACAACTTGTAATGACTATTTAAAGAATGCATCCACTATCCTGTTCCCATTCTGTTATTAATGACAACAGCTACCTGAATGAGGTGCAAAATATGGGTCACATTTGTGTAAGGGGTTTTGCATATTCTACTTCTAATGTCTACCACAATCATGCAAGGTAGGGCTTATTCTCTTTTTCAAAAATAGGCATTTTTAAAGGAGTTAAATGACAAATATTAATGCAAACTGTATTTAAACCAACTCAGAGTTAAGTGGCTCCAAATGTTTTATTTCCCATCAATGTATGTGCATATTTACCTGTTGTTATTTGAAAATCAATAATAATTAGATGAGTGTTTACATACAACTTGCTAATTACTTCTGGTATTTCAGATATATACCACAAAATGTGTTACTAACTTGCTTAAATTTCAGGCCAGATGTGACAGAAAGGGTGAGATTGATAAAAACCAATTTAAGAATTTCTTGTTAACTCACATTCTGATCCAAAGAGAAAATAATTCTGTAATGTTCTGCCCTCTAAACAAAATTATAAGTTTATTCTTCTAAGTACTAGAAAAGCCAAAGCTTGTATTCCCAGAAAACATGATAAAAATCTAAAACATAAAAGCAAGTAAATGATATTCTTATGCCAGTCTTTGAAAAGATTTTAAAGTCAGTCACCCTTTGGTTCCCCTCATCTTAACATAACCTATTTAACTTAAAATACTCAATTTAGATTTCAATTATCCAGTCAACAGATAAGTATTTTCAAAAGACTGCATACAGATTTACCTTGTTGTCTGAGCCAAAATCTGAAGTTTTCTCATGACCTGCTGACTACAGAATAAATTTCATTATATATAACTTCTATTTAAACAGAATTAAATAACAGAATGATTAGTGATATTAAAACTAGTTTTGAGATAGATAAAAACATATGAAATATAGACATTATCAAGAGCAGAATAGTTAACTTTTGCATCATTCTCAAAATATAATCTTATTTATTTCAGAAATTCATACTTATACTAACAGCAAAATTTTAATCAGTATAGACTAATGATCAGTCAGACAATGTAATGCAATTCATATACCAAATTTCAGGTATCGAAAGATTGCATTAAATACATTAAAATAAAGAGAAAATAAGGATAGTTTGAGTAAGTATTCAGTAGTTTATGAGTGTCCAGTGCATGCCTTTCAATAACATTTTTTTTCTCATCATAAATTTATGGTTAGTTAAATTTTGTCATATCTACTAAGCCTCAGTTCATTTGGGGTTGTTCATCATACAATTTTATAGAAATACTTGTAAACAGTACTAGATTCCTTTTTAATTTATCCAATTAGTGTGGCTTAATGTCAAAGACATGAACAGTCAAGCAATGTATAGTGATTTATTTCTAAGGTGTTCTGTAGGAAATGATATTTGAATTTTCCATCAGCCAAGGTAATGAAAACAATCTCCAAAAGCTCCCGGTGATTTTTATGAAATGATACAATAGAGAGTGGTATTTAATCATATTCAATAATACATTTTTCTTTTATTTCATAAAGTATGATATTTATTAAGTTCATACATTTTAGGAACTATGTGAACTATATACTAGAAGAAATGTAAAAGAGGTACAAAGCACTGTGGAGTATACTTGGAAATACTCCTTGGAAAGTTTTAAATTCACCTGCAGACCCCTCTCTGCATGGAAGTCCTTATTTCCTTTGCTCATGAAGCTTCTTTGCAGCTGACCCAGTGGGATATCAGGGTTTTACTTTGCCCTTTGTCCCTGAAACCAAGTCATCTATGAATAGTCCATGAAATCAGCAGGGTGAGGTCATTTGCAAACAGAGTTGCTAAGTTAGAAAAATAATTATATAAATATAAATACAAAGATATATATATATTTATATATATTCTAATTTGGATAAATGATATTTTCTTATAAAATAATTCATATTCTATATTCTGGTGGTCACTAACAATTTTCATACCTGTGTGCATGTCTTTAACTCTGGTACACCTGTCTTTCTTTCTATTCTGCTCTTGTGATCATCTGAAACCAATTACTCCAATCTCCCTTCATTTTAATCTGATTGCTCCCAGTTACCTTTGTGCACTTCAAACTTCCTCTCTGATCTCTACACACGACATACTATTCTTCATCTATGTCATCCCTCAAACTACTTCTTCCATGTGAACTTTTATTTTCAGGTTTCGAAGTCTCCCTACTCTCTAAAAGCTAACTTAAACAGCCCCTTCTCCAAAAATGTTTCCACGCTTAGATGGGAGCAATGCCATCCTCTCTAGTAGTGCCAAGTTCTAGAATGCATATATGAGTGCTCTTTGGAGCTTCTTATAATTCAGTCACCAGACTCCATTCCCAGGTACTTGGTGAAATGATTCTGATGCAAGCCATAAGATAACATATTTTGTAAACAAATCACTAGTTTAAAACTTCTCTGTGTCCCAGTGGTAAACTGATTTTCACATTATTGCATCTTAAAGGAAGAACTATTTTTTCTTAACTCCTCACTAACTTGTAGTCCCGAAGTTCTTGAATTACATCTGAAAAAAGAAAGAGGTAGCAAATGCTTACCAAATTAGATTCTTAAAAAAGGTATTTCTAGGTTTGACAATAAATCTACATTTTGTACATGTAGTTTCGGGCAAGTTATTTAGCTTTTCTAAGCCTCAAATAGCTGAACTATAAATTGGGGGTCATAAAGTCAGAGATTAGAGCTCTATTCTTTACTTGTATTTTCATAAGGGAATCTTTTGTCATTGTTTCTGTTGTATAGCTGCTAGGTTGTGTACAACTCTTTTGTGACTCCATGGACTATAGCCTACCAGGTTCCTCTGTCCATGGAATTTCCCAAGCAAGAATACTGGAGTGCGTTACTATTTTCTTAAAAAACACTAAGGGATTAACATTCCCTATCCCATAATACCTACTTATTTACTCAATATTCAGTCTGCCTTTTTTTTTAATTCCTATAGCATGGAACATGAGCATGATTGTTTAGGCAGCCATATTTTAAATTCAAGGGCAAGTCCAAAAGACTCCGTATCCTTACTATGATATCCTAAGGCCAGTAAATCATATCCTCCGAAATTCTTGTCATGTAACAAAAACATGCTGTTTAAGTCACTGGAAGTGTCAGTTACTAATTGTTCAGTTGCCAAGTGGTGTCTGACTCTCTGTGACCCCATGAACTAGAGCACAACAGGCCTCCCTATCTTCCTAAGTTTTCTCGAACTCATGTCTAATGAGTCAGTGATACCATCCAACCATCTCATCCCCTGTCACCCCCTTCTCCTCTTACCCTCAGTATTTCCCAGCATAGTACTCAAATCCAATTTCTAACTGAAACAATTTTCTTCTACTCCTTACTCTTATTCTTCAAATATAGTTCATATATATTTATAAGAGTGAGAAAATAGTATATTTACACATAATCTTGTTTATCTGCTCCTTTTGGTGAGAATACATGTTCATTTTGTGACTAAAGCTGAATGGGGGAGTTTAATTCTGAGGAAATACCATTAAGAAGGCCATTAGGAGTTTAGTTTATTCATAGAGTTCATTGCTTTCTCAAATCCAACTTGCCAGTAATAAAGTTGGCATTTTGAGCCATCATCAAGCCTAAATTTTATTCATATTATGGGACTGTTGTGAAGTTTAACATAGCATTGGGTATAAAATGTCTGGACGAGCACCTGACGCATAAGTTATTTGCTACATTTGCTAAGTATAATCATGATCATCGTTATCATCCTCATTATGAAAATTATATTTAACCAATGAGTCTCAGCTGTTTCGCTGGCTTTAAGTTCAGTTCAGTTCAGTTCAGTCATTCAGTTGTGTTTGATTCTTTGTGAACCCATGGACTGCAGAATGCCAGGCTTCCCTGTCTATCACAAACTCCCAGAACTTACTCAAACTCATGTCCGTTGAGTCGGTGATGCCATCCAACCATCTCATCCTCTGTCATCCCCTTTGCCTCCTTCTTTAACTCTTTCCCAGCATCAGGGTCTTTTCAAATGAGTCAGTTCTTCACATCAGATGGCCAAAGTATTGGAGTTTCAGCTTCAGCATCAGTCTTTCCGATGAACACCTAGGACTGATCTCCTTTAGAATGGACCGGTTGGATCTCTTTGAAGTCCAAGGGACTCTCAAGAGTCTTCTCCAACACCACAGTTCAAAAGCATCAATTCTTTGGTGCTCAGCTTTCTTCACAGTCCAACTCTCATATCCATACATGACCACTGGAAAAACCATAGCCTTGACTAGATGGACATTTGTTGGCAAAGTAATATCTCTGCTTTTTAATATGCTATCTAGCTTGGGCATAACTTATTTTTCAAGGAGCAAGCATCTTTTTAATTTCATGGATGCAGTCACCATCTGCAGTGATTTTGGAGTCCAAAAAAATAAAGTCTTGCACTGTTTCCATTGTATCCCCACCTATTTGCCATGAAGTGAAGTGACCAGATGCCACGATCTTCATTTTCTGAATGTTGAGCTTTAAGCCAACTTTTTCACTCTCTTCTTTCACTTTCATCAAGAGGCTCTTGAGTTCTTCACTTTCTGCCATAAGGGTGGTGTCATCTCCATACCAGAGGTTGTTGATATTTCTCACAGAAATCTTGATTCCCACTTGTGTTTCATCCAGCCATGCATTTCTCATGATGTACTCTACATATAAGTTAAATAAGCAAGGTTAAAATATACAGCCTTGATGTATCCCTTTCCAGATTTGGAACCAGTCTGTTGTTCCACATCCAGTTCTAACTGTTGCTTTTTGACCTGCATACAGATTGCTCAGGAGGCTGGTCAGGTGGTCTGGTATTCCATCTCTTTAAGAATTTTCTACAGTTTGCTTAGATTCACACAGTCAAAGGCTTTGGCATAGTCAATAAAACAGAAGCAGATGTTTTTCTGGAACTCTCTTGCTTTTTAGATGATCCAACGAATGTTGGCAATTTGATCAATGGTTCCTCTGCCTTTTCTAAATCCAGCTTGAATATATGGAAGTTCATGGTTCACGTACTGTTGAAGCCAGGCTTGGAGAATTTTGAGCCTTACATTGCTAGCATGTGAGAAGAGTGGAAATGTGTCGTAGTCTAAGCATTCTTCGCATTGCCTTTCTTAGTGATTGGAATGAAAACTGACCTCTTCCAGTCCTGCGGCCACTGCTGAATTTTCTAAATTTGCTGGCATATAGACTGCAGCACTTTCACGGCATCATCTTTTAGGATTTGAAATAACTCAACTGGAATTCCATCACCTCCACTAGCTTTGTTCCTAGTGATGCTTCCTCATGCCCACTTGACTTCACATTCCAGGATGTCTGGATCTAGGTAAGTGATCACACCATCATGATTATCTGGGTCATAAAGATCTTTTTTGTATAGTTCTTTTGTGTACTCTTGCCACCTCTTCTTAATATCTTCTGCTTCTGTTAGGTCCATACTATTTCTGTCCTTTACTGAGCCCGTCTTTTCATGAAATGTTCCCTTGGTATCTCTAATTTTCTTGAAGAGATCGCTAGTCTTTCCCATTGTATTGTTTTCCTCTATTTCTTGCACTGATCACTGAGGAAGGTTTTTTTTTTTTTTTAATCTTTCCTTGGTATTCTTTGGAACTCTGCATTCAAATGGGTATATCTTTCCTTTCCTCCTTTGCCTTTAGCTTTTCTTCTTTTCTCAGCTATTTGGAAGGCTTCCTCAGACAACCGTTTTGCCTTTTTGCATTTCTTTTTCTTGGGTAGGGATGGTCTTGATCACTGCCTCCTGACAATGTCACAAACCTTCGTCCATAGTTCTTCAGGCACTCTATCAGGTCTAATCCCTTGAATCTATTTATCCTTTCCACTGTAGAATCATAAGGGATTTGATTTAGGTCATACCCAAATGGTCTAGTGGTTTTCCCTACTTTCTTCAATTTAAGTCTGAATTTGGCAATAAATAGTTAATGATCTGAGCCACAGTCAGCTCCTGGTCTTGTTTTTGCTGACTCTGTAGAGCTTCTCCATCTTTGGCTGCAAATAATAAAATCAGTCTGATTATGGGGTTGACCATCTGGTGATGTCCATATGTAGATTCTTCTCTTGTATTGTTGGAAGAGGGTGTTTGCTATGACCAGTGCCTTCTCTAGGCAAAACTCAAAACTTAGTGTTTGCTGTGCTTCATTCTTTTTTTTTTAAGTTTTTATTTTTTAAATTTTAAAATCTTTAATTCTTACATGCGTTCCAAAATATGAACCCCCCTCCCACCTCCCTCACCATAACATCTCTCTGGGTCATCCCCATGCACCAGCTCCAAGCATGCTGTATCCTGCGTCAGACATAGACTGGCGATTCAATTCTTACATGATAGTATACATGTTAGAATGCCATTCTCCCAAATCATCCCACCCTCTCCCTCTCCCTCTGAGTCCAAAAGTCCGTTATACACATCTGTGTCTTTTTTCCTGTCTTGCATACAAGGGTCATCATTGCCATCTTCCTAAATTCCATATATATGTGTTAGTATACTGTATTGGTGTTTTTCTTTCTGCCTTACTTCACTCTGTATAATCGGCTCCAGTTTCATCCATCTCATCAGAACTGATTCAAATGAATTTTTTTTTTACGGCTGAGTAATACTCCATTGTGTATATGTACCACAGCTTTCTTATCCATTCATCTGCTGATGGACATCTAGGTTGTTTCCATGTCCTGGCTATTATAAACAGTGCTGCGATGAACATTGGGGTACAAGTGTCTCTTTCAATTCTGGTTTCCTCGGTGTGTATGCCCAGCAGTGGGATTGCTGGGTCATAAGGTAGTTCTATTTGCAATTTTTTAAGGAATCTCCACACTGTTCTCCATAGTGGCTGTACTAGTTTGCATTCACACCAACAGAGTAGGAGGGTTCCCTTTTCTCCACACCCTCTCCAGCATTTATTGCTTGCCGATTTTTGGATCTCAGCCATTCTGACTGGTGTGAAGTGGTACCTCATTGTGGTTTTGATTTGCATTTTTCTAATAATGAGTGATGTTGAGCACCTTTTTGTGTGTTTGTTAGCCATCCGTATGTCTTCTTTGGAGAAATGTCTATTTAGTTCTTTGGCCCATTTTTGGATTGGGTCATTTATTTTTCTGGAATTGAGCTGCATGCGTTGCTTGTATATTTTTGAGATTAGTTGTTTGTCAGTTGCTTCATTTGCTATTATTTTCTCCCATTCAGAAGGCTGTCTTTTCACCTTGCTTATATTTTCCTTTGTTGTGCAGAAGCTTTTAATTTTAATTAGATCCCATTTGTTTATTTTTGCTTTTATTTCCAGAATTCTGGGAGGTGGATCATAGAGGATCCTGCTGTGATTTATGTCTGAGAGTGTTTTGCCTATGTTCTCCTCTAGGAGTTTTATAGTTTCTGATCTTACATTTAGATCTTTAATCCATTTTGAGTTTATTTTTGTGTGCGGTGTTAGAAAGTGATCTAGTTTCATTCTTCTACAAGTGGTTGACCAGTTTTCCCAGCACCACTTGTTAAATAGATTGTCTTTACTCCATTGTATATTCTTGCCTCCTTTGTCAAAGATAAGGTGTCCATATGTGTGTGGATTTATCTCTGGGCTTTCTATTTTGTTCCATTGATCTATATGTCTGTCTTTGTGCCAGTACCATACTGTCTTGATGACTGTGGCTTTGTAGTAGAGCCTGAAGTCAGGCAAGTTGATTCCTCCAGTTCCATTCTTCTTTCTCATGATTGCTTTGGCTATTCGAGGTTTTTTGTATTTCCATACAAATCTTGAAATTATTTGTTCTAGTTCTGTGAAAAATGTGGCTGGTAGCTTGATAGGGATTGCATTGAATTTGTAAATTGCTTTGGGTAGTATACTCATTTTCACTATATTGATTCTTCTGATCCATGAACATGGTATATTTCTCCATCTATTAGTGTCCTCTTTGATTTCTTTCATCAGTGTTTTATAGTTTTCTATATATAGGTCTTTAGTTTCTTTAGGTAGATATATTCCTAAGTATTTTATTCTTTTCGTTGCAATGGTGAATGGAATTGTTTCCTTAATTTCTTTTCTACTTTCCCATTATTCGTGTATAGGAATGCCAGGGATTTCTGTGTGTTGATTTTATATCCTGCAACTTTACTATATTCATTGATGAGCTCTAGTAATTTTCTGGTGGAGTCTTTAGGGTTTTCCATGTAGAGGATCATGTCATCTGCAAACAGTGAGAGTTTTACTTCTTCTTTTCCAATTTGGATTCCTTTTATTTCTTTTTCTGCTCTGATTGCTGTGGCCAAAACTTCCAGAACTATGTTGAATAGTAGCGGTGAAAGTGGACACCCTTGTCTTGTTCCTGACTTTAGGGAAATGCTTTCAATTTTTCACCATTGAGGATAATGTTCGCTGTGGGTTTGTCATAGATAGCTTTTATTATGTTGAGGTATGTTCCTTCTATTCCTGCTTTCTGGAGAGTTTTTATCATAAATGGATGTTGAATTTTGTCAAAGGCCTTCTCTGCATCTATTGAGATAATCATATGGTTTTTATTTTTCAATTTGTTAATGTGGTGAATTACATTGATTGATTTGCGGATATTGAAGAATCCTTGCATCCCTGGGATAAAGCCCACTTGGTCATGGTGTATGATCTTTTTAATGTGTTGTTGGATTCTGATTGCTAGAATTTTGTTGAGGATTTTTGCATCTATGTTCATCAGTGATATTGGCCTGTAGTTTTCTTTTTTTGTGACATCTTTGTCAGGTTTTGGTATTAGGGTGATGGTGGCCTCATAGAATGAGTTTGGAAGTTTACCTTCCTCTGCAATTTCTGGAAGAGTTTGAGGAGGATAGGTGTTAGCTCTTCTCGAAATTTTTGGTAGAATTCAGCTGTGAAGCCCTCTGGACCTGGACTTTTTTTTTGCTGGAAGATTTCTGATTACAGTTTCAATTTCCGTGCTTGTGATGGGTCTGTTAAGATTTTCTATTTCTTCCTGGTTCAGTTTTGGAAAATTGTACTTTTCTAAGAATTGGTCCATTTCTTCCACGTTGTCCATTTTATTGGCATACAACTGCTGATAGTAGTCTCTTATGATCCTTTGTATTTCTGCATTGTCTGTTGTGATCTCTCCATTTTCATTTCTAATTTTATTGATTTGATTTTTCTCTCTTTGCTTCTTGATGAGTCTGGCTAATGGTCTGTCAATTTTATTTATCCTTTCAAAGAACCAGCTTTTGGCTTTGTTGATTTTTGCTATGGTCTCTTTTGTTTCTTTTGCATTTATTTCTGCCCTCATTTTTAAGATTTCTTTCCTTCTACTAACTCTGGGGTTCTCCAATTCTTCCTTTTCTAGTTGCTTTAGTAGAAACTTAATGAAAATGAAAACACAACAACCCAAAACCTGTGGGACACTATAAAAGCAGTGCTGTGCTTCATTCTGTACTCCAAAGCCTAATTTGCCCATTACTCCTGGTATTTTTTGACTTCCAACTTTTGCATTCCAGTCACCTATAATAAAAAGGATGTCTTTGGGGAGTGTTAGTTCTAAAAGGTCTTGTTGGTCTTCATAGAATCGTTCAACTTCAGCTTCTTCAGCATTACTAGTCGGGGCATAGACTTAGATTACTGTGATATTGAATGGTTTGCTTGGAAATGAACAGAGAGTATTCTATCGTTTTTGAGATTGCATGCAAGTATTGCATTTTGGACTGTCTTTTTTCTTTGATTATAATGGCTACTCCATTTCTTCTAAGGGATTCTTGCCCATAGAAACAGATATAATGCTCATCTAAGTTAAATTCACCCATGCCAGTCCATTTTAGTTTGCTGATTCCTAAAATTTTGTGTTCACTCTTGCCATCTCCTATTTGACCACTTCCAATTTGCCTTGATTCATGGACCTAACATTCCAGGTTCCTGTGCAATATCGCTTTTTAAGGATCAGACTTTACTTCTATCACCAGTCATATCCACAACTGGGTTTGTTTTTGCTTTGGTTCCATCTCTTCATTCTTTCTGGAATTATTTCTCTACTGATCTCCAGCATCATATTGAATACCTACCAATCTGGGGGGGTTCATCTTTCAATGTCCTATCTTTTTGCCATTTCATACTGTTCATGGGGTTCTCAAGGCAAGAATATTGAAGTGGTTTGCCATTCCCTTCTCCAGTGGACCATGTTTTGTCAGAACTCTCCACCATGACCCATCCATCTTGGGTCATAGTTTCATTGAGTTAGATGAGGCTCTGGTCATGTGATCAGATTGGCTAATTCCCTGTGATTGTGGTTTTCATTCTGTCTGCTCTCTGATGAAAAAGGATAAGAGGCTTATGGAAGCCTCCTGATGTGAGCGACTGACTGCAGGGGAACATGGGTCTTGTTCTGACGGGCAGGCACATGCTTGGTAAATCTTTAGTCTGATTTTCTGTTGATGGGCGGGGCTATGTTTCCTCCCTGTTATTTGATCTGAGGCCAAACTATGGTGGTGGTAGAGAAGATAATGGTGACTTCCTTCAAAAGGTCTCATGCATGCACTGCTACATTCTGTACCCCTGACCTTGCAGCAGGCCACTGCCATCCCACGCCTCTGCCAGAGACACCTGGACACTCACGGGCAAGTCTGGGTCAGTCTCTTGTGGGGTCACTGCTCCTTTCTCCTGGGTCCTGGTGCACACAAGGTTTTGTTTGTGCCCTCCAAGAGTCTGTTTCCCCAGCCCAGTGTAAGTTCTGGCTGCTCTAAGGTGGAGTTAATGGCACCATCCTCCAAGAGGGCTTAGGCCATACCCAGGTCTACTGCACCCAGAGCCCCTGCCCCTGCAGCAGTCCACTGCTGACCCATACCTCCACAGGAGACACTCAAACACAGTTCTGTCTCAGTCTCTATGAGGTCTCTGGGTCCTGGTCAGCACACGGTTTGTTTGAGCCCTCTGGGCATTTCTGGTGGGTATGGGGTTTGATTCTGAACGTGATTTTGCCCCTTCTACCATCTTGCTGGGGTTCTCCTTTGCCCTTGGACATAGGGTCTATACTCAAAGTCACTCCAGCACCACAGCTGCTGCTGGCTTCAGACTGTCATTTTAATTCCTTCAAATCTTTGTCTAGCTGTAATCTTTACCATGTTTTTAGGACTTCCCTCAGGGCTCAGATGGTAAAGAATCTGCCTGCAATGTGGGAGACCTGGTCAGGAATATTCCCTGAAGAAGGAAATGTCAATCCAACTCCAGTATTGCAGCCTAGAGAATTCCATGGACAGAGGAGGCTGGCAAGCTACAGTCCATTGGGGTCACAAAAAGTAAGACATGACTTAGCAACTGACACTTACTTTTTTCCATTCATATACTTCTTTTTCTTGCCTGTTTGATTCTAATTTTCTTGCTCCTTGCCTGTTGGCATATTGCTCCCTTTGATGTATATTTTGCTTTAAATAATTTATAAGTAAAATATGTTAAAATGACCACCATTCCATCTTTAACATAAGAGACATTTAACCAATGTAAGTTGAATGGAATCTTATAAATCCTTGTCTTAGCTTTTTCAGTTCCTTACCCCTCTGGCTAACACCACAGCCCTTGGCCACCAGCTGTCCTGGTGAGCATGGTATATTCACAGTTTGAATTTCTGCATATCACTAAAACTTTGGTGCATGACTTTGTCCCCTGTTTCTTCCTCTATCTTGAGACTTTCTGTTCCCAACATTAAAAAAAAATACAAAAACACATTTCTCTTTTATATATAATATTGTATGTCTTCTGATATCCCTATACATATTTTGACCTCATGAGTTAACAGATACTTCTAATATCATACAAAAGGGACATGTTGTTTAATATGCACAAGGGAAGAAAAAGATAGAAATAAGGAATAACACGAAATGAAAGAAATGGCTACCTAGTAAAGTATTATTGCCTGGAGAATCCCATGGACAGAGGAGCCTGGGGGGCTACAGTCCATTGGGTCACAAGAGTTGGACATGACTGAGTGACTAAACCACCACCACAAAATGAAGTATATACTGGTATTTCAGATGAAATAGCTGAGGAAAAGACTTTTTTATGCTAAGAAGTGGACAAATATCAGCATCTTCCAAGCTTGTGATCTCTTATAATCACAGTTACATTATTTATTATCATGGCAAGTCTCTGAAAGCAATAGCTTTCCCTTCCAGACAAAGGTCACCATGAACAGCTGGTTAGGCTCTTATTGTACAACTGGAGAGGACCCCATTGACAGAGACTACGATAGAAATAGGGTCCCTCAGAATTGTTCCACATGGTAGTCAAACTCCAGACTCTGCCTCTAGTATTTTTAATTATTTTTGAAGAGATAGAAAATAAAATTTAGATTTGAAAAACAAACCAGGTTGTTTTTTTTTTTTTTTTTACATTGGAAGATATTTCTGCAAATAATCATTCAGAGAAAATCAGGTTTAGTTTTGGGGATCAGAATTTTATTCATTTTATTAAGTAACTAGATAGATAAAATAATAATTAGAAATAAGTAGCATACTTTGGCAGATTGCTGATGTTTAAAGATTGTTGGAGAAACAGGGTTGGACTCACTGGTAATCTTTAAAAGTGACTTACAGTGTATTGCAAAATATTGGTAAAATCAGAAAGTGAAAACTGATATAAAACTGCTTGTTTATATTGTTACCAAAATATTGGTAAAATCAGAAAGTGAAAACTTATATAAAAACTTGTTTGTTTCAGAGTCATTCAACTGATTATCAATGATTCTACTTATGTTTCTGCTTAATGTTTTCTTATACTATCAGTAGTTAATTGCACATACTGTTTTTTTACAACTTGTAATGAATACTCTTTTATAAGAATTATTTAAATGTTAAGATTTAAATTTAAAAATACTACTTTTCCATAATCAAAGCGTAATAACATATTTTATAAACTCTCTCTAAGTGTGATTTTACTTTTACCAAAGTACTTTGTGTGCATAATAAACTTTTTAAAAAGTCTTTATTTTTAAATAAATATATTTTAACATTTGCCTGTCACTACCAGAAAGCTCCAAATAATACTTTTTGATTATGCTGAAGCAGTGAAAATATGTATTTGCCATAAGTTTTCTAATGCCCAGGCTATAATATCTGACCTCGGTTTCTTGTCCAAAATTGTAAACATCTGATACAAGGATTTACATTGGAAAATAGAAGCAAACTGAAAGTCTATGATGAAGTGAATATTGTTGATTGAATTTCACAGAAAAAGACTGACAAATCCCCAGTTATTCACCTCTCTTTTTATGTTTTTCTGCATTCTCTAAACTGTTCTTTCATTTTAAAATTTTTAAATTTAATATATTTAGTTTCTGCTTGCAACCAAACTATCCTCCATGAAAACAGGTAAACAAGGAACTTGTCTTTTTCTCTACTCCAGTCAAAAAAGCCAGTGGGACTGGCAAATCACATTGTTGTTGTTGTTGCTGAGTCACTTCAGTCATGTCTGACTCATTTGTGACCCCCATGGAGTGTAGCTCATCAGGCTCCTCTGCCCATGGGATTTCCCAGGCAAGAATACTGTAGTGGGTTGCCATTTCCTTCTCTAGGGATCTTTCCAACCCAGGGATCAAACTCGTGTCCTGCATTGCAGGTAGATTCTTTACCAATGAGCCACCTGGGAAGTCCAGCATATCACATTAATAAGTTTATTAAAGAATGTTTTGCACATGGCATTTCATTGTTTAGCTTTTAATGACTTCTTATTGCCTCTAAATAAGAGGTTTTGAAGTCAGCATTACTAGTATTTGATAAAAACTCAAAAATTTGAGCAGTCTGTTAAAGAAACATGTTGTTTAGAAAGAGAAATTGAAACTCAGAACTATTAGCTCCTGAAGCCATACTTTTTATTAAAAAGGAGATATGACTAACATATTTGTATAGAACTTCAGATTATATAACACATTCCCAGAATTTACTATTATATTCAAAAGAACCCTGAGGGAGAATGTATGTAGCATTTATGTATATTTTATTCATTCAAGAAATGTACTGATCTCTTATCATGATCGTCTTGTCCACAGTTATAAATAAAAGGTAAAACAATTCTGGATCCTATCAAGCTTACCTAACAGTGGACAAGCATGAAAGCAATACATAAACACACATTTCCAGTCAGGAAAAATTAGTCCAAAGGTGAAGAATAGAGTGCCAACCAATGTAAATTATCTGAGATTTTTGAAAAAAGGTAACAACTTTTTCTGTGCCAGTTTCATGGATACTGGCAGGAGACCTGAGATTCTTAGGTCAGAAACAAAGGACAGTTTCTGCTCACAGCAATAGCAGTACCCAGAGTAGCAGCATGGAAACAATTTCTCAACTGTTTAAGAAACAATCAATCTCCTTCCAGCCTATGAATGAGAACCACAGTCCCTCAGCCCTGGAAGACCTGGCCATTCTGAACCACTCTTGGCACTGACTGAGGCCAGCATGGTGTCCCTCTGGGCACACACTCCACAGTCACATGCAAGCTAGAAGCTCTGAAAAGAAGAGTTTGGGGAAGAATTACTGCTGACAGCCCTGGAGATTTTTCTCGCACACACTTTTAATCGATGAGCCCATTATAACCTTTCCCAGTTTCCACAGGGTAATAAATACAAAGAGGGACAGGTGACACCTCCAAACACAATGAATCATACCACAGGTAATGGAGCCTAAGCATTGGGAAACCACGTATTTTATAATGTGCAGTAAGCCTACGTGACCTTTAATATAGCAAGAAACATTATCTTTATAATACTGAACTATGAATAAAAGATCTAACTTTTACTAAAGAGATGTACAACCTCTATATTTCTAGTCTGTTTGCTAAACAAATATTCTTAAAAAGATAACCCATGGTCAAAAGTTCCGTTTGAAGAGGTGAGGTAGCTGGTATTTGTAACATGCCATACCAGAGAAGAGGGAGCTATGAAGAGAAAGGTTCCAGAAATCTCTACCTGAGCCTCCTTTGACTAAAAATGTCATCAGAAGACATTGCAAAGGAAAATTCTCAGGGAAAGAGCATTCAGAAATTCTCAGTTCTGAACGTTTGGAAAGGGTCCTCTGATCTTTAGCACACACTAAATATTGCTAACAGTACGTTATCAGGTCCATTGTAGTGTCATCTGAGGGGAAAAAGAGATTTTTACCAAAATATAGACTTGAGTTAAAGAGGAATTACATGGGACACTTGTCAAGAATGGAAAGACAGACTTTAATGAGCTACTATGGTATGGGAGAGAGACTTCAATATAGAATTTAACTCAATATCACTGAAGCAAAGGTAGGAGAGTTTTCAAATGCAGGACTAAGATGATATTAATATAAAATTACCTGAGGATATTAGTTAATGTGTTTAGTTCATCTGTATTTACTAATTGGTGCTGACTAAAGAGGTCCCTTTCTTCCCACAGAGGGAAACAAGGGCTCTACATTTCTTACTATATTTCAAAGGGGTAGTTCCTTGTCTTTGGGAAAGGAATTCCTGGGCTGTACAACTGGCCCAAAGCCAGGAGAAAATTTACATCTCAAAGGGTAGAAAGGTGAGGTGAAGTCGCTCAGTCGCTCAGTCCGTCCAACTCTTTGCGACCCCATGGACTGTAACCTATTAGGCTCCTCCATCCATGGGATTCTCCAGGCAAGAATACTGGAGTGGATTGCCATTTCCTTCTCCAGGGGATCTTCCCGACCCAGGGATCGAACCCAGGTCTCCTGCATTGGAGGCACACGCTTTAACTTCTGAGCCACCAGGGAAGCCCACAAAGGGTAAAAAACAATTTACAATGGCAAGCTTTTTAAAATAAATATTCTGAGAAAAGTGAAGTCAAAGACAAAAGAAACCTATCTAAACTGTAGTAAAGCTGGGGGGCGGGGAATGTTAAGATTGCCTTGGTCACTTGTACTTGGAGGTACATCTCATCAAAGGCACTATTCTCAAGGGGAGAGTGAGAGAGCAGGGAACTTCTTTCCCTAACTGAGATCTCTCACGGCCTTTATGGGCTTCCCAGGCGAAGAGTCAGACACGACTGAGCGACTTCACTTTCACTTTTCACTTTCATGCACTGGAGAAGGAAATGGCAACCCACTCCAGTGTTCTTGCCTGGAGAATCCCAGGGACGGGGGAGCCTGGTGGGCTGCCGTTTATGGGGTCGCACAGAGTCGGACACGACTGAAGCCACTTAGCAGCAGCAGCAGCAGGCAGTGCTAGTGGTAAAGAATCCACCTGCCAATGCAGGAAACATAAGAGATGCTGGGTTCGATCCCTGCATGGGGAAGATACAGGTAATGACAACCTGCTCCAGTATTCTTGCCTGGAGAATCCACTGGGCAAAGGATTCTGGCAGGCTAAGGTCCCTACGGTGGCGGAGTCAGACATGACTGAAGCAACTTAACACACACACGCACATACGCATCTTGATTTTGTTCGTTTCTGGCTTAGTTTTGACAGTTTTTCTTTCTGTGCTTTAATGGATAGAACGAAATGCACATTAAATATGTGCTGAGCACCTTCTATGTGCAAATCTTAAAAGACAGAAATGATTCTCATTTCAAAGGACAGAAAATAGAATATAGGGGTAGAAGTGAGTTGTTAATGTTTATCTTCAGAAAAAAATTTTTTAATAGCTGTCTTCAATGAAAGAGTATTCTGAGCAAGATCTTCACCTTTTCTGCATCTATTCTGCAAGCAAACCCACATGCGAATAAGTTTAGTTCAGATGAAATCATAAGGGATGACCTCTCAACCCTGAGATGTTCAGTTACAAGAACTATGAAAGGGTATCCAAACAAGATCCTTCTATTAGAGATCAGTAAATCATCTGGTTGAGATACTTATCTGCTCATTTTAAAAAATGAGACAACCAAAAAGTTTGAAATGGTGAGAGCAAAATTGCAAGGCAATGTCTATTATTGAAGATTTTTCCGATTGCTGAATTAAAGTGATTACTTAAGGAGCAGAGGAATTTAACCACCAACATCACACCCAACCATGCATTAAAAGAGCCACCCTTTAAAAATGGCTGAAAAAGCCATTTACTCAATTTTAAAGGATTTCCTTGTTTAAAGTGACTGACTCAAACTTTGGAGAACTAAATTAGAATTTTGTAAAATGAACAACCTCAATCCAACTAATCCAAGTATAGAGTGGCCTTTATAATTTAAAAAGTAATACTAGGATGTGAACAATTACACTGCAGTGCATAATGTTTTACCATGCAGTGTAGGATGATTTAAAATATTCCTTTGACATTCAGAAGAGAATATCTCAAATAGCAAAAATGGGTAGAATGGAGGAAACTGATACTTGATCTACCTTCTGAACTTCAGTATTTTCTTACTATGTGCTCATCATCCCTTATGCACATTCTTCACACAGATAAAATGAAAGGTTTCCCATAAGGCAGCTGATGGTACGTTGATATCTGGCACAGGTGGTACTTATAAATGACTCACAGCTTGACATCCACTTATGGGGTTGATATAAAGGGCAAATTCATATCTAGAGAGTGTACTCAGTAACATTTTCAATATTCTTTTCAGAGTTAAATTCAGAGAAAGTACAGGGGTATAAAGTATAAGTCACAAGAAAAGTTAACATGTTAGTCAGATGATGCTTAGAAATGCAGAATAATGAAGGGGAAAAACTATAAATTATCACTATAAATAAAAATATAATCATTACAGCCATTAATTGACATATATTTAATATAGATTTATAATTTACATTTACGTATGTACTATAAAAGCATGTGGGTGTTGTTACAAGTTCTTTTATGTGTATTTGTAGTTTATATCATTTCCTTTTTGGCTAAAAATAAATATTTTTCTTTTACATTTGATTCATTCAAAGATTTGGGACAAAATGGCAGTGTAGAAGGGCCTGAGCTTACCGCTTCTCTCAAGAATATCAGCATCACAACTAACTGTTGAACAACCTGTGTTACAAAGGACTGGAACCTACCCAAAAGATATTCTACTTCCAAAGACAAAGAAGCCATAATGATATGGTAGAAAGGGTGCATTCACAATATAATCAAATCTTATACCCACCAGGCACTGATGGTACTAATAAATGCCTTACAGTGTGGCATCCACGTATGGGATTGATATATAGGGCAAATTTTTTATCTAGAGAGTATACTAAGTAAGGTATTAAATGTTCTTTTCAAAGTTAAACTCAGGAAAAGTACAAGGGTATAAAGTACGAGTCACAGAAAAAGTTAATGTAAGTTACCTAAATGATGCTTAGGAATGAAAAATATTGAAGGGTAAAAATTATACATTATCACTATAAATAAAATATAATTGTTATAGTCTTTAATTGACATTATCTTAAATTAATACAAATTTAAATTCATATTTATATGTGTACTCAACTTGTATGTAAGAGGGTATTTTTACAAGTTCTTTTATGTGTATTATCATAGTTTCTATTATATCCTTTTTTGACTAAAAATTAAAAAATGATTCTTTTACCCTGTGGTTCATTCAGTGAATGAGTTTGCAAATTAAAGTTTTCAATAGTTTTTTATTGAAAATTTTTTTTTACTTCAATTTATAAAAGAAAACAATATAGGCTGCGAGCTCTTTATATTTTAATTCCATCATAATTACTTACATTTGCAAATACATTAAAAAAAAGTTCAGTCACACAGTTAGGCAGCTAATTGTGTTGAAAATACAATTGCATGCTCACAAATTTAATCATGCCCCAAGGGTGTACACTTCTGTTTCAGAACTATTTTTAGGCCCTTAGGAACTTTAGGGCCACCTCTTGATTCTGGAAAATAATGCCAAAATATAACTCACTAAATGTTGCCTCAAATTTATTTCAAAGCACAAGCCTAAATTTGATTGCAAAATAACAGTAAGAAATTAGAAGTTTAAAAGCTGTCAACTGTGAACATGACAAATAGGGATGCTTCACCATCAATTTTCTATGTATACAATGAATAATTATGTTACATAAGGAACTGATGTTCTTCACAGTAGGAAAAGAGTCATGTATTGCAAATCTTAAACTTGATAGGAAAATTTACTTTCTATTCTCATTCTTTGTGAGAAAAAATTTGGCATATTTAAAGGACTCTGAGATTTCAACTGTTTTACCTAATATCCATGCTAACATTGATACATTAAAGTGTTAAGAACCTAAAGGATTTGAGACTGCTCTTCAGCAGGGAAAAAAAAATATTATGAAATTTCTCTACACATATGGCATGTATTTCTTCACTATTCTAGTTCAAATGTTGTATTCTAGAATGAATTTTCTTATAATATCAATTTTTTCTTAAAAACATTCTCTAATTTTATTAACCTTTTAAAAGTTCTCAAATGGACATCTTATTAAACTATATTGAATTTTTTTAAAAGGGTCTCTTGTGTGTATTGATGTTTAGAAAGAAAAAGTGGAGAATTAAATTAGCTTTTAAATATAAGTTAGCTGAAACCTTATCAAGAATAACTTGCCCATCGAAAAGGAAGGGATATATGTATACCTACAGGTGATTCATGTTGAGGTTTGACAGAAAACAAAATTCTGTAATGCAATTATCCTTCAATTTAAAAAAAATTAAAAATAACATGCTCATATTTTACATTCTGTAATTAATATATAAATGCTATTTTATTGTGCTATCTTGTACTACAAGATTATAAGATTTTCTGTCTAAAAGTGTTTCTGAGCATATGAATATTTCATAATTTTGATCTGTTATTCTTGTTTTATTCTTCACTATCAATCATTTTATATAGTTGGCCAATAGGTACATGGAAAGATGCTCAATGTTGTAAATTATCAGAGAAATGCAAATCAAAACTATAATGAGGAACAACCACACACCAGTCAGAATGGCCAGCATTAAAATGTCTGCAAATAACAAACACTGGAGAGTGTGTGGACCAAAAGGAATGTTCCTACACTGTTGGTGGGAATGTAAGTTGGTGTAGCCACTGTGGAAAAACAGTATGGAGGTTCTTATATGGTACGATTTCATTTATATGATGTCTTGAAAAGAGGAATTTAAAGAGACAGGAAGAAGAGAGAAGAGACAAGCAGATAAGTAGTTAACTAATGTTGGCAGTGGGAACAAAAATAAGGTAGTAAGCATAAGGAATCATATCATGGTCATAAAAAAAAAAAGTCCTAAAATTAATCCATGAGATAGTTGCACCACTTAGTCAATATATTAAACACCACTGAATTGTATACTTGAAATGGGTGAATTTTATAACATATATGCCTAAATAAAGAGGTTTAAAAAAAGAGAGATGTTGCATAGGTTTGTTTGTGTATTAGTCGCTCAGTCATGTCCAACTCTTTGCAACTCCATGGACTGTAGCCCACCAGGCTCCTCTGTCCATGGGATTCCCCAGGCAAGAACATTGGAGTGGGTTGCCGTTCACTTCTCCAGTGCATAGCTTACTGACAACTATTTGAAAATGTCTCCTATTACCAATTACCAAAGAAATTTATATTAAAGAAATATCAGCCCAGTAACTATGCCTAAGACTTTGACTGTGTGGATCACAATAAACTGTGGAAAATTCTGAAAGAGATGGGAATACCAGACCACCTGACCTGCCTCCTGAGAAACTTATATGCAGGTCAGGAAGCAACAGTTAGAACTGGACATGGAACAGACTGGTTCCAAATAGGAAAGGAGTACATCAAGGCTACATATTGTCACCCTGATAATTTAACTTCTATGCAGAGCACATCATGAGAAACACTGGGCTGGAAGAAGCACAAGCTGGAATCAAGTTTGCCGGGAGAAATATCAATCACCTCAGATATGCAGATGACACCACCCTTATGGCAGAAAGTGAAGAGGAATTAAAAAGACCCTTGATGAAAGTGAAAGCGGAGAGTGAAAAGTTGGCTTAAAGCTCAACATTCAGAAGACGAAGATCATGGCATCTGGTCCCATCACTTCATGGTAAATAGATGGGGAAACAGAGAAAACAGTGTCAGACTTTATTTTCTTGGGCTCCAAAATCACTGCAGATGGTGATTGCAGCCATGAAATTAAACGACGCTTATTCCTTGGAAGGAAAGTTATAACTAACCTAGATAGCATATTAAAAAGCAGAGATATTACTTTGCCAACAAAGGTCCGTCTATGAAAAAGGCTATGCTTTTTCCATGATCATGTATGGATATGAGAGTTGGACTGTGAAGAAAGCTGAGTGATGAAGAATTGATGCTTTTGAACTGTGGTGTTGGAGATGATTCTTGAGAGTTCCTTGGACTGCAAAGAGATCCAACCAGTCCATCCTAAAGGAGATCAGTCCTGGGTGTTCATTGGAAGGACTGATGCTGAGGCTGAAACTCCAATACATTGGCCACCTCATGTGAAGAGCTGACTCATTGGAAAAGACCCTGATGCTGGGAGGGATTGAGGGCAGGAGGAAGGGGGACGACGAGGATGAGATGGCTGGATGGCATCACCACCTTGATGCACATGAGTTTGAGTGAACTCCAGGAGTTGGTGATGGACAGGGAGGCCTGGCGTGCTGCAATTCATGGGGTCGCAAAGAGTCGGACACGACTGAGTGACTGAACTGAACTGAACTGACATATATATAAATAGAATGGATAACAACGAAGTCCTATGTTTAGCATAGAGAAATACATTCAATATCCTATGATAAACCATGGGGCTTGCCAGGTGCCTCAGTGGTAACAAACCTGACTGCCAAGTAAGAGATGCAAGAGATTCAGGTTTGATTCCTGGATCTGGAAGATGTCCTGCAGTAGGAAATGGCAACCCACTCCAGTATTCTTGCCCAAAAAATCCATGAACAGGGGAGCCTGGTGGCCTACAGTCCATGGGGTCACAAAGAGTCGGACAGGACTGAGCAACTTTCACTTTTATATATATATATATATATATATATATATACACACATACTTTATATATATATATACATATACATAATATATATACATACATACTTTATATATATACATACATACATATATATTTATATGTATATATATATACAAACACACACACAAATATAAATACATATACACCAGAAATTAAAACAACATTGTAAATCAACTACACTTCAATTTAAAAAATCATTTTATGAGAGAGATGACATAGTTACTTACTCAGGAAAGAAGTTACAAATATGGAAAAGGAGATTATTTCCACTAAGTAAAGATCAATGATTGGAATATAAGGTCATCTTCTCTGTCAACCATTCTCCCAGTACTGGCTTTGTACCACGTCAACAGCATCTCTAAGTGTGATTTCTGCCAGAAGATAGGTATCTGGAGGATGAGGATCCATAACAACAGCAATCATTTATTTGTGGGATTCCTAGGGGTCTGACAGTGTGCTGAGTCCTTTCCACTTATTTATGTATTCCATATAATAAAGCTGTGAAATAAGCATATTCCTATTTTATATATGGCAAGCCAAGTCTTAGATAATTTCCCTGAGTTATAAAGTGATATTTCAACCTAAGAAACCATTGTCTCTGCTCCTAAGCGGTGTCAAGTGAGAGCTAAGACAGAAGACCTGAGCATGAAGAAGGGGAAGTAAATGTGATGTCATGGTACTTCCTTACCATTTTCAGATATTATGAATCCATGGGAATCCAATCTTTTTATTCACTAGGGAAAAAATAATCTCAGTTTTCCTTTATAATTAGTGCAGCTCAAATTTATTCTCTATAGAGAAATCTTTTGATGATCACAAGATTCTTTTTCTGCAGTGCCAAGGTCTATTTTGCATAAGTTGTAATAAAATATAATGTGTGGTAGTGTATACCCTTAGTCTTCACTATTCCTTAGAGAACCTAGAGTTTGATCATATTTCAGAAAATAAAATATAAAGTACTGATAATAACGCAATAATAAGATAAAAATCAAAGAATGAATGAGCAGATAAATGAAAGAGTGAATGTGTAACATATCCGACTTAATAAAAATGGTTTAATAATTTTTCCAAAAGGATAAATGCTATATCAAATATGCTTAGAAACTTTCTGGTGTTTCCAAAGTCAAAAATTAATTTTGAAGAAACTACATTCAGATTATTTAACATCCTTGAGGCACTGAGCCCAACTAATGTGACTGCTACATTAAAATAATAGGTTACTCGAACTCATAGCATACAAGTTATTTCTCATGCCAGGGTTCATCAGAAACTCATATATGATATTCTAGGAATTTATTTATCATTAAACAACTATTTCATGCCTGGTTAAACAGAACATGATTCTAAGCCCAAAAATTATAGAACAGTCACTTCATTGGTTGCAAGATATGGAAACTAAATGAACGGATGAATACATCTTCCCAATTTCTAACTATCCAAACTTTGGCAATGTTTTATTTGTCCAGCCATTCATTAATAACTTTGGAACTCTTTTTTATATAAAGAAAATGTAAGGAGTTAAAAATCTATGAAACCATCTCTAATATCCCAGGAATTGTCATATAACTTAAGACGTTACTCAATAATACCTCACAATCATTTCCCAGTTGCCCAAATAGTCTTCTCCCCACAACAATATTTTTTGTAATGTTGTCTATTTATACAAGTCACTGATTTCAACAATTTTATGCTTCATTTCCAACAATAGATTAAGTTTTTCAAAAAGTGAATACAATTCAACTATAATTTGCATAGGGCTACGTGCTCAGTAGCTCAGTCGTCTCTAACTCTTTGCAACACTATGGACTATAGTCCACCAGGGTCCTGTGTCCATGGGATTCTCCAGGCAAGAATACTGGAGTGGGTTGCCATTTCCTCCTCCAGTGTGTGCATAGTAGAGGGTCTAATTAACTGGGTTAGAAACCTCCTTATATCCCTTTACCACTGTTGCTCAAAGTGTGATCTAGGGCTTCCTTGAGAATCCATCTAAAGATCTGTAAAGTCAAACTATTTCAAAATAATACCAAGACTTTATCTGCCTTTTTCATTCTCATTTTCTCCTAAGTTTACTAAGCATTTTTTTCCAGAGTCTATATGCATTGATAATACAATAGCCTGAATCCAGAAGATTTGAGAACCCAGCTCTCTTCTATTAAGGCTAACACTGAACAGATTTGCAAAAAGCAAAACAATGCCACTCTTCTCACTTGATTACTCTTTTTATGAAAATATATTTATTTTCCATAAAATACTATTCATTGACTTATAATGGTTTTCTAGTTATTTCAAAAGTAAGTAAATAAGCATTTTGAGGGTTTTCTTTCAGCTTTAGTTTGCAAAATAATAAATAAGAAATATAATGCACATAGAACAAACTCTTTGCAGCTTTCAATAATTTTTAAGAGTCTAAATAAGTTCTGAGCCTCTAAGGTTTTTACTGCTTTTAAGGGTTTCTCAAAAGGATAAATACTGATAAAGTTATAACAGGAAGAGTAACTACCATTTATTTTTTTTCCAATCAGCTAGCCATCTTATATATATTATAGCATTTAATCCTCCACAGCATTAGAATTGACATACTGCTCTCCTCTTCTTATGGGAAAGAAGTCTGTAGCTCAGGATGGTCAGGATGTTCATTTACAGATGATAAGAGGAAGTACTGAGCTTTAAAATGTGTCTGATTAAACTTAAATTAAAATTCTTAACCATTATACTAATCAACTTCAAGAAAGACTCATAAACTTGTTGCATAAGCACACAAAAAGTTCTCTATCATAAGTCATTCAGTCCAGTTCAGTTCAGTCGCTCAGTCGTGCCCGACTCTTTGCGACCCCATGAATCGCAGCACACCAGGCCTCCCTGTCCATCACCAACTCCAGGAGTTCACTCAGACTCACGTCCATCGAGTCAGTGATGCCATCCAGCTATCTCATCCTCTGTTGTCCCCTTCTCCTCCTGCTCCCAATCCCTCTGGGAAATGCAAATTAAAATCCCAAGAAGATGCCACTATAATGACCATAACAAATAAGCCAGACAATAGCAAATATTGGTGAAGACATAAAGACCTGAATAGCCCTCATATATTGCTAGTGGGAATGTAAAATGGTACAGCTACTTTGTGAAACAGTCTGGTAGTTTCTCAGGCAGTTATATATAGGAATTATGATCCAGCTATGCCATTCCTTCCCTAGGTGTACAGTGAACACAAATGAAACCTATATCCATGTAAAAACTTGTACAGAAATGTTGATAGCAGCATTATTCATGATAGCCCATAAATAGAAACAACCCCAAATGTGCATCAGTTGATAAATGAATAAATAAAATATGGCACATCCATACAATTAAATATTATTCAATCCTATAAAGGAATGAAGTTCTGATACAAGCGACAACATGAATAAATCTGAAAATCATTAAGTTAAGTGAAAGAACCTAGACACATAGGACTACATACTGTATGATTTCATTTATGTGATGTCTTGAAAAGGGGAATTTAAAGAGACAGGAAGAAGAGAGAAGAGACAAGTAGATAAGTAGTAAACTGAAGCTGACCGTGGTTCATGAAAGTGAAAGAGGAGAGTGAGAAAGTTGGCTTAAAGTTCAACATTCAGAAAACAAAGATCATGGCATCTAGTCCCATCACTTCAATGGAAATAGATGGGGAAACAGTGGAAACAGTGTCAGACTTTATATTTTTGGGCTCCAAAATCACTGCAGATGGTGATTGCAGCCATGAAATTAAAAGATGCTCACCCCTTGGAAGGAAAGTTATGACCAATCTAGATGGCATATTCAAAACCAGAGATATTACTTTGCCAACAAAGGTCCATCTAGTCAAGGCTATAGTTTTTCCAGTGGTTATGTATGGATATGAGAGTTGGACTGTGAAGAAAGCTGAGCACCAAAGAATTGATGCTTTGAACTGAAGTGTTGGAGAAGACTTGAGAATCCCTTGGACTGCAAGGAGATCCAACCAGTCCATTCTAAAGGAGATCAGTCCTGAGTGTTTATTGGAAGGACTGATGCCGAGGCTGAAACTCCAATACTTTGGCCACCTGATACGAACAGCTGACTCATTGGAAAAGACCTGATGCTGGGAACGATTGAGGGTAGAAGTTGAAGGGGACAACAGAGGATGAGATGGTTTGATGGCATCACCAACTCAATGGACATGAGTTTGGGTAAATTCCCGGATCTGGTGATATACAGGATGGCATGGCATGCTGCAGTCCATAGTTGCAAAGAGATGGACATGACTGAGCGACTGCAATGAACTGAACTTACTCCACAGAAAAGTTGATCAAAATTTGGAAACGAGTATAAAGGAGTTAAAGAAATGATTATTCATGAAGGTATCTTAAAGACTGTTTAAGTTAGCTAATAACTTATTTTAAGGTAGGGAGAGAAGGCCTTCTCTGGAATTGAATGACTGCTGTACAGCCTGAGGTTTTTACCTACCCTTTACTAATGCTCAGTGTCTTTATCTATAAAATAGATAATGCTAGAGTTTGTCTTTACCAATGAAAATTATGCTTAAGATATGCTTAAATTATATATGGAGCTAATACACGAAACATATGCAATTTTAAACACTGTGAGTAACATATGTTAAGTGATCATTTAAATCTAACCATTGTTATTAAATAAGATATATTGACTCACAGGAGAGTCAAAGAGGAATAAGAAGTAAAATAGAAATTTAATTTAGTTAACTATTGAGAAACCAGCATTTTTCTAAAACCATATTTATTTCAAAGCAAATGACAGAAGAAAAATAGCACTGGTATGATCATTATTTAAATTAAACTTAATTACTGGAATATGAACATGAAAACTGCTTGTTATAGCTTAGAACTGTTTTAATGGGAATCTTGAGTTCACCAGTTTTGATTTCTTTCTTTTACAAGAAAAAGAAAGATTGGGCAAGAAAAGAAAGAGAAAGAAATATAAGCTAAAATAAAAAAAGATAGATGAAGATAGTAAAGGAAAGCTACATCAGAATAGATTTTCATATTCGACTTAGTTTCTTAACCTCCGAATTTATTTTTACCTTCACAAAAAGTACCATAGACAGCTTCTTGATGGTTGAGTTCAATCCAATGTCCCAACACTTGTCCTTTCTTTAGTGAAAAAGCAATTAAAAAAAAAAATCAATGCTCAGAAAAGTCAGAATCCATTGTAACTTAATAGTACAGCTCTGACTTTGGGCTAATTCTAGTAACTGGACTTCTGGTTTACCCATAAGAGTAATGCAGTACTTTTTACTTCATTTCAATAAGTTGAATTCTTCATTGCCAGAGTACTTTGGTGGATCCTCTGCTCAATGTACTGGTATTTTGCTGGATCTTTCTTATTAGAATTCCATGGATTTCACTCTTGAAATATCACAGCCTAATGGCCAGAACCTTGTAGACGTCCCTTATGCTGACTGCCCAGTTTACTTCATAGCTAATATTACATGGACCAGTAATGTCAATGACCTGCTGCATATTAATTATACAGTGTAGGGTTATATTTGTGTGTCTTGGTTAATGTTAACTGTTTGCACAAATTGCCACATATTAACTGTCATCACCGGAGAAGGCAGTGGCACCCCACTCCAGAACTCTTGCCTGGAAAATCCCATGGACAGGGGTGCCTGGTAGGCTGCAGTCCATGGGGTCGCGAATAGTCGGACATGACTGAGCAACTTCCCTTTCACTTTTCACTTTCATGCATTGGAGAAGGAAATGGCAACCCACTCCAATGTTCTTGCCTGGAGAATCCCAGGGACAGGGGAGCCTGGTGGGCTGCCATCTCTGGGGTCACACAGAGTCAGACATGACTGAAGTGACTTAGCAGTAGCAGCAGCAGCAGCAACTGTCATCACATGCTCAAAAAACTCAACTTCCCTTGCTTGACTGGCTTTCTTGACTTGTGACATTTGTTGTTATATCTGTTTCTCCAAATACAAATACTCATAGCATCCAAAAACCTCATATACAATATATAAAGCTATTACTCCATCTAGGAATTTTTTCATTGTAGAATAAGTCCATGTCTGACAAGTTTCAGAGATACATTTTAGATTTAGAGAGGCAGAGAGGCTAAGGGTATACAATAAGTCCTTTAGGTAATTATACTTAAAGACCTTTAAAATCTGTAATCTAATTTTTCCAAGAAACTATGCTACTTTCTCTTTAACATGTTTGTATTAATTACTTTTTGGTTGTACTGGGTCATCACTGCTGCATACGCTTTCTCTAGTTGTGGTGAGTGAGGGCTACTCTTCATTGTGGTGCTCAGGCTTCTCACTGGGGTGGCTTCCTTGCTACAGAGCATGGGCTCTAGGTACACAAGGCTCCAGGAACAGTGGCACACTGACTTAGCTGCTCTGTGACATGTGGAATCTTCTGGACCAGTGGTTGAACCCATGTTCCCTGCATTGGCAGATGGATTCCTATCCAATATACCACCAGGGAAATCCTATAATGTATTTTTAATAGACTATTGAGCTAAAGCTAAATGCAATCAACTTAGGAAGTATGATTTGTTATTGAAATGGACTCCAGATGTCTTTGTAATGGGCAAGTTGAGGAACATTAAATGCCACCAAGAATACGAATTTTGAGTCCTCCTAGAATTCTATCTGTTCTCATGGTTATTGTCAGAGATGTTTTCATTTTCTTCTGAAACAAACATGCTCACTCATGAAGTAGATGAAAGTAGATGAAAACAATATGATAAAACCAGACCCCCTTTAGGAAACTACAAACACCTCAGCAACGATCAAATTCCTTATGCCCTCATTCCATTAAATTATGAGCTACCAAAACTGCACACATTCTGAAATGTAAATAAAGTCATCAAGTTGCTATGCTATAACTTGAAATAATAAGGGACTTAAAAAATAAATTCAGTGGAAGCAAAGCCTGATATCTTTGGGTGTCAAAGGCTACTTTGACTAAGTTCATTTCAAACTGTAACACCAGTAAAATTAAGCTATTGAAACTACAAATAAGAAAGTAATGTTGGTTCTAAGAAGAAATAGGACTAATTAGGTACTCATGTGCCTCTTAGGCTGTAAATGTATGGCTCATCAGTGGTTGTTGTTGATCAGTCAGTAACTCATGTCCAACTTTTGTGACCCCATGGACTGTAGCATGCAAAGCTACCCCATCTTTTACTATCTCCAGGAGTTTCCTCAAACTCATGTCCATTGAGTCGGTGATGCCATCCAACCATCTCGTCTTCTGTCACCCCCTTTTCTTCCTGCCCTCAGTATTTCCATCATAAAGGTCTTTTCCAATGGGTCAGCTCTTCGCATCTGGTGGCCAAAGTGTTGGAGCTTCAGCTTCAGCATCAGTCCTTCCAATGAATATTCATGGTTGATTCCCTTTAGGATTGATTGATTTGATTTCCTTGATGCCCAAGTGATTCTCAAGAGTCTTCTCCATCACCATAATTTGAAACATCAGTTATTTGGGGCTCAGCTTTCTTCATGGTTCAGCTCTCACATCTGTACATGACTAGCGAAAAAAACATAGCTTTGACTATATGGACCTTTGTCAGCAAAGTGATGTCTCTGTTTCTTAATACATTGTCTAGGTTTGTCATAGCTCTCCTTCCAAGGAGCAAGCATCTTTTAATATTGTGCCTGCAGTCACCACCCATAGTGATTTGGAGCCCAAGGAAATAAAATCTGTCACTGTTTCTACTCCTGGCTCATCAGTAGTTATTACTAAAGTTGACAGAAATAATGGACAAAGCAAATTACATATCTAAACTTTTTATGCAAAATGTTTGAGGACATCTTCCTATGCAAGTTCCAGAATAAAATCTAATAGATTAATTAGATGTATTTACATCTAATTAATCTATTAGATTAATTACATCTATTTCACATCTACATCTATTTCACATTTCACACAATGTGAAAATGCATCATTACTTTTGCCTTAACCTTTTCATAATCATTTCTGCAATGATGCATGGTTACATGAGCCTCATAAATTAAAATTCCAATAGAAAACAAACACTTCCTAGGAGTTGAATGACTTGGTTGAAAAAAATAATAATACTAATAATAAACAAACTTTTAAAAACAATTTGAGGGAAATTGAGAATGGCTGCTGAGTCTGACTGCTCATCAGGGGTTGTTTCCTACCACTGGTATTATGTTCAGAGGGGAACAAATTGTGGAAATTTAATAGAATGATAAGTCTTCAGAAATCATAGCAGAAATATCAATACTCCTATCACCTTTAAGGATTAGGCATCTGTGTGTGTGACCAATTATTTCAAAATAATGAGCTTGAGTATAAGAACAATTTATAAATCATTTAAGATTTCAAAGACATCAAAAGCAAAGACAAGGTTCTAATTCAAATCTATTTGATTCTTAGGTGCAGGTGGTAACTTACATCTAGCTCATAGATTGCATTTCATTCTTGAAACACTTTAACAATATAATGTTTAGAAAGGTTTTAGACTAAATCAATGACATATGCTGTCTTTGAAGATCATGTCTTCACTTCTGCTTCCCCAGAAGTCAGAAAAATGCCTGGCATGGATTAGTCATTTAATAGAACAGCAGTAAATGAACAAATATTTGAGCAAATGAAAAGTGCATTCATTTATTAATTTAGAAAATTGCATATGTTTATAAACACTAGAATTCCAAATCAAACATTTTCAAACTTAAAAAATCTCTAGTTGGCTAAATCCATAGGAGAGGAGAGGGAAAGAAATTTATTTAAGAAAATATTATGCTCTTCCATAGAGTCAACAGAATTTTTGAGAACAATGTACAAAATTTATGAAATAATTAATTGTTAACTCTGAGCATCAATCAAGAGACTGTCTACTTAACAATACATTTTAAAACACCTACATATAGAAGGAAATAGGTTCTATCTTATAAATAGTGGTCATGTAATTTATTAATTCCTTGATATATCCACCAAGAGATAAGGACTATTTCAGATACTATTATGAGCTATATCATAAGATCTTTATTCTTTATTTTTCAATATTCAATAATATTTGGATATAATACACTTATTAAATTTGTTGTTCAGTGGCCACTAATTCCAAATAATTATTTGAATTATTTATTGATTGAAAATTGTGTGCAAAATACATCAAGCCTTTCACTGTATTACTTAACTTTCACAACAAATCTATCCTGAGTTCACCTTTTTACACATATGAATATTATATTTCAGAAAGCTTACACACATTTCTGAGGACACAAAAGCAATGACAGTCTTAACACAAGTACTTGTAATCTTCAAAGTCAGTTATTTTACTGTGCCATGATACTTTCATAAAATAATACATTGTGTATTTTTGTAAGTTGAAATTTAAGAACAATCAAAAATAAAAATTCTTTTTTGCCATTGTTTTATGACATACAAATATAAGTTTAGATATCACTATCCTTTTTATCTAAAGTCTTTTCTCTATGGTCCTAAAACCAGTTTCTCTCTTTTTTTCTTTAAGTTTATGATTTTTTTGTAGAAGGAAATATTCTTTTTTTTTTTTTTTAGGAAATATTCTTTAAACAGACCAATGATGCTGGCAATGGACAGGAGCCATCTAGTTTGAAAGCCAGGTGGTATGACCAGTCTCCTCATATTCTACCCTACCTGGTTTTAGGATTTTCAGAGTCTCTAAACATAAATACAGATGCTTTCTTGTCCACAAGTGTATAGCAAATTATGTTCTTTTAGTAGAGACCTGAAACACTGAAAAAAATTTAGTCCTACATTAACTGTACTTAAGGGATGTTATAGGAAGTCTATTCAAGGTAATTCACAACTAAACTTCAAAATATAGAAGGAGCATAATGAAGTTAAAGGAGAAGACACGATAAAGGGCTGAAGATTTTTTGTAACTTTAAAAAATATATAGGTGTAATCTTCATATTTTAAGGTATACAATTTTTACAGCATTTCCAATCACAAATGCTGCTTTGAGATAATATTGTCACTAAATAACAATACCTGATGGGAACAAAACCAAAATGCCAGACAACACAATAAAAGCTAGAAATGTTTAAAGGCAATTTGGTCCACTGCAGTGGAATATGTGAATGGCTTCTGGAAAATCTATAGCATCATAAAAACCCAAAAGCCACTTTCCCTCAGAAAATATTAACCAAAGGTATCAAATATAAAAATGTTTACTTATATACTGACTGATGACTAAGTTTAGATCAAGAAGCTATTAACGACTGATGGACTCTACTCCTCCATGTCATTATTTCTACCACTTCATTCTGAGATGAATTATTGTGTCCTTGGCAGTTAGAAACCATTTTTAAGCCTCTGGGAGAATTTTTTTCCTATAAATAACTATGAGAATTGCCTATTTTTGAGAAAAAATAAAAAAATGCACTCAAAAAAAAGCTGGAAGTTTGGGAATTTGGTATGGTCTTTAAAACAAAGATATGATTTCACTTTAATAATTACCATTTGGTTGAATTTTTCATGAAATAGTAAAGACTAATTTGGGGAAGTCCATTATATAATGACAAGCTATGTACTGAAAGAAAAAAAAAAGTAAAACAGAAGAAAGCTTCTGAATCATATGAAATATGCAACATCTAAACTAAAATTCTGAACAGTACTCAATTTGAAACCATAGTTTCCTATTCTCTTATTATAAAAAATGTAAGAAGTATACTCCAATTTGTTGTGTTGTAGCAAATTAAATTGGATAGTAAGCAAATTTATAACAACTGAAAATTCTTTGGTAACTTTATGTGATAGTTTGTATGACTGGTAATGACAAGATTAGAGATTTTGTTTGCAGTTTTATGGTAGAATAAACAATTTTAATTACTTGAGCACCATATAATAACTTACAAAAACCCACTTTATCAAATTTCCAGGATCTAAATAAGAAAGAGGACTTATTCCACTGATAAATTAATGGATAAAGAAGAGATGATACATTCATATAATAGAAAAGTATTCAGCCATAAAGAAGAATGAAATAATACCATCTGCAGCAACACAGAATTAGAGATTACCATATTAAGTGAAATAAGTCAGAAAGACAAATACCATATGATATCAATTACATATGGACCTAAAATCTGAGACAAACAAACTTACCTATGAAACAGAAACAGACTCACAGATACAGAGAACACTTGTGGTTGTCAAGAGGGAAGAGGATGGGGAAGGGGTGACCTGGGAATTTGGGATTACAGATACAAACCAATACAGATATTATGTATAAACAACAAGTCCTAATGTATAGCACAGGGAACTAATTTAAATATCTTGTAATAATCCAGAATGTAAAAGAATATGTGTGTATGTGTGTGTGTGTGTATGTATACACATTTACATATATATATATATAACTGAATCACTTTGGTACAGAAACTAACACAACATTGTAAATCAACATGTATTTCAACAAAATATATCTTCAAAAAAAATCAAAAAGGAGACATATTGAAAGGTAAAAAGAAAGGGCTGTAATCAAATATGAAATAATTGACTTTCAGTGCAAGCACTGTGATGGGCATTTAGACTTAAGTAGCAGGGGCTTCCCTGGTGGCTCAGAGGTCAAAGCATCTCCCTGGAATGCGGGAGACCCGGGTGCGATCCCTGGATCAGGAAGATCCCCTGGAGAAGGAAATAGCAACCCACTCCAGTACTCTTGCCTGGAGAATCCCATGGAGGGAGGAGCCTGGTAGGCTACAGTCCATGGGGTTGCAAAGAGTCGGACACAACTGAGCGACTTAACTTACCTTACCTTACCTTAGCAGGGAAATGGGGAGAAGGCAATGACAACCCGCTCCAGTGCTCTTGCCTGAAAAATCCCATGGATGGACGAGCCTGGTAGGCTGCAGTCCATGGTGTCTCTAAGAATCAGATACGACTGAGCAACTTCACTTTCACTTTTCATTTTCATGCATTGGAGAAGGAAATGGCAACCCATTCCAGTGTTCTTGCCTGGAGAATCCAGGGACAGGGAAGCCTGGTGGGCTGCTGTCTATGGGATCGCAGAGTCAGACATGACTGAAATAACTTAGTAGCAGCAGCAGCAGCAACAGTAGGGAAATGGAGGTGCTGAAACAAATAATTTTAATTATACAGAACTGTGGATTGAGGTTAATGTGTTCTGAGATATGAAGAAGAAAATTTATATCTTTTCTGGAAAAAAAAATTCTCCCTAAGAATGCATGCTGCTGTGCTGCTGTGTCACCAGTCGTCTCCAACTCTGTGCGACCCCATAAATGACATAAGAATGCATAGAATAGCAAATAGCAGATTTAGATTGTCAAGGATTTTAGGTACTGGAATTATAGTACCTGTATTACTTACAATAGACCAGGAACTATTTACAAGCAGCTTTAAATATATTAAATGATTAAACTATCCATCTACTGTCTGAGATGGAAACAATTTTTATATTCCTATTTGACATATGAAAAGAGCAAAATATAAGGAAGTTTTATGCTTGTTCAAAGCCAAACATCAAGACTCTACCTGTGGAGGGAGAGGTGGGTGGGGGGTTTGGGATTGGGAACACGTGTACACCCATGGTGGATTCTTGTTGATGTGTGACAAAACCAATACAATATTGTAAAGTAAATATATATATATATATATATATATGTGTGTGTGTGTGTGTGTGTGTGTTTAAAAAACCCAAAGAATGGATTAGCCATGCTACTACATACAACTGAAGAGAGAATTAAGAGTAGAGAATGAACAGACTCAACTGACCCTTGACAAAGGAGAAAGGGAATACAGTAGATCAAAGATAATCTCTTCAACAATTGGTGCTTGAACATGTAGACATCTACATTAGGAAAAAAATAAAAGAATCTAGGCACAGACTTACATCTTTCAAAAAAATTAATTCAAAGTGAACCATAGATCTAACTGTAAAATAAAAAACTGTGACTCTCCTAGAGAATAACATAGGAGAAAATATAGATGAACTTGGGCATGGTAATGACTTTTTAGATATAATACCAAAGGCACAATCCATTAAATAAATAATTAATAAACTGGACTTTATTAAAACAAAAAAGCTTTTGTGAGACAATGCCAAGAGGACGAGAAAACAAGTCATAGACTGGGGGAAAATATTTGCAAAGACACATCTGAAGAACTTTTATACAAAATATAAAAATAACTCTTAAAAATCAGTAATTAAAAAATAGCTCAAATAAAGAAGAAAAGAAAAAAAAAGGCCAAAGACCTGAACAGAAATCTCACTAAGGATATACAAATGGAAAATAAGCATATGAATGACATTCTACACTGTATGTCATCAGAGAAAGGCAAGTCAACACAATGAGACTCCACTATACACCTTTTAGAAGAGCCAAAATCCAGAATACTGACAACAATAAATGATAGTGAGCATGTGGAGCCACAGGAACTCGCATTAATTGCTAGTTGGAATGAATGCAGAATAACACAGCCACTTTGGAAGGCAGTTTGGCAGTTTCTTTCAAAACTAAACATACTTAGCATGCGATCCAGCATTTATGTTCTTTGGTATTTACATAAGGGAATTAAAATGTATGTCCACACATGTCCACACATAAATCCTGCACATGAATGTTTATAACAGCTTGATTCACAATGGCAAAACTTGGAAGCAACCAAGACACCCTACAGTAGGTGAAGGAATCAGTAAACTGTGGTACATCCAGGCAATGGAATATGATTCAACAGTGAAAAGAAATGAGTTAAGACATCACAAACAAGACATGGAGGAAACTTAAATGCATATTGCTAAGAGAAAGCAGCCATTTGAAAAGGGTGTAAAATGTATGATTCAACTATATAATGTTCTGGAAAAGGTAAAACTATGGAGACAGTAAAAAATCAGTGGCTGTTCAGAGTTAGGGGAAAGGCAGAGACAAATAGGCAGAACACAGAACACTTTCAGCGCAGTGAAACTACTCTGTATACTATACTGGCGGGTTCATATCTTTATACATTTGTTCAAATGCATAAAATGTGCAACACCAAGTGTGAACCCTAATGTAAATTCCGTTCTTTGGGTGATAATGATGTGTCAATGTAGTTTCATTAGTTACAACAAATGTATTCAATACTTCGGTGACAGGGGATACTGATATTGGGGGAAGCTATGCATGTGTTGGGGCAGGGAGTATTTAAAAAAAAATCTCTGTATTTTCCTCTTAGTTTTGCTATGAAACTAAAACTGCTCTTAAAAGTAACAACAACAAAAAGAAAACTAATGAATCAGAAACATGACATAAAGAAATTATTTGATTTTTAGCACAGAGAATGAAGCGAGGTATGGTAATCTGTAAATCTGAGTTTAAGAATATAATGCGTTGGGTGAGAACAAACGTCATGCATACTATCAGCCTCGACACAAAAAGAATAGAGAGACTGGAAGAAATAACATATTTGCAAAGAGGATAGCTATTAATTTTCTAAAATTGTTAAAGATACGATTTCACAGATAGGCAAAATGTATACCAAACAATATAAATAAAATCTATATCTACATTTAAGCACATCATAGTGAAACAGCAAAATGCCAAAGACAAAAAGCAAACTTAAAAGTACCAAAAGCACCTAAAGATTAAAGACAACTAGATTAGGAGCAGACTCAGAAAGGAGCAATGTTTTTATTCTCTATTTCTACTCTTTCTTTAATGCTTGTTACAAAATCTAACAACATACCTTCATCTTAGGTAAAAAGTGCCTGATAGAAATAATTATTATTCAGTCAATTAATTTATTTTTAAAAATAAGCCTTTGAAAGCTGATTAAAAGTATAGGCTTCGAATAACAGACTTGTATTTCTCTACTGATTTAATCTCTTACTTAGCTGCTCTTTACTACTATAAATTTAGGCTGGTCACATAATCCCAGTGAACTTCACTTAATTCATTTATTCAGTGTATATTATCCCATAATAGTATTATTTCCAGGGATTTTCCCTGGAATGTAGAAAATGAAATATGTAGGACGTTTCAGGTTGATCTATATAAAATTATGTTATAGGTCAAAACAATTGAAAATTAGTTATTATATTTAGGCCGCCTTAATATTTAAAGTAAATCTGGTTTTGATTAGCTACAGAATCAAGTTAACTTTTTGTGCGGTTTAATATTTATTTAAATCCCTCAGAAGAAATGGAGTAGCCATCATGGTCAACAAAAGAGTTCGAAATGCAGTACTTGGATGCAATCTCAAAAATGACAAAATGATCTCTGTTCGTCTCCAAGGCAAACCATTCAATATCATGGTAATCCAAGTCTATGCCCCAACCAGTAATGCTGAAGAAGCTGAAGTTGAACGGTTCTATGAAGACCTACAAGACCTTTTAGAACTAACACCTAAAAAAGATGTCCTTTTCATTATAGGGGACTGGAATGCAAAAATAGGAAGTCAAGAAACACCTGGAGTAACAGGCAAATTTGGCCTTGGAGTGCAGCATGAAGCAGGGCAAAGACTAATAGAGTTTTGCCAAGAAAATGTACTGGTCGCAGCAAACACCCTCTTCCAACAACACAAGAGAAGACTCTACACATGGACATCGCCAGATGGTCAACACCGAAATCAGACTGATTACATTCTTTGCAGCCAAAGATGGAGACCAGGAGCTGACTGTGGCTCACATAATGAACTCCTTATTGCCAAATTCAGACTGAAATTGAAGAAAGTAGGGAAAATGGCTAGACCATTCAGGTATGACCTAAATCAAATCCCTTATGATTATACAGTGGAAGTGAGAAATAGACTTAAGGGCCTAGATCTGATAGATAGAGTGCCTGATGAACTATGGAATGAGGTTCGTGACATTGTACAGGAGACAGGGATCAAGACCATCCCCATGGAAAAGAAATGCAAAAAAGCAAAATGGCTGTCTGGGGAGGCCTTACAAATAGCTGTGAAAAGAAGAGAGGTGAAAAGCAAAGGAGAAAAGGAAAGATATAAGCATCTGAATGCAGAGTTCCAAAGAAGAGCAAGAAGAGATAAGAAAGCCTTCTTCAGCGATCAGTGCAAAGAAATAGAGGAAAACAACAGAATGGGAAAGACTAGAGATCTCTTCAAGAAAATTAGAGATACCAAGGGAACATTTCATACAAAGATGGGCTCGATAAAGGACAGAAATGGTATGGACCTAACAGAAGCAGAAGATATTAAGAGGTGGCAAGAATACACAGAAGAACTATACAAAAAAGATCTTCACGATAATCACGGATAATCACGATGGTGTGATCACTCATCTAGAGCCAGACATCCTGGAATGTGAAGTCAAATGGGCCTTAGAAAGCATCACTATGCACAAAGCTAGTGGAGGTGATGGAATTCCAGTAGAGCTATTTCAAATCCTGAAAGATGATGCTGTGAAAGTGTTGCACTCAATATACCAGCAAATTTGAAAATTCAGCAGTGGCCACAGGACTGGAAAAGGTCAGTTTTCATTCCAATCCCAAAGAAAGGCAATGCCAAAGAATGCTCAAACTCTTGCACAATTGCACTCATCTCACATGCTAGTAAAGTAATGCTCAAAATTCTCCAAGCCAGGCTTCAGCAATACGTGAACCGTGAACTTCCTGATGTTCAAGCTGGTTTTCGAAAAGGCAGAGGAACCAGAGATCAAATTGCCAACATCCACTGGATCATGGAAAAAGCAAGAGAGTTCCAGAAAAAACATCTATTTCTGTTTTATTGACTATGACAATGCCTTTGACTGTGTGAATCACAATAAACTGTGGAAAATTCTGAAAGAGATGGGAATACCAGACCACCTGACCTGCCTCTTGAGAAATCTGTATGCAGGTCAGGAAGCAACAGTTAGAACTGGACATGGAACAACAAACTGGTTCCAAATAGGAAAAGGAGTACGTCAAGGCTGTATATTGTCACCCTGCTGATTTAACTTATATGCAGAGTACATCATGAAAAATGATGGACTGGAAGAAACACAAGCTGAAATCAAGACTGCCGGGAGAAATATCAATAACCTCAGATATGCAGATGACACCACCCTTATGGCAGAAAGTAAAGAGGAACTAAAAAGCCTCTTGATGAAAGTGAAAGTGGAGAGTGAAAAAGTTGGCTTAAAGCTCCACATTCAGAAAACTAAGATCATGGCATCTGGTCCCATCACTTCATGGGAAATAGATGGGGAAACAGTGGAAACAGTGTCAGACTTTATTTTGGGGGGCTCCAAAATCACTGCAGATGGTGACTGCAGCCATGAAATTAAAAGACTCTTACTCCTTGGAAGAAATGTTATGACCAACCTAGATAGCATATTCAAAAGCAGAGACATTACTTTGCCAACTAAGGTCCGTCTAGTCAAGGCCATGGTTTTTTGCAGTAGTCATGTATGGATGTGAGAGTTGGACTGTGAAGAAGGCTGAGCACTGAAGAATTGATGCTTTTGAACTGTGGTATTGGAGAAGATTCTTGAGAGTCCCTTGGACTGCAAGGAGATCCAACCAGTCCATTCTGAAGGGGATCACCCTGGGATTTCTTTGGAAGGAATGATGCTAAAGCTGAAACTCCAGTACTTTGGCCACCTCATGCAAAGTGTTGACTCATTGGAAAAGACTCTGATGCTGGGAGGGATTGGGGGCAGGAGGAGAAGGGGACCACCGAGGATGAGATGGCTGGATGGCATCACTGACTTGATGGACATGAATCTGAGTGAACTCTGGGAGTTGGCGATGGACAGGGAGGCCTGGTGTGCTGCGATTCATGGGGTCGCAAAGAGTCGGACATGACTTAGCGACTGAACTGAACTGATTATTTATTTTTTTGACTGCTCTGGGTCTTAGTTGCAACATGCACGATATTCAGTTGCAGCATATGAGATCTAGTTCCCTAACCAGGAACTGAACAGGCCCCCTAAATTGGAAGCCCAGATTCTTAGCCACTGGACCACCAGGAAAGTCCCAAACTTAATTCTAAATTCCTATACATTGAAGATAAAAACTGTTTTCAAAAGAAGAACCTAGTTCAGAATCAACATTGCTTTCTACTCCATTAAAATCTCTAGGAATTAACTACTCTAGGCCTGTCAACTTGTTTCACCAAGTTTAGGTATGCATCTTATTAAAAGTTATAAAGTATTTCCCTGGTATGTCCAACAGAGGTTTAAGTTATCCGCCATAATACTCTTACCTTGAGTTTATGCAGGAACTATTACTTGCTTATAACCAATAAAATGGGGGAATTGATGGAACATATGTGATTATGTACACATGATTATGTGATTATGTACACATGATTATGAGATTATATTAAATATTATTATAGCACTTGCCTTGCTGAGTGTCCTTTTCTTTCTGACTTTGAGAAGATAAGCACCTATTGTGGAGAATTCCATAGTGAGAATGGTGGGAAGTCTCTGGGAGCTGAGAGTGTCCTCTGGTAGATAGATAGCCAAGAAATTGAAGCTCTCAGTTCTACAACCATGAGGAAATGAATTCTACCAATAGCCTTAATGAATTTTAAAGAGGATTTTTTCCTAGTCAAGCCTGAGATGAGGCCACAACCCTGTCTGACACCTTGATTTGTATTTTAATATAATATTCTAAGCAAAGGATCCAGTTAAGTCTTGCCTGGATATCTGCCCCACAAAAACTGTGAGGTACTAAACTGTACTGTCTTAAGCTGACAATGTTTTAATATTGTTACTTAGCAATAGGTAATAAATATGTCTAGGAAGAGAAAGATAAATCATCAGATAGTGGCTCATGACAGAAAATAATAGGCAGGGTATTCTTTCCAGAGCCATTCACAAATTCCATATTCATACTAACTTCTGTTTTTCAATAGTTGTGATCTTTAAAAAATTGCATTATCAAAATAATCTCTAAAAGTAACCTTTCCATAGAAATTATTTCCACACTGCTAATGGCCAAAAGAAGAGGCCTTGAGTAGACAATTACTGATACTCTTCAACCTCCCAGGAAGTCACATTTCCTCTACTATGGTAATATATGACACTGGTGGTATAGAATTGTGACATTCAGTATATAGAATAACACTCTTTTTAGTGTAAATTGCTCTGGCTAGAAGACATGAATCAGGTGTATTTTTGAGACTGTGATGTCTGAGTAACTGCAATATACCCTTTCTTGTGCTATACTTCAAAGTGCCTTAATTGGCTCTGTTGTGAGCATTTGTAGCTGTTCCACTGAAAGAACTTAAGGCTGCACATGGAGAGAAGAATCATGGGGAAAATATTTGGGGCAGAGAGATGGTAGGGAGCTTGTTCTCTTTTGGCTGTTATTTTTAAGCAAATAATAGGAGCATTCAATTTTTTCTGAGAAAGAGAGAAACTTTGATTAGAGTGCCTAGCTTTTGCCCACAAATAAAAGGTGAAGCTTAGACATGACGTCTCTTCCCCATCAAGGAATTGAGTGTTGAACAAATTTATTTAGGTGAGAGCAAGAGATAAATTTCCTGTTTCTGTATCAATGAATTGAAAATGACTCCAAAAGCAATTCTAGGGAAAAAAAAAATATATGAAGAGATTCCTGCTCATGTTGAAAGAGGATGGGAAATGGGAAAGGAACTACTGAGGTGGAAAAAAAAAAAGTGTGATGGAGAAATTGTTTAAGGATCAATCAGAAGATGTTTATTTTCCCTCTATTTCAGGGCAATAAAGGAAAGAATCAATGTCAACTCAGGAGATTTTAGTGACTGGATGCTTTATTTATTAAACACAAGTTGGAGGAATTTGTTTGGTCTTTGAGTATACTGAATTTTACACTATTTACACAGTTCCCCTTTTGAGATTTTACTTAGTGTACTCTAGAAGAAAACAAAGCCTGTCTATCCACAGAAGGGCTCTTCAAGACTCAGTGGAAAAGATTCAGAATTTTCATTGAAAATAAAATAGTCTTTAGATAACAATCCTCTGCTAACTCGACAGTAAACAGCCATTCTTTAGTGATTTCCCAAGTAAACATGAATTAATATTCTATACCGGATTCTTTGTAAAGACTATTTTCTCTGAAAATAAAACGAAAACAGAAATATATTGTTTATGATTTTGTACACAGTTCCAACAATCTCATCTGCTATTTATATCAGAATTCAATGGATTTTCTACAAGTCACACATCTGAAAATTAAATCTCCCTGAGGGAGGCGGAGCCACCGCCGACCCCAGGACCTCCCTGCTCAGTCCCGCACCGCGCTCTGTTCCCCGCCTCCATCCCGAGCGTGGCCGCCGCTCCTTCCTCACCAGACATGTCCTCAGGTGCCACTCCGGCTGCCGTGAAGATTGGAATAATTGGTGGAACAGGCCTGGATGATCCAGAAATCTTAGAAGGAAGAACCGAAAAATATGTGGATACTCCATTTGGCAAGCCTTCTGATGCCTTAGTTTTGGGGAAGATAAAGAATGTTGATTGCGTCCTCCTTGCAAGGCATGGGAAGCAACACACCATCATGCCTTCGAAAGTCAACTATCAGGCGAACATCTGGGCTCTCAAGGAGGAGGGTTGCACACATGTCATCGTGACCACAGCTTGCGGTTCCTTGAAGGAAGAGATTCAGCCTGGCGATATCAACATTATTGATCAGTTCATTGACAGGACTACCAGAAGGCTTCAGACCTTCTATGATGGAAATCATTCCTGTGCCAGAGGAGTGTGCCATATTCCAATGGCTAAGCCATTCTGCCCTAAAACAAGAGAGGTCCTCATAGAGACTGCTAAGAAGCTAGGACTCCGGTGCCACTCAAAAGGGACAGTGATCACCATTGAGGGGCCTCGTTTCAGCTCCCGGGAAGAAAGCATCATGTTCCAAACCTGGGGGGGCGGATGTTATCAACATGACCACAGTTCCAGAGGTGGTTCTTGCTAAGGAGGTGGGAATTTGCTACGCCAAGTATCGCCATGGCGACAGATTATGATTGCTGGAAGGAGCATGAGGAAGCAGTTTCAGTGGACCGGGTCTTAAAGACCCTGAAAGAAAATGCCAATAAAGCCAAAAGCTTACTTCTCACTACCATACCTCAGATAGGATCCATGGAATGGTCAGAAACCCTCCATAACATGAAGAAAATGGCCCAGTTTTCTGTTTTGTTACCAAAACATTAAAATAACATGGTTGCTCAGAAGACCAGGAGACTTTGAAATTCCAGTCCTTTTTGGGAATTCCTGCTTGAGAAAACATAGAAAAGATATGCAGCTTTCATCCCCTTGCTGCCCAAGGGAGAAGTGATAAGACATTGCACTCATCAGAAATGCCTTCTCAAAGACTTGGACTGCTTCAAATAATTGAAGGAAAGCAAATTACACTTCCAGAAAAGAAAAAAAAAAGACACCTTTTACCATTCCCCTATTAAATTTGTAACAATAAAGGTAGTCAGTAATATTCCTATGCTGCCAAGGAATTTGAAGAAGAAAAGCTCTTTGACTATTTACTGGTGTGACTATAAGTTGGTATAATCTTTTTGGAGGGCAGTTTGGTAAAATGTATCAAAGGCTTAAAAAATACTCTTTGTGCTGGTTAAACTCCTAGGAATTTATCTTTAAGGAATTATCAGATACATATAAATAATTATGAATAAAGAAGGATGTATAACATAGTTATCATAGCAAATATTCAAAACAATCTGAATATCTAACAAATGAAGGTAAATCATGGTCAAGCTCTTAGATTGTGAAGCAGCCAGCTGAACATCATAGCTTCACATAATGTACAAAAGACATTGTTGCTGTAAATATGGAATGAGGATATATAAGCATTTTACAGTACTAATTTTGTTTTAAAATTCTACATAGTTATGTACAAAGAATAGAAATATATGCACTCTTCTGTTATTGTATTTGGGAAGAGGGATACTGGATAATTTTTAATTTTATTTTTCCATTTCTTCACATTTTTCTACAATGAATATAATCAAATAGTGAAGTTTTAGAAATAAAAATGGGCTTAGAAAGATCCAGTTCTTGAAAACCCACTGTTTTTGGTAATGCAGCAGAAGTTAAGATGGCACTGCCAAGAGGAGTTCTGTTTGAATTCCATCTTTATATTGTTAAAAAGACCATTAATGACTATATGGTTAGAACTATATTTGGGTTTGCAACAATGTAAGAAAAGCTGAGTGTTTAATATGAAGCTAATCTTAAATTATTTAAGAGACCATATACACACATTATAGTGTGTCAGATATTTTTAAAACTGATATTTGACTTTTTATTTCTACACATTTATGATTTGATGAATTATTTTACATGAGTTTTTTTTTTAATAAAAAAAATGGAAGCTTAAAAAAATAAATAAATAAATCTCCCTGAGGATTCCATGATCATGACCACTCCAATGTCAATAATTGTTTATGGAGAATTTACTATGTGCCAAGCATCCTGCTATATCCCATTCAATATATACACACTATTACAATTCCTGAGGTTTGTATTCTTATTTCCCCTAATTTTTCAGATAAAAAAAGTGTGACTGAGAAATAAAAAGTAACTTGCCCAAAGTGGCAGAATAGCAGGAAGTAGTGTGTGGGATTTGAATGCAGGAACTATGATTCCTGAGCTCTTATAGTTAAGTAACAAAAATTACTTTATATCCTTCTCTTTATTTGTACCCTACTTTCTGCCTCTCAATCATATATTCTGAAAATATGCCAATGACATTAAAAATCCCTCAAAGAGTATTTTTGATGATTGAAAATAATCTTATTTTAAGGCTCATGATATATATTTTGTAGTAGTTTCCTAATTGTGATTGCTATGAGACAAGACTCATTTTCTTTGTAAAACCAGTGACTGTCTTAGGGCTCACAAAAATGGGTACAATTACAAATTTGTAGGTTCAAATGCATATTTTGAAATACAATATTTGTAAGTCTTCCTTAGGCTGTTGGTTGCACAGTACACTCTGTTGAAGCAAACATCTATTGGTTTGCACAAAAATAAAATATTATTGTCTCATTTTTGTCTTTTTCATACACAGAGAATTGAGTTACAGCTTTTGCCTGAAGGATAAAGTAGTGTGACACATTATTCTGCCTTGCAGAAAAGGACATGAAAGTAGAGTTACCCACATAAATTAGGACAGAAGGCAGGTCAGAGTCTGCCCCCTCATCCTGCAAGGGGAACAACCAAGCAAAAGTAAAATATCCTACTTGTTTTACTTTGTTTCCCTCTGGATTGCAGAGGTTGATGAGAAAAGAAAAAGAGTCAGGGAGGAGGAAGGAGGAACTGGCAATGAGTCAACCCATAGATAGTTTCTGTAACAGGGGAAAAGGGTAACTGAAAGTCAATCTCAGGAGGTAAAACTTGGTTGCAGAAGAATTCTTCAGGAAACTTCCGGTTTTGTTTGCTTAGGCAGTTGAAAAGAGAAAAAAGGAGTAAAAAGAAAAATTAAAGGCTTAAACTTGGTTTGTGAATGTATTCCTGATTATATCCTAAAGTAGTCCTGCTATTACTATTTCCCCAACCATAGCTGAACACCTGGAAGACGTGGATCAAGCTCTCCTTTCCAGCAGTTAGCTTAATGCTCTACTCAAAGTGTGTAAAAAGCAAAGAAGCTTTGACTGAAAAAGCAAGCAAAGGAAGCTTAATCATTCCTTATATTCTGGCCATAAAAAGCAGAGGGGATTGTATTGTCTTCAGGCACTTATATGCCAAAAAGCTACAGACAGTTTTATAGGCTCTGTATAGATAGATATTGATAAATAAGAGGTAGGAAAGAAGGAAAAGAAGAGGGAGAGTTCTATTTTCTTTTGAGGTTTAAAGCTTTCTTTTCTTTTTGTTTCTTTTTTTTTACGGATGGAGATTGGATGAGCAGAAGGGGATTGGTTAAGGATAGGAATTAAGAATTGACTGAGAGGAATCTGCGTGGTTAGCATTGGTGAAGGTAGCTATATCAGCATCATGAAGCAGACCGCAAAGGCTGAGAAATGAGAGCATGAAGCTAAGAGACTAAGCCCTGATTCTTTGGAGTGGGAGCACTGACTCCAAGATCCTAGACTACCAGAGAACTAACCATAGGGAGTATCAAACAGTGAGAACTCACACAAAGAATGCACTTGAATACAAGACCCAGCATCACCCAACCACCAAGAGCACCCTGTGCAGGACGCCTCATCTAAACAACAAAGAAAACAAAAATACAAACTCAGTCATCAGCAGACAGTATTATAACCTCACTCAGCCTTGCCCATCAGAGGAAAAACAAATGAACAAAAACTCAGCACAAATCATACCCTATGCAAATCTCACACAAACTACTGGACCAACTTTAGGATGGCAGAAACCAAAAGGAAGAAAAAATTCAAACTTCTTCAAGGAAAGAATTCAACTTTCCTTGAAGCTTGAGAAAAGGAGATCTCAAACACAGTAAGTTAAAAAGAAAAAAAGAAAAGAAAAGAAAAAGCATAGAAATACTGCACAAATGAAGGAACAAACTAGAAACATAGAAGTCCAAATAAATGAATAGGAAAGAGGCATACTACCTGAAAAAGGATTCAAATAATGATAGTAAAGATGATCAAAAGCTTTGAAAGCAAAATGGAGAAAATGCAAGAATCAATTAACAAAGACCTAGAAGAATTAAAGAAAAAATATACAGACACAAACAACATAATTACTAAAATTAAAAATACTCTAGAAGAAATCAATAGCAGAACACCTGAAGCAGAAAAATGAATCAGTGAGGTGGAAGATAAAATGGTAGAAATAACTTCTGAAGAGCAGAATAAAGTGAAAAGAATGACAAGAACTGAGGATAGTCTCAGAGAAAATTTTTGAAGAGATTATAGTTGAAATTTTCCCGAACATGGAAAAGGAAATAGTGAATCAAGTTCAAGAAGTACAGAGTCCATACAGGATAAACCCAAGGAGAAAGACGCCAAGACACATACTAATCACACTAACAAAGACTAAAAACAAAGAAAGAATATTAAAAGGAAGGATACTACATAATGACCAAGAGATCAATCCAAGAGGAAGACAGAACTGTAAATATCTTTTCACCCACCATAGGTGTACCTCAGTTCATAAGACAAACACTCACAGATATAAAAAGAGAAATCAACAGTAACACAATAATAGAAGGAGATTTTAACATCCCACTCACACCAATGGACAGATCATTCAAACATAAAATTAATGAGGAAATGCAAGTCTTAAATGATATATTAGATGTGATAGATCTCATTGATATCTTCAGGACATTCCATCCAAATGCAGAGTGCGCATGAAACATTCTCCAAGATAGACAACATCTTGGGTCACAAATCAAACCTCAGTAAATTTAAGAAAATTGAAATCATATCAAGCATCTTCTCCAACCACAATGCTATGAGACTAGATATCAATTCCAAGGGGGAAAAAAAAGTGTAAGAAACACAAACACATGGATATTAAACAATACATTTCTAAATAACCAACAGGTTACTGAAAAAATCAAAAAATTTCTAGAAACAAATGACCATGAAAACACAACAACTCGAAACCTATGGGATGCAACAAAAGCAGTTCTCAGAGGGAAGTTTACAGCAATACAATCCCGCCAAAAGAGACAAGAAAAACATCGAGTAGACAACCTAATTTTACACCTAAAACAACTGGAAAAGAAGAAAAACAACAACAACAACAACAACAAAACCAACCCAAAATTAGTAGAAGGAAATAAATCATAAAGATCTGAGAAGAAATAAATGAAAACAAAATGAAAGAAACCATAGTAAAGATTAATAAAACTAAAAACTGTTTCTTAGAAGAGATAAAATTGACAAACCTTTAGCCAGACTCATCAAGAAAAAAAGAGAGAAGAATCAAATCAACAAAATTAGAAATGAAAAAGGAGAGGTTACAACAGGCAATGCAAAAATACAAAGGATTATAAGAGACTATTATGAACAACTATATGGCAATAAAATGGATAACCTGGAAGAAATGGACAGATTCTCAGAAAATTTCAATCTTCCAATACTGAACCAGGAAGAAATAGAAATTATGAACAACTCAATTTCAAGCACTGAAGTTGAAGCTGTCATCAAAAATCTCCCAAAAAACAAAAGCCCAGGAGCAGATGGCTTCACAGGAGAATTCTGTCAAACATTGAGAGAAGAGCTAATGCCTATCCTTCTAAAACTCTTTCAGAAAACTGCAGAGGAAGCAACACTTCCAAACTCATTATATAAGACCACCATCACCCTGATACCAAAACCAGAAAAGACAACACACAAAAAGAAAACTACAGGCCAATATCACTGATAAACATAGATGCAAAAATCCTCAACAAAATATTGGCAAACAGAATTCAGCAACACATCAAAAAGCTCACACACCATGATCAAGCTGGGTTTATTCCAGGAATGCAAGGATTCTTCAATATACACAAATCAATCAATGTGATACACCATATTAACAAATTGAAAGATTAAAAACCATATGATTGTCTCAATAGATGCAGAAAAAGCCTTTGACAAAATTCAGCACCCATTTATCATAAAAACTCTTGAAAAAAGGGGCATAGAAAGAACCTACTTCAACATAGTAAAGGCAATATATGATAAGCCTACAGCAAACATTAATCTCAATGGTGAAAAACTGAAAGCATCCCCCCTAAGCTCAGGAACAAGATAAGGGTATCCACTTTCACCACTATTATTCAATCTAGTTCTGGAAGTCTCAGCTAGAGCAATCAGAGAAGAAAAAGAAATAAAAGTAATCTAGATCAGAAAATGAGAGGTAAAGCTTCCACTGTTTGCAGATGACATGATACTGTATATAGAAAACCCTAAAGGTAGTATCAGAAAATTACTAGAGCTAATCAGTGAATTTAGCTAAGTTGCAGGATGCAAAATCAACACACAGAAATCATTTGCATTTCTATATACAAACAATGAAAAATCAGAAAGAGAAATTAAGGAATGAATCCCATTCATTATTGCAATAAAAAGAATTAAGTATCTAGGAATAAACTTACCTAAGGAGATGAACTGTACACAGAAAATTATAAGACACTAATGAAAGAAATCAAGGATAACATAAACAGATGGAGATACACTCCATTTTCCTGGGTTGGAAGAATCAATATTGTCAAAATGACTATACTACTAAACACAGTCTATAGATTCAATGTGATCCCTATCAAATTACCAATGGCATTTTTCACAGAACTAGAACAAAAAAATTCACAATTCATATGGAAACACAAAAGACCTTAAATAGTGACAGCAGTCTTGAGAAAGAAGAATGGAGCTGGAGGAATCAAGCTTCCTGACTTCAGATTATTCTACAAAGCTACAATCATCAAGCCAGTATGGTACTGGCACAAAAACAGAAATATAGATCAATGGAACAAGATAGAAAACCCAAAAATACATCCATGCACCTATGGGTACCTTATTTTTGACAAAGGAGGCAAGAATATACAATGGGGCAAAGATAGCCTCTGCAATAAATAGTGCTAGGAAAACTTGACAGCTACATGTAAAAGAATGAAATTAGAACACTTCCTATCACCACACACAAAGATAAACTCAAAATGGATTAAATACCTAAATGTAAGGCCAGAAACTATAAAACACTTAAAGGACAACACAGGCAGAAGACTCAATCTATGACCCACCTCCTAGAGTAATGGAAATAAAAACAAAAGTAAACAAGTGGGACCTGGTTAAACTTAAAAGCTTTTGCCCAGCAAAGGAAACTATAAGCAAGATGAAAAGACAACTCTCAGGATGGGAGAAAATAATAGCAAATGAAACAAATGACAAAGGATCAATTTCCAAAATATAAAGCAGCTCATACTACTCAATACTAGAAAAACAAACAACGCAATAAAAGAGTGGGAAAAAGACCTAAAACAGGCATTTTTCCAAAGAAGACATACAGATGGTTAAGAAACACATGAAAAGATGCCCAGCCTCACTCATTATTAGAGAAATACAAACAAAATCCACAATGAGATACCACCTCACACCGGTCAGAATGGCCATCCTCAAAAAGTCTACAAACAATAAATGCTGAGGAGAAAAGGGAATGCTCTTGAATTGTTGGTGGGAATGTAAACTGGTAATAGCCACTGTGGAAGATGGTATGGAGATTTCTTTAAAAACTAGGAATAAAACCCACCATATGACCCAGCAATCCCACTCCTAGGCATATACCCTGAGGAAACCAAAATTGAAAAAAGACACATGTATCCCATTGTTCATTGCAGCACTATTTACAATAGCTAGAACATGGAAGCAACCTAGATGTCCATCAATAGATGAATGGATAAAGAAGTAGTACATATACACAATGGAATATTACTCAACCATAAAAGGAACACATTTGAGCCAGTTCTAATGAGGTGAATGAATCTAGAACCTATTATACAGAGTAAAGTGAGTCAGAAAGAAAAGATAAATACTGTATTCTAATGCATATATATATGAAATCTAGAAAAATGGTACTGAAGAATTTATTTACAGGACAAAGATGGAGAAACAGCCATAGCAGACTTATGGACATGGGGCGGGTAGGGGAGAGGGTGAGATGTATGGAAAGTGTAACATGGAAACTTGCATTGCCATATATAAAATAGCCAACAGGAATTTGTTGTATGGCTCAGGAAACTCAAACAGGGGCTCTGTATCAACCTAGAGGGGTGGGATGGGGTGAGAGACCGGAAAGAGTTTCAAAAAGGAGGGAATATATGTATACCTATGGCTGATTCATGTTGAGGTTTGACAGAAAACAGGAAAATTCTGTAAAGCGATTATCCTACAATAAAAATAAATTAATTAAAAAAAACAGAATTGATTAACCTCTCAATTCATAAGGATGCATAAGAATATCTGGTGATATCCAAATTAGGTCTCATAGTTTTCTGAGAATATCAGGGATTAATGATCTTCTGTAGCTATGTGATAGAACTAGTAAAAACTTTCTTTGATTGCTTAAATATTTAACTTTAGGGTAGTTTTCTCAATTTTCTAGATTTGGAATATCCAAATTTCTGAATCTGATCACTCCCAGACAATATCAAGAACAAGATATTGTATACATTTCTGTTTTATTTTACATTATAATTGTCTATGCATTAAACCAGAGCACATTTACGCTTCTAGAGAGGAAAAATGTCTTTTTGTTTTCTTCATTAAGTATTTGTTAGGTTTAGTGCTTGAGCATCAGTGTGGCTCAGCATAGGTTTACTAAACTGATTTCCTACTTGTGACTTAATTCCATGCATACTGTTATCATTTTACTGTACATAAGCACTATCATCTTATCATATGTACAGCATTCTTTAGTATTTTTAAAACACTATACTTATATGTAAAGGATTTTCTTTTTTTTTTTTTTTTAAGGAATTTGAATCAACTCCTTATCCTCTTATCACACAACTTTAACTTCTTCAGGAGCTGTTCACTGAAAATGGGGGTTTCCTGTTCCTGCCTGTGTACAGGGGAAACTTCTAGTAGAAGGTTATTTTGTATCCAATCATTTGTGTGTCTTCATTACAGGAGGAATAGCATTCTGAAGGACAGTCTTCCCCATTTTCCCGTGGGAAATGGATGTTGCCCATAATTGAACAATAATCCAGATGAGTGTTCAGATATGATAGCCAAACAACAAAGTTATCATTAAGTTTGATTTAAAATATGAGATTAATCGAAAATCAGATTAAACTAAATTTTTTGGACTGCCATTTACCTTACAAGAAAGAGAGAGAAAAGTCTTGGAGGCTCGTTTCTAAAGGCCATTTCAAACTCACCATTGTCATGGTTTACTATTGTTACCATTGTCATTCTTTACTATCATTTACCTTAATAGTCTCCTTTCACCTTTCCTTTTCTTCCATTAATAAAATTTTAAATGGCATCCTATTATTGCATCAGGTGCACATTTTGATTAAAAGTTTATTATCCCTTGATCAGAAGAAATTTATGTGATAATATGCTGTTTTTGCAAAGAGTTATAAGCCACTAGTTTGCTCAGTTTCTGCCATGAAGAATCTCAATGATACACAAGATTATCTAAAACTAATTTGATAATTTGTAAGTTTTAGAGTCTCTCCAAATATCTTTGTTCTGAGATTTGTGTGAATTTTCTTTTTAAACTGAATAGGCTTTACATACAGAAATGCTCTAAAACTTGCCTTTCACTTTCAAACATATTAAACTGTCATTAAAATGACTCTGCATATTCATTAGGTGTTCTTGATTCCTTTATAATTCTCTTAAAAGAGTTACTATTTCTGAAAAGAAGAAAAACTTCTTTAAATAAATGCCTTCATTATAATCTCAGAGGCATCAGATGATTTAGATTTTATTGTTTTTCTTTCTGTATAAAAATACACTGTTTTGTTTTCTACCATTGTACTCCTTAAGCATGAATGAATGAAAGACTCAGGCATGTCCAACTCTTTGCAACTCCATAGACTGTAACCCACCAGGCTCCCCTGTACAAGGAATTCTAGAGGCAAGAATACTAGAATGGGTAGCCATTCTCTTCTCCAGGGGATCTTCCCAACCCAGGGAATGAACTCAGGTCTCCTGTACTGAATGTGGATTCTTTACCATCTGAGCCACCAGGGAAGCCCATATTACTCAAGAATATGAAACATGAATACATTTAGAAAGTAGAATTAGGGTGAACTACTAAATGTTAAACAGAAACATCCTTTGCTGTAACTTAGGCTGCCTATACTTTTCATTTTTCAAATGTTTTCTTTTCAAAATGATTTTAATTTGAAGAAAAGATACAAAGTGATGAACCTATATCATAAAAATTTTAATGGAAGTGAAAACATTTATGGAGAATAAATTTTATCAAGATTAGGACTTATGTAGGATTTTGAGAATTTTAAATCATCTAGATCATAAACCTATTAATGCATATCAAATGCAGAATGCAAACAAATGGCTTAGATTAAAAACAAAAACAAATGTAGAACATAGGAACACTGGACACCTTCTAGTTCACTTTTTTCTACAGCAGCTGAAGAGACAGCATCCATATAATTTAAAGGCAATTGTATCATGGCAAAAAAAAAAAAAATCAAGAACTTTTGATTTTCAAATTCCCTATTTTATACTTTTTCACCCTTATCATGGCATATAAAGTGATATTTAGAGGAACATTTGTGAACCTGCCCCCAATGTTTCTAAGAATATAAAAGTATATAGTGTGAAGTTCAGCCATGGAGAAAACTCCTTTTTCTAATTGTTATGCTCTGTCAAATTTGTTAAAGTTCCCCAGTGAGCTGTGCATTATACTATATATTCATCCACTGAGTATATATTTATCATCTCCTGTATGCTAGGTTCTTTGTTATGTTTCCAAAATTAGATGTTAAACCAGAAAGCAGTTCCATGTCCACTGTTCGTGGACATGGAAATAGACGGAGCATATCCAAGAACATAAAACACTCAGAAGTTGTGTAAAATGGCTCAGTGACCTTGCTCCTGATATTCATACTCTGCCTTTAAAGTAATTTAGGAATCCATTGGACTTAGTAACACCCTTCTAACAAATTGAATATAGCAAAAATGCTGGTAGACCGCTTCAGAAATTAGGTTATACAATAACAATGGCTTCCATCCTAGAGTCTCCCTTTCTCCTTCATTCTCTGCCTTGTTTGAATTGCCTGCTCTGAGGAGAGACAGGTGCCGTGTTGGGAGAATACTCAGGCTGCACGTCGGGAGGCCCATGTGGCAAGAGACAAGCCTCGTGCCAAAAGCCATGTAAGTGAGTCCAGCCCTAGTTGGGACTTGGATGAGGGCAGCCCAGGCCAACAGCAAGAGTGCAACCTCGCGAGAGAACTCGAGAGAGAACTATCCAGCTAGGCTGCTCCCACATTCTTGATCTCAGAAACCAGAGGGCAGTAAATGTTTGTCGTCTCAATTTGCTAACCTTTAAGGTGATTTTTTTCTTTTAAATTTAGCAATAGACATCTAATATAGAGAGGATAAGCATTGCTATAGTTCTGAATTTTTAAGGGGGCAGAATCATGCAATGGTCATTTGTAGAAGGATCACAAAATTGGAGGAAACATGCCGTAAAAGATTGAGTTGGCACTGATAAGAAATGTTTGTCCATTCACTCTTGATATGTGTTGTGAGAGTCAGTAATTCTAAATCAAATGAAAGTTTAGCCACTGAAGTTTCAGGGCTTAGAAAGATATCTGAAGAAGAAAAGCATGATCCAATACTTTGGGCCACAAAATATCCAATTATGAAAGCTTACTGAGGACATTTTAAAAAAATCAGTTAACAACAAAAACCAATATAACTATTTGCCCATTACCTTATTCTGTATGATAAATGTAGATGTGTGAGTGAGTATTTCTTCTTCTTGGTATCTTCAGATATATTTCTTTTGTAAATAAATGAGTTATGACTGCAACAACTATACAAGGTTGAATCATTTAAAGGGTCTGCAAAATTTATATAACACACTCAGATAAAACCTTTTCAAGATAAAACAGCAAAGCAGGAGAAAGAACGTGCAAGCCAGCATCCGAGACTGGGAGATTTGCAGGCACACCTACACAGAGTCTTTTCTTAGTCACACAGGATGCACCTCGTCTTTGGGTTATGAACCATCAAGATATATGCAAGAAACTGTGGTTTTAGGAGAGTTAACGGAAAAGATTCTAGCAGAGTCTTTTATGCCCCACTAGTCATATAGTCAAACCAAGATAGGAAATCAGTGAAATCAGTGTAAGCCATGAATCTATACATCCCTAAACAAGGTAAATAAGCTGGCCCTGGGTGCCACTAGGGGGATTTCATACTTTAGACAATGCATTATATTATAAATTACTAGGTAGTCCATCATCATTGTCATACCCAAAGCCAATACCCAGACTTCCAGATGTCCCTGGGGATAAGCATGGATCTGTCCCAGTGTTTCTGTATGGTAACTCTATTTTATATAAAGGCCACTAAACACACAGGCCAAAAAATAAAACAATATTTTTGTATGCAACATAACATATATACTACCAATATATAGTTATATTAATGCTACATATAATACATTATATAATAAGATAATATCTGTATAAAACATACTGTTATAAGTGGTATAAAATATTCATATATGTATATGTGTGTGAGTCTGAGTGAACTCCAGAAGTTGGTGATGGACAGGGAGGCTTAGCGTGCTGTGTTTCATGGGGTCGCAAAGAGTCGGACACGACTGAGCGACTGAACTGAACTGAGATGTGTGTATATGTCACTTTTATATATACATATTCATAATAGGCATAATAGGTAATATTACCATGTGACATAAAATCTAGTTTCCTAACAATGACAAAACATGACAAATAAAAACAATAAATAAATACAAATAATTAAACATAAACTGATAGCAATACAATCAGACAAAGTTTTAAAGCTCTGGGATGACATACTTAAGTTCACAATATTTTAAGCTAGCTGGCTGGAACTAGTTTACCGGCATCTCTGGAGAGGATAGTGTTGTTTTCTTTCTCATGTGACCAATTAAATGATTCTCTTTGTCTAAATGTACTCCAGGCTCCTTTTAGAATTATTTTTTCTCGCAATCCTTTGACTTTTTGTCCTAATTTGAATCAATTGCTTTCTAGACCTACTACAGGTCTGCCATCTTCTCATTTTATTCATTATATTTCTTATTTGGATTCACTATTTGAATTCTTCACATGCCACTATTTCTGCTTCTCCTCCCTTGTTTTGTCTGAATGTATTTTCAAGTCATTTCTCAAAAAGGGCTTGTTATGTTCAATATTAATATATTTAATATTGAATATAACAACCTTAAATATTCTAGGTTCCTATGTATACAAAAAGGTTTTTATTTTGCCACACATTTTGGATGAAAATAGTATTCTAAATTCAAATTAACGTTCTCACTGGAAGTGAGACTTTTACTTCATTGTTTTCCAGGCCTCAGTGACTCAACATGTGAGGTGGAACCTCCCTCCCTGATGGTCACTGCCTGTAAATACTCTGGATTGAGGTGTTTGCTGCTCTTTTCCATCTATTTGAATGTTTCCAGCTTCTTTCTATCTACTGGATTTTGCTTTTCTCTAATGAGGCAACACTCATGTACTTGCCATTATAGGCTTAATCCTTTTTGTCTCCTTTTACTGTTTTTTAACAGAGATGTTAAAACTAGTGTAATGTAGAAAAATCTTGTGAATCTGTCTTCTTGCTAACATTTTTAACAGATTAAAAAGGAAAAAAAAAAAAAAAACCACACCATTAGTCTCTTGTCTCAAACTTGTTTGACTGTAATTGTGAAGATAAGATGAATACATTAATAAACACAAATAATTAAGAAACAATAACTACATACAGAAGTAGTCGATAGAAGGAAAATAAATAAATAAGGTAGGGGAGATGGTACCCTTACTTACTGCTTCCTTCCTCAGAAATGTTTTTAAATCAATATCAGTAATCTAATTCCCCTTTCTAGTTACATCAAAATGTTGAGGCAAGTCATAAAAGAATGTGCCTTTAACCTCTGTTAAATCACTATAACCTACAATCAAAATAGACTTTAGAATATCTAGAAGCTTAAAGAAATACTGGCAGCAATGTTTATAATAAATGATACCTTTAAAAAATCCTTGTATCAGCAGAGAAATTTTATAATATAAATTGTTCACTTAACTTTAACTGTTACAGATTTTGGCAGACAGTAAAATTAAATGGTGGATGATTACCAGAATATATTATACTTTCTAAGATACTCCTGGGTTACTAATACATTCCAGGAGAAGAAACTAATTCCCAGATCCTTAGGCTATTGTACAGGATTGTTAAGTACTAATACTTTCTTTTGTAATTGACCAAAAAATAAAGTTGTAAATTACTTTGAGCTGAAAAATTTAATATGTGAAATGAAAATATATGTCAGCAGAAATATGCATGGGCACATGGTGGCAATGACTTTCCATTTGCCCCAAATCTCTTTTGGGCTTCCCCAGTGGCTCAGCAGGTAAAGAATCCATCTGCAATGCAGGAGACACAGAAGTGTGCTTGATCCCTGGGTTGGGAAGATCCTTTGAAGAAGGAAATGGCAATCACTCTAGTATCCTTGCCTGAAAAATACGATGGACAGAGGAGCCTGGCAGGCTACAGTTCAATGGGTCACAAAGAGTCATATGTGACTGAACGACTAAGCACACACGAAATCTCTTTGACTTTTCTTAAACTATATCCTTACTGAGCTGGTTAAATTGGACCCATGATCAGTGTTTCCAGATATTTTTTTATTTCACTCAATTCTATTCCTAACACTATTACCCTAATTGTGTCTATCATTTAAAATATACAGTCCTAAGCATTCCCCAAGTTTACAGTCTTCACCAAGAGATGACATAACCTTTAACTCACCCAATCATGACAAATGGCTTAACATATGGACTATATGTGAAAATATTCTCATCTATTAATAAAGCTTGTAGATAAAACACTGTCATATGAAAATGTTGGCCTGCTGAAATTATAAACACAGTCTTGCCTTCTCTTGGCAATAGCTATAGGGACTGTGTGGGCTTTGCTGGTAGCTCAGATAGTAAAGAACCTGCCTGCAATGTAGGAGACCCAGGTTTGATCCTGGCTCAGGAAAATCCCTTGGAGAAGGGAATGCCTACCCACAATCAGACATGACTGAGCAACTAACATAGGGACGGTACATCTTAGAAATGCAAAATCCTATGTTTACAACACTCATTCTTGTCTCAGAAACTTGGCAATATCATCATGTCCATTGGGACCACCCCCACCTAACCAGAATTACATTTGAGGAATTTCAGAAAATGAACATGCAGGACAGCTGGGAAGGAGAGCCTGGGAATGAAATAGCTAAAACTATTGTCAGATATGCTCTGCTGTGTGCATGAGTGCTGTCACTCAGTCATGCCCAACCCTTTGCAACACTATGGACTGTAGCCCACCAGGCTCCTCAGTCCATGGGATTTTCCAGGCAAGAGTACTGGAGTGGGTTACTACTTCCTCTCCCAGGAGATAGTCCAGATCCAGGGATCAAAACTGTGTCTCCTCTGTCTCCTACAATTGTAGGTAGATTCTTTACCACTGAGTCACCTAGGAAGCCCCTAAGCCCTGCTGTCTACAGCAACTACTCAGCACCTAAAGAAAGGAAGATTAATTCATGCATTCAACTTCACATGGCTTATGTTCTCTCCAAAGCCAGAGGAAGAAAATCTGAGAGATGCAACACCTCAGTTTATTTTCTAGATTCAGTGACCTTGAGCATCAAATTTAGTTTTACAGATGAGTCTATAAAAGTTTTAGCAGCTCATATCAATAACTATATAACCAGACTTACCAGGTTGCATATAAAGATCTCTAAAAAAGTAAAATTAATCTGTCTTTACAACTGAGGGCAATTAATAGATGAAATAGATACTTGTAACACTGAAGGGAGGTATTTCATGAGTTTCATAGTTGAACTTTCAGGAGTAGAAGGAAGGAGATCCCTACCATAAATTGGCTACTTTTACAAACATAAACATTACAGTTTATAAAACACTTTACAATAATTCTATTATAACGAGACTTAATTGTGGGATTACCTAGGTGATAAAATCCTAGGCCAAAGCTCCCTAAGAACTGTGCTGTGGAATAAAGGTATGTTTTAGGGGGTTACTGGAGTTCTAATATATTGATGCTCATGGTCCTCAGAAAGACTGGGAAAGACCTAAGACTGCTTATGACCCCAGAGCCTCTGATGCCCTCAGGACTTGAAAAGCCACTTCTCTTTTCCAAGCAGCTATGCAAATGCTATGATTTTATTTATTTATTTTTTAATTTATTTATTTTGATTGGAGGCTAATTACTTTACAATATTTAGTGGGTTTTGACATACATTAACATGAATCAGCCATGGGTGTACATGTGTTCCCCATTCTGAGTCTCCCTCCCACCTCCCTCCCCATCCCATCCTTCAGGGTCATCCCAGTGCGTCACCCCTGAGCACCCTGTCTCATGCATTGAACATGGACTGGCAATCTGTTTCACATATGATAATATACATGTTTCAATGCTATTCTCTCAAATAATCTCACCCTCTCCTTCTCCCACACAGTCCAAAAGACTGTTCTTTACATCTGTGTCTCTTTTGCTGTCTCTCATATAGGGTCATTGTCATCGTCTTTCTAAATTCCATATATATGCATTAGTATACATGTTTGGTGTTTTTCTTTCTGACTTACTTCATTCTGTATAATAGGCTTCAGTTTCAAACACCTCATTAGGACTGATTCAAATGCATTCTTCTTAATGGCTGAGTAATATTCCATTGTGTATATGTACCACAGCTTTCTTATCCATTCGTCTTGTCAATGGACATCTAGGTTTCTTCCAGGTCCTGGCTATTGTAAACAGTGCTGCGATGAACATGGGGATACACATGTCTCTTTCAATTCTGGTTTCCTTTGTGTGTATGCCCAGCAGTGGGATTGTTGGGTCATATGGCAGTTTATTTTCAGTTTTTTAAGGAATCTCCACACTGTTCTCCATAGCGGCTGTACTAGTTTGCAGTCCCAACAAAAATGTAAGAGAGTTCCCTTTTCTCCACAGCCTCTCCAGCATTTATTGTTTGTAGACTTTTTGATAGCAGCCATTCTGACTGGCAGAGATGGTACCTCATTGTGGTTTTGATTTGCATTTCTCTGATAATGAGTAATATTGAGTATCTTTCATTTGTTTGTTAGTCATCTGTATGTCTTCTTTGGAGAAATGTCTGCTTAGTTCTTTGGCCCATCTTTTGATTGGGTCATTTATTCTTCTGGAATTGAGCTGCAGGAGCTGCTTATATATTTTTGAGATTAATTCTTTGTCAGTTGCTTTTTTTGCTATTATTTTCTCCCATTCAGAAGGCTGTCTTTTCACCTTGCTTATAGTTTCCTTCTCTGTGCAAAAGCTTTTAAGTTTAATTAGGTCCCATTTGTTTATTTTTGCTTTTATTTCCATTACTGTGGGAGGTGGGTCATTGAGGATCCTGCTATGATTTATATCAGAGAGTGTTTTGCCTATGTTTTCCTCTAGGAGTTTTATAGTTTCTGGTCTTATATTTAGATCTTTAATCCATTTAGAGTTTATTTTTGTGTATGGTGTTAGAAAGTGATCTAGTTTCATTCATTTATAAGTCGTTGACCAGCTTTCCCAGTATCACTTGTTAAAGAGATTGTCTTTTCTCCATTGTATATTCTTGCCTCCTTTGTCAAAGATAAGGTGTCCGCAGGTGCGTGGATTTATCTCTGGGCTTTCTATTTTGTTCCTTGATCTATATTTCTGTCTTTGCGCCAGTACCATACTGGCTTGATGACTGTAGCTTTGTAGTATAGTCTGAAGTCATGCAGATTTATCCCTCCAGTTTCATTCTTCTTTCTCAAAATTGCTTTGGCTATTTGAGGCTTTTTGTATTTCCATACAAATTGTGAAATTATTTGTTCTACTTCTCTGAAAAATACTGTTGGTGGATTGATAGGGATTGCTTTGAATTTCTAGATTGCTTTGGGTAGTATATTTATTTTCACTATATTGATTCTTCCAATCCACGAATATGGCATATTTCTCCAACTATTGGTGTCATCTTTGATTTCATTCATCAGTGTTTCATAGTTTTCTATATATAGGTCTTTTGTTTCTTTAAGTAGATTTATTCCTAAGTGTTTTATTCTTTTTGTTGCAATAGTGAATGGAATTGTTTCCTTAATTTCTCTTTCTGTTTTCTCATTGTCAGTGTATAGGAATGCAAGGGATTTCTGTGTGTTAATTTTATATCCTACAACTTTACTATATTCATTGATTAGCTCTTGTAATTTTCTGGTGGAGTCTCTAGGGTTTTCTATGTAGAGGATCATGTCATCTGCAAACAGTGTGAGTTTTACTTCTTTTCCAATCTGGTTGCCTTTTATTTCTTTTTCTTCCTCTGATTTCTGCAGCTAAAACTTCCACAACTATGTTGAGTAGTAGTGGTGAGAGTGGGCACTCTTGTCTTGTTCTTGATTGTAGGGGAAATGCTTTCAGTTTTTCACCATTGAGTATAATGTTTGCTGTGGGTTTATCACATATAGCTTTTATTATGTTGAGGTATGTTCCATCTATGCCTGCTTTATGGAGGGTTTTTAAATCATAAATGGATGTTGAATTTTGTCAATGGCTTTTTCTGTGTCTATTGGGATAATCATATTGGTTTTGTTTTTCAATTTATAAATGTGGTGTATCACAGTTTGATTTGCGAATATTGAATAACCCTTGCATCCCTGGGATAAACCCCACTTAGTCATGATGTATGATCTTTTTAATATGCTGTTGGATTCTGTTTGCCAGAATTTTGTTAAGGATTTTTGCATCTATGTTCATCAGTGATATTGGCCTGTAGTTTTCTCTTTTTGTGGCATCTTTGTCTGGTTTGGGTATTAGGGTGATGTTGGCCTCATAGAATGAGTTTGGAAGTTTACCTTCCTCTGCAATTTTCTTGAAGAATTTGAGTAGGATAGGTGTTAGCTCTTCTCTAAATTTTTGGTAGAATTCAGCTATGAATCCATCTGTTCCTGGGCTTTTGTTTACTGGAAGATTTCTGATGACAGTTTCAATTTCCATGCTTGTGATGGGTCTGTTAAGATTTTCTATTTCTTCCTGGTTCAGTTTTAGAAGGTTATTCTTTTCTAAGAATTTGTCCATTTCTTCCAAGTTGTCCATTTTATTGGCATTTAGTTGCTGATAGTAGTCTCTTTTGATCCTTTGTATTTCTGTGTTGTCTGTTGTAATCTCTCCATTTTCATTTCTTATTTTGTTGATTTGATTCTTCTCCTTTTTTTCTTGATGAGTCTGGCTAATGGTTTGTCTATTTTATGTATCTTCTCAAAGAACCAGCTTTTAGCTTTGTTGATTTTGGCTATGGTCTCCTTTGCTTCTTTTGCATTTATTTCTGCACTAATTTTTATGATTTCTTTCCTTCTACTAACTCTGGTGTTCTTCATTTCTCTTTTTCTAATTGCTTTAGGTGTAGACTTATGTTTATTTGATTTTTCTTTTGTTTCTTGAGGTAAGCTTGTATTGCTATGGACCTTCCCCTTAGCATTGCTTTTACTGAATCCCATAGGTTTTGGGTTATTGTGTTTTCATTTTCCTTTGTTTCAATGCATATTTTGATTTTTTAAAATTTCTTCTGTGATTAGTTGGTTATTCAGAAGCATGTTGTTTATCTTCCATATGTCTGTATTTTTAATAGTTTGTTTCCTGTAGCTGACATCTAATCTTACTGCACTGTGATCAGAAAAGATGCCTGGAATGATTTCAATTTTCTTGAATTTACCAAGGCTAGATTTATGGCCCAGGATGTGATCTATCCTGGAGAAGGTTCTGTGTGCACTTGAGAAAAAGGTGAAATTCATTGTTTTGAGGTGAAATGTTCTACAGATATCAATTAGTTCTAACTGTCCATTGTATCATTTAAAGTTTGCGTTTCCTTGCTAATTTTCTGTTTAGTTGATCTTTCCATAAGTGTGAGTGAGGTATTAAGTCTCCCACTATTATTGTGTTATTGTTAATTTCCCCTTTCATATTCATTAGCATTTGTCTTACATATTGCAGTGCTTCCATGTTGGGTGCATATATATTTATAATTTTTATATCTTCTTCTTGTATTGATCCTTTGATCACAATGTAGTGCCCTTCTTTGTGTCTTTACACAGCCTTTATTTCACAGTGTATTTTACCTGATATGAGTATTGCTACTCCTGCTTTTTTTGGTCTCCATTTGTGTGAAATATCTTTTCCAGCCCTTCACTTTCAGTCTGTATGTGTCCCTTGTTTTGAGGTGGGTCTCTTGAAGACAGCATATATAGGGGTCTTGTATTTGTATCCATTCATCCAGTCTTTGTCTTTTGGTTGGGGCATTCAACTCATTTACATTTAAGGTAATTATTGATAAGTATGATCCCATTGACATTTATTTGGTTGGTTTGGGTTCAATTTTATACACCTTTTCTGTGTTTCCTGCCTAGAGAAGATCCTTTAGCATTTGTTGACAAGCTGGTTTGTTATTGCTGAATTCTCTCAGCTTTTGCTTATCTGTACAGTTTTTGATTTCTCCTTCATATTTGAAAGAGATCCTTGCTGGGTACAGTAATCTGGGTTGTAGGTTTTTCTCTTTCATCATTTTAAGTATGTCCTGCCTTTCCCTTCTGGCCTGAAGAGTTTCTATTGAAAGATCAGCTGTTATCCTTATAGGAATCCCCTTGTGCGTTTTTTTTTTTTTTTTTTTTTTTCCCCTCACTGCTTTTAATATTTGCTCTTTGTGTTTGGTCTTCGTTAATTTGATTAATATGTGCCCTGGGGTATTTCGCCTTGGGTTTATCTTTCTTGGGACTCTCTGGGATTCTTGGACTTGGGTGGCTATTTCCTTCCCCTTTTTAGGGAAGTTTTCAACTATTATCTCCTCAAGTACTTTCTCATGCCCTTTCTTTTTGTCTTCTTCTTCTGGGATTCCTATGATTCAAATGTTGGGGTGTTTGACATTGTCCCAGAGGTCTCTGAAGTTTTCCTCAATTCTTTTAATTCTTTTATATTTTTCCTCTCTGCTTCATTTATTTCCACCATTCTATCTTCCACCTCATATATCCTATCTTCTGCTTCAGTTATTCTACCATTGGTTCCCTCCAGAGTGTTTTAATCTCAGTTATTGCACTATTCATTATTGATTGACTCTTTTATTTCTTCTAGGTCCTTGTTAAACATTTCTTGCATCTTCTCAGTCTTAGTCTCCAGACTATCTGTAACTACATCTTGTTTTCAAGATTTTAGATCATTTTTGTTATCATTATTTTGAATTCTTTTTCAGGTAGACTCCCTATCTCCTCCTCTTTTGTTTGGTTTGGTTGGCATTTATCATATTCCTTTACCTGCTGAATATTTCTCTGTCTTTTCATCTTGTTTAGATTGCTGTGTTTGGGGTGGCCTTTCTGTATGCTGGAAATTTGTGGTTCCTCTTTATTGTGGAGATTCCTCCCTGTGGGTGGTGTTGGGCAAGTGGCTTGTCAAGTTTTCCTGGTTAGGGAAGCTTGCGTCAGTGTTCTCACAGGTGAAGCTGGATTTCTTTTCTCTGAAGTGCAATGAAGTGTCCAGTAGTGAGTTTTGAGGTGTCTATGGGTTTGGTGTGACTTATGGCCGCCTTTATTTTAATACTTAGGGTTGTGTTCCTGCATTTTTGGACAATTAGCTTAGTATGTCTTGCTCTGAAACTTGTTGGCTTTTGGGTGGAGCTTGGTTTTAGTGTAGGTATGGAGGCTTTCGGATGAGCTCTTGTTGATTAATGTTCCCTAGAGTCAGGAGTTTTCTGGTATTCTCAAGTTTTGGATTTAAGTCTCCTGCCTCTAGTTTACAGTCTTATTCTTACAGTAGCCTCAAGACTTCTCCATCCATGCCACACTGATGATAAAACATCTAAGTTAATGGAGAAAGATTCTCCACAGTGAGGGACACCCGGAGAGGTTTCTAGAGTTACATGGAGAAGAGATGAGGAAGGAGAGAGATAGAGGTAACCAGGAGGAGAAGAGGGGGAATTAAAAGGGGAGAGAGCAATCTAGCCAGTAATCAATTCCCTATGTGTTCTCCACAGTCTGGAACACCCAAAGAGGTTCATAGAGTTACATAGAGAAAAGAAGAGGGAGGAAGGAGATAGAGGTGACCAGGAGGAAAAGAGGGGGAGTCAAAAGGAGAGAGACAGATCTAGCCAGTAATCAGTTCCCTAAGTGTTCTCCACAGCCCAGAATACACAAAGTGATTCACAGAGCTGGGTAGAGAAGAGAAGGAGGAGGGAAAAGATAGAGGTGACCTGGGGGAGAAAAAGGAGAGTCAAAAGGGGGAGAGCGCAATCAAGCCAGTAATCACACTCTTAAGTAAAAATGGGTACTGAATATTGGATTCTTAAAGGTAAAAAATTGATAACAAATACCAAAAAGCAAAGATTAAAAATATAGACTAGAGGTTCAGTTCAGTTCAGTTCAGTCACTCAGTCGTGTCCAACTCTTTGCAACCCCATGAATCACAGCAAGCCAGGCCTCCCTGTCCATCACCAACTCCCGGAGTTCACTCAGATTCGTGTCCATCAAGTCAGTGATGCCATCCAGCCATCTCATCCTCTGTCATCCCCTTCTCCTCCTGCCCCCAATCCCTCCCAGCATCAGAGTCTTTTCCAATGAGTCAACTCTTCGCATGAGGTGGCCAAAGTACTGGAGTTTCAGCTTTAGCATCATTCCTTCCAAAGAAATCCCAGGGCTGATCTCCTTCAGAATGGACTGGTTGGATCTCCTTGCAGTCCAAGGGACTCTAAAGAGTCTTCTCCAACACCACAGTTCAAAAGCATCAATTCTTCGGCACTCAGCCTTCTTTACAGTCCAACTCTCACTCTCAAAAATGCAATATTAAAAAAAATCACAAAAATTATAGAAAATGTATATGAAATTTGCTTTAAAATTAGGGTCTTTCTTTTGCAAGGTAATAATAGGTTATAAAAATGAAAATTAAAGGAGTAATAAAGAATGTAAAAATTAAAAATTTAAAAAATGATAATAGTAAAATATATCTAGGAATTTCTCTGGAGCTGTTGAGGGCAGTGTGGGGTCAGTTCAGTTTCAGATATTTCCTTGTTCCAATTTATACTTCTTCTCAAGGTCTATAGGCCCCTTTCAGTGTAGTTGGTGCTTACTACAGGGTTTTCATCTGTTGCACCTGTCATTTCCAAAGTGATTCCCTCTTCTTTGTTTATTTTGGCTTCCTCTGTTTGCAAGTCTCTTCAGTGTCTAACTTGCACCCTGACACAAGAGGGTGAAGATGATCACTTATTTAGGCTCACTTGTTCAGTTGTGCTCTGGGGAGGAAGGAACACTGCAAACAAATATCACTGGCATGTGTGAGGAGTGCTTGCAGTGTCTGGGCCACAGTGGGTTTGCCCTTGCTTACAGAGCGTGTGCTTTCCTCGTCTATACTGCTCAGGCTCCAGGTCGCTCTGCAAGGGAACTGTCGAAAATGGGTCCTGGGTTGTGTGCACTTCCCAGGTCCAAGTCATTCAGGTTCAGATTCTTGGATACTCCACAAAGGCACCCACTGGGTTGGGCCTGAGTTTTGTGCCCCTCCCAGGTCCAAGTAGCTCAGACGACCAGGTGCTTGGGGAGCACACTCTCTCCAGGTGGGTGGTTTGTCTTATCGCCTCCCCACCCCAGCTGCTCAGTTTCCTGGGTGCACAGCAGGAGTGCTGAACAGGTGTGCTGTGTGTCTCCTCTAGGGAGCTGATCTTTGGCTGCAGCCCTCCTGGCAGATGTCAACCATCCAGGATCCCAGGAAGACTTGGTTAGCAACCATAAGCCTGCTCGCAATTCGGTAGAGGATGCTGTATTTTGGGCAGTGATTGCCGCTTGCCTTCCGGCTCTGACTGTCGCCCGTCTGCCTCTCTGCCTCCAGTGGGGGGTGGGTGGATCCGTAGCTGTCTAGCTCTCCTCTGGTATTCGCTCAGTCCTTCTTTCTGTGAGTGGGCCTAGCAGTGCTTTAGGTTAGAGCTTTTCATGGGAAAATTCTCTCTCTCTCTCTCTCTCTCTCTTTATTTTTCTCTCTCTGGCTATCCCATAGTTTGGGTTATTATCTCATGTTAGCTCCTTCAGATTATCCTCACACATTCAGCACAGTCCTTACCCTAAGCAACATAGCCGGCATCTACTTGTCAGCCCCCACTTGCTGGTGGTGGACTGAGCCTCTGGGCTACTTCTCATGGGAATTGTGGTTAGGCACATTATCCGTGTTTCCCCCCCCACCCCCCACTCCCAGTTATGTTGCTCTCTGAGATTCCAAAACTCCCCACAGACCTACTGGTGAGAGGGTGTTTGGAAACTTTTCCTGGTTCCTCCTTCACAACTACCTCCCTGGGATGGGTCTCCATCCCTAACTCTTTGTCTCTCTTTTTATCTTTTATATTTTGTCCTACCTCCTTTTGAAGACAATGGGCTGCTTTTCTGGGTGCCTGGTGTCCTCCACCAGCGTTCAGAAGTTGTTTTGTGGAATTTGCTCAGCATTCAAATGATCTTTCAATGAATTTGTGGGGGAGAAAGTGGTCTCCCCATCCTATTCCTCCACCATCTTCAATGCTATGATTTTAGAAGGCACTAGTCTGCTCTATTACAAAGAATGTCTAGTACAGAGTAACTTAAAATGAATGAAGTCAAAGTTCCCATCCCTTTAGATTTCAAACACAATGATATAGTTTGGTACAGTATTACAGTATTTGAATAATAACATAATGGAATTACAGGCCTGTTAATATTTTGTCATTGTTGTTAAAGAAAGAAAGAAAAAAAAAGAAACCACTGAATGGTCCTTTTTTCTACTTTTCACAAGATTTCATAGATACCTGTATGTTTATTTTGCCACTATCATGGTTATAGAATCACATTCACATCATAAACTCCAAGACACATAATTTCTGGATGATACTTAGATTTAAAGTGGTGTCATAATATCTCATTTAATAAAACTACAGGGCATAAAGCATTCTTTTATGCTTATTTTTCAACTTTTCTAAGCCATCTGAAAGAAAAGGGTTTGGAAACAAGCTGATGAAAGGCAGTGCTCTAGTTTGGGTGACATGGGGGGAAGCATTTCCATTGTCCCAATACAGATAATGACCAACCATGTTGGTAAAATTAATTTCCCTTCTCTGGGTCCTTTCACCCCCTTGTTGATGCTATTCACCTCCTCCCCTCACCACTCCCACTTCCCTTAGCTCACAGATTCCAAAGCCTTTTCTTTGTGTGCTGAGAAATCTGCCACTATGAGAATCTAACCATGAGGCAGAATCTGTCTCCAGAACAGCTCAGAGGCAGTACTTGCCCTTCTCTTCCTTGCTGATCACCGATGTGTTGACATTGTATTTAAATTCTGCTCATATGATGTGTCTGCTCAGGAAGTTGATTCAGGGACAGTGAAGCAAAAGCAGGCATTAGCTCTGGATTTATTCCAGTGGTGGAAGTATCTAGAATATGGTGGCAAATGAAAGTACCATTTGTGGGGTCCAGTGTCATCATGGGGTGATGCCAACAATGGCATTAGATGTTCACTGAGGTCTGGAATGGCAGCTCAAACAAAGCTTCCTTGGGAATGACCAACTGGTTCCTATATGCAGCATCCCTTGCAATCTGTCTGTTTACATATTCTCTAGCCTTCCTGTGCTTGTGTGTTTGTTTATAGTTAGATTCTGTTGTTTGCAGTCTAGAACTAAAACTGAGACTTCATTCCTAAACCTCTTACATGTAAGTTATTTTACTTCCTATCTACTCCTGACACATAAAGGCTCATAAAATAAATCTGAGTTCATTTTTTTTTACAGAGTATGTGAAAATAGGATCAGAAAGAAAGGTGTAATCTAATTCTCTTACTAGATAATGTCTTATTTGCCTGGAGAACATGCATCTGTAGCTGATAATAGGAGTTCTAGGGTTTAAGAAGATACAAGAACTTTACAATATCTTTGCATGGTGAATATCCACACAGCACATCCAGATTCTTCACTTCCTCTCCAACAACGCCTTCCCTTTAACTCATGCCAATTAATTTCCTCTATTTATAATATATCCTGCATTTAGTATCAGCTTCACAGCTTCCTATTTTATATTTTCCAGATTTGGGAATGCGTCAGCCCCTTTTAATGATTTTCAGAAATCTACCTTTAAGTCTTCTACATCATTTCCTTCCTTGACAATAAAATTTCTTCCAATGTGTCAGAATGTATTATTTTTATTAATAAGAATGTCACTAATAGTGACACTTTAGATTATGCCATGTACCTTTCTTAGTATCTAACTGTATCAAAAAGGTCAAACTAGCCTTTGCATTACCCAGTACACATAGGAGATTTCAGTTTTTATGGCACTTTTTTTTTTACAAGTTTGTATTTCCAATAACTTAAAATGGCAAGATAAGGAAGTACCCTCAGCCTCTTCCACTAGACCTGGGTTCTATTTAAAGTCAAGTCTCTTTGGACAGAAAACAGCTTTTTCATTCAGAAGCTCTAGAAGCTGCTTTCTTCAATTCACAATCTTAGTTCAAAATCCTGCAGCAACAGAAGCACTTGTAAGACCAGGGGATCTCACTCTTCTTTAAAGAAGTTAAACTGTAGTTTAACTTCTGATGTTGGTATCACCAACAAGAAGACACTGGTTACCAAGATTGTCCAAGTGATCTGTGGACAGAACTGACTTATTAATGTTCTCTGACTGTGTTAAAGGGTGTCAGATTGGGGCTAAGTCAAAAGTAAGAAAGTACATAATTCAGAGACCTGTCTCAGACTGCTACTGTGGGAAACACTTTGCCAGCAAATGTTTCTGAATTCACGGGCCCAGCGGCTACACTTTACAGGGATTTGCTGGAACTAATAGTGAAGTTAGGTTCAGTGGGATCTTTCAACAGATGCAGTTCAAGGATGGTTCTGGTAAGTAATTGAGTACACAAAAGTCACGATCCCTTGTTCAAAAGCTTGCTGCTGCTGCTGCTGCTGCTAAGTCACTTCAGTCATGTTTGACTCTGTGTGATCCCATAGACAGAAGCCCGCCAGGCTCCCCCATCCCTGGGATTCTCCAGGCAAGAATACTGGAGTGGGTTGCCATTTCCTTCTCCAATGCATGAAAGTGAAAATTGAAAGTGAAGTCTCTCAGTCATGTCCGACTCTTAGCGAGTCCATGAACTGCAGCCCACCAGGTTCCTCTGTCCATGGGATTCTCCAGGCAAGAGTACTGGAGTGGGGTGCCATCGCCTTCTCCCAAAAGCTTGCTAAAGAACCTTTTAAGAATCTGACCCCAAGTTCTCTGAAAATACCTAATATATGACTCTGGACAGTAACCAATCACTTCCCTGATCTTTTCTCTGCTCCAGCCTTTGACAAAGTCCACTGCTTTTGAGTTTTGCTTTTTCCCACAAATTGAGATAACTTGTTCCCTTGCTTAACTGTAGTAGAATGTATCATAGTATATCATCATCTAGTGAATTTTGAATTTCAAATTGGGAGAAGAACTTGGGTGCTTTTACATTTCCAATAGGGAAATATAAAAATAAATTGTGTGGTACCTGTCTTTAAGGATGTTACAATCTAGTGGGAGCAACTTGTATGTAAATGGCTGATTATGATACAAGGCAACGTGAAATAAGCATTAACTAGAGGGCAGGCTCATCCATGGTAACACAGATAATGGAGCAATTAATTCTAACTGAAAGGGAATGAGAAGCTCCTGTGTAAAGGTGGTGGCATTTGAGAAAGTTACACAGAATAATTATAAGTTTTGAGGGGTGACAGAGGAGAAAAAAGTGTTTCATTGCTAGAACAGAATTGGCATAAGCATATAGGTTCAATTCAAGAGTTTTTTGTTCTGTTTTGTTTTAATCTACCACCTGCAAGACACTATATAGTAGGCTCTGGGAAAGACGCACAGAGAAATGACACGTTTTCTTTTCTCCTATCCTTTAACTTCTGTTTAGAGAGAAAAGTCATTTCTGTATGAATATATTTGAAGAATTCATAACATATGGCTGACTGGAACAATGTAACTGAGTTGGAAGTCCTTTAAAAATCTATAGCACATGAGATCAAGACAGCGCTTTTTTCAGAGGAAATAAAGATTTCTAGGGGACATGGAGGTATGAGCTGTTTCTTAAAAGGAGGATAAAATTTAACATGATAAGTAAGGGATACGGATATTCAAAATGACAGGTATGGCATGAACAAGATCTAAAGGCGGAAATAATCCTGGCATGCCCATGTGATTGTGAAAGCACCAATCTAAAGTACAAGGTGATTTTGGCCCAATCTAGGAAGATAAAAAAATAGAAATTAATGTTTAGGTAAATTCATTGTCTGAAAAATTCAGGCAGACAAATTAAGTGAGCAAAGCAGTCTGAGCACATGATGAAAGATAGTAAAGAATACTGTAGCTCAGTTTCAACCAAAAGAAAGACACCACTAGGCTCTAGCCAGTATCTAGAGCCATTATCATTCCTGTAGTAAACTCTGCTCTAATGTTGCCAGACCCTCCCATTTGTTACAATGTGTCATTAAATTGGAACTATATATATATATAAATTAGAAATATATAAATATATATTCATAAATAATTTTATAAATAAATTTTAGAAATTATAAATAAATATATAATATACACATAAATTGGAAATACAAACATAGTGGTGGTGGTGGTGGTGGTGGTTTAATCACTAAGTTGTATCGAACTTTTGAGACCCCAGGGACTGTAGCCTTCCAGGATCCTCTGTCCTTGGGATTTTCCAGGCAAGAATACTGGAATGGGTAGCCATTTCCTTCTCCAGGGACTCTTCTGACCCAGGAATTGTTCCTGCATCTCTTGCACTGGCAGGTGGTCTCCTGTGTTCTAGGTAGATTCTCTACCAACGGGGCTACCATGGAGGACATATACATGCATGAAGTGACGTGAAGTGAAGTCGCTCAGTCGTGTCCGACTGTTTGCGACCCCATGGACTGTAGCCTATCAGGCTCCTCCATCTATGGGATTTTCCAGGCAAGAGTGCTGGAGTGGATTGCCATTTTATATATGTGTGTGTGTGTATGTATGAATTAGAATATATATAATAGAATATATATATATATATATATATATATATACACACACACACATATATATATAAACTAGAAAACAAAACAAAATTTTGTTGGTCAAAACCTACTTAGACATGTAAGAATTCCCTGCGTCACATCTAGTATGTGGCCCATTGCTTCTTAAACTCTGCCCAACTATAGAGGGTAAAGACTGCTGGAACTAGAGCTTTTGCATTATATTCGATGGCCATTTAAGGTTACAGAACATAGATGCAACATAAGGAAAGTAGCATGTTTTAACTAGGTACCAACAATGCAGGTTATTTGTATATGAAAACTATTAAAGGAAAGGGAATTGATAAGAATTACTGATTGCTATTAAAGTTTTTTAAATGTTTTTCTAGATAAATTCATTTTAGAAGTCTATCTGTTGTTTAAACTGGTAACAAGAAAAGTTTACAACAAAAATTTGGAAATATTTATTGGTTCTGACATCTTTTCAACTGTCTCATTTGCCTTTAAGAAGAAAACCTGCAGCTATAAGACTCTTCTCCATTCTAATAGGGAAAGGATTCAAGTTGGGCCTGAAGCAGTACTTGATAAGCGACTCATTATTTGCCAGCACTATGAGGTGCCAATGTTGGATGCCACCATGAGGTCTTGGTCAGGTTCATTTGTGTGCCTGTTGTGTCTGAGTCTATGAGCCTGGCTAACTTTGAAACGAACTGGGGTTTGAGTGTTTGCAAGAGATGCTTTGGGTCTAGTCAGTTTTTGAATTGATAGTTCATAAGTCATTCAGAAAAATCTTATGTTAATACACTCTTGGTTTAGGTTTTCCCCAGCCTAGTGTGAAAGAATTGAAATTGATGTTAAAAATGTAACTTCTAAGCTTTCACACTGCAATACAGAAGGCTTGTTATTTAACAAAAAAGCTCATACTTTCTCTCCCCTCTCAGGAATTCCTGACAGATAGAGGAGCTTAGTAACAGGGCAGAATTGGGTAGAATAAAATATTTCTCTTGGAGATTACAATATTCCACCTCTGAATGAAATGCAGCCTCCAGATGTTGCCTGTTTCACTGAAAACCAACTGCTAGATTTTATGAACAATGCAAATTCCTAAAATGTAACAGAGCTTTCTAATGCTGAGAAAACATTTAGAAGAGCATCAAATCTTGAAAATGTGCTAATGAGCTACAAAGTCTGATTAAAGCAAAGGTACAATGTTCCAAAAACATGTTTTGTGATTTAGATAAGTATGGCTTAGGTTTCATCATAGATGTGAGCACTTTAAAGGCAGAGTGTGCAAAGATAAGAAAGTTTCAGTAATAAAAACAATTCACAACAGCTCCTTATTAAGTTATTTTCAGTAGAAAGTGTTAAGATCTGAGAACTGTATAAAAAGGGAAAGAAAGGAAAAGCAGGCTACATATACAGACCATTTACTCACTAAAAGATGAACTATTAAGGCTTCATAACATAAAACATGACATTTCAAATTATTTAATTTGATGATTGTTTATAAATAATAAGCCCAAGTTATGAGCAGATGTGAACAAAGATGAACATCTTCTGTTACTTAATTGTGGAGGATAGAATAGTTGGAAGTATTTTTTATAGACAATATCCCTCTGGGATAGAAAATCCTCACATATTTCAGCTTTAGTTAAGATCAAACTGATTTAATTAGCATTTTCATCTAATTTATTGCTCAGAATTCCCTTTAGTGAGGCATGCTTTTGATAAATTTCAAGGAATGCTGTTTTCAGAAAAGTTTGAAATTAGACATATAAAACCAAAATGAGAAGCTTTTTAAGATAAGCCAAAATTATCTTAAAAACTAAAATGACAAAATTGGAAAGTCATAAACTATATTGTTATGTTAATAAGAAGATATGACTTACACAGAATAACTCAGGATTATTCTATATTTATCGTATTTGGGGCACAGGGCATAATTTACCTGGAGAATTTCAATTAAAGTTACACACAACTAATTAGAGAAAAAAGGATTTCTCACTCTTTTGACTGAATGATAATGCTGCCATGTTGGTTAGTTATCTTGTAAGGTCATTATAAATCATAGAGGTATTGAAAAAATATAACTAAATGTGTGAATAACTTTGTTTCATTTTTATCTTCTGATTTCAGATGATAAAAATTGATTATGAATGAGTGTTCCCACAACACATTTCACACTCTGGAGACTAGAATTTCACTTCCACTTCTTTGCATATGCAGATATGGACTCTATACTATGGAGAAGGAAACTATAAATTTAGTACCTCAGACAGGCATTGTGAATATACGAATGTGTTCACAACACATTATCAATATGGTTACAAAACAGAAGCAAGATGTAGACACAATCTTGGTAGACTTTATCTAATTAATTTCCTATATGGCATTTTTCACTTGACCGAAAAGGGAACCACTGATGCATTCTTCTTTTTACTTACAATTCTATTCCCAGAAGGTAGAAAAAAAATCATATAATGCTGTACTTGATTTTGACCAATAAGAATGAACCAGTTAAATTTAATTTTAGGGGAGAGATGCTGAACTACTCTAACACAATTATATCCTTAAGCACACCTCATTGATAAAGCAACTACCGTGTACCCTATTTGTGACACCAGGGACTTTTGAGGAATTAGTATTAGAAATATCATTATCAAGGGTTGCAAATACACCTCCTTCCTCTTTCCTTAGTATACCTTAAGCGTTTCATTGCTTTAGAAATATTTTCAAAGACATAATGAGAAAACTATCCATCAAGATTCATTAATGATTTCTGTATCAACATGCTAGAAAAAGAGCAACACTAATCCTCAGTTTCCTACAGGCTTTACTAAGCTTACCTTGTGGTACAGTTCTTCAGAACCATCCCTAGTGAAGGTTAAGAAAAGCTTATGTTTGTTAAATATTATCAAGGAACAGCTTCCTCTTTTCCCAAATCACCCATCTTCATTCCTTCTACTGCTTTCACAAAATAAGTATGTACATCCAAATTTAATACATCCTATATTTAACATGAAGAAAATTCTCTAGGGAGAATCAATGATTTAAGTAAAGAATTTCAAATATTTTAGGAATCATGGGTCCATGATCACCTCATACTATGAAGTAATTAATAAAAAAAAATTCAACCTGAGGTTATCACAGATCCTAAGGGAGTTTTTGCAAGTAAAACTACTGCCATCATGACATAAAAATAGTTGGTTGTCCTCATTCAAATTGCACCCATTGTTTCTGAATTCGTATGAATTCAAATGCTTCTTTGAAGTTTCTGTAAGTTTCTTAATGTTGTTAAAATAAGAATGCCATTTAACGTGTGCTTCAGAAACTAAGCATTTACTTGCTGATTTCAGAAAATATTAACTTGGGTGCCACAACCAAAACAAAATCTTGGATTGATATTTCTTAAGTAATCAAAGATTATGTGAAAGAACAAAATGGTGTTTTGCAGAGAATGGGAAATAAGGCAGAAAGCATTTCTCTGGAGACATAGGACAAGTTTGCTCTGCTTAAGCAAAGTAAACAAAAACCTGGGGTACCAATCATACAGCTAAAAGAGGGCTTGGAAACTATAACATACTTATCACATCTGCCAAATTATATCTCCTAATAGCTCTAACATTAATAAACATTCATACATGGCTAAAGTCTGTGAGTAATTTATAGAATGCATATATTTATAAAAAGTTCTTTTTCTCTGATGAATATATTTACTCCCCAGAGATAAATTTAAAGTCACATGACCATAGGATTTAAGCACCTATCAGATAACAGCAATCTATTTCAAAGCAAAGTACACAGACTCAGATTTTCTTTCCATATGTAAGAATATTTGGTAGCTATGTAGACGCAAATATTAGGAAAAGAGCCACTGTTATTAAGGACAGAGACTTACCAGTGCTTGTCAGAAAGTTCACATTTCTCATCACACCTTCTGTGTAAGCCCCTGGCTCGTAACTGTCCATTTCACCTGTGACAATGTGAGCAACTCTTGCTGCCCGTCCTCTGATAGCACCTGCAGCTCGGTCTAGATTATCAGCATCCTGGTCTCTCAAGGCTATGATACATTTGTTGACATCTTCTAAGATATGGCTCTCTGTAAGTAAACAGATCAAATTAGTTTAGTGGGTTTGTTTCTTTTTTTTTTTTAATCACACAAATCTAGCATACTGTGTGTGCGTGCGTGCCATGTCACTTCAATTTTGTCCAACTCTGTGTGACCCTATGGACTGTAGCTTGCCAGGCTCTTTTGTCCATGGGATTCTCCAGGCAAGAATATTAGGGCATTGCCATGCCCTCCTCCAGGGGATCTTCCCAACCCAGGACCTGAACCCATGTCTCTTAAGTCTCCTGCACTGACAGGAGCGCTCCTTCCCACTAGCGCCAATACTGTAATTTTGTTAATTTCTGGTTGCACACAGGTACACATTGGGAATGAAGATCACTGACAACTAAGAAGAAAAAATACAGACAATTCTGCTTATACCTTTTTAAAATAGCACAACTTGTAAATTCAAAACTTTGCATTTTTATCAGCAATTCTTATAGATTGCAACTGACTTTAGATTCTGATTCCAATAGATTAGATTTTAGATTTGAATGGTTTATAAATGGAAATTAAGGGAAAATTCTATATTAAAGCAAAATAAAATGTATAATGATGGAACACAATTCTAATAAAAGCAATACTATGTAGATTATGAAACTATACTAAATATAAAGATAAAACTACAGCATTCCATTCAACTAATATTCATTGATGTGAGCTATTTAATACAACTATAGAAATCTTATAAATTAGGAAATGATAAAAACTGTGAGATATATAAATTTTATATTGTAAAGCAGCACCCTCACTACAACTATAAAAGACTCATATATAAAGAGTGCTTTACAAAGATTGATTGACTTGAAGAAAATGAATCCCAGAGAAACTTGCTCACTCTAAAGAGTAGCTCCAGACCTCTTTCTCTCCTTCCTTCTTTGCATGATTAGTGCATGAAGAAAGCAGGGAGTTATTAGTATAGTATAACAATGTGGTTTTCTTTTTCCCATAAAATGATTCATGCTCCCAGACAAAACTAATGAGTGGAGCCGAGTAAACATGTGGAATATCAACAAGCACGGGCAATGATATTTCTAAGAAATTTAAAGGATGTTAAAAGAATGGTTTCTGTCTTTATTAAATGAATCCCCACCCAAAATATTTTAAGCCTCTATTACTTCAAAACATGCACAGAAAACAACTACAACAAAAAAGGCCTCAGTAATTTCCAGAACATATTGTTAACTTTCTCACTTTCTCTCTCTCCTCTCTGGACTTGTTGATTTTCTGCAGATAGGCTACACAAAACAGGCATTCATAAAGCTGTTTCTTTGCAGAGTCACACCTTCCTCTTATTGTGCAAAGCATAAAATCCAAGCTATCAAAGAATATGGTCCCCAGTGAACTTCTAAGACTTGATGTCTACTATTCCTCTGCATGCCTCTTATGCTTCAGTTATATTTATTTTATAATTTTCCAAACCTGCCATAATTTTTCAAGCCTCTGTGCCCAGTGAGCATACTAGAACCTTGACCAAGACTGCTCTTTCGGGTTTCTAGACCCAATTTCACTTGGGTCTGTATATGTGTTTGTGTGCGTAGGCTTTTCCAACTAGCAACTCTATACACCAATGGGGTGATCTGGAAGTTAACTCAATTCCAACACTATCTACCTGGAGATGTGTTCTTCCAGGTGGCTCAGACAGTAAAGAATCTGTCTGCAAAGCAGGAGGCCTGGGTTCAATCCCTAGGTCCAGAAGATGCCCTGGAGAAGGGAATGACAATCCACTCCAATATTCTTGCCTGGAGAATTCCATGGACAGAGGAGCCTGGCATATAGGAGTGCTAGAGCCCTTGGAGTCACAAAGAGTTGGACACGACTGAGCGACTAACACAGACACACAGACACACACACACACACACACACACACACACACACACATATCTGGAGATAACATCAGATTCCACAGATTAAGGGTTTAGTCTCACAAGACTACACACTTTCCACCCCTACTACAGACACCAATCATAAGCCAAGATTTTTACCTGTGCTTCTGAGTAACTGCTACAAACTAAAGGTTCCCATGACCCCCTCCTCAGACTTTAGACACCCATCCAAGTTGAGGTTGTTACATGTATTTCTGACCAACTGGCTATAAATCAGAGGTTCCCACAACCTCCTTTTCAGGCATGACTAATTTACTAGAGTAGCTCAAAAAACTCAGAGAAACATTTTACTGACTAGATGTAACTTTTATAACTCAGGAATGGCTAGATGGAAGAGAAGCAGAGAGTAAGGATAGAGAAAGACACAGAGTTTCCATGCCCTCTCCAGGCACGTCACTTTCCTCAAATTTCCAAGGGTTCACCAACCGGGAAGCTCTCTAAACCCCATCATTTGGGGATTTTATGGAGGCTCTATTTCATAGGCTCAATTGATTAAATCATTAGCCATTGTAAATCAATTCAGGCTCCAGCCCTTTTACCCTTCCCAGAACTAAAGAGGAGGAACTGAAACCCTCTAATCACACGGTTGGTTGCCCTGTCATTCAGCCTCCATCCTTGGGGGGTTCCTCAAAGTAACTTCATTAACATAACTAAAGACACCTTTATTGCTCTTGTCACTTGTCCATTCCAAGGGTTTTAGGAGCTTTGTGTCAGAAAAAGGAAAATACCAAATCAGTCAGCTCAGTCTCTTCATCCTGTCCAACTCTTTGTGACCCCATGGACTATAGTACGCCAGGTCTCCCTGTCCATCACCAACTCCTGGAGTTTACTCAAACTCATATACATTGAGTTAGTGATGCCATCCAACCATCTAATCCTCTGTCATCCCCTTCTCCTCTTGCCTTCAATCTTTCCCGGAATCGGGGTCTTTTCCAGTGAGTTGGTTCTTTACATCAGGTGGCCAAAATACTGGAGTTTCAGATTCAGCATCAGTCCTTTCAATGAATATTCAGGATTGATTTCCTTTAGGATGGACTGGTTGGACCTTCTTCCTGTCCAAAGGACTCTAAAGAGTCTTCATGGATACCGCAGTTCAAAAACATTGATTCTTTGGTGCTCAGGTTTTTATACAGTCCAACTCCCACATCCATACTTGACTACCAGAAAAACCATAGCTTTGACTAAATGGTCTTTTGTTGGCAAAGTAACGTCTCTGCTTTTTAATAAGCTGTCTAGGTTGGTCATAACTTTTCTTAAAGGAGTGAGGTCTTTTAATCTCATGGCTGCAATCACCATCTGCAGTGATTTTGGAGCCCCCCAAAATAAAGTCTGTCACAGTTTCCACTGCTTCTCCATCTATTTGCCATGAATGATGGGACCAGATGCCATGATCTCAGTTTTCTGAATATAGAGTTTTAAGCCAACATTTTCACTCTCTTCTTTTACTTTCATCAAGAGGCTATTTAGTTCTCCACTTTCTGCCATAAGGGTGGTGTCATATACATATCTGAGGTTATTGATATTTCTCCCAGAAATCTTGATTTCAGCTTGTGTTTCATCCAGCCCAACATTTTGCATGATGTACTCTTCATATAAGTTAAATAAGCAGGGTGACAATATACAGCCTTGAGGTACTCATTTCCTGATTTGACCAGTCTGTTGTTCCATGTCCAGTTTTAACTGTTACTTCCTGGACTGCATACAGATTTCTAGGAGTCAGGTAGATCGTCTTGTATTCCCATCTCTTGGAGAATTTTCCACCAAATGTTGTGTTCTACACAGTCAAAGGCTTTGGCATAGTCAGTAAAGCAGAAGTAGATGTTTTTCTGGAACTAACTTTCTTTTATGATGATCCAAAGGATTTTGGCAATTTGATCTCTGGTTCCTCTGCCTTTATTCAATCCAGCTTGAACATCTGGAAATTCACAGTTCACATACTATTGAAGCCTGACTTGGAGAATTTTGAGACTTACTTTGTTAGCATGTGAGATGCGTCCAATTGTGCAGTAGTTTGAGCATCATTGGCATTGCCTTTCTTTGGGATTGGAATGAAAACTGACCTTTTCCAGTCCTGTGGCCACTGCTGAGTTTTCCAGATTTGCTGGCATACTGAGTGCAGCACTTTAACAGCATCGTCTTTTAGGATTTGAAATAGCTCAACTGGAATTCCATCACCTCCACTAGCCTAGTTCCTAGTGATGCTTCCTAAGGCAGATTTGACTTCACATTCCAGGATGTCTGTCTCTAGGTGAGTGATCACACCATCATGATTATCTGGGTCATGAAGATCTTTTTTGTATAGTTCTTCTGTGAATTTTTTCCACCTGTTCCTAACAACTTCTGCTCCTTAGGTCCATATAATTTCTGTCCTTTATTTGCCCATCTCTGCATGAAAACTTTCCTTGTTATCTCTAAATCTTGAAGAGATCTCTAGTCTTTCCCATTCTATTGTTTTCCTCTATTTCTTTGCACTGATCACTGAGGAAGGCTTTCTTATCTCTTCTTGCTATTCTTTGGAACTCTGCATTTAAATGGTTATATCTTTCCTTTTCTCCTTTGCCTTTTGCTTCTCTTCTTTTCATAGTTGTTTACAAAGCTTCCTCAGAAAACCATTTGCTGTCTTGCATTTCTTTTTCTTAGGGATGGTCTTGATCACTACCTACTGTACAATGTCATGAACCTTAGTCATTAGTTCTTTAGGCACTCTATCAGACCTAATCCCTTGAATCTATTTGTCACTTCCACTGCATAGTCATAAGGGATTTGATTTAGGTCATACCTGAATGGTCTACTAGTTTTCCCTATTTTCCTCAATTTAAGTTTGAATTTGCCAATAAGGAGTTCATGATCTGAGCCACGGTCAGCTCCTGGTCTTTTTTTGCTGACTGTATAAAACTTCTCCATCTTTGGCTGCAAAGAATACGATCAATCTGATTTCGGTATTGACCATCTGGTGATGTCCTTGTGTAGAGTCTTCTCTTGTGTTATTGGAAGAGGGTATTTGTTATGACCTGTGCCTTCTTTTGGCACAACTCTATTAGCCTTTGCCCTGCTTCATTCTGTACTCCAAGGAGAAATTTGCCCGTTACTCCAGGTATTTCTCGACTTCCTACTTTTGTATTCTAGTCCCCTATAATGAAAATGACATCTTTTTTGGGTGTTAGTTCTAAAAGGTCTTGTAGGTCTTCATAGAATGATTCAACTTCAGCTTTTTCAGCATTATTGGTCAGGACATAGGCTTGGATTACTGTGATACTGAATGGTTTACATTGGAAACAAACAGAGGTCATTCTGTCATTTTTGAGATTGCATCCAATTACTGCATTTTGGAATCTTGTTAACTATGATGGCTACTCCATTTCTACTAAGGGATTCTATCCACAGTACTAGATATAAGGATCATGTGAGTTAAATTCACCCATTCCAGTCTATTTTAGTTCGCTGATTCATAACATGTCAATGTTCACTCTTGCCATCTCCTGTTTGACCATTTCCAATTTGCCTTGATTCATGGACCTAATGTTCCAGGTTCCTATGCAATATTGCCTTTTACAGCATTGGACTTTGCTTCCATCACCAGTCACATCCACAACTGGCTGTTGTTTTTGCTTTGGCTCTGTCTCTTCATTCTTTCTGGAGTTATCTCTCCACTGATCTCCAGTAGCATATTGGGCACCTACCAACTTTGGGCCTTCATCTTTCAGTGTCCTATTTTTTTGCCTTTTCCTACTGTTCATGGGGTTCCCAAGGCAAGAATACTGAAGTGGTTTGCCATTCCCTTCTCCAGGGGACCACGATTTCTCAGACCTCTCCACCATGACCCGGCCATCTTGGGTGGCCCTACAGAGCATGACTCAGAGTTTCATTGACTTAGACAGGCTGTGGTCCATGTGATCATATTGGTTAGTTTTCTGTGATTGTGGTTTCAGTCTGTCTACCCTCTGATGGAGAAGGATAAGAGGTTTATGGAAGCTTCTTGATGGGAGAGACTGACTGATACATATTTTTTATTCCAAACCATAATATCACAGTTGTCAATCCCCTCTGGCCTGTTTGCTCATATTATTCTTCCAATAGACTAGTCAAATGCTCTGCCTCAGGACAGGCAAATTCAGTTCCATGATGTTTGGGTTTCACATAAAATAGTTTACATGTTTCATTAGAGCTTCTTTCTGTGTTTTAATGATGTACAAATGAAACTCTCTCTCCAGTAGACTGGCAAATAAATACAAGTGCAGGAATTTTATCTTATTCCTTGAGGTATCTAGCCCTTGGCACAGTACAAGGCATCTGTTAGGATGATAAGAATGTCTATTGAATGAATGAATGAATTCTTCTTATAAGGTGCACCTGGGGATTGTAAATTATTTTGTCTAAATCCTAAATTATGGGTTATAAACATTGGTAGACACATTTCTGTAGCCTTAAATTTGGTCAATTTAACCCATATTAAGGGCAGTAGTTCATTTGAATGAAAAAGATTAAATACTGAAAACCTTCATTATAAATTCACTGGAGTTTTAACCTAATTTGTAGCATTCAGTTATGAATGTGTCATTAAGGCCTATAATAAATCCAGGCACAGTCCCATCTCAACAGAAAGCACATGTGTATCATCACCATCATGTTTCCCCTGGAACTGAAGTACAAGCATAAATGTGGAAGGCATAATAATTACCCGGTTTTAAGAAATCCACAGATGCGCCCTTTAATGACACATTAAGAAACTGTTACTTTCCAAGTATGCCGGTAAGATTAAAGGAAAAAAAAAAAAACATATATGTACTCAATAAATGTTTAATCTGTATTCACTATGGTTGCTTGATTTTAGATTGCAGAGCTGTTTTTTTTTTGCTCAGTTCTATGAAAGTGAAAAGATATTTAGGAAAGAAAAAACATTGCTCATTCTTAGAAGATTAATGATCTAATAAACTCAGTAATTTCTGTTTAATTAAAGGTGAAATCATAGCTGTCATGAACCATTTTCTTCTATGATTTTGCACAGGAAAAATGCACAAAGGATATTCACTAACAATGATTAATGTTCACTTTTTCTATAAAACAAGGAGATATGTACTTACAAATCATTTTATTACTTTAAGCAGAGAATAAAAAATACAATAAGAATTTTTCAGATTCTTTTTTTTCTTCTCTTTATAGAAGTTTCTGTGGTTATTGCTTTAGATTGAGCAACACAGTCAAAAGTCATGGTGTTAATTATGGTGAAGAATTATAGAGGTAGAGTCAGATATGAAAATAAAAATCTTAAATGAAAATATGCAATGTAAAATAAGGGGAAAATGACAAGAAGCATATAACAGATTTTATCTGAAGCAGTTATATTGAGAACGTTGGAGATGATGACTAAATGATCTTTCAAATTACTAATATTAAATATAGCACAGAAATATTAAGAAAGGTTTGCAAGATTTCCATTATTGTGACACTTTACCATAATGCTGAATGTTTCACAAAATGCCAGCAACAATTATTTGCCTGAAAGACTAAACATAGACTGCCAGAAAAAGAAAAGAAAATAATAATAATAATAATAATGGGCACTTCCCACATGCACAGAAACTAAACATTAACTTAATTTCTTAAAAACAATTATTTCTTTACTAGTCATATTTCAGGTGAATTTAAGTTTTTAAAAAGGCCTTTATGATAGCTGAAGGTTTTAGGTCTAGCATTATAATCCCACATCTCTAGCAAGGAAATAAAACACTAAATGCTCTGTGAAAAACTTTCTACTGGTGTATCTCTTAAGTCTTTGCTGTTGGAATGAGTTTACACTTTTGTTTTGGTTGTTTAGTCACTAAGCCATGTCCGACTTTTGTGACCCTGTGGACTGAAGCCCTCCAGGCTCCTCTGTCCATGGGATTTTCCAGGAAAGAATATTGGAGTGGCCTACCATTTCCTTCTTCAGGGGATATTCACCTCCCAGGGATCCAATATACATCTCCTACGTTAGCAGGCAGATACTTTACCACTAAACCACCAGGGAAGCTCTTCAGACATATGAAAATCATTAAGAGCTCCACCTCCAAATTTACTTTTTTTCTCAAATACAGGTATACCTGGACTCAACAATTACATAATTTTTACAATGAGGTTTAAAAGAAAGAAAATGTTATTATAAAACAAGTATACTCAGCAACTGTTGATCCTTGAACAATGTTAGGGTTAACTTGCATATAACTTGTAGCTGGGTCTCCATATCCCCAGTTCCTCTGCAGATTCAACAAACTCTGGACAGTGTAGTACTGTGATATTTACTACTGAAAATTATCCTTGTGTAAGTGGACCTGTGCAGTTCAAACCCATGTTTTTCAAGGGTCAACTGTATTATACGTTTTGAAGGATTAGTTGAAGATATGTCTTAATCACTTCAGAGTGTCAGCTTAACATTTGAGTTGGGGTGAGTGATGAAATGTCCTGAAGCACATTATTTTAAGAGCATAGAATTGCTGAACTACTAGCAATTTCTATCGCTCATTTTATAGCTATTCTGAGATGCAAAGGGTGATTTCTGTTTTGCTGGAAAACAGTAATAAACAGGGCAATAAAGGAACTGATCTTAGACTACAAGATATTTCATTTGTTGCAGACTTCTCTGGGTGACTCCATCTTTAGTCACTGCAGCAAGTATAGCCACAGTAAAATTTTGAAATACATATAAATGCTTTCTACAATTTTTTAATTCTTTAGTTTTCTACAATTAAAGTTAGAACTTGCCTCAAGGAGAGTACAAACAAACAAAATCCAGTGAGAAGAAGTTAATTTATTGACTTTTAACCTCTAAATCAGAATTGTATAAATCCATAGCCCAAAGAACAGACTTAAAGTGGAAGCACATTTCATTCGCTAAAGCCATACTTATTTGAGGGGTTGTTGTTCAGTTGCTCAGTCATGTCTGACTCTTTGCAACCCCATGGACTGCAGCACACCAGGTTTTCCCGTCCTTCACCATCTCCCAGAGCTTGCTCAAACTCATGTCCATTGAGGGTAAAGGTTGTTTTATTTTAACTCCCAAAGCTGGGCTTTGAATAAATCAATGGCAAAACCTAAAGAGGTAGAGTGTCTATGCTATAATCCATTGAATGGGGAATAATATACCACCAATTGTTTCTTCCCCTGATATGCGTATATGTAAAACAAAATTCTGAGAAGAAAAGAAGAGAGAAAAGAATATTTTAATAAAGAGAAAACTTTTATTCTAAAGAGACTGTGTTTTAAGCCAAAAGAGGTTAGATTTCTTATATTGGCAAGATAAAGGTTAGCAACCCATTGAACATGAGCTCAGAGATTTAACTAATTTTAATTATAAGAAAATAAGTTTCCATTTTTTACACTTGGATCTATACCTATAAATTTAAAATTCATTATATAGGCAACTACACAATAATTTTATTTTCTATTTTAACAAAAACACATGAAGCTAAAAAACTAGTGGAAAACACCAGTTTATGTTAAATTGCTGTTTGTGTATCTACCTAAAGGTGGCCAAAATTTATTTTTAGTAAGATTTGATCTTCAAAACTGTTCTCCTAATTATCTAATATTCTACATAAAGATTTAAGCAAGTGCTATTTTGAGAATAAAGAACATGTATGTAGCTAAATGCAAAACCTTTTGAAATTTTGCATCCTTTTTCTACATCCTTAAAACCTTCCTCTATCTCCTTTCCTAAGACTAAGTATTATGATATATTAGAAACTGTAGATTATATGGATTATAAATAGGCAAATCCCTGTCTGTAAAAGGTTTACAATCCAGTAACCAGAAAGAATTACTTTCTATTTTTTTAAATTTTATTTGAAGTATATTTGATGTAAAATATTATAAAAGTTACAGGTTTAGAATACTCTGATTTACAATTTTTAAAAATTTTGCTCAATTTATAGTTATTACAAAATACTGGTAAGAATTACTCTCTTTCATTGTCTTTTGCTGCTGCTAAGTCACTTCAGTTGTGTCCGACTCTGTGAGACTCTATAGATGGCAGCCCACCAGGCTCCTCCATCCGTGGGATTTTCCAAGCAAGAATACTGGAGTGGGTTGCCATTTCCTTCTCCAATGCAATGAAAGTGAAAAGTCAAAGTGAAGTCACTCAGTCGTGTCCGATTGTCTTTTATTCTTCCCCAAAGATAAAAGTCAAAATTATCTCTTCATCTTATCATCAAGTTTTGTTAATCTTTATCAGTGAGTTAAATTTTAAAGTTTGCTTATATTCACTATAAGCCATTTATTCTTCACTGGACTTGAACCAGCTCAGACTTACTTGACACATTTCTGACATCAAAAGAAACATAAAGACTTCTATTCCCAAACTAGTTCTTTACCAAACTATACTTAAAGGAATTCTGAAGAATTTATTATAAAACAAGTATACTCAGCAACTGTTGACCCTTGAAGAACGTTGGGGTTAACTTGTATATAACTTGTAGCTGAATCTCCATATCCCCAGTTCCTCTGCAGATTCAACAAACACCGGACAGTGTAGTACTTGTCCTCAGATATTGTGAACCAAGCATACCTGGCAGATATCTAATTCTCCAGCAGTGCATATCTTTCTTCCACTCACTAATTACTATTGGTTAGGAAATTTTACAATTCTGTAGATGCTCAATTTGTTTAAGAGATAGCAAAGCTAGTAATTCTTGGCCCACAGGAATGCAAATAAATTTTTGATAGAGATGGGAAAGATTTTTATAGAAGACAATACCCTAAAGTTTACATTTTTACTACTGTGTCAGACCATTAGCCAGTTTTTCTCTAAGATATTGTATTTAGCCATTTCTTCTTTATCCAGTTCTCCTTAAACAAGCATTATTGAGTCTCCCAATAATGACTTGTAACACTTTAAATCTGTAAAAATCTTGCTTTCGATTTTGAAAAATTATACTTTGTGTATTTTGTCTTGGTAGCTACTAATTTTTCAAGTATTTTTTCTATCCAGGGGAAAAATGTGAATGATAAATTAAATGTGGAATCATCAATCTACATGTAAGATGCAAAACTTTAAAACTCCTAGGAGAAAATCTAGGTTAACTTTGAATTTGGAAATGACTTTTTAATTACTACATCAAAAGTAAGAAAAAAAAAAGAATGAAAAATTAAGAAAGTGGACTTAATAACAATTTGAAATGTCTGCACTGTGAAAGGTACTGTTAAGTGAGTGAAAAGGCAAGCTACAGATTAGGTGGGAAAAAAAACAAAAAACCCTGCAAAATACATCTGCCAAAGGACTGGTATTCTAAATCTACAAAGAATTCTTAAAATTCAACAATAAAAATAAAACAAAAATATCTAAAAATGTTAGAATAAGATCTGATCAGACACTCAAAGAAAACATACAGATGAAAAGTAACCATACGAAAATATGCTTAACATTACATAGCATCAGGGAACTGCAATTAAATGGTGAGATATGCAATTAAAACTGCACAACTATTAGAATGACCAAAATTCAGAACCCTGAGATACCAAGTACTGAGAGATTATGGAGCAACAGGAACTCTCATTCATTGCTGGTGGAAATGCAAAACTGTATGGCCACTTTGAAAGCCAATTTGGCATATATATATATTTTTTTCTTAAATGAAACCTAACAAGCTCTTAACATATGATCTAGCAGTTGTGTTCCTTGGTATTTACTCAAATGAGTTGAAAGCTTCAGTTCAGTTCAGTTCAGTTCAGTTCAGTCTCTCAGTCGTGTCCGACCCTTTGCGACTCCATGAATAGCAGCATACCAGGCCTCCCTGTCCATCACCATCTCCCGGAGTTCACTCAGACTCATGTCCATCAAGTCTGTGGTGCCATCCAGCCATCTCATCCTGGGTCGTCCCCTTCTCCTCCTGCCCCCAATCCCTCTCAGCATCAGAGTCTTTTCCAGTGAGTCAACTCTTCACATGAGGTGGCCAAAGTACTGGAGCTTCAGCTTTAGCATCATTCCTTCCAAAGAAATCCCAGGGTTGATCTCCTTCAGAATGGACTGGTTGGATCTCCTTGCAGTCCAAGGAACCCTCAAGAGTCTTCTCCAACAACCACAGTTCAAACGCATCATCTTCGGCACTCACCCTTCTTCACAGTCCAACTCTCACATCCATACATGACCACAGGAAAAACCATAGCCTTGACTAGATGGACCTTAGTTGGCAAAGTAATGTCTCTGCTTTTGAATATACTATCTAGTTTGGTCATAACTTTTCTTCCAAGGAGTACGCGTCTTTTAATTTCATGGCTGCAGTCACCATCTGCAGTGATTTTGGAGCCCCAAAAAATAAAGTCTGACACTGTTTCTACTGTTTCCTTACATCTACGCAAAACCTTCACATGAATATTTATTGAAGTTTGGCTTATAATTACCAAAACTTGCAAGTAACCATTCTCAGTCAATAGTAGAATGGATAAGGAAATTGTTATACATTGACACAGTGTAATATTAGACAGCAATGAAAACAAATCAGCTATTCAATATCAAGCTACAAAAAGACATGGGGGAAATTTAAATATATATTAATAATGAATTAAGTCAATATGAAAAGGTTATATACTGTAGTATTTAAGCTATATGACATATTGGAAAAGGCTAAAATTATGGACATAGTAAAAAAAAAAAATCAGTGATTGCCAGGGTTTCACTGGTAAAAAAGGGAGGAATGAATAGATGGAACACAGGGGATTTTCAGCATAGTGAAACTATTCTGTATGATACTGTCATGATGGATACATGTCAGTATTACATTTGTAAAATTCATAAAATCTATAACACAGAGTGAACCCTAATGTAAACTATATAATGTAGTTAATAAATAAATACTGGGTCAACAATTTTAACAAAGAAGATTCTTCAGACATTCAGTATGCAGTGCCAAGTACACTTTAGACCTTTAACAAGCACTGTGTTTGGTTTCTAAACTGGAAGAAAACTGTTAATGTTCAATCTTATATATTCAATATCATTCATAAATTACAAATATCTATAATTAATGTAACAGGAGTTTTGAACATTTTCCAACTTTCTAAGAATACAACTAAGAAAAAAATTTGATCCTTTCCCCAACTCTTTCTTAGCTTTTACACAGTAACATCTCTGATCACCAATTTGCTTTTTAACAAATAATTCTGGAAAGCCTGTTTTCCGTAATGTGTACATGATAAACAACATATGCACATTATTTCATTAAATTTCTTATAAAATTCCTTACTTACATTTTTTAAAAAATTAATAAACCTTATTCTTAAGGGAAGTTTTACATTCATAGTAACATTGAGTAGGAAATATGAAAGTTCCTACTTACCCTATATCCAAAGTCTCCCCAATATCAACATACTCAACCAGAGCAGTAAATTTTTTATAGTCCATGAATCACAATGACACATTATTATCACCTAATGTTCATAGTTCAACACATTAGAGTTCACGCTTGTTATTTTACATTACTTTGCCGACTAAGGTCGTCTAATCAAAGCTATGGTTTTCCCAGTAGTCATGTATGGATGTGAGAGTTGGACTGTGAAGAAGGCTGAGCGCCGAAGAATTGATGCTTTTGAACTGTGGTGTTGGAGAAGACTCTTGAGAGTCCCTTGGACTGCAAGGAGATCCAACCAGTCCATCCTAAAGGAGATCAACCCGGGGATTTCTTTGGAAGGACTGATGCTAAAGCTGAAACTCCAGTACTTTGGCCACCTCATGTGAAGAGTTGACTCATTGGAAAAGACTTTGATGCTGGGGGGGATTGGGGACAGGAGGAGAAGGGGACGACAGAGGATGAGATGGCTGGATGGCATCACTGACTCGCTGGCCGCGAGTCTGAGTGGACTCCAGGTGTTGGTGATGGATAGGGAGGCCTGGCATGCTGCGATTCATGGGGTCACAGAGTCGGACACGACTGAGCAACTGAACTGAACTAAACTGGATCTGAACAAATGTATAATGACATATATCCACCATCATAGTATCGTATAGAACAGTTGCAGTGCCCTAAAAATTACTCTAACCATTCACCTATCCCCCCCAACCCCTGGCAACCACTGATCTTTTTACTGTCTCCATAGTTTTGCCTCTTCAGAATGTCATATAATTGGAATCATGCAGTGTGTATCTTTCTCAGATTAGCTTATTTCATTTAGCAATATGCACTTAAGTTTCCTCCATGGCTTGCTAGCTCATTTCTTTTTAAAACTGGATAATATTCCTTTGCTGGGATATGCCACAGTTTATTTATTCATTCACCTACTGAAGGACATCTTGATTGCATCCAGGTTTTAGCAATTATGAAAAAAAGCTGCTATAAACATCTGTGTGCATGTTTTTGTATGGATGTAAGTTTTCATTTCATTTTGGTAATTACCAAGGAGTGTGATTTCTAGATCTTATGTTGAGTATGCTTTTAGCTTTCTTAGAAACTGCCAAACTGCCTTCCAAAGTAGCTGTACCACCTTACCTATCAGTTTTAAAGATGAAGAAATCAAGTCTTTGAGCAGAAATGCATCTTTCCAGAATTCATAGTTTCATTAATTGAGCCATAACTCAAAATCAAGTTTGTCTCACTTACTAAGGTCCTAGAAATGCTAGGGTCTCATGTGACTTTAAAATATGGTAAGTCTATAATTATATTATTCAGCTAACCTAAATGTACAATGGGAAGGAGAAATTGTAGACTTAAAATATTTTCTAAGCTTTATAAAAATGTTGCAAAAAAATTTGTTATCCTATTATATAACTAAATGCATTAATAAGTTTTCACATTAATTCTAATTGGGAATGAAATATAATCTAAGCATAGAGGGATACTTTTAATTCTATAAAGCTCACATGGCCAGTGCTCTAGTAATGTCAATATTTTGGATCTGTATAGAGACACTGGCTTCCCTGTTGGTTCAGATGGTAAAGAATCTGCCTGCAAGGTGGGAGCCCAGGTTTGATCCCTGGGTTGGGAAGCTCCACTGGAGAAGAGTACCTGCTCTAGTACTCTCTCCTGGAGAATTCCATGAAGAGGGAACCCAAAGCATTATAGAGACATTAACAGAGAATATAGCCATAGAAGAAGAAATTAGCAAATGCAGTTTAATGCCTCAGTCATTTGGCTATTCTTCTGTCAAAGCAAAAGTCCAGGTTATGGCATTTTATGCTGCATTTATCTTGACAAAATAGGCAGAAAAAGTAAACCAAACCTTAGGTTTTCTCATTTAATCCTTACTTTCTTGCACTGACTCCCCCTAGACTGAATTCTTGCTTAATTGTCCCCTTGCTTCTCCTCCTATAGACCAGGAACACATTAACATCTAATATCAAAGTACTGAGTTAAAAAAAAAAAAAATTAGCTTTGAGGATATTACCAGACTGAACATCAGGACTGTCAGCAGGAACAGACAGTAGTGAGCAATTCTCCCATATTATGCAATAAAACCATTCAATTTCTGCACATGGGATGCTAAAGTTGGATGCCTCTCTTGCTGGATACTCTTTTAAGGAAAACAGTGCTCATTTGGGTGCTATTCCTTGCTTATAGTTCAAAATACAGAACAACTTGGGTATCTAACTGTGAAGTTTTTAATTTTGGGCACAGAGGAAAGAAATCCTGAACTATTTTTAATGACTTCCTTGAGGTATATGAAACATATAGTAGGACAGAAACTCAAAGAATAAAGTACATAAAATGGCAAATATATGGAAAAAAATGATTAATAAATGAGTGGTTTGTAACCTGCGAAGATAAATGTAAATAATATGTATTTTTTCTTTCCTTATTTTTCCAGAATATTAAGTATGTAATTTTATTGCTTCAATCACTTTCTAAAAACATTTTTCATATTAAAAAGAAAAAAAGGGGGTTACAATTAAAAAGAAAAAAATGAGGGTAACAATTAAAAAGGACAAGGCTGTTACTGGATATACACCTTAGAGAAGTTCATTTTCCTCGTCAGAACCTTTATTTTAAGCTCAGTCACAATATTCTTTGGTTGAACTTTATATTTCTCTTATATTTTGCTCTCAGATGCACAGAAATTTACAAAGTAGACTTCATGAAATAAATTCTCTTTCTCAGTCATTAATAACTGTTTCATGGAACCTATTAAAATATGGAATTTACCACGCATGTGGATAAGACCACAAGGTTAGAAGCAAATACCAGGTGTGATTTCCAATCCCCAAATTGGTGTTATTCACAAAATATTCTGAATCAGCATGATTTTTTTTAAATGGTATTGAAATCCCTACAAAACTACAGGTAATTGGACAGTAAATTATAAGGACTGATAAAAAGTGGAGGCTAGGAACGCATGTACACCTGTGGTGGATTCATGTCAATGTATGGCAAAACCAATACAGTATTGTAAAGTAAAATAAAGTAAAAATAAAAATTAAAAAAAAAAGAAAAAGTGAAGGCTAAAACATATGCTTCCCAAGTGGTGCTAGCAGTAAAAATCCACCTACCAATGCAGTAGACAAGTTGCAAGAGATGTGAGTTTAGTCCTGGGTTGGGAAGATCCCCTGGAGTAGGAATTGGCAACCCACTCCACTTTTCTCATCTAGAAAATTCTATGGACAAAGGAGCCTGGCTGGCTACAGTCCTTTGGGTCACAAAGAGTCAGACACGACTGACTGTCTGAGCACCGAAAACATAATGCTTATAATATATAGGTACCATCTTCCAGGGAATGAAATATACTCCATATCAACTCAGATTTCTAACGTGTCTGTGTCTACTTTTTTTTAACTTTTTAAATTTTATATTGGAGTACAGTTGATTAACAAGGTTGTGTTAGTTTCAAGTATACAGTAAGGTGGTTCAGTTATACATATACCCATATCTATTCTTTTTCAAATTCTTTTCCCAATTAGGTTGTTACAGAATATTGAGCAGAATTTCCTGCACTATACAGTAAAAGGTCCTGTCACTTATCCATTTTAAAAATAGCAGTATGGGGCTTCCCTGGTGGCTCAGTGATAAAGAATCCACCTGCCAATGCAGAAGGCACGGTTTTGATCTCTGATCCCACATGACAAAGCAAATAAATTCATGTGTCAGAACTACTGAACCTATACTCTAGAACCCAGGAAGCACAGCTACTGAGGCCACGTGTCACAACTACTGAAGCCTGTGTGTCCTAGAGCCTCTGCTCTGCAGCAGGAGAGCCACTGCAATGAGAAGCCCACACACTGAAATTAGAGAGGAGCCCCTGATCGCTGCAACTAGAGAAAGCCTGTGCAGCACCAAAGATCCAGCACAGTCAAAAATAATAAATAAATCAGTAAAATTTTTTAAAAAATAGCAATGTGTACATGTCAATCTCAAAGTCTCTGACTATCCCTTCCCCAACATTTCATTCCTTCATAAACATAAGTTCCTTTTTATGTCTGATCCTGCAACCTCATTCCTGGGCATATATCCAGTGAAGAACATAATGCAAACGGATACATGCACTCCAATCTTCACTGCAGTGCTATTTACAACAGCCAAGACACAGAAGTAACCTAAATGTGCATCAACAGAGAAATCAATAAAGATGATGTGGCCCATATACACAATGGAACACTACTCAGCCATTATAAAGAGTGAAATAATGCAATTTGCAGCAACATAGATGGATTTTGAGATTATCACACCGAGTAAAGTAAGTCATAGAAAGAGAAATATCATATGATAGCATTTACATGCAAAATCTTTAAAAAATGATACAAATGAACTTATAAAAAAAGAGTCTGTGTTTATTATTTACTGCTACATGGAATTTCTTCATGAAGTTCTTACAATACAATCTAGAATTTTCTGTAGTGGATCCAACTCATAACCAGCCTTTAACCTCTGAACTCTTTCCCAATGTCAACAGTATCAATAACTTTTCTCTAAAGAGTTCTCTTTATCTTGTTGTATTACGTATTTATATGCTATTATTTGATTTCCTAATTTAACTCTGAAAAATACACTGAATCCAAAATCTTATTGAATAAACAATGATTTATTCACATATTAAAAGAATACTAAAAATTTCTTTTGGTTAGATCTAGATATTTTCTTTTTTTCTCCTAATATGTAAGATGTAATTTGGCATAAATAAATAACAATGCAACTTACAGAACTTAATTTTAAAAGTATTGAGATCTCTAAATGAAACTAGATAAATTAAAATTTCAACACAATGATTATAAGGTTTTCACCTTAATTATAGGTTGGGTATCCATATGATAGTGATATCTAAAGTTGATGACATGTATTAACACCTTGTAAATAGACCCAGTTTATGGAAATGCTATGGAAACCTAACTAATTAAAAGGTTAAAAAGCCCTTTAAATTTCTTTTCTGTGACAGATACAGAAATATTTATGAGCAGTTTAGCAATGGCAAACAACAAATCACTGGAATAGCTATTAAACATTTTAGAGAAATGAATTTACTCTTTGATATATGCAATGGATTGGTAGAGTGAGGTCAGAAAACGACAGTCCCAAAATTATTACTCTCAAAGAAATTCCTTTTCTAGTAAACCAAAATGTCCTTCTGCACATATGTAGATTTATGAATTTATGTCAGAATAGAATTTAAACTGCAGTTAATGATTGAAATAAATGTCAATGAGTTTATTTCATAATGCACACTTAACATTGGTGAATATAAATACCTTTACTTGTTGAAATGTTTTAAAAATTTATGAAGTTTATAAAATTACATAAAAGGATGCTTATGTGCTAATTTTAGTGGAAAAATCAGGCTTTAAATCTATTTATTTATTTTTTATTTTTACTTTGGTTTACTTTACAGTACTGCATTGGATTTGAAACATGTTTATATATTTGTTTATATACATATAATACATGTATGGATGTGAGAGTTAGACTGTGAAAAAGGCTGAGCACTGAAGAATTGATGCTTTGAACTGTGGTGTTGGAGAAGACTCTTGAGAGTCCCTTGGACTGCAAGGAGATCCAACCAGTCCATTCTGAAGCAGATCAGCCCTGGGATTTCTTTGGAAGGAATGATGCTACAGCTGAAACTCCAGTACTTTGGCCATCACATGTGAAGAAATGACTCATTGGAAAAGACTTTGATGCTGGGAGGGATTGGGGGCAAGAGGAGAAGGGGACGACAGAGGATGAGATGGCTGGATGGCATCACAGACTCGATGGACATGAATCTGAGTGAACTCCGGGAGATGGTGATGGACAGGGAGGCCTGGCATCCTGCAATTCATGGGGTTGCAAAGGGTCGGACACGACTTAGTGACTGAACTGAATTGATAATATAGTTATCATTACACACCTTTCCAGAAAAAATCTGGAAAGACATTTTCAAGCTCCTAACTCACAGAAATCTAGTCAATCTAATCACACTAGGACCACAGTCTTGTCTATCTCAATGAAACTAAGCCATGCCCGCGGGGCAACCCAAGACGGACGGGTCATGGTGGAGAGGTCTGACAGAATGTGGTCCACTGGAGAAGGGAATGGCAAATCACTTCAGTATTCTTGCCTTGAGAACCCCATGAACAGTATGATAAGGCAAAATGATAGGATACTGAAAAGGTACTCCCCAGGCCAGTAGGTGCCCAATATGCTACTGGAGGTCAGTGGAGAAATAAATCCAGAAAGAATGAAGGGATGGAGCCAAAGCAAAAACAATACCCAGCTGTGGCTGTGACGGGTGATAGAAGCAAGGTCTGATGCCATAAAGAGCAATATTGCATAGGAACCTGGAATGCCAGGTCTATGAATCAAGGCAAATTGGAAGTGGTCAAACAGGAGATGGCAAGAGTGAATGCTGACATTTCTTTGGAAGGAATGATGCTAAAGCTGAAACTCCAGTACTTTGGCCACCTTATGCAAAGAGTTGACTCATTGGAAAAGACTTTGATGCTGGGGGGGATTGGAGGCAGGGGAAGAAGGGATGACCAAGGTTGAGATGGCTGGATGGCATCACTGACTTGATGGACACGAGTCTGAGTGAACTCCGGGAGATGGTGATGGACAGGCAGGCCTGGCGTGCTGCAATTCACGGGTCGCAAAGAGTTGGACACGACTGAGTGACTGAACTGAACTGAACTGAACAGTAGTTTCTAATAGGTAGCTGCATTTTGGATAATCTTTATTTTTTTTGTAAAGCATTTATTTTTTGTCAAATAATAGTATATGTCACAATATATGTCTTGTCATTTTAATGATTTTCATTTTAAATCATGCTCTCTCTCTAATTAACAATATTATTAAAGAGCAAATCTCAATAGGTAAAATGTAGATAACTAAGACACCATCAACTGTTAATGTCTACATATTGCTGAAGTCAACATACACGTGATGCTCCCAGTAAACCTAAACACCATTATTTTTCCAGGATTATTTTGCCCTCTCTTTCTGCCTGAAAACCAGTAATAATTGTAAGCAGGTATTTAAAAAATTCCTTTATACAATGATTATTTATAAAATTTCTACAACTAGATATTTTGCCAGGTAAAGGAGATGACAAGATAAATAAGTTACTGTCTTTGCTTCAAAATAATTCACAGTCTAATGACAGAAATAAGCACATAAACAAATAACTACAAGAAACGTGATTAGTGTAGACATGAGTAAGAGTGATTAGAACATTTCTGTTCTCTATAGTGCACTTCTTTTTGTTTGTACATCACTGCACTATATATTGATACCATGGATTGTTCCACTGAGATCAGACTGATAAAATGAGTATGTCTGGGTCTTTTTTAAGTTATTTTGTATTTGCACGTTCCTTGATGACTGTGAAAGTAGAGGTATAGTAATTTTCCTATCAAAATGATATGCATATGATCAACAGTTTCTAATGTCTCCAACAATGAGAGTTTGATGACAAGTAACTGATATTCTGTTCTACATTGCTGGCATGATACCCACATGAAAAATGAAAAATTATTCAAAAGGTGTTTTATTGGGAGAATTTTATGTTATATAACCAATTCATAAATACTGTTTCATTAAGTACTCATTTATTGTTGAAAGTCCAAAGTGAAGTCTTTCAGTTGTGTCCAATTCTTTGGGACCCCATGGACTATAGCCTATCAGGCTCCTCCCTCCATGGGATTTTCCAGGCAAGAGTACTGGAGTGGATTGCCATTTCCTTCTCCAGGGGATCTTCCTGACCCAGGGATCAAATGCTGGTCTCCCATATTGCAGGGTTTGTTTTTTTTTTTTTTCTCTGCACAATTTAATTGCTTTTAGATGCCTCTTTACAATGTGCAAAGTACCATCCATGTTATTTGTGTGTGGACAGCTTAGTTCAGCTTGGATTGGATAAAGGAAAAGAGAGGCATAGAAATTTTAAATTTTTCTATTAAAGATAAGAAAAACTTAGTTCTTTTTTCCCTACTTCTGTGCTCAGGAACAAGTTTTGTATCATACAGAAACTTCCAAAGTACAAATTGGCATGGATAGCAGTCATGTCCAACAATTACAATAATTTCATGGGACCAGTACAATCTATCTACAAGGTACTGCATTTAAAAGAAAATTTTGCCAAGATTCAAACATGATGAAAGACAGTAGCACATGGCATAAACATTCATATAATAAAGATCACAGTAGGAAAAGCTAGTGGAGGTACTATAATGAAATCAATGATAATAAAATGAAGAAGAAAGGTAAAATGACAGCAAAAACTGCTGATAGTAATGAGGTAAACAGATAAAAATGTGAAATAAACACATGCTATTTTTTATGCTAAGTCTAAATAAAAAGCAGAAAAATAAAATCTTCAAGATCATAAATAAAGATCTGAGATGTTTTTTAAAAAGTGCAAAGAGCTCAGCTGGCCTACACTGCTTATTCTCCTTTCAGTTCTAAACCTCCACTGTCAGACCATCCAATCAAACCATCTTAAACCAATTCAATGTTATTATCTCAGCAACCTTGCCTGGAAGGCCATTTCTTGCATTTAAGTATCTCTGCATGAAAAACAGATTCACAACATCTGGTCTGATTCCACTTTCCTTTAACTTTCCTTTTGTTGCTTTTCTATTTTATTTCCTTTTCTAATCATGTTTGTTGAGTTGCAAATAGTAATTTTCACTCTTACCTATGGTCTTTATTTCACTGTTTATTTGTAGGGTTGGGGATCTAGGTTGTTGCTTAATATTAGCTGAAATGTAGTAGTTTGATGGACTATAATTACCCTTGCTCTCCTCAGTTGGCATACATTTTGTTTTCTTTTTCAGTATTGTCTACACCAATAAAGTACTGCAGTTTCAGCTTTAGCATCAGTTCTTCCAAAGAACACACAGGACTGATCTCCTTTAGAATGGACTGGTTGGATCTCCTTGCAGTCCAAGGGACTCTTAAGAGTTTTCTCCAACACCACAGTTCAAAAGCATCAATTCTTCGGTGCTCAGCTTTCTTCGCAGTCCAACTTTCACATCCATACATAAATACTGAAAAAACCATAGCCTTGACTAGATGGAACTTTGTTGGCAAAGTAATGTCTCTGCTTTGGAATATGCTATCTAGGTTGGTCATAACTTTTCTTCCAAGGAGTAAGCGTCTTAATTTCATAGCTGCAATCACCATCTGCAGTGATTTTGGAGACCAAAAAAATAAAGTCTGACACTATTTCCACTGTTTCCCATCTATTTCACATGATGTGATGGGACCAGATGCCATGATCTTAGTTTTCAGAATGTGGAGCTTTAAGCCAACTTTTTAACTCTCCTCTTTTACTTTCATCAAGAGACTTTTTAGTTCTTCACTTTTTGCCATAAGGGTGGTGTCATCTGCATATCTGAGGTTATTGATATTTCTCCCGGCAATCTTGATTCCTGCTTGTGCTTCTTCCAGCCCAGCATTTCTCATGATGTACTCTGCATATAAGTTAAATAAGCAGGGTGAAATATACAGCCTTGATGTACTCCTTTTCCTATTTGGAACTAGTTGTTGTTCCATGTCCAAATCTAACTGTTGCTCCCTGACCTGCATGTAGGTTTCTCAAGAGGCAGGTCACATGGTCCGGTATTCCTATCTCAGAATTTTCCACAGTTTATTGTGATCCACACAGTCAAAGGCTTGGTATAGTCAATATTTCAGAAGTAGATGTTTTTCTGGAACTCTCTTGCTCTTTTGATGATCCAGTGGATGTTGGCAATTTGATCTCTGGTTCTTCTGCCATTTCTAAAACCAGCTTGAACATCTGAAAGTTCATGGTTCATATATTGCTGAAGCCTGGCTTGGAGAATTTTGAGCATTACTTTACTAACATGTGAGATGAATGGAATTGTGCAGTAGTTTGAGTATTCTTTGGCATTGCCTTTCTTTGCAATTGGAATGAAAACTGACCTTTTCTAGCTCTGCGGCCACTGCTGAGTTTTCCAAATTTGCTGGCATAATGAGTGCAGCACGGTCACAGCATCATCTTTCAGGATTTGAAACAGCTCCACTGAAATTCCATCACCTCTACTAGCTTTGTTTGTAGTGATGCTTTCTAAGGCCCATTTGACTTCACAATCCAGGATGTCTGGCTCTAGGTGAGTGATCACATCATCATGACTATCTTGGTCATGAACATCTTTTCTGTACAGTTCTTCTGTGTATTCTTGCTACCTCTTCTTAATATCTTCTGCTTCTGTTAGATCCATATCATTTCTGTCCTTTATCGAGCCCATCTTTGCATGAAATGTTCCTTTGGTATCTCTAATTTTTTGAAGAGATCTCTAGTGTTTCCAATTCTGTTGTTTTCCTCTATTTCTTTGATCTGATCGCTGAGGAAGGCTTTCTTATCTCTCCTTGCTATTTTCTGGAACTCTGCATTCAAATGCTTATATCTTTCCTTTTCTCCTTTGCTTTTCACTTCTCTTCTTTTCACAGCTATTTATAAGGCCTCTTCAGACAGCCATTTTGCTTTTTTGCTTTTCTTTTCCATGGGGATGATCTTGATCCCTGTCTCATGTACAATGTCATGAACCTCCGTTCATACTTCAGCAGGCACTCTATATATCAGATCTAGTCCCTTAAATCTATTTCTCACTTCCACTGTATCCTCATAAGGGATTTTATTTAGGTCATACTTGAATGGTCTAGTGGTTTTCCCCTCCTGGGTGTTCTTTAGAAGGAATGATGCTAAAGCTGAAACTCCAGTACTTTGGCCACCTCATGCGAAGAATTGACTCATTGGAAAAATTCTGATGATGGGAGGGACTGGGGGCAGGAGGAGAAGGGGATAACAGAAGATGAGATGGCTGGATGGTATCACCGACTCAATGGACGTGAGTATGAGTGAACTCCAGGAGTTGGTGATGGACAGGGAGGCCTGGCATGCAGCGATTCATGGGGTCGCAGAGTCAGACACGACTGAGTTACTGAACTGAACTGACACCAATAAAACATCTCAGTTAAAACTGGCCATGAATAATTTGTCAGTGATACTTATCCATACTTATTCATACTTATCTGATTTATTTTCTTTTCCTACATGTTTGCCTCTTGCATCTTTTGTTCTAGAAATCTCAATATTATTAAAAAAAAAAAAAAAAGAAAGAAAAGAAAAGCTGGGACTTTACTGTTGGTCCAGTGTCTAGGACTCTGCACTCCCAATGCAGGGAGTCTGGGTTCAATCACTGTTCAGGCTACTAGATCCCACATGCTGCAACTATGATCTTGTACAGCCAATTAAATATTTGTTAATACAATAAAAGTTTTTTTTTTAAAAGCTGATCATTTAGAAGAATACCACTTTAATACAAAAGAATCCATAGGAGTTATAAAATATTATCATTGAAATGATGAAACAAAACTTTGGCTATAGTCACAAATAAATAAACTCAAACATGTGACACCTTCCATGCATCAAAATCTTGACATGTGGTACATGTGTGACAGAGACATAACTTTCCTCCAAAGGTCCATATAGTCAAAGCTATGTTTTGTTTTGTTTTTTTCCCCAGCAGTCATATACAGATGTGAGAGTTGGACCATAAAGAAGGCTGAGTACTAAAAACTGATGATTTCAAATTGTGATGCTAGAGAAGACACTTGAGAGTCTGTTGGATTGTAAGGTCAAGCCAGTCAATCCTAAAGGAAATCAACCCTGAATATCCATTGGAAGGAGTGATGCTAAAGCTGAAGCTCCCATAATTTGGCTACCTGATAAGAAGAGCTGGTTCATTGGAAAAGAAGAATTGATGCTGGGAAAGATTGAAGGTGAAATGAGAAAGGGAAGGCAGATGCTGAGATGTGTTAGATAGCATCACCAACTCAAAGGAGATGAATTAGAGCAAACTCAGGGAGATGGTGGAGGACAACAGAGTCTGGAGTGCTGCAGTCCATAGGGTTGCAAGCAGGTGGACGCAACTTAGTGACTGAATGACAACAACATGTGTGAAAAAGTGAGGTCCTTATAAAATAGTATCAAATGACATTAAAGGACAAATAAAGAAGTGGGCTATTTTTTACATCAAATATTAGAGATAACATTATCAAAGTATCATCTGTTATATAATATATCAAGCCAAAAGGCAGACTTTCTTGGCTTATCACCTTGCCATACCATAGACCTGTGCTGTCATCTGAAGAAAATCTTTACCTACTACTCAGAAACCTCTGGGATGTTCTGCATCTGAAATCAGGAAATATCACCATTCTGAAAACATACTTCAAAACATATAGCAGTAGGGGCTTTTCTGGTGGTCCTGTGTCTAAGATTCCAAATTCCGGGGGCCCAGATTCAATCCTTGGTCAGGGAACTGGATCCCACATGCCACAACTAAGAGTTAACATGCTGCATCTGAAGATTTTGTGTGCCCCAACTGAGACCAGGTGCAGTCAAATAAATACACGAAAAATAAATAAAGGAAAGAAAAAACAAACAAGCAAAAACACAGGGCAGCGATAGGACACAGAGGAATTAAAGCACAAATAATTCATGCGGATTTATTTGTCAGAGTGCTAGATTATAATTTTGGCTCTGCTACTTACTAGTTCTATAAACTCAGAAAACAAACAATATTTCTTAAGCCTTGGTTTCTTCATTAACAAAATGGAGTAAATAAGGTTAACAATCCCTGAGACTGCTGTAAATACTAAATAAAAATATACATAAAAAGCACAGTGCCTGGATCTAATAAGCATTCAAATACAGTTTACCCTTGAACAACATGAGTTCAAATTGTAGAGGTCCAATTTTATGTAGATTTTTTCCAAAAAATAGTACTACAGAACTACACAATCTGTGGTTGTGGAACCTCAGCTACGGAGGGGTAGGGAAGGCCCTTGTAAAATTACACTTGGATATTCAACTGCACTGGGGTTGGCACCTTTAACCCACAAATTTTTCAATGGCTAACTGTATTATTAAATGTTTGTATTTTGATTTTGCAAATTAGTCCCATTTGTAAATTAGCTCCTTTCTTCATTCATAGTGGTAAATAGAATAACTCTTTCTATCCATTCACTTAATGTATACATGATGATTTGATATGCATATACATAGTGAAATGATTACTATAGTCAAGCCAATTAACATATCTTCTCACAAGGTTATTTTGTGTGTGTGATGAAAGCACCTGAAATCTATTTTTTAGCATCTACCTTGTATTCAGGAGAGTATTAGTAAATATAATCATCATGGCTATACATTAGATCTTCAGTTATTCATTCAACATTACTGCAACTTTGTAAGCTTTACCAACATCTTCCCATTTACCCCATTTCAACAGCTCCTAGTAACCACCATTCTAGTCTCTACATTGTTATATTCACATATGAGTGATACTAGGCAGTATGTACCTGTCTCTGGCTTAATTCCCTTATCCTCCAGGTTCACCAATATTTTCAGAAATGGCAGATTTTTCTTCTATCTCATGGCAGAACCATAGTCCATTGTATGTACATATACCACACCTTTCTCTCTATTCATTCATTGCCCAGCACTTATGTTTCCAAATCTTGGCTCTCATCAATAATGCTGCATAATATGAACATGCAGATACAGATATGTACAATAATGAACATGCAGATACAGATATGTCTGAAATCCTGATTTCATTTCCTTTGGATATACGCCCAGAAATGGGATTGCTGGATCATATTATAGTTCTATTTTTAATTTTTTGAAGAATCTCCATACTGTTTTTCTTAATGGCTACATCAATATGCATTTTGATCAGCAATAATCAAGGGTCCCTTTCTCCACTTCCTCATCAATACTGGTTATCTTTTGTCTTTTTTAATGATAATCATTTTAACAATTGTGAGGTAATCTCTCATTGTGGTTTGATTTCCATTTCCCTGAAGACTAGCAGTGTTAATAATATTATCATATATCTATTGGTCATTTGTTCAAGTCTTTTGCTCATTTAAAAATCTGGTTACTGGTTTTCTTGCAATTTAATTACTTGCGCCCTTTTATACATTTGAATATTAATCCCTCCCTTATAAGGTATATCTTTTGTAAATATTTTCTACCAGTTAGCAGACTGTCTCTTCACTCTGATGATTGTTTCCTTTGTTGTGAAGACGACCTTCAGGTTTCAATTCCATATGTCTAGTTTTGCTTTTGTTATCTGTGCTTTTCAGTTCATCATCAAAAAAGTGGTGCCCAGATCAATGTCAAAAAGACTTTTCCCTATTCAAGAAGCTTTTTGCCTATCACCATTTACTTATTTATTGATCCCAGTATTGAGGGTAAAACATTCAAAATGGAAAAGTACTCAATGTACATATTATCATTCCTCAGTTTGAAAGTACATTTAAAGAGGCAATTAAAAATACTTCTCAACAAAAGACTAACTAATTTCATCTCACATGAACCTGGAGTACCCCTAGATAAAATCACCTGATTAACACAATGGATGTTATTATATAATACTATATTTAATGTTACTTATAATTCAGGGAACATAACATAATCACCAATCCAACAGGTACATAGTATTAAAGAGTACATACTAAATGTAATTATTTGATTTTTTATTATCAAAGCTATTGATTAGTTACATAGAGTTTATTAATGCTCTGGCTCTTCATATTTCTTTAGTTGTTTATCTCCCTTCTAGACTATGAGCTCCTTGAGGAAAAACACTGTTTTTTCCTCCTTTATTGAAACTTCAAAAACAGGATCATTGTCACAATTACCAAAATACTCAATAAAAGTTGCCAAAATGAAAACAAACAACTGTATCTTAGCACTTTCTTACATTCTTATTCTATTATTTAATAAATTATATTGTTTTTTCATAGTTAATATATAAAAAGTAACAGAAACCTGAAATATTATTTGTAAGACAGGTATTGTATAATATTTTATTTATATACGTAGTATATTATTTACTGGATTTCTATTAATGACTGTTAATTTTAAGGTAAACAATAATTACATTTTTCAAAAATCTTGGCTTCTTGACTTGCTTTTAATCCTTGCTACAGAGCTCTAGCTTATACCTAACAAACTCTTTGATAGAATGTTCAACATGAAAACCTAAGGTTGTAGTGTAAAATTAGGTAATATATATTAAATGATTTGTCTGGCATTTGTCATTAATGTGTAGTCAATAAATCATGATGTTATTATTCAATTAATAAAGGTATTACTTAAAAAAGAAATTTGTAGTGAGATGAGCTCTAAATGAATTTTTATTAACTATAAACAGCTTGTCTAATTTCAACTGCTTGCTATATTTCTTTACATTTTTAAGGAGGTGATGATGTTTCTCCAGCCATGAAATGTTTCTGAACGAAATCAGACTGATTCTCACTGATATTCTTACATCCATTTGTGTCCAATGTTCTATTTGTATGAAGAAATTCCTACACATTACACAACTCAAAATCATATAGACATCTCTGGAACATTTTCTCTGGAAACTTCAACTCTGCCTAACACTACTATCGCATTTCTCATTCTTTCACTGCACTCTATATTATAATGTACTAGACTCAGATGCGTTGTGTTCCTATACCATGCTGCACTGGTTTGCAAGATGGTTACTTTTCTCGGCATACTGTCTCTTAAAACAAGCTTTAAAGTAAATCCCTTGCCTTTATAATTTGCTCTAACTCTATTCTGCTGGTCAAAATATTGGTGACTGGACTTGTTAGACTTGTTCCTCCTAGCTGTACTAACCAACGTAGCTGTTTTGGTCACATATTGAAAGTAACATTTTTACAGACTGACTCTTCTACTTAAATAGACATTTTAACTTTTTAGCTTTTTCTGTACAGTAGAATGAGACATTTATCCAACACCATGGTTTGTGGAGGCAAAAACATATTTTTCTGCAAATGCTGTCTGCAGTATCATCTCTCTGGAAAGAACATCTTGTTTTTGTCATTAGGATAGTATCTAATGACAGCTAGTCTGAATAAGAAAGAGACTGAGAACATACGAGAATCATTTCCAGGAATGTTTTTCAACCGAATGCATCCTCCTGACTCCCAATATAGGCCTGCTATCCTTTTGAGGGTCAGCATTTAGACTAGGGAGGAGTTTTAACCCATTAGTGTAATGCAGATATAATGATTGAGATGTTTTAATTATTCATTTCCCCATTTTTAGGAACTCTCCTTCATTAACACAGAATGAGAATGGAATGCTAAATACTGTAGGGCTTTTAACTCCACTGATGGGTATTTCCCTCTCCATATCTGCGTAATGTGTGAGATCTATAAGGTTGTTGCTGTACAGATATTCTGTGTGACAGGGAAAATCACTTTATATGATTTTTTTCTGTATCAACCTGCAGTTATTTAAACCCAAAATTATATAAGAAAAGTCATCATAGTTATAATAAAACCCTAATTTGAGTACTTGCATGTTCAAGGTATGGTGGCTCTGAAGGTAAAGCATCTGCCTGCAATGAGGGAGACCTGGGTTCGATCCCTGGGTTGGGAAGATCCCCTGGAGAAGGAAATGGCAACCCACTCCAGTATTCTTGCCTGGAGAATCTCATGGACAGAGGAGCCTGGCAGGCTACAGTCTACGGGGTTGCAAAGAGTCAGACATGACTGAGCGACTTCACTTTCACTTTCTTTCATATTCAAGGTATATATGTACATGTACTTGTATGTACAAGAAACATACACAGTACAAATATATACAATATACCGGCATTCATATTGTTCATATATTCGAATTTCCTTTAACTGTCCAAAGAACAGATGTAAATAATTACTATTATTACCTTCATTCTTATCCAAGAAACAGAGGCAAACCGAAATCAAATGGCTTATTCCAAGTTCAAATACTGATAGGTGGTAGAGCTGGGATTGAACCCAGGCAGTTCAAATCAAGAGCTTTTGCTCTAAACCATTTATTTGATGCTGTAACTCTATTATGTCATTAAAAATAATGATATGCATATGTTTTCCATGACTATTCAGTAAAATAAGCATATACCTCCCTCACATAAAATGTAGACTGTGTTGCTATGTTTTACTCTCTTAAGGTTTAAAAGCTTTCAGAACAAAATTTTCTTTCAAAGGACTTATCTAGAACTCATGAAACTGCTCTGTTTTGTTAAACAACTATGGATTTACTCTTTGGAGAGCCTCTCTGATAGGAATAAATGCCTATCGCCTGACTTTCTAAGAGTATCAAACACCTGCGAACAAATTTATGTGACGATGGGAAACATCCAATTACTTTCAGCAGAATACTTTCTTAAAAGTGCATGCATTCTAATCATATAGGGAATTTAAATAACTGTGCTTAAAACAAAGAAAACAAGAAAGGAAGATTATAATCAATTCATCGCTTTTATTATGGACTCTCAACTCTACCTAGATTGCATCTAAAAAACCATATTTCAGTGGCATTTACTAGTATTCACTACTCTACTCTTAAGACAGCCTATACACATATCAAAGGGATGGACCTATATATAATTTCACATGATGTAGGAAGAATAATTAATATCAATAATAATATAAATTAAAGAAGCTCTGAACATTGCAGCTTTTTTGATCACTCCTAATATTTGACTAGTCCTACTCTCTTATTTCTTTAATTAGCTATGGCTTTGATACTCGGCATATATTTATTTGAAGCTAAGAGACCACTTGAGCAACTTTTAGATATTCAAAGACTTTTTCACTCATTACACTCATTATTTAGAGTTCTATTCTCTTTCAAATTCTAAATTTTCATTTTGTATATATTTCTCATCTTTCAAGTGGTGTTTTTTTTTTTCCCCTTCAAATGCAAAATTATAGTACATTTAACCATTTCTTTCTCTAGATAAAGTATAGGGTTGGCCATAAAGTTTACTTGAGTTTTTCCATAAAACCTCAAACAAATTTTGGCCAACCCAGTACATGTCATCTTTCAGTCCTAAATTAGAAGCTTCCACTCCCCATTTATTCTTTCAACGATACTCTTGTTTTTTTAGTAAAAATGACCTTGGCAATCAACATTTGTATTAAAGAAATTCAAAGGAAAATGTCAATGATTGTAATTCAGATGTTTTATGAGTACATTAAACTTTTTAAAGGAACTTCACTGAAAATAAATGTACAACTCTCAGATTGGAATGGGGAGATATTTTTCAGAGAGTTAACCTCATTACTCCTTATCTATATAGGTGGGGGTTTAGTCTCCAAGCCATGCCCAACTCTTGCTACCCCATGGACTGTAGCCCTGCAGGCTCCTCTGTCCATGGGATTCTCCAGGCAAGAATATGGAGTGAGTTGCTATTTCGTTATCCAGGGGAATCTTACTGATCTGGGGATAAAACCAAGGTCTACTGAACTGCAGGCAGATTCTTCACCCACTGAGTTACAAGGGAAGCCCTCATAGCTTATCTGTATAAGCAGCTCACAAACACACATATCTCACACTGCAGACACATTAGAAGAACAGACACTGCCAGTGGACCCTAAAGTTGAAATAGAATGTACAAAATAACCGCAGAATTCCTTGGCATTTCTCTTTTGCTAAGTGAGCACATTATTTTAACACCATTCCAAAAAAGAAAAAAAAAAATGATGGAATTTCTGGCGTTATTTCATAAACCTAATCATGACTGGTTCAAAACTGGTAAAGGAGTATGTCAAGGCTGTATACTGTCACCCTGCTATTTAACTTCTTTGCAGAGTACATCATGTGAAATGCTCAGCTGGATGAAGCACAAGCTGAAATCGAGGCAGCAGAGGGAAATATCAATAACCTCAGATATGCAGATGATACCCCCCTAATGACAGAAAGCAAAGAGGAATTAAGGAGCCTCTTGATCAAGGTGAAAGAAGACAGTGAAAAAGCTATCTTAGAATTCAACCTGCAGAAAACTAAGATCATGACATTCAGCCCCATCCCTTCACAGTAAGTAGATGGGGAAAATATGAAAATAGTTACAGACTTTAGTTTCTTGGGCTCCAAAATCAGTGCAGATGGTGACTTCAGCTATGGAATTAAAAGATGCTCCTTGGAAGAAAAGCTATGACAAACCTAGACAGCATATTAAAAAACAAAGACATGCCTTTGCTGATAAAGGTAAGGTTTTTCAAATAGTCATGTATGGATGTGAGAACTGGACCATAAAGAAGGCTGAGTGCCACAGAATTGATGCTTTTGAACTGTGGTGTTGGAGAAGACTCAAGAATCCCTTGGACAGCAAGGAGATAAAGCCAGTCAGTATTAAAGGAAATCAACCCTGAATATTCATTGGAAGGACTGATGCTGAAGCTGAACTTCCAATACTTTGGCCACCTGATGCAAAGACCCGACTCACTGGAAAAGACTCTGATGCTGGGAAAGATTGTGTGCAGGAGGAGAAGGGGGTGACATAGGATGAGATGGTTGGATGGCATCACCGACTCAAAGGACATGAGTTGGTGCAAACTCCAGGAGACAGTGAAAGACAGGGAAGCCTGGTGTGTTGTGGCCCATGGGATCACAAAGAATGAGACAAAACCAACTGACTGGAAAACAACAAGCATGACTGTATCAAATTTACTTCTATTGACATTTTCTGTATAATCTATCTGTTTCATGTGTACCAGATAGTTAACTTGTATCTAGAAACATGGGTAACAAGAGTGACTTCAAACAGGAAAGCCGAGGGAAAGTCGGAAAGTAAAAATAAAAATAAAAATTAAAAAAAGATACATGGGATAATGAGAAGAGGCCAAAGGGAAATGTTCTGAATATGAGAATTTATGCTGCCCAAACTTTGCTTCATGCTGCTGACCCACTTAATACACTTCGTGAACTCACACCTAACCTCATTTCATCCTCTCAATCTGAATTCTATTAATACACAGAATTTCCTGACCACTACAAGGAAGGTACAAAAGGGTCATGAATGAACTTGAAGGTTCTTCCAGGTTTAGTAGTTCCTGTGGAGAGACCAGGAGAGATAATATAATTACAATAAAATGGTACAGCTAGATATATTGGTACAGTGTGATAGATATAACAGATCATCATCACTTTTGATTCTGTAGAATATCTTTGTGAACACTTTGGGAAATAAGAACTCAAAAGATAACTTTGATAGCAGTAAGATCATAACCATATAATAGATCACTGTCTTCTAGGTCGAGTCACCAAAGAGATATTTGATTTATTTACAAAAATAGCAAAATAAGACTGAAGGTTGAAAGCTTTATCTCCAAAATGATGTTAGGTCATATTCCAAAACTTTACAAAGCAACATCTGAAATCAAGAGCCTATTTATACAAAATCTCCTAAGTAAGCCCTTTGGAGCACTCTGAATTAGTCAGTTCTACTCTTGGAAACTTCCAAACTCTGGACGCACTGAGGGACCCAGATCTTTCCCTCTATTCTCTTCCTATTACCTATGTTTTCACTCCTTCAGTAGCCTGAATTTCTCCCTGCTACTCTGATTAAGTAATCAGTGCTAAAAACAGGCAATGAACATACAGATAAATACATTTGTATTTTTTAAAAAGATTTCCTAAAGGGAATGTCCTAATTACAAATGCTACAATTGAGGAGTTTTATAAGTAAATACATTTAGAGATGACTCTGCCTAAAGAACCAGATCAAAAAATAAAAATAAAAACTCACCTTTGGCCTTGGAATAAACCTTAGTGAAAATAATTATCCTTCAGCTGGAGTCAATATCCCAAACCTGCTTGCTCTTCAGAATATTTCTATCTGCAGACAGGACCACGTTCCTCAATCCAGCAGAAACACTATATTTTAGGGATCTACCTTGATAGCTCAGTTGATAAAGAATCCACCTGCAATGCAGGAGACCCCATTTTGATTCCTGGGTTGGGAAGATCTACTAGAGAAAGGATAGACTACCACTCCAGTATTCTTGGGCTTCCCTGGTGGCTCAGCTGGTAAAGAATCCACCTGCAATGCGGGAGATCTGGGTTAGGAAAATCTCCCAGAGAAGGGAAAGGCTACTTACTCCAGTATTCTAACCTGAAGAATTCTATGGACTGCATAGTCCATGGTGTCTCAAAGAGTTGGACAAAACTAAGCGACTTTCACATCCACTTTCACTCAAGTCTAACTCTAGGAAAACAAAGGTTAATTTTGCAAACGAGTATCAAGTCAAGAGTATGCTAGTCTTTCTCTGATATCAGACCTGAGGCTTCTGCATCTTGGCCCCATGACTTTATCTTGTAGATTCTCCTCCAGGATGAGGTTCTTTCTCCTGTTCCCAGTCCTTGGGCTGATAGGATCCAATGTACTGATAGCTGCCTTCATGACTTCCTTTACCTCTCCGCATATTACTTGTACCTTGGTTCTTTGTCATTATGCTTCCTGTACCTTCTAGAATAATTACATTTAATCTCTGTCAGGACATTCTTGGCACAGATGCTTTGCCCATATTTTCAGCTTGTGCCCTTTACTACCATCACCAGATATTAGATTGCATCTGCCAGAGTGGCACTTCTTGCTCCTGGAATAGGCACTGTGTTTCTAAGGTATCGTCTAATCCTAGTGTTGGCCTTAAAATGCCTGTGTTTCCCAAAGTTTACTCTCTCAGTAAACATTCACGATGAGTTGGACTTCTAAAGACAATTGAGCTTTCTTTTTCTTCTGTAAATAAGAGAATAGAGATCTGACAGGTGAGGTGAATCCCCCAAGATGGCCTAGTTCATAATCGAAAGAGAGATGAGAATATAATTCAGTTCCATCATTCCTAGGGGTTGGGCTCCTCTCTCTACACTATTTTGGAGATTAATGACAGCCAGATGCCATGCCATTCTTCAACCAAGATTATGTAAGAAAGTGAACATAAACAACATGTTGACTTGCCTGACTTTGAAGTGGAAGAAAATATTAATTTCGATTTCCTTATTTATAGGATATGTGACCTGAAGGAAATATTTAGCTTCTGTGAGCTTCAGTTTCTTCTTCTGTCAATTTGTAGATAATAATGCTATATTTGCAAATAATGTTTGAAAATTTTACAAGATGTGTTTATGTTATGTGCTTAAGATTTTGTCTGGTAAAAAGTAGGCCTTTAGTAAGTAATAGTTACCCTCTGGTGCTAAATCTTTCCACATACCTTAAGTAAAATCGTTGAGTCTTAAAACACAAGCCAGAATATTAAGCAAAATAATGTAAAACTAGCTGTGCATAAGACTAAGTTCTCTGAATGTTTATTGAAATGAAGCTGTTGAGAATACAGGAATACCACAGAGACATTGCAGCTTCAATTTCAGACCACTGTAACAAAATGAAGAGCGCAATAAAGTGAGCAACAAATGTTTTCCTTGCCCAGTGCATATGAAAGCTAGGTTTCCACTCTCTACTGTAGTCTATTAAGTGTGCAATAGCATTTAATCTAGAAAACAATGTACACACCTTAATTTAAAATACCTTGTTGCTAAAAAATGCTCAGCATTATCTGAGCCATCAGTGAGTCACTATCTTTTCGCTGATGGAAGGTCTTGTCTTGATGTTGATGGTGGCTGACTGATCAGGGTGGTGGCTGCTAAAGGTTGTGTGCATCTGGGGCAGGGTATCAATTTCTTAAAATAAGACAAGAGTAAATCCTGTCATACTGATTGACTCTTCCTCTTACAAAGGATTTCTCTGTAACATGTGATGTTGTTTGACAGGATCTTACTCACAGTAGAACTTCTTTCAAAATTGGAGCCAATCCTCTCAAACTCTGTCCCTGTCTTATCAACTAATATGTGAAGTGAAAGTTGATCAGTCATGTCCGACTCTTTGAAACGCCATGGACTATACAGCCCATGGAATTCTCTAGGCCAGAATACTGGAGTGGGTAGCTTTTTCCTTCTCCAGAGGATCTTCCCAACCCAGGGATCTAGCCCAGGTCTCCCACATTGCAGGCAGATATTTTACCAGCTGAGCAATAAGGGAAGCCTGCCTTATCAACTAAATTTAGGTTCTATTCTAAATCTTTCATTGTCATTTCAACAGTCTTCACAGCGTCTTCACAAGGAGTGGATTCTATCTCAATAAATCATTTATTCCACCTGCATAAGAAGTAACTCCTCATCCGTTAACGTTTTATTATGAGATTGCAGCAATTCTGTCACTTCTTCCCAGTCTCCATTTCTAATTCTAGTTCTTTTGTGATTTCTACTCCATTTGCAGTTACTTCCTCCTCCTGAAGTCTTGAAGCACTCAAAGTCATCAACGAGGGTTACAATCAACTTCTTTCAAACTCCTGTTAATGTTGGGATTTTGACCTCTTCCCATAAACCACAAATGTTCTTACTGGCATCTAGAATGGTGAATTCTTTCCAGAAGGTTTTCAATTTACTTTGCCCAGATTCATCAGAGGAATCATAATATAAGGCAGCTTTTGCCTTAAAAAATCCATTTCTTAAATGATAATGCCTGAAAGTCAAATTTACTGCTTGATTCATGGGCTGCAGAACAGAGGCTGTCTTAGCAGGCATGAAAACACACATTCCCATCAGAGCTCCTGGGTGACCAGGTGAATTTTCAATGAAAGAATTTTTTTTCCCCTCTTTGTAAGTAGGTCTTAACAGTGAGCTTAAAATATTCATAAACTATATTGCAAACAGAGGGGTTGTCATCAAGAATTTTTGGTTCATTTATACAAGACAGTTAGACTGCTGCTGCTGCTGCTAAGTCACGTCAGTCCCGTTCAACTCTGTGCAACCCCATAGACGGCAGCCCAACAGGCTCCCCCGTCCCTGGGATCCTCCAGGCAAGAACACTGGAGTGGGTTGCCATTTCCTTCTCCAATGCATGAAAGTGCAAAGTGAAAGTGAAGTCAGTCAGTCCTGTCTGACTCTGCGACCGCATGGACTGTAGCCCACCAGGCTCCTCCATCCATGGGATTCTCCAGGCAAAAGTACTGGAGTGGGCTGCCACTAAATTTAGCATATTTCTTAAGAGTCTTAGGATTTCCAGAAAGGTGAATTGTACTTTGGCTTCACCTTAGTCACAGATGCTTTATCCCAAACATAAGAGCTGGCCTGTCTTTTGAAACTCTGAAATCAGGCATTGACTTCTCCTCTCCAGGTATGAAATTACAAGATAACATCTTCTTCCAATAGAATGATGCATTGCCTACACTTAAAAATCAATTGTTTTATGGAGCCACTTTCATTTATTATAATATCTTAGCTAGATCTTCTGGGTAAATTGCTGCAGCTTCTACATCAGTACTTGCTGCTTCACTTTACACTTTTATGTTATGGAGATAGCTTCTTTTCTTAAACTTCATGAATCAACCTCTGCTAGCTTCAAACCTTTCTTCTGCAGCTTATTCACCTCTCACAGAATTGAAGAGAACTATGATGTTATTCTGGATTAGACTTTGGCTGAAGCGAAATGTCCAGCCTGTTTTCATCTTCTATATAGACCACTCACATTTTCTCCATAACAGTAATAAGACTATTTCACTTTCTTATCATTGACGTGTTCTCTGAAGCAGCATTTTTAAATTTCCTTCAAGAACTTTTCTTGGCATTCCAAACTTTGCTGTTCGGTGTAAGAGGTCCAGCATCTGTTTTGGCTTATAACATTACTTCCTCACTAAACTTAATCACTACTAGCTTTTGATTTAAAGTGAGAGATACACAACTGTTCCTTTCAAATAGAAGCCATTGTAGGGTTATTAATTGGCCTAATTTCAATATTGTATCTCAGAGGTTAGGGAGCCCTGAAGGGAAAGAGAAAGAGAGATGAAGAAAAGGCTAGTTGCAATGCCCAAAAACATATCCCTGGTTTGGAAATTCACTGTCTTACATGAAAATGGTTCATGAAGCCCCAAAACAATTACAACAGTAACATTTAAAATTACTAGCCACAGATCATCATAACAAATATAATAATAATAATAAATGATTGAAAAATTGTGAGAATTACCAAAATGTGACACAGAGACAGAAAGTGAGCAAATGATTTTTGAAAAATTGCACATATAGACCTGCTCCATGCAGGATTGCCACAAATCTTCCATTTGTATAAATAAAAGAAAAAGCAAAAAACCTCAACATCTGCAAAGTGTAATAAAATGAAGTATGCCTGTATTCAATTTTTTTAATTTTCTTTTTTCTTTGATTATAGGTTTCCTTTTGCTTTGTCAAAACTAGCATTTATCAGTAAATTAAATTTGCATCATTATTTATATTATCTTTTAAAATATTTTTTCTATAGGTATAAAATAATTATGAATGTAATCATTACTCTGGGGTGATTTTTATATAAATACAGCCCTAACAAATTCATTTAACAAGAATTTACAAGATTTATCATCAGTTATGAATAATTTTGCTATTTGAGACAGAGTGCTAACCAAGAAAGACAAACTTCTTAACACAACGAAGCCTACATTCCATTAAAGAGGACTAATAACAACAACAAATGCCCCAAACAAACAAACAAAAATGGGGGGATGGAGAAGTACAATAATTTCTGATGATGATAACTACTGTAAAGAAAATAAAGTCAGTCAGGTAAATAAACAGAAAGAATATGGGGAATGCACGAATACTGGAGTGAGTTACCATTTCCTTCTCCAGGGGATCTTTCTGACTGACTCAAGGATCCAACCCACATCTCTTGCACACCCTGCATTGGACAACAGATTCTTTAGCACTTGTACCATCTGGGAAGCCTATGTGTGTGTGTGTGTGTGTGTGTACCTATTATATATGCAATTATATGGCTTATATAATTTTAAATAAGGTGTCTTAGATTGATTCTCAGAAACTGATTTTTTCTTGAGAAACTGCAGGCAGATTCATTGAGGAGTTCTCCCAAAGATACACCTAGAAAGAAACGAGGAAAGTAGAACTCTACAAAAGGACAAGTTGACCCACTGAGCTCTCAAGTGATACTCAAAGCACTCTGGAGCCTATTAGAATTCTCCCAAATTGAGGCAAGGAATTAATATATACATCCTCATATAAATATCATTCAGTCACTGACTACAGGTCACCACTTGAGAGGCAGCATAACTTTGGGAAAGGGAGTTTTCTGCAGTGAAAGGTGAGTTCCAGGTGGGGGACACAAGCGTGAGTCACTGGCAACTGATATTCTTAGTGGTTGGGGGACTGCTGCAGAGTTCTAAAGACGATGGAGAACTATAGGACCTACTACAGTCTACACCTAATAACACTTAGGTTTACTTGTTTCTCATAGTAAGTTCACTATATCTGGGGATGGCTTCTCCTAGTACCCTGGTTCCCTGGGTAACTCACATGTAAAGAGTGAGATGAATTACAGCCTGCACTAATGCAGTTGCTTTTGAGGCTGTAACGAAGATTGACCGTTGTCTCTATCATGACTTATTCTATTTTCTCGTAATCCTTAGCCAGCGTCTCTGCTAATCAAAGCAGCATGCATGGTGAAAGGATCCTGACTCATCCCTGAGACATCCAAACATTTGCTTACCCTACCTCCCCAGGTCACAACTATTTGTATTTGTCTATTTTTAAAAATTAAATCTTGGTATGAAAATACCCAGAGACATCAAGACATCTTACAAATTTCAAACATACAAACATTCTCTGCCCCAAATGTGGCACATAGCCCTACCTTACTGTTAATCAGGATTAATTACTTCTACCCATATATTTACTCCATTTTCTATTTGCTGGCTTGGCCTAAGTACTACTAAATGAAATGAATAAGACTGGCAAAGGAGCAGGAAATCAAGAGTTCTTGTTTGATCATGTTAATTCTGAAATGTTCATACATACATGCCAGTAGGCGAAGATGTCAGACAAGTGGCTGGATAACAAGTCCCAGCCAAGGGCAAAGGTTGAGACTAATGTTAAACAATATGGAGTCATCAAGTTTCAGACTGATTACTGGAATGGGTAGCTCTAATAATACTGAAGAGAAAAAATCAGTGGAAATGAAGAGGTCAGGTTACTGGATTGTTCATCGGAACAAATGTGAATCAAATGGAATCAGGACAAAAGAAAACAGTGGAAAGGAAGTCGGAGATTTATATGCCAATCCTCGTTTAATGCAAGCCAATATCATTTATTGCTTATGGAATGTTATTTGGTAAAACTTGAGAAAAAGAATGAATTCCATTACTAAATAGTTTAAGTAATGCCAAGGTTAAGGAAAGTTAAATAGGTCAAACAACTCTAGGATTTCCTGAAGTACTTACTATATTAATATTTAAATACACAAAAGTGAGATAAAATATATGGAATATTCCAAACTTATTTGTTTTTCAGTGATTATCTTATAGGACTAACATTTATAAGAAACATACCAAGGAAATACTAATTAAGACCTTAGAGATGTAGGTCACATGGATCTTGAAAACGTGATAAAACTTTTAGTTTCTTTCATTTGAAAACATACTGCGTGCACACACACACACATATAAACTTTTCACATCATCATACAGTTCAAGCAAACCATGAGACTCCTCCGTGGAGCCTAGGTTACATCTACCTAGGCATCTGCTTTTGCTACTAATATCTGGTCCATTGACCAGTACCATGAGCATGACTTAGCACTTGTTAGATATGTAGAATTTCAGGTCCCATCTTGGATTTCCTGAATCAGAACCTGAATTTTCAAAAGATTCCCAGGTGACCTGTGCTATATTCAAGTGGGAAAAGGCCTGCTCTAGAAGAAAGGCATAAAATTAATTTTTGTACTCAATGAAAAAAAAACCTACCATATATCACTAGACAATTTCAATAACTTCAAACATTTTTCTGTATTTCTCCCAGATTTTTACCCTGATTCAAACCAGCTGAGGAATTCTCCCAAAGATATACCTAGAAAGAAATGAGGAAGGTAGAACTAATCATAGCTGGGAATTAGGTCCTTTAATTTTACCACTTTTATAGAATAAGTAACAGCAAATTGGTATTAACCACTTATTATTTGGTACAAGCAATGGAGCTTAAAGAAGCACATTCTTGTAAGTTAATGCTAGTAAGGTATGATTTACAAAGGCATAGAAATATAATCAAAAGAGTCTTCATATTTCTTTAAAAGTTTAAACAGCCATGAAATTCCATTACCTAGAAGGTTAGACAGAAGTGGCAGTGTTTGGGTGTCCCATAATGGAAAGTGTCAGTTTGTAATAACAAAACACAAGGTCTTTCTTACAGATTTATGTCTCATTGCAATTTTCCATGTGTCCAGATACCCATAATCAACAGCAGGTGCAGCTTTATCTACCAAAATAGAATTTTAAAATATAACAGAGAGAAAGTGGAAAAATAGTCCCCATGCATTAAATTTTCACAGCTATATAATTGTTTGATATAACCAGGGTACATTCTTTCCTCCAAACTACCTATTTAAGAGAAAAACTGATAATTCTTATTTTCCTAAATTTGTTCCACCTTTTTGTTCATTGATGAAGTGAGAGGACTAGGAAAACATGGGCTGAACACTCCATGACATAAATCAGAGCAAGGTACTCTATGACCCACCTCCTAGAGTAATGGAAATAATTTAAAAAAAAAAAGGAAACAAGTGGGACCTGGTTAAACTTAAAAGCTTTTGCACAGCAAAGGAAACTAAAGGCAAGGTGAAAAGACAGCCCTCAGAATGGGAGAAAATAATAGCAAATGAAACAACTGACAAAGGATTAATTTCCAAAATATACAAGTAGCTCATACAACTCAATGCCAGAATGCCAGAAAAACAAATGGCCCAATCAAAAAGTGGGAAAAAGACCTAAATAGGCATTTCTCCAAAGAAGACATACAGATGGCTAACAAAGACATGAAAATATGCTCAACATAACTCATAATTAGAGAAATGTAAATCAAAACCACAATGAAATATCATTTCACACCATTCAGAATGGTCATCATCAAAAAGTCTACAAACAATAAATACTGGAGAGGGTGTGGAGAAAAGGGAATGCTCTTGCACTGTTGGTGGGAATGTAAATGATACAGCCATTATGGAAGACGGTATAGAGGTTCCTTAAAAAACTAGGAATAGAACCACCATATGACCCAGCAATCCCACTCCTAGGCATATACCCTGAGGGAACCAAAACTGAAAAAGACACATGTATCTCATTGTTCACTGCATCACTATTTACAATATCTAGAACATGGAAGCCACCTAGATGTCCACCAACAGATGAATGGATAAAAAGTTGTGGTACATATACACAATAGACTATTGCTGCTACTGCTAAGTTACTTCAGTCCTGTCCGACTCTGTGTGACCCCATAGACAGCAGCCCACCAGGCTCTCCTGTCCCCGGGATTTTCCAGGCAAGAACACTGGAGTGGGTTGCCATTTCCTTCTTCAATGCATGAAAGTGAAAGGTGAGAGTGAAGTCGCTCAGTCGTGTCCGACCCTTAGTGACCCCATGGACTGTAGCCTACCAGGCTCCTCTGTCCATGGGATTTTCCAGGCAAGAGTACTGGAGTGGAGTGCCATTGCCTTCTCTGCAATAGACTATTAGCCATAAAAAGGCACACATTTGAGTTGGTTCTGATGAGGTGGATGAACTTAGGGAACCTATTATACAGAGTGAAATGAGTTAGAAAGAGAAAGATAAATATCGTATTCTAACACACATACACGGAATCTAGAAAAATGGTACTGAAAAATTTATTTACAGGGTGACAATGGAGAAACAGACATAGAAAATAGATTTATGGACATGGGGAGAGGGGAGGAGAGGGTGAGATGTATGGAAAGAGTAACATGGAAACTTACATTCAGTTCAGTTCAGTCGCTTAGTCGTGTCCGACTCTTTGCGACCCCATGAATTGCAGCATGCCAGGCCTCCCTGTCCATCACCATCTCCCAGAGTTCATTCAGACCCATGTGCATTGAGTCAGTAATGCTATCCAGCCATCTCATCCTCAGTCGTCCCCTTCTCCTCCTGCCCCCAATCCCTCCCAGCATCAAAGTCTTTTCCAATGAGTCAACTCTTCGCATGAGGTGGCCAAAGTACTAGAGTTTCAGCTTTAGCATCATTCCTTCCAAAGAAATCCCAGGGCTGATCTCCTTTAGAATGGACTGATTGGATCTCCTTGCAGTCCAAGGGACTCTCAAGAGTCTTCTCCAACACCATGTGTAAAATAGATAGCCAATGGGAATTTGCTGTACGGCACAGGAAACTCAAACAGGGGCTCTGTATCAACCTAGAGGGGTGAGATGGGGTGGAGATGGGAGGGAGGTTCCAAAGGGAGGGGATATATGTATACCTATGGCTAATTCATGTTGAGGTTTGACAGAAAACAACAAAAATTCTGTAAAGCAAAAGGGGATTTTAAAATTCAAAAAGGTTTCATGATAAATGTGATACAGATATGAGAAAAAATAAGCTCAAAAATATGAAGCTGAAATGAACCCTCCCACTCTTTATAGAAGTAAGAGGGGCATGGCGTGTTTGTTTGTTTGTTTTTCAAAAGGAACTTCTAGAGATTTTGCCATTTCTGGGGCCATGAATTCATGCAGTCTACAAATGAACTACTCAAAGTTGATACTTTTCAGCTGATCTTCATATGTGCCCATTACACAAGCACACTCTTTATAGTTAGTACTTTGTTGTTGTTTAGTTGATAAGTCCTATCTGACTCTCTGCCACTCCCATGGACTGCAGCACTCCAGGCTTCCCTGTCCTTCGTTATCTCTTGGAGTTTGCTCAGACTTATGTCCATTGAATTGGTGACGCCATCCAAACATCTCATCTTTTGTTTTCCCCTCCTTCTGCTGCCTTCAATCTTTCTCAGCATCAGGGTAGCCAAATGAGTTGGCTCTTCACATCAGGTAGCCAAAGTATTCATGGTTTATTTCCTTTAGGACTGATCGGCTTGATCTCTTAGGCATTCCAAGGGACTCTCAAGAGTCTTTTCCAGAACCACAGTTCGAAAGCATCAGTTCTTCAACACTCAGCCTTTATGGTCCAACTCTCACATCTGTACATGACTGGGAAAACCATACCTTTGACTATACAGACCTTTATTAGCAAAGTGATGTCTCTGCTTTTTAATATGCTGTCTAGGTTTGTTATAGCTTTCATTCCAAGGAGTAAGGGTATTTCAGTTTCATGGATGCAGTCACCATTCACAGTGATTTTGGAGCCCAAGAAAATAAAATCTGTCACAGTTTCCACTTTAGTTATAGTAAATTACTATTTGCAGCAGGTTTTTTTTTTTTTTTAATAGTGGCCATAAATTTCTCAAAATCAAACTGATAAGGACATTTGAAAATATTTATCTCCACCATTACTCCTTGCTAAATAATAAAGATCCTATTTCTTATGAATGCCTCATTAAATCTACTTTCTATTATTTCAACTTTGTTTTTCTCCAAAGTGACTCCTATTTCTCTGTATCCTTACAATAGAAGAGTATATGATTCTCAAATTAAAGCCTGATCAGTTCCTAACTGAATAATATTGGTATACTTTTTTCATGTAGGTCTATTTCATGTACAGCATTGTGCTCATTTTATCTTTATTTTTCAAAAACAGGAAGGTATTCCTATGCTATTGATAACACATTATACAGTGAATTGTGTCTACTCCTTTTTCCAATACATATCTGTGGGGCAGACTGGTTCTAGAGAAAGGCTATGTTTACTATCTTACAGTTCCATTTATCTCCTTGCTTTTTTTCCAAGTTACTTAATCTAGCCACAGAATTGCTGTTGTAATCTCAGAGTGATGAATTCTTAAAAAAAAAGAAAAAAGAGCAAAAGAAGAAGAAAGGAAAGAGGAGAGAAAAAAAATAAAGAAGAAGAAGAAGAAAGAAATTGCTATTCCACCAGAGGCTTGGGAAATCTTCAATCCCTTCACAGTCTCATCAACCACAACTACCTCTGGTGGTGCTTTTAACAGCTTCCTGTTGAAATGTGATCCTCTCCTGTAAGGAAATTCTAAAGCTACCAGGTTTTTAATGAATAGAGCCAATTTTAAGAATAATAATCCTACTTAGTCATGATGTCTTTCTTCAAATGTGTGGCCACTTCAGTTTTGTTTAATTTATTCTTTTTTTTTTTTTTTTGTCTGTGACACACTGCACACAAGATCTTTATTCGCTAACAAGGGATCAAACCTGCACTGCCTGCAATGGAAACATCTACTCTAAACCACTGGACAGACAGGCAAGCCCTGAAATTAGTTTCAGTTTTGAAGGACTTCATAATGTATGTGCGTGTTTATATAGAAAATTGGCCTGTATTAATAATTTTTGTTTCTATTTCTGACTGTTGTACATGCTAAAGTTACACTGATAGACTTAATCATGTGAATTTGCATCTTTATTTAATCTTGAAATAAATTATAAATGATGAGAATAATCTCCTCCTTGAATATCTGTAGAATTTGCTTGGGGAAAAACAAAAATCTAAGTCTGGTATATTTTGCCAGGGGCAAAGTTAGAGACGTTAATTTTTTTTGCCAGTTTACTCAGGTTTTCCATTTTTCTTATGTCTGTTGTAGTAATAAAATTACTAAGTTTCTCTCATAAATACTGCTCATTTCACATAAATTTCCAAATATATAGAAGATGCATTCTTTAAATGAAAATTCCTTAACATGTTTCATATTGTTTTTAAATGATATTTGTGCTCTAACTCTATTTATAATTTTATTCCACTTCACAGTATTTGTACAGTTTAGCAAAAAAAATGTATTGTCTTGCAAGAGCACTGTCTCATGGATAAAACTTTTAAAGAATAGATTTTAAAATCCCTATGTGTTTTATTTTCTATGAATTTCTTCTCTACAGTACTTTTCTTCTACTTTTTCCAGATTAACTCTGTTTAAGCTAGTTTCTATAGATAAAAGCTTAAGTAAAATTTTCCCCTTAAAAAGCTAAATAAAATTAATAAAATGACTTTCAGTTTACAATAAACTTAGCTGTATTTCATAAGTTATAAAATATATAATTCAAAAGGATACACACACCCAATATTCATATCAGCATTATGTACATTAGCAAAACGTGGAACCAAACTAAATGTCCATCAACAGATAAATGAATGAAGAAGATGTGGTATACATATATGATGAAATATTCAGTTCAATTGCTCTCTCTTTGCAACCCTATGGACTGCAGGACACCAGGCTTCCCTGTCCAAAACCAACTCCCAAAGCTTGCTCAAAATCATGTGCATTGAGTCAGTGATGCCATCCAACCATCTCATCCTCTATTGTTCCCTTCTCCTCCTGCCTTTAAACTGCCTTTTATTTTTGGTCAAAGTATTGGAGCTTAAGCTTCAATATCAGTCCTTCCATTGAATAATCAGGACTGATTAACTTTAGGATTGACTGATTTGATCTCCTTGAAGTCCAAGGGACTCTCAAGTCTTCTCCAATACCACAGTTCAAAACCATCAGTTCTTCAGTGCTTAGCTTTCTTTATGGTCCAACTCACATCCATACATGAGTACTGGATAAACCAAAGCTTTGACTAGAGGAACCTTGGTTAGCATTGAAAGACAATGAGAATCTATTTCATAACTTATGAAATGCAGCTAAAGTTATTGTAACAACTGAAAGTTATCATGTTAATTTCATTTACTTTTTAATGGGAACAATCTTAAGCATATATCTCTAGATAAATGTACAAACAATGTATAAACAACATTGTTAATATGAAAAAACTAGAAGAAAAATTACTGTAGAAAAGAAATTCATAGAAAATAAAACATACAGGGATTTTAAAACGTATTCTTTAAAAGTTTTATCAAGGAAAAAACACTCTGAAAGACAATATAATACATTTCCAAATGTACTGAAAATGCATTATTTAAATGAATAATCTCCTCCCTGAATGTCTGTAGAATCTGCTTGGGGAAAAACAAAAATGTAAGTCTGGTATCTTTTGCCAAAGACAGTTAGAGAAGTTAATTTGCCAGTTTACTCAGGTTTTCCAAATGTATTGAAGTCATGTATTTATTATTTTACATTATGAGTTCCTCTTTAATCTGTTATTTAGGGATAACTTGCTTTCAAACATGTTTTGCTGCATTATTAGTGCTATTCTAATTTAATAATATCTTCATGACCCAGATAATTATGATGGTGTGATCACTCCCCTAGAGCCAGACATCCTGGATTGTGAAGTCAAGTGGGCCATAGAAAGCATCACTATGAACAAAGCTAGTGGAGGTGATGGAATTCCAGTGGAGCTATTTCAAATCCTGAAAGATGATGCTGTGATCATGCTGCACTCGATATGCCAGCAAATTAGGAAAACTCAGTAGTGGCCACAGAACTAGAAAAGGTCAATTTTCATTCCAATCCCAAAGAAAGGCAATGCCAAAGAATGCTCAAACTACCACAAAATTGCACTCATCTCATCTGCTAGTAAAGCAATGCTCAAAATTCTCCAAGCCAGGCTTCAGCAATATGTGAACCGTGAACTTCCAGATGTTCATGCTGGTTTTAGAAAAGGCAGAGGAACCAGAGATCAAATTGCCAACATCTGCTGGATCATGGAAAAGCAAGAGAGTTCCAGAGAAACATCTACTTCTGCTTTATTGACTATGCCAAAGCCTTTGACTGTGTGGATCACAATAAACTGTGGAAAAATCTGAAAGAGATGGGAATACCAGACCATCTGACTTGCCTCTTGAGAAAACTATACGCAGGTCAGGAAGCAACAGTTAGAACTGGACATGGAACAACAGACTGGTTTCAAATAGGAAAAGAAGTATGTCAAGGCTATATATTGTCACCCTGCTTATTTAACTTCTATGCAGAGTACATCATGAGAAACTCTGGACTGGAAAAAGCACAAGCTGGAAACAAGACTGTCAGGAGAAATATCAATAACCTCAGATATGCAGATGACAGCAGCCTTATGACAGAAAGTGAAGAGGAACTAAAGAGCCTCTTGATGAAAGTGAAAGAGGAGAGTGAAAAAGTTGGCTGAAAGCTCAACATTCAGAAAATGAAGATCATGGCATCTGGTCCCATCACTTCATGGGAAATAGATGGGGAAACAGTGGAAACAGGGTCAGACTCTATTTTTTGGGCTCCAAAATCACTGCAGATGGAGATTTGGCCATGAAATTAAGATGTTTACTCCTTGGAAGGAAAGTTATGACCAAACTAGATAGCATATTCAAAAGCAGAGACATTACTTTGCCAACAAAGTTCCATCTAGTCAAGGCTATGGTTTTTCCTGTGGTCATGTATAGATGCGAGAGTTGGACTGTGAAGAAAGCTGAGCACTGAAGAATTGATGCTTTTGAACTGTGGTGTTGGAGAAGACTCTTGAGAGTCCCTTGGACTGCAAGGAGATCCAACCAGTCCATTCTAAAGGAAATCAGTCCTGGGTGTTCATGGGAAGGACTGATGCTGAAGCTGAAGCTCCAATACTTTGGCCACCTCATGCGAAGAGTTGACTCACTGGGAAAGACCCTGATGCTGGGAGGGATTGGGGGCAGGAGGAGAAGGGGACGCAAAGAGTTGGACACAACTGAATGATCGAACTGAACTGAATTTAACATTATTATGGTGAAATAATGGGCTTCTTAGATGGAGCTAGTGATAAAGAAGCTACCAGCCAATACAGGAGACATTAGAGACATGTGTTCTATCCCTTGGTTGGGAAGATATCCTGGAGGAGGCCATGACAACCCACTCCAGTATTTCTGCCTGGATAATCCCATGTACAGAGGACCCTGTGGGTTAGTCTATAGGGTCGCAAAGAGTTAGACATGACTGAGGCATGCGTGCAGACGCGCATGCGCGCGTGCACACACACACACACACACACACACACACACACTGTAGTTTGTACTGAGCTCGTTCTCTAAAACTAGACTTACTAGACTTTTTTCCTTTGTTATGTAATATGTGGTGGACTTTTAGAATACTTCATGTGTATTTGAAAAGAAAATATATGATATCTCTGCTATAGGTATTAATAAAGCCTCTGAGAAGATTTGTTCAAATTACATGTATTTATCTTCTAATTTTTAATATTTCATATTTGTTTTTGATAACTGTGTATTAAAATATACATCTTGAGGTTGCAATTGCCTATTTCTCCCTATATCCTTATTTGCCTTATCTATTCTAATAGCTATTTACAAATTATTCTTTCTACATTGGGTTTTTTATTATAACATACTGTGTCCTTTTTAAAAATCCCTATTAGTGTTTTCTCCTTAAATTCTTGTCTGCTACTAACATTTGCACACAGAGCTTTTTAACATTTGCCAACTACTTTTGCTTTATTGACTACACCAAAACCATTGATGGTGTGGATCACAACAAACTGTGGAAAATTCTTAAAGAGATGGGAATACCCAACCACCTGACTGGCCTCTTGAAAAGTCTTTATGCAGGTCAAGAAGCAACAGTTAGAACTGAAAATAGAACAAACTGGTTCCAAATTGGGGAAAGAGTACATCAAGGCTGTATATTATTACCCTGCTTATTTAACTTATATGCAGAGCACAACATGCAAAATTTCAGGCTGGATAGAAGCACAAGCTGGAATCAAGATTCCTGGGAGAAATATCAACAACCTCAGATATGGCGATGACACCACCATTATGGCAGAAAGCGAAGAAGAACTAAAGAGCCTCTTGATGAAAATGAAAGAGGACTGTAAAAGTTGGCTTAAAACTCAACATTCAGAAAACTAAGATCATGGCATCTGGTCCCATTACTTTTGTGTGTGTGTGTGTGTGTGTGTGTGTGTGTGTGTGTGTGTGTGAATTCCTCAGTCCTATCATTCAAGTCACTAATACTTTTTTATGACATGGTGATTTAAATTTACTTTATCTATTGATTATTTTAATGTGTGTAGTTTTATTCTCTCAGAACCCTTTTGTCCATCTAGCATTTTTTCGTTCTTCCTATCTAGGCCAATGGAATTTAAAAGCTACAGCTTCAGTCATCAGATTCATGAACTGTACCTTGCTTCAAGTCTATTCATTGTGGGGAATACTTTGAATCATGGGGACTAGAAATAAATAATAAACAAAACTCCATTTTGGAGTCCAGTTTACCCTTGACTTTAGTTCCTTCCCGCTGCTGTGTGTGTGTGCATGTGTGTGTATATATCTATACACACACACACACACACACACACACATATATATATACGAAATGTATACATATATATATATGAGTTTCTATTGCAGACATATATTTGTCTTGATTTTCATTTTCTTTCTATATATTGTTTCTGTTTGGTCCTTTATTGCTATATTTTCTCTATGAACTTGCAGTCCTGTCTTCATTTATGTTCCTTTAATTGTATTTGTATTTTGTACTAGCCTTCTGTTGAGCTCACGTAGGTCTAAAATTGTATTATTAATCTTCAAAGTGTCTTATTATATGAAGCAGTTGTTATTGCTTTCTATTGCTATAGTGTCTGAGTACTACAAATTTATACAGTTAGCAATCAATAAAGACTTTTGATTGGATCACTAAATCTTATTTTGTTTAGCTAGAGGAAATATACCTGCTTTTCTATTGATAATATGGAAGTTTGAATGGAGTTGTTATATTTTTACTATTATAAAAAACAAGTCAAGTGTAGTTTAGTTACTCAGTCATGTCCAACTCTTTGCGATACCACGGATCATAGACTACCAGGCTCCTCCATCCATGAGATCAACAATAAATCAATTTGGAAAATGACTTACTATCTAACTTGTAATATGCAATGTATTTTCTGAAACTCTGATTGCTCTGAATTTCCTTTTATTATCTAAATCTGTTTGACTACTTTAAAATATATCTAGCTATAATCTAGAATTTAAAGAGAAAAATGTGAGTTGATTGGAGTTGAGTTTTAACTAATTCTAGTGCACTGAAGCTCTGATCTTGTAAGTCTTAACAAAATCTACGGTGATACTGCAAGGTTAAGAAAAGTAAGTCCTAGAAAAGCAAGTCCTAAGTTTTCCAAAGAAATCTCATAGAAGGAAAATCCTTTTTGACTGATTGTATTTCTCCTTTAATATATCCTCAAGTACATAGTGAATGACATGAATAATTGTATTTTATTCAGATGTAAATAGCTATTTTCAAAAGAGGAATTTTTTCCCAATATAAAAGAAAATATATTTTCTCCAAGATTGCATCACTGAAATTAGGAAATAACATAAGACCACTTTCAGAAATCACATAATCACTCACCCATACACTTTTTGCAATAAGTATTACCATAAATTGTCAACTATGTGACTTAGGAAAGTATAATAGATAACGGATTTCATAGAATGTCATATCCTAACAATTTCACTTGAGAGAGTTTCACTTTAGTGTCATGTTAGATGAGGAGTATTTGTGTAAAATACTAAAACTATTATGTGTTTTTAATATAAATAGTGTGCTTCATTTAAATATAGTTTCTTGAAGTATAGAAATATGTTTTCTCTGAGTTTCATGAGCTTCTTGCTGCCTTAGGGAACTCACAATATTTCATTTTGCTTGGTAACTTCATAAGTATCTTTAGGAAGAAATCAAAATATTGCTTATTTTGATAATAATATAAATCAATTTAGTATTTTTTAATTTGAGACAATATAATAATAATAAACAATGATAGCTAACATACAGAATTCACCATATGCCCAGAATTGTTTTAAGAACTCAATTGAATCATTTAATCCTATTAAGATCCCTTTCTTGAAGGCACTACTACTGTTCTTATTATATAAATGAGGAAACTGAAACACTGGTAGAACCAGGATTCCAATACAGGTGGTCTCACACCAGAGACCCAGGTAGTCATACACAATTGGGATTATTAGGCACTTTTAATGCATTTGTTCTACAAAGACCAATTCAAATACAACAACTTGAAAATGACAAGTTACAATGCAATATGATATTATTTATCAACTCAAAGACTGTTACATGAAAAATATGACTTCACAAAATCTAAATGAAGATGGAAATTCTCAAATTGCTTTAGGATAACAAGGTCCTGCATCAAAGAATCAGGGAAAGATTTCAAAGTCAGTTAAATTCTGTTGGTTATAATTCGGTAGAATGTGAAAAATCCCTTCACCTCTCTGAGTCTGAATTCTCCCATAGGAAACATGGGAATAATGATCTTGTCTAACTTGTTTTACAGGATATAGGATGGTTGGGGCTGGTGCACGGGGATGACCCAGAAAGATGATACGGGGAGGGATATGGGAGGGGGGTTCAGGATTGGGAACTCATGTACACCCGTGGCAGATTCACGTCAATTTATGGGAAAACCAATACAGTATTGTAAAGTAAAATTTAAAAAAATAAAGAATAAATTTAAAAATAAATAAATTAAAAAATATAAAATTTCAATTGAGGACATATCAGAAAAGCACTTTATAAATTATAAAATTATGTGAAATATGTTAGAAAAAACCTTTTTAGCCCACCATATGATATTGAATATTTCTAATAATTATGAAAAAGTGGGTCAAATCATGTTAAGATATTTGAGATAACTTGAATTCCTGAAGAAATAGTGTGTAATATATACACAATTCCTATGAATAATCTATAAATCTTATTGCAATGTCTATTTACTTGTCAGATTTTTCCCCTAAACCATTAGGTCCTGAAGATATAAACTAAACAACAGAAATAGTAAAGGCTACTTCTATGCCTAAATGAATCGATCAAGCTCAGTACAGCTTGAAGTATTAATAGCAGAGTTTGATTCAGTCCTCTACTGTTTCTAATTCTCAGACATATAATCATTTTATTATGCCTCACTTCTCATCTGATATTTAAAAACAAAAAGGCCCACAGGTAAGGATGGTCAATGAAGATTTGGGGAAATAGTGTATTGTTTAGGAGGAGGAATTAATATGTTTTTCTAAAAAAATCAATAGCAGAACAAAAAAGTAAGCAGGCCAAAAGCCCTGTTATACAAAGGATTTTAATACTCATAAAAGAGGTGTAACTAAGCAAAAGATCCAGATTTTTTTCCATAAAAATGGTTTTAGAAAAATTAACAGAAGACAGTTTATCTTCTTGCTTCATATGATATCAGTACAACAGGTTTTGGTATCTAGGATAACACTCACTCCTTCCGGTACTGGTGCTCTGGAACAAGGCAAAGAGAAGCACAATGATGGTACCTTTCATTCTCCATTGCTGTAAAGTATGCCCACAGTCTTCTAAATGAGTGTATGTTAAATGAGATGCCTGCCTCTCAGACCAATGCTTTAATATAAGCAGGTGAGCATCTTTAGTTTAAGTGTAGGTACAACTGGCTGCCACAGAGCTTGGCCTTAGGGCGGGTCAGTCTAAACTCATGAGCCCTTTAACAGTTGTTCCTTATATTACTAGGGTCTTGAGATGTGAACCCCACTCAGGGGATGTTTCAGGAGGTCATCTTTGGGTGCAGGTATTAAAAGTTGAGGTGCCCTATGTGGGATACAAACCCTTCAGTTCAGTTCAGTTCAGTTCAGTCGCTCAGTCGTGTCCGACTCTTTGCGACCCCATGAATTGCAGCACACCAGGCCTCCCTGTCCATCACCAAATCCTGGAGTTCACTCAGACTCACGTCCATTGAGTCAGTGATGCTATCCAGCCATCTCATCCTCAGTCGTCCCCTTCTCCTCCTGCCCCCAATCCCTCCCAGCATCAAAGTCTTTTCCAATGAGTCAACTCTTCGCATGAGGTGGCCAAAGTACTGGAGTTTCAGCTTTAGCATCATTCCTTCCAAAGAAATCCCAGGGCTGATCTGCTTCAGAATGGACTGGTTGGATCCCTTGCAGTCCAAGGGACTCTCAAGAGTCTTCTCCAACACCACAGTTCAAATGCATCAATTCTTTGGTGCTCAGCCTTCTTCACAGTCCAACTCTCACATCCATACATGACCACTGGAAAAACCATAGCCTTGACTAGATGGACCTTAGTCGGCAAAGTAATGTCTCTGCTTTTGAATATACTATTGAGGTTGGTCATAACTTTTCTTCCAAGGAGTAAGCGTCTTTTAATTTCATGGCTGCAGTCACCATCTGCAGTGATTTTGGAGCCCAAAACATAAAGTCTGACCCTGTTTCCACTGTTTTCCCATCTATTCCCCATGAAGTGATGGGACTGGATGCCATGATCTTTGTTTTCTGAATGTTGAGCTTTAAGCCAACTTTTTCACTCTCCTCTTTCACTTTCATCAAAAGGCTTTTTAGCTCCTCTTCACTTTCTTCCATAAGGGTGGTGTTATCTGCATATCTGAGGTTATTGATATTTCTCCCGGCAATCTTGATTCCAGCTTGTGTTTCTTCCAGTCCAGCGTTTCTCATGATGTACTCTGCATATAAGTTGAATAAGCAGGGTGACAATATACAGCCTTTATGTACTCCTTTCCCAGTTTGGAACCAGTCTGTTGTTCCATGTCCAGTTCTAACTGTTGCTTGCTGACCTGCATATAGATTTCTCAAGAGGCAGGTCAGGTGGTCTGGTATTCCCATCTCTTTCAGAATTTTCCACAGCTTATTGTGATCCACACAGTCAAAGGCTTTGGCATAATACAAACCCTTAGCACCTTGTAAAGAAGCTCTGGGTTCTCAGTTTTCTCCTGGTTGTGGGTCACCGCTCCAGAAGAGAGGTTTATGGTAAGATCGTCTTTCAGCCTCTCCTATTGCTTTGATGCTTTCTAATTTACTCAGTGTAATCAACACTCATTCAGCCTTCAGTTCAGTTCAGTTTAAATGCTAAGTCCTGTCTGACTCTTTGTGATCCCAGGGACTGCAGCACGCCAGGCTTCCCTGCCCTTTACCATCTCTCAGAGCTTGCTCAAACTAATGTCCATTGAGTCAGTGATGCCATCAACCGTCTCATCTTCCTGTTGCCCCCTTCTCCTCCTGCCTTCAGTCTTTTCCAACAATAGGGCTTTTTCCAATGTCCTATATGTAGCTGTAGACTCAGTGTGCCCATGGGAGGAGGTGAGTTCAGGATTTTCCTACATTGTTATCTTGAAACCTTGTATGTCTTTTTTAATATAATAAGTGTACTCCAATTATAACTTTATGGAATATATTCATAGGGAAAGCCCAATAAGTCTGTATAACCAAAATAATATAGCTTATGTTCAGAGAGCGAGATTATGGATCAAAATTTTCTAATTTCCTTTTTTATTAAAGTACGGTAATATTCCTATCCTTCAAATAATGTCTCATGAAGAAGAGAGGGAAAAAAAAAAAGAATTTCATAGGTTACCATGATAAAAGTAAGACACTTGAAATTTCAGTGACTAATTGTTTAGATTTATTTCTGAATAAGTGTGATATGGTGGATAGAATATGCATATTTTTGCCAATTTTGGTTTCCAGATTCATGAAGTAGTCATAGGGATTCCTTATAATAAAGAGAAAATAATTAAATTAAAATGAAGAAAATAAAAATAATACTGTAACTTTCTGTACATTGTATATGTTGAACACGAGAGCTAGGATAGTGGGCTATTTTAAAAAAAGAGATTATTTGGCTAGGAAGCAAAAATACTCAGAGTGAAACTGGCTTTAATTACATTAGCAGAGGAAAAGATAAAAATCACAAAATGTAAGATTGATTTTTATCTTAAGAATAAAAAGAGTCCATCAGGCTTTTTATGAGGGTATGTTTGTAACAACACATATAAAGTCTGCTTATAAAATATCTATAAATGAAAATTATACTATCACAGTATCATAGAAACATAACTTGGCTGATGCTTCAAAGAAAATCCATATCAGAATTGGAACAAGACAATATTCTCAATAAATCACAAAGCCTCCTTATTTCATTCTTATAAAATCAAATGAATGTATAATTAGAAATTATAACTTATACAACCTCAGATAAGTTTCTCAGTACTTCAGAAATATTCTTTGTTATCAATGTCTTATATTGATTGCATTTAGATCATTGCTAGTTTGGGCTATTAAAACAGTATTCCAGTAACCATCATGGTACATGTATCTTTCACAATTAGATCTCTAGTGTATGTATATATCTATATCTATATCTATATTTGAAGTGAAATTGATTTCATAGCAAACTGAGCTCAATGTGACTATCATAAATGAAATCTCTCTGTAATTTAATCTATTTTGTTTGGTTATTAATAAATTGGATTATTAGCATATATAAATATATATATAAACTAAATATAATAGTAAATTTTATATTTACTAATATAATTTAGTAAATTTATATTAATAAATATAAGTAAAATATTTTTATTCATATACATTTGTGTTTTTTAATCTGTTAGCTGTCTGTTCATATCTGCCTATTTTTCTAGTGAATTGCTGTTATTGATTTATAATAATATTTTATATATAAAAGAGTCTTAAACATTTTAACCAGTTTGCCTGCTTCATGCATGGTATTTTTCTCTGAGTTTTCAGCTTGTTTTTTAACTCAGTGTTTATATCACCTTGCTTATAAAAAGTTTAAATGCTGATAAAATAAAATCTAATTTCATAGGCTTCTGGCTTTTATAAAAGACCAGCCTTTAGGTGACCTTGATAACTATATAGCACCCATCTCAAAGATTTTGAGATAAGAATATGGTTAAAAAAATATAGTTGGAAACTAGATTCTCTGGGTTTAAATCCTGGGTCACCCTTATCTAATTATCTCTGTGCTATTAAATAAGTTATTCAACTTTTCTGCCTGTAGTTTTCTCATCTACAAATTGAATAAATATATATGAAGTGCTTAGCATAGAGTCTGATACAGAGTAAGTACTATGTAAATGTTTATTGACAAACATGGAGTTTGTTACTCTAAGGAGATTCCATTGTATGCAGAGAGATTTTCATATTAAATTTTTATTTGTTTTTATTCATTTCATCATTCATTCATAAAGTATGTACCTACTACGTTCCTCTCTGGCACCAAGCCAGATGCTAAAATCTTAGCAAGTATGAATGTTCCCTTTTTCATGGAGCTTACTACTTAATATGTGAGGGGATAAAATTGCAATATGACAATTACAAGGAGAGATAAAAAGCTATCATGGATTTGACCTATTCAGTTTGGGAAGTTACTTCCCTGAGGAAGCGATGCTTGAATTGAAATCTAAATGATAAGCAGAAATTATTCTGGAGAAAATGCAAAGAAAGCCCATTCATATGAATTTATATAGGTGAATTAATGAAGTTATATTCTTAATTGATTTAAAATTATTATAGCAAACAAGCACTATTTCATAAACAACAGTTCTAAATACTGCTTTGCAATTCAAAGATTAAATGATTAAGAACTCTCTCAACTACAGTTACTTGTGTGAATTACATAACACAAACATTTGTAAAGGGTTGATTGCTTTTAGAAATGTTTATCTTGAATTTAATTTTTTTCTTAGTTTACTCTCTTGCAGACATGCCTATGTTTTCGATATTTTTCTAAGATAGAAAAATAGTCTGTACAAGGCTTCAATACACATATAGTTAAACAAATTTAAAAATCCTAAAAAATATTCTCTTTAAATGATTAATAAAATGAGAAGTTACAGAAATAAAGGTGCTGGGGTAGCACCAACATGTAAACGGCTGTATCCATGAGTGATGGAAAATTCAGTAAAAGCTGCATTGTATAGCTTTGGGGCTTTTTTAGTGCTGATTGGAAATCTGCACTGGATAGAAATGCTAATCAATAAAGAAGCAAGACAGGAGAGGAAAGAGGGAACCAACATATGGGATCACAGGCACAGAACGGGGCCCTTATCTATAGGCACTATAATGTGGTAAAAAGTATATGCAGAGCTGTGTCTTTTTGTCTGTCAGTTGCTTGACTTGGACATTATAACAAGTAAATTTAAAAATGATTTTTTAAGTTAACATTTTAGCTTAATAAATAATCTTAAGTAAAAAGTTATAAATGAATGAACGCCTTTGGAAAGCTTTCTCAGTTCCAGGAAAGGCTATGCTTTTCTTGGCTTCTTTAGCAAAAGGTAGTAACTGCTGCATTACCAAAGGGCATTCATCCAGGAAATCTAGATTCCAGAGAACACCATCACCTTAGGAAAATCATTTAATGACTCAGAGTCCAGCAGTATATCTTTTAAAATAATAACATGAGCTAAAGAATGTTAAAATGCTATTTTTGTGGTGAAAAGACATATATTTCTTTTTGATCCTCTTTTACATGAAAATGGAAATAAATGGCAGTGACAAATGGCACTGAAATACTACATGTGTCTAATTTTATAATGGGCTTTATTTGTGAATAGAAGATAGCAGTAGCTTTATCATATTTCCTACTGGCTAATAAATTATCTTGTTCTCCATCTCCTAGTCTAAGTTTACACTCATTTCTTGAGGTAATCATTGTAATATACAATTTTTAAGAAAATCCACCCTAAGCAGCATGGAGTGAAATCTTCTACCATTCTAGGTTCCATTGCAAAGTTCAGAAAGTAAAGAAAGCAGTTAACAGCCCAATAGCCTCCAAATAATACTATACTAGATAGTGACCAATTATATTCACCAAATATCTTAAAAGGATAAGCTAGTTTTAGAAACTTAAACAATTTTATTTTCTCATTTTGATTGTTTTCCCCACGATACTTTATGAACATGCTGAAGGATTTGGTATTCTTTCCCAAAAGATGAAAAAAAAATAAAATAAACCACTTTGTTTGAAGTGCTAATATAAATACAGTTTGAATAAACAACCTCCAAATTGAAAGTCAACCTAATGTATATAAAGAACAGTTTTTTGCCCATGTTTCTTACATAATACAGTAAGGTTTTAGACCTCACTTTATTCTATTAGTGTTAAAGGGCCACTATTCAGAAAAACACTAAAAGTTTTACATTTCAGGTTTTGCAGAAATAAAGTGGTAAATATTCACTTTACAGTGAATGAGTAGATAGGGAAGATATCAAGGGACATCACAGAATATAGTTAGCAATTGCATTTTACAATATGTGAGAAACCACTTCTTAGAATATTTATACTTAAAAGAAAAAACTCCCAAAGAAGAAATAGCAATAGGAAAAAAAAATACCATGTTTAAAATTCTGGTGTAACAGTATTTAAAAAGCTGCGTGCTTTCTCATAACATTTTCTAGATGTCTAAAAGACATATAAATATTGTCTAGATTCAGATGCAATGAGTTACTAAATGTAAAACATAGTAAAAATGAATATAAACCATATACAAGTTGTAAATATTTCCTTAAGATTTTAATAAGCTTGATTTATTGGACTTCCTTAATAAAATGTTAATGAAAAATTAAATTATAAAAAAATTGGCTTATAATTCTCCTGAGACATTTCAACCCTTTTATCATAACACAGAGTAAATGTTCAGTGAGTTAAGTTCAGTCGCTTAGTCATGTTCGACTCTTTGTGATCCCATGGACTGCAGCACACCCGGCCTTGCTGTCCATCATGATGCCATCTAACCATCTCATCCTCTTTTGTCCCCTTCTCCTCCTGCCTTCAGTCTTTGCCAGCATCAGGGTCTTTTCCAATGAGTCAGTTCTTCGCATCAGGTGGCCAAAGTATTGGAGTTGAAGCTTCAGCATCAGTCCTTCCAATGAATATTCAGGACTGATTTCCATTAAGATGGACTGGTTGGATCTCCTTGCAGTCCAAGGGACTCTCAAAAATATTCTCTAACACCACAGTTCAAAAGCATCAATTCTTTGGTGCTCAGCTTTCTTTATAGTCCAACTCTCACATCCATACATGACTACTGGAAAAACCATAGCTTTGAATAGATGGACCTTTGTTGGCAAAGTAATGTCTCTGGCTTTTAATATGCTGTCTAGTTTGGTCATAATTTTTCTTCCAAGGAGCAAGCATCTTTTAATTTCATGACTGCAGTAACAATCTGCAGTGATTTTGGAGCCCAGAAAAATAAAGTCTGACACTGTTTCCACTGTTTCCCCATCTATTTCCCATGAAGTGATGGGACCAGATGCTATGAGCTTAGTTTTCTGAATGCTGAGCTTTCAGCCAACTTTTTCACTCTCCTCTTTCACTTTCATCAAGAGGCTCTTTAGTTCTTCTTTACTTTCTGTCATAAGGGTGGTATCACCTGCATACCTGAGGTTATTGATATTTCTCCTGGTAATCTTGATTCCAGCTTGTGCTTCATCCAGCCTGGCATTTCACATAATGTACTCTGCATATAAGTTACATTAGCAGGGTGACATACACATCCTTGACATACTCCTTTCCCAATTTGGGAGCAAATGTTATCTCCTGTTATCTCTTAAGCATCCTGCCAGTGCCAAATTTGCCAGGCTTTCTATCAATTTTCTGTAACCATGTTTCATGGTAGTTCAAAATTTATCATTCTAATCTCTAATTGGAATAGTCCTGACTACAAAGTTCTAAAAACTTTGCACTCTTTTCATTTATAAAATGTCTCCTGTACTTTTAGATTTTTAATTATAAAAATTCAGATAATATAGATATACCATGTAAAATGTTAAATCTCTTAATTATTTCCATTTCATCCCATGACAGCTATACTTGCTGCTGCCGCTGCTAAGTTGCCTCACTCATGTCCAATTCTGTGCAACCCCATAGACGGCAGCCCAACAGGCTCCCAGCTATACTTAGGTTTATATAAATCCTTCCAGTTATTTATATATATAATGTTCTCTTAAAAATAAAACACACCAAAAAATTGTATACTACATATTATTTATGACAAAGTTTGTTTTCACTTGTTAATAATATATAGGAGACATCAGTATCAATAGATCAATCTCACACTAAAAATGTGTGAGCCCACACAAATGGCCACGTTTGTACATGTTCAGGTTCTCAGGTGAAATAGTTTTAAAGAATCTGCCTGCCAATGCTCAAAGATGCCAGAGTCAGGTTCAATCCCTGGGTCGGGAAGATCTACTAGAGAAGGAAATGGCAACCTACTGCAGTATCCTTGCCTGTAAAATCTCATGGACAGAGGAGCCTGGTGGCTGTGGTCCATGGGTTTACAAAGAGTCAGATGTGATTGTGCTCAGTTGTGTCTGACTAATGAGCCCGTGGATTGCAGCCACCAGGTTCCTCTATCCATGGAATTTTTCCAGGCAAGGATACTGGAGTAGATTGCCATTTCCTTCTCCAAGAGACCTTCCTGACCAATGGATGAAACCCATGTCTTTTGCATCCCCTGCATTGGCAGGCAGATTCTTTACTACTATGACACCAAAGAACCCATAATATAGCTGAATCATAATCATTTATATCCTTTTCTATAGAAATTTATTTCTATTAACTGTTGTTATTGTCATCTACTTGCTGTTATCGCTATTGTTATTATAAACAGTAAAATTAATATCTTCATACCCTTGTCTATATGTGAAAAATTTTTTGTAACATAGATTCTAAAGACTGGAAATGCTGTATCAGTGCATTCTTAAGTTTAGTAGAGTCTGTCAAACTCCCCTTAAAGAACATTTTTACCCAATCACACAACGTAAATAATCCTACCAAAAGTGAGTATCTTCTAGTCTATGTTACATGAGAGTCTTTATATTTTTTTTGCCACTGATGATGAAAACAGATATCTCATTGCTTTATTTTTGAAAGATATTTGCATCTATATCTGTATTTTCAACTCCAGTAGCATTGAGAAATTTTTTATTTATATATTTATATGTAATTGTTATTCTTCATGTTCTCTTCTTATCCTTTTGTGTATTTTTCTACGGGCCTATTTATCACTGTAACCTGAAACACAGCAATAATAATTGGGCCTGTAAACTCAAGTAGGTTGGCTGAACATTCTTTTATGCCATTCTATCCTCTCACTACTTGGCCACATTGGGGAAGTCCTTAGTCAAGCCATGTAACTGAAGTCCCAGTGTTTTGGATGAACTGATAGGGAATCATAAGAACGAGGAAGATGGAGCAGAAGGAAATGCTGAGGAAAATAACCCTGTAGAGCTGATTGTGAAGTTCTGGTCTAAATTCCAAATAAGGCTCATGTAGATCTTTTCTTTGACTGTGTGAATCATGACAAATTGTGGAAAATTTTTAAAGAGATGGGAATACTAGACCACCGGACCTGCCTCTTGAAAAGTCTGTATGCAGGTGAGGAAGCAACAGTTAGAACCGGACATAGAAAAACAGACTGGTTCCAAATCGGGAAAGGAGGAGGGCAGGCTATATATTGTCACCCTGCTTACTTAAGTTATACGCAGAGTACATCATGAGAAATGCTTGGCTGGATGAAGCACAAGCTGGAATCAAGAGTCCCAGGAGAAATATCAACAACCTCAGATATGCAGATGACACCACCCTTACGGCAGAAAGCGAAGAGGAACTAAAGAGCCTCTTGACGGAAGTGCAAGAGGAGAGTGAAAAAGTTGGATTAAAACTCAACATTCAGAAAACTAAGATCATGAACCTGGTCCCATCACTTCATGGGAAATAGATGGGAAACAGTGGAAACAGTGGCTGGCTTTAGAGGAGAAGGGGACGACAGAGGATGAGATGGTTGGATGGCATCATCTACTCAATGGCATGAATTTGAGTAAGCTCCAGGAGTTGGTGATGGACAGGGAGGCCTGGAAAGCTGCAGTCCATGGGGTCACAAAGAGTCGGACACAACTGAGTAACTGAATTGAACTGAGATCTCCTCTTAATCCGTATAACTGAACTAACAGGCCATATCTCAGATCTGAGACTAACCAATAGGCCAAAAGGTCCACAAACACTGAACACATCTGAATAGCATAGCAAAAGTTTTAAAAATTGAACTGATTTTGGAATCACAGCCAATAAAAGACAAGAGGAAATTTGTGGCCTGAAACTAATTGATCAATTGCTTACTAAAAGCAAAAAAAAAAAAACACAAAAAACAAAAAAACAAAAATAACTCCTCCACAGGAGTTACACAAAGTCACTTAATGTAATATTCAATACCTGTAGGATGTGATGGTCAGAATAATAGTCTCAAAAGATGTCCACATTTTAATTCTCAGAACCTGTAGATGTGTTACCTTACATGAGAAAAGAGCTTTGGAAATATGACTAAGTTATAGACCTGAAGACAGGGAAATTATCCTGGTTTATCTGATGAGCCCACAGTAATTACAAAAAAGGAAGAGAGTGACAGAAGAGGATATCAGAGTTATGCAGTGAAGGAAAAACTAAGCCCATTATTTCTGGCTTTGATGGTAGAGAGAGAGAGAAGGAGAAAATGAATGCAGATGAGTTCTAGAAAGCAGAAAAAGTAAGAAAATATTCTCCCCTAGAACCTCCAGCAGGAAATGCAGTCCTGCTGACACCTTAGCCTAGTGGTATTGGTATCAGAGACCACAGAACTATAGGCAATAAATGTGTATGGTTTAAACCACTGAGTCTGTGATAATTTATTACTACAGTTTTATTACTACAGTAATAAAACCAAAAGCTGTTTCTTTTAAATATCAAGAAAACTGACAAAATTCTAAAAAGACTGTCAAAAAGAGACACATTGTTACATAAATTATAATATCAGGAAAGAAATGGACGATCATCACCACAGAACCACAAGTGTTAAAAGGACAACGAGGGAAAAAAATTATAGCAACTCTACGAACATAAATTTTGTATCTAAAATGAAATGGACTTAACGAACATAAACTTTGTATCTAAAATGAAATGGACTTATCTCTTTATAGACACAAGTTATCAAAACTCAATGAAGAGTAAGTATGTATGCTACACAGTTTTATAACTATTAAGAAACTTGAATCCATAGTTCAAATTTTTCCTTTTGTGATTTTTTCATAATTTTTGTGATTAAGCATTAATCATAAAATTAGTGATTTTTAATAAATTAAAAATTATTTAATTCTTAAATAATCTGAAAAAATGCTGTGTTCAGAGGTTGGAAGACTTGACACTGTAAAAATGTCAGTTGTTTCCAAATTGACGTATTTATTGCAATTCCAACCAAATTTCAAGTAGAGTATTTTAGATATAGACAGTCTGATTTTTTTTAAATATATGAAAATTCAAGAGAACTATAATATGTAAAATGATTTTAAAAAAGGAATGAAGTTGGAGAAACCATCTACCAAAATTTAAGATATTGGTTTTTGGTGGTTTAGTCACTAAATTGGGTACGACCCTTTCAATTCCATGGACTATAGCCCACCAGGCTCCTCTGTCCATGGGATTTTCCCACGCAAGAATACTGGAGTGGATTTCCATTTCCTTCTCTAGAGGATCTTCCCAATCCATATATTATACCTGGGTCTCCTGCATTACAGGTGGGTTCTTTATCATCTCAGGGAAGTCCATACTGTAAAGCTATAGTAATCAAGAAAAGGTGGTATTGGTGAAGGGATAGATACAAGATTAATGAAATGGAACAGAGTATCTAGAAATATATGGCTAAGTGATATTTCACAAAATGCAAAAGAGTCCAATGGAGAAAAAAAATGCAACAAGTAATATTAGAAAATTTGGATATCCCTATGCAATAAAAAGAATCTACCCTAAACTTCTTATGTTATCCAAAATTTAACTCAAAATGGCTCATGATATAAATATGAAATGTAAACTGATAAAATATTTATAAAAATATGAGAAAACTTTTATGACTTGTGACAAAGAATTCTTAGACATGATACCAAAAGTACATTCCAAAAAGCAAATAATGATTAATTAGAGTTCAACAAAATTTAAAATTTTTGTTCTTCAAAAACTGGAGAAACAAAAAGATAAACTTCAGAATTAGAGAAACTATTTGCAAATTGCATATCTAATTATGGACTTATATCCAGACGATTTAAGGAATTCTCCAAATGCAATTATAAGAAAAAGAAACAATCCAATTTAAGTAATCCTGACATTACCAAGTTCTGGTGAGAATGTAGAAAAACCGGAACTCTCATACACTGTGATATGGGAATTTCCTTCTTCACCATATGCCTCAGCAATACTCTTCCTGGGAATTCACTTTAAATAAAAATTTATGTTCTCACAAAAATCTGTACATGAATATGTGAGTGAGTGAGTGAGTGAAGTCGCTCAGTTGTGTCCAACTCTTTGCAACCCCATGGACTGTAGCCCACCAGGCTCCTCCATCCATGGGATTCTCCAGACAAGAACACTGGAGTGGGTTGCCATTTCCTTCTCCAGGGAATCTTCCCAACCCAGGGATTGAACCCGGGTCTCCTGCGTTGTAGGCAGACGCTTTACTGTCTGAGCCACCAAGCTCTATTCATTTTTTAAATGTAATTAATTCAAAGTCCAGGCAACCAAAAGACTGCCTTTGAATAAACAATAATTTCTTGTTGGACCCAGACAATTAATTAGCTACATAGAAAATAAAGGGCTTCATGGGTGGCTCAAATGGTAATGAATCTGCCTGCAGTCAGGAGACCGGAGTTCCATCCCTGGGTTGGGAAGATGCCCTAGAGAAGGGAATGGCTACTCACTCCAGTATTCTTGCCTAGAGAATTCCATGGAGAGAGAAACCTAGTGGCCTACAGTCCATGAGGTCACAAAGAGTCAGACATGACTGAGTAACTAACACTTTAACTTTAGAAAGCAAAAAAAATTAAAATAAAAATAGTAAAAGTGCCAGCTTCCCATGTCCTGGATCCCCAAGTATGATACTGAAACAAAAAGGGTCAAATAACATGATGATATGACGTGAGTGGCAGGGTAACCTTTTACTTACTGAAAAGCAAATTTTTATTTGAAGGTAAGCTGTTTTATAGTCTGTTGTTATTCCCTAATGGCTGCAAGACAAAACTTCTCATCTCATCAAACACTGGAGGTGATAAGAAACTGCCTCATGACAGTCCCCTGGGAAGATAGGTAAGCAGGCGGGAAATGGTCTTGTTCACAAGTCCCCCATTCTGTCATGTTCCAGAAATATCCCAGGAAATTCTGCCAAGACTTAGATCTGCTGCAGTTACGCCTTTCCCACATGGCCTATGGGGAGACATGCAAGGCAGATGCTTACTCTATGCCTCAGAAATCCCACTCCTGGGTATTTACTGTAGAAAGTGAATACTTATGCTTACACAAAAACCTGTACATGAATATTTATAGCAATCCTACTCATAAGCATACAAACTGGAAATATTCTAAGTGTCTTTCAACAGATGGATGAACAAATATGATGCATCCATTCAATGGCATACTATTTAGCTATAAAAAAAATGAATGACTGATAAGCTCAACAACTTGGATGAAAGCACTGTGTTAAGGAGTCTAGATTTGTGTTTTGTGTTCAATATGGTATATGACACTTTAAAAATTTTATCCTTATAATTTCATCAAAACATTTATTTTTTCTTTCACATGTACTATGAACTGAATTGTGTCCCCTCAAAATTCATATGTTGAGGCCCTAAATGCCAACATGATTATATTTGGAAATAGGACCTTAAAGGAGATGATTAACGTTAACCAAAATCATATGGGCAGGGACCTAATTCAACAGGATTCGTGTTCTTATAAGAAGATGAAGAGACACCAAAGCTCGCTCTCTCTGCTCTCACATAGAGGAAAGATCACGTGAGAACATAGTGGAAAGACAGTCATTTACAAGCCAGGAAAAGAGATCTCATGAGAAACCAACTCTGTCAGTATCTTGATTGTGGACTTCTAGGCTCCAGAACTGTGAGGAAATAAGTGTCTCTTGGTATTTTGCTATGGTTGTCCTAGCAGGTTATAGTATGGGCTTTACCTTTCTGTTATGAAGCAAATAATGAACTTAACATTTGTTTCTGCCAACAACCAAACAGCAGAACAAAATATATTAAATATTTTCCCACATGATCCAGAATGCTATTTTTCTTAAATTCCTATTTCATATGAATCTTCATGTGATGCTCATTTCTCTATTATCTTCCATAAATCTATATGCATAATCCTGTGCCAATACTATACTGTTTTAATTATAGTAGCTTTCATGCTTATTTTAACATCTGGTACAATTAAAGCCTTTACTTATATTATTTTGTCAGTTTCCTTAAATAATTTAATATAATGTTGCCCTCAATTCCAACTGTCTAGACAAATGCTATTCAAAATGCCATTTCACAAGGAGATAAGAATCTTGCACCAGAATGTAAATTAAATATATAATACTTGGTGTAATGTTTATCTGACAGTTTTCATAGTAAGGCCTTTTCCATAAACAAACTAGTGCAGTGATTTACATTCTGACACATTTTAATAAAGAACTGGGAGAAAAAAAAAAGGAAATAAAACATCTATTCATATAAATTGCTGATTAGTGGGCCACACAACGCTGACACTGGCTTAGACTTTTCTGACTATGAATAAGCTAAAGCCTGGGAACCGTGTTTGACCAAGAGGTTTTTAATCAGCTTGCCATATGGCACAAGTGTCTTATTCTCGCATTTTCACCAGTGTTTCTGTTGACTTTCCCAGTCCGGGGTTCAGAAAAAGAAATCTAGGACCTTTTCAAGGGTTTAGGTAGCATATAACCCCAGAGAGAAATGAAGCATTTCTCACTATATCATTTCTCACTAAATGTTTGAACTTTTGTCTTCTTGACAAGTGGTGGGTAAATTGCTCTGACATCAAATTCTGTATTCTTTCCTGCTCTATTACTTATGATATACATTATGGCTCCTTGGAACTCACAAATCTCTTTTTTTTTTCTCAAGAAAGCTCATTTCTTATAATAAAGCCTTGGTGTCTAGACTACTGTTTTGGTTTGTTGTCTTAAAACATTTTTCTGTGTGTGTTTTAAACTCATTAAGTTATCCTCAGCCATTCAGGAAAAAAAAAAAAAAGTGTTAAATGTTAAAGCCTGGGAGAGTTGAGGTCACAGTTGAAGTGATAAAAAGGGAAAAATCCTAGCATGGAGAAACAGTTACAACCTGGCAAAAGTTGACCAGGAAAGGGAGCTGGAGTTGAAGTAGAGAGTGAGAGAATACAAAGCATAATAAATCAGACATGCTTGTGGGACATGCATGTTTCCCAAATATCTTGTACACTCAAGGAAGACAAATCATGGGCTGATAGAACATACTAGATAAGCCTTAGAGAAAAGGATGAGCCCCATGGTTCAAGAAGTTATAGATATTCAGATTTCATAAATATATAAAGGAATCTTATATACAGCATGTATTTGAACAACTTTCCATTTATTATGGCTATTATATACTGCATAATCAAAAGAAATTTTAAAAAGAAGAGGGGATATGTTACTGAGTAATTAGGTCATACATTTTCTAGAAAAAAAATGATTTTGTGTGAAAATGGTTTTCTGTGAAGCTCATGAATAGAGGAATAAAATAGTGCAGGGTGTGACCCTTACTTTGGGTGTTCTACTTATAGACCCTCTAGCAGACAGGCTTGAGGTCTTGGTATTTAGTTTATACAGCTTCTGTTTCCATTTGGGTCTTATCTCTCAAGCTTCTCTGGTGGCTCAGAGAGTAAAGAATCTGCGGGTTTAATATTTCTTACAAGTAATATTTCTAATATTTCAAAGATACTATAATCATTTCCTCATCTCAAAGAGTGTTCTTTTTTCATTCTATTGCAGAGGTTTTATATGTCTCCAGTTATTATTTGCAGGAAAAAAATTGGTTTAAATTAACCACTCTACTCCTCAAAAAAATGTACATTGATAAGAGAAGGAATGAAGTAAACTGGTTTCACATGCTGCTTATTGATAAAACAGTCTCCAAATAAAGTTGGCGGTATGATTTGATAGCACATATAACAATTTTCTAAAAGGGTCAATTTGCTTTTTATTGATACAGAGTGATTTGAAATCTGAACTTTATATTTGAATAAAACTTTATACATGAACTTCATATATTACCTTCTTTTTTTATTTTTGGTATATAAAACTGTCTGCTATTTTCTCTCCCATTTATAATATCAATATAATTATAGTCTTATTAGAGTTTATATACATGTCTTTTCCTATCATTTTTATTACTACCATCCTTTCTTCCCTTTTTTATGTTTTCACAGGCCCATAATTCAATACCAGGTCAACATTTAGCTGACAAGGATACTAAAAATAATGAGTGCCGAGATTTACAGAAGGCTAATAACAAGGCCAGTCCTTATTAACATAACGTCACCTTATAATCTTATGTAAATGATTTCATTTCATTCTCACAACAAGTGTATAATACATACATAATATCCCTCATTTATGAGTAAACTGAAGCTGAATGGTTGAGTAATTTCACTCAGGTCTTAAGTAGTTTGAAGTGGAAGAATCAGGATATAAACAAGATGTGTCTGAGGATAGTGTTAGCATCATTAGAAATGAAAATTATCCTTTGTACTTAAAACAGTATTTATCTCCTACAATTATTTTTTATTTTCCAAAATTTTCTTTAAGGATGATTTTCTGAAGTTAAAGTTCAAAATAAAATAATGCATTTGCATTCTTGGAGGACGAATTAAAACAAAGCAGCCTCTTTCATTAAATTGCTATTTCCTATCATTAATTTATTACTTCTCATTGCAGTTCTCCTAGCTTCTGTTTTCACATGTCTTCTCTTCTGTATTTCTGTTGCTTCTAAATGATCTAGGTGAAATTCTTCTTTCAACTTGAGAGCTTTTCAAAAATAATAATAGGACTTAAGGCTAAGGTGTAAGGTAGAGGAACATGCAGAAAAATTTACTCCCCAAACTCCATAAAAAATACCAGGAAAGCAGTAGCAATATATGAAAAGTCATTCCCAAGACTAAAATAAGCTATGAAAGGTATGAGAATCATCTATACTCTATAATCTGAAAAGAAATTAAATAATCCCCTACACTGACAAGAAGAAGTTCAGGAAAATAAGCTATCACCTCTCTTTCTTCAATGTGAAAAAAATAATAATAATAGGTTCGATTCAGGCTATGGAAGAGCTTAAAGTTAGAACTGAGAGAGGTGTTTTGGAGAAGCAAAGAAACTGTGATTTGAATAGAGCTGCTACTTCCCTATTCTTTTGTAAATCATCATAAGGATGGAACATGTTTTCATAGAGAGTAGGTAAGGAGAATAGATATTTAACTGGGAGTAATAGGATCTTTCAAGTTCCATATGTAATGACATACTTAGCATTTTATGAAAATGATTAAGTATTTTATATTAAATATTCTATTAATCTCTCTATTTTGGAGTCTCACAAAAATTACAAGAAAGGGAAAGCATGCTATTGGGCAAAATTTCATGAAATAAAAACGCTGGAGAATTTTGACGTTTGTTTCAGGCTTCCAGTGAATATGCATTATTTCTAAATAGAAAAATAAATCAGCTAAAATATTTCCAAGAAATTTATATTAGGTCCAAATTTCCCCTCTTTAAAGAATCTAAATTCCATCTCTTATTCAGCAGGGCTTAGTTCTATTCGACCAATTTATTCTTTTCCCACAGTGTTCTCACTTACACTTGCTTTTCTATGAGCCATTATTCCTGTGATATGACTGCTATTTCCTCCACGGGGAACATGTATATCACAAGAAGATGGAAAATCAAAAACTTTCTCTTAAACTTATGAAAATAAGATTACTAAGCCAGATTTAACAATAAACAAGAAATTCCTCTTTTATAAGTTAGTTGGAATAGACAGTTTTTTCTGAAGGTAGCCAGCTGTATTAAAACAAAACAAAACAGTCTCAACTGAAATATGCTTTTAAACTAAGAGTCCCTACTCAACTAGATTCCAAATATGGGCTTGAAAAAGGAGAAATGCTGATTTACTTCCTTGTCTATACAGTAACTGGTATTAAGAATGAACGAAATAGGATGCAGACAGGATAAATGGTAGCAGAATTTCAGAAGTGGGAAAGATTGCATAATGATTCTAATAGATTTCAGAGCTACAGCTATGCTGCAAATGAACTGCCTGTCAGGAGTTACCAAAATGTACCAAGGAATGAACTATAAACATTAGCCACATGCAGAACATATTCAATAAGATAATTCATTTTAAGGTTTAGGGCATAAGGACTGATCACCAAATCAGTAAACTGATAAGGAACACTATGTGTGTTCCTAGGAGAAAACATCTTTTGTGACTTGTACTTGGTGGTAAAGTTTCCAAATATTTAAATAAGGTAAGTAACTTTCCAGAGTTTGAATCACCTTCACTGTGACAAAATAGATCTGATATTACCCAACATCCTGGCTCATGTCAAATAAACATCCTATATCAAGTTAGAAAGTACCATAGTAACTTTGCAGTGAGAATCTAGTTAAGACCTGCACTAAAGTAGCTTCTTTAATATTACTGTATATGAGGGCATATTGTTTATTTCCTTGTCTCTGAGACATCACAGCGAATAGCTTTCACAAAGTCAAATCTAACAAGACTACTGGTTGAGAATCAGGCTCAGAAAGCATGTCCTGTCTGTTCTGAATTTGCCTGATTCATAACCCTGCTCATCTGAGGTCTGCTTATTCACTCAGAAAATGCTAAAAAGACACTAAGAACACCACTGAGCATCAAAATGGTTCATAAATAGAAGTTCTCTCCCAACTATCATTATTTAATAGGAATTATCATACAGTTGTAGATTTGGTACTAACATGAACAATAGATATCATTGTTCAACACATTGATGTCATAGACATGACCAATATTTATTAGATAAAAATGGTACAACCAAATCACATATCTACATACCCTTTGTTTATATTTTGTGTGTCAATTTGGCAAAGCCACAGTACCCAGATTTTTAATCAACACATCTAGCTGTTGCAGTGAAGGTATATTTTAGATGAGATTAACATTTAAATCAATAGATTTTGAGTAGAGTAGGTTCCTTCCAGAATATGGGTAGGCCTAACCAAACCAATTGAAAGTCCTGATTAAGAAAGAATTTGTCCAGCAGACAGCCTTCAGACACAAACAAGTTACATAAGCAATTCTTCCCTGGTTCTCCAGCCTGCCAGTCTACTCCTGCAGGTTTTAGATTTGCCAGCCTCCTAAACTGCATGAGCCAATTCCTTAAAATCTCTCTGTCTCTGTCTTTGTCTGTTTCTCTCTATTTTTTATGCTGTTTCTTTGGAGAACACTAGCTAATACAATTTTCATCCTGCAAAGGTATCTCATCACTCTAAAAACTGTCTAAAATTCTTTATACGACCTATGAACTCCCCATGATCTGACTGCTGGATATAATCACTTTGACCTCGTTCACTTTCTTTCAATCATTCACTGAGTCCAGCTACACCAAACTTCTAAGTCAGTTTCCATTATGACTTTGCATTTAGTTCTTTCATATGGAATTTTATTTCCTACAAGAGCCCAGGCCTTTATTTCACCCAAGTCTCTGTTAAAATATCACCCAAAAAGCCTCACAACTCAAAGTAGTGTTCATGAGCTAGCAGCATTGATAACACCCAGGAGCTTATAAGAAATAAAAAATCACAAACCACATTTAATTAATATCTCCAGGTGACCCCTATGCACGTTAATGTTTGACAAACATGGATGCACTTCTGTGTGTCTTCTCATCCTTCTTTGGCTCTTGGCCCTGCTTCTTCTCTTATAGTACTCATCACTAACTGACATGATAATATGTGTTCATATAGTTGTTCACTGATTGTTTCTCCCACTACATTGTAAACCCCAAAAGGGCAGAGACCCTAATCTAAAGACTAGGACCTTCCCTGGCACACAATGATTCTTCTCATCTTGACTCAGCCATTTGGATGTGCATCCAAGTACTTCCTCATTAGAATAATTATAGTACTACATAGTAGGTTCTCAGTGAGGCATTAATGAGTGAATGAATGCTGATTGCAGCAGACACCTCTTAAATAACCACTCAGCACTGTCTGCTCAGTTTTCTCTAAGCAAACACTGATTCTTGTGTAGGTAACCAATCTCCTCCAGTCACATATTCTAACTATATCCCTTTTCCAGTCTCAGAGAGTAGGATCTAATTGTACAAAACAAAACTAGTGATCCTATTCTCCTTGCCAGTGGTTGGTTTAATAATGGGCATGTGCTTCAGTTCTAAACAAGGAGACATGAGGCCACATCCAGGCTCTTAGAAAGTGACGCAAATTATATAACTCTTTTTACACCTCTGGAAAATTTTGGTATACATATGATATTCAGACATGCTATAGCCATCTTGCTAATATCTAAAAGATGAAGCCAACCTACATGGAAGGGTTTAGAGCAGACAACAGCGAAGAAGCGAAGTCAGAGCTTAGATTGTCCTATCTGTGAAATTTTTGTCCTTGTTGAAGATGAATGAGATCAGATTTGAATTACTTGAAACTGGAAACACTTTTTTAGGTTAGTGATCTGCGTATTAGCTTATATATCTTCATATTGGTAAAAAAAAAAAAAACACACAAGTGATATCAGTATTTATTCATGCAGTCTCTTTTTCTTCCCCAACCAAAATATCCAAAAGTACTGAGAGAGTCTTCTGAAGTATAATGCTAAGCAGCTAAGCCCTGAACTTATAAAACTTTCTTGTTACTAGTCATTAATAAATAAGTATTTACTAATGACATAGCTATTGTACTGTAGCTGAGAGAATATCAACAAAGGTTCATCTAGTCAAGGCTATGGTTTTTCCAGTGGTCATGTATGGATGTGAGAGTTGGACTGTGAAGAAGGCTGAGCACCGAAGAATTGATGCTTTTGAACTGTGGTGTTGGAGAAGACTCTTGAGAGTCCCTTGGACTGCAAGGAGATCCAACCAGTCCATTCTAAAGGATATCAGTCTGGGGTATTCATTCGAGGGACTGATGTTGAAGCTGAAACTCCAATACTTTGGCCACCTGATGCAGAAAGCTGACTCATTTGAAAAGACCCTGATGCTGGGAAAGATTGAGGGCAGGAGAAGGAGACAATGGAGGATGAGATGGTTGAATGGGATCACCAACACAATGGACATAGGTTTGAATAGACTCCGGGAGTTGGTGATGGACAGGGAGGCCTGGTGTGCTACAGTTCATGGGGTCGCAAAGAATCAGACACGACTGAGCAACTGAACTGAACTGAACTGAGAGAATATCAATTTTATTTTTAAATGCAAGTCAAGAAATTCTTACTTGTTTTAAGCCATTTGAAGAAACATTTCTAGAGAAGTTACATAAATTCTTTAAACAGTGATATTAATATAATTAGTACAGACACTGAAATATTCAAGACCTACAGTGTCAGACAGACAAAAAGAAATAAGAATTAATTTAGTGCATTTCAAAAAGTGTTTAGAGAGATTATACCAAATGATTGTCCATCTGACTAAATTGTTGAAGGATTCTGTGTAGAAATAGTATACACAAGATGACATATTTTAAAGACAGATTATTCTCTAAAGTAAATATTATTGTTACAGATTTTTTCATCAAAGTTCTGTTTGATTCAACTAGAAATTTAAAAGGTGAATCAACAAAAACCTAGATCCAATACACAAATGATGGTTGTGTCCATTCACTCATTCAACAAATATTTATTAAATACTAGTTTGTGTCCAGTACTGAACAGACACAAGTAATGCAACAGTGAAACAGACTTTAACTTTATGGCATTCAGAGATTATAGGGGAAAAAATAGTAATAGTGCAAATATATGTTAAATACTGGTAGCATTAGTGGTGCCAATGCAGGAGATGTAAGAGATGGGTTCGATCTCTGGGTCAGGAAGATTCCTGGAGGAGGCCACAGCAACCCACTCCAGTATCCTTGCCTGGAGAATCCAATAGACAGAAGAGCCTGGTGGGCTATGGTACATAGGGTCACAAAAAGTCAGACATGACCATTCAAGCATGTTAAGTTCTAAAGTAACTGAAAATTTTGCAAGTATGTATCAAAGAAATTTTAATTAGTGTGGACTATTTAGGAAGCCTTAGACCTAAAAGAAGAGCAGAACTTAGAAGGAAGCGGGGAGGGGATATTTGAATTAATAAGTACAGAAATAGCTAAGTTCTTAAGATAGGAGAATTCATAGTCTTGAGAAAGTAAATTTTTTTAAGTTGGAACTCAGTGGACGAAGATGAGAATGGCATAAGAAATATATGAAAATGTAGTAGGTTATTAGCTCATGAGATTCCTTGTAAATTTGTTATTTACAATTTGTAAAATTGTCTTTATCCCAAGAAGAATGGTAAATTATTAACCAATATGAAACAGTAGATTTGTAAGAGTAGGACAGAGGTTTGTATATGAGAAATTAAAAACTTTGGAAATAACATTCTGTCCTATGGACATGGAAACAGAAATGGTCAACATGAACGTAGGTATACCAGCTGGGGACTCTCACTAGATGTAAAGTGAGGGATAATGAAAGCTTTAACTCAGATAATAAAGAAAATTAAGAAAAGTGAACATGAATATATAAGAAATAGAATCAATAAAATCCATTAATGAATTTGAAAGCAGAGTAGCAATAAAGAGAGTGCAGGTGGTGGGCAGTGTGGGGATTTGGAATGAAAGGCCTTGAATTTAATTTTGGGCATGCTAAGTTGGAAGCACCTTTGAAATATTGAAGTAGAAATACAAAGGCATTGAATGCTTAAGTCTGAAGTACACAGAAGAGGGCTATAGAGATAAAAAATTTTGAATAACCTGCATCTAACTAGTGATCAAAATAAGAATATTTTATCTTAAAAAGAACAAATAAGATTACCTTACTAATCTAAGGGATAAAGGAGAGGATTTGGAGTGAAAAGAACATTATGGCATGGAGGAAACCTAAAGGTCTGAGAGGAAAAAAAATGCATTTACAAAGGTGTCATGGAAAGGAAGGCCCAAACAGAAGGAAAGCCAAGAGAATGGGAGCTATGGAAGCCAACAAAAGAAACTGTGTCAGGAAGAAAGTGGTCTACACTGTAAAATGTCTGGAAATTAAACCAGCTGAAAGTTGAAATATGTACATTGTCTCTACTATTTAAATAATTGTTGACTCTAAGAAAAGTCGCTTATATTAATGAAGACAGAAGCCAGACTGAATTGAAGAAATGAACACGAAGAAGAGAAATGAAGATAATCTCTTTTGAGACATTTGACTACAAAAGGAAGAAAGAGAGGTTGCCCATACCTGAAGGAATTTTTGTTCAAACGTGTGTGATTTGTGCATGTCTAAAATGTGTCTGTGTGTGTGTGGTGGGGATCTATTTAAGAAGTATAACACATTAAAATATACAGTGTAAATATAAAACCATGCTGCTGCTAAGTTGCTTCAGCTGTGTCCAATAGACGGCAGCCCACCAGGCTCCCCTGTCCCTGGGATTCTCTAGGCAAGAATACTGGAGTGGGCTGCCATTTCCTTCTCCAGTGCATGCATGTGAGCTAAGTTGCTTCAGCTGTGCCTGTTCTGTCCACGGATTTCTCTAGGCAAGGATACTGGAGTGGGTTGCCATTTCCTTCTCCCATATAAAAATATAAATAAGCATACATAAAATATATAATATAAATTTATATAAGTATGAATATAATGAATTAAGTAAGATTCCTGATAATACAAGAAAGAAAAGGTCCAGAATTACTTGGAGGTGTTGTCTATGGGTAATAGAAACAAGAGTACTAGAACAGGAAAAATCCAGAATATGTTAGAAGTGCTAGGCCTGTAGGTTTGATAAAGCATATTGACATTTGTTTCTGCTGTTTTGAATCTGTATAGTAAGAGGCAGGTCATCTATCAAACACTAAAGTGGAATGCATTTACAGCAAATTTTAAGAGACTATGGAAGGTTTGAAATTGAAGTTTCAAGGAGTGGGGAATCAGTATAGACAGGAAAAAAATCTGTGAATTTATAGACAATCCTGGATTCTAGACATCAAAAGAGTGGGTTCAGTTCAGTTCAGTTCAGTAGCTCAGTCATGTCTGACTCTTTGAGACCCCATGAATTGCAGCATGCCAGGCCTCCCTGTCCATCACCAACTCCCGGAGTTCACTCAAACTCACGTCCATCGAGTCAGTGATGCCATAGAGACATCTCTTCCTCTGTCGTCCCCTTCTTCTCCTGCCCCCAATCCATCCCAGCATCAAAGTATTTTCCAATGAGTCAACTCTTCGCATGAGGTGGACAAAGTACTGGAGTTTCAGCTTTAGCATCATTCCTTCCAAAGAACACCCAGGGCTGATCTCCTTCAGAATGGACTGGTTGGATCTCCTTGTAGTCCAAGGGACTCTTAAGAGTCTTCTCCAACACCACAGTTCAAAAGCATCACTTCTTCGGCACTCAGCTTTCTTCACAGTCCAACTCTCACATCCATACATGACTATTGGAAAAACCATAGTCTTGACTAGATGTACCTTTGTTGGCAAAGTAATGTCTCTCTGCTTTTGAATATGCTATCTAGGTTGTTCATAACTTTCCTTCCAAGGAGTAACTGTCTTTCAATTTCATGGCTGCAATCACCAACTGCAGTGAATTTGGAGCCCCCAAAAATAAAGTCTGACACTGTTTCCACTGTTTCCCCATCTATTTCCCATGAAGTGATGGGACCAGATGCCAGATCTTCGTTTTCTGAATGTTGAGCTTTAAGCCAGCTTTTTTACTCTCCTCTTTCACTTTGCTCAAGAGGCTTTTTAGCTCCTCTTCACTTTCTGCCATAAGGGTGGTGTCATCTGCATATCTGAGGTTATTGATATTTCTCCCGGCAATCTCGATTCCTGCTTGTGCTTCTTCCAGCCCAGCATTTCTCATGATGTACTCTGCATATAAGTTAAACAAGCAGGGTGACAATATACAGCCTTGACGTACTCTTTTTCCTATTTGGAACCAGTCTGTTGTTCCATGTCCAGTTCTAACTGTTGCTTCCTGACCTGCATTCAGGTTTCTCAAGTGGCAGGTCAGGTGGTCTGGTATTCCCTTCTCTTTCGGAATTTTCCACAGTTTATTGTAATCCACACAGTCATTTTTCTGGAACTCTCTTGCTTTTTCGATGATCCAACAGTGGGTAGTCGGACTCATATAAGGCTGAACATTTGAATACACTATACCAGAGACAGTTTTAAGCATGGTTTGTAGTGAAAACCTGAGGCATTAATTATATTACTCAAGGAAAATAGATACTACAGTAGAGAGAAAGGATAAAATATTTGAAGAAAGCAAACAAATAAACAAAAATGACACTGTTAGGAAAGCAATGGAGTTGGACAAGCCAGCAAAGGAGACTGAGAAGTAAACGGAAATGGGAAGATAGCCAAGGGAGTCTAGAATCATGCAGAATGGAGTAAAGGAAGACAGTCAGCAAAGGTGATTACTTAGCAGTGTTAATGAAGAAGGGATATGGATTAAATTTAGAAATGGCATTGGGTCTTTAGTAATTAGAATACCATTAATTTTCTTCAAAAGAATAGACTGCATAAGGTAGATGAAAATATTTGAGAAACTAAAGACTGAGAAAGGTAATTTCTGGAAGTCTGACCCTGAAAGAAAGGAGTAAGAGATACCTGGCATCATCTTAACTTTTGTCTACTTAGAATGGATTATTTTTCATTTTACATATCAGTCCTTAAGGATGCAAAAACAGGGAAAGGGGGAAAATTATTTTTGTTTGTTTATACCAAACAATTAATTTTATATAAACAAATGTTAATAATGGTAACTTCTGGAGAGGGGTATGCAATTGAAAATATGAAAGAGCTTCCATTATTTATGTCTATGACTCTCTATTTAAAAAATATATTTCAATGAGAAAGCAGCCTTTTTGTCATTATGAAAGCAATTATAATTTTAGCATGCCTCTAATATCTTGCTGTTTCATTTTTAGTGTTATTCAATATTAGAAGGTGAGTAAAATGCTTTCTTATACTGTTCTTATACTGATTATATTCAAAATTGCTTTCTACCTGCCATAGAGAAACAAAAAAAGCCTGACAAATATATATTGGTTATTGGAAATGCTCAAACACTCATTTTAAATGGATTCTAAATCTTTTAGATGTTGGATTTTTCTTTCTTGCTCAATTTCACACTGACATATGTAAAGGTATAATAAGAATTTGCTGTTTAGTCCATTATGTGCAAAAGAGCAGGTTGTTTAGTGCGTCAAAAGCATCTTCTGTGGGCTTTTAACTAATCACTCAGTCACATGAAAAGAGCTGAAGATAGAATATGATGCCAGCCTACACAGAAATCATGGAAGCTTGAATTTGGCCAAATATCTTGTCAGAAAGATGGGTGCTTTTATCCTAGTGAACAGAATAAAATGAGATGAATTTACTATTTTATTTATTTTTTTCTTTTTGAGAGCAAAGTGTGATTGAGATTTGGACAGTAGTTTCTACAGCAAAGAAATCTCCCCTGTAGACTCTGGAACATGTTATACTATCTTATCATAAAACAGATGACCAGCCATATGGCGAGGGAGGGGGAAACCAGGGAGGCAAAAGTCTACAGTAGCAGTAGATGGCGTGAATGAGAAAACAAAGGTTAAAACCGTATCTGTGAAATGCGAATGATTTTTCTATTTTTTAGTTAGAAGATCTTTTTTTTTGAATGATATTTCTTGTCATATGAGAATATGTTTTAAAACTCATATTTATATACAAGATATTCATTTTAAAATAGATTTTAAGCTATCTTTACAATAGCACAATTGGGATACAGCCTCAAAATCAATTATAATATAATATGATCCATATATGCACACTCAAAAAGTCTAGTTTTCTAGAGACATTAAAATTTTTAAATATTTATATGAAATTGCCTAATTCACCCATTATGCAAATTTCTGCCTGAGGGTAGGTTACTAAACTATTTTAGGAGTTTGCAGTATTTCTTTCAAGATACAAAACACAGTACGGCAGTCACTTATTTAATGTTACCTCAGCTGTTTAAATTCAAACTGATTTAATATCTCATTTAATGTTTTACACTATTATTCATATAGTTTAACAGAAATAGAAATTTACAATGTGACCGGGCAGAAAGAAGATCTGATACTTGCCTTCCATTGTGTAAACTGTTTCTTCACTTTTCTGGAAAAAGTCAGAGACTGACAAACGCCACAATAGATATACAGACTCTAATGCTATAATTACCTACTCAGCTATGGAAGAAGGGAAGTGTTCCAAGTATATGTGATTTTATCACAATTTCTATCATCATCCAATATCTTAGTTATATTAACAAAATTAATTTCCTAGTTTAAAATTTATAGTAATAAGAATAAATTGTGAGTCATTATCTTCGATATATTTGGCTTGCTTTGCTTTAAGTCGTAAAACATTCTATGCCACAAAATGCCATACTTTTCAATATGAGACTTTTTACATAAATATCACACAGGTTATAACTTTTCCTCACTTGCATAATTATGTGCATTCATAGACATAGATAAATATCAACATATAACAATTTACTCTTTATAAAAGTGTTTTTTCCAACATTAACATATATGCTTAAAAATGAACAAATCACAAATGTATAATTATTTTAAAAAGTGAATGTATTTGTTTAACCATCATCCAGAATAAGAAATAATGCATTATGTCATCCAAGATACCCCTCATGCTTCCTTCCAGTTACTACCAAACCTCCTAAAATCTAACCACTAGTCTACTCAATATAGACTAATTTTGACTATAGTTGAACTTAAATAAAAATAATCTATGTCCTCTTCTGTGTTAATTTTCTTTGATGCAACACTATGTTTCTGTCTATCCCATCGAACTGCAAGTTACAGTAATTCATTTTCATTCCTGTGTGATATTCTATGGTACATATATCACAATTTAATTAGCCATTCGATAGTTACTAGATTCTTAGGACTTTTAATGTTTCATTAGATGGTATGGAATTTGAGGGGTGGACAGCTATAATCTGACTTGGGTTTTAATAGAATAACTCTGGATTCAGTATTGAGAATGGACTGGTGATGGGAGGAGGGATAGGGTAAAAACAGGTAATAACTTTCCAGTATCTTTGTGGCATATTTGAGGCTAAGAGATACCAGAAATGGTAAAAACTGGAAAAAGTCCAGATATGTCTGATTTATTTTTAGCATATTGTCAGCATTTGCTGATCAATTAGATATAGAGAATATTAAAAAAAGAGAGAAGAATTAAATATAATTTCACTGTTTTGGACAGAAACAAAGGGAAAGAGTTATCTTTTACTGAGATGGAGAAATGCGAGAGAGGAAAAAATTTATAAAGGTTAATTTTTTTAAATTCACAAAACATGACTGTAGCTATCAAAGTAACTAGGTGATTTACTAAATCCATCCATTAAAGGGAAAAAAAACACAATTGTCTTTCAGAAGGTATTAGGAAAACAGATGCATACTTCCAAGTCCTTGTTTCCGGAATTACTTTAATTAATGAAGAAAATGTCTTTAACCTCAGTGAAAGAAGCACACTAACAATTTAAAATATTAGTTTCTTAATATAAACAAAGAAAAGGTCACAATGTATCTCAAGGACTTTTTTTTAACCTTTGCAATGAGTAGAATCAAAAAAATCAATATCTAATTTTAGAATTCTGATGGGGTATTGGCTCCTATAAAAATGGCAATATACTCTCATATATTTAAATAAGGAAGAATGGTGATTATTAAGTTCCTGGCTAAGAGTTACTAGTTATCAGTTATCACAAAACCTGAGAATCACTCAGCATGAAAGACCTAGAGCTAATACATGTAGGAAATATTATTAATATTCATGAGTCCATCACAAAGTTTTATTGCAATTGGAGAGAATGCAATGATATAATGGATGCTAGATTAGGTGAGTAGAGAATGCAATCATTGCTAAAGCCATTGTTTTCATAACCAAACTAGTGTTCTTCAGTTCAGTTCAGTTCAGTCGCTCAGTCGTGTGCAACTCTTTGCGACTCCACCCCAGGCCTCCCTGTCCATCACCAACTCCTGGTGTTCACTCAGACTCACGTCCATTGAGTCAGTGATGCCATCCAGCCATCTCATCCTCTGTCATCCCCTTTTCCTCCTGCCCCCAATCCCTCCCAGCATCAAAGTCTTTTCCAATGAGTCAACTCTTCACATGAGGTGGCCAGAATACTGGAGTTTCAGCTTTAGCATCATTCCTTCCAAAGAACACCCAGGGCTGATCTCCTTTAGAATGGACTGGTTGGATCTCCTTGCAGTCCAAGGGACTCTCAAGAGTCTTCTCCAACACTGCAGTTCAAAAGCATCACTTCTTGAGCATTTAGATTTCTTCACAGTCCAACTCTCGCATCCATACATGACGACTGGAAAAACCACAGCCTTGACTAAATGGACTTTTGTTGGCAAAGTAATGTCTCTGCTTTTCAATAGGCTATCTATGTTGGTCATAACTTTCCTTCCATGGAGTAAGCGTCTTTTAATTTCATGGCTGCAATCACCATCTGCAGTGATTTTGGAGCCCCCCAAAATAAAGTCTGACACTGTTTCTACTGTTTCCCCATCTATTTCCCATGAAGTGATAGGACCAGATACTATGATCTTAGTTTTCTGAATGTTGAGCTTTAAGCCAACTTTTTCACTCTCCTCTTTCACTTTCATCAAGAGGCTTTTAGTTCTTCTTCACTTTCTGCCATAAGGATGGTATTATTTGCATATCTGAAGTTACTGATATTTCTCCCAGAAATCTCGATTCCCACTTGTGCTTCTTCCAGCCCAGCATTTCTCATGATGTACTCTGCATAGAAGTTAAATAAGCAGGGTAACAATATATGACCTTGACGTTCTCCTTTTCCTATTTGGAACCAGTCTGTTGTTCCATGTCCACTTCTATCTGTTGCTTCCTGACCTGCATAGAGGTTTCTCAAGAAGCAGGTCAGGTGGTCTGGCATTCCCATCTCTCTCAGAATTTTCCACAGTTTATTGTGATCCACACAGTCAAAGGCTTTGGCATAGTCAATAAAGCAGAAATAGATATTTTTCTGGAACTCTCTTGCTTTTTCCATGATCCAGCGGATGTTGGCAATTTGATCTCTGGTTCCTCTGCCTTTTCTAAAACCAGCTTGAACATCAGGGAGTCCACGGTTCACGTATTGCTGAAGCATGGCTTGAAGAATTTTGAGCATTACTTTGCTAGAGTGTGAGATGAATGCAACTGTGCAGTAGTTTGAGCATTCTCTGGCATTGCCTTTCTTTGGGATTGGAATGAAAACTGATCTTTTCCAGTCCTGTGGCCACTTCTACTCCAGGTAAACTTCAGCACTACTTTCTAGCTCCTTTGCCTTTAAGAAAATGTACTCTAAGAGATATGCAAAGCAATGGGAAAATACATCAGATTTGAATGTAAAAGTCTTAGTCACTTAGTTTTGTACTGCCAGGCTCCTCTGTCCATGGAATTCTCCAGGCAAGGATACTGGAGGGATAGCCATTCCCTTCTCCAGATGATCGTCCTACTTATATATAAAAGTGAAAGTGAAGTTGCTTTGCAACCCCACGGACTGTACCCTACCAGGCTCCTCTGTCCATGGGATTTTCCAGGCAATAGTACTGGAGTGGATTGCCATTTCCTTCTCCAGGGGATCTTCCCAAACCAGAGACTGAACCCTGGTCTCCTGCATTGTAGACAGACACTTTAACATCTGAGCCACCAGGGAAGTCCCTATATAAACCTTAGAATTTTAGAATATCCTTTGTGGGAGACTTCCTGCAGTTCACAGGTCAAAGAATAACCTATATATTGTTCTCTTTCAGTTATTATGGAAACTGAAGCCAGTGGCATGTATTAAAAATATGTTTAGGCAATATGTTTGCTTCTTCCAGTTCTATATAAAAATAGCAACTAACATTTTCATGGTGTATAAAAAAAAAGTGCAACACCTACCTTAACTTACTTAATTTTTGATTTTACATCTTAGATTCAAAAAGGCACTCTTTAAATAGCAATCATTATCTCTAGGAAAATGTAACCATTGGCAGAGGAAACAAATATAACCAACTCTATATTTCATTCTGTATTTAGATAAGAATCGCACAGTAGTTTGCAGCAACTATTAGTAGATACTTGCTGTCTGGAGCTCTATACATAATTCAAGTTCAAGCAATATTCTCCCCTCTACATCCCATCTTCCTCTTTACCATTATTGGAATCCTTCCTTTGTGGCCACCGTATAACACATGGAATATTTTTAAAACATTCTTTTTCTTGATCTCTTTTCTTAAACTTTATGGTACTTAAAATCTTAGCAGCTCCTCAAATCACAGAACTGAAGTGGATGTTGTTCAACTTGATCTGCATATTGTATTTTGAATATTTTTCTACTCTTTGCCCATTTATGTCCTCCCAGTATCTAGTAATGCCATTCTCTCAACCTCATCCTGCCCTCCAGCCCTCTGAAACAAAGGTTAAGGATTTTGATCTCCTACAAATGTCCTTTGCAACCCCTTCCAACCTATAGTTTTTGTCCTATTCCCCCACAGAATAAAATGGTATATAAAAGTGTCACATTATTGTCATGTCCCTCAACAAGAGGGAGTATAATGACAAAATCTATTATTAAAGGAGATATATTTGGCATGTTATACATGTGCATTGTCTTTGATGAATGAAAAGAGTGGGAAAATTATTTTCTATGATCAAAAGTAGCAAAAAGGGGCCAACACATATAGCTTATTAAAATTTTCAGGTTTGTGGTAAATGTAAAAGCATCCAATCTACACAAGCATATCAAGTAGAGATCATTAGTCCATTTAACAGGCTGAGAAACTCAGGTTCTGAGCACTAAGTTTAGCTTAAAGTAACCACACTTACACAGTTACATCAGTAATAAACAGCAGGGGCATATTTCCTACAAACCCAGTCTGTCAAACCACAAGGCTCATGTTCTTTCTCATACAACAGCAACAAAACATATATTTATATAATATACTATATCAGTCTGCTAGGGTTGCCATAGCAAAATACCACAAATATCTGTTATAAAATTTTAGGTGACAAAATATCTAAATTTATGTTGTTTGTAAGTGTCCTAAACAACAGAAATTTATTTACTCACAATTAGAGAGGCTGGGAACCCAAAATCAATGTGTTAGCAGTTTGTTTTTTTCCTGAGACCTTTCTCTTAGGCTTATAGACAGCAACTTTCTCATTGTGTTTTCACTTGGCCTTCACATGTGCACTTCTGGTTTCTTTTCTTCTCTTTCTAAGGATGTCAAGCCTACTGGATTAGGCCACAATTCTATGACTTTTTTTAAGCCTAATTGCTTTATTAAAGGCACTACCACCAAATACAATCACATTGGGCTTTGAGTTTCAACACATGAATTTGGGGAAAAACACAATTCAATCTATAATACATATATTTTTCTTTTTCACTTAAAAGAATGAGTATATCAACTCCTAATATAGTGTGTGTATATATGTGTGCATATATATATATATATATATATATATATATATATACACAGGTTCAATTACCTAATATATTGACTATTAGGTTGATCAAAAATTTCTTTGGGTCTTAAGGAGTAGAATGGCAAAGAGAAAATTGGCCCTATATTAGCCAAAAGATATGTTAACATAAAGGCACATTGAAGAAGTAAAAATAGAGAAACTATTTTCTAATCTTTCTTCCATTGGATTTGTATGGTATAATAAATTTTTTATTATTTATCTTCATTAGTATTTATTAAATAATTAAATAATTATTTTCTTGTCTTCATTGTTTTATTATGGTATCATTTACTTTAGAAAAACATATTTTACCTTCTCATCTTATAACTGGTAACATAGAAAACCTCTAGCAGGTTATTTCATAAATGAACTGTAAAATATCAGAGCATTTAAAGTTTTCTTCTACAATGACTAATCTTAAGTACTGTTAGAAATAATGATTCTCTGACTAGTTTGACATCAGTCTCTCATTTGAGTAGCATATTTTGCTTTATGCTATTTTTTGGATGTTTGTGTTTGGTGTAAAATTATAAAGAAATATCTTTGTAATATCTTTTAAAATTACATTTCTTGATTTCATTGATTGAGTTACCAAGCAGTTGAAAAGCGTAACCCTTTTTCTACTAATATTTAGTGTCTTCTCTAAATAAATTGCTGCTTTGCTTTTATCTGGTATTTTATTACAATTAATTTGCAGATATCAAAATAATTTTATTGATTTCATTAAATATCTTTATGAACCCAATTTAATATTCCATGTATTTTTAATCTGAGTATTCTCTGTTATTCAATAAATAAATGTATAGATTACAAGCAATAACTTCTATATATCAATTCTGGATTCCATAAATTTTTACTTGTTTTATTGTCTGTCTTTCCAAATTGCAATTAAAATGACATATCTGGATCTTATCAACATTTTGAATAAACATTCAAAAATCTTTTTATTTGGGCTTACCTTCTTAATCTTTTATATTATATTTTAAGGCTTTTAAAATCTTGATGTACCTCTGTTGCAAGAATTGAACAGAACATTGTTTTGGGAATGGGCTTTGGGGAAGCTGAATTAGGATACATTAAATTTAGGGTTAGTGAGATAATATGTGGTTGACAGTCATTTCAACACATGATGTAGAGAATGGCTTGCAGGATATTCCTACTACCCACTGTGAAAATTCAAGGTGGAAGAGTATAAGAATAGAAATAGTACTGCAATGTGAAAATGTCCTATAGCCACACAGACTTATCAAACACAAGAGAATGTCAAATGGAAGAGAAATCAAAGTCAGTATTGCCCTACAATTCAGACAAGAAGTAATTCTGTCTTAAACTTCAAACTTTAGAAGCCTCCTCATATCACAAATACTCACAAAAACATTTACTAAAATAATGATAAGTGACTCTCATTCAGGATTTGCTTCTAGAGCTGATATAGTGCAATTCATAACTAAATATCTACTGGTATGAATAACACCATCAGGCCCTGGGGAAATACTTCTGCTTAAAATTTAAAAACAAAAGATCATTGATTATTAGTCCCATGAAGCTGTGAGTCAGACATTTCTTCTGAGTTCAGGAAGGATTTAAGTAAAGAAGCACTTAGGTAACATTAAAAAAAAAAAAAAAAAACACTAATGAGCTGATAGCAATAATGCAACAGAGTCTCATATAATAATAAGATATCATTTCCCAGCAGTTCTCCGTAATAAATATAATACGTCTCCATTTATATTCTTCTTAAATTTCTGGAATGTTAGGGGTAGATTAAACAATTTCAATTAAAATATCTTATATTTTTAAAGTTTACAGTCCCCTCCAAGGATATGAAAAGGCCCCATGCAGTAGTATTGCTGAAGATTTAGATTCAGTTGCTTTACAGTGAACTTTACCTGATCTGGCCCTATGGACAGGGATGAGGGGTAATCATTCCCATTGGTTGATGACTTGGTGCCTGCCTGCTGTTTTGCTCCACAGTCACTTAATTACAAAGTCATTGTTAGTATATATTTAATGTACTGAACCGCCCAGATGTTCAGTTCAAGTTTTAGCTCTAGCATTTTCTATCACTATTTCTTTAAACTATCCCTCTAGGTTTTTCTTTTTCCAAATATCTACACTGAAAGGGGTAAACTAAATGACAGCATATCACTTGGGTTCAAAGCTAGGCTTCCATATATATATATAATAAAACTTTATTATTTCCTCTTATAGCAGTAAAAGGTGAATGCTCCAGTTTACCAAGAAAATCTGCTCTGAAGGACCTAGGCTCACTGAAGGACCTAGGTTCCTTCTTCTATATTCTAACTCCAACTCTAGCACTGGTGTGGTCTGCATAATCAGAATTGTGTTCTCTTGGATTTCAGCGGGTGGGAAGAAAAGAAAGAATATGGAAGAGACACATGCTTAGGCTTAATTCCACAGTCTGTAAGTAGCACCCATTCTTCTGATTGTATTCCATTGAACTTGGACATACAGCCATACCAAAATTTAAACAAAGTTAAGTGGTATGGCTGGACAGACACAAGACTGGCCAAAATTCCACTTATTTGGTTGAAGGGATACTGGATTTTGATGAACAAGGAGCAACACTGCAATAATCCCTAAATTAACTTCAAATTGTGAAATTATAATCTTTATGTGTCAAGTTCTTAAATTTATTATTTCATGTTTGTCAAAAGCACAATTAAAATTTGGATAAAGTTAATGCTTGGTAGAACTTTATATTCTAAATTTTTATTGCAACTGCATCAGTACAAATTTCCCCTAAATGTTAAAAAGTGAAATTGTCAATGTTATATGCATTCCCCCAAAATTTATAGTATAAGAATGATAGTTGGTATCAATTATGTGCTTATTTATGAGATATAGGTAAAGTTTCTTTAAAAAGTGCAATTTAATTCTGTCTTGAGACAATATTTTTGTTATTTTTACGCCATTACTGTAAATTTCTCAGGCAGATATGTAATGCTAAACTAATGTTATTTTCTTTTCAATTGTGATAGTTTAAGGGATATTATTTGAATCATATTTCCATCTATAACATTCAACTTTCCACTAATAAATTAAATGTAAACTGCATATATGAGCAGTTCTAGTGTTTCTTTTTTTATCTCAGAAATTATTTTTATTTTTTTAATATTTTTCTATAAATTTATTTATTTTAATTGGAGGCTAATTACTTAACAAAGGTCATAAAAATGAGAACTACATGCTAATTATACTAGAAATCTTAAGAAGTACATATTTCTAGACTAATGGACTCAAGTACACAGAATTATTTCTTTGATAAAATTCATAGGCAGGATAGTGGTTTTCATTTTCAAAACTCATTTGTCACAATATGAAGGCAATCTGAACTCATTTTAGCTAATTGACATGTTCGTTTTATTTGATTATAAAAACATGTCCACAACACGGTAAAAAAGCTACATTGTATTCATCAAACTCTACCTTAAATTTTCTCTAAGATGAGTAAACTCCTTAGAGCCATCATAGAAAATGACACCATGATTTTCAGATTACCTTTGCCAGATGTTTTATTTTTGTTTCTGTCATTTCATATTATCTTGGAGCTATAAATTTTTCTAGGATCTCTTTTTCGAATGTATTAAGAAACCAAAAAAAAAAAATCTTAAATAAATTTCCAGTGATCAGGCAGCGAGTTCACAATTCGAGTTTTAGGGCAAATTCTGAGGTTAATAATGAGCTACTCCAAGCTATCTTGACTCTAACACATAGGTGTCAATGTATGGCCCATATACTAGAAGCATCAGCATTACCTGAAAACCTGTTATAAATGCCAGTTATCAGGCCCCACCCCAGATTTATGGGATCAGAAACTCTGTAAGTAGGTCACAGCAACCAGTGGTATAATAAACACTCCTGCTCACTGAGCAAGATGGCAGAGTTGGAGGTCTCAGAACTCAGTCCACTCCATGAATACATCAAGAATACATTTTCATGTGGAACAATTCTCACTTAAAACTGGAGACTAGCAGACAGACTCCTATAGATGCATATGGAATCAGGTAGGAAGGGTAGGCAAGTAATAAGGTTGGGACCTGAACCCCTGGAAAGAGACTCAGAGGAGAATAAAGATTACACAGGCAGAGATCCTCCCCAGGCAGTGAGCAGGTAAAGTGCCCCTGCCCTGGAGTCTGCTACTGGGAAGAGTAGTGCCCTAGGCTGTTTGGAGGACTAGTGAAACTGACAGAAGGGATATGTGAAGCCTGGGCTTCCCCTCATGAACAGTGTGTATTCACATGCTTGCTCAGGGGGACAAAAGGGCAGAGAGGGCAGGTTGAAACTGCCTGGCATGATGCCTGGTTTGCACCAGTCCTGGCATGTGTTCCAGCCTGAGCCCAGCACCAGATCTGGTTTCCACTTGATCATGATGCAGCTCCACATTGGAGAAAGGGCTGTAGCTGTGGCATAGGGAAGAGCTCAGCTGCGAGGGGAAAAGGTGGCTCAGACGTGGAGTAGCATTGGTTTTTCTGGAGGCAGAGCCTCAAAAGTGGTCCATGTCTCTAACTGTAGCTGGGATCACCACAGTCCTTGCCTCGGCTCATGTTAAACATTTGCACCAACCCCGCCTGCTCTGGGGCGCAGCTCCACACTGTGAAGAAGGCTGCAATAGCCAAGGCAAATGCTTAGCTACAAGGGACAAAGGTGGTTTTGATTCAGTGTGGCATCTAAGGTGGGGCAGGGGCATCTATTACTGATGCTTATGGAGGCAACACATCAAAAGCAGACTGGGTCTCTGGCTGCAGATGTGGATGCCACAGATGCCTAGATCCACACCAAGAGCCAGCAGCAGCCCATCTTGTTCCAGCACTGCTCCCCTCTCAAGCAAGGGCACTGGTCCTGGGAAGGCAGGGCATCCTTCAAAGGGAATGGAGCAAGCTGGGACTAGACCCTCAGGGCTTCTTCTCCAGCAACATGGGACCTGATACCTCTGCCAATATGGTGGTGCTGACCACTGAGTGGAGGCAAAGCCCTGGTTCACACCTAGTTCTGGCTCTAATCTCTTCTTCTTCAGCCCCACTTAGACTAAGGTGACAGCTACCAGCCCACCCTGGGGAAAAATGGGACTCTTATTCATGTCAGATCTAGTTCATCTACCAAAGATACTAGGCACACGCAGAGGGTATAAGCATGCTCCCACACACGAGCATACTCCTTCAAGATGGCAATAGGTAACCGTTTCATGTTATTTCATAGAGACAGAACTTTAAGCAAAATGGGAAGACAGAGATGTACATTTCAATTGAAAGAACAAGAGAAAATCCCTGGAAAAAAGAGAACTAAAAAGAAAAAAAAACAAACAAAAACAGATAAAGAGTTCAATTTATTACTAATAAAAATGCTAAATGAATTAGGGAATAGAATTAACAACACTGAGAATTTTAATAAGGAACTAGAAAATATAAAAAAGAACTAGTCAGAATTGAAGAATGCAATAAATGAAATTAGAAAAGAAAGCAAACTAGAAGGAAGGTACAGCAGCCTAGTTAATACAGAAGAGTGCAAAGTAATTTGCAAGATATAGTAATGGAAATCACCCAGCAAAAGGAAATACAAATTAAGAAAAGAGAACCATTGAAGGGGCCTGTAAAACCACATCAAGCATGCCAAGGTTCACATTGTAGGGGTTCCAGGAAGAGAAGAGAGAGAGAAAAAGAATAAAAAATGTATCAATGGAAACATCCCAAATCTGAAGAAGGAAGCATATCCAGGTACAATTTATGCAAATTACTAAGTAAAGCTAATGACCTGAAAACTACTATAGATCTGGAAAACACAGGCTAAAACTACAGCTGATTTTAAAAGCAATCCCAGACGAAAACTAGATCTCTGTTTGGAAACAGTTTTCATTTCCAAAACTATTCATTCCTTGTTTAAATGATTAAACCAGAAAAATTCAATTTGACCTCTATTTCAATAACTCGTCTAGCTATATGTCTCACAGTTCTGATCACTATCAAAGTAAAATTCTGGAAGTGGTGAGATAAAACATCATGTTCCTATGACTGACATTTAAATTTTATGATTTGTACTTTTCGTGGGAATTATGAAAAGAAACAGAATTACTTCTTCGTTAACTTTAATGTTCCTACCTCCTCAGTCAATTGTGTATTTAGTGTCTGTTTCTCCCAGTGTATTTTTATTCTTTCATTTATTCATTGATTCATTCAAACACTGATTTAGCCTTTTGAAAAATTAGCACTGGAGCTATGTATGTATGAAATATAAACTTGGCCTCTGTACTCAGAGATTTCACAGTCACTCCAATGACACAACATTAATTGGCATATGTTGGCAGAAAAAAAATTAAATATTTTCTAAGTATAGTTATATATTATTTCAGAATCATGTCACAATTCTTTAGTAGTCATTTATGGGGAAAAATTGACTTAGACTAAAAAATTCTGGATAAAAATTGATCTCAAAGCATGCAAAGTGATACAAAAAGAACATGAAAATTAGAAAAGAGATGAAAATACAATGCAATTTATAAAATGTACAGGTATGTATTTATACCTATGAGAGCTGGACCATAAAGACTGGGCATCAAAGAATTGATGCTTTCAAAATGTGGTGCTGGAGAAGACTCTTGAGAGTCCCTTGGACAGCAAGGAGATCAAACCAGTCAATCCTAAAGGAAATCAATTCAATATTCACTGGAAGGACTGATGCTGAAGCTCCAATACTTTGGCTACCTGATGTGAAGAACTGACTCATTAGAAAAGACCCCAATGCTGGGAAAGATTGAGAGCAGAAAGAGAATGGGGAACAGAGGATGAGATGGCATCACCAACTCAATGGACATGAGTTTGAGCAAACTGTAGGAGACAGTGAGGGACAGGGAAGCTAAGTGTTCTCTAGTCCATGGGGTCACAAACAGTGAGACATGCCTGAGTGACTGAACAACAAAATGTATATGCATGTACATGTAAATATATGTGTAACTGAAAGAGATGCTAGTTTTCACTACAAATTCTGGGTTAATGTCTGAAAAATGTACAGCAGTGAGAGAGTATTTCAGTTCAGTTCATTTCAGTCGCTCAGTTGTGTCTGACTATTTGCGACCCCATGAATCGCAGCACGCCAGGCCTCCCTGTCCATCACCAACTCCTGGAGTTCACTCAGACTCACGTCCTTCGAGGCAGTGATGCCATCCAGCCATCTCATCCTCTGTCGTCCCCTTCTTCTCCTGCCCCCAATCCCTCCCAGCATCAGAGTCTTTTCCAATGAGCCAACTCTTCACATGAGGTGGCCGAAGTACTGGAGTTTCAGCTTTAGCATCATTCCTTCCAAAGAAATCCCAGGGCTGATCTCCTTCAGAATGGACTGGTTGGATCTCCTTGCAGTCCAAGGGACTCTCAAGAGTCTTCTCCAACACCACAGTTCAAAAGCATCAATTCTTTGGCGCTCAGCCTTCTTCACAGTCCAACTCTCACATCCATACATGACTACTGGAAAAACCATAGCCTTGACTACACGGACCTTAGTCGGCAAAATAATGTCTCTGCTTTTGAATATGCTATCTAGGTTACTCATGACTTTTCTTTCAAGGAGTAAGCGTCTTTTAATTTCATGGCTGCAATCACCATCTGCAGTGATTTTGGAGCCCCAAAAAATAAAGTCTGACACTGTTTCCACTGTTTCTCCATCTATTTCCCATGGAGTGATAGGACCGGATGCCATGATCTTTGTTTTCTGAATGTTGAGCTTTAAGCCAACTTTTTCACTCTCCTCTTTCACTTTCATCAAGAGGCTCTTTAGTTCTTCTTCACTTTCTGCCATAAGGGTGGTGTCATCTGCATATCTGAGGTTATTGATATTTCTCCCGGCAATCTTGATTCCAGCTTGTGCTTCTTCCAGTCCAGCGTTTCTCATGATGTACTCTGCATATAAGTTAAATCAGCACGGTGACAATATATAGCCTTGACACACTCCTTTTCCTATTTGGAACCAGTCTGTTGTTCCATGTCCAGTTCTAACTGTTGCTTCCTGGCCTGCATACAGATTTCTCAAGAGGCAGATTAGGTCGTCTGGTATTCCCATCTCTTTTAGACATAATAAAAATATCTTTAGAATTTAAAAAAATCAAAAAGTTTCTCATCAATTTGATTAGTTTTAAATTCCCCAAACACTATTGACAAATCTAAAAGTAAATACTCCATTATTCATCCATTCATTTAATATTTACTGAGTACCATTCTGAAGGAGATCAGCCCTGGGATTTCTTTGGAAGGAATGATGCTAAAGCTGAAACTCCAGTACTTTGGCCACCTCATGCGAAGAGTTAACTCATTGGAAAAGACTCTGATGCTGGGAGGGATTGGGGGCAGGAGGAGAAGGAGATGACTGAGGATGAGACGGCTGGATGGCATCACTGACTTGATGGATGTGAGTCTCGGTGAACTCCGGGAGTTGGTGATGGACAGGAAGGCCTGGTGTGCTTCGATTCATGGGGTCGCAAAGAATCGGACACAACTGAGCGACTGAACTGAACTGAACTGAGTACCTACTATAAACCAAATGTTCTTTTAGGTATTAGGTATATAGAAACTCACAAAGCAAAACCCTTACTCCCTCGTTTTACACATCAAAAGCTAAAAATTTTTAACAAGTAATGTTTGGTGAATAATCACTAATACTAGGAGCCATCTAGTTGATCCAGGTATGTCTTTTCACATAATCTTCACAAACTCCACGCTAACACAGATATTGGTATGCCCAAGTAAGGAAGAACTGAGGAAATAAAGATGAAAAGAGACTATACCTCCAATCTAAGATTAGGCATAAATGTGAGTGCATGGAAATGAGGGGAGGAAAGGTAGGGATAGATGTCCTAGCTGAAAGAAAGATTTTGTTGTTGTTGTTGTTATAGTTTGAAGGAAGTTCAAAGCAGAAACTGCTCATAATTTTCATCATCTAAGACTGGGAACTTGAGTTTACCTCGAACCTTTTAGGCTGGGAAATCAACACGGTCAACCCTATACATAAGATGTATAGAAAACAAGTCCTCTTTCTTCCAAAACTATTGTTTCCAAATTTAAAACACATGTACCCCAATGTTCATCGCAGCACTGTTTATAATAGCCAGGACATGGAAACAACCTAGATGTCCATCAGCAGATGAATGGATAAGAAATCTGTGGTACATATACACAATGGAGTATTACTCAGCCGTTAAAAAGAATTCATTTGAATCAGTTCTGATGAGATGGATGAAACTGGAGCCGATTATACAGAGTGAAGTAAGCCAGAAAGAAAAACACCAATACAGTATACTAACACATATATATGGAATTTAGGAAGATGGCAATGACGACCCTGTATACAAGACAGGGAAAGAGACACAGATGTGTATAACGGACTTTTGGACTCAGAGGGAGAGGGAGAGGGTGGGATGATTTGGGAGAATGACATTCTAACATGTATACTATCATGTGAATTGAATCGCCAGTCTATGTCTGACGCAGGATGCAGCATGCTTGGGGCTGGTGCATGGGGATGACCCAGAAAGATGTTATGGGGAGGGAGGTGGGAGGGGGGTTCATGTTTGGGAATGCATGTAAGAATTAAAGATTTTAAAATTTAAAAAATAAAAAACTATAAATAAATAAATAAATAAATAAATAAATAAAACAATGAAACACATGAGTGAAAAATTAGTTTTCTTTTGAGTGCATGTATATACTCTTGCTTTTACTACCAGTACATCTAGCACTACCACTTGTAGCTAATATTTCTTAAGTGTTTACTAAGGTGTAGAGCATTATGTTGTTGTTCAGTCACTATGTCCAACTCTTTGTGACTCCATCAACTATAGAATCCCCGGTCCTCTATCCTCCACTATATCCCAGAGTTTGCTCAAACTCATGTTCATTGAGTCAGTAATGCTATCTCACCATCTTACTCTCTGCCATCTTCTTCTCCTTTTGCCTTCAATCTTTCCCAGCATCAGGGTCTTTTCCAATGAGTCAGCTCTTCCCATGAGGTAGCCAAAGTATTGGAGCTTCAACTTCAGCATCAGTCCTTCCAATGAATATACATGGTTGATTTCCTTTAGGATTGACTGGTTTGGTCTCCTTGCTGTCCAAGGGAGTCAAGTCTTCTGCAGCACTACAGTTTGAAAGCATCACATCTTCAATGCTCAGCCTTCTTTGTGGTCCAGCTCTCACATTTGTACATGACTGCTGGAAAAATCAGAGCCTGGACTATATAGACCTTTGTTAGCAAAGTGATGTCTCTGCCTTTCAATATGCTGTCTAAGTTTGTCATTGCTTTCCTTCCAAGGAGCAAGTCTCTTTTAGGTTAATGGCTGCAGTCATCATCTGCAGTAATTTTGGAGCCCAAGAAAATAAAATCTGTCATTGCCTCCACTTTTCCCCCTTCTAATCACCATGAAGTGATGAGACTGGATGTCATGATCTTCATTTTTTTAATGTTGAGTTTCAAGCCAGATTTTTCACTCTCCTCTTTCATACTGAGACTTTAAATAAAATACTTCATTTAACCATGACTTCATCTCACCACTATTTTTCTAGGCATTGTATAGATGAAGATAAGAAACTTCAAGGGGAGTTTTAGTTTATCTTTAGTCACAGCACTTTTCAGCAGGAGAGATATGAGCAGATGCTCCAAACCAATTTATTACAAGAACAGTTTTCTTAGAAAAATATTCCTTTTTTAAACTAAATATGCATTAACAATTTAATTTAAATGTACACTATTTTTAAAGAAAATTTACATATGTGTCCTTGTATGAGCATTTGTCTACAGAAAAATGGCCACAGAAATTTTAGAAAGATCAGCAAACATGTGCAGGCATAATCTTTTTTTTCCAGTTGACTGAATAAAGATCAAAAGGAGTTTATTTGGGCTTGGTATAAAAACACTTCTCATTTGGAATTACTATTGACATTTAAAGATGCACAAAAATCTTGTGTGCCAGACCCACTTTGTACTATCCGGTAATTAAGGAAGAGAGTATTATTCAACTAAGGGCAGAACTGGGTTGCTGCACCCTAGATCAGTGTGGAGCCAACAAAGGCAATCTGAGCCCCATGGAGCAACTCTTTCATGATGGTCAGCATCCAAAGTGTGGAGCACAAGAGCAGTCAGATCAAATGAGGACCTCTTCCTGAGCAAATGTGAGGCAGCACCATTGGTAATACTCTGCAATGGCTGGAGATACTCTTGGAGGTTAACTATATTTCTTTCAGGAGAGTTGATGGGTAGCCTCACAGGAGAACAGATTCTGAATTCACACAGCTTGACTACAAAGTCTTTTCCCCCATGTACTATTGTATAACTTTGAGCAAATTAAGTTTGCTTTTTTTTTGTAGTATTTTTTCATATTATTTTGCAAATAGAAAGGATGTCATATTCAAGATTTATTTCAAATTTGTAATAACAAGTTTAAGAATAAATTAAGGCACTCTTTAAAAACAGATACAATGATGGGACAAGAACTTGTTCACTCAATCCAGAGTGCTAGAATCCTTTTAACTTGAGGCATATAGTTTTTCAACATATAGAAGGAAGTTTAACACAGTGTTATCTAATTAATCTATCTAAATACAGTATAACCAATATATAAGCTTATTTTTCTATGATCTTATACAGATTAAAAATGTAAACCTAAGGAGGAATTTATTTAACTTCATGAACCATATATAACTGAATTATTATTGAGGAAACAGAAGATTTTTAGGATATAATGTTTTCATTAGAAATATTCTCAAATGTCAGTTCTCTCACAAACATTAAATTCTTCTGCTTACTTGCATTCAGGCAGTATTATCATGAAATGTAAGCAAAATAGCATTTCCTAGTAGAAGTAAGTATGTAGTTCCCACACTCTCTTTTCCTGGAAGCACATATAGAATTTCCACATTATCTTTTTTTTTTTTTTTTTGCCTCTTTGCATACAAGGAAGCTTGTGTGAAGATAGAGCCCCTCAGTCTTGGATCTCTGTATGGATCTCTGTGTCCATGCAGAGACCACTTGCTGACATACAATGAACTCATAATGTAGTGGGAAATAAATCTTTCCTATTAAGCTGCTAACATGTTTCATTGTTTGTTAACAATGCATAAACTGACTTACCCTGCCTGATACAATTTCCAAAATCTTTTGATGCTGATTTTTTTTTTTTTTTTCAAAATCATCAAGACCCTAAAAACAGAGGGCTATAGTAATAGAAAATGGATGGAATTAAGGAGCTGTTGCAGGACTTTAGATATTTAGAGTCTTCAATGAGAGCTACTCTGCTTTAAACAATTTTATATAGGAAGTTCTTTTGCTCTCAATTTGACCGCCACTGGGGGAAAAAAAATGTATACCACTATTGCTGAGGATAACTCTTTTTGTTTTACTATTTTTGTTAAATACTAAGTTGTCCACCAACGACTTGCCCTGTAAAAACTTTGTGTTTCATTCCACACAAATTTGATAAGGATCTGCTACATACAAAAATGGGTTATAGGACTTTATGAGAGATTTAAGAAGTAAAAGGTTGTGTTTCTTATTCTCCTGAACTATGTAGTCTAGCTATAGACTTTTATAAAATTTTTTTCAAAATTTCTCCAGATGAGCCCATTAAAATTTTTGGACATATTTATTTTCAAGAAAATACATGGCATTGAGTATAATGACCATTTAAATTTTTAAAATTAATCTGCTATGAAAGAAAGCTACACATTTGCCTGTGAGAAATAAGTATCATCTTTGATCTTCTGCTTAAAGCCCTTTTTATTTAAGAATCCATTTAAATTTTTGATGAATAGACATCCTTAAATGAATTTTAGGCCAAAACTTGTCTCTTTGTATCCCCAAAGATTCAATAGGGTTTCAAATCGTAGCCTAACTTTGTCAAAAGGAGAGTAATTAAAAGGATTAGGAAAAGTTTCCCTATTTTAGACTGATTATTTGTGAGAACTTCAGAGGCTTACAGATAAGCCTCTGTCTTCCATCCCTAAATCACCATAGGAACGGTTCTGGGACTTCCAGACAGAGGAAAATTCTCACCTTCAGGCAAAGGGTGAAAAACAGTATCAATAATATCTGAATAATGCATGCAATAGAAACCATAGAAAATAAAATACATCTGAAAACTGCAACTAATATAAGCTCAACAGAGTCTGATTCCAAAGAAAAGAGATTCCTAATTTTCAGTTCAGTTCAGTTCAGTCGCTCAGTCGTCTGACTCTTTGCGACCCCATGAACCGCATCACGCCAGGCCTCCCTGTCCATCACCAACTCCTGGAGTTCACCCAAACTCATGTTCATTGAGTTGGTGATGCCATCCAGCCATCTCATCCTCTGTCGTCCCCTTCTCCTCCCGCCTTCAATCTTTCCCAGCATCAGGGTCTTTTCAAATGAGTCAGCTAATTTTACTACCCCCTAAATAAGTGATGAACACAATACATACAAGACAGTGTGTACTAAGTACCATGAATGACAATGACACCATTCTTTTTATTTTTAATATCTTTTTTCCTTTTTCCCAATTTTAGTCTAAGTGGCTTATAGCCATCAAGGCCCACTTCAAACTCTACTTTATTCCTCCTTTCTTGTAACTGTTTCCTAACCAGTCCCCCAGGAATCACATGTATCCTCTCTCCAGTCATGTTGTCCTGACTACAATGCATTTAGCTTTTAATGGTTCACCAGTTTGTTTCACAAGTATTAGCCTCCTCTCCCCAAACAGAAATTGACTTGTTAATTAGTACTGACTATGAAACAACAAACTCCCATTTTCCACCTTTCTCAGTGTTTCCCACAAGGAAATCATGAGTATACTAAATATCTCATAAATCCCTGTGCACCATCCATTTCTGTGTAATTCCCTTCATCTCTAGCAACACAAAAAGAAGAATATACCCTTGATGTAGAAGCTTAGATCTTAGTGAATTCACCATCTTCTTTATCATACAGAATTATAAATTGTTTACAATTCTGCTTTGGAAAATTGCCAGTTCAACAATAAATGACAGTAACTACCTATGTTTTCCTCATTTTTTATAACTGGAAGAGCAATTTCCCCTCTTCAGTTCTCTAGCATTATTGTTATTCCCTGTGGTTTTGCTCAAAGTAGTTCTACATCAACATCTGTCAGTTCCCTCAGAATGTGGGGATGTGGTTCATCTAGCCTACAGGCGTGATGCAATTTTAAAAAGTACTTGGCGTGATGCAGCCAGGTACTTTTATTATATTACCAGTTGGGCTTCGATCCCTTTAAAGATGTTTGCTACACCCCATCTAGTTTAAAGATCCTTTTCATTGACAGAGAAGATGGAAGCAAAATAGGAGCTCAATGGCTCTCTGATTATTTTCCCTGTCATCTGATTTTTTACCATCTGGCCTAAGAAGTTGTGCCTATCCCTTCCATATTCTTGTTTGGATGAAAAGTTTTTTATGACTTGTGTTGAAAAAGCAATGGAAAACCACAGTGAACATCCCAAATTGTCCTGAAAATCACAGATCTTCTTTAAGAAAATATAGTGAAAATACTACTAATTGCTAGATCAAATTTACTAAGAATAGGGAGAAAAGAATGAGGCAAGAAGAAAAAATATTCATCTGGAACAATTAAAAGATCAATGGTGATATACTTATAGAATAGGAAACTAATGTTCTAACTTAAGCATGTTTTCTGCTTCAACTAATAATCATTCAGTGTGCTACACTATATAAAGTAGCCTTATAACACCAGTATCATTTCTTTTGTAAAACCACAATGAAAGACAGACCAAAAGAGGCAGATGGTTTGGAAAAAAGCAATGCAATGCCAGAGTCCTTCACTTCAATCGCTCAGTCGTGTTCAACTCTTTGCAACCCCATGAATCACAGCATGCCAGGCCATGCTGTCCATCATCAACTCCCGGAGTTCACTCAGACTCATGTCCATCGAGTCAGTGATACCATCCAGCCATCTCATCCTCTGTAGTCTCCTTTTCCTCCTGCCCCTAACCCCTCCCAGCATCAGAGTCTTTTCCAATGAGTCAACTCTTCCCATGAGGTGGCCAAAGTACTGGAGTTTCAGCTTTAGCATCATTCCTTCCAAAGAAATCCCAGGGTTGATCTCCTTCAGAATGGACTGGTTGGATCTCCTTGCAGTCCAAGGGACTCTCAAGAGTCTTCTCCAACACCACAGTTCAAAAGCATCAATTCTTCGGCGCTCAGCCTTCTTCACAGTCCAACTCTCACATGCATACATGACCACAAGAAAAACTATAGCTTTGACTAGACGGACCTTAGTCGGCAAAGTAACGTCTCTGCTTTTGAATATATTATCTAGGTTGGTCATAACTTTTCTTCCAAGGAGTAAGCGTCTTTTAATTTCATGGCTGCAATCACCATCTGCAGTGGTTTTGGAGCCCCAAAAAATAAAGTCTGACACTGTTTCCACTGTTTCCCCATCTATTTCCCATGAAGAGATGGGACCGGATGCCATGATCTTTGTTTTCTGAATGTTGAGCTTTAAGCCAACTTTTTCACTCTCCTCTTTCACTTTCATCATGAGGATTTTTAGTTCTTCTTCACTTTCTGCCATAAGGGTCGTGTCATCTGCATATCTGAGGGTATTGATATTTCTCCCGGCAATCTTGATTCCAGCTTGTGTTTCTTCCAGTCCAGCATTTCTCATGATGTACTCTGCATATAAGTTAAATCAGCAGGGTGACAATATACAGCCTTGATGCACTCCTTTTCCTATTTGGAACCAGTCTGTTGTTCCATGTCCAGTTCTAACTGTTGCTTCCTGACCTCCATACAGATTTCTCAAGAGGCAGGTCAGGTAGTCTGGTATTCCCATCTCTTTCAGAGTTTTCCACAGTTTACTGTGATCCACACAGTCAAAGGCTTTGGCATAGTCAAAAAAGTAGAAATAGATGTTTTTCTGGAACTCTGTTACTTTTTCGTTGATCCAGCAGATGTTGGCAATTTGATCTTTGGTTCCTCTGCCTTTTCTAAAGCCAGCTTGAACATCTGGAAGTTCATGGTTCACATATTGCTGAAGCGTGGCTTGGAGAATTTTGAGCATTGCTCTACTAGCAGGTGAGATGAGTGCAATTGTGAATGCTGACATTCTTTACCATTGTCTTTCTTTGGGATTGGAATGAAAACTGATGTTTTCCAGTCCTGTAGCCACTGCTGTGTTTTCTAAATTTGCTGACATATTGAGAGCAGCCCTTTCACAGCATCATCTTTTAAGATTTGAAACAGTTCAACTGGAATTCCATCACCTCCACTAGCTTTGTTCATAGTAATGCTTCCTAATGCCCACTTGACTTCACATTTCAGGATGTCTGGCTCTAGGTGAGTGATCACACCATTGTGGTTATATGGGTCATGAAGCTGTTTTATGTATAGTTCTTCTGTGTATTCTTGCCACCTCTTCTTAATATCTTCTGTTTTTGTTAGGTCCATACCATTTCTATCCTTTTTGTGCCCCTCTTTGCATGAAAATTTCCCTTGGTATTTTTAATTTTCTTGAGAAGATCTCTAGTCTTTCTCATTTAATTTTTTCCCTCTATTTCTTTGCATTGATCACTGAGGAAGGCTATCTTATCTCTCCTTGCCATTGCTTGGAACTCTGCATTCAAATGGGTATATCTTTCCTTTTCTTCTTTGCCTTTAGCTTTTCTTCTTTTCTCAGCTATTTGTAAGGCCTCCTCAGACAACCATTTTGCCTTTTTGCATTTGTTTTTCTTGGGGATGGTCTTGATCACTGCCTCCTGTGTCATGAACCTCTGTCCATAGTTCTTGAGGCACTCTGTCTTTCAGATCTAATCCCTTGAATCTATTTGTCACTTCCACTGTATAATTGTAATTGATTTGATTTAAGTCATACCTGAAAGGTCTAGTGGTTTTTCCTACTTTCTTCAATTTAAGTCTGTGGAAAAAGTAGCGGGAGTTGATTTCCTCTGCCTTAGGCTCCCTTAAAACTCATTTTCTGCACCGAAATGTCTTTCTTATTGAAAACATCTTAAACACCATGGAACACCTTTCCAAGACCCATATGTTGGCACAAGCAGATGAGAAAGTTTGTAAATCTCAAAACTAGCTTAGCTCCCACTCAAGACCCAAAGCAAGGAGTGATAAAAAATTTTTATAATATATAGAATTGTTGAGAGATTTAAAAGTTAAGAAACAGTAAATGTAATAAATCTTACTTATAGAAGGAAGGCAGGCTCAAGATATTCATTATGTAACCATAATTTGTTCATCCAATATTGCTGAGAGGACTCTATGCCATAATTACTCTGTTATATACTTTCATGGGCTTTCCCCATGGGCACTTGTGGTAAAGAATCCACCCGCCAGAGCAGGAGATGTAAGAGACTCAGGTTCGATCCCTGGGTTGGAAAGATCCCCTGGAGGAGGAAATGGCAACCCACTCCAGTATTCTTGCCTGCAAAATCCCAAGGACAGAAGATCCTGGTGGGCTACAATCTATAAAGTTGCAAAGAGTCAGACACGACTGAAGTGACTTAGTACAAACACTAGCACAACCACTGTCTATTTAAAAATTATCAGTGAGGCAGAATTGACAAAAAATTATCAATTCTGTCATTTTTACAGAATAAGGAAACAGGATGTTAAGAATTTTGCCCAATCTTTCTAACTGGTAAGGGAGAGAGGGCTCATTATAAACAATGATGCTGTTTGCAAAAGGGACTGGAGCTATCCCTGGTTGTATGTTGAATGACAAAAGCAGAGAAGAAGGTATGAATGGCTTTCATTCAAATGAAGGCTTCCATTTTCTGCTATATCTCAATTACCAATCTGTAGCAAATATTTGCCATACAATACCCTATTAGCTTCAGTTAAATTATGTCCACTTGTTGGTATATTAATATACTGACCGCAGCAAAATAGCACATGCATATATCACTTTGACTCAGGATGATAAAATGATTCCTGGTCTGCCTATAAACATTCAGAATTCTTTTTCCACACTCCACCATTTACCTTGTCCATCACATTGAAGGATCACTTACCATGAGGATAAAAAAGAAACCAAATTATATTAAGAATAAGATTAATAACTATGAGGAAAGTTGATATTGCAATGTGCATATTACAATCATAAAGAGCTACAATTTATATTTGAACTTGGTGTTTAAAGTTCTTTAAACTTTAAGTTTAAAGAGACTGTGGTTAAGGAAAAAAAAACAAAAACCACTCTTTATATAATATTTCATTAGTCTCTGGAGATACAGAGATCAATGTAGTAATTAATGCCATAGCTGTGACTTCTTATATCTCACTAACCATTAACAGAGGAACCAAAGATCAAATTGCCAGCATCAGTCAGACCATAGAAAAGGAAAGAGAATTCCAGAAAAATATCTACTTCTGCTCCAATGACTATACTAAAGCCTTTGACTGTGTGTATCACAACATGCTGTGGAAAATTCTTCAAGAGATGGGAACATCAGACCAACTTTCCTGCCTTCTGAGAAATCTGTATGCAGGTCAAGAAACAACAGTTAGAACTGGAAATGGAACAATGGACTGGTTCCAAATTAGGAAAGGAGTTCATCAAGGCTATATATTGTCACCCTGCTTATTCAACTTATATACAGAGTACATCATGAGAAATGTTTCATTAGATGAAGCACAAGCTGGAATCAAGATTGTTGGGAGAAATATCAGCAACTTCAGAAATGCAGATGATTCCACCCTTATGGCAGAAAGGAAGAGGAATTAAAGAGCCTCTTGATGAAAGTGAAAGAGGAAAGTGAAAAAGCTGGCTTTAAACTCAACATTCGGAAAACTAAGATCATGGCATCGGGTCCCATATCTTCGTGGCAAATAGATGGGGAAACAGTGGAAACAGTGACAGACTTTATTCTGGGGGGCTTCAAAATCACTGCAGATGGTGACTGCAGCCATGAAATTAAAAGATGCTTGCTCTTTGGATGAAAACTATGACAAACCTAGACAGCATATTAAAAAGCAGAGACATTACTTTGCCAATAAAGGTTCGTCTAGTCAAAGCTATGCTTTTTCCAGTAGTCATGTATGGATGTGAGAATTGGACCATAAAAAAAGCTGAGTGCCAAAGAATTGATGTTTCTGAACTGTGGTGTTGCAGAAGACTCTTTAAAGTCCCTTGAACTGCAAGGAAATCAAACCAGTTAATCCTAAAGGAAATCAACGCTGAATATTCATTGGAAGGACGGATGCTGAAGCTGAGCTCCAATACTTTGGCCACCTGATGCAAAGAACTGACTCACTGGAGAAGACGCTAATGCTGGGAAAGATTAAAGGGAGGAGGAAAAGGGGACGGCAGAGGATGATATGGTTGGATGGCATCACTGACTCGAAGAACATGAGGTTGAGCAAGCTCCGGGAGCTGGCGATGGACATGGAAGCCTGGCATGCTGCAGGCCATCGGGTGGCAAAGAGTCCAACACAACTGAGCAAATGAACTGAACTGAATTGAATCATTAACAGGATATAAAGGCGCCTATATAACCCGGAAATCCAGCTAAGCTTCATTGCAGAAGGAAAATACACTAGAATTCATTTTATTTAGCTCATGAATTAAAACTGTTTCCACTAGGCAGTAATGACAGCAATTTAAGAAAATCTCCTAAATCAATAGCACAGTGTGATACATAAAAGGAGACCCTATTTTTTTCCCCTTCATTTTCTATATCACTTTCACATTCTCCTTCAGTTAACTGGATACTTAGATAAGTCATATATGTCATATGCCATATATGTCCTAATGAAAACCTTTCACAAAAGTCCTAAGGAAACTGTTTTTAGCATGACTATTATCAACTATGAAAATAATGCTAATATCAAAATACGAACCTTGTTTCCTTTCGATCCATGGGATTTGAATTCAAATCTGGTGAGGTAGTCATAAGGAAATTATTTTACTATTCAGAGTTCAAAAGAAAAATATACTAATAAAACTATATTTTAAAATGGTACATCTACATCAAGTATAATAATGAAGTGATTTCTGACTTGATTAATGTTATAATCACTATTTTCTTACTGTAATAATTAAGAAATGAAGGTACAAATGCTATGAAATGATTGATGCCAGAATTTGATTCAGTCAGTATTGGACAAATAAGAAGATTCTGACATCATTTCAAATTTCCACAATTGCCAAAAGTACATTCAGTTTTGGACACTAAAGAAACAACTTGGGAAGTAAGGCTGGGTCACTGAAGCATGGTTTTCATTTATTTCTTCTGTGTTAAGGGTCAAAGAGGAAATTGTCTCAGTGATTCTCCACTTCACTGAAACAAAACTTTATTTTAGTTCACGGTGAATAAACTATGTAAGAAATCAATTTAATGACCTTTATTGAGATACTACTGGATATAAGATACTGTGCTAAATGGTCTGCAAACACATAAATTACAGCTGTATTATTTTTTAGGGCTGCCTTAACACATTATCACAGACTAGTTGGCTTAAACAACAGGGATTTATTTTCTCAGTTTGGAGGCTGCAAGTCCAAGATCAAGGTATAGTGAAAGGAAAGTGAAGTAGCTCAGTCATGTCCAACTCTTTGCGACCCTGTGGACTGTAGCCTACCAGGCTCTTCCCTCCATGGGATTCTCCAGGCAAGAGTACTGGAGTGGGTTGCCATTTCTTTCTCCAAGATCAAGGTATGGACAGGGATTATTCCTCTAATACCTCTTCTTAGCTTATAGATTTCCTATATCTTCACCTGGTCTTCACACTCTGGACATGTTTATATCCTAATTTCTCTTCTATAAAGACATTGGTCATATTGGACTAGGCTCAACCTAACATCCTCATTTTAACTTACTTACTTCTTTAAAGACTCTAACTCCTTTTATAGTTACATTCTGAGGTACTGAGGGTTATGACTTAAACATATAAATTTTGGAGAACACAATTCACCCAACAATAGCATCCCTGCCCTCCAGGACTTTTAAAATAATAAAGGAAAAACATAAAAGTATTTATAAGGCATAAAGTGGTAAAATTTACAGCCTTCCTAAGTGAAGGGTGCAGAGAAATAGGGGAAAACAATAGAACGGGAAAGACTAGCAATCTCTTCAACAAAATTAGACATACCATCCTGTGTGTGGATCACAATAAACTGTGGTAAAGTTATACAACAAATTCAAAATTTTAAAGGATCATGGTGAGAGTGATAGTGCTCAGTCATGTCTGACTCTTTGCAACTCCATACACTACAGCCCACCAGGCTTCTCTGTCCATAGAATTTTCTAGGCAAGAATACTGGAATGGGTAGCCATTCCCTTCTCTAGGGGATCTTCCAGACCCAGGGATCAAACCCTGATCTGCTGCATTGCAGGCCAATTCTTTACCTTGTGAGCCACAAGGGAATCTCACAGAAAGGCTTAAAGGAGGAAAAGGTTTAAGGATAAAATGGTTGTCTAAGGATAGGATTTCAGCATATTGAGATTAATATGGTGAAAAGGGCAGAAAATGACATGATTGGAATAGGCACTGTGTAACGCTATTTTTTCTTTTAATAATCAAGCTTACTCTGATAGACATAGACTAGTATTTAAGATGATAAAGGTCATTTGGTTGCTGATAGGAAAAGCAGTGATACAAAAATCATATTTTCTTCTGTTTTCTATGTAAAATATGCCACACACCAATATCAATACAAATTAAACATATCATTTTAATTTTCAATATATCATTTAAACCTGTGGAGTTTTTTAAAGAAAGAGAGAATTAGAATTTTACCCTCTGTAAAGCAAAAGAAGATACAGATAATAAAAGTCCAATAGGAATTAGATTATCCTTGTAAGAAATTTATATATCCAAAACTATGCCTATAGCTCTTTGTTCTGAGGGTCAGTTTCCAAATTTATGAGATGCAACAGTATTTTAAATTATTTCCTATAATGAAGTGTCACTATCTGAGTTTAAAAAAAAAAAGTAGATTTGTGACATTTTATTACCAGTGAGTGCAACCTATGTTTAGTTGCCCAACAAATTACTTTTAGTCCTGTTTGCTAAATAAGTAATATTTCTGACAATAACAATAAAATATTATCAATTTTAATTTATTTAAGAAACAGAAGACAATATTAAGGAATCTACATAAAATACTATTATATATTTAGAGGGGAAAAATACTGAACTTTCAATGGAATCATAATAAATTTGTGCTTCTTTATACTTCTTGCATATGTCACTAGCAGATAAAATGAATTTATACTTACTACTTAAAATTATGACAATTCCGTAGCATTCAGCCATGTCACATTAAAAATGTGGTAAAGTACAAGATTTTCATTTGGTTCACAGATAGTTTTCCAAAGGCTCATTAAAGTTTTCACGTCTACTATCATGACAATATTTAGGTTAGTGTCATAAATGTTTGAAACATATTTAAACTCCACATTTTGCATCACTTATTAGTGCCTAATTAAGCAGAAAAAGTTTAAGTTCAGTGAATTTAAAAACTAAAATTAAAGTAAATCAGATTTTATATTAGGATATAAAGATCCTGGCATATAAACCTTTAGCACTGCAGAAAATGAGCTTCATCTTTTACACCAGCGAAAGGTACAGTGTGATCATTCTGTGTAATTATATATTGAGGAGAAGCCTTGATTTGGATACATGACTACACCAAAATAAAAGAAAAAAATCACTTTGCATAGCTGTTCTTAATTTTTGCAGTTGCCTGAAATAGTTATGCTACATATACGTTCTGGCTTTGCCTTAATGCCTGTGTTGGGAGGCTCTGAGATATGAACAGACTAAAATCTGCTCTCGATCACTTGGAGGTTACATCTATAGAAATCAAATGAGAGTTTATTAAGTAAAAAGTATTTAAAGAAACCATTACTTAAGTATCTGCTGTATATCAAGCACTATTTATGGCACTGAAATGAAGAAAAACCTGACAATTTTCACACATCCATGATGTGTGTTTGCTTCTCTTTCTTTGAATTTTTCACTCATCTGATATTTTGAGTGGTGTTCTTTTGGGATGTTTCTTTTGTTTAGCTTCAAATTCTTCAGAATCTCATTAATTTCTGAAGAGGGAGAAGAGTCTCATACTCACCTAAACCATATCTACTCTAGCATAAAGGGATAATTATTTTGCTATATCATGATCATACAAAATGGTCCACATGGCCAACCAAAGATTAATAGAAGAAGGGACTTGAGCTTTTCTAATTATTTGACTCAAAATTGAATGAGTAACAATGCTTAAGAGTTAGGTACATCTTTCTCCCCAATTCAAGGAAGTTCCAGATGCTTGTGTCATTTTTATTTCTTTTATCAGCATCAGTTTTCAGAGCACAGTTCTTTTACCTCCTTAGATAGGTTTATTCTTTAGTATTTGATTCTTTTTGATGTGATGGTAATTTTGCTTTCTGATCTTTCATTATTAGCATATAAGAATACAAGAGATTTCAAAGATTTGCACAGTAACAGAAACCTCCAACAAAATGAAAAGACAATCCACAAAATGGGAAAAAAAAATTTGAAAATGAAGCAACTAAAAATGGATTAATATCCAAAATATTTAAATAGTTCATGTGGCTCAATATCAAAAAACAAAGAACCCAATCAAAGTATGGACAGATCTAAATAGACATGTCCCAAAAAAAATACACACAAATGGAAAAAAAGCACATGAAAAGAGGTTTAACATCATACCTTAGAGAAATACAAATCAAAACTCCATTGAGGTATCACCTCACACCTATCAGAATGGCCATCATCAAAAATAAATCTACAAACAATGATGGAAAGAATATGGAGAAGTTGTGGAGAAAAGAGAACACTTCTACCTTGTTAGTGGAAATGTAAATTGAAACAGCCACTACGTAGAACAGTATAAAGGTAACTGAAAAAACTAAAATGCCTACTATACGATCCAGCAATCCCACTCCTGATGTATATTCAGAAAAAAAAAAAAAAACATAATTTGAAAATACACACACACTGCAATGTTCACTGAAGTACTATTGACTCTTTATAGCCAAGACATGGAAGGAACCTAAATGCCCATCAACAGAGGAGAGTTAGAAGATGTGGTTCAGTTCAGTTCAGTTCAGTCGCTCAGTCGTGTCCGACTCTTTGCGACCCCATGAATCGCAGCACGCCAGGCCTCCCTGTCCATCACCAACTCCCGGAGCTCACTCAAACTCATGTCCATCAAGTCGGTGATACCATCCAGCCATCTCATCCTCGGTCGTCCCCTTCTCCTCCTGCCCCCAATCCCTCCCAGCATCAGAGTCTTTTCCAGTGAGTCAACTCTTCACATGGTGAGTGAAGTCGTTCAGTCATGTCCAACTCTTTGTGACCCCATGGACTGTAGCCTACCAGGCTCCTCTGTCCATGGGATTTTCTAGGCAATAGTACTGGAGTGGATTGCCATTTCCTTCTCCAGGGGATCTTCCCAAACCAGGGATTGAACCCTGGTCTCCCTCATTGTAGACAGACACTTTACCATCTGAGCCACCAGGGAAGTACCTTCACATGGTACATATATACAATTGAATATTATTCAAAAAAGAAGGAAATAATGCTATTAGCAGCAATATGGATGGACCTAGAAAGTGTCATACTGAGTGAAGTAAACTAATAAACAACTGAAATTTATTTCTTCACTCTTCTTGAGGCTGAGAATCCAAAATGAAGGCAAAGCCCTCCTTAGTTTACACCCAGTGCCTTTTGCTATAGCCTGGTGGGCTACCATCTATGGGGTCACAGAGTTAGACACAACTGAAGCGACTTAGCAGCAGCAGCAGCAGCAGAAGCACAGTGGGGGAAGAGGCTTTCTTGTCTGCTTTATGAAAATATTAATCTAATTCATGAAGACTTCACCCTCATGACCTAAGAATCTTCCAAAGGCCCTTCCTTCTAGTATTTTCACACTGGATATTATTATAAGATCCCAAGTGGCACAACGGTAAAGAGTCTGCCTGCAAATTTAGGAAATACAGGAGACACAGGTTCAGTCCCTGGGTCAGGAAGATTCTCTGGAGTAGAAAATAGCACCCTACTCCAGTATGCTTGCCTGGAAAATTCCATGGGCAGAGGAGCCTGGAGAGCTACAGTCCATGGGGTCACAAAGAGTTGGACACGATTGAGCAACTGAGCACATATGCATTAGTATTTCAGCATATGAATTTTGCAGAGACACAAACCTTCAGACAATAGCAAAATGATATAATTATTAACATTTTAGAGGAGAGCATTTAGTGAGTCAGAGGTTCATTTATTTCCTGAAGATCATAGATCCAGTAGGATCTGGCAGACTTGTCATTTCTAAGCATAGTTAACCCTCTCTAAACAGACTCTTTTCTTTCTATGCTTTCCATAAACTCAAGAGATAAAATTCATTGTTTTGATGTATAATCTATAAGAGTTCTTTTAGTGGTGACATTTTAGTGATAATCATATGTGCTTTGTGAAAAGCTAGTTCTTGGCTACTTTTGTTCTGTATACATAAATTGTTCATAGAACAAGCTCAGGAGCCACTCTGTAAGTAGAATTTTTTTCTTGTTTTCTTAATAAAAATCCCCTAGGATGCTATCAAAGTCCTTAAGTCTATGCCAACACAAACTTGCAAACTCAGATACATGGCTTCATATTTTCAGACCTCGTATCTGCACCCACATGGGTAGCAGGAGGCATGCTTCTTTATGAGTCCAGAGGAAGACTTTTGCAGAGCATATAGGGAAGGGTCAGCCTGTATTTCCTGACTAAAACCCCTTCAACTCTAGCTGAAAATTGGTCTTTAAGAATGCTCAAGGGCACCTCTTAGACTCATTAGCAGGTGGGGTGGGAGGTGGTTGGGGACAGGGAGTAGGCATCATATCACAAAGGTAAACTTCCCATGTAATCCCTTATCTGACCATAAAGTGTCCACAAGATTCACCATATGAAGGATTTTAAATCATTCACATTACATTGATCAAATGCATATGCTTAGAGTTGAAACACTCTGTTTTTGTTAAGAGTTCCTGTCAGTATATCTGGCTATGGCAAATACTATGGCTATCAAGAACTGTTCATGCACTCACTAAGACAGTTTTAAAGAAATACGTACTTAAAGATTTATCTTCCATATCCTTTGTAAGTACATAGTTAACACATCTGCACAATTTAGGAATTTTTTTAAAAATACCTCAATACAAATTTAAAATGCAAGTGATTGATGCTATTTATTTTATCAATAGGATTATTGATGTTTATGACAGCTCTGCCTTAGAGTTCTGATAAAAATTCTTAAATCTGACTGATTTCGATAAAGTCAAAATAGAACTCCTAATTATACACTTTTTAAATACTGAATTTATAACCTTTGAACAACAATCCTGCTGTGTACTTACTGTTCATTCAAATGAGGGCCTTGAGTGAACTTGCATGTTAGTACATGGAATGATGTGTGTTTAATTTCAGTTGGCATGCCCAAACTACCCTTTGGTCATGTATGTATAGGCAGAACTTTAAAACATAATTATCAATAGGGACTACTTTGGGGGAGCTCATTCGATCATTTTTGAATGTAACCTTTCCCCCGTCATTCCTTATGTAAAACTGTGTGTATAATTTGTCTGTCGTCTCGGCAATGACAGCCATACATAATCACATGAAAATATAATCACAGAGGACTGAGAAAAAAAAACTTACAACCACAACAAGACGGTCTCCTGATTTTGGCCAATGGCACGCAATATCCTGGCTGCAAGTCATTCTAGGACTATTCTGATGAGGCGGAGCTCCTTTTCCTACTACATTCACACCTGGGGTTTTCAACCTGAGTTAAGTCAACAAATTGGCTTTCACCTCACCTTCCTATTGTCATGTCTCAATGTGTGTGTCAGTCTTATGTTTTAATTTCTTGGAGGAGGGCTGGAGAGAGTGAGGGAATACCTGCTTTATATTGTTTACTTTATTTTCACTTCTGAGAGCAAAGAAAGCATTGTTTTGCTCTAATCTATCTACTTCTATAAGGATGTTTCTCAGCATCTGGTGTTAGTTATCTGAAATATTGATGCCACTACCATTTAAAATTTTAGACAATTTACATTTTCTTAAAAATGTTCAGGGCTTTATATGATGTCACCTGTTGATTTTCTGAGTCCAGTATTAATCCAGATGGACCCTTTGTTCCCGTAATATCGGCCACCATGCTGTCCCTCAAATGCACCATGCACTTTCACATGCTTTTCTCTCTTTCTGAGTTATTATTTCACTTTCTTCTGGGTTCAATTCAACAGTTCAGTTTAACCACTATCTCCTTAACAATCCTTCTCTCAATATCCTGACATCTCCTTATCAATCTTTCCCTCAATAACTACCATCATTAATTCCACAGCATTTGAGTTCCCTAAAAGCAAATATTGTCCTGTTTCCTTCTTTGCATCCTCTTCCATTTCCCAGCAAACTGCTTTGCATGTAGTTGATATCCCACACACTTTTATCAAAATTCATTTTTGTAGAATATAATTTCAAATATTGGGCTTCCCTGGTGAATTGGGAGTAAAGAATCCACCTCCCAATGCAGGAGATGTGGGTTCAATCCATGATTTAGGAAGATCCCCAGAAGAAGGAAATGGCTACCCACTCCAGTATTCTTGCCTGGGAAACCCCATGGACAGACGAGCCTGGTGGGCTATAGTCCATAGGATCGCAAAGAGTCAGATATGACTTAGCAACTAAACAACAATTTCAAATCTCAATTTTAAAAGAATATATTTTACACTGTGATGTCTTTAATCAATTAAAGTTTCAAGTAGGTGTTGAAGGGATACATAAAAGAATGTGTGATGATAAATAATTGGTTATAATTATTTAATTAATCATTGTATAGATATGGGCTATGGGTCATTTTATCCCAACACCTATTCCATAAACATTATATGAGATTAAATAATGCTTAGTTTGTGGGAAATTAATTAACATTTGAATCTTTCTACTGAGTCTGGTGTGCTCTGACTGAGGTCAGAAAGGGTCAGAAAGGGTCAGACACAGATTAGCGACTAAACAACAACGATTTAGAATTAACTTAAGAAGGAAAAGAAAGTTTATTTTCATTTTCCTTTGTCAAATGATTCAGATAAAACTTTACAGATGCCATGGCATCTAGTCCCATCACTTCATAGCAAACAGATGGGGAAACAGTGGAAACTGTGACAGACTTTATTTTCTTGGGCTCTAAAATCACTGCAGATGGTGTCTGCAGCCATGAAATTAAAAGACACTTGCTCCTTGGAAGAAAAGCAATGAAAAACCTAGATAGCATATTAAAAAGCAGAGACATCAGTTTGCCAACAAAGGACCATCTAGTCAAAGCTATGGTTTTTCCAGTAGTCTTGTATGGATGTGAGTTGGACCATAAAGAAAGCTGGACCATAAAGAACATAAAGTTGGACCATAAAGAACACCAAAGAATTGATGCTTTTTATCTGTGGTGTTGGAGAAGACTCTTGAGAGTCCCTTGGACTGGAAGGAAATCAAACCAGTACATCCTAAAGGAAATCAGTCCTGAAAATTCATTGGAAGGACTGATGCTGAAGCTGAAACTCCAGTACTTTGGCCACCAAATGCAAAGAACTGATACAGCAGAAAAAATCCTGATGCTGGGAAAGATTGAAGATGCGACGAGAAGGGGTAGACAAAGGATGAGATGGTTAGACGGTATCGCTGATTCAATGGACATGAGTTTGAGCAAATTCCTGGAGCTCGTAATGGACAGGGAAGCCTGGTGTGCTGCCGTCCATGGGGTCACAAAGAGTCGGACACGACTGAGCAAATGAACTGAACTGAACTGAAAGATCATGTTTACTATAGTTTCATGAACACAGAGGGCTTTGCTATAGCATTTTTGATGGCAACATCAGGGTTACATTTGTGTCACTAAGTCAAAGTCTCAGAACACTGTGATGATTAATGCTTGTATATTTCATAATTCGACTTTTTAAGAAAATATTCAAGGCTGAACATGTTTAATGAAAGTATAACACATAAATCCTCCCAAATTAATCTTGAAGAATTATTAGTAAGAAGGTGAATACTTTTTTTTTTCATTCAATAAATACCTACTGAAAACATTCAAGCAAAATTTTGGAAGCAGAAGGATCAATTAGAAAGATTATATGACAGTTCAGGTAAGAGACAGAGGCTTGAACCGGAGTGATAGCAATGGACACGGGCATTAAAGAGAAATGTAGGATATGGAATAGAGAAAATGTTCAAGCATCCTCCAATACTATAATTCACAGAGAATCGATAAGATGTTATCTTTAAAATGAAAAAACTGTTACAGTAAAGGAACAGCAGTGCTAATTCTAATCAATAAGTGATCAATCTCCTCTTTAGAAAATTCCAGATCCTTGTCAGTGGCTGCCTCCATTGTTCATGTAGTCCCCTCTCTCCAATAATCTCCATCGTTATGACTGTCTTGCAAGTTATCTTTTCCACTTTTACTCATTATTAAGTCTCCAGTACCTTTTGGAGGGTTTAGCACTTAAAACTACGCAGTAAATATTTAATGAATAAATGAAAGAATAAGTGAAACAAAAGCCATATCTTCACAAACCCTCATACTTAATCAGTTCTTAGTAATTACTGAATAGCTCTTATGGTTCGAGTCATTCCCTTTTCTATCAAAGTTTCCTTCTTCTAAATTCAGTTCCTTGGGATTACAGCTCACTATGAGTCAATTAATACAATAGTTCAAAAGGCTGATTTATGTGTTAATGTTTCCTCTTAGAAACTCACATCTTAAACAGAGATCTTAAATATTTTTATACTCCCACATGGATAACTGGTTATATCAGGTCCAATGGTAGATTGGAAATACAAAGTTTATCAAATCTTATCTTGTCTTTCTAAATATAGGATAGAACTTGATGTGGTCAAAGAATCTTCAGACCAGCTATTTTTGACAGGTGTTTTGTTACAGTGTTTTCAGAGAATGACAAAACGTGCAGTTAATGGTGTGGGGATAATCCCTGTAGTGAGTGATAAGACAAAAGTTTTGGGACCTATGCATTCTGAAGGTTTTTCCTAAATACTTGTAAGATGGCACTGATAGTATTACATAAATTAACATTAAACTGAAAAGAGCCTCTTTCAGACAACTGAATGTTAGAGAACTCAGTTTGAAAGTGGATTTGGGTCACTGTTTCATTTTATTCTTGCACATAAAATTTTTATATATAATACATTTGTGAGGTAACTATATTCCTTATGATTTTCAAGAAAGGACTGCACTTATTTTTGGAATTTTCTGTGTATAGCAAGAAACAAAAATGGTTTTTTAAAAATTGGTATTTTCACTTTTGTATATGAGAAACTGGTGATTATATAAACACATAATTTAAAAATCATTAATGATATTACTATATTTGGAAATGCAATAGCAAAACCAAAGATGTTTGGTATTTTATTTTAAAAATGCCATTATTCCAAGAGCTACTGATCCATATTGGAAGATCTGTTGCTGCTGATGCTAAGTTGTGTCAGTCGTGTCCGACTCTGTGCGACCTCACAGACGGCAGCCCAACAGGCTCCTCTGTCCCAAGGATTCTCCAGGCAAGAACACTGGATTGGGTTGCCATTTCCTTCTCCAATGCATGAAAGTGAAAAGTGAAAGTGAAGTCGCTCAGTCGTGTCTGACTCTGTGCGACCCCACGGACTGTAGCCTACCAGGCTCCTCCATCCATGGGATTCTGCAGGCAAGAGTAGTGGAGTGTGTTGCCATTGCCTTCTCCGATTGGAAGATCTAGTCATGCTAAAACATTATATACGGGCAAACATCTTATGAAGATGATTTATTCCTTTGTTAATGAAAATAAAATAATAAAGTCCAAGAATCTTTTCTCACTGATTTTAGGCTTCATTTATATATATGTATATATAAATAATGTATCATATATACATAGAAATATGGAGAGCTGATGTCCTGAGAATCCATAACTTTTAACAATTGACTCAGGAGAAAGTAAGAATGTTTTCAAAACCCCCCTTTTTTTAATGTATTATTTTTATTGAAGGATAATTGCTTTACAGAATTTTGTTGTTTTAAGATCCCTATTCTTTATTCTTATTAAAACATCAAAATAATTTACCATTGTTATCAACTACTGGAAGAAAATCCAAAAAAGATGAAATGCTTACTTAAAAAGTTTGAAAATATAATATTCTCAAGGTAATTCATAGTTATGAAATCCTAAGAACTAACCAGTCAGTCACTCTACCTGGCAAACAGAGAAGCTGTGAATACAAACAGCATATTCTAAAAGATAATTGTAAAGTAGTACCAGAGAGGTCATTCAAAATCTGTCCCACACAAAAGCTGCCAGATTGTGACTCTGATTAGCCATCCTAAGAAAGGTAACTCATCCACAGGTTGGCCTATGATCTTGAATTTAGGACTTCTGAACTGGTACTAAAAATATGCATAGAGTAAACTAAATTCTTTCTCATTTATTTGACTGGGAAAATTCTGAGAAGCCATTAGTGTTAGGTAGGAATTTAGGCATGAGCAACTAGGGGTGGTCCAGTCAAAAAAGATTCAAGCTGATCTCAAACCCCACCCTGGACGTACTCCAATACAGCCCAAGAGAGCTCATAGATATGCTATAAAATAACCGCAGAGACTTTTCCAGTTCCAGAGCATGTTACCTATGTGCACAGTGGATGCCAAACTAACCACAAGGACTTCTCCAACTCTGGCACATGTGCCCCTGATGCATAGCTATGTCCTCAAGAGACCTTAGGCAGCCAGGAGTCTATTAAAGGTTCATAAATACTCTATACATACATACATCTGATTATAACAGACTGAATTATGGGAAAGACATGCACAATAGAGCCAGTTGTTATGTAACTTGCAACTGTAAATCAAAACTGTCAGTCCATGCCCACACAGATGAATATGTAAAAGCCCTATCTTAAAGATTCTGTACCTCATCATTCTAGCACCCATGCCTCTCTTGGCTTGGCTCACCTCTCCCTTGAGGTTCATTTTCTTCTTTCTTCAAGAAGAAATGCTTTTGCCATGAGTAAGACCTCAGATTCATCATTGTGCTCTTACCAACGATAGAGCCCAGTGAGGAAGGGACCTCTTTGACTCTCCCTATTTGCAAATATTATCTGTGGGAACTGGATATAATGAGAAACAGCACTAGAGCTCAGGCTAATCTATCACAAGGTAAATTTATGAAGACACAGAAACTTAAGAAAGCAGTGGGTGCCACTAAGTAAGTCATCCACTAAGTTTGGGGAAAACACATTTTTTTTCTCTAGTTAACAGCCACTTCCCATTTGTTCCTGCTGATAAAATCTCTAGCTTTGTTTGTATAGTAAATGACTAGTCAGAAAAGTTGAATTATGACTGGTCTAAGCCCAGTGAACTGCTAGGATAAGTTTAGGTCAGCTCACAAGAGCTATTTTTAGGCATCTCTTCCCAATTCAGAGTTCAGCGGCAGCTGGAAACCTGCCAATGTGGGAGTATTTATGTCACAGAAATCAAGCAAGTGCTATGAATTAGGACTATTACTTTCTCTGGCTACAGGTGGTTGTTAACCATTTATCAGCACTCAGAGCCCATCCTGTAAATCCCATTTCCTTTTGCCATCTATTGGTCCAGGAGTAGGTACAGGACCAAATTCTGACCTATGACAAGAGGAGATCTGATGGAAACTAACTGGAAAAGATTTCCTCCTTGATACGTTAAAGCCAACAAGCCAACTCGCCTTCCTACTTTAAGTTATACTGTGTAACTCTTTGAGATGTAACATGAGGAAAGGTGAACAGAAACCCAGATGCCTATATCAGTCATACTCCTGGACCAATGAATGGCAAAAGGAAATGGGATTTTCATGATGGGCTCTGAGTGTTGATAAATGGTTAATAAATGACTGGTCTATGTTTTATGACTATGCCAAAGACTTTGACTGTGTGAATCACAGCAAACTGTGGGAAATTTTTAAAGAGATGGGAATACCAGACCACATGACCTGCCTCCTGAGAAATCTGTGTGCATGTCAAGAAGCAACAGTTAGACATGGACATGGAAAAACAGATTGGCACCAAATTGGGAAAGGAATATGTCAAGGCTATATATTGTTACCCTGCTTATTTAACTTATATATAGAGTACATCCAGAGAAGGCAATGGCAACCCACTCCAGTACTCTTGCCAGGATAATCCCATGGAAGTAGGAGCCTGGTGGGCTGCAGTCCATGGAGTCATGAAGAGTCAGAAATGACAGAAGTGACTTAGCATCAGCAGCAGCAGAGTACATCATGAGAAATGCTGGGCTGGATGAAGCACAAGCTGGAATCAAAATTTCCGGGAGAAATATCAATAACCTCAAATATGCAGATGACATCACCCTCATGGCAGAAAATGAAGAAGAACTAAAGAGCCTCTTGATGAAAGTGAAAGAGGAGAGTGAAAAAGTTGGCTTAAAGCTCAAAATTCAGAAAACTAAGATCATGGCATTTGGTCCCATCACTTCATGGCAAATAGATGGGGAAACAATGGAAACAGTGACAAATTTTATTTTCTGGGGCTCCAAAATCATTGCAGATGGTGACTACAGACATGAAATTAAAAGATGCCTGCTCCCTGAAAGAAAAGCTATGACTAACCTCAGTTCAGTTCAGTTCAGTTGCTCAGTCGTGTCCGACCTAGACAGCATATTAAAAAGCAGAGACATTACTTTGCCAACAAAGGTGCATCCAATCAAGGCTATGGTTTTTCTAGTAGTCATGTATGGATATGAGAGTTGGACCGCAAAGGAACCTGAGGGCTGAACAATTGATGCTTTTGAACTCTCGTGTTGGAGAAAACTCTTGAGAGTCCCTTGGACTGCAAGGAGATCCAACCAGTCCATCCTAAAGGAGATCAGTCCTGGGTGTTCATTGGAAGGTCTGATGTTGAAGCTGAAACTCCAATACTTTGGACACGTAATGCGAAGAACTGGCTCATTTGAAAGGACCCTGATGCTGGGAAATATTGAAGGCAGGTGGAGGAGGGGACAACAGAGGATGAGATGGTTGGATGGCATCACCAACTCAATGGACATGAGTTTGAGTAAGCCCAGGGGTTGGTGATGGACAGGGAGGCCTGGCGTGCGGTAGTCCTTGTGGTTGCAAAGGGTGGAACACAACTGAGCAACTGAACTGAAGCAAACTGAATAACTCAATCACAACCAATCAAAAGGCAGGAAAGTAAGAACCTGTACCTGTACCCCAGGAACAGAAAATAATGGAGTGCACTCTTTACAGAGAATTTTAAAAACAATAATGAAACACATTAAATATTAATTCACTATTTATCACTACCCTGTACTGGCAATTCTAAAAAAAAATGTTAGTGATAAGATACTCCTTCCCACACACAGGGACTAGTCCTATCCAAGTCCTCTGATGTGTTAGGGGTAGTAAGTCTACTATCTTAAATATCTAATGACATGAAATAATTCATGATTTTTGTTATTTAAGCAACTCTCATATGAGTTTTCCCTTACATGCACGCAAAACATTCTTAAGTGCTAAACTTTTTCACAGAAAGGAGCAGATTCAGAGGTTGCCAGATCAGGTGAATCCAGCACTGAAAGGGGAACCGTGAGCCCCTGCTCTGAGGCCCTACACAGCTGCTCAGATCCCAGGCTCCCCACTTTTCTCATCACGTGATTATGGCTCCTGTTCTGGTATGCTCAGGAGATTCTCCCTACTGTGTCATCAACTGATATAATAAACTGCCTTCATATTAACTACCATGAGCAGGTTTCTTCACCTTGTAACCAAAAGAACCAACTGAAAAACAGAACCTAGCATTTTAACAACTAAATTACAAAAGACTGACCAAATGTAAGATACTGACTGAATTCACATTGCCAAGTCTATACTCAAAAGATAGAAAATAGACAAAAATATGCTTAAGTATTGCTTATAATAGTTAAAATTTATCTAAATGAAAATAAAAGAACATATATATGACTTTTTTGAAAAAATATAATAATGTGGGAAAATTCAGCCTACTATTACCTATAAAAAGGCATAATGACACAATAATTTGAAAACATTTATTTCTGTCCAGCATAAAGACTTTGCTGGATGGAAATAAACTGGATATCATTAGTTGCTATTTCTGAATACTGGTATCAAGGCATATTAATATTATTGCTGTTCATTTTCTATTATTTTCAAACTTTTAGCTCTAAAGATATAAAACAATGTCAGAGTAGTTAACTAGCACATCTTTTCTTTTCATTACTCTGTTAAGAAAATACATTAGGTTACTATTGTTCAGGATGAGAATATATACATATATAATGAAATCGATAAGGTAGATAAAATGCAATCAGGAAACATTTGAAAATATAAAATGATGTTTGAAAATCATGAGAAACTTCATTTTATAAAAAAGGATCATCACATTCCAAGAAAATCTCTCAAAAATATATATAATTTATTTTCATGAGAGGTATTTTTAAGAAAATGAAAAATATTAAAAAGCATTTAGTTCTTTGCTGTTACAACAGTATAATCAAAACCTGAGTTATGTTTCCAAGAATATGTCTTTATGAGAGAAACTTCACAATCTTGTATTCTATTATGTGATGAAAGAATCATCTAGGTTTGACATGGAATCTGAAACCTGTTATTGATGTAGTTACGTGTTTAGACTTATTTTAGTCTTTAGAACACCACTACTCAAATATATATGGTAGTTGAAGTATGTGTTATATTTCAATAGTTTTCCTATTTTTATTTTTCTGAGTGAAGAAAAACTTGTTTCAAAAAATGTGGAGGAAAATCAAGAGATATAACTATATTAAAGGATGGGAAATGATGATTTATTTGAAAAGCCAGGAAATGCTTAAAATTTCCAGCCATTATTTTCAATTATGCATTGCCCATGAACAGTGATTTCTTTCAGAGGCAGTGTAAATTGTTGAGATGTATGGATTACAAGACCTGAGACTCATTATCCTAGATCATACATAGTAGCACTTTGCTTCTAGAAAGGCTATCATTAAAACCATCTCATAATATTTCATAAAATTAACTATATTTGCTATCATCCTATTGCAGAAAATGAGAAGAGCAAACACAAAATTAAAAGATAAAAAACATACCAGATACAGCCAGGAAGTCATCAATGCTTGTAATGTCATCTACAGCTTCAGTGAGGACATGGATATGATTCTCCCACGTGCGCTTGTACATTTCCATGGTTTTTTTGACCACTTGACTTTTGGGTCTTGCAGCCAAAGCCAGTGCAGCATTAATAATCTATAAAAATACAGAATGTTCACTTGGTGATTTCAGAATACTTACCATTGTGCATATGACAATTTTTTTAAAATTAGATCTGTTTATGCCCTTATGTGTAACTCCTTTGCTTTTGGTAATAGTTTAAGTTTATTTTTGGTAATTAATTTTAGAACTGTTTATCAAGCATCAATGTACTAAGAACTACAAGAGATAAAAAAGATAATTGATATCTGCCTATAAAGAGATTGCATGTGACTTAATGAGAAGGACATCATATAACTCCAGCTCAGTAGAGTATTCAGTATATACCATAATTACAGAAATGATTGACAATCTTTAGAGTAGAGAGATCACCTTCAGCAGCAATTCTAAGAAAAGGTTTCAGGAAAGAATGATGTTTAACTGGTCATTTGTATTTACTTTTCACAAGTAGGTAGTGAATCCTCATTGTGTGCAAATCACAGAAAGAAAAGCTTTGACTTCCTTGAGGACTTGAAGAATTTTACCAGTAGATATTCATTGTTGATCAATTCTTTCATTTGTCCACTCATCATCATTCAATATTTCAAATATATTATGAGGTTTTTTGTTTGTGTTTGTTTGTTTGAAGGTATCAAGCGCTGTTCTTGGTTTTAGGGATATGGCAGTGAACAAGCCTCCCCTGGTGGCTAGGACAGTAAAGAATCTGCCTGCAATGCAGAAGACGGAGGTTTGATCCCTGGGCTGGGAAGATCCCCAGGAGAAGAAAATGGTAACCCACTCCAGTATTCTTGCCTGGATAATTCCGTGGACAGAGGAGCCTGGAGGGCTAGAGTTCATGGGGTTGTAAAGAGTCGGATGTGACTGAGCTGCTTTCACTTTCATTTTCTTTCAATGAACAAGACATAAGAAAAAAAAATCACTGTCTTCATGGAGCTTATATTCCAGTTCGGAGAGATAGTCAATTAATGTTTGCTCACTTTCTCAGTTATGTCTTACTCTTTGTGACGCACCAGGCTCCTCTGTCCATGGGATTTTCTAGGCAAGGATACCAGAGTGGGTTGCCATTTCCTTCTCCAGAGGATCTTCCTGACCCAAGGATAGAACCCACGGCTCATGCACTGGCAGGCAAATTCTTTACCACTGAGCCACCTGTGAAGCCCAGGAAATTAGTAAATGAATATAATAAAAGTATATGGTCTCTTCTATGGTTATAAGAATTAAGAAGAAAACATAGTGCAGAGAAGGGGGATAAGACACGGAATTTTAGCAAGGCTTCCCAGTAAAGAGGGCAACATGGGTGGGAAAGAATTTGAAGAGAGAAGCGGCAATATTCAAAAGGTGAGCAAACAAGAGAAATGCTATGAGACTGGTAAGTAGTCTCACCTAGAGCCTGGGTATGCATAACGAGCCCTTAACTGTCCTGCTCAAGACTGGAGCCTTATTTGGAAGGTGCTGGCGAGTCCTTTTGACTTTTGAGTGATTTGCTCAGAACTACACTTTAAAAAGATTAATTTGGCAAAGGAGGCTATTGTAATAGGATACAAGAGTAAGAAAGAGCTTGGACTGCAATGCGGAGGTGCTGAAAAAGTTTTGACAGGACTTTTAATAATTTAAATTAGGATAGATCAATTATTGTCAAAAATATCATACAGACATAAATGACTCTATAGAAAATAATGCTTTAGAACATGGAAATATTCCCACAATGTGTAATAAGAGCAGATTACAGAACATCATGCTTCACAAAATGCCACTTCTAGCAAATATGCTAGAACTAAAAGTTAGATAAAACCATTCAAATAACAATGGTTCTTTCAGAGTGATGGAATTTTCAGTGCTTTAATTTGATTTTGTGTGTGTAACTGAATTGTTCAGACTTTCTATGGGGAATATGCTTTAGTTGTATACTCAGAATGAATGAAGTTATTCTTCAAAGAAAGGTGATTACTAAGGTTCTTCCATGGTTAATGAAGAGAATGATTATAGCACTGATAGAAAATGAGAGATCAGAGGTTAAAAAGTCATTCAGGGTTGTAAAAGCAGATTGTGCAACTGTTTTGGAAGACATTGTTGATGAAGGGTATTAGATATCAACCTTTCTACTACAGAGGTTGACTTTGAAGGGACTCTTAACTTTCTCTACAAATTACATAGCGGTCAATCAGAGAGAGATATGAAATTGAATTTCATTAAAAAACTTGTCATTCACTTACTCATTTATTAGTTCATGCATTGTAACAAATCAGTGCTATGCAGCAACAATGTATCCAGTTCTACACTGAATACTAAGGACATCACAATGAAAAATATTTCATCATAGTTTCTAAAACAGCCCATGATCTAAAAGTGGAAGAAGACCAAAGCCAGCCAAATGCAACATAGGATTCCCAGACTTTAGCCTGTATCTGAATTCCCTTGGATGCCTTATTAAAACAGATTCCTGAGCCACACAGTAGAGTTTCTGATTCAGTTGATGTGCTTTGGAGCCTGAGAATTTGCCTGTCTGACAAATTTCCAGGTGATAGTGATGCTATTGGTCTGGGGCTCCCAGTTAGGAAACCACTCCAATACGTAAGTGTTACAAGGTAGTGTAAAGGTGAGCAGAAGATGCCTTTAAACATGTGGGAGAGGTACTCAGCTCCATAAGGAAAGATGTTTCAAAGGACTGAAATCTGAAAAATAAGTGGAAGTTAGTATAAGGTGATATTCATTTAGGAAGAGGCAATAACAAGTACAATTAAGACCTAGAAGCAAGGTAAACCCTAACCTCATCTTCTTGGGAAGAGGAGCTAGTAACAGAGTTGCAGAAAAATCAAAAAAATAATGGAAGAAAGGAAAGAATACAGATTTGGAAAGCACCAATATGTACGAGGAAAGGATAAAATGGAAGTGATAAAGATGAGAGCAGAAATCATCAAGGAGAAAGCATCAAGGAGGTAGAAAAGTAAGGTATTCAAGAGTCGAGATGAGGAAGAAAATCTTTTGAAAAGGTCAAATGCCATAGGAAAGTAAAGACTAATGAGGATTAAAAATGACTTTTGCATTTGGAAATTAGGAATCATTGGTGTAGCAGAATATAGGATACGAGATTCAGATTTCACCAAAATATAATGGCAACAATAAAAAGAACCTTTTTCCTACTCAGTAACTTAAAGGCTGCACCTCACTGGTGTGATTTTCAACAAATTACTGGAGGTACAGGAGGAGAGAAACTAATTGCTTGAAATTGTTATGCTGATATTCTCTTATTTCTTTTTTATGAAAGAGGAACACATTGAATTGAAACATAACCTACCTTTGGTAATAACAACTGCTGTATTCCTGGACTTTAGTTTTAGAGCTTTATTAACCTACTAACTTATAATGTAGGACAGGGAAGCCTGGCGTGCTGCAGTCTAAGGGGTCACAAAGAACCAGACATGACTAAGTGACTGAACAAAAACAAAAACTCCCAGTGTACACTGCAAAGGCTCTGGTCTCTGGCGTTTCATTGTCCCTGCAGTTGAACAACTGTACACATGTGATTGTATTGCCATTATGCCTCCACAGTCTGTGCCTACTTTTTAAGTACGCATGTAGATCCCTTAGTGGTGATGTGGTATCAGAAATATATAAATGTTCATATATGTATGAACATTTTCAGTTCTGCAGCTGATTCAGTTTAACTGATTCAACACTGCACACTATGAGAAATATATATCCTACTTGACTCTTGATATTTAACTTAAAACTAAGAGCAGAAAAAAACTTGAATGATGTGCAAACCTTCTTTAAGGCAGAAGAAATCTTCATCCCAGTGTCATCCTCCTAATATTTTAACAACATATCTTGAGAAGTAGGGGAGAATAGTCTCAAATCCTCCTTATGCAGAGCTAAAGATGACTTAAATTTAAAGTGAATAAGGTCGCTTCCTGAGGCATCTTTCTTTAGATTACGGTTAAGATGTGTACATACCAGAATCACCCTGGACCCCATTCATCACCTAATCAGTCGATTATCCTTTGCAACAGCATCTTTAACTTTAGGACCTTTTTATATCTTGTTGTTGTTGTTTTTCAGTTGCTCAGTTCTTTCCGACTCTTTGGCACCCCATGGACTGCAGCACACCAGTCTTCCCTGTCCTTCACTATCTCCCAGAGCTTGCTCAAACTCATGTCCATTGTGTCAGTGATGCCATCTAACCATCTCATCCTCTGTCATCCCCTTCTCCTGCCTTCAATCTTCCCAGCATCAGGGTCTTTTCCAGTGAATCAGTTCTTTGCATCAGGTGGCCAAGTACTGGAGCTTCTGCTTCAGCATAAATCCTTCCAATGGATATTCAGAACTGATTTCCTTTAGGATGGACTGGTTGGATCTCCTTGCAGTCCAAGAGACTCTCAAGAGTCTTCTCCGACACCACAGTTCAAAAGCATCAATTCTTCAGAGCTCAGCCTTCTTTATGGTTCAACTCTCACATCCATACATGACTACTGGAAAACCCGTAGCTTTAGACTGTACAGACCTTTGTTGGCAAAGCAATGTGTCTGCTTTTTAATACGCTGTCTAGTTTTTTTCACAGCTTTTCTTCTAAAGAGCAAGCATCTTTTTATTTCATGGCTGCAGGCACCATCTGCAGTGATTTTGGAGCTCAAGGAAGTAAAGTCTGTCACTATTTCCATTGTTTCCCCATCTATTTGTCAAGCAGTGATGGGGCCAGATGCCATGATCTTAGTTTAACAGGACTATTTTTACAAAATGATCTTATATATTAACAGGACTATTTTAATACCCTTCCAAATAGTTTCCTAACCCAGACCCTGTTTTCTCCAGGCCATTCTCCTTACTACAAACACATTCATTTTTCAAATGCACAAGAGGTCCTGTCCCATCCGGCCTGCTGTAAAGACTGCCCTCATTTTAGCCTACATTCCAGCTGTCTTCAGCTTTATCTCCTGATCACACCATGTATCTCCATACGTCTACGATTTTTCCTTTTTTCTTAAAACTGAATCTGCCTCAAGACCATTGCTCCATCACTTACCATTCTTTGGTCCTTCTGAGGAAACAACTCTTACCTTTTACAAACCTGTTGAAATACCATTGCATACTGTGACATCTGTCCCATCCCCTATACCCAGGAACATGAACTGTCTTCTGTTTTTTAAAAGTATTTTGTCCATATAACCAAATAGCAAGTATCATATTGCATGAGTGTTTATACATCTCTGCTCCATATGAGCCTCTTCATAGGAGGGACTGTGTTTTATTTATCCTTGCTTCTTGGCACATTAAGCATGTTAATTATAGTTCCCTCTATATTTATTAACTCTCCCAAAAAGATAATAGTTGACTCGAGTTTTACTTTTAGAGTACAGCCATAGGGAGCCAAGTTCACCATATTTTTTTTTCCATTTTCAAAAGTACTTAGATTATAGGCTGGTATTCAATTCAAGGACAACCATTAGTAGTCACGGGCATGATGTAAAAAGTTAAGGCACTCAAATCTCTAGTGCATATTTGACAAAGACTTACACAGAGGCCATGCAGTGAAATCAGAACCAGAGGGGGACTAGTGGGGTGAAGGCCCTGAGGAAGTAGAACAAACCAAAGTTGAAAGGAAGAAGACACTAGGAGCAGATCAAAGTTATGATGTAAAGAAAAGAAAGAGCATAGAGTAAAATAAGCCAGTCAGTTGAAAGAAAAATGAATGAAACTGTGTACCCATCAAATAAACTCTTATTCTCGCCTCTCCTCAGCCTATCAATCTGACTATTCTAGATACCTCATAAAAGTGGAATTGTATAATATTTGACCTTTTGTGTGTGGCTTTTACATGTAGAATGATGCTTTCAAGGTCCATCTGTTGTAGCATGTGTCAAAACTTTATTTCTTTTTCAAGCTGAATAATATTCCACTATGCCTATATTTTGCTTATCCATTTCTCTGTTGATGGACATTTAGGCTGTCTCCACCTCTCGGCTACTGTGAGTAATGCATACGCATTGGTGTACAAATATTTCATCAAGTCCTGGCTTTCAAATATTTCTTTTTTTTTTTTTCAGTTTTTTATTTTTTAAATTTTAAAATATTTAATTCTTACATGCGTTCCCAAACATGAACCCCCCTCCCACCTCCCTCCCCATCTTTACACCACAAATTGAATTTCTGGGTCATGTGGTAATTCTAAGGTCAACTTTTTTGAGGAAATGTCATACTGTTTTCCACAGTGGCTATACCGTCTTACTTTTCAACCGGAAATATACTAAGCTTCCAATTTCTCAACTTTAATGTCCTAAACAGAGTTTCTATGCAGTTCATTGGAATTAATATTTTGAATACAGTGAGGAAGATGCTACCAGTATTCCCATTTTACTAGTGAGACAATAAAGGCATGAAAAGACTGAATAATTTGTGCAAAGTTATAGAGGGTACTCTAGATTGTAAGACAAGAGGTTTAAATTAGAGTTTTACTTTGCTTCAAACTGATTTTATATACCCAGAAGAGTCATATTGGCTCTCCCAGGACTCATTCTCCCAGAAGAATAGGTAAGTTTGCACTGAGTTTGGGGTGGGGCAGTACCTGAGTTAGGTGATCCCTCTCAGGTTCCTTTGAACATACAGATTTAATACTATCAACTGATATATATACTTCTCTTAAAAGATTCCTAAAAATAGTTACTTTCAAAGTGAACATAAATCCATGTAATTTAATTTCCCTCTGAAATATTTTAGTATTGGCATTGATACAAATAATCTTAAACATTTTAGTTAATATAACAAAAGCACTTTGTGGATTAAAAAGATGAGTTATGTAGAAGTACCTATAGATCTGATTACCTCAATGTCATGGTGTGTAGAAAAAATTAAAATAACTGGATATATGATACCTCAAATACATCTAAGCTAGCATGTGATAAGAATTTATATGATATGTACTTAAACTGGGAACACTGTCATAATTTTGGAATAGTAGCAACCATGGTAATGGCATCACATTCAATGCTCCAATTTTGTGCATTCTTTTCTTGGTTTCTTAAATAATATTCTACTACCAAATGTTTCTCACTTTCTATGTTGGTGTTTCCTCTTTTCCTTAGTTTTGATAATCTTTTCTTTTTTGTCTTCTTTCATTTACTGGAAACTATCATTGCATTTTAAAAGTAAGCTACACGATATTTGTCATCAAGAATCTCCATAGTCACGTCTTTATGTTAAATTATATTGAGGCTGGGGAAGGGTAGTGGTGAGCAGGTGTAATGTGTCATAGACTCTCACAAGTTTATAAACAACTAGATTGCATTCAACTTTGGCCTAATAGTGTTGCAGTCTCATTACTCCATGAAGGGATGATCCCTATATGAGAGCATTACTCACATGAGTCTTCTCATGATGCTTTAACTTGCATTTGTGTGTGTGCATGCTAAGTCACTTCAGTTGTATGTGACTCTTTGTGACCTATGGATTGTACACATCAGATTCCTCGGTCCATGGGATTCTGTGGGCAAAAATAACTAGAGTAGTTGCCATGCTCTCCTTCAGGGAATCTTCCTGACCCAGGAATTGAATCAAGGTCTTGTATCGCCTACACTGGCAGATAGGTTCTTAACCACTAGCACTACCTGGGAAGCATTTGGATACACATAAAAAAACCCTACTCTCTGTATGCTGTGCTTATTGCTTAGTCATGTCCGACTCTGCAACCCCATGGATGGTAGCCCACCAGGCTCCTCTGTCCATGGGGATTCTCCAGGCAAGAATATTGGAGTGGGTTACCATGCCCTCCTCCAGGGGACCTTCCCAACCCAAAGATCAAACCCAGGTCTCTTGCATTGCAGATGGATTCTTTACTGTCTGAGCCACCAGGGAAGCCCAATCTACTAATTTTTAGAAAGGGAAAGGGGTGGGAATTTCCTGGTGGTTCAGTGGTAAGGACTTAGGCACTTTCACTGCTGAGGGTCTGGATTCAATCCTTGGTCTGGGAACTAAGATCTCACAAGCCCCACAGTCAGAAAGTAAAGTAAAATAAATAGGGGAGGGGTGCAAAGTTGATTTTTGGGAGAAAGTCTATGTATTTCTTTTACACATATTCTAGTACAAGCTTTTCTCTTTCTCAATCCATACTGTTAGAGCAAAGGAGAAAATTCAACCTAGGACTATTTGAGTTATGGAAAATGTAATACTCCCTAGAAGGTCTGTAAAAGACAATGACTTTACAGGAAAAATAAAAATACTATTTTCCTGTCCTCTATACTAATTATTAAGACAGTTTGGTGGTGTTTAGTCACTAAGCCATGTCCAACTCTTCTGCAGCCACATAGACTGTAGCTCGCCAGCTCCTCTGGCCATGGGATTTCCCAGTCAAGAATACTGGAGTGGGTTTCCAAGCCCTCCTCCAGGGGATTTTCTGAGCCCAGGGAAAGAACTTAGGTCTCCCTCTTGCAGGAGGAAACTTTACCATCTGAGACACACAAATACACAAAGAATTTTCAGTTTTGATAAGCTCAATGATCATTTTGATATGCTAATCATAAAAATGTTCCTTAAACAAAAATGAACTTAAGCAAAATTGAATCTAAAGAAACATTATACTTTTTAGATTTAACTATAATATAGTTAAATATAGCCAACATATGCTGGACCATCAAAAAAGCAAGATAGTTCCAGAAAAACATATATTTCTGCTTTATGACTATGCCAAAGCCTTTGACTGTGTGGGATCTCAATAAACTGTGGAAATTTGTGAAAGAGATGGGAATACCAGACCACCTGACCTGCCTCTTGAGAAACCTATATGCAGGTCAGGAAGCAACAGTTAGAACTGGACATGGAACAACAGACTAGTTCCAAATAGGAAAAGGAGTATATCAAGGCTGCATATTTAACTTAAATGCGGAGTACATCATGAGAAATGCTGGGCTGGAGGAACCAAAAGCTGGAATCAAGATTGCCGGGAGAAATATCAATAACCTCAGATATGCAGATGACACCACCCTTATGGCACAAAGTGAAGAGGAACTAAAGAGCCTCTTGATTAAAGTGAAAGAGGAGAGTGAAAAGATTGGCTTAAAGCTCAGCATTCAGAAAACTAAGATCATGGCATCAGGTCCCATCACTTCATGGCCAATAGATGGGGAAACAGTAGAAACAACGGCTGACTTTATTTTTCTAGGCTCCAAAATCACTGCAGGTGATGATTGCAGCCATGAAATTAAAAGACGCTTACTCCTTGGAAGGAAACTTATGACCAACCTAGACAGCATATTAAAAAGCAGAAACATTACTTTGCCAACAAAGTTCTATCTAGTCAAGGCTATGGTTTTTCCAGTAGTCATGTATCCAGTCATCATGTATGGATGTGAGAATTGGACTATAAAGAAAGCTGAGCACTGAAGAATTGACGCTCTTGAACTGTTGTGCTGGAGAAGACTCTTGAGAGTCCCCTGGACTGCAAGGAGATTCAACCAGTCCATCCTAAAGGAGATCAGTCCTGGGTGTTCATTGGAAGGTCTGATGTTGAAGCTGAAACTCCAATACTTTGGCCACCTGACGCAAAGAATTGACTCATTTGAAAAGACCCTGATGCTGGGAAAGATTGAGGGCAGGAGGAAAAGGGGACAACAGAGGATAAAATGGCTGGATGGCATCACCGACTCAATGGACATGAGTTTGGGTAGGCTCCGGGAGTTAATGTTGGACAGGGAGGCCTGGCGTACTGCAGCTCATGGGGTCTCAAAGAGTCGGACACGACTGAGTGACTGAACTGAACTGAACTGATAATGTAGAACTAAAATCAGAGAAAATTTGCTTAAAAAAAGACAATTCTGAAATCAGTACTATGTACTACGAATTAAGGTAATGAAAGTACTTTAATTTCTAATGATGAAACAAACTAAAATAACCAAGATTTTTTGGATTCATTTTAATATGCCACTCAGGTGTTTAATAAGTTTAGCATTTGTAGTAGAAAAAGATATCTATTATTTTCCAAATCATTTGGGATCAGGTGGAGGAATTAAAAATGAATTTGATAGCTCTGCCAAATTGATAAACTCTCTTTTAAAGATTAAAAAAAAGTAACTTTATATCAGAAACATCTACAAAGTTCCTTTTAAGGCACCAGCAATTCCACATAAGTGTAAAACTAAAAGAGGGCTTCCCAGATGGCTCAGTGGTAAATAAATTACCTGCCAAGCAGGAGAAGAGGGTTCGATCCCTGGGTCAAGAAGATCCCCTGGAGAAGGAAATGTCAACCCAATACAGTAAAATCCCATGGAAAGAGGAGCCTGGCATGCTACAGTTCATAGAGTAACAGTCAGACATGACTTAGCAACTCAACAAGAACAAAATAAAGGCAAAACATAGGCTATTTATTAAATTTTAAATGTACTTTATGATAAGAGTTTGGAAAATTTTTAAACTTAAAAAAGTATACATTTGCAATGTCTGAATGCTTTGGATTAGACATTCTCTCAATGTATTTGGAATTTCTGAAGATTTAACTAGGTCTTATCTAAAAGCGTGAACTAAAAAGAGTTCAAAAACATTAGGAGACTTAACATTTTTAACTGTCAAGAGTGTTTTCTATTTATCTACTATTTATCTAAAGCAGAAAAACAGACAACACAGACTCAGAAAATGGACACAACTTGGTGACTGAACAACAAGAGAGAAAAGTCACACATAAATATTTGATGAAGCTTAACAGGTATATACAACCCAGATCATATAAAACAATATTTTCCCTGCACTTCCAAGATGTTTGTGTGTTTTCGAACTCTTTTTAGTTCACACATGCTTTTAAATAAGACCTAGTTAAATCTTCAGAAATTCCTTCTACTTTGCTAGCCTACACATTTAATGAAGCCTTTTCCCAAGTAAGTACATCCCTACAAGGAACTTTTATACTAGTACCTAAAATAATAGCAATTTAAATAGTCTATATTGATTTTCTTATAACTAAAGAATGGAATCACAGGGAGAAGTATGGAGGCACTGATTAGGTTTCTATTCAAAAGAAAAAGTGCTAATTAAATCTTCATAGTAAGATATTTTGAGGGCCATTCCAATGAGGATCATTAGCCAATGGACTGTACTACCAGGACTTGCCTATAGTTCAATAATAGAGAAACTAGAGTTAGAGAAAGGTAAACATTAAAATGGAATTTTTCCTATTGAATTACTATACTCAGAAATTCACCAATTTGGTAATTGTTTAGATTTGAATTCTGTAACTTTGTCAGCTAGGGTCAGAACAGGAAAACAAGAAGGAATCTAAGATGGAAAGTCAATTAAGAAATATTGTAGCAATTTTAACCACATAGTCAAGACAAATTAAGGAGTGTTCTATCATCTATTCAAATTGCCCTGAGACAATAAAAGCAAACTCTTTTATTACCAATATATAGATGGAAAAGTAAAAATAAAATTAAGAAAAATAGAATATATTAATAATGAACTATCAGAAAGATAAAGCAAAAAAGTTCTAAACAAAATAACATCAAAAAATAAAACAGCTAGGAATAAGTTTAATCAAGAAGGTGGAAGATCTATACTCTGAAAACTATAGGTGAAGAAAATTGAAGATGATACCAAAAAATGGAAAGATAGCCCATGTTCTCAGATTGGAAGAGTACATATTGCTAAAGTTTCCATACTATGCAAATCATCTACAGATTTAATAAAATCCTTATCAAAATACCATGGCATTTTTTCACAAAACTAGAACAAATAATCCAAAAATGTATATGGACCCACAAAAGACCCTCAATTGCCAAAGCAATCTTGAGAAAAAAAAAGGACAAAACTTGAGGTAACACACGTCCTGATATCAGACTATACTACAAAGCTACAGTAATCAAACAGTATAGTATCGGCACAAAGCACAGACATGGACCAATGGGATAGAATATGGAGTTCAGAAATATACTCACATCTATGGTCAACTAATCTATGACAAAGGATGAAACAGTATATAATGTAGAAAAGATAGTATCTTCAACTAGTGGTGCTGGGAAAATAGAACAGCTACATGTAAAATAATGAGATTAAATTTTTTCTTACATCATAAAAAATATAAACTCTAAATGATTAAGTATCTAAATGTAAGCCCTGAAACCATATAACTCCTAAAAGAGAACACAGGCAGAATACATTTTGACATATATTTTAGCAACATTTTTTTGGCTCTATCTCCTAAGGTAAAATAAATAAAAGCAAAAGTAAACAAATGGAGCCTAGTCAAACTTAAAAACATTTGCACAGCAAAGGAACCAGTGACAAAATGAAAAGACAAGCTATGGAATGGGAGGAAATATTTGCAAGTAATATGACCAATAACGGGTTAATATACTGTATTTATCTATATACACACACACTTATAATACATGTATTTTATAATAGCATGTATTAGTATATAGTATATATATAATAGTATATTTATGGAGAAGGCAATGTCAACCCACTCCAGTACTCTTGCCTGGAAAATCCCATGGACAGAGGAGCCTGGTAGGCTGCAGCTGATGGGGTTGCTAAGAGTTCGGCACTATTGAGCAACTTCACTTTCACTTTTTACTTTCATGCATTGGAGAAGGAAATGGCAACCCACTCCAGTGTTCTTGCCTGGAGAATCCCAGGGATGGGGGAGCCTAGTGGGCTGCCGGCTATGGGGTCACACAGAGTCGGACATGACCGAAGCAACCTAGCAGCCGCAGCAGTATATTTATACTATATATAAATATGTATGTGTAGTGTGTGTGTGTGTGTATATATATACACACACACACATATATATATGTATATATAGAGAGAGAGCTTATACAACTAAATATCAAGCAAAAAAACTCAAAAAATTTATAAAAGATCTGAAAAGACAGTTTCCCAACGACGCACAGAGATGGTTAACAGGCACAGAAAAATATGCTCAATGTTGCTTGTTTATTAGGGAAATGCAAATCAAAACCACAGGAGATATCATCTCATATCTTCCAGAGTGATTATCATCAAACAGACCACAAATAATCAAATGTTGGAGATGATATGGAGAAAAGGGGACACTGGTACATTGTGCTGGGATTGTAAATTGGTTCAATCGATATGGAAAACATTATCAAGTTTCCTCAGAAAACTAAAAATAAAATTACCATATGACCCAGCAATTCTAATTTGGGGTATATCTTTGAAAAATATGAAAATACAAACTGTAAAAGATATGCACACCCAAATGTTCATAACAGCATTATTTACAATAGCCGAGTTATGGAAATAACCCAAGTGTCCATCAACAGATAAGTGAATAAAGAAGCTGTGGTGTGTTTGTATGTGTGTATTGTATCAAATGTGCGTGTGTGTGTATGTGTATATGGGGGGGAGAATATACATTTTATATATATATATATATATATATATATGTGATAGAATATTACCAGACATAAAAAATAATGAAATTCTATCACTTGTAACAAGTGGATAGACCTAGAGAGTATTCTGATCAATGAAATAAGTCAGAGAAAGATAGATACTGTATTTTACCACTTATACGTGGAATCTAAAATAAAAAGAAAATGTATGTAACAAAACAGACTCACTGATATAGGAAACAAACTGATGGATACTAGTGGGGTGAAGGAAGAGAGGAGAGGCAAAATCCGGGTATGGGATTGAGAGATGAAAATTATTATGTATAAGATAGATACATTAAAAGGCTATATTGTATGGCACAGGAAACATAGCCATTATTTTGTAATAACTTCAAATGGAGTATCGTCTATAAAATATTGAATCACTGTGGTGTACACCTAAAACTAACATAATACTCTAAATCAACTATAGTTTAATTTAAAAAAGGAAAAATAGATGCTACCAACAAAAGAGAATATTAGTAAATTTTTCTAAGCCTCTGTTTCATAAAGTTCTGAAGACAGGGAGAGAGAGAGCGGGGGAGAAAAACAAAATTCCCTGAGAAAGAATTTGAGTTACCTTTCTCAATTAGAAGCTTTGTATATAGTTGGGCAACCCATTCTTTATATTTTCCCTTTAATCTGTCAAATTTAGAATATGATATCTATGCAATAGAATTACTTAGAACCAAATAGTAAATAAAGTTTATTATATTAGGAGTGATTTCAAAACATAAACTATATAACTTTAAGGCATTATTATGCACAAAAATCCTGATTTTTTTAAAGCAATTAAGAGTGAGAATTTGAGGAGAAAGTAATTTTCATTCTGGAAGTGGAAGAAAGGATAATCATTTTTCCACATCAAATAATTATAGACATTATTATTGGAAATTTACTATATTAGAGAAGACTTCTTCCTGATCAGAAAAGACTGTAAAAGTTCTGGATGTTTATTTCACTCTCTAGGACCTGGAATCCCTAATTGCTGAAGCATATTCACTGGTGCATGTGAAGTACCATAGTAATGCCCTACTTATTGTAATAATTACACACTGAAGAAGCAATGGCCTACATTCAGGAGAACTCTCTTTGGGAGTATGCTTCTTAAGTAAAACAAACAATCTGAATTTTCAGCTGCTAATGAGTTAGTTGATAGATATTACCCTAGGAAGATATAATGATACTATACACTGGAAAACAGCCACTCTTCATTGAATGCAGACCTGAAATTCTTAATTTTAATGTACTATTTATTTTTTGCTCAGCAGCCTTGGGCCATAACATGCATAGTAAAAGATAAATAAAGCTGTGATTTTTAATTATAGACATGAATATGCTGGGCTATGTATAGTACTCAGGAATAAAGTACTACTGCTTCCTGGGAGCTGGAACCAGGCAAATTAGATTGAGCAGGACACAAACTATGAACAGAAGGAAATTCTGTCTGAGGAAATATAGGTGACAAACCTACAATGACTTTTAGCAGCTGGCTGAGTCTATTTGAAGAGCTAATGTCATTTCACATAATGGATTGGAAAGAACTGGATGCTCTCCCTGATGCGGACCAAGCATAATTTTTATGATGACTGAGTTTTCTTGACATTAAAAACATTATGTTTCCTTCCATTTTCTAGCCTCATTTTTCAGCACTCCTGGTTAGGAATGGGAAGGAATGGTCTGCAAGCTGAAGCAATAGTTGCAGTGAAGATTCAAGGGATAATTAACATGCAAAATTCACAAAATTATGACCAGTTGAATGTGATGGACAAGAATTAAGAAGGAATTAAGGATAGTTATCACTTTGATGACAAAGGTCTGTATAGTCAAAGCTAAGGTTTTTCCAGTAGTCATGTATGGATGTGAGAGTTGGTCCTTAAGGAAGGCTGAGTACTGAAGAATTGATGCTTTCAAATTGTGGTGCTGGAGAAGACTCTTGAGAGTCCCTTGGGCTGCAAGGAGATCAAACCAGTCAATTTTAAAGGAAATCAATCCTGAATATTCAATAGAAGGACTGACGCTGAAGCTGAACTTTGGTCAGCTGATGTGAATAGCTGGACTCACTGGAAAAGACCCTAATGCTGGGAAAGATTGAGGGTAGGAAGAGAAGGAGATGACAGAGGATGAGATGGTTAGACAGCATCACCAGCTCAATGTAGATGAAACTGAGCAAACGCCAGGAGATGGTGAAGGACAGGGAAACCTGGCATGCTGCACTCCATGGGGCTGCAAAGAGCTGGACACAGCTTAGCAACTGAACAACAAAAAAAGGATAGTTCCTAAGTTTCTGGCTTGAGTTACCAGTTAATGGTATTTCCAAAAACAGAAGTAAAAACTACAGAAGACATGTCTTAGGGGAGAGAAATTATTAGTCACGAAAGCCCAAGATTAAATCAGAAGTGAAGCATTTTATGTGTAACAAAATGTTTACCAAAAAAGACTTACATAATATTTAAAACTACTGATGGCTCATTTAGTTGAATTTGGTAGACTTTTTTTTTTTTCTTTCATAGGAATTGTTTTCACTTTTCAAACAACAATGAGTGGTTTGGTCAATTTGACAAGTGGTTTTAAAAACAAATTTGTGATGTAAGAGAATAAATAGCAATTAGCTCCTGTGTGGAACCTGATCATTAGCTTAACAATTCACAGAGGCTAAAGACGCACAATAGTAAGGGTGAATAGGATTAGGACCGCAGTGACAACACCAGACTACATCTTTGTGTTTCACAGCATGAAATTCACTTATATTTAAGGTTCAATATTTTTGAATGCAAAGACAAAATAGATGTTAACACAGAACCCAACCCATACAATGGATTCACTCATTAAATTCCAAAAACCCACCACTGAAAGTAAGACTTTTCTTAGTTAATCTATGTTTATGTGAGATAAACTGAAGGCAAGCTTTTGTGGACACTTCCATTTCCCTTTAAAGAATGGGTCTTCTCCATGATGTTATTAAAATCAGTCAAAAGGATTAATATCTCTTCAAAGAGGAAGAAAAAAAAAAGAAAGAAAGAAAACCATATTTTCAGGTGTTTCACTAAGATCTTTTCACTGTACTGAAACTCTGAAAGATGTAAGTCAGCCCTCAGGATGTATCACAAAGTCACCACCACCAGCAAGAGTTGTAATAACCACCCTCTCCACAAGTCAATCATAGACACTGTCCTTATATTAGATAGAACAATCTTTCTTACATTTGTTACAAAGGAAGCCCCTGTTAAAGCTCTTTCAAGGTAGTGGCCTTAGAATTTTTAGAGTAACTGGTGTTACCAGACTTAGCATACCAGCTTTGCTATTTCTGGCAAAGATATTTCCAGAGCTTAGCTCTTATAAGTCCACTGCGTTTAGAGATGAAATATTAAGTGACTTTGGAAGTATTGGGTCTTTTCTGATAGCTCAGTTGGTAAAGAATCCGCCTGCAATGCAGGAGTCTCCTGGTTCAATTCCTGGCTTGGGAAGATCTGCTGGAGAAGGGATAGGCTACCCATTCCAATTATTCTTGGGCTTGCTTCTCCTGTAGCTCAGCTGGTAAAGAATCCGCCTGTAATGCAGGAGACCCAGGTTCAATTCCTAATTGGGAAGATCCCCTGGAGAAGGGAAAGTCTTCCCACTCCAGTATTCTGGCCTGGAGAATACTGTGCACACATCAACCTACAGAACTTTTGCTCCAGTATTGATGATACGTGGTAAAGCACTACTGCTATCATTACTGGAACTATCATCATATTATAATTATCTCATAGAATCATGTAAAACCTTGTCTCAATGTGTCGTAGGGCCAAATATTACCATCAGTATCACCTGAATTGTTACACATGCAGAATCTCAGGTGCTTATTAGACACTGAATCAGAGATCTGCATTTTAACAAGATCCTCAGGTTATTCATAGGCACATATTTAAAAGCACTACTCTAAATATTGAAAAGCACTGACCTAAAGGATTAAAATTAAAATTACTTAAGTAAAATAACCATAGTACTTTCTGGTTGATGTTTAATATTTCATTCCCTTTCTTAACTAATTTAGAAAATGAATTAACCCATTTTCACTTCATTTTAGCAAGCTCCCCTTCTTTTATCTCTATTTGTGATCATCACACACACACAAAACGAACCACTACTGTCATAAATACCAATAACAAAAACAGACATTAAATCCTTCCTGGTTTAAACACTGGAGATACAAATGCAAGCCACAGTCCCTGAGCTAGAATCCAAGGTTTCTTTGGGATGACAGGACATTATCTATCAAACTTATATGTGAGGTGTCTGTATAAATAAAATAAAGTTTCTGTCTGTTAGTAATATCACCACAACACAATGACTAGGTGGCTAGTATGTTTGGAATAATCTCACTTGAAATACAGGTTTTTTGCTGTAAGTGATATTCTCTTTGTTAGTTTATGTGTTAGAGGAGGTCACACCAGAAAGTTAGATGAGTCAGTTCTGAGATCAGGAGAAACACATAAAATGCAAGGGAATCACTTGACCACTGATTGAGAGAGACATGCCCAGGTATCTTATGCTTTTAAACCAAATAAATAAAAATGGTTTATGGGTAAAAACTCAAATTGAAAGTCATTAGTACAGATGTTCTAAACTGAATAAATGAGGCTGAGGCATTTTTCACATGAATTACTGTAGGTGAGCATGAGCAGAAGTATCTTTAGGAGTATTTTACTTTTAAAACAATTCTTAAAAAAAATACAGACACAGTCACCACTATGTGAAATTTGAGTTTCCTAAGTTGCAGTAGTGGTAAAGAATCTGCTTGCCAATTAAGGAGACACAAGAGACTTGGGTTTGATCCCTCAGTCAGGAAGATCCCCTGGAGTAGGGAATGACCCTACCCCAATTTTATTGCCTGGAAAATTCTACGAACAGAGGAATGTGGTGGGCTACAGTCCATGGGGCCTCAAAGAGTTAAATACGAATGAGCAAATGGAATTTGGAAGAGACAGACTTGGCTCTAGGTAGGTGTTGATTGATGAACAGACCTACATTCTAACTTCTAGTCTATAAACTGATAAGTGTGTGTTCATCTTTTACATACCTTCCAAAACTATATTAAATTAGAAATTACTCCCTCTCAGGCCTTATCTTTTAAAATGGATGATCCTCATATACAAATTCTTCGAATTTTCCTTAATTTGACATGGATTTTTTTCCATATCGATTTTTACATCAAAGTACAGCAATTAGAACTACATTCCATATGTATGGCATATACTAACCCATTCTGGGAATTTTATCCTCAGAACAAACACATCTTAATAATTACCAACAATTTTAACCCATTTGCTAACAAATCAATCAATAATTTCAGTGGAGAATCTGCAGTAATTCTCAGGTTCTGCTTGTTATTTCCTGTACAAATTCCATCATCATGCAGGGGTAGCTTCAATCATTTCCTTCTAAATCTATAGGATACAGGTCATAAAAGAACATGATCTCTTTTGTTTCTGCTCAATCTGTCAGAACTACTAATACTTGCTCAAACTTAATCACACCAGTTTGACATCTCCATGGTGCTTTTATTCTGTACTGTCATTTCCAGATCTCTTGCAAAAATGTTACTGTTGCTGTTGCTCAATCACTAAGTTGTGTCCGACTCTTTGTGACCCCATGGCCTGCAATAAACCAGGCTTCCTTGTCCTTTTCTATCTCCCAGAATTTGCTCAGACTCATGTTCATTGTTGTCCCCCCAACCTCCTCCACTCAACCCTTTGTAGCATCAGAGTCTTTTCCAATGAGTTGGCTTTTCTGTCATGTGGCCAAAGTATTGGAGCCTCAGCTTCAGCATCAGGCCTTCCAGTGAATATGCAGGGTTGATCTCCTTTAGGACTGAGTGGTTTGATCAGCTTGCTGTCCAAGGGATTCTAGAGAGTCTTCTCCAGCCCCACATTTCAAAAGCATTAATTCTTTAGCACTTAGCCTTTATTATGGTCCAGATTTCACATGTGTACATGACTACAGGAAAAAGTCATTGCTTTGACTAGATGTACCTTTGTTGGGAAAGTGATGTCTTTGCTTGTTAATATACTGTCTAGGTTTGTCATATCTTTACTTCCAAGGAGCAAGTGTCTTTTAATTTTATGGCTGCAGTCACCATCCTCAGTGATTTTGGAGTCCAAGAAAATAGAGTCTGTCACTGTTACCATTTCCCCCCTATCTATTTGTATGAAGTGATGGGATGCCATGATCTTAGCTTTTTGAATGTTGAGTTTTAAGCTTTTTCACACTTCTCTTTCACTTTCATCAATATACTCTTTGTTCCTCTTCGCTTTCCACCATTAGAGTGGTGTCATCTGCATATCTGAGGTTATTGATATTTCTCCTAGCAATCTTGACTCCCGCTTGGGATTCATCCAGCCAGGCATTTCGCATGATGTACTCTGCATATAAGTTAAATAAGCAGGATGACAATATACAACCTTGATATACTCCTTTCCCAATTTGGAACCAATCCATTGTTCCATGTCCAGTTCTAACTGTTGCTTCTTGACCTGCATACAGGTTTCTCAGGAGGCAAGTAAAGTAGTCTGGTATTCCCATCTCTTGAAGTATTTTCCAAAGTTTGTTGTGATCCACACAGTCAAAGGCTTTAGCATGGTCAGTGAAGCAGAAGTAGGATTTTTCTGGAATTCCCTTGCTTTCTCTCTGATCCAGCAGATGTTGATAATTTGATCTCTGATTCCTCTGCCTTTTCTAAATCCAGTTCATACATCTAGTAGTGCTTGGTACACATACTATGGAAGGCTAGCTTGAAGGATTATGAGTATTGCCATGCTAGCATGTGAAATGAGTGCAATTGCACAGAAGTTTGAACATTCTTTGGCATTTCCCTTCTTTGAGATTGAAATGAAAACACATTTTTCAGTCCTGTGGCCATTGCTGAGTTCTCCAAATTTGCTGCCATATTGACTGCAATACTTTAACAGCATCATTGTTTAGGATTTTAAATACCTCACCTAGAATTCTAACACTTCCACCAGCTTTGTTCATAGTACTGCTTCCTAAGACCCACTTGATGTCCCACTGCAAGAGGTCTGACTCTAGGTGAGTGAACAAACCATCGTGGTTATCCAAGTCATTAAGACCTTTTTGTATAGTTCTTCTGAGTATTCCTGCCACCTTTTCTTAATTTCTTCTGCTTCTATTAGGTTCTTGTCATTTTTGTCCTTTATTGTGCTCATCTTTGCTTGAAATTTTCCCTTGGTATCTCCAATTTTCCTGAAAAGATCTCTAGTCTTTCCCATTCTATTCTTTTTCCCCTCTATTTCCTTGCATTGTTCACTTAAAACTTTCTTCTTCATCCTTGCTGTTCTCTGGAACTTTATATTCAGTTGGGTATATCTTTCCCTTTATCTTCATATTTTTTTTCCTCAGTTATTTGTAAAGCATCTGCAGACAATCATTTTGCCTTCCTGCATTTCTCTTTCAGCTCCAAGTCTTGTTTTTGCTCACTGTATACAGATTATCCATATTTGGCTGCAAAAAATATCATCAATCTGATTTCAGTATTGACCATCTGGTGATGTCCATGTATAGAGTCATCTCCAGTGTTGTTGGAAGAGGGTGTATGACCAATGCATTCTCTTGACAAAACTCTGTTAGCCTTTGCCCTGCTTCATTTTGTACTCCAACACCAACCTTGCCTGTTCCTCCAGGTGTCTCTTAACTTCCTACTTTTGCATTCCAATCTCCTATGATTAAAAGGCCATCTTTTTGGGTGTTAGTTCTAGAAGGTCTGTAGGTCTTCATAGAACCGTTTGACTTTGGCTTCTTTGGCACTAGTTTTGGGGCACAGATTGGATTACTGTGATGTTGAATGGTTTGCCTTGGAAACAAACCAAGATCATTCTGTCATTTTTAAGACTGCACCCAAGTATTGCATTTTGAACTCTTTTGTTGACTATAAGGGCTACTCCATTTCTTCTAAGAGATTCTTGCCCACTGTAGTAGAAATAATGGTCAATGGAATTAAATTCACCTGTTCTCATCCATTTTAGTTCACTGATTCCTAAAATATCAATGTTCACTCTTGCCATCTCCTGCTTGACCATGTTCAATTCATCTTGATTCATCGACCTAACACTCCAGGTACCTATGCAATATTATTCTTACAGCATCCGACTTTACTTTCTCCACCAGGCACATGTAAAACTGGGCATTGTTTCTGCTTTGACCCAGTCTCTTCATTCTTTCGTGAGCTATTTCTCAGCTATTCCTTAGTAGCATATTGGATACCTACCAACACGAGGGGCTCACCTTTTCATCCTTTGCCTTTTCATGGAACCCCCTGAACAGTTATTGTACTAGATGTCCAACAAATTTTTTCTATCAAGTCCTGATTAAAAAGTTCTTCCCTATATCTAAGCTACTTACATATATTATAAAAATGTTCTTACAACAAATGTACCTCTCAATCTTTTATTAATCCATGAAAAAAAATTTAACATGTCATTAGGCAAAATGTTCTTCTATAGAAGTCATTCATTTTCCTCCATAACATATGTTTCCTTCCTTAGTATTCTGTGATACTAAGAATTAAAAAGTGATCTTGACATTGTACAAAGTCAAAACTCTTTTTTTTTTTTTAATAGATGAACTGATAGGTTGTAATACATATGCTCATCCCAGGGGAGAGTATTCTTTATTCTTCTTGCTACTCAGTAGATTTTAACTTTACAACACTTAAGAGATGCATATTATCAAATGGCTGCTAAAGACTCATTTAAGAAGTTCCTACTTCTATGTGTGAAGAATGTTTTATAATATATATTTTTAAAGTTTTATATATGCATATTCACTTTTAGAAATGTGCTTTAATGAAATAACCAAAGATATATGTTTAAATTTACCTTAACAACACCACAGTAGTGTTCAATAAATTAAAAATACATAATAAATGACCAAAATGAAGGTTGGTTAAATAAAGTATAATACAGCTTTTTAATAAAATACTATTATGCCATGAAGAGTTACATTGCAGGACAAGATTTAAAAACATGAGAAGGGTTCAAGGTATTTTAAGTGAAAGAGATTAATGATAGGAGTGTGATACAATTTAGTTTTATGTGTAGAGATACCTACCTATCTCTGAATAATCTAAAAAGAATGGATACCAAAGTATTATTCTATTATTTCTGGCAGGAGAATTACAAGAAATTTTATATTTTAAAATTTATTTTTGTTTGCTCAAGAAATGAATTCCATTTCTTAAGATGTGAGGAGTGAAACTCTATTAGAGTTATTCAAAATCCTTCTATTCAACATCTCTGTTTATTTCACAAGCTCATTTCAATTATGAAGAAAAGTATGAGCAGCATGTAACAATACCCAATTTTTAATTATAAGAGGATTAAATAAGTGTCTTCTTCTATGGCTCATGGTGACATAAAGGAATCAATGAAAATTTCTGAAATATCTTTATTCAAAATTTAGCTCAATCTTCTTGAAACATATATTTGTTTTCCAGCATTTTAATTTTGTTCTAACTACTTTTGAGCTAAATGAAAGACCTATTCTATGTACCAGCTCTATCAGTAGTTTTATTTACTGCCTCAGCCCTGAGACAACTAAATGCAAAATAGTTAATGATATTTTAGGATTTACTTTACATAAAAAACTGACTCAAGCTTTAATCAGTTATAATGTCCCTCTTGGAATTAAATATTTTAATCTGCTAACTATGAAAGATACAGGATGGCCAGGTTACTAGCAAATGGCCAGGTTACTAGCAAATGACCAGCCTTCTACTGAATTTTCTTCTCCTTTGTACCAGGTAGCTTATTAACTTATAAAATCCCTTCTCCTTTAATATAGGCAGGAAATCTTTACTCAATACCTGTTGTTAAACATTTTCTAATTCTTGAGAAGATCATTACTCAAGGGTATGGAACCAGATAACTAATCATTACAAGTAAATTTGAGTTGCTGAAGACTGCAAACATTGCTTTGGTTCATTTCCTATCTCAAGGATTTTGTGAATATGTAACTCAAAAACCAAGCTGGGGGAGTATTTTAATAAGTGTAAACTGACATTGCTTTTGTAGAAAATTAAAAACAAATCCCTATCCTATTTGTAGTAATATAGTCTAGGTTCAAGCTAATAAATCTCTTGAGTATTACATACACGAAACTTACATGGACTCGTTGGAAAAGACTCTGTTCCTGTGAAAGACTGAAAGCAAAAGAAGTGGGTGGGAGAGGATGAGATGGTTAGATAGTATCACCAACTCAATGGAATGAATTTGAATAAACTCCAGGAGATAGCAGAGGACAGAGGAGCTTGGTGCGCTGCAATCCACTAGGTCGTAAACAGTAGGATATGACTTAGCAACTGAACAACAACAAACATATCATCATGTCATGAGTGAATAAGCTATTATTCCAGAAAAAATGAAGTCAGCACTCAGTTTCAATCTATGGGATAAGTGTGCTTGGTTTGCTTTTATCTAAAGTCCACAGTCTAATAAACAAAAAGTGTCAGAAGAAAATTTACTCTAGCTATGCTGTTAAATAATATCAACAACTTAATTACATTCCATGTAAATAGAAAATATGTATTGTGTACTTATTATTTTAAATTTTCTAGGACCAAATAAACTAAGTGTTCTATTGCCCTCCCACTGATTTGGGAAAGATTTATGTAGTAAGGCATGATCTTCTAGTTGGAAAGCAGAAAAAGATGAGGGTAGTTGTTCCTGTAAATAATCATAATATGGTATAGACCTCTCTCACAGTGACATGACAAAATACATTTGGACATGAACTTTAATATAGAGAAAAAATTAGAGATGAATGGATAGGATACTTTGTTCTTTTAAGATTTTACATACTGAAATAAAACAAAACAGTTCAGTTCAGTTCAGGTGTTCAGTCATGTCCAACCCTTTGCGACCCCATGAACCCCAGGCCAGGCCTCCCTGTCCATCACCAATCGCCGGAGTCCAACCAAACCCATTTCCATTGAGTTGGTGATGCCATCCAACCATCTTATCCTCTGTCATCCCATTCTCCTCCTGCCCCCAATCCCTCCCAGCATCAGGGTCTTTACAAATGAGTCAGCTCTTCGCATGAGGTGGCCAAAGTACTGGAGTTTCAGCTTCAAAATTAGTCCTACCAATGAACACTCAGGACTGATCTCCTTTAGGATGGACTGGTTGAATATCCTTGCAGTCCAAGGGACTCTCAGGAGTCTTCTCCAACACCACAGTTCAAAAGCATCAATTCTTCTGTGCTCAGCTTTCTTTATAGTCCAATTCTCACATCCATACACGACCACTGGAAAAACCATAGCCTTGACTAGACGGACCTTTGTTGGCAAAGTAATGTCTCTGCTTTTTAATATGCTGTCTAGATTGGTCATAACTTTCCTTCCAAGGAGTAAGCGTCTTTTAATTTCATGGCTGCAATCACCATCTGCAGTGATTTTGGAGCCCCCCAAAATAAAGTCAGTTACTGTTTCCACTGTTTCCCCATCTATTTGTCAGGAAGTGATGGGACCAGATGCCAATGTCTTTGTTTTCTGAATGCTGAGCTTTAAGCCAACTTTTTCACTCTCCTCTTCACTTTCATCAAGAGGCTCTTTAGTTCTTCTTCACTTTCTGCCATAAGGGTGGTGTCATCTGCATATCTGAGGTTATTGGTATTTCTCCCTGCAATCTTGATTCCAGCTTGTGCTTCCTCCAGCCCAGTGTTTCTCGTGATGTACTCTGCATAGAAGTTAAATAAGCAGGGTGACAATATACAGCCTTGATGTACTCCATTTCCCTTTTGGAACCAGTCTGTTGGTCCATGTCCAGTTCTAACTGGTGCTTCCTGACCTGCATGCAGATTTCTCAAGAGGCAGGTCAGGTGGTCTGGTATTCCCATCTCTCTAAGAATTTTCTACAGTTTATTGTAATCCATATAGTCAAAGGCTTTGGCATAGTCAATAAACCAGAAATAGATGTTTTCTGGAACCCTCTTGCTTTTTCCATGATCCAGCGGATGTTGGCAATTTGATCTCTTGTTCCTCTGCCTTTTCTAAAACCAGCTTGAACATCTGGAAGTTCATGGTTCATGTATTGCTGAAGCCTGGGTTGGAGAATTTTGAGCATTACTTCACTAGCATGTGAGATGAGTGCACTTGTGTGGTAGTTTAAGCATTCTCTGGCATTGCCTTTCTCCAGGGTTGGAATGAAAACTGACCTTTTCCAGTTCTATGGCCACTGCTGACTTTCCCAAATTTGCTAACCTATTGAGTGCAGCACGTTCAGAACATCATCTTTCAGGATTTGAAATAGCTCAACTGGAATGCCATTACCTTCACTAGCTTTGTTCGTAGTGATGTTTCCTAAGGCCCACTTGACTTCACATTCCAGGATGTCTGGCTCTATGTGGGTGATCACACCATCGTGATTATCTGGGTCGTGAAGATCTTTTTTGTACAGTTCTTCTGTGTATTCTTGCCACCTCTTCTTAATATATTTTGCTTCTGTTAGGTCCTTACCATTTCTGTCCCTTATTGAGCCCATCTTTGCATGAAATGTACCCTTGGTATCTCTAATTTTTTTGATGAAATCTCTAGTCTTTCCCATTCTATTGTTTTGCTCTATTTCTTTGCGCTGATCGGTGACTGCGCCGGACAGCACAGAAGCTCAGCCGAGCGAACTACCCCACATCCAAGGTCAGGTTCAGCAGCCAAGAGAAGCACCTCATGTGCAAGGTCAGGGGCACTGGCCAAGAGGAGCTACCCCATGTCTAACGTCAGGGGCACTGGCCAAGAGGAGCTACCCCACATCCAAGGTAAGGAGCAGCGGCTGTGCTTTGCTCGAACAGCCATGAAGAGATACTCCACGCCCATGGTAAGAGAAACCCAAGTTAGACAGTAGGCACTGAGAGAGGGTATCAGAGGGCAGACAGACAGAAACCAAAATCACAGACAACTAGCCAGTCTGATCACATGGACCACAGCCGTGTTTAACTCAGTGAAACTAACCCATGCCGTGTGGGGCCACCCAAGATGGATGGGTCATGTTGGAGAGGTCTGACAGAATGTGGTCCACTGGAGAAGGGAATGGCAAACCACTTCAGTATTCTTGCCTTGAGAACCCCAGGTATGAAAAGGCAAAATGATATGATATTGAAAGAGGAACTCCCCAGGTTGGTAGGTGTCCAATACGCTACTGGTGATCAGTGGAGAAATAACTCCAGAAAGAATGAAGGTTGCAGCCAAAGCAAAAAACAAAATAAAAATATTTTTTAAAATACATAGCTTTAAAATCATGACCATAATCAATTTTAGAAAGGGAAATATTGCCAAAACTTACTTATTTCTATATTCTTGTTTTCCTTTATAATTGCACTGCATATGTGTGAGTATGGGTATTAGTCCCGCGGTAGTGTCCAACTCTTCAACCCCATGGACCACAGCCCAGACTACAGGTTCCTCTATCCACAGAATTATCCAGACTCCTCTGTCCATGGAATTATCCAGACATGAAAACTGGATCAGGTAGCCATTCCCTTCTCCAGAGGATTTTCCTGACCCAGGATCTACCCCCAGGTCTCCTGGATTGCAGTTGAATTCTTTACCATCTGAGCCATGGGGTCACAAAGAGTCAGACACAACTGAGCGGCAAGCACACATACACCACCAGGGAAGCCAGCATATATACGCATTTCTAGACACTATATAAGAGTCAGATACAACTGAGCCACTGAACTGAACTGAACAGACGATGAACGTGAGTTTGAGCGAACTCTGGGAGATAGTGAAGGACGGGGAAGCCTGACGTGCTGCAATTCATGGGGTGCAAAGAGTCAGACACGACTTGGCGACCGAAACACAAGAAGACACTATAGTTTTCTTTTACCTGTTTCTGAAATTTACAAAAGCAGAAAATCCTATGTTTAGCTCTTTAGTCAATATTGTACTTCTAAGATTCATTCAGGTGGTCATATGTAAATATGTCATTAATTTTGTTTGTTTCTATTAATTAAATATAATGCAAATTCTACTGTCAAATCATTTTTTATTTCTATTTTGGGGCCATTACAATTAATCTATTATAAACATTTTCTACATATCTCCTCATGCTTGTATGCCTAAATTTTTTCAGGCTCTCTATCTGAGAGTGAAATTATTGGGTCATAGAGTATATGCACTGCTTGCTTCAGGATTAAGCACCAAACATATTACCATGAACAAGTGTCCATCCATAATTGAAACTCCTAGCAATATATGCATAGTCTTGATATTCAGCATCATTACCGATTCTTATTATTGTCAGTCTTTTAAATTTTAGCCATTCTAAAATAGTACTTCTAAACTGAAGTAACACAGTCATGGTCTTTGTTTCTATGTGACCCCATGGACTGCAGCCTACCAGGCTCCTCCATCATGGGATTTTCTAGGCAAGAGTACTGAAGTGGGGTGCCATCGCCTTCTCTGAAACTGAAGTAATACAGTCATGGTTTTTGTTTAGTTATTAGAGATCTCTGCTAATTAAAGAAGTTAAACATCTTTTCTACATGCTTATAGGACATTTGGATTTTGTCCTTTTTAAATAGCATATTTAAGTCACCTGTCCATTCCCATTTTTGACTGGTTTTGTCTTTATATATTTTATATGTTTATATATACATATATATATCATATATAACATCTATATAAACATGGTATTCATACACTATACATAGACATGTATATTATATATATTTATATATATAAATTCTGGATATGAGCCCAATGTCATTTATATAATTTGCAAATATATTCTCTCATGTGGAAGCATGTATTTTCACTTTCATATAATTGTTAGCTGATAACAGTCCATGGGGTTGCAAAGAGTCAGATGTGACTTAGCAACTAAACATCAACAATAGGTCTGTAGTTTTGCTGTAGTACAAAAATTCCTTATTTTTTTTAGTGCTCTTTGCTCCCCATTTAAAAAAATCATTTTTATCCCAAGAATCTGATCATATTCTTCTATATTATCCTCTAAAAGCTTATTTTTTGCCTTTCACATTTATTAATCCACACAGAACTGGTACTTGCGTAGAGTATAAAGTAGAATTCAAGTTTTATTTTGTTTCATATGTATTCATTGTCATAGTATTATTTACTGAAAACAACATGTCAGTTACTTGTAGTGTCAAATAATCATAATGAAGGTGTATTTTTTCATCTCTAGTCTATTTGTTTATGCTTGATCCAGTACATTATGGTCTTAGTTACTATAGCTTTATAATATCTTGGTAAGTCTCAAAGAGCAAATACTTCCATATTATACATACTTTATTTAGATTAGGTTAAATGCAGTAGCAATAAGCTACCCTAAATTGCAGAGGCCTGAAACAACAGAGCATTTATCTTGGTCTCACTATATATGTCCATTTTGGGTTGTCTAGGAGAATCTACTTGATATCTTCTAATTCTGTGACCCATGCTGACAGAGTAGCCAATCTCCTGCACACAGTATTGCTAATTATCTTGATAGAAGGAAGGAGAAAGAGAATATGAAATTGTTCACTGGCTCATAAAGCTTCCACCCAGAAGTAGCACATTGCATATTTGCATTTATTGACAGTAAGCCACATGGCCAATCATCACCTCAAGCAGGGGGGAAAAGAACATATTTGATAGATAATATTAATAAACTTACTTTTAATAACCTATTCTTGCTCCTATATTTTTCCACATTAACTTTCTCATTAGTTTCTAAAGTGCTGCATTAAATGTATACAACAATCTGGGGATATTTGCCAGTTCTATAATATTGGGTACTACAATTCATGACATGTATGTTTGTGAATAAATAAACACACGCATGCATATATATATGTACTATGTATGTATGTATGTGTATATATATATATATATATATATATATTTACACATGCATATGTGAAATGAAGTGAAGTAGCTCAGTCGTGTCCAACTCTTTGTGACCCCTGGACTGTAGCCCGCCAGGCTCCTCCATCCAAGGAATTTTCCAAGCAAGAGTATTGGAGTGGGTTGCCATTTCCTTCTCCAGAGGATCTTCCCAACCCAGGGATCGAACCGAGGTCTCCTGCATTGTGGGCAGATGCTTTACTGTCTGAGCCACCAGGGAAGCGTGAGGACTTTTTTTTTGTTCCCAGTCAGTTAAGCATGTTACAAAATGTTCACCAGTCCTAAGTGCCACCCTCCTCCTGCTCAAGGCTTCCCCAGTGTACTGCACTTTTGGAGAAAGCTGACTCAACTCTAAACTTTGAGGCCAATTTTATGTGACAGAAAAGGGTTTTATTTTTAAAATATCTTTCTGGATTATATGTTGAGACTTTTTGTTTTTGTTTTTGTTGTTTTGTATCTACACTATTCTTAAATCTACTTTTTTCACTTTTAAATACATTTTCTTCTATGAAAATGATATAATCTCCCTCATCTCTTTCAAAAATGGTTATGTAGGATCCTACTGTGTGTGCGTGCTCAGTCGCTAAGTCATATCCAACTCTTTTGAGACCCCATGGACGTGAGTCTGCCAGGCTCCTCTGTCTATGCAATTTCCCAGGCAAGAATACTGGAGTGTGTTGCCATTTCCTCCTCCAGAGGATCTTCCCAACCCAAGGAAGATCTTCCCAACCTGTGTCTTCTTCACTAGCAGGTGGGTTCTTTACCACTAGAGCCAACTGGGAACCCCAGGATTCTACTATATGGAGACATAACTTACGTATCCAATTTCCTACAGCTAGAGTAAATTTAGGGTGTCTTGGCACCACTTGTCTGGTTTTATCCTTGGGTAAATTTCACAAAGTGAAACTGCTAAGTTAAGACACAGATACTTCACAAAAACCACAGATACAAAAGAGTACAAGGGAAAAAGGAAAAGTCCCCAGGTTCAACTCCCTGGAGGTAATTATCAATGATTATAATTTAAGACCTGGCGAAGGGCTTTATTCTACCCTCACATGTCTGTCAGTGGAGGCTGATTGACTGGTTTCACTGTAAGATGCCTGTATATATATTTACACAGGCATATGTATAATATATTTTTGGTTTTCTGCATAAAGAAATTTTGTACAATGTTTGTTAAATCATTCCTCTGTATTTGATAATTGCGATGTTATTGCTAGTGATGGACAGGGAGGCCTGGCGTGCTGCGATTCATGGGGTCGCAAAGAGTCAGACACGACTGAGCGACTGAACTGAACTGAACTGATGCTATTGTATGTATATATTTTATAAAATTTAATTTCTAACAATTTTTTGCCAGTTCATAGGATTGCAATTGATGTTTTTATATTAACCTTTTATTCAGACACTGGGTTAGCTCATCTATTACTTATAATTTGATTTTGCATTCATTTGTATTTCCTATATATGCAATCATGAGAATTTCTCTTCTTCCTTCCCAATTCTTATATCATTCTTTATCTTAATTTTGTTTCTTATCAGAACTTCTAGGACAATGTTAAATAACATATCATAGCAGATATCTTTGGCTTATTCCTAATTTAAAAGGGAAAGCTTTAATATATCGTTAAGTTAGATGTTTCTTGAAGATATTTTTCCCCAAATATCCTTTTTCACATGAGGAAAATGTCCTTGATTCTTAATTGGCCAAAATGATATTTTTTCTGCATATATCTTAAATGACAATACAATATTTTTTCATTTAGTTAATATGGTAAGCAACAGTAATTGATTTCTGAGTGTTAATACCATCTTGCATCCTGGAATAAAAACATCTTTGTGTGATGCTTAATTTTTAATGTTTCTTTTGGTAGAAATATATTGCCCTTTTTATATATTGTTGGTTTTGGTTTGCTAGTATCTGTTAAGGATTTTTTGTTTTCTTTTGGCTTCATATTCCTGAGGGATGTTTTTCTGTAATGTTTTTTTTTTTTGTATAATGTATTTTTTTTTTTCCATATAATGTTTCTAAAAGCTTCTGGTATTAGGATTATGCTGATCTCACTTGAACAGTGATTCTTCCTCCTGCTGTTGTTTCTGTGTTTTTGTTTTTGTTTTTAATCATTGTATATGATTTTTGTTATTTCTTCCTGGACTATTTAATAGAACTTACCAGTGAAGCCATCTGGACCTAATGGATCTTTACTAATAACCCCTTTTTTTAATCCCTAATATTAATGATCTGGGTTCGCTCCCTTTTCTCTTGATCAGGCTTGCTAGAAGTTTGTTAATTTTGTTTATACTCAACAGGGTTCAGAAGATCCGCTGGAGAAGGGATAGGCTACCCACTCCAGTATTCTTGGGCTTGCCTTGTGGCTCATCTGGTAAAGAATCCACCTGCAATGCAGAAGACCTGGGTTCAATCCCTCAGTTAACCCAGGGAAAGCTACCCACTCCAGTATTCTGCCCTGGAGAATTCCATGGACTGTTATAAGCATATGACTGAGCGACTTTCACTTTCTTTCAACAGCTTCAAATAATGAGCTGCTGGCTTTCTTTTTTCCATCTATTTTTGTTTTTCATGTATTGAATTCTACTTTTCTCTTTATTTTCTTGTATTGACTTAACCTCTTTATTATTTCCACCTTATTAAGGTAGAAGCTTGAAAGTCACTCAGTGGTGTCCAGCACTTTGCAACCCCATGGACTGTACAGTCCATGGAATTCTCCAGGCCAGAATACTGGAGTGGGTAGCCTTTCCCTTCTCCAGGGGATCTTCTCAACCGAGGGATTGAACCCAGGTCTCACACATTGCAGGTGGATTCTTTACCATCTGAGCTATCAGGGTAGCCCTAAGGCAGAAACTTAGATCATTAATTTTTGATTGTTCTTTGTTTCTAACATAAGCATTTAAATCTATAATGTTCCTCTAAGTAAGACTTTAGCTTCATCTCACAAATTATGATATTTCACTATGATATTTTCACTAGCACTCAGTTCAAAATATTTTTTATATTGTGCACGTTTTGACCCCATGAATCATTTCAAAGTGCTATTTAATTTTCAAATATTTGAAGTTTTCTTCAGTATCTTATTGTCATTGATATCTGACTTAATCATGGTATGGTCAGAGAACTCACGTATATGATGCTGATCACTTTTTAATTTATTGCAACATCTATGAACTTACATAGAGTCTAATTTGATGAATTCACTATATATACTTGAAAAGAATATATATTCTCTAGTTGCATGTAGTCATCTATATTTATAAAAGATTGTTAATCATTCAAATCTTTTATGTCTTCATTGATTTTTGAATAAATGTTCCATTAATTAGTAAAATAGTGGTATTAAAATTTACTACTACAATTATAGAATTGTCTATTTTTTCCTTAATTTCTGTCAATTGATGCTTCATGTATTTGAAAACTGATGTTAGGCACACATGCTCTCCTAACCCTTTTGTCTTTCTGATGAACCTTCCTTTCATCATCATGAAACATTCCTCTTTATCTCTAACAATGCACTTTGTCTTGAAGTCCACTTTATTGATAAGTATATTTCCTCAGTCCTTCTTATGTTTAAAGATTACATGGTGTGTTATTTTTGATTTTTTTTTACTTTCAGTCTTTCTGTATGTTATATTTGAAGTAACATATAGTAAGAATTTGCTGTGTTGTATCAGCTCTAACATTCTCTATACCTTATTTGGAGTGTTTATATAAGGAGACAGCAAATAATGGCCCACAGGTCACCCATCTAACTTTGTAAAATATAATTTTAAATCAGACCCAGCCATGACCTTTCACTTACAGCAAAGCTGAGTAGTTTAGACTTAGCCCATACAGCTCTCAAGAAAAAAAAAAAAATACTCAGTATTTGTCTCTTTAAGGGAAAGTTTGCCAATCTGTAGTTTAGACTGTTAGAATTAAGTGTAATTATCAGTATAACTGTTTTAGATCTATCATTTTATTATTTTGTTGCTCTTGGTCTCCTATTTTCACTTTCCTGCCTACTTTTGAATTATTCAAATATTTTAAAGTATCTTATTGCAATTTGTATCTATTGACTGATCTTTGTGACTATTGGTCTTTTGGCTGTATTTCTTTGACTAAGTTCATGGGGTCGCAAAGTGTTGGACACAACTGAGCAACTGAACTGAACTGAACTGAACTGAAGTATAATAATAACAATAACAATAGTTATTAATTTTATATTATTTCTATTAGTTATCTAGAGAGAATAATATACTTAGCTAAATTTCTGTGGTCTACTAAGAGTTAGTATTGCATCATTTCACATAAAACATAGACGTTATTTTCTAAGTGCTTTTGCTCTACTGAATTTTAGGTTACACTTAAATTTATGGCATTAATACATGTTGAAAACTCTGAGACAATTTTAACTTTCTTAAATTTAAGCAGAAAAATAGTTGTTATTGTTACTGTTTATATTTATCCAAATATTTATCATTTCTGTTGTTTTTTCCTTCATTCCTAAAGATCTAAGTAATAATTTTGTATAATTCCTCTTCGTTTGGCCTTTTATGTTCATTTTTTGAGCAGATCTGGCTAGTGATTAATTTTCCTAACTTTAAGATAGCTTCATTCCTGAACAATATTTTCAGTGGATATAAAATTATGATTTGACAGTTTTCTAACCACTATAAAACATTGTTCCACTGTTGTCTAGGGGGTATTTCACTTAGTGAAATAAGGCAGACAGAAAGACAAATACTGTATGTTATTATTTATATGTGAAATCTAAAAGGTAAAACAAATGAATGAATATAACAAAACAGAAACAGTTTAACAGATATACAGAACTAACATGTGGTAACCAGTGGGGAGAGAGAAAGAGGAAAATTCACGATAGGGGCAGGGAATTAAGAGGTACAAATTGTTATGTATAAAATAAATAAGCTATAAAATAAGCATAGGGAATACAGCCAATATTTTATAATAACATTAAGTGGAGTATAATCTATAAAAATATTAAATCACTATGTTGTAACCTACACTTTTCAGTTAAAGTAAAACAAAATGCTGTGTCCCGGTAAACAATGTCATTTTTCTTTAATTATTTTAAAGATTGTTCTTCCTTTTTGGATTTTAGCAATTTGATTATAATTTGCCTAGTATACCTAGTTTTCTTTCAGGTTATCCTTTTTGGGGTTTGCTGAGCTTCTTACATCTATAAACTTATAACCTTCATATATAAATCTTCATTTATAAATATCAGAGAAGACAATGGCACCCCACTCCAGTACTCTTGCCTGGAAAATCCCATGGATGGAGGAGCCTAGTAGGCTGCAGTCCATGGGTCGCTAAGAGTCGGGCATGACTGAGTGACTTCACTTTCAATTTTCACTCGCAAGCATTGGAGAAGGAAATGGCAAGCCACTCCAGTGTTCTTGCCTGGAGAATCCCAGGGATGGGGGAGCCTGGTGGGCTGCCATCTATGGGGTTGCACAGAGTCCGACATGACTGAAGTGTCTTAGCAGCAGTAGCAGCAACAGCAACACAAATAGCTTATAATTTATATAGGGATTTAATATATATACTTATTTCAGAAGTTGGCTTATAATATTTCTTCTGAAATGACCTTGTCTAGTTACAGGGTCTTACAGAACAAGTTGGGGGTATGTTCCCTCTCTTGTTCTAATTTTTAGTGGAATTTATGAAATATTTATGTTTTATCATTCTTAAATAGAAGAAATCACCAGTAAAACCAAGTCTAGAGTTTTCATTGTAGACAGGTTCATTAATTATACATTCAATTTTGTTAATACAGGACTTTTTAAATATTTTTAATTGCTTTTTGTATCAGTTTTAATAAGCTGTATTTTTCCTAAAATGTGTCCACATTAACTAAACTTCCAAGTTTTTCAGTATTAAATTTTTCATAATATTCTCATTATATTTTTAATCTATAAGACCTATTAATGATGTCTCCTTTATGTTCCTTACACACTGGTGATTTCTAAATCTATTATTTGGATCAGTTTCATTGACGGTTTATTAGTTTTATTAGTCTTTAAAATTAACAATTATTGATTTCATGTTTGCTTCTACCTCATAATTTCTCACACAAAATTTACAAAAATAAGTTCAAAATGGACTAGGGACCTAAGTGTAACACCAAAAAGCATAAAACTTCTAGAAAAAACATGGGCAGTGTGTACTCTTTGATATTTATCTTAGTAATATTTTTTGTTGGATATGTCTCAGGCAAGAGAAACAAAGGCAAAAATAAACAGATGTTACTCCATCAAACTAAAAAACTTTTGCAGAGTGAAAAAAACTATCAATAAAATTAAAAGGCTACCTACTGAATGGGAGAGGATATTTGAAAATGATACGACCAATAAAATGGTTAATATGCAAATATACAAAGAATGTATACAATTCAACATCAAAAAACAAACAAACTTTATTTGAAAATGGGAAGAAAATCTGAATATAATTTTTTTTTCCAAAAGACATGGTCAACAGGTACACAAGAAGATATTCAATATTACTAAGCATCAGGAAAACAAAAATCACAAGGAACCCCTATATACTGTCGGAATGCAAATTTGTAGTGCCACTATGGACACAGTAAGGAGGTCCCTTAGAAATTGAAAAACAGAACTACTATACAATGTAGTAATTTCACTTTCTGGATATTTATCCCAAAAAAACCAAAGCACTAATTCAAAATGAGATATATACCCCTATGCCTATTGCAGAATTATTTACAATAGTCAAGATAAGGACTATAACTTGGATATAGTGGAATATTATTTGATCATAAAAAAGAATTTAATCTTGACATTTATGACAACATGGATAGGCCTAGAGAATAGTATGCTAGGTAGAAAACGTAAGATAAAGACAAATACTAGATGATTTCACTTACATGTGGAATCTAAAAAAACAAACAAAATAAATGAACAAACATAACTAAACGGAAGCAAAGTCATAGATACAGAGAACCAACAGATGGTTGTCAGAAGGGAAGGAGTCAGGGGGAAGAGAGAGATAGATGAGGGAGATTAAGAGATACAAACTTAGAGCTGCAAAATAAATGAGTCATCGGTATGAAATGTACAATGTAGAGAATAGAAACAGTAATTACGTAATGTATTTGTATGACAGATGATAACTAGACTTATCATGGTGATCATTTTGAAATATAAAGAAATATAAAATTACTATGTTGTGTAACAGAAACTAACATAGTGATGTAGGTGAGCAATGCTTCAAAAACAAACAGACTCATAGAAAAAGAGATCAGATTTGTGGATACCAAATGCAAGGGATGGGGAAAGAAAGAATTAGATGAATTCAGTCAAAAGGTACAAAGTTCGAGTTACAAGCTAAATAGGTATTAGGGATGTAAAGTAGGACATTATAAATATAATTAACGCTGCTGTATGTTATATATGAAAGTTGTTAAGAGAGTAAAACCTAAGAGTTCTCATCACAACGAAAAAACTTTCTCCTATTTCTTTAAATTTGTATCTTTATGAGATGATGGATGTTCACTAAATGTATTGTTGTGGTCATTTCATGATGTAAGTCAAATCATAATGCTGTATAATTTAAATTTTTACAGTGCTGCATATAAATATTTCAGTTAAAACTGAGGAAGAGAATCAGACAATACACTTGTAAATGTTTCTATTTTCTTCTAATGGTTTTATAAATTTTAACTTAATGATTTGAGGACACATAATTTAAGCGCATGAGGTAAAGAATCTGCCTGGAATGCAAGAGACTGGGGTTCAGTCCTTGAGTTGGGAAGATCCCCTGGAGGAGACGTGGCAAACCACTCCAGTATTCTTGCCTGGATAATCTCATGGACAGATCAGCCGGCAGGTTACAGTCTATGGGCTCATAAAGAGTTGGACGTGACAAGAGTGACTAACACTTTTCTTTCAAGTATTGAGATAAGGATATATTTATATTTATCCATCTTTAAATCTTTTAGGATTTTTAAATCTATATTATTGGTTTGATGTAATTCTCAGCCAAAATCTTTTTTAATGTTTCATTCTTTACTCTCATTCTGAGACTTCAACAATAAGTATGTTAGACCTTCATCTTCTCTTTTTAACAGCTGTTACTCTTCCTTTTGCATTTCAATCCTTCGTCTCTTTGTATACATTCTGGGCAGTACTGTGTGGCCTATTTCCCGGTGCTATGTTTACCTGCACATAATATTATTTAACCCATTCACTGAGCTCATGACTTCAGCTATTAATATTTTATTTTTTATTTCCAACATTTCTATTTGGTTTTTTTAAAATGTAGTATATCACTTTCTATAAGTTATAGTTCTCATATTTAATCTTTTTTTAAAAAATCCCACTGTACATAAAAGCATAGACTCCTTTCTTTCTTCCTCCTTGCTTTCCTTTTTTCCTTACATTTCTGGTGTCTTCATGAGGTCAAGTCCCTCCAAAACTGATTTCCTCTGCTGAGTTTATGATTAACTCTCTAGGGACTTTCCTGATGTTACAGTGGTTAAGACTGTGCTTCCACTGCAGGGAGCTGGGGTTCAATCCCTGGTCAGGGAAGTTCAGCATGCCATGCAGTGTGGACAAAGAAACAAAACAAAGAAATAACAAAATGGAAAGAGTTCTGCAATGAAAGTAAAAAATTAAAAAGTAATAGTAAAAAAGAAAAAGGTGGAAGTTTAAACAAAAACAAGAAAAACCTCTCTACCCAAAAAATTCCCTTTCTCCCCAATACCCTTTCCTCTCAATATTGAGGGGTATCACAAAAAGGAGAATCAAAACAGCATACAAGCCCCTGTGTTCATACTCTTTAAATTAAGAGGTTTTTGCTTTAGTCTTCTAGGCTTCCCTTGAATCTCAAAGGGCTGACTCAAGAGTTAATGATTATAAAATGTAAAGATGTAGAAATAAATAATACTTATTGGGCCAGGAAACTGGTAAGAATTTAGACTATAACCAGCCACATAACAGTCTTTGAACTCCCAGATCCCTAAAAGTTATAGATAAAGGTTTGAAACATATTTTTAAAGCTGTTTTTACAGAAAGCAGACACCCGCCAGATGAAAATAGCTGACCCAAGACTGGTTGAAATCAAATGATTAGAGAGGCTCGAAACCTCACCTTGATGCCGACCATCCGAGAACTGAGCACAAGCTGAACATGCACTCTGCAGCCCCACTCCCTCACACTGCCTTTAAAAATTTTGCTTCCTAATCAGCAACTTGGAGATGGTCTTAGGACATTAGTTCTCCATCTTCCCACATTGCTGACCTCTAGAATAAAACAACTTTTCCTTTCCATCAACACTTGTCTTTCAAATATTGACCTTTCAAGTGGCAAGCAGTGCAACTTGGGTCCCTTGTCTGGTTACAGTCATTTTTCTACTTCTTTATATTTTTCCTCTAATATGTCTTTGTTCATGTAACTTTAGTCCTATGTGTGCTATGTTCTTTGATATGTGTTGAGAACTTTATTTGAACAATATTCGTTTAAATAATTTGAGACCCAGGATGATGTTTCCATCTGAAGGATTTTCATGGTATCCTGGGCAGTATCAACCCAGGACTGATTTAGTACAATCTTAGGGACTGAGAATGTTTTCTGGCTATCCACATAACTTTACAATAGCCCCCCATCTATGTAGGGGATGGTTTAATTTTGTTTCATTTTTATTCTTATATATAGTTCTTCAAGGTCCCAGTCCTTTGGCACTTCCTGACTTTGACTTTTGTTCCATATTCTTGAGGTATTTTCAAAGATTCTGCTCAGTCTTTCATTGCCTTTACAGAATTTCAAATGACTTTAGGTTAGAGTTGGCATGCTTAGAAATTAAAAATTTGAAATTCCTGGTTACTTTTACATTTCAGTCAAATATTGAATTTTTTTAGTGTGAGCATTTCCCATGGAATATTTGGGAGATACTTATACTTCAAAGAATCACTGTTTATCCTGGTTATCTAAAATTCAAGTGTAACTGTACATCCTGTATTATATGTGATAATCCTACCCCTAGGTAAAAAGTGACTAGAATGACTGAATAATTTCGCTACACTTCCATTTTCATCTAGATTAAGCCCAGTCTAACCTCATAATTTTATTATCATTTGATATTTTTAAGATATTTAAACATTATTTTGTCCAGTTATTTTAGTTATCTTCAGTGAGAAGTTTAGTTCAAATTACCTAATCTAACATAGGCAGAATCAGAAAGCTAATATCCCATTTTCTAGATGTTTAATCCACCCATCCATCAAATATACCAAAGATTACATCACGAAGCTTTAACATTAGAAATGATGAACATAATACTATGCATTTTTTCATTTATTTTATTTCTACTAAGTAGCTAGTAAGTTACTTAGTAGGAATAATGAGGTTTGTGACATTGTACAGGAGACAGGGATCAAGACCATCTCCATGGAAAAGAAATGCAAAAAAACAAAATGGCTGTCTGGGGAGGCCTTACAAATAGCTGTGAAAATAAGGGAAGTGAAAAGCAAAGGACAAAAGGAAAGATATAAGCATCTGAATGCAGAGTTCCAAAGAAGATCAAGAAGAGATAAGAAAGCCTTCTTCAGCGATCAATGCAAAGAAATAGAGGAAAACAATAGAATGGTAAAGACTAGAGATCTCGTCAACAAAATTAGAGATACCAAAGGAACATTTCATGCAAAGATGGGCTCGATAAAGGATAGAAATGGTATGGATATAACAGAAGGAAAAGATATTAAGAAGAGGTGGCAAGAATACACGGAGGAACTGTACAGAAAAGATCTTCACTACCCAGATAATCACGATGGTGTGATCACTCATCTAGAGCCAGATATCCTGGAATGTGAAGTCAAGTGGGCCTTAGAAATCATCACTACGAACAAAGCTAGTGGAGGTGATGGAATTCCAGTGGAGCTATTTCAAATCCTGAAAGATGATGCTGTGAAAGTGCTGCACTCAATATGCCAGCAAATTTGGAAAACTCAGCAGTGGCCACAGGACTGGAAAAGGTCAGTTTTCATTCCAATTCCAAAGAAAGGCAATGCCAAAAAATGCTCAAACTACCCTACAATTGCACTCATCTCACATGCTAGTAAAATAATGCTCAAAATTCTCCAAGCCAGGCTTCAACAATACATGAACCGTGAACTTCCTGATGTTCAAGCTGGTTTTCGAAAAGGCAGAGGAACCAGAGATCAAATTGCCAACATCCGCTGGATCATGGAAAAAGCAAGAGGGTTCCAGAAAACATCTATTTCTGCTTTATTGACTATGCCAAAGCATTTGACTGTGTGGATCACAATAAACTGTGGAAAATTCTGAGAGAGATGGGAATACCAGACCACCTGACCTGCCTCTTGAGAAATCTGCATGCAGGTCAGGAAGCAACAATTAGAACTGGACATGGAACAACAGACTGATTCCAAATAGGAAAAGGAGTACGTCAAGGCTGTATATTGTCACCCTGCTTATTTAACTTAGATGCAGAGTACATCATGAAAACGCTGGACTGGAAGAAACTCTGGACTGGAAGAAACACAAGCTGGAATCAAGATTGCAGGGAGAAATATCAATAACCTCAGATATGCAGATGACACCACCCTTATGGCAGAAAGTGAAGAGGAACTAAAGAGCCTCTTGATGAAAGTGAAAGAGGAGAGTGAAAAAGTTGGCTTAAAGCTCAGCATTCAGAAAACGAAGATCATGGCATCCGGTCCCACCACTTCATGGGAAATAGATGGGGAAACAGCGGAAACAGTGTCAGATTTTATTTTGGGGGAGTCCAAAATCACTGCAGATGGTGACTGCAGCCATGAAATTAAAAGACGCTTACTCCTTGGGAGAAAAGTTATGACCAACCTAGATAGCATATTCCAAAGCAGAGACATCACTTTGCCAACAAAAGTCCATCTAGTCAAGGCTATGGTTTTTCCTGTGGTCATGTATGGGCATGAGAGTTGGACTTTGAAGAAGGCTGTGCACTGAAGAATTGATGCTTTTGAACTGTGGTGTTGGAGAAGACTCTTGAGAGTCCCTTGGACTGCAAGGAGATCCAACCAGTCCATTCTAAAGGAGATCAGCCCTGGGATTTCTTTGGAAGGAATGATGCTAAAGCTGAAACTCCAGTACTTTGGCCACCTCATGTGAAGAGTTGACTCATTGGAAAAGACTCAGATGCTGGGAGGGATTGAGGGCAGGAGGAGAAGGGGATGACAGAGGATGAGATGGCTGGATGGCATGACTGACTCGATCAACGTGAGTTTGAGTGAACTCTGGGAGTTGGTGATGGACAAGGAGGCCTTGCGTGCTGCAGTTCATGGGGTTGCAAAGAGTCAGAAACGACTGAGTGACTGAACTGAACTGAACTAGTAAGTATCACTTTTATGATTTGCTCAATTCAGAATTTACCTTCCAAAAGAATCATATTCTTTGGTTTTCACTGGATTGGTTGAAATCGGAATGTTGGGTTGAAATATAGGTATATTGAAAAATAGGTATATTGGGTTGAAATAGGTATATTGGTTGAAATAGGTATATTGGGTTGTTCATAGAGTGTACATACTACAAAATGACAGAAAACCATCATTGTTACTAGCAGATCAATTTACCACAAGCTCTCTGAAATATGAAAGTATCATAAATGGGACCCAACAGAGTTGGTAACTAAGTGATTCATTTCAATATATGATCATTATTCATCTTTCAGCCATTATTCCCATAGATTTATGATGAAGATAAAAACTGATACATTCTAAGTTTAGTATCTGGTCAAACACATCACAATTATATGAAACATGCTTCACAGTGAGGGTCTGTTAAAATGATGATAAAGGAATAGAACGATGAGTAAATTTTCTGCAACAGTAGGAGTTTTGCTGCTTTCAACATGCCATCTGATTGACAGCAATGTCTAAGTGAAGGAATATTCTTAGTTATTTCTGGCTGTTCACAGATGAAAATATACTGTCGAAAGTAGAGCTCCTCTATTAATCTCTTTCCTTGAGATCATTGAGTTATTCCTTTTCCTGATTATGAATGAAATATTCACATCCTTTTTCTTTATAAAACACTCAGCTTAAGAATATCCTTATTATCAGATATAATTTTAAAATATTTATTTTACTTTACTATTTTCCTGTTACTAGTTTTGAGGTTTTTAAATTTTATTTTATTAATATGCTTCTGGTGATTAAATCTCTGGAGAAATAGTCTTTAGCTATAACAGCCAGCTAGTGGTTGAGTTTGTTCAAGAATTTCCAGTACATATATATATATATATATATATATCTCATAAAATTATTTTGACCTTCATGGTCAATTATACTCCTTAGCCTTGAGAATAACATTGCCAGAGATACCACAGGCTGCCAGAGAGCTGAGAATAGGTGTAAAATGAGAAAATAGGCATGGGGGAACCCTGAGACATGGATAAGCAAATCCCATCATTTGGATAAGTCTTGGGTACATTTGGCTGGAGCACTGTTTCTGGCGTTGACCTACCCGGTCCTGTTGTCAGACAGGAAGCCTTCAGTTTTGCATATAGAAGCCAGCTCTCTGCCAACTGCAATCCTTCAGAAAAAGCAAAGCACTTCCATTTTTCAATAAGTTATGTTTTTTAACTGTCTTCGTTTCCTGTTCTTGCCAGGATTTTTTTCATATTATAATTTTCTGTTGCAGAAAGGAAATAAATGATTATTTTACTGTTTAAAGAGGCATATTAAATACTGGAAATATTTGACACTTTTCCAGGATTTACTAGTGTTCTGAAGAATTCTGCATGAACAATGTAGCCAATAATTCCACCTTATGATAATCACTAGGTATATATTCCTGCCTGTAGTAAACCCCAAAACTTACTGATTTTGTTAATCTGTACTTTTTTTACTTGTCATATACCATATATGGGGCTTCCCTGGAGACTCTGATAAAGAATTCACCTGCCAATGCAGGAGTTTGATACCTGGGTCAGGAAGATCTCCTGGAGAAAAAAATGGAAACTCACTCCAGTATTCTTGCCTAGGAAATCCCACAGACAGAGAAGCCTGATGGGCTACAGGACATGGGGTTGCAGTTGCAGAATCAGACATGACTTAGCAACTAAATGTGTGTATGTGTGTGTGTGAGCTTGGGTATCTACACGCATATGCATGCAGTGTGCTTTGTGTTGTTACTCCAGTAATGAATAACTCTGGATAAATATTTTAAATATCTGACAACCTCATCAATGTTTATGGCAAACCTGATAGCAAGAGTCTGGAAAGAAACTTGAACTGCTATGGGGAAAGTTACTGGTTATGCCTGCAACTTTTTGAGGATTCAGAAATTTTCCTATTCAATTTCACTTCTACATTTTAAATGAGTAAATGTTAAAATTTCACTATGCCATTTCAATTTCAGTGTCTCCTCTGAACTCCAGATCTTTATCCAAATGTCTTCCTGATACTCAAACTTAAATTATAGAGAAGTCATTCAAAACACCATGGTCTTCATCATCCACATTTGGTTTTCTTTCTGTCTCGTGCATCAGTAAATGACCTTATTCTCTACCTGTTCATGCAAGGCAAAACTGAGGATTCATATTTGACACCTGTTTTTCCTTCAGACTCTTTACTTATACGCAGCCCAATTATCTCTCAATTCTATCTTCAGTTTTGCATTTAAACCAGACTCTTCCTGCAGATGACGATTATACCTTCACCAAAAGCCCCCTCTCCTAATGATGTTCCTGGCATTTACTCTGTTCTCTACTTTGCAGCTTCACTTATACTTGCAACATAAATCTAATCTTCTTGCCCTTTTCTTAAAAACTCTTCATTCTCTTTCTCTGGTTCTTAGAATAAGGACAAAAAAATCTTAATCTGGCCTGTATAACCTTGCATAATCTGGTTCTTACCTACTTCACCAAGTCTGTCCTACACATTTCTATTAAATGAGCAGTGACTTGCCTCCTCCCAAAGGATGTTTAGCAATGTCAGGAGACTTTTATTTTATTATAACAACTGGTGTGTGACATTCACTAACCCCATCTAAGAAGTAGAGGCCAGGGATGCTGCTAAGCATCCCACAAAGCACAGGAAAGCCTCTAGAAAACAATAACAACAGTAATAATGATAATAAGGAAGAGGAGAAGGAGAAGAAGTTTTTCAAAATGTCAAAATTGAGAAACTTTGCCCTATGGGCTTTTGGCATAATGCCTGTGATGGACAGATGGATATAATGTCCTCTATTTAGATCCTGTTGCAAAAGAGGATTTGTTGGAAATGCTTATCAAATAGGTTCATCCATCAGTCCTATCAGAGATTGACTGCCTCAGCTCAAGAGTATGCCCAAGATGGCACCCTCCCCAGAACACCCTACATCCAGTGACTGGTAGAAGTAGGGGTTTTAAGACTTGTCATCTAAGCCAGAAGCTTCCTCTGGTGGGCCATTTAAGCTCTGTGGTTCCCATAAGGTCAGCTTGGCTTCTCCTTCTGCCTGATTCTGCTTCTTTCCCATTCCCATCCCCAGATATTAAACACAAAGGCACATTTTCTAACTAATAGCCTACATTTTAATCAGATTCTGCTCTCTGGAGAATTCATTCTGCTATATTACTTTTTTTTTAGTCTTTTGTGGCACCATGTACCACCACTACCCCCATCTCAGATCTCAGAACATTTACACACACTCATATTTCTGTATGAAATATTCTGTTCTCATTCATCTGGTTAACATCTAGGCACAAAGTAAAGACTTGAAGGAAGAAGGTAGAGGAGAAGGGATTTTGTGATTCACACAGAGGCCACTCAGAAATATTTGATTTAAAAAATAAAAGCCATAACATGATTTTTATCTTTTTAAAAGTTTAAACACAACAAATGGAAGTTATTGCCTAGTATTTCCTTTCTGCAAAACAGACCATAATACTAAGTTCCCTCCCTGTGTTCCATCTTCTAAGCAAAGCATAGTGGTGGCATTTTAGGTTTTGGAATCTGATTGCTCTGGTTTTACATATTGAGGTGAAATTTGAGCAAAATTTCCTAGCTTTTTGAACCTCCATTTCCTCATTTATAAAATGATAATCTACTTCCCATAACTTGTCATCTGAATTACCCATGAAACATAACACATAATAGATGTGTAACAAATGGTTTTCTAACTCTTATTGTGCTGGCCTCCAAAGCCAAGAAAGTTAAGAAAATTGTCCAATTTTTCTATGAATGGTATTGGAATAGGTGTTCCAGCACACATATGGGGAATACACTGCTATACCACTGCTATGGTATAACCAGGACTTTTTATTATTTCTTCCTTTGGAATCAATAGTTGCATGTCCCAGGCTATTTGTAAAGATTAACCAATATCATTTTAAATATTCATTATTTCAAAGAGACCAGTAAATACTCAGTCATGATCTATACCATGGGCTTACACTTGAAAAAAAATTTAAACTCAAGAAGAAAAAAAAATTGTTAAGAGACATCATTCTATATTAAATATTAACAAGTTACAATCTTGAGAAAGAAGAATGGAACTGGAGGAATCAACCTGCCTGACTTCAGGCTCTACTACAAAGCCACAGTCATCAAGATAGTATGGTACTGGCACAAAGACAGAAATATAGATCAGTGGAACAAAATAGAAAGCCCAGAGATAAATCTATGCACCTAAGGACACCTTATCTTCAACAAAGGAGGAAAGAATATACAATGGAGTAAAGACAATCTCTTTAACAAGTGGTGCTGGGAAAACTGGTCAACCACTTGAAACTAGAACACTTTCTAATACCATACACAAAAAGAAACTCAAAATGGATTAAAGATTTAAATGTAAGACCAGAAACTATTAAACTCCTGGAGGAAAACATAGGCAAAACACTCTCTGACATAAACTACAGCAGGATTCTCTATGACTCATCTCCCAGAATATTGGAAATAAAAGCAAAAACAAACAAATGGGGCCTAATTAAAATTAAAAGTTTCTGCACAACAAAGGAAACTATAAGCAAGGTGAAAAGACAGCCTTCAGAATGGGAGAAAATATTAGCAAATAAAGCAATGGACAAAGAATTAATCTCAAAAATATAAAGCAACTCCTGCAGCTCAGTTCCAGAAAAGACCCAATCAAAAAGTGGGCTAAAGAACTAAACAGACATTTCTCAAAAGAAGACATACAGATGGTTAACAAACACATGAAAAGATGCTCAATATTACTCATTATCAGAGAAATGCAAATCAAAACCACAAAGAAGTACCATTTCAGAATGGCTGCTATCCAAAAGTCTATAAGCAATAAATGCTGGAGAGGGTGTGGAGAAAAGGGAACCCTCTTACACTGTTGGTGGGAATGCAAACTAGTACAGTCACTACAGAGAACAGTGTGGAGATTCCTTAAAAAACTGGAAATAGAACTGCCATACAACCCAGCAATCCCACCGCTGGGCATACACACCAAGGAAACCAGAATTCAAAGAGACACGTGTACCCCAATGTTCATCACAGCACTACTGATAATAGCCAGGACATGGAAGCAACCTAGATCCATAAGCAGACAAATGGATAAGAAAGCTGTGGTACATATACACAATGGAGTATTACTCAGCCATTAAAAATAATGCATTTGAATCAGTTCTAATGAGGTGGATGAAAATGGAGCCTATTACACAGAGTGAAGTAAGCCAGAAAGAAAAACACCAATACAGTATCAGTTCAGTTCAGTTCAGTTGCTCAGTCGTGTCTGACTCTTTGCGACCCCATGAATTGCAGCACGCCAGGCCTCCCTATTCATCACCAACTCCCAGAGTTCACTCAAACTCATGTCCATCAGGTCAGTGATGCCATCCAGCCATCTCATCCTCTGTCATCCCCTTCTCCTCCTGCCCCCAATCCCTCCCAACATCAGAGTCTTTTCCAATGAGTCAACTCTTCTAATGCATATATGTGGAATTTAGAAAGATGGCAATGATAAGCCTGTATGTGAGACAGCAAAAGAGACACACATGTATAGAACAGTCTTATGGACTCTGTGGGAGGGGGCTAGGGTGGAATGATATGGGAGAATGCCATTGAAACATGTAAATTATCATATGTGAAACAAATCGCCAGTCCAGGTTTGATGCATGATACAGGGTGCTTTGGGCTGATGCACTGGGATGACCCAGAGGGATGGGATGAGGAGGGAGGTGGGAGGGGGGTTCAGGATGGGGACCACATGTACACCCATGGCGGATTCAAGTCGATGTATGGCAAAACCAATACAATATTGTAAAGTAAAATAAATAAATAAATAAATAAACAAACATAAAAAAGATGGAAAAAGCAAAAACAATAATAATAAAAAGCAGAGAGAGACATTATCTTGCTGAAAATAAAAGAAAGAAAGACCCCAGATAGCCAACAGTCTCTTGGGAAGAACAAAGTTGGAAGCATCATTCTCCCTGATCTCAAACTGTATTACAAAGTAATAAAACAGTATGGTATACTGGTATGGAAATATTAATTACACGTAGACTAGTGGAACAGAATAGTGAGCCCAGAAACAAGCTCACATATTTGAAAAAAAAAAAAAAAAGCCAATACTACCCAATGGGTAAAGGACAACTTCATCAGTAAATGTTGTTGGGAAAATTGAATGCTCACATACAAAAGAAAGAAAATGGACCCCTATCTTACATAACTCAAAAAAAAAAAACAAAAAACAGAAAATGGCCTAAGGACTTAAATGTAAGACCTGAAAATATAAAATATCTAGAAGAAAACATAGAGAAAAACTCGCTGACTTTTCTTTTGACAACAGATTTTTTGATATGATGACCAGAACGAGAAGCAACAAAAGCAAATATCAAGTGTGACTACCTCAAACTATAGCTTCTTCACAGCCAAAGGAACAATCAAATTAAAATTTAAATAACTAAAAGGCAACCTACAGAATGGGAGAAAATGTTGGTAAAGCATATTATCTGATATGCATTAATATCTAAAATATATAAGGTACTCATTATGTCTACAGAAACGAACAATTTAAACTTATTAGAGAATCTGAATTAACATTTTTCCAGAGAAGATGTACAAATGGCAAACAGGTACATGAAAATGTGATTAAAATCACTACCATCAGGTAAACTCAAATCAAACCATAATAAGAAATCAACTCTCAGTTATCAGAATGGTTATCATTCAAAAGATAACAAATAGTGTCTGCAAGGCCATAAAGGAAATCCTGTGCACCATTGGTGGAAATGTAAACTGGTACAGCCACTATGAAAGATTATGGAAGTTTCCTGCAAAATTGAAAAGAGAATGATTACAATGATATAGCAATTTGGGTACATATCCAAAAAGATGAAATTATGATCTCAAAGAGATATCTGAGCCCCATCTCATTGTAGCATTATTCATATTAGCCATTACATGGACATGCCTAAGTGTTTACTGATAGATGAATGGATAAAGAAAATGTGATATAAAATATAAATGAAGATTATACCCATATATGTGAATGCATATATATATATATATATATATATATAATCACAAGTAGATATATATGCACAAATATCATTCAGCCATTAAAAGAAGAAAAACTCTGCCACTTTCAACAACATGGATACATGGATGGACTTTTAAGGCATTATGCTAGTGAAATGAGTCAGAGAGAAAGCCAAAAGTTATACCATCTCACGTACATGTGGAATCTAAAAACAGTGAACTCAAAGAAATAGAGAGTAAAATTGTGGTTTCCAAGGGCTGAGTGGTAGGGGCAAAAGGTACAAACTTTCATTTGTAAGATAAATAAGTTCTGGCAATCTAATATATAGCATGCTGACTGCTATTTTGTGTACATGGAAACAGCTATGAGTGTAGTATGTTAATGTTCTCACCATCACCAACACGACAAAGTGATATCTACAGGAGGAGGTGAAAAATGTGCTAACTAATGTTATTTGGGTAAGCATGTGTGTATCAAATCATCACATTACATATCTAAACTTATAGAAGTTTATATATCAATTATATCTCAATAGAGCTGGGGGAAATAGAATAGAAATTACCATGAAAACATAAGGCTTGATATATTTAAAATAAATAAATATGAAGGTATGTATGCATTCTGTCTAAATATACATCTATAAGTAGATACATATTAGGACACAGGATATTGCACATCTCACTGAATTCTGATGCTGAAAATGAAGCTGATTTCAATTTCATTGAAATCTTGTTGGTCAAGAAGAACTCTGACTAAAAGCTCAGCCTTGCTCTCAAATATAAGGTGATTCACAAACTGTTTTTATAAACTTTCTTTTTTAATCCTTACTACATGCTTAAAATACAGATATTCTTGAGACCTGCTTCTGGTTTGTTGACAGTGGCATATCTCTCAAGGTACAGCTGGAAGCATCTATGCCAAACAACAGGTGATGAAAATGTAACTTGACTAAGAACTAACTCTTGTTTTCAAGCAGATCACCATCCTGTGAGACAGACATTCAGAGATGAAGCCATGAGCCTTTGGAGTGGGAGCACTGGCTCCGAGACCCTAGATAACCAGAGAACTAACCCTGGGGAATATCAAATAATAAGAACTCACACAAAGGAAACCACTTGAATATAAGACCCAGCATCACCCAACCACCCGGAGCACCCTGTGCAGGATGCCTCATGTAAACAACAAACAAAACAAAAATACAAACCCAATCATCAGCAGACAGGATTATGGCCTTGCTCAGCCTTGACCATCAGAGAAAAAACAAACAAACAAACAAACAGCCTAAATCTCACCCTGTACAAAGCTTACACAAACCACTGGACCAAGCTTAGGAGGGCAGAAACCAAAAGGAAGAAAGAATTCAAACTTGAAGTCTGGGAAAAGGAGACCTCAAACAGAAAAGGCAGAAAAATACTACACAAATGAAGGAACAAACTAGAAACCCAGAAATCCAAATAAATAAAGACGAAATAGGCAAACTACCTGGAAAAGAATTCAGAATAATTATAGTAAAGATGATCAAAAACCTTGAGAACAAAATGCGGGAAATGCAAGAATCAATTAACCAAGACCTAGAAGAATTTAAGAATAAACATACAGAGACAAACAACACAATTACTTAATTTAAAAATATGCTGAAAGTGAAAGCAAAGTCACTCACTCATGTCTGACTCTTTGGGACCCCATGGACTGTAGCCTACCAGGCTCCTCTGCCTATGGGATTTTCCAGGCAACAGTACTGGAGTGGATTGCCATTTCTTCTCCAGGGGATCTTCCCAACCCAGGGATTGAACCCGGGTCTCCCACATTGTAGACAGATGCTTTACCATCTGAGCCACCAGGGAAGTCCTAAAAATACTCTAGAAGGAATCAATAGCAGAATATCTGAAACAGAACAATGAATCAGTGAAATGGAAGATAAAATGATATAAATAACTTCTGAAGAGCAGAATAAAGTAAAAAGAATGAAAAGAACTGAAGATCATCTCAGAGATCAAATGCATCAACATTCAAATATAAGGGTTCCAGAAGAAGAAGAGAAAAATAAAAGGTATGAGAAAATTATTGAAGAGATTATAGTTGAAATTTCCCCAACATGGAAAAGGAAACAGTGAATCAAGTTCAAGAAGCACAGAGTCCCATACAGGGTAAACCAAAGGAGAAACACAAACACGCCAAGACACACTAATCAAACTAACAAAGACTAAACACAAAGAAATAATGTTAAAACCAGCAAGGGAAAAGCAAAAAGTAGCATACAAGGGAAACCCCATACGTTTAACAGCTGACAGTTTATCAGAAACTCTGCAGGCCAAAAGAGAATGGCAGGATATATTTAAAGTAATGAAAGGAAAAACAAAACAAAACAAAACAAAACAAAGTGATCTAGTTTCATTCTTTTACAAGTGGTTGACCAGTTTTCCCAGCACCACTTGTTAAAGAGATTGTCTTTACTCCATTGTATATTCTTGCCTCCTTTGTCAAAGATAAGGTGTCCATATGTGTGTGGATTTATCTCTGGGCTTTCTATTTTGTTCCATTGATCTATATGTCTGTCTTTGTGCCAGTACCATACTGTCTTGATGACTGTGGCTTTGTAGTAGAGCCTGAAGTCAGGCAAGTTGATTCCTCAGTTCCATTCTTCTTTCTCAAGATTGCTTTGGCTATTCGAGGTTTTTGTATTTCCATACAAATCTTGAAATTATTTGTTCTAGTTCTGTGAAAAATGTGCCTGGTAGCTTGATAGGGATTGCATTGAATTTGTAAATTGCTTTGGGTAGTATACTCATTTTCATTATATTGATTCTTCCAATCCATGAACACGGTATATTTCTCCATCTATTAGTGTCCTCTTTGATTTCTTTCATCAGTGTTTTATAGTTTTCTATATATAGGTCTTTAGTTTCTTTAGGTAGATATATTCCTAAGTATTTTATTCTTTTCGTTGCAATGGTGAATGGAATTGTTTCCTTAATTTCTTATTCTACTTTCTCATTATTCGTGTATAGGAATGCAAGGGATTTCTGTGTGTTGATTTTATATCCTGCAACTTTACTATATTCATTGATGAGCTCTAGTAATTTTCTGGTGGAGTCTTTAGGGTTTTCCATGTAGAGGATCATGTCATCTGCAAACAGTGAGAGTTTTACTTCTTCTTTTCCAATTTGGATTCCTTTTATTTCTTTTCTGCTCTGATTGCTGTGGCCAAAACTTCCAGAACTATGTTGAATAGTAGTGGTGAAAGTGGACACCCTTGTCTTGTTCCTGACTTTAGGGGAAATGCTTTCAATTTTTCACCATTGAGGATAATGTTTGCTGTGGGTTTGTCATACCGCACACAAAAATAAACTCAAAATGGATTAAAGATCTAAATGTAAGATCAGAAACTATAAAACTCCTAGAGGAGAACATAGGCAAAACACTCTCAGACATAAATCACAGCAGGATCCTCTATGATCCACCTCCCAGAATGCTGGAAATAAAAGCAAAAATAAACAAATGGGATCTAATTAAAATTAAAAGCTTCTGCACAACAAAGGAAAATATAAGCAAGGTGAAAAGACAGCCTTCTGAATGGGAGAAAATAATAGCCAATGAAGCAACTGACAAACAACTAATCTCAAAAATATACAAGCAACTTATGCAGCTCAACTCCAGAAAATAAACGACCCAATCAAAAATGGGCCAAAGAACTAAATAGACATTTCTCCAAAGAAGACATACGGATGGCTAACAAACACATGAAAAGATGCTCAACATCACTCATTATTAGAGAAATGCAAATCAAAACCACAATGAGGTACCACTTCACACCAGTCAGAATGGCTGCGATCCAAAAATCTGCAAGCAATAAATGCTGGAGAGGGTGTGGAGAAAAGGAACCCTCCTACACTGTTGGTGGGAATGCAAACTAGTACAACCACTATGGAGAACAGTGTGGAGATTCCTTAAAAATTGCAAATAGAACTACCTTATGACCCAGCAATCCCACTTCTGGGCATACACCGAGAAACCAGAATTGAAAGAGACACATGTACCCCAATGTTCATCGCAGCACTGTTTATAATAGCCAGGACATGGAAACAACCTAGATGTCCATCAGCAGATGAATGGATAAGAAAGCTGTGGTACATATACACAATGGAGTATTACTCAGCCGTTAAAAAGAATTCATTTGAATCAGTTCTGATGAGATGGATGAAACTGGAGCCGATTATACAGAGTGAAGTAAGCCAGAAAAACACCAATACAGTATACTAACACATATATATGGAATTTAGGAAGATGGCAATGACGACCCTGTATGCAAGACAGGAAGAGACACAGATGTATAACGGACTTTTGGACTCAGAGGGAGAGGAGAGGGTGGGATGATTTGGGAGAATGACATTCTAACATGTATACTATCATGTGAACTGAATCGCCAGTCTATGTCTGACGCAGGATGCAGCATGCTTGGGGCTGGTGCATGGGGATGACCCAGAAAGATGTTATGGGGAGGGAGGTGGGAGGGGTTCATGTTTGGGAATGCATGTAAGAATTAAAGATTTTAAAATTTAAAAATAAAAAACTAAACAGTATAAAATGGTCAGCAAAAAAAAAAAAAAAAAAAAAAAACAAGATTACTGTACCTAGCAAGGGTCTCATTCAAAATTGATGGAGAAATAAAAAGATTTTCAGACAAGAAAAAGTTAAGAGAATTCAGTACCAACAAACCAGCTTTACAACAAATGTTAAAGGGTCGTATAAAGTCAAGAAATGCAAGAGAAGAAAAAGACCTACAACATCAACCCCAAACAATTAAGAAAATGGCAATAGGAACATATATATGAATAATTACTTTAAATGTAAATGGATTAAATGCTCCAACCACAAGACACAGACTGGCTGAATGGATACAAAAATAAGACCCATATATATGCTGCCTACAAGAAACCCACTTCAGACCTAAAGTCACATATAGACTGAAAGTGAGAGGATGGAAAAATATATTCCAAGCAAATGGGAAGCAAAAGAAAGCTGGAGTAGCAATCCTTATATCAGACGAAATACCTTAAAATTGAGAACATTACAAGAGAAAAGGAAGGACACTATGCAATGATCAAGGGATCAATCCAACAGGAAGACAAAAGAATTGTAAATATCTATGCACCCAATATAGGAACACCTCAGTTCATAAGGCAAACACTAACAGACATAAAAGGAGGAATTGACAGTAACACAATAATAGTAGGAGACTTTAACACCCCATTCACACCAAAGGACAGATCATCAAAACAGAAAATTCCTAAGGAAACACAAGTCTTAAATGATACATTAGATGAGATGGATCTCATTGATATCTTCAGGACATTCCATTCAACTGCAGAAGAATACACCTTCTCAAGTGCACACGGAACATTCCCCAGGATAGACCACATCTTTTGTCACAAATCAAACCTCAGGAAATTTAAGAAAATTGGAATCATTTCAAGCATCTTCTTTGACCACAACGCTCAAGACTAGATATAAATTACAAGGAAATAAACTGTAAAAAAGAAAAACATCCAGGGATTAAACAATATGTTTCAAAATAACTAAATAACCAAGGTTACTGAAGAAATCAAAAAGGAAATTAAAAATTTTCTAGAAACAATGAAACATGACAACTCAAAACCTATGGGATGCAACAAAAGCAGTTCTAAGAGGGAAGTTTATACCAATACAATCCTACCTCAAGAAACAAGAAAACATTGAATAGACAATCTAACTTTACACCTAAAACAACTGGAACAAGAACAACAAAATAAAATTAGTAGAAGGAAAGAAATCATAAAGATCCAAACAGAAATACATGAAAAAGAAATGAAAGAAACAATAGTAAAGATTAATAAAACTAAAAGCTGATTCTCTGAGAAGATTAAAAAAAATTGACAAAACTTTAGCCAGACTCACCAAGAAAAAAAGAGAAGAATCAAATCAACAAAATTAGAAAAAGGAGCAGTTAAAACAGACACTGCAGAAATACAAAGTATTATAAAAGACTATTGTGAGCAACTATATGAGAATAAAATGGATAACTTGGAAGAATAGGACAGATTCTTAGAAAAGTTTAACCTTCCAAGATTGAACCAGGAAGAAAAAGCAATCATGAACAACCCAATCATAAGGACTGAAATTGAAACTGTCATAAAAATTCTCCCAAAAAACAAAAGCCCAGGACCAGATAGTTCCACAGGAGAATTCTAGCAAACATTGAGAGAAGAGATAATGCCTATTCTTCTAAAAGTCTTTCAGAAAATTGCAGAGGAAGGAACAATTCCAAATTCATTCTACAAGGCCACCATCACTCTGATACCAAAACCAGACAAAGAAAACACAAAAAAAGAAAACTATAGGCCAAAATCACTGATGAACATAGGTGCAAAAATCCTCAACAAAATTTTAGCAAACAGAATTCAGCAACACATCAAAAAGCTCATACACCATGATCAAGTTGGAGTTACTCTAGGGATGCAAGGATTCTTCAGTGTAGGCAAATAATCAATGTGATATACCATATTAACACATCAAAAGATAAAAACCATATGATAATCTCAATAGATGCAGAAAAAGCCTTTGACAAAATTCAGCACCCATTTATGATTAAAACTCTTCAAAAAATGGGCGTAAAAGGAACCTACCTCAACATAGTAAAGGCCATATATGATAAGCCTACAGCAAACATTGTTTTCAATGGTGAGAAACTGAAAGCATTACCCCTAAGATCATAAACAAGACAAGGATGTCCACTTTCCCAACCATTGTTCAACATAGTTCTGGAAGTCCTAGCTACAGCAATCAGAGAAGAAAAAGAAACAAAAGAAATCCAGATCAGAGAAGAAAAAGTAAAGCTCTCACTGTTTGCAGATGCTATGATACTATACATAGAAAACCGTAAAGACAGTATCAAAAAATTACTAGAGCTAATCAGTGAATTTAGCAGTGTTGCAGAATACAAAATCAATACACAGAAATCACTTGCATTTCTATATACTAACAATGAAAAATCAGAAAGAGAAATTAAGGACTCAACCCCATTCACCATTTCAACAAAAAGAATTAAACATTTAGCAATAAACTTACCTAAGGAGACAAAAGAACTGTACACAGAAAATTATAAGACACTAATGAAAGAAATCAAAGGTGGCATAAACTGATGGAGAGATATTTCATTTTCCTGAGTAGGAAGAATCAAATGGTGAAAATGACTATACTACCAAATGCATCTTATAGATTCAGTGTGATCCCTATCACATTACCAATGGCATTTTTCACAGAACTAGAACAAAAAGATTCACAGTTCCTATGGAAACACAAAAGACCCTGAATAGCCAAAGCAGTCTTGAGAAAGAAGGATGGACATAGAGGAATTAACCTTCGTGACTTCAGAGTATACTACAAAACTACAGTCATCAAGACAGCATGGTACTGGCACAAAAACAGAAATATAGACCAGTGGAACAAGAGAGAGAACCCAGAGATAAACCCATGTACCTATGGTTACCTTATTTTTGACAAAGGAGGCAAGAATATACAATGGGGCAAATATAGCCTCTTCAATAAATGGTGCTGAGGAAACTGGAAAGCTACATGCAAAAGAATGCAATTTGATCACCCCCTAATGTCATACACAAATAAACTCAAAATGGATCAAAGACTTAAATGTAAGACCAGAAACTTCAAACTTTTAGAGGAATACATAGGCAGAGAACACTTGGTGATATAAATCAAAGCAAGATCTTCTATGACTCACCTCTTAGAGTAATGGAAATAAAAGCAAAATAAACAAACAGGGCCTAATTAAACTTAAAATCGTTTGCACAGCAAAGGAAACTAGAGGCAAGGTGAAAAGACATCCCTCAGAATGAGAGAAAATAATAGCAAGGAAACAATTGATAAATAATTAATTTCCAAAATATACAAGCAGTTTATACAACACAATACCAGAAAAGCAAACAACCCAATCAAAAAGTAGGAAAAGGACTTGAAGAGACATTTCTCTAAAGAAGACATACATTGCTAACAAGTACATGAAAAGATGTTCAACATCACTCATTATTAAAGAAATGCAAATCAAAACTATAATGACGTAGCACCTCACACCATTCAGAATGCCTATCATCAAAAAGACTACAAACAATAAATACTGGAGAGGCTGTGGAGAAAAGGAAACACTCTTGAGTTGCTTGTGGGAATGTAAACTGATACAGCTACTATGGAGGAAGGTATGGAGACTCCTTAAAAGCTAGGAATAAAACCACCATATGGCCCAGCAATCCCACTCCTAGGCATATAGCCTGAGGAAATCAAAACTGAAAAAGACACATGTAACCCAATGTTCACTGCAGCACTATTTACAATAGCTAGAACATGAAGCAACCTAGATGTCCATCGACACATGAATGGATAAAGAAGTGGTACATATACACAATGGAATATTACTCAGCCATAAAAAGGAACACATCTGAGTCAGTTCTGATGAGGTGGATGAACCTAGAACCTATTATACAGAATGAAGTGAGTCAGAAAGATAAATATCATATTCTAATGATATATATGGAATCTAGAAAAATGGTGCTGAATAATTTGTTTACAGGGCAGCAATGGAGAAACATAGAGAATAGACTTATGGACATGGGGAGAGGAGAGGAGAGGGTGAGATGTATGGAAAGAGTAACATGGAAGCTTACATTACCATATATATGATAGATAGCCAATGAGAATTTGCTGTGTGGCTCAGGAAACTCAAACACGGGCTCTGTAGAAATCTAGAGGGGTGAGATGGGAAGGAAGATGGGAGGGAGTTTCACAAGGGAGAGGATATATGTAATACTTATGGCTGACTCATGTTGAGGTTTGACAGAGAACAAAATTCTGTAAAGCAATTATTTTTCAATTAAAAAAATAAATATTGATATTCTTATCCTCATTTTAAAGAAAACAGAGAAGAAACTAGCTGAAGTGCACTCAGGCAGGTAAATAGCCCCGCTGGGATTTCTAACTTCAAATCCGGTGTAACTTGCCCCATGCCATATTTTCACGTACCTCAGAAATGGTCAAGTCCTCTTTATCCCATTCCCTTCTGAGTCCGTAATGCAATCATCTGAATAAAACTTTTAGAGAACAGCTATCAAAAGCACATCAAATTTTACTACACTCAATTATTCCACAATATTTAAAACTACATTAAACAATATCAGGCACAGAATGGTCCTGCCTAGTGGCTGGAACATAGAGTATGCTCAGTCTTATTTGCATTGCTATCATTGCATTTTGTGAATATGAACTGAACAGAGATCATTTTACACTCTTTTAGATTAATAATTATAAGATATAGCAATAATGATTATTTTGTCAAAAATAGATCAATTCATTTAGACCCCTACCTTGCCTTATTTTTATTGAAAAAATAATTTTTAAATATAAAAATGGTATTTTATTCTCCAAAAAAGTCATAGAGTTTCACTGGCAATATCTCTACACTATTTGATCAATAAATTCATCATTCATATTCTGCTACATGTCAATCTAGCTGTAACATAATGCCTATTAATAAGTATTTTACTACATTTCTCAAAAATTAAAATACTTTTCTTGAAATTGGAAAACATAAGCTTAAGCCATATCCACAAGTTTTTAAGGGAGGATGCCTCCATGAATACATTATCTCTTGCTTTTGCCTTTTATGTGCTGGTGCAGAACTGTCACTGCAATGGAACACAGCAGGTGACCTTAGAGCACTCAACATCGCTTTGTGTTCTGTAGCTTGCAGGAGCTTTAAAATTACAAAGTTCATAATTATATTAAATAACACAATATAGAACTACCACTCTTTCTTGCAAATTCCTATCATTAATAAACATCCCAGCCCTCCACATCAGCCATAAATGCATTAGGCAGCACAGCTGTTTTAGACTAGTGCACATTTTTAAAAACATAGAGGAGCAAATCAAATTAAATAACCCCATCTCCTTTATTTTGCAAATTACAGAAGAATTAAAAGTAATTCTTCTTACCGAAGGTTTATTTCTCTGTATGAATACAGGCATTCCAAATCCTGATTTGGTTTTCTATGCTGAAAATATGCTGTCATTTTGCAATTCATTTAAAAAGATGAAGAAAGAAAAAGTTGATGCTTTCCAGAAAAAAAAGATTTTGTAAAGAACTAGTTACATCATAATTTTGCTAGTTGTTTTATATTCTTCATCACAGAAAAAAATGGTATTATTTTGTCCATATATACAATGAGGTCTTTGGCTAATCATCTTCCTGTCTTTAGAGACTTTGCCAAAAATGTTGTCTTCTATATTCAAGCTTTCAGAGCTGCAAGTCTTGTACTGGCTCAGAGTTAAATAATGAGAAAAGTCCTGACTGTTATGCCTGTGATATGCCACAGGTGACCCCTCTGGCCACAGCCCATAACCAGCAGGTGCCCAATGGCTGGACTACAGGAAAAAGCCTCTTGGTCATCCAGGAGTCAGCTGGGTTGGGGCCTCCATAGCTAAACATCCGCACTTTCACTCATGGGCATGCTTCATTCAGAATCCAATGTTCTTGCATGTAGCTTCACCAAACCCCACTGGAAATGGAAAGTGATGATACCCTTAGGGTGAGACTATTCCAGTGCTCAACCACTGGTTGGCATACAAAGAGTGCTAGGTCAACATTTGTTAAGTGAGTCAAGGAGTGACTGTCACTCTGTGAATGCTGAAGTTTTCTCTTCCTGATTTCCAGGATCTGTTATAATGTATGTTATTCACTCAGTGGTATCAGACTCTTTGCACCCCCATGGACTGAGCTTGCCAGGCTCCTTTGTTCACGGCAAGAATACTGAAGGGGGTATCCATCCCCTTCTCCAGAGGATCTTCCCAACCCAGAGAGCAAACCCATGTCTCTTGCATTGCAGGCAGATTCTTTACCATCTGAGCCACTAGGGGAGCCCATTATAAGGCATAGATCCTTCATTCTCAGGAACTTGCCCTTGGACACCTAACCTGCCACAGGGGCCTAAAGTGCCAAAGTCATGAGACAGAAGAGTAAAGGGAGGGGAAGGCAGGAGAGCTATCAGAATTATGAACTTACATTGTTTGAACTAGATTGTTTACACGTTACTTATTCAATTGTTACAATGAATAAGCAAGGGAAATACTTATATCTTCTGTTTTTCAAGTGAGAGAACTGAGTCACTCAAGTGAAAATATTTGCTCAAATACTATCAAAATTAAAGTTAGCATTAGAACTCATATATCTTTGGCTATTTCTATTGGGCAGCTCTGCCTTTTCTACACATATCCAAGAATCAAATGCATTCTCCTTTCTCTCTAGGGAAATGAATTTCAAGTTTGAAACTATTGGGTCATAGAGCAATAACTGAAATATTTCACTTCCTTACAAAGGAAATTTCTCTTATTAATGATACTATAAAACAGAAAGAGACAATCTGTAAATGCTTATTATCTAAAGTCAATAAAATTGACAGCCCCTATAAAACAATCACTCTTCTGATTTGCCGATAGGTTTTACTTGATCAAATGGATACACTAAGTTCTTCCTGTTCTGAATACAAAGGACACAAGATATTGAGAGAGAAATATAGTCAAATGCATGTGTAACAATGAGAAAAATGCCAAGCAATAACTAATTCATAGAAAATGATGTGGGACCTGAGAGATGAAAACTATTCATTTTCTAGGCCATTGGGTTCAAGAACATGAGGCTTAATTCATGCTAGGGAAGATCAGTCAATCTTTTGCATCTACAGATTTAGCATCCAGGGAGTCAACTAACAAAAGATCAAACATATCAGAGAAAAAAATTCCAGAAAGTTCCAAAATACATGACTTAAATTTGTCATACACTGGCAACTACTTACATAGTATTTAATTTATATTATATTAGGTATTATAAATGATCTAGAGATGATTTAAGGTATATGGAGGATATGCATGGGTTATATGAAAACACTATGTCATTTCACACAAGCAACTTGAGCATCTGAGGATTTGGGGATCTTCGGGGGTCCTGTAACCCATTATCCTCCAGGGACGGAGGAATGACTATAATATTTGAGTTGGATCTAGAATAGTGGATATTCCATAAAGCAAAAGAAAAGGGCAAGATAATTAAACAGAAAGTTTTACCAAGTATAAAGTGAAGTAGGGAAAGTCTGGAGCAAAGGCCCAGGAAGACTCATGGTAGGTCGCAGGTAGCCTGAAGTCTCATGTAAAGTTGCTTCAATTCATTCTCCTAATTTCTCTTTTAGCAACATCAATTCAGGAAACTTTCTGAGTCCCAGGACTAGGTCGGGTACACATTTTCCTAACTCTGAGCTCTTCCCTCTCATAGCACTGATCTTTGTTTCTTTATAGATGTTTGCATAATTTGATTATATGCCCTGCACCCAGTGGACAGTAAAGATTACGAGAAGGGGGACCCCATGTGGTATTGTTCTTCCTTTTATCCCTAGCACATCATCTAACATATTAGCAGGCACTCAAAATGAAAAAAAAAAATCAAATAAATAAATGTTGAGAGAAATCACAAAGATGAGACAAGTGGGGACAAGCACAACAAGAGATTAATGGATGTTGCTTGTTCTGTGGACAGTGGAAACCACTTATTTTCCCAGCAGGGGGAGAAGGCTGCATTAAAGGTTAACCTGGGTTGCGGAGTAGAGGACTGGTTGCTGAGAGCAGAGCCTGGGGGCAAGAAGACTAGTTAAACAAATGTTTCAGGATTCTGACCAAGAGATAATGAGGCCTCAAACTAGAACAGTGATTAGACTCGGAGCAAAAAAGTGAAAGGACACAAGGGACAGTTATCAGAATTTGTTGACTGATGGAGAATCAGCATAGGGAGGAGTCAGTTATGATTACCACTAACATCAGATACTGTCAGTGAAAGTAAAATCTGAAATTTAAAGAAAAGGACTGGTTCTTTTCAGTAGGACCATTTTGATGATAAATGTGTGCTCAGATTCATACACAGCTTAGCTTACAGAGCTGAAATCATTGTATATTAAATATTCAAACAATACAAAATCAAACTTGAAAACAATTCTCATGAACTGAGTGAGATTATTTTCTTTAGGGGCTGCATGGAAAATGTTTTTGAATAGGTAATTCATAATAAGAAGAATATAGCATGATGAAGTGTATACAGTAGAAATTCAATTTCCATCCCACCCATCCCTCTTACTGTTTTAAATGCTCTACCAAAAGGCAACCTCTTTCATCACTTTTCTGTGTATCTTAAGTACTACTAATCATCAAACAAAGGTCAAATGAGAAAACAAATGAATTTATTTTGAAAAGATTTGAAGTAAACTGCTGAAAACTGGCAATGCAAATAGATAATAGCAAATTATTTTTAAATACAAATGCATCATAGCTTTCTGCTTTACCATTCTTCTGAAAAAAAAAAAAAAGTTAAAATGCCTTGCTAACTTTTCAAGCTTAAGAGTCACTCAATGCTGTGTTGAATCATGTAAAGTGTAAAGGGATCTCACTGATAGTGAGGGACAAGTAATCCCATGAATAAAATAGCACAGAGTCCTATATAGAGCAACACAGACCAGATGATGTTACTATGTATTACACATCCTCCAGAAGCCTGGTTATCCTCCACTACCTGACATCGGAGCAAAATAACATCCTGAATGAAAGGGAATTTTGAGGACAGCACCTGAAAATAATTGCAGTGATGTAACAGGTAACATCACTTCGCTGGTGGCTCAGACAATAAAGAATCTGCCTGCAATGCAAGAGACCCAAATTTGATCCCTGGGTCAGAAAGATCCCCTGGAGAAGGGAATGGCTACCCACTCTGGCATTCTTGCTTGGAGAATCCCATAGAGAAAGGAATCTGGTTGGCTACAGTCCCTGGGGTCACAAAGAGTTGGACATGCCTGAATGACTAATACTTTCACTTTGCAGGTAAGACACCATTCCGCCTTAACAGCAAAAGGTAGTTAGTTGCTGGTGACAGAATGAAACACCAACACTGCAGAGTGGTTTGAATCTTTTTACTTTTAACTCTTCGCTTCTTACAGCTGCTTTACTTTATATCTTTTGCACAACAATCTACAGGGCAAGTTGCCAAGCGCTATGATTTAGTGACTATACAGTGTGCAGGCGCGGGGCAAGATAACCTTTACCTTAACTTATTTACTGCAGCTAAGACTTTGTTTTGGGGAGCTTTTTATCAACTTAGAATCCGTTTTGTCCCTGGGTCTGTTCCTTTTGAGGAATCAGAGAAACATCCTTGTGTGCAAGAAATGTTCTTTTCCCACGGGAACAAACAGAGGATTCATAGCTGAACATCTCATTTGCAAGAATGTTCAGCCCTGGTTGAGAGTCTCATTTGCAAACACTTCCCAACCTTCCTTATACCTTGTTCCCTACAGTTAGTCCTTAAAAAATGATCATCCTAGCATTTTACTGAGGTATTGCTTTCTTGCATCTCTCTTTTAGATCACGGCAACTAAACTATAATCAGTGTTGTTATCCCTATCTCGGAGTTGGCTTCTCTCCATCTTGGTTGATCATTCATGATTTTGGCCCAAGGACTCAGGGCCCCACCACAGCCTTTCACCAGGTTACACTGTAAAATTTTCATTTGCTCTGCTGATTAAAAACCTAGGCCCTGAAAACATAGTAACTGACACAGCTGCTGTACCATCCATTGAAATAACCGTACAAAAATGTATAGATTCTACAAATGTTCATATAGGCATACCTTGGAGATATTGCAGGTGTGGTTCCAGACCACCACAGTAAAGTCAACATTGCAATAAAGTGGGTCACGTGCATCTTTCAGTTTCCCAGTGCATCAATAACCTCAGATATGCAGATGACACCACCCTTATGGCAGAAAGTGAAGAGGAGCTAAAAAGCCTCTTGATGAAAGTGAAGGAGGAAAGTGAAAAAGTTGGCTTAAAGCTCAACATTCAGAAAACAAAGATTATGGCATCCGGTCCCATCACTTCATGGAAAATAGATGGGGAAACAGTGGAAACAGTGTCAGACTTTATTTTTCTGGGCTCCAAAATCACTGCAGATGGTGATTGCAGCCATGAAATTAAAAGACGCTTACTCCTTGGAAGAAAAGTTATGATCAACCTAGATAGTATATTCAAAAGCAGAGACATTACTTTGCCGACTAAGGTCCATCTAGTCAAGGCTACAGTTTTTCCTGTGGTCATGTATGGATGTGAGAGTTGGACTGTGAAGGAGGCTGAGCACCGAAGAATTGATGCTTTTGAACTGTGGTGTTGGAGAAGACTCTTGAGAGTCCCCTGGACTGCAAGGAGATCAGCCCTGGGATTTCTTTGGAAGGAATGATGCTAAAGCTGAAACTCCAGTACTTTGGCCACCTCATGCGAAGAGTTGACTCATTGGAAAAGACTCAGATGCTGGGAGGGATTGGGGGCAGGAGGAGAAGGGGATGACCGAGGATGAGATGGCTGGATGGTATCACTGACTCAATGGACGTGAGTCTGAGTGAACTCTGGGAGATGGTGATGGACAGGGAGGCCTGGCGTGCTGCGATTCATGGGGTCACAAAGAGTTGGACACGACTGAGCGACTGAACTGAACTGAACTGATACTAGACTCTAGTCTAGTAAGAGAGTGATAGTATTGTGTCACTAACTGAAAAATAGTGTTGTTGGAAAACTGCACCAATAGACTTGCTCAATGCAAGCTTCCAAGAACCTTCAATTTGTAAAAACACAGTATCTTTGAAGCATAATAAAGCAAAGTGCAATGAAATGAGATATCCCTGTACTTCCCATTGACAGTGATCACCATGGCTCTGCTTTCGTTTGCCACTCTATTTTCCTTCACCTTGCAATGATGTAATCAAGGAGAAGAGGTAGTAAATAGGGTCCAATGAAAGAGCGTACAGATGATAGTCAGAAAAGTGATGCTTCACGAAACGTTCTTTCCAAACAAAAGAAAAGCTGGGACCTAAAACTGATCTTCTGTATTGAAACTGGTCCCTAAGTAACGGTTGATAGTGCTTCACTTAAAACCAGAGACTAACCTGACAATAGATGGAGTCATTCCAGCAGACCTAACAAGGAATGTATCTCTATTTTGATGATATTGCTTTCCTAGTGGCTCAGACAGTAAGGAATCTGCCTGCAATGAAGGAGACCTGGGTTCAATTCCTGGGTCAGGAAGATATCTTGGAAAAGGAAATGGCTACCCACTCTTGTATTCTTGTCTGGAGAATTCCATGGACAAAGGAGCCTGGTGGGCTACAGTCCCTGGAGTCGCAGAGTCAGACACAACTGCGTGACTAACACTTTCACCATCATATGCAAATAAATAAATAAAATCACTTGGAGAAACATCTGAACACAGCAATTTCATTGTATCAATTATTTCCTGTCAGTTCATGGACAACATTACTAAGTGCTGATATCAATTCCGCTAGGGTTGTCCCACCACCAACCCCCACCTTTGGACATGACTAAAGAATTTGTTAGTGGCATATCATACGGGTGGCTGATTCTATAACTTGAGCTGCATACAGAGAATAGAATTTTTAGAGCCCAGAATCTGGTTCAACTGCCCTTCACTGCACAGTTCGAAAGTAAGTCCAACAAGAGTAAGCGATTTGCCTGAGGTCACACAGCTAGGAAGCAGCAAAACAAGCTTAAAGCCAGCAAGTGCTGGCTGCAAACTCGGTTTCTTCTTTGTACTCTTTTACCTGAAACAATCAAACACTAGCAGGAACAGATGGAACTCCCAGAAATGGTGACCAAAGAGAGAGGGGGATGATAGAATAATTTATAGACATGGGACAGAGGTAAAAGAAATCAACATGGGAGGTGATTCTGCCGGGAATCATACGATTCCTGATGATTTGTAGAGGAAGACATTGCCTCCTCTGTGACCTGAAGGAATAAGGAGCAGGGGGAACGGCATCTGTAACAAAGGGCCTTCAGGAATCATGGCCTTGGAAAGAAACACAGCCTCTGATTAAGCTCTGTCGGGAGGAAACCAGAGAGGAAAACGCAGACCTCATTTTCTCCCATCCTCCAGTCCTCTACTAGCGCCTCCCACTGGCCTTGCCCAACAAAAGTCAGAAGGCAGAGAAGCCCCACTGACGCTTTACTAAGTTCACAGGAGGCAGCCTGGAGATGTAGAGATACAGGACATCCAGGACAATATTCCTTAGGCTTTCCAGCCTTTTGCTTTGCACTTCTGTCTTCTTTACCATCTACTTTCCTTCACTGAGACAAAATTTAGTACAGTTAATGAATAATGATGGCCCATTCAAAAATAGCATCATATTCTAGGAGAGAATTTATCTAAAATTTACTCACATAGAGTAGAAGTCTGTAGATGAAGTATAATGAGTAGGTATAACCTGCAATATTTAAAAATGATTAATCTCAAAAGTAATCTTCTCAGCACTCTGACTCATTAGCTGACAGGAAACATTGCAATTATATGTTTTGTGCACAGAACCATTTTAATTAATAAGCAGGACATATTTATTCCAAAATTATAATAAGACATCATTATTTGCAGAACATGAACTTTGATGGTAGGTGTTGGCATCTTGTTGAGTTCTAAGGAATGAACTTCCGGATATTAAACGAGATTGCTTCGAGATCTCAAACAAATTAGCTTGTGCAGTCAGCTACACTGACAATTGTTTCTGGTTGTGAATCACCCACACCCTATATGATGTCCAAAAGTACTTCAGTAAGATATTATGAGCCATAGCAGGTGTAGGTGCTATAAAAGTCATTTCGGTAATAGAGTTCAAAGTGTCAATTCAATGCAGAGGCATTGCTATTCATAATAAATATTAATAATATAGTTAGAAACCTCCAAAACTGTGTTTCCTTTCATTTTAAGGGCAAAACTATGAAGGGAGAGGTGAGGATAAGGAAGTTGTCTGCAGACTCCACCTTTGTTTGCCTTAGCAACAATCCATGCAGAGGTTAAGAAGGGCTCTAACTTCTTGGCTTTCCAAAATGGGATACAATGAAGTCACTCTGACATAGACAAGAAAGATGATACAAAAGGAGTCTGACTTGAGACGTACCCTTTCAAGGTTATTTTCTTTAGTTGGGTGGTTTAGCTATGTGTGGGTTTGGGGCACCCATATACCCCCATTACCACTGAGACCTAGATCCTGGAGAGAATCAAAGGCAACAGATGTTATTTCTCCTTATAAGTCTTTCTAAAATATGTATTTAAGAAGGGCAAACAATCAGAATAGACTATTTAACTCGACTTGCAAAAGCTACCTGAATTATAGACAAGACTTTATATTAATATTACCTGAGGAAATGACTTCTAAATCATGTGAGCTAGTGAAAAGTGTTTTTTTATATCCTAAAAAGAAGAAAGAACCAAATGTTTCCTAGTTGAAAAAAATATCTTGAGCAAAGTGTCTGTGAGCATACATTTTTAAATTTCTCAGATAAAAACAGTTTGAGGGAGGGGGCTCTCAAAAAACTGTCCTGATGTTCTCCTATTACACTAAGAAATAAAATCTCTCCAAATGTTGAGATTATCTTTAGCTGTTAGTGTGTGTTCCTTAATGACCTGCCCCTAAAAAGAACATTATTCAAGCAAGATAATAATCAAGGTGACCGAGAACCTTAAAAATTACGTCAGAACATGTACAGTCTTGCTTGATAAATATTCTCTTTCCATTATTTTCAGAGTCAGAAATAACTTCTCCATATTTTGAGTTTTATCAAAACACTTGTTCTGGAACTTTCTGATGTATTAGCACATTTTAACTGTAATTTAGTTGTATGTGTAAGTGTCTTATCACATGGCTAGCATAAGAAGTGAGCCTGAATCAATCACCTCATTCCTTTTTGTAAGTAAACTATCTCCACAAGCATTACAGCTATCTGCCTTGCATTTCAAACTAAACACATGCTTTCATATAAACTGTCTCATTTGGTCTGCATAATAACCCTGTGAGGAAAACAGGGCAGCAATTATTGCCCCCATTTCTTGGATGAGGAAGCAGGCTTACCAAAGTTAATGTGGCTTACTTTAGGTCGCATGGCTGAGTGGTTATGGATCTCTGACTCATAATTAGGCCCAGCTCAGGAAATACATATTTGTTGAGTGTTTCAAAATCACAGTCCTGGGTCTTTTGGGTGCAAGGTGGGGTACAGGTGATAGATTAACAGATAAAAAGAAAGTGAATACTTACATAGAACATATCATTTGAGAGCTCTTTGATAAGACCTTTAAAGACTTATCTCATGTAATTCCATAACGAGCCTATGCAGGTAGACTGTCATCTTTGTCGCACTACAGACAAAGAAGTTTAGCAGATAATTCGCTTTCACGAGATCACAGGGACAATAGTGACTTCAGACTCGTGTTCTTAACCATTATACACACAGCCTCTAGAGATTCACATTCTAATGACATTTTTTTTTTTATGCTTAATGGTCATCAATGGCAAAGGATGAATTAAAAAAAAAGTTGAACATGAGTCTGTGAAAACACACATGGACACAGAGGCAGGCACAGGTAGATATAGCTTGTCTATCTATATATACGTATATGCACCTGTCTGATGGAACTTGTGGATGACTGATGATCTCATTATGTATGGCTTCCAATCCATTTAGGCCATTCAAAGAGAAACCCTAGCTGAGTGAGATTTTCTAAGCCTGATCTTTAAATAGGGAGGAAAAAAGAAAAAGAAAAACGTCCCAGATTGGAGACACACCTTTCCACATTTAACTTTCCAAATCTTTCTCAAAATATCTTTGTATTTAAAAGAATCCATCAGCCTTTGCAAAAAAGAGAAGAGAAAATAGATTTGAGGAAGATGTTTCTCTCTCTGTGAATCAGGAGACATGATTCTTCTGTGCAATGCTTTACCATCATCTGCTAAAGATGTGTGTGCAAATATCAGTCTTGCAAACAGACAATGTTTGCACTACATTGAGGCTAACTTACCATCTGGTTATCAGAAGTTTGGAGTCCAGATTGTACAGTTTCCCATGTGTTTCCTTTAATGCCAAATGGAATGATGGGGTTTTGATAACAAGCATCCATGCACTGGGCTGACAACATATTCTTATGTAAAGTAACAGGAATAGTGCATGTAAGAGAAATGGCTTATGGTCTTGCATCGGTTAAAGAAAACATGAAAGTATTTTCTATGGTTCATGTGAATTATAAAATCTTAGTTCAATATGTGATATATTCTTCTCAAAATCTGGAGAATCCACTGAGGTTCTGTGCAATCATATTTCAATGTTAGGTCTAGCAGAGTACATCAACTAAAACTGCAATCACAGTAAAAAATCATAATAAGATGCATTATTTCTGAATGAGCAAATGCCAAAAGCACAAACCCATCATAACATGAAAGATGTGACTGACTACCAGGGTTGCCTGCAGACCATAGCTTCAGGTAAAGCATCTGTCTCCCACCATTAATGAGAAAATAAACAGCATTTTCTGTTTAAAATTAACAACTGTAACATTCCAGGATTATAGGAAAAATTCTAAGTGTTTCACACTTTAGTGCTTTCACTAAATTTCACTGAATTCAACAAAATCATTACATAACAAACACATATGAGAAATTCTTAAAAGTTTTTTCCACTGAATTGCCTACTCGTTTTTACCTACCCAGATTCCACAATTTTCAGGAAGGAGAATATTAACAGAAGTAAAAATATCCTTTCTGTTTTAATACCCCCTACTCTCAGTTTTAAAAACACACTTTATTCATTTAATATCTTAGAATTTTCTTACTTATAGTGAACAGGTATATTCTTCTATGTAACCCAAACCACTTTCTTAGCACTTTTATTTTTTTCTCAAAGTCCATTAATTCTAGTTCAGGTTATACTTTTTTGGATGACTTTAGGCAGTCAATCGCCACTATCAATATCAATAAAATAACACCATTCTTTGAAGAACTGTAATAGTAATGATGTTTCAGGAATTTTTTACTTTGGGGACATTATCAAGGTTTAATATCACTATATTCAAATAGCTTCCTCCAAAGACTATCAAATCTGCTTTCAAGATTGTACAGATGGTTGAACACAGATGAATCTAGTACTCGTATACCAATTTAATTATCTTTCCTGTTGCTGTCCTACTGAGGAAATTTTAATTCAGAAATGCCCCCATACTACAGTGATAATTCAGGATGCAATGGAACAGCATAGAAAGGACGAAAAGGGCAAATGACAATAATGAATGATACAGATAGGAACAAAGAGCAAGATGCAATCACTATTTTATTTTGGTCAACGATAACTGAAGAATCCAGTAAGGTATGAAATGAAAACAAAGTTTCTGTTATGTTTTTGTATAGAAGGACTAGCTCTCTGAAATATTAGAGGGAAAGAGAGTCAAAGGTTCTGATGAATTATGTAAAAATAAAAGAAGAAATTAGAACAGAAAAAAGGAAACATCTTGCTCCTTAAATCTGGATAATATTTTTCAGTTTATAGAGTATATAAATCACAGATTTATTATCCAAAAATATCTCTGATTCATCTGAAGCGAAATCAGACTGAAATGAGCTCTAAACCAAGCAGATCATCCTCCTAGCAAGTGACAACTTCAAGCAGTCAAATTATTAAGTAATAGGCAAAGTATAAGACATTCAAGAAATATTTTCCATGGGTACTTTGAGTTTTCTGCAAATGCAAGTTTTTCGTTAAGAACTGTCCTCTAAAAAAACAAACATGCAACTTATGGATTCAAGGATGCCCATGCCTTAGTTTATCCTCCAGAGAAGAATCAATCTGTTTTCCAGACCCAAATATGGCCTGAAATTAACCATATCCATTCTCCTAATGTTGACCATATAGCATGGGCCATATGTCCCAGGAAGGTGCTTGACTATATGTGTGATTGTCAATTCAAGAATCTAGAAAGCATGATAAACTATTTTCCAAAACAAATAATCAGAATCCTGATTTTAACCAGAAGGACTGGAGTCCTCTAGTTATATCAATCATTTGAAAGCTGCGATCATGATTTAGTCACAAATTATATATGAGCATTTTTAACCAGAATTTGATTGAAAACTCAGGTATTCCTACCCCATATCTTCTTCTTCTCTTTTTTCCTCTCTGCAGAGAGAGGACTAGACAGTTAGCACAAGAAGGGAGGAAAAATGGGAAACTAAATTCTACTAGAGTCTTACACAAATCCTGTGAGGTAAATAGTACTATACTTTTCTTTATGAAAATATGAGGCTAGGAAAAATTAAGCAACTTGTGCCAAAGCCACAAAGGTAAGTCTAGGGCAGGCATTAATCCTAGATCAGCATGATCCTGAAGTCTACTTCACAATGCCACAGCTGATAATTCTGCTCAGAAAATTAAATAATTAAAATTACATATTGTTATCAATAATAGGCAAACATTCCTGCATCCCTGACACTGTAAAAAGTTCTTTCCCCAAACTAGAAATAATAGCTGCAATTTATTGAGTATATACCATTTGTCTGGATCATTTCAATTAATCTTGGTCTAGGAAGTATTATCCTTGCTTTGAAGATGAAGCTCAAAGAGATAAAATAACATGCCCTACAGCTGGCAAGAGGCAGAAGTGGAATTCACACCTGCTCTCTCTGAACTCTAGAGCCTGTGCTTTTCTTCACTATTCTATTTTCCCTCCCCTTCACAAGTTCTCCTAACTATATTTTGAGTTCAGGAATTTCTTCTCTTTCCAATGAGAAAATAGGTTCAGAAGGATGCTGACTGGTAACTATAGTATAGCCAGGCAGGAATTCAAATCCCGGCCTAGCTGAGTTCTGAGGTTCTGGCCACTGTACCTGGTGGACAAGAGAAATGAACAAGAATGGAAAATTGGGGTCCCTCAGAGGAACAGATCTGCACTTTAAAACTTGTCACCACAGCTGTGGAATCCACTGCTTGGGAGCCTTGAATCAGGCTGAGTACACAACCTGCAGATACCCTGGTAGAAATAACTGGGATCAGTTGCTGACTACCGTGGAGTTCCGTTGGATACCTCACCTATTAGGATGGTGTAAAAGAATCTACATTTCGCAAACATTACAACTGACCCTGATTTAGTGGAAGAGGGAGTCTTTGGGTGAAGCTGCTAACATCAAGCTAAATCTGTTCAGAACACAAGATAAACAATAAAGTCCTCAAAGTCAGGAGACTGGACTTCTCTATATTGACATGAATACTGCATACATGCACTATAGATTGACTGTCGGATCCAGTAAGAAGCAGACAGAGAGAGAGAGAGAGAGAGAGAGAAAGAGACGCAAGGATAAAATAAAACATCTTATAGGGAATTAATTATTCCACTACGTTCACCAGAAAGTATTGATTTTCCCCCATACTGTCACAAACCTAATGTAATGAATTATTTCTTAAATTCCAAAATAATCAAGATAGTCATTCTTTTATTATAATTCAGCTGGTAACACATTCTTTGAGTTTCCGTCATCTTAGAATGTCGTGATTTCCCCTTCATTACTGGATCTGAGACTCGGAACTGACAGTTCTTTTCTTTCAGCACTTGAAAAATGGTGCATCATTTTCTGTTGGCCTTCATGGTTTCCAGTGAGAAATTCAGTGTTCTTTGAATTCTTTTTCCTCTGTATGAAATGTGATGCTTCTGACTGTTTCAAATTCCTTTGCTTTGTCTTTAGTTTTCAAGGAAAGTTGATGCTAATGTGTCTTGGTGTGGATTTCCCTGGACTTATGTTTGGGGTTTTCTCAGAATTCTTCATCCGCACATTTTGGGGCTTTGGCCAAATTTGGGAAATATTCGGCTAGTATTTCTTCAAATGCTTTTAAAGCTGCTCTTTCTCCTCTCTCCTTCTAGAGTTTTGAAGACACAAATGTTGGATTTTTCCTTATAGTCGCACATCCTCCTGTGACTCTGTGTGTATACGTGTATGTGCATATATGTGCTTGTTTGGTTCCTCAGTCAATTTTCTCCCCATTGTTCATATTTGATCATTTCTATTGTTTTATCTTTCAGGTAACTGACTCTTACCTCTGTACTTTCCATTCAGTTACTGAGTTTAGTTATTGAGGTTCTTTAAAACTATTATTTCAGTTATTGTATTCAAATATGTATAGTTGGTTCTTCTTTCATGGAAGGCTAGGCTCCTCACTCGGTCTTTGCTGGTATAGGTGGACGGTGGCCACCATTTACACTGTGTTTTGTTGTATTGTTTGTTTGTTTAAAGGCCTTCTATCTTCCTATGGTGTTATGTTCATGGTGTTTTGGCCAAAAGGAAAAGGCTTTTACTGCAGTTGTGCTTGTGTGTTTATTTGCCAGTTTCTGGGTTGCTTCCTCAGCTTCCGGTTGCAGGATATGTGAAGTAGAAAGACAACCCAGAGGTGTTACTCTCAAGTCATTTCTTTGGACTCAGGTTCCTTTGCCAGACTGCCTTCACTCCACCTTTCAATGACTTCTTATATTTTCTTTACATACAATGTCAGCATGTTTATCTGGACACAGTGAAAGTAACAGGGAAAAATATGTCTATTCCATCTTTCCTGGAAGTAGAACTGTTCTAGTTGGGTGATTTTAATGAATTACTTCAGTTTCTATCCCACAATTCTATGATTATGAATGAGGATACTATTCCAGGTTCTGAGAGTTTCTGATCAGTAAACATTACCAGATTTTAAATTTTATTCTGTGGGAGAAAATATTTGCAAATGAAGCAACCAACAAGGGACAAATCTCCAAAATATGCAAACAGCTCATGCAGCTCAATGTCAAAACAACATACAACTCAATCAACAAAGTGGGCAGAAGAACTAAATAGACATTTCTCCAAAGAAGACATATAGATGGCCAAGAAGCACATGAAAAGATGCTCAACATCATTAACTATTAGAGACATGTAAATCAAAACTACAATGAGATATCACCTCACGTCAGTCAGAAGGGCCATCAAAAAGTCTACAAACAATAAATGTCAGAGAGGATGTGGAGAAAGGGGATATACTGATTCCACTATACTGCTGCTGAAAATGTAAAGTGGTACAGCCACTATGGATAATAGTATGGATGTTCCTTAAGAAACTAAAAATAGATCTACCATATGATCCAGCAATCCCACTCTCAGGCATATATCCAGAGAAAATCATAATCCAAAAAGATACATTCACCCCAATGTTCATTGCAGCACTATTTACACTAGCCAGGACATGGAAGCAACCTAAATGTGCACCAACAGAGGAATGGATAAAAAGGTGTGGTACATATATATCATGGAACATTTCTCAGTCACGAAAAAGAAGGAAAGAATCTCATTTGCAGCAGCATGAATGAGCCTGCATGCATGCTAAGCTGCTTCAGTTGTGTTCCGCTCCTAGTGGTCTGATGCACTGTAGTCTGTCAGGCTCCTAGGTCCATGGGATTCTCCAGGCAAGAATACTGGAGTGGGTTGCCATTTCCTACTCCAGGGGATCTTTGCAATTCAGGGATTGGACCCTCATCTCTTGTGTCTCGTGCATTGGCAGGTAGGTTCTTTACCAATAACACCATGTGAGAAACTCCCAGAGATTATCATACTAAGTGAGTAGGTGTGACAGAGAAAGACAAATATCACATTATATCAGTTATATGCGGAATCTAGAAGATGACACAAATTAAGTTATTTACAAAACAGAAACAAACTCACAGACTTCAAAAACAAAGCTATGCTTACCCAAGGGGAAATGTGGGGGGAGGAATAAATGAGGAGGTTGGGATTCATGAAGTACAATATGTAAAACAGATAACAACAAGAACCTACTATATAGCACAAAGAACTCTACTCAATATTCTGTAATAACTTATATGGGAAAAGATAAACATTCTTCTTAAAGAAATATAAAAAGGTTCTTTTTTTATTACTAAGTGTAACTTTTTAATATATCATAAGCATTAAATAATTGTATTAAAATACTATCCATTTAGAAAAAAAAAAACTATTCTAATCTATTATTAAGGAAATTTTTTAAACAAAAGAAGGCTGAATGCCCCAAAGTCCTGGATTTCCCAGGAATTTCTTTCTTGGCACATGGAGCCCAGTTATTGGTTCTAATATGTAAATTCATTTTTCCTTTCATTTTTCACTCTTTCATTCAATAAACATGTGTCTAGAACCATGTGAAGAGTCTTAAATAAACACAAGAAATATATAATTGAATAAGATGTGCTCTATGTACTCATAAAGCTTATAATCCACTCCTCCAATAAACCTCTCCAAGTTCCTTGTCTGGGTTGTGCTTTGCCTCTGCCTTCTCTTCTACCCACTATACCCTGAGTTTTCAAACATAGACTCTATATCAGTTTATTGTCAGTGTTTTTTGATAAGCTATAGGTTTCCCAAGGGAAGAGATCTTTACTTTATGGCATCATTCTCAAATATGTCACCTTATATAGTATGAGTTCAAGAAATCTCTGCAGTATGAATGACTGAGAAAAAGTGAAACTCTTAAGCCAAGTAACTAAACACATAGGCCAGATAGATTCTATTGATATAATTCATAAAACATCTGCAATTTGGCATCATTTTTTATTCCATTATTTGGGGGAAGATATTGGAGTATGACCTTGAAGATTAACTAGCATATCAGCCTTATTTCATTTTTCTCATTAACCTTCTAATCATTTCATAATCCCCAAATCAGAGAAATGCAAGAAGGGGAAGGGCACTAGCGCATTTGGATGGAAAAAGAAAGGAAAAAAGAATTATTTTGAGCATCAAATATTATGAGCGTGAATCTTAAGTAATCCAAGGCACCAATGGGAAGTTTGCTTTCAAGGATGGACAAGGCAAAACCTTGTTTAAAACGTACTGAATTATAGGGATCGGGATGACGGAGGCACAGAAATGACAAAAGGCCTTTGTCTGAAACTGCATCAGTTAAGTTGTTTCTGGTTCCAAGTAGAAATTCAACTCAAATCATTTAGCAACTAAATAAATTTGTTAGATCTTGTAACTGAAACAATTCTATCTGTGAGTGGTTTATAAGTGAGTAATGATCTAGCAGCTCAACAATGACACTGAAAATGTGTTTTTCCTTTTCCCTTGATTTTTACTTTGTTTTCTGAATTTCACGTTGTCCTTAAGTTGGTTTCCTTCATGGTTGCAAAAAGGCTGACCATAACTCTTAAGCCTATTAATAATCCTTCATCACATCACATTCAGAGACAGAGAGAAGGAGAAGGAGAGAGAAGAGGAAGGGACGGGGGAGAAGCGGGCTGGGGAGGAAAGCAGAGAAGGCAAGTCCCTCAGTCACCTAATGAAATTCTTCTATTTCACTTTGTAACAAAATACACCACATGCCCAACAGAGAATTGCTTGAGCTACTCAGTGCCTGCACTTCGCCATGGAACTAAGGAAAGGGAGGCACTAGGTGTGGGAGAAAATCAACTACTTTCTACATCGATATTATTATTATTTTTTTAAATAAACACCTATGGTTGTTGCTCTACATCATTTTGTATCAACATAGGAAGTTTCGCCTCCCTCAGGGTGGTACACTTGAATACTTGTGTCACTGGGTTTAATCAGTCAGTGATAAAAATTAGAGATTCCTTTTTACTATTTTTAAGATTGAGATACGCACTTTAATTGGGAAATAGCATACAAATTGAGATGTGTTAATATTAACAAAATTAATGGCAGCTGTTTATTCTAAAACAGACGGCTTAACATGCTTTGACTCATCATTTGGTTCCATTGATTTTGCCCTTAAATGAGAACACTTAGGGAAAAACAGACATCATCAGATTAAAAGAAGGGCCATCCCGTCTTTCATTGGGAATAAAATAAGTGGGTTTAGTGTGATATGTTACATGACCTGGTTTTAGATTCTCATAATAAATGTTTCCCTATTTTTTAAACAATAACATAGAACAAAATTACTTTCCTTTTAAAGGTATACAAAAAACTATCAAACAGAGTAATATTTTTGAAGAAAAATATTTAGTAGTATAAAACATTTCAATAGTATTGAAAGTTGTGAACTGATGATTCAAGAATATTGCTTCAATATATCAAATTACAATATAAAATATTGATTGTGTGTTTTTTTATTATGTGTTTAAAATATGGTATACTGGTGCATGATTTTAAAGCCTTCCTGAAAGTATAGAATTTAAGATCTAGAAGTGACCTTAGAAATCTAATTCAAATCCACCCACTTACAAAGGAAAGATTAAAGACACTGAAAATTTAAGATTCAAGTGACTTGCCTAAAGCCATGGTGGCTAATCAGTGCAGAAGACTACAGTGCCTGTTTCTAGACTAGAAACACTGCTCTTCTTACTTTTAACCTACATGAAATATTAAATCACCCATATAGGACACCTGAATACTAGCAAAAGACATGTTATATATTTCATTTTGAGAAAAAAATGAAATACAGATTATTCTACCATTTATTAAAGCATAAGCCTAATGTTGCATACATTTATCCAAATAAAAACCTACTGTTCGTGATTCTGTTAAAATAGAAATAAAAAACAGTAAATGAGGAAAATATATAGGAATGAGAAGAACAAAGAAAATGAATCAGACAGCTAGCTTTATATTTGATTCAGTGAGGCCAATTACACTCATTAAAATCACTACTGCATTTACTTTTAACATAGTCATGTAGCATATAGGGATAATGTTAAAATTAGATACAGTTCACCACACTTCTAAGGGGGAGAAAAAGCATTATTAAGAAATAGTAATTATAAAGGCTATAAAATATACCATTGATTGATGACACATTTGATTAATAGAGAAAGGAGAAAAATGGCTTATGTATATGCAGAGATGGCATCCCTAATATATTTGAAGCACTTATTTGTGGAAGCTAAAATCACAAAGACTTTATTCTGCATGCAAAGTACACTTTAATACAGTTTATAACTGAATGAGAGTGGTTTTAAATTAGAATTATTTTCTTGTCTTTTCTTATTAAGAAAGTCAAAACAACAGTTTTGTCCTATGTTGCTGACAGTGGTTTCTGCAGTGGGATTGCTACTTAGTGGGAGATAATACAACATCATCCATATCATTTTAAGAACTCGAGTTGGCTCCTAGAAATGTTTATAATTGCCCTTGCAAAAGAGAGCAGCCTCAGCAGGTTGGAAAATTACTGGTCAGTCAACAACTACTTATTGCATCCCAGGTATATGTTCAGAACAGTACATGCGGGCTATAAAACATAATGCAGTTTTTTCCCCCTCTTGGGGACTTTAGAAGGAGAAAGACTGTTGGAAAATAATAATGCCCACGGCAGAAGAATAATTAAGTACTTTAATTAATAAATGCGGTCCATCAATGCAATTACAAATCAGAAGGTGTAGAGATCATTTTGAATAAGAGTCCTCATTTGTCCTCAGGCCAATGAAAGAAAAATTCCAGAATCTTCAAAGATAGAAAATACTCTGCTTGATCACATTCAGTGATGGAATGTCTGTTTCTTTAGACTGTCCATTCCAACTTTGGGCTGTTCTGGCGGACCCCAGAAAAGTTTCTTTACATTAAGTTGAAATCTGTGCTGTGCTTTGCTTAGTCGCTCAGCAGTGTCTATCTCTGCGAACCCATGGTTTGTAGCCCACCAGGCTCCTTTGTCCATGGGGGTTCTCCAGGCAAGAATACTGGAGTGGATTTGCATGCCCTCCTCCAGGGGATCTTCCCAACCCAGGGATCAAACCCAGGTCTCCTGCATTGCAGGTGGATTCTTCACCATCTGAGCCAACAGGGAAGCCCAAGCTGAAATTTGCCTCTCTTTAATTTCTATCATCTTATTTTCATGTCTCAGCTGCTCCAGCCCTTCCATGTGGCAAAATTTCAATGCAAGTAATAATATTACCTCTCAGTATTCTCTATTTATTCTGTTAACTGTGATAAAGGCATCATTCTATCATTCACCACTTTATGCTCTATAATTTATCAAATTCTTAAACATATTATCCAAAACTGACGCAATACTCCAAATGAGTACTGGCTAGTGAGAATACATAGGAAAAATAATTTTCCTTCATCATGATGTTATATTTCTATAATTGCAAGAGAGAAAGTATATTAGCTTTATTACTTTAAGGAGTTTCATTTGACCTCTCTTGTAAACTTCAGTAAAGCAAATTCTGAATGAACCTATGTATGTGAAGGATACATTTAATTTGAATATAGATTTTTATAGTTATTGCTGTTAAATGTCCCTTGTTGATTTTTGACTCATTCTTGACTCATTCTTCGAGCTTGACAAGATACAGTGACTCATGGATTGATCATCCATAACATTAGCTTTTTCAACCAGATTTATGCAAACAACAGATTTGATAAATAGATTTCTAGATTTTCCAGAAACTCATGCAATAATACCTCTTCCCTGAGTGGCTATGAGAATACAGATGAGATAATGTTAAAAAAAAAAAAAAAAACACTTATCACAGTATTTAGAAATGAGATGTTCAATAAGTGTTAGATCTTTTCTTTAAGATAAATATTTGAAAAAGACATAAAGAAGTACAGAATCTCCAAGATAAAATTGATCTCTTTCTTGAAATTCTTTCTGTTAACTCAATACAATTTTCCCTAATTACAACAACACTCAGCTTTCATTTTTCTGTCTTGGATGGAGAGATATAAGTCTTGTAAAGTACATGTTGGTAAAATATATCATTGACTTGGAATGTGTAGGAAAGACAGAATGTACATGGAGAATCAAGAGGCATGGAAGGAAATAAACGCAGGTCAGGTTTCCATAGGATTCTGAACAAAAGCCTAGCCAAGGTTTAAAAATAAGCTCTTCAGAAACAAAAGAGGGGATTGAGGGGGAAGTCCTGATTCATAGAATTAGGGAATTTCTGATTTCTCTGGTATGCATACTCCTATTATGGCCAAGGAAAATGACACAAGGGACATGAAGTTGGCAAGAGACACACCATAGTCAGCTCTCCACACACTAGTGATGGGCTACTCTCACAATAGAGTAGATTGATTGAAACATTAAGGAGTGGATATATGTTGGTGCAAGGTAGAAAATACCTGGTAATTAGTGCTTGGTTTTTAAGTGCAAAAGTAAATTTAAATTGATGCAGGAAGCAAGAGCAGCCATCTGATGATCTTATGTCCAAGATGGGAGGAATGAAGAGGGAAACGTGGAAGAGTTTGTGCAAGGTAACAACATTAGCCAGATAAGTAAAGAGTCATGGAAACAAGCTATGGTAATAACGAGGCCAGAAGTAATGAAGAATAAAATAATGGTAATAGTAATGAAGTGAAACTTAATTCCAAATTCAGGTAAAGATGAAAACAAATTGAAAGATAATTATGAAGATCATGCAATTAGAAATGCATAAAAACAAATGGGAGAATATTTGAGAAGTATGACAGAATGAAACAAATGTAGTTTTAATAATTCTCAAACTGTAGACTGAGGGCCAGTAGCATCAACACCACCAGAGAACTTGTTAGAAAAGCAAATTTTCAGGCTCCCACTCCAGCTCTACTGAATTTACAGTAATAGTTTTTAGGTAAGGGTTTAAAAATAAGCTCTTCAGAAACAAAAGGGGGGATTGAGGGGAAAGTCCTGATTCATAGAATTAGGGAACTTCTGATTTCTCTGGTATGCATACTCCTACTATGGCCAAGGAACATGACAGAAGGGACATGAAGTTGGCAAGAGGCACACATAGTCAGCTCTCCACACACTTGTGATGGGCTACTCTCACAGAACACTGTTTCAGGTAAATGTATGCCATGCATCAGAACCACAGACTTGTCAAAACACAGCTCAGCCATATCACTAGGGTTTCTAATTTATAAAATCTAGGTGAACTCTGGTGCTGGAGATGATTCTTGAGAGTCCCTGGACAGCAAGGAGATTCAACCAGTCAATCCTAGAGGAAACCAATGCTGAATAGCTGAATATTCATTGGAAAGACTGATGATGAAGCTGAAGCTCCAATACTTCGGCCACCTGATGCGAGGAGCAGACTCACTGGAAAAGACCCTGATGCTGTGAAAGATTGATGACAAGGAAAGAAGGGGCAACAGAGGGTGAGATGGTTGGATAGCATCACTAACTCAATGGACATGAGTTTGAGCAAACTCCAGGAGACAGTGAAGGACAGGAAGCCTGGAGCACTGCAGTTCATGGGGTTGCAAACATTAGGACATGATTCAGCAACTGAACAACAAAGAGGGGGCCTAAATATTGCATTTATAATAAGTTACCAGGTGACACTGATACTGATGGCCTAATGACCACACTTTGAGAAACACTATTCTAAGGATCCTTTGTGCCACCTATTCAGAAATTTAATTGGCATACAGAGAGAGTCATAATCTCTAAAATTCCACTGAATCAAGTTCTGTCTACTGCATCCATTTGTGACAAAAATCCAAAGAGTAGTTTTTCAGGTCTCACCTTTCCTGATTGATTCTCAAGCAATAATTGACATGAGTTAAATGCTTTATTCTAAAGTTTCCAGTTTTCTAAACTAATTCTCTAGTTTTCTACTATTCCACAATCTCATGGTTTTCTTCTTGCTTCTCTGGTTATTTTCTCTCAGTTGATTTTTATGTATTTCTCCTCTTCTGTAGGCTAAATTTTAGAGAGCCCCATAATCCTGGTCCTTCCTCTTTGGAAGGCTAAATTGTCCTCCTGTTACATTATCCCATCCAATGCTTTTAAATGTCATCTGTATGGTGACAATTTTCAATTTTCCCACCTAAACCTCTTCTCTAAACTTCACACCGGATGTTTCTTCTCTACCTGACATTTACACTTGGTTATCTCATTCTTAGCATATTGTCTCATTTTTCACTTCCCCAAATGGCATCTCCTCAAATCTTTTCCAGTTCAGTAAATCTAACTCTGAGGTTAGATCCCAAACCTCAGAGTCCATGCCTAACCATGCTCTTTTCCTAACTACCTTATTCAATAAACCCTCTCACCACCATTTCCTAAATATTTTCTCAATGTTATGGCTTCACTATCTCCATAATCCTCCCCATAGATTGAAATGCATTGAAGCCTGGTGCACTGCAGTCCATGATGTCTCAAAGAGTTGGACAAGACTTAGCGACTGAATAATCACAACAGCTACAAATGTTAATATCTGCCACTTAGGTTTATTGTGAGGATTAAATGAGTTAATAGATTAAAAAGTATTTACAACTGGTCTGTCACACAAAATGCTATTACTATCCAGAATTATCTTGTTTATGTACTTGTTCCCATATTTATTATCTCTAGATCTTATATAGAGTATAAACTCCAAATGGGTAGGTGCTTTGTTTTGTTTGTTTACTAAGGTATCCTCTGTGTCTAGAAAAGTGCCTGGTATGAAGCAGGTCCTCAATAAAGATTTGTAAAATAAATCAATGGCTCTTCTGTGTTAAGTGACCTGGCTGCCAAAAAACAATACCCACGACCTACATGCACAGTCTAAATTAAAAATCCCTTACCTTCCAAAGAGATCTTTCTAGTAACTATTTTTTATGAAACTCTATCTTAAGAAGTACTACCAAGTGCAATATATGACCTCACTTTAGTTATACTTTTGCTCTGAATAGCTTTCAAATATCTATCTTTGCATTTTGTGATTTGTAGGAAACATCTGGCAAAAAAAAATTAGTATTTATTGGTCATTGACAGGGTAACTAAGTGCAAAGAAGCAACGGTTTTAACCAGAAGGTGGCTGTCATTTCCTTGTTATCAATAAAGATTGGATAACAGGCATTTCCTCCCAGGTCATAGACATAAGTATTTGCTTGAGATCACAACCGTGAATTCTTCCTGGAATGCTGACAGGAAATTTTGCACTCATGCTCTGTGGTGGATCCTTACTTTTCTGATTCATTTCCCCTAAGCTGCCTCACACTACAGACTTCTTTCCTATCTTTGAGCTCCTACTCTCAGATTAGTACCTATCTGAGCACTAATGATATTCCAGACCTATCTGGAAGCTAAGGGTGCTTTCCTAAAAATGCTTTATCTCATGACTGTATTATCCATGAAATAGCTCTATCTATGCAACAACAGTTCTTGGAAAATACAATAGCTATAGCCAGATATAGGATGGTTAAGAAGGAGAAATGAAAACACTAAGCAGACTCTAAATAGAAATCAAACATTCTGCTAGATTAAGGATATAAAAACTAGTTACAGGGGCTTTACTGTTTTCTCCCCTTTTTGGCAGGGTTGGGAGATGGGACATCAAAGGTCTTGAAAAATGAATTTAAAGGCCTTAACGCAAGGAAACATTGCCAGTTTGTAGCAGTTTCTTCAAAATTATACTCTGCCTGTCCTTATATTAAAATAACTTCTGACCTCCACCTTCCACTACCATTTAAAACCTTCAACATCACTACCCAAAGTATTCAAAAGCACTTATGTATGAGGGATAGTAAGCATACATTTCTTTGGGTCACTATGTCATTTAGGAATGGAGTTAAAGTTTTTGGGAACTATTTCTCATTCAATCATTAACTTGTAATTAATAACTTTACAGATTAGAAAAGAATACTTGAAATGGCTCAAAATGATAGGCAAACAGAGTCACTGTTGATATAGAGATAATTAATACCAAAAAATAGAAAGAAGCAAATTCAACAAATGCCAAGACTAAGACAGTTACTGAAACTGAAGCTGAAATTTAGAATGAACTCGTCTATCATCATTACCTAACGACAAATACATGAAATTACATAATTTAATTAAATGATAAATGAGACACTGATAAATGAGTTTGATGTTTTTTATAGGATTCTATAAAAAATTAGCATATTGCCTGAATCCTAAATAGAGGATTGAACTATAAAAGAATATTTTTAAAAGAATGAGAATACACAGCTTGAAAAAAAACCAATCTTTTAAATTGAAATATTGTAAGGTAATTAACCTCCAATTAAAATAAATAAATTTATTTTAAAAAAGAAATTGTTCTTTCTAAACTTATACATATAGTCATTTCAAATATTACTTTTTTCTTTATATAATTTTATATCCAGCTATCTGCCAAAAGAAGCTTTTTTAATCAAAAGTTTTGACTATTAAATATTTGAAAATAATTAATCAAAGACATGATTAATACATTCATCTACCATTTTTTACCCATCCTGTTAACAGAGATGTTAAATGATTTTAGAGGACAAGAATCATTAATACAAAAAGACGCTTACTCCTTGGAAGAAAAGCTATGACGAACCTAGACAGCATATTAAAAAACAGAGACATTACTTTATCAACAAACGTCCATCTAGTCAAAGCTATGGTTTTTCCAGTAGTCATGTATGGATGTGAGAGTTGGACTATAAAGAAAGCTGAGCACAGAACAATTGATGCTATTGAAATGTGGTGTTGGAGAAGACTCTTGAAAGTCCCTTGGACTGCAAGGAGATCCAACCAGTCAATCCTATAGGAAATCAGTCTTGAAAATTCATTGGAAGGACTCATGCTGAAGCTGAAACTCCAATACTTTGGCCACCTGATGCAAAGAACCAACTCACTGGAAAAGACCCTGATGTTGGGAAAGATTGAAGGCGGGAGGAGATGGGGTAGACAGAGGATGAGATGGCATCACCCTGACATGATGGACATGAATTTGAGTAGGCTCCGGAAGTTGGTGATGGACAGGGAAGCCTGGCGTGCTGCAGTCCATGGTATCGCAAAGAGTTGGACATGACTGAATGACTGAACTGAACTGAACCTCTAACCTCAGTGTGCTGTGTAATTTTATAGAGACCACTCAGCCTTTCTGGGATTGAACCTTACTCAGTGTGATAGTTTAAAGGAACTACAAAGCCTATTTAAATAACAAAGTGATATGTAAATATCAAACAGCATTGCTATCCTTTGTAAAGAAGCCAAGTTAGAGCTGTGAAATGCATGCTGCTCAGTCATGTCTGACTCTTTGTGACCCTATGAACCGTAGCCTGCCAGGTTCCTCTGTCCATGGCATTTCCCAGGCAAGAATATTGTAGTGGTTTACCATTTCCTTCTCCAGAGGTCTTGCTAACCCAGGAATCAAAGCTGCATTTCCTGAATCCCCTGCATTGGCAAGCACATTCTTCACCAGAGCCACCTAGGAAGAGTTCTTAGATAGCACACCTTCAATACATGAGGGTTAAAATGCATTACAGACTCAAAGTAAAGATTCCTGGGAATTTTTCTTTATCCTTTTTACATCAAGAAGAACAGAAAAAAAAAAGTCTATGTTATTTGGAGAATTATACAAATATGAATAGGTAAAAGATCTGTTGAAACAATTCCTCTAAAACCAAGATGAATATTAGTATCCAAATTATATAACATTTATTTTTTTGATTCCTTAACCTTGGGTTACTTATTTAACATCTCTGAATTTCTTTTTCTTTATATATAAAATTAGTCCAATAATTTGATGTCACAAGAATGTTATAAGAATTAAGTACGAAAACCCTGCACCTGCCATATCCCAGTTGCATGACAGATGGTCATCTCTTCCTCCATGGACTCTGTTACTAACTGCTACATATTCAGAAGGTGTGTATATTTTCAAAAACAAATTCACAGCTTCCAAAGAGCAGGGATTAAAAAAAAAGTATGTTTATTTTGTGAAATTTTAAACTCATATTGATTTCATTAGATGAGGAGTAGGATTTTATTATGGTAAAAGCAGAGTGACTGTTTTCTGCTTTTAAAAATATTAACTGCTTAATGCATCATTAATATCTTGCTACTTACTAGAAACACCATTTGACTATTTTAAATTCCCCAGCTTAGTTCATTCTATCTTTTTTTTTAATTTTAATTTTTACTTTATTTTACTTTACAATACTGTATTGGTTTTGCCATACATTGACATGAATCCACCACGGGTGTACATGCTATCCCAAACATGAACCCCCCTCCCACCCCCCTCCCCACAACATCCCTCTGGGTCATCCCCGTGCTCCAGCCCCAAGCATGCTGTATCCTGCATCGGACATAGACTGGCGATTCGATTCTGACATGATAGTATACATGTTTTAATGCCATTCTCCCAAATCATCCCACCCTCTCCCTCTCCCTCTCTTATGGATGATCTTATACCCTTTGATCTGGTATCTACATACTGCCTTTTATATTGAGCACAGGTGATAACAGTATGTTTGTTCAACTTGTTTCCAATTCTCCTCCCCCCATTCTTCCTGGGGTACCCAAAATGAACAGTATTATGTTTTATGGAACATTGTCAGCAAAGGCAGCTTTAGAATAGGAACTATAAAGTTAAAAAAAATTGTTGGTATACTTATATTCTTAAATTTATTCCATTGTTCTCTTAAAACTGATTTTCCCAGGTCACTCACTGTCCTACTCAGTGTGTATTCCAAGAGACTGGGAGTTTCTAACAGTTCCAAGCTTTGAATTCAGTGTAGCTGTGGAAGTAGACCACCCTTCCTTAAAAAGAATGAAGAGAATCCCTCTAAGTCTAAATCAGGCCAGTGGCATTGTCAACTTTAACACATAAAAGGGGAGTTCAGAATCCTTTAGTTACAGGACTATACCTTGGAGTCTTGGTCATAATACGAGGATGAGGGTGAACGGTTGATTAGATTTGTAAAATTGATCAGTGAGATTGTCATGACTGGGGCATATGGTTCCTGTGAAGTTGCTCGGTCGTGTCTGACTCTTTGCAACCTCATGGACTGTAGCCTACCAGACTTCTCCATCCGTGGGATTTTTCAGGCAAGAGTATTGGAGTGGATTGCCATTTCCTTCTCCAAGGGATCTTCCCGACCGAGGGATCGAACCCAGATCTCCTGCATTGTAAGCAGACGCTTTACCCTCTGAGCCACCAGGGAAGCCCCATATGGTTCCTAGACATATGATTGATTACAGGTAAGAGAGGAGCTTGGCGGGCTACAGTCCACAGGGTTGCAAAGAATTGAACATGACTGAAGTGACTGAGTACACACACAATTTTCATTTAATTCTCAAGGTAAAATTCTTGGAAGAAAGTCACAGATATTTCCCATATAGTTAAATAATCTAGTACTGACATAATTCATTTCAGACTTGTACTTAAAGCGTTATATTTGAATCAGTTCTGATGAGATGGATGAAACTGGAGCCGATTATACAGAGTGAAGTAAGCCAGAAAGAAAAACACCAATACAGTATACTAACACATATATATGGAATTTAGAAAGATGGCAATGACGACCCTGTATACAAGACAGAAAAAAAGACACAGATGTGTATAACGGACTTTTGGACTCAGAGGGAGAGGGAGAGGGTGGGATGATTTGGGAGAATGGCATTCTAACATGTATACTATCATGTAAGAATTGAATCGCCAGTCTATGTCTGACGCAGGATACAGCATGCTTGGGGCTGGTGCATGGGGATGACCCAGAGAGATGTTATGGGGAGGGAGGTGGGAGGGGGGTTCATGTTTGGGAACGCATGCAAGAATTAAAGATTTTAAAATTAAAAAAAAAAAATAGTGTGACCAACCAACTGTTTTAGCAGTAACATTACCTTCTGAATTGCATAGTAATATCTTAAGTTCTGAAGCTGTTTATCTACTCTGTGTAGTTAAGATCACTTAAATGTTAATTGGGGCTTCTCAGGTGGCTCAGTTGGTAAACAATCAGCCTGCAATTCAGGAGACCCAGGATAGACTCCTGGGTTGGGAAGATCCCCTGGCCAAGTGAATGGCAACCCCTTCCAGTATTCTTGCCTGGGAAAACCCATGGACAGAGGAGCCTGGTGGGCTATAGTCCTGAGGGGTTGCAAAAAGTAGGACACAGCTCAGCAACTAACACTTTCACTGTTCAAGTGTTAATCACCTGTAAATCTGTAAATCCCTGTTAATCACCTGTAAATATCTTATTTACCACTTACCAAAAATTTGCTATAGGTCCTATTCATATTTAGCCATGCTGGCAAAATCCTTCAAGTGAGGCTTCAACAATATGTGAACTGAGAACTTCCAGATGTACAAGCTGGATTTAGAAAAGGCAGCGAAATCAGTGATCAAATTGCCAACATCTACTCATCTACACAGAGAAAGCAAGGAAATTCTAGAAAAGCATCTACTTCTGCTTCATTGACTACGTTGAAGAGTTTGACTCTGTGGAACACAATAAACTGTGGAAAATTCTTAAAGAGATGGGAATATCAGACCACCTTATCTGCCTCCTGAGAAACCTGTATGCAGGTCAAGAAGCAACAGTTAAAATGGGACATAGAACAATGGATTATTTCAAAATAGGAAAGGAGTATGTCAAGGCTATATATTGTCACCCTGCTTATTTAACTTATATACAGAGTATATCATGTGAATGCTGGGCTGGGTGAAACCCAAGCTGGAATCAAGATTGCTGGGAGAAATATCAATAACTTCAGATATGCGGATGAACACCACTCTCATGGCAGAAAGTGAAGAGGAACTAAAGAAAAAAATTGCTTAAAATTAAACATTCATAAAATGAAGGTCATGACATCTGATCCCATCACTTCATGGCAAAGAGATGGGGAAAAATGGAAACAGTGACAGACTTTATTTTCTTGGGCTCCAAAATCACCACAGATGGTGACTGCAGTCATGAAATTAAAAGACTCTTGTTCCTTGGAAGGAAAGTTATGACAAATATAGACAGCATATTAAAAGGCAAATACATTAGTTTGCCAACAAATATCCGTATAGTCAAAGCTATGGTTTTTCCATTAGTCATGTATTGATGTGACAGTTGGACCATAAAGAAGGCTGAGAGCCAAAGAATTGATGCTTTCAAACTGTGGTGCTGGAGAAAACTCTTGAGAACCCCTCGGACTGCAAGGAGATCAAACCAATTAATCTTAAAGAAAATCAACCCTGAAAATTCACTGGAAAGACTGATGCTGAATCTGAATCTCCAATACTTTGGCCAACTGATGTGAAGAGCTAACTGGTTGGAAAAGACCCTGATGCTGGCCAAGACTGAAGGCAACAGGAGAAAGAGGCAACAGAGAATGAGATAGTTGGATGACATCACTTACTCAATGGACATGAGTTTAAATAAACTCCCAGAGATAGTGAAGGACATGGAAGCCTGGTGTCTGCAGTCCATGAGGTTACAAAGACTCAGACACAACTTGGCAACTGAGCAACAACAACAAATACTTAGTCATGAGCCTGAGCTCACTGAATAAAGGCATAATTTAGAGAACATTGCTAAAAGTACTGAAACATATAATGTACTATATGTAGATTCTGGAGATGAAAAGCAATATTGTAAAATTAATTGGAAGGTAAAGGTATGGTAGGACTCTACTAAAAGTCTGCAAAGTGGGGTTTCCTATTTTTTTTTTTTTTATTTTCCATGGTTAGGTTTACTTTCCAATGCCTAAGGAAAAAAAAAAAAACCCTAGAAATATATCTTCCAGCCCCACTTTCTCCTCCTTCCCCACAAAGCTACCAGAACCTCTCTTATTAAGATCACTGCTGACTTCCTCATCTCCAACCCCTCCAGGGTCTTGTCAGTACTCATTCCACTGGAATAATATGGAGCATGTTGCAGTACTGTCCACCTAATTGACCAGCCATGCTTCTAAAATCTCACCCATTCCTGAATTTCCGTTTTTATTTTGTTGATTATTCTTTCTCAAGTTCCTCTTCTTCTCTCCTGGATACGTTTTCTTAAGGTTCTGCCTTTGATCCTTTTATTTTCTCTTGTTCTATAGCAGATGAATCCTACACGAATGGCTCTAATCATCACCTGTATATGAATGGTCATCATATTTAGCTGTAATTCCTCAAGTTCTTATCTGTGTTGATTGATATAATCTCAACCTTATGTTAAGAATACCTTAAATACCTTTAAAGTACTACGTGGATGTTCAGCTAGCACTTTATATTAATTCCTGCTTGAGAGTGACTCCTCTTTCCTCATATTTCTAATTTCTCCTAAGAGAACCACTATCCTCCCAGGCAGGCTTTTCAGCTAGTTCAGTAGTAAAGAATCCACCTACTGGTGCAGGACACATGGGTTTGATTGCTGGATCGGAGAGATTCCCTGGAGAAGGGCCTGGCAACTCACTCCAGTATTCTCACCTGGAAGATCCCACAGACCTCTGAGGAGCCCGGCAGACTATAATCCATGGGCTCACAGAGAGCTGGACATGACTGAGGGCTGAACATGCACACACACACACATCCTCCCAAGTAGAAGCCAAAACCATCAAAATTATCTTCTTTGCCTCCATCATCACCATCATCAAAGCTGTTTTCAATTTCTGGTCAATATATTTAGTCCATTTATAATTTTCCCATCTATAATTTTGTATTCTCATGTCTCATTCAGATCATTACTTCTATATATGATATTCAATAACCTTTCAACTGGTCCTGCCTAAGCTTTTTGCTACTCAGTTGACATACAGTTTTCAGGATAATGCCTAGGAAGCAAACCCATGATGATGTCACTCTCCTACTCAAAACTGGTAATCATTTGCTACACTCTACTATATTTCAAAACTAAATTCTTTCACTTGACCATGAGGGCTACAACCTTTGCTTCAACTGTGGACCCAGACTCTCCCTTTTCCAAAGGCTATGCCCTGCAACTTGTTCTCACATGAGGCAATATCTCCTGGAAAACACTTGGATGCGTGAGGAGGCATTTCTGGTGATCACAAAGGCTTGACTGGGGGAGGTGATGGATGTGGATCCACTGCCCTTGATTCTGAGTTTTCTGCCACACAGAACCCCATTACAGTGACTGTCCCTACAACAAAGTATTCTTCTACCTAAAATGCCCAGAGCTCCCATGATGACACAATGTGGCATAGACAGATTCAGTTACTTACTTTTTTCAATTTCTGTTATATACTTTTCCATCTCCTCTGCTTAGAATGCCCTTTTCACATTTTCCCAAATGTTCAAATCTGTTCATCCTTTAAGACCTATAGAAAATGTCACTTTTCTGAGTTCTCCCAGAATTCCCTGACATGCATCTCTAGCTCCCACAGCATTTCATGTATTCTCTAACACAACTTTGTTTCTGCCTGGATAATATGTTTTCCCTTTTCATTGGAAATGTAATATAGTAAAGCTCCATCTTTTTTTTTCCTTTCCTTTATAGTTAGTACATTGTGGAGATTTGTAAAGATCCTTTATGCTAACGTGCCTAATATTACAGCATATACCATAAGCATAAATGAAGGCTCCAGTACAGTCTCCGGTTTGTGAATAATTCTGAAATTGTTGCCTCTGTCTTTACTTCAAATCACTATCAGTTCTGGCTACTTACTTTTAAACCATTGTCTAACTTTGACTCTATGTCCCCAGTAAAATGTAATGACTATGACTTCTCAGTTATAATTTTTTGTATCATCTTCCAGGACAACATAACTTCATATTTTCTTAGAAAAAGCCCTACCTGGTTGAACCCAGACCTCATTCCTGAGAACTGTTTTAGTGGATAAGCATGAATCCTGACTCTGCTCCTTGTTTGCTCTCATTTCATGGATGCTCCTGGTAAATGGTCACCAAATATTTGTTGAATTAAGAGATCCTTGGAGTGAATAAAATGCTAACTGTGTATTCAGGACAGGATTTAGAACAATGATACCACAAAAACATAGAACTGAATTTCCAGACTTTAAGCAACAGTATTCAGGTAGCTTTTTCAGGCACGGTTTTACCACATAAATTTCACAGCATTGCAGAGAAGAGACTTATCCTAGGCTTCCAGTCTGAAGTCACCCTAGGCAGTCTTAAGAATCAACAAGCCAGTCATAATCAGCTTTTAAAAGATGATTGCCTCATTTTAGCCTTTTTAATAGCCTTATCTCACTTTTGGTTTCTAAAATCTTACATATTTTTTCTACAGAGAAAAGAAATAAATTAAGTATAATTGCAAGAGTTCTGTCACAACTCCCATAGGTACACTCTGGGATTTTTAAAGAATATGATAATTCTACATTGATTATTTGAGTCCTATATTGTTTAGTTGCAAACAAAACATTCATCATCATCACCTACAAGAAAATGGAAGAAAATGTATCTATTTCCCTAGAGCATGATATTTAGAAAATTAAGTGCTTTCATTTCATAGATATGACAGCTTCTCAATCGCAAAAACAACAACAACAAAACCATACAAATTAGGACTGGCTTTTCTGCTTGAAAGTGATAGCACAATGCCCTTCCTGAAACATGTACTGAATACAGCAACGCATCAAAACTTAATCAGAACAAGCTGCTGCTATAACAGAATAATCCTGTCCATGCAGAAACAGATAATGCCAGTTACTTCACATTACTTGCACTTCAAGCAGACAAAGCGTCATACTGGTACCTTTTATCACTTCGGTTAGAAATGATTAGAAATTGGGAGTCTTTGCACCCAGAGAGCAAAGAAGTATGAAGAACAGTGCTGGCTTTCAGTATTTGCCTGCCGATGTCTACAATGCAAAATAAGTTCATGCAGATATAATCATTCACTCCATTAATATGTCCTGAGTAGCTACTATGAGTAAGGCATTAGGATATGTCAGGGGATCAAAAATTCCTACCCTTATGGAGGTTTTATTTTTCCATGTTTATATATAAATGCAGGTGCTCTTCAGTGCACACCCTCCCCCAGGTCCTTGGTCTCTTCAACCTTCACAGACTTCTGTGTCTGGGGCAATCTTGACTTTCCTCCCTACTTTTCAATATACCTAATAGTTAGATCTGATAGAGTGCCTGAAGAACTACAGATGGAGGTTCATGACATTGTACAGGAGGCCATGATTAAGACCATCCCCAAAAAAGAAATGCAAAAAGGCAAAATGGTTGTCTGACAAGCCCATAATAGCTGAGAAAATAAAAGAAGATAAAGGCAAAGGAGAAAAGGAAAGATATACCCATTTCAATGCAGAGTTCCAAAGAATAGCAAGGAGAGATAAGAAAGCCTTCCTCAGTGATCAGTGCAAAGAAATAGAGGAAAATAATAGAATGGGAAAGACTAGAGATCTCTTCAAGAAAATTAGAGATACCAAGGGAACATTTCATGCAAAGATGAGCACAATAAAGGACAGAAATGGTATGGAACTAATACAAGCAGCAGATATTAAGAAAAAGTGGAAAGAATACACAGAAGAACTATACAAAAGAGATCTTCAGAACCCAGATAATCATAACAGTGTGATCACTCACCTAGAGCCAGACATCCTAGAATGTGAAGTCAAGTGGGTCTTAAGAAGCATCACTATGAAAAAAACAGGTGGAACTGATGGAATTCTGGTTGAGCTATTTCAAATCCTGAAAGATGAAGCTGTGAAAATGCTGCATTCAATATGCCAGCAAATCTGGAAAACTCAACAGTGGCCACAGGACTGGAAAAGTTCAGTTTTCATTCCAATCCCAAAGAAAGGCAGTTCCAAAGAATGTTCAGACTACCACACAATTGCACTCATCTCACACACTAGCAAAGTAATGCTCAAAATTCTTCAAGTAAAGCTTCAACAGTACATGAACCGTGAACTTCTAGATGTTCAAGCTGGTTCAGAAAAGGCAAAGGAACCAGAGATCAAAATGCCAACATCCGCTAGATCATTGAAAAATCAAGGGAGTTCCAGAAAAACATCTACTTTTGCTTTATTGACTATGCCAAAGCCTTTGACTGTGTGGATCACAATAAACTATGGAAAATTCTTAAAGAGATGGGAATAGCAGACCACCTGACCTGCCTGCTGAGAAATCTGTATGCAGGTCAAGAAGCAATAGTTAAAAATGGACATGGAACAGGCTGGTTCCAGATCAGGAAAGGAGCACATCAAGACTGTATGTTGTCACCCTGCTTATTTAACTTATATGAAGAGTACATCATGTGAAATGCTGGTCTGTATGAAGCACAAGCTGGAATCAAGATTCCCGGGAGAAATAATCAATAACCTCAGATATGCAGATGATGCCACCCTTATGGCAGAAAGTGAAGAAGAATTAAACAGCCTCTTGATGAAAGTGAAAAGGAGAGTGAAAAATTTGGCTTAAAGCTCAACATTCAGAAAACTATATCATGGCATCCAGTCCCATCATGTCATGGCAAACAAATGGGGAAACAATGGAAATAGTGAGAGACTTTATTTTGGAGGGCTCCAAAATTACAGATGGTGACTGTAGCCATGAAATTAAAAGATGCTTGCTCCTTGGAAGAAAACTATGACCAACGTAGACAGCATATTAAAAAGCAGAGACATTACTTTGCCAACAAAGGTCCGACTAATCAAAGCTATAGTTTTCCAGTAGTCATGTATGGATGTGCGAGTTGGACTATAAGGAAAGCTGAGCACCAAAGAACTGATGCTTTTGAACTGTGGTGTTGGAGAAGACTCTTGAGAGTCCTTTGGACTGCAAGGAGATCCAACAAGTCCATCCTAAAGGAAATCAGTCCTGAATATTCATTGCAAGGACTGATGTTGAAGCTGAAATTCCAATAGTTTGGACACCTGATGTGAAGAACCGACTCATGCGAAGAAAAGACCCTGATGCTAGGAAAGATTGAAAGTGGGAGGAGAAGGGGACCTCAGAAGATGAGATGCTTAGATGGCATCACCGACACGATGGACATGAGTCTGAATAGGCTCCGGGAGTTAGTGATGGACAGGGAAGCCTGGAGTGCTTCAGTCCATGGGGTTAAAAAGAGTTGGAGATGTCTGAGCAACTGAACGGAACTGAATATACAGCCCTTTTGAAAAGTAATTATAGATTTTCAATAAGCAATTCATGGAAATATATCCCTAAGCATATGACTGAAAATAAACTAGATGCCTTTACAAACTGTTTTAGCTCTGTCTGGTCACTGGGCAGCATTTGATGAAAGGGACAAATGGAAGAAGGCACAGCAAAACTCTATCAGATATTGATTCAATCAGAACAGAGTTTCAAAAACTTAACTAGATTTTGGAAAATTAAGCACCTGTTTTGAGTTTGCCCAATTGTAAGTGTATTCACTATAGGGGAAATTACTCACAATTTCACCATGCTCTTGGCTAATTAACAAATCTTATTTAAAACCATCTAACACCTCTACATCCAATAAACCAAAAAACATTCTCTTTCCAACATCTTTGACAAGGAATAACCTACTTGGCTTATGTTTAAAGATCACTTTCATTGATTAGATAATAGCTCAACTCTGTCTTAAAGCAACTCTTTCTTTTTCTACCTAGCCCTTAAACTGCAGGGCCTGAACTCACACAGTATTCTGGACTTGGACATTCCTGTGCCATGTACACTGGGAATTTTCTCATATTCCACAAGCTAAGCACCATAATCATTTTAAAGCTATAAGATGGTCCTCATGTCATGCCACTGACTTATATAGTCATGTCAGCTATAGTATATGTATATATAAGTATATACTACATGCTTACATAGTATGTGTCAATGTGTTTGATGAATATCAAAGTAGGAGATACATAAATTTTGAATAAATTTTACTTGAAAAAACTGAACTCTACTGACCTGATTTCACTATAGACCATGAAAATGCTTTTGATGGACCAGTGTTTAAAATTCATTGAACTAGATAACAAATGTCCCTTTCAACTCCTGATGCTCCAGGTGCCTTTAGATAAGTAATGTTTTTTTCTATCCGCTTGTGCAATAGATTTTATTTAACCTAAGGCCCTGATTCTATATTTACCCTTATTAAATTTTAGCTTATGAGTTTTCAAACATTAGTCCAGATTATCAACATGTTTTAGAACCATGAATTCTATTTTTCTCACATCTGTGTCATCAGCAAATATAAAATGTATACTTTCAAATTAAACTTCCAAGTTACTTGTTAAAAATGGAACAAGATTTTAGATTTATCCTTCCACCAGGTTAAGTTCCCAGATTAAGTTTCTCTTCTTTATATAAAAGAGAGATTCATTAGAGGATCTCAAGATTGGGCAATAGAAATGTGTGTGTGTGTCTGTGTCTGTGTGTGTGTGTGTGTGTCTGTGTGTGTGTTCAGTCACGTCTGACTATTTACAGCCCTATGGACTGTAACCTGCCAGGCTCCTCTGTCCTTTGGATTTTCCAGGCAAGAATATTGGAGCAGGTTGCCATTTCCTGCTCCAGGGGATCTTCCTGACCCAGGGATGAAACTCTCGAGTCCCTTGCATCTCCTATATTGGCAGGATTCTTTACCACTAGCAACACATGGGAAGCCCCATTAGAAGTCCTGTAGGCCAACTTCTTATCCTCTACATTGTCTAAATATCACTCTCCTTATATTTAAATGTCTGTGACATTGAGAAACTCCAAATCCCTCTTTCTCAACAAAGTTCAATTTCTTCCAGGGCAGTTCCTGTAGAAAAATCATTCTATATTGGGACAAAATTTTTATATTTCTAGCTCATGTTCATAGGTTGTAGTTCTGTCCCTTAGGGACCTTCAGAACAAGTCTTTCACATCAGAGCCCTTTGAAGATTTGATGATAGTGATCATGTTTCTCCATGTCTTAACCTTTTCCTGGCTAAAAATTCCCTGTTGCTTTTATGAGTTTTTTGTACAGCATAGTTTCAAGTCATGTCACCATTTCAGATATTCTCTGCTAAATTTCCTCCAGGTGACAGTCTTTTCAAAGTATGACATCTGTAACTGGGCAAAATATTACAGTTGTAGTTCTCTAGACACAGTAAAAACCAAGATGATCCAATTCACTGAAACCTAGGTGAATTCAATGGTATTTAGCAAACAGGAACTAAATGGAGCCCCATCATCAGCTCCTTCTGCCCTGTGTTTTCTCAACATGACTTATTCCAAAATTAATATTACTCAGCCATTAAAAAGAATACATTTGAATCAGTTCTAATGAGGTGGATGAAACTGGAGCCTATTATACAGAGTGGAGTAAGCCAGAAAGAAAAACACCAATACAGTATACTAACACATATATATGGAATTTAGAAAGATGGTAATGATAACCCTCTATGCGAGACAGCAAAAGAGACACATGTATAGAATGGACTTTTAGACTCTGTGGGAGAGGGAGAGGGTGGGATGATTTGGGAGAATGGCATTGAAACATGTATACTATCAGGTAAGAAATGAATCGCCAGTCTATGTTCGATACAGGATACAGGAGGCTTGGAGCTGGTGCACGGGGATGATCCAGAGAGATGATATGGGGTGGGAGGTGGGAGGGGGGTTCAGGATTGGGAACTCATGTACACCCGTGGCTGATTCATGTCAATGTATGGCAAAACCAATACAGTATTGTAAAGCAAAATAAAGTAAAAATAAAATTTTTAAATAAATAAATAAATAAAAGGAAATCAGTACTGAATGTTCATTGGAAGGACTAATGCTGAAGCTGAAACTCCAATACTTTGGCCACCTAATGCGAAGAACTGACTCATTGGAAAAGACCCTGATGCTGGGAAAGATTGAAGGAGGGAGGAAAAGGTGACAACAGAGAATGAGATGGTTGGATGGCATCAGCGACTCAATGGACATGAGTTTGAGCAAGCTCATGAGTTGATAAAGGACAGGGAAGCCTGGTGTGCTGCAGTCCATGGGGCTGCAAAAAGTTGGACAAGACTGAGCAACTGAACTGAATTGAATATTAAAAGTTGGTTAGGTTTTCCTTCAAAATTAAGAAAATATCTATTTCTGGTTAAAAACTTAGAATCCTTAAATAAATAAAGTGAAATGTGAAAGTATTCCTCCTGTTCTATATATCTAGTCTCACTTCTTGGAAGTAAACACTACTAAAATTTTCATGAGAACCTTTTGAAAAATGTCCTACAAGTACATAAACATATGGCTCAATCTTCTTTTTTTTCACATAAGTGGGAAGTATAATACTCATCGGAAATGTACCTTTTTCAGTTATCTTGGGTATCTTCCATACCAAAATACATATTGAGCTGACATTACTTTAAACGACTTTTAATATTCTCCACTAACAGATATTTAGGTTGGCTCTAGCTTTGCCATTGCAGATAACAAACTTTGCTCATAACAAACAAATAAACCTTGCTCATAACAAACTGGTGTGCCAGAGTGGTAGGGATGGGGGGACAGGCAAAATAGGTGAAGGGGATTAAGAGGTACAAATATCCAGCCGTAAAAATAAATAAGTCACAGGGATATGTTGTATAGCGCTGCAGTTCATGGAGTCGCAAAGAGTCGGACATGACTGAGTGACTGAACTGAACTGAACTGATATAGTCAATAATATTGTAACAACTCTGTGTGGTGATAGATGGCAGCTAGATTTATTGCAGTGATCATTTGATAATATACAAAAATATCCCATCACCATTTTTGCACCTGAAGTTAATATTCTATATCAAATTTAATTCAATTTAAAAAACCGTAAAAAAGAACTTGCTTAAGACTTGTGCGTGTGCACTCATGGGTCTGTACTATAAATTTCTAGAAGTGGAATAATGAACCTAAATGTATATGCATATTTTATTCCAATAGATATTGTCAAAATGGATCTTATACACATATACACATTTACAAACATGCATAGACATAACACATATACATACATACACACAACATATAATTGGGGATGTACCCCAGGCTCACTAACTCTGAATTTCAGGGTATACTATATAAAAAAAACACAATATAAAAAATAATTTTGCAGTACAGAGGTAGAGAATAAATTAGAACTTGTTCTGTGATGAAAAAAAATTTGTTGTATTAGTCTTTTCTGACTGCTAAATCACATTGTTGATTCATACTGAGATTACTATCAACAAAATTTCTAAGCCTTTTAGACAGTAAATATTTACTAAGCTATGTTCACTCCATTATTTATTTTTAGATTTCTTTTATAGTGCCAAAAATATATGGTTTAATATTTTACCTATTCAGTATTCAGTTCAGTTCAGTCGCTCAGTCATGTCTGACTCTTTGCTGAATATAATAATATTCAGTCCATATTTTGAATATGCAAATTCTTTATGACCAGACTCTTTCAGCTAATATAGACCCTTTACCTTCTAATTTTCAACTGAAAAAAATTAAGACCATAATTATAAAATTTTATCCAAATCACTAGTGAAATACTGAAATGAGCTAGGCCAAGGGCAGATTGCACCCCAGCAGTAGAGGTTAGCAACTATACATTAATCAGCCATTTTAACAGTTTATTTTTTATCAGTTACAACTCAAACTAATTATAAGGTAATTTTTTACATTGTTGAAAAGAGAAAGATATGCCTAAAAGATGTTGCAAAAATTCTTGTTCTGGTCTATGAATATAAAATGATTTAATATTCTAGAAACCCTGCCCATATATTGGACAAATAGTTATTGAGCATCCAATATATGCTGCATTTCTGTTAGGTATGTGGGATACAGGTAGTGAACAAGAAACAATAAATCACTGCCTTCATAAACTTTATATATGAGAGTGTACAATGTACAATAAAAAACTAACAAAATAATATAAAATATAATACCAAATTATAGTAGAGACTTTAAAAGAAATAAATATGGTGACATGATAGGTAACTTAGAGAGGCTGATGTCTGAGATGATATTTGAGCCCAGTTTTCACAAATTGAACATAACAGAAGCTGTCCATATGGCCATATGAAAAAGCAAACTGGGAAATTACCAAGTGTGAACTTCCTCAGGTGGTAAGAGGCTTATTGTGTTCTAGAAACAGAAAGGCCAAAGTGCAGAGATCGAACGCATGCAAAGGAAAATAATATGAAGTAGAGTTGACAGTTAGGGAGTACAAATTTCATGTAAGTCTGAATAACTCATTAAATGAACTTTGCATTTTATTGTATAGGGCTAAGGAAAGCAACGGCTATGCTAAACATTTTTAAAATCGGGTTTTTATATGGAAAGTAGATTAGAGAGACGTAAGTATGAGCATGGAAACCATGTAGGATATTTCTGTAGTCAAAGATAGAAATGATGAGGCACAGACTATGATATTTTTCATCCTGTTGACAAACAACATGAAGAAAAGTATATAGATTCAAGACAAATATTTTTGGTGAAACTTATAGGGCTTGTTAATGGATTAAATAGGAAAACTAGCCATTAGATATATTAAAATATGAGTTTCACTAGGACAAGAGTTTTGACTAATTTAATTTACTGTTTACTCCCCAGCTGCACAAATGACACCTACTACATAGCATATGTTCGATAAATATTTACTGCATTAAAAAAAAAAGAAAGAAAATCTCTAGGTTTTTCCTCAGAGAAACTCGATAAAAGGCCATGCTGTTAACTAAAATCAGTAAGACTGAAGAAAAGCAAAATGAGGCGGGGATGTAGTTAGTAGGGGTTTCATTTGGCTATTTTAAGTTTTAGATGTCTTCTAGGCATAAATGTGGAGATGTAAAGGGAAAATTAAATATTTGAGTCTGGTCTTCAGGAAAGTTTTCTGGCCTATTGAGAAAAATTGGGATGCCATCAAAATATAGCCATGGACTTTATTGTAATTAATAATAAAAGGAATATTAAAGAGTCTCTGAAGGACATTTATAAAAAAGATCTGATTATGGGGATATATAAAACATGTTTATTAATGGAAATATTTAATATCTTGAAGGAGCCACTTTTCCCTAAAATAACCTAAAATCTAAAACATTTTAACAATTTCAATAAAAAATTATAATATGTATTTTTATAGAACTTTGTAAGTGGATACTTAAAGTTACATAAAAGAGAAGAGCAGAACAGTAATACTTTAAAGAAAGAAACAAGGCATCTAAAATTGACTAGATGATATCAAGATGTAACCAAAGGTCACAATTAAGACTGTAACTCTCCCTGACACCAAAACCAAAGATATAACACATGCACACAAAAATTATAGGCTAATGCCATTGATGAACATAGATGCAAAAACCCTCGACTAAACATTAGCAAAGCAAATTCAACAATACAATAAAAAGATCATATACTGTGAGCAAGTAGGATTTATCCCAGTGATGAAAGATGGTTCAGTATTGTCAAACAATCAATGTGATATACCACATTAACAAACTGAACAGTAAAAATCATATGATCATCTCAATAGATGTAGCAAAAGTTTTTTACAAAATTCAACATTTATGATTAAAAAATCCAAAAAAGTGGGTATAGAAGGAATGCACCTCAAAATACTAAAGGCCATATATGAAAAACTCACAGTCAACATCATATGCAATGTATGAATAGCTAAAAATATTTCCTCTAAGATCAGGAATAAGGATGCACACTCTTGCCATTTTTATTAAACATAGTTTGGAAGTAATAGACACAGCATTCAGACAGGAAAAGGAAATGAAAGGACTCTAAATTTTAAGGCAAAAAGTAAAACTGCCACAGTTTACAGACAATAAGATCCAATATGTGGAGAGTCCTAAAGATGCTACAAAAATCTATGTGTAATTCATGAGTGAATTCAATAAAGTTTCAGGATATAAAATTAATATACAGAAATCAGTTGTGCTTCTATGCACTAACAACAAACTAGAAAGAGAAATTAAGAGAATAATCCAATTTATAATTGCATGACAAAGTATAAAATATTTAGAAATAAATCTAAAGAGATAAAAGACTCTTATTAGGAAAACTATAAAACACTGACAAAGGAATTGAAGGAGACACAAAGAGATGACTCTCCAATATATTTATATATCATGTTCTTGGAGTGGAAGAATTAATAGTGTTGATAAAGTGACCATATTACCCAAGGCAATCTACAGATTTGACATAATTAATACCAAAATACCAGTGACATTTTTCACAAAACTAGAACAAATAATTCATTTGTATGGAAACACAAAAGAGTCCAAATAGCAAACATAATCTTGAGAAAGAACAAAGCCAGAGACATCATTCTTCCTGATTTCAAACTATATTACAAAGCACAGTAGTCAAAACAGTATGGTACAAAAACAGACAAAACTTACAAACATACAACATACAAAAACAGGCATATAAGTCAGTGGAACATAGAAAAGAGCCCAGAAAAAAAAATTACACTTACGTGGCAATTAATCTACAAGAGGAGGGGCAAGAATATACAGTGTGGAAAAGTATACCCTTTTTAATAAGTTGTATTGGGAAAACTGGACAGCTACTTGCAAAAGAATGAAGCTGGACTATTTTCTCACATAAATTCAAAATGGATTAAAGACTTAAATGTAAGACCCAAAACCATAAAACTTCTAGGAAGAAAAAATGTAGGCAGGATGCTCTTTGACATCAGTCTTGGCAATATTTTGGGGATATATATTCTCAGGTAAAGAAAACAAAATCAAAGATAAACAAATGAGACTACATCAAACTTAAAAAGCTTTTGCACAGTTAGGGAAACTGTCAACAAAATTAAAAGCTACATACTGAATGAGAGAAGATACTTGCAAACAAAATACTCAATGAGGGCTTAACATTCAAAATATACAAAGAACTCGTAAGACTCAACATCAAAAAAGAAAGAAAGAAACAACCCAATTAAAAATAGGTAAAGAACTTGAATAGATTTTTTTTTCAAAGAAGTATCCAGATGGCCAACAGGCACATGAAAAGATGCTCAGTATCACTAATCATCAGGGAAATGCAAATTGAAGTCATGAGCTATCACTTTGCACCTGTTGTAATAAGTGTAGGCAAGGACATAGAGAAAAAGGACCCCTTGTGCATTATTTGTGGGAATGTAAATTGGTGTAGCCACTATGAAAAACAGTAGGGGGGGTGTTCCTCAAAAAATTAAAAATAGAACTACCAAATGATCCAGCAATTCCACTTCTGGGATTTTATCCGAAGAAAACAAAAACATTGGTTTAAAAAGATATATGTGAGAATTCCCTGATGGTCCAGTGGTTAGGACAACACTCTTTCACTGCTGAGGGCATGGGTTCAGTCTCTGGTTCAGGAAGTAAGATCCCAAAAGCCACAGCACAGCCAGTTTTTTTTTTTTTTTTTTAATTTTAAAAAAAGAAAAGATATAGGCATCCGTATGGGCTTCCCTGGTGGCTCAGAGGTTAAAGCGTCTACGTGCAATGAAGGAGACCTGGGTTCAATCCCTGGGTCAGGAAGATCCCCTGAAGAAGGAAATGGCAACCCACTCCAGTATTCTTGCCTGGAGAATCCCATGGACGGATGTGGGCTACAGTCCGCAAGGTCGCAAAGAGTCGGACACAGCGGAGCAACTTCACTTTCACTTTCATGTTCATTGCAGCATTATTTATAATAGCCAAGATGTTAAAGCATCCTAAGTGTTTTTATCAATAAATGAGTGAATAAAGAGGATGCTGTGCACACACACACACACACAACACAAACACAATGCAATATTACCCAGCCATAAAAAATTAATTAAACCTTGCCACTGTGATAACATTGATAGACCTGGAAGTAATATGCTAAATGAGATAAGTCAAACAGAGTAAGGTAAATATCACATGATTTCACTTATATATGGAATATAACAAATAAAGTATAATTGGTAAAGGGTCAACTTTTTAATACATACTGAGTATGATAGCCTAGTGGTTACCACTATTTAAAAAATTATATTCAACCTCCTATTAGACATAAACATAAATTTCAGATAAAATAAAGACTTAAATGTTAAATAACAGTATTTACTATTTTAAAAAGAAAATATGGGGACTATGTAACCCTCTTGTTGGAAGAATTTCTTGACAAAGCACAAACCAACACACCATGGCACAGAATAGGTGCTCAAACGTCTAATTAAAAATTTAAAAGATGAATCATATGTTCATATTATAGTTCTTAAAACACTTTAGGATTAAAATATTATATTCAAAGTTAAAGGAAAAGCCACAGTCAACAGAAGATATTTTTAATAAATCTAAGCAGTGCAATAAAAACAAGCAACTAAAAATTGTCAAAGGGTTTAAGCAATTCACAGACTTTGAAAGCCAAATGGTTAATAACTGTTTTCTAAAGTGTTTTCTTGAGTAATCATAAAAGTATAAATTGAAACCAATGAGATATTCTGAATACTATTCAGATTCAAAAGGCATTTCAATAGTGACAGCATCAAGTGTTATCCACAATACGGAGAAACGAAAACTCAATCTACTGAGGGGAATGTGATTCAGCCACTTCGGAGACCTATTGCACAGTTCTGTTCCCTATGGGACCTCATAGAAAACTGACCTCCATTATGAGATCTCAGTTGCTGGTTCCTCTAGATCGTACTTCAGCCAGTTTTCATTTAATCAGCATTAAGTCTAAAGAAGCAGTCACCTTACTATTTCCTAAATATTCTTGCAGATGAAATCATCGGCAAAGCAAGTGAAGAATTTAACACACATTCTGCTTTTAGTAAAATTAGAATTCCAGCAGAAGTCCAGAGACTTGAAATTTCTAATCATTATTATATTTCACATCTTTGCAACTACTGTGGTTTTAATTGGGAAGTAATTATCTACATCACTTGTTGCTTATTCTAAGGCAACGAAGGATTGACCTTATGTGTATCCTCAGTTCAGTTCAGTCGCTCAGTTATGTCTGATTCTTTGTGACCCCATGGACTGCAGCACACCAGGCTTCCCTGTGCATCATCAACTCCCAGAGTTTACTCAAACTCATGCCCATTGAGTTGGTGACGCTATCCAACCATCTCATCCTCTGTTGTCCCCTTCTCCTGTGTATCCTGAATCATAGTTTTGAGATAATTACTCATCTAGAAATAATTCCTAAGCAATATGTTTCTCTTCAGATTTTTAAAAAACTCCTGAATTCCAGACAAGACAATATTTCTTGGCTTTTTTCAAGCTCATGCCTTCTTTTGATAAAAGAGAAAAAAAAAACACATTATTTTCACATGATTTGAGATTTCAAATTAAATAATGACTAAAAATAAATCAGATCTGTTGCAAAAAACACTTCTTTGATTTCAAACTATACCATTCAGAAAATTCTAAGATGGTCTCTCAGGAACTGTTACAAGAACCAGGTGTCAAATAAAGAATGAAATGCTTAGTAAAGAGTAAACTATGACCTTAGGATGAGTCAGTTTATATTTTTAAAATATATATTTTAATATGTTTCCATATGTATGAAAGTCTGAAGCATTACACATAATTTTTTTATAGCTAGTTTAATGAAAGACCGTTATCATACCTGTGGACACAAGGTTTCCAGGTGATTGGCAGCAACTCTGACAATCTTAATCCCATCTTCATTTGTTGACATGGAACAAGCAAGATTTGCCACCTTAAATACAAAATAATGGAAATTATCTCAGACTATCCAGGAAATGCAGAAACATATGTTATCACATAAATGTCACTGGTATCTACTTTATGGAAGCATTCAGAAATCTATTAAATAAAAATAAAGGCCATACAGTAGTGTTTAAAGCTAACAGGAAGACTGGTGAACAAATTTGCAATCCCTGTACAGTCTCTTGGTATCAATATCTAACCCATAATAAGATGCTGCTATGGTTTTTTAATGAGACTGAGAAAAAGTTTATCTATGGATTGAATGCTAATAAATTCTTGGATTCATATGATTGTGGTTTATTTTAAGTTTGTAACTGGTTTATTATTTCCCAGAAGTCTATTATGCATTCTTAAGTTGCATTAAGCATGACTGTATCTTTGTCCATGTTTTATTTAGCATCAAATATGCTACAAAGCTGGGCAAATACAGGATAATTGAATTCTTCTTCCTGTTCTTGATTTTCTACTACAACTTCATAAGCACTATTTGACATTCCAGCAGTCAATTTGATTCACACCCTAATATCCATATTTTTTTATACATTATTGTTTTGAAACACACCGTTTCCCAGGGATATGACTGCCCTTTAAAATAACTGCCTTCATGGCGATGACCTAAGTCCAATGTTCATAAGGATTTTCTTTATACCATGAACAAGTCTTGAGAAAGATTGTGGAGTTCCATCCTTTTCCTTTGAACTTCAGTCTTATTCAACATCCCCCTTGCTAGCAGGTGAGTCTTCATGTACGGAGGCAATGTTTTCTCAGATCTATAAAATATGTCACTGCCTCCATCACTGCAAAGAGATCACTTTCCTAACAATCATTTTCATCATGTTTCAGTTATTATAGACTTTATCACAAGACAGTTTCTACTGATCAAATTCAAAATCCAATCAGTTGCAGAGGAACTTGACTTAAACTGTATGTGTTGGAAGTAAACAACAAACATATCTTTGGATGACTATCTGCAGAATACCAAAAACTGTTACTTACATGGATTTACAGTCTTTGCTTTTTTTTTTTTTTATAGCATTACTTTAAATATGTTGGCAGTGAAACAACTCCTTGGTTTCCATTTACATATAATGAAATGACAGCCATATATTATTTAACTGTGGAATGGCATTGATCACTTTATTAATGTACATGGAAATGGCTTACTTGAAAAGGTCTTTTGTTGGCTTGAAGGTCACAATGCCTCAACTTTCATATCAGCCACATAATTAGCACATTCGTGATTATTTGAAAAGGGCAGTCGTTTCTGTACCCCACTCCATTCTTAAAACCCCACTCACAGAAAGTAAAAATTTAGCAGTTTAATTCCTTTAATAAATTTTATAATAATTTTCACTGTACTTGCAGAAAATAGCTGCCTGTAAATTTGAGCACTGTTTGCTTTAAGTAGAAATATGAAATTATTGGCTCAATCTTTTGGTCAAATAGATGAATGTTGGTTAAACCAAAGTTTAAAAATTACAGAAAGATACTCTATATAGATACTTTTTAAGTTTCTTTAATTTTATATTTAAATATAGTGGATTAACAGTTTTATGTCAGTTTTAGGTGTATAATAAGGGATTCAGTTATAAATGTATCTATTATTTTTTGAATTCTTTTCTCATTTAGGTTATTACAGGACATTAGAGATACCAAGGGAATATTTTATGCAAAGATGGGCTCAAAAAGGACAGAAATGGTATGGACCTAAGAGAAGCAGAAGATATTAAGAAGAGGTTGCAAGAATACACACACACAAAAAAACTGTACAAAAAAGGTCTTCATGACCCAGATAATCACGATGGTGTGATCACTCACCTAGAGCCAGACATCCTGGAATGTGAAGTCAAGTGGGCCTTAGGAAGCATCACTGCGAACAAAGCTAGTGGAGGTGATGGAATTCCAGTTGAGTTATTTCAAATCCTGAAAGATGATGCTGTGAAAGTGCTGCACTCAATGTGTCAGCAAATTTGGAAAACTCAGCAGTGGCCACAGGACCGGAAAAGGTCAGTTTTCATTCTAATCCCAAAGAAAGGCAATGCCAAAGAATGCTCAAACTACTACACAATTGCACTCATCTCACACACTAGTAAAGTAATGCTCAAAATTCTCCAAGCCAGGTTTCAGTAACATGTGAACCGTGAACTTCCAGATGTTCAAGCTGGATTTAGAAAAGGTAGAGGAACCAGAGATCAAATTACCAACATCTGCTGGATCATCAAAAAAGCAAGAGTTCCAGAAAAACATCTATTTCTGCTTTACTGACTAGGCCAAAGCCTTTGACTATGTGGAAATTTGTGAAACAGATGGGAATACCAGACCACCTGACCTGCCTCTGAGAAAACCATATGCAGATCAGAAAGCAACAGTTAGAACTGGACATGGAACAACAGACTGGTTCCAAATAGGAAAAGGAGCTATCAAGGCTATATATTGTTACCCTGCTTATTTAACTTACATGCAGAATACATCATAAGAAACACTGGGCTGGAGGAAGCACAAGCTGGAATCAAGATTGCTGGGAGAAATATCAATCACCTCAGATATGCAGATGATACCACCCTTATGGCAGAAAGTGAAGAAGAACTAAAAGCCTCTTGATGAAAGTGAAAGAGGAGAGTGAAAAAGTTGGCTTAAAGCTCAACATTCAGAAAACAAAGATCATGGCATCTGGTCCCATCACTTCATGGGAAATAGGTGGGAAACAGTGGAAACAGTGGCTGACTTTATTTTTCTGGGCTCCAAAATCACTGCAGTTTGTGATTGCAGCCATGAGATTAAAAGATGCTTACTCCTTGGAAGGAAAGTTATGATCAACCTCGATAGCATATTAAATAGAGACATTGCTTTGCCAACAAAGGTCCCTCTAGTCAAGGCTATGGTTTTTCCAATGGTCATGTATGGATGTGAGAGTTGGACTATAAAGAAAGCTGAGCACCGAAGAATTTATGCTTTTGAACTCTGGTGTTGGAGAAGACTCTTAAGAGTTCTTTTTGGACCACAAGGAGATCCACCCAGTCCATCCTAAAGGAGATCAGTCCTGGATGTTCATTGGAAGTACTGATGCTAAAGCTGAAACTCCAATACTTTGGCCACCTGATGCGAGGAGCTGACTCATTTGAAAAGATCCTGATGCTGGGAAAGACTGAGGGCAGGAGGAGAAGGAGATGACAGAGGATGAGATGGTGGGATGGCATCACCGACTCAATGGACATGGGTCTGGGTGGACTCCGGCAATTGGTGATGGAAAGGAAGGCGTTGCATGCTGTAGTTCTTGGGTTGAAAAAAGTTGGACACGATTGAGAGACTAAAGCAAGCTGAACTGAAGCAGTATTCCCTGTGCTCTATAGTAGGTCCATATTGGTTACTTATTTTAAATATAGTAGTGTGTGCATGCCAATCTCAGACTCCCAATCTATGCCAAACCATCCAATCCAAAAAGTGAGCAGAAGACCTAAATAGACATTTCTCTAAAGAAGACATACAGATGGCCAAGAGGACTTCCCCAGTGGCTCAGCAGTAAAGAATCTGCCTGCCATGCAGGAGACTGTGGTTCAATCCCTAGATCAAGAAGATTCCCTAGAGAAGAGAACAGCAATCTACTCCAGTATTCTTGCCTAGAGAATGCCGTGGAAGAGGAGACTGGTGGACTGTAGTCCATAGGGTCACAAAGAGTCGAACACGACTGAGCATGCACACAGACTCACACACAGATGAACAAGAAGCATACCAAAAGATGTTCAACATTAGAAACATTAATTTTAGAAAAATTAATTATTAGAAAGTAATAATTTCTAATAAATGTTAATTATTAGAGAAGGCATTATTAGAAAAATGCAAATTAAAACTACAATGAGATATCTCTTCACATCAGTCAGAAGGGCCGTCATCAAAAAATCAACAAACAATAAATGCTGAGGAGGGTGTGGAGAAAAGGAAACCCTCCTTCACTGTCAGTATGAAAGTAAATTGGTACAAACACTATAGAGAGCCGTACGGAGGTTTCTTAAGAAACTAAAAAATACGGATGTCTATGGTTGTCCATTGGTTAAGAATCTGCCTTCCAGTGCAGGGGACTCAGGTTCCATCCATGGTCAGAGAACTAAGATCCCATGTTGCTGTTGTTGTTTAGTCTCTAAGTCATGTCAGACACTTTTGCAACCCCATGGACTATAGCCTACAAGTTATGGGGCAGCAAGCTCATGGACCACAGGTAGAGAGAAGCCTGTGCTCCAACGAAGAGCCCATGTGCCCCGAAGAGGTCTGACATGGCCAAATAAATAAATAAATATTTTTAAGAAAACATAACTACCATGTGATCTACAAGCCCACTCCTGGGCATATAGCCAGAGAAAAACGTCCTTTCAAAAGAATCCATGCACTCCAATGTGCGCTGCAGTGCTGTTTTGAAGAGACAACATTTGGAAGCAACCTAAATGTCCACTGACAGAGAAATGCACAAACAAAAGGTGGTACATATATACAACAGAATATTATTCAGCCATTAACAACAGTGAAATAATGTCATTTGCAGCAACATGGATGGTCCTGGAGATTATTGTAGTAAGTGAAGTGTGTCAGAAAGAGAACAACAAACACGCAGAATCTTAAAAAATAGATCAAATTAACTTATCACAAAATAGAAAAAGGCATGATAAAGGACAGAAACACTAATAACCTAACAGAAGTAGAAGAGATTAAGAGGTGGCCAGAATACATAACCATATACAAAAGGGCTTACTGATCCAGATAACCACAGTGGTGTGATCACTCACCTAGAGCTGGGCATCCTGGTGTGTGAAGTCAAGGAAGCATTATTACAAAGCTAGTGAAAGTGACAGAATTTCAGCAGAGCCATCTAAAATTCTAAAAGATGATGCTCTTAAAATCCTGTACTCAATATGTCAGCAAATTTGGAAAACTCAGCCATAGGACTGGAAAAGGTCAGTTTTTCATTTCAATCCCCAAGAAGGGCAATGCCAAAGAATGTTCAAACCACCTGGACAATTGCTCTCATTTCATATGTTAGTAAGTTTATGCTCAAAATTCTAGGCTTCAACAGAATAGGAACTGAGAACATCCAGATGTACAAGCTGGATTTTAAAAAGGCAGAGGAACCAGAAATCAAATTGCCAGTGTCCACTGGATCATAAAGAGAGCAAAGGAAGTCTAGAAAACCATCTACTTCTGCTTTAGTGATTATGCTAAAGCCATTGACTGTATGGATCACAACAAACTGTGGAATATTATTAGAGAAGGGAATTCCAGACCACCTTACCTGTCTCCTGAGAAACCTGTATGAGGGTCAAGAAGCAACAGTTAGAACTGGACATGTAACAATGGACTCATTTCAAACTGGGAAAGGAGCACATTACATTGTCACCCTTCTATGCAGAGTACTTCATGGGATATACCAGGCTGGTTGAGTTACAAGCTGGAATCAAGATTGCTGGGACAAATATCAGCAACCTCAGATATGCAGATGACACCACTCTAATGGCATAAAGTGAAGAGAAACTAAAGAGACTCTTGAAGAGGGAGAGTGAAAGAGGAGAGTGAAAAAGCTGGCTTAAACTCAATATTCAAACAACAAAGATCATAGCATCCAGTCCCATGACACTCACGGCAAATAGAAGGGGAAAAAGTGGAAACAGTGACAGATTTTATTTTCTTGGGCTCAAAAATTACTGTGGATGGATACTGCAGCCATGAAATTAAGAGATACTTGCTCCTTGAAAGGAAAGCTATGAGAAACCTAGTGTATTAAAAAGCAGAGACATCACTTTGCTGACAAACAAAGCGTTTACATGGTCAAAGCTATGCTTTTTCCAGTAGTCATGTTTGGATATGAGAGCTGGATCATAAGAAGGCTGAGTGCCTAAGAACTGATGCTTTGAATTTTGGTGCTGGAGAAGACTCTTAAGAATTCCTTGGACTGCAAGGAGGTCAAATCAGTCAGTCCTAAAATAAATCAATCCTGAATATTCACTGGAAGGACTGATGCTGAAGCTCTAAAACTTTGATTACCTGATATAAAGAGCCAATTCATTTGAAAAGATCCTAATGCCAGGAAAGATAGAAGACAAAAAGATGAGATGGTTAGATATCATCACTGACTCAGTGGACATGTATTTAAGCAAACTCCAGATGAATGTAGGACAGAGAAGCCTGGAGGGCTGCAGTCCATGGGGTCTCAAAGAGTCAGACATGACTTAGTGTTTCAACAACAACAAAACAGAAGTAGACTCTCAGGCATAGAGCATAAAATTATGGTACCAGTGGGAAAGTGGATACACTTTAATTTTTAATTTATCATCTTTTTTTTTTAAACAAGCCTTTTTCTTCTGGACAGAGAGAAGAAATACATTCAAACCATCCACTGATAGGAAGACTATTAACCAGAAAACAATGTATGCTATTTATGCCACCCTGATTTAAAGTACTGAAATTTTCCTGCATTGAAATGATTGACCAGACTTTTTATTGATGTTGTGCCTTCCCCAAGACCAAGAAAATCAGAATCTAAATTATCCTAAATGGAACCAAAGACATTCAGGTAGATTCACAAGTTTATTAAAAAGAAAAGGCCAGGACACACTTTCTTTCATTTTTTAAAAATAAAAGATTAAACTGTATCTTTAAAATAACTGTCAATACTCTAATAATTGCAAAAGTCAAATAAAATAATCTTCAAACAGGGAAATGGTGTCATGTTACTCAGAGGGGAGTGATTATTTTTTTAGCATCAACATCTCTCTCATGAGCCTCTTTCCTTCACACAAGTCCTTCTGCCTTCTAAGATGTATCACTTTCTAGAAGTTTTACATTTGAATGCACTGCCCTTTCAGGTATATTGAAAATATTGCAGACAACAAAGCCTGGCTAGACACTTCTTGAATTAATTCACATTAATTACTATCCTACTGATGTTTGTTCTTCTCTTCCTAGTTCCAGTTCTGTATACTAATCATTAATATCCCTGGCATCTTTTCCATGTATTGGACTGTGATCCTTCCCCTTCACCTGGCATATAACATGGTACCTCTCATCCCTGACTCATGTTCTTAAGAGGGAAATTCTCTGCTCAGGAACCTGGAGTCATAAAATCCTGCCAGCTAGGCTAGTTCTGTCCCTCACTTTCCACCAAGGTCAAGGAGATGGCCACACTTGACCCTCCCCACACCCAGATGATACAGACATAGTAGTACTGGGCTTCTCAGTGGTAAAGAATCCACCTGCTCATGCAGGAGACATTGATTTGATCCCCAGGACAGGAAGATCCCCTAGAAAAGGAAGTGACAACCCTCTCCATTATTCTTGCCTGGGAACTGCTATCTATGGACAGAGTCGCCTGGTGGGCTGCATAGGGTCACAAAAGAGATGGACATCACCAGGTGACTAAACAACAATAACAAGGCTGGAGAGAAAAACACCAGTACAGTATACTAACGCATATCTATGGAATTTAGAAAGATGGCAATGATAACCCTGTATGCAAGACAGCAAAAGAGACACAGATGTAGAGAACAGTCTTTTGGACTCTGTGGGAGAGGGAGAGGGTGGAATGATTTGGGAGAATGGCATTGAAACATGTATAATATCATATAAGAAATGAATCACCAATCCAGGTTCGATGCATGATACTGGATGCTTGGGGCTGGTGCACTGGGACAACCCAGAGGGATGGTACGGGGAGGGAGGAGGGAGGGGGGATCAGGATGGGGAACACATGTGCACCCGTGGCAGATTCATACTGATGTATGGCAAAACCAATACAATATTGTAAAGTAATTAGCCTCTGATTAAAATAAGTAAATTTAAATTAAAAAAAAAAACAATGCTAGTATCAAGGAAAGCTATAAAAACAGTATTTGGGAAGTGGGGATAATGTCAATGACCTTTATATCAGTCTATCATGCTATAGGGCTTAACTATACTTTTTATCATTCTGAGCTAGTAAAGAGACTGCATTTTAAAAATATAGAATACCATATCATGCTATAGATTAACATTCCAACATCAAGTGTTATTTGAAATTTCAGGTGCAATAACTGTCCTCTCAAGTCATCTTAGACACTGAAATAATATTGTTGCTAGGAACAAGCTCACTATTTGAACAGCTGATCATCATACATTTTTCATTCTGTCACTAAGGGGTTCTTACACACTACTTACTTGTGATATGATTTCTCAAGAACATGAAGCAAACTTTGATGTTTGGTGAGATTTCCATTGTTGCATATCCATAGTTTAGTTCACATACTTAATTGTAATATGATGTTACTCTGCATCTTAGCTCTTAGTGGGGGAGAAAGATCCTTTTCTCATTTTTATGCATTTTCCTCTCTGGCCAATGGTCATGGAACTCCTGGGTAAGCACTTTCATAGACAGAATTTACTCTTTTCCAGGACAGTGTATTCCTGTTGCATGGTAGTCCAAAGTTACACAGATTAAGATGTTCTTCCTTATAAAGAGATGAAGTCTTTCTTTCAACAGCTTCCTCATAGAGGACACAGAATCCAAAATGTCAAATATTTTCAATAAAAGAAAAAAAAGTTTGAGCCCACAGAAAATCTTTATTAGTAGTTCTCAATCTGTGGGATAAGTTAGATGGTGAATATAATAATCATTGGTATGGCTATTAAAGAAAAGTCCAGAATACTTCTGCCAAGACACTCATATAGTAAGTATGTCTCTAGCTGGAATGTTAAGCCAGATGGGCCTTAGGAAGCATCACTATGAACAAAGCTAGCGGACGCAGTGGAATTCCAGTTGAGCTATTTCAAATCCTGAAAGATGATACTGTGAACGTGCTGCACTCAATATGCCAGCAAAATTGGAAGACTCAGCAGTGACCACAGAACTGGAAAAGGTCAGTTTTCATTTCAAACTCAAAGAAGGGCAATGCCAAAGAATGCTCAAAGTACTGCACAATTGCACTCATTTCACACGCTAGTAAAGTAATGCTCAAAATTCTCCAAGTCAGGCTTCAGCAATACGTGAACTGTGAGCATCCAGATGTTCAAGCTGCTTTTAGAAAAGGCAGAGGAACCAGAGATCAAATTGCCAACATCCAATGGATCATTGAAAAAGCAAGAGAGTTCCAGAAAAAACATCTATTTCTGCTTTATTGACTATGCCAAAGCCTTTGACTGTGTGGATCACAATAAACTGTGGAAAATTCTGAAAGAGATGGGAATACCAGACCATCTGACCTGCCTCTTGAGAAATCTGTATGCAGGTCAGGAAGCAACAGTTACACTGGACATGGAACAACAGACTGGTTCCAAATAGGAAAAGGAGAATGTCAAGGCTGTATATTGTCACCCTGCTTATTTAACTTTTTTGCAGAGTACATCATGAGAAATGCTGGGCTGGATGAAGCACAAGCTGGAATCAAGATTGCTGGGAGAAATATCAATAACCTCAGATATGCAGATGACACCACCCTTATGGCAGAAAGTGAAGAGGAGCTAAAAAGCCTCTTGATGAAAGTGAAAGAGGAGAGTGGAAAAAGGTGGCTTAAAGCTCAACATTCAGAAAACTAAGATCATGTTCCGGTCCCATCACTTCATGGGAAATAGATGGGGAAACAGTGGAAACAGTGTCAGACTTTATTTTTCTGGGCTCCCAAATCACTGCAGATGGTGATTGCAGCTATGAAATTAAAAGACGTTTACTCCTTGGAAGGAAAGTTATAACCAACCTAGACAGCATATTAAAAAGCAGAGACATTACTTTGCCAACAAAGGTCCCTCTAGTCAAGGCTATGGTTTTTCCAGTAGTTATGTATGGACGTGAGAGTTGGACTATAAAAAAAAGCTGAGCACCGAAGAACTGATGCTTTTGAACTATGGTGTTGAAGACTCCTGAGAGTCCCTTGGACTGCAGGGAGATCCAGCCAGTCTATCCTAAAGGAGATTAGTCCTGGGTATTCATGGAAGGTCTGATGTTGAAGCTGAAACTCCAATACTTTGGCCACCTGATGTGCAGAGGTGACTCATTTGAAAAGGCCCTGATGTTGGGAAAGATTGAGGGCAGGAGGAGAAGGGGACGACAGAGGATGACATCGTTGGATGGCCTCACCGACACAATGGACATGGGTTTGAGTGAACTCTGGGTTGGTGATGGGCACGGAGGCCTGGAGTGCTGCGGCTCATGGGGTCACAAAGAGTCATACAAAACTCAGCGACTAAACTGAACTGTGGGTGGAAGTTATAAGAGATATAAACTGTGTTTAATTCAACTTTTTAAAGTTTCCCAAGGGAGAAAGAATACATGTATATGCATGGCTAAGTCCCTTTGCTGTCAACCTGAAATGATCACAACATTGTTAATCAGCTCTACTTGAACACAAAATAAAAAGTTAGAAAAAAAGAGTTCCCCAGGTAACTCTGATGTACTGCTCTCAACATACATATACACAACACTGAGACACATTTAGACTTTGTGTTGATTTTCATTTGTTTGTATAAGACACTCTTTCCTGAAGATTAATGTAAAGTGGTGAAAATCTACAAGAAGCATGAACTGACTCTATATAATATATATATATATATGTATATATACACACACACACACACACATATACACACACACACACACACACACACACACACACACACACGGAAGAGGCTAGGAAGTCATAGAAAAGGCTTCACAAATTAGAGATAAGCAATAACAACCTATACTACCACCTGAGAAATAGGGCTTAGTATATTAGGACTACTGTAACAAAAGTAATAGACCGTGTAGCTTATAAACAACAGAATTAACTTCTTACAGTGCTAGAGTTTGGGAAGTCTAGGATCAAGGTGGTGGCAGATACAATGCCTGGTGAGCACCAGCTTCCAGGTTCCTAGAATGACCCTCTACTCCAGCTGGAACATCACATAGCAGGAGAGCTGAGGGAAATCTCTGGGATTCCTTTTCATAAGGGCACTAATCACATATAAGGGTTCTTCTCTCATTACCTAATCACCTTCAAAATGTTCCATCTCCCAGTCTAATCACCTTGGGTGTTAAGATTTCACTATATGAATTGGGGGGGAGGGGCACAAACATTTAGTCTATAAGATATAAAACTTTAAAAATCAAACTACTCAGGAAACAAGAAAATCAAAAGTAGGAGAGATTTTGGCCCTTCTCCCCAACATCTGCTCCTTTTTCTGTCCAGAACAGTCTGATTTCCCTTTAAACAACTGCTATCTCCTTGTCTAGCTCAGTGGTATGAAGTCTTGGCATGACAGTTGATCAAGGTGCCCAGTCCTTCCCTGCCCTGGCGTGGAGGTATCTGCCACTTCCTGAGAGGAATCCTGGAGCAGTTCCTGTGTCTACCCAGTCTCAGCCCTCTGCCTTCATTCATGTGTACTGGCTTGTATCTTCCAATGAAGTCTCTTTTGTTTTCTACCTAAGTAAGCCAAATTCATATTATCATGCCTACAATCATACTGAAATGAGTACTGAGCCAGAAATTTACATACCACTTATGCATTAATTTCAGATGGCTCCTCTCAGAAAAGTAAAAGGCTGGCAATGCAGAACTTCAATTCAGAACACGCTTTCTAACCAAATGTCTGCAACCTAGATGTCCTAATAGCAGGAGCAAGCGCAGGGGAAGGAGATGTTCATTTCAGTTCCTGCACATGTAGATAAACATGTTCATTACCTCTCCTCTTTTGAATATCTAATCCCTTCATGTCTATTAGAACACTTTACATACCAGGTACAAAGGATATCTAGTTCTTGAAGAAAATAATTAACCAATTTGGGGTTTATCCTTTTACAAACCATTTATTACGCCAGAAAGCCATCTTTCCATGTGCTCTTTTAAATTCATACCTGTATATTAAAGTCTGAATCAAATATTGTCTCCTCCACAAAACTTTCCCAGACACCCAGAATCAGAATTCATACTCCCACAATAAGATCTTCTTTATTCTTCCAAGACTCACTTATGTTAATTTCAGATAGTAAACTGCTAGATGGTAAGTATAACCATGTCTTCTTTTCTAAAAATATTTTTTAATCAGGTTAAATATCCTAAAAATAGAATGCTATCTATGTAAATCAACAAAAATAATAATTTATCTTTTTTTGGTCATGCTATTCAGCCTATAGAATCCTAGTTCCCCAATCAGAAATTGAACCCAGACACTCAGCACTGAAGGCACAGGGTCCTAACCACTGTACCACCAAGGAATTTGCAATAGTTTACGCATTCGGAAATGTATGATCTTCTACTGTGTTTTAAACTAATACATTAAATAAAATACATTTCTTAGAGGGCTTAATGGAACCTAATTTTTTCAATGAAAATTATGTGCTTCTTCTGCCCTTTCCTTATCAAAAAAAAAAGTTTCTAATTATCTATTATAGGAGCATAAAATAAGTATCATTACTTTAAGTTATGAAGGAAAATACTTGAGGAAAGAAAGCCCTTGAATCATTAAACTTAATTGCTTTGAGTTGATTTCAGTCCAACTGTGTTTGCATATTGGGAGCATCAAAATCTGACAAGTCTGTAGCAAAGATACAAATAAACACAGGCAAACTTGGAGTAAGGATACTGACACAGTACAGCTAAAGCAAGTTCTTTATTTATGACTTGGCATTTGCAAAAGATTGGATTGCTTTCTGAATTTAGAAAAGAATGAAAGTTCACAAAAACTTGTGAAGAGCCATGAAGGAGGGAAAGAGGGAGTACAGTGGATTTTAATTAGGAAGTCACTAGCTTATCAACCATGGGGTCGCTAAGAGTCAGACATGACTGAGCGACTTCACTTTCACTTTTCACGCATTGGAGAAGGAAATGGCAACCCACTCCAGTGTTCTTGCCTGGAGAATCCCAGGGATGGGGGAGCCTGTGGGCTGCTGTCTATGGGGTTGCACAGAGTCGAACACGACTGAAGCGACTTAGCAGCAGCAGCAGCTTATCAATAGCAATTGGATGTTTTTGAGTATGGAATAAACAGTCTTACAAGAGGACCTAAGATACCAGTATTTATTAGGAAGATAGAAATTGTCTTCTATCTTTATTTTTAAACCTATGATGAGTCATGTAAAAAGTGGCCAGAGATAGAGAAGCTCACCCACAATACTCTGATGTCATAGAGGCTAGGAGAACAGAAAGTTTCAAGAAGGTAGCTTCAAATATCAAACAAAAAAAAAAAAAAAAAAGAGAGAGAGAGAGGTCAAGAAAGTAATTCCTGAAATTACTCATTGATTCAGACACAGAGCCTCACTGATTCAGATCATTTTTAGTTTGGGTAGAATGATGATGGCCAGACTAGCCTAATGCAGACAGAGGACAGTGTAGGAGGGGAGGTAGCCCATGTGTCTTATGAACAAAGGAGAAAACTAGAGACTGCCTGGACAATGCTCATTCCCATTTCCTTCCCTTATGGATCCATTTGTTTTTATGTCATCTCTCAAATCATCTCCAGAATCATCTACTTTTCTTTCTCCCTACCCTAGTCAAGTGTACTGTCAATTTTTCATTCAGTCTTAGCTTTTATTCTCGTCCACTGTGCCTTCTCTGTAATATATTCACCATACTGCAGCTGACAGTTTTCTTTTGTTTTTTCAATTCTCCCATCATCATCTCCCATTCCCATTCCATAGTCTCTTCCTTACAAGATCCTGGTCCAAGCCTGGTACAGCCTGGTCCAAGACTCATCATATAGTTCTTTGCTGCACTCTATCAGCCTAATTTCAAATATTTACACTTCCTTCTGCCACAGGACACTTGTACATGCCATTTTCTTTAGCCTGGAATGTGTCCCACCTCCTTCTCACCGCCACATTTACATCACATATAGATACGCTCAACTGCAGATCTAGTCTCAAAAGCAAATTTTTGGAAAGTTTTTCACCACTACACTCCTTATCCACCACTGAGCTCTCCCCCAACCCAAGTCAGGTTTGTCCTTTAGAGCCTGACTCTGTTTGTAATTATACATTTATTACAGACAGTATTTGATTAGTGACCATTTCCTCTGCTTTATAAGAGCAGGGCCCTTATTTGCTCATCATTGGAACCTCATTTTCTAGCACTTGATATATAAATAGCCAGACAATAAATAGTTCTTCAGTGAATGAATAAATGCACGAATTAGTATGCTTAAGAATGTACCATCCTCAAAGAGAGAATGAAAAATTGAGCTTAGAGGGAGGAGACAGCAGTAGAAATTCAGGACAAGTGAGAAAGAGAAATGAAATTTCTCTTTGAAACTCATTTGCAATTTTCCACAAAGGTTTAGACATCAGGACTTCAAAGAAAAGTAACACACTTTTCTTCTAGTCTGGTCATCGTACTTAACAAAGATTGGAGGGCAGCTTCCTTCTTTCAAGTTTTACTTTTCACTTCAGATATCAAATTGGGAACAACTGACTAGCTCCCAATTTAGCCTTTAATTTATTTATTTTTGATCAAGTAAAATAACTCTTCAAAGAACTCAATCTGGCTGCCAAATGCTGGTGAGTATGGCAGATGGACAGAGATGTGATAACTCCCATGAACAAACCCAGGAGCTTTTGCATCTCTAGCAGAATGCAATGTAATGCACGCTTTGTTCCTAGGCAAGCCTAGATCGGAGGTTTGGGACTGAGTGAGAGAAGTGTTGAAGGGGGTCTGTGTTCTCTTATTGTTGGCATTCAAGTGACCTCTGGCTAAACAAGCCAGCTCTTCCATTCCTCCCTGTCAAACAATGCTGCTCTCCTTGTAGTAATGAGAAATGACCATGAATTACAAGTTTTGTAGAAATTTGACTCAAAGAATTGTGCTATAAAGGACCATGGCAAGGTGCAGGTAAATAGTTTCATCAGGCAACAAATACTCATTATCCACCTATGATGTGGATGTGGACTAGGAGCTTCCAGAGAACTCAAAGACAACACAAACAAATCTCAAGAAACACAATCTATTTAATTTAAGGGGACATATGAAAGTGCCAGAGAATAAAATTGTAGTTTCTAAATATGATAGGAAGCCAGAAGTAGGTGACCTCCTAGTAGTGACTTTAGGCAGGCTCTTTTATGGAAACAAACTATTTTTCCAAGGAACTTCATCTTCTCTAGAACTTTGCATATCAAACTGACTCCCAGACATTATGAATCTTAAATTACACAGTCCTGGGTCTGATATTTGTTTTGCTAATGTAACCATTTACATCTCTGTCTTTGGTTATCCATCTATAAGATAAGCAGATTAATTCTTTGGCTTCTAGGCCCCTTCCCATTTCAATAATCACAATTTACTGATTGTGCAACTTGATAACAGAATTAGATAGGAACTAGCTAAGGAGCAGAACTATCATGTAATTTTGATATTAAGATCACATTTCTAAATAAAATATTAGCAAATTAACTCTAACTATGTATTAAAGAACAGTAATACAGCAAGACAGTAGAAAGTATCCTAGGACTAAAACAGTGGCTCATGATTGGGAAATCCTACCAATGAAATTCCTTTTAACTATATTTTAACATATTTTAGAAAAGCAGTTGATAAAGTTTTATGTATATTTTTATTAAGGTAAAACAAACTGAACTAAAACAAGCACAGAAAACAAAAATCTTAGAGAGCTATGAATAGAATAAATTATTCTTAAATGGAACCAGGTCAAATTAAAGAAAATTACAGAATCCTGCTCAAAAGTCAAGGTTAAAATAAGCATTCTTCTTATCACTAAGGGTAACCAATATTGTGTTCAAGGTTCCAGTCAAGATAAATGAACCTAAGAAATAAATGATAGCTTCAAATAGTGTAAAGAAAGGAAATATTTACATTCTCAGGTAACAAAATTGAGTTAAACCTCAACTCTCAACATGAGTTTTATATGGGAATCAGTTTGCCATGAAGAGAAGCATTGCATTTTAACTACATAATCCTATATTGACTGACATTTTTCCAAGAGTCATTTTCCACTGTATTGTTGTCTAATTAGAAAAATAAAAGCGATTGATAAAATAGTTTTATATTTGTTGAGTTGGAAATGTACCAATGTCAAGTAAAATGTATAACATGATCTATTTATTAAAAATGATGAACATGTATGTGTGTATAAGTATAATATCTAAAATGCTATTCACCAAAATGGTAATTGTGGTTATCTCAGAAGGGTAAGATTTAGGAAAATTTCAACTCCCTTCTACTATATTTCAAAAATTTATAGTTTGGGTCCAATAAAGTAATTTTCATTTTGAAGAGGATAAATTTTTCCTATATCTATATTTGAACTTTTTAATACCAATTATATTAATCATGACACTTACTGCAAAAGCAGTAAAGGATCTGGAGCCACTTAAAAATAAAGCTTCCAGAAAATACAGATATAATGTGTAAGGGCTACTAGTTAGGAAATAGTTTATGTTATTTCATAACTGGTTTATTTAAAATGATTCATAAATAAGGCTGATAATTCATAATAGGAAAACCAGACCTTAGTTTTACCTCACATTATCTAACACAGTAGCAGATATCAAATGAATCAAAGCCCACTGCCAAAAAGAATATCAGACCACCCCAAAGGGATCTTAATAATGAATAAAAACTCAATTTGTTTGGAATGTTAACAGTATTCCATACATGGTGTGTGTGCGCATGTGTGTGTGTGAGTGCGTGTTTGCTCTTCTGTGTGTCCAAATTTTAAAGTTCTCTCTTTCTTATCTTAACCATGCCCTACAGCTCTACTCAGTTACCACAGTTCAGCATGTGAACTTCTTATTCCTCTCCAAGAACTCATTAAAGATGAAAATATGTATTGGTCTAAGTGAACACATGTCAGAGTTATTCTAAAACACAGGCATTAGTGTGCTATATCAGGATGCACCATCGCCATCGCCTGAGAACCAAAGGAGACGAACACGCACATGCAGGACTTAAATAGGTTTGACTGTTAGAGCGTTGCTTCTAATAAATTATCTGAAGTACATGTTACATAACTCAAATTGAGGACAGCAATGTACACCACTCTAGAGTCCCATTTTACCAAACACATTTCTCATCTTTTATTTTGGGACAATATATACTGCACATACATACATATACACTATATTAATATGCAATGTAAATTATAAGGGAAAAACTAGACAGACCATTTTCCAAGGTCCCTTTCTAAATTAAGCTATCATTCACCTCAGAATTGCAACCCAAAGAATAAAAGTATGTGCCACCTGCCAAATTAATGTAAAATAATAAACAGCATGAAATAGAATCCATTTAACAATCAAAGAAAAAAAAAAAACAAATCTAAACCGTAAAGACAAGATCAAGTGTTGTTTCCTTAACTAGTGGTACATTTTGCTGTCTGTTGAGGATTAAGCATAAATGTGAAACATCCAAACCCAATATGTCCTTATTAATTGGATTAGTGTGTAAAGGGCACATGTCAAAAACTACTCTAATTAGCCTTCATTATCACTGAAATTGACATCAGATTTATAGCCAGTGACCTGACCTCTCAGTGACAGAAACAGAACTGATTTTCTTTAAGACAGAATGTGCTACAGCCAACATAAAGTTTTCAGTTAGTTTAATTCTGAACCAACATTTTATATACATATCACTCTATTAAAATGCCATCATGGGAACTGAAGTTGTCATACACTGCAAAGTTAATTGAGTTATATAAACTCTGAGGACACGTCAAGACTACCTGATTCCCAGACTAATCAAATCATCCCCACCCAGATATCAATACATGCCTTACTTTCATGAAAGAAGGGGGTCTCTTAGCAAAATGACAGCTAGTAATAAATTGTCTGACAGTCTTTATTGGAAAGATATCAAAAGAATAATCTGTGCAACTATTTTTTTTTTGTCTTGCAGGCATCTGTTTATGATTAAGTTCTAACTTTGAGAGACATAGTCAAACAAGCTTTAAACTACAAGAATCATATAAACCCAGAGAGAGACTCATCTCTCAGCATAAATGGTCCATAGTGAATAAGACAAACTGACAGAACACAAAGTGTATAGGAGAGTGTGTGTGTGTACATGTGTACAGAGGACTGAGAATAGGGTAGGTGTGTGTGTGTTTGTGTGTATGAATATGGGTTCCCCAGCAAAATATGCAAATCAGTATACTAATATTAAATACTATGATTTCTATGTCCCCTTATCCTTGGTTTCCCTGAATCTTATGAGGGTTCCTTGAATGGGTTCTGGACTTAAATTACATGATAAACAGTGGTGTTAGATGAATGATGTGGCATAATATGAAAAAAATTAGACAAAGATAATGAGGAAGGCATGGCAAATTTCTCTAGTATTCTTGCCTGGAGAATCAAATAGACAGAGAGGAACCTGGAGGGCTATAGTCCACAGGATTGTGCACAGTTGGACACGACTGAAGTGACTTAGCATGCACGCACGTGGTAACTGCAGCCAGTCACGAAAAGATGCTTGATCTTTGAAAGGAAAGCTATGACAAACCTAGACAGTCAATTAAAAGGCAAAGACATCACTTTGCCAGCAAAGTTCCATCTAGTCAAAGCTACGATTTTTCTGTTGTCCTACATACCACAGTTCAAAAGCATCAGTTCTTCGGCACTCAGCTTTCTTCACAGTCCAACTCTCACATCCACACATGACCACTGGAAAACCCATAGCTTTGACCAGACGGACCTTTGTTGCAAAGTAATGTCTCTGCTTTTTAATATGCTATCTAGGTTGGACATAACTTTCCTTCCAAGGAGTAAGCGTCTTTTAATTTCATGGCTGCAATCACCATCTGCAGTGATTTTGGAGCCCCCCCCCAAAATAAAGTCTGACACTGTTTCCACTGTTTCCCCATCTATTTCCCATGAAGTGATGGGACCAGATGCTATGATCTTTGTTTACTGAATGTTGAGCTTTAAGCCAACTTTTTTCACTCTCATCTTTCACTTTCATCAAGAGGCTTTTTAGTTCCTCTTCACTTTCTGCCATAAGGGTGGTGTCATCTGCTCTGTGTTGGAGAAGACTCTTGAGAGTCCCTTGGACTGCAAGGAGATCCAACCAGTCCATCCTAAAGGAGACCAGTCCTGGGTGTTCATTGGAAGGACTGATGCTGAGGCTGAAACTCCAATACTTTGGCCACTTCATATGAAGAGTTGACTCATTGGAAAAGACCCTGATGCTGTAAGGGATTGGGGGCAGGAGAAGGGGATAGCAGAGAATGAGATGGCTGGATGGCATCACCAACTCAATGCACATGAGTCTGAGTGAACTCTGGGAGTTAGTGATGGACAGGGAGGCCTGGTGTGCTGTGATTCATGGGGTCACAAAGAGTAGTTCACAACTGAGTGACTGAACTGAACTGAACACAGATATGAGAGCTGGACAATAAAAAAGGCTGAGCACCAAAAAGTTGATGCTTTTGAATTATGGTGCTGGAGAAGACTCTTGAGAGTCTCTTGAAGTGCAAGGAGAACCAACTAGCAAATCCTAAAGGAAATCAACCCTGAATATTCATTAGAAGGACCAATGCTGAAGCTCCAAAACTTTGGCCACCTGATGTGAAGAGCTCACTCACTGGAAAAGACCCTGATCCTGGGAAAGACTGAAGGCAAGAGAAGAAGTGGGTAACAGATGAGATGGTTGGATAGCATCACTGACTCAATGAAAATGCTGCTGCTGCTGCTAAGTCGCTTCAGTCGTGTCCAACCCTGTGAGACCCTATGGACAGCAGCCCACCAGACTCCTCTGTCCACAGGATTCTCTAGGCAAGAATACTGGAGTGGGTTGCCATTTCCTTCTCTAGAAGGGAGGGGGAGACAAAAAGAGAAAGTTACATTATTTTATTAACCTTCCTTTACTGGAGCTAACCAATATATTAATTCTGTCTGTACAAGATTAAACTGTGAAATCCTGGAACAGAAACCACCTTACCCCTTTTTGTTGTTCTAAGACTTTGCAAGCAATGTCACTCATAAAACTTACCAAGTTGGATGAATTTAAGCCAGAATCACAAATAAAGTATTTTTCACATTGTCCTCACTACAAACTTCATGAGTAACCTGCGTGCAGATGATTAATGCAAACAAGACTAAATGAAGAACAGAACAGGGAAAATAGTTCTCCCAGTTCAAGAAATGGGAAACTTAGATGCAAACTTAATTTTTAAACTACGAATATGTCTACCTTGTTAAAAGGTATGTGTTAATAAAAACATATAAACTTTAATCTCAGTATTGAAAGATCTCTGGATAATAAAAATCAGAAATTTCTGGATAAAATTAAAAATTCAACTTACTTATTAATGAATGGACTAATGAAAAGCTATGCTATTCCAAAAACCTAATGTTACATTTTTTTATTATTGTAAAGATAGACTTAGAGTAGTTCCTGTGTATTTGGTTATTTTCAATTCTCATATCAAGCAATATGAAACTTGAATTAAATTTAAGGAAGCAGTGATGCACTGAGGGTAGCTGTGTGCCTCTCAGCCACATGACTCCACATGCTGCATGGGCCAGTGCTATCCTCACCAGCACTGCTTCAAGGTCTCAAATCAGAGTTGTAGGAACTGGAGAGCATCTAGCAACATCTAGTCCAGCTCTTGACCCCACTTTGGAAAGCTGGCTTTTGGCACTGCACATGAAGCCTTTTAAAATGTTGTCAGATTCAGCTTTTAAAGAAAGAAACTCCACCGGGTTCTGGCCTTGCTCAGAGTGGGCAGTTTTGTTCCAGAGATCTGAAGACACCTTGCTTCCTGTCCTGCTCTTAGGGCAGAGAGTGGGCTTTCTCACCTAAGAGATGGTCACCTTAATAAGTGCCTCCTTCATGGGACTGAAAGGAGCTTTCATTTCAATCAGTTCAGTTTGGTTGCTCAGTCATGTCTGGCTCTTTGTGACCCCATGGACTGCAGCACGCCAGGCTTCCCTGTCCATCACCAACTCCTGGAGCTTGCTCAAACTCATGTCCATCGAGTCAGTGATGCCATCCAACCATCCCATTTTCTATCTTCCCCTTCTCCTTCTGCCTTCAATCTCACCCAGCATCAGGGTCTTTTCCAATGTGTCAGTTCTTTGTATCAGGTGGCCAAAGTATTAGAGCTTCAGCTTCAGCATCAGTCCTTCCAATGGATATTCAGGATTGATTTCCTTTAGGACTGACTGGCTTGATATTCTTGCAGTCCAAGGGACTCTCAAGACTCTTCTCCAAAATCCTTAGCACTCAGAAACAGACAGAGCCAAATAAAAGCCCCAGTCCACATTTTGGCTGCTGCTTCACTTTAAGCCTCAAACTACTGTGAATTTGTCCTTTCTTAGGCTGCCAGGCTTTGGAAAGCACATCCACACCTTCTCTCTCTCTCTCTCTCTCTCTCTCTCTCTCTCTCGTCTCTCCTGTTGGTTAATTAACACTAATGGGCAGAAATCCTCTCTGCCACAGTCATCACTGGCTTACTAGAGGGCTAATTATGCTGCTTGTCCAGGCACAGTGTCTCTCTTCCTTCCAGCAGCTTCCCCTTGGGATCCATACTGCTCATTATCACCTCCACCAGTAGAAGAATAAGACAAGACTGTCAGTGACACCACTTCTTATATTTCCAAGAAAAAGCTTAAATCTAAGTAATGCCATTATAGGCTTCCTCAGCAGGGGTTTCAGCTAGGAAAATCCTTGTGATCTTTGTCCGTAATTTCCTCCTAAATGCTGAGTTGTATTATTAAGAACAAGAAATCATTTTTTTCAAATGACTTACTTTTAAATTTGCTTTTCAGACCTCTCTAAGAGTCACTGGAAATTCAAGTGCAATTCTTTATCTCCTCTCTCCTAGTACCTTCTATTCAATCCATGTATTTCAAATGGATGGAGGATTTTTTCTTCCCTCAGCAATGTACCTCAAAATCCATTGCTTTTTTTCCCCCATAATGCCAGTTCCTGCTGCCTTCCTCCATTCACCTTCCATACCTTCTTTTTCCAGTGCCACCCCACTACCTTCCCCTTTCTTAAACTGCCACAATCACAGCTGGTCTTTTCTAGAATCTCCAGGCACCAGAGCTAAGCAACTTTACTCATTTCTGGACTCCATCATTTTTTCTTTTTTTCCCTCTTATTCTCTCTATGAAATGTCTCCTCCCTCTCACCAATCCTTCTGTCTTCTAGATTCTAAAATCACTTCACATTTTCCCTCTCATTCTGCTCTTTTACTTTCCTGTCTCTATGATAACTAAAATATAACATATTAATATAAGCCATGTGGAGTCTTTTCTCTTTGTACTTTAAAAGTATCATATTTATCTGCTTTCTCTTTTAGTGAATAATTCATTTCCTGTTGTTTTGCTAATAGAGTCTATGAGTCAGGGGCTAGATTTACATCTGTGTTTAGTGATTTAGGTAGTAGAATATTTCATTATAATGCAACAAGTGTACTGGAAATCACTCTTTTGGGAGTCATGAAATCCTGAAGGGCAAGACTCAAGTGCTGTGATAGATTGGTTAAACCATAGAAAATTAACTAATTATAATTGCTTATGTATTCAATAGTTAAATTATTATGGGTTACACTGAGTGTTTAAGCTAGTTTTGAAAAAAAAACAAAAACTTTTTTTATTATTTCAAGACTTGCACCCTAGTGATAGTGGCCATTTTTTAAGTAGGTTCAGTAAAGTAATCTGATTTATCTAAACTGTTACTAGGTAAAGATGAAATGGAGGTTGCTCTATAAAAATATATAATAATCTGATTTGTAAAGAAGAAATGACAGTATGGGTATTGGGATCCAGCACTGAACTTTCTCTGCTATTATCTTGTATTTTACTCATATCATCTGCTGGCAGATGACTAACCTCAAAGATCTCATTACCAACCTAATGTAAAAACCTACATTAAGTCAGTGTCAACACATCATACCTCTTAGGATATTACTCAATAATATGAATTCAAATATTTTTACTCTCCACTCTTTCAAAATCTCTAGTAAAAAGTAATTTTGAAACAGCTATTTAAAAGTTACTGTGCATAGATGGGTTGGGGGGTTCATAATGGTTTAAAAAGATATAAGTTGCAACAAGAATCATTCTGATATTGTGTGTCACTTTAATGGTTAAATAAGTACATATATGAAAGAGAAAAGTGACCCTAATAAATGTCACCAAGCCAAATTTTCTACTTTGTATTTGTCACCTTCAATCCATCACCATAATCATATAAAACTTCTGGGTGACTCAAAGAAAGACTGTTATGACACCTATCACACTATGAATGAAACTTTTGCGCACACACACACACACATACATATATATACTGTCACAATTCAATGATTTTAAATGAATGTGTAAACTATTTGGGAAATAAAGCTACATATAGAAGAATAAACTCACTATCAATGTGGATAAGGTAACTCACTCAATGCCTACTCTCAAGTCCACCTTCTTTCTCCCTTTCTACCACTCTAGTGCATAGCGTGGAGCTCAAGTCAGTTCACTTCATCAGAATGGATGTCATTATCTCCCCATTGCAGGCAGTATCTATTACTGACCATTCACAGCTCAGTCCCTCACAAGGGACAGCCCTTAACTGTAGGAAACTACCTTGCCCAGGGACACCCCTTTCCAGCAGGCATTCACAATTAATACCAGCCTGAACCAGATTCCAAGTTCAACCCCTTTGCTTCAATTTGTGAGAATTCCCAAGGGCCATCTTTATTGCAGGACTCTCAACAGATCAGGTAAGATCTCAGTTGCAACCGCATGGTAATCTAACTTCTCTCTATCCAGTCCTATCTTCCATTCCTTCCGTATACATATCTCCGAAGGTAGGTGAAGTCACTCAGTCATGTCCGACTCTTTGCAACCCCATGGACTGTAGCCTACCAGGCTCTTCCCTCTGTGGGGTTTTCCAGGCAAGAGTACTGAAGTGGGTTGCCATTTCCTTCTTGAGAGGATCTTCCCGACCCAGGGATCAAACCCAGGTCTCCCACATTGTAGGCAGATGCTTTACCGTCTGAGCCACCAGGGAAGCCCAAGATCACACTTAAATAAATTTTCTGCATGCAATGTTGTGTACCGGAGTCTATTTCCAGGGAACATAATTTAAGAAAACTAAAATACTTGGAAAGCAAAATACTTTTTCTAGTTCCCTTATTGTTCAGTCTGGCCATGTGTCAATGAGATTAGGCACAATTTCCCAGGGAAGAATCTTCTTTTTTTTTTCTTCCATTCATAACCAAGATTCACTAGGAAATGTTTCTTTGACATTTTCCCTTTTGTCTTCTTCCCACCCTGGATAAAGACAAGATGCGCAAAGGGCAGCAATATCAAATCCAACACAGTGAGCATCCAAAAAGACCCCAAGCATTTGAAAACATCACTGAGTAAATGAACTTATGCAATCATCAACTCCTGAGCTTTCAGATAAGTGGGGAAAAAGCTTTCTTTTTAAAGTTAATTGTTACTTGCAGCCAAATGCAATTCTTAAATGTTACAAGGAAACACGCTATCTAGAAATATATGTTTTTGTGTTCAGTTCAGTTCAGTTCAGTCACTCAGTCATGTCCGACTCTTTGCGACCCCATGAATCGCAGCACGCCAGGCCTTCCTGTTCATCACCATCTCCCAGAGTTCACTCAGACTCATGACCATCGAGTCCGTGATGCCATCCAGCCATCTCATCTTCTGTCATCCCCTTCTCCACCTGCCCCCAACCCCTCCCAGCATCAGAGTCTTTTCCAATGAGTCAACTCTTCGCATGAGGTGGCCAAAGTACTGGAGCTTCAGCTTCAGCATCATTCCTTCCAAAGAAATCCCAGGGCTTATCTCCTTCAGAATGGACTGGTTGGATCTCCTTGCAGTCCAAGGGGCTCTCAAGAGGCTTCTCCAACACCACAGTTCAAAAGCATCAATTCTTTGGCGCTCAGCCTTCTTCACAGTCCAACTCTCACATCCATACATGACCACAGGAAAAATCATAGCCTTGACAAGACGGACCTTTGTTGGCAAAGTAATGTCTCTGCTTTTGAATATACTATCTAGGTTGGTCATAACTTTTCTTCCAAGGAGTAAGCATCTTTAAATTTCATGGCTGCAGTCACCATCTGCAGTGATTTGTGTAGTCATGTTATTTATAAGAACAAAGACATGGAACACTTTTGTAAATGTTAAATTTTTGTCTCTCCATAAGTATGAAAATTATGGTTATTAAAATAATTTATTTGAGGACTGATTTAATGTTGAGAAATACTCTTGATGCCATATTAAATGTAAAGATATAAATTCTATTACACGTATAGAGCTATATGTTGATAAAGTCACCAAACTTGTGAAGTGTCTTCATGAAACAATAAATTTGCCTGTCATGACAAGTATTTTCTAAAGATGGCCAAACTAATATGTATCTCATCTCACATGCTCTTCTAAAATATGAGTCTATCATTATTTCCATGAATGAGTAGGGTCTATGATCCCACACCCTAAATTTCAGTAAGGGCTTGTGACTATTCCTGATCTAGAGAAAACAAAAAGGACAATAAATGATTGTTATTATTTAAAGTCACTACATTCAGGGATGATTTGTTATGCTATTAATACATTCAATAACAGGAACAGCTGTAGATTAGGTTAGTTATTTTCTGATCTCTCAAAATACAGAATTTTTTTTTTAAACTTGAAAACTGCAGAGAAGTTTATAGTTTTATTTTAAACATACTTAATATGTTACCATCATTTTTTAATTGTGATGAAAAATGAGTAAAATAACTTAAGATTAGCTTGTTAGGTGGTGGAATCCAAGATCTTCACTCTAGATTTATTAATGAGTATTAGTAGTTGAAATTGCATCTGGCATGACTGTAATAGTTATCACTATCCCATTGTTTAAAGTACTTTAAAATCTGTACCAAACATACTATTTCTTCTAATCAACAGGCTTCTCATTCCTTGTAGGAATTGTGTGAGCAAAGAAATACTATAGTAGAACACAATTGGATTTATGAGTAAGACTGTAAAAATGCCAATTCTAAGATAAGTTCTTCAATGGACTCAGAACTTACTTGAGCCCATTGCCTCCTTCTGTGAAAAAGCACCTAGGTAGGAAAATGGGCAGCAGGTATCTAACACTTCCATATCTTAATATGCAGATAAAATGCAACAAAGATCAAGAAAGTAGCTTACTTCTAGATGTTTTGGGGTCAGGCTTATGTATTCCCCACTTTCCATGTATCATTTAAACTACCACAGTGGTAGATAAAGATAACTGAAAGTCTTATTTTCCTTCAGAGAAGTCTCTAATAAAACTGGCAATATTTCTTTGAAATGCATGCAAGCATACACACACACACACACCCCTGAAATCAAATCTTACACTCCTTCCACCCAGAAAATATGACTAGGTCATTTAAGCAATGTCACATCTATTCCCAGAAAATCAGTAGGTCAGGTAGAAAATTACTCACCTACATGCCAGTTGTGCAGAATGTTACAGTGTCTGAATCACTGCCAAGAAATTCTCCAAAAGTGGCATATCTCCACTTTTCAATTTGCTACAATGCACTTAACCTACCACTGTTATTCAGTGTTCTTTGACTGTAATACAAGTGTCTGTGTGTTCACCTGAACTCAACTATTCCCTTGGCTAGAAGTGTTTCCAAACAGGGTGATAAATATAAATGCCTGCTGTTTTCAGAAGTATGCATAATAAACATTCCTAAAATACTTTGAAAACCTGCAGTTAGCAACAAGCTTTTGCATACATAGATTAAGAAAAATGAGCAAGGGAAACTTTATTAGCACACTTTTAAGTACTTGATTTATCATCTGTGCAGTGACATCCTTGCAGGATTTCTTCAATAACATGAAAAAGTCAATATCTTAGCTGTTGAGGGCCCTGCTTTAGAAGCCCGGGGGCATACCCAGACAAGTTCCAGTGATTATTTGTGGAGCAACCTGTGCTGACACCCAACTTAAGTAGACCATTGAAAAGATCTTTTTAAATCTTGAATGTAAAAGGAAGTCTAGATAGATAAATAGATATATAACAGGTGATAATAAAGATCAGATAATAACAAAACTAAACCAAAGATGGTCAACTAATGAAGAATGACAAATCATCCAAATATTTATTGATTTAAAGCAGCAGTAATCATATAATTTACAAGATAAACTTGTAAGTCCTACCAATAACAGTTGGGACTCTACCTTACTCTCACATTCATATAAAATTTTATTTCCAAGTAGAAAGTAGTTTCTTTATTAACTCTATGGTGATATGAATGCAACTTCTAGTCTAGGACATAAAAATAGCAACTTTGCTTCTCTAATAATAGATGACCTTGCTTGTAGCTTTGAGTATAAAAATCAATGTACTTGAAATCCTCATTACTTAAATGAATCTACTCCTTGTCAACACTTGGTTATATACTTGAAAAGTTTGTAAGCATAGCTATATTTGCATAATCAGTTTTAAATTGGAAACTATTTATGGGCATCTTCTTATTTCTAGCAGAGTTGACATGATTACCACCAAACCATGTAGATGGAATTAGGTATCAAGTCTAAACTATCTTTTATAACTTCTTGACAATTTCCCAAGGTCCTGTGCTCTATTCCTTCATCTGTTATAATACACAGCCCAAATACACACAGCCTAACAAATACTTTGTCCTAAACTTTCTCTGCTGCAAATCAATGCATTAATTCACTTCATCAACAATTACAAGTATTTGCAATCTTTTCTCATAAAATCAAAATTGACCACTGTAGAAAAAGATACATAATCCATTTCACATGTTTTGTTTTTCTAAGTTCTCTCTAGTTTCAAATCATGACATATTCAAAAAAAATGCATACAAAGAAGTACAAGATGTAGATTATCCCCAGTAGAGTATACTACAACTACTTCACCAAAAGAGAATGACAAAATTATGGTGTCTTCACACAACATAATAATGTATACATATCTAAAGTAAGTTTTAATTGAAATCTTTCTTGAGATAATTGTAAATTTATATGCAGTTATAATAATACAGAGACATTCCTTGGACATTTGTCAACTTTCCTCCTTCAATAATAACACTTTATAAAACTATACTACCAGGATATTGACAATGATATAATCCATGGATCTTATTCATACTTCCCCAGTTTTACTTGCATAGTTTGTGTGTGGTGGGGTGGATGGGTGTGGATTAAGTTCTACACAATTCTGACACCTTTGTAGGTTTGTATATTCACCACCATAGTCAAAATATTGAATAGTTCCAACACCACAGGAACCTTTCCTGTTGCCCTTTGGTAATTGAAACTGCCTCCTGTCTCTATACCATACACAATTATCAACCTGTCTTTCATTTACAAATTGCAGTATTGCAAAATGTTATATAAGTGGAATCATATATGTGACATTTGGGATTGTTATTGCTGTTGTGGTTTTCTTGTTGTTGTTGTTGTTGTTGTTGGCATGGCATAATTCCCTGGGGATTCAGCCAATTTGTTATGTCAATCAATAGTTCATTAACTTTTACTACTGATTAGAATTCAATGATATGTTTATACTTCAAAGCAAATACTTTTTCCTATCCTGTAGCTTGTGTATTTATCCTTTTCACATGGGCTTTCACAGAGTAAATGTTTTAATTCTGTTATGGTTTATTATTGTAGCATCAAATCTTAGGACACTGCCTATCCCTAGATCCTAAAGATTTTCTACTAGCTTTTCAAAAAGTTTTATTTGCATTTAACTATTATCCATTTTGAGTTTATTTTTGTCTATGGTCTAAGACTCAGTTCAAGGTATTTTTTTGTTTGTTTTTTTTTTTTTTTTTTTGCCTATAAATGTCAAATTGCTACAGCACCATTTGATGAAAAGGCTATCTTTCTATCTTTCCCTCTTGAATTGGTTTTGCACCTTTCCTAAAAATCAGCTGAGCATGTGTATGGGTCTATTTCTAGATGCTATATTCTGTTCCTTTGATCTATATATCTATCCCTCAACCAGTGCCACACTGCCTTGATCATTGTAGCTGTACAGTAAAAACTTAATATCAGGTAGAATAATTCCTCTCACTTTATTTTCCTTTTCTTAGAGTCTGTGAGCTATTTTAAGGCTGGGCCTTTCCATGTGAATTTAGAATAATATTATCAATGTCTAAAAAACTTGCTGGACTGTCTAAGAAATTGCATTAAACCTATGAATACATATGAGGACTATAAATTGAAATTGGAGAAGAAAACCAAAATATTCCAGTATAACAGAGCAGACCCAGGTAACATTATGGCAAATCAAGCTATTCATTAAGGAACCACTACAACTTGGAAGAAAACTGATAAACTAATTCAGGATGAGAAAGATTAATATGAAAAATAAGATATTTATTGTATGTATGTAGGGAGTGGGCAGTATACCAAATCACAATTAATGAGCTAGTAACAAACAATAAATTATTGACTATAGCACAAAGAGTTAAATTTAAATAAGCAGTCATAATGTTGGAATGAAACTGATAATTCAAATACAGCAAAAAAAGATTTGGCTTTTTTATAAAAGTAGTAACTATGTGTGTTTTGGGGTGGAGGGCAGTGGTCAGAGGAAGGTAAGAGGTTATCAATAAACGTATGCCTATGGAAATGCATACATATTGGGGTTAGCAGTCTGCTAAAGCCATCTACTTTTTAAAATAACTTCCAGGTCAAGTGTATGAATTAATAACATTTTAAAAAATCTTTATTGTGGTATAATTGATGTAGAACAATAAATATTTAATATGTGTGTGTGTGCATGTGCTTAGATGTGAATCTGACTCTTTGTGACCCCATGGACTGTATCCCACCAGGCTCTTCTGTCTATGGAATATTCCAAACCAAAAATACTGGGTTGGGTTGCCATTTCCTTCTCCATTGGATCTTGCAGACCTAGGGATCAAACCCATGTCTCTTTGTGTCTCATGCATTGGTAGGTAGATTCATTACCACTAGGCCACCTGGGAAACCCATAAATATACATGTGTGTGTATATATATATATACATATATATATATATATGTACATAGTTTAATGAGTTTAGAAATACACTCATGAAAACCATCAACACAGACAAGGAAAGAGAAACATCTATCCCCTCCAGAGTTCCCTTGTGTCTCTGTGTGTGTGTGTTTGTGTGTGTGTGTGCGCGCGCATGTGGTAACGATATTTAACATGAAATCTACTTTCTTGACAAATGTTTAAGTGCTCAATATAGTGCCCATGACCACAGGCACTGTGCTGAACAGCAAATCTTTAGAATTATCTCATTTTGAGTAACGGGAAGGGAAAGAAATGGAGAGTTGTTGTTCAATTGGTATAAGGCCATCTACTTCCAAAGGTAAAAGGAGAGAGGAAAATAAGTAATCTTGTTAGAGTGTACTCTAAACTTCCAGGCAAAAATGAGAAAAGAGATTCAGCTTTCCCGATTGAGACTGCAACTGAAACAAAGACATCGTAAAGCAGTGACCTGAGCTTCAGTTACTGGGTTCCAATCGGCAAAAAGTGTCCTTGACAAATCTTGCTCAGATAGAAAGGCAATAATAAGACAAGAGTGTTTTAAATCCAGTGCTAACATATCACAAAGAATTTGTGATTGAAACAGTAAAAACCCTGAGCAAAGTTACCTTGTTACTTTAGAGTTTATAATAGCCAGAAATACAGAAATAGTAGACTCCAAGAAGTTGAGAAAAAGATATAACTCCATGGCCCCCAATTCTGTAAAAGATGACTGAGAAGTTTCAAAGGCTTTCAAAAAATAAAAAATCTTGCCATAAGCAGGAAAACATAATGAAAATGAAGTGATACAGCTACCTTTCTAACTCAAGAAGTTTATATATAAAATAGACAAAATTGAGATAGAAATAAGAGCCAAGCATAGGATGTCACATAAAGATGTGCTCAGTTCATATTTTAGTAAAATAAAAAATGAATCTTTTAAAGCAAATATAAATATGTAAAAGTTGCATATACTATAAGACAGAAGAGTCAAAGTATACATTATCTGTTTACTTACCATTCAGCCCAGAGATATTTATTGAACAGTTATCACATACCAGACACTTTTTGCTTTTAAAGATATCAGAGTTCAGAGTAACAAACTAACATGGAAACAAAAAATCTAAATATGGGAAAGCAAGCACAAATAGATAACTGTTTAAAGTATTTCAGGAATAAACAGAATAGAGTTATTAATTAAGAGCTTGGGGAAAGAGACTATAAAAAGGCTTCACCTAATAGTTAAGATTTAAATAATTTTTAAGAGTGGCTGAAATATGCAGATTTTTAAAACAGAATCCTATATAAGTTTAGAAATGAGAAGAAAAGGACATGTTGTTTAAAAACCACTGGTGAAATGTTAATGAGCTCAGAGAAACAGCAAACAGATAAACTATCTACTTTGCATTTAGAGAGCTAAATTGTACCCTCCCTGGCCAGTTCCAAAGACTCAAGCACCCTATAAATATTTGGGGCAGCTAACACTACACAGGTTGAAAACATTTTACTTTAGCTGTGATTCTTCCTTGTCCCCTTAAATCCCATGTTTCCACCCCATTGACTTGGTTTTATACATCCTCCCTAGCGTAGCAATTCTCGAGCAGTGGTTTTTATACCCTGGCAGCTCATTAGAACCAGCAGAAGAGCTTCTACAATAGATTTCTGTCTGGGTCCATCCCCCAGGGATTTGATTAATCAGTGTGGGGTTGGGACATTTGTGCTGTCCACAATAACAGATGCTCTTCAAAAGCTCTGTGGGAAATCACTCCGGCTTGCTGTGGTGGGTGAGTGTCTAACAGAAGAGGGTAAAACAAATATCACAAAGAAAGAATTAATGTCATGGAGTTCCACATGAGTTTAAAACTTAATGCCTCATATAACAACCTACAGAAAAAATTTGCCCAAGATAGCTATGCATATTGCAGCCAGGATCTGTAAGAAAGAGTTGAACATGTGAATGCTGCCTAAAGATTGGAGACTTTTATTCTAAATTTATCCTGTGTATAATGGGAAGCCAACTGAAAAGTTTTCTGTATTGCACTGACAATTCAAAATGTGTACATTATGGGAATTATTCTAGCTGTATTCAAGAAAATTGACTGGAGAAAGGCAAAGATGATCACCAACCTTTTTGTTTGTTTGGAAAACCATCTGAATGTAGATACCATTCCCTGAGAGGTGACAGAGGAAAGCACAGTCTTGGTAGTGAAATGAGAAGGAAATATAACAAGTTCTTACGTGAATATGTTGACTTCTGGGTACTTCAGGAGACCAAAAACAGAAAGAAAAAAAAAAACCAATGGGAGATATGTATTTGAGATCCATGCACATAAATCTGGGTTTATAACTCAAAGGAATGGATGAGCTTGCCCTGGGAAGATGTATAGACCTTTCTTTGGGAGAAGAGAGCCTAGGACAAAATTTAGAGGAACATTAAAGCTGGAATGAAGAAAAAAATCCATAAAGCAGATTAATAAGAAACAACCACAGAAGTAGGAGGAAAAGTAGGAGAGATGTGACAATGAATATCAACAGCAAAGAGTGTTTATACAAAGAATGACTGAACAGTAGTTGTCAAATGTTGCACCACCTTTAATGGAGGGTAAGACAGAAATCTGATTACAGTAGAATAAGGTGTGAGTGAGAATAAAAAGTAGGAATAAAAAGTGCTACTTCTTCTTTAAGAACATTGCAAGGTTGATTAAATGATTTTCCTTTTTCTTTTTTGAATCATAATATACATACAATAGGGCTTCCCTGGTGGCTCAGACAGGAAACAATTTGCCTGCAATGTGCAAGACCCACATTCAACTCATAAGTCAGGAAGATCTCCTGGAGAAGGGAAGGGCAATGCACTCCAGTATTCTTGCCTGGAGAATCCCATGGGCAGAGTAGCCTGGAGGGCTATATAGTTCATGGGGTAACAAAGAGTAACAGACAACTGAGCAAATGTGGTACTAAACCTTAGGGTTTTTGGTTTTTGTTTTGTTTTGTTTTTTTTTAAGAAGAAAGAAATGTAAACAGGTTAGTTCTAATGAGAATCTAGAAGAGAGTAAGACAGTGAAACTATATGAAGGAGAAAATGATCATTTCTAAAATATGCAAGGTACCTGTGTAGAAGCAGGGAAGGAAGAGGAATTAACCTGAGCTTTGCTCATTGAAGAGGGAAAATTCCAGAATAATGGGAGAATGGAAGAAAGCATGAACATGGATTCAGTGCCATTGTAGTTTTGATGATAGAGTAAAGAGGCAGCTCTTGTCTAATGGCTTTACTTTTCTTACTGAAGGAGGAGAGATCTGTTAGTGAGGAAGCAACAGTAGAATCTGAGTTTTGAGGGAGTGGAATGGGTTTGAAAGAGCAATTAGAGAATCTGAGAAAAAGAACTAATAGGGAATAAGAGAAGGATCAGCAAAGAGCATTGAATTCCCAATTGTTCTTGAGTTAATAATATAAGTGTACAATTTTAGGAGTAATGAGGCAGAAAGCATGTAAAGGCTATATAAGTACTGACTAACTTTAGGCTGTATACCATCCAACAGAATGTCGGGACTTACAGAATAGCATGCCCTGGACAAGGGTATAGCAACCCACTCCAGTATTCTTGCCTGGAGAATCCCATGAGCAAAGGAGCCTCGCAGGCTACAATCCATAGGATCACAAAGAGTTTGACACGACTGAAGCAATTTAGCACATACAGAAAGCAAACAGTATTCAATAATAGAAGTACAATAACCAACGTCAAGACATGGCTCATATCTACCACAAGAAAAGAATTTATAGTAGCAGTTGTAAAGGTTTTTTGAGTATTTAATGACTTTTTAAAAACTTAATTGTTAGTACCTGAATTATAGTGCATAGATGGTCATGACTATTGTTTTCAATGTTCTAATGAGGAAACAAAGGCACAGAAAAGTTGATTAATTTTGCAAGGTCAAGAAGCTACTAAGTGGCAAATGTTGAACAGTGAATGTAAGTCATGTTCAGAGGAAAGGGAGCAGATAGCAAAGGATCCAGAATCTCTGAAATATGAAGAATTTGGCAAGTGAAGATATTTTGCCTAAATAAGACAGGCAGCAGCAAATAACTATATTACTTCGGGACTTTAATAGTTGCCATATGGAAAAGGAATTAGACTTTAATATTATGTAGCTTCGGGGAGCCAAACTAAAACTAATATGCAGATGCTGCAAGGAGGTTGGTTTCAGCTGGAAAGGATGAAGATTTTTGTAGCCATGAGAAATATGGGTGAAACAAAAGGGGGGGTTTCACAAATGAAGTTCCTGTGATGGAGATATCTGAGCCAGAAGCAGCAGTTTGGGGGAAGGAGTTCAGACCTCCGGGCAGAGAGGACAGGTTGGCCTAGATGAAGTCCAACACCCTTTCTGGAACTGAAAGTCTGTCTCTACTGTGCATTTTATTAAACCACAGTACACGCTGACTGTTTTATTTTCTCCCCAGAGTAAGACCATTTGGCAGATACATAAAGCATTTGGATCACTTCTATGACAATATTTGGATATAATAGACAAGAAATAATGCCGTGCCAAGCCTGCTGGATCTGGGCTTTCAACTGTTTCAAGAGCTCTAATAATTTAGATGAAAGAGAGAGAGGGGGGAAAAGATGAAGGGTAGGGAGGGAGAGAGGGACTGTGGGAGGGAGGAAAAGAAGAAGAGAGAGATTGAAAGAGAGAAATAAACAATCCTTTCAGCTTGCAATTTAGCCTCTTCCCAAGAACAAGCAAATAACTCTACAGACAATTGTAAAACGCCTGCCAAAACTGTCCTTTTTGAAGCTTTTAAAGCATAACCCATATTTCTACCACATTTCTTTACATGTTCACACCTACATTTATGTAAAAGCTCAAGCAAGACATTTGGAAGCTCTTCTCTGAGCAGAGGGGAGTGTTTCTGGTGTGCTGCCAGTTTTGATGAGAAGAGGGGGTTTTTGTTCATTTCTTTATTTTTGTAACCCACCCCCCTCTTAGGAGAAGACAAGGGACCAGTTTGCTTAAGAAGTAAGATGCTCTCTGCCTGGACCTGATTCCTAGAAGGGGTCCATGCTATATCATATTTGACATTTTTTACCTTCAATTGGCTGCCAGATTTGTTAGAAAGATTATTAGGCCCTATAGGTTCCAGATAGCAAATTCTAACTTGTGATTCTGCCCCCTCCCCAACTTAGACCACCTTTCTTTATAAAGCAGATCTTTATTTTTTTTTTTAGTCTTATAGCATGTTACTGTGTTCTTCCCTGGTGTTCTTCAGCATGAAGAGTTTTATTTGTTTGTTTTTCCATCTGTTTTTCTTTTTGGGATATTAGGATGCCACAATTAGGTACAGCGATTATGCCAACCCATTAAGATCCATGGGCATCATATGTATGCAAGCACTAATAGGTACAGTAAACCTTGCAAAGATGACTATCATGTTTTGAAGCAAATGACAAACTCTAGACTTACTACACCCTGGAGGAGGGAAAGGCTACAAACTCCAGTGTTCTTGCCTGGGAAATCCCCATGGGCAGAAAACCTTGGCAGACTTTAGTCCATGGGGTTGCAAAGAATTGGACATTACTGAGCACAGCACAGACTTATTACAGGAGCTCCTTGCCTTCATTTGTCTTCTCCTTCAGAAGCTGTAATCTTTGCAATTCCCCTCAGATCTGGCCCTCTACTGTTGAGAAATATGCTTGCATATTTTTGTCTTTATAAGTCACTGCATACCTGTTTCTCTATAAATTTTATTTTATTAATTGAATATAGATATCTACCCATTTATTGATAGCCAAATATATGGCAGCCCTAGTCACCTAATACTGTTAAAAACATATCCCCACAACTTTGCTACCTGAAAATCAGAATATTGTTTTGTTTTGTTTTGTTTTTTCCTTCCAATCATTACAAAGCTATTGTATAGCAGAGATAGTCAATACAATTAGGCCCTGGTTATTAACAATTTCCGGAGGGAAATTTCTCATGGCAGCATCACTGCTGAAATATTTATGTTTGAGTTCCCGTACGTCTTTTTTTTTTTTTGCCAGTTGTTGGAAGCAAATCAATTGGGAATTTTGGCAGGAAGAAGCTGTAAGATAAAACAGACATGGAGATGCACACACTCATTACAGGGAAGTGCATCCCTTTCAATTTACATTAATCTGCCTGATAAATAGGAAGAGAGATGTATACTTTTTTTTTTCTTTTGTTCATTTTTTACAATTTTCACCTCATTCTGTGTACCTATCAGAAAACCTGGGCTTGGATCCTGCTTCTATCACTTTGCAGGGTATGAGTGACAAACCATCCTCTCACTCTCTCTCTCTCCCTTCTTCCACTTATTCATTTGTGAAGTCAGGGTCTGGATTAGATAATCACTAAAAGCTCACCCAGCTCTAAAATTCTGCTTTTATGAAATGCTATTTCCGGATGGGCAATTAGGAAATAAATAAATGATATGATATGACATGTCAGGAATACGGTAATTGAAAGGATACAGAAGAATAAACTTTCTTTTTAATCCCCAGTGGGGAATTAGTCTGCCTCACTGAAAATAGAGGAGAGAAAGGTAACTCTCTATGTTATATCTTTGTGGCAAAGCAAGTCAGTGCAGCCATAGTCACACGCCAGCATATGAGAATTAAAATATCAACCCAAAATGGGTATAAAGATGGGGGAAAATAGGTTATGGCAAATGGAGGGTACCCGGAGCATCTACAACTCGACCAACTCTGTTTTAACTTTATTCACTGTTTCTCTCTCCCTTGGTCTTTCTTTCCTTCATCATCCTTCCTCCCTCTCTCTCTTCTTTTTCTTTTTGTTCTTTCATCATTCAACATGTATTCATTGAACAACTGCTTACTAAATATCGACAATGTTAGGGAAACTCTTCTGGGAACTGGAACAAGAAAATTTCCCAGCTTTTGTGGAACTTACATCTAGGTAGATAAACAAACACTATCTATTAATAAAAACACTTAAAATGTATAGTCAAATTCAGGTAAATATACAATGCTTGAAAAATATTAGAAAAATAAGATAAAAACTGACTAGGAGAGAAGCAATTTAGAGACAGAGAAGGTTTCTCTTAAAAGATAACTTTGAGCAGAGACCTACATGAAGAGAGAGAACCACACAGAGTCGTCTGGAAGGATCTTAAGTTTTGCTAACTTATTGACTAAGACATTTTCTTCCATTATATTTTCTAACTGATTGTTGTTAGAAAAGATTTGTTAGGTGTATGCTTTGACAGTATGGTTAAATGCATGGATACCAGGAAATTTAATTAAAAATTACAGGAATACTTCTAGGAATAAAATTACTATTGCTGCAATATTTCTGGTTCTAATAAAGAATTAGCCCATCTATTTGGGTTTGAGGACCTTCCCTGCCCACACACCTGGTGACTGAGCATTGGCTAAAATAGCAAAGAAGTTCTTTCTCTGTTTACTTGTATACTTTAAGGCACCAATGTATTAAGATTCCTAAAATATTCTTTGGTATTCTTTTAACTATGTATTTTGCTTCATGAGACTGTTGGGATAGGCTACCTTGTGGTATGCTCCGAACTCCTAGTTTAAATCCTAAGGGTAGGTGGGGTCTTCATAATCCATGAGGGACAACCTTCAAAGTGCTGTAGCTCTCAGAATTGTGATGGTGAAGAAACTTTATTGGATTGAGTTTTGCAAAGATCAGGGACAAACTTGCCATCTCAGAAACAGGTTGTTGGTTACAAAGGACACCTGATAAGAGAATTTGAATGCATAGAAAATTTATTCTAAATTAAAAATTCAAGCATGTCTTATGGGCACTATAATCTAGTTTTATAAGCCACATGAAGAGTTTACTTTTTCTATAAAATAGTTACTGTGTATACCTATTATACTTTTTAATGTTCCTTTCTGCAGTAATAGTTTCCTCTTCATTAGAGTCAAAACAGTATGGATAATGAAATGTAGGATAGTAGAAAGTATCAGACAGAAATTGGGTAGAAAATTCAACTCTGCCACTTATAAAAACAAATGAACTTGAGACAGTAGTTAAACTCTGTTGACTTCAAATCCTTCTTCGACAAAATGGGGGCCATATTATCTAAAATGAGCATTACATATTATCTATAATGAACCAGGCAAAATGTTCAAGATATAAACTAAAGCTCTTAATATCTATTACTTTTCTTCTTATCTTATAGGATTTTTTTTTTGAGCAATATTAACTCATTGAGGTATCTTAGACACTAATTGGAATATTTTTTCTAATTTTTTCCCCTAGAAATGGATTAGGGCCTTGAAATAATACACACTAATAATCACCATAACAGAATGTGGCCATGCAGAATATTGTTTAAAGCCATAGAAATCAGATGCTCCCCCCATAGTCCTGGGTTCAAATCTAGGTCTTATTGTTAATTAGTTTTGTTATTTGCTAGTTTCTCCCCAGTCTAATCAGAGAAGGCAATGGCAACCCACTCCAGTACCCTTGCTTGGAAAATCCCATGGATGGGGGAGCCTGGTAGGCTGCAGTCCATGGCGTTGCGAAGAGTCAGACACGACTGAGTGACTTCACTTTCACTTTTCACTTGCATGCACTGGAGAAGGAAATGGCACCCTCTCCAGTGTTCTTGCCTGGAGAATCCCAGAACCAAGGGAGCCTGGTGGGCTGCCATCTATGGGGTCTCACAGAGTCGAACACGGCTGAAGTGTCTTAGTAGCAGCTGCAGCAGCAGCCCAAGTCTAATGTGTTTATTCCTCACTTGGAGAATTTTTAGCATTACTTTGCTAGCATGTGAGATGAGTACAATTGTGTGGTGGTTTGAACATTCTTTGGCATTGCCTTTCTTTGGGATTGGAATGAAAACTGACTTTTTCCAGTCCTGTACGACTGCTGAGTTTTCCAAATTTGCTGGCATATTTAGTGCAGCACTTTCACAGCATCATTTTTAGGATGATTAGTATTAGTTATTCATAATAACTTAATAATAATCACTATTACAATTTTAAATAAAACTCCCCAATTTATATTTACAACCCAAACTCCAGACTTCGATGTCCAGCTGTCTCCCAGATATCTCTATTTGGCTAATGGGAACATCAAGCTCATCTTATTCAAAACAAAATTCATGAATGTCTCTAATAAACCCACTCCTGCAATCTTCCTCATTTCAATTAATAACTACTCCTGGCCCTCCAGTTGCTCAGGTCAAAAACTTTATAGAGTCAACTTTACTTTTTCCTTTTATACTTCTCACTCAGCAAATAAACAAATATTGTACAGTTCTATTTTCAAAATATATTCAGTATTCAACTATACTTAACTATCTTTTCTGCTTTCACAGAGAAAAGATTGTTTTGTTTTTTGTTTTTAGTTTTTTTCTGGATTAACACCTTGCTCTCACCAGATTCTTAACATAGCCTTCAATCTTGCCTTTCTACATCTTCATCTATTCCACAGTAGTCTATTTTTTTAAGTATAGTTGATTTACAATATTATACTAGTTCTAGGTTTAGAGCATAGTGATTCAGTATTTTTACAGAAACCATTCCATTAAAAGTTATTACAAGTTAGTGGCTATTATTCTCTATGCTATAGAATGTTTGTTTTGTATTTTATACATAGTAGTCTGTATCTCTTAATCCCATATCCCTAATTTTTAAATATTTTCTCCTGTCCCATAAGCTGTCTTTTCATTATGCTATGCAAAAGTTTTAAATTTTAATTAGTTCCCACTTGTTTATTTTTGCTTTTATTTCTTTTGATTTTGGAGACAGATCCAAAAAGCATTGTTAAGACTTATGTCAAATAGTGTTCCATCTGTGTTTCTTCTAAGAGGTCTTACATTTTGGTCTTTAATACATTTTGAATTTATTTGCATACAGTATATGGTTTGAGGTAATGTTCTAATCTCATTGATTTAGATGTAACTATCCAGTTTTCCTAGCACCACCTGTTGAAGAAACTGTCTTTTCCCCACTGTATATTTTTGCCCCCTTTGTCATATGTTTATTGACCATACAAGCATGGTTTTATTTCGGGACTCTCAATTCTGTTCCATTGATCTATGTGTTTGTTTTTGTGCCAGTACTATACTGCTTTGGATACTGTAGCTTTGTTGTATATTCTGAAATCTGAGTGGCTGGTATCTTCAGGTTTATTCTTTTTTCTCAAGATTGTTTTAGCAATTTTGGGTCTTCTACTGTTCCACAGAAATTTTAGGATCATTTATTCTAGTTTTGTGAAAAATGTCACAGGTATTTTGATACCCAAAAGTCAATTCTTAACTGCCAGAGTGCTCTTTTCAAAATTAAAGTTAAATCAGGTTATTCATCTATTCAAAACCTTCAATGTCTTTCCATTTCATTCAGAGTAAAGCTAAGATCATTACCATGACCAAATGGTACCACCTCCTCTATTTGACCTAATTGTTTCCTTATCTCTTTTTTGCTTGCTCTACTCTGAACTCATGGGACATTTTACTCACCATACTAGGTATAATGTTCCCCCTAGGGCCTTTGTGCTTCCCTGGTGGCTCAGAGGGTAAAGAATCCCCTGCAATTCAGGAGACCTGGGTTCGATCCCTGGGTTGGGAAGATCCCCTGGAGAAGCACGTGGCAACCACTCCAGTATTCTTGCCTGGAGAATCCCTGTGGACAAAGGAGTCTGGCAGGCTACAGTCAGTGGGGTCACAAAGAGTCAGACATGACTGAGCAATTGAGAACAGAGCACAGGGCCTTTGTACAAGCTTCTAGCTCTTGCTGAATTTTTTTTCTTTCCCCTCAAATGACCACATGTGTCACTTTTTCATTCCATTTAGTTTTTTGCTCAAATATGAGTAAAGTTTTCCTTAAGCTCCTTATCTCAAACTGATAGTCTCATTTTCTGCTTTATTTTTATCCAAAGAATTTCTCACCATTTAATATCTTATTTATGTTCTTACTAATTTATCTTCATTTATTTATTTATTATTTTTATTGGAGGATAATTGTTTTATGATGTTGTCATCTCTGCAGTATACCAACATGAATCTGTCATAAATATTTATTTATTTTTATTGCCTCTTGCCCATTAAAATGTAAGCTCAATGGGGTCAGAGACTTTTGTATCTTTTATTCACTATAATTTCCAAGTCCTGGTGCAACAGACATTTGTTGAATGAACTCATGAGTTTCAATTACACTTTTGTTAGAATTTATCACAAATATTCAATATAGAGCCATGTACATAGAAAATACTGAATAAATAACTATAATTGTTATTTAAGAACCAACTGAATCAGTATACATGTATATTTCTCAGTGCTAAACAATTGGATCAGTCCTAAAAGACTACTCATATCACTTGTTTCAATTCTCCCAATTTAAGAATTTAATGCAATTTTTCTTTTTAGTCCTTGTAAAATTTCTATATTGGTCAAAAATAACTTTATAAGACAGGAAAAATAAGTCTTTTTGGAAAGAAAAATTCTGCTTTGTCTCTAAGTTTTAGATAAATGCACCAAAAGAAAAGTTATGCATACCTTGGCCACTATTGCTAAAGGACTTTTATTAGGCTGAAGACTGTTAATGCTGCATTTATCATTGAAGAGATTAATGTAAAATCACTAAGAGACTGCCAGCAGTGAATGCTTCCAAAGACATGGCATGAGCAGTAAGGTAAGACATTTCAGTGGATCAACATATCTTATTATTTCTGAGTGAAAACGTTGAACAGTTAAATCAACATTTGGCAAACTTAAAATTCAGTCTAGCAATTAGCTTACAAAAATCATTCAGCTTCAAAAACTGCCATTCAAAATGTGGTAAGTTGACCACCATTTATACACAACACAAAATGAATAAGTCTAGTCTTCACAAGTGACCTCTACATTTGCAGATGCAAGATACATGAATTCTGAAGTGTATAACATATGCTGAAAAGCTATTTATTGTTTACCTAAAATTCAAGTTTAATGAAGTGAAAGTCTCTCAGTCGTGTCTGACTCTTTGCCAACCCCGTGGACTATACAATCCATGGAATTCTCCAGGCCAGAATAATGGAGTGGGTTTAATAGGGTGTCCTATATTTTATCTGGCAACCTTCTCGTGAGTAAATTACATTCTCAAATGTCATGTTAGGGTTGGGTTAAAGTTAGGGGTTAGGGTTATCAAATGAAATCAAGCCTGAATATTCATTGGAAAGACTGATGCTGAAGCTGAAGCTCCAATACTTTGAGCAAAGAGCCAACTCATTGGATAAGACCCTGATCCTAGGAAAGATTGAAGGCAGGAGAAGGGAGGTACAGAGGAAGAGGTGGTTAGATGGCATCACCAACCGATGGACATGAGTTTGTACAAGTTCTAGGAGATGGTGAAGGATAGGGAAACCTGATATGCTACAGCCTATGGGGTTGCAAAGAGTTGGACACCACTGAGTGACTGAACAGCAGCAACAATATAATATCAAGTTATGCTTTCTTAAGTTTCCCTAGAGGTACTGGTATCTGTGCGTGAGTACATTCTAAGTCACTTCAGCGGTATTCAACTCTGCTCAATCCTATGGACTGTAGCTCCCCAGGCTCCTCTGTCCATGGGGATTCTCCAGGCAGGAATACTGGAGTGGCTTGCCATGCCCTCCTGCAGGGGATCTCCAGACCCAGGGATCGAATCCACTTCTCTTATGTCTCTGCATTGGTAGGTGGGTTCTTTACCACTAGAGTCACCTGGGAAGCTCATTTGTATCTCAAGAATATTGATTGATTAATTAAAATATACATTTCTTACAATAACAAAACATGTAAAATTTTCTGACTGGTCTGTCTGGATTCATGACCACCAACTTCAAAATGACACTCAGTGTAAACCTGTAATCCTACTATACTTGTTAGGAACTTTCCCACTTATCCTAACTTCTCTCCTTAAATTTTAACAACTCTATCACTCTCCTTGGTCTTTGCAAGTAAACTTGTTGTTGTTGTTGTTGTTGTTTTTTGCTGAATAGAAGCAATTGGAAAATATGTTTATATGTACTCTTTTCACATCTGTTCACCACCACAAGCACCCCGTATGCATGGCCACACACTATATACTTTTTCTTTTTTCTCCATCTCAGTCCTAGGTAAGCCATTTCCTTCTCCAGAGGATCTTGTCAACCCAGGGATCAAAGTCAGGTCTCCTGTACTGCAGGCAGACTCTTTACCAGCTAAGCCACCACGGAATAAATACCTCATCAGTCAGTCAGTCAGTTCAGTAGCTCAGTCATGTCCAAATCTTTGCAACCCCATGGACTGCAGCACGCCAGGCCTCCCTGTCCATCACCAACTCCTGGAGTTTACTCAAACATGTCTGCTGAGTCAGTGATGCCATCCAACCATCTTATCCTCTGTGGTCCCCTTCTCCTCCCGCCTTCAATCTTTCCCAGCGTCAGGGTCTTTTTCAATGAGTCAGTTCTTTGCATCAGGTGGCCAAAGTGTTGTAGCTTCAGGTCAGCATCAGTTCCAATGAATATTCAGGACTGATTTCCTTTAGGATGGACTGGTTGGATCTCCCTACTGATTAAAGGACTCTCAAGAGTCTTCTCCAGCACCACAGTTCAAAACATCAGTTTTTTGGTTCTCAGCTTTCTTTACAGTCCACCTCTCACATTCCATACATGACTATTGGAAAAACGATAGCTAGACTAGTTTTAGTCTAGACTAGTTTTAGTTTAGACAGTTAGACATAGTTCTAACTGTTGTTTCCTGAACTGCACACAGATTTCTCAGGAAGTAGGTCAAATAAGGCCCCTTCTGCTTCCATAGCCTTCCACATCTCAACAATGTTTACTTCATTCTTCCAATTGTTCACAAACAAAAGTTTATGGAGTAATAATTTTCTCTCTTCAACTTCCACCTTACACATCAGAAACTCTTACCAGTCTATTACTTCTCAACACCTCCACTGCTGCCACGCTGGTCCAAGCCCACAGTATATCTCCCCTAAGCTATTATAATGGGGCTTCCCTTGTGGCTCAGATTGAAAAAGAATTTGCCTGTAATACAGGAGACTTTGGTTTGATTCTGAATCAGAAAGATCCCCTGGAGAAGAGCATGGCAACCCACTCCAGTATTCTTGCCTGGAAAATTCCATGGACTGAGGAGCCTTGCAGGCTGCGGTCCATAGGGTTTCAAAGAGCTGGACATGACTGAAGTGACTTAGCACAGAACAGTATACAATTCTAAGAGCTAAATCTAACCCATACATCCAGTTTTACCTTTCTACAATATATTTTTAACATAGAAGCCTGAATCATCCTTTGAAAAGTGTAGATCATGTTACTACTTAGCCTAAAACCATCTAATTATGCCTCTTTCTTCCACAGTAATTGACAACGTCCTTACAAGGGCCTATAAGCCTCCTCCCCTGCCCCGTGACTATTACCCCCAAGCCGATATACTATTCCTCTTATATACCTCAAAACTTACTGTAACCATTATAGGCACTCTCCTCCTCCATGTTCACCCCAAATACCTTTGCAGCTCTCTCTCACCTCTTTACTTCCCTGGAGAAATATCCACATAGTGATACCTCATTGATAAAACTTTTTTTATAATATAAAATAAACTCCTTCAGGACCCCTATCACTCTGCCTCTGCTTTATTTTTCACAGTAGCCCTAATGTTATCTGAAACACTACAAATTAACAAAATCAATTCTCTGATTTATTGCCATTCTCTCTACTGGATTCTAAGTTCTAAAAAGTCCAAGATCTTTGTCTTTTTTCCTCACTACACTATTGAAATAAGGAATCAGTGTGTCAATCATAGAAAAAACTTTTCAAAAATTAAACAGGATGCAATGCACCCAGGGAACACTTCATGCAAAGATGGGCACAATAAAGGACAAAAATGGTATGGACCTAACAGAAGCAGAAGATATTAAGAAGAAGTGGCAAGAATACACAGAAGAACTGTACAAAAAAGATCTTCAGGACCTACATAATCACAATGCTGTGATCACTCATCTAAAGCCAGACATCCTGGAATATGAAGCCAAGTGGGCCTTTGGAAGCATGACTATGAACAAAACTAGTGCCAGTGATAGAATTCCAGTTGAGCTATTTAAAATCCTAAAAGATGATGCTGTGAAAGTGCTGCACTCAACATGCCAGAGCCATAGGACTGGAAAAGGTTAGTTTTCGTTCCGATCCCTAAGAAAGGCAATGCCAAAGAATGCACAATTGCGCTCATCTCACATGCTAGCAAAGTAATGCTGAAAATTCTCCAAGCCAGGCTTCAACAGTACATGAACCATGAACTTCCAGATGTTCAAGTTGGATTTAGAAAAGGCAGAGACACCAGAGATCAAATGACTAACATCTGTTGGATCATCGAAAAAGCAAGAGAGTTCCAGAAAAACATCTATTTCTGCTTTATTGACTATGCCAAAGCCTTTGACTATGTGGATCACAATAAACTGTGGAAAATTCTGAAAGAGATGGGAATTCCAGACCACCTGACCTGCCTCCTGAGAAATCTTATGCAGGTCAGGAAGCAACAACTAGAACTGGACATAGAACAACAGACTTGTTCCAAATCGGGAAAGGAGTCTTTCCTGATATATAGTCAAGGCTGTATATTGTTACCCTGTTTATTTAACTTTTATGCAGAGTAGTACATCATGAGAAATGCACGGCTGGATGAAGCACAAGCTAGAATCAAGATTCCTGGGAGAAATATCAACAACCTATGACGTGCAAAATCACTACTTTCATGGCAGAAAGCAAAGAAGAACTAAAGAGCCTTTTGATGAAAGTGAAAGAAGAGAGTGAATAAGTTGGCTTAAAACTCAACATTCAGGAAAAACAAGATCATGGCATCCAGTCCCATCACTTCATGGCAAATAGATGGGGAAACAATGGAAACAGGGACAGACTTTATTTTGGGGGATCCAAAATCACTGCAGATGGTGACTTCAGCCATGAAATTAAAAGACACTTGCTCCTTGGAAGAAAAGCTATGATCAACCTAAACAGCATATTAAAAAGCAGAGACATTACTTTGCTGACAAAGGTCCATTTAGTCAAAACTATGGTTTTTCCCAGTAGCCATGTATGGATGTTGGAACCGGACTCTAAAGAAAGCTGAGCACTGAAGAACTGATGCTTTTGAACTGTGTAGAGAATATTTTTGAGAGTCCCTTGGACTGCAAGGAGATCCAACCAGTCCATCCTAAAGGAAATCAGTCCTGAATATTCATCAGAAGGACTGATGCTGAAGCTGAAGCTCCAATACTTTGGCCACCTGATGCGAAGAACTGACTCGTTGGAAAAACCTTGATGCTGGGAAAGATTGAAGGCAGGAGGATAAGGGGACGACAGAAGATGAGATGGTTGGATGGCATCACTGACTCGATTCACGTGACTTTGGGTAAGCTCTGGGAGTTGGTAATGAACAGGGAAGCCTGGTGTACTACAGTCCATGGGGTCACAAAGAGTGGGACACAACTGAGTAACTGAACTGAACTGAATTCTGTAACCCGAGTAGGATTCCAAGAGGCCTTCCTGGAAATGGCCTCCCACCACATACTCTGCTTTAGCTTCTCTCTGAAGCATCTAGATGATAGCATTTGATGTGTGCTTCCTGAGTTGTTTTGCATATTTGAAAAAAACCTTCCCCTTGCCAACAAATGGGAGATGTTAACTACTTAAGGACCAGGAGCACATAGCCCTAGGCCTTGTGGAGCCAAAGGACTGATAATAGAAGGTCAGTCCCTGTGATACCACCCTCCTACCTCACCATCAGCCAATCAGAGCTGTGCACAAGCTGATCACAGATCCTGCAACCCCCTTCCCTCACCTTGTTTGTAAAAGTGCTTTACCCAAACCTTTGGGAAGCTCTGGGCTTTTTAGGGCATAAGCCACCCCTTTCATGGCTATGGAATAAACTTTTCTCTGCTCCAAACTCTGACATTTCAGTTAGGTTGTCCTCAATGCGTGATGGGTACTCAAACTTGTGTTAACAGTTCTGCATAACAGTTCAATATCTTATGATCACTGAATGCTTAAAATGAACAAAATAAATAATAAATTGTTATCTAGAAGCCAGAAAGATATCAAAGTTATGTAGTCTTACAGAAAAATTAAAAGTCTTTATATTCTGTAAATTAAAGATATGCATTTAAAAAAATTATCATTGGTATCCAAAGAATCTTTTCTGGTTGGATTGATTCCTATATGTTCTTTCCTCTGTCACCTTAAGAAATGGCATTCTTTGCTGGTTAAATTTTTGTTCCTCTTAATAGAAGATTAGAACTTGTGTAGTCACTTCAACATGCAAATTCAGCTTATACCTCTTCTACCAAATGTCTTTAGTATTAATTTTATATTTTACATTAATTTTTCATCATATACAAAAAGTTAATCTTTTATACAAAAGGTTAATCTTTAGTCTCAGTCCTGTTGAATACTTATCAGAAGTTTAATCTCCCCCAGTCACTTTTCTATGAATATTTATAGCTTTGACATGAAATAATAAAATGAAATCCCATGATACACTTGCCCTGTCATACCTCAAATTGTTTAAAAAGATAAGTGTCAATCAGCTTTATAGCACTAACCAAATCACACATTTGAACAAGCTCAAGGACCCCAAATTTACCAGGAATAATTTCTGCAATGCTTGGAGCTTGGTAGGTAACAGGTAGAGGCCTCCATAAATACTGGTCCCATCTCTTTGCAGAGAAGAACAGCTCTTGGCCTCTGATTGCCTTGTGAGGTCAAATGAGGCTGGGGTGGTAATTTTGAGCCTTGTCAGGCCTTTGTGGGGTTTCCCAAAGGCTCAGCTATAAAGAATCCACCTGCAATGCTCGATACACAGGAGACACAAGTTCAGTTCCTGGATTGGGAAGATCCCCTGGAAGAGGGCAGGGCAACCCACTTAGAAATATTCTGGCCTGGAGAATCCCATGGACAGAGGAGCCATAGGGCTCTAGTCCATAAAGTTGCAAAGTGCCGGACAAGACTGAAGCAGCTTAGCACGCATGTATGAGGCCCTTGGGGAAACCACGAGCACAGGCACATCTTCAGTGCCATCACTGTAACAGGCCGAGAATCTGGAGGCATGCAAACTGAGTGCATCATCTAAGCATGTTCTGTCTCCTCTGACTGCTTCCGGTAGGGGGCAGAACATAGCAATCAGGCAAGGCACTGTGGTTACTAGGAAGTAAAATCTCATGGAAAAAATCACTCATACTGTCGCTTGGGAAATGCTCCTTTGAATAATCCCTTTAAAGCTCATTTACATTATTATTCAATTTTGTCCTCACAACAATATTATAAAGCTTTGGTTTTCTACCTTGGCTGTACATTTAAAGAACTGAAAAAGATTTTTTTAAATAATTAAAGATCCATGTCCTCCTACAAACTAGGTTAAAGCATCGACATCTCAATTTTATAAAGATTCTCCCAATGATTCCAATACACAATAGAGTTAAGGTTTATGTGAGAAGGACAGACTGAACCAGTTTGTCATTGGGATTTATAGGTCAAGAAAAGGGGATTAAGTGACTTTTTCAAGGTCACATGGACAACATGAGATATTTTTCTTTCAGTTATATCATGGTACCCCAGTCTCCTCAGCACACATAATTTCCCCCTCTTCAACCAATAAAGCATATTTGAGTTCAGAAGAGACAAATGTGAACAAAGTGGTCTAAAGTGAAAGTAGGAATGGCTCAGGAAGAATAAGTAATCATTATGTTATAGCCACCCAATCCTCCCAGCCTAACTCAGCTTTGGAGAGCTGCCAGATACTTCAGGATTGGGAAAGTAAAGCAAGGAAACCAGGCAAATACCACCACCACTACTATTGCTAACAATGACAAAAATAAACACAACACTTTTGGCACTTTACACATAAAACCCCTATTTATCGTATAATTTAAATAAAAATTCCCACAGATGCAAAAGCCACAAAATCATAACTATATCCTAGTCTTTTTAAAATATTCCTTTTTATTTCAGACACTCTGCACATAGGCTTGGAGATCTAATGATTACACATCTGAGAATCTTTACTCAGTGAAGAATTTGAAAAAGACTGACGGATTCTTATAAGCCCTATCTAACCTCTCTGATCAATCTAGTTTAGTGCCAGCATAGGCCAGTAATGCTATCTGTGTTCAAAAAACCTTAAATGATTATGTTTTAGAAGTATAAAAAGAAACCCAATTATGGAAAGATGATTACAGCAGAGACCCTGACTAGCAAAGTTTTTATACAACAGCAACTTCACTTTTGGGGTAAAATCACCTCTTTGGGGTAACGAAGTTTCTTTCCCTCCTATTCTCTCAGAGATTACATTTTCTAAAAGATGGTATTTGTGTCTCATATGACAACTCAGAGTCCCAGCCTGGTAACTGATGACTCGTAAGTACTTGGTGATTTGCTTGAGCTGCTGGGGGTGGCTAGGAAATAGGAGCAGCAACTTCCTATCATAGATTACTGAGTCTTAGAATCTTCGATTTCTAGAACTAGAAAGGATAGATGTAATCTAAATTCAGCGTATCACATGTAAGGGTGCTGGTGACTTCCTGGGGCCAGACAGTGAGGTTTGGGCAAAGCAGAGAGCAGAAATTATCTGCATGCACTAATTCATGTCTCAGAAGCCAGAGTATCTACTTTAGAGCATTATATAACCTAAGATAATCTTATTCTGTCTTTTCCTTAAAGGTTCAGTTCATCTCCTACTACTTAGTGTCACAGAATCAGGAATGAAAGAGATACTAAGGTCATCCTGTCCTTTTGGGGACTGAATCTTTTCTTCCCTATCCCTAACTACAGGGTTATGTACCTGGTTATGTACATATATGTATACTGAGTTATGTATATATCATACATAACTAGTACAACTAGTGACAAAGAGCATTATTCTTAATGAAATAATAGCTTCCATTTTTGGATACTTTGGACAAGTTAGTTTATAATATTTAGCCAAGATATGTTTCCCTAAAGTAACTGCTCAATAATTAGATTTCTTTTGCTATAAAACAGGTCATCATGTATTTAAAGATATATATAAGGTCCCTTCCATTTCACTTTCCCTAGAGAAGCCATTCCTTGCCCTTTAAAATTTCTTCATGTCAAGTCATCCTAATTGTTCTGCACTGAATATTATCTAGTTTTGAAATATGTCTGAAAATGTGCTATTCAGAAGTGAACACATTATTTTAAACACAGCTAAGAATAGTAGAAATTTTCTTTCATTATTCTAGAGTATTCTCTATTCATAAGGCCTATGCATTCTCAATGAGGATGAAAATGCCCATTAGAGTGTGAAAACTGATTCTTGTATTTAAAAAAAATAATAAAACTGACTCTTCTTATGGAGAAAGAAGAGACATAGTACATTCAGAGACATACAGCACACTTCTGCCATTAAAATTTAATTGGGAAAATGACTAAGAAAAAGTTTTTAAAGACTCATTAGAAGGACAATAAAAAAGAAGGTTGAGAAAAAATAATATAGCCTAAGATCACATCAGCTGTTTTATCATACCATCATACTATTTACTTCTATTGACAAAATCCTTAAAACTGTTTCAGTTGTGTTGCTGCTAATAGGAATCTCCTTTATTTTGTGATGTATGTTTTGTTTGCTTGGTTTGTTGGTTGGTTGGTTTTGATTTTTAGGGAGTGGCAGATTTTATTCTCTTTTGTTATTTCAAGACCACAAGTTTAAATTTATTTCTGATAAAACTCTCCTTGTTAGGTATTGTCTGTTACCGCCTGTCCAGATATTTTAGAACCTAATTCAGCCAACTAATACATTCATTATTCTTCTAAGCACTGATTATTTACAAGTCTTATCTCTTATCACCTAGGTTACTCATGCCAATAACTTGCAAGAGGAATGTTGTAGAGAAAAATGAAAATACTGTCCTGCACGTAGCTCCTCCATTTTGTGTTAAAGTATTATTCACTATGCTTTAACTAACATTTATACATCCACTTACTGTGACCAGCTGTACATTTCCATGCATAAAATCCATAGTTTTGTTATTCATGTGTACACTATTAGAAACCTTGTCAAATATCTCATATTTATACTGACTCTATTACACTTTCTGATAGTCTAGTAATCCAAACCAAATTAAAAAAAAAAAAGAAATAAGGTTTAGTCTTTTATTTTTTCTTTAATAAACTTGTGCTAGCTCAAGATGATTACTTCTTCATTTTCTCTATTTAATAATAATCTGTAAAGCCACCTCTGTGCTGCAGGAATTAAGTATTCTATTGATTATATTTCTTCTTATAATGGTATTTGTCAGTTATTTTCAGTTGACTCTTACTCTGTTCATTGATCATTTCACAGATACATGACCTGACTTTCCAAAAAGACTTTAAATGCCCAGGGCTGAAACCATATACCCCACAGTTGCCCAACAAAGTGTCATAGAAGATAATACCAATATACTGTTTAACTGACTAATGAATAATATCACTTGGTTTCTACTCACCATCAAATCAGATCAAATGAATCATAAATCACACTCACACTTTAGCCTAGGGTTGCAGATTGTTTTAAAGGCTTACCCTAACAAGAATATAAAAAATTAAGTCTGCTCTCATAGTCAACTCTGTTTTACTACTTTCTCACTAAGAAATAAGGTTTTTTACTAAATAATAAGGAAATTTTTTTAAAAAAGTCTATGGAAAGGGAGGAGGGAACTATATAGGTCATGTATGCAAAAAACAACAACAAAGAATGTTCCTTAGGATGGGAAGCCTCTTTACATTATAACAAATGAAAATCATTGAAAACTAGACATATCAGAATGGGCTTCTAAGACTTCTTTCTAAGTAAAATTAAGCCTGTATGTTTATTTAAATTACCATACAGCTCTGTGGGTGAGGTTTTTAAATTAGAAGTTTTGACTACATTCAAAACACACTGACTAGTTAGTTGAAAACTGGCTGACTGAATTATCTCAGCGAGCCATTTGTTTGTCATTTGATGGCACTGCATTTTTATGTCTTAGATATTTTATTATTCTGCATGTATGTGTTATGATATTCTAAAATGATAATGTACTTTAATTATTTGAAAGAAGGTATTTAATGATAAAAGAGGTGATGGTCTTTAAAGACATCAACAGCGGAGGCTCCTGAACTCCTCTCTTCACATGGGCATACTGAATGAACAGGTACATATAGCACAATTTCCTCTGAAAGAAATATAGCAACTAGCTGGGCAACTCCTAAACACAGAGTGAACTAAAAATACCCATACCAAAATGGATATACGAAAGGCTGAGACTCAGCACGAAACCACCACCAGGAGAAGATTGTACAGTTAGGAGATAATCACCAACTTCTAGCCTTTTTCTGAGGAGTGAAGGATTAGAAGAATGAACTGTTTATACACACACAGACACACGCTCACACATATATGTATAATATAAATTATGTTTTCAATCTGGAAAACATAAAAGTCTAAAGCATTCTCAAACATTATTTGATTACCTAAGTGGATAACTTTCATGGCTGATGATAAATCTGTTCATTGGGAGTTGAAATTAAGATATCATAAATATTAATTATGTACAGTTGCTAAAAACCATTATTGAAATCATCTTATTAATATCTGACTTGTAATGCATTAAGTTACTTAAGATTTTTTGTTCAGTCGCTCAGCCATGTCTGGCTCATTGTGACCCCATGGACTACAGCATGTCAGGCATCCCTGTCCTTCACATCTCTTGCTCAAACTCATGTCTATGGAGTCAGTGATGCCATCCAAACATCTCATTCTCTGTCATCCCCTTACCCTCCTACCTTTAATCTTTCCCAGGATCAGAGACTTTTCTAATGAGTCAGCTCTTTGCATCAGGTGGCCAAAGTATTGGAGATTCAGCTTCAGCATCAGTCCTTCCAATGAATATTCAGGGCTGATTTTCTTTAGAATTGACTGGTTTGATCTCCTGCAGTCCAAGGGACTCTCAAACGTCTTCTCCAACACCAGTTCAAAAGCATCAGTTCTTCAGTGCTCAGCTTTTTTTATACTCCATCTCTCACATCCATACATGACTACTTGAAAAACCATAGCTTCACCTATATGGACCTTTGTTGGCAAAGTAATATCTCTGCTTCTTAATATACTGTCTAGGTTTGCCATAGCTTTTCTTCCAAGGAGCAAGTGTCTTTTAATTTCATGGCTGCAGTCACCATCTGCAGTGATTTTCGAGCCCAAGAAAATAAAGTCTGTCACTATTTACATTGTTTCTCCATTTATTTGCCATGAAGTGGAAAATAGATTTATATATTACCAAAGACCTACAGTGTAGGGTTTTGTCATAGTCTAGAGCCTAACAATGGATACCACTTCAAGAATAAAAAGAACTAACATTGACTGAGCCCATATTAAGTGCCCAGCAATTTAAAAACTTTATTTCAAATGCTTTTTCTTGGATATTTGAATACTTTTCCCAAGGTCACAGAAGTGGTTAGTTGCAAAGCCAGAACTGAAAATTAATTCTCATTCTTCGACTTCTTTCCACATCAGTTTGTATTCTAATTGGATGTAATGAGCATTTACCATTGCTGAGGATAGATTCTAAACTAGTTATTTAATCCATGGCTAATGAGGCATTAAATGTCCACAGCTGATAGCAAATAGTATGCAAAATATTTGAAAACTGAATTTATCATCATTTACCATCACTTTAATAAGATTGTGTACTACCTTCGTTTATGTATTTCATCATGCTTATTTCTTTGTTAAAGATTCTTGTTCACTGAATTGTCATATAGACAAATAACATACAATGATGAAATTATAATCTTGACACTGGGAGTTGAAGTCAATAAAAAATTATTGGCAAAAAATAAAAGATTCATTAAGTGCTGCTAAATTATATCAGTCTATGTTATTCTCCCCTCAGATCAGAAGAAACCATCACATTACAACATCATAAAAGCAATGACCACAAAATAAAATGACAACACCTTAATAAAGCAGGCTTGACTGAATATTGAATTTTTTCTTTCAGTTTTGGATATGAAACTTCTAGAAATGCGTTTATTAAGAAACTCTTCATTGATGGAAAATTATATATGCCAGCTTCCAATTTCTCAATAATTAAATTCCTACAATTAGAGGTAGTATACGCAGCTATATCATCAAAGGACATGGTGCAAAATCTTTAAGGCAGTGCAGACTACACGTGGATCTCATTATATTCATCATTTCAAAGTAAACATCAAAAGGCATCTGGATAAAATAAACAGGGGCATTTTTCTACTTATTTCAAGCACTTCCCAAGTTCACTGTCTGCCTTAGAGTGTTAGATTAGAAGTTCAATGCCAATTTGCTCTCTTGCCTTTGTAAATATGTCTGCATTATACCAAGAAGTTTATAGGTTTTTTTCTTTATTATTGAAATTCAGAAATCTCAAAGTAATATCTAGATATGAATCTTCTTTCATTATTATTGACTCAGCTCTTGGTCATTTTTTTTAATCTGTAGCCAAACCTTTAGCTCAGGGTAATATATTTTCCTACGATGATTGCTTCTCCTCAATCAAGTCATTTTATCTTTCTAAGATCTTATGTGTTGTATCTTTGAGTCTAAATTCCATGTTTCTAATATTTACTAAGATTTTACAATTCCTTGTTCTCACACCTAAAATATGGGATAATTCTTTGAGTTTACTTCTGGGTTTCATTGGTAGCTGTTCTGTTATTACTTTTTCTATTTGCTTGTATGTTTTGTTACTTTATTTTTCCTTTAATAGTTACTTTCCAGAGTAATAATTAAAGGGTCCATAGACCCAAACTCAGTTTCTTTTGAGTGCTGGCCTGGCAGTTTAATATATATTTAACATTGGACATGGTATGTTAACTATGCCTTATTTTCCTCATCCCATAGTGATAATAATAACACAGCTTTCATAGGATTATTGTGAGGATTGAATGAGTTAACAGATGTAAAGCTCAGAAAATAGTGCATGGTGAATAGTAAACTTTCAGTAAAACTACTCAGTTGTTCCTTTTACATAACACTGTTGTATTTTACTGGCTTCTCAGGCGACTCAGTGGTAAAGAATCAGCCTGCCAATGCAGGAGACACAGGAGATGTGGTTCAATCCCTGCGTTGGGAAGATCCCTCAGAGGGGGAAATGACAATCCATTCCAGTATTGTTGCCTGAAAACCTCCATGGACAGAGGAGCCTGGCAAGGTACAGTCTACAGAGTCCCAAAGAGTCAATTATGACTGAGCATGCACATGCCTATCATTTACAAAGTGAAAAGAAGACCCCCCCCAAAAGAAGCCAACTTTTCATATATCAATGAGGACATTATTTAGAATTTTGAATAGTTTCCTTCTGATGACTTATCTGCTATATCTGTTTTCTTTGTTTCATTGAGAACATTTGCTCTGATTTTCAGCTTTCCTTCCCAAATGACTGGTTATTTCATTATCTTTTCATACTTTCAGGTTCAGGTTTAGATGGCCCATACTGGTGGTGGCTGCTAATGGCTCCTTATGCTTGAGTCAACATTTGATATCATGAAATTGCAATGTTTGGGGAACAGAGAGGAGCAGGAAGTCAGATTCCTTCCAATTACGTGTACTGGGAATGAATCTGACAAATGTGATCCAAAGAGAAAAAGCAAGAGTGAGGTGGTTAAGTAAAACTCCAACATCTATGATCATGCCACCCTGAACACACCCAATCTCATCATAAAAGCTCCAACTATATTTAGGATGCTGATAATAGTACTTGGAGGAAGCACTAGGGCAAACATTTTGTTTAACATCTTTCTGCAGAGCTCTGATAAATTGTAGAAGCCCGCTGTGTGATTCCCATTGATAAAACCCACTCTTCCAAATATGGATTAAATAATAAATCCAAATATGGATTAAATATGGTGATCATTTCCCAAGCCTGGGTTTCCATCAGTTTTCTGTTGGAGAGATTTGGTGACTTGTCTCTCTGGGTTTCCCCACTTTGCTAATATTGGGCTTAAAAATGCCCTTGTCAGCTCCTCGGTGAACTCAACACATCTTCATTTTCAAAAACTAAATTCATGAAAGTGACTGCTTATTAATGTCACCCTTCCCTGTTTTCCAGCATTGTAACAGGTTTTCTTTTGCTCATGTGACATTGAAATCAGTTCCAAGACATTAGAGTATGAAGGGAAGGGAATGAATATGATTGGTTTAATTTCCTATCCTGAATCTAGAAATCTGTTTTAGCTATTGGAAATAAATGAGATGCTCATTTTTACTATGGAAATCTACTTAGTTGAAGAACAGAATCTACAAAGTAATGCCATGTTAAGTTTGCTAATTTACCTAAAATGATGCAAAGTAAATAGCTGTCAATATGATTAAAATTACTGGCAATCTGAATTTAATTAATTTAAGAGCTGTGTTATTTTCTTACTTCCTTCAGCCTCTTGACCGCTTAATTAGTAAGATTTACTATTAATGCATCTCTAAAATTTCTATGCTTATCATCAAAAGTAATGACGTGGGCCACTCAAAAGAAAAATCAGCCTGAATCATTTTTATTGACATATACTCCCATTATGAGACTATTTTAGGTAACAGTTTAGCTGTTTTAAATTAAGTTGTGTGTGCTGTGTGCAGGCTCAGTGGCTTCAGTCATGTCCAGGTCTTTTTGACCCCGTGGTCTATAGACTCCAGGCTCCTCTGTCCATGGGAATCTCCAGGAACGAATACTGGTGTGGGCTGCCATGCCCTCCTCCGAGGGATCTTCCCAATGCAGGGATTGAATCTGCATCTCCTGTGTCTCCTTCATTGTGGGAGGATACTTTACCTGCTGAGGCACCTGGACTTAATATGAAAATGAGACTTAAATCCCTGTGCTTACGGACCCAAAATATCCAGGAGGTAATATCTAGAGAAGGAAAAAGAAACAAACAAACAAAAAAAAAAAGCCAAACCAGCCAGATATTTGAATCTAAAAGAACAGAAGTCACAAACCAACTGTATGTAAAATACAAAAAGGACCAAAGACAGGTACAAGATTTTGGAGTTACTGTTTACATAAAACCAGTCATGTCTATATCATGGTAGAAAGCAACTGGTACAATGAGTACTTTCTGCTAACAAAAACAATGGTGTTTTATCCAAGTTGAGTTCAGCACCTTTAAAACACACACACACACACACACACACACACACACACAATCGCAATTTAATTTATCTTATTCCTCCTAGCTTGTGAAATGGACTGGAAAATAACAGAGGCAGAGAAAGAGGTCAGATGACAGAAAACGAGGTTAGACTGACTTGGTCAACTGTAGGCACGTTGTCAGAATCATAGCTGGGTTGGAGAGAGGGAAAGCATTTGGCTTTATGCAATGCAGGAAGCTCTACAGACTTGCTCTGAGTGTCTGTGAGGTCACATGCTATACACTCCAATCTACTTTTTGAAATTAATAGCCAGGTGTTATACCAGTTTGTAGCTTAATCATTAATTATGACTGTGGTGGCAAAAGAAAAAAAAATATGAGGACACATGAGCTGAAGTGATAAAGGGAAAGCATCAATCACACACGACAAGAAAGCCAAAGATACCCTTTCTGCCTGGATGCTTTCATTTGTGACTCTACAGAGTCTCTGTCACATCAGACTCCAAACTTCAGAGACACCATTTCTCATTGTCTTTGTGTGTGTGTGTGTGTGTTATAGAAACCAGCTCTGGTTCTGAGACTCAGAGAAAAACACAATAAAATACCTATGTCGGCAATGTGTGAATTTTCCCAGTAGTATCACCAGGCTCCAGATTAAAGGTCATAAACAAAACTGCCAGTCAAGCATTGTGATCCTTTCAGCAAGGGTTAAAGTAAGCTACATCATAAACAGATATTAAAATCAATAGCCAATAGTCATACTAGCATCACAGATTGGTCCCCACTCTCTAATTTTGCTACAATGTCATAATAAGTGCATTGCATATGTATCTTAAGAAGATGGGTGGGGCATGTGAATCTCACCAAAGTTCCATACCACAGTATAAGACATCACAAAGTTTGGGAAGTAGAAACCCAGTCTCTATTCTGGTATCAAGTGGTGTAAATGGGGTATTTAGAAACAGAGAGACCAAGACAAATGAAGGAAAATGTTCTGTTAAGTATTGAGTTCTGGTTTCCTATTGGATCTTGGATAGATGATTTCACTTCTCTAGTGTTCTCATCTATAAATGACTGGTTTTAGCCACATAAAGAATCTGTCTGAGCTTTTACATATGAGCTTCATAAAGATCTGCAAGGACTATACACAGAAACTTACATAAATCAGATTCTTTAAAGTTTATTGAAAAGATATGCATTAAAGGAGTGTTCCTCTGTGTACTAAAGAACTAGTTCTTATAACTTTCCAATCTGTTATGAACCAATGCTTTAAAAACATACAAAGTATGTTTGACAAAGTATGAATTAATAAAAAATGAATATATACAACATAGGATCCTAAATATTTCTATTAGATTAGACAGATATAAAATTACTCTGTTAAGCTGCTACAAAAATTTCTAAGTGCTTCCCATCAAGCTGGGTCACTGTTGTGGACTGACCAGCACTAGTTCACAAACCACAATTTAGGTAGAAATTGAGTTAAGGTCCCATCTAGCTTGAACCTTGAAAGTTTCTGTATGAAATCTAGATTCCTTAGATCCATTCTGCACCAGCTCTTTCTACCCAAATCATACAATCCAACATGTCATCACACTCAAAATTAAGGTCTGTCTTCTTTAAAAAACAATGTGAGATTGTAAAGACTAATGACAACAAGAACAAAATATGTTTCCCCCAGTCACTTGTGATTAGTAATGTTCCCTGAACAGTAAGGGTAAAGAGCAGGGGAAAGCCTGTAGAACAAATTATCACAGAGACCAACCATTTGCTACCTGATCCACTAGTTTCCTCCTCTATCCGTCTCCAATTACATAATCACCCAGATCTGGAAAGTCTTTACCAACCTCTATACAATTATTTACAGGCTCATTCAAGATTCCTCACTGCATTTATTAGACACTCAAAGCTTACCATATCCAGGAAGAGGAAGTAAAGGAGAAAATATACTCTCTACCTTCAAGTTGTTTGGATGATATCAGTTCTTATGTTGTGGAAAGAATCACAACTAGGAAATGCGGAAGGAGCAATGCTAAAGAGACATCAAAGTTGGGCTGGAGGGTCACATAAGGCTTCTCAGAAGTTAATTGTTCTAATACTGTGTCTTAAGCCATGACTACCTGGTGATCTGTCTATAATCCTAGAGAAGTTTAGCCTGCTCACTGGACACTTGTTTGTGGTTCACTACTTCTTTATTGCTACCTGCTTGAATAAAAAGAATACCCTTCCCAGAGAGCAGATCTTTCTTTGATTAAGAGTCTCTAACTGATCAAAAAAGGACTGTGTATATGTGTATGTATTAAATTTGTATGTTTTGCGGGAGATAAGCAAAAAATCAGGAAGAGTGGTGATTATAAAGTGAATGGTGAAAAGTATCATCAAATATGACTTTACCAAAGAATGTGGTAGGAAGGATGAAGCAAGTGGTGAGAGACGAGGCTGGAGAAACTAAGGGCTGAGGTCAAAAATTTTCTCGGATATCTTCCTAAAGATTCTGGATTTATCCATAGACCTTTTAAACTCATTTAAAAGGCTTTTGAGTAAGGGAGTGATAGAATCAATACTTTGCTTTTAAAAGATCATTCTGGCAGCTTTGTGAAGGGTATCTAGGAGGTGAGCAGAATAGAGCTGAGAGTGTCAAGAGATTCATCAAATAATTCAGGTGAGAAATCATGGGTCCCTGGACTTAGTCAGTAGTAGTTAGGAATGCAAAGAATGGGACATATTAGTAAGACACCGACAAGGCAATGGGAGATTAATGATTTTCAGGATATCAGCTTGGGTAATTTGGAGGTTAGTAATTTCATTATCTGAAAGAGAATACACTGACATAAGTACAAGATGAGAGTGGAAAGAAAGAGTTGAAAATTGAACATGTTCAATAATCTAAGGTATCTGCAGAAAGGTAAAATGGAGGTGTCGATAGGGAGTTTGAAATAGGAATCTACTTCAGAGATGGTTCAGATGGTTGGAGAGAAAAAAGTTGGTCAGCAGTAATTGTAGGCATTAAATGGATGTGAACACTTTGACAAGCTTTGCCTAAGGAACTTCACTTCACAAGAATTTATTTTATTCTATAAATAGGTGGGGTTTTTTAAATCTCTTTTTTATGTTCCCAAATAGTACTAAGGAGGTTATACAAAAATAAGCATTTTTTACTTAAAAATTAAGTGGGAAAATAAGCTAAACAGTAAATGATATAAAATAATAGAGTTAAAGCTGTACTGAGATTCATACGCAATGCACAAGCAACTAAATACTGTTCACTTCCCAGAGTCAGGTCACATTTTTGGCTCAGGATTTTCAGTCACTATTGCAAAAGAGAAGTCACAAATTACATATTTATAACACATAAAATAAAAACAAACCAATTTCTCAAAAGTGTAATTATTTTTGGTACTGGGAATTGAGAAAAATTTCCTCATGAGCAAAACACTGAGATATAGTGAGCAGTGTTCTCAGTAACACCATTAAAGTGAATAAGAGATGAAATATATAATGGTTATTATATCCATCAATGTAAGGTGATAATATAACAACTAGAGTAAGGCAATTCAAAGGAGGAAGGAAGATAGAAGAGTGTACTTCACCCACAGAGCCTAGGTATGTTAGTTTGTATGAATGAAAAGCTACAATTCTTTCAAGCATTCATCTGTAACACCCTGGATATATTTAATCTCTCAAACTAGACTGGCTACTCTCACCCACTTTCTCACTCTTTAAGGTCACAGCCTTCCTCAAGACACATCTAATTGTCTCTTCAATATTCAATGATTTTCAGACCTATAATTAACATGTATCAGAAAAGTGACATTATTTTGATAACTCCTCTAAATCCAGTGGCTTAAATGATACCTCGAAAATAAGTAGTTGTTTAAAACATGTTTTGAATAAATTAAAAATTTATTAAATAAACAAGCCTGATGATATTATAAAGGCCAGTGATATAAACATTAATGACACACTGTTTGTCCTCCAAGGACAAACAATCTAAATTAAAAAATACTAGAATTGATCATTCTTACAATAAATACCTACCCGGGGAGTATCCTATCATTTTGCCTTTTCATACAGTTCATGGGGTTCTCAAGGCAAGAACACTGAAGTGGTTTCCCATTTCCTTCAACAGTGGACCACATTCTGTCAGAGCTCTCCACCATGACCCCCCAACTTGGGTGGCCCCACACAGCATGGCTTAGTTTCATTGAGTTAGACAAGGCTGTGGGTCTAATATGCTATTGGAGATCAGTGGAGAAATAACTTCAGAAAGAATGAAGGGATGGAGCCAAAGCAAAAACAACAGCCAGTTGTGGATGTGACTGGTGATAGAAGCAAGGTCCAATGTGTAAAGAGAAATATTCCATAGGAACCTGGAATGTCAGGTCCATGAATCAAGGCAAATTGGAAGTGGTCAAACAGGAGATGGCAAGAGTGAACATCAACATTCTAGGAATCAGTGAACTAAAATGGCCTGGAATGGGTGAATTTAACTCAGATGACCATTATATCTACTACTGCGGGCAGGAATCCCTCAGAAGAAATGGAGTAGCCATCATGGTCAACAAAGGAGTCTGAAATGCAGTACTTGGATGCAATCTCAAAAACGACAGAATGATCTCTGAAGTTGAACAGTTCTATGAAGAAGTACAAGACCTTTTAGAACTAACACCCAAAAAGATGTCCTTTTCATTCTAGGGGACTGGAATGCAAAAGTAGGAAGTCAAGAAACACCTGGAGTAACAGGCAAATTTGGCCTTGGAGTACAGAATGAAGCAGGCCAAAGGCTAATAGAGTTTTGCCAAGAGAATGCACTGGTCATAACAAACACTCTCTTCCAACAACACAAGAGAAGACTCTACACATGGACATCACCAGATGGTCAACACCGAAATCAGATTGATTATATTCTTTGCAGCCAAAGATGGAGAAGCTCTATACAGTCAACAAAAACAAGACCAGGACCTGACTGTGGCTCAGATCATGAACTCCTTATTACCAAATTAAGACTTAAATTGAAGAAAGTAGGGAAAACCACTAGACCATTCAGGTATAACCTAAATCAAATTCCTTATGATTATACAGTGGAAATGAGAAATAGATTTAAGGGACTAGATCTGATAGACAGCGTGGCTGATGAACTATGGGTGGTGGTTCATGACATTGTACAGGAGACAGGGATCAAGACCATCCCCATGGAAAAGAAATGCAAAAAAGCAAAATGGCTGTCTGAGGAGAACTTACAAATAGCTGTTAAAGAAGAGTAGCAAAAAGCAAAGGAGAAAAGGAAAGATATACCCATTTGAATGCAGAGTTCCAAAGAACAGCAAGGAGAGATAAGAAAACCTTCCTCAGCAATCAATGCAAAGAAAGAGAAGAAAACAACAGAATGAGAAAGACTAGAGATCTCTTCAAGAAAATTAGAGATATTAAGGGAACATTTCATGCAAAGATGGGCTTAATAAAGGACAGAAATGCTATGGACCTAACAGAAGCAGAAGATATTAAGAAAAGTTGGCAAGAATACACAGAAGAACTGTACAAAAAAGATCTTCACGACCCAGATAATCACGATGGTATGATCACTCACCTAGAGCCAGACATCCTGGAATGTGAAGTCAAGTGGGCCTTAGAAAGCATCACTATGAACAAAGCTAGTGGAGGTGATGGAATTCCAGTTGAGATAGTTCAGATCCTGAAAGATGATGCTGTGAAAGTGCTACATTCAATATGCCAGCAAATTTGGAAAACTCAGCAGTGACCACATGACTGGAAAAGGTCAGTTTTCATTCCAGTCCCAAAGAAAGGCAATGCCAAAGAGTGCTCAAACTACCACACAATTGCACTCATCTCACACACTGGTAAATTAATGTTCAAAATTCTCCAAGTCAGGCTTCAACAGTACGTGAACCATGAAGTTCCAGATGTTCAAGCTGGTTTTCGAAAAGGCAGAGGAACCAGAGATCAAATTGCCAACATCCGCTGGATCATCAAATAACCAAGAGAGTTCCAGAAAAACATCTATTTCTGCTTTCTTGACTATGCCAAAGCCTTTGACTGTGTGGATCACAATAAACTGTGGAAAATTCTGAAAGAGATGGGAATACCAGACCGTCTGACCTGCCTCTTGAGAAACCTATATGCAGGTCAGGAAGCAACAGTTAGAACTGGACATGGAACAACAGGCTGGTTCTAAATATGAGTATGTCAAGGCTGAATATTGTCACCCTGCTTATTTAACTTATATGGAGAGTTCATCATGAGACACACTGGGCTAGAAGCAGCACAAGCTGGAATCAAGATTGCCAGGAGAAGTATCAATAACCTCAGATATGCAGATGACATCACCCTTATGGCAGAAAGTAAAGAGGAACTAAAAAGCCTCTTGATGAAAGTGAAAGAGGAGAGTGAAAAAGTTGGCTTAAAGCTCAACATTCAGAAACGAAGATCATGGTATCTGGTCCCATCACTTCATTGGAAATAGATGGGGAAACAGTGGAAACAGTGTCAGACTTTATTGTTTGGGGCTCCAAAATCACTGCAGATGGTGACTGCAGCCATGAAATTAAAAGATGCTTACTTCTTGGAAGGAAAGTTATGACCAACCTAGATAGTATATGGAAAAGGAGAGATATTACTTTGCCAACAAAGATCCATCTAGTCAAGGCTATGGTGTTTCCAGTGGTCATGTATGGATGTGAGAGTTGGACCATGAAGAAAGCTGAGCACCAAAGAATTAATGCTTTTGAACTGTGGTGTTGGAGAAGACTCTTGAGAGTCCCTTGGACTGCAAGGAGATCCAACCAGTCCATTCTGAAGGAGATCAGCCCTGGATGTTCATTGGAAAGACTGATGCTGAAGCTGAAACTCCAATACTTTGGCCACTTCATGCAAAGAGTTGACTCATTGGAAAAGACTCTGATGCTGGGAGGGATTGGGGGCAGGAGGAGGAGGCGACAACAGAGGATGAGATGGCTGGATGGCGTCACCGACTTGATGGACATGAGTTTGAGTGAACTCCAGGAGTTGGTGATGGACAGGAAAGCCTGGCATGCTGCAATTCATGGGGTCTCGAAGAGTCGAACACGACTGAGTGACTGAACTGAACTGACAGTAAATACCAGTTGAATGATTACTCTGGGACAAGCATTCCTACAGGAGGCATTGGCAATACAGAAAGGAACAAAACAAAGAATGAACTCATAGTGTCTGTGCTTCACAAGGGGAGATTCAAATATATATATAGCATCAAATATATATATGTGCATAGATATATGGCATCAGATACATATGTAATATATGACATTAAATATATATGTATATATATACACATATGGCATCAAATATACATGTTTATATATGTACATGTGTGTGTGTGTGTGTGTGTGCATGGCATGAGTCTGAGCAGGCTCCGGAGTTGGTGATAGACAGGGAAACCTGGAGTGCTGCAGTCCATGGAGTCATAAAGAGTCAGACACAGCTGAGCAACTGAACTGAACTGATGGCAAGAGTACTGGAGCGGGTTGCCATTCCCTTCTCCAGTGGCTCTTCCTTACCCAGGGATTAAACCCAGGTCTCCCACATTGTCGGCAGATTCTTTACCATCTGAGCCACCAGGGAAGCCCATGAGTATGTCTATGTATATTTGTATGTATATGTATATACTGGAGAAGGAAATGGCAACTGACTCCAGTATACTTGTCCGGAGCATCCTATGAAGAGTGGAGCCTGGAGGGCTTCAGTCCATGGGGTCATAAAGAGTCACACACGACTGAAGTGACTTAGCATAGCATAGCATGTGTGTGTGTGTGTGCGTGTATATGCATATCTTGAAGGAAATGAAGAAGAAAGCCACACTTTTGTACAAGATTGATCCAGACCAAAAGAAAAAAAAAAAAAAAAAAAGAAGTACAAAAGTCCTAAACCACTGTAGCAAAAATGAACTAAATCTAGTGGTGAGTTGTAAGAAATAGCATAAGAGATGGTGGTGACGGGTTAGTGATTGTCAGCAAATTCTAGGTCTTTGTGAGGACTCTGGCTTTTCCTTTGAGCACCGTGGGGAACTACTGAAACATTTGAGCTAAGGAATGACACAGTCTGACCTAGCGATAAATGCAGTGGTTTTGACTAATGTATCCAATGTAGCATATGAACAGAAATGAGGAGTCATGGAAGACTAAGCAAGAAGGGATGCTTAGGAATTACCTGGACAAGGTGGGAGATAGGATGGGAATAGAAACTCTTCCAGACTGATGGATACATGGCCTGAAGAAAGGAAACGAAGGTAAGAAAAAGCTTGCTGTGCAAAGAAGTACAAGCAATTTATCATGGCCACAAAACAAATGATCAGGCAGAGGGAGTGATGAAAGGCAACTAAAGAGATAAAGCAGGAAAACACCGAAGGACTTTTATTCATATCCCTAATCTTTGCAAATAAATTTCATATTCTCAGGGGCAGGGATGATATGTAACATAAGCCATGTCTATGACACAGAAGTTATCTTCAGTGTCTACATAAACTCAGTGCAACTTAATTGATGAAACAATTTTCACCATGACTAGGGTGGATATATATTGGATATGTATTGATTGATTGATATGTCAGATGTTATGTTTAAGTGATTTTTAGAAAAAATTACCACTTGTCTATAAGAGAAACAGTTTCCCCCATATGAGGCCTTGGGGAGCAATAGCATGTTATCCTGCCTCATTTCACCATCTATATGCTGAAGTCACCATTAGAGAGTTGCTCTGCTTCAGCTTGGGCTTCCCATGTGGAACAGTGGTAAAGAATCCACCTGCCAATCCAGGAGACCCAAGAGACGCAGGTTTGATCCCTGGGTCAGAAAGATTCCCTGGAGGAGGAACAGCAACCCGCTCCAGTATTCTTGCCTGGAAAGTTCTATGGACAGAGGAGTCAGGTGGGCTACAGTCCATGTGGGGTCCAAAGAGTAGGACACGACTGAACACACACACACACACACGCACACACACACACACACACACACACACACAGCTTCAGCTCACTTTGACCTAATCTTGGCAGCTCTAAATTCTAACAAATTCACAGCAATGCCTGGGAATCCAAATTGCAAACCAATCATTATGCTCCAAATAGGAATATATATTCTAGAAAAGGAAATCTAACATAGCTTCACTGACCTTTACAAAAGTCAGATTGGGATTTCCCTCAGATTGAGATAGGCGGTCTGAAAATAAATGCATCTAAAAAATCATAGTCAAAAGACAAGATTGCTACTGGTGCCCTGGCTTAAATAAAGCAGTTGGTTACTACATTCCTTCTCGATCACCTCAGGCTCTTGCAGTACAGGGAGTTTTATCATTTTCAGCTGCTAAAAGATAAATAAGGACATAATGTGCTGTAATTTCATTTAACTAGGCAATCCAAAGTTCTAAATAAGTTTGAATGTTTGCCAATAGTTGGAAGAGACTTAGTGACTAAACAAAAACAATACAATGTACATGTATATGAATTAAAAGCAAAAATAAATGTTATTAAGTAAAAATACAGAAGAAAGCTGTTTCCTCAAAAGTGAGGCTCTGTATGGTCACAGAATAAAATATGGATAGAAGGGGGTATGGGAAAGAAGAAAAGAGTACAAAAATAAATCAAATACTGAATAATTTGTATGCAAACAACAAATAGAGTTGAGTATATTGTTTTCTCAAGAGATCCTTTTGCTTAATTATTGCATTTTGCTATCTATGAATCCAGGTGAAATTCTCATTCTCCAGCATCTGCATGGTAAAGCCTTTTCAATAATATAAGAAAGAGGCAAATCATTATGCAAGTCCCTGGTGGCTCAGATGGTAAACAATTTGCCTGCAATGTGGGAGACCTGGGTTTGATCCCTGGCTTGGGAAGATCCCCTGGAGGAGGGTACGGCAACCCACTCCAATATTCTTGTCTGGAGAATCCCCATGGACAGAGGAGCCTGGCAGGCTACAGTCCATGGAGTTACAAAGAGTCCAACATGACTGAACGATTAAACACAGTACAACATTTAAGACAGAGGAATGCAAAATAAAAGAATAAATCGAAATGTAAGGCCAAAGATCTAAATTGATGCCATCATTCACTTGCTTTTTCACTTCTCACTTCTGTGCCTCAGTTTTCTTTGCCTGTTCTGAAAAATGGGGGCATAATAATACCTCTCTTGCTTTCTTCATAGACCTGTGGAGCAAATGAGATCTTGAGTGTAGGTCAATCACCTCCAATTCTTAATTAAAGAGCTATGTAAATATCACTGACTTAGAAAAGTTATTTAATGCTAATAAGCCCCAAGTACTCATGTATCAGACAAAGCTGTTGCTGGCCTGCTTACTTGCAAAGTGACCTTGTAAATGTCAAGTATGATAAAGTGAAGTCGCTCAGTCATGTCCGACTCTTTGCGACCGCATGGACTGCAGCCTACCAGGCTCCTCCATCCATGGGATTTTCCAGGCAAGAGTACTGGAGTGGGTTGTCATTGCCTTCTCCAAGTAAGGTAGTTGAAGCACAGTTCTTTGACGTGTAAGTTACCATCAAGCAGAATGCTTTCAAATCTCTTCAAACAACTGTGTGGAGGAAAAGATTATAGTTGACTAGAAATGGTAAAACTTTAGATACATTTTATAATCTTAGGAAATAAGGCTGATATGTATTAAAAAACCTGCTGATGTTAAAATTTTCACCTCTCAGAGAGAAAAATAGATTAGCAGAAAATTCCACTATCAAAATTCTAGAATATTAACTACCAATACTATTACAAGTGGTTAGGAAATAGTAAATTAAACTTTGTAACACTTTCCCAAAGGGAGTGGAAATACACAGTCATTATTTAGAGTTTAAATTGGACTGGGAACGGTAGGCCAGCATGCATTATGGAGAAGCAAGGCTTCAGTGGGAGCAAAATGAACCAAATGACACTGCAGATCTTTTCCATATTTAATATTTGACAGGCAAATATATTTGCGTGAAAGCAGTAATGTGCTGGGGAAGCCATCACCATGGGAATGCTCAATCAAAGCTTTAATACTTTTAATAAGCAAAATACTATGAGAGCATATTTTTTCTCTCAAGTGCAACTCATTCAAGTTTGAGGAAACTGCTGAGTCGTCGCACTATATAAAATCTAGAATGACAGCCTGATGTAAACAAAAGCAATCCTTTTATATTTTGTGCTGCTTTGAACAAAGACAGGGAATGTGGGATAGGCAATGGGATTTAGAATACCCTCACGGCAATGATAATCAGTCAAAATCCTTGCTATATGACGAAGATAGGGTAGATAGGAGAAGGCAACATTTTTAAATAAAGGACAACAATAACTAAAACATACATAGTAATCCAACATACACCAAAAAAGAAAAAAAAATGATGGAGCTTTGTTCGATGGTAAAGTTAATTTGGAGAACTGGAGGTATAAGTCGTAGCTCCTAAAAACTACTGTGTTAATGATTTGCCATGAAATAAATTGACCTCTCCCTGATTTTGCCCCAGTTTTATACTTCTCAGTTGGGGTTGGGGAGGCAATTTTACCAGGAATATTTGGCTTATTTAAACTGTCATGATAGGAGGAGGATGATGCTACTGGCATCTAGTGGATAGAGGCCAAGGATGCTGCTAAATGTCCTACAACACATAGAATATTCCCCCACAACAAAGAACTATCTGGCCCAAAAGTCAACAGTATCAAGACTGAGAAACTATGCTCTAAGTTGAAAGTACCCCCAAAATTATAGTGTGGGATAAATAGAGACAGTCATTCTCAGAATGAAAAACATGAAAATATGTTATTAATATTATTGTTCTTGCTTCTCTTCTGGGTTTTGTTTCAATTATAAAGCACATGGCAAAAAAAAAGATTAATTTGTATAATAGTCATAGTGCTTTCTTTTTCAGTAATTTTTGTTCCCCAATTAATTAGCATTTAGTGGCTTTCTTGTAATGAATGCCAAAAACACACAATCTCCCTAACCTTTCAAAAGAAGTTACAAAATACAATGAGATTATTAAACTTTTCTGAAAAAATTTGTAGGAGATAAATTAAGAAGATTCTTCTTCTTCAGAGATGTTATCTATAAACATTCCTTAGAAGTCTGAAATACAGTAAAAAACACATAAGCACAATTCTGGAGGCTCATTGTACTCATAATGCTGAAAATAGAATGTGAATGCTGGAGAGTTCATCTCTGAATGTGTCAGTGAGATGAGGCAGCTAAGGGTCAAGGTTATGTCATGAATCAGATCTAAATCTCAGGTCTCCTGATGCCGTTTCTAAGCCGATTCCTGTTCATCATAAACATAAAACAGCCTGCGTGACTAATAAATCATTCTAAAACAAGAACTGAATTTGTATTCTCAGAAAATTTAGAATGATATTATATGAACAATATCAGAATCAGGGTACATATTACAAAGCATTCCGTTGCTTCTTGTAACTAAAGTTTATCTGACTCACCACATACAGAAATTTTTTAAAATGAAATGTAATTTATCAGTAATTATATAGGGTTAAATTTGTTGTGACAATTCTAAAAACTTTATTTTATAATCTCTGTTGGCATTTATTTTTTTAAAAAGTGAAAAAAAAGCAATAATCTAGATGTATTTCATAGATTTTCTATCATGGCTATCATGTTTTTAATATATATATATATATATATATCATGGCTACTTTCTATCATGTTTTACAAACTGTTGGTTTGAATTATTATGCTTGCTGCATGTAAAAATGAAAACTTTCTAAATGAAATATTTAGATGGAAGACACGAAGAGCTTAAAATAAGACATTCTCACAAGAATTGTGTTTCTTTAGTTTGGCTACTGCAAATGGGGCCAAAGTTGGGGAAGACGCAGACCAAGAACAACTTCTATATATCCACAGATTTATCTTTCAATCAAAATTAAAACATGGAGTGCTGGAACCAGCACAGAACTAGAAGCCATGATACCAGATTCTCCTGCTCCCACTGGCTGTTTCTAAGATGTTAAGAAAATTACTCGACCTCACTGAGTCTTAACTCCCCTAACTGTAAATCGTGGAAAGTACAAAATCTCTCCCACATCTGAATTTTTACGATTTTATGAAACTTTAATCTCAAAAATCTTTTAATTTGCATGCAGGATATTTGCTGCTATTTAAAGGTCCATCTAGTCAAGGCTATGGTTTTTCCAGTGGTCATGTATGGATGTGAGAGTTGGACAGTGAAGAAAGCTGAGCACCGAAGAATTGATGCTTTTGAACTGTGGTGTTGGAGAAGACTCTTGAGAACCCCTTGGACTGCAAGGAGGTCCAACCAGTCCATTCTGAAGGAGATCAGTCCTGGGTGTTCATTGGAAGGACTGATGCTGAAGCTGAAATTCCAATACTTTGGCCACTTGATGCGAAGAACTGGCTTATTTTAAAAGACCCTCATGCTGGGAGGGATTGGGGACAGGAGGAAAATGGGACGACAGAGGATGAGATGGCTGGATGGCATCACTGACTTGATGGACATGAGTTTGGGTGAGCTCTGGGAGTTGGTGATGGACAGGGAGGCCTGGCGTGCTGTGATTCATGGGGTTGCAAAGAGTTGGACACGACTGAGCAACTGAACTGAACTGAACGGCTAAGTCATGTCCGACACTTTTTTGTCCCCATGGTGTTTAGCCCACCAGGCCCCACTGTCCATGAGATTTATCAGGCAAGATTACTGCAGTGGGTTGCTATTTCCTTCTCCGGCGGATCTTCTGGACCCAGGGATCCAACCTATGTCTCCTGTTTGGCAGGCAGATTCTTTACCAATGAGCCATCCAGAAAGCCTACATATAGGACACAGCAGTTTATAATTTTTCACAATTTTTAATCTCAGTAAGGGTGATTTGTTTTATGACAAAAAAACTAACTCAAACTCGCTGAAATTAATAAAGGGATTTATTGGCTTGTTTCCATAAAATCTCAGTCATCTCTTTCAGTTTGGTTCCACAGACTCAAATGGCATCTTCAGCATTTGGTTTCTCTCTATCTCTCAACTCTGCATTTCATATTTTGGAGATTACATATATTTTATGACTAGTGGAAGTTGGAAAAAATTAAATTGAGACCAATTATGCTAAAGGATCTGTAGGATAACTTTCCTAAATGTGTTAGAGTTTTTAATTTTGTTGAGGTTGGAAGGGGTAAGGAAGAGAGATTTTTGTCAAACATAAAGTAAGTAGCTGTTCAGGGGGCAAAATGCGCTAGGGAAAAAAATTAGTAGAATAAAAAAATTAGACAAACAAAAATACTTATGGGATTTAAAAGAAGATTCCTACAATTGCTTTTTGATCTTATCTCTGGTAGAAAGGCCCAGAATGGAGCAGAGCATACAAGGCAGCAGAGTTGAAGGAGTGTCTCTTATACATCTGTATGAAGATAAAACAGCATTTCCATGGGTATCAGCAAAGCATGTCACCCCTCTGATCAAAAAACAACCAAGAGTTTCCCATACTAAAACCCAAGTATCTCCCCTGCCTACTTCCTTCATCATGACCCATCTGCTCTCATGATAGCCAAACTTATCATGTTTGGGCTCATCCTCTACAAGTTTTGCATGGGCAGTTCCTTCTCCCTGAAATGTGCTTTCCTCTCCTAACTGCCCCATGACTAGCTTCTTCTCATCAGTAAGGTCTCACAGCAAATGTCATCTCCTCAAGGAGGCGCTCCTTGAAACCATCTAGAGTAACCTATTCAACAGTTACTTCCTATCACCTACCCTACCTATTCTCCCATCCTACCAGAAGCTTGCTTGCTCACCTATCTTCTTACTTTACTGTCTACCTCCATTTTCTAAGATGAAAGCTTTATAAGAGCAGGAGCTAAATGCCTGTTTTGTGGTGTCCTTTAATACTTAGAAGAGTGCTTGGCACACAGCAATAAATCAATTGTTACTGGGGGAAAAATTCCCTTTTAAAGGCTTTCCCCCCCCTTTTTTGACTTAGACAACTATCACAGAAAGTCCTCTCGAAAACTGGGGACTCAAAGGAAAGAATTAGTCCATGAGAAATTGCCTTGTATAGGGGTCCATTTCAAGTATTTTTACCATTTCATAATCACTTTTACTGAATGGGATTTAAATGGACTTTTAGAATAATGGTTCCAGTTATTTGCTAAAGTCACTTGCCTTTAGTACCTTAGAGAAAGAAAATTTAAAGATGTGACATGAATTCGATCATATTATTAATAAATTATTGTGGCTAGTCTTCCCAAGGTCTAAGTGTCCTTGGAGCAGCTTAAATAAATTTAGACATCTCAAACTCTTGGACATATAAATGATAATGAATGACACCTTACTTCCTTACAAGGAGTTTGATAAGTTTCAAAATCATAAATAACAAGTGGAGTCAACAATAAGATCATAACTGCTGTTGTCAAAGGCAGTGAGATAATCAACAAGGAGAATGCAACAGACTATATGAGAAAGAGAAAAAACTGAGAAGTACTGGATACCGCTGGGGTTTTACATGGTTACCAGTATTCATGACCTAGTTCCACAAACACAAAACAGTGATTTCTCAGTATCCACAGGGGACTCTTCCAGGGTCTCAGCAAATACCAAAATGTGAGGATCCTCAAGGTCCCTATATAAAATTGTCTGCTGCTGCTGCTGCTGCTAAGTCGCTTCAGTCGTATCCGACTCTATGCGACCCCATAGACGGCAGCCCACCAGGCTCCCCCTTCCCTGGGATTCTACAGGCAAGAATACTGGAGTGGGTTGCCATTTCCTTCTCCAGTGCATGAAAGTGGAAAGTGAAAGTGAAGTTGCTCAGTTGTGTCAGACTCTTCGCGACCCCACGGACCGCAGCCCAAAAGGCTCCTCCATCCATGGGATTTTCCAAACTAGTATTTGTTAATAACCTACACACATCCTCCTGTAAATTTAAAATACCCTCCTGTATATAACACCTAATACAATGAAAATGTTATATAAATAGTTTCCAGCATGCAACAAATTCAAATTTTGCTTTCTGGAACTTTCTGGATTTTAAAAATATTTTTCATCAGCAGTTGGTTGACTTTGCAATGCAGAGTTCACATATAAGGAAGACAAACTGTGGAAAAGACACAGAGAAGGCAAAAATTCTACAAATCTGTATTTCTTTACCATTGTTTTAAAATCTGGGGAAACTGAAAATAAAAAATAGAAAAATGAAGAAAGCAAGAAGTTTAGTGGATTAAAGGACACGGCAAATGAGTATTACACAAAGGAAAATTTTTCAAAGGGGAAATAGAAAAGGGTATTAAAAGGCTTTCTTTCTTTCTTTTGTTTTTGAAATGGTGACTGCCTGTTTAAATATATTGCTTATTTTTCAGTTATGCTGCTTGGGTTTTTATTATTAAATTCATCAAATATTCTGGACAACACCTTTATCAAATAAATGATTTACAAGTATTTTTCTCTTAAAAAAAAAAAAAAAGAAAGGCTTTATAAAACATTCTTCCAAAAGAGGGAACACAAGGTGTGCATGAGTGTCTGTATGTGAAAATACACGTGCAGGTGAAAGTGTGCAGATATGGTTGAACGCAACTGTGAGGGCTCATCAGTGTCTCAAAATAGATTGTGGGAGGGACTTGGGTATAGGTTGCATTGTAATCAAACTTTATTTAATGATGATATTGACTTTTGAATTTCATATAATTTTATGTCATAAAATATTAATCTTTAGATGTTTTTCAACCATTTAAAAATATATAAGAACCATTCTCAGGTTGTGATACATACAAAAACAGGTGGACTGGGCCCCACATAAAGCTTCTTCTATAAAGCAATAACATTCCATAACCTACAAGTATGAATTTCAAAGGATCACAAAGAGGAAAAGCACAGTGGGCACTGAGAGCAACAGGGGAAGAGTAAGCTCTTATTACCATCACTTACAAACAGGAAATGCTACTTTTAAACTTGGTATTTCTTTCTGTAGTTTTTTTAAAATTCCTTTCAGAATTTATTCATTATTAATGTACACTGATTGTTCCATTATGGCATTTCTTCACTGAAGTGATTTTATTTTGAACTAAGGCATAAAAAAAAAAAAATTGGCTATTTACTAACCATAACATATACAACCATTGAAAGGTCTATGGCACCTAAAGAAATTGACTAGTTTTTATCCCAAAATGTTATGATACCTCAATGTCATTGAAAAAAATGCCAGAGATATTTTAAGGGATTTATTTTCCTTTCCAGAGTACATTAAACAGATCTCTATGTAATGTTGGACATGTCATCTGTTCTTCCCTTAAAGGGAAGTGCGGGCACACACATGGTTGACTTCCACCTCCTTGGCACTGTGGCTGGAGAGGAGATCAAGCAAGGCTGGGACTCTTTGGGATCAGCCAAACCTGGGTCCTGCTACATGGGGAACATGTGTTTCCCTGGGTAAAGCAGAGTATTAGTTTTCTCTCTGCTGAAAATTAGGCCTTAGTTCCCTCATCTCTAAAATGGAAAAAGAAATTTCTATTTCCCAGGGGAAATGAGAGTTTTAAATAAAGTTAAATGGAATGAGAACGTATATGTCATATTCAAATTGCAAATACAATGTGTATAATCCATTATTATTCATCATATAGCCTCTGTGATACAAGTAGGAACAGGTACAGCTTAACCCGAAAGCCTAGAAGTTGGTTGAGACTGGTTCTATACTTAAAATAAAACTCATTTCCAGAATTTGCTGCAAAGAAAGAAGCGATCCTGTCACAAATGTACTGAGACAGAAAAACATGGAGGGCAAAAAACACATTTTTCCTTTAATATTGTTATTGGCTCATCTGATCTTAAAAACTGTGTTTGTGCTTAAAAATTCACGGCTAATTGATAGTGTGAGATACAAGTGGGGTTTCCAATGCTCAAGAGAACCAGCACAATGCAAATCCTGAGGTCTTTTCTGCATAGTTCAAAATGAATGATGATAGTATGGTCCCTTCAAAAATGTGAAAGAGAAGTAGGGAGGTGTGAGGAGAGAATAAAAATATATCTTTCTAATTAGGTTTCAAGTATCCTTATTCCCAAATAGAACAGTATTTTTGCCAGAACTCCAGGTCATTGAGAAGTTGGGAGGGCACTAACACTTATATAAAATATGGCCACTTCTGAACTACATCTTATAGAAAATTAATAGATATGAAAACTGTTGAAATCTCAGCTACAACAAGGCAAAATATATCAAAATGAAAAATCCTCCTTTTAGCAGAAAAACCAACACAACTTTTAACTGCAAAAAGCAATATTTGGTGAGTTTTCTAACTTTTTTAAGATCCTATCAGTATTTCAAGAACAGATTTCTTTTTTATAATAAAGAAACGTTATCTGCTACATCACTTTCCAGTCTTTCTGATAGGGATATACTAATGTCAGGAGGAGACAGAAAAGTTGAATATATAATATCTCATTATAGACTATCCACTGTTTAAACCTCCAGGCTGGCAATATGTATTTAAATAATGTCATAAAACCTCTTGGTACATAATGATGTAATAAATATGAGAACGCCTCTAAGGCTAACTAACTTATTTTCCCAATTGTTAAGTTACTCCCTGCTATGATCCTATTACCAAGTGAAATTTTAGGGATATTCCTTTGGGCAAAAGAAATGGTGATAGGGATAAATATTACTAATTCTAGCTGAAATGATATAACAGCCTCTTAATCATGTAAAGTGTTCTTTGTGGGTCAGATTTCTCTCTGCTTAGGTCAATTCAGCTACAAATTCTCAGTGATTTTTAACATTCAACTTTCCAAGACAGTTATATTTCCATAAAACTGTTAGAAAACTTGAGATTTCATTCACTGATTCACTACATTTAGAAAAGAAATTATGTGTAAAATAAAGAATGTAACATATATAAACATCAGAATGTAGAAACTTAACTTCATTACTCAGACAGAAATTTGAGGAAATGGTATTGGAATATGGAAAAAATAGATGTTAGGAAAATAGATGTGTATACAGATACACACACACATATTCTCCCAAATAAATTAGGAGAAAAAGTTAAGTATACAAATAACCATACATAGAATGGATAGATTCCATGTGTACGTATATGCGTGTTTGTATATATGTGTGTGTGTGTGTGTATATATATACATATATATATATATATATATATATATATATATAGAGAGAGAGAGAGAGAGAGAGGGAGAGAATGAGAATATAGGTTTATCAAACCCCATAAAACTACTTAGAAAAAATGGCAAGAAGTAGTATATTACATAGCTGATAGCTTGGAATTGCAGTATTTCTAACCATCACAAGCTTTAAAAATGCCCAATAAGCTCCTCTATGAATTTCAATGAGTATAAATTAAAACATTAATTTTTAAAAGTTGCATTCTCAGGAAATGAAAAGACATTGTCCTGAGACCACCTATTTGAAGTACCTTTCAAATGTTTCTGAACAGATATTGTTAGCAATAAATTAAACTGCACAAGAGAACTGCTTATAAAAACTCTGCTAATGTATCATGGATCTTTGGTTTCAATCACAACATAAACATTGCTAGACTGGCTCAAGTTAATGGTCATTTAAAATGATGTTTTTATTTCTATAACATGTGTATTCTTGTAGAACCATAACACATTGTGGAGTTTCAGGTGACTATTTTGACTACCATTACAAGGAAATGAGTCTGATGATATTGAAAAATCTGCAAATAACAGAGGCAAAAAAATTCCAGGGATATATAGAAGCCAGCTCTGCCTTTTACTTATGTCTCTGAATGACATCTTAATGATATTTTTTTAAATAACCAAAGCTTGGTATTTGTCAACATTCTCTAAACAGATTCACATATCTTCTTAATGTAAAAATCTTCCAGATGTGATGCCACATGCAGAAATGACTAGTAAGAATTGGGCTTTCCGCATCTGGAGAGGTATTTTTCTCATAAATGCCACAGGCAGCTACACTGAGAAACAATGTGATGCTTCTGTTCACACAGACGTTCCACTTCTGATAAGACTTTGTACTTTTGACATATTTAGCCAAGCACTTAATTCACTCTCATAATGTGTGTGTTCTTAACCCTTCCATCTATCACCTACCTAAGAAACCTACAGATGGCATTAGATATGACATCTGAAATGCCTTCAGCCTGATTATTAAAAAAAATAATAATAACTTGCATTTCATGTGGTAGTGGAGTGTGTAGATTCTTGCTTAAGATTCATAATTCTCATCAGTATCATAAGTGTGTCACACTTAGAAAACAAATCTGTACTGAAGTAATAGAAGAAATTGTCCAGAAGCAAAAAAAAAAAAAAAAAAGTTCACCAAAGATACAAAATCTTCTGACAAAATGAAACTCTGAACTAATAAATAGATATGCATTGATATCAGGCCTTAAAACTTTTATTACTGAGAGATAAAATGCAGGAGACAGAAACTTAGAGATACGGCCATTGCATTAAATTCATGATTACACTAACTACAAAGAAAAAGCACAAAAGACAAAGAAAAACATCCAAGAAACTCATCAAGGTTTGTGTTTCAAGCTATGAATTGATGTCTGAGAATATCGAGATATAAGGACACTGATAAAAGCACTGTTATTCTATCGGACCATTTTGTGAATTTCATTTGTTTTGAAATCAAATAAGATGGACTAGCTTGAGTAGCAGACTATATATTTCATATTTCACATGTATGTTATGTGTGTCCATATATGTATTGGTAGGTGGGTTCTTTAACCATTAGCGCCACCTGGGAAGCCCATACAGATAAACATGTATGCTTAAACATATGTATTATACATATACAAGCTTCCAATGTGGCTCAGTGGAAGAATCCACCTGCCAAGGAGGAGACATAGGTTCAGTCCCTGGTTTGGGAAGATCCCCTGGAGAAGGAAATGACAACTTATTCCAGTATGCTTGCCTGGGAAATCCCATGGAGAGAGGAGTCTAGTGGGCTATAGACCATAGGGTTGCAAAGAGTCAGACACAACTTAGCAAGTAAACAACAATTATATATACACACACTTACCAGCACATATGCAATAAACTCTGGTCCATCTCTATTTCACACAGGTACTTCTACAATTTTTGTAAAATAAATAATACCAATACCTGTTCTTTCCCCAAATGTATTCATGCTATTGTGAACCAGGCCTCAGTCAAAGTGCTTTACATATTCTTCCAACAACATCTGATTTATACATTTACTACTAAATTTTACATATAAAATACTGAGGCATGAAGAGGTTCAGTGCCCTGATGAGAGTTATGGTTTTGTAGCTGGAAGAGCAACTATCTGAGCACCAGCAGTCTGACTCAGGTCTCTGTGTTTAACACTGAACTACACAGTCTTTCAACTGAAGTGGAAGATGCAAGAAAGAGTAGGAACTAATTAAACCAGAAGAAGAATATATTCAGAAGGATTTGAAGGCAGAGGAAACAGCTGATTCCAAATATTCCTCTCAAGCTTAAAAAATGAAAGAAATAATTTTAAAAGAGTATTGGATGATATACTATGATATGGTAGGTATATACAGATAATATTAATACCAGAATGGTTAAAGCTTTGGTAGATGATTATTTCTTTACTCAACAAATAAGAACTTCAGGTTTTTATCAAATAGCTGTTCCTCTGTTGTGGCCTAAAGGAAATCTAACAGGGTCATGATAAAATTATAGCCCCAAACCCATTCACAAAACATCAGCCACTCTTTTAAAATCTCTTTTAATGACACAGTGGGCATCAAACCATTATAGGCTCGAATTAGTGTCAGCATGGAAGACGATTCCAGATTATCTCTATTCCACATCTTCATTAAACAAAGACCCATATCTTAGTGATCTACATTGGAAGCTATCAATATTTCCTGCAGCAGTGCTAGAGAAGCTACAGTGAGTAAAGACTGAGTCAGCAAGGTTATGTGGCCAGGCTGGAGGTAACCATGTCAGAAGCAAGTTAGACACTTGACAGTAACACACACAAACAAGCCTGGGCAGCCTTGGGCTTAGAGACCTTGACCAATGTCTCTCAGATGATGGACAGAAGGTTGGGAATTTTAAGCTAAACAGTCTATGAATAACCACAAAATCCCATTGAAAAGTTATGATGAAAATAAACATTACATACAAAGACCCCTAGAATGTTATTTTACTTTCAAGATAAAAGTGTGACCTCGGATCAAATATCCAAATGGTAAGGAGGTTGTTAGGAAGTGTGACTCTACATGGTTTTGATGTTGGAAGCGACTTTGTTTCATTTTAAATGTGCAAATGTTCCTAATTTGATTATAACAGTGAAAAGATATACCTTCGTTTAAATTGTACTTTTCAAACTTGCAAAGATCAGAACTTAGGAACACTGTTTACCTAATTCTACACTTGTAATCTAGGATACATTATTATTTTGTGCTAGAGCAGAAGCCAGATATACCTCAGACCTTAATAACACATGATGTAATTAATTAATTCAATTTTTCTATTTGTTATGTACTCTTTATGCCCCCTTATTGTACTTTCCAGCTGTTTATTAATATCTTTATTGACTTATAAATGGCATAAATAAAATGCTCATATTTAAATTATATAATGTGATACATAAATTTCATATTATATATATAGAACAACCAATTGTTCCAGCTCTATTTGTTGATGTGATTATCCTTTATCAGCTGAATTGTCTTGGCACTTTTTTGTCCATATACATATAGATCTATTTCTGTATTCTGTTCTCTGTATTCTATTCTATTCTCTTCTGTTGATCTATTTTTCTAACTTTACCACCACACTATCTTAATTCATAGGGATCACATTGAATCTGAAGAGTGCCTTGAAGAGTATCATTTTGATGATATTGGTTCTTCCAATCCGTTATGGAGAACAGTATGGAGGTTTCTTTAAAAACTAAATATACAACTACCATATGATCCAGCAATCCCATTCCTGGACATATACCTGGCAAAATCATAATTCAAAAAAGATGATACACCCCAGTGTTCACAGCAGCACTATTTACTAGCCAAGTCTTAGAAGCAACCTAAATGTCCATTGACAGAGGAGCGGATAAAGAAGATGCTTTCCATGTACACAGTGGAGTATTACTCAGACATGTAAAAGAATAAAATAATGCCACTTGCAGTAGCATGGATGGTCCTTGAGGTTATGATATTAAGTGATGTAAATCAGACAGAGAAAAACAAATATCATAAGATATCACTTATATGTGGAATCTTAAAAAGTGCTACAAATGAACTTATTTACAAAGTAGAAAGAGTATCACAGACTACAAAACAAATTTATGGTTACCAAAGGGAAAATGTCAGGGCAGGGATAAGTTAGGAGATTGGGATTAACATGCATATACTACAGCGTAAAAAGTAGATGATCAACATGGACCTGATACATAGCACAGGGAACTCTACTCAATATTCTGTAATAATCTATATGGGAAATGAATCTAAAAAAGAATGGATAATGCTGAATCATTTTGCTGTACCCTGAAACTAATGCAACTACACTCTAATATAAAATTATAATTAAATTTAAAACAAACATATACTCTGTATGACACAGTGAAAGTGAAAGTCCCTCAGTGGTATTCGACTCTTTGTGACCCCATGGACCATAGCCTGCCAGGCTCCTATATCCATGGTACTCTCCAGGCCAGAATACTGCAGTAGGTAGCTGTTCCCTTCCCCAGAGGATCTTCCCGACCCAGGGATTAAACCCAGGTCTCCCTCATTGCAGGCAAATTTTTTACCAGCTAACCTACCATAGAAACTAACCAATCTAATCACATGGACCACAGCCTTGTCTAACAGTGAAACTATGAGCCATGCTATAAAGGACCACCCAAGAAGGATGGGACATGGTGGAGAGTTCTGACAAAATGTGGTCCACTGGAGAAGGGAATGCAAAGCACTTCACTATTCTTGCCTTGAGAACCTCATGAACAGTATGAAAAGGCAAAAAGATAGGACACTGAAAGATGAACTCCCTAGGTCTGTAAATGCCCAATAAGCTACTGGAGATCAGTGGAGAAATAACTCCAGAAAGGATAAAGAGACAGAGCCAAAGGAAAAACAACCCCCCAGTTGTGGATGTGCCTGGTGATAGAAGCAAAGTTCGATTCTGTAAAGAGCAATATTGCATAGGAAGTGGAATGTCAGGTCCATGAATCAAGGCAAATTGGAAGTAGCCAAACAGGAGATGGCAAGAGTGAATGTCGACATTTGAGGAATCAGCTAAATAAAATGGACTGGAATGGGTGAATTTAACTCAAGTGACCATTATATCTACTACTGTGGACAAGATTCCTTAGAAGAATTGGATTAGCCATGACAGTCAACAAAAGAGTTCAAAATGCAATACTTGGATGCCATCTCAAAAATGACAGAATGATCTCTGTTCGTTTCCAAGGCAAACAATTCAATATCACAGTAATCCAAGTCTATGCCCCAACCAGTAATGATGAATAAGCTGAAGTTGAATGCTTCTGTGAAGACCTACAAGACCTTCTAGAACTAACACCAAAAAAAAAGATGTCCTTTTCATTACAGGAGACTGGAATGCAAAAGTAGGAAGTCAAGAAATACCTGGAGTAACAGGAATATTTGGCCTTGGAATACAGAATGAAGCAGGGAAAAGGCTAATAGTATTGTGCCAAGAGAATGCACTGGTCATAACAAACACTCTCTTCCAACAACACAAGAGAGGACTCTACACATGGACCAGATGGTCAACACTGAAATCAGATTGATTATATTATTTGCATCCAAAGATGGCGAAGCTCTATACAGTCAGCAAAAACAAGACCAGGAGCTGACTGTGGCTCAGATCATGAATTCCTTATTGCTAAATTCAGACTTAAATTGAAGAAAGTAGAGAAAACCACTAGACCATTCAAGGATGACTTAAATCAAATCCCTAACGATTATGGAGTGGAAGTGAAAAATAGATTTAAGGGACTAGATCTGATAGACCTAGAGTTCATGATAAACTGTGGACAGAGGTTCGTGACATTGTACAGGAGATGGAGCAAGACCATCTACAAGAAAAAGAAATGTAATTAAGCAAAATGGCTCACTGAGGAGGCCTTTCAAATACCTGTGAAAAGAAGGGAAGTGAAAAGCGAAGGAGAAAAGGAAAGATATACTCCTTTGAGTGCAGAGTTCCAAAGAATAGCAAGGAGAGATAAGAAAGCTTTCCTCAGCAATTGATGCAAAGAAAAAGAGGACAACAACTGAATGGGAAAGATTAGAGACCTCTCCAAGAAAATCAGAAATGCCAAGGAAACATTTCATGCAAAGACAGGCTCAATAAACGACAGAAATGGTATGGTCCTAACAAAAGCAGAAGATATTAAGAAGAGGTGGCTGGAATACACAAAAGAACTATACAAAAAAGATCTTTACAACGCAGATATTCATGGTGATGTGATCACTCACCTAGAGTCAGACATCCTGTAATGTGAAGTCAAGTGGGCCTTAGGAAGCATCACTACAAACAAAGCTAATGGAGGTGATGGAATTCCAGGTGAGCTAATTCAAATCCTAAAAGATGATGCAGTGGAAGTGCTACACTCAGTATGCCTGCCAATTCAGAAAACTCAGCAGTGGCCACAGGACTGGAAAAGGTCAGTTTTCATTCCAATCCCTAAGAAAGGCAATGCAAAAGAATGCTCAAACTACCACACACTTGCACTCATCTCACATGCTAGCAAAGTAATGCTCAAAATTCTCCAAGCCAGGCTTCAGCAGTATGTGAACTATGAACTTCTAGATGTTTAAGCTGGATTTAGAAAAGGCAGAGGAACCAGAGATCAAATTGCCAACATCCGCTGGATCATCAAAAAACCAAGAGAGTTCCAGAAAAACATCTATTTCTGCTTTATTGACTATGCCAAAGCCTCTGACTGTGTGGATCACAACAAACTGTAGAAAATCCTTAAAGAGATGGGAATACCAGACCACATGACCTGCTTCTTGAGAAATCTGTATGTAGGTCTGGAAGCAACAGTTAGGACTGGACATGAAACAACAGACTGGTTCCAAATAGCTAAAGGAGTATGTCAAGGCTGTGTATTGTCCCCCTGTTTATTTAACTTATATGCAGAGTACATCATGAGAAATGCTGGGCTGGATGAAGCACAAGCTGGAATCAAGACTGCCAGCAGAAATATCAATAATCTCTGATATGCAGATGACACCACCCTTATGGCAGAAAGTGCAGAAGAGCTAAAGAGCCTCTTGATGAAAGTGAAAGAGGAGAAAAAGTTGGCTTAAAGCTCAACATTCAGAAAACTAAGATCATGGCATTTGGTCCCATCACTTCATGGCAAATAGATGGAGAAACAGTGGAGACAGTGATAGACTTTATTTTGAGGGGCTCCAAAATCACTGCAGATGGTGACTGCGGCCATGAATTTAAAAGACACTTACTCCTTGGGAGAAAAGTTATGACTAACCTAGGCAGCATATTAAAAAACTGAGATGTCACTGCCAACAAAGGTCCATCTAGTCAAATCTATGGTTTTTCCAGTAGTCATGTATAGATGTTAAGAGTTGGACTATAAAGAAAGCTGAGCGCCCAAGAATTGATCCTTTTGAACTGTGGTGTTGGAGAAGACTCTTCAGAGTCCAAGAGAAGACTCTTGAGAGTCCCTTGGACTGAAAGCAGATCCAACCAATCAACCCTAAAGGAAATCAGTCCTGAATATTCATTGGAAGGACTGATGTTGAAGCTGAAACTCCAATACTTTGGCTACTTGATGTGAAGAACTGGCTCATTTGAAAAGACCCTGATGTTGGGAAGATTGAAGGCGGGAGGAGAAGTGGACAACAGAGGATGATATGGTTGGATGGCGTCACTGACTCAATGGACTTGAGTCTGAGTAAACTCTGGGAGTGGGTGATGGACCGGGAGGCCTGGGGTGCTGCAGTCCATGGGGTTGCAAAGAGTCAGATACAACTGAGCAACGGAACTGAACTGACTGAACCTACCAGGGAATTCTTTTAAATTTACTGAGATTTATTTTATGGCCTCAAGTGTGGTCTATTTTAGTAAATATTCTATGTATCTTGAAAATAATCTATATTCTACTGGTTTGAATGGCTAGTTCTATACACGTTAGTTAGATTAAGTTGGATGACAATGTCAATCAAGTCATCTGAATCTTTACCATTTTTTTTTTTTTTGGTTCATATGTTCTACCAATTTTGCGATGTATGAAAATTTCCAAATATAATTTCGCATTTATTTATTGCTCCATCATATTTGTAAGCAAATGATGCTTCTCTTGCTTTATTTTTTTTTATTTTGTTCTTCTTTGTTCTTTTTAAGGATATTGATAGTATTAAATAGCACACATGCTTACACTGGTTTTTATATCAACCACCATCTCTTTATTTAAAGCAACTAGGTCTTTCTACATCTTGTTTGAAACAAAATCCTTCATTCTTTTCTAAAATGGGCATCCCTCTCAACCACAAGCACCATAATCCTCCTGGACTCAAATATTTTCAAGCCACAAACATCTTTGACATGCTTTTATATAAAATGCATCTTCTCAGTTCAATCATTATTTATTTAGGGTATTGTGCTGTCTGTGATGTTATCAGTGTAGGACAGCAGTTCATATTGTGACATCTTCATTATGGTAAACCTCTTCATTGTCTAAAACAGTAGCATGAATATTATCAGTGCTCATTACAAGGTTCCTCACTGCCAAAAAGCAGAGATTAGACTCCAGACATTTTCAGATTCTAAACAACTTGTCTTTTCTTGCTTCCTTTCTTTTACTCTTTCTCCCTCTATCCTTCTCCAATTCCTTTTTATTTCCTCCATTCAGCAAATACTCACACTCTAAAACTCTCTGCTCTCATGGAATTAATCTACTCAGTGTCCTAAGAAAATAGCGTATATTTTCTGTTTGAACCATGTGATCCCACCTCTCCGTGAAAGTTCCACAGGATCGATTTTTAGCCCAGCTTCCAGATATAGATTTTTTTGTCTTCAAAGACATAGATTTCTCTTTCTGACCATATTATCTATGTGCATAAATACACTGAGAAGCAGTGGGTTTAAAAGGAAAAAATACAGAAACTAATGCTGCCTCTATTAATTATGAGAGAATGGTCAATAATCTAACTTTTAAGTGATGGAAATAGTAAAGGAAAAGTCAGCTTGCTTCTCACTGTAACAGTCTTCATGATAGCACTGGTAGAAGGATAGTCTTTTTCTCTTAAAAACAATAATGAATTATAATGAATACTAAATAAATAGAACTTCCCACCATGCAGAATCCATATGAAAAGTGGGAGCTCACCAAAGCATAAATAGAAAAAAAAGGTTCAGTTTGTCTGTAGATGCCCACACAAAAAGGAAGAAAAGATTTGAATCCACAGTAATGATGGGGTGGTTCAGTAGAATCAAGTGTGAAGTTTGCAGTAGGTAGAACTAAGGCTTGAGATTAAAAAAAAAAAAAAAAAAAAAAAACTAGTCGGAAATAGATATTTTAAAATATAATATAAACTATTGATGAAATTGGTAGGAAAGATAAAAGACATATAGTAATAGAATAAAAGAAAATATCAATACTAAAAATATAGAAGAAAATGCTTAAAATAAATCAGAATAATTACCCATGTCAAATTTAAGTGTTTAATATTGCCTATTTAAACAAAGAGTAAAACATTTACAGTTCAGTTCAGGCACTCAGTTGTGTCTGACTCTTTGCGACCCCATGAATCGCAGCACGCCAGGCCTCCCTGTCTATCACCAACTCCCAGAGTTCACTCAGACTCACGTCCATCGAGTCAGTGATGCCATCTAGCCATCTCATCCTCGGTCGTCCCCTTCTCCTCCTGCCCCTAATCCCTCCCAGCATCAAAGTCTTTTCCAATGAGTCAACTCTTCGCATGAGTTGACCAAAGTACTGGAGTTTCAACTTTAGCATCATTCCTTCCAAAAAAATCCCAGGGTTGATATCCTTCAGAATGGACTGGTTGGATCTCCTTGCAGTCCAAGGGACTCTAAAACATTTCTTTAAAAATCCCTTATTCATTATTAGTTCATATATGAGCATTATAGAGGTATTGCTATCAATAAAATAAACTCACTATTTGATCATGTTATTAATGTACAATAAAGGTTGATTCATATTCACTAAGTCTGTATCCACATTATATACAAAGTACAGAGAAAGAGGAGCTACAGAATGTGTGTCTAAAGAAGGACGAGCACAGGGCATTCTGGGTTATGTTCACATTCACAGTCTTAGGTAATAATTGCATTTTAATGTTTTTCTCTTCTCTTCCCAACCATATTTCTAACTCCATGAGGCATGAGCCCTCTCTTAATGTATGTGTATCACATATAATATCTAGCATATGTGCGTGTATGTTGATTCAGTTGTGTGTGACTCTTTGTGACCCCATGGACTATAGCCTGCCAGGTTCCTCTGTCCATGGGATTCTACAGGCAAGAATACCAGTTCTGGGTGCCATTCCCTTCTCCAGGGGATCTTCCCAACCCAGGGAAACTGGCATCTCTTTTGTACCTTGCACTGACAGGCAGATTCTTTACGACTAGCACCACCTGGGAAGCCCAGTATCTAGTATGGTATATATTAAATAAAGAGTTGTGAATATATTCTGTGGTTGTTAGTCTTAGCTGTAGATGGTCATTCATGTCTTTCCCATTGACTCCAGCCTTTGGGAGTGCCAAGTATTTTTAAAATTATATCTTTGGATTAGAGACTATAATAGAAAAAATTCTTAGAAGAAAAGAAACTAATTCAAAAGACTGATCACTTTCAGGGAAAGTATACTGATGATAAAGAAGTGATAAGATGTATGAGTAATCTACCCTATTTCAAAAAAAAATTCCATGTGTCTGTTGGTGTTAACTAACTACTGTGGATTTAGATAATCACTACAGACAACACTCACCATATAGTACCTACTTAGAAAAAAACCTGTAGACAGTATGAGTGAAATGTAGTTAATACCTTCTATAAATGTTATTTTTATATCTGTGTAAAGTATTCTAGTTTATATAGTATTAATTACTAGGGAATTTCAATTAACTTTCCACTTGTTATAATATCAAAGTCACACAACCTAAAAGGTCTCTGATAACTTTCTAAAGAACTTTTAAAAGGTAGAAATAAGTTTTATAGAAACAGTAAAATCCCAAGCATATATTGGAAATGATAAGGCAACTAACTGGAAAACATGTTGCTCATCGCCTAATCGTGTCCAGCTCTTTGCGACCCCATGAGCAGCACTGGGGCTTCCCTGGTGTCTCAAACTGTAAAGACTCTGTTTGCAATGCAGGAGATCTGGTTTGAATCCCTGGATCGGGAAGATCCTCTACCCACTGGCTACCCACTCTAGTTTTCTTGCTGGAGAATTCCATGGACAGAGGAGCCTGGTGGGCTACAGTCCATGGGGTCACAGAGAGTCAGGCTTGACTGAGTGACTAACTGGAAAATATACTGAGTACTATGGAAAACTCAGCAGTGGCCCACAGGACAGCAAAAGGTCAGTTTTCATTCCAATCCCAAAGAAAGACAATGCCAAAGAATGCTCAAACTACTGCACAATTGCACTTGTCTCACACGCTAGTAGAGTAATCCTCAAAATTCTCCAAAACAGGCTTTAGCAATACATGAACCATGAACTTCCAGATGTTCAAGCTGGTTTTAGAAAAGGCAGAGGAACCAGAGATCAAATAGCCAACATCTGCTGGATCATCAAAAAACCAAGAGAATTCCAGAAAACATTTATTTCTGTTTTATTGACTATGCCAAAGCCTTTGACTGTGTGGATCACAATAAACTGTGGAAAATTCTGGAAGAGATGGGAATACCAGACCACCTAACCTGCCTCTTGAGAAAGCTATATGCAATTCAGGATGCAACAGTTAGAACTGAACATGGAACAGACTGGGTCCAAATAGGAAAAGGAGTACGTCAAGGCTGTATATTGTCACCCTGCTTATTTAACTTATATGCAGAGTACATCATGAGAAACGCTGGGCTGGAAGAAACACAAGCTGGAATCAAGATTGCTGGGAGAAATATCAATAACCTCCGATATGCAGATGACACCACTCTTATGGCAGAAAGTGAAGAGGAACTAAAAAGCCTCTTGATGAAAGTGAAAGAGGAGAGTGAAAAGGTTGGCTTAAAGCTCAACATTCAGAAAACGAAGATCATGGTATCTGGTCCCATCACTTTACGGGAAATAGAAGGGGAAACAGTGGAAACAGTGTCAGACTTTATTTTGGGGGGCTCCAAAATCACTGCAGATGGTGATTGTAGCCATGAAATTAAAAGACGCTTACTCCTTGGAAGAAAAGTTATGACCAACCTCGATAGCATATTAAAAAGCAGAGACATTACTTTGCCAACAAATGTCCATCTAGTCAAGGCTATGGTTTTTCCTGTGGTCATGTATGGATGTGAGAGTTGGACTGTGAAGAAAGCTGAGTGCCGAAGAATTGATGCTTTTGAACTGTAGTGTTGGAGAAGACTCTTGGAGAAGTTGTCCGCTTCTCCTCCTGCCCAGCATCAGAGTCTTTTCCAATGAGTCAACTCTTCCCATGAGGTGGACAAAGTACTGGAGTTTCAGCTTTAGCATCATTCCTTCCAAAGAAATCCCAGGGCTGATCTCCTTCAGAATGGACTGGCTGGATCTCCTTGCAGTCCAAGGGACTCTCAAGAGTCTTCTCCAACACCACAGTTCAAAAGCATCAATTCTTCGGTGCTCAGCCTTCTTCACAGTCCAACTCTCACATTCATACATGACCACAGGAAAAACCATAGCCTTGACTAGACGGACCTTAGTCAGCAAAGTAATGTCTCTGCTTTTGAATATACTATCTAGGTTGGTCATAACTTTTCTTCCAAGGAGTAAGCATCTTTTAATTTCATGGCTGCAATCACCATCTGCAGTGATTTTGGAGCCCAAAAAAAAATGAAGTCTGACACTGTTTCCACTGTTTCCCCATCTATTTCCCATGAAGTGATGGGACTGGATGCCATGATCTTCGTTTTCTGAATGTTGAGCTTTAAGCCAACTTTTTCACTCTCCTGTTTCACTTTCATCAAGAGGCTTCTTAGCTCCTCTTCACTTTCTGCCATAAGGGTGGTGTCATCTGCATATCTGAGGTTATTGATATTTCTCCTGGCAATCTTGATTCCAGCTTGTGCTTCATCCAGCCCAGCATTTCTCATGCATGATGTACTCTGCATAGAAGTTAAATAAGCAGGGTGACAATATACAGCCTTGACATCCTCCTTTTCCTATTTGGAACCAGTCTGTTGTTCCATGTCCAGTTCTAACTGTTGCTTCCTGACCTGCATACAGATTTCTCAAGAGGCAGGTTAAGTGGTCTGGTATTCCCATCCCTTCCAGAATTTTCCACAGTTTATTGTGATCCACACAGTCAATGGCTTTGGCATAGTCAACAAAGCAGAAATAGATGTTTTTCTGGAACTCTCTTGCTTTTTCCCTCATCCCTTAGCACCATAGAAACTCCCAGAAATTCACTGGAACACCAGGGGAAAGCTGAGAGAACCCAGAAGTGACTGTTTTAATTTCTGACATTAAGGTTCAAAATAAACATGATCTAGGAGGAAAGAGTTAATTTTTTAATACCTGAGTTTATGACTACCTTAATGAGAACAAATATTTCTTCCTTATTATATCTCCAACTCATTTATATTGTTACAAAAGTGTGGATTATACTAAAGCTATTGTTGGTTTATAAACAAGAATTGAATTTAATTAATATATGCATATGTTATCATGCATGGACATTGCACAGTCATTTCAACACCTACTCTTTAAGGTTTCTCAAGCTGGTAAAATATGGCTTCTTATGAATTAAGTTTGCAAATGTATTGACAACCATGGCCAATTAAAAGCCTAACCAATATTTTGTTTTTACTAACCAAATGAGAATACCTAATATGTAAAATTTCACTATTCTACTGAGAAAGAAAAACACAATTTTGATATTTGAAATGTAACTATTAACACTTAAGAAGAAACCTAATACATTCCCAAACATGAACCCACCTCGTATTAGGTTTCTTCTTAAGTGTTAATAGTTACATTTCAAATATCAAAATTGTGTTTTTCTTTCTCAGTTGAATACACCCATGGTGGATTCATGTCAATGCATGGAAAAACCAATACAGTATTATAAGGTAAAACAAAGTAAAAATAAAAATTAAAAAAAAGAAGAAACCTACTAACACAGTATGCTACTCTCTTCCTCAAGAAAGTACTTATAAAAAATAAAGTCCTTGTATCTACCCTCTGAGATTAAGATCAACTGTAGCAACACAGAATGGGAGAATTAGAAGGCCTCTTAGAAAACATCTGGTCAAATACTTTCATTAGCAGATGTGAGAATTGAGATTCAGAAACATTAAAAGATTTGTTTGGGTCAAGAACACTCTCTAGCAGACCCAGTCTTCACACACACTCCTTTTTCTGCATACCTTCTCAAAGTGAAAACAGAATCACTTCTTCAAGGTTTTCTTACTCTTCCCACAAGGGTAATTACATGATTGACACTGATTTTAACTATTTAACACTATTTGCAGTTGTGAATGAGAAAACCAAGTCAAGACATTGATTTATTGCAAAAACTTAGCTTTCCTCTTTTGAAGAAATATTTTTCTAACTGATTAAAGTTTTTGAATTCTTAACTTTAATCTATTGCTAATAATACATTCTGCTGACAGAATGGTGGAATGGCATAGATTGTTTAAGACATAATAAACTGTGTAAAAAATCTTCCACAATAAAGTAAACTGAGTTTTTCTAAACATTTCAATATAGCTCCCAAAGTATTCATAATGAAATGAAAATTCTTTGAGAAGTGATTTTTTCCTGAAGTTATTGCTGTGACAATTCTCTATATATGTTAAGATATATTCAAAATATGTTTTTATAATTTAAATATATATTTAAATCTATGTTCAAAATATAATGAAATATAATTTGAGGTAAGAGCAAAATACCAATTTCAGTTACTTGTGGTACAAGGTTGGAACAAATTTGAAAACTTTGTTATGCGTTTGCACCGATCATTAAATTCGGAATTCTCTTTGTACTAGGTATGCTGGAAATGATGCTATTTCTTCAAATATTTACTATTTTCTACCTTGAAGAATACTATTGTGCTTTGTCATACAACCTTTAAAAAAGGTACTAATAGTTCTTGCCAAAATTCACCTTTTTCTTCTAGTTGTACATAAAGGAATTCAGGGTTAGCTACCTGCCATAGATAATCTGGAAACCTATTTTCAAAGACAGTTGTAGTGAATGACAGTAGTACTGTTTTCTACCAACTGACACAAACCTCAGAGTGATTTATTTGACAGAATTATACATTCTCTGCAGTCAGATAATACAGGACTTGGAATATACAATTACTCTCTTCAAGAAACTTTAGGGGACACTTCACTGGTGGTAGACTGGATGGGAATCCACCTGCCAGTGCAGGCGACAGGGGCTTGATTCCTGATCGGGGAGGATTCCACGTAGCACAAAGCAGCTGACCCTACGCACCTCGACTACTGAAGTCCGTGTGCCTAGAGGCTGCGCTCTGCAACGAGAGAGAGCACCAGGGAGCAGCTCCCACTCATCACAACTAGAGAAAGTCTATGCAAAGACCCACTGCAGCTACAAATAAATACTTTTTCAAAAAAGAAACGTTACTAAGATAAAGAACCCAAACACCCCCCTAACCTTTAGCTGCAGAAACTTCAAAAATAATTGAAAAAATATATATATATACATATATAAGCTGTACATATATCATGAAGTCCAAGCAATGTATAGATTTAAACACTTGACCCTTCCAACAATAGCCTTAGCATCTATCATTCACATCTTTCCATTCAATATGCTTTTGTCTTCCTCGTTTTTATGTTGCTTTTCTGTTCAACCCAATTTAAAATTATTTGGTTGACTTTACTTTCTATAGTTATCACTTTGCCTATTTTCACTCTGCAGAATATTTGACTGATAGTGTTCTCTCTTTCTCACTGCCTCCCACCAATTCGACACTCAGCCACCTTTTCTGAGCTCACCTATCTTCACTTAGGTCACAACCTCCCTTACTCCTTGTTGTTAGGGTACAGTACTGTCACAGCTGAAATATAGTCAACAGAGCTATTTATATCCTCTAACTTGGGACTTACTAGCCACACATCTTAGACAAGGATGGTGGAGAACTCTCTGAAGATGCTCAAATGCTAAACAGTAAACATGTAATACAAGCTGAGATTCACAATTAATTCAGGGAATGTCCAAAAACATACGAACTTAAAAACTATATCCGTGATTTCCCTTAAGAGATTTCAAGCACCAGATTTTCTAATTCCCAAAAAGAAATGATGAAGGAAATAAATGAAAAGTAAACATTTGACCTGCATATTAAGTAAGAATTTATTGTCCCTAAGAGCTGCCTTTAGCATTGACATGTCAAAATTGTTCAAGAAAGTAGCTAGTCTGTTTTTAAAATGTCTAACTTTAAAAGTTGTTACTAGTGATTTTTTTCCAGATAAAAAAAGTGGAGAAGTTGTTAATACTTATCAAAGCAAACAATCAAAAATCTCACTTTTTCACACACACACACACACACACACACACACACACACAGCCCATACCATGGCAAAATGCATTTGAATACACAGCTCTCCTTTGCCTACAAATGCTATGACATACTTCTGTGTATTCTTTTCTTCTGGAGCTCTGAAGTAGCATAATGAAAACCTTAAACCTTGCTTAAAATTGAGCAACACATTTTCATGCTGAATGATTTTATTTTACATTTCCTCCGATACAAATAGAAAAGACATCTCACATTTAGTTTCCTATGCTAGACTGCACCACAGATAAGCACAGACTTTTAGAATGTGTCTATATGATAATAACAACTGTGGAAAGCAAAGGATTAGCCCTATACTTGGTTCTTCCTATTTCTTCACTTTCTTTAAAAATTCAGGCAGTCTCCCTTTGAGGCACCAAGAAAAGTTGGATGCTCAAGTAGGAAACTCTGGATAAATGTAATGATTCCTCCATATACTTCTCCATTCTCCCTCTGAAATTCTCGAGGCAGCAGAACTCTAGCTCCACACAGCAGGCCTGTGCCGTGATCCACACTCCTCTCTCCTCCTGGTCCACTCATATCTTATCTTTCCTTCTGATGAGACAGAAATGAGTTCCAATCTGTTTTAATTATTTCTGTTTCTATCAATAGTAACCAGCTGTAAACTCACCTTGGTTTCCACAATTGTCTCACCTTCCATCTTTCTTCTTAATCACTAGCGGCTTTTTCCCTTTGAGATTTTGGTTCCAAAAGTAACTCAAACCAGAGAAACCAGAGAATCTCTCTCATCTGACTATATTAAATAGATCAGTCCTCTAAGTTTTCAAGTTTGGCTTCCTGGCAGGTATTTTTGCTTTTTGTTTTTTGTCTTAACTATGAGTATTAAAGGTCTTAATTAAAGAAATTAATGAAAACAGCATCTCAGATCGGAAACTCCATTTACAGAGTGGGTTTTCAGTCCTGCACTGATGGGCCGTGCCCTGGCAATGCTCTCGTTGTACACCATCACAAAACTGTGCTGGAATCTTCCAGGTCCACCTCAGAGTCTCTCTCTCACTGCTGTCTGGACTCCAGGCTGATGGTAACCCAGAGTCTTCCTATTTCCACCTTTGTCCACCTATATTCTATTCCCCAGTCTCTGAATCATCATTAAAAATCCAGTCACTTCTCTCAACCAAACCCACCACTGGCATCCCGTGCCGCTCAGGGCCTTCAGCATTCTTATTGGGTTCTACTTTCTCTGCCTCCTGATAGCTCTATTTATTCAAGTCCTATTGCTCTCTATTCATTCAATTCTTTCCTGGGACATGGGATTCCTTAAATGCATATCATATGCTACTTCTTAAACATATATCACAAATTCCTACTTGCCCTTTTCCCGCACATTCTCTCCATATACGTGTCTCCTAGGTACTTCCTCCCCTTCCACTTCCCATCTTCATCTCCTCCCATTGCCCTTTCCCTCCTTTCCCTCTTACAGTCTCCTCAGACACCCAGTTAAGCTCTCCTTACAACATTCTCCATTTCTGGGACAATTAATCTAACTTTCTCCCCAACTCCCAATTCTATCTCCTCGGGACCTTTCTTTAATTATATGCTTATACACGATACTTGGGTTGTATAAGGACTTTATCCCTTATTAGATTTCTCTAATTTGAATGCCTACTGAAAGTACCTGTTGCACCAAACAGCAGATATTAAGACATTAAGACTTTGTGGAGAGGAAGAGGGCCAAATGGAGGGTGTTGAGAAAAAAAGTTATAGTGTAGTATTTTTCTCTTTTAAAGTATTTTAAATGTCAATATTAGTACTTGACTCTTAAAGCCATTTATCCTTCACGTTCTGCTATCAGGAATAGCACTCTTGTGTGCTTAACACTGGTTTCCCTTAGTAACAACATTGGAGCCTCAGAGAGATGTTTTTCAACATGTGTTGCCCATTTCCTTACTATCTTGCTAACAGATGAAGTAGTGTGCCTAAATGACAAGAAATGTCTAAACTGAAAAGGACACCGCTTCCTAGTGCGGAGACAGCATGCACAATGGAAGTATTTAGGGAAAAGATAAATTAATGTCCTTGTCCAGTAATCCTTTCAGATGAATGCAGTATTTTCTTGTGCTCAGTACTGTTTACCAGGTGTACAGAGTATCCGTTTCCTTTCTGCTCATTTTGTATGGTGCCACATGGTGACTCAGTAATTTTGCAGTATTACTTCCTATTACTTTAAAACATTTAAGTATACAGATCAAGACATATCATTCATGACGCTGAATATCAAATCTTTATGTAAACAATTAAATGGATACTGCTGCTGCTGCTGCTAAGTCACTTCAGTTGTGTCCGAGTCTGTGTGACCCCATAGACGGCAACCCACCAGGCTCCCCCGTCCCAGGGGTTCTCCAGGCAAGAACACTGGAGTGGGTTGCCATTTCCTTCTCCAATGCATGAAAGTGAAAAGTGAAAGTGAAGTCGCTCAGTCGTGTCTGACCCTCAGCGACCCCATGGACTGCAGCCTACCAGGCTCCTCCATCCATGGGATTTTCCAGGAAAGAGTACTGGAGTGGGGTGCCATTACCTTCTCCTAAATGGATACTAAATAGTATAAAATATGAAAAATGAAAATATTAAATGATTTAGATAAGTTTATCTTTATTTAGATAATTTTGAGTTGATATGCATTAATTATAGTTCATACTTTTTAAAAGTTATGTTGAAAGAAAAAACTTTAAGAAATCAAATAAAAAAAAATTCTAACTCTTTAATGTTATATTTTCTTGAGTATACATTTTGATATGCTTTTAAATTTTGCTCACTTGAGTAAAATTATGTTTTATATTTCAATCCTTTAAATCACCACTGTCAACAAAATTTAAATTGGGTAAAAGTTTATTATTATAATTTCACTAAAATGACATGTAAACATTGTGGATTTAATGTATCATATGTATGAATTGATTCATGTCTGTTCACATTTTATTAATATGATTCATGCAATCACCAAAGGCCCCTCAAAATCTCGGAGAGATGAACAATGATAAGTAAATTCATCTATCTTTGATGTACTGCCAAGTTTTAATCAGAGAAAAGGCATTGCTATACTATAAGCCCTGACTGCCAAAACATCCAGTTAGAAGAGGCATCCACTTCAAAGACTACTATCTCAAGTAAACACACTGCCAGACGTACAACTCCATAGAGAGCCAGGTTTCCTTCCTGTATAGAATCTCCTTTGTTTTAGACATCTTGGTTGATTTCAAATGAGACTTCTTTTTTTCTTTTTTTGCATGCTTTAAATTCCAGCTCTTATGTTTTACATTCACCAATAAAGAGTGAGCCTGTGAAAATCTATGCCCCCACTCTCTTTCCCTGTGCTAGCAGAACCCCCCACACACTTTCTCTCTAATCAGGACCTCACTGTGAGGCCCCAGATTTGCCATGTAATTTCCAAATCCTGTAAATAATAAACTTTGATTTTTGCAAAGTCTTCTGAGGGTTATTGTGGAAGGGCATTTTGCAATTATAATATGAACTACAGGGTCAGTCCAATCACAGCATTGGCTATGCATAGGCTGAGAATGGCACAAAACAATAACCTTACACACAGTTTTAAAATTTGATGTTACGTGATTCTAACTATGTGAGTGTGTGTGATGGTAGAGATCTGGTGGCGGTGATGGTTTACTCGCTAAGTCAAATGCAACTCTTGAGACCCCATGGACTGTCACCCACCAGCCTCCTCTGTCCATGGGATTTCCCAGGCAAGAATACTGGAGTGGGTTGCCATTTCCTTCTCCAGGGGATTTTCCAGACCCAGGGATGGAACCCGGGTCTCCTGCATTGCAGGGAGTCTCCTGCATTTTAGGCAGATACTTTACGAACTATGAGATATGCAGATGACACCACCCTTATGGCAGAAACTGAAGAGGAACTAAAAAGCCTCTTGATGCAAGTAAAAGAGGAGAGTGAAAAAGTTGGCTTAAAGCTCAACATTCAGAAAACGAAGATCATGGCATCTGGTCCCATCACTTCATGGGAAATAGATAGGGAAACAGTGGAAACAGTGTCAGACTTTATTTTGGGGGGCTTCAAAATCACTGCAGATTGTGACTGCAGCCATGAATTTAAAAGATGCTTACTCCTTGAAAGGAAAGTTATGACCAACCTAGATAGCCTATTAAAAGGCATAGACATTACTTTGCCAACAAAGGTCCATCTAGTCAAGGCTATAGTTTTTCCAGTGGTCATGTATGATTGTGAGAGTTGGACTGTGAAGAAAGCTAAGGACTGAAGAATTGATGCTTTTGAACTGTGGTGTTGGAGAAGACTCTTGAGAGTCCCTTGGACTGCAAGGAGATCCAACCAGTCCATTCTGAAGGAGATCAGTCCTTGGTGTGCATTGGAAGGACTGATGCTAAAGCTGAAACTCCAGTACTTTGGCCATCTCATGTGAAGAGTTGACTCATTAGAAAAGACTCTGATGCTAGGAGGGATTGGGGGCAGGAGGAGAAGGGGACGACAGAGGATGAGATGTCTGGATGGCATCACTGACTCGATGGACATGAGTTTGGGTGAACTCCGGGAGTTGGTGATGGATAGGGAGGCCTGGCGTGCTGTGATTCATGGGGTCACAAAGAGTCAGCCGTGACTGAGTGACTGAACTGAACTGAACTGAACCTACCAACTAAGCCCCCAGGGAAGTTTTAAAATTTGATGTTATGTGAATCTAAGTATGTGAGTGTGTGTGAAGGTAGAGAACTAGAATATATTTAAGACCTTGTTAGCTTGGTTTACAACATTTACATATTTAAACAAATGGAAGGGGAGCCTCCATTGCCCTGATCCATTCAGATGTTAAGGATAAGTTTTCTCCTTTCATCTATGTAAGAGAATATTAGCAAATGTGACTAAACCTAAAGTAATATTTAAAAGTATAAAGACACACTATTTAGAGAGAAAAAAAAATCACATAATAGCACCATCACTAAGCAAAAATGCCCATTCTGACAGCTCTTTCTTGTAAGAGAGGAATGAAGTCATAGACTTAAGTCAATCTCCCAAAAGGAGAGCAATCCTTAACCACACACAAAGCAACACAATTGTGCAGGTGCATTGACTATAACAGGCTTAGAAGGTGGCACTAGTGGTAAAGAACCCATCTGTCAATGCAGGAGACTTAGACACAGGTTTGATCCCTGAGTTGGGAAGATCCCCTGGAGAAGGGCATGGTAGCCTGGAGAATTCCACGGACAGAGGAGTCTGGCAGTCTACAGTTCATAGGGTTGCAAAGAGCTGGACACAACTGAAGTAACTTAGCATACACACACTAACTACAACAGATTAATAAAATATTAGTATAGTAACAGTATTTACTTCAAGTGTTTGCTAATGCAGTAGTGTATCCGGTAGATGAATGACGCTTCCCTCTCTTGTGCCTTAGCACACCCAAAGCTGGGTTATCCAGAGTTGCATTAAATGACACCTTTACACCAACAACCTGGAATTAAAATACAAATCCATTCTCTCTCTTCCTGACTCTTCATAGATTACAAACCTGGGCTTTTTCACATATCCAAAGCCAAGCTGGCCAGATACTAACTGCTTCTCAACATCTGTGTTTCTTACCTCCATTCTCTAAATTCATTTAGTCACAAGGTCGAGTTACTACTTTCTAAAACTCTTTTATTTAGACCTTGCATCACAGCTTCTATAATAAAATTATCATTATTTTTTTCCAATCTGTCATAATATTCCCATTTCTCATCTACTGTCCGCGGTTTTGCCTCCCTGAACTATTCACCAATTATCCTCCTTTTGCTGAGTAGTCCTGCTTAGGGCATGGTTCCCATATCAGCAGCATAGCATCACTCAGGAATTTGTTAGACATGCAAATTCTTGGGTTCTACCCGAGTCCTACTGAGTCAGAAACTCTGGGGGTGGAGCCCAGCCATCTGTGTCCCAACGAGCCCTCCAAGCGATTACCATGTGTGCTAAAATTTGAAAACCAAAGTTTTAAAGCGATATTTTAAAAAGGCAAAACCAACCATGTCACTTGCCTGCTTGAAACTTAATTCCCTACCATATAAAGTCCAAGTTCTCAGGAGGATGTATAATGCCCTTGTCTGTTCTAGTTTTTCAGCCCTTCTCTTTCTACTTCCTCCCTCCCACCCAGTGTTTTAGTCATCTGAACATTCTGAAATAGTCTAAATGCACCCTGCTTTTTATTCCTTTTCCTAGTGTACCTCTTCCCACACACAATTTATCCACCTGGAGGAGTTCTATTCATCTTTCCAGATCCAACTCAAATGTCCCCTTTTGTAGAATGATTTCTGAGGGCTAATTTCAATAACTTACTTACAGCCTATTTCAATTCTTTCAGGCCCACCTACATAGTTTTCCTGAATTAACATTTTTAGATATCCAGCTCTTAAGAAAGAAATGAAGTCTGTTTACTGGGTGCACAGAGACAAAGGTAGAGATAATAATGACATTGCTTATTTCATCTCCTTTGCTCCCACCCTGATTTAAGAGTTAGCGATTGTCACCATCTATGGGAAGAGTTGGAGCTCCTTGAGGAGGCTGGTGGCTTCTCCTACATTTGCAGGGCCCACAAGAGTCCAAGTGGAGGCCCATATATCACATGTCTCAATATTTAAGTTACAAATAAAACTAAGAGGCTCAGTGAAACATGTTCTATCATTGAATTACCTTAAAAATATTATTTCTTTTGACAAATCAAAAGTATGTGGAAAGCAAAAATTTTTAGATGCCTAAAATTGGCAAAAGCTCAGACACTAAGTTTAATATTTACAAACCTGAGTGTTCTGTTGGTGAGATGGCAATGTTTATATTAGCAATAAAATAAAGCAAATAGTGCATAAACTCATATGTATATTCCATAACATTTATATTCCTTGCCTTTATGAAAATGTTATATTGTATTCCTTTAGTCAAGATTTTCTACTGATTTGTGCCTTATTGACAGTGATGATCCAAAGGATTTAAAATAAAATGCAATTTTAATTAATGGCAAAAATGCAAGTGTATGTTATCAAAGATTCAGTTCAGTTCAGTTCATTTCAGTCGCTCAGTCATGTCCGACTCTCTGCGACCCCATGAATCACAGCATGCCAGGCCTCCCTGTCCATCACCAACTCCTGGAGTTCACTCAGACTCATGTCCATCAAGTCAGTGATGCCATCCAGCCATCTCATCCTCTGTCATCCCCTTCTCCTCCTGCCCTCAATCCCTCCCAACATCAGAGTCTTTTCCAATGAGTCAACTCTTCGCATGAGATGGCCAAAGTACTGGAGTTTCAGCTTTAGCATCATTCCTTCCAAAGAAATCCCAGGGCTGATCTCCTTCAGAATGGACTGGTTGGATCTCCTTGCAGTCCAAGGGACTCTCAAGAGGCTTCTCCAACACCACAGTTTGAAAGCATCAATTCTTTGGCACTCTGCCTTCTTCACAGTCCAACTCTCACATTCATACATGACTACAGGAAAAACCATAGCCTTGACTAGACAGATAAGATTAACTCAATATAAATACACAAAAATAAAATTACTTTTGTTTTAAAATTCCTTTTACTTAAAAATTCAAAATTGCCTATTAAAGTAAAAAATTAATATGCATATAATACCAAATTTTAATTTCATAATATTTCATTAAAGCTGGTATTTTCCTTTTTTAAATATTTAAGTCTCATTGCTTATATATGCCAATATAAAAAATTGATAGCACGTTTCATTCACATCTTCTCTAGTTCTACACTTGTACAAAGAGTAATAGGAATGGGGTTTAATAATGCAATATTCATCTTAGTCACCATGTGAAAATACTATGAAAATTTATATGTACTTTCAAATCCACTAAAGAAACATGAATAGAAGAAAAATGATGTGCAACTCTACTTGCAGAAATGATTCTTAGCTATGTAAGGATTTTGTACATTTATCCCCAGAAAAAGAAGCTAAAAGCTTATCATTTCTTTTACACTGTTTAAATCCACTCCTCACTCCCTCGTACTCCAAAGCAAGGTGTTTGTCTCCAACTGATGTCCATAGCAGCTCAACCTGAATACTTTCTTGGCATTTGAATTCTGTTGTCTTTTGCTCTAATGATGTAGAAAGTGATGCAGAGAACTTTTCTGGGGTCTAAGTCCTACTAATCATGAGGTAGATGCTTACAGTTACAGATTGCATTGAGCCAGTTCTAAAGATCAGATACCAAGTGAGTGTCTGTGATACGTGGGACCCACTAAGACATGGGGCCCATAACACACACACCCTTTTCCTTGGTGCTAAGTTCCTTAATTCCTCATCCTAGCCAGAACCAGAGGATTAGGGCTGAGTTTTAAGGTACTGTCCTAAGGGAATAATACCAATACATCTAGGAGTTAGAATTTTTATACATTTGTAGTATTTCATCCAGCTTTGGTCCATCAGAGGGGGGGTGGGAACCTTTTATCTTCTATTCACTCCCATCCCTAAAGACTGTTATATAAAAAGAAGTCTCAATTTTGTCTTAGCTGTTTTCTAACTGGAGATGGAGAAAATTGATCTCATTATATTCCAAGAGATTTATATTTAATGTTTTATATTTAATAAAATATGTCCATGTTTAGTAAAACAGCATAGTTTTGTGATTGAGTTCCTTGGTAGAGTTATATTTGATTCATTACGTTCAAGCCAAAAAGTAGCTACTGTGCATCATCACTACATGAACTTTTGTATCTCTGTGGCCATAGAAATGAAGGGAATGTGAAAGGGATACAGAAGTTTATAGAGATACATTTTCATATATAAGCAGTGTGATGGTTAATTTCATATACCCACTTTGATAGGCTATGGTGCCCAGTCATTGGTCAAGCAATTGTTTTGATGTTCAGTTCAGTTGCTCAGTCATGTCCGACTCTTTGTGACCCCATGAATCGCAGCACGCCAGGCCTCCCTGTCCATTACCAACTCCCGGAGTTCACCCAAACTCATGTCCATCGAGTCAGTGATGCCATCCAGCCATCTCATCCTCTGTCGTCCCCTTCTCCTCCTGCCCTCAATCCCTCCCAGCATCAGGGTTTTTTCCAATGAGTCAACTCTTCGCATGAGGTGGCCAAAGTACTGGAGCTTCAGCTTTAGCATCATTCCTTCCAAAGAAATCCCAGGGCTGATCTCCTTCGGAAAGGACTGGTTGGATCTCCTTGCAGTCCAAGAGACTCTCGAGAGTCTTCTCCAACACCACAGTTCAAAAGCATCAATTCTTTGGTGCTCAGCCTTCTTCACAGTCCAACTCTCACATCCATACATGACCACAGGAAAAACCATAGCCTTGACTAGACGGACCTTAGTCAGCAAAGTAATGTCTCTGCTTTTGAATATACTATCTATATGATTAACACTTACAATCAGTTGAATTTAAGTTAAGGAGATTACCCTCAATAATGTGGGTGGGCCCCATTCCATTAGCTGGTAGCCTTAAGAGCAAAAATAGGTTTCAGGGAGAAGAAGTAATTCTGCCTCAAGACTGAAATGTAAGAATCCTAAGTTTCCAGCCTGCTGGAAACTGGAAGGCTAGATCAATTTTAGATTCAAGACTGCAAGATTAACTCTTGTACGAGTTTCTAACAAGTCTGTCCTGTACATTTAGACTTGCTAGCCCCCATATCCACATAAGCAAATTCCTTCTGGAGAACCCTAACTGATACAAATTGATAATTCCATCATCGGACTTTATTCCAATCTCCAAAGTTACATAAGCACCAAGAAAAAAAAATATATATATATAGATACTATGTACCTTCTCACTTTACCTTCCATACTATATTGGACAAACACTGTCTTTACAATTTATGGCATTAATATTTTAATAATAGTTTTCAAAATCTGTCTCCTGTTCCTTATGTGCAGGGTCTGTGTTATTCATTGCATTTCCCGAGGGGAGAAATTGCCAGTCACTTATTAAATGCTTGATAAATGTCTACCAAATATTAGATGAGTAAAAGTAATGTTACCAAGATCAGCTGGTATGTGACAGAGGATAGGAGTAAGAGATGGTGGAAGAACAAGAGGAAAGGAAGTGGGGAGGGAGAGACAGATACAGAAATGAGAGAGAGAGTAAGGAAGAGAGTAAGAAGGTGAGAAGTAGGAGCCTCTCTGAGCTAAGACACTACCTGAGATGATACTCAACCAGCTTTCCCAAGCTCCCAGCACAGTCTTCACTGCCTCTCTCATAGCAATTTTGATCATTGTGGCTAAGGAACTTGGTATCCACAAACATTTGACTTTAATAAGCCAATAGGTGATTTCCGTAAAAGAATGCTGATGAGTCAATTTGTTGACAGCAGCTCTCGATTCTCTCATTACTCAGCCATGGCTTCTACCTTTGTCCTTAAGAATCCAGGCTGCAATTGTGAGTACTGAATGAGAAGGCAGCCAGAATGTGATTCTTTTAACAGTGAAACTTGTAATCAGTTTTGTGACATGATGATACATTACAAATGGGCTTTTCTGATAGCTCAGTTGGTAAACAATCCACCTGCAATGCAGGAGACCCCAGTTCAATCCCTGGGTCAGGAAGATCTGCTGCAGAAGAGATAGGCTACCCACTCCGTATTATTAGGCTTCCCTTGTGGCTCAGCTGGTAAAGAATCTGCCTGCAACGTGGGAGACCTGGGTTCTATCCCTGGATTGGAAAGATCCCCTGGAGAAGAGAAAGACTACCCACTCCAGTATTCTTGCCTGGAGAATCCCATGGACAGAGGAGCTTGGTGGGCTACAGTCCACGGGGTCGCAAAGAGTCAGACACGACCGAGCGATTTCACTTTCACTTTCTTTCACTTTCACTTGTGGCTCAGCTGGTGAAGAATCTGCCTGCAACGTGGGAGACCTGGGTTCAATCCCTGGATTGGAAAGATCCCCTGGAGAAGAGAAAGACTACCCACTCCAGTATTCTGGCCTGGAGAATTCCATGGACTGTATTTGTCCTTATGAACCCAGGCTGCAATTGTGAGTACTGAATAAGGCAGCCAGAGCGTGATTCTTTTAACCTTGAAACTTGTAATCAGCCTTATGGCATGATGATATATTACAAGGAGGACCAAAAAGTCTTTCCAAGTTATGAATAAAAGCATAAGCACCAACAAGTGGTAAGAGCTCTCACTGGCATAGCACTTTATAGTTTCTGTAAATGTTTATTGAATGAAGGGATATAAAAATGCTTTCTCCTATATTAACCCGTCCTTTTTTGTCCTCAGTACCTATCTTCCGATTACCTAAGGAGAAGTCCTGAGAGTGATTCTGAAGTCCTCTTTCTCCTGTATCAATATTTTTTAAGTGTTATCTTATTGTCACATTTTGTTTACTTGTTTCTTTTCAGTGAAATGGCAGCTGGATGGATCTCCCTGGTGTTAGTCTTAGACATCACCTATTCCACAGCAGCAGCATCATTGTGCCTCTTTTCAGAATGCAAATATTACTTCATTCTTGTGTTCAAAATTTCTAATTGGACATAGTGGCGTTAAACCTTACTCAGAGTTACGTTTCAAGGAAAAAAGGCAAAAAAATCACATTTTACTAAAAATTAACTTGTCTAAGAAATGAATTCCCCATTATATATGAAACTCTGTATAGTAATACCTGTGTTTGTGTGTATAGTAATTTAAGGTCTGCTATAAAGAGAAAGGAAACTTCACAAGGGCAGAAATTTTCATTTGTTTTGTTCACTGATGTACCTACCCCAAGAGCTTATAATAGAGCAGGCAATCTATAAACATTTGTTAAATGAATAGGAAAAATTACTTTAAAGACTACTATTTATTCTCTTTCTCTCTAATAACACATGTACTTCTGAAGTAACATAAATTAAATCTGTGCATGATGCTCCATCGGGGAATTTACATTTCTTTCTACATACTATATACAGCTTTTCATGATCTATGCTGTCAGTCATGCTTTCATATTTAACACCTCAGTGTATCAGTGTATTGATGTTCTCCATAAACCCTGTACTCTCACCTACACTTCTATCTTTCCTAGGCTATTAAGTAAAGAGACTGGATTTCCCTCAATTGTAAACATGACATCCATGTTAAGAGAAGTGTGACATCCACTATGAGACTCAGGTCCTCAAGCCAAAGGTCATTCTTTCCATTACCAAAGGAATCCAAGTTTATCAACCCCATCTCCCCAAACATACACACATCTTCAAGTACACTCTGCACCTGTATTCACCCTCTTCAGAGACTCTCCATCCAAATCTGTGGTTCTGAAAGCATTGATAGCAACAGTGAACTCCTAAGGCCACTTCTCTAGGGCTATCTTCATGTTAAGCCTTTACTCATAGGCACAATTTTGAACTTGAAAGTTGCTCAGTCTCGTCCAACTCTTTGCAACCCCATGGACTGTACAGTCCATGGAATTATCCAGGCCAGAATATTGGAGTGGGTAGCCTTTCCCCTCTCCAGGGGACCTTCCCAACCCAGATCTCCCACATTGCAGGCAGACTCTTTAGCAGCTGAGCCACCAGGGAAGCCCTTTGAACTTGAAGGGGAATTTTAAGTATCCACGGAGGAGTGAGGGTCAGATGTGCCCTGAAAGAAAAGTGCAGCTGTTAAACAGATCTGGTCCTGGTACCAGTGTCCCTCTTCAGGTCTTAGGGCTCTGTAATCCCAGCAAGGTCAGCTTCCCTTCTGTTTGATCATATTGCAGGACCAGGTGATTTCTGATGTCTTTTCTTCTCTAATGTTCTAAGTTCTTGGACACTGTCTTTGATTTGTACAACTATTTCTGTGTTCTGCTCTTCTCTAGCAAGAAAAAATAAAGGAAAAGGAAAGCATAGAAAGAAGCCAGTCAAACAGACCATTATATCTATTTGGCTATAAAATCAACTTTCTTTATGAGAATATAAGCTACATGACACTTGTCTTTAGAGGCACACATTCTCTCTGAATTTTCTGTAATTTTCTTGAAGTATTCAATACTTTTATGACCATCAGGAAGATACTGATATTGCCATCATTACTTCTTGTTGCATCACACAGCCTAAAGACACCAAGATCTTGTTCTTAGAGTAACAAAAGATGTCTCTTCAAAAAAGCAGCACAGAATAAATCTCCTGTCTGATGACATTTGCCAGCCTGTGAGCTTTTGGCTTAGCTTCTTTGCTCAGACCCACTGGGAAAAGTGTTAGCTGTTCTTTCTACTCTCAAATGAAATATGTGTATATATCTCCAAAGCTGCAAATCTCCAAGCCCCATGTGAACACTTCAGCTTATCTTTGCAGTATCAGTAGTCCCGTGACCCAGAAAGAGATTAGAGGAGAAGCATACTTTATGTGGGCAAGTTGCTTTGTCAAGTTAAGACACAGTGAACATCTGATGTTTCCTCTTTCAGTTAAAAAATTAAAAATAAAAATCCTTTGTGAGCAGACTGTTTTTTAAACCAACAAAAATTTTCATAGTCTTATCAGAACTTTCTCCGCCCTGAGGCCCACCACTGCCTTCATTCCCCTTTCAGCTCCCATCTTATCCCATCTCAATTCTCCCCTGCTGGACTCGCTCCTCCACGCTTCTAAGGTACTGGGCTTCTGAATGTCACCTGCATGCCTAGGGTCATTTCAGGCTCCTGGTTAATCATCATTGGTTCACCAATCATCCTGGAAGGTTTGGCTAAAAGACGTATTAGCAGGACTTGGAATGAAATTGTGTTTCAACTAAATCTGAGATTTACAGTGTCAGAAATGAGCCCCAAGTCTCCATGAGCCCTTGAGTTGCACGGTGCTAGAATTCAGCCATATGTTGGTTCTGGTTTCAGGCCTTCATATCTTCCTTGCTTCTTGATTGGTAACGTGCCTGATGACTCTCCTCCTAGCAGTTTCTTTCTAGAATTGGAGCCCATGTTTAATTTGATCCTTCTGTCTTGGTTCTTATATTTTGTACAGTTTTTGCCTGAACAAGACAAGATCCCAGAGATGGAGTGGGGGAATCTGTTCCCTGTATTCCAGATCTTTGTCTGGAGGCCCTGCTGCTAATAGATAGGTGTCATAAAACTGTTTCATCTCAAAGGGAACCCTGCTATACCATCGATGGGGATGTAAAGTGGAGCAATCACTGTGCAGAACAGTATGGAAGTTCCTCTAAAAAATAAAAATAGAGCTACCATATGATCCAGAAAACCCACTCCTGGCCATATATCCAGAGAAAAACATGGTTCACAGGGATATGTGCACCCCAGTGTTCATTGCAGTACTATTTACAAGAGCCAAGACACAGAAGCAACATAAATGCCCATTGACAGAGGAATGAATAAAGATGTGGTACCTGTATACATATTACTCAGTCATTATAAAGAATGAAATAATGCCATTTGTAGCGCATGGTTGAATTTAGAGGTTTTCATATTAAGTGAAGTAAGTCACACAGAGACAAATATATGATATCATTTATAAGCAGAATCTTAAAAAATTATAAAAATGAACTTACTTACAAAACAGACTCACAGACTTAGAGAACAAACTTTGGTTACCAAGGAGGGAAGGGCTGGGGAGACGGATAAATTGGAAATTGGGGATTGACGTGTACATACTGCTATACTTAAAATATATCATTAACAAGAACCTACTGTATGACAGGGAACTCTGCTCAATATTCGGTAACAACCCAAATGGGAAAGAACTTTAAAAATAATGGAGATATATATATATATATATAACTGAATATATATATATATATATATATATATATATATATATAAAACTGAATCACTTTGCCACACACCTGAAATTAACAGCACTGCTAATCAACAATTTTTGTTTTTGTTCAGTTGCATCCAAATTTTTGCAACCCCATGGACTGCAGCATGCCAGGCTTCCCTGTGCTTACCTCCTGGAGTTTTCTTAGACTCATGTCCATGTCCACTGCTCATCTCTTTGTCACTCTTGGTCAGTGAGGGCACCCACACTGTTCATCTGTGCATCACTGCAGATACACCTGAAGAGTGTATACCCACTGAAATCTAACTGCTCACTGTCAATCCTCCTCACTTCCCATCCCACAGCCTCAATCCTAATCACACAGTGTCTGAGGAATCATCAACATTAATCTCATTAAACCCTTTGTCTCTGTTTATTTTAGGCACCACAAGAAGTCCAGGGCCCAAAAGCCTATGCAAATTATCTAATCTGACAGTTTCAAACCCCTCTGTAACTGTTCACAAACCTTCCACCATACTCTCTGGAAATCACTAGCAAATACTTCTGAACATTCCTTTCAACATCTTGTTCTGATATCTGATTTTCCCTCAAAGATATCTCCTACAAAGCTCTCAAATGATGGCCTATTTTCTCTTCTAAACCTCTTTGATATTGTCCTATAGATGGGCAAGTTATGCCCCCTTCTTGAGACTCCCCATAGAATTTTTCCCTCTTCTCCAAACCCCTAAAGCTCCTTTGAATTTTGATCGATCAAACTCTATTGGAACTGCTTCTACCTCTCACTGTCATTTACTGTCTTCATGCTTCCTCTACACAGGGATTGCCATGGGAGAAGGGACTGGATCTGCTTTACTCACTACTGATTTTACAGACCTTAGATCATTGCCTTACACATAACAGATCATTAGCAAATATTTCTAAAGTGAGTAAATGAATAAAATCCATCCCATGTGCCTTCATTCCTTACTTTGATCTCCTAGGTCAATATCCTCATGTAAAAGTCCCTACTCCAGTCAACAAAGCTTGTGACCATATGCATATGCTCAAAATCCTCAAATAACTTTCTGGACCATGTCACTCTCTGACCTCACAATGACACATTTGTCATATTGGCCACCTATTGTATTGAAATCAGCTCCTTCAGTATCTAAATTCTTGGTTTCTTTCATGTGTTGATGCTCTAGCTGTTGCTTTTTTTTTTGTCACTAAGTCATGTCCAACTCTTTGCAACCCTATGGATTACAGCATGCCAGGCTTCCCTGTCCATCCCCAATACCTGGAGCTTTCCCAAACTCATGTCCATTGAGTTGGTGATACCATCCAACCATCTCATCCTTTGTCATCCCCTTCTCCTTCTGCCTTCAATCTTTCCCAACTTCAGAGTCTTTTCTAATGAGTCTGTTCTTAGCATCAAGTGGCCAAAGTATTGGAGTTTCAGCTTCAGCATAAGTACTTCCAATGAATATTCAGGGTTATTTCCTTTAGAATTGACTGGCTTGATCTCCTTGCAGTCCAAGGGACTCTCAAGAGTCTTCTCCAACACCACAGTTCAAAAGCAACAATTCTTTTGTTCTCAGCCTTCTTTAAGGTCCAAGTCTCATATCCATACACAATTACTGGAAAAACCATAGCCTTGACTATATGAACCTTTGTTGGCAAAGTAATGTCTCTGCTTTATAATAGGCTGTCTGGGTTGGTCATAGCTTTTCTTCCAAGAATCAAGTATCTTTTAATTTCATGGCTGCCATCAAAATCTGCAGTGATTTTGGGGGCCAAGAAAACAAAGTTCATCACTGTTTTTGTTGTTTTCCCAACTATCTGCCATGAAGTGATGGGATTGGATGCCATGATTTAGTTTCTTGAATGATTTTTAAGCCACCTTTTTCCACTCTCCTCTTTCACCTTCATCAAGAGGCTCTTTAGTTCCTCTTAACTTTCTGACATAAGGGTGGTATCACCTGAATATCTGAGGCTATTGATATTTCTCCTGGCAACCTTGATTCCAGCTTGTGCTTCATCCAGCCCAGCATTTCACATGATGTACTCTGCATTTAAGTTAAATAAGCCAGGTGACAATATACAGCCTTGACATACTCCTTTTCCAATTTGTAACCAGTCCATTGTTTCAAGTACTGTTCTGACTGTTGCTTCTTGACCTGAATTCATGTTTCTCAGAGGCAGGTAAAGGTGGTCTGTTATTCCCATCTCTTCAAGAATATTCCACAGTTTGTTGTGATCCACACAGTCAAAGGCTTTGGCATAGTCAATGAAGCAGAAATAGATGTTTCTCTGGAATTTTCTTGCTGTTTGTATGATCCTACAGATGTTGTCAATTTGATCTCTGGTTCCTCTACCTTTTCTAAATCCAGCTTGAACATCTCCAAGTTCTCAGTTCATGTACTGTTGAAGCCTGGCTTGGAGAATATTGACCATTTCTTGACTTGCATGTGAAATGGGTACAGTTGTGCAGTAGTTTGAACATTCTTTAGCATTGCCTTCCATTGTGATTGGAATGAAAACTGGCATTTTCCAGTCCCGTGGCCACTGCTGAGTTTTCAAAATTTGGTGGCATGTTTTCAGTGTTTTGTTCTTAGATGTTGCTTTTTCCATCTTTTCACTCTCTTCTTTGGCAGCAGCATCTGATCCCATGAATGAAACATAAGTCTGGTTTTTAGCTATACTCTTTATACTTTTTATTGTTCCAGTCAATCATTCCATACCTGTATCCCACTAATATTTCATGTTTAAACCAAACTTACCATTTGTTCCTTCTCCTGTTTTCCTATATCTGATAATGAAATCACATACTCATACTTACCCAGATTTGAAATTCTATAGTCATTTGAATTCTTCCTTCTTTCTTTCCCTGCTCCCAGTTAGTTGTGTAATCTTGTCACTACTACCCAGAAGTCTGCTGTTAACTTCATCTTTCCCCTCTGTGATCACTCCTGTGGACAGACAACCCTGGCACCCATCACTCTTGCTGAGTGAAATTGGTTTTCCTAGAGCACATCTTCGATTTTGTCACTTCGTTTTTTCAAAAACCTTCATAATGCTTACAATACCTATAAAATACATCCCAAATCCTTCAGAAAAGGCCTCCAAAATTTGTTAAAATTAATTTTCTAGAGATCTTTATTACTTGCCCCCCTCTCTTTTCTTTATTCTTTCAGTTAGAGTAAACTCTATTCCCAGTTTGCTGCTGCTGCTGCTGCTAAGTCACTTCAGTCATGTCTGACTCTGTGCGACCCCATAGACCGCAGCCCACCGGGCTCCCCTGTCCCTGGGATTCTCCAGGCAAGAACACTAGAGTGGGTTGCCATTTCCTTCTCCAGTGCATGAAAGTGAAAAGTGAAAGTGAAGTCGCTCAGTCCTGTTCAACTCTTTGTGTTCCCATGGACAGCAGCCTCTCAGGCTCCTCTGTCCATGGGATTTTCCAGGCAAGAGTACTGGAGTGGGTTACCATTGCCTTCTCCATTCCCAGTTTAGGGTTATACATTTTCTCTCTTTCCACTGATGCTCTTGTACTTTTGTTTCTTTTTTTCAGTTATCTTTCCTTCTCACCACCCTACCCAGTGCCTCATCTCAAAATCCCACAATCCTCTATAAACAGAAGCAATGGCATTACAGTTAACACTGCAAATTATACCCTTGTGCATATGCACAAGCCTAAAGCACTTTGTCTTATATCCACAGGGTATGACTGTGAAGATTCAAGGCCATCAAAAACATCCTAAATGCCATTACACTACACAGGACCTCTTACAGCTATCTTACTTACTAGTTTTTTATAAAAATGAATCCCACTGGGGACTAGAATGGTGACCCTGAATGTGAATAATGGCATGCATGCAGTGCCCTGCAATGACTACCAGAAAACAACAGTATAAGTCAATAGCCTGTGTTGTCTTTTAACTGCCCATTGCCAACAATAGGTTTTGCTTTCTATCGTCTAGATTCCCAGTTTCAAGGGTCTTCAGTCCTATCAGATAGAAAACTGTAATGAGAACAAGCCGAGAAGAGAATGATACAGGCAACAAGCCAAAAAACCAAGGTGTCTTAGAACAGCCTAGTCAGGGAAGCAGGAAACAAATAACTGAAGTTAGGGGGAAAAAGAGAAAAGATTTTCAAAGACAGAAACAGTCTCATAAATCAGACTTGAAAATTTAATTTGAGGGCTTTTCTCCTCCTTGTCTCATATTTTTTCCCTCCTGGAGTTGTGCTGCAGGCCTGAACAGAGGAACTGGAATGTAATTAATCGATGTGAATCTGCTTCATTAATGGATTGCTACTCCCTGTGTTTCCTCTAGTCAAGAATGTTTCTAAAAGCATTCATTGCCAACAATGCTACCCAGTCTAGACAATGGTCCATGGCAAGAAAACAAACACTGAGATAACTTGCATGAAGAGAACACATGTTTGCTACTGACTGATAGAGAAATTAAGTTACTTAGTTCCTTAAATGTTCTGCCTACAAATATGACTCATGCTTTTTAATTAGTTGACATTTGTCCAATCAAATGTGGTTTCTCACATTGATTAATTTCTGGGATTTTGCTACAAGACAGTAGATAGGAAATTCTCTTCATAACGCACAAACAATCCTAAGTCTTCTAGAAAACGCACATGTTTTCTATACCCACAGCATCCTTATACCCACAGCAAATATACTATTAATCTACACTAATAAAGGGGAACAGCAGGCTAATCATAGCTCATTTATACTTGGCTTTGGAATGTGTTATGTGGTTTTTGGCAGAAGATTTAGTTTACTAATTATGTCTTACTTAAATTAATAATACAGTTAATTTGCATTCCCTTAGTACACACCAGTTGACAGTGAGAAGCAATATGCTAATGAGGGAAAATCATATTAGAATTTAAAAGCATCTCTGAAAAATCTGTGCATTTCCACTGTACATACATTTAGAATAAAAATCCTCAACATACAAGGAAATAAGAGTTAAAATTATGTGTAAAAATTCCTGTCACCTATTGGCTAGTTCACATTGTCATTGTTTGTCTGTAGAGAACAGAGAGGAGAGCAAAAGAGAAATATTTCGCATGAGACTAGTAAGCCATAAAGTTAAACCTGTAATCAACAAATGTGTAGGCTGCCGACTTTATGCTGAGCACTGTGCTCAGTGTTGTGAAAGGGTTGGAAGAAATACAGTCTATTTTCTGTCTTAAGATCTAAAAATCTGAAGGGAGAAGTATGAAGACACTCCTTCCTGACACCCTCTAGTTGATAATTGCCTTGTTTCTACAAATGGTCACTCTGTTAACTTCTTCTTATAGACCTTGATTGCTGATGTAGGGGAGACAATAGCAACCAATGGGGTTTCACCTTTCAACAGAGTCAAGGCAGGTAAGAAATGTATCTGATTTCCCAGTAAATGAAGTTTATGAGCACAACAGACCTGTGTATCCTTGATGAAGCTCTATGCAGTGGAGCTTTAACTTTCTTCTCCCATTTCAGAATCAAGAGTAAGTAATAACATCTTCTAGCAATTCGACACTGGTTTAATCACACGGCATAGTTACTCCACGTATGATCCCTTCCCAGACAAACGCACGCAAAAGGTCATCCTGGCAGATATGAAGACTCTCATGTCCTTTAGCTGAATAAAGTATTAAAACTTGATAATGCAATGTTGATCTACCTCCTTTTGGAGATAATCATTCAAAACTGGATATGGGAAGAAAACCTTACTTGTTTTATAATTCACAAGCATATCAATTTAAGAGACTGGAATACAATAGTTTTAATCTCTCTCACTTTTAGTATAAGCACTGTATTAGACCCTTACAAGTTCAGCTAAGAAATACCACTGAGCTCCTTCTATTATATTTTCATGACTAGTTAGTCCTTTGGGCCAATATATATTTATTGTTATCACTACAGCATAGCAGGAAAAAAAAAACCAGACACAGGTAGATTTACATTTCTTCTAAACTTCTTTATGAACTTGGAAAAATTACTCAATATCAAAGAATAAAAATATAGACTGATATCCACATTATAGTGTAGCCGTAAGAGTTAGACACAATATACTGTAAATACTTCAGCAAAGTGCTTTATATTTTCAGGAACAGTTCTTTTCTTGGAGTAGAGTCACATTTTGATTCTTTTGAGTTTCAGTGACAGAAATATTAGGACACAAACAGACTTGTCACAGGCTCTTTTCATAGGATAAAATAAGAGATTAGAAAAAAAAGGATAATAAAATTAAATGTCTAAGGTCTATAATTCAATAGTTTATTAATACATAAAAAGTATATGCTAACTTTAAGTTCAATAGAAATAAATACTATGGCATGATTTTGAAAAGTTAATTCAATAGGGATAAATTAATAAAGTGCCAGTGTAGTGAGATAATAGTCTCATATTATATTATGCTACTTGGGCCAATCTAGGAATACTGCATTCTATTCTGAGTATCACATGGAGAGGAATTATCAGAAAATAAACTGGAGACTATTCAAGAAGAGTATTTCTGACAGTAAAAGAGCTAAAAGTAACCACTGAAGGGACTATAAATTTTACAAGGGAGAAGAGGGAGTGTATGGCATAGAGAGCTTATTTCAAATATTTCAAGGGTCATCATGGGAAGAACCCTAAACAATAGAGTAATACCTACTAAGTAGATCATTTTTTTTTTAAATTTGTATAGGTGTGAAAAAGTCATCGTTTTAGAAAATGCATGGGTATGGGACCCAGAAAATCCAGTAGAAAGTTTCACTTCCCATTAAGCAGCAATGTGACACTGGACATTAAACCTTTCTGAGCACTTTTTTTTCTAAACTGTAAATCATGTTAACAGTAAGTTTGGTATAAGCCCTAAATGAGGGAAGATATATAAAAGCACTAGCAGAGTGCCTTGAACTTGAACAGATGCTTGATGAGAATCTCTATTTCCAACAATTCAATGTCAAAGATGTTGAAATATTGAATTGCGTGTTATGGAGACAATGATCTTCCCATCCTAGGAACTGCTTATGTAAAGGCAAAATAACCACTTGGAAGACTATGAGAGGAAAGTAAAGCTTCAAAGCTAGAATTAGCTTAGTTTCAGGATTCCTTCCAACTTAAAATGTTAAGATCTTGCCATTCTCAACAAACAAAAAAATCTTTGTGAAAAGATCAGTGACTAGCAACAGATATACTTGCAAGAATAAGCACAATTTGACAAATATTTGGAAAATTATTCTCTCTTCCTATTGAGTCAAGGCATATAGTGGTCCATTTTACATTGTTCAAGGGAACATGAAATTGGTAAAAATCAATGCAGGCCATGCTGCATTTAACAAGCATATCTTTCTGTTGTTGTTGTTAGATGTATAATCCAGTGCCACATTTTCAGAAGACACTCTGACAATTATAAAAAATAATAACCTATTTGTTACATGGACAGAGGAGCCTGGCAGGTTACAGCCAATGGAGTCCCAAGAGGGTTGGACATGACTTAGCAACTAAGCAATAACAACAGTAAGGCTTTTACATCACATCCTGCACTAAATTAAGGGTCTATTGTTTACAAAATAATGTTACATGAGAAAATAGAAGATGATCCTGCATATACATTATAACAGAGCCAGTAGCTGTCCAGAAAATCGAGTGTTTTCCTTCCTTACTAGTAATAGGTTTGCAGTTTGGCACTGGCTACCAGCATCACCACATCCCCCGATCTCCCTTGTAGCTAGAAGAGACCATGTGATTCATCTGAAGAGAAGGTAAGTAGAAGCAGTGTATGGCACTGATAGACTTAAGACCAGCCCTGTCTTCTCCACACTCCCTCTACCCTTCTATATAGGCTGATCAAAGTAACCTCAGATACCACATGGTGAAGAAGGCAAGGCTACAATCAGCCTGAGTCCCTGAGTGACTGTGTAGAGCAGAAGTAAGACTAACCTGAAATATTCATTCATGACTGAATGTGAAAAAGACTCGTGAGAGTCCCTTGGACAGCAAAATCAAACCAGTCAGTGCTAAAGGAAACCAATCTGGAATATTCATTGGAAGGACTGATGCTGAAGCTCCAATACTTTGGTCACCTGATGTGAAGAGTCGACTCACTGGAAAAGACCCTGATGCTGGGGAAGATTGAGGGCAGAAGGAGAATGCGGTGACAGAGGATGAGAAGGCTGGATGGCATCATTGACTCAATGGACATGAGTTTGAGCAAACTCTGGGGGATAGTGAAAGACAGGGAAGCCTGGTGTGCTGTAGTCCCTGGGGTTGCAAAGAGTCGGACATGAATTAGCAACTGAACAACAACAACAAATGTGAAAAAAATACATTTCTATCTATCTTGTTTAAGCTACTGAGTTTTGGAATATTTTTGTTTTTGTTTTGTTCTTAACAATAAGCTAGCATTTGACCCTAACAAAACACTGATTAAAACTCTGTAGAAACATATGTTTACGAAACGACAAGAGGTCTTGGGGAAGCACAAATAGTGACTGTTTTAGGTAATATTTTAACAATGTTTTAAAATATTTTCCACAGAATTTCTTTGAGAAATCAAATATCATGATCAGTCAAGTATCAATCAAACACATGATAATATTTCAAAAGCTTCCATCTTCCTCTGAAATCCAAGAAAGGCCATATATTAAAAACAGAAGCAAATTACTAGTGCAATTCACACATCTGACACCTAATTGTACATTTACCAGAAGAAAATTTGGCATTTGAATTCAGCATTTAAATCCACTACTGTTCAGCAGCAATCTGAATCCCTGGGTTCAATTAAAAAGGTCATTACCCTCTGGAACTGAAGGTGCTCTTTTAATTACAATATTGCTAATGAATTGAGAGAGAAGACAGTTTGGCTTACTTCAATTAGCACATTTAAGTCAAAGCAAGCTCCAGTGAATATTGGGTGACTTTCCCAGTGGGTCATTGTTTTTTCTCATTTTTCTTTCCCTTTCTCCCTTCTCCCTCCCTCCCCTTCCTTTCTTTCTTTCTTTAATTCAAATGGGGGGGTGGGGGTTGAACATAACCTTGGCACTTAAGTCTCCAGTCTCTATTTTATCTGTATGTTGCTGCTAGAGCAGTTAAGCTGAGTGCCTACAGTGTTTTGTTTTATAAAACTTTCCCAAGGAGAACTGAGAAAATAGTTTTATGAGAAAATTTTCACTTAACTTTCAGAGGTAGAGTAAAACCTTAGCCATGTTTCCCCTAGCTTTAATAATTACCCAATTTGTTTATTATGGTCTATCAGACACATTGCTCTATAGAAGAGGGGGAAAAAGAAACATATTTGGCACTCAACTACCAACAATTGTTTATCAAAATTAGTCTACATTAGGAAAGAAGCATTCAATGATGCCATTCTAAACTAAAGAATACATTCCTGTAGAGATCTCTGAGCTTTTCTACTGGCTAGGACTCAGATGAGTTTAAGTTTTCAAGTAAGTAAGAGATAGTCTTCTCAAAGTGACTTGTAAAGCTCAGAAAATTAACTTTTATACTTGAGCTAATAATAACAAAAACTCTGTTGCCATATTAAATTTAAATAAAGTTCACCTGAGTATAACATTTGGAATTTAACTTTAGGCAAAATGTATGTGTTTGTGTGCTCAGCCACGTCCGACTCTGTGAGACCCCATGGACTGTAGTCCACCAAGCTCCTCTGTCCTTGGGATTTTCCGGCTAAGAATACTAGAGTGGGTTGTCATTTCCTACTCCAGGGGATCTTCTTGACCCAGGGATCATACCCGCATCTCTTGTGTCCCCGGCACCGGCAGGTTGACTCTTTACCACTAGTGCCACCATAGCCGATTCAAACTCACCTAGGTTATTCTCTTCCTTCCCTGTGCTACTGGAGGGCTTAGAGAAGTTGTCCATGCAAAAATGTCCCATAGATTTGGGCCAGCTAGACTTGGGCGTTTATTCATTCACTTAACAAAAGCACTGAATAGTTCACTGTGAGCTTGAAGCTGTGCAGCTACAGAGACAAAAAGCTAGACCGCCCCCCCCTTTCTGTAAATTGTCATTAAGATCTTGTCTTACCAAAGGAGGCATGATATGCCTCTAATTACAGCTGCACTCAGAGACATCCATTCAGGACATCCTCCTTTGATAAACTATCTTCAGCTTTGTACCCTGAGCAAGATCTTACCTCTTGTAATATATTTTTATTATAGTCAACTAAGACATATTTTTAAAATAAACTTGGAAATAGAAAAGGAACACAAATATCCTCTCACTTTCCTAAAATATTAATAAATATTGTGAATATGTTTCTCTTTTTCCGTTCACATATTGTTTATCTCTCTTCTTTCTCTCTTATGTGTAGTTTGAATATATATATGTTTGTATATATATATATATATATATATATATATAAAGTTTCAGTTATACTGTTTTTCTTCATTTGTATTTGATGTTACTATAAACTTTTCATGAAAAGTAAAATGGCAGAATATTTCATAATATACCATGATTTTTAAATTGTTTTCTTCCTTGCTGGGGGTACACTTGAGATAATCACCTTTGTAAATAAAATTGTCCTAGGAATAGAAGTGTTCAGTCAAAAATACATATTTTAAATTTCTTTATTTATATTGTTGAAGTGCATTCCCCAAGAATCGAAACAAATTGCCCTTTGTCTAATAACAGGAGACTGCCCAGTTAATTTCACTCAGGTGTATACCAAATATATTCCTTACTCAGGTATATGTATAATTTTCTAATGACTAAGAAAATCATTGCTTGTTATTGGTATTTTAAAATTTTCCTGTATCTCTAATTAAAATAAGATGAAATATATGGATGGGGGAGTGGGAAGGCACAAGCTAGAGCATAAGACTGAAGGATGTGTTGTACAACATGGGGAATATAGCCAATGTTTTATAATGCTGTAACTATCTTTCTTATTCTTATCACAGAAGCCCAAACATCCATAATTATATAAAAGAAAAGAAGATTAAGGGAAGAAGAGGAGGAGGGTGAAGGGGAGGAGAAGAGAAGCAGTAGCAGCCACTCCTAGTTACTGCTGCAAGCTTGGTATTTTTTAGCACGTTAAGGAAATACTGTTTCACTTTTATATTTCTCAAAAGTATTTTGTTGGCGGTGCTAATGAATAACATTTTACATAAAACCAGAAATAGATTTTCCATTGTATCAGCATGTTTTGACATTTATCAAAATGATCAAAGCCCTTATGATGATACAGTTGAAATGACAAACGAATTCAAGGGATTAGATCTGATAGACAGAGGGCCGGAAAAAGAGTGGATGGAGGTTCATAATATTGTACAAGAGGCGGTGATCAAAACCATCTCCAAGGATAAAAGGAAATATAAACCCATCTAAATGTAGAGTTGCAAGGAGAGATAAGAAAGTCTTAAGTGAAAAATGAAAAGAAATAGAGGAAAACAATAGAATGGGAAAGACTAGAGATCTGTTCAATAAAATTAGATACCAAGGGAACATTTCATGCAAAGATGGGCACAATAAAGGACAGAAATGGTATGGACCTAACAGATGAAGAAGAGAATAGGAAGAGGTGGCAATTATCCTTCAAATAAAAAACAAATAAATTTAAAAAGAAGAAGAGGTAGCAGGAACACATTGACAATATACATAAAAAGTCCTCATGACCCAGATAACCATGACAGTGTGATCACTCACTTAGAGCCAGGTATCCTGAAGTGTGAAGTCAACTTGGCCTTAGGAACAAAGCTAGTGGAGGTGATGGAATTCCAGCTGAGCTATTTCAAATCCTAAAAGATGACGATGTGAAAGTGCTGCACTCAATATGCCAGCAAATTCAGCAGTGGCCACAGGACTGGAAAAGGTCAGTTTTCATTTCAATCCCAAAGAGGGCAATGCCAAAAGACATTTAAACTACTGCACAGTTGCATTCATGTCACACGCTAGCAAGGTAATGCTCAAAATCCTTCAAGCCAGCCTTCAGCAGTAGGTGAACTGAGAAGCTCCATATGTACAAACTGGATCTAGAAAAGGCAGAGGAACCAAAGATTAAATTGCCAACATCTGCTGGATCGCAGAAAAAGCAAGGGAGTTCAGAAAAATAGCCATTTCTGCTTCACTGAATACACTAAAACCTTTGACTATGTGGATCACAGCAAACTGTGGAATATTCTTAAAGAGAAGGGAATACCAGACCACCTTATCTCCCTCCTGAGAAACCTGTATGCAGCTCAAGAAGCAATAGTTAGAACTGGACATGAAACAATGGACTGGTTCCCAATTGGGAAATGAGTACATCAAGGTTGTATATTGTCCACCAGCTTATTTAATGTATATGCAGAGTACATCACGCAAAATGTCAGGCTGGATGAAGCACAAGCTGGATTCAAAATTGCCAGGAGAAATATCGACAACCTCAGATATGCAGATGATACCACCCTAATGGCCAGAGAGAGAAGGAATTTAAGATCCTCCTGATGAAGCTAAAAGAAGAGAGTGAGAAACCTGGCTTAAAACTCAGCATGCAAAAAACAAAGATCATGGCACCCAGTCCCATCACTTCATAGCAAATAGATGGGGAAACAATGGAAAGAGTGACAGTCTTTACTTTCTTGGGCTCCAAAAATGACTGCACGTGAAATTTAAATGCTTGCTCCTTGGAAGTAAAACTATGACAAACCTAAACAGCATATTAAGGAGCAGAGACATTACTTTGCTGACAAAGGTCTGTATAATCAAAGCTATGATTTTTCCAGTAGTCATGTACTGTGAGAGTTAGACCATACAGAAGGCTGAGTGCTGAAGAATTGATACTTTGGTAATGTGGTGTTGGAGAAGACTTTAGAGAGTCCCTTGGACTGCAAGGAGATCAAACCAGCCAATCCTAAAGGAAATCAACCCTTAATATTCATTGGAAGGACTGATGCTGAAGTTGAAGCTCCAATACTTTGGCCAGCTGATGCAAAGAGCCAATTCATTGGGAAAGACCCTGATGCTGGGAAAGATTGAAAGCAGGAGGAGAAGGGGATGTTAGAGGAAGAGATGGTTGAATGCATCAATGATTCAACAGACATGAGCTTGAGCAAACTCTGGGTGATAGTGAAGGTCAGGAAAGCCTGGTATTACAGCCCATGGGGTTGCAAAGAGGCTGACACAACTGAGAGACCGAACAAGAAAAATGTTCAGATTTTTAAAATTTTCTCTCATTAATGTAATATATTAATGTCTTCTTGATTAAATAGTATTAAACGATATTCTTCTAAGATATGGTAAAGGTTTCCTAATTGTTTGGATTCACTTTTCTAGTATCTTATATTGGATCTTGACATCTATAATCATAAGAATTATCCATTATAATTTTCATATTTGTACTATTTTGTCAGGCTTTACTATCAGAATTATGTCTAGATACTTAAACGGATTTTCTTTTTTCACTTTCTGTGACAATTCTATAGAATGGAAATAATTTATTATTTTTAGAAGCCTTAAAACTTTGAGGTCATTTATCTTATTGGATATAATTATTTGATAAAATTTTAATATTATTCATGACTAGTGGTACATGTAGAATATTGTCACTTCTTGGTTCAATTTTAGCAATGCATATTTCAGAAAATTGCTTTTGAGACGTTCAAATAAATGTATGAAGATTTAGTTGTATGAGTTATTTTCTTTAAAATAAAAACTATGTACAACCAACTTTCATTTTAAGTCCCATTTAAATTTGTCACAAGAATATCAAGGAGATATAAAAAAGCCTTCCTCAGTGATCAATGCAAAGAAATAGAGGAAAATAACAGAATGGGAAAGACTAGAGATCCCTTCAAAAAATTCGAGATACCAAGGGAACATTTCATGCAAATATGGGCTCTATAAAGGACAGAAATGCTATGTATCTAACAGAAGCAGAAGATATTAAGAGGTGCCAAAAATACATAGAAGAACTGTACAAAAAAAAATCTTCACGACCCAGATAATCACGGTGTGATCACTCACCTAGAGCCAGACATTCTGGAATGTGAAGTCAAATGGGCCTTCAGAAGCATCACTAGAAACAAAGCTAGTGGAGGTGACGGAATTCCAGTTGAGCTGTTTCAAATCCTAAAAGACGATGCTTTGAAAGTGCCGCACTCAATATCCCAGCAAATTTGGAAAACTTAGCAGTGGCCACAGGACTGGAAGAGGTCAGTGTTCATTCCAATCCTACAGAAAGGCGATGCCAAAGACTGCTCAAACTACCGCACAACTGCACTCATCTCACACACTAGTAAAGTAATGCTCAAAATTCTCCAAGCCAGGCTTCAGCAATACATGAACTCTGAACTTCCAGATGTTCAAGCTGGTTTTAGAAAAGGCAGAGGAACCAGAGATCAAATTGCCAACATCCGCTGGATCATCGAAAAAGCAAGAGAGTTCCAGAAAAACATCTATTTCTGTTTTATTGACTAGGCCAAAGCCTTTAACTGTGTGGATCACAATAAACTGTGGAAAACCGTGAAACAGATGGGAGTACCAGACCACCTGACCTGCCTCTTGAGAAACCTGTATGCAGGTCAGGAAGCAACAGTTTCCCCATCTATTTCCCATGAAGTGATGGGACCAGATGCCATGATCTTCGTTTTCTGAATGTTGAGCTTTAAGCCAACATGATTCCAATCATTAGGATATGACTATTTTTTATTTGTATGTAGAAGTTTGTTTATATGTAACTACTACTACTAAGTCGCTTCAGTCGTGTTCGACTCTGTGCGACCCCATAGACGGCAGCCCACCAGGCTCCCCCATCCCTGGGATTCTCCAGGCAAGAACACTGGAGTGGGTTGCCATTTCCTTCTCCAGTTATTAACTAACCCTCATTAAGAGATTTTGCAAATAATTCTGAAAAAATGAGACAACATGTAGTTAATACGAAATAGATTTTGGAGATATACCAAGGTGTGTTCTCACAAAGAAACAACTTGGTATTTCTTCTGTAAGGAAAACTATAACACATCCAACTGAATGGTAAAATCTTAGCATGAGGTGTTTTTAGTTATTGATAAAACAGAAAACTGTATAGGAAGAGTGTATTCAGAGAGACTGAAAATGAGAACTTTAGAGAGAATGAGGAGGAGACAGAGGAGGAAATGCAGTAGAAGGGAAGGGACAAATAGTAAATTGTAGGTGGAAGGGCGACAGTTTCTGGAAAAGTGGCTGATGTCATGCAGCAAATCTTCTAAATGGATCTGATTCCACATTGGAAATAGAAGCTTTAGATTGTTTATTAAGTTTTCCAGCTTATATGTATGTACCAAAGACTAATTAGGTGTGTTTGTTAGGTTTGTTTATCTCTTCTTAGTTCAGTTTTGCATTACTTTGAACTGGTCAAAAATACCATTCTTTTAGATAATTACAAAGCGGTTTATTATGGAGGACCTAGACCCATGTGATCTGTACATGAGATTCTTCCTTGAATTTTAGAATCAAGTAATGGAATTTTAGTGTTAAGATCACCATATAATCTGTTTCTACATCTTTATCTAATGGAATGTTAACACTTAACCAAGTCTACTCACCTAGTTAGAGAGTTGGTGAGGACAGAATATTTGTCTTGTAATCGATCAGAAGCTGCTCTTTCTACTGCTTTGTATCACTTCTGTCTATATATTATCTAACAGTCACTGCATCTTCAGAGGTTAGCAGGAAAAAGTTGTTTGCTTAGCATTCATATTTTAAAATTTGACTTTATATTATTATAATAATTGGTTAGTTTAGTTAGCTCAAATTTTCCGATCCTGCTTCATAAAACTAGGATCAATACCTTACACATGACCCTGAAACAAAATGACTACTAAATAATAGAGAAAAATGATTGGCATAATTAAGCTTCTTTTGTATTTTAATAAATGAAACTGTTCTTTTGAGTTTATTCTTGAATCTGAAGTGTAAACACTGTGTCTTTAGCTGTCTCAGGGTTTCTTTAACCGAGAAATGAATTGAGATAGTTTTTCAGAATTCATCTCCTCCAAATGATCATTTAATGAACTTTGCAATATCTTACTTCAATTTTAAGTGCTAAATTCTTTTAGTCACACTATCGGAAGAGCTCTTTACAAGTCAAGAGTCACAATTCAGGACCCTGGCTTCATTATTGTATATGGATCGGCACAAACTCAGGCACCTGTTCACAGTCAGCTCTGCCCTCATCACCGTGTGGCTCTCATTCACCATATTGTCATTGCCATATACCTAGTTACCAGTCACAATAAGGTCTGTGGCTCGACTTTCAGTATACCATGTTATTTATTATCCTCAAGTTCCCTGCCTTTTCAAGTTTTGCATCTGCAGAAATATCAACACAGTTTCTAAATATCTTCAAATATTGTAAACAAAAATCCAGATGCACCTTGTATTTGGTTATTGTTCAAAGCCATCCAGTAAACTTGATAAAATTTACACTAGAGAAAAGGTTTATCTGCTGGCATAAATTCCACCATTTAGAAACACATTGTCAATATGCACAGAATATCTGAAAGACTAGAGTATTTGCACACAATGCCTTAAAAGTCAGTCATACTTCTAAAGGGTCTAAAGTGTTTATATATTTTTTCATTCAATTAAACTACAGAATGGTGACTACATGCCCCATATATCCCATACATGGAGGATCTGGCAATGCATAGAGCCAGGATTCTAGATGCTGATGACTTAGTTGGAGAGAAAAGACATTATAGTATTGCTCTGTTGTAAGACATGAGATCATGAGTCATATGGATGACACGTTTAACAGGTGGATTTGGTAATCATCCTTATACTAACTTAACTAACTTATAAACCTTTACACTACTTATACACCATTTTACACCCTTATGCTACTTAAGTAACTTAGGCATTTTCCTTAATTTTCTTATTTGCAAAATAAAGAATGCAGACTAGAATTTCCCTTAGCTTCTCTTATATTTGATTTTCCCCTGTCCAATAAGATGTAATAATTTTTGTCATTTGGAGTAAATGCTAACTCAGTTGTTGTTCAGCCACCCGGTCATGTCCGACTCTTTTCAATCCCATGGACTGCAGCATGCCAGGCCTCCTTGACCCTCACCATCTCCCAAAGTTTGCCTACATTCATGTTCCTTGCATCAGTGATGCCATCCAGCCATCTCATCCTCTGACATCTGCTACTCCTTCTTCCCTCAGTCTTTCCCAGCATCAGGGAATTTTTCAATGAGTCTGCTGTTTGCATCAAATGACTGCAATACTGGAGCTTCAGTTTCAGCTTCAGTCCTTCCAATGACTATTCAGGGTTGATTTCCCTTAAGACTGACTGGTTTGATCTTGTTGCTGTCCAGGGGACTTTTGGGAGTCTTCTCTAGCACCACAGTTCAAAGCATCAATTCTTTGGTGTTCTGCCTTCTTTACAGTCCATCTCTCACCCAATGTATGTAACCACTGGGAAGACCACAGCCTGACTATGTAGATCTTTGGGGGCAGAATAATGTCTCTGCTTTTCAATACACTATCTAGGTTTGTCATAGCTTTCCTGCCAAGAAGTAATTGTCTTTTGATTTCAGGGCTGCAGTCACCATCTGCAGTGATTGTAGAGCCCAAGAAGAAAAATTTTGTCATTACTTCCACTTTTCCCCTTCTATTTGCCATGCAGTCATGGGGCCAGATGCCATGATTCTAGTTTTTTTTAATATTGAGTTTTAAGCCAACTCTTTCAATCTCCTCCTTCACCCTCATCAAGAGGCTCTTGAGTTCCTCTTCACTTTCAGCCGTGAGAGTGGTATCATCCATCACATATTTGAGTTTGTTGATGTTTCTCCTGCCCATCTTCATTCCAGCTTGTAATTCATCCAATTCAGCATTTCTCATGATGTGCTCAGTATATAGGTATAACAAACAGAGTGACAGCAGACAGCCCTGTTGTACTCCTTTCTCAATCTTGAACCAATCAGTTGTTCCATCAGTTCAGTTCAGTTCAGTCGCTCAGTCGTGTCCAACTCTGCGACCCCATGAATCTCAGCATGCCAGGCCTCCCTGTCCATCACCAACTCTCTGAGTTCACTCAGACTCATGACCATTGAGTCAGTGATGCCATCCAGCCATCTCATCCTCGGTCATCCCCTTCTCCTCCTGCTCTCAATCCCTCCCAGCATCAGAGTCTTTTCCAATGAGTCAACTCTTCGCATGAGGTGGCCAAAGTACTGGCATTTTAGCTTTAGCATCATTCCTTCCAAAGAAATCCCAGGGCTGATCTCCTTCAGAATGGACCAGTTGTTCCATACAGGGTTCTAATTGTTGCTTCTTGACCCACATACAGGTTTCTCAGGAGACAGGTAAGATGGTCAGTTATTCCCATTTCTTTAAGACTTTTCCACAGTTTGTTATGATCCACACAGTCAAAGGCTTTAGCATAGTTGATGAAACAGAGGTAGATAATGGTTCTAGAATTCCCTAGCTTTCCCTATAATCCAGTGAATGCTGGCAAATTGACCTCTGGTTCTTCATCCTTTCCCGAACCCAGCTTGGAAATCTGGAAGTTCTTGGTTCACAAAATGATGAAGCATCGCATGCAAGATTTTAAGCACGCCCTTACCAGCATGGGAGACGAGTGCAACTGCCCAAAGGTCAGCACATTCTTTAGTCCTACCCTTTTCGGGAACTGGGATAAGGATTGACCTTTTCCAATCCTGTGGCCACTGCTGGGTCTTCCAGATTTACTGATGTATTGAATGCAACACCCTGATGGCATCATCCTTTAGGGTTTTGAATAGTTCTACTGGAATTAGAAGTCAAGTCGGCTTTAGAAAGCACCGCTGTTAATAAAGCTAGTAGATATGATGGAATTCCATTAGAACTATTCAAATGCTAACATATTACTTGATGTTTTAGAAAAATATATTTCAAAGCCAAAATCATTTGTCAAGACAAATAAGGATATTTTATAAAAGGTAGATTATCATTCAAAACTATGGATTCTGAATCCACTCAAACCTGTAAACACATTATAGTTCTGTGTACTGTTGGTAAACTGATTCACCGTCCTTAACCTTCCTTTACTATAAAATGAGGCAAATACTATCTAAATGCAATAATGCATGTCATATTATCTGACACACAAAAGCACTTACACAGAATATCTGTAACTGTAAGCATTATCTGCATAGTATTTTTTTCCTTTTCTAAGTCCCTCTATGTTAGCCATATATTTTTATCTTCAAAATACTCTATATGGTAGTATTATTCCCACTCTGCATTTGAAGAAAGCAAATCACATAGAAGCTCAGTCACTGCCATAGGGCATTTTAGGGAACAAATTTATCTCTCGACACACATAAACAGAGATAGAGAAAGTGTAAAGTAAGAGTTCCCTGACTCCTCAAGGATGTCAAATTTTGCACAACTATTTTCATCCTAATAGACTCAATCTTTACAAGTTTATTTCCACAACTTTAAATACCTTCCCTTTACATACTGCTGAAAAGATTCACTGTGGTGTGTGTGAAAGTGTGTATATAAAGTGAAGGTTGCTTAGTTGTGTCCAACTCTTTGTGACTCCATGGACTTTATAGAGTCCTTGGAATTCTCTAGGCCAGAATACTGGAGTGCGTAGCCTTTCCCTTTTCCAGGGGATCTTCCCAACCCAGGGATCAAACCCAGGTCTCCCACATTACAGGTGGATTCTTTACCAGCTGAGCCACAAGGGAAGCATGTGTGTGTATATGGGCAGAAAAAGTTATCATTGAATTGTGATTGGTAGATGGAATTATTAACTTCATATTTTGTACATTTTTGATTCATAACTTCAAAGAATTATCCAGGTGAAAAATATTCCTTTCATTAAGATAAGGGTAGAAGGCACAAGAGAAACAAACAGCTCCTGGACTAGGACTTTCCCAGTATCATAGTGTCCACAGTCCAAGGGCAGAATCAGAAATAGAACTGAATTAAAATGTTTTTATTTTGTATCATTCCAATGTTGCTCAGAAGCTTAGAAAATGTTTATCATCTGGGCCTTAATGTTTTATTTTTTCCTCTGTGGTCCATAGTTGGAGCAAGAAGCTACCCAATCTGTCAACAAGGTTAAAAAAAAAAAAAAAAAAACTCTTTGCTATTCTGAGGAAAATAATGCATGAGTTGAAAATTCTTAAGGGTTAAATGGTTAATTGCAGCCGCATTTGTTAATACAAAGTTGCTAAACCCACATTTATGCAGCAATCACACCATGGAAGCCTTGAGACTATTTGGTTCTTATAAAACTACCTATGGGTCACACACTAAATGCAGCAGTATAGTTCTTTTTTAATTTAACAGGTAGTTTTGTGACTGTGAGTCTTTTAAATATGAACTGAATTATGGAGAGCTGATCTATACACCATTACTTAGCTATCTGTCAGTCACAATTCAGGTCTAATCTTTATTAGCTCTCTGCAGAAGTGTCCAAGACTGATCACAAATTCCAGAAGTGACATAATGGTTTGTCATGGAAATGTGGCTTTCATATTCTTGAAGATTTAGAAACCAGGACTCCAAAAAAAGAGACTACTTTGACAAATAACTACTCTAGTGTGGGTTGTTCTGCTACAATTCTTAGGGAGGAAGGTATCCTAGAAACAATCATAAAAATAGATGGATCTTGGGTGATCCCTATGCTTTTTCTCATTTATCTTCCTCTTGCTTTTTTTGAACAAAGGCTTAAAGGAAGCATGGCAATAATAAAATTTGGTATACAATGAAGGTTATTATTTTTTCCACTGGCATGAACTCATAGGTCAAATGGAAACATACTGACAGCAGTTCAGATGTTTAAACAGGAAAACTGACGGCAACAGTCCATTTCTTAAAGAAAACTGCTGACTGCTTCCTGACTGTGTCAGTTCTTGCCACAGAGCTCACCAAGGTATATTTGGTTTCAAAGGAATCAGCACCACCTCATGCCAAACCTAAAAAAGAGAATCTAACTCTAAGGGGTTTTGAAAATTAAAAAGTATAACAATGTAAAATACATGCATCTGGGGATTAAAAGCCTTCAAAGTTCTCAAAGCAAGAATGGCAGACCTTTAAGCAAAGGTCTCAAACAATTTCAGAGAAAGGTCCAAAACTAGGATTGTCCGGCAAAACTTCTTTTCACTGGGGAAGAGGATGAGGCTATTAAGCTCCTACACTGACAGTCATTGACTAGGCTGCCCAAGAGATGGGAAACCACTCAAGAAGTGGCTATCTTTAGCCAAGAGCAGTCACCAGGATGGGGAACTCAGCTGTAGTCGTTAGCCATCATTTTCACCACTTCTGTATTCTTTGTATTTATTCAAGTTTTTCTCTGTCACTTTTCTTTTTCCTGAAAAACTTCCTTTAACAGTTCTTTTACCACAATACTTTTGGCAGTAAATTCTCTCAGCTTTAGTTTGTCTGAAAAACAAAATTTTTTGCCTTCATTTTTTAGGATATTTTCACTGATCCTAGAACTCAGGCTTTAGTTTTCACTTGATTTTTGTGTTATCATTTGAAAAATGTTCTTTCATTGTCTTTTGGCTTGAATTTCTGAAAAGAAGTCTGCTCTAATTCTTTGCATTTCCTCTACACAAAATGTGCCTTTATCTCGGGCTTTCTTCAAGATTTTCTCTTTCTCTTTCTTCAGGATTTTCAGAAGGTTAACTGTGATGTGACAGGTTTTTGTTTGTGGTTTTATTCTGCTTAGGGTTCTCTGGGATTCTTGGATCTTCAGTTTGATGCATTTCATTATTGCGGGAAAATTCTCATCCATTATTTCTGCACTCACATCCCTTCTTCTTCTAGGATTCTAAGTACCTACGTCACAGAGTATTTGATATTGTTCCACAGCTTTTGGGGATCTGAAGGCCCCCCTCCACATACACACACACAGACATACACTCTTAATTCTCTTCATACTTAACTTTAAATAATGTCGATTGATTTATCATCAAAGTCAATGCTTGTTTCCTCAGCTCTATCAACTCTATGAATGATCCAGTCAAAGAAATTCTTTGTCTCTGACACAATCATTGTATACCTGGTATTTGCATTTGATAATTTCTTCTAGTTTCTTCCTCTCTGCTGAAATCCCCTAATGTTTTCAAACATACTGTCAACCTGTTTCATTAGTTTTTTTGAAAACATTTTAATTGCAATTATTTTACAATTATGCAGTCTCTGTTATAAACTGAATGTTTGCCCCCCTCCAATTCATAAGTTGAGGCCCTAACCACCAATGTGACTATTGGGATATAGGGCCTATAAGGACCTTATAAGAGTTAGTTGAGGTCATAGGATGGAGCCCTAATCTATTAGGGCTGAAAAGAAGCAGAATTACCAGCACTTTCTCTCTCTCTCTCTCTCTCTCTCTCTCTCTCTCTCTCTCTCTCTCTCTCCCTGCCATGTGAGGGCACAGAGAGAAGGTGGCCATTTACAACCTGCCTATCCTGGGCAGCAGGAAATAGAAAAAGGAATTATGTACATGGGGAGATGGGGGAGAACAATTATAGTAGGTTGTTGTTCAGTCGCTCAGTCATGTCTGACGCTTTGTGACCCCATGGACTGAAGCACGCCAGGCTTTCCTGTTTTTCACCATCTCCTGGAGCTTGCTCTAACTCATGTCCATGAAGGCAGTGATGCCATCCAACCAGCTCATCCTCTGTTGTCCCCTTCTCTTCCTGCCGTCAATCTTTCTCAGCATCAGGGTCTTTTCCAATGAGTGGGCTCTTTGAATCAGGTGGCCAAAGTATCAGAGCTTCAGCTTTAGCATCAGTCCTTCCAAAGAAATCCCAGGGCTGATCTCCTTCAGAATGGACTGGTTGGATCTCCTTGCAGTCCAAGGGACTCTCAAACATCTTCTCCAGCACCGCATTTCAAAAGTGTCAATTCTTCGGCGCTCAGCCTTTTTTCAATGTCCAGCTCTCACATCCATACATGACTACTAGAAAAACCGTGGCTTTGACTATACAGATGGTAGTAGGTAGATTCTTGCAAACACTGTGGTGCAAAATGCATCCAGGCCATAGCTCGAAGCTCCTCCAATCTGGCAGATTCTCATCTCATACAGAGCATTGACCACCTCATTTCAGGCTTGTCTCCAGAAGGAATGGAAGAGACACTGAAATGACCCATCTCCTTACTAATATCATTATATAGTATATACATCATTTATACTACTTATTTGCTGATTCAGCAGTAAAGTGAAATGAAAGCTCAGACTCGAGCTCAGTCTGAGTTATTATTCATGCCAGTCTTCAAATACAGTCTAGCTCATATCCGGGGTTGCCCAGATAGATAAACTTGTGCATACACACCTAGACACAGATTCCTCAGATCTCTTCATTTTCCCAAGACTTGTTGTAGCCTCTCCCATTATCAACATTCATCACTAGAGTGGTACTTTTGTGTTGTCACAACTTATGAACCTTCATTGACATATATCATACAAATCGTAATATAAACCATAGTGTACATTATGGCTCACTCATGGTGCTGCACATTCTATGTAGAATGTGATCAATCATTACGGCATCATACAGAGTATTTACACTGTTCTAAAAATCCTCCATTAGAATACCATATAGTTGAAATCACATAGTGTGTAGCTTTTCATATTGTCATAAAGGCTTTACTTGACTTACTTCATTGAATTCTCACAAAATAAGTATGCTATTAAATCCATGTTCCTAATGAGAAATTTGAAGCTGAGTGAAGCTAAAATAAGTGATATTGAAGTCAGGATTTGTTTGATTCTATGTTCTTTCCCACTACATTAGTCTATACTACCTTCTAAAATTCATACAGGTTTTATTATTAAACACAGCACCAAACTTTCTACTTAAATTAGTTTCCAAATATGGCCAGCTAATTAATAGGCAAGCTTTCTGGAATTCTCACAAAAAAACACACACATACATAATATACACACAAATTAATAAAATAAGTGGAAAATCTTATAATTTAATGTATAAATTTTTAAGACTATAATGTAATTTTTGAGAATTTAATGTAAGAAAATTTTAAGAATTTTTAAATAGTAATTTTAAATATTTGGATGTTAAATACTACAAAATCCTGATGAAAAAAGTCAAAGATAGCAGAAATAATGGGAGATATATATCATCTCCATGAACTGGAAGAATCAGTATTTTCAAGATGTCAATTCTTTGTGTACTGATCTATAGGTTCAATGCAATTTCAATCTTAAACCCAGCAACAGTTTTGTGGGTATTTAAGGGATCATATAGCATTTTATACACAAAGACAAAGGAAGTAAAGTAGCTGGAACTTTTTTTTTTTAAGAACTATGTTAGAGGACTCACAACATCTGACTTCAAGGCTTACTATAATGTTGTAATTTTAAAGACACTGGGGTGTTGGTAAAAGGCAGACACATAGAGCAATGGAATAGAATAGATAAACTGGAGGTATACCCACAATATAGGGCAACTGATATTTAACACAAGAGCAAATATGATTCAATGGAGAAATTATGCTGAAAAAGTTGGACATCCATATACAATAAATAACCCTTTTCCCCTACCTTGCACCATATACAAAAATTAACTCAAAGTGGAATAAAAACTCAAGTGTAAAAACTAAACATTATAAAACTTACAGAAGAAAATATATAAGAAAATCTTTGTAACTCTGGGTAAAATAAAAACTTTATACAAAAGTTTCTTATATAAAACACAAAATCAACATCCATGTTTACTAATATTGATAGCTTTGACTTCATCAGAATTTTAAAGTTCCACCTTAAAGAAGATACTATGAAGATATTACAAAGACAAAGAACATATATAAGAAAAAACATTTATAACACAAAAATCATATAAATGCCAAAGGATTTGTATTCAAATATATATATATATAATATATACATATTTAAAACAGCACAAAAATAAGTAAATAACTCAATTTTTAAAAATAAGGAAAATATTTGAATAGGCACATCGCTAAAGAAGATATACAGATGGGGAATAAAAGTACAATAATATTTAAAGAACTTCGCATTAAAAATGCAATTAAAGTCAACTATATTTGAAAAGACATAATAATTATATTCTCAGATGAATGATCTTATATATAGAAAATATTAAGCAGTACACACAAACTTAATCTATTATAACTAATAAGTTTGGCAAAGTTGCAGGATGCAAGGTCAATTCACATAAAATACTACATTTCAATATACTGCAAAAAAAATCTAAAAAAAAAGAAAGAAATAATAACATGTATAACAGGGAATGGCAAACCACTTCAGTATTCTTGCCTTGAGAACCCCATGAATGGTATGAAAAGGCAAAATGATAGGATACTGAAAGAGGAACTCCCCAGGTCAGTAGGTGCCCAATATGCTACTGGAGATCAGTGGAGAAATAACTCCAGAAGAATGAAGGGATGGAGCCAAAGTAAAAACAATACCCAGTTGTGGATGTGACTGGTGATAGAAGCAAGGTCTAATGCTATAAAGAGCAATATTGCATAGGAACCTAGAATGTCAGGTCCATGAATCAAGGCAAATTGGAAGTGGTCAAACAGGAGATGGCAAGAGTGAACGTCGACATTCTAGGAATCAGTGAACTAAAATGGACTGGAATGGGTGAATTTAACTCAGATGACCATTATATCTACTACTGTGGGCAGGAATCCCTCAGAAGAAATGGAGTAGCCATCATGGTCAACAAAAGAGTCCTCTTGAGAAACTTGCCTCTTGAGAAATCTGTATGCAGATCAGGAAGCAACAGTTTGAACTGGGCATGGAACAGACTGGTTCCAAATAGGAAAAGGAGTACATCAAGGCTGTATATTGTCACCCTGCTTATTTAAGTTCTATGCAGAGTACATCATGAGAAATGCTGGGCTGGATGAAGCCCAAGCTGGAATCAATATTGCTGGGAGAAATATCAATAATCTCAGATATGCAGATGATACCACCCTTATGGCAGAAAGTGAAGAGGAACTAAAAAGCCTCTTGATGAAAGTGAAAGAGGAGAGTGAAAAAGTTGGCTTAAAGCTCAACATTCAGAAAACAAAGATCATGGCATCCAGTCCCATCACTTCATGGGAAATAATGGGGAAACAGTGTCAGACTTTATTTTGGGGGGCTCCAAAGTCACTGCAGATGGTGATTGCAGCCATGAAATTAAAAGACGCTTACTCCTTGGAAGGAAAGTTATGACCAACCTAGATAGCTTATTCAAAGCAGAGACATTTTTTGCCAACAAAGGTCTGTCTAGTCAAGGCTATGGTTTATCCAGTGGTTATGTATGGATGTGAGAGTTGGACTGTGAAGAAAGCTGAGCACCTGAAGAATTGATACTTTTGAACTGTGGTGTTGGAGAAGACTCTTGAGAGTCTCTTGGACTGCCAGAAGATCCAACCAGTCCATTCTAAAGTAGATCAGTCTTGGGTGTTCATTGGAAGGACTGATGCTGAGGCTGAAACTCCAATACTTTGGCCACTTCATACGAAGAGTTGACTCATCGGAAAAGACTGATTCTGGGAGGGAATGGGGGCAGGAGGAGAAGGGGACGACAGAGGATGAGATGGCTGGATGGCATCACTGACTCGGTGATCATGAGTTTGAGTAAACTCCAGGAGCTGGTGATGAAGAGAGAGGCCTGGCGTGCTGCAATTCATGCGGGTGCAAAGACTCAGACACGACTGAGCAACTGAACTGAACTGAACACGTATAATAGCATCAAAAGGAATAAAATGCTAGGAATAACTAAAGAAGTGCAAACTTATATGCTGAAAATTACAAAAATTTGTTGAAATAAATTACAGCAGATCTAAGTAAATGGAAAGACATTTCCATTTCACATTCATGGATCAGAAGACTTAATATTGCTAAGATTCAACATAATCCCTATCAAAATTCCACATATTTTTTTCTCAGGAATGACATACTTATCCCAAAATTCATATGGAAATTCAAACAACTCATAATAGCCAAAACTATATCGAAAAACAAAGAACAAAATTGGAGAAGGACTCACATTTTCTGATTTTAAAACTTACAACAAAGCTACAGCAATTAAGACGGAGTAGTACTGACATAATAATGGACATACAGATCAATGGAATAGAACCAAGTCAAGAAATAAACACTCTTATTTATAGTCTATTGATTTACAGGGTTTCAATTAGAAGATAGTGGCCTTTTCAACAAATTGTTCTGGAACTAATGAATTTGTTGTTGTTAGCAACTGATAAGTCATGTCTGACTCTTACTCGACCCCATGGACTGCAGGCTTTCTGGCTCCTCTGTCCAAGGGATCTTCCCAACCCAGGGATCAAACCTGCTTCTCCTGTATTGCAGGCAAATTCTTTATCACTGAGCAACCAGGAGACTGAAAAAAACTAATACTATTAAATTTGTCTTGTATATGCAATACCATAACTGAAAGCTAACTCAAAGTTAATCTAATACATAAATGTAAATGTATAAAACTCCTAGAATAAAACAGAAGTTCAAATCTTCGTAATTTTAAATTAATCAATGGTTTCTTAGTACGAAGCCAAATGCACAAAGAACAAAATAAAAAAAGAGGTCAATAGAACTTTGTCAATATTTAAAACTTTTGACTTTCAAAGGGTACCATCAAGAAATGAAAAGACAACACACAAAATGGAAGAAAACTTTACAAATTACATATCCAATAAGGGACTTGCCTCTAGAATATAGAAAGAACTGCTGCTGCTAAGTCGCTTCAGTTGTGTCCGACTCTGTGCAACCCCAGAGATGGCAGCCCACCAGGCTCCCCCGTCCCTGGGATTCTCCAGGCAAGAACACTGGAGTGGGTTGCCATTTCCTTCTCTAATTCATGAAAGTGAAAAGTGAAAGGGAAGTCGCTCAGCTGTATCCGACTCTTAGCGACCCCATGGACTGCAGCGTACCATGCTCCTCCGTCCATGGGATTTTCCAGGCAAGAGTACTGGAGTGGGGTGCCATTGCCTTCTCCAATAGAAAGAACTACTATATCTCAATAATAAAAAGATAACAATCCAATTTGCAAAATGAGTCAAAGATTTAAACTAATATTTACCTAGAAATATGTACAAGTAGGCAATAAGCAAATGAAATTACATGTAACACAATTTGCCATGGGGAAATTGCAAATCAAAGCAACAATGAGATGTATCCACTAGGATGACTATGGTCAAAACCAAACAATAAGTGTTGATAAGGATGAGTAGAACTGAAACCCTCACACACTGCTGGTAGGTATGTAAAATGGTAGAGCCTGGTACCACTAGAAAAGGATCTGGCAGTTTCTCAAATGGTTAATACAGGATTATCACATGTGGTAAATATAGAGTCATCACATGACCCAGGAATTCCACTGTTAGGTATGTACCCAAGAGAAATAAAAACATATGCCCACACAAAAACCTATATAAAAATGCTCATCAAAATTACAAATGATAGCCAAAAGGTGGAAAGAGCCCAATGCCCAATAACTTATGAATAAACAAATAAATCATGATATACCCACACACAGAATTAGCTCTAAAAGGGAGTGAATTGCTGGTGCCTGCTACCCATGACGAAACTTGAGAACATTATGCTGAGTGAAATAAGCCAGTCACAAAAGACCACATGTTGTTTGATTTCACTTATACATAGCTTCAAGAAAAGGCAAATCTACAGAGACAAAAAGTAAATTAGTGATTATCTAGTTAAGGTGAGATAAAAATGCTTTAAAATTCATTGCGATGGTTGTACAACTCTGAATATTCTAAAACTCACTGGAATGTATATATTTTAATAGGTAAATTATAAAGAATTATATCTTCATAATCTTATCATAAAAATGATATTCAACATCATGAGTAATTAGGGAAATGCAAATTAAAAGCATAATAAAATAATTATATACATTAGAATGGCAAAACAAAAACTTTGATAGTACCAAGTACTGGCAAGGATATGGAGCAACTGGAAATTGTACACATTGCTGGAGGGAAGGCAAAATAGCCATTTTAGAAAAAAAAAGTTTGACAATTTCTTATTAAGTGAAACATGCAGGTACCATACAACTCCCTGTACCATTTAAGAAATCTACACTGCTTATTTCTGGTGAATTAAAGTGCCAGTCCAATTCTATCTCTAAAATACCCTTCTTTCTACTTCTTCTTTGTCTAATTTGACTTTTTTTTTTTTTGAGACAGTTTTATTTATTTATTTAACTTCTTCACTGCCTGGCATGTGGGATCTCAGCTCCCTGGCCAGGGATAAAACCTGTGCCCCCTGCATGAAGTGCAGAGTCTTAACCACTGGACTACCAGGGAAGGCCCTAATCTGACTTTTAAACAAAAAATCCTTTTATGTTGACAGCTTAGAAGACCATTCTCCAAACATGTAATGTTTTTATCCTAAACCTACCCAATAACCATAAATGTCCTCATAGAACACAGTAGTTCATCCACATCATTATCACAACCATACCCAATTACCATTTACTGCCTCCTTGACGATAAGCTCCAACAGGGCAAAGTCTATCTTTTTCTGTCTGTGATTGAACCCCCAGCACCAGCACAGCTCATGCCTTAAAAAAAATACTTATTTGAGGATAGATGTCTTTTTGCAAACATAATGCCAACTCTTTAGACATCATGTTGCTAGCAAAGGAAACTTAAAACAACTAGATGTTCTCCTTTGACACAATGAATAATAATTTGACTATAGCTATAGTTGGAGTGAAAGAGTGAGAAGGAGAGTTTAAGTGAAAGAAAGATGGGGGAAGGAGAAAGAGAATTTGTAGCAGTCATTTAACAGACTGAGTGAAAGCACAAAATTCAAACCCTCTAAAGATGTTCTGCCTTTCTTTTGGAATTCCATGCATAATTTCACAAAACTGTCAAGGAATGATCTAGAAACCTCAAGTCTCTTTTCATGTTCCTTATACTATAGACAAAGTGATCAAAGGAACGCAAAGTAAATTTGACTCAATTTTCAGTAAATTTAACTCAAATGGGAGCATTTTTTAAAAAGCATCAAATATAACACTTCCTTTTGCAGAAAGTGTCAGGCTAACTGATTTCTTATAAAAGAAATGTGTTGAACATACACAAGTTATGTTAACTGGGTTTAACATACCTATGAAATGCCCTTTGCCAAGATCCCCCTTTATGTCCCCCATTTCTACCCTAGAATTGCTTCCAAGCAACAGAGATGATAAGAGGAAATTTTATCTTCTCTGAGCTCTTAACCCTTTTCAATTTACCTCCTATTTCAAAAATTAATTACTAGAGGAAAGAAAATGGAAATGAACCCACTTCCCTAAACAACAACTTCTTTCCATATTTTACTACCTAGCTTCAATACCCAATTCTTAACATCAGGACATTCTCCAGATATTATCTACATTTCCTACAAAAATACTTCTTGCTAAAGCTTGTCTTTCAAAACTTGACCTCAGAGCAGAGACTGAAAATCTACTTGTCTCTGGCATTATGTATTGGCACAAATGATGAAATTCTAGTTTTGCTTTAATTTTGTTTTAAAGTGATTTAGTTATCTACACCTAGAAATTAAAAGAATTTTACATTGAAATCTGTATTTCTCGGTTCTTTTAAGAAATTATAATGTCAGAATCCAGGGTCTGCATTTATGCATAGCAATACCTGACCAAAGATGAGTGAGGCCAGTCATTTACATTAGGTTTATCTCCTCCATTTCATCAGAGGCCCATCCCACGGAACCCTTACCTTCATTACTAGCTTGTCCTCCACTGTAAACATTTGAATTTTCTGCCCCTACCTTAGTGACGCTCTGCACCACAAGGCTGCAAAGGGACTAAGTAAAGGGGACACCTCTAAATGCATATTTAGGTTAGGAAGAATACTTCTAATACAGCGCTCTGCAAGTTTTAATTTAATAGGCTTTTGTAGACTAAGAATGCTAAACAGTGTAAATAACACTGATTATAAGTTAAAATATATTTCAAGTTCTGGAAAATCACCTTACAAATGAACTACCTGTAGTGATCTCATTTAGGTCTTATATCCTGGACTAACCACAAAGCTAAATAGTTAACCAAGAGTTATGAAGAACACCTGAATGCAGAAGTATTTCACGAGTGTAAACGTGTGTTCTGACTTTCTGCTTCTCTAGCTAAAGGAGGTGGAATAAGATTAGAGATTCTTAGGAAAAAAAACATATGAAGTCCACTCTTGGAACTTTTGCAACTTGATCCACTTACTGGCAGGTCTCTCATCTAAAAGGCATTCAGAAGGGTTTCTGCCCTCACCAGCAAGGGATTAAATGAGTAAAACTTGGGCTCACTATTTTTAAATTTATTGTGCTACCTTTATTCATTTAATCCCTGCTATTGATAAAACCAAGTTGATTCCCTACTCTGCCATTTATTAGATGTGTGACATTAGGCTAGTTGCTTCATTTCTTCCAGCTACAGTTTCCTTATCAGCAAAATGGTAATAAAATATCTTTCTCAATCATATTGTGAGCATTAATATGAGGTATGTGGCCCACTGGAGAAGGGAATGGCAAACCACGTCAGTATTCTTGCCTTGAGAACCCCATGAAGTGTCAGACTTTATTTTTATGAGCTCCAAAATCACTGCAGATGGTGAATACAGCCATGAAATTAAAAGACGCTTACTCCTTGGAAGAAAAGTTATGACCAACCTAGATAGCATATTCAAAAGCAGAGACATTACTTTGCCGACTAAGGTCCATCTAGTCAAGGCTATGGTTTTCCCAGTAGTCGTGTATGGATGTGAGAGTTGGACTGTGAAGAAGGCTGAGCGCTGAAGAATTGATGCTTTTGAACTGTGGTGTTGGAGAAGACTCTTGAGAGTCATTTGGACTGCAAGGAGATCCAACCAGTCCATTCTGAAGGAGATCAGCCCTGGGATTTCTTTGGAAGGAATAATGCTAAAGCTGAAACTCCAGTACTTTGTCCACCTCATGCGAAGAGTTGACTCATTGGAAAAGACTCTGATGCTGGGAGGGATTGGGGGCAGGAGGAGAAGGGGACGACAGAGGATGAGATGGCTGGATAGCATCAGTGACTCGATGGATGTGAGTCTGAGTGAACTCAGAGAGTTGGTGATGGACAGGGAGGCCTGGCGTGCTGCGATTCATGGGGTCGCAAAGAGTCGGGCACGACTGAGTGACTGAACTGAACTGAACTGAACCGAATGAGTATAAAGTTCTTTGCATGACGCTGGTACAGATTGCTAAATAATTTATTTTCCTTTATTTTCTTCCCTTGTTTTTCTCTTCTTATTACTAAAAAAAGCAACTTTTATCCTATGAAATCCATAAAATAACCACCCTTCCAAACTTTATTTAACTTCATCCAAGTTATCTATGCATAAAAAACAGACAAAAACAAAACAAAACAAAACAAACCTCTTCTTGCTGGTTTCTAGAATTTTAAATGTCAGTAAAAGATTATTTAATCCTTTGTTTTCCATCTATGGATAATTAAATTGAATTCCATAGAGGCTAATTCATTTGCTAAAGTCACCTAAGCAGGTGAGTCAAACCCATACATTTTAAAACACAAAAGATAAAAATGAAACCAGTTTTAAACAGCAGGAATCTGTATAAATGACCTCTATAGATCACATTGTAGGGACTCTCCCTATTTCTTATTAATTGAGTGGAACAGTGAATTGATTTAAAAAAATAGATTATCTCCAACTTGCATAATCAGACTATTGATTCAAAAAAAAAAAAAAGAAAAGTTTGGTGGCTTCTAGGTCTCAGATTATTCATCAGTAATTGTCAGCATGTTTGCTTGTTAACTTTTGGCCAAATACAATCATGGAGAGTAACATGGGGAAGTTTTCAGTTTCAGAGAAGTTTTGTATTAATTAATTATACACCAAAATATTGAGTACACAACTTCAGCACAAGATATTTTTGCACATGCCTATTTTTCACCTGTTAATGTTCCTGAAAAACACTTGTATCTGTATCTGGAAGTTGTATACAAACATTCAACAACTACAGTACATTTGAAATTACCTTATAAAATGAATTTTCTAAAAGGAAATTTTCATTGCTCATCAGGATTTTGGAGATTCAAGTAAGCTCTTTCCAGATAAGATTTTTGGGGAAAAAAAATGTTAAAGAGAGGGAAGAGAAGAAGACACCCAATAAAACTGTCCACATTATGTGGCATTTTAATATGTCAACATTTTCAATCTTAGTATTATCTTCACTTTACAATGGAGCATGTCATTTGAATGCAGAGTTCCAAAGAATAGGAACAAGAGATAAGAAAGCCTTTTTCAGAGTTCAATGTAAAAAAAATAGAGGAAAACAATAAAATGGGAAAGACTAGAGATCTCTTCAAGAAAATTAGAGATACCAAGGGAACATTTCATGCAAAGATGGGCACAATAAAGGACAGAAATGGTGTGGACCTAACAGAAGCAAAAGAAATTAAGAAGAGGTGACAAGTATACACAGAAGAATTATCCAAAAAAGATCTTCATGACCCACATAACGATGATGGTGTGATCACTCACCTAGAGACAGACATCCTGGAATGTGAAGTCAAGTGGGCTTTAGGAACAAAGTTCGTGGAGGTGATGGAATTCCAGTTGAGCTATTTCAAATCCTAAAAGATGATGCTGTGAAAGTGCTGCACTCAATATGCCAGCAAATTTGGAAAACTCAGCAGTGGCCCCAGAACTGGAAAAGGTCAGTTTTCATTCCAATCCCCAAAAAAGGCAATGGCAAAGAATGCTCAAACTATAGCACAATTGCACTCATCTCATATGCTAGCAAAGTAATGCTCAAAATTCTCCAAGACAGACTTCAACAGTATGTGAGCTGTGAACCTCCAGATGTTCAAGTGGGATTTAGAAAAAGCAGAGGAATCGGAGATCAAACTGCCAACATCTGTTGGATCATCAAAAAAGCAAAAGAATACCAGAAAAACATCTACTTCTGCTTTATTGACTACATCAAAACCTTTGACTGTGTGGATCACAAAATGTGGAAAATTCTGAAAGAGATGGGAATACCAGACCACCTGACCTGCCTCCTGAGAAATCTGTATGCAGGTCAGGAAGCAACAGTTAGAACTGGACATGGAACAACAGACTGGTTCCAAACTGGGAAAGGAGTACATAAAGGCTGCATATTGTCACCCTGCTTATTTAACTTATATGCAGCGTGCATTATGAGAAATGCTGGGCTAGATGAAGCACAAGCTGGAATCAAGATTGCCGGGAGAAATATTAATAACCTCAGATATGCAGATGACACCACCCTTATGACAGAAAGCGAAGAGGAACTAAAAAGCCTCTTGATGAAAGTGAAAGAGGAGAGTGAAAAAGTTGGCTTAAAACTCAACATTCAGAAAACTAAGATCAAGGCATCCGGTCCCATCACTTTATGGCAAATAGATGAGAAAACAATGGAACCCGTGACAGACTTTATTTTGGGGGGCTCCAAAATCACTGCAGATGGTGACTGTAGCCATGAAATTAAAAGACACTTGCTCCTTGGGAGAAAATCTATGATCAACCTAGACAGCATATGAAAAAGCTGAGATATTACTTTGCCAACAATGGTCCATCTAGTCAACACTATGGTTTTTCCAGTAGTCATGTATGGATGTGAGAGTTGGACTATAAAGAAGCTGAGCATTGAAGAACTGATGCTTTTGAACTGTGGTGTTGAAGAACCCTCTTGAGAGTCCCTTGGATCATAAGGAGATCCAACCAGTCCATCCTAAAGGAAATCAATCCTGAATATTCATTGGAAAGACTGATGTTGAAGCTAAAACTCCAACACTTTGACCACCTAATGTGAAGAGCTAACTCATTGGAAAAGACCCTGATGCTGGGCAAGGAGAAGGGGATGACAGAGGATGAGATGGTTGGATGGCATCACCAACTCTATGGACATGAGTTTGAGTAAGCTCCGGGAGTTGGTGATGGACAGGGAAGCCTGGCGTGCTGCAGTCCTGGTGGTCACAAAGAGTCGGACACGACTGAGCAACTGAACTGAACTGAATGTCCTTCACAGGGCAGACATGAGATACTGAGCAACTTTCCAAAGAACATCAAGAAAGTCTTCGTATTTCACTTTTTACTACTAAGTCATACTGTTACAATCTTTAAAGATTTCCTAGGATTAGTGGACATTCAACTACTTTTTTATACACTAATTCATTCAACAATGATTTATTGAATGTTTCACTTACTTGTATATCCAGCCAGAGAAACGAAAACAAAGGCTCTAGATAGTATTGTCAGGAATCCAGCACACATAGGGACTGAACACATGTTAAATGAGTCAGGTAATGAATGAATACACTCCTGTCCTCAACTTGCTAATCATCTGTCTAAATCAACTGCACTGTCTAAAACATAGCCATGAGTCACTTGTGGCTATTTTGCCCTTATTATATGGCTAGTAAAGATAGGCCTTAAGTGTAAATATACACCAGATTTCTAAGACTTAGTACAAAAAAAGATGTCTCATCAATAGTTTTTATATTAATTATATATCAAAATAATAATATTTTGACTGTACTGGATTAAATAAAGCATCATTAAAATTAGTTTACCTATTTATAATTAGAATGCCTGCTAGGAAATTTAAAATTATGTGTGTGGCCTGGCTTCTATTTCTATTGGATACCATTAAGTCCTGAGATATTTGTTTGTCTATTCCAATTTCATCATTACAACTAAGTTTCTTCTTTCTCTTTAATGTATGATAATAAATTAGGTTTTAGATGCAGTTATTTTTAAATGACAGTTTATGTTCATGAGATTTGAATCAATTATTAAGGGGAGAAATTTTTATGTTTGGATGCAAAATTGCCCTTATACAATATGACTTCCCTTTAGAGCCTTCCCTGGTGACAAGCAACTTGCTGGATCCAGTTCTATAAGATGAAATCTAATTTCTTCACCCTGGCATTCAAATATTCAAGGCTATTCATGAACTACCACTAACTTACTTTACACTACCAATTTAACAATCTAGATTTCATTTATACTATATTCTTGCAGCACAGGGATGAGAATTGTGCCTTTATTTATGCTGTATCTCCACTCAGAGTTCTAGTTTTTCAAATCCAAATCCTGACTAGTTTTCAAGGTTTAATGTAAATATCGCTAACTTCATGCTGAATTTCCAAACCAGTCTCACATAATTTTCTTTCTCCTTTTAATTCCAAAACACTGTATTCCATTCAAAAATACCTGTATTTGTTATGGAAAGTCTCTGACTTATCTCTAATTGTCTTACTAATCTTTCCCTATATTCCAAAGATCATGAATAGAAAATATAGCGGACTTTTGGACTCAGAGGGAGAGGGAAACGGTGGGATGATTTGGGAGAATGGCATTGAAACATGTATACTATCATGTAAGAATCGAATCGCCAGTCTATGTCCAATGCAGGATACAGCATGCTTGGGGCTGGTGCACGGGGATGACCCAGAGGGATGTTATGGGGAGGGAGGTGGGAGAGGGGTTCATGTTTGGGAATGCATGTACACCTGTGGTGGATTCATGTCAATGTATGGCAAAACCAATACAGTATTGTAAAGTAAAATAAAGTAAAAATAAAAATTTTAAAAAATAAAAAAATAATAGTAAATAAAATAAAATATGGAAAGGTCACTCACCACGCTTTCAGGATAGGTTTCAAGAATCAAGTTCATCATGTCTTTTAGCTAAAAGAAGGTTACAATGCTGAGCAGTTTCTAATCCAGGGAGTGGGCAGTCACACCTGTGTGCTCTATTCCATATAAGCAAAAACATTTCTGACTTAGCTATGGTATCCCCTCACCACCAAAAGAGGAGCGCTGCCAAGATGCTCACTGAGAACAGTTGTTAGTTTTTGTACAAGTGTAAATATCAGTTTGTTCTTTTTCTTTTCTTCTTGAGGGGTGGAAAGGAGGAAGAATGGGATAGGACTCTAAAAGCCTGATTTATTTATATCCAAACATATCCTTATTTTATAACAGATGATCAATTAAAGCATTGTGCGACATTTGAACAGCATTCTGTCAAAATGCAACAATATTAGTAGAGCTGATAGCAATGAGCACTTCTTGCAAACAGCTAGAGTCCCCTCTAAAGTCTTCTCTCTTGGCACTGGGGCTTTGCTAAATCCGGCTTGCCATTTTGTGAGTGGGAACAATCAGCTTTGTAGGTTGGAGGGAAGTATTATAATTAAATGTCCACCCACTTTTTCCTTTTTGATGAAAGGCTCCCATGAAACTTACTAAAATAAGGTACATCAAGACAGATGAATTTTTGATGAATAAGTCAAGCACTGACGAAGCTGGCTTTTCACATCAAGAAACTTCACTAATTCACAGGAAATTTTTAGGCCTAGATTATGAACACTGTCATGCTTAGAAATAATTAATATGATAATATCCATGGAAGAAACAGGAGATTTTACCATTCAGTTGGTAGCAAGTGTAGTGTTCTGCATGATTTACTTGCTGAAAAAAAATAGTAATACAACCAAAAAGAATAATGGTAGAATGTTTAAGATTTAATTTTAGAGAAATATTAAATAATAGCCATTATAAAAACAATGCCTTAATTTAATATATAATAGTACGGTTTTGCGGAGAAGGCAATGGCAACCCACTCCAGTACTCTCACCTGGAAAATCCCATGGACAGAAGAGCCTGGTAGGCTGCGGTCCATGGGGTCACTAAGAGTCGGACACGACTGAGTGACTTCACTTTCACTTTTCACTTTAATGCATTGGAGAAGGAAATGGCAACCCACTCCTGTGTTCTTGCCTGGAGAATCCCAGGTACAGGGGAGCCTGATGGGCTGCCGTCTATGGGGTCACACAGAGTCGGACATGACTGAAGCACCTTAGCAGCAGCAGCAGCAGCAGCAGTATGGTTTTGAATAATAGTTATATTACCACATTAAAGTTGCAAACTGTATCTCTGAAGTGGGCAAAATTCTTAAAAGATGTTATCAAATTGTTACAAATTCCTTCTGAAGGAGATCTGGAGCAGGGTTTCTAATGTCTGGTTAGGCTGGGAGGGATTGGGGGCAGGAGGAGAAGGGGACGACAGATGATGAGATGGCTGGATGGCATCACCGACTCGATGGACGTGAGTCTGAGTGAACTCCGGCAGTTGGTGATGGACAGGGAGGCCTGGCGTGCTGCAATTCATGGGGTCGCAGAGTCAGACACGACTGAGCGACTGAAATGAACTGAACTGAACTGAGCAAAGGCGCTTGCTATTATCACTGTGAAGTATTATTTTAAAGCATCCTTGTACAATAGAGTAGAAAGGGACGCTACTAAATAATTGGGATCAGGCGTATATCTCAAGTCCAGTTACTGGAACTCCTCAGTCAACTTTTCAGAGAGAAAGAAGACTGCATCAGTGTTAGGAATGTGTTTCTTCATTCAAGACAGATAGATTGAGAACTAGTTTATAGATTTTGCTATTAGAGAAGGTTTAAAGTGATAAGAAATAAAATCCCAAGAATTACTGAATATTTTTATTTTTAAGGTAAAATTAGTATTTTAAACTTCCTGTTTAATAGTATGACTGGTGGCAGCCAGCAGAGTTAACGGTGTGCTAAGACGTCATCAGTGCTGTGGAGCACAATTCAATGAGCGCATTTGTATTAATTGCTAATCATATTTAAAATGTCAGCCTCTTGACTCCTGCCTCTCATTCCTATGGTGTCTTGATGGGTTTAAAAACACAGACTAACTGGGATGTTCAAAGTAGGAAAGCTTTGCATAATAGTTACTTACTTCAACATTAAGAAAATATTAGCCACAAGGATCTAAGTTCTCCAGTTACGGAAACTGCCCATAGTTTTTAACCTTCATTTCACCCATGGTCATTTTATATTAAACTTACTACATAAAACACACATTTTATATTAGACTTATACTAAATTACTACTTACTAAATAATAAAATAGACACGACTTCACTAGAGAATGAGGATGTTAGGCCTAATTTATTGGTCACTCTGTTTCTCATTCCTATTTCTTTCGCCAATGCTCTGAATATTTTTTGTTTTCTACATATTTCCCATAGAATTTCTTACCATTTTGTGTGTGTGTTTTTTTTTTCCTTCGTCTTCAGTTCTACATTTTTACTATTCCTTTCATAGAAGTCACAAGTTAACCATTATCTAAAGCATTCCTTTAAACAGCATGGAGTTTTTCTCCAAAGATCTGACAGGAATTCTTTAAAAATGGACATTTTTTTTTTTCTCACATTTAAGACTTCCCTCAACAAGTTCACGTTTAGATTAAAGATTTCTCTGACAGAGTTGAGGTATCAAAACCCAGACAGACTGAAAATAGTTTTTTCTTGAAGTCATTTAGAATCTAAGACTTTTGCCCTGCTATGTCAGATAACCCAGCTTGGAAACAAAATGGGTATATGTGCATGTCTGTATAGAGGCAGTGGTAAGGAAAAAGGAGGTGGTAAGACTGGTAAGCAACCTATACAAAGTGAACTCACAATATCCTCTGAAAATGATATATTTGAGCTGTCTTATGTACTCAGACTCTGCCCCAGACACTTCTGTCTCAATGTTTGTAGTAAATTAATGATGATTTTCTCTGTTGCTTTGGTTAGACAGCTCCTTTCAAAAAAAGAATTTTCACAGGAGATAAATGCAGTGCTCCTTCTCCCCCACCCTGCCGCCCAACTCTTGATATATATAAACAACCCAGTGTTCAAGCAGTATACTTAAAAACCATGTTCATTTTCTTCTATGTCTTTATCTCTTAGAACAGTAAGACTGTCTCTCTTGCAATGTGTCAGATCTTACAATGTTAGAAACTGGTAGTGACCTTGGTTGTCATTTTGTTTAACCTTCACTTTACAGCTGAAGCAAATGAAGCCCTGAGAAGAGAAGGGTAGATTAAAGGTGGTCACAAATGTTATGCTGCTCCTTCCAGCCAGAGGTGGAGTCTCGTGCCCCCTCCTATCCCTTTGTGTTTGGGCAGGCCCTGTGAGCACTTCAGCCAATAAACTACCATGGAAACTGTACTCTATCAACTTCTGGGCCCAGACATTAAGGGAATGTCAGCTCTACTTCCTGTTTCTGACTTGCTCTTGGGACTTCTCATCTCAGAACCTAGAAATTATGCTGCAAGAAGCTGAAGCCACATGGAAAGGCTGTATATTGGTTTGTGCTCCAGTCAACAACCACAGCTAAGCTCCCAGCTGACAGATAGCATGAACTTTCAGACTTGTGAATGTACCATCTTGGATGTCTAGCCTAGTCAAACCTTTGAAGGGCTTCATCTCCAACCAACAGTTGACAACAAGAACATGAGACACCCTGCATAAGAACTGCCCAGTCAACAAGCAAATCAATAAGAAAATAATCGTAAATAATAAATTACTGTTTTAAAGCACTAAGTTTGAGGATGTTTGTTAAGTAGTAAAAGCTTATTGGAACTGAAGGCAAGTTTCTAAGTAATACCAGAATGAGAACTGGAACATTCCAAAGCCAACATAACCTCATTATAATGTGTTAAGGGAACAAAGAGAGTTGAATAAGACCCATTCTCCACCCCTCGGTGACTCAAAATTCCAAAAATCTATTATTGTTTCATATTCACATTAAATATAAAATGTTCAAAATCCTTTAAAATTTAAAATAGATTCTTAGAGCTCCATCTACAGAATAGTAAACTATCATTTTGTAATAAAATTAAGATAGCATTCTCAAGGGTCCTGGAAGGCAGCACCTTCCTAATAAGTTTTATGCAAGAAAGAATACATTAGGTTAATTGATTTGGGGAAAATTTTAAAGAGGTCTCTTTATATCTGGATTTTTCAGAAATGTAAAATCTCCATGAAGACAAATAGAACTTTTTCCCCAAAAACTGTGTGATCAAGGAGTCCTTCACTGAGCACCTTAAGAGATTTATGTCTCATTAGAAACTAAACTGAAAATAGGAGTAAGGATGAAATATTAGCAGAAACCAACTTTTCTCTCAGAATTTTTCACTAAAAAGTTACTTTCATAATTTAGTGTTCCTTCAGCTTAGAAAACACATTTCTAGACAAAAGGTTTATGATTCATAGGGACAACATTTAGTTTGGTGCCTTTAATGACTTGCTCCTTCTGTTCTGCTCCCTTTTAATTTTTAACATTTTCCTGTGGGAATAGTTGATAAATATTTGAGGAATGAGTACAAGAAGGAATATATAAATAAATAATAAGCAATTCACTGGATTAGTTAAATTCAAGGAAACCTGGAGCTCAGCTTTGACTCTTCATTAGCTTGGTCTGGGTTTTGTACTTTATTTCCACATAAGGCCAACAGGAATTATATCCATTGCCCTGTCTCACAGAATTCTTGGGAACTTCAAAGATTTCAAAGTTGGAGGTAGGGCAGTGTTAGGGCTGAAATTATCGTAGGAACCACCTATTTATCCACTCCTTTCATTTTCTAAATGTGAGGATTGGGGTACAGAAAGGTGATAGTGGAAGTGCTAGTTACATGGAAACTTCCTTCCCAGCAGATACACATGAAAAATGTTGGGAAAGTCTTCTACGTTAGTAATTATTGTATAGAATGCTGTGTTTCTAATTCAAGTGGTGACTATTTCTAATACAAGTTTGATAAGCAATGTGGGCCCCGAAACACATGTTTCACCACAGAGTTCATGGCCTATATGGGAAGGTTCTGGCAATCAAAACATTTAATAATCAGCACAGCATGAATGAATGAATGAAGTCACTCAGTCGTGTCCAACCCTTTGTGACCCCATGGACTGTAGCCTATCAGGCTCCTCTGTGCATAGGATTTTCAAGGCAATAGTACTGGAGCAGATTGCCATTTCCTTCTCCAGTAGATCTTCCCAACCCAGGGATCAAGCCTGGGTCTCCCGCATTGTAGACAGACGCTTTATCGTCTGAGCCACCAGGGAAGTCAATCAGCACAGCATGGGCACTGACAATGAGTCTAGACACAAGCCAAAAACAACTGGTAGAGTCATACTAATGGGTATTAGTTCAGTATGAGAATCAGTTTAACCACATTTTTCCCTTCCTGCCACTGGTTCCTGGGCTTGTGAGTACTCTCACCTTTTTACTGGTGTTGAGCATTCTTCCACTCGGGTTTTTCTTATACCATGACTGCAATACTGACGTCCTTTATTATAGCAGATTTCATTATCTGTCTTCTAGGCATTTCCCAGCACTACATAGCTCCTTCATATGCCAACCCACCTCCCAAAACATGGGGTATGTCTCCAGTTTCCAAGCAGAAGAGGATTATAGTTTTATTATCATCTCCTCTTGCCTCTACTGGGACATGGACCAATCCACTATCTCTACTTAATTACTCTGTGTTTCTCTATCCCTGTATATCCTACATTCTACAGTCATGTTTCATAGTTGAATATGATTTGAAAGGCTGAGGAGTAACATAACCATGAAAAGATGAGAAACAATAAAATGGCATGAGAGAGAGCATCTAATACTTTTAAATTAGAATATGAAGAAAATATTTGTAATGATAAAAGCTAAGTTTAACCAGGTTTTGTGTGTGTGTTTGTAGCTCTGAAAAGAAAATGCATTAAGAAAATATATTCATCATATTTTCACAATTCTTTCTAAATAAACTGTTCCTTTTGCAAGCCAATGGGGAATAGTTCATACAATTTGAGATACATACCTTCATATTACTTTGGCCCATCTCTGTTTCATTTGCTGTAAATGGTCAAAAGTTTGTATTTGAGCTCTGTTCAGCTATAAATGCAGAATGAGAGCCCTATTCTCTTGGATTTAGAGTAGTTATAATTCCAGCACACTTACCTCTACAAGCCTGCTGGTGTGTTCACGGAATATTGCAGCATATTCTTTTATTTCCTTTTCCCGGCCATTCTTGGCAGCTTCAATCAGAACCAGAAGTGGGACTGTTGTATCCAAAAAAGAGTCTGACACATGATCTATGATAGCCTTACGGAGCTGAGGAGAAGTAAAAAATTCAGTTTTATTTTCCCCCCAAGGAAATGGGTCATATTATTTCATATTTTTACAATCTCTGTAATTACAAAATTCCTTTTATATATTTTTGTACTGTCTTTTAAAATCATAATATTTAAGATTGTATATAAGTGTCACTTACAAAGCTGAAACAAGGTAAATATCCAAGGAAAAAAGTTATTGAGCAATAGCTTTGTTGCTCTCAAAAATTACTATTTTTTTCTTAAACTGTACTTAGCCTAGAGGTCAAATTATAAGTGATACTACTCCATTTTTCCCTCAAAGAAATTGCACTCTTATAATGTTTTTGCATGTGTAAAAACAACATTGTACAGCATGTATTTTCATAATTACAAAATTATAAAATGTTTTCTACCTTGTAGGAAGAACTCATGATAAATTTTGATTAGCTAAATTGTAGACTTCAAGGTAATTAAACCAAGTTAGATCACTGATTATGCCTGTTGATAACAGATTAATAGAGCAAGGAGAATAATAAATGAGTTTGATGTCCAATTTTCTTTGTTTGCATTAATTGTTCTTGCCCTCACACCTTAAATTATTAAACAAGTATAACATTCTGCTACAATTAGTTCTTTTAAATTAGATTATGTGTAAGCTTATAAATGACAATCAGGCAATTATTCTACTCAGCAGATATTTTCTGAAATTTAAAACTAAGTTGGAAAATTAATGCATTATATTTATATAATATTGAGTTTTTAAGGATCACAATATCTTGAATGTTTCATTAACAATGAGTATGAATGGTTCTAAAGTTTTTGGTCAATTCCTTCACTTAATTTAATAACCTATGTAATAAAAATAAAGATATGAATAGCTATCAGACAGAATCTTTAATTTGCCTTCTGTGAAAATCACATTTTAGTATATATTCATGTTGATGTATGGCAAAACCAATACAATATTGTAATTAACCTCCAATTAAAATAAATAAATTTATATTAAAAAAACAAGAGATACTTATTCTAGTTTTGGATTACATGAGAATTAATACACTTTAAGGGGTTGAATGATATAGTTACACGGAAAAAACAAAACACTGTCTCTCTTCCATTAACAATTATAGGATAAATCCATAATAGTTATAGATTTGGGGGCAGAAAATACCTTTATCTAAGATAGTGGCACTTTCTCGGAAGAACTATGAAATTTTATGGCTACCAACAATTTCACAAAGGCAATAGGAAGATCCCCAAGGAAAGATTCTGCTTAGCATTCAGAAAGTAAATCACTAAGGGCAACTAATTAACAGTTACTGAGCAGTTACTTCCACAGGGTGTAGATTGCTAAGTGCTTCCAGGAGAGGGAAAGACCTTAAGTGAATGAGCAGTTTGATGTCCACAAAGAGTAGACCAGTGAAGTTAGACAACAGATAAGTTGGAAGTTAGCTGGCAACTATAAGGTGTGTTAGTTCTACATACGTAAGAGAAAAGTAGAGGAAATCTCTCAGAGGTGAAGTTGTTTTCAATGACCTTCTCTTCCTTTTATCCTTTTCTTCTTTCATTAACATATAGAAGGAGGGCCAAGAGAAATTTGCACTAAAGATATGGGATTGAAAGCCAGCACACACATGGTAGGTAATTCAAACCAAGGAGGTGAACAGAATGCTATAGATGGAGATTCACAGTGAGATGTCCATGAATAAAATCTTAGAAAATATTACCACTTGTGAGTAATATGGGCATGGATGGGTAGATTAGAGTAGGACCTTAAAAAGAAACAGATGATGGCCAAGAAAGAGAGATCAAATGATCAACAGTCAAAAGGGATGCTTTCAGATAAATTTGTTTCAATGCCCTACAAATGAACTTATCCTACCGAACACAATTGTAATACCCACATTATAGATATGTTGAATCTCCTTTTCTATGTATTTGATTTCATTCACTTCAACAAGTACTTCTGAACACATTTCCCCTGAATTTCTACCAAGAGCTAGATATTGTGAGAAATGTCAAGTTGGAAACACAGGATTCCTTATAATCTAATGGAGGAGACAGTGCCATTAAATATTATAATGAAGGAAATCAAGAGACTGACAGGAATTTCAAGAAGATAAAATGGTTTAGAATTGTATTTTAAAGATAAATTAAAAGAACCAAGACTTCTCTATGGGATTTGACCACTAGATTATTAAGTTTTAGTGGAAAGTGGGAACAGGAACCCTATTGCTGTGCTTGGAAGAGTGAATGGGAGCGAAGACATGGAGATGGAATAAACTCCTGTTTCTAGTAATTTGATTGTCACAAAAAGAAATAAGGCTTGGTATTAACTACATTGAGACAGGTTTAAAGAGGGATTGTTTCTCATATAAAAGACTTTGACGTGTGTTCTTATCTACAACTAAACTCAGAAAGTCAGACTTAGATTGTCCTCCTATGCTTTAAAAAATTACATTTTGATTTATTATCATATAAAAATTGATAGTAATACAAATGACTATTGTCTTAGATTGTGCCAGTTTTTGTAAATACTTGAATAATTACAGCAATCTTCTTCCAGGACTGAATATATTTGCTCTAGTCTGCATCTTTCCTCAGTGGTGCCACATTGTCTATCCTTAATTTTAAAGATATTTACTCCCTTGTCCTTTTTTTATTATTGTTTCTTCAAGTTTTCAACTAATTTTCCCGGCTACTCATTCCATCCAGCATCTCATATACAAATATTGAAATATCTATAGAGCTGAGGTTTGATGTATAGCTGATTTACTATTAATTAAAGAATAAATTCTTTGATTTTTTTAGACTAAAGCAAATTTGTTGCTGTTCAGTGACTTAGTCATGTCTCTTTGCCACCACATGGACTGCAGCAGCCCAGGTTTCCCTATCCTTCACCACCTCCAGGAGTTTGCTCAAACTCACATCCACTGAGTCAGTGATGCCATCCAACCATCTTGTCTTCTGTTGTTCCCGTCTCCTTCTGCAACCAATGTTTCCCAGCATCAGGGTCTTTTCCAATGAGTCAACTCTATGCATTAGGTGGCCAGAGTATTGTAGCTTCAGCATCAGTCTTTCCAATGAACATTCAGGGTTGATTTCCTTTAGGACTGACTGGTTTGATCTCCTTGCGGTCCAAGGGATTCTCAAGAGTCTTGTCCAACACCACAGTTCAAAAGCATTGATTCTTCAATGTTCAGCCTTCTTTATGGTCCAACATCTCACATGACTACTGGAAAAACTATAGCTTTGACTCTACAGAACTTTGTTGGCAAAGTATGTCTCTGCTTCTTAATACACTATCTAGGTTTGTCACAACTTTTCTCCCAAGGAGCAAGAGTTTTAATTTCATGGCTGCAGTCACCATCTGCAGTGATTTTGGACCCCAGGATAATAAAGTCTGTCACTGTTTCCACTGTTTCCCCATCTATTTGCCATGAAGTAATGGGACTAGATGCCATGATCTTAGTTTTTTGAATGCTGAGTTTTAAGCCAGCTTTTTCACTCTCCTCTTTCATTTTCATCAAGAGGCTGTTTAGTTCCTCTTCGCTTTCTGCCATAAAGGTGGCATCATCTGCATAACTGAGGTTACTGATATTTCTTCCTGCAATCCTGACTCTAGCTTGTGTTTCATCCAGCCTGGCATTTCACATGATGTACTCTGCTTATAAGTTAAATAAGCACCATGACAATATACAGCCTTAACATGCTCCTTTTACAATTTGGAACCTGCCCATCGTTCCATGTCCGGTTCTGTTACTTCAGAACACATCTTTTGCTTTTTTTTCTAAGTCATATTGCTAACTACATAATATGATAAATGAGAAAAAGGGTACCACATATTATATGCAGTAGGACAAGACAGAAGAACTGGAAAATATGCTTCAGATAAGTTCTGTGCCAATGTTTTCGTGATTCTCTTGAAAATGGCTAAAATTATCTGATACAAAATACTACCATGCATAATGAGCAAAACAAATCTTCGGTATTTGTATATTCACTCAATGTAACAAATTTATTTTGAGTTGTCTGTCTAAGGACAAAGCAACATTTGAGGCAATTTGGGGAATACCAGAATGACAGAGATGGGGTAACTTAGGGAGGAAGTGAGACGAAGATTGATGAGTATCTTACAGGAAGTGCAAACAAATAAAAAACAATTGACTGTCATGGTTAAGGAGATTTCTATAAGGATGTGACATACACAATTCATTTAAAAAACTGATTAGGATGTTAAGAGTTGGAGCTGGCAAACATCACATTCTAGGAATAGAGATTACCATGAGCAAAGAAAATAGATCCTCCCAAATCACAAGCATCTGATGTGACTGGAATATGGTGCTAAAGATTGAAATAGGATTTCCTTAGGCAGAATGGAAATAGTGAAAGGTATTTGAGGTAAAAAGAACAAAATTCAGACCGAAAAATTAAAAGATGACAGAAGGAAAAGGCCAGAAAATGGTGATTTGTGTTAGACGTGAGAGATTACCCTTAAGGTATAGCATGCAGTCAGCAGGCAGAGGGACATCTTCTCTTTTGAAAGCACCTTCACCCCACGCAAACAACAAACAGCACAGTTAATGCAACCAACCCACCCTTTTCTTACCATATCATCTCTCTTACTAATTTCTGATCATTTACCATCACATTCATAGCTATGATTACAGACTACATTAGAGGCCTTTGGTGCTTTACATCTCATCCACTGGACCAGTCTCTGATTCCAGCTGTTGTTCCTGGGGCCAATTCCATGTCCTCCAAAGACATGCCACCTCGAGTGCATTGCATGCTTCATTCTGTTATCCCTTCTCAGGGCCTGCTCCAAGTCTCTGTGAGATTCTCAGGTCAAGCACAAAGAGCCTGCAAGCTCTGGAAACTCAACACCACCAGAAGCCACCCTCATCCAATGGGGATGGGGGCTACTGGATAAAATTCTCAGCTTCCATCTACTGATCAGACAATTCTGGGAGACATTCTGTCCCTTCTCAGAGGTCCTTTAGCAACTTATGCCTATAGTGGCAACCTCAATAATATATCGGTTCCTCCTTTCCTGCCTGTTCTTTTATGCTTGAGGTTCTTTTACACTTGCTGCTAGTAATTACCTCTCAAAAAAAATGACCTGAATAAAAGCCTCAGTCTTTGGATCTGCTTTCAGGAGAATCCAATACATAGTAGTACATGCATCTGGTGTTAGTGCCGTTTGCTCACATAGCAGGTAACAGACTCCCCTGATGTCTTATGTAACTGCCCATTGATGATCGCGCTTTGCCACTTTTTGCAAAACACTCAGTTTAAAATTCTGCCATCTCCTGCATTACGGCTAGCCGTGAAAGAGGAAATGAGATAAAACTAAATGAACATGGGGGCAAGCTATGGAAGACACTGAACACTATGATAAGAAATTTCCTTTATATGTTCTGACATATTCATATGGAATTTTTTTCATTGAAATTGCACAGTCATCAATATCCATGTGTAACAACTAAGGAGGATCTATCTTGTTTATTTCTATACTATGTTCCTGCCAAGTGAAACAATTCATTCCTTTCATGTGGGTGAAAACCTTTAAAGAAGAATCCAGCATGCCAGTGTGAAAATAGGACAATCTTAGAAGCCACAGCACTTAAAGCTAAAGTTAGTGAGAGGACAATAGGAGTCAGAGGTATGTATTTTCAATAAATATCTGTTTGTGGTCAGGAATGAAATCTGCCAAGCACAAAACTAAATTGAGGGGTTTTCTACCTTTTCTCACTACAGTTTAATAGAGGCTTTGAGACATCAATTTTTCTATTTCCCACTGATGTAAATGGTTTGAGATCTCAAATAAAATACTATATTTCTCTACAGTGGAAACCCAAAGGGGGACCTATGTCTTAAAACTGTAAGAAAACCCTGCACACACTCACACCCCTACCAAATAAGGGAAGACAAAAATTGTGAGTAGAAGAGGAGTGAAAAGAAACGAAAATGTTCTAGTAAAGAATCATCCTCAGGAAACCATAAAACTTATATTTGTGTATATAAATGTCATTTTAAGTCAAGTAGCAAAATATGACTTTTAAAACTCAATTAATTATATAACATAGGAATAATGCAATAATTAATTCAGCATATACATGCTGTGCCAGCTTAATGAGATGTGTATCATATGGATACTTATTATTTGATGATGAGAATGATAAGGAGGAGGTATAAGAACCTACATATATTTTTATGAGTAGGCCCTGGTACTCCCAACAAAATTCTAAAAGAGATGGGAACACCAGACCACCTGACCTGCCTCCTGAGAAATCTGTATGCAGGTCAAGAAGCAATAATAAGAACTGGACATGGAACAACAGACTGGTTCCAAATTGGGAAAGGAGTACATCAAGGCTGTATAATGTCACCCTGCTTATTTAACTTATATGCAGAGTACATCATGAGAAATGCTGGGCTGGATGAAGCACAAGCTGGAATCAAGATTTCCGGGAGAAATATCAATAACCTCTGATATGCAGATGACACCACCCTTATGGCAGAAAGTGAAAAGGAACTAAACAGCGTCTTGATGAAAGTGAAAGAGGAGAGTGAAAAAGCTGACTTAAAACTCAACATTCAGAAAACTAAGATCATGGAACCCGGTCTCATCACTTCATGGCAAAAAGATGGGGAAACAATGGAAACAATGACAGACTAACTTTGGGGCTCCAAAATCACTGCAGATGGTGACCGCAGCCATGAAATTAAAAGACGCTTGTTCCTTTTAAGAAAAGTTATGACCAACCTAGACAGCATATTAAAAAAAAGCAGAGATATTACTTTGCCAACAAAGGTCTGTCAAGGCTATGGTTTTTCCTGTGGCCATGTATGGATGTGAGAGTTGGACTACAAAGAAGCTGAGTGCCGAAGAATTGATGCTTTTGAGCTGTGGTGTTGGAGAAGACTCTTGAGAGTCCCTTGGACTGCAAGGAGATCCAACCAGTCCATTCTGAAGGAGATCAGCCCTGAATATTCATTGGAAGGAATGATGCTGAAGTTGAAGCTCCAGTACTTTGGCCACCTCATGCGAAGAGTTGACTCATTGGAAAAGACTCTGATGCTGGGAGGGATTGGGGGCAGGAGGAGAAGGGGATGACCGAGGATGAGATGGCTGGATGGCATCACGGACTTGATGGACGTGAGTCTGAGTGAACTCCGGGAGATGGTGATGGACAGGGAGGCCTGGCTTGCTGCGATTCATGGGGTCGCAAAGAGTCGGGCACGACTGAGCGACTGAACTGAACTGAACTGAGCTGAAACCTCAGCTCTACCGTTTGCTGGGTAAACTGACTCACCTGAGGGATTCTGATAGTAATGCTATCGCATTGTTTCTTTTTTCAGGGATAAAATCCAATAATGTAAGTACTACAGTGGTCAGAGAGCTATGGAAAGCACTTGCTAAATGAGAGATGCTGTTATAACTATCATTTTAAGGATTTAAAATCCATTGTGAAGAAAAAGCCACTAAATAAGAGAAACACAAACAGAATATGGTTACTGCTTTAAAACAACTATCAATGCTATAAGCGCTCCAGGAAGAAAAAAAGAAGAATTCTAGCTGATAAAAATGGCAAAGGTTTCATGGCAGAAGTAGCATTCATATCTGTTTTAAACTTTCTCAATCAATTAGGAGTTGTATAGGGAATAAGCAGAACAAGTCAGGCACCAAGTTAAACAATCCTTATATACAAAGATGCATATGTGTCTGTAGGTAGAGATGGAAGTGTTGGGAAATTTAGTGATGAGTAAATACACCATCCAGAGGAAAGGTTAATGTGCTGGTGTGGTGAAGAGGAAAAACTAAAGGAAGAAAGCAAAAGAAGAATTATGAGAATTAAGTTGGGGCCAAATTACACAGAAGCTAAAACACAATGCCCATGACTTTTGTCTTTGTTCTTTAGTACAACAGCCAATGAAATCACAGAGCAAGAAAAGACAAATTATTTATTTGAAACAAAGGAACAATAAGTTACATGTAAGACATTTATCTATGTTACTCCAAAACGTATAATCTGCTTCTTCCCAGCTATGCCTAAGCAATCTATCTCATTCATTGCAGATGACACGGATCCTCTGAGCTAAAATGTTTCTGTATCGTCAATGGACAGGCTATGGGTAAACAAATGAATTCAAATGAATCAGCAGAGAGATGGGCTTTATTTTTTTTTAACTAAAAACAAACAAACAAACAAAAACCCACAGATCTAGAACAAGAATATTAAACATTCTGAAGAAAAACATTGTAAGGGTAGGGGCTTCCTCCTTCCTGCGTGAAAAGTATATAGAAGATGCTTAAAATCAACTGCCTAACAAATTTTGCAAGAAGAAGAAGAGGTGGAGATGACTCATGTTGCTTAGCTTTTATTATTGCCACAAGCATAAACATCACGATGGAAAATGAAATTCTTGGGAAGGCAAGCAAGGATCCTGAGAACAAATCATAGCAACTGCCTCAGCTCACATTGAAGACCATGGATGTCTCCAAAGACAGCTCCTGACAATCCCATCTTCCTATATACACACTCCACTTTTCCCGTAAGAGAATGTTTTTGCTTGTTCCTGTTGACCTGGAGCAGAATTTGTAGTATTCTGATCAATAGAATGTGGAGGAAATGATATCCTGGTGACTTTTGAGTTCAGGCATTAAGAGGGCCTGCAACTTCCATCTTTCTTCTCTTGGATCCTTGAACCAGCATGTAAGAAATCCAGACTCGCATGCTAGAGAGAAGCCACATGAATGGGGACTTGGGAGATTAGACACCACATGGAGAGAGGGAAAAAGAAGCAGCACTGATGTCTCATATACTGAGCCCTGAATCCAGACATCATTTTAACTACCAGCACATGGGAGACTGCAAGTGAAAATGCTATAGAAAGGGACCCCCTGACATCCCTACACAGCCAACCCATGGAATCATGAAACAATAAAGTGGTTGCTATTATTCTTGGTGCTTTGTTAAACAGCAATATTTAACCAAAAAATAATAAGATATGGACCTGTGAAACCACAGGAAATTTTCATAACTCTGGAACAGAGCAGTTCTCTATGAGCCTACTATTACACCCTTTTACTATGAAGTATTAATAACCCCATGCTCTTTCCCTATCTCACTGATGATGTGGGGTTGAAATCAAAGTATGATTTTGAGATAAAATATAAGATTCCTGGTTAAATTTGAATTTCAGATAAATACAGCTTTTTAAAAATATATATATATATGTATGTATAATTATGTTCCCATGCAATATTTGTTTGCTGTTAATCTGAAATTCAAATTTAACTGGGCATCCTGTACTTTGATTTGCTAAATCTGGTAATCCTACCCACAAAGGATTGCTTTATCTTTTTTTTTTTTTAAGATAAATAATGATTCCAAAAGCTTTGGAGGCATAAATGTACATCAATTCTTTGTGCATAACGTTGTTGAAGGCAGTCTAGAGATACTGGAATGAAAAACACAGTTGTTAAAAGCTCATAGTAACAAATTTTTCAAGTTCTGGGAAGAGCAGATGGGGTAGAATCCTGAAGACAGAGAATGAAAATTACACAGCTAACCGGGAGGATAGTCGTGGGGGTGAGAATTCCTGAGCTGGGTGTAGGTTATGGCTGGGTATTGGTTCGGTGTTCCTTCCTCAGGCAGGTCGCCTCACCCTAATGGCCTGCTTTCTCGTCTGCATCTTAAGACAGGTGGTGCTAAGCTCCTTTCAGCTCTAAGATTTCATGATTTTAAGTGCTGATAGTAGACATAGGATTTGCATTCAGATCAAAAACTTGAGAAACTGGAATTTCCCCAGCCTTCAAAATTGTGCTTTTACACAGCAAATAATACCTGGCTGAGGATCCCTATTTGTTCTATTTCCAAATCTACTTCTGAATTAAAAGATTGTTCAGGCCATTTTACTACATCTTCCCACTAAACCACAATAATATATTGCATTAAAAGCTTATGAGTGAAACGTTTTTGCCCTTCTTTTATAAGTTAATGGTGACCAAGTTAAAGCTGTATGTGCAAAAGAACTCCAGTTATTAAATAGCAGAAAGGAACAGAAAGCAAAAGTCTTAAAAAATGACTAAGTCTTCATATTTCTGGAGGAATAAAAATATAACTTATGGCATAATACTAGACTTCTCTTATACTTAACAAATCCTTTCTAATCCTATGTTCCTGATAACCTAAGGTTAAAAGGAGCCTTAAACAGGAATTAATTTCTGAAGCATCCTGAAGAGTTAGAAGGGGAAATTGGTAAGGTCTCCAAATGACTAGCTGTTTCCTCTAAACATCTGGATAATAAACTCAGATTTTCATCTAATATAATCAATTTACCAACAGTCTCTAAAAATTTACTATGTTCCAGGCACTCGGAGGCATTTCATTTCAACCTCATAGCCCTATCATGTATTATTAATTCCATTTTCTGGGTCTGGAGAGGCTTAGAAAGGTGAAATCTGTTCCTGACATCTCATAACTGATGACAGCAGGGCCAGCATTTGAAAGTAACCCTGCCTGATATTGTCACTTTCTTCTACTTTATGTTTGCCACAAAAATGGGTGAGTTATGTAAATGTGGAAAGTATATTTTCACTGTTCTTGCTCTGTGTTCTAAATTAATTTGAAAAGAAAAAAAAAAAGGTTCCTTCTACTTGGTGTTTGTCTCCATATCTTTCTCTTCACTCACCTGTCTGCGAAGGTCTCTTGTCTTCTTACACATATTTTCTATTGCAATATTGAGGGTATTACTCCTCTCCTTTTTTCCAGTCTGCAAGGGAGAAAAAAAAATGGTATAAGCAATGGTATTGAATTACTCTTTATCACTTAGCAATCTGCTTTCTAAATTTCCTGAAAATAACAGCTTGAACATTCAAGAATAGGTCTCAAAACTGCTATGATACTGCATATGATTCATGAGTACTTCACTGAAGAGTAAGTTTGAATGGTGATTAAAGTTCACATTATTTTCTTCTTTAAGCTTCTGTAATATTTTTGATATAGGGTTGGGCTGCATTCAGTGTGGCAGTAGGCAGAGCATTATCTCCAAGAAACCATGATCTTCATTCTTAACAAGTTGACTCTTTAACTGCAAAGCATGCAATTAGCTTAAAAGCATTAGATGCCCAATTTGTCAACTTCTGTGGGAGTTTCTGAAGTCATTTTCGTGGTGTATTGTGTAAGTTATGCAGAGCCATATTGGAGTTTTGCTAAACACTAAATAAAATATGCAGTGCAAATTCATACAATTTGCAAAAGTTGACCACAAATTTAGCTGACAATATTCCAAGAACAAATTGTTTCAAGTAAAAACTGGACGCTGTTTTTGGCTCTTTGGGATAATTTGTGCAACACCTTCTTGTCCTTTAAGCCGAACAGTTCTATTATATCCTTAACCTAAATCTTTAGGCTATTAAGCACATAGAGAGTCACCTTGGTTGGTATTTTCTACATATTACTTTTGTGGGAGACAACTGAATTGAATCTAATCATACTTTTCTAGTGATATCTTATATAAAAGAGATTGAAAAAGAATCATTATGTGTTTCACCTCTAGGAATATTGCTACTATTTAAAATTACAAACTAAAAGGGCTCTTGACAGGAGACCTTGAAAATCAGGAAAGCAAGTTTAAGCAGCTGATAACTGAAGGAGTTTACATCATGGATGGTATGAAAGGGCATTGAGAGGAAGCATAGAACATTAGGCAATCTGCCATACACTGCTCCCAATGACTGAACTCATATATGAATCCATATCTCCAAGTGGAAAGACTCCTTTATAAGAAGCTCAAGACCATCTATACTCTACCCATATCTGTGTTTTTAGTCCAATCTTCTGCCACATCATTTTAAGTCCTATTCTTTACAGTAATAATATTTCTATACATTTCTCTCTCTTCTCCCAAGTTCTTAGATATATCTTTGACTGAAGCAAGTGTCTCCCCATATCATTTTCTATTAAAATCCTACCTGTTTCATAATGGTTTCCACTCAGAGTTACCCCCCAATACCTGTGCTCAAAAGTAAGCCCTTACTTCTGCTTGTTCTGATAAAATGTTCTGATAGCATTTGTAAAATTTCCCAAAATGCTCATTTTGTTTCTGTACAGGTTAATCACCTTTACAATAACGTTAGAATCTTGATGTTGGCAAATATATCTTTTTTTTTTAATTCTTGAAAGTAACTTATATGCTGCTGCTGCTACTAAGTAGCTTCAGTCGTGTCCGACTCTGTGCGACCCCATAGATAGCAACCCACTAGGCTCCACTGTCCCTGGGATTCTCCAGGCAAGAACACTTGAGTGGGTTGCCATTTCCTTCTCCAATGCATGAAAGTGAAAGGTGAAAGTGAAGTCGCTCAGTCATGTTCTACTCTTCATGACCCCATGGACTGCAGCCCACCAGGCTCCTCCGTCCGTGGGATTTTCCAGGCAAGAGTACTGGAGTGGGGTGCTATCGCCTTCTCCAAATTTATTAAATAGTATTGACTAATTTATAAATAAACAACTTGATTCAAAACACAACATAGTTTTATTAAGAACCTACTATAAGAGATTTTAGCATCTGCTCATCAAGGCACAACTAAAATCCTCTGATAGCCAAGGTTGCTGGTACCCATGTAAACCTCAGCTAGATCTAGCTTTGCTCAGCAGTAACATTACTGATATTTATGATTCAAAAGCATTATCATTTAAGCCCCTTCAGTACACAGAAAGTTATGGGGCATCCACAGACCAGTCTACTAAATTCCAGTAACAATGCTCAGGCACTATGACAGCCAACAATTGACCCCACACATCTACAGATACCTCGTGGGGGAAACACAGTAGGTTATTAAGCCCTTTACCACATTTTCTTTTTGAGAGTGAGTATACAGTGTGTGCATGATGGACACTGTCTCCAATGAATGAAGTGGGGAAAGGAAGAAGGGAGAAAGTAGGAGAGATAAATATAATTCTAAATGTCAGAGCAGTAAGGCCATGGTGGCAATTACTTGGATTGCCACCAGTACAGTAGGCTATAAGACAGTTTCAATTTTACCTAAAGAATCTATCCCTTATTCTCTAGTTTAATGCAATGCTAGCTCTTGATTATCTCTTTCCACTTCACAAAAGCAGACACCGTCAGTCGGAGGAAGGAATAGGACAGACCAAGAGACACCTCCCACCCCAACACACACAGGCATCAGGAATAACACGAAAGATTTCTGTGGTGTTGGTCATAAAAACTCACTAGTTTCTGTGATATGATTCATCAGAACAATTAAAAGATGTCAAGTTTCTCAGAGTTAACAGCAATGACATAGAAAACTTTAACAAAGGATGACAGTGGGTGACAGCATAAAGTGATTAAATAAGGACTACAAAGATGATTTCCTAATTTCTCCTCAGAGTTTCCCCTTAGTTTAAAAGGTTTAATTGGGTCAAAGACATTTTGTTCTCCAGATAATAAAAAACAGTCACTATAATTTCAAGCAATATAAAGCTTTCCTTTCTCTCATCCCTGTGTTCCCATCCCCATCCCCGACATTTCTTCTCTTTCACTCCCAGCTTTTTATGGGGTCCTTGCTCTGTTTATACAGATTTATTTGGCTCAGTCAAGCCATTTTATGCCTCTTTAATCCTTTTGCATGGCATAAAAATAAATAAAGCAAGAAGAAATAGCCCCATCCTACTTAAAAGCCCTCATTCCTTCTGTTTTCAAAGCCGAAACAAATCATCAAGCAATGAGCTGGGACTGAAGGTGAATTGTGTGTGCTGAAGTAAGGGACCGAAAGGGCAGGATATTAAAACATAATCACAGCTAACAGTCAAGAGCTGCCTGTATTCCCAATGCTCAGAAGAGAAGCTGCCCCTCAAAGGAAGCTTTAACGGAACATTTAGGGTCAGCACAGTCCTACTAATGGAAAAATGTACCACTTACAGTAAAAGGCGAGGAGAAAAACTCGGAAAACACAGCACAGATCAGCACTGTACAGGGAAAGCAATCATATTCTTCATCAGTAAATACACTGCCAGGAAAGACTATCTCAAAAAGAACAGTTTTACACGGTTCAATACAGGATACAGGATGCTTGGGGCTGGTGCACTGGGATGACCCAGAGAGATGATATGGGGAGGGTGGTGGGAGGGGGGTTCAGGATAGGGAACTCATGTACACCCGTGGTGGATTCATGTTAATGTGCGGCAAAACTAATACAGTATTGTAAAGTAAAAATAAAATAAAATAAAGAGCCAAAAAAAAAAAAAAGCCAACACAAGTAAAAACAAAAAAAAAAACAGTTGAGTACAGACTTCATTCAATGAAACTCCATTATTTCATTATTGAATATAATAATTTTATTATGAATATTATAACTTTGTGAATGCTATAATATGAATAGTCATAATATTATGAATATTTTGACTGAGCAAAATAAATCTGGATAAACCGAGCAAGGACCCAATAAAACGTTGGAGTGCAAGAGAAGAAAGGTAGGGTAAGGGGATGGAAACACAGGAAAGAGAAAAAGGAAACCTGCCCCAATGTGATCTAGCCATATAAATCTTCACTATGAGTCTTCCCGTGAATTCCGTTTAACCATTGCTCCCATACAACTACCGCAGTCAATTACACTCTCTCATGTGGTTCCCTAAAGCTACCTACATATTTGGAAAACATCGCTACATAAATAAACTCTCCTTGAATTATCTGAGTTTGAGTGTTTCATCTGTATCATGTTTGGGACCCTGGCTAGGGAGGACTTTCTAACACTGCATTGTTCAATATGATAGCTAACAGTCATATGTGGCTATTCAAATTAAATAGTATTAAAAATTTGATTCTTCAGTTTATTTTAAAATGAACAATAGCCACATGTGTCTAGTGGCTTCTGTGCTGTACAGCACAGATACCTATCTCTTATCTCAGAAAGCTGTATTCAACAGCACTGTTCCAAAATATACCTTTGTTTATTCAAATGTATAATGAGTTCCTACTTTTTCACAAGTCACCTTTTATTTGAGAATAAAATAATGAGCAAGAAATAAACAAACAAACAAACAAACAAAAAAACAACAACAACTCTCAAGATGTAAAGCAAAGAAACTAGAGATCTAATTCTGTCCTCTTTGTTCCCAAAATCTTCCCTCTACTCCCATTTCTCATGGAATTAAGAACAAACTTTTGATCACAGTGTTCAAAGTCCCACAGGATCTACTCCCATATTTATTCATTGAACATTAATGAGGTACGTTAATGAATCTTTTATTTTCTAGGCAATACACAATCACAGCTTGGGAACTCAGAGCAGATGAGTTACAGATAGAATTTTATTTCAAATATACCAGTCTGGCTAGAGTTTGAAGAATGTACTGATATTTGAGGAGATTAAGAAGGCAATGGCACCCCACTCCAGTACTCTTGCCTGGAAAACCCCATGGATGGAAGAGCCCGGTGGGCTGCAGTCCATGGGGTCGCAGGGAGTCAGACACGACTGAGCAACTTCCCTTTCACTTTTCACTTTCACGCATTGGAGAAGGAAATGGCAACCCACTCCAGTGTTCTTGCCTGGAGAATCCCAGGGACGGGGGAGCCTGGTGGGCTGCTGTCTATGGGGTCACACAGAGTCGGACACGACTGAAGTGACTTAGCATCAAGAATAGAGACACACCAAAGAATTAGATGGTTGCAGCAACAGTCCACAGGAGAGAAGAAAAGTGTGAAAATTAAAGCAGTGGCTGTCATGAAACTGAGCAGGACCCAGTGGGGTACTGGGCATGGAAGCCTTCTGTGTCCATTTCTCATTTGTAGGGAACAGACTCATACTTCCATGAGTTCCAAACAGCAAATTCAAACAGATGCTAATCAAGGAAGGGAGGGGATACATAGACAACGGAGGAGTAGACAAGAAACAGTCAGTCAGCTCAGTTCAATCACTCAGTCTAGTCTGACTCTTTTGACCCCATGGATTGTAGCATGCCAGGCTTCCCTTCCATCACCAATTCCCAGAGCTTGCTCAAACTCATGTTCATCGAGTCAGTGATGCAATCTAACCATCTCATCCTCTGTCGTCCCCCTCTCTTCCCACCTTCAATCTTCTCAGCAGCAGGGTCTTTTCCAATGAGTCAGTTCTTCGCATCAGGTGGCCAAAGTATTAGAGTCTCAGCTTTAGCATCAGTCCTTCCAATGAATGTTCAGGACTGATTTCCTTTAGGATGGACTGGTTGGATCTCCTTGCAGTCCAAGGGACTCTCAAGAGTCTTCTCCAACACCACAGTTCAAAAGCATCAATTCTTCAGTGCTCAGCTTTCTTTATAGTACAATTCTCACATCCATATATGACTACTGGAAAAACCATAGTGTTGACTAGATGGACCATTGTCGGCAAAGTAATGTCTCTGCTTTTTAATATGCTGTCTAGGTTTGTCATAGCTTTTCTTCCAAGGAGCAAGTGTCTTTTAATTTCATGGCTGCAGTCAACATCTGCAGTAATTTTGGAGCCCAAGAAAATAAAGGCTGTCACTGTTTCCATTGTTTCCCCATCTATTTGCCATGAAGTAATGGACTAGATGCCATGAAGTAATGGACCAGATGCCATGATCTTAGTTTTGTGAATGTTGAGTTTTAAGCCAGGTTTTTCACTCTCCTCTTTCACTTTCATCAAGAGGCTCTTTAGTTCCTCTTCACTTTTTGCCATAAGGGTGGTGTCATCTGCATATCTGAAGTTATTGATATTTATCCCAGCAATCTTGATTTCAGCTTGTGCTTTCATCCAGCCTTGCATTTCACATGATGTACTCTGCATATAAGTTAAATAAGCAGGGTGACAATATACAGCCTTGATGTAGTATTTTTCAGTTTGGAACCAGCCTGCTTTTCCATGTTTGGTTCTAACTGTTGCTTCTTGACCTGCATATAGATTTCTCAGGAGGCAGGTCAAGTGGTCTGGTATTTCCATCTCTTGAAGAATTTTCCAGTTTGTTGTGATCTACAGTCAGAAGCTTTGGCATAACCAATAAAGCAGAAGTAGATACTTTTCTCAAATTCTGTTGCTTTTTCTATGATCCAACAGATATTGGCAATTTTATCTATGGCTCCTCTGCCTTTTCTAAATCCAGCTTGAACATCTGGAAGTTCACAGTTCAGGTACTGTTGAAGCCTGACTTGAAGAATTTTGAGCATTACTTGCTAGCCCGTGAGATTAATGCAATTGTGTAGTAGTTTGAACATTCTTTTGCATTGCCTTTCTTTGATATTGAAATGAAAGCTGACTTTTTGCAGCCCTGTGGCCACTGTTGAGTTTTCCAAATGTGCTGGCATATAAAGTGCATCACTTTCACAGCATCATCTTTTAGGATTTGAAATAGTTCAACTGGAATTCCATCACCTCCACTAGCTTTGTTCCTAGTGATGCTTCCTAAGGACAACTTGAGTTCGCATTCCAGGATGTCTGGCTCTAGGTGAGTGATCACACCATCGTGGTCATGATTATCCGGGTCATGAAGATCTTTTTGTACAGTTCTTCTGTGTATTCTTGCCACCTTTTCTTAATATCTTCTCCTTCTGTTAGATCCATACCATCTCTGTCCTTTATTGTGCCCATCTTTGCATGAAATGTTCCCTTGGTATCTCTAATTTTCTTGAAGAGATCTTTAGTCTTTCCCACAAGAAACAATAGTGCAGCCCTGGGGCAGGGTCCTGGTTCTTCCTCAAGGGATAAACATAATAGTATCTTTCAGGTCTGCAGAACGAAAACCCCCACCGAAGGAAAGATGTTCCAAGAGAATGTCACAGTTTGATAAGCTTGAGAAACTCATCAGGAGGCCACCTGAGGCCAGGTTAAAGGAGTGCAGGCCCTGCCCACACTGACCCTCATCAGCAACTCTACCCTTGAACTTTTGCTATAAAAGAAAGAAAAGAAAGAAAGTGAAGTTGCTCAGTTGTGTCCGACTCTTTGAGATCCTATGGACTGTAACCTACCAGGCTCCTCTGTCCATGGGATTCTCCAGGCAAGAATACTGGAGTGGGTTGCCATTTAAACACTTCACCAAATCCTTCAAGGTTGGGACATAGTTTTGAGAGGCATGATCCTCCTGTGTCCCCCTCTGCCTGGCAAAGCAATAAATATATTCTTTTCTATGTACTCAAAACTCTGCTTCCAAGATTCAGTTCAGCACCAGTGCTCAAAGGCTGAGTTTTCAGCGCCAGTCAGGAAGAAGAAAATAGCCTTAAAGACTCTGAATGAGTAACTTGGGCAGGATGATGCTGGCAGATGCTGGAGGGTGAAGAAAAGAAAACACTATCTCTCACTAGACTGTACAGTCCTTGAGGGAGAGAAACTCTGTACATGTAATTGTCCCTCATATTACCTAGCACAGCGCTTGCACATAGTAAAATCTCAGAGGTTATTTTTTTGATAAATAGAGGAAAGATGGAATGATCCTTGGCAAATCCCATAATATTTATAGACCTTAATTTCTATACCCATAAAATGAAGATTTTTCCCAAATTGTTCCCATATTTCCAACTTTAAAGTTCCATAAAAGGGCCATGTTATCTTTAAAAATTATAGAATATGCTACTGTTTTGCACAATTTCTTGCATAGGCAGTTGTTTAAAGTGTGTTGGAAACATGTTTACACAATATAAATCTGCAATGGTACAGATAAAAGAAGACATTTGAAATAGGAAGCCCATGATGCTGACCTCACAAATACTAGGAAGTCTCAAATATTAAGGGATGAGGTTAAAAGCAAATGAAAAGTTATCTAACTCATAGTCGAAAGAAAATTTTATTTGTGCAGACAGAAAACCTATACAGAGTTTAAAAACCAAGAAAAATTTGTTGTTATTATTTTGTTATATTTTCTATTTGCTTTTTAAATGTATGCCATTTTATTCAACCTTTTAAAATGACACATTTCCCTTTAAAGGGGAAATCTTTATTTCATAGTAAAGATGAATTTTGATGCCCTTAAATTAGTTCCTCTCTACAGATATAGTTTTAAAATATTTTATGCTTAACACATAGCAGAGGAACAGATTCTAGTTCACATTTTGGGGGCATGGAAGACATACAAATAGACAAACATAAAAACTGAATTATCTCCTAGAATGGCATGGCAGAAAAACATCCTAAAATAGTATCCTAAAAAATCTTTCTGAAGCAAGGTTTGTGCTATGAAAATGAAATTAGAACAAACAAAAATTTAACTCTCAGACTTGAAATGAGGTTTTTAAAATAACTTTATAAGAACAGAATGACTTAGCTATCAAGGGAAACTGTTTGAAGATTGCAAGTGTCTTGAACTTTCATAGTGTTTGGGAAAGTAGGATGCCACCCCAGGTAGCTGCCTGCTGGGGTGGAACTGGGAGGCAGTGAGGGGGAACCAACTATGTCAAATATCTGCCACAGCTAAGTACTTTACACGCATCTTCCCAGATGCCATTCACAGTCATTCTTCACACATTTGCACATGAAGATACTGAAGCTCAGTAAGTTTAAATACTTACCCCACCAGGAGGAAACCTAGTACAGGATTAAATTGACCTGAGTCTAATCTCATACTTTATCTACCACACCTGAATGAGCAGTAACTTAAACCCAAATTAATATTTTATATAAATTTATATCTTAAAAATAATTAGAGGAGTAGTGTAGAAGTTTATGGAGTCAGTTAAAATTGTTTGAATCTGTGCTCCATCACTTGATGGCTATGTGTCCTTGGACAAATTAATCTCTCAAAGTTTTAGTTTTCTTACCAACTAAAGATAATATAGAATATTTTTTCATAGATAAATCAAGATAATATAGCAATTCTATCATAGGGTTATCATAAAGAATAAAGAGATGAAGGTTGTACATGTTATGGCAAGTAGTAAGGGCTCAAGGCATGTTAGCAGTTATTACTGTATTTATCAAGAGTGTCATCATTGTTAAAACACTTGCATTTCCCTATGCTTTCCAAACACTAAACCTTTATCTTGGAATACACTCATCAGTTCTTATTCAACAGGAAAATTCTTAATTCATAACTCAAACTCAGTCCAAGCACCTCAATCCTCTCTTCCGAGGATTGTCCTCAATCAAAACCATGCAATTAAAAAATAAGACACAAAAATCAGTTCTATTTGCAATTTTTTAAGGAATCTCCACACTGTTCTCCATAGTGGCTGTACTAGTTTGCATTCCCACCAACAGTGTAAGAGGGTTCCCTTTTCTCCACACCCTCTCCAGCATTTATTGCTTGCAGACTTTTGGATCGCAGCCATTCTGACTGGTGTGAAGTGGTACCTCGCTGTGGTTTTGATTTGCATTTCTCTAATAATGAGTGATGTTGAGCATCTTTTCATGTGTTTGTTAGCCATCCATATGTCTTCTTTGGAGAAATGTCTATTTAGTTCTTTGGCCCATTTTTTGATTTGGTCGTTTATTTTTCTGGAATTGAGCTGCATAAGTTGCTTGTATATTTTTGAGCCTGTATGCGAGACAACAAAGAGGCACAGATGTGTAGAGTGGACTTTTGGACTCTGAGGGAGAGGGAGAGGGTGGGATGATTTGGGAGAATGGCATTGAAACATGTATACTATCATGTAAGAAACGAATCGCCAGTCTACATCCGATGCAGGATACAGGATGCTTGGGGCTGGTGCACGGGGATGACCCAGAGAGATGTTATGGGAAGGGAGGTGGGAGGGGGTTTATGTTTGGGAACGCAAGTACACCCATGGTGGATTCATGTCAATGTATGGCAAAACCAATACAGTATTGTAAAGTAAAATAAAGTAAAAATTAAAATTAAAAATTAAAAAAGACATAAAAATCAAAACCCCTCTCATCTGTATTTCTATTAGGATCTATGAAACTTTTTGTCATCTTTTTTTTTGTTTTTTTTTAATATAAATGTATTTATTTTAATTGGAGGTTAATTACTTTGCAATATTGTATTGGTTTTGCCATACATCAACATGTATCCACCACAGGTATACACATGTTCCCCATCCTGAACCCCCCTCCCTCCTCCCTCCCAAACCATCCCTCTGGGTCATCTCAGTACACAAGCCCCAAGCATCCAGTATCATGCATTGAACCTGGGCTGGCGACTCATTTCATATATGATATTATACATGTTTCAATGCCATTCTCCAGAATCATCTCACCCTCTCCCTCCCCCACAGAGTCCAAAAGACTGTTCTATACATCTGTGTCTCTTTGCTGTCTCGCATACAGGGTTATCATTACCATCTTTCTAAATTCCATATATATGCGTTAGTATACTGTATTGGTGTTTTTCTTTCTGGCTTACTTCACTTTTATTTATGCTCTAACTCAACTTTTAAATTGCCAAGCCTGTAATTTTAGTATCAACTTCAGTGTTTGGCACTCAGTTAATGTCTGTGTGTGAAACAGATGGAAAAACAGTTAACCACACTTTTATTAATAGTAAATAATGTTAAATAAATAGTAAATAATTAAATTTCTTGATAAAAATTATTATTCTAAAAAAACTACCAATCATCCTGTTAGCTGTCAAATATTTTATTCAGTGTTTTTATTCAAAGACTATTATCATTATTCCTTACAAGAAGGTACAACATAAACTTGGTATGGGGATGAAACTAATACAAGGATCAGAAAATGAGAGTTTTGATATAAGCAGTCTGGGCGACCTTAACTAAGTTGAATCACCTCTCTTGTCCTTATTCTTTGAATCTGTGAAAGGAGGCCATTGCACTAAATGACCTCTACAGTCCCTCCCAGCTCTTGGAACAGGTGGTGCTGGAGTTTCTGTTGAAATATACTCAAGTAAATATCTAGTCAAGCACTGAGAATGGGATACTGTAGCCTGGTGTGTGTGTTCTCAGACCAGAGATGCCCATGTCAGATCCCATGAATTCAACAGATATGCCCCAAGCACTAAAGAGATATCTGTGGGTTCGCACTACAATAGCATGCAAGTTATTTACTGGTGATGTTTCTCTCCTCCATTGAACCTCAGAGATGGATATAAACTGTGGCCTTCTCCTTTAATGATGTTGCCACGAAAAATCAGTCATACACATGAGCAAGTGCAGATGCAAAGATCCAGTCCAGTGACCAACAGGTAACTTTGAAAGTGACTGGAAGAGTCAAGAGTAACCTGACATTTTTATTTTCTAAACTCACTCAGCCTTTGACTCACCATTTTCCCTTCAAGCATTTTATGATAATTTGTCTCAGTCCCTGCCTCCCATTATTCCTCTTTTGCTGCTAGAGTTTCTTGTCCTCCACTCAAGCCCAGCAAACTCTTGAACTGACACTGTTCTAAATAAGAAGAAATTGAAGAGATGGAGTTTATTAATTTCAGTGATTCAGCATTAACCTAAACTTGCCATGACCCCTGCTTTAATGGATTTCACATCTTGCCAGCTCCTAGGTCAGTGACTATTCCTATAAATCATGCAGTGGTTACTATTAAATAAAAGGAGTATGTTCAAAATTGAAGGTTTTACTTAGGTTCAGAGTGGAATCCAAGGATATCGCGCAAGTAATGAGCCCTAATGCGTGTCTCAGGCTCATGCAGTGAAAATACAAAATAGAGATAATCAAGGTATTTAACCATAAGAACTCTCTATACCGAGAGTATTTTCATCTTTCATGTTAAAGATTTTGTCACTTATTTTATTTTTAAAATGGCTTTATTTAATGCTAACAAAACATTTTGATTTGACATAGCAAAATAATAGAAAACCTCCTGTCAGTCTCAGAGGTTGTGTGTCGGTGTGTGTTTGCACATGCATATGCATGTGTCTTGTTTCGGTTTAAATAAATACAGAGCTTTGGGAATGACTGGTTTAAAACAATGAAATAAGAAATGCGCCTAATCTCACAATCAAAATGAACTAAATTAATTAACTGCGCTATTGACATACAAACAGATTAAAATAATTTCTTTGCCTTTGAAATTCAACTTATTTTCTCAGCTTGTTCAGGACATTTTATATCAATTTCATTACATTTAAAACATCATTTATGTAAAGCTGCTATTTAAAGTTATAATGGTGGAATCAGATATTCTTTATTTTTATTTTTTTTAAGGGAGTGCAGTTTATTACACTGGTGAGCCCTAGGCAGAGTCTCCTCCTAGCCAAGGACCCCAACCAGTTTTTGTGAAAATCTTATATACCCTGAGTGTACGTGCCCAAACCCACCTCCCAAATTCCCTGAAACTAGTCTGAACAAAGGAAATGAAAGTTACAATAAAAGTTATCCTGTGATTCATATGCCTTCAGCCTCGGTAGTTAACAGTGCACAATTATCACTAGGCCTGTGGTCATACCCCAATAAGCATAATAGAATTTATTATTCTATTCGGTTACAGAGATAACTAGGGTATTCTTTTAGACCACGGAGCATCTAGGTACGAGCCCTGGGACTCTTCCATCCCGGGGTCTGGTTTTCCAGTTGGTATATTGTTTCCATAGAAACTGGGCATATGGCTCAAAGTCCACAGTGTGGCCCAAGATGGAGTCCTGCTTTCAAGATAGAGCCTGTTCTGTCTGTTTCATCCTTCAATGGTATAGCATCTTACATAATTCCTGAGGCAATGCCTAGAAGGAGCAGGCTGTGTAGGTGATTATTTTTAGTTTGAGTGTATCTATTCCCGTAATGGTTGAGTGAATGAAATAAATAATGGTAATAGATATATTCAATGGGTAAGAGTATGGGTAAGAGTCCTTCTTATGTTTATTTTTTTAATTAATGTATTCATTTTAATTGGAGGCTAATTACTTTACAATATTGTAGTGGTTTTTTCATACCTTAACATGAATCGGCCATGGGTGTACATCGTGAATGCCCGTCTGACCTCCCTCCCCATCCCATCCCTCTGGGTCATCCCAGTGCACCAGCCCTGAGCACCCTGTCTCATGCATCGAACCTGGACTGGCGATCTATTTCACATACGATAATATACATCTTTCAATGCTATTCTCTCAAATCATTCCACCCTCACCTTCTCCCACAAGGTCCAAAAGTCTATTCTTTACATCTGTGTCTCTTTTGCTGCCTCACATAAAGGACCATTGTTACCATCTTTCTAAATTATTTATATATGTATTAATAAACTGTATTTGTGTTTTTCTTTTTGACTTACTTCACTCTGTATAATAGGCTCCAGTTTCATCCACCTCATTAGAACTAATTCAAATGCACACTTTTTAATAGTTGAGTAATATTCCATTGTGTATATGTCTACAACTTGCTTATCCATTCATTTGCCAATGACATTTAGGTTGCTTCCATGTCCTGGCTATTGTAAACTGTGCTGTGATGAACATTGGAGTACACGGGTCCCTTTCAATTCTGGGTTCCTTGGTGTGTATATGCAGCAGTGGGATTGCATTCCCACCAACAGTGTAGGAGGGTTCCCTTTTCTCCACATCCTCTCCAGCATTTATTATTTTCAGACTTTTTGATAGCAGCCATTCTGACTGGTGTGAGATGGTACCTCATTGTGGTTTTGATTTGCATTTCTCTGATAATGAGTGATGTTGAACATCTTTTCATGTGTTTGTTTGAGCCATCTGTATGTCTTCCTTGGAGAAATGCCTGTTTAGTTCTTTGGCCCATTTTTTGATTGGGTCATTTATTTTTCTGGACTTGAGCTGTAGGAGCTGCTTGTATATTTTTGAGATTAAATCTTTGTCAGTTGCTTTGTTTGCTATTATTTTCTACCATTCTGAAGGCTGCACTTTCACCTTGATTACAGTTTCCTTCATTGTGCAAAAGCTTTAAGTTTAATTAGGTCCTGTTTATTTATTTTTGCTTTTATTTCCATTACTCTGGGAGGTGGGTCATAGCGAATCCTGCTGTGATTTATGTCGGAGAGTGTTTTGCCTATGTTTTCCTCTAGTTTTATAGTTTCTGGTCTTACATTTAGATCTTTAATCCACTTTGAGTTTATTTTTGAATATAGTGTTAGAAAATGTTCTAGTTTCATTCTTTCACAAGTGGTTGACCAGTTTTCCCAGCACCACTTGTTAAAAGAGTTTATCTGTTCTCCATTGTATACTCTTGCCTCCTCCTTTGTCAAAGATAAGGTGTTCATAGGTGTGTGGATTTATCTCTGGACTTTCTAGTTTGTTCCATTGATCTATATTTCTGTCTTTGTGCCAGTACCATACTGTATTGATGACTGTGACTTTGTAGTAGAGCCTGAAGTCAGGCAGGTTGATTCCTCCAGTTCCATTCTTCTTTCTCAAGATTGCTTTGGCTATTCGAGGTTTTTTGTATTTCCATACAAGTTGTGAAATTTTTTGTTCTAGATCTCTGAAAAATACCATTGGTAGCTTTATAGGGATTGCATTGAATCTATAGATTGCTTTGGGTAGTATACTTATTTTCACTATATTCTTCTTATCCATGAACATAGTATATTTCTCCATCTATTTGTGTCACCTTTGATTTCTTTCATCAGTGTTTTATAGTTTTCTATATATAGGTCTTTTGTTTCTTTAGGTAGATTTACTCCTAAGTATTTTATTCTTTTCATTGCAGTGATGAATGAAATTGTTTCCTTAATTTCTCTTTCTGTTTTCTCATTGTTATTGTATAGGAATGCAAGGGATTTCTGTATGTTGATTTTTTTATCCTGCAACTTTACTATATTCATTGATTAGCTCTAGTAATTGGTGAAATCTTTAGGGTTTTCTACATAGAGGATCATGTCATCTGCAAACAGTGAGAGTTTTACTTCTTTTCCAATCTGGGTTCCTTTTATTTCTTTTTCTTCTTTGATTGCTATGCCTAAAACTTCCAAATGGGCACCCTTGTCTTATTCCTGACTTTAGGGGAAATGCCTTCAATTTTTCACCATTGAGGACAATATTTGCATTGAGGTATGTTCCTTCTTCGCCTGCTTTCTGGAGGGTTTTTTATCATAAATGGATGGTGAATTTTGTCAAAGACTTTCTCTGCATCTATTGAGATTATCATATGGTTTTTATCTTTTAATTTGTTAATGTGGTGTATAACATTGTTTGGTTTGCAAATGTTGAATAATCATATATTCTTTAAATCTCAGTTCCATGATACAAACAAAGTGATCATGAACCTATATAAGGTCATAGCTATGACCACATAGCTATCTATGTAAGTTAAGATTTAATATCATCATCTATAGAATAAGGATGACAATATATGCTTTAGAGATTGTTGAGGATTAAATGAGATGATATACATAAAATATTTAGGCTAGTAACTGTTTTATAACTGACACTTAATAAAGTATATTTATTATTGGCAATAATAACAACCATTAGATCACTGAGCGTAGAGAGCATAAACTATTTTATTTACAGCTATATTTCTAGTGCTTCTAGTGCTTGGCCATAATAGATACTCAGTATTTACTGATTTGAATGAATTTTAAAAATTCATTGAATTGATGAATGAATTAACATATGAAATATAATAGAGATCTGAGGAAGATTTTCCTATTTTCATCAAGAGGATTGTAAAGATCTTGTTACATGGGACATGGACCCCTTGAAAATAATATTGGGTTGGCCAAAAAGTTCACTGAAGTCCCCCCCACCCCCCACAAATGCTGTTATAGAAAAGCCCAAGCAAACCTTTTGGCCAACCCAATATAATCTTTAGTCAATATAGACAAAATACAGATATCTAGGCCAAAGTTTACAAATCTTCTAATTTCAGTTAATGGTTAAAATATGTATTCTTTTCTTTACTGACATTTCAGTTTCCAAAATCCCTTTATTGAGTCATTGTCAGAGGATGCTAGCATATTTCAGAAAGACATCTGACTTATTCTAGAAATCCTTTTGACTCTGTGATGCCTGACAGAGCTTCAGCAGTTGCTATCCATAAAGAAAACAATCGTGATGTTAAAATAAAAGTGGATATAAGAAAGTAGAAGCAGTATTTTGTGTTGTCAATTACACCTTGAGTTCTTATGGCAAGGACTTTTTTATGATATTGAAAAACAATGCCAGAGTACAATAAGAAGTGATATATCATTACACACACAGACCAAATAAACTATTTTCCATTTTTGAATAGAATCCTGTTCTCTAGCGATTTTTCTATTTCTACAGTGCTGTAGGAGGTAGAGTATTCCAACCAAACTGATCTCATTAAAATTTTATCATGTCATTGCTCCAGTTTCTTAAGTCTAATTCCCACTTCTTTTGTTTCCTAGGTCAGGTTTTTATAGTTTAATTATGCTCAACATGTCAAACTGTGGCCAACTGTAAGCTTTACAGAGTTTGAATTATAGTCCAAGTTTTTCCATTGCACATACATGCAAAATCCAGACCATCTAGATTTCCACCATATTGATTATTGTTTTAACTTTCACCATCAATTGCAATCTGTTTCTTGCAGACATGTTTATTTTTAACACTGTAAGAATTAGATTTATTTTTTATGGATTAAAATAATTTCTATCACTATTGTCTTCAATTAGTAGTTTCAGGGTTCATAATTCAGAGTTTCTGACTCCAAAGCATGGAGCAAAGTTAAAAAAGGTTCTACTTTGAAGAAACTTGGCATATAAAATTGTTTTTCTTCAAAATTAATTTTGGCAAGTAATAATTTTCCTTACAATTAAATTTTTCTTATAAATAAAAGATAATAAGCATATTCTCTTTCATAGCAAATCCACTTAGTCTATTGAAAATATTACCTATGAAGCTTGATTTGTGCATATATCTTTAATAGGAAAAAGTCTCATAAACAAGATCTAATTTATGTGCCATCAGAATAAATACTGAGCTATGTGGAGTAATTCGAAAGGCACTAATATGTCTTGCTTGAAAATATTCTGTCTTTCCCATGTGCCCATTCCCAGACCTTACACAGTATATGAAAATTTTCCATTCCTTTATATTACATTTAAAATATAAAGAAGGCATTTCATACTGATATGCCAAACGAAGATAATGATTTTAAAAAGAAACAGTCTCACATATATTATGAAGATATAAAAGTTGAGATGTGTAGAGACTGCAGAATATTTTTAGGAAAGAATTTATATGGACAAAGCTAATCTAAATTCCCAAGCTCCCGCTATTATCCTCACTCACACAAGTCTAAAACGACTGTTTAGAAAGCATGATATGTGTCTCTGGCAGCTGAGATTCAGTGGGCAAGCATAAACTCTCTCTTGAAAAATCTACCTGCTAAGAGGTGGCTGGCTGTTTCCTAATGATTGACAGAAGAGATAACTGAATTCTAATATTTGAACATTGTCTGTGGCCCAGATATAAATGTCTTACAAAGGAAAAAAGGTCTGGGGTCATCTTGGTTTTTGTTTAAGATCATTTTGTCCACTGGTAAATAGAGCTAAGTTGAGAGGAGTTATATAAACTGCTAGATTTGAGAATAAGCAGTCAGCTGAAGGAGAAGAATCATTCACATCAAGTAAATTGAAGGTGAAATGGGAACCTTCAAGGGACTCATGAAATCACTGGTGCCAGATTCTTTTTTTTTCCATTTGCCCCTCCTGACCCACTCACTACCCTTTTTCATCACACTCTCTAAACTCACAGTTCAGATTATACAAAGATGCTCCCTTGTTCCCTGCATTCAGGTGAGTTTGGCCAACAGGAGTAACAGAAAGGTGGGAGGAGAATAAGGTTGGGGTGCTTATTTTCTAGCTGCTATTCTGAGGGGATGCTATAAGCTGGCTGTGTCCCTTCCCTGAAGACACACTCCTATCAGGCAGCTTCTTCACACACAAGGTGAGGAAGACACTCACAGCCCTGTCTCCAGTGAGTTTTTCCCCATCTCCCTGCCTTCTCGGCCCTCCCTAGCAGAAGGTGAATTCTCAGGGAAGTGCTGAAGAGCCCTCAGTTTAGGGAAGAAGGAATAGGAAGCCCTTCTATGACCAGCTCCAGTCCCTTGTCTAGTTTTGTCAGCTCTGTTTCTCCTAAAAGGGATGAAAGGAAAGTGAAAATTCACAGCAACAGCACAAAAGTAGGTAGGTACTGGTGGCAAAAGATATTCTCAGTCTAATCAGCAAGATTTAAAATGAAATGAAATAGCATTTGACCTATGGCATGTGTAAAAGATACTTGTACTCCCATCTCCTTTCAAAAATGCAACCGAGTGAGCCATCCTTAAGTGAGTGATTCTTCTGCAGACAATTAAGGCACAAGAGATTTCAAGGTCTTTCAGTAAACTTTAATTAATGCTATCAAACAGAGCCTAGGAAACACCCACATATTTGAAAGGCAAAACTAAATACAGTCTATTCAAAAACAAGACTATAAAATAACCATTTCAAATGTGCTTATGAATCCGAAGCAGTCACTGTCATTTCACCGTCTTCAGGCGATGTTTACATCACTACTCATTTTAAGTTTGCAAAGCAAAACTAAGTAACACCTTTGCTTCATTATTTAGCGCTGAACAAAACTCAGTACATTTAACTTAATAAATCACATCTTCTATTTTGGTTTGGAGGGGTTCAGAGTCTTAAATGTTAGGTTTTTGTTTAATGACCACTGCCCTCTTCCCAAGGGTCAAATTTCGCCCTCACTGAGACTGTGCAAACTGGCCTAACCAGTGGTAGAGATGGACATCTGGGGAGTCATAAACCAAGCCTCTCTGAGCTGGGGTGATTTGGACGCAGTGCTATATATTAGTTCCAGATGTCAGGCAAGATTGATAAAGCAGCACAAAGCTCCCGATGAAGCACAGTTGAGTTGCAGGAGATTGCTGTGATGATAAGTGCCAGAACAAACCATAAATTCTGGACGCAGAATTAGGAATGGCCTGTAAACAGCAAATAATGGGTGTCTAAATTGAAAATGAAACTATCTGTTGCCTGTAATATTTCTTGCACTCTGGCTTAGGAAGCTGGGCCTGTTAGAGACAGGCATGATCCTTTTCAATGTCTGCCATTAGAAAGCCAAGGATATTAACTCCTCCTTCCATCAACCTCAGGAAACAGAATGAAATGAACTAGCTAGAAATCATGGGGCATAAAATACAGATTTAACACTATGCAGCAAGAACATTACAGGTTAACAAAACTGAGAAACACAAATATTGCAGTTAAAGAACCACCATAGCAAGCCCTAAAGGAAAGAGCTCAAATAATTTACCTGGGTCACTCTCTCTCTCACACACACACATAACATATACGTATGTGTATGAAGACATATATAAATGAAATTACTTTCCTGCACCTGATAGTAAGGAAATGTCAGTCAATTTAGTGCAAATTTTGATTATACAACAATTTTAAAGATGCAGAAGATAGAGCATCCAGGATAACTGCAGATACATACTATTGAAATGGCTATGACTTGAAGGAATTTTTTAGCCACTTCATTAAATAGGGAAGAATCATGTGTAATAAGCACCTTTTTAGTTCAGTGGGATAATTTATAAATAGTATACCAGGTGGTGCTATTCAAAGTATTTTGACAAGCAGGGGTGCAGGGCCAGGCATGGGCAGGCAACAATCAGGGGCCAGGAGCAGCATGTGGGTAACTGTTGCTTACTGGTATTAGAGTCTCTACATACTTAAGTCATCAGTGTTCTGGTAGGGGCAGGATGCTGAATGTTAGCTTGGCAACACTTGCTGCTGAAGAGGTGAAGGAGAAAAGATATTGACACACAGCAATTACAAGGCATAACTGGTGAGTCTTTATAATCATTGTGCCTCGATTAGGAGGCATCTCTACCTGAAAAAAGTGTTCCCTATCCCCACCTCCATTTCTCTACTGGGCAGAAATTTTCAAGTTAAAGAGAAAGTAAGCTAAGGGACAAGAATATTATTTTTGAGTTAACAAGTAAAATCATGACCAATATTTTGCAGAGTGCATGGAAGAGTAGCAAAGGCTAAAAAATACCAATAATATAACGACAATAATGTCAAATGTTAATAGTTTACTTGTAACGTACCAAGCACTGGATAATCACTGTCTGCTTTTGGGAAAAGCAAAAGCAAACAGGCTCAGAGGAATGCACTGTTCCTCATGAACGTAGAGCTACAATGTGATATAGCCAGACTTAGAACACAGGTATGTCTGATTCCTGAGGTTTTAACTACTATGTTATTTTCTCCCATACTGCTAAACACTTGGTTCTAGAAATGGACCTTAAGTTATTAGATTAGCAGATATTAACTGAAAAGAACACCTGTATAAAGAGTAATACTCTAGCAAAGAATATATTTGACAAGAGTAGTGTGAGGCACAAAAGAGGACCATTAGGCAATGAAAAAAGGACACAATCCCATATAGAACCTAAGCTCTGGGGCAGAGACATGTGAGCTGAATATCAAAGAACCACTAAAAAGTTATATATTTTGTAATATACCATTAGTGATACAATGAACATATTTTTTTTTTCCTTAATAAAACCTCAATCAAAGGACATCCTGTCTAAAACTTCTGACCTTTCCACCCAGACTTGGATTTCTTCAGCACCAGCCATGAAGAGCCATGCCCTGGAAATGCAGAGACACTATAGCTCCTCCTCTTACAGTTAATAGCTCATCAAAGCCTTTTATTTATACTGCTGGAATCCACTCACTTTTATCTTCACTACCACTATTACCATAATCCTTTAATGCCTGTACTACCATTCAATTCAGTTCTGTTCAGTCGCTCAGTTGTGTCCGACTCTTTGTGACCCCATGAATCACAGCACGCCAGGCCTCCCTGTCCATCACCAACTCCCAGAGTTCTTAGATTCAAGTCCGTTTCTCTAACTGGTCTACCTATAACTTTCACCCTCCCAGCCTCTTAGCCAATGCATTCTCAAATTTGAAGATGGTGTGATTTTGAAAGAAATCAATTAGAAATCCCCTTCATGTCACATCCCCTACTTTAAAACCCATCAATGGTTTCTCTTTAAAAGATAACAAACAGGGACCCAAACCTCTACATCCTAAACCTCCTAAAGTTTTATATGTTAAAGTCATTTGACCTCTGCCTAACCATCTCTCCAGCTTGGTCTCAGATCACCTCTTTACATTTATGTTCCAATCATTATAGCTTTCCAGATGTTCAAATATGTCATTTCCTCCCTCTCCACAGGGCTCAGTCCTTGCTGTTTTCTCAACTCAAAATTCTCTTCCCATACCCACTTACTGTATTCAGATCCTGGGTATTTCCTACTCATCCTTGAGATCTCAGTTCCAATGCTGCTTCTGCCAGAAAGCCTTCCCAGACTCAAAACACTCAGTGATGCTTGTTACAATTTATAATTATAAATTCTTTTTGTCAGTAATTTATTAATGTCCATCTTTCCCAATAAGTAGATTGGCAATACTAGGAGGGCAAAAGACTGAATTTCTGTTCACCATCTTTTCCAGTACCTAGTATATGCCTGATACTTATAATGTCAAATTATTATTACTGAATAAGCTAATGAATTTGGAGAAGGAAATGGCAAACCACTCCAGTATTCTTGCCTGGAGAATCCTATGGACAGAGGAACCTTGCAGGCTGTAGTCCATGGGGTCGCAAGAGTCGGACACGACTGAGTGACTTTCACTACTGACTACTAAGCTAATGAATTAATCATATATTTATAAGGATATTAGGTATTTTTATTAATATAAGAATATTGGTACTGTATATATGTAAGGGAAGACCAAGCTGATCAGTGCTAAAGAAACTGCCTGCAATGCAGGAGATATGGGTTCAACCCCAGGGTCAGGAAGATTTCTTGGAGAAGGAAATGGCAACCCAATCCAGTAATCTTGTCTGGGAAATCTCATGAACAGATGAGCCTAGCCGGCTATAGTCCATGGGGTCACAAAAGAGTAGGACATGGCTTAGTGACTAAACAACAGATATGTCACCCCAATATTCTTATAAAAATAAATATGCTACCATGTGTAAATCAGCTAATGGGAACCTGCTGTATAACATAGCTTGGTGCTCTGTGGTGATCTAGAGGAGTGCGATGGGGCAGGGGAGGCTCAAGAGAGAGAGAATACACACACACACACACACACACATACACACACACACATATATGGCTCATTCACCTCATTCTACAGCTTGTTCACTTCACCATACGATAGTAACTAACACAATATTGTAAAGCAACTATACTGCATTGTTTTAAAAAATGAGTTACTACTAAAACTAAATTTAAAAATATACTGAGACTGAGTGGACCTTATTATAATTAATATTTTATTACCTGAGTAATCAGTACTCTGTGAAATACAATATCTTACCAATGTTTATTTCAATATATAAGGCCTACATTTTACATTTGACCACTAAGTTTAATTTGTACAGCTGCATAAGATAAAAGATTTCACGAGGAAGGTGGCATGTCATATGAAAGAAAAACAATACTTCTAAAGGACTATTTTGTGAGGTAATTTTAAAAGACTGGTAATGTTATGTTTACAAATTATCAATTATGATGAGACATTTACCTCTTTATTTTACCAGTTGCCTGTGTAGCTTTGATAACCAAATGCTGACTTAAAATCCTGTTTTCTAAAACATATATATATATATTATAAAACTATATTTTATATTGTATATATTATATTGTGTATGGAAAGTGAAAGTCATTCAGTCATGTGCAACTCTTTGTGACCCCATGGACTATATATTCCATGGAATTCTCCAGGCCAGAATACTGGAGTGGGTAGTCTTCCTTTTCCAGGGGATCTTCCCAAACCAGGGATCAAACCCAGGTCTCCTGCATTGCAGGAGCCACAAGGGAAGTCCAAGACACTTTAATATATATATAACATCCTTTAACATTTAGCTGGTAATTATTTTTTCTGAAAATATGTAATTTACATTTGTTTTGGTCTTGGGGTTTAAAAGGTAGCTGAAATCAACTATAATTTATAAATATTGTTATGATGCCTATTAATATTCTTCATATTGCATTATTTTTCATTTGTAACCCAGTATCATTAATTCATATAAAGCATAATTTTAAGTTTTAAGTGTTCCAGAGCACTGTTTCTCAAACTTCAGTGTTCATAAGAATTACCTGTGGATCTTGTTAAAGTGTGGCTTCTGATTCTTTAGGTCTTCATGGAGCCTAAAATTTTGCGTTACTAACAAGCTCCCTGGTGATACTAATACAGCAAGTCTATGAAGCATACTTTGAGTAGCAAGGATAAAGAATAAATCAATTACTGATAACTAAATCCCATATTGCTCAGACACCCAAATTTTCTATTCTTTTCTTTTTGCCTCGTATTCTGGCACAAAATCATATACAATCACCTTAATGTTATCAATGTCAAAAATCAATCACCACCTGGCACTCTCTCACCTGTTTCTGAAATATCAAAAAAATCTATTCTAGAATAGTAGCTATAATATTAGGGAAAATCATGGAAGATATTATACCATATAGGAGGTACCATAGGAGTAATTGTACCATTCTAAAACAAATGTCTAAAGGTTGCCTAGTCACAGGAGCAGGAGTTTGCCTAAAATCTATCCTATTTAGGTATTCATCTTTTTTACAAGTTCACAAGAGTGTTAAAGGGTTTTCTAATTATTGATTTTCACTGATAAACAGAATATGGAATTTTAGTTAGTATATACAGAAATCAAGATTGCCAGGAGAAATATCAATAACCTCAGATATGCAGATGACACCACCTTTATGGCAGAAAGAGAAGAAGAACTAAACAGCCTCTTGATGAAAGTGAAAGAGGAGAGTGAAATGTTGGCTTAAAGCTCAACATTCAGAAAACAAAGATTATGGCAAGTGGTTCTATCACTTCATGGCAAATAGATGAGGAAACAGAGGAAACAGTGACAGACTTTATTTCTGAGGCCTCCAAAATCACTGCAGATGGTGATTGCAGCCATGAAATTAAAAGACACTTACTCCTTGAAGGAAAGTTATGACCAACCTAGACAGCATATTAATAAGCAGAGACGTTACTTTGTCAAAAAGGTCTCGCTAGTCAAAATTATGGTTTTTCCAGTAGTCATGTATAGATGTGAGAGTTGGACTACAAAGAAAGCTGAGCCCCACCGAATTGATGCTTTTGCACTGTGGTGTTGGAGAAGACTCTTGAGAGTCCCTTGGACTGCAAGGAGATCCAACCAGTGCATCCTAAAGGAGATCAGTCCTGGGTATTCATTGGAAGGACTGATGCTGAAGCTGAAACCCCAATACTTTGGTCACCTGATGCAAAGAAGTGACTCATTGGAAAAGACCCTGATGCTGGGAGGGATTGGGGGCAGGAGGAGAAGGGGACGACAGAAGATGAGATGGCTGGATGGCATCACCAACTCAATGCACATAAGTATGGGTGAACCCCGAGAGTTGGTGATGGACAGTGAGGCCTGGCATGCTGCGATTCATGGGGTCACAAAGAGTCGGACGTGACTGAGTGACTGAAATGAACTGAACTGAACTGAAATGGATCTAGAAAATATGATAAGTGTAGTCAGATAGAGAAAGACAAATGTTATATGATATCATTACATGTTGATTCTAAAAAAAATAATACAAATGAGTCTATAAACAAAATAGAAACAGACTAACAGACATAGAAAACAGACTTAAGGTTGCTGAAAGAGAGTGGGGCAGGGGTAAATTATGGGTATGGGATTAACAGGCACAAACAACTATACATAAAATGGATAGGCAACAGGCATTTACTGTGTAGCATAAGGAGCTATAGTTAATAACTTGTAATAACCAATAATGGAAGATACTCTGAAAAAAAATCACTTTTTAATTGAATTCGCAACTTTCATTCCTACAGATATTTTTTCACAGTTGTTCTTTTGTTGGTCTATTTTTTTTTGCCTATATCATACTTAATTTCACCAACTAATAGATCTAAATCTTTTCTATATTTTTTGGAGGAAATTTTTCTTCTAATGGAAAATAATCTGAAATATATATACATACATATATACATAAAATATAAAACTGAATCTTCTGTACACTTAAAACTAACATGACATTGTAAATCAACTATACTTCAGTTTCAAAAAAGAACTAGAAAAAATTATCTAATTGTCAAATATCTATCATCTACCAGGAACTGTTGTATTTTCTGTATGTGTATCTTATCTACTTCATTAGCCACTCTGAGGTAGAATACGATTATTTACATTATAAGGAAGAGGAAATAGAACCAAGTACATTAAGAAAATTATAACTGGTAAAGTCATTATTTTTTGCTATATATCATATATTTTAAATGAGCCTGGTGGGCTGCGGTCCATGGGGTCATGAAGAGTCGGACACGACTGAGCGACTTCCCTTTCACTTTTCAGTTTCACGTATTGGAGAAGGAAATGGCAACCCACTCCAGTGTTCTTGCCTGGAGAATCCCAGGGACGGGGGAGCCTGGTGGGCTGCCGTCTATGGGGTCACACAGAGTCGGACACGACTGAAGTGACTTAGCAGCAGCAGCAGCAGGATTTGAAAATTTTTTATTATAGCATCCTTTGAACTTTTGCTGTTATTTACATACTTATTAAACAGGCTCATGACATCTGGCTTTGCCTTGTTGATGTGTCAGTACAACAATATTTGCAACTACATAAACAGCACTTCTATTTATTCCCTGCATTAGAATCACATTTCTGACCTTTCCCCCTTACTGGAGTTATATCAAGCTTAGTTTCTCACAAACATTAATCACAGATTCAGTAATACACAAGCGAATTTGGAATTTTGAGTCATTAAAGATCAAAGTGTCCCACTCACCTTCTGTCGAGGCAACTATTTAATTGCAGGCTAGTACATTTTTATACCAAACATTTAATATCAAATTACCTGGCCAGAAATAGACCCTGAAAAATCTGGTTAAAGCAAAATTAAGTCATGGCTTAGAAGGGTGCAGATATAACACAGTAAAAGACCCAGAAATGTAGAAAACACTCAGCAAAATTCTAATTAAAGGTGTCAATTTTTAAGCCTTAAACAAATACTCCTTACTTGAATAAGTTGGGGAAATGTCATGGATCAAAACCAAGTATAAAACAGCAGTTTGAAAGACGAAGTAAATATTAACAATGAATGAATGAATGAATGAAATAAGCCTTGAAAGTGAAAGCGATTTCGCTCGGTTGTGTCCAACTCTTTGCGACCCCATGGACTGTAGCCTATCAGGCTCCTCCATCCATGGGATTTTCCACACAAAGGCTTCTGAGGCCGTGAGCCATCTGATGAAGAAAAACTGATCCCATCAGTACGATAGAGCCATCACTCTGCAACAGTATCAATGCTTCAGCTAGTCCACACAGGCTCTGGGCTCATTATCATTTTTTATTATTCTCATCATTATTACTTTCTTGTATTTCCTATAACTATTCTTTGGGTTTAGAATCTGTTATCACAATTACAAGGAAGAAACCACTGGAATTAGTGAAAAGCTTATGAATTTATTTCTTACTGTATAACAAAGACAAGAAACTCAATTTGATGACCACAAAGTGTCTCAAGTAATTGTGTTTTCTGTATTCAAAGTGTTTATTCCCAATTCCTCAGACCTACACAAAGTCCTACCACAGAGGAGGCATATTTCTTGAAGCTGGAAAATAATTTAAATATATCACCTCAGTACTTATATGGTGGCAAAATACTTTTAGCTAGGTGATGCCTATGTGTGGTTAAATTATGGTTCCCAGGATGACAATCATTCATTTACACCACACAAGCAGCCCCACAAAGATACAGTTCACTGCCTCAATGGATTCGGCAATAAAAAGGAACACATTTAAATACTGAAGCCATTGTGCATGAATAAATGGCAAAATAAAGGAAACCCTTTAAGTGTTTTCCAGCCATTTAACCCAGAACCATTCAATTTCCCTTTATTTGTTCCTCTTAATAACTTTTTTCCCTAGGTAAAGCTAGGAGAGCATAGCACCATTATGACCTTGAATTTGGTATAAAGCAAGTAACATATATTGACACTGTAGATAGCTCTGCATGTGACAAAGAAAGATTTTCCTGTTTCTAACAGAGATGTGTTTTTTCTTTTCTTTAAGGGAAAACCAAACCAAGATTTGGAACTAAGTTTCTGTGTTGTCCTTAACTGAGGCCTCAGATTATTTGTTATTCAGTAACTAAGTCATGTCCAACTCTTTGAGACCCCATGGACTGCAGCACATCAGGTTTCCCTGTCTTTTACTATCTCATGGGGTTTGCTCAAACTCATGTCCGCTGAGTTGGTTATTGTAGTTCGGTTTGGAGAGATGGGGCAGGGTGGTCTTTGGTTTATTTTTGTCACTCTACAAATTGAGTTAAGCTCAGGGAGTAAGGAAAGTAAGCTAAGCTGAAAATAAACAATTATTTGCACATGTTAACCTTCACAATAATTTTATACTTACTACCTCATTTAACACCTCCCCTCAATTTTATAATGTCAACAAACCAGGTATCAGAACCCTTGTAAATTATTATAGATTCATTCAGATAAGTACCTAGATTTACCTTTGATCTATATCTTACCACAAGACTATTATTTATTTATTACCTACACTATTGCACTATTACCACACTTTATTTATTACCTACATTCTTCTTGACATTTGGTAATTAGCTTAGCAGAGACAAACTATCCACTTGCAGATTGGAACTTTAAAAAATTATTTATATCTCCATTGTCAAATAATAATTAAAGTTCGTATAAAAATAAAAACAAATTTAAAAAGTTAATATTAAAAATAATTAAAGCTTAGAAATACCAAATCTAATTTAGCTAGAACATATTATTTAGTCTCCTCTAAGTTTTCACACCTGTAAAAACATACAGAAAAAGTTGAAAACTAATAACAATATTGATAACTGTATCTAGATACAGAAAAAAAAGTGAAATGGTATAATAATGCATGTTTAGGATATAATAATGAAAGTTCTAATTCATTGTAAATATAACTATTTCAGGTTAGCAAAGCATTGCCTACCCAATTTAGAATTTGCTTGTAATGCAGCTTGTAATGCAGCAGACCTGGGTTTGATCCCTGGGTTGGGAAGAACGCCTGGAGAGGGGAATGGCAACCCACTCCAGTATTCTTGCCTAGAGAATTTCATGGACAGAGGAGCTTGGCTGGCTACAGTCCATGGGGTTGCAGTCAGACAGGACTGAGTGAGTAACACTTTCACTTTCAAACTGCTAAAAAAAAAAAAATCCTATACATCAAGAACTTAATAGCCTTAAAAGAATGAAACCAGAACACTTTCTAACACCCTTCACAAAAATAAACTCAAAATGGATTAAAGATCTAAATGTAAGACCAGAAGCTATTAAACTCCTAGAGGAGAACATAGGCAAAACACTCTCCAACATAAATCACAGCAGGATCCTCTATGATCCACCCCCAGAATACTGGAAATAAAAGCAAAAATAAACAAATGGGATCTAATTAAAATTAAAAGCTTCTGCACAACAAAGGAAACTATAAGCAAGGTGAAAAGACAGCCTTCTGAATGGGAGAAAATAATAGCAAATGAGGCAACTGACAAACAACTAATCTCAAAAATATGCAAGCAACTTATGCAGCTCAATTCCAGAAAAATAAATGACCCAATCAAAAAACGGGCCAAAGAACTAAATAGACATTTCTCCAAAGAAGACATACGGATGGCTAACAAACACATGAAAAGATGCTCAACATCACTCATTATTAGAGAAATGCAAATCAAGACCACAATGAGGTACCACTTCACACCAGTCAGAATGGCTGCGATCCAAAAGTCTACAAACAATAAATGCTGGAGAGGGTGTGGAGAAAAGGGAACCCTCCTACACTGTTGGTGGGAATGCAAACTAGTACAGCCACTATGGAGAACAGTGTGGAGATTCCTTAAAAACTGCAAATAGAACTGCCTTATGACCCAGCAATCCCACTGCTGGGCATACACACTGAGGAAACCAGAATTAAAAGAGACAGGTGTACCCCAGTGTTCATCGCAGCACTGTTTATAATAGCCAGGACATGGAAGCAACCTAGATGTCCATCAGCAGATGAATGGATAAGAAAGCAGTGGTACATATACACAATGGAATATTACTCAGCCATTAAAAAGAATACATTTGAATCAGTTCTAATGAGGTGGATGAAACTGGAGCCGATTATACAGAGTGAAGTAAGCCAGAAAGAAAAACACCAATACAGTATACTAACACATATATATGGAATTTAGGAAGATGGTAATGATAACCCTGTATGAGAGACAGCAAAAGAGACACAGATGTAAAGAACAGACTTTTGGACTCTGTGGGAGAGGGAGAGGGTGAGATGATTTGGGAAAATGGCATTGAAACATGTATACTATCATGTAAGAAACGAATAGCTAGTCTAGGTTTGATACAGGATACAGGATGCTTGGGGCTGGTGCACTGGGATGACCCAGAGAGATGATATGGGGAGGGTGGTGGGAGGGGGGTTCAGGGTTGGGAACTCATGTACACCTGTGGTAGATTCATGTCAATGTATGGCAAAACCAATACAGTATTGTAAAGTAAAAAAAATTTAAAAAGGAAAAAAAAAAAAGACAAACCCCAATAACCTCTCTACCTTGTGCCAGAAGTCAGACCTGCTTATGTGTACATCTATAAACTGAGTTATAGGTGATGACAACCAAAAATAAGAAGACACAGTGTTTTTGTTTTTGTTTTTTACTTTATTTTACTTTACAATACTGTATTGGTTTTGCCATACATCAACACACAGTGGTCTGAAATGTGATAGGTAATTTAAGATTCAAGGAGGTATATGATATAAAAATTTGACTCCAGATAAAATCTTAGTGGTGAAATCAAATATTCAAATACTGTATTTGGGAATTGAATTTGTATTCAGCTACATTAAAATAAAAAAATTAAAAATACAAATTAAAAAAAAGAATAAGCTTAAAGACATTTAAGAAAAACAAAAGCTAAGAGAATATTACTAGATGTCACACTATAGGAAATACTAAGCAAAGGTCTTTAGGTAAAATTGAATCATCAGTATTGTGAGTGGTACAGAGTACAATATTAGGTGGAAAATATTCATATAAATAACGAAATAAAAAGGTATTTAGGAGAATTAGATTTATGAATGTGAAGAGATGAGTAATAACTTAGCCCATGTATTCAGCTTATATATTCCTCTTTCATGTATACACAATAGTGATAAATGTTTTAAAAATATGCCAAATTACTCAAAATGGATCTTTCAATAAATATAACATCAAAAGCATAAGCAATATGTGAAGACTTTATCATAACTTATTTGGCAGTATTTGTTGTCTTTCTTAGTGTATGTAGGTTGATGTATCTTACTAGCCATTGAATTATAGGTTTGATAAAACAGAGCAATACTTTAAAAATTAAAACTGAAGAATAGAAAGAGAAATCTAAGAACAATGCTTTGCATAAAAAAAGTGAGAGACAAATATTTGAGATATTTAGCTATCAGAAAATGGAAATAAAGACTAAAGCAACAAATGGGATAAATCAAATAAGGCAAGTTTCCAAAGTTTCAAATAAATTTTTAAGTCTTTGTTAAAATTTCTGGAAAAATATAATACAATTTTGTCATAAAAACATAAACAATCATCAAGAAACTAAAACTATACAAAAATTGAATGAATGAAGATAATTTTAAGTTATCTCCAATAAACTTTCTATGACTTACTTATTCCTTTACAGATTTACACATTAACTTTTACAAATTCTATGCTATAAAATCCTTAGGTTCTGAATTTCTTTAAGAATATAAAAAGTTTGGAAATTTTTAAAATCCTGTAACATTATGCATAATTATATCTATGCAATTTTAAAATTTCAATAAAGCAAATTGCATTATAAAAAAATATGACCAAACTGACTTAAGACAATCTGAATAGGCTAATTAGTGAAGTAGCCAAAATATTTTGAAATGATTTCAAATAGACTTTAAGCTCTGAAGGTTAATGGATGAGTTCTTTTACTAAACTTTTAAAGAATAATAACTTTTTAAAAGCTCTCATATATTACAAATTTCTGCAGAACAAAGAAAAATGGTGAAGATTCTCAATGCATTTTACTTGCTAGTATATGCTTAAGACAATGCAAAGAGTCGATTCATTGGAAAAGACCTTGATGCTGGGAAAGATTGAGGGCAGGAGGAAAATGGAGTGACAGAGAATGAGATGGTTGGATGGATATGAGTTTGAGCAAACTCCAGGAGATAGTGAAGGATAGGGAAGCCTGGTGTGCTGTCGTCCATGGGGTCACAGAGTTGGACATGCCTTAGTGGCTAAACAACAAAATAAACTTAAGAAAAATTTTAAAAGTAGATCTCATCTGTGAAAACAGATGTAAAAATATTCCTAAATAAAATAAAATAATGTTTCACACATTCAAAAGAATTAAGACTGAGATGGCTCCACTAGTGAATTCTACCAAAATTTTTCAGTAATACTAATCATATACAGTACAGAATCTTTCAAACATACAGAATGAATCCCTAATATCAAACCACACAAGCCAATTTCCATCAAAATTATACCTGCAAAAATTTTTAGCAAACTGTTAGCAAATCATATTTACCACTATATAAAAGGGATAATATACCTTAGCCAAGTAAACTTTATCTCAAGAATGCAATATTTAATATTAAGAAGTCACTATCATTCATTATATTAACATAATAAAGGGAAAAATATATGATCATATAAATGTAAGCAAAAAAATGTCTTAGAGAAAATTCAACTCCCATTTTTTATTAAAAAAAATTCTCTCAGTCAATTGTAAACAGAAGTAAACTTCAAAAATAAATCTAAAGCTAATACCAAGTGTTTTCTTCTAGGTTTGTAATTAGGACAACAATGTCCATTCTTTACACCTCTATCCAACATTATGCTGGAGGTCTTAGTCAATGCAATAAGGCAGGGAAAATACTAAAAAATACGGCAAACATAAAGGAAGAAGAAAGTCTGCCTTAGTTGTTCAACATGATTCACAGACAATGTGATTGTGTACATAGAGAAGTCAAAGAAATCTATTATTGAAATATTAGGACTTGTAAGCTTAGGCAGATCATAGACTCTAAGATCAGTGTTAGAAATCAATTATATATGTATACACAGCAATGAATTAGTGGAAAATCAAATTTAAAAACAGCATTTGAAGTAGCATTAAAAATCATAAAAAGTCACAAGGATAAATTTAAACAAAAAAGTACAAAACTCTACACTGAAAACTAATGAAATATTTCTGAGACAGAAAAAAGGAAGTCCTACATAGATAGCTATGATATAGATATTGGGAAAGCAAATGTTGTTACTGTCAAATCTGTCTGTAGATTCAATGCAATCTCAATCCATATCTTAGCAGGATTTCCTTGTAGAAAATGGAATCTAAAATTTACGGAAATACAAAGAATATAGAAAACATAAAACAATCTCAAAAGAAGAACAATTTAGGATTAATAACAGCACTGGATTTTAAAACTTCCTATAAAGCTATAGTATTAAGAAAATGCACAAAAGGATAGATATGTAAATCAATGAAACAGAAAAAAAAGTTCAGAAATAGATCCACATTTAGATGGTTTGTGTGTGTGTGTGTGTGTGTGTGTGTATTTTTTTTTTAAACAAAGTCTCCAGAGTAATTAATGGGGGGGTGGGATGTCTTCAATAATTGGTGCTGGAATCATATTTTTAAAATGAACCTCAATTCCTTTCTTACACCATAAGTAAAAACTTATTTGCAACCATTCATAAATGCAAAGTAGAGAAGCAAAATGCTTCTTGAAGAAAGCATGTTTTCAATATTGGACAAGGCAAAAATTTCTTAGACATAGTAAAGCAATGACAAACTAAAGTGTTCATGAAAAGACACTTAAAATATGAGCAGACATGCCACAAATTGGAATCTTCACAATACATACATCTCACAATGGACTTGTATGATGAATATTGGGAGTCGGTGATGGACAGGGAGGCCTGGCATGCTGCGATTCATGGGGTCGCAAAGAATCAGACACGACTGAGCAACTGAACTGAACTGAACCTTCCGTAAGGGCTTCCCTAATAGCTCAGTTGGTATAGAATCCACCTGCAATTGCAGGAGACCCTGTTTTGATTTCTGGGTCAGTAAGATCTGCTGGAGAAGAGATAGGCTACCCACTCCAGTATTCTTGGGCTTCCCCTGTGGTTCAGCTGGTACAGAATCCACCTGGAATATGGGAGACCTGGGTTTGATCCCTGGGTTGGGAAGATCCACTGGAGACATAGACCTAACAGAAGCAGAAGATGTTAAGAAGAGGTGGCAAGTATACACAGAAGAACTATACAAAAAGATCCAAATGATCCAGATAACCACAAAGGTGTGATCACTCACCTAGAGCCAGACTTCCTGGAATGTGAAGTCAAGTGAGAGTTAAGAAGCATCACTGTGAACAAAGCTGGTGGAGGTGATGGAATTCAAGCTGAGATATTTCAAATCCTAAAAAACGATGCTGTGAAAGTGCTGCACTAAATATGCCAGCAAATTTGGAAAACTCAGTAGTGACCACAGGACTGGAAAAGTTCAGTTTTCATTCCAATCTCAAAGACATACAATACCAAAGAATGTTCAAACTACTGCACAATCGCACTCATCTCATATACTAGCAAAGTAACGCTCAAAATTCTCAAAGCCAGGCTTCAACAGTATGTGAACCACGAACTTTCAGATGTTCAAGTTGGATTTAGAAAGAGCAGAGGAACCAGAGATCAGACTGCCAGCATCCAATGGATCATCGAAAAAGCAAGTTCAGTTCAGTTCAGTTCAGTTCAGTCGCTCAGTCGTGTCCGACTCTTTGCGACCCCATGAATCGCAGCATACCAGGCCTCCCTGTCCAGCACCAACTCCTGGAGTTCACTCAGATTCATGTCCATCGTGTCAGTGATGCCATCCAGCCATCTCATCCTCTGTTGTCCCCTTCTCCTCCTGCCCCCAATTCCTCCCAGCATCAAAGTCTTTTCCAATGAATCAACTCTTCGCATGAGGTGGACAAAGTACAGGAGTTTCAGCTTTAGCATCATTCCTTCCAAAGAAATCCCAGGGCTGATCTTCAGAATGGACTGGTTGGATCTCCTTACAGTCCAAGGGACTCTCAAGAGTCTTCTCCAACATCACAGTTCAAAAGCATCAATTCTTTGGCACTCAGCCTTCTTCACAGTCCAACTCTCACATCTATACATGACTACTGGAAAAACCATAGCCTTGACTAGATGGACCTTAGTCAGCAAAGTAATATCTCTGCTTTTGAATATACTATCTAGGTTGGTCATAACTTTTCTTCCAAGGAGTAAGCGTCTTTTAATTTCATGGCTGCAATCACCATCTGCAGTGATTTTGGAGCCCCCAAAAATAAAGTCTGACACTGTTTCCACTGTTTCCCATCTATTTCCCATGAAGTGATGGGACCAGATGCCATGATCGTTGTTCAAGAGAGTTCCTTAAAAACATCTACTTCTGCTTGACTGACTATGTCAAAGCCTTTGACTGTGTGGATCATAACAAACTGTAGAAAATTCTTCAAGAGATGGGAATACCAGACCACCTCACCTGCCTCTGAGAAATCTGTATGCAGGTCAAGAAGCAACAGTTAGAACCGGACATGGAACAACAGACTGGGTCCAAATTGGGAAAGGAGTATGTCAAGGCTGTATGCTGTCACCCTGCTTATTTAACTTATATGCAGAGGACATCATGTGAAATGCAGGACTGGATGAAGCACAAGCTGGAATCAAAATTGCTGGGAGAAATATCAACAGCCTCAGATATGCAGATGACACCACCTTCATGGCAGAAAGCAAAGAAGTACTAAAGAGTCTCTTGATGAAAATGAAAGAGGAGAGTGAAAATGTTGGCTTACAACTCAACATTCAAAAAACTAAGATCATGGCAGACAGTCCCATCACTTCTTGGTAAATAGATGGGGAAACAATGGAAACAGTTACAGACTTTATTTTCTTGGGCTCCAAAGTCACTGCAAATGGTGACTACAGCCGTGAAAGTAAAAGACACTTGCCCCTTGAAAGTAAAATCTATGACAAACCTTGACAGCATATTAAAAAGCAGAGACATTACTCTGCCAACAAAGGTCCATCTAGTCAAAGATATGTTTTTTCCAGTGGTCATGTTTGGATGTGAGAGTTAGACTATTAAGAATACTGAGTGACACAGAATTAATTTATGTTTTTGAACTGTGGTGCTGGAGAAGACTCTTGAGAGTCCTTTGGACTGCAGAAGATCAAATCAGTCAAGTCTAAAGGAAATCAGTCCTGAATATTCATTGGAAGGACTGATGTTGAAGCTGAAACTCCTATACTTTGGCCACCTGATGTGAAGAGCAGACTCACTGGAAAAGACCCTGATGCCGGGAAAGACCAAAGGAAGGAGGAGAAGGGGACGAGAGAGGATGAGATGATTGGATGGCATCACCCACTCAATGGACATGAGTTTGAGCAAGCTCTGGGAGTTCACCATGGACAGGGAAACCTGGCATGCTGCAGTCGATGGGATCACAGAGTCAGACACCACTGAGCGACTGAACTGAACTGAACTGAACACTCTGTGTCCCCCTTCGCTCAGCTAAACAGTGACACTATTCTCTTTCACTTCACCCAAATTTCCTTCTTTGAATGTCAGTTCAACATTGGTGCACAGAGGCTGAGTTTTCAACATCAAAGGTAGGGGTTATACCTATAGCAGGGAAGCCTGGCATGCTGCAGTCCATGGGGTTGCAGAGAGTCAGACATGACTGAGCAACTGAACAAAAACATACCTATAGCACCACTAGCACCACTTATATAGTAGCAATTACCAGATAGTAATATGAACCTTTTATTGAAAAGATACTTTGTATCTGACACACAACAACCTTTCATAAATACCTTATTTAATTTTCAGCATAATTCTCACTTCAAGATTATCACACTGAGGTACAGAGGAGATGTGCTGTTACTCAATAGTCACTGTGTTAGCATATGGAATGATAAGCTTTCAACTAAGATCTCTCTGACTCCAGAATCCATGCTGTTAATCACAAGTAGGATTAACTACCTTCCATATTTCCTATTAAAAAAAATACACAATAAACATGATCGCATTGAACTGACAAAAAAATGTATCTTTTTTATGACACTGATAAATAAAAGACAACCAAAGATGCCAGAATTTTTTTTTTTTTAAGATCAAGACTGTGTATGTGTTGCTTTTCTTTCTCATCTGTGGATACTGACATCTGTGGATATTTTCAGGCAAAAGTGTGTCCTTTGGTCTCCCCTAGGCATCTGATTCAATTTTTTCTTAACTACTGCCTGCTGCAATTAGCTTTGCATGTACATGAAAAGTGTTTTTTATCTTAGATATATCAATATTTTCAAGGTTCATCCAAAGCAAAAGAACACACTACAAGCTCTTCAACTAGCATCCAGGATATAAAAACCCTGTTTGATAACCCAGAAAACTCCTCATTTCATCTTTCAATGAGATTGGTTCTGTGGGGTTTTTTTTTTTTTCCTTGCTTGCTTTGTGTATTAAGTCATTGAGCTTTGTCACTTTGGCCCTGGTATCTCCAGCTGCTGTTACTCCTCATTCATGGATGCCAGCATCATTTCTACAAACTCTCCTCTGTGTCCTCACTAAGTGTCACTTCAGGCAGCAAGCTGCCCCTGCTCTCCTAGTAATGAAAATCAACATCAAAGCATTTGTCCTGCACCCCACATATTCCATAGCTGTGCCTTATCTGTCCATTTATTTTCTTCTGTGCAAATCTCCCAATAAGTTTAATTAGAGGATTACTCATTTCATGTATTTAAAGGGAGATAAGCTTCCAAAGGGGCAGCAAATATATTAATATTTATTAAACATTTATAACACCTATATTTTGCTCTTCAGTTATTTTCAGACCTAAACCTGCTCTATAGTAGTCATGAAAACAAAATTTTCAAAGATTATATAGATTTAGAAATATGTGAGCTTCACTTCGTGTGCAAAAATGAGTTAACATAGCAGATCTGAGGCTACTATCTCTAAAAAGGTCTATTTGCAAGATTGACCTTTGGCTAGAATCTAAGAACTTGAATGGTAAACAGTATCCCGAGAATGATATTATTTTCCCTAATTAATAAATCCTAAAGGAAATCAATCCTGTATATTCATTGGAAGAACTGATGCTGAAGCTGAAACTCCGGAGATCCTGATGCTGGGACAGATTAAGGGCAAGAGGAGAAGGGGGTCACAGGCGATGAGATGGTTGGATGGCACCACTGGAAGAATGGACATGAATTTGAGCAAACTCCAGGAGAATAGTGAAAGACAGGGAAGCCTGGCGTGCTACAGTCTATGGGGTTGCAAAGAGTCGGACACAACCTAGAGATTGAACAATAAATACAGTTCACTCCGCGTAACTGTTACTCAAACAATATGGCTTATACTGAAGATCTGCTTTTTTTTTCTTCTGGGAGTCTGGAATTTTGGCACAAGTTAAATAGAGGCAGGACAACATGGCTGGCTCCCAGTAAAAACTGTGGACTTCTAGATTTAGCCACGCTTCCCTGCTAGACATTTCATACATGTTTTCGCATTTGTTGCTGGAAAAAATTAGACGTGTTCTGGGTGACTCCACTGGGAGAAGACTTCTGGAAGCTTAAGCCTGGTTTCAAACTCTGTCCATTTCATTTTCTTTCCTCCTTTGCTGATTTTGCTATATCTGTATTTTTTCAGTGTAAGAAATCATCATCTATGAGTACAACTATATTCTGAGTCCTGTCAGTCCACTTGGAAAATTATCACCCCTGATGGTCTTGAGGATCCCTGACAGAGTTAGTCTTCAACTTTATTTTTTAAAAAATAAAGAAAAAGAATAGATCATTTAGCTTAAAATCTCAAGACTAAATTTAATATTTAATGCATTTTTTTACCCTTTTGTCTCTAGAGTCCTTTTTTTAAAAAAATAATATACTCTTCAACTGTATCCTTGGTAATTCAATTACATAACAATGGTAATTTAAGGAGAAATAAAACATAAGAAGATGATCAGAGATACTTATTTTTATCAGAAAATTCAAGCCACCATTTTCAATTATTCATCTGTAACTCAAATTGCTAACAGGAATCTAGATAACAGTTGGAAAATACTAGTTGAAGTTCTAAAGAGTTTGTTCATTGAAAATGACCATTATTCTCAGCAGAAATGTTTTGAAGGAATTTTAATATCTATTTTCCAAGAAAAGAAATGTACATTTATGTGTTGGTACCAAGAGCAAAGAAAAAGAATGAAATGTTATCAGTATAGTGGGAACAACAAGAAAATTATTTACTGAGTGGTGTTGAATGCCAAATTTGTTTTTTTCAGTTTTCCTACTTACTCTTCAGTTTCTAATTTGAATGGATTAGGTGACATTCCTCACTTTATACCATTCACAAGGGTAATTTGGACTATTTCAAAGCAATAAAGTAGAGAATTAGGAAAATTTAGGTTATTCTGATATAGTAATGTAATGTTCAACACTGCTCCTGCTGCTAAGTCGCTTCAGCAGTGTCCGATTCTGTGCGACCGCATAGACGGCAGCCCACCAGGCTCCACTGTCCCTGGGATTCTCCAGGCAAGAACACTGGAGTGGGTTGCCATTTCCTTCTCCAATGCATGCAACTGAAAAGTGAAAGTGAAGTCACTGAGTTGTGTCCAACTCTCAGTGACCCCATGGACTGCAGCCTACCAGGCTCTTCCGTCCATGGGAGTTTCCAGGCAAGAGTACTGAGGTGGGGTGCCATTGCCTTCTCCGAATGTTCAGTGATGATCTATCAAATAAATAGATATTTGGGTATATGAGTGCTTTTGGAAAACAGTGAACTAAAAGAGAAGGAAAAATCTTAACGCATTAAATGAAATTTGAACACAGCATAAATAATAGTTCCTAAAACACAGCAGCCACACATTGTTTTACATATTAACTCATTTACTCTTTGCAACAACCTTTATATGTGGTTGATAGTATTATCAACCACATTTAGCAGAGGTTCAGAGAGTTAATAAGAGTCACTGAGTTTAACACATGGAATATTGAGTACAAGAATTGGAATTCAAAGCCAGGTCATCCAATTGAGAATCCAAGCTGTTAATCACTATACTATGCTATAAACAAGACAAGATGTATTAGACAAAGATTTCTCAAAACAGTGACAAAATGTTGGCTTCCTTACCAAATTTGTAGATTTATAAGGAACTAAAACTGGGTAGAGGGACTAAAACTAAACTACTCTAGCTTTTCCCAAAGAACAGTCTTTTTTCCACCCTCAGATAATTCCAAGGAAAGTCTAAAGCTTTCCTGAAACCACATTCTCCCATGTATCATTCAAATATTTTGCAAGTATTTTGAATGGTCTATGTCATGAAACAGAGGTGTCTATGTTGACAGAGACCAAGCCACCAAAACAGAGGCATACGGAAGAGAGCTACCTGGAGAAAATATGGGCTACAATGAAAGGTACTAAAAGCAACAAATCCTAGATAGTGCAGACGTAAAAGGTCAAAATGATGGAAAACAAAAGATAATTTTCATAAATATTTAAAAGCTATTTCAAGCCTCAGAAACCTTAGGTTGCCTGTTCCCATCAGTGATAGAGGCTAAAAGTTTGCTCCTCGTGTACTTGGAAGACTCACATCCACCTCAATGGAATAATTAGACCAGTGTCCATTAGCCCAAAATTCTTTCTCTCAGTATGAGTGTGGTTTCTACATCTGTTTTCTTAAAAAAAAAAAAAAAGTGTAAAGAGAAAGCCATGCAGTAGGCAGTTCTTTTCTTTCTGGGCCTAAGTATTTTACTTTGAGAGCTGAATGAGAAAGAAGTTTCAGCTTTCGTACGCTCTGATATGCTCTCTTGCATTTGTTAATAACAGCTATATAACCTCTCATATCCACTTTGACTCAAGCTATCAAGAAACTCATTTTTAGAAGCTTCCTTTAGTCTAGGCTTTCTATGAATATTATCTCATCACTCTCACTGGCTTGGTTCTGGCTTCAGTATGCTTAATTTAGTTATTTTATTGTATTCCTTGCTCTCATGATAAGCCATCACAAATTCTCTTTTGAAGTATATTAAATATAATAAGTTTATGAAATGCACTGCCTAAACTAAGGATGAAAAAGATGTCTCATCAGCAAAATGTAAAAGGATAGATCCAGAGGTTTGTTAGAGAGCAAGTTCAGTGTGCTATGACTACTATAAGTCCAGTGTACCTAGACGGCATTCAAAAGCACAGCACCTTCTGTAACAAGGGATGTGTCCCTAGTGAAATATTCAGCACACTGCAGAAAAGCCAGAAAACACATTTCATAAATTGGACATTTCCTGTTATTTAACTCATATATGGTATACTGCATTCAAAGAGTAAAATCACATTTTAAAAAATAAATGTCTGACCACATCAAGCTTTGGCAACTAGGTGACTATTTATGTGAATAGAAAATGAACAATCTGTCAAGGCAGTTACTTAAAAAGTTTAAACATATCTATCATGTAACTCAGCCATTTCACTCAAATATTTTTCCAAGAAATATGAAACATCTATCTACAAAAGGACTTGTACATGAATGTCCATAACAGCTTTACTTTGCAATAACCAAACATTGGAAACAAGCCAAACATCAGTCAAAAGATGAGTGAATAAATAAAATTATGATATATATTCAGCAATAAATATGAATAAATATTGATGCATGTAAAATATGAATGAATTTATAAAGCTTTATGCTAAATGATGAAAGCCTGACCAAATTAAAATTATTATATGATTCCATTTGTATAAAATTCTAGAAAATGCAAACTAACCTATAGTGAACAGGGTCAAAAAAGAAGAGAATTACAAAGTGTCAGGAGGAAACTTGAGGGGTTTAGAAATGTTTGTTGTTCCATTTTAACGATGGTTTGGGGTGCATGCACATACCACTACCTCCATAGCATCTCCTTACTTCCACATTTACCCTTTCTATAAAACAAAATCTTCACAGAGCAACCTCGGTGATCTTTAAAAAGTGTAAATCAGATTATATAATCGCCCTGATAAAGCACTCCAGTGGTTTTCAATTACACTTGGAATAAAATAAAAAATATGTACACCCATGGCTGATTCATGTCGACATATGGCAAAAACCACAATATTTTTAAGTAATTAGTCTCCAATTAAAATAAATAAATTAATTAAAAAAAAAAAAAAGAAAACCTCCACCATGTCTTCCATGGTCCAGCACTTTCTGTTCTTATCTTGTACTAAACCTTCATCACTACTGGGTACAACTAGGCTCCACTCAGACTCTCATCTTACTGCTCTTCAAATATAACAGAATTTTTCCCTCAGGGCCATGATCCCAACCATGTTCTCTGCCTGAAAACTGTTTCTCCAAATTGTTGCCTATCTGGTTGCATTTTATAGTTTAAGCTTTAAGCATTCCCCTTTTGACAAGCCTTCCTTCTTCATGTATCTAAAGTTGTTCAGCCTCCACAACTGTCCTCTGTCTTGTAAGCCTGTTTTATTTTCCTCGCAGATCTTAATGTTGATATATAATTTATATGTGTGTGTGTATGTATTTATTGGATGATCCCCTATAGAATGTAGACTCTAGTAGAAGAGGGGTAAGTCTATTGGAGTATGCCCAGTGGCTAGAAAAAAGATTTATGTTAGGCAGTCAATATTAGAAAGATACATGGCTGTTCAAGATCAAGGTTTATATTTTCTAATAAATAGCAACTCAAACTATATATAGACTACTTTATAAAAAAATTTCCTAGTTGCTGTCAGTGTTACTTAATTACTTTTACGTATAAAAAAGTTACATATTTGTAACGAAAAATCTAGAATGAGTTTTTTGCTCATTTAAAACTATAAAAAGAAATTCACTTACAAAGTCAAAATTTTAAAATAAGTATTATTTTGAAAAATTTTATGTTTAAATTGATACACAATGTTGCTTTGCTGAAATCAGATTATTTGTTATAGCATAAATATGGTACTACTGGCTGTTACAGCAATGGGTTATTAGCATTTGGTCACCTGAACCACTATTGAGTATTATATAAAGACACACCCTCGTGTCACTTTCTTCTTGTTTGAACTTTCATAAAATCTTCATTTCGAAAACTTACTTTGACATCATTTGGAAATTCTCAAACATTTATTCTTCTACATAAACTAGAATTTATGTATTGTGTGTGTATGTATCTACATGCATGTGTATGCATGTCTGTCTGTTTGAAATCAGGTTCTTTCACTAATATTGCATAAAATTTATCCATATATTTGACAAGGAGTGATATTTTTATGATATTGTCTTCCCATGTAGGAATGTAGTACTTACTTCTAGTTATTTAATACTTATTTTATATCCATGAATAATTTTCAAATTATGGGCTTATTAAAAAGGGTTTATATTTTTCTTGCTAGTGTGAAGAGACTATCTTAACTATTAACATATGACTGTACTAATGTTTTCTCATATCTAGTATCCTTACTAAATTCTCATTTTTGTTCTCTTAATAGATGTCATTTGAACTGTTTACATTTACCACCAAGTCACTTGTAAATAATGATTAATTTCTTTTCTTCCTTTCTTTATTAGGCCTATTTACTTGTTATTAACCAGATATACCAAACAATGTAGAATAATCATGGATACAAAACATCCTTGATCTGTGTCATATTAGAGGAATGTTTAATAGTTCTTCACATTATGTGATGATTCTAGTTTGGTGTTAGAAGATCTTTGGTACACTTAGGAAGTTTTCTTCTACTTCTATTATATATGTATGTTTTTACCTAGAATGGCTACTGATTTTCTTTTAAATGTTTTTCATGTTTGCGTTTCTACAATCATGTGCTTTTGCTATGCAACTCCCTTTTAATATAATGAATAATATCAGTACATTATTGTGAAATAGCCATTCAACCATGGAGTATATACTGTTTTTATAAAAGCAGTCAAAATCACAGTTCTAACATCTAAATTTACACATACAGTGAGGAGATGTTTGGGCTTAGCAGCAGTTCTTGCAAACTCATCAGTTCCTCTACAACTCTAAAACCACTCCTCCCCATATTCTCCACCTTTCTGGAATATAACCACCTCTAGCCAGCCAGAACATCGAAGTTATCTTTGATCACTCTCTTTCTCTGACTCCCACATCCAATCTGTCCTCCCATTCTGTTTATTCTACTTCCTAAACAACTCTCAACTCCAGATTCCCCCATTGATTTATTTAGGACCTCGATATCTCTACCATTTTGGCTAGAAATTTCTAACAGGATTTGTGGTCTGCCATATTGTTCTCACGTCCCCAAAATACTTCCTACTCTTCAGCTAGAAACTGAGTGTGACATACTGTTGCTTAAAACGATTCAGTGTTTCCTTATAAATAAGAAGATGGTTTCCAAACTCCTTAAAATGGTACATAATGCATTGCATGATTGGCCCTCAACACTGCCAGTCTCTACCTGCATTCCTCATGCATGTAAATCAATGAATGCTATAGGAAAAGCGTGTATATTAGCATGTTCTTCATACTCAGTATCTCAAATGCCCCCTTGCAGTTATATGTCCTTTCACCCTCCTAGCTATTCAGCTTTAGGTGTATGTGTGTGTGTGTAACTGATAGTCGCTCGGTCGTGTCCAACTCTTTGTGACTGCATGGACTGTGTACTCTTCCCCTAAACCCCCGCCTCTAACTTGTATCCCTCCCACAAAGACATCTTTCCCAATTACCACTCATAGAATGAGCTAACTCTTAGACCATTAGTTTAGTCACTTTCCTCCCCTTCTTCATTTCACCTCTGATTGTTCAGAATTTGGAAGAACATACTGTACAATGTAGAGACTCAACTGGGTTCAAATGTATATTTTGAAACTTTAGATGAACAAATTAAATTTAGCAATCACTGTAATGATTTGCAAATTAATACTAAAGATCTAAGTAGACAATAAGGTCACGGTATACTGTGCAGGTGCTACTCCATATGCCTACTGTACTAAAATAATGACATATATATTTTTAAAAAACAGCAAAAATTTAGAATATGTCCAAAGACAGCAGTGTGGTGAGGACCCTGAAAACAAGGACACATAAGAAGATTTTCAAGATATTTCAGATCAACAGAAGACTAGCAACATGGCTGTGGAAACAAACTGTTGAGCCTAGAGAGGAGAAAATAATAAAAGAGAATAATTGTCTCCAATAGTCAGTCTTCAACTTAGACTAGAAGAAAAGGAATAGAATCACTGATTACAGAATGAAAAGCCAACTCTTACCGTAGACAAAAGAATTTAAGAAACTTTCATCCATTTGCCAGAATTCATAGTAATAAAATAGCTATAATTCTTTAATTTTCCCATGTTTCTCAAAGAGAAGTACAGAGCAATAAATGCAGAAATTCCTAGTTGTATAAAATTATTCTGGGCATTGCAGAACACTTAGCATCTCAGGTTCCCATCCATAAAAATCCAATAGTGGTCCTAGGTTATTGGGACAACCAAAAATGTCCACCCTTCTGGGCAAAAGTACCACCCATCCCTGCTCCTTAGCAGGCAGCCTACATAGGGGCTCCCCTTGGACACCAAACTCTAGAGGCCAGATGAAATTGCACTCCTGTGTCCCACAGGACACCTCCTATACAAGGACACTCCTTCAAAACTGGAAGAGGTTGCAGATTTGCTTAGCACACAGAAAAAACACAGGCAAAATAAGGAGAGAGGGTAATATGTCTGAAATGAAGGAAGAAGATAACACTCTCCCCTTAAAAGACCTTAACGAAATTGAAATAAGCAATCTGCCTGATAAAAGGGTCAAAGTGATGGTCATAAAATGCTCACAGAACTCAGAAGAAGAGTGCCTGAACACAGTGAGAATTTCAACAGAAATTTCAATAGAAATGATAAGCAAGTACCAAACAGAAGTTAGAGAGCTGAAGTGAAAAACATACTCTAGGGGTTCAACAGCAGACTGGCTGAAGCAGAAGAATATATCAGTGAGTTGAAGACAAAGCAATGGAACTCTACAAAACATCAACACACACACACACACACACACACACACACACAAATTAAGTGAAGATACCTTACAGGACTTTTAGGACATCAAGTGCAATAACATTTTCATTGTAAGGGTCCCAAAAGGAAAAGAGAGAGGAGAAAAAAAAGGCCTGAAAACATATTTAAAGAAATAGTGGCTGAAAGCTTCCCTAATACAGGGAAGGAAACCAAAGAGTTCCACACCAAGATACATTATAATTAAAATGGTACTTAAGAGAATCTTAAAGGCAGCAAGGGCGGGGGTGGGGGGGGGGGGGGGGGGGGGTGGCGGAGCTTGTTAACATACAATTGAAAACCCTACAATTCTATCAGAAGTGTTTTTAGCAGAAAACATTGCAGGCCAGAAGGGATTGCCATGACATATTCAAAGTGTGAAAAGGAAGAAACTTCTCACTAAGAATTCCCTACCTGGCAAGTTTATCATTCGGAATTAAAGGAGAAATTAGAAGTCTCCCCAGACAAGCCAAATCTAAAGGAATTTATCACCACTAGAACGACCTTATAAGAAATGTTAGAAGAACTTCTTTAAGTTGAAAATAAATGGCACTAGTTAATAACAAGCAAACATATCAAAGTAAAAACTCTCATTAGAAAGGTAAATATAGAGTAAAGGTAATGGATCATAGATAAGTATGAAGGTTAAAGGACAAAAGTAGAAAAATTTTAATTACAATAACTAAGGAACACATACAATGTAGAAGGTAACATAAAAATACAAACTTGGAGGGGGTAAAAATGCAAATTCCTGGAATGTGTATATATTTACATTATCAACTTAAAACAGATTGTTTTATAAATAGGATGTTAAATGTGAACTTAGTGGTATCCACAGAGCAAAAAATATATATAATTGATTCCAAAAAAATGAGAAAGTAACCTACACATAATGCTAAAGAAAGCCACACAGTGCAGAAGAGAAAAAGGAAGAAACAGAGAAGCTACAAAATGAACCAGAAAACAATTAACAAAATGACAATAAGTCCATAACTATCAATAATCACTAAAATGCCTCAAACAAAAGACATAGGAAGATTAATTTAAAAAAAAAAAAAACCTGTATGCGGCCTCAAAAGACTTACTTCAAAAGTAAGGACACACGCAGTCTGAATGTAAAGACAAGAGATTATTACAGAACACAGATTTCTGTGTACTAATTTTATCATCTGCATCTTTACTAAAATCATTCATTAGTTCTAATATTGATACATTTTTGGTGGAGTCTTTAGGGCTTTCAACATATAGTATCAAGGCATCTGCAAACAATGGAAAAGAAATGAGAGCGCAGAAATAAACCCACTTATACACGGACAATTAATTAACAACAAAGGAACCAGGAACATACAATGGAGAAAGGACAGTTTCTTCAATAAATGGTGTTGGGAAAACTGGACAGCCACACGCCAAAAAAAGGAAAAAAAAAAAAAAAAAAACTAGACCACTATCTTTTACGAAACACAAAAATTAACTCAAAATGAATTAAAGACTTGAATATAAGACCTGAAACCAAAAAATCCCTAGAAGAAAACAAAGGCAATAATTTCCTTGATGCTGGTCTTATTGTCTTTATGGACCTGACTTCAAAGGCAAAAAACCACAAGAAAAAACATATAGGACTAAATCAAAATGAATAGCTTTAGCACAGTAAAGAAAAACATCATCCAAATTAAAAGGCAACTTACTGAAAGGGAAAAGCTATTTGCAGACCATATATCTGTCTAGAGGCTAGTACTCCAAGTATTCATACAAGTCAAGAAAAAATAATCTGATTTAAATATGAGCAGAGGATCTGAACAGACATTTTCTGAAGAAGAGGCTCAGATAGGACCATGAAAAGATGTTTGACATCACTGATTATTAGGAAAATGCAAATCAAAATCACAATGAGATATCACCTCACACCTGTTAGAATGGCTATCAAAAAGACAAGAAATAACACGTTTGGAGAGGATGTAGATAAAAGTGAACCCTTGCATACCGCTAATAGGAGTATAAATTGGCACAGCTATTATGTAAAACAGAATAGAGATTCCTAACATATATTAAAAATAGAATTACCATATGATCCAACTATTCCAATTCTGAGCATTTATCTGAAGAATGCAAAACACTAAGTAGAAAAAGATATATGCACTGTATGTTCATTGCAGCATTATTTAATTTGAAGGTTTTGGAACAAACCAAGTGTCCACTGGTGGATGAATAGATAACGAAGAAGTGGTATATATATGCACACAAAATATTATTCAGTCATAAAAAATCATGGAATTTTGCCACTTGCAGCAACATGGATGGAGCTTGAAGGCATTATAGCAAGTGAAAAGGGTCAGATGGAGAAAAATAATACGAAATACTTTCACTTATATGCAAAATCTAAACAACCAAACAAACATAGATATAGAGACAGATTGATGGCTACTAGAGAGGAAGAGTTTGGGGGTGGGCAAAAAGGATCAAGAGGATCAATGTATGATGATGGACACCAACTAGACCTTGATGGTGATCACGTTATAGTATATACAGATTTCAAGTTTTAATGTTGTGCACCTGATACTTACATAATGTTATAGACCAACTTTACCTCAAGAAAATTTATTTGATCATTGCAAATGCTTTCATTTGAAGATCACTGAAACTTACACTACTTTTTGGAAGTATGCAAGATATTTTTAATGTATTTTTGATGGAGAAGCCTGGTGGGCTATAGTCCATGGGGTCACAAAGAGTCGGACATGGCTGAGTGACTTAACTTTCACTTTCACATTCAATAATCTGTAAGATAGTCACTGTCATTTTCATATTAAGAGGAAGAAAATCAGATCTTTCTGAATCATATTGCCTGTATCTCTAATAGAATACTTAAAAATTCCTCTTAGATCACACAGTCTATTCAGCTGAGAATATCAAGCTTCTGCGATGCTAATTATCGGTTTCACTTTCAAGTACATTTGGTGGCCGTAACATTCACATCCATGCTTTTGCCTCTTGAGTTGAATTTACTCCCTGTGTAGCTCTATCACATTTAGATGAACTGTTAATAATTTGATATCCTATTCACTTCTTCTTGGTCTATGATCAGCTTTCCCATGTAACAGTATGTGAAAATCCCTCTTTATTAAAATAAATCAAATAGTTTAAGTTTAAACAGAGAAATGAGGCAACTTGCCAAACATCATAAAGTTGATAATGAGTCAAATCCATGTCAGTACTGAAATCTATAAATTTAGGATAAAGGGAGTCACATTTTAGTTTTATGCAAGGAAAATGTTTATAGGTTACAGTAAACATATTTTAAGAAAATATCTTAATTTTGACTGCTAAATTCAGAGAGCTCATAGAAGTCTAAAATTTTGTTACCATGAAATATAATTATAATTATATGCTTTGGAAAAAAGCTAAATCTTAATTGAGCCAAAAAGAGATAAAATATAATGGTTAAAAATTCATGAACTGGAGATAGGTTATCTGAATTAGAATTCTAGTTTGACAATTTATTAATTTTATGACTTTGGGTAAGTTATTCAACCTTTTTTATCTCAGTTTCCTCATGTATAAAGTAGGATAATTGTGGTATCAACCTCATAATATATGAAGTAAATAAACTAACACAACAAAAGGTACTTAGAATATTTCCTGGAACATTAAAGTTCTCTGTAAATTTTAACTATTATTATGACAGAGCTGCGTAATTCCAACTCTAACATTTGTTATCTTGAGAAAGTCATTATATTTCTCTAGGTTTTACTTCCTAAGGAAATGGCAACCCACTCCAGTATTCTTCCCTGAAGAAGACCATGAACAGAGAAGCCTGGTAGGCAACAGCCCATGGGTTCTCAGAGTCGGAAATGACTGAGTGACTAACACATACACTTCCTTATCACTAGAAAACAGTTTCAAGGAGCCAGTTCAGAAATTCTAGTTTTATAAGTACAAATTCATCACAATTCTTTTATTATTTTTCATTGTGTATATCTCATTGATGCACCAGAATAGATGTATCAATTATCAATTGCTTGTTTCCTTCTGAACATTACATGACATTTGTTTTACATATCTATTTCACTGACACCTAAACAGTAGTTATTCTTGGTTGTTCCTTGAATTAATTGGTTCTGTTAACACCTTATGACAATTGTTCATGGTTCAGTTTTTGTAGCTGCCAGCCGAGGGAACACAAAGTGCAGACTGGCTATCATCACTCTGTTTGCTTAACGAGAAAGGGAAAGAATATAATACTTACAAGTACAACACGTTCAGAGCTTTGGAATATTCAGTTTGTTGATCTTATAAGAGATTTGTTCATTGTTCTATGTCTTAATCTAAGATGGCTTTCTGTGCAAAATCTACACTCCAGTTGCTGCATTTTACACTGTCAGCCGCCTCTTTGGGATCTGGTCTAAGAAAATATACAAGTGTCTTCTTTCCCTCCAATTCATTATCACTAAAAGCATTTAAGTGTCTTATTTGGTGATAACAAGTGTCTACTCAATTTGTGAAATTGAGTAGGAAATCTATGTTTTAAGTCACGCTTGTCAACCACCTGAGCTTCCACCAGAGTTAGGATAAATTTAACTTACAAATGCTGCTTTAATAAATCAGCTCCATGAGTTATTCCATTCAGCTCGAAATAGTAACTTCAATAAAAGGAGTAAATGTATATGTAATTAGTTAATAAATTCAATAAATTATTCTAGAGATTACTGGCTATTCTTTTATTAAAAATGAATTATGTTTCTATTATATTCCAGGTACTGTATCGGGCATAAAAAATTTAAATTAAGAAAATATCATTCTGCCCTTAACAAAAGGATCAGGGTCTGATAGAGTAAAATAATTCTAAAATAAAGTAACCTTTTGAAAGAGTCTAAGCATGTAGCTGGAAGCAACAGGATCATCTGCCTTAGCAAGTGATTTTTCTGGAGGAAGCTGTGCTTGTGTGTGTGAGAGAGAGACTGAGAGAAAGTAGAGACGCAAACTTTCAAGCAAGACACTTTCACATGAGATGAACGAAGCCTCAATTAAGGCAAGGAAAACTGAGATGAAAATAAATAGTTCAGATTGTAGAGATAACTAGGAAATACATTCAATAAGGCTGAAGACAAATCAGATAGGGAAAAATATCAAGGATGATTTTATAGGTTGTTAGGCCAACATACTGGGAGGATGATGATGCTACTGAAAAAACTGGATATATGGAACGAGAGCTCATAGAGGTATCTAGGCTGGGGTACAGAGATGTAGAAGATAGCAACAATTTAGGGAAGAGTGGAAGCCAGTTCGTGGGTGACATCATTCACAAGAGTAGAGGGGAAAAAGTAACAAAGACACATCAATTACTGAGAAATGTACAAGACAAAGGGTCTTAAAAAGAGTCTGAGAGTAAGATGGAATTAGAAATTATCTTCAGCATTTCATTTAGGGTCAAGGTTATGATGAATGATTTATACAAATATTCCTCCATTAAAAAATTAAAGTTCAAAGATAAATACAAATCTGGAAAAAATATTTGAACATATGTGACAAAGTTTAGCATCCTCAATACACAAAAAAGAAAAAAGAAAAAAAATTCCATAGAGAAATAAAAAAATTAGAAGAAACCCATGTAGATGGTCAATAAGCACAAACAAAACTGAAATCAAATAATCCAGTAACAAGCTGTATACAAGAAGCACATTTAAATTCAAAGGCACAGATATAAAGTAAAAGGATGAAAAAGATATACAGGTGTCCTTCAATATCCACAGGGGATGAGTTCCAGGAAGCCCTCAAAAACCAAAACGTGAGAATGCTTGTTTGTTATATAAAATGACATGGTATTTGTATATAACCTAAGCACATCCTCCCACATACTTTTGTTTTGTTTTCAGAATGAACTTTATTTCATTTTTTGCCTTCTAGTTTCTTGAGAGGTCATTGATATACAGTACTGTGTGCTTTTAACATGTACAGCATAATGATTTGACTTACATACATCATGAAATAATACCACAATAACTTTAGTGAACATCCATATCACATAATTAAAGAAATAGCAAACAGAAGTTTTCCTTCTGATGTGAAATCTTAGGATTTACTCTGTTAATATCTTTCATATATAGCATGTGAAAGTGAAGTCCTTCAGTCGTGCCCGACTCTTTATGACCCCGTGGACAGTAGCCTGCACCAAGCTCCTCTGCCCATGGGATTTTCCAGGCAAGAGTACTGGAGTGGGTTGCTATTTCCTTCTCCAGGGAATCTTCCCGGCCCAGGGATCGAACCCAAGTCTCCTGCATTGTAGGCAGACTCTTTACCATCTGAGCCACCAGGGCATACAACAGTGTTAATTATTTTCATCATGTTGTATATTGCACCCCTAGTACTTTCTAGTACTTACCTCGGAGAAGGCAATGGCACCCAACTCCAGTGCTCTTCCCTGGAAAATCCCATGGGCGGAGGAGCCTGGTGGGCTACAGTCCATGGGGTCGCTAACAGTCAGACACAACTGGGCGACTTCCCTTTCACTTTTCACTTTCATACATTGGAGAAGGAAATGGCAACCTACTCAAGTGTTCTTGCCTGGAGAATCCCAGGGACAGGGGAGCCTGGTGGGTTGCTGTCTATGAGGTCGCACAGAGTCGGACACGACTGAAGCGACTCAGCAGCAGCAGCAGCAGTACTTACCTATCTTATAACTGGAAATTTGTATATTTGGATTGTCTTCCTCCAAGTCTCCCTACCCCAGCACTGACCCCCAGTAAGCACAAATTTGTTATTTTAAATAAATTGGACAGGGATGACTGGATATCCACTTGCAAAATAATGAAACTGGACCTTTAATTCATAACCCACACAAAAGTCAATTCGAAAAGGATCAGAGACTTAAATATAAGAGTTGAAAGTATAAAGCACCTAAAGAAAGCAAAAGTGTAATTCATCTGACCTTCGGTTAAAATTTCTTACATGTTACATCAAAAGCATAAGTAACGATACAATAAATACGTTGAATTTAATCAAAATTTAAAAGTTTTTATGCCTCAAAGAGCACTATCAAGAAAGTGAACGAATGTCCAGAATAGAGAAAATATTTTCAAGTCATGTGTCAGGAAGCAACAGTTAGAACTGGACATGGAACAACAGACTTGTTCCAAATAGCAAAAGGAGTACATCAAGGCTGTATATTGTCATCCTGCTTATTTAACTTATAGGCAGAGTACATCATGAGAAATGCTGGGCTGGAAGAAGCACAAGCTGGAATCAAGATTGCCGGGAGAAATATCAGTAACCTCAGATATACAGATAACACCACCCTTATGGCAGAAAGTGAAGAGGAACTAAAAAGCCTCTTAATGACAGAGAAAGAGAAGAGTGAAAAAGTTGGCTTAAAGCTCAGCATTCACAAAATGAAGATTCATGGCATTTGGTCCCATCACTTCCTGGGATGGGGAAACAGTGGAAATAGTGTCAGACTTTATTTTGGGGGGCTCCAAAATTACTGCAGATGGTAATTGCCACCCTGAAACTAAAAGATGCTTACTCCTTGGAAGAAAGGTTATGACCAACCTAGAGAGCATATTGAAAAGCGGAGATATTACATTGCCTACAAAGGTCCATCTAGTCAAGGCTATGGTTTTTCCAGTGGTCATGTATGGATGTGAGAGTTGGACTGTGAAGCTGAGTGCCGAAGAACTGATGCTTTTGAACTGTGGTGTTGGAGAAGACTCTTGAGAGTCCCTTGGACTGCAACGAGATCCAACCAGTCCATTCTAAAGGAGATCAGCCCTGGGTGTTCTTTGGAAGGAGTGATGCTGAAGCTGAAACTCCAGTACTTTGGCCACCTCATGCAAAGAGTTGACTCACTGGAAAAGACTCTGATGCTGGGAGGAATTGGGGGCAGGAGGAGAAGGGGATGACAGAGGATGAGATGGCTGGATGGCATCACTGACTCAATGGACATGAGTTTGGGTGAACTCTGGGAGTTGGTGATGGACAGGGATGCCTGGCATGCTGCGATTCATGGGGGCGCAGAGTTGGACACGACTGAGTGACTGAACTGAACTGAACTTATGTGCTAAGGATCTACTGTACCATATAGAAAGCACTATTACAATTCAACGATAAAAAAATAACCCATTTATTATCTGGAAAAAGAATTTAAATAGACATTTGTCAAAAAATCACTTACAAAGGGCTAATAAGCACATGAACAGATACTTAACACCTTTGTTCATTGTGTTAGTCGCTCAGTCGTGCCCAACTCTTTGCGACCCCATGGACTGCAATCCACCAGGTTCCTCTGTCCATGAGATTTTCCAGGCAAGGATACTGGAGTGGGTTACCATTTCCTTCTCCAGGGGATCTTCCCAACCCAGGGATCGAACCTGGGTCTCCTACACTGAAGGCAAACTCTTTACTGACTGAGCTACAAGGGAGAGTGCAAATCAAAACCACAATGAGATGCCGTTTGACAACCAATAGGATGGTTATAATACAAGACAGAATGATAATAATAATAAGGCTAAGATATGGAGAAATTAGAACTCATACATATTGTTGATAAGAACGTAAAGTGGCACAGATGCAATGGAAAACTGGCTGGCTGTTTACAAATTGTTAAACACAGAGGTACCATCTCATCCAGCATTTCCACTCCTATTTATATATCCAAGAAATTTAAAACCATGTCTACACAAAAAACTGCACATGAATACTCATAACACTATGCATAATAGCAGAAGAGTAGAAACAAGGCAAATGTCATCAACGGATGAATGGATAAACAAAATGTAGTACACCCACGGAATGAAATAGTATTCAGGCATAAAAAGGATGACATATTCACTCATGCTCCATAATGGCTAAGCCTTGAAAACAGCAATGCTAAATGACAGAAGCCAATAACAAAGGCCATATTTATAGAAATGTCTAGAACAGACATCTCCATCCAGACTGAAAGCAGATTAGTAGATGCTAGGGGCTTGTTGGAAGAAGGAATATAAGTGACTGCTAATGGCTATGGAATTTCATTTGGAGGTGATGAAAACACTCTAAAATTAGTGATGACAGTTGCACCACCTTGTGAAATAAAAACTATTAAAGTACACATTTCAATAGGGCAAAATGTTATGGTTTGTAAATTATATTTTAAGTAAAAATAAATTATAAGCATGCACACATACACTTAGATATACAGATAAAACATGGACATTATTAGATGCTTATGTGTGTTTGTGCACATATACTCAGTCGTGTCCAACTCTTTGTGACCCCATGGACCCTGACCCAGGGATCAAACCCACATCTCTAATGTTTCCTGCACTGGCAGGCAGATTCATTACCACTGAGCCAAATGGGAAGCCCTATTATGTGCTTAATACTTGTCAAGTGGCTAAAATGACTACAGGGGCAAACATGCTTATCAAAACGTGAACAGAAAAAAAATGCCCATGTGAATTATAGATTGGTGAGCAATTTCTACTGTCTGTTGTATGGTTTTCCAGTCCATGATTTTTATTACTTTCATAATTAGACAAAAATGCAGTAAGTATGGTTTGAAATCCTGTTCTCTGGCTATTACCCAGATGATGTTAATTTACATACAAAAATATCTTCTAGAAAGAGCAATTCTTAGAAATAAAAGTCCAAAAAGTAGGTCAAAATTACTTTTGGCATATACAAAAGTAATATGTCTTTCTTACAATATGTTCATTTACACTTTGTCTCAGTTCCACCACAATTAACTTACTAGTTAAGTAAGTTAGTGTTTTTACCATGCCCTTCTCCCAAGGATCTTCCTGACCCAGGGATCAAACCTTTATCTCATGTTTCCTGAATTGGCAGGCAGTTTCTTTACCACGAGCACCACCTAGGGAGCCCTACAGAGTGTTTTTGAACATTAACAGCATACATGATTATTTAGAGAATTAGTCAGAAAAACAACTGAAGCTAATTTAAAGCTGTGTACATGTGTGCTCACACACAACCACAGAGCTGGGTCTATCTGTACAGATAGATTCCTGCACTTAGAAGCAGCAGATTGGTAGATTTTGTTATGGCATACTAGAAAAAAATGTGATTAGATGCCCTCAGCATTTTAAATCAAAGGGAACTATAAACATGACAAGCTAACCATTTTGAAATGGTGGTTGTTTTTCAGTTTCTAAGTCATGTCTGACTCTTCGTGATCCCCTGAACTGCAGCACCCCAGGCTTTCCTGTCCTTCATTATCTCCTGGAATTTGCTTAAGCTCATGTGCACTGAGTAAGTGGTGCCATTCAATTATTTCATTCTCTGTCATACCTTTCTTCTCTTGCCCTCAGTCTTTTCCAGCTCAGAGTTTTTCCAATGAGTTGGCTCTTCATATCAGGTGGCCAAATTATTGGAGCTTCACCTCAACACCAGTCCTTCCAATGAATGTTCAGGGTTGACTTCCTTTAGGATTGACTGTTTTGATCTCCTTGTTATCCAAGAGACTCTCAAGAGTCTTCTCCAGTACCACAATTAGAAAGCATCAATTCTTCAGCTCTAAGTCTTCTTTATGGTCCAATTTTCACTACAGCGTGTCAAATTATTTCCAAATGTATAATACTCTGTCATTGGCATATTCCAACTACAAATATCTAAGTGAGCACAACTGTTTGGACAACAAAGACCAATACAAATCAAAGCCCTGGAATTTAATAGGAATTGGTTTGGGGAAAGTCGTAAGGTAAAGATATAAGTTGAGGGAGCCAAACATGCAAGAATGCACTATAATTGAAAATTCAAAGAGGTATCAATTTGTAATAATAGAAGAGCAAAGGTATCCTTAATCATAAAGTTTTATTTACTGCATACTAAAGGGCACCATCCATTTTCAATAGGGTTGCTGTGAATTGTAAGAGAAAATGGATCTTAAGTGTTCACAGTTATTTTTAGAGACAGAAAGGACACCAGGCTTGTCACCATTTGAAACCATTTCTTGTGAGCATAAGCAGAGTTAATTGCTTCCTCTGTTTGGTGAACACGCAATCTAGCTCATGCATTTAATACTATTGCATTCAATGCAATGTATTTACTGATTCTGAAATAGTTTCCACACCATCTCCTCCAGTCCAGATAAGCTCCTCAGGACAGACACAAGAACATTTTACCTCTAGATCCATAGCATTTTAAATAACTTTTGGCTGAAAGAAGAGATGAGAGGAGTATTGTCTCTGTATCTCAATAACCTCAGATAAGCAGATAATATCACTCTAATGGCAGAAAGTAAAGAGGAACTAAGAGCCTCTTGATGAGGGTGAAAGAAGAAAGTGAAAAATCTGGCTTAAAGCTCAACATCCCGGAAACTAAGATCACGGAATATGGTCCCATCACTTCATGGCAAATAGTTAGGGAAAAAATGGAAGCAGTGACAAATTTTATTTTCTTGGGCTCCCAAATCACTGTGGATGGTGACTGCATCCATAATTAAAAGATGCATGCTCCTTGGAAGAAAAGCTATGACAAACCTAGGCTGCATATTAAAAGCAGAGATGTCTTTGCTGACAACGATTTGTGTAGTCAAAGCTATGGTTTTTCCAGTAATCATGTACAAATGTGAGAGTGGGACCATAAAAAAGGCTGAGCACTGAAAAACTGATGCTTTTGAACTGTGGTGCTGTAGAGGACTGAAGCGACTTAGCAGCAGCAGTAGCAGCAGAAGACTCTCAAGAGTCCCTTGGACAAGGAGATCAAACCAGTCACTGCTAAAAGACGTCAACCCTGAATGTTCATTGGAAGGACTGATGCTAAAGCTGAAGCTCCAATACTTTGGCCACCTGACATGAAGAGCCGACTTATTGGAAAAGACCTTGATGCTGGGGCAGAAATAGAAGGGGGTGACAGGATGAGATGGTTAGATGGCATCACTGACTCAATCGACATGAGTTTGAGCAAACTCTAGGAGATGGTGAAAGATAAGGAAGCCTGGAGTGCTGTAGTCCAAGGGGTTGCAAGGAGTCTGACATGACTTAGTGACTGAACAAGAGCAACTCACACTTGTCCTGTGTATTTTATGAAGTGCAATGTCTACATTTTTCACACTCGAGTATAAACAAATTATAGCCACCATGCACAGGTCCAAAACAAATGGTGATTCTAGAGATGATAAAATTCAGTATACAAATTGTCATTTCCTTTTCCCACACCCAGAGCAGACATTTTTAATCAATCATGGCATTCTTTCTATAGTTAGAATGGATCTTCAGAATCCTTATCACAGAGCCCTAGGCAGCCACCACTGATCAGCTGGAGCAGGCACTAGAGTTCTAACCATATGCTTTTCCTGTTATTCTGAGCACTTTCATAGGAATCTTACTTTTCAAGATTTACAATTAATGAAATATAATCCTTCAGGTGAACATTATCACCTTGTACTTATCAAGGATTCTCTAAAACATGCCATTATACCCTTAATATTCCCTAGAATTCTTCCTGTGCAATGCCATGTTAAATGAGGCTTCAATGACTCATATTGTAACCTGCAATTAAATGTTTTCAATATTAGACTATTAATATTCACCATCTTTAACTATAATGTGCAGGTCCCATTAAAAAAGTTACTATTTTCACTCTTTATGAAATTAAAGGAAAAAGAGGAAATACAAGTGCTTGTGGATGGCGACTCGAACTATCCCTCTGCCAGCAAGGCCTACCAAGAAAGGAGCTGGTTCTTTGGCTGTGCGGAGCAGGCCCTGCTGACTGATTTAGCAAGTAAGAAACCTTTGCATTACTGTAGGTGTGGGATTATCCCCTTCCTGCCACTCGGAAGCATCTGATCCTCAGGCCAGCACAAAGAAAGTTGTGTTCTTTAACTGAGGCATTAACAGACAGAATGAGAAAGGCTGGGTGGCAGGGCATACTGAGAAGACAACTAAAATTACCACTCCCTGCAAAGCCTGGCTTTGTGAGTCCTGGCAGGGGGCCTGCAACAGCTCTGCTAGTGGCATAGTCCCAGACCAGGCTCTCAGAGCCTCCAACAAACACAGAATTATACTTGGGGTCAGAGAAATCTGTTCATCAACAACTTTTCCACACCCCTTGCTGGTGGTAAGAACTGAACAGTGACTGAGAGAATGCTAGTGGTAGAAGATAGCTCCATCTGGTTCAAAAAAAAAAAAAAATAGAACTTGATACTCTTAAAAACTCTACTTCCTAATAAACTACATAGGACCATTAAGGCAAAGTCCTATATGCAAAAGCCTCTTATGATGTCTTAATTGGAATAGATGTTTTAGGTAAATTTTTTTTAGAAAACATATTTTACATTTCTTCTTTAAATATGTAGAAGCATCCATTCTTCTTATACAAAGAGAGTTGTGGTGGAAGAGAGTGAAGGCAGGAGCAGTGGGACAGTGGCCACCAGAATTTCTGAGCAGGATACGAGGCAGGGGGTGAAGTCCAAACACTGTGTGCTATTAACAAAACCATGGCAAATGCATGCAGTTTTTTAAATTACTTTATGACTCTAGATACTGGGAGTAACAATAATAAGAGCAGCTAAAGTTTATTTGAGCTATTTTTGGTACCAGACACTGTTCTGGGCACTTTACATGCTTTATCGCAACTGAGTCTAAATCAAATTTAGAAAGGAGACATTATTCTCTCAACACTAAGGCTCAGAGAATACTAAGTGACACTCATAATGCCAGACTATTAATAATCAGAGGGGCCAGACTCAAACCCAAAATGTCTCCATTTAGGCCATACCCTCATCCAGAAATAAAAAGTTGAAAGTCATCACAGTGTCACGTGAGTGTATGCTCCTCGGTTCTGTCTCTTCACAACAAAGATTTGGGGCGATGGACATTAAAGCCCTCAGCGTGTCACAGCTCTCGGGTCTTGGACAGACCGTGTTATAGCTCTCAGGTCTCTAACGGACCGTGTTGTAGCTCTTCAACAAATCAGTGTTACAGCTCTGGGTTACAGCTCTATTATATTTAGATAATAGCAGGAAAATCCATCTTGGAGGTGTGAGGACATGTCAACCCAAAGTCACGAAGAGAAGAGCACCCCAGAGCGCAGGAGACAGAGAGAGAGAGAAAGAGCCCTTTGGCTCCTCTTTTTATGTGTTTTTTTCTTCCCCCTGGGCCTGCCCTATGCAAATTGGGCTTAGCCAAGAGGGCTGTTCTACCTGAAGTCCTCATTCCAGTCCTCAGACCTTCCTTTGACCTTCCTTTGTTCTATTTTCATGGGCTTTTCCCTTCCTCATCGTTTAGCCACCTCCATTTTGGACTCCTGTTTTCTATTCTATCTACCTAACAATAGTATCTTCGAGGGTCTCAAAAGTCACAATGAATTCAAATTTATTTAGTGTACAGGTAGGAAGAAAACATGTCTGTTCTTTCTTTAGTCCCAGAAGAACAAACCCTGTGGATATGCCTAGCACTTGTTTTTTCAAGGAGTGGGCCAAAGAACATTTCTGAGTCAGTCAGGAACATTAAGCACTAATACAAGGTTCTTACTCAGAATCCCCTAACTCAACTTTGTGTGTTTCAATTCCTGGGAAGGTTTGAGAGTATATAAGAAAACAGCATACTAGCCTGTGTAGTCACATCTGAACACTGTTATCTCAGTCACACCAACCTGTGATATGGCAGGTAGCAATTTGCACAAAGTTCGAGCTAAATCATAAGATAATACGAGTCACAGATCAGAGCCCAGCTAAGCATTTAGCCTCTGTTACTAAACTGTTAGGGGAAGCGCTCTGATTGAAACTGCCCACCCTGGCCAGGCACCATAGTAACCATTTGCATGAGTTGTTTTACAGCTGGCGGTCCTGGTAAGGAAGAGGGAACTAATAAGCCTCCACCAACCAGAAGAGTTTGGGAAAGGTCAAAAGGAGACACCACCTATCCAACCACCTCCCAGAATCCTTCTTTCTGGCATCCATCTTGGCTGAACAAGGCATGCACCACCAGGAAGGACTCTGAGTCAGAATGAGTGGCTAAAGACAACCCAGAAACTAATTCCATCACCATAAAACCTGAGACTGCAGGTCATGAGGCAGAGCTGTTCTCCTGGGTTCCCTTACCCTACTGCTCTCCACCTGGGTGTCCTTTCCCAATAAAATCTCTTGCTTTGTCAGCACATGTGTCTCCTTGGACAATTCATTTCTGAGTATTAGACAAGAGCCCAGTTTCTGTTGCAAGGGGTCCCCCTTCCTGCAACAGAACCACAGAAGTGACTGAATTATGACTATCAAAAGGCAGCAAAGTCTTGCAAGGATTTCTTGGAATCTGTCATTCAAATCCTTACTGATTTGATTAGAAATTCCTCTTTCCAGGAAACCCTGGTAGACTGAAATAAATGTGACAGCTAAGCTGAATAGATAAGGCAAAACACACTTTGAAAATGATCTGAGGATACTACAGGGTCTACTGTTCAAAAAAGATTAAAGGCAGTAAAATTGAAACATGAACTTAAACTTTTGATTTGTGCATGGAACCTGCATTTGCTGTTTCAAAACCAAATAGTAAGGGGGAAACATCAGACAAGCCCAAATTGAAGGGAATTATGCAAAATATCTAACTAGTTATCCTCAAAATTGTCAAGGTCATCAAAAAGAAAGAAAATCTGAGAAATTAACACAGTCTAAGGACATTAAGTGGATGGATGGCATCACTGAATTGATGGACATGAGTTTGAGCAAGGTCCGGGAGACAGTGATGGACAGGGAAACCTGACAAGCTGCAGTCCATGGGGTCGCAAAGAGTCAGACACAACTGAGCAACTGAACTGACTGACTGACTTTAGCACCATAAGAAGACATGGTAACCAAATGTAACATGGTCTCTTAAATGGATCTGGGACAAAAAAAAAAAAAAAAAGACTATATAAACTAAGAAAATGCAGTTAAGTCTGGCGTTTGGTTAATAGTAAAGTACTGGTGTCAGTTTCTGAGCTTTGACAGATGCAACAATAATAGGATATCAACAACAGGGTAAAATGGATAAAAGGTATATAGGAGTCTGTAATATTACAATTTTTCTATCAATCTAAAATTTTTCTAAAATAAAGATTATTTAAAAACAAATCCCTACAAAGACACACAGTAGACAGTGCCCTTCCAAATGGCCATATATTAAAAGCATATCCATTTCTCCACACCCTCTCCAGCATTTATTGCTTGCAGATTTTTGGATCGCAGACATTCTGACTGGTGTGAAGTGGTACCTCATTGTGGTTTTGATTTGCATTTCTCTAATAATGAGTGATGTTGAGCATCTTTTCATGTGTTTGTTAGCCATCCGTATGTCTTCTTTGGAGAAATGTCTATTTAGTTCTTTGGCCCATTTTTGGATTGGGTCATTTATTTTTCTGGAATTGAGCTGCATAAGTTGCTTGTATATTTTTGAGATGAGTTGTTTGTCAGTTGCTTCATTTGCTATTATTTTCTCCCATTCAGAAGGCTGTCTTTTCACCTTGCTTATATTTTCCTTTGTTGTGCAGAAGCTTTTAATTTTAGATCCCATTTGTTTATTTTTGCTTTTATTTCCAGAATTCTGGGAGGTGGATCATAGAGGATCCTGCTGTGATTTATGTCAGAGAGTGTTTTGCCTATGTTCTCCTCGTTGGTGGGAATGCAAACTAGTACAGCCACTATGGAGAACAGTGTGGAGATTCCTTTAAAAATTGCAAATAGAACTACCTTATGACCCAGCAATCCCACTTCTGGGCATACGCACCGAGGAAACCAGAATTGAAAGAGACACATGTACTCCAATGTTCATCGCAGCACTGTTTATAATAGCCAGGACATGGAAACAACCTAGATGTCCATCAGCAGATGAATGGATAAGAAAGCTGTGGTACATATACACAATGGAGTATTACTCAGCCGTTAAAAAGAATTCATTTGAATCAGTTCTGATGAGATGGATGAAACTGGAGCCAATTATACAGAGTGAAGTAAGCCAGAAAGAAAAACACCAATACAGTATACTAACACATATATATGGAATTTAGGAAGATGGCAATGACGACCCTGTATGCAAGACAGGAAAAAAGACACAGATGTGTATAACGGACTTTTGGACTCAGAGGGAGAGGGAGAGGGTGGGATGATTTGGGAGAATGGGAATTCTAACATGTATACTATCATGTAAGAACTGAATCGCCAGTCCATGTCTGACGTAGGGTGCAGCCTGCTTGGGGCTGGTGCATGGGGATGACCCAGAGAGATGTTGTGGGGAGGGAGGTGGGAGGGGGGGTCATGTTTGGGAACGCATGTAAGAATTAAAGATTTTAAAATTTAAAAAATTAAAAATAAAATTTTAAAAAAATAAAAATAAAAATAAATAAATAAATAAATAAAAGAAGAAAAAAAATAAATAAAAAAAATAAAAGCATATCCATTAGACTTAAATAGTGCCCAACATATAGTTAGCATTCAATAAGAATAATTTACATAAATGATAAATGAATAAAGTGGATCCTTTTCTCTAGTTTAAAAAAAAAAGCCTCATTTTTTTCATTATCTTAAATCTATACTCAGCTTCATTTTCAAGAGCCTCTTCAAAGTAGCTAAACTCTATTTTCTACAGATCATCAGCATCCTCCTTCTGCTTGAGTCCAAAAAAGTCTTCTCACGCTCCTAGGATCACTCAGCCTTCATTCTTACCTTTGCTTTGTAGTCCTCTTGCCCCAAAGCTAATGCCCTTCCAACTGATTCCATCTGTTCCAGGGTAAAGTGAAGTTCAATTGACTCTAAGAATTGTTTCTAAACATGTCTTCTTTTCCTGAAATCTTCCTTCTCTGAACTCCTAGTGCCTACTTTGTCAGTTCAACATGTATATATAACATTTTGATATAAAACTGCTTAGAGTGATCAGTCTCAGATTGTTAGTATTTAGCTTCCCTTTTGATCCAACGTCACTTAAAGGGAGAGATTTTTAGAGACAGGAAGGGGGTGGATAGGAGGGATTTAAAAAGGACACAAGGAAAATAAGTTCAACATGTTCCTTATTCATGGTTTCATGAATGTAGACATTTATCTTACCAAACTGTATACCTTATATATGCACAATTTATTATAGGGTGATAAAGCTGTTTAAAATATCTGTGTGATTCAATGTTTTGGTTTCTAATTTATTTACAGTTTTATACAACTATTGCAAGACAATGTGACTTTATTTTCTGAGTTTTAAGCCAACAATAAACCTCAATAAAACCTAACTTTTGAAAACTTTACACGACACTTGAAAAGGGTGTGTGTGTTCTCTAATATTAAGTAATTTGAGACATCTCATTCATTTGTTAAGGACAGAGAAAGTGAAAGTCTCTTACTACTATGGTATCCTGGTCAACTTAAAATTGATTAAACTTTTAAAAAATTAGCAAATCAGATCATTGCTTGGGTTTATAGCATAATGCCAATTATGCGCCTTGGAGTCACATCTTCATATGGCTCTTCATTCTTTAAAGCATCCTCAAGAAACTTAAATCTTTCGGCCACTTTCCAGTTACCCCCTCTTACCCATAGTGCTCTTTTACCTGGACACAAGGACATGACTTGTGTGACTGAACTACACCAAATCCCTGATGATTTGTCAAGAACCAGCCATATGCTGACTATAGTTTCCTCACTGACCAGTACCTGTGGCATCAACTTCGGCTAAGGACAATCAGCCTGTAACAGGTTCCAACCTCAGACTGAAAGTGCAGCTATAGCCTTTGTTTGGGGCTCTGTCTCTTTGACCAGCATCCTGTCTATGTCCATTCCCCACTCGATAGCACCCTGTCTTTCCTACTGCTGATCTGTGTGTCTTTGCTAATTTTTTCTTTTTTCCCCAACCTGTCCTGCTGCCTACAGTGCTGCTTCATTAAACAGTAAATCAGCTCCGCCTTCTTGCCCTGCTTCACCAAATCCTACCACATTCAACTTACTACGGTGATTAATTTTCTTTTTTTCATGCCATATACAATCTCATCCACCCAGACAATTAAAAATAATACTAACAATTTTTGCATTTCTATTACCAAACAAAAATTCCACTCTATCTTGGTCTCTTTTTTATATACCTTATGTATAGCAAGGTGTCTATGCAACATGGAAAGAGCTTCAAAACTGGAGGCTGAAGGCTCTAAGTCCTGGTTCTGTCACTGACTAGCTGCACTATCTGGAATAACACTCAACCTTACTAAGCTACAGTTTCCTCACATTTCAAATGGCAATGGAGAATTAAGTGAAATAATGCAGGCAAAATATCCTACCAACTGTAAAATGCCACACAAATGCAAGAGATTGCAAATAGACAGTGTGTATCTATTCTTGAGGCAGGTATATTTCTTTGAGCTCTGTAAAAAATTAAGTGAACTATTCCATTTCTGGCACTGAAAGTCATCAACCCTTTTTGAAAGTCTCACAGTAGTTTGGTAGATATAAAACTAGAGACACAAATTGCCTTCCTGAATCCTAGAGCTTTATGTAGGAGATGAAGCAGAGAAGATATAAAACACAAGCTTACTTCAATATGGAGAAGTGGATAAAATTGAGGTACTAATCAAAATGTTTGAAGACTGTCATCCTTCTAAGAATAATGCTATGTTTAAGAGCCATGTGTTCAACATCTGCAAACCAAAAGCAAATGAAAAATTCTATTAGCTTGTACCAGAAATGTGAATACTCAGCTGAAACTAAGACTATTGTGGGGGGTATAATTCGAAGTAATATCAGGATGGAAATGATGAGTGAGGAGAAAAGGTAAAAATTATTACATAAACACAATTTATTTTGGAAAAGCATATGAGCACATGCAAGGCAGCAAAATCTAAACTTTCTCTTGGTAACTGAATAGCAGAGTCAGCACAGGGTTTCAGAAGAAAATTGGAAACCAAACAGAACCAGAAAAGTTTCAGCTGGGAAATTTTTCCTGATTTCTCAAGGCCAGTGTCAGGTACTTTATGTTTTATGTTCCAATTGTCCCCCACACCTACTTCAATTGGAATTACTACCATAATGTGCTACAGCCATCTGTTAAGTTGCCCTTTTTGAAAAGCAGAAACCATGTCTTTTTCTCCTTTGTGACTCTTGTACCAAGCACGTCACCTGCCACATGATGATCAATAACTGTTATGAAATGATAAAAGAACTACGCTTTGACCAGTAACATATCTGCTGATCAGTTCTGCTTCTTCTCAGGACAGCAAACAAAATACATTCATTTTAAAATGGTTAAGTTTTAGTGCATGACTTATGGAAATCATTATTTTATTGAAACTCAACTGTTTTGTACAGTCTTATCCTAGACAGAATTTTAGGGGGCTACTATTCAGAGTCATAAGTTGTGCAAGATCATTCCAAGGTTGATTTCTGATGCCAGTGAAAGCAAAATCACAGGGTTAGCCGCCTTGCTTATAGAAGAGAACAGCCATAGAAAGTTTGGCATGTTACACGCTACACAGATCTATGCAAGTGCTCTTCACCTAGATTAAATGCTGAAGAGTCGGGCAACACAATATGTACAACCCATTTGATAGTGCCCATGTCGGCTGGCTTGATGAGATTAGCCTATTATGCAGGCAAAATATGTATCCTTATTCCCTCAGCAATTTCACAAGTGAATGCCTTTGCTTAAATAATAAAGGGTTAATGTTCTTAGACCACTTCATGGATAATTTAGTGACTATAAAAAATAACTCACATCTTCTGAATTTTTAACACAGAATGCCAGTACTTTGAGCTGTTAAAACAGATCCTAGCAAAAGTGATTGAGGGACCAATTGAATCAGACAAACACAGGAATAAAGAAGGTTAAACTCATTCTTTCATTTAGGATATCCCAGAACCTTTAATATGTTAATCTATAAAAGGCATTACATTATGCAGTGTTTCTTAAATTTATTTTACCCCAGATACTTTTTCAAGAAACATTTTTGCAGGACTAATGTGATCTGATAAATCATTCTCAAAAATACTGGCCCAAAGTATAGCATCCTCTCAATTTGTTTTGAACACCCACCCATTGACCAGAAACTATAAGGTGGAGACCAAGATTCATAAATTATTTTTACTATTTGCTTTATTAAAGGATAATTAACATAGAGCTTTATATTCATTTCAGGTATACAACAAAATGATTTGATATTTGTGTATGCAAAATGGTCGCCACAATAAGTCTAGTTACCATCTGTCACCATACAAAGTTATAATTTTTTTCTTGGGGTGAGAACTGCTAAGATTTACTCTCTATAATTTTAATAAGCTTCCACAGGGGATTTTTAAGTCATCAAATAGGCAGCAGTTAGTGGACTCACATTTGGGTGCAACTCCACACTTCAGCCCCATTTCTCATTACTACACATTTCTAGCCTCAAAAGTTAAATTTTTGTGGCTCATCTTTCACAGAGTTCAAAATCTCCTTTCATGTCTACAAGCAAGTGGGTAAAATAGAAAGACTGTCTTATTTTTAGTTCCAGATTTACTATATTATAGATTCAGATTTCTGATACTGTTAGCAAGGCTTCTCACTTGTTTGAATGCACAATTTTGAGATGCATCCCCACAGAAATTAAAACAGTATTAAAATGTTCAAAATGCAAATAAACACTTAAAGGCTTTTCCTCCCTAGAATTCTTTTCACAGACATCCACAGAATCATGGAAGATTAGAATTGAAAGGAGTGCCTAGAGGGGTTAAGCTATTTACCCATAGTCATACAGCTCATTAGAGGCAAAACTGGGGCTTAAATTTAGAATTCTCTTATTCTGGTGCTTCTTATTCTACTCAAATCAACATAGCATCTATATGTTTATTCTGAATACCTCAATGTCTCACAGCTATGAATCTATTATGTCCTCAAATCTTTATGTCCTCAAATTAGGAATAACAAAAAGAAGGAAGAAAAGGATTTTTGTTCTTATTTTTTAACACCACTTTAAAGATAATTATCTGAAAATTAAATAAAGATTCCAAAGCTTTGTTCAGATAAAATAGATATTCCAGTATCTACCACTCCCCCTCAAATCTAATTCTGCATCATCACCATCTCTTACCTGAACTATGACAATAATTCTATAATCAAACTTGTGTCTTTCCAAGTCAGCTTCAGTTTCCAGCCTACAGGGAAAGCTGTCTTTTAAAAGCGGAAAACTGATCATGTTATTTTCTTTCTTCAACCCTCCAGTGACTCCCTATCACTCTTTAGGTTCACAACCCCAAACACCTTTTAAAATCTTGCCCCTTGTGGACCACGCTTCAACCATACTGACTTTTTAAAAATTTAATTATGCTACGCTTTTTGATGTCTCAATATTTTACTAAATACTTTCCCTCTGCTTAGAAAATTTCCTACATCCAATTCAAGTTCAGCTTCTTTGTTGCATTAACTAAAAATCAGCCTTTGACTCTCACATTTAAAATTTATTCTGGGATGTCCTCTTTGGCCTTCATAGACCTGGCTGCTCTACCACTCTGCATTCTTTTTTTTTTTTTTTTTTTAGTTTTTTATTTTTTAAATTTTAAAATCTTTAATTCTTACACGCATTCCCATACATGAACCCCCCTCCCACCTCCCTCCCCATCACTCTGCATTCTAATTGTTTACTTAAATGACTCTTCTCCTAGATCGTAAGCACAATGAAGGCAGACCGTAATAACACACTGATAATTCAATACTTATGGGTGGAAGAAACAAAAGGGAAAAGAGAAGGATGGAAAATGACTGGGTGGAACAGAGGAAGGCAGAGAAGAGAGGAAAGGGAAGAAAGCAGTGGAATGAAGAGAAGGAAACATAAGTCACTATCTGTCCTAATGCAACACCTTTAACACGATTAATTAATTTTTTATCTGGTATGATTATAAAAGAGATACTCTGAGTAATTCCCATTCACTCAATTAATACAGTTCAAGGTTTCAAAACAACACAAAAATATGTAATTGTATGAACTAGAATACAAACCCAATATCAAATAACATAATGAAAAGAGTGAAAAGATAGCAGGTACATTAAAACACTAAAGATAGTAGGTGCATTAAAACACTAAACATAGCCAGCATGCAAACCATTCCTCCTGAAAAACACTACATATCCCAAAACTCAGAGATACAGCAAACTATTAAGTCATTTGCTGCTCAATTAAAGCTTACATTAAAGAAATAACACTTCTGTAAGTTAGAGAGAAGCAACACTCATTTTTTGGCAGTAAAAATGACTCCATAGTTTTGCTGATAAACTGTTATTTCTACAGAGGGAGGTCTAAGATCCTGTATATGTCTATAAGCAGTAGACAGGACCTTAATTTTCAAAGTCTCATGCTAGACATCCAAGACCACATACTGTAAAAGCACATACAGCTCAATTTATCTGTCTTGGAAGGAAAATGAGCCAACCAGACCCTGCTGGGATTTGTACCTGAAAGTCACAGAAAAATCTGAAGATCCAGAAAAGCTCTTAAGGCACACCAGTTAAGCAAAATACATTAAGAAATGCATTATTTTTGAGAAGGCCATTGGCTGAACTAACAAAATTAAAAGTCATAATCATTGAAAAATAAAATAGATACATATGTATTCTAATTTTGCCTCAGTTATTTCTCTGTAATTGAATTTTTTCTACTATGTATAGAGATATCAATTCTTAAAAAACTCCCCCCCCCACCAAAAAAAAATGTTTTATATGACACAACTAAGAATCACAGATTCTTCTATAGCTGGAAGCAACCTCAGAAATAATTTAGTTTAAATTCTCATTTTATGGATTAGAGAAACTAAACCCAAGAGACATGAAATGACTTGAGCAAGGTCACATTATGAACTATTAATGTGAGGACCAGAGGACCAGAACCCTAATCACCTAATTCAGAATTTAGATTTCTGAAGAGCAGATCACTCTGGTGAGCACCCGTATTTTCCTATTCAGTACTTTTTTTTATTCCCCACCCCTCCCCCAGAGAAAATGCATCACATTCTATTTGAGCTTATAGACATCATCTAAAACCCCCAGATGGTTTCATATCAGCTTCCTCCAAGGCAAATCACCCTCATCCTGAATTTGCGCAATAGATTATTTTTACTCTAAAAGAAGAACTTTATTTATATCCATGTTATATTTTATCTTGGTGCTTTCAGATCATTGTTCCTGCCTTTTGAAGTTAATTTGAATTCTGGATCTGCATTCATAGTATTAGCTACTCCCTTCCCAGTCTGAATCACCTGTGAGTCTGAAGAGCATTACCTCCTATGTCTTCATTCAGATCACAGGAAAGTCACGGAATAGGAAGGGCAGAATGGCAGCTAGCCAACCTGCCAGGAGACGATGTCAGAATCAGGACATACGGCTTGTGGTTGCTCAGCAGGCTCTGAACTCACCTAAAGACTCTAACTCAAGCAACATTGTTCTAACCTGTTTTATATTCTATAACAAATACAATTGCATTGACTCAATGGCAACCCACTCCAGTACTCTTGCCTGGAAAATCCCATGGATGGAGGAGCCTGGTAGGCTGTAGTCCATGGGGTCGCTAAGAGTCAGACACGACTGAGCGACTTCACTGTCACTTTTATGCATTGGAGAAGGAAATGGCAACCCACTCCAGTGTTCTTGCCTGGAGAATCCCAGGGATGGGGGAGCCTGGTGGGCTGCCGTCTATGGGGTCGCACAGAGTCGGACACAACTGAAGTGACGCAGCAGCAGCAGCAGCAGCAGCAAAGCCTTATATAGAAGCTTTGGAAAATAAAATCTTGCATTTCTAGCATGTTTTACAGTTGACAAAGTACTTTTTTATACATTATTTTATCTGCAACTTAGGGAAGGCAAATGAGTCAATAATTATTACTTTTAAGTAAACTAAGAAAACTAAGTTTCACACAGATTAACTGACTTATTCGCCACCAGAAAGATAATTAGTATTGAGGCAGAGAGTCCCCATAGTCTTAAGCCACTACTTTTTATGCTACTTTGTTTAGAGAGTACAGGTAATTATCAAATATATGACTAACATAAATATCAGTGCATCAAAGTACAAACTCACAAGTGAATTATATCCAATTTTCTAAACACTGTGAAAGCCCAAAAGGGAGAGAAATCTCTTTTAGAAAACTTCCACATGTCTTCTCAAGATGGACTCTGTAGGATTTCATAAATCCTGTTTCAACTATTTACCATAAATATACACACATATGCACACACACACACACAACATCCCCATAGCCTGGCATTTCCTATTCTGAATACTTAAGATTGACCACCCATTCTGCCCTTTGTCCCAGTAAGTATGCCTTTATAGTCAAGAAAAAAGGTCCTGGTTTCCCAAAATGCTACTGAGAGACATGCAAAAACCAAGAAGAGTATCTTGGTTTCCCTTATTCCTGTTATTTAAATGACACACTCAACTTCTTGATAATGCACTAGTTTCCAGGATGAGACTATTCAAAAGCTTATATCCAATCCCCAGTTTTTCCTGCCTCTTAAATTCTAGCCAATAACCAGATTTATACTCACTTTTGTATACTTGCACCCCACACTCAGGTTTGCTATAAAATATCAGATTGATATAAAATATCATTCTGAGGTTCAGTTTCCACAGATCTGTGAGACCACACACACATACACAAGCCAGATATCATATCTTAAGAGTATCTTCTGTGTCATAACCATGCTGAGTATTATAAAAGACATATAATGCTTCATAGTTATACAACATTTCAGTCTTTATGAAACACTTTCATAGATATCACTGTGATCCCCACACAACTTAAATGAACAGCTCAGATGCCATTATTTTCATTTTATAGATGAAGAAAGTGAGACCCAACAAAATAAATGACCTGCCCAAGGTCACAGAACTTCTCGAGTGGCCAAGATATAATTTAAAGTCCTCTCATTCAAGGTTGGTGGGAAACCTAATAATTAAAAAATCTGACTTAAAAAGATGCAGTCAAATAACAATATTAGCCATGTCCATTCAAATGCAGCATTATAAAGAAAAAAGACGCAGACATTTCACTTGATCTTGACAGTGAGGCATGCAATGCCTCCTAGAGCCATCATGACAATCTTTTAAATCTTTAACCCCAGATCATAGTTCAAACCAGCCAGTAAACACTTTAAACTGTGCTTTTCATGCATTGGAAAGAACATCTATTCTATTGAAGAGAGTGAATAAGAAGATGAAACTCAGGTGGATTAAGTTATTCTATTCAAAGAGGAAAAATACCCTGTTCAACCTAGTGACTGATCCGGATGGTAGTGAAAGGTATGAATCATAAGGCCACAAACACTGCAATGAGGAAGCAGCCGAGTTTCATCCTGACACAATAGCAAAGTGCCAAGCCTGTAAAAACTTAGCAGAAGAAGGAAGAAAAATGACAAAGTGCATTATAACTCTGAATAATATCTTGACAGAAAATAGAGGGCTCGGCAGGCTCTTACACATTAAAAATCATGCCCTGTACAATGCGGGCTGTACCTTCTCAGAGAAGAAATCACAGCCAAGCTAATGCAGAACAAGGAAGAACAAAAAGCCAGGAGGCAAAAACTCATCCAGAAACAGATCATCCAAAAGACATTCTAGAGCAGCGATTCTCCAAGAGGTGTCCCCAGACCAGCAGCCTCAGTGTCAGTTGGGAAGTTTTTTTAGAAATGCAAACCAACGGGTCCTTCCCAGGCCTACCAATCAAAAATGCATGGGGTGGGATCCAGCAATCTGTTTTAACAGACCTTTCAGATGATGCTAACTTTTAGCCAGCGAAGAACATGTTAGTTACATCACCTGCTCTGTGGCCGTGCTTTCAGCTGAAGAATGTGAGCATTAGATGATGAGGAGCACTCCTCCATCTGCTATGAGCCCTGGATGGGATACACCTTTGACACATCTCAGCTGTGGGTGCTATAAGCAGCAGTCCCATTGAGCATTATCCTCTGAAATCTTGATAAGCACAATGGGACAGATATGAGATAATTAATGAGATAATTAATGAGATAATTATGGTCAGCATGCAATTAAAATTAATTTATTCTTCCTCAATTATTTACTATGTGGAGAAGTGGTTTTCACACTCTGTGTACTAAGTCACTTCAGTAGAGTCCAACTCTTTTCTACCCTGTGGACTGTAGCCAACTAGGCTCCTCTGTCCATGGGAATCTCCAGGAAAGAATACTGGAGTGGGTTTCACACTTGGTATACCTGATTCATCTAGAAGTATGGTTTGTTAAAAGATTTCTGAGTCTCAATTCTGGAGTTTCTAATTCAGTAGGTTAAGAGTGGGGCCAGATAATTTTTATTTCTAGCAAGTTCCCAGGTGATACTGAAAATTACTGGTCCAAGGACAGCATTTTGAGAACACCTACTACAGAACAGCAACAAGAAAAAAAAATCAGTGTTGTAGGCACACTGGCCCTGCCTTGCACTGCTGCTGCTGCTGCTAAGTCACTTCAGTCATGTCTGACTGACTCTGTGCGACCCGATGGACTGCAGCTTGCCAGGCTCCTCCATCCATGGGATTTTCCAGGCAAGAGTACTGGAGTGGTGTGCCAATGCCTTCTCCGGGCTTGCACTAGCAAATGCTTAACAATTTGCTCTCCAGGAAGGGAATTAAAGCAATGAAATCAATTATTGATAGTATTCACTGATGTCCCAGTATAAATACTCCAACCATGGCCCATATCAAGCTACCAACATGATTCCATTCAGCTGTGAGTCAGAAAGAGGTGTGCAGAGTCCACTTTTAATAGCCAGCTCCAATGTACCACTGTGACCATCTCACATTTCCCTGGACTTTATGTGTAAAAACTACAATACCATGCTGCTTAAATTCCACAGTTCCCCAGGGAAGGAATTTGCTGGGTCAAACAGATGTCCCATGTTAATTCTGCTTCCTTCTTTGGTGACTCACTACCTCTAGCAGGAGAGTGACACAAGGATTCGTTTCTCACAACAAAACTTGTAGTAAATTTCCCCAAATGGAGATGCATCATCCTGAGTATCCAACACTCAGAAATTGATTTGGGAATGGTCTTGACAGCACACTGTTCACTAGAAAATGGGAATCGTATAAAAGTAAATGGGAAAATATAAAAGCTGTATTGCCAGGCAAGTCGTATAGTGGGATTTCTAAAGTAAAATGGAGGTGATTAAATCTAAGGAAGACTTCAAATATTAAATATGGTCAAACTGCTATGTGGCACATAGCGAATAACCCAGCTCTTTTTTAAATACAGACTAAATGCTTCTGGAGTGAAACCCTCAGAAACCTTAAATAACATCCAGTAAGAAAAGATTAAAGGAAAAGAACCATATTCTGCTTTCCTTTCCTTTTGAACCTCTACTAAACATACATTCTGAAAAAAAATTCTTTGACTCTGAAATCCTGGCATCCTCCCACATCCTCACACAGCCTTTTTTAAAAATACCTTTTGTGCTCCCCTCAACTGACCAATCCTCAAGTTTGGTCAGTAATCCTGGTCAGAATCCTGACTCATATAATCAAAATGTGACTGTAAAAGTGAAGATGCAGGTTTCTTTAATCAAGATGCCAAGAAAACATGAATCAGCCAACCAAAGGCCTTTAAAAGACTCTCTTCAACCAACAGATTCTCCTGACCATGAGTTCCAATCAAAATTATTGCTGAATATGTAATATCTGGAAGTTTTAACATTATGAATAACCATCAAAAACCTTTTAACTGAGGACAAAGTGACACCCAATTTGAATAACAATTTTCTCCATGTACTAATAAAAATAGTTTTTTTGAACATTTTTATTAAGTACTAACAGACAAAGATGGAGCTTCCCTGGTGGCACAGTAGTAAAGAATCTCTCCGCCAATGCAGGTTCAATCCCTTGCCTCAGTAAGATCCCCTAGAGAGGGAAATGGCAACCCATTCCAGTATTTTTGCCTGGGAAATTTCACGGGCAGGGGAGCCTGGCAGGCTACAGTCCATAGGGTTGCAAAGAGTCAGACATGACTTAGCGACTAAACAACAACAGAAAGGGACAAGGGCAGATGGTCTATGTATCACTTGAAACCCAGTCTTCTCAAGCTTTCAGCCACCTACCTGTCACCTAGTTGTCATGAGCAAACAGCAAGCCCTGCCTGGAGAGCTTAACCTACATAGAGCTCACTTGGAGTCGATCAGCACGGCTCTGTAATTCTACACTTGAAAAATCTCTCTCGTTGTTGGACCACAGCCAGAACAAAATTAAAGCATTTCCTATTCAATTTTGCCAACTGCAAGAACTCATTTACTTAAAGCTTGACAACGATAAGTTGATTCAATTGCCATTCAAGAAGAAGCAGATTTGTAAAATGTGTTTTCCTGTCAGCAGCTCACACTAAGCTTTCATTTTCTCTGCCTTCTTTTTCTTTTTCCCAAAGATTCAGAAAAAACGGTAATCCTGAGAACATAGCTTTTTTGGTGGCCCCTCCCGTTGAGGAACAAGCGTCACTGGAGGCAATACATGTACCATGACATGCCATGTACATACCGCTGTGTTCCTGACAGACACAATGAGGAAGCTCTATTAGCTTCTTTACTCTCTGCAGCCTCTTGGCCACCACTCTGCTTACAGATGCTTCCTTCCTTGCTCAAAGCTTTTAAACCCACAAGGGTCATTCCTTTCCTTAATCCAAAACCAAGCAATAGTACAGGCCTAGGTCTGAAAGGTCTTCTCTATTATTCTCCTCCCTCCAGCATTCTTCGCATCAACAAGGGCTGCTGCTGCTGCTAAGTCCCTTCAGTCGTATCCGACTCTGTGCAACCCCATAGATGGCAGCCCACCAGGCCCTCTATCCCTGGGATTCTCCAGGCAAGAACATTGGCGTGGGTTGCCATTTCCTTCTCCAATGCATGAAAGTGAAGTCGCTCAGTCGTGTCTGACTGTTAGCGACCCCGTGGACTGCAGCCCACCAGGCTCCTCCGTCCATGGGCTTTTCCAGGCCAGAGTACTGGAGTGGTGCACCATTGCCTTCTCTGATCAACAAGGGCAGTAATATGTTTTTAAACAAACTGAAGAGCAAATTAGACCTGGCTGGTTTATTTTTACATAGATGTCCTAGGATAAAACTCAAAAGTTACAAAGTCTTTTATGATGCATGACCTAAAAATATGATACAGGTCAAGAACTTTGGATGAAATAGAAGAGTGAAGCTAAAATCACTTACAGAACACTCAGAGAAATCTTGTTTTTTCAAGTTCAAAACACACTGAGTTAATATTAGGTGATTCACATATAAGCAATTTTTCTTTCATTATTTTTGGCTTAGAACCTACAGCTTAGTAATAAATGATATCTATTATTAGCACTGTTATAATTACGTGTTCCTTTGTCTTCTAAGATGTAATTCTTTAAGAAAACTACTAATCCTTTGCTGACAAAAAAGTTTCAGTTGCATGACAATACTCAAATAGTGGACTCCTAAAGAGCTATAGAAGGGTAGGTAGTGAAGCTGTTTCTAAATTTAGCAGAGGAAAAAGCGCCTTGTCAATTAGACATAATTACCTCAGTTTTGGGGCTTCCCTTGTGGCTCAGCTGTTAAAGAATCCACCTGTAATGTGGGAGACCTGGATTTGATCCCTGGGTTGGGAAGATCCCTGGAGAAGGGAAAGGCTACCCACTCCAGTATTCTGGCCTAGAGAATTCCAAGGGGATGTATAGTCCATGGGGTCACAAAGAGTCAGATGTGACTAAGCGACTTTCACTTCATTTTCTTCACCTTAGGTTTGGATAGCAGTCTGTTATGCATTTCCCTTCCCATCCACTCTTGGTACTAGATGGAGCTTAAGATTCTCTAGCAGAACTGTGCATCTATGCATGTATATGCAAGGGTGTGCTGGTGTGTGCTTTACATTTCTGTATTATCAATTCTTGGTTCATAGAACTCACTTTGTAAATCTTAAATAGAATGCACTTATGTAGAAACACTAAAATATAGCTAATAAACTCTAGACAAAATGCAGGAGGTCTGTTTCTGAAACTGAACTATCCCAGGGCATTGTTTATAAAAAGTTAGAAAGTGAAGTCGCTCAGTCGTGTCCAACTCTTTATGGCCCCATGGACTGTAGCCTACTAGGCTCCTCTGTCTATGGGATTTTCCAGGCAAGAGTACTGGAGTGGGTTGCCATTTCCTTCTCCAGGAGATCTTCCCGACCCAAGGACTGAACCCAGGTCTCCCGCATTATAGACAGATGCTTTACTATCTGAGCCACCAGGGAAGTGCTTATAAAAAGTTAAGCAGCATGATTTATAAGCCTTTTTCCAGCTCCAAAACCTATCATTTCACTGCCCCTTGTGTTTTATTTGGAGAAGACAAGTATGACCTATGTTACCAATATGTCAATACACCCACAGTTAAAAAAAAAAAAAGGATCAAGAGTAAAGGCTTGACGTTTAAAATAGTTGAAAGTCATGAAAGCATCAAATAAAATGGACTGTGATAATGTCATGAGGCCACAGAAGATTTTAAATGAGAGTGGGAACCTGGTTTCCTTTTCCGAGCTAAGCCTCTCAAATCCGATTTTCCTCATTCCATAACATTTGTCAATGACCACCACTGATCACCTGCTTGATGATGTTTGAGCTAGAGGTTTATACCAGTGATTAGAGAGGGAGGGAAGGGGCAGCTGTCAGAAACGTGAGTAGAGAAATGAAAGCATAACCAGAGAAATAAAAGCATAACCTAGAAGGTGAGAAAAAGGTAAACATGCTGGTTCTCAGATGACACATGACATAGATATGAGTATTTCACAGAGAAGTCATAAAAATGTACAAAATTCCTAAGCATGCAATCCAGGGAATGCAATCTAATAAATGTCTTATCATAGCAAAAAAATGTAAAGCCTCATAATAAAATTTTTCATCCATTCTGACTCCCTAGGCTTAGATCCAAAATAATACTTAATGTCCCATAAAAAGAGTGTATATACACAACTGTTTTACGATATTCATACAGCAAGAAGTGTGAAATGTGAAAGCATTTATGGTGACTCTTCTTCATATATCAGTCTCCTAATTTCCTCAAATGTCTCAAAAAAAAAAATTCAGGAAGGCACTAACTGAAAAACAAAATGAAGAGACATATGGACAGAGAAGGCGAACACATTATAATACATTTAATTTTATGAGAGATACAATTTCCCACACATAAACACAATATATTGCTCTCCTATCTTAAAATTCTTCGCTATATTCCTCATGAGGATCTCCTGCAACTTTGAAGACATCAGTCCTTGCCATGAAAATAGAGTTGCCCCATTTCATAACTGTGAAATTTAGATGTTTGAAGTATCCAGTGTGGGGTGGTAGGTGTTTACTTATTAATTAAACAATCCTATAATGAAAATCCCTCAACTTATTTGATTAGAAAGTGCATACATTGTTTTAAAAGCTACCCCCAAAGAGGCCACATATTGACCACCTGGGAAGCTACTAAAGCAAAAGAATTCCTCGAACAGTGTTCCAGCTAGCATCTTCATCATAAAGTGTAAGAAGCCCTCATTGCTCAAGGGGTAAATAATCCCAGACCAGAATAGACCAACTAAATAAACTGAAATATTTTTCAACTGCTATTTCTGAAACTGAGCAGGACCCTAAAGGGCCCTCCTGGCCACAAAAGCCTTTGGGGGTTGGGGGGCATTTCTTGTTTGTAGGAAATAGTCTTCATTCAGCCTCCTAGACCAAAGGACATTCAAAAGAGTAGGTTCAAATAGTTGCTAATCAGAGAAGAGAGGGAATCAATGCAGAAATTAATGAAGAACAGACAAGAAATTCACCCCTGGCACAAGATCCTGGTTCCTCCTCAAGGAATATACCTAACAACATCTTTGAGTTTCTCTGCAGAACTAAAGCTCCGACCTGGGCTTCCCAGACAGTTTAATGATAAAGAAACTGCCTGCCAATGCAGGGGTGAAGATCTATGGGTCAGGAAGAACTCAGAAAAGGAAATGGCAGCCCACTCCAGTATTCTTGCCTGTGAAATCCTATGGACAGAGGAGTTGGAGGGCTACCGTCCATGGTGTTGCAAAAGAGTCGGACAAGACTTAGCGACTAAACAACAACAAAAACCTCAAGTCAGGGGGAGGATGGCAACTTCAGGCCAAGCACAAGATTCCTGGAGCACTGACTGAGCAACAACAACACGTGTTCTCCCTGTTTGTTCCTGCAATAACCTTTCTCGGCTCCAAACTCCAGTGTTTTGCTTTGTCTGGCCTCACTGCATGAGGCACGTGGACTTGCATTTGGTAACATTTCCTTCTTTTCCTTCTCCAGCCCCTGGACCACAAATGGATACCAGCCTGCTAGAAACTGGGCCACACAGCAGGAGGTGAGCTGTGGCAAAATGTAAACCATCCCAGCCCCCCTGCCCATGGAAAAATTGTCTTCCACGAAACTGGGCCCTGGCGCCAAAGAGGTTAGGGACTACTGTTGATTGACTATGTCAGGCCAACTCTGGCTTACCTGAAAGGACTTTGTTCTCCACTGCCTCTTCCAAGAAGCCATCTTTCATGCACACACATGCCAGACTGGGTGGAGTCCTTCCACAGTACCGCTTTAGAGGCTTTGCAAACCTCTGTCATTACCACCTCTATTTTATTTGCTTTCTATTCCCAACACCTGGAAGCATCTCTCTGTAACAACAGAGAATTAACAAAAATCCCAATCAAATTTGACTAAATGAATATAGTCTCGGTGTAGTATGTAAAAAATATTTTGCAGAATAGAATGAATTAGAAGTGAGAATTTCTTTGCTTCCAGTGTAGAATTACATAAGGTCACTATATCAAATTAACAGGTAACACCCTCTCTCCCATTTTGTGTTTTATTTTTTAACTCACATTACTTATTAACTTTTCAATAAGCACAGAATTAGGACTCAGAGACACCCAAAGAAAAGTCTGCCCTAGCCTGTGACTAAATGTGAAATCCACACAATAAATCAATTTCTTCCCCGTCTATAAAATGAGAGAGTTGGAATAACTGATTCAAGCAGAAGGTTTTCTTCTAGCTCTGTATTTCTACAACCCTGTGGAGTTATCTGACATATGATATTTACTTCCCTGGGGGCTCAGACAGTAACAAATCTGCCTGCAATGTGGGAGACCCAGGTTCAATCCCTGGGTCAGGAAGATTCCCTGCAGAAGGGAATGGCAACCCACTCCAGTATTCTTGCCTGGAGAATCCCATGGGCAGAGGAGCCAGGCAGGCTACTGTCCATGAGGGTCCAATCAGACACGACTGAGAAATGACACTTTTTTCACTTTCAAGAAACTACATTAATTCTAACTGTAGTAATGTGGAAAGGGTCAGAATATCAACTGAGATAAACCTATCGTACTCTTTTTTTTTTTTTCATTTACTCTCTTAAGAAGAAGAGAGGCTAGCTAAACAAATTACATAATTAGAAAGGTTGAGGGCACCTCTATTCTGCTAAGAATGCAAACTGGTCTTTAAGTGCTTTAGAAGTATCTATTTACTTACAAACAGTGTAATTGCAATGTGTGCAGTGCTGAGGCTGTTCAGACTAGTATTTTGATGAGCTAATTAGAGATCATCCTTATCTATTAATTAAAACCCCACCAGACAGTATCTGAGTAGTTATAATAATTGCAGCTATTATATGTCCTTTGCTTGTGTGCATTCATGCTAGGTCATTCATGCTAGGTCACTCACGTCGTGTCCCACTCTTCGCAACCCAGTGGACAGTAGCCCACCAGGCTCCTCTGTCCATGGGATTCTCCAGGCAAGAATACTGGAGTGGGTTGCCATGCCCGCCTCCAGGGGATCTTTCCTATCCAGGGATTGAACTGGCATCTCTTCTGTCTCCTGCACTGGCAGACAGGTTCTTTACCATTCTTTACCAGGGGGAATCCAACTAAGGCAAGTATTCACCAATTCAGTCTTCCTTCCAGTTCATTCATATTAACAGTGTTTGACTGTGTTTATATTAAATGAAATTATTTTGTAAAAAAAGGGAGGGGGTGGTGCTTTCCTGGTGGCTCAGACGGTAAAAAAAAATCTGCCTGCCAATGCAGGAGACCCAGGTTGGATCCCTGGATCTGGAACACTTTGGAGAAGGAAATGGCAACCCATTCAAGTATTCTTGCCTGGAGAATTCCATGGACAGAGGAACCTGGAATGTTACAGTCCATGGGTTCGCAAAGAATAGGACACAACTGAGCCACTAACACTTTCATTTTCATATTAAATAAATTATAAGAATTTTGATAGAATGTACATTAGATCCAAATTTCAGGATTACAGTAAGAAGAACATTAGACAGGCAATCCTTACTTTCCAGCACAGTAAGAATAGCTCAACAAAATGGGCACTTGTCATGATTTAAGTCTACCTACACAAATCCACCCATAGTATTTTGTTGAATTGAAGCATCATTTATGTAATGAGTGAATAAAGCATTTCAAACCAATAATAATGTGCTAGGTTTCAAATCAATAAAATCATGTGATTTTATAACACATGAGAAATAAACAGATGATTAACTTTTGGAATTTTATTATTAAATAATTATATTACATAAGCAAATATAAAATACAATAATTGAATTGCCATACGAGATATATGGAAAAAAGCTCTATGTGCTTCAGAGTTAGGAAAGATTATACCTCTCTGCCAGAAAATAGGAAGAGAAGCCAATTTTTATTCCCATGTACCCAGCTGCTTTAAAGAGTTTCCCATGTGCTTTTTTTCTTAATATATGAACATTAACCCTTCAAATATATCAGTGTTGGAATGAAGAATAAATGTAAAATACAATCAAGTGGAAAGAATGACAATTAAAAGGAGAAACAGTAATAGCTTGCTAACAGTAGAAGGCAGAAATAAGGAACAGGCATAAAGAATCAGGAAGAAACCCTGCTTTGCCCCTTGTCAGAAACCACAAAGTTTGTATACCTGGTTAGTGATATTTCCAACTGCCATTGGTGTGAATTTAGACATATGTTCTTCTAATTACATTAGATTTCCTCTAAATTAGAATTTACTGCATACTCTTAATTTCACTGCTTAAAGAAATTAAGGCTCTTTCCTAAGCTTCGTCCCAAACACTATTCTTGTTCTTTGAGTAGTTTATGTTGTTCCCAAATAATATTCATTAGGCAACTCAATTACAGGGAATGGTTCTGTTCCCTGGTTATTCTTAGTCAATACCTGAGTGAAAGTCGTGTATCCTTTTCCGGCTGCTGTTTAACACTAGTCATTTATTTGGTAGCAGACTAGCCTATTGATTACTGAAGGCCTGTAAAATTAATGACTGAGAAAGCCACTTAGCCTCGTAGTGTTCAATGAAATCCCCAGAGTTCCTTGAACCTTGTTTGCAAATTATTGTCTTTATGTCACTTGCTTTTACATACATGCAGCAGTTTCTTGTTTAAACCTTGGGAATTTGTTTTGTATAAAGGTTTTTCTTCATTTCTGTGATTGGCTAGTCCTTTGTGAAATCTTCAGGAAGATTTATATTGAGGATTTATATTGAGGATTCAGTAAGTAGCCTAAGAGGTATGAAGAAATTGTTTCATGAATCAAACCATATGTGTCAGTGGGAACATTCAAGCTGTTCCTTTCCATTATATTATAGAGTCAATGATTTATAATGTAATTCCCCTTTTCTCTGGTAGCAGAACAGAGACTAAATTAATATTCTCTCACAAAGAGGTGTTTGCAACATTTGTTTAAAGATAACTCTACTATGGTGCTAACATCTTGAAGAGTCAAGTTTCCTTCCCCCTGATTCCTATATTTGGTTCATAATAAATCTGGTTTCAAATAGTAAGGATGCATTGGGTTCTGGAAAAGAGTGGAGTGAGAATGAGAAAATGTTTTAACAATAGTATTTCCAGGCATTGTGTGGAACCAAGAAATATGCAAGTCTTAACACACACAAAAAAAATTGCAATTAAGGAGACAAACTAATATACAGATTACAGTGCCTTGTGTAATTTTTAAAGAGAGAGAGATCCATACAAATGATATGGTACACTTTCTTTAGAAGTCTTGAGTAGGGCTTCAAAAACTGAGTAGTATTTGCACTGACATGGAGAAGTAAAGGATGCCATACTTGGTAAGGAGAAGGAAGGAAGTAACAAAGTGTAGAGTGGACATGATCTATATATGAGATGACAACTATACTATCATTACTAATATATTCTTTCAATATCTTCTAGATCAAAATTATTACTTTTGCTACTTGTATCTTTCTTTTTTTTTTTTCTTTTTGTCTGCTGATGTATCATTTTCTGATAGAGGATGCTAAAACTTTCCTGAAGGTTTATTTTCAATTTCTCCTTGTCACTCTGTCAGCTTCTGCTTTACATATTTTGAAGCTATGTCATTAGGTGCTTACGAATTTATCAGTGTCATATCCTTTTGATGGATTTTTTCTTTTTTTTTAAGAGGTTGAATTACTCTCATTTTTCCCCCTTAAACTCAGTGTGCTCTCATATGAATAACACTATTATTAATTTATGGCATTACTATGATTTTTAATAATAGACAAAGATAAAATATATCTTGTGATCAATATTTGCATGGTATATCTTTTTCTATTTAGCTTCAAACTTTCTGGGTAGATTTATTGCAAGTGAGATCCTTGCAAGCAGAAGGTAATTTTTATCTGTCTTTAATTCATATTCATTTATTATGATTATTGATATATTTGGACTTAATTCTATGATCTGATTTGCTATTTCATGTTTGCTTCCATTATTCTCATTTCATCATATCTGTTTGGTTAATAAAGTTGATATGATTTTTTTCTTGGTATATTTGGGATCTCTAGACTACATCCCTTCCCTTTCATGTTGCCTTCAATTTTTAATATCTGTAAATATATTTTTCTTGCAAAGTGTCTAAAGGTATTCAGTATTCCTGTATTAAAACACAGGAAAGTGAAAGTGAAGTTGCTTAGTCATGTTTGACTCTTTGAGACCCCATGGACTGTAGCCCACCAGGCTCCTCTGTCCATGGGATTCTCCAGGCAAGAGTATTGGAGTTGGCTGCCATTTCCTTCGACCCAAGTTTAAATTACTAACATACTATTGGATAGTTTTCATTGTTTTTTATCTAGAAAGTTAACTTTATCCTTTTTAACCAAAAAAGCCTAGTTATTTCTATCTTTCAGAGATAGTAGAATTTAACTTAAATTTTTGATCTCCCTTTATTTCTTGCATCCCATGATTTCAACCTGCATTTGCGTTTCTTTTTGCTTAAGTACATCTTTAATAGTGCTTTTAGTAGACGATTCATGGGATAAATGGTCTCACTTTATGTATGAAAATATACTTAACTTGGCCTTCTGAATATTAATCAGGTTTGGTTTATTAAGGTACAAATTTTAGTTTGACAGTGTATTCATTTAGCACTTTTATTATGTTGTCCCTCTTTTCTGGAATCCATTGTTGCTGAGAAATCATCTAACAATTTAATGGCCACAGACCTAATTTTATACCCAGGCAACTGCAAGCTTATGGATAAGTATCTGTTGATTTAAAATAGGAATAATCTAGTCAGCCCTGTAAAAGGTGTTATTAAAATGAGAGAAAAATATACTGGATCCTCTCCCTCATCAGATAGTGAAAGGCATATTCCCAGCAGTTCTTACTTTCACCCAGCAAAAATGAGAAGTACAGGATTAGAGATAATTTCATTTAAAGTACATTTTGCATTGTTACCAATGAAAAGATTCCATATTCTCCCTGTGGTCCTTAACGATTGTTTAAAGAACATCCCTGTTAAACACAAAATTCTTGAAGATAAAATACACATCATATTATGAGCTTGTAGAGGATTCTTATCAGGCTAACAGAACATGTTGATATATTTAAAGTTAATGTATAGTAATTCAGTACTTAAGACATTATTTGAAACCAAACATCGAAATGGTAGATATGTTGACACCAAATAAAATTTTGGTGTGTCCTTGAGGAGTATCTCTGCCACAATGTCAGTTGGGGAAAACTACAAATGTAACTATAATGACAATGATACTCTTAGAGTGCCACAGAATTATTTTCAGATTTCATTTCATAACTGAATCATAGTTTATTATTACTATAAGATATTTATATTGCACAATTGTGCATAAAATCCGCCACTAGATAATTCAGGAAAGAATGAACAAATTAGAAGGAAATAATGAAACCATCTCCAAATTCCAGACAGATACAAAGTTAATTTGATCTTCAAGGTCCTGCCATCTGTTCTTTTTATTTATCTGAATCACACATTTCAGTTCAGTTCAGTTCAGTCGCTCAGTTGTGTCCAACTCTTAGCGACCCCATGAATCGCAGCACACCAGGCCTCCCTGTCCATCACCAACTCCCGGAGTTCACTCAGACTCGCGTCCATCAAGTCAGTGATGCCATCCAGCCATCTTATCCTTGGTTGTCCCCTTCTTCTCCTGCCCGCAATCCCTCCCAGCATCAAAGTCTTTTCCAATGATTCAACTCTTTGCATGAGGTGGCCAAAGTACAGTGGAAGTGAGAAATAGATTTAAGGGCCTAGATCTGATAGAGTGCCTGATGAACTATGGAATGAGGTTCGTGACATTGTACAGGAGACAGGGATCAAGACCATCCCCATGGAAAAGAAATGCAAAAAGCAAAATGGCTGTCTGGGGAAGCCTTACAAATAGCTGTGAAAAGAAGAGAAGCGAAAAGCAAAGGAGAAAAGGAAAGATATAAGCATCTGAATGTAGATTTCCAAATAATAGCAAGAAGAGATAAGAAAGCCTTCTTCAGCGATCAGTGCAAAGAAATAGAGGAAAATAACAGAATGGGAAAGACTAGAGATCTCTTCAAGAAAATTAGAGATATCAAGGGAACATTACACATTTACATAGCTTAAAATCAAGAAACCAAAAAGCAGAAGCATGTATAATGGATTACTTAATTCATGAGACGAAAAGTACATAAAGCAAAATTTCTTTTGTAATGATTTACTGGAATCTGATGGAATATTTGAAGTATACAAAAATTCTAGCTTTGTTATGTTTCTTTCCTATCTGGTAAGCCTGAGTGAAGCTGTTGAGACTATTTAGGCCGGTATAGTGAGTTGAATAGTGCTCCCTACCCCCCGCTCCCCACCAATTCATATCCACTTGGAACTTCAGAATGTGAATTTATTTTGAAATAAGGTCTTCACAGATATAATAAATCAAGGCAGGATCTAGATGAGATAATACTGGGTTAAGGTGCACTCTAAATCTAATAACTGGTCTTCTCATAAGAAGAGGAGAAGACACAGACATACAGAGAAGATGATCATGTGAAGTCAGTGGCAGAGAGTGGAGTGATGCAGCTGCAAGTCAAGAAATGCTAAGAACTGCCCTATTAAGGGGCTTCCTTGGTGGTGCTAGTGGTAAAGAATTGGCCCACAATGCAGGGGCCACAGGAGACTCAGGTTCAATCCCTGGGTTGGGAAGATCCCCTGGAGGCAGACATGGCAACCCACTCCAGCATTCTTGCCTGCAGAATCCCATGAACAGAGGAGTCTGGGGCTATGGTCCATAGGATTATAAAGAGCTGGACATGACTGAAGCAGCAGCAGGAACGCAAGAGCATAATGCAGCTGGTCAATTTTACCGAACGTGAATTTTGAAAGCTTAAACATTTTTAATCCTTCCTCTTCCTTTGAACTCACAATTCTTACTACCTGCCCTGAGAATTTGGCATTTAATGCATTGATCTCACAAAAAATTGAGAACACTATTTTTTATTACTAATTAATATCCATAATAGAAATTTTCACTGCCGCTCTGTTTGACCATCACTCCATGCCTAACCAACTGAAATCTGAATCAAAGACAGTGAGATGAAATTCACAAAGTCTGGGTAAAGGATGAGGATGAGGATCCAAGTCAAAGTGCAGCTCAGGAATAGATTAAGTGTCAAAATGAAAGCCAGGCATTTTCTTGGCGACATCCTTATTTATAATTTGAACTAACTAGGTCAAATTCCATCCAGGACAAAGAAGCTAATGGACAACAGAAAACTGTCCTGCTTTGACTTCTTGCCGTTCCATGGCATCTTCTGTTGTTTCTTAAACTGTCATACATTATTACTGAAATTCAGTGGCTAATGTGGATATTGGGCTTCCCCGGTGGCTCAGTGATAGAGAATTTGTCTGCCAGTGCAGGAGACACAGGAGACGCAGGTTTGATCCCTCAGTTGGGAACGTCCCCTGGAGAAGGAAATGGCAACCCACTCCAGTATCCTTGCCTAGAGAATCCCATGGACAGAGGAGCCTGGCAGGCTACAGTCCATGTGGTCACAGAGAGTCAGAGATGACTAAGCAACTGTGCGCAATATGGATATCAGGTTGAGTATAACTTGATGAAAGGCCTTTTCTCTGATTCTTTTCATACTTTTCAGTATAATACCATATGTGACCATAAAAGCATTTGCTATTTGTTATTGAAATACTATTATTAGATATTTTGAGTTTGTGAAAGTGGGTTCAAATCCAAAAGAAAATAGCATACTTACAATTGGGGATAAATAAGAATGAAACATAAATGTCAGATATGGATCCTTTAGAAAGCAATGGGCAACCCAAATGGATTAAAGACTTAACCTTTGAGATCTGAAACTATAAACTCCTAGAGGAAAACATAGGCAAGTTCTTTAACATTGGTTTTGGCAGTTATGTTTTTGATTTGAGACCAAAAGCAATGGCAACAACAGCAAAATTAAGTGGAATTAATTTTTAAAAAAAGCTTCTGCATAATAAATAAAGCCATTAACAAAAAGGAAAGGCAATCTATGCAATGAGAGAACATATTTGCAAGTCTTTTTTCTGATAAAAGGTCAGTATCCCAAATAAAATATACAACTCAATACCAAAGAAACCAAACAATCTAGTTATAAACTGTACAGTGGAATTGAATAGATAATTTTTCAAAGAAGACATACAAATGACCAACAGGTTCATAAAAAAGTGCCAGATATCTTTAATCATTAAGCTGATGAAAATCACAACTGCAATGATATATCACCTCATACCTGTTTAAAAAACTATCATCAAAGAAACAAGAGACAAAAAGCATAGGTCAAGGTATGGAGAAAAGAGGACTCTTGTGCATTGTTGAAGGGAATGCAAACTGATACAGCCACTATTGGAAATAGTATGGAAGTTTCTCAAAAAGTTCTCCTATGATCTAGTAATCCCTCTTTGGGGTATATATCCAAAGGAATTAAAATCAGAATCTCTTAGAGATATACCTGTACTCCCATGTTTGTGGCAATATTATTTACAACAGCCAAACTATGGAAACAACTAAGTATTTGTCAATAGATCATGGATAAAGAAAAAATGTGATATGCACACACACACATATCTACACATACACACACAGTGAAATATTATTCAGCCATGAGAAGGAAAGAATTCTTGCTGCTTGCAACAATTTGGATGGACCTTGAAGGCATTATGAAATGAGCCAGAGAGAGAAAGATGAATACTACATGGTATCATCTACAAGTGAAATCTAAAAAAGGCAAACCCCAAAAAACAAAAGTAACCAGTGGTGAGGAGTGGGGAAAATAGGGAGAAATAGGTCAGAGGGTGCAAACTTTCAGCTATAAGATGAATAAGTTCTGAGTACCTAATGCATACAGGCTTCCCAGGTAGCTCAAACAATAAAGAATGTGCCCGCAATGCAGGAAACCTGGGTTTGATTGCTGGATTGGGAAGATTCCCTGGAGAAGGGCATGGCAACCCACTCCAGTATTCTTGCCTGGAGAATCCCACGGACAGAGGAGCCTGGCATGTCCCTAGGGTCACAAAAAGTTAGACATGACTGAAGTGACTTAGCATGCAGACTGGAAACAGCTAAGGATACACAAATAGATGCATCCATGCAATCAAATATCCTGCACTGTCAAAAAGAATCCATGGAGAACGGAATGGCTACCCACTCCAGTATTCTTGCCTGGAGAATTCCATGGACAGAGGAACCTGGCAGGCTACAGTCCATGAGGTCGCAAAGAGTCGGACACAATTGAGCAACTAACACTTTCACTTTCATCTAATATGTAATATGGTGACTGTATTGATAATGCTGTATTATATAATGGAAATTTTCTAAGAGAGTAGAACTGAAATGTTCTTACCAAAAAAAAAGAAAAAGAAGAAGAAAAAGATAAACATGTACGAGGTGTGAGGTGGTGAATGTGTTAATTAATTGGATGGAAGGAAGGAAGCCTTTCACAATGTATACATATATCAAATCATCAAAATGTACAAATTAAACATCTTATTTTGTCAAATATACCTCAATAACACTGAATAGAATTTTAAAAAGGCAAAAGGTATAGGAACAAAAAATTGAATATTCTCAGAAGGAAGATAAATATAATTCTCTACAAAGTAAGAGCAATATTTTGGCGCTCTCATCAAATTTACAGTGAAGTTACCTAATTGAAACATTATGGAGATACATGAATAATTTTTAAAAGTATCAATTTTTCAGAATAGACTGTAGTGTATTTTCTAACATGGGTAGTTACTAGAAAAATCAATAATTTTAATTTACCAACACTTGTCCTAATTTTTAAAATATAAGTGAACTTTGAATTACATGTAAATTTCATTTTCCTATAAAAGATATTCCTACTGTTGGTTAAGTTTGTTTTATAATTTTTCAAAATGTTACTCTGAGTTTTTGAAGCTTTGCATTTGCAGTGATATTTTTGTAAATCCATTCTATTATCCTAGTAATATTTTAAAACTCTACCCACTAATTAAAATTCCCTTAGAAAATAAAATAAAATAAAATAAAATTCCCTTAGGACAAGAAAAAGCGGTTTTGGGAATTGTAATTCGAATTTAAGATATAGGTAGGCCAGCTATGGTTCAGGAGCCAAATCTGGCCCATTGCCTGTTTTGTATGTACCACCAGGTAGGAACAGTTTTTGTGTTTTAAAGAATTAAAAAAAAATAATAATATTCCCTGTAGTGTCCACACTATATGTAATTCAGATTTCAGTGTCCATAAATAAAGTTTTATTGGAGTACAGCCATGCTCATTCTTTTATGGATTGTCTACAGCTACTTTTGTGCGTGGGGCAATTGCAGGAGAGAGTGTACAGCTCACGAAGCCTAAATTATTTAGCACCTGGTTCTTTATAGAAAAAAAATGCCTATCTCTGATCTGAAAAGATAAAACAAAACAGTTAAGCTTTATAAAATAGGTTGTAAATTTCAAATTACTTACTTTTATGTACAATTATATGAGAACATTCTATGTTCCAGTTACATATATATCCCCAAAACAATTAAGCACATAGTCAACTTATAATTCATAATTTCAATAACATTTTAAGATCAATTTTTTCACAATATTTAATGTTTTTATTTTAATACAAACTAGTACAAACACACACACACACATACACACACACACACACACACTAGTTATGACCTACAACATAGGTAACAACCTACTGATTAGGAAAATCTCCCTGGGCTATATAAAATCTCTAACAGGTACAAAGTGATGCTACCTACAACAAATAGAATGAAATAAACTGCTGTGGGAATCAGAATGATTTTTTAAATAAATATTAAGGCAAAAAATTCTTCAGAGTACCAAGGACATCCTAAGCAATACCTTTTGTTTTCTTTTTTCCTGCTTTGCTATTAGAGACTATCTAAACACTGTTTCTTCTAGAAATTGAGAAAAGTATATAATTTCTGATAAGTATTCTACAAGCATTACTGTTCTCTTAATGAATACAAGTTGTAGATGTGTTGAGTGCATCTTAAATGCATTGAATATGAAATTCTTCTGCATAAATGTGAAAAGGAGATGTTCTAAATAAAACACTGCTACTATTAAATCATTTGTGATTATACTATCAACCCACACAGTCAAACATATACACACTTTTCCTTTCTCTTTCCAGTTACTTAAGCAAATGACCAAGAATAGAGAAATGCCCTTATTTCTTCTATCAGTCACTTACTTTCTTGGTTTGCATATAAAATCAAAGCAACCATAAAAATCCCTCTAAAAAGCTGACATATTTGGGAATCAATTTTATAGAAAATATAGCTATTTCCAAAAATAGGGATGTTTTGCTCTGTATTTCATATTAAATGTGTAATCAGGGTATTTTCCTGTCCCAGGTATAGATTTGTAGGTGACCTTAGTCAAATTACTTATTCTTTTTTCATTTCTCATGTATTCCCTAAACCAATATTTTTTTAGCACCCACAATAGAGTAGATACTGTGTGGGGTATTATACAGAAGAAAAAAGAAAAGATGAATCAGAAATAACTCTGATCTCAAGGATCTCATAAACATGTAAGAGTATTAATCATATGAACAAATAACTCTAAAGTAGAAAATGATGAGTACCTGTACCTGAGAGAGGTACAGATAAGACACTTTGGAAGATCAGAGGGAGAAGCGATTACTTCCAGCTGGGAAGATCCAAGAAGGATTTATTGATGAGGCTGCATTTGAGCTGTACCTTAAAGGATGGTTAAGAAGGGTGAATCAAATTCAATGGCAAGAGCATTCCACAAACTAACAGGGTGTATAAATGACAGGTGAGAATTTGTGAATAGATGGGTGAAGAGGAAAATGGTATTTGTTTGCCTATAGCTTAGCATGTTTGAAGGGCAGCAAGTTATAGCTAAGTCTAGAGATGCAGGGAGAAGGCAATGGCAACCCACTCCAGTACTCTTGCCTGGAAAATCCCATGGATGGAGGAGGCTGGTAGGCTGAATTCCATGGAGTCACTAAGAGTCAGGCACAACTGAGCGACTTCACTTTCATTTTTCACTTTCATGCATTGGAGAAGGAAATGGCAACCCATTCCAGTGTTCCTGCCTGGAGAATCCCAGGGATGGGGGAGCCTGGTGGGCTGCCGTCTATGGGGTCGCCAGAGTCGGACACGATTGAAGCAACTTAGCAGCAGCAGCAGCAGAGATGCAGACAGAGTTCAGAACATGAGGACTGTGTAATCTGGAAGGAAGTGTTGGATTCAGACAGGTCTAGGTTAGCATCCTGGCCCTAGATACTGATTATATGGGTAAACTACAACAGTATAAGTCCTGACAGAAAGTCTAAAAACATGCTTACCTGACTTGCATGTTCATTGTAAAGATGAGAAATGTATATGTGTATTTTCTAACCCAATGTCTGGCACATTATAGATGCTGAATAAAGGTAGTTATTATTGTGCCCATACTATATCGAATAACAGGCTAAGAATTTTAGATATTGGGTAAGCATGTATTATATCAAATATGGGAAAATATAAGGTAGTCATTATCCAGAATGAGGAACTATTCTGAAAATAAGACAAGACAGGGAGCTAACTAGTGCTTTTTAATTGGGACTGCCTATTACAATCATCTGGTGACCTTTGTAAACAGTGGCATGACTAGGTCTCACCTCAGACCAATTAAATCAGAATCTTTATGCCTAAAGCCTAGACATGATAGTTTTTAAAGTGTCCCAGGATTTCTAAAGCAAAGAGAGAGCTGAAAGCTACTATTGCTTTAAATGGAAGTCATTGCAACTAATATAAGAAATATAGAAATCCAGCAAAAATTTTTCATTATTATAATTTGAGTCATTTTTACTTTACTACGTTAGTGGATGTCAGTTTTCAGATTGTCTTTCTCTGTTTCTCGGCCATATTCTTTCACTTGCACCCATCCAGTTCCTAAAATAGGCATGAATGCATGCTTAGTCACTTCAGTCGTGTTCAACTCTTTGCAACCTCGTGGACTGTAGCCCACCAGGCTCCTCTATCCATGGGGTTCTCCAGGCAAGAATACCAGAATGGGTTGCCATGACCTCTTCCAGGAAATCTTCCAGACACACGGATCAAACCTGCATCTCCTACATTGCTTGAGCCATCGGAAAAGCCCACCTAACAGAGGACCTGCACAATAAAGACCAAATAGATATTTACTGAACAAATGCAAATTTGAGTGATATTATTCCCATTCCTCACAGATAGAAGTGACAACCTGAAGAACAACATAAGATGGGTACTATGTGGCAATATTTAAAATGTTTACTCTTTAATCCTTTCATTATTTTGCAAAAGCTATCTCATTTATTGAAAGTTAATATTTATATCATGTTCATAATAATGAGTAAAACAGCTATATCTGAAAATTAAATCATAACCCAGACATGGAAAGGTAAATCCAAAATTGACAACATAATCTTTAGACTCAATAGCAACACTATCAAGGAAATGTCAAGAACTCTTTTTAAAAACTGCATTCCAAATTGTATTTTATCTAGATCCAATATGTAGCAATATTTTTAAAAATTTTTATCATGTTCATTACAATAGTTCTGCAATATTGCTTTCTGAAGCAATTGATACAGTTATGCTGTTAAAATTTGCTAATAATCCTAAAAGAAAAAAATACTTTTGTTTATATTAAGTATGAAGCATGCTGAGAAATGAGTACTAAGGGAATACCTGTGGCTTGTTAGAAATTGAAGGGAATTTAGAGATGGTCTGGGAGAATATTTTACCAAAAGCATGAAATTCCTCTCCTCCTGAAATGTATTAGTGAAGGAAAAATGTACTTGCTTCTTGCCAAAATATTGAAAAGCTTATTGAAACATCAAAGTTCACCTCCAACATGGAGGCCCAGATTTGGGGGTTCTCTTATATTTTTCAGGCTTCCCTGGTGGCTCAGAGGTTAAAGCGTCTGCCTGCAATGCAGGAGACATGGGTTTGATCCCTGGGTTGGGAAGATCTCCTGGAGAAGGAAATGACAACCCCCTATTCTTGCCTGGAGAATCCCATGGATGGAGGAGCCAGGCAGGCTACAGTCCATGGGGTCGTAAAAATTCTTATATTTTAGTGGGTTATAAGACAACACTTCTAAGTGATAAAAGTGATAGAACTTCTAAGGACCAACTTCATTCAAAAATACAACAAACAGATGACAAATTCTACAGTCAGCAGAAGTAATGGGGGTATTAAAATGTTACCAGCAGGCTCCCTAATGACTCATATTGACAGGTGTCTACTCAGGGCTTGTTTTCTAAGCAATGTTTCTCTAGCCCTGTGTACAAGCAGTCCTCACCTTTTTATGAGTATACTGCTATCACAGTATTTACTATACATAAGACAATCACAACCATTAAACTGTCTCTAATCCTTTCCCCTTGTGGTTACATAAATTATTTGTTTACCCTGAGAGTACATGAAATTTTTATAGGCACAATCTAAGATTGCATCTATCCAGCTTTCCTCTCAAATAAATCTTTTGTAAATAATCAAACTCATGTATACCTCAGTGTAACCACACTGTAAGCCCTGTCTGTTGCTTTCACAGAAACAATCCAGGCTGACTGAAAAGCCCACCTGACAAGAAAGAGAATGCAGTGATCAAATCTGAATTCTCTCTGGTTGATTCACTTAATAGCCTTCTCCCCTCTCATGGAAGAGGCCAAGGATATTCTATAAATGGGGTCTCAGGGAATTCATTGCAGCCATACCTTCTTGAACTATCATATGCAAATGTTCCCCTTACTAGTTTGTAAGATAGGTCATTCATGCAACAAATTTTTGTTCTACAGGATATTTTAAGGATACTGTGATGAACAAAATCAAAGTCATTTTAATGCAGAAAATTCTGTTCTAGAGAAAAATGAATAAATAGAAAGTCAGATATATGTTGTAAAACACACACACACACACACACACACACACACTAAGGCAGACGGTGAGTGGGGCAGGGAACATTACTCTGACGGTCAGGAAAGGTGTCTTTGAGCAGGGGAGATAGAACAGAGATGTAAGGATAGTGAGTAGGTGAGCCAGGACATTATCAAAGGGGAGACCATATCAGAAGGAATAAAAGGAAACACAAAGCCTGGAGATTATAGTGTGCTAAGAGGCAATGAGGAAAGCAAGGAGGCCAGAGAGAACAAAACACAACGAGAGTGGAAGAAAGTAATAATAAAGGGTTTACAAGCAAGGTGAAAAGGCAGCCTTCAGAATGGCAGAAAATAATAGCAAACAAAAAAACTGAGAAAGAATTAACCTCCAAAATATACAAGCACCTCATGCAGCTCAAGACCAGAAAAATAAATGACCCAATTAAACAATGGGCCAAAGGACTAAACAGACATTTCTCCAAAGAAGACATATAGATGGCTAACAAACACATGAAAAGATGCTCAACATCACTCATTATCAGAGAAATGCAAATCAAAACCACACTGAGGTACCATCTCACACTGGTCAGAATGCCTGCTATCAAAAAGTCTACAAACAATAAATGCTGGAGAGGGCATGGAGAAAAGGAAACCCTCTTACACTGTTGGTGGGAATGCAAACTAATGCAGACACTATGGAGAACAGTGTGGAAATTCCTTTAAAAACCAGAAATAGAACCACCATACAACCCAGCAATCCCAGTGCTAGGCATACCCACTGAGGAAACCAGAATTGAAAGAGACACATGTACCCCAATGTTCATCACAGCACTGTCTACAATAGTTAGGACATGCAAGCAACCTAGATATCCATAGCAGAAAAATGGATAAGCAAGTTGTGGTAAATATACACAATGGAATATTACTCAGCTATTAAAAAGAATGCATTTGAGTCACTTCTAATGAGTTGGATGAAACTGGAGCCTGTTATACAGAGTGAAGTAAGTCAGAAAGAAAAACACCAATACAGTATATTGATGCAGTCACCTAGAGCCAGACATCCTGGAATGTGAAGTGGGCCTTAGGAAGCATCGCTAGGAACAAGCTAGTGGAGGTGATAGAATTTCAGTAGAACTGTTTCAAATCCTGAAAGATGATGCTGTGAAAGCGCTGCACTCAATATGCCAGCAAATTTGCAAAACTCCGCAGTGGCCACAGGACTGGAAAAGGTCAGTTTTCATTCCAATCACAAAGAAAGGCAATGCCAAAGAATGCTCAAACTACCACACAATTGCACTCATCTCACACGTTAGGAAAGTAATGCTCAAAATTCTCCAAGCCAGGCTTCAGCAATATGTGAACCGTGAACTTCCAGATGTTCAAGCTGGATTTAGAAAAGGCAGAGGAACCAAAGATCAAATTGCCAGCATCTGCTGGAACAGCGAAAAAGCAAGAGAGTTCCAGAAAAATATCTATTTCTGCTTTCTTGACTATGCCAAAGCCTGTGACTGTGTGGATCACAATAAACTGTGGAAAATTCTGAAAGAGATGGGAATACCACACCACCTGACCTGCCTCTTGAGAAACCTATATGCAGGTCAGGAAGCAACAGTTAGAACTGGACATGGAACAACAAACTGGTTCCAAATAGGAAAAGGAGTACATCAAGGCTGTATATTGTCACCCTGCTTATTTAACTTATATGCAGAATACATCATGAGAAATGTTGGGCTGGAAGAAGCACAAGCTGGAATCAGGATTGCCAGGAGAAATATCAACAACCTCAGATATGCAGATGACACCACCCTTATGGCAGAAAGTGAAGAGGAGCTAAAAAGCCTCTTGATGAAAGTGAAAGAGAGTGAAAAAGTTGGCTTAAAGCTCAACATTCAGAAAATGAAGATCATGGCATCTGGTCCCATTAGTTCATGGGAAATAGATGGGGAAACAGTGGAAACTGTGTCAGACTTTATTTTTTGGGGCTCCAAAATCACTGCAGATGGTGATTGCAGCCATGAAATTAAAAGATGCTTACTCCTTGGAAGAAAAGTTATGATCAACCTAGACATATATTCAAAAGCAGACATTACTTTGCCGACTAAGGTCCGTCTAGTCAAGGCTATGGTTTTTCCTGTGGTCATGTATGGATGTGAGAGTTGGACTGTGAAGAAGGCTGAGCGCCAAAGAATTGATGGTTTTGAACTGTGGTGTTGGAGAAGACTCTTAAGAGTCCCTTGGACTGTGAGGAGATCCAACCAGTCCATCCTAAAGGAGATCAGTCCTGGGTGTTCATTGGAAGGACTGATGTTGAAGCTGAAACTCCAATACTTTGGCCACCTGATGTGAAGAGTTGACTCATTGGAAAAGACTCTGATGCTGGGAGGGATTGGGGGCAGGACGAGAAGGGGATGACAAAGGATGAGATGGTTGAATGGCACCACTGACTCAATGGACATGGGTTTTGGTGAACTCTGGAGGTTAGTGATGGACAGGGAGACCTGGCATGCTGAGCTTCATGGGGTCGCAAAGAGTCGGACATGACCAAGTGAACTGAACTGAATGGAATTTAGAAAGATGGTAACAATGACCCTATATGCAAGACAGCAAAAGAGACACAGATGTAAAGAGCAGACTTTTGGACTCTGGGAGAAGGTGAGGGTGGGATGATTTGACAGAATAGCACTGAAACATGTATATTACCATATGTGAATTAAATGACCAGCCCAAGTTTGATGCATGAAGCAGGGCACTCAAAGCCAGTGCACTGGGACAACCCAGAGGGATGGGCTGAGGATGAAAATAGGAGGGTGGTTCAGGGCGGAGAGACACATGTACACAGGTGGCTGATTCATGTCAGTGTATGGCAAAAGCCACCACAGTATTGTAAAATAATTAGCTTTCAATTAAAATAAAAAAAATTTTAAGGGTTTAGAGAGATTTGGATCTATGATGGTTAATTTTATGAAACAACTTCACTGAAACATGGAATATCCAAATATTTGGCCAAATGCTATTCGAGGCATTTCTGTGAGACTGTTTTTGGATGAGATCAACCTTTAAATTGGTAGACTGAATGAAACAGATTGACCTCCCTAGAATAGATGTATTTCATTCAATCAGTTGAAAGCTCACAAATAGAACAAAAAGGCTGGCCTTCTCCTCAAATAAGGGAGAATTTTGCCTAACTGCCTTCAAACTGGCACATCAGCTTTCTCCTGTCTTGGGGCCAGAACTAAAAATTGACTGTTCCACTGTCCTGAGCCTGACAGCCTTCTTACTGGAACTACACCATTGATTTCCCTGGTTTTCAGGCCTTTGGAACAAGTCTGAAACTGAACCATGGAAACTCCTATGTCTCCAGCTTGTTGACTCATCCAGAGGTTTCTGGGATTTTAGCTTCCATAATCTCAGAGCGAATTCCTTTACTATTTACCTATATGCCAACTATCTATCTATCTTTCTCTTATTGGTTCACACTGTAGAACCCTGCCTAAAATAAGAGATTAGGAGTTTAGGAGTGACATGATCTATTTAATATTTAAAAGGATAATCTTCTATACAAACTACCTTGGGGCAAGTATTCAGTTCAGTTCAGTTCAGTCACTCAGTCCGGTCCAACTCTTTGTGACCCCATGAATCGCAGCACACCACGCCTCCCTGTTCATTACCATCTCCCGGAGTTTACTCACACTCATGTCCATCAAGTCCATGATGCCATCCAGCCATCTCATCCTCGGTCGTCCCCTTCTCCTCCTGCCCCCAACCCCTCCCAGCATCAGAGTCTTTTCCAATGAGTCAACACTTCTCATGAGGTGGCCAAAGTACTGGAGTTTCAGCTTTAGCATCATTCCTTCCAAAGAAATCCCAGGGTTGATCTCCTTCAGAATGGACTGGTTGGATATCCTTGCAGTCCAAGGGACTCTCAGGAGTCTTCTCCAACACCACAGTTCAAAAGCATCAATTCTTCGGCGCTCAGCCCTCTTCACAGTCCAAGTCTCGCATCCATACATGACCACAGGAAAAACCATAGCCTTGACTAGACGGACCTTAGTCGGCAAAATAATGTCTCTGCTTTTGAATATGCTGTCTAGGTTGATCATAATTTTCCTTCCAAGGAGTAATTGTCTTTTAATTTCATGGCTGCAATCACCATCTGCAGTGATTTGGGGGCCCAAAAAAACAGTCTGACACAGTTTCCACTGTTTCCCCATCTATTTCCCATGAAGTGATGGGACCAGATGCCATGATCTTCATTTTCTGAATGTTGAGCTTTAAGCCAACTTTTTCACTCTCCTCTTTCACTTTCATCAAGAGGCTTTTTAGCTCCTCTTCACTTTCTGCCATAAGGGTGGTGTCATCTGCATATCTGAGGTTGTTGATATTTCTCCTGGCAATCTTGATTCCAGCTTGTGCTTCTTCCAGTCCAGCGTTTCTCATGATGTACTCTGCACAGAAGTTAAATAAGCAGGGTGACAATATACAGCCTTGACGTATTCCTTTTCCTATTTGGAACCAGTCTGTTGTTCCATGTCCAGTTCTAACTGCTGCTTTCTGACCTGCATACAGATTTTTCAAGAGGCAGGTTAGGTGGTCTGGTATTCCCATCTCTTTCAGAATTTTCCACAGTTGACTGTGATCCACACAGTCAAAGGCTTTGGCATAGTCAATAAAACAGAAATAGATGTTTTTCTGGAACTCTCTTGCTTTTTCCATGATCCAGCGGATGTTGTCAATTTGATCTCTGGTTCCTCTGCCTTTTCTAAAACCAGCTTGAACATCAGGGAGTTCATGGTTCACGCATTGCTGAAGCCTGGCTTGGAGAATTTTGAGCATTACTTTACTAGCGTGTGAGATGAGTGCAATTGTGTGGTAGTTTGAGCATTCTTTGGCATTGCCTTTCTTTGTGATTGGAATGAAAACTGAACTTTTCCAGTCCTGTGGCCACTGCGGAGTTTTGCAAATTTGCTGGCATATTGAGTGCAGCACTTTCACAGCATCATCTTTCAGGATTTGAAACAGTTCTACTGGAATTCCATCACCTCCACTAGCTTTGTTCATAGTGATGCTCTCTAAGGCCCACTTGACTTCACTTTCCAAGATGTCTGGCTCTAGATTAGTGATCACATCATCATGATTCTGGGTTGTGAAGATCTTTTTGTACAGTTCTTCCGTGTATTCTTGCCACCTCTTCTTAATATCTTCTGCTTCTGTTAGGGCCAGACCATTTCTGTCCTTTATCGAGCCCATCTTTGCATGAAATGTTCCCTTGCTATCTCTAATTTTCTTGAAGAGATCTCTAGTCTTTCCCATTCTGTTGTTGTCCTCTATTTCTTTGCATTGATTGCTGAAGAAGGCTTTCTTATCTCTTCTTGCTATTCTTTGGAACTCTGCATTCAGATGCTTATATCTTTCCTTTTCTCCTTTGCTTTTCTCCTCTCTTCTTTTCACAGCTATTTGTAAGGCTTCCCCAGACAGCCATTTTGCTTTTTTGCATTTCTTTTCCATGGGGATGGTCTTGATCCCTGTCTCCTGTACAGTGTCACCATCCTCCATTCATAGTTCATCAGGCACTCTATCTATCAGATCTAGGCCCTTAAATCTATTTCTCACTTCCACTGTATAATCATAAGGGATTTGATTTATGTCATGCCTGAATGGTCTAGTGGTTTTTCCTACTTTCTTCGATTTAAGTCTGAATTTGTCAATAAGGAGATCATGATCTGAGCCACAGTCAGCTCCTGGCCTTGTTTTTGTTGACTGTATAGAGCTTCTCCATCTTTGGCTGCAAAGAATATAATCAATCTGATTTCGGTGTTGACCATCTGGTGATGTCCATGTGTAGAGTCTTCTCTTGTGTTGTTGGAAGAGGGTGTTTGCTATGACCAGTGCATTTTCTTGGCAAAATTCTATTAAGTCTTTGCCCTGCTTCATTCCGCATTCCAAGGCCAAATTTGCCTGTTACTCCAGATGTTTCTTGACTTCCTACTTTTGCATTCCAGTCCCCTAGAATGAAAAGGACATCTTTTTTGGGTGTTAGTTCTAAAAGCTCTTGTACGTCTTCATAAAACCGTTCAACTTCAGCTTCTTTAGGGTTACTGGTTGGGGCATAGACTTGGATAACTGTGATATTGAATGGTTTGCCTTGGAGATAAACAGAGATCATTCTGTTGTTTTTGAGATTGCATCCAAGTACTGCATTCCAGACTCTTTTGTTGACCATGATGGCTACTCCATTTCTTCTGAGGGATTCCTGCCCGCAGTAGTAGATATAATGGTCATCTGATTTAAATTCACCCATTCCAGTCCATTTTAGTTCGCTGATTCCTAGAATGTCAACGTTCACCCTTGCCATCTCTTGTTTGACCACTTCCAATTTGCCTTGATTCATGGACCTGACATCCCAGGTTCCTATGCAGTATTGTTCTTTACAGCATCAGATCTTGCTTCTATCACCAGTCACATCCACAGCTGGGTATTGTTTTTGCTTTGGCTCCATCCCTTCATTCTTTCTGGAGTTATTTCTCCACTGATCTCCAGTAGCATATTGGGCACCTACTGACCTGGGGAGTTCCTCTTTTAGTATCCTATCATTTTGCCTTTTCATACTGTGGGGCAAGTGTAGAATCAGGGAAAGGAAGTAAGATGCTATTACAATAATCCAGGCAAGAGACAAAAATAATAGCTTTTACTCAGGTGATAGAAGTGAAGATAATGAGAAGTAGGGATTTCATATTTATTTGAAGATTGAGACAACAGGATTTGCTGATGAGGGACAGGGGAAAAAGAAAGAAGTTGAGAATAGTTTCCAGAATTCTTGTCTATAAGCCAGAACTGATTAAACAGAGTTCCCATTTTCTAAGGAAATGCTTGAGAAGAGCAGGTTGTGAGATAAATTCAGTGTTCAGCTTTAGGGCCGTATATTCTGAGACATGTATTGGACAAGCAAGTGGAAAGGTTGTGTAGGCAATTAGACACACTGGTCAGAAATTCAGAGAGAAATTTAGAGATCAAGAAATCCAATTTGCCTGTAATCAGTATATAGACAACATTAAAAGCTAGAGAACTAGGAGAAATGTCCTAGTAAGCTGATGAAAACATTGGGGGGTTCTTAATAAATGGGAATAATCTCACATGGCTGGAAGGGAGTACTTCATAATTCACAGAACACCCAAATGAATTCAGCAAAATGTAGGGATATATATTGATGTAATAGGTTGATTACAAACCAGTTAGTCCTAAAGGAAATCAACTCTGAATATTCATTGGAAGGACTGATGCTGAAGCTGAAGCTCCAATACTTTGGCCACCCGATGTGAACTTACTAGAAAAGACCCTGCTGCTGGGAAAGATTGAAGGCAAAATGAGAAAGGGGCAGCAGAGAAGGAGATGGCTGGATAGCATCACAGACTCAACGGACACGAGTTTGAGTAAATTCCAGGAGATAGTGAAGGGCAAGGCAGCCTGGTGTGCTGCAGTCCATGGAGTTGCAAAGCACTGGACGTGACTTAGCAACTGAACAGCAATAGGGTGATGCTGGCTTTTCTCTTTATTTTGTGGTAATTTCTATCAAAATGCTATTACTTCATTATGAGGCATAATGAGTCACTTCATTTTATGAGACATATTAAAGTTATTGAAGTATGTGATTAATATGCATATTGTAATTTTTCTTTTTTATTATTGTTTTCAGATTGCAAGGGTATAATAGACATGCACTTCATACTAATACTGATGAAATTGTTCTGATAATTACACTTTCTAGGCTAATATTCACTTATGATTTGACTCTAGGCAAGTTACTCATATACTCATATTTATGTCTTGATCTGAAATGTTTTGGTTTTATTTTCTATAAAAAAAATGTTTCTATATATAAAAATGATAAAAACTGCAGTAGGTGTTACTACTACACCCAAACTTTTGTAAGTCCTGCTTAATTAACATGACGTTAATTTTTAGATAGTTTAGCTTAGTCACCGAGTCACATCCTACTCTTTTGCAAGCCCATGGACTATAGCCTGCTAGGCTCGTCTCTTCATGGAATTTTCCAGACAAGATTACTGGAGTGGGATGGCATTTCCTTTTCCAGGGGATCTTCCTGACCCAGGAATTGAACCCAAGTCACAGATTCTTTACCAACTGAGCTACAAGGGAAGCCCTGGGGATATTCGCAACTCAGGAACTGAACCCAAGTCTCCGGCAGCTCCTGTATTGGCAGGCAGATTCTTTACAACTGACCCACCTGGGAAGCCTAATAGTTTATATAAATACAAATAAATTAAACAATTTCTTAATATACATAGAAAATCTACAAAACATACATATATACCTGAAAGTACAATGTAAATAATGCTAATATAAAAATGATTGTCATATTAAAATATGGGATTTTTCAAATTTGCATATTTTATTGTTATAGAATAACAGAATTTTTCTACTGTAACTTCCCATACATCAGAGTAGCATATTTTGGGGAGAAGCTATAAAATAGTAGAAAGAGAATAGGTCTAAGAGACCCACCTATGCCACCATCCATATATCAAGAAAACCACTTAATCTCTTAAGATATAATTTTATTTGTCTATAAAATAGTTATAAGAATAAACGGTTGTTAATGTTTCTTCTGACTAACATTTGAGAATGCTATGATTTAATATGTGTACTTATATTTGTGTGTGTGGTTTTAGTGCAGATAAGAAAGGAATTATCATTTCCTTTCACTATAGGAAAATTTTCATGGACCATATTTTTTGCAAGCTACGTAGCAGAAATATGCTCAGAAATATGCTCATGATAATAATTTACTATTATCATGTAAAAAAGCATAAATATATAGGTTCTAGTGTTCTTTCAGTAACTAATCAGATTAAGTCTAGAATAGTAATTGTGTGCTTTTATCACAACCATAGTGTTTCATTAATAAGTTTTATTCTTGTTGAATAGTCTTGACTCCTTTAAATAAATTTTAGTTAGATACTTTATGTATATAATTTTCATATTTTCATAATTATACCTAATTACATACCTAGAAAAGCTGTGATCAAATAACTGCCATATGTAATTATATAAAAACTATAAACATTGGAAAAAACTCATAGAAGATGTATTAAGAGATGTTCTATTTTGCTTCCAGTTATCTATATATTTAGTATATAGATATATTTTAATGATTTTCATTTTTAATTCAAATAACTAGATATCACAGAGGAAATTTTACTCTGCTTTTTTGTGGATAATCCAAAAATCAATCATTAGGATTACAGGTCTGTAACACTTTTAGATTTATTTTCAATTGGAGGATAATTGCTTTACAACATTGTATTTGTTTCTGCCATACAACAACATGAGTCATATATATATTCCCTCCTGAACCTCCTTCCCACCCAAGATTTTATTTTTAAGAGGGGAGGGGGATAAAACAGTAGTTTCCCATGTGTCTGGTGTATTATTAAAATATACTGTAAATTGAACACTGTAAGAAAAATTACATGTTATATACAAATTTTTTTATGTTTATTCAGGGAAAATAAAATTTCTCTTTTGCTTTTACTCTTAATACTCTTGGCTTTTAATATATCATTTTCACTTGTAGTCATACACATCCCTGCTTTATCTATACTTTTAGCTCCCTTATCTGAATACAGAGTCACAGAACCAGAAAAATCAAATAAATTCAAATAAATGTAAAGGTCATCTAGGACACATGCACCTGATTTCCCACACAGAGAAAACAAGGTCCTGGAAGTAACTTCACATGGTAGCAAACATAGCATTAAGGGCTTAGCCCAACCTAAGAACTCTTGCCTGCCAGTTCAGGGCTTTTCCTTCTGTACAAGAAGATATTCAATTTAGCACTTATATTACTATATTTAAATGATCTGTTTTTGTTTTTATGTCCTTCCCTTAGATTGTGAACTGTGTGAAGACAGAGATTAAGTTCTCACCATTATATTCCCTTGAAGACTAAAAGAGTACATGCAACATTATCACAATTGCTCAAGATATAGTTCTCTGAAAGCTTTTTTTCCTCTTCAGCTTTTGACCTTTAAAAACAAAAAGTTTATCTCTTCTATCATCAGTTCAGTTCAGTTCAGTCTCTCAGTCGTGTCCGACTCTTTGTGACCCCATGAATCGCAGCACACCAGGCCTCCCTGTCCAGCACCAACTCCTGGAGTTCACTCAGATTCATGTCCATCAAGTCACTGATGCCGTCCAGCCATCTCATCCTCTGTCGTCCCCTTCTCCTCCTGCCCCCAATTCCTCCCAGCATCAAAGTCTTTCCCAATGAGTCAATTCTTCACATGAGGTGGCCAAGTACTGGAGTTTCAGCTTTAGCATCAGTCCTTCCAAAGAAATCCCAGGCTGATCTCCTTTAGAATGGACTGGTTAGATCTCCTTGCAGTCCAAGGGACTCTCAAGAGTCTTCTCCAACACCACAGTTCAAAAACATCAATTCTTCGGCGCTCAGCCTTCTTCACAGTCCAACTCTCACATCCATACATGACCACTGGAAAAACCACAGCCTTGACTAGATGGACCTTAGTCGGCAAAGTAATGTCTCTGCTTTTGAATATGCTATCTAGGTTGGTCATAACTTTTCTTCCAAGGAGTAAGCGTCTTTTAATTTCATGGTTGCAGTCACCATCTGCAGTGATTTTAGAGCCCCAAAATATAAAGTTTGACACTGTTTCCAGTTTCCCCATCTATTTCCCATGAAATGATAGAGCATATATAATAAACATTATGTACTGGTTGAATACCTTATTGTAAAATAGACATTAAATATTTAAAACATGTATTTTATTTGGCTTTATAAAATATAAAAATTTTTTATGCATTGATACATATGTACCAAAAAACTCACACTGAATGGTAATTATAGGGTATTAGCTAGAAGCAACAGGGTATTATAAATTCCGACTGTTTAAACAACAGACTTTCATTTATGTCAAAATTTTCCTAACCCAAACTCTAGTGAAAAAAAACAAAAGAATAGTTTATAGATGGAATATTAGCACCACAATATATATTTTCATTAGTGGCAGCCTCAACATTTTCTTTTTTAAAAGAACTCTATTTAAAATCACATGTGTATCAGCACGTGGATACTGAGCAGATGCTTCTGGGTTTCTGTTCTAGAGGCCCAACAGGGTAGATCTGCTTTTATTTTGCTTATATTTAGAAATTTACAAAAAGTTAATAACTGATTGATGCCAAATCAGTGACAAGTTTGAAGTCCTTAACAACATTTTGCCTTAGAATTTACAAATGATAAATAAGGCATTATGGTAATTTTCTGTGACCTGGGTCATGAGTCTTGTGGCTTCAACCTATATGTTAACTGTAACAAGATCACCTTAATTTTAGCCGCAGCCAGTATACCAATAACAAATCAAGCCTCCCACTTGACTTTTAAACTACTTTGTGTGTGTGTCTGTTAGTCTCTCAGTTGTGGATGGATTGTAGCCCACCAGGCTCTTCTGTTCCTGGAATTCTCCAGGCAAGAATACTCTATCTGGTTGCCATTCCTTTTCCAGGGGATCTTCCCAACCCAGGGATTGAACCTGCATCTCCCACATTCAAGGTAGATTCTTTACCATCTGAGCCTCAAGGGAAGCCCCAAATAAGGCATCACTCAGGGCATTATGGAGAAGGAAATGGCAACCCACTCCAGTGTTCTTGCCGGGAGAATCCCAGGGATGGGGGAGCCTGGTGGGCTTCCGTCTATGGGGTCACATAGAGTCGGACATGACTGAAGCGACTTAGCTTAGCAGGGCATTATAGAGTAAACAGAAGGAGAAATAAACCAAGATTCCATTAATTCTCAAATTCCATATGTTCTTTCTATCAGATATAGCTTTGGCTTCAGAAGATGAAGGCACAGGGCAGGAGAAACTCAAACACTTTGACACCTCTTTTCTCTCTCCCATAGGGATGTAGTTATTTTGGTGAAAGTGAAGTCGCTCAGTCTTGTCCAACTCTTTGCAACCCCATGGACTATAGCCTACCATACTCCTCCATCCATGGGGTTTTCCAGGCAAGAGTACTGGAGTGGGTTGCCATTTCCTTCTCCAGAGGTCTTCCCAACCCAGGGATCAAACCTGAGTCTCCCGCATTGTAGTCAGATGCTTTACCATCTGAGCCACAAGGGAAGTCACATTATTTCGGTCAAGATCGAAATATAAAATGATTCCATGGATTAAGTTCAAGCCTTACCATGTCATTAGTGGGAACACATGGCAAGAACCAATGAACAAAATAAATAAAATACCCTGAACATGCAATATGCATCTGCTATATCTTTTGAAGCCAATATTTTTTGGTGTGGAAATGTGTATTTCCATTTCAAAAGAATAGCTCCAGTTCTCATTCTTTCCACGTTTCTGCCACATACCAATCTCTCACTGCTGGAGACCAAGCCAAGGTACTACCAGAACATCTTTCAACTCAGTAGGAAGAATTGCATAATGTCGAATATTTTGCTGTTTTAAATTTAAAGGGTTTTAAATACTTAAAATACATACTCCTTAAGATTGGGTCTGCTCAATACACTGTAGAAAATAGTGTTAGTAGCTCATTGGGGTCTGACTCTTTGTGACCCCATAGACTGTAGCCCGTCAGTCTCTTCGTTCATGGTCTTCCCTGGTGCCTCAGATGGTAAAGAATCTGCCTGCAATGCAGGAGACCTGTGTTTGATCCCTAGGCTGAGAAGATCCCCTGGAGAAGGGAATGGCTATCCACTCCAACACTGTTGTTTGGGAAATCTCATGGACATATGAACCAATTCACTGAAGATATTAAGTATTTATTATAAAGATATAATCATATTAAAAAATTTTCATTCAGTGGCAACCACCAGGTAGATTGTACTTTCCTAGGTTCTATGCATTCAAACAGAGTTAGGCACAGCCCCTATCCTTAAAGATCTTGCTATGAGAATCGGAGAGACAAAATGGTACATAATATACAATATAATGCTTTGAGTCATTAAAAAACTAAATAAAACATGGGAATGATGAGCACATAGGAGTTTAAAAAATGCTAGAAAAACAAACAAACAAACAAAAATGTTCCTGGAAGAGATGAAACTTATTGTGAACCTTGAATAAGGGACAAAATAATAGATTTACAAAAGATCAGCTGAATATTGCTAAGTAGCAAGGTAGATGCAGTGCGTCCCATGTTTTTCAAGAGATTCTGGAATTCCGGTTTGGCATGTAAGAAATCCTGACTTTTTAAATGGTATCAATTATCTCAATTGAAAAAAGTTAAATGCTGTGTAAGCCAATAAAACACTATATACTTATGGACTGCCTGTTTTTATTTTCTTTGTTGTATCCTCAAATACGAAGGCAATGGCACCCCTCTCCAGTACTCTTGCCTGGAAAATCCCATGGATGGAGGAGCCTGGTTGGCTGCAGTCCATGGGGTCACTAAGAGTCAGACACTACTGAGTGACTTCACTTTCAGTTTTCACCTTCATGCATTGGAGAAGGAAATGGCAACCCACTCCAGTATTCTTGCCTGGAGAATCCCAAGGACGGTGGAGCCTGGTGGGCTGCCGTCTATGAGGTCGCACAGAGTCAGACACGACTGAAGCGACTTAGCATAGCATTAGCATATCCTCAAATACTGGAGCAGAGATGAGAAAGCAAGAGGCATGGCATGAGCTAATGAGCTGTGATGACACCAGATGCAGTTTAATTTTAAAGAACAATCAGAAGACCAGTGAAGGAGGTAATCAGTAGTGGAGTAAATTGGGGTTAGATTGGAGATGGTTTTGGGGTGTGAACAAAAGCATTTACATTGATTCTGAAGGCAGATTAGAGTGCTGTAGGGACAGAGATATGATAGTTTAAAGTCCATCATTTTGAATAAACTCAAACTTTTCTGAGTATTGACATTAATCCTTATGCCAAGTTTAATTGCTGAGTATAATCCATGGCATTTTGGAAACTTTAAAAGCGGCAGGACCCAAATACCACAAAGTAGCCTCAGAGAAAGGTTGCTGGGTTTTGTTTTGTTTTGTTTTTTCCTTTGACTTATATTACCAGTAGAAGACTTGGGGACTTCCCTGGTGGTCCAGTGGTTAAGACTCCACGATTCCTGGTTGAGGAACTAAGATTCTATACTACATGTGCTAAGTTGTTTCAGTCGTGTCCAACTCTTTGCGACCCTTTGGACTGCAGCCCACCATGCTCCTCTGTCCCTGGGATTCTCCAGGCAAAAATACAGGAGTGGGTTGCCATTCCCTTCATCAGGGGATCTTCCCAACCCAGGGCTCGAACCCACGTCTCTTTTGTCTCCTGCATTGGCAGGAGGGTTCTTTACCTCTAGTACCACCTGGGAAGCCCTATGCCACAAGGCATGGCCAAATAAAAATAAAATAAATAAAAACTTTAAAATAAAGATTATACTAATATTTTCAGCACTATATTCATTTCTAACACATTTTCGGCTGGTTAACATTTGATAATTCCACTTAAAAGTTACTTTAAAACTTTCACTAGGATTTACCACAGCAATATCCCGAAGAGAGTTCCACCCCGTTTGGCCAGGCAGCTAGGCCATGTTTCAACTGAGAATATTTTTAAACTGTATTGAACATTTGGTGTCTCCTATAAACTGACAATCCAGTTTGTGAGAAATACATTAAGTGAATGAGAAAGTAAGCAACAAACTACTTCTGCTGCTAGTTGTTACTATCTTGTTCTCCACTTTAAATTTGCAAAAATGCAATAAAGCAATGAAATCTACCAATGGATGTTTTGTTACTGCTATTAATGGACAACATTTTATTGTAATGTTAAATTTACTGCAAAACCTGGGAATTTACAATAGCATACATTATCCTACACAATCTAATTCAATTTTTTTTGTCCTATGAGAAAAAACAAAGGCAAAATATACTGCAAAACATATTTGCAGTTTATTAAATATCCAGTCAAATTCAGTATCACCCCAAAAGCTATGAACCAATTTCATATTCTTCAATGGAAAGTTGAAGAAATTTCAGTCTTCATAATATTGGTGAACATTCTAGCTTTAGCCACGCTTTCTGCTCATCTAATTCTAACATCTCTCCTCTGTTCACTGCTTATTCCTATCGTTATTACACATATTGATGCCAAACTCCCACTCCAGAGGTAGCCAGTATAACAGAAGCCATTATTGTCACTGTGTGGTTCTTTTTTTTTTTTTTGCTTTGCTGCACACTTGTTTATGCTTTTCTTTGTAGGTCCCTTTGACCATCAGAATCTCTACCTAAATTAAACAGCTAGGTCATAAGTGTTTCTGTTTGGAACACCCTCACCAATGCTCTAATGTGTCTGTATGGAACTAAAAACCTAATTCATAAATAGTGCAAGGAAAACGAGACCACATGTTTGATGCATCATGAACTAAACACAGAAGCTGTTAACTGACTTCCCACATGTTAGTAAAACTATTTTCAAACACACTTTATAAACAGTGTTTTGTTTGTTTTGTTTTCCTTTGCTGGCTTTATTTATTTGATTTTGCTTGTTTCTTTGTTTAGGCAGCTAAAGTATGTTTGTAAAACTCACTGATATTAATAGAAAACACAGAAGCAAAGCAAGAAGTGCCCAACAAAGCTGACCCTCCTTTTCTGAAAAAATGTCTTAAACAAATATCAAGAAAGCAAATTAATGAATCTGTATTCTCTAATTGATTTAACGTGTTGTTCTGTTTTTAACAAGTAATTTACTCAACCATTATGTTCTTCTGATAAAAGTCATACGGAGTTTTAAACAACTACCAAACTTTGATGTTTTATGTTTTAAAAGGCTAAAATATATAGAAAAAAGTCACTGTATTTTCCTTTGACTTCAGGGAAAACAAACTCATTTCCCTTAGTAGAAGAAAGATATACAAATATTCCTGCAGAAATTTCAAAACAACAGTTTGGCAAGCCTATAATATCTAGATTCTTCTAGTGAAATATATTATACAATAAAGATTGAAAATTAGGACTCTGTCTTCTACTTTGCTATTTAATGTATCAGACAGAGCTCTGTATTTCTCAGGAGGCAAATGGAGGCATATGAAGACAAACCTTCCATGTGACTGTATAGAAATCTATTTGGAATTTTGGCTTTGGAATGTCCTTTAGTGTAGCTATTTATATATAAACTGAAGATAAAATATTATAATAACTGTTTAAACAATGAAAGAATAGTATTATTTCAAATGCAGTATTTTAAAGTTTTATATGCATTCCTTTCATTCCTCTTAGTTATTCCAAAATACATTATGTAATTATTTCTTAATTTTATTATCTAAAATAAACCAACATAGAATTACACAATTATATAATATATAATAAAAGAGAGACTTTAAAGTCTGAAATATTACATTTCTAATTTAATAACTTTATGTATCAGTTCAGTTTAGTTCAATTCAGTCACTCAGTCGTGTCCGACTCTTTGCGACCCCATGAATTGCAGCACGCCAGGCCTCTGTCCATCAACAACTCCCGGAGTTGACTCAAACTCACGTCCATTGAGTCGGTGATACCATCCAGCCATCTGATCCTCTGTTGTTCCCTTCTCCTCCTGCTCTCAATCTTTCCCAGCATCAGGGTCTTTTCCAATGAGTCAACTCTTTGCATGAGGTGGCCAAAGTATTGGAGTTTCAGCTTCAGCATCAGTCCTTCCAATGAACACCCAGGATTGATCTCCTTTAGGATGGACTGGTTGGATCCCCTTGGAGCCCAGGGGACTCTCAAGAGTCTCCTCCAACACCACAGTTCAAAACCATCAATTTTTTGGTGCTCACCTTTCTTCACAGTCCAACTCTCATGTTCATACATGACCACTGGAGAAACCATAGCCTTGACTAGATGGACCTTTGTGGACAAAGTAATGTCTCTGCTTTTTAATATGCTATCTAGGTTGGTCATAACTTTCCTTCCAAGGAATAAGTGTCTTTTAATTTCATGGCTGCAGTCACCATCTGCAGTGATTTTGGAGCCCAAAAAAATAAAGTCTGACACTGTTTCCCCATCTATTTGCCGTGAAGTGATGGGACCAGATGCCATGATCTTCGTTTTCTGAATGTTGAGCTTTAACCCAACCGTTTCACCCTCCTCTTTCAGTTTCATCAAGAGGCTTTTTAGTTCCTCTTCACGTTCTGCCATATGGGTGGTGTCATCTGCATATCTGAGGTGATTGATATTTCTCCCGGCAATCTTGATTCCAGCTTGTGCTTCCTCCAGCCCAGTGTTTCTCATGATGTACTCTGCATAGAAGTTAAATAAGCAGGGTGACGATATACAGCCTTGACGTACTCCTTTTCCTATTTGGAACCAGTCTGTTGTTCCATGTCCAGTTCTAACTGTAGCTCTAACCTGCATATAGGTTTCTCAAGAGGCAGGTTAGGTGGTCTGGTATTCCCATCTCTTTCAGAATTTTCCACAGTTGACTGTGATCTACACAGTCAAAGGCTTTGGCATAGTCAAGAAAGCAGAAATAGATGTTTTTCTGGAACTCTCTTGCTTTTTCGATGTTCCAGAGGATGTTGGCAATTTGATCTCTGGTTCCTCTGCCTTTTCTAAAACCAGCTTGAACATCAATAGTTTCATTATATTGTATTTGTATATAGAGAGCAAGAAAAACGTCTGGTGATAACTAAAAAGGTATTTGATCACTAGCTAAGGACTTTTACACTGACACCATTTTATTTCAAAACTAAAATTGGTAAGACTTTACATATTGCTGTGAGAGGTTTGAACTTCTAAAAATAAAAATATATAAACTTGAAATAGGATTTTATAAGATTATAAATAAACATACATACTTATTTAAAGATATCAACACTCCTTCTGGAACTAAGTTAACTAAATAGTGACTACATTAACACTTTCATTTCAGGTCACTGTGGCCTGAGAGAAGAAATAGTAAACAAGGTGCTCTGTTATGATAAATAAAATACTCTGAAAAACTAAGGGTAAAAATTTCCTAGTATTAATTAATGGTGTGGGGTAGTTCACAAACATGAGACAATGTCATACCCTTAATCCCTGAGTATAGTATTAATGAGCTAAAGTCAATTGCATGAAGCAAAAAGGTCAAAATTCTATAGTCAAGGGAAAAAAAAATCCCAACTTGCTTTCTTTTGAAAGCTTTCCATGTTATTAACCCTGTTGTTAATCTTCTTGATAGAATCAGTAGTCATGGTACTCAGTTCAATTGGGAATTCTGTTCTCTATGAATGCAAGATACACAATTATGAGTCACTAATGAGTAACTATACTTATAAAATAAGCAATATCAAAAAATAAAAGTACAAAAAGTTTCCATCAAAGTTTGGAGATAAAAAGGACAAACTCACAAAATTAAGTGAATGGCTTGCCATTGAAGTGCATGTACTATTTTAGAGACTTAGCATTGAAAAACTACAGAATGATAGGTGTCAGAATGAAAAAGTCATCCATAACTGGCATTTATTAGGGATTCTGAAATAATTATAATATGAGAGATTAGTGAAATTAATTTTATTTGATTATATAACTATCACACTATTTTGTGATAAATTTCATATAAATGTTTCATTAAAATATCCAAATCAATTTTATATACAACTGTTGTATTATCTGTTCTGGCATTGTGCAAGGTGCAAATTCTTACACTTTATTTTCAACACAACCAGTCAAACAAGTTGTAGCACAATTAAATTATTTTTTAAAAAACCCTTCTGTCATATACCTTTAAAATGTATATCCACTGAGAAACAAATCCCTACTTAAGTTCTCAACTCCTAATTTTCATGATTATTTGAGGGAGCAATTTCTTTTTTGTTTTTGCTCTCATATACATTAATTCTTGCCTGGAAAATCCCATGGGCGGTGGAGCCTGGTAGGCTGCAGTCCATGGGGTTGAGAAGAGTCGGACACAACTGAGCGACTTCACTTTCACTTTTCACTTTCATGCATTGGAGAAGGAAATGGCAACCCACTCCAGTGTTCTTGCCTGGAGAATCCCAGGGATGGGGAAGCCTGGTGGGCTACCGTCTATGGGGTCGCACAGAGTCAGACACGACTGAAGTGACTTAGCAGCAGCAGTAGATATTATTAACCATATTTATGTATGAGAAAACAAGACTAATAGAGGTTAAATTTTTCCTAATTTCATGCAGACATTGTTGTAAATATCAGAACTCAATACTTTCTGATTCTGGAGCTAATGTTCTTAATCCCTACTATACATCATCTCTGGAGTTTATACAACAGAGCTTCACTATTCCTATTTTTCTATCCATCTATTCCCCTCCACACTCACTTATACTCTAGTCAAAGAGTCTGACTTCCCATTTCCCAAATGCAGGTTTTGCACTGTTTCTTCCCTATCCCATATTGTTCCCTTTTACCATTCCCATCCAGCTCAGCAGGTGTTTATTCCTAAAGGAAAATTCAAAATTCTAACTTTGTCTTAACACCCTATTCTGGAAAATATAGTCTTTGTCTTGGATGTACCCTTACTACTGCCCTCTTCCAATAGTCTGTGCATATGTTAACTCTTTCCTTTCTCAACAGCTTCTTAATGGAAGGATGGGTTAGTCTATATCCTCCAAGATGCAGATGTCAAGACACAGTTAAACATGTAAGAATTTTGATCAGAGGAGGAAGGCCAGGAGAGCCGCCAGATATTGAGTCTAATGCAGAGGCAGGAAGGGCAGTTAGGCAGTTAGAGTGGAGGCTTTCTAGACTGTGCAGTTTAGAGAAGGTTTAACAAGGACATACATTGGGGAATCTTTGAGCCAGAGTTAGCCAATGAAGAGATCCATGTGTCCCAGAAACAGGTCTACTTTAAAATCCCCACTGCATTCAGTCGTTGGCTAGGAGAAGCACCTGGAGAAAGTGGCCTCCATACAAACATGGCAATAGATTCAGATCAGAGCAGCTGGAAACTCTGATGAACTAAGCACCCTGGTCAATCATGCTCCCCATAATCGAAGGACTATAAGTTGCATTCCTAAAACTGCCAAAAGGAACAATTTCTAACTGGGCCAATGTTTGTCACCTTGGGAAAGTTATTGAATCTCTATGAGATATTTTGTAAAAGTGGAATGTCATAGGAAAAAATATGATAAACCATGTGAAAGTATCTACTGCAGGAACTAGTTTTAAAAATTAATTGTTTGTATCTTTAATATTCATTAGCATACCTGTACCCAAGGAATAACACATAGCAGGCACTTAACTGTTGTTGTTTAGTCACTAAGCTGTGTCCAGTGCTTGTTGTGACCGCATGGACTGTTGCCTGCCAGGCTCCTCTGTGCATGGGAGTTCCCACATAAGGATACTGGAGTGGGTTGCCATTTCCTTCTCCAGAGGATCTTCCCAACCTAGGGATTGAACCTGTGTCTCCTGCAATGGTAGGTAGATTCTTTACCATTGAGTCACCTGAAAAGCCTAGGCACTTAATACTCTTTCTTAAATTATTCTATGTATACAAGGACAAATAAACACATATGTATATGAACTTGTACCTATATGTGCATATAATTAGAACTTCGTATTTCTTTGTTTAGAATTTAAAGAATCTTTCTACTAAATTTCATGTTTCATCGTTGAACCACATTTTCTTGGTATATACAAATCTATATTATTTGCTTTGTTATCAATAGAGAATGAGCAAAAGTACTAGACTGACAAGGTCCTATCTCTTAAAAACAATTTTAAAATAACAATATTTTATACTTCTTTACCTTCTGTGTTCACTCATCCATTCATTCTTTCATTTATATATTAGTTTAATAAATATGTAATACTCTGTGCCAGGTACTCTACTAGGGAAAGCAGAAACTACTCCTATCTTTATTCAGCTCATAGTCCAGTGTGGACTTTCCATTAACCAAAAGATTACATAAATAATCTGCAATCACCATAGCGCCGTGAAGGACAAGTGCCGTGTGCAACGAGAACACATCAAAGGTAGTAGCATGGATTTGAACAGTCACCAATGGCCTTCTGGACATTGTGATACTGAGCCATAAGGAAAAGGAGTTTATAAGGCAATGAGGCTAGGAAAAAATGTCCCAAGCAGAGGAAACAAATTATGGAAAGTCCAGTGCAGGGAAGAAGGAAATGGAAGTTTCATATGAAGAAAAGTAGGAGAGGAGCAAGTTGAGAAACAAGAAATTCGGAGGGTTCACGTGTGGATGTAATGATTACACAACTGTCCCAAAGGATTGTACCTGAAGGACATACCTGGATTTTCATCACACTCAATGAATAATCATTGTCCATTTTGTCATGTTTTTTAATCAATGATTTTTTAAAAAGAAAGTAATAACAGGAAACACAGTAAAGGAAAACATCAGTTGGCCAGTTGCAAATCATCTAATGGTATTTATATAGCATTACAAATGTGATCAGGACTGCAAAAATGCATTATTTTAAGGCTGTTGTTGATTGTCTATATATATCCAATATCCAGTTTAATTATTAGACTATATGAAAGGTAGGTATTCAATAATACGACCACATAATTGAAAGCTTTACAACAATAAAATGAGGCAATCTGTTAATTTCATCTCACAGAGTAGAAGAATAAAAATATCATTTGACCCATGAATATTGAGATATTCTCATTATTATCCTATTTCACTGCCTGAGGCACAACCATGGGACTAATGTGATTATTGGGGAGAAAGCATAATAAAAAGAAGCAATCAACCACTGGCTTAGAGGTCATCATTGCTAAGAGATCAAAAGAGTCCTTAAAGATAAGAGCACATTCAGAGCTTTATGTACAGTATAAACTCTTAGCTATTTTTCAATGCCATCTGGCTGTGGATTTGTGATGTGTGGCTGCACAGCTGATGTATTAAATTCCCAAAGTCTACATCAGGCAGGCCTGTGTCTTGTGTGAGATAAATTAAGATCATGCCTCAGTCTCTTAAAGAAGTGATGTTACTAAACAGAATAAGCAATAACAATCATCTTCTTCAAGAAGGCAAATAAATGATTTTCCTAATTTCCTTACTGCTGTCTCTTCAGGGAAAGATCTGCAGCATGACAAGATGGACCATAAAGTGGCTGCGATGTGTGCTGTTAAGGAATCGACTCTGAAAACGTACTGAAGAAAAATAAACAAACAAAACCGCAGCAACTTCAAACTAGTAAAGTAGAAAACTAAGCAAGATTTAGATTAAAGAGAAATAAGCAATGATAGTCCAGTCACTAAATTTTCTAAGAAAGTAAATCAAATCAAGATAAGGGACATTTGGAAAATACCTTTGTGTTTAGTTTAGTTTTCAAAGCCTTAGGAAAACCAAATGTTTTCTAAGAGTCATTGTTGTTGCTGTTGCTTAGTCACTTAGATATGTCAGATTCTTTGAAACCCCATGGGCTGTAGCTGGCCAGCTTCCTCTGCCCATGGGATTTCCCAGGCAAGAATACTAGACAGGGTTGCCATTTCCTTCTTCAGGGGATTTTCCTGACCCAGGTATTAATCCCGCCTCTCCTGCTTGGCAGGTGGATTCTTTACTCCTGACCCACCAGGAAACTCTAAGAGTCATTAGTCATCTATTTCTCTTTTTTAAAAATATTTTTTAAATTTTTTGCTTCTTAAGCAGCATGTGGGATCTTAATTCCCTGACCAGGGAGTGAACCTGGGGCCCTCTGCAGTAGAAGCACAGACCACTGAACTACTGGGAAAGTTTCAAGAGTGACTAAGAGTCACTATTTAATTTTAAAAATCCTTGCCCACATAACATATAATCCCTGTTTAAGCTACTTCTTCCAACAATGCATTTCCATGACTTTGATCAAGAATATAATGTTGGATAGATTCCATATACAATTATACGCATGCAAGGCAAATTTTAGAAAATATTAGTTTTCAATCTACCTGCAGCCATGATTGATCTGGGATGTACAAGGAATTTTTTTAAAAAACTAGAGCAATCCTACCTTCAGCCTTAGCAATGATTAACTTTAGCAGGGTCATAGTTGCTGTTAGGTGAGAAAAAATACAAACACTAGCGAGAAATAGCAAGAAAATGAAGCAGGAAAGCAGAAAGAGAAAAGAGAGAAGAGAAATACCCAAGCACAGATAAGGAAGAAAAGGTAATCTATTAGCAGTTGTTCTGTGGCAACTGAACTCTGGAGATCTGTTCATATTAGGTTCCCTGCATAAGCCTCTTCTTTCCTCAGGAACAGGTTCTTTTGTTTTGTTCTTTTTAAGGCTAGTGTGAAGTTCTGGGAAGCCCCAAAATACATAATCCAAAGAACATGATTGTTTTCTTCCTTTCCTCTGAAGATGCTCAGGACTGAGTGCTAAACTAGGCTGACTGATTTTTTTTTTTTTTTTTTTTTTTTTTGCTTCTGCATCGCCGGATACCTACCACTTCCTTCTTTTGTCCCTACTTCTCAGCTGGCCGGCCTGTTATGGTAAGACAAGACCTTATCAGCCTAGACCTTATCACATTAGGACCCTAGGCACTGTCTTCTGGCTTATTCTTAGCAGGTCTTAACCAGTAGATTGATCAAGATCCAAAGGCAATGTGGACTCCAGAATTTCTGAAGAGTTAGAGCAAGATGTAGTGGGAACATGGAAGGGGGAGCTACAGAGCCTCTCTTGAGACTGTTATTTTGCACAACAGCACTTTTCACCTGAATTTTTTTTTTCTTGATCTGAACTTGAAGGGGATGAGGGCTCAGATTAGCTCCATCTCTGAATCTAGCCGCAGTGACTCTTTCCCCAATCCCTGCTGCCTTTTGTTACTCTCTCATGAAATATCACCTATCAGTACTTGCACTGGAGTCAGCAACAGTTAGAAGCTAGTAGGGGCAATCTAGATAGTAGGAAGATAGAAATTTAATAAGATTCTCTCACCATTTATCTGTGAGAGGGCCACTTACATTGCTCCTAGAAAAGCAATGAGGAAATGTATTTAAGAAAATAAATATTGCTTTCCTGTTTCAAGACCCATGATCATTCTCAATTACTGACTCTTTGAACTCAGTTTACCATCTCTTCTTTCTATTCTGTATATTATACTCTTGCCTTGATCTGGAAAAAAAGAAAGTTCCAAACTTAGGTAGATTTTAGATCCTACCAAAAAGCCAGATATCCTGGAATGCGAAGTGAAGTGGGCCTTAGGAAGCATCATTAGGAACAAAGCTAGTAGAGGCGATGGAATTCCAGTCGAGCTATTTCAAACACTAAAAGATGACACAGTGAAAGTGCTGCACTAACTATGCCATCAAATCTGGAAAACTCAGCAGTGGCCACAGGACTAGAAAAGGTCAGTTTTCATTCCAATCCCAAAGAGAGGCAATGCCAAAGAATGCTCAAACTACCGCACAATTGCACTCACCTCACACACTAGCAAAGTAAAGCTCAAAATTCTCCAAGCCAAGCTCCAACACTATGTGAACCATGAATTTCCAGATATTCAAGCTGGATTTAGAAAAGGCAAAGAAACCAGAGATCAAATTACCAATATCCCCTGAATCATTGAAAAAGAAAGAGAGTTCCAGAAAAACATCTACTTTTGCTTTATTGACTATGCCAAAGCCTTTGACTTGTGAGTCACAACAAACTGTGGAAAATTCTTAAAAGACTGGAATACCAGACCATCTGACCTGCCTCCTGAGAAATCTGTATGCAACTCAAGAAGCAACAGTTAGAACTGGACATGGAACAACAGACTGGTTCCAAATCAGGAAAGGAGTACGTCAAGGCTGTATATTGTCACCTTGCTTATTTAACTTATATGCAGAGTACATCATGCGAAATGCTGGGCTGGATGAAGCACAAGCTGGAATCAAGATTCCCAGGGGAAATATCAACAACCTCAGATATGCAGATGACGTCACCCTTATAACAGAAAGTGAAGAAGAACTAAAGAGCCTCTTGAAGAAAGTGAAAGAGAAAAGTGAAAAAGTTCACTTAATACTCAACTTTCACAAAACTAAGATCATGGGATCCAATCCCATCACTTCATGGCATCCAATCCCATCACTTCATGGCTAATAGATGGGGAAACAGTAACAGACTTTATTTTTCAGGGCTCCGAAATCACTGCCGATGTTGACTGCAGCCATGAATTAAATGACGCTTGCTACTTGGAAGAAAAGTTATGACCAACTTAGACAGCATATTAAAAAGCTGAGACATTACTTTACCATCAAAGGTCCATCTAGTCAAAGTTATGGTTTTTCCAGTAGTCAAATATGGATGTGAGAGTTGTACTATAAAGAAAGCTGAGTGCCGAAGAATTGCTGCTTTTGAACCATAGTGTTGGAGAAGACTCTTGACAGTCCCTTGGACTGCAGGCGATCAAACCAGTCAATCCTAAAGGAAATTAGTCCTAAATATTCATTGGAAGGACTGATGCTGAAGCTGAAACTCCAATACTTTGGCCACCTGATGCAAAGAACTGACTCACTTGAAAAGACCTTGATGATGGGAAAGATTGAAGGCGGGAAGAGAAGGGGATGACAGAGGATGAGATGGCTGGATATCATCAGAGACTTGATGGACATGAGTTTGAGTAGGCTCTGGGAGTTGGTGATGGATAGGGAAGCCTGGCTTGCTACACTCCTTGGGGTTGCAAAGAATCAGACATGACTGAGTGACTGAACTGAACTGAAAAATCCAGGAAAATTTATTCTGTTTTTGTATCCAAACCTAACCCAGAGATTAAGCAAGTTTGCTTATAATTCAGATCTGCAAGGATTTATAATATTTAATCCTTAAACACTTTACATTTAAAATCCTAATTAGTTAAAGCTGCTAAGGTACCAGTGTTTTGAATAACTTCCCCACTTTAGAAATTATTAGTTTTTTATACTGGGTAGAGATAATACAGCTTCAGAAATCTCTGGCAGTTCTCACTGGGCACTAGGTTTTTAAAGATCAGGAAAGGAAAACAGAGCTTGGATAAACTAGATGGAGAAAGCACTGCCACTCACCACTCCCACTGTCTACTCCTTTCATGCTCCCCTTTCCCGGAACATGCATTTTGGATTTGATATCCAATCCAATCGGCCACATTGTGCTTTGTGTACTTGCTAAAGCCTTTTGTCCCTTAAAACTCATATACATCTGTGAAATTGTAAAGAATACAATGGTGTTTCAAATCCTACTCACAGCTGCCTCAATCCCCCAACTAGTGAAACAAGGTATCACACATGTAACAATGTATGAGACAGAATGGTGTACACAATTTCAAAAGCTCCCAATAATTCAAAATCGGAGAAGGAATTGGCAACCCACTACAGTGTTCTTGCCTGGAGAATCCCAGCGACAGGGGAGCCTGGTGGGCTGCCGCCTATGGAGTCACACAGAGTCAGACACGACTGAAGCGACTTAGCAGCAGCAGCAGCAGCAATAATTCAAAACATTTGTAAATTCCATTTTTCCTGCACACTGCCAGTGTTCACAACAAATTAAATTTTCATTCAGTTGCTCTGCTAGGAAGCATAATAAAACAAGACCGGGCATGAACCAAAGTGGCTTCTTTTTTATTTTTTCTTACTATTTCAGTGTCCTAAATGGAGCAGTTTTCTGTCAATTACCATTATGGCTTTACCTGATTCTAGGACCAACTGTGGTCAACATTGTTACTTCACAGTCTCCTCTCCAAAATCAGCATGTCTCTCATAACCCAGACAGCCCCGGAGTCTCTGTAGGGAACAGCTCCAGTAGCCCAGTGGGTCACAGAGAGGAGGCTCTTTCTTATCTGAGCAGTGACCCCACCATGTGAGCTTTGGTGGGGCATCTGCCGCCAAAAGTCTTCTGTATGGTGCCCTCTCTATAAATCTGCCCCTCCTGCTATCTTCTTTTGCAAAGAAACTCTAGGAAAATAAGTATCAGAAACAATGTTGCTTTTTAGACTCAAAGTGGCATATTTTCTTACACAGCATAAACATTAGTGATAGAATTAATGACTTTTGAGCAATAACTATCTATAAGGCACTGTGCTAAGTGTCTGCTGCTGCTGCTGCTAAGTCACTTCAGCCGTGTCTGACTCTGTGCAACCCCATAGACGGCAGCCCACCAGGCTCTGCGGTCCCTGGGATTCTCCAGGCAAGAATACTGGAGTGGGTTGCCATTTCCTTCTCCAATGCATGAAAGTGAAAAGGGAAAGTGAAGTCGCTCAGTCGTGTCCGACTCTTCGCGACCCCATGGACTGCAGCCTACCAGGCTCCTCCATCCGTGGGATTTTCCAGACAAGAGTACTGGAGTGGGTTGCCATTGCCTTCTCTGTGCTAAGTGTCTAGGAGACTTTATATCATTCCATCATCCTGACAATTCTGTGATATAGGTAGATATAATAAGCATTTCACAAAAACTTAAAATGTCTCAGGGAAGCCCGAATCTCCAAAGTACACAGCCATGTGGTGCAAGGTCTATAACCTAAACTCAAAGCTGTCTGGCTCCAAAGCCTTGAACTCTTAACTTAAGTCACTTCTAAATCATGGTAACGATATACTGATTTAAAGCAGGATCTAGTACCAAACACTCACTATTATGAATCATCAACCTCAATGGGTCATTAATGAAGAAACTTTAAAATTCTCTTTATGTAAAACCAAACAAATATACTATCATTAGTAATCACAATACTCATCTTAAGGCTTCTAAGCCATGGACTTCACACTGCCAGTATGCGCTGGAAATAAGAATATAAATCCCATCACAGTGTTAATACAATGCTACATGAAACCAGAGCTTATGGATCACAGAAAGCAAATTAGAGCTCCCTAATCATCCCTATAAAATGGAATATGGAATGATTAGCTCCCTAACCATTCCATTTTCTCAACAGATCTTACCATACATTATTATGTTTTTAACATTTCCTGAGATTTTTGGTATATGCAGGAATAGGTATGGCTCCTGTCTTACTAATGACCTAATAGAAGAGATAAGTCAAATGTCCAGGAAGAGTGAAGTATTGATACCAAAGCAACGATGCACATGCCAGCTGAGTCAAAGATGAAATAGGAGGTCAGCAGAGAGACAGACAATGCCCTCAGTTTCCTGGACATGGAATTTTAGGGGTAGAGGATAGAGGTGGAAGGCAAAAGGAAAATAATCTTGCAGAGGTAGGCCTGGGCAAGGTATATATAGGAGGCCATAAGGATGGCTGGAGTTGAGAATTCAAGTGTTTATGTTGGAGATTCACAGTGAGAAGTTTTAAAATAAAGCCTGGAAAAAGTGAAAGTGAAAGTCACTCAGTTGTGTCCAACTCTTTGTGACCCCATGCACTGTACAATCCGTGGAATTCTTCAGGCTAGAATACTGGAGTGGGTAGCCTTTCCCTTCTCCAGAGCATCTTCCCAACCCAAGGATTGAACCCAGGCCTCCCATGTTGGAGGCGGATTCTTACCAGCTGAGCCACAAGGGAAGCCCAAGAATACTCGAGTGGGTAACCTATCCCTTCTGCAGAGGATCTTCCCAACCCAAGAATCGAACCAAGGTCTCCTGCACTGCAGGCAGATTCTTTACCAACTGAACTATCAGGGAAGTCTTACATGACACACGCTGAGAAATTTAGACTAGGTTTATAATTCATGGTGAGAGGGAGGCTGTAGATGTTGCAGCAGGGAACTGATATGATGGAAACAGTTTTATAAGATTAGTCTGGCAGCAATGTTTAGAATGTGCTGAAGATCCCAGAGAACAAAGCCAGGAAGACCCATTTGGAGACAACTGCAAGCAACTAAATATGAGGTGAAGCCCAAAGAAGGAAAATGAAGAGAACGCAGTGACAGGACGGCAGTGGTAATTCTCTCTTTACCGGTCCTCTCCCATCTTCCTCCTCCTGGATACACATTCCCCATTTCATTATGGACTATCAGCTCTAAGCAGAAAGAAATGCAAACTTTGCATGCTTTTTTTTTTTTTTTCCATTTCAGGGAACCAGAAGCTACATGTTGAGATGATAGAGCACCAGATGATAACAGAGTGAATCCCCAAGTCACTGCTTAAAGGGCGCTGCCTTGGAGAACCATAGTGCAGACCGCACGTTTTGCAAGAGTAAAACTAGACTTCTTTGTGCTAAGCTATTGGTGTTCTAGGGTTTGTTACTCAAATACATCCTAATCTCTTCTTACTAATACAAAGATGACAGTGTCAGAATTGATAGTTGAACCCGGACATGGTGAGGACTCTGGCCTTGGGAGCAAACCTAGAAATAGGTAGAAGCTGGAATTTGCCAGTGACTTACATTACTTTGCTAACAAACTACATTTAAGGGATACTTGTAGTTCCAGGGATAAACTAGGAGTTTGGGATTAGCAGTTTCGCTGTGCTGTGCCAGCTAGGCTTCTCTGCCCATGGGATTCTCCAGGCAAGTATACTGGAGGGGGTTGCCATGCCCTCTTCCAGGGGATCTTCCCAACCAAGGGATCGAATTCAGGTCTCCCACATTGCAGGCAGATTTTTACCATCTGAGCCACCAGGCAGGCAATGACGACTCTGTATGCAAGACAGGGAAAGAGACACAGATGACATTCTAACATGTATACTATCATGTGAATTGAATCGCCAGTCTAAAACCAAAAAAAAAAAAAAAAGAATACTGTAGTGTGTAGCCTATTCCTTCTCCAGGGGAACTTTCTGACCCAGAAATCAAACCAGGGTCTCCTGCATTGCAGGCGGATCCATTACCAGCTAAACTACCTGGGAAGCTCTTAACAGTTACAAACTACTATGTAAATAATAGATAAACATCAAAGGCCTACTGTATAGCACAGCAAAATATATCCAATATTCTATAATAAATCATAATGGAAAAGAAATGAAAAAGAATATATACACACACACACACACACACACACACACACACACATATACACATAGGCTTTCCAGGTGGTGCTAGTGGTAAAGAATCCATCTGCCAATGAAGGCGACACAAGAGACATGAGTTTGATCTCCAGGTCAGGAAGATCACCTGGAGGAGGCCATGGCAACTTACTCCAGTATTCTTGCCTGGACAGAGGAGCCCAGACAGAGTCCCCTGGAGAGAGGAGCCTGGCTGGCTATAGTCCATAGGGTCACAAAAAGTTGGACATGATTGGAATGATTTAGCATGCATGCGCATACATAAATATATATAACTGAATCACTTTGATGTATACCAGAAATTAATATATTGTAAATCAACTATACTTCAATAAAAACTTTTTTTAAAAAAAGAATAATTGTTGTTCAATGAAAGTGATGACAACTTTTTTCCTCCATTGTTATTTTATTAAATTAACTATGTCTTTTCAAAAAAATCATAATATTATATTAAATAATTGATAAAACATAGAATTCCTTTTAATAATAGCAATATTAGCATAATAGCAATTTTCCTAAAAAGCTAAACTGGAAGCTCTAAAGAATCATATTTAGCCCCACCCAAAATCATAGGTTTACCACTCTTAAGAAAATTTCTTTTGTTTTCTGACTATATAATAGTAGAATGGCAGGGTTTCCCAGGTAGTTCAGCTTGTAGAATAGAAATGGAAGGCTGCAAGACACTCTTCAGCATATGTCAGAATGAAGGTTGTGTGTGGGGGGGAGGGGCGTTGGGGGGGCTGTTGCTGAATTAAGAAAGTAGAGTTTTATCCAGCCATTCAGTTCACAACTCTATGTCCACCAGGTCACACATTCTCACACAGCATTCTGGTTGACCTACTGGCAGGTTTTCTTAAACATTATAATTACCCAATTCCTATACCCATGGATATTTTTACTCTTGGGCTTTTTAAAAAGAAGCATATAGAATGAAAACAATGCAAAAAGATGTTTGCACTAACTCAATTCCAACATTACTTAAGATCATGCGCTGGTGTCCACACATTAGCCAAGTAATCTGAGTGGCATGGTATTCCAATGTAGGAATGCAGAGTGTATGGCATCCTAAGTCTACATATGGTTGACTTTTGAACAATGTAGGCAGTTAGGGGCACTGACTCTTGACTAGCATCAAAAATCCCCATGTGGTTTATGATCAGCCCTTCCAATGCGCAGTTCCTCCATGTCTGAAGTTCTGCATCCGCTACAGTTTCTGTTGTAAGGTAGTGTTTATTGTTGAAAAACATCTGCATATGAGTGGACCCATGCAGTTCAAACCAGTGTTGTTCAAGAGTCAACAGTATACATTTTTTCCTGACAGAAGGCACCTGCAAGGCCTCTAGTAGGATTAAAAGAACAATCTGCAATAATACAATAGAATAAAGCTAAATCACCCACGTGGAAACTAACTCTGAACTTTATCCAATAGAACTAATTATGATAAAAATAACCAGACAAAGTATGATTTAAAATTTCAATCTGAAAACTGTATCTTGGACTAGATCTTTAATTTAGAGCAAGACCTGATCTGAAATAGTTCTGAAAGCCCTGGCAAATGACCTTCTCAGAATTGCTGTTGAGTGCCAGATGCCCATGCTGATTCTATGCTACACTGGCATTTTCCAAGAGGACACCTACAGATTCTCTACAGAGGACACGGATATGAAAATGCCTTATACATATCAAAATATTTAGCAGCAACATGCCACTTTGGACAACGTTTTAAATTGGCTTCTTAGGGGTCTTTTGTGGGGAATATGCAAGGGGTGGGGACATCATTACAGTAATCCTGATCAGCCAAACCCAAAATGGACCTCATGTGGTTGTGAAAACTATTCATTTTAATTCAAAATTAATTAAGTTTGAGTTAGAGCAGAAAGGGAGTGGTCCCAAAGCTTTAATTGCAGACATTCAATACAACACAGAGACCAGCATCCCAGTACTTTGGCCTTGAATTTCTGCCATCAAAACCATTAGTCAATTCAGAGACAGAGCTTGAACACTTGACTGCCTACACTCAGTCCCATCTGTTACGTGCACTATTGCCAATACACAGGCCGGTGTGCCAACGGCTCTGTGCATCAGCGGTTCTTACAGAGCATGCAGGATTCCTGCGTGCTTCCCCGAACAACATGGTATCATCTCTCCTGCTAGAAGAATCTGTCTAAACACAACACCATGAATTTACATTTGCTTTTTCCGTTCTTATTATTTTAAACTATAGGACTGTAGTACAAGGGGCTTAGGGTTGAGGTGAAGCAAAAATAATAAAATTAGGAAACACAGAATAAATGGGTTAAATATATAATTGAGAAAAAAGCAATTTATCAAAGGGAAAATAACAAGAAAAGAAAGATTGAAAGTATGGAAGGATAAGACTTAAATAAGGTTTTTTAGGACTATTTCACCTTTGCTCTAATTGATTTACCTCCTTTGGTCTAATGATTGTTATACGAGATAGAACTATCAATCTAAACTAGTAGTTCTTAGCAGAATAAAACTCCCTGGGGAGCTTTTAAAAACTCCAGATGTGTAGGTACCACCTGGTCCTCAGATCAATTAAATTAGAATCTCTGGGATGGAACTAGACATCAGGATTTTTTTAAAGTGCTCCTGGGGATTCCAACATACAGCTGTGTTTGAGAACCACTGACTTAAATGAAAGAACAAGGCACCAGTTTTTGAGGAACTATTATCATTTTCACCGCAGAGACAGAGCTTGAACACTTGGCTGCCTCATCCATGGTGCTACAAAAAAAGAAATAAGCATCTCTAAATTTATATAGATGTAGAAAGACAACTTAAAAGGTTGAAAAGTTTGCCTGAGCTCACATCGCTCACGGGCAGTAGCGCAGGGGCTCAGAGACAGGACCCTATACCTGGTGGGCATTTTCACTATGATACACTGAAGTCTCTGGGCAGGATCACTGAGAGACTGGCAGAGGGGCATGGAGGTGAAACTTTGGACTGAGGAGAGCTCTGATAATAAACACGGCCACACATTATTTAGAAATCTGAGTTACTCCAAGGTCACCAAAAGTTCCCAAATAATACTCAGTGTTATTTTCATTACAGCTTCTGATGAGTGTGAACCTGTTACATGTAAAACTCTTGGTTATTTTACATGTATGACTTCAACTCTGCATTACCCTGTGTAGGGTGGATAGCAACACACTCATCTAACGCTGATGAAAGTGAGGTTTATAAAGGGTAAATAATTTTCCCAAGGTCATATAATTTGTCAACAGCAGAGACACGGTATGAACTGGCTGTATGCGTTTCTAATTTTTATATTATGTTGCCCAAAGAAGTTAAATATTTTAACATACCTACTCTCAAGTATTAATTTACTTGAGAGTTTCATCATCAACTAAAGTCATTCGATACAAGACAGGTGAACTGAAGGCAAAGATGTTTGGGGGTGTGATAGTTGTAAAATATGTCTACCAATTCTTTGATATCGCTCACTTTAAGAGATGAAGTTTAATTTCCCTTCCCTTGAGTGTGAGTTGGACTTCGTGACTTGCTTCTGATGAATAGAATATAGAAGAACTAACAGTGTTTGACTTCCAAGACTCAGTAATAAAAGGCATCATTCATCCCGGGAAAACCCAGAGGCCCTATCAAAAGGCATCCTGTCAACAGTCATGTGAGTGAACCATCTTGGAAGCAGAGTTTTCGGCCTCAGTCAAGCCTCCACTTGACTACAGCCCCTCTCAACAACTTGACTGCAACCTCATGAGAGATCCTGAGCCAGAAATAATCTGCTAAACCACTCCCAAACTTCTGACCCATCGAACCTATGAAATAATGTGTTTTATTTTAAGCACTAAGTTTTGGAGTTATCTGTACATAGCAAAAGATTAAAAAGAAGAAGAAGAAAAACTGAAGGAGACAAATAATAAATGTCCAGATTATGGGGTTCAAAGATGCACAAGAGTGAACAATTCTGAGCACCCAGCAATACCAAGGGGGCCTGGGGTAACTGCAGGAGGACACAGGAAGGGGTTGGAGTCAAAAAAGGGTAAAGGGGCTCATACACTATTTATAATAACTCCTTTTGAAGGAAAGAAGTACTGTTGTAAGGGTGAATTCATTTCCCCAGGTTATCAGAGAGTTTGACAGCACTCTGTATGATCTACTAAAAGACACCCAAGCACCTGAAGCAATAATGTACCATCCAAAGTCAAGTAATTGCTCACTGGCAAGATATAACGATTGTATCACAGAAGATCAAAAGATGTCCCTCAATGTGCGGAAATAGAAGGCAGGAAAGTAAAAATCATTTGCAGCAAAGTTTGTGTTTATGAAATAGGTGTGGATTTAGAAACAGTCTTCTTTGGATTACTGTATTTAACAGTTGAAACAGTAGGACTTCTAAAATCTTTTTTTGCTATTTTACATAGTTCAGGAAGACAAGTCATGAGACTACCATGTTATTAATATGGACAGCATGTACCTGAGAGAAGAATTACATGTATCAGCCCTTTACCTATTTGCCTTAAGGCAAAATGTCATTTATATCTTAATAAACAACTGTGTCTACTACAAAGAGGTACAGATGTTTGAGGTTTGGCTTTTCAGTTTTCTTTGCTCAGGTTTTCAGCTAGGGAACATCCAGATTCTAGACTCGAGTCTCCTCTGAATTCCAGATACTGTGTTCTAATGAGTCTGTTAGGGAAACACCAGAGAGATAACAGTATATACTGACTTTGTTCTTGCCAGTAAATCACCTCCCCAGGTAACTGTCCTTATAATAAAAATGCCAGCTGGGTGGCAAGTCCCTATGCCAAGAAAAGGTTGTATTTTAGCCCTCTTGTGCTTTCAGTACAAATTTTAAAATCACAAGGAAGGGAGGAAAATGAAATCAACTCCTGCTGGATAAAAATAATAGAGAAAAGGAAAAAATAATTTGGAGACATTCTTTGTAATGCACCTCTGAAACTGTAGTTGATGCTAAAAAGGGCAGGTACCTTGTGCTTTCCTAAGAAAATGAATTGATATTCCAATCTCTGTTTGCCAAATTGGATAATAGGACTTTCTTCACTTGATTATCATTTATAATATATCCTCTTCCAAAAATGTATAGAAATGTCTGTAGCAGGACTTCCCAAAGGTTTAAAACAAAGAGAAGTTTCCCTTTTTTATGTTCACCCCCTTAGAGCTGCTAAATATTTTTGCCATGAAAGAAAGAGGAGAAAGAAGAGAAACAGAAATGGGTTTAAAAATAGGATTGGAGAGGAGAAGGGAATATAAATTACGTTTTTCTTTTTTTTAAATAGTTTTGGAGAATGTTCTGGAACAGTTTTTTCAACTTCCTGAAGCTGGGGTCCTTGACTTCCAGGTATAAGCTCAATAAATTCACTATGATTAAACCTTTGTGTGGTTCAGAAAGGATGGACTGATGAAGCTCTGGTCCAAAGACCTGTGACTGAATGTTAAATAAATCTAATGGCTATTTGGTTTCATAGCCAGGTATCTTCACTCCATTTCCAAACCCAGTCTCCACCTTGATCACTCGTGATACTTGAATTCTGTGTTTTAGAATCTCAGAAGCAAGGTACTGCTTCACTTTGCCTACATCCCCACTTCCAGTGACTATAGATTTCTGTTTCTCAGCATTGCCTACTCATGGATTCTCCACCAACACATTGAACCCTACACTCAGAACCAGCCCATTCATTTTTCTTCTGCTAATATCCTCACCTAATCAATAACCCTAACAAGTACAAACTTTCAGTAGCTAGATTTTCCCAGAAAGGCTAGGATTGTCTTAACACCTCATCCCTTCCCAGGTGGCTCTAGTGATAAAGAACTCACCTTCCAATGCAGGGAGACATAAGAGACGCAGGTTCCAGCCCTGGGTCAGGAAGATCCCCTAGAGGATGGCATGGCAACCCACTCCAGTATTCTTGCCTGGAAAATCCCTATGGACAGAGGAACCTGGCGGGCCACAGTCCATCAGATCGCAGCGTTGGACATGACTGAAGTGACTGAGCATGCACGCACGTATTAACACCTCATCCATTTCCACACCTGCATCCCATTTCCTTAATTTCAGGTAGTATCCCATTTTAGACTGCCCATTCCACTTTTATTATGTCAGGCCATATCTTGAGATACATTTTCCTTATCCAACATAAAGCAATGGAATGAAATGGAAAGCTTCCTTTTTACAGGTTATAAATAGGGAAAAGCTTTTCTTCTTCATTCCATCAAACTTCAAATCCTGGGTCAAATTTGTTTGTTTTTAAAAAAATTGTACTGTTTTAAAAGACAGACTTTGATTGATTAATTGATTCACTAGTCTCAAACTAATGTTCAGTTGCAATAGCAATGATGTTTCTGAGGGCTGTACTGCATCTTCAAATACCAGGTGATGGATATCTGTGCAGTTTCACCAGACCAGAAAAGTCATCACATCACTGGCTCTATTCGATATGCTCTGCTGGTTTGCTAGTTAACAGTTATACAATATATATTTGCTCACTTTACATGCAAACAGATCAAGATTGACATATAAGAGCTTAATATCAAATGAGAAATAAATCTTTAGGACTCAGAAAAGTATAATTTAAAAAACAACTTCTGTCTGAAAAATGACTGGTGATCTCACCTTCTCTCAGTAGTAATACCCTCTTTCTCGCATGATTCTGTTTCAAAATCAGTAGCTCACTAACTCTTTGTGCTAAAACAAAAGGTCTAGTATCAAAGACTAAAAACATTGAAAATTCAGTTTCACAATTGTTTTTGTTAAACCCTCAAGTAATTCTTTTTCTTACCCCCAATCCAATAATCAAAGTCAGTTCCAGACAAAACATGTAATGCACTCACCCAAAGCATGTCCCCTTCCAATATATCAGAGACCAATGTCCCTGGGTTCCAAGGACTAACAGCTCAAAAATGTAGGATGAGAAGATTTATTACCATCATACTTGTCAGACTCAATCTGTTGTGTACAACTTCTATTATCTTCAAATTTTCATAGCTTCAATTCACTGAATCCCTACCTATAGGTTCAGTTGGACCTACTTTCAGAACTAACCCAAGTTCTATGATGTACAATAGGTCAGAGGAAGGAACCTAGGAGCAAGCCCCAGGAAATACAAAGACTATGAAGTAGAAAGTACTTAACAGGTTTGAGAACAAAAAGGAGGACATTGTGATGGGAAGGTGGTGGTCAATGAAATATGAGATATATTGTAGTTATATCTGATGGCCTGTCAGTCTGTCCTCTGGAACCTGTGAACCCACAACAAATGGGATTTTGTGGATGTCATTAAGGGTACAGATTTTAGACAGAAAATTATCGTGGATTATATAAGTGAATTCAATTTGATCACTCATGTCCTTAAAAGTAGACTGCCTATTAGGCTGCAGTTAAACAGAAATGACACTACAGAAGGAAGCTCAGTGAGATAGCAGCCTGCCAAGAGTAAGATGTCATCTTATGGTTCTGAGATATAAGGGGACAAGAGAAAGACCTTGAGAGGCTAAGGGTGGTCCCATGTTGGGAGCCATCAAGGAAATAGAAACTAGTCTTCAACTGTGTGAAACTGAATTGTGCCAAAACCTTGAAGAACAAGAAAAACAGATCATTTCCTTGAAATTTACGTTAATCTAATGTTAATCTTAGTCTATTAACATTATTGTGATGCTCACATAAATGTTTGTAATATATAAGGCTCAAATGAGGTATGTGAGAAAGAGGGGAAAAGAAGTTGAACAGGAGAGAAAGAGACAGTAGTGAGAGGATTTTTAAAACCACAGAATGCTACACAAATATATTTGTGTCATTTAACTTATATTCAGAGTGCATCATCTGAAATGCAAGTCCGGATGAATCACAAGCTGGAATTAAGATTGCCAGGCAAGATATCAATAACCTCAGATATGCAGATGATACCACTCTAATGGCAAAAAGTGAAAAGAATTAAAGAGCCTCTTGATGAGGGTGAAGAGGAGAGTGAAAAAACTGGCTTAAAATAACTGGAAGAAAACTAAGATCATGGTATTTGGTCTCATCACTTCAAGGCAAAGAGAAAGGGGACACATGGAAGCAATGACAGATTTTCTTTCTCTTGGGATCCAAAATCACCGTGGATGGTAACTGCAGCCATGAAATTCAAAGTCTTGCTCTTGGAAGGAAAGCTATAGCAAACCTAAACAGCATATTAAAAAGTAGAGACATCAACTTGCCAAAAAGAGGCCTATATAGTCAGGACTATGGTTTTTGCAATAGTCATTTCAGGTGTTTGAGTTGGACCATAAAGAAGGCTGAATGCCAAAGAACTGATGCTTTTGAATCGTGGTGCTAGAGAAGACTGTTAGAGTCCCTTGGACAGCAAGGGGATCAAACCAGTCAATCTCAAAGGAAATCAACACTGAATATTCATTGGAAGGACTGAAACTAAGCTGAAGCTCCAATACTTTGGCCACCTGATGTGAAGAGCCATCTCAGTGGAAAAGACCCTGATGCTGGGAGTGATTGAAGGCAAAAGGAGGAGGGGCAACAGAGAATGAGATAGCTGGATGGCATCACTGACTCAATGGACATGAGTTTGAGCAAACTCTGGGAGATAGTGAAGGACAGGGAAGCCAAGAGTGCTGAAGTCCATGGGGTCGCAAAGAGTTGGACACAAATTAGTAAACAACAACAGAAACAGGGTCACTACTAAATTATACAAAGAAGTTTCCATTTCATTACAGCCCCTGGACTAGATATTTTGGGTTCATATTTTCTGAGATTCCACAAATTGCCATATCACAGTACAGAAAGTTCAGACAAGTGAAAAAGCACTAGATTGGATATCCAGAGGCCTGTGGTTTAGTCTCAGATCTGCTGTTGCCAAACATGTAACTTTGCACATGTCCCTACACCTCTCTGATTTATATTGTTTTATGGCTTTGTACATTGTAGACAAATATCAAGAGCAACATGTTAAAAATAACAAAATTATAAGACATTTATTTTTATAACAGAAATAATCGCAGCTCCTTTCCATCTTTTATTTAAAAGATTAGAACCCTTATTTAAGGAAAGGAGAAGAAAAGCCTTAAGTACAATGGCAACTAAAATGGCAACTCAACAAGGTGAAATTGCTTCCGAAGCACTGATCTTTTAATTAGAGAGAATGTCAAAACGCAATCTGTTCTCTTAGCTTCATTATTTTGAATCTGTTTCTGTTTCCCAATAAACTGAAGAAACAAACAGTGATTTTTAAAATTAATTATGTAGTGCAATTTTCCTCCAGGAAAACCAATATAGCTTAATTTTCATTAACTATATTGTAAATTGCATTACTCTTTTGGAAAACATTCAAGAGTGCTTTTATTTATAAACCAGTAGATGAGAAGAGTAATACATTTAGATCATGTCTGGCCACTTCCAAGGGGGGTTTCTTGTTTGAAAAAAACTAAATAGAAATCAACAATGGTATTGTCCTTTCTAAACTTTTTAAAATGAAAAACTACTCAATATATCCTTAAATCCAGAAATAGTGGCAGCCAGGGTAAAACTGCAGAATTCAGGATGCTAATTAGCTAACCATGACTGTATATATAATGAAGATATTAAGCTTTCTCTAAGAACATTGCAACTTGAAATTCAAATAACTAACGTTACAGGATAATTGGGAAATATGATTAACTGATTTAAACACTACTGAAAATGCAGCACAATTCCCTTTCAAAAGGAAGAACAAACATATTCTACAGACAAATGCCAAAATCAGAATTAGCATGTAGTCAAGAAAGGAGGTGACTAAGAGTACATGGTAACCATCTTGAATAAATCACTTTAAAGGGAGTCACAGTGTGAATGAGGATAATTATATGGCTCTCAACTTGGCTCATGTTTTTTTCTCTTTCAATTGCAAATCCCCTCAACTGTCAAGTTTAGTTGTCTCTTTGAGATGTTACTATACATGGTAACAGATGAATTGGCTTTTCTGTGAGTTTTATAATGATATTAGCTCACACAGTAAAGACATTAAGCTTAGGTGAGGAAAGGCTTGACCCTAAGGTACTTGCATGCAGCTTTCTATTGCAGAAAATCTTTACAAAGCTCATAGGAAGATTTGAAAAGACATTAGAAAATAATCTGAAATTCAGAAGTAACTGAGATATCCTATACCTTTTCATGGCTTGCACTGACTGTGTATTTAAATAGTGCATGCATGCTCAGTCATGTCAGACTCTTTGTGACCCCATGGACTGTAGCCTGCCCGGTTCCTCTGTCCTTGGAATTTTCCAGGCAAGAATACTGGAGTGGGTTGTCATTTCCTCCTCCAGGGCATATTCTTGACCCAGGGATCAAACCCAAATCTCCTTCATAGAAAGTGGATTCTTAATCATTGAGCCACCTGGGAAGCCCCTGTTTATATAGAAGAGTAAATAAATAAATCAACAAACAATTCCTAAGGAGAAAGTGCATTTTAACAGGGATGGCTAATCTGAGCCCTCTGGGTTCTTTTAGATTATTCCAAATAATTACATATAACCACCCTAATATTCAGGATATCAAGAACAAAAATAATTTCATGAATCAGTGTAAAGATAGATTAATGTGCAAACATTCTGGAGGAGATGGTCAAGAGACTACTGCAAAATATTCCAAAATAGAAAACTGATTGAACAGAACTATAAACAAGCAATAGGAAGAATAAAAATCATAATCAATTTGCCTGACAGGAATTTATACTTATAACTGCAAGACAGCTACAGTGACTTGTATTTACCTTACTGGTTGCTAATCAGAGTGATGATGATAAAGGCTATGAAATGCAAGACTTCTGGGATAAGATTAGAGAATTAAACTTATTCAACCCAAGAAAATAATGGAGGGGAAAATAGGGGAAATCTTATATGCTAGAATTTAATGCAAGGTAGATCATTTCAATAGTGAATGAAAATTTCCAATTATTTTGCTGTAAAAATACACACCTAGTTCTTCTGATTTGACATAGGTATGACTAAAGGATCATGGTCAATCAAAACTAAATCCAGAGAATAAGCTGGTGGAGGAGTAGGTGGACGTGGAATACATCTCTCTCCAGAGATACATCAGGAATACACCTTCAGATACAGAAGTGTATGCAGAACACCAGCTGAGAGCAAACAGGAGTACTTGACCAGAGGAAAAGAATATATAGAACCATGCAAAACTCCATCGGATGAAGGAACTAGGGGAGAAAAACAGGAGTGTCAGTAGGATTGGACCTGCCTTCAGCTGAACTGAAGCAGGGGCCAATCCCCACATTGGGGCAATGGTCTGAGTCAGAGGAGAAACATTTAAGGCCAAGAGTGAAACAGCTGATCTGTGGCAGCCTAAATGCAATGAGAATCAGAGGGTCCTTGCACAGCCATACATATCCCAGACTGGGACAAGGGTCCCCTAGAAGGTGCAGTGGCTGGGAGCTGGAGTTTGGGGAGTGTGGAGTGATCCCAGGGTGAGGGCTGCTGTTGACTGCAGAGAGATGGATTGAGGGGATGTAAGGGAGAAGACTGTGATGGGAAATGCCAGTGGAGGAAAGCCGGGGAGCCATGGATATAAGGCGATACTGCTGAGTCACGTGTAAGGGTTGGAGCCATCACCATAGCCTCTCTCTCCCCACATGCCAGCATTGGCAGCCTAACAATAGATAGGCTGGCCCATCAAAGGCCTGATGCACTGAACTACAGAGCAGGACCCCATCCAAGGTGCTCCTCTAAGTGACTGATCCAAGAACTACAGAGTAGGACCCCAGCCAGGGGTGCCCCTCTATGTGCCTGACATGCTGAACAACAGAGAAGGACCCGAGGCAAGGCAGCCCTCTCAGTGCCTGAATGGGCTGAGATAAAGACTGGCCAAAGAGGCCTTCTGATCACCAGCTACAAGGGGCTCAAAAAAGTCTCTGATAGGGCCGTAACTGCTGCAGCGGAAGCAGTCCAGTCCGTGTCCCTGCACACTGGTGCCGCCAGGGTCCCCAAAAGCCAAGCAGCTGTGCTACCTTCATCTCAACTTCACTGGGGCAGAGCTCCCACAGGCAAAAAAGTCTTGTGTCTATGCGCACAGGGTCATTTTGGTAGTGTCTGACTCTTTGCGACCCTGTAGACTGTGGCCTGCCGGGCTTCTCAGTCAAGGAAGGGGGTTCTCCAGGCAAGAATACTGGAGTCTATTGGCCAATACTGGTTTCCATACCCTTCTAGAGCACTGTTTCTTGCTGCCCTAGCCACCAACTCCCCTAAGTAGCTGGAGCTGCTAGAATCCCTGTGACCCAAGCAGCTGTACCACCTCCACACCTGGCCCTCACGGGGCAAAGCCAAGTCCTTCAAGGCAGCCTCAGGAGCAAACCCCTGTGGGCAACCCCCAAACAGAGGTGGAAATGAAACCACAATTGAAACTCAGGGGCAGTGTGGCTAAGGAAGAAGACCTAAAACCTTCCCACCAGCTGTACAAGCTGCAGATTAAATCCACATAATCAACTAGTCAAGCTCTGTCTATGGAATATATAAAAGGTCATTGAGAGCTCCCACAAAAGAAAATGCACTAGTTCTGATAGCTGTGGACTCTGGAGGCAAGAACACATAGGAGTAGGACCAGACTAGAATCTGAGCTGCCCCCACAGCAGGTCCAGAGACCAGCACAGTGGAGAGCATCCTAGGGAGGTGAGGTGGACTGTGACTACCAGTGAGGGAAAGGACTCTCACAGCAGTGACTCAAGTAAAACATTTATTATTCTCAAGTTTTGACTTACTTTGTAGATTATTTCAGGTTTTTCTTTTTTGGTCCCCCCCAACACACAACCCCCATTGTAGTTGTTAATTTTATTGGCACTATGAAATCTAATTAAATGTTTGAGCTTTTTTGCTCAGTCACATTTTATATTGCTGTTATAAACCTCTGGCTATATGTTGGGCTTTTGCAGTTCTATGGAGTTTTCCTTTTTTTTTTTTCTTTCTTTTCTTTTTTTTTAATTTTAAGTTTTAAACCTATTATATTTTTTCTACATGTATTTCTTTGTTTCCCTTTCCTACCATTCTTTGCCCCTTGCAGTTGAACTTTAATGTATATAAACCTTCTTCATCTACCTCTATTTAACTTTGCATATCTATTATTTCTTTCTTTTCTTTCCTCTCAACATATTTGTTAGTTTTATTTTCATTGCTTTATTCCCCAATTGGCACCTTGCTCTAGTTTTCTTTTCCAGTTTGTGCTTTAGTTAGTTTTGTTCTGGTAAATATAACTTTTGGTTTCCTTTGTTCTCCAGATCAGTCATTTGTACTTTATTTTTGTTGGACTGTTTTGATTTTGCTTATGGGTGTATATGTATATGTGTATATTCAGTCACACTTTCAGTTGCTGTTATAAACATCTGCCTCTATGTTGGGCTTTTGCAGGTCTGTGGAGTTTTCCTTTCTTTTTTTCTTTTTCTTTCTTTTTTCATTTTTTTTCTTTTCTTTTTTTAATAATTTAAAATTTTAACTTTTAAAAACCTATTATATTTTTCCTACATGTATCCCTTCATTTCCCTTTCCTACTGTTCTTTTCCCCTTGCAGTTAATCTTTAATGTATATAAATCTTTTTTATCTTCCTCTATTTAACTTTGCATATCTATTATTTCTTTCCTTTCCTCTCAGCATATTTGTTAGTTTTGTTTTCATTGCTTTATTCCTCACTTGGCACCTTGCTTTAGTTTTGTTTTCCAGTTTGTGCTTTAGTTAGTTTTGTTCTTAACTGGTAAATATAATTTTTGATTTACTTTGTTCTCTAGGTAAATCTACTGTATTTTTGTTGGACTGTGTTCACTTTGCTCATGGGTATATATGTATGTGTGTATATTCCATTATTTTAAGTATTATTTGCTTAATTTGGTAAGTGCCATTTGTCTGGGGTTCATCTTTGGTTTCTCATTCTGGATATTTCTTTTAATCTCACTTAACTGTAACAAACCACTTATGGAATCTCCTTTCCTGACCAGAGATCAAGCCCTGAGCCTTTGGAGTGGGAGCATTGACTCCAAGATCCTAGACTACCAGAAAACTAACCCTAGGGAGTCTCAAATAATGAGAACTCACACAAAAGAAACCACTTGAATACAAGACCTGACATCAACCAACAACCAGTAGCACACTGTGCAGGACACCTCATCTAAACAACAAACAACCCCAAAATCCAAACCCAACCTTCAGCAGACATGATTACCACCTCATTTAGCCTTGCCCATCAGAGAAATAACAAACAAATGAAAACTGATCACAAATCTCACCCTATAGGCAGCTTACACAAACCACTGGACCAAACTTAGGAGGGCAGAAACTAAAAGGAAGAAAGACTCCAACCTTGAAGCTTGAGGAAAAGAGATCTCAAAATTAAGTTTAAAAGTAATAATTATAACAATTAAAAGGCAGAGAAATACTACACAAACGAAGGAACAAACTAGAAACACAGAAGTCCAAATAAAAGAAGAGGAAACAGGCAAACTACCTGAAAAATAATTGTAATGATAGTAAAGATGATCAAAAACCTTGAAAACAAAACAGATAAAATGCAAGAATTAATTAACAAAGACCTAGAAGAATTAAAGAATAAACATACAAACAACACAATTACTGAAATTAAAAATACTCTAGAAGGAATCAATAGCAGAATATCTAAATCAGAAGAACAAATCAGTGAGCTGAATGATAAAATAGTGGAAATGACTTCTGTAGAGTAGAATAAAATAAACAAGAATGAAAAGAGCTGAGGGTAGTCTCAGAGACCTCTGGAAAAATATCAAACACACAAACATTTGAATTATAGGGGTCCCAGTAGAGGAAGAGAAAAAGAGTATGAGAAAATTTTTGATGTTATTATAGATGAAAATTTCCCCAACATGGAAAAGGAAATAGTCAATTAAATCCAAGAGGCACAAAGAGTCCCATACAGGATAAACTCAAGCAGAAACATGTCAAGAGACATACTATTCAAACGAACAAAGACTAAACACAAAGAAAGAATATTAAAAGCAGCAAGGGAGAAACAGCAAGTGACATAAAAGGGAAACCCCATAAGCTTAACAGCCAATCTTTCAACAGAAACTCTGCAGGCCAGAAGGGAATGGCAAGATATATTTGAAGTACTGAAAGGGAAAAATCTACAACCAAGATTACAGTAACAGGCAAGGATCTTATTCAAAATTGATGGAGAAATCAAAAGTTTTTCAGACAAGCAAAAGTTAAGAGAATTCAGTACCACCAAACCAGCTTTACAACAAATGTTAAAGGGACTTATATAGTCAAGAAATATAAGAGAAGAAAAAAGATCTATGAAATCAACCCCAAACAATTAAGAAAATGTCAATAAGAATATATATATATATAATTACTTTAAATGTAAATGGATTAAATGCTCCAACCAAAAGATAAAGACTGCCTAAATGGATACAAAAACATGACCCATATATATGCTGTCTACAAGACCCACTTCAGACCTAAAGACACATATAGACTGAAAATGAGAGGATGGAAATATATAGTCCATGCAAATGGGAAGCAAGAGAAAGCTGGAGTAGCAATCCTCATATCAGACAAAATAGACCTTAAACTAAAGAAGATTACAAGAGATAAAGAAGGACATTACCTAATGATCAAGGCATGAATACAAGAGGAAGACATAACAATTGTAAATATCTATGCACCCAACATAAGAGCACCGCAATACATAAGACAAACTCTAACAGACATAAAGGAGAAATTGACAGTAACACAATAATAGTAGGAGACTTTAGCACCTCACTCAGACCAATAGACAGATCATCAAAACAGAAAATTAATAAACACAAGTCTTAAATGATACATTAGATGAGATGGATCTCATTGATATCTTCAGGACATTCTATCCAAATGCAAAAGAATATACTTTCATCTCAAGCGCACATGGAACATTCTCCAGGATAGACCACATCTTGGGTCAAAATTCAAACCTCAGTTAATTTAAGAAAACTGAAATTATACCAAACATCTTCTCCAACCACAATGCTATGAGACTAGATATCAATGACAAGAAAAAAAAACTTTAAGAAACACAAACACATGGAGATTAAACAACACATCTCTAAACAACCAAAAAGTTACTGAAAAATCAAAAGGGAAATCAAAAACTTTCTAGAAACAAATGACAATGAAAACACAAGTCAAAACCTATGGGATGCAGCAAAAGTAGTTCTAAAAGGGAAGTTTATAGCAATACAATACTACTGAAAGAAACAAGAAAAACATCAAATAGACAACCTAATTTTACACCTAGAACAACTAGAAAAAGAACAAAAGAAACCCAAAAATAGCAGAGGGAAAGAAATCATAATGATCTGAGCAGAAGTAAATGAAAAAGAAATGAAAGAAATAATAATAAAGATTAATAAAACTAAAAGCTGGTTCTTTGAGAAAATAAACAAAATTGACAAGGCTTTAGCCAGACTCATCAAGAAAAGAAGAGAGAATAATCAAAACGACAAAATTAGAAATGAAAAGGAGAGGTTACAACAGACAATGCAAAATTATAAGAGACTATTATGAACAACTATATGGCAATAAAATGGATAACCTGGGAGAAATAGACCGATTGTTAGAAAAGTTCAATCTTCTAAGACTGAACCTGGAAGAAATTGAAATTATGAGCAATCCAATTACAAGCAGTGAAATTGAAGCTGTCATCAAAAATCTCCCCAAAAAACAAAAGCCCAGGACCAGATAACTTCACAGGAGAATTTTATCAAACATTTAGAGAAGAGCTAATGCCTAGCCTTCTAAAACTCTTTCCAAAAATTGCAGAGGAAGGAACACTTCCAAACTCATTCTACAAGGCTGCTGCTGCTGCTAAGTTGCTTCAGTCATGTCCGACTCTGTGCAACCCCATGAACGGCAGCCCACCTGGCTCCCCCATCCCTGGGATTCTCCAGGCAAGAATACTGGAGTGGGTTGCCATTTCCTTCTCCTTCTATAAGGCTAGCATCACCATAATAAAAACAAAAACCAGACAAAAACAACACACAAAAAAGAAAATGTCAGGCCAGTATCACTGATGAACATAGAAGTAAAAATCCTCAACAAAACTTCTGCAAGCAGAATTCAGCAACACATCAGAAAGCTCATACACCATGATCAAGTTGGGTTTATTCTAGGAATTCAAGGATTCTTCAATATATGCAAATCAATAAATGTGAAACAATCTGTTAACAAATTGAAAAATAAAAACCATATGATCATCTCAATAGATGCAGAAAAAGCCTTTGACAAAATTCAGCACCCATTTATGAATAAAACTCTTTTAAAAATAGGCATAGAAGGAACCTACCCCACATAATAAGGCCATATATGATAAGCCTACAGCAAACATTATTCCCAGTGGAGAAAAACTGAAAGCATTCCCCCTAAGATCAGGAACAAGACAAGGCTGTCCACTTTCACTACTATTATTCAACACAGTTGTGGAAGTCCTAGCTAGAGCAACCAGAGAAGAAAAAGAAAGAAAGAAATCCGGATCAGAAAAGAGGAAGTCAAGCTCTCACTGTTTGCAGATGACATGATAATGTACATAGAAAACCCTAAAGATTGTATCAGAAAATTACTAGAGCTAATCAGTTAATTTAACAAAGTTGCAGGATACAAAATCAATAAACAGAAATGACTTGCACTTCTATATACTAACAATGAAAAATCAGATAGAGAAATTAAGGAATCAAACTAATTCACCATTGCAACAAAAAGAATTAAATATCTAGGAATAAACTTACCTAAGGAGACAACGGAGACAAAGCATACAATGGAGAAGGAAATGGCACCCTACTCCAGTGTTCTTGCTTGGAGAATCCCAGGGACGGGGGAGCCTGGTGGGCTGCCGTCTATGGGGTCACACAGAGTCGGACACAACTGAAGCAACTAAGCAGTAGCAGCAAGGAAAAAAAAGAACTGTACATAGAAAATTATAAGACACTAATGAAAGAAATCAAAGATGATGTATACAGATGGAGAGATATTCCACATTCCTGGGGAGGAAGAATTAATATTGTGAAAATGACTATACTACCAAATGCAGCCTACAGAGTCAATGTGATCCCTATCATATTAACAACGGTATTTCTCACAGAACTAGAGCAAAAAATTTCACAATCCATATGGAAACATAAAGACCCCGAATAGCCAAATAGTCTTGAGAAAGAAGTATGGAGCTGGAGGAATCAACCTTCCTGACTTCAGATTATACTACAAAGCTACAGTCATCAAGACAGTATGGTACTGGCACAAAAACAGAAATATAGATCAATGGAACAAGATAGAAAGCCCAGAAATAAAACCCTGTACCTATGGGTACCTTATTTTTGACAAAGGAGGCACGAATATACAATGGGGCAAAGATAGCCTCTTCAATAAATGGTGCTGGGAAAACTGGACAGCTACATGTAAAAGAATGAAATTAGAGCACTTCCTAACACCATCACAAAGATAAACTCAAAATGGATTAAAGACCTAAGTGTAAGAACAGAAACTATAAAACTCTCAGAGGAAAACATAGGCAGAACACTGGATGACATAAACCAAAGCAAGATCCTCTAAGACCTACCTCCTAGAATAATGGAAATAAAAACAGAACTAAACAAGTGGAATCTGATTAAACTTAAAGGCTTTTGCACAGCAAAGGAAACTATAAGCAAAGTGAAAAGTCAGTCCTCAGAATGGGAAAAAAATAATAGCAAATTAAACAACTGACAAAGGATCAGTTTCAAATATATTCAAACATCTCATACAGATGCCAGAAAAACAAACAACCCAATCAAAAACTGGGGAAAAGACCTAAGCATACATTTCTCCAAAGAAGACATACAGATAGCTAACAAACACATGAAAAGATGCTCAACATCACTCATTATTAGAGAAATGCAAATCAAACCTACAATGAGATATCACCTCACACAGGTCATAATGACCATCATCAAAAAGTCTATAAAAAATAAATGTTGGAGAGGGTGTGGAGAAAAGGGCATGCTCTTGCACTGTTGGTGGGAATATAAATTGATATAGTCACTATGGAAGATGGTATAGAGATTCCTTTAAAAAAAACTAGAAATATAACCACCATATGACCAAGCAATCCCACTCCTAGGCATATACCCTGAGGAAACCAAAATTGAAAATGACACATGTATCCCATTGTACATTGCAGCACTATTTACAATGACTAGAACATGAAAGCAACCTAGATGTCCATCAATAGATGAATGGATAAAGAAATTGTGGTACATATACACATTAGAATATTACTCAGCCATAAAACGGAACACATTTGAGTCAGTTCTGATGAAGTGGATGAACCTAGAACCTATTATACAGAGTGAAGTGAGTCAGAAAGAGAAAGATAAATATCGTATCTAACACATATATACAGAATCTAGAAAAACTGTACTGAAGGATTTATTTATTTATGGAGAAACAGACCAGAGTAAAGACTTATGGGGAGAGGGGAGGAGAGGGTGAGATGTATGGAAAGAGTGACATGGAAACTTACATCAGTTCAGTTTAGTTCAGTCGCTCAGTCGTGTCCGACTCTTTGCGACCCCATGAATCACAGCACGCCAGGCCTCCCTGTCCATCACCAACTCCTGGAGTTCACTCAGATTCACGTCCGTCATCCATCGAGTCCGTGATGCCATCCAGCCATCTCATCCTCAGTCGTCCCCTTCTCCTCCTGCCCCCAATCCCTCCCAGCATTAAAGTCTTTTCCAATGAGGCAACTCTTCTCATGAGGTGGCCAAAGTACTGGAGTTTCAGCTTTAGCATCATTCCTTCCAAAGAAATCCCAGGGTTGATCTCCTCCAGAATGGACTGGTTGGATTTCCTTGCAGTCCAAGGGACTCTCAAGAGTCTTCTCCAACACCAGAGCTCAAAAGCCTCAATTCTTCCGTGCTCAGCCTTCTTCACAGAAGTCCAACTCTCACATCCATACATGACTACTGGAAAAACCATAGCCTTGACTAAACGGACCTTAGTCGGCAAAGTAATGTCTCTGCTTTTGAATACGCTGTCTAGGTTGGTCATAACTTTTCTTCCAAGGAGAAAGCAAAACTTACATAACCATATGTAAAATAGATAGCCAATAGGAATTGGCTGTATGGCTCAGGAAACTCAGAGGCTCTGTGTCAATCTAGATGGAGCAGGAGATGGGAGGGAGCTGCAAAAGGGAGGGGATATATGTATACCTATGGCTGATTCATGTTGAGGTTTGACAGAAAACAACAAAATTCTGTAAAGCAATTATCCTTCAATAAAAAAATTAATTAAAAAACCTATATCCAAGTGAGTCCTTTGGCAGAGGCAGAAAGAAAAAGTTGGAAAGATTCTTGCAATAGGGATGCTATCTTATTCATTCTTATATTCTTCGCATGTAACACTGGAGAAAAAGCCATAGGTATTTGACATATGTATACATTTTTAAATTTTCTGTTTAAGTGGCATCATCTACAGAGTATATTTGCAGAATAAATTATACCAGAAAGAGAAAAATGTTATTTAATGGTACTGAAATTATTTTTAGATGAAATACATACAAACACAACAAAAATATTAAATTAGGTACTAACTTTACTCATGAATTTACTAGTTGCTGTCATATGTTCTCAAAATAGTCTGAGAGGAAATTTATAGAAATTAACAAATTGCTAATTTGTTAATTTTTAGAAAGAAGCTGGTTCCAGACATCGCTACTAATTTGAGCAGAGTATTGTAAGTGAAGGAGTTTGAAAAGAACTCACGACTGATGGATAACAGAAACCACATTCTCTCTATTACTCTAATCAACATTATCCATAACTTTGATTTTCCATGTTTTTAAATTTTTTTATGTCTTCTATGAGTGTTTATTCTTCTTTATCAGTTTGCCTCCCTTCATTCTTGCCCTCAAGTATGAGTAAATATTACACAATGCCTAACTTAAGTCCAGCTTGTTTCTTCATAGACTAGATTTTTAAAAAGTCATCAAAAAGACACAAGTAAAACATAGAAACATAAAGCAAGGACAACTTAATGCAAACAAAGAATTTTTGTAACCAGAAAGTTAAAAATGTATATATGTAAATAAAAATAAAACATTTAAATCTAGGGTCCTATTTATGTAATAACTGAAACATAGCCATTTTTGTCTTCATGTTGTTATGAATTCATATTTTAACAAAGACGTTCATAATTCTTTTCCTGGTAATATTTATCGCTTTGATTACATTTTAGATTTTTATGGAGATTTCTTTAAAGCACAACAGGCTCAACAAAGAAAGGAAAGACACAGGATTCAGCAGTTCCTGGTTTTCATATGTATTTGAAGTCAATTAACTATGGCACCAAATAAAAAAGCCTTGTTTTCCTTGATGTAGATCTTTGCAAACTGTACTTTATGTGTATACATAGAGTAGACTATTCACTTACATTAAGATTAGAAAAATAATCAGAGCTTTGGTAAATATTGAAGAAATTCATAAGAAATTTAGAAGTGGTCCATTGACTAGCCACATTTCTGTATAACTGTGCCATCTTTGAAAGCTGGACAGGGAAAGAGGGAAAAGTGACAGATAAAAACAAGTGAGAATGACCTGTTTGGAAGTATGGATGGTAGTACACCATTAGAAACAAATTCAGCCTCAATTCCCTATTTCTCTTTGGGGCTTAGAAGGGTCTAGAATTAAATATGATCTGAGTGACCAATGACTATTTGGGTCTAAAATGCCCTTAAAGCTCTGTTCCAAATCTTACACTTTACTGTGTGATACAGGAGGCACGAACTGTGCTTTTACTTGTCATCAACCAGAACCTCTTGCAAGACTTCAGGCATCTCATCTGTCAAGCGTTGGGTATCCACAGACTTTCTGTCACAACCTTAAAGAATATTCACATTTTTTTGGTGAGGTAGATCAAAATGTATTATCACTAAAATCACTAAGATTTGTTAATTAAGTTGGGAAAATTAATTTCTAGAAATTTTTAAAATAAAATGTTCTTTCATATATTTCCTTTGTGTTATTTCCTTTGGCTTCTTTCTTTTTTCTATATTCCAAAAAAGGGATGCAGTATAATATAATCATTGATACCATCAACTCTGGAGTCTGGAGTCAGACCGTGTAGTGTGAACCCAACCCTACCTGTTTACTACTTTTAAATCCTGGTAAAGTCACTTCATCTCTTTGTACCTGAGTTTCCTCATTTATAAAGTAGGGATAGCACAAGTGTTTCCTTATAATAAAGTCATGAAGATTAATGGCACTACATATAAAACCCTAGAACAGAGCCTGCCTCAACACTGACATAAACCATAACAATTAGTAGCAACAAGTCTAGCATAAGATTTTTTAATTTTTTTAATTTAAAATTTTTTAAATTTTATTTTTAAATTTAAATACTTCATGATGCATCATAAGAGTGCTATGACTTTCAGGTACTTTACAACTGAATATATCCTGCCTTCAAGCTCTGAATGACTATGACTATAGTATGTATGTGTGGATAGATAGATAGATAGATATGTTGTTTAGCCACTAAGTCATGTCCAATTTTTTTGAGATCCCCATGGGATTCTCCAGGCAAGAATCCTGGAAGAAAAAAAAAAAATATATATATATATAAAAGGTCCTATGAAACAACACAGCTCATATGTTTGTTTCTTTGAAACTTCAATAGTTACTTAGATTATATAACAAATTGCTGAGGTGGGGGTTTGGAGGGAGTTTGGCCAGATGGTAGGTACTTGGGTCACAGTTTGGTTGGTTAGTTGACTGGCTGGTTGATTTTATTAATGATATTCTTTTAGGGTTTTTTTTCCCTCATACAGATTTTGTAGCATATCCAATAGGTTATGTTCTGATATTAAAGAACATGTTTGATAGTAACATGGATCATAAATCATTTCTTAAATAAAATTGATAAACAACTGAGTGAAGGGTTATCTTTCTAAAATATAACTCCTGCATCAATAGCTTCATGTTAAAGTCCTATGCTTTCTGGACTATTTCCAGAATCTTCAAGGCCACATCAAGACCCCATGGCTCAGAGTACACGGACTTCACTAATCAGAACTTTCCCCACCTGGTTCTCTAGCCTCATCTCTCTGGGTCCATGTTATCATCCCCCAGTCCATGGGAATCCACGTCTGCTTCTCCCTCTACCTGAACCCTCCTGTAGACTCTACCTTTATGCTGGCCAACTCCTACCCATTCTTTAGGACTCAGCTCAAGGCCTCTCTGGCTTTGATGTCTCCCCCATGGGTTCCTCTAGCAGCACTCTTTGTGCACTTCCATCAGCACTTACCACTGTAGAGTAATTGTTAGTTAAGTATCTCTCTCTGTTAATAGATCTTAAGCTCCATTATTATAGAATCTGTGGCTTATTAATCTTATTATCACAAGACTATTACATATACTTCTATTAATCTCTCATTAAAAGTTGGTTGACTGAATGAGATTACCTACCCCGGTTCCTGGCCCCATGTTTAAAATGTCTGCTTTTTGTAAAAATAGTTAGGAATTCTACTGAGTACTTTAAGGATGTATTTTTTCCGTGAAAAGGAGCAAGATGTTTAATCATGTAAAGTGTTAACTTTTATCAAAGAAAAGAAGGATAGGAATACATATACAGATATATCTATAATATTTTTTTTAAAAAACAAACCAAAAATGAATAAAAATGGTGACATCCAGGGAAAAAGGACAAGGTAAATAAGCTAAAGTTCTCTGAATGTGCCTTACTTTGAAGTTTTAACTTTAGGGATGTAATAATGTTTTAAATAATCTTTAAAACAACTAATTCAAACTAAAAAAATAATCCATAGAAACCAAAGGCAAAATGAAACAAGGGAATATAACTGTATGAACTGATTGCTTAACCACATGCAAATTATTTTAAGTGACATAAACCAATAAGTTGATTATATATGCCTGCGAAGTATATCCTAATGACAATAACAATTGCAAAGAAATCTTCAGTTGTTTCAACTAATTATATTATTAATATTGCTGTTAAATTATTACATATGTACAATCTTATGGAACTAAACTCAGTTTAAGAAATAAGAAATAAACATATGAAATAAAGGGACTTCCCTGGTGGCTCAGACAGTAAAGTGTCTGCCTACAATGCGGGAGACCAGGGTTCAATCCCTGGTTTGGGAAGATCCCCTAGAGAAGGAAATAATCCAAAATTTGAATTGGAAATATGGAAAGTATGGAGATATCAATATAAACAAAGTATTTCTCTTAAAATCTTGCTATCAAAAAGGCCTAGAATTAGTTGTCAGTTGGTGAGCTGTGAGCTTCCTTATTATCCAGATTGCGGGCTATGAACCTCATTTCCCGCAAAAGGAACCGAGATGCCTTAGTGATATGGCTGTTTCCTGGTCTGAGCTGAAAATATAAGAGAAGAGTCTGCGACTGCTTGCCTACCAGAAAGTGAGAATATATCAGTGACTACTGGGATCATTTCAAAAGGACTTGGAGGCAAAATTAAAGAAGTTCTTGTTAGCAAAAATGAGATAAGTTAAACAACAAAAAACAATAACAGCAATGAATTAAAAACTGTCAAATATGATAAGATCCATAAGGTTACAATGACAAATAACAATTTAAGAGTCATCTCCAGAGAATTTTAGAGAATCAAACTATTATTCTGAAAACTTATAATTAAAGCAAAAGAATCATGTATTTTTCTGCTTTCCTATACAAATTGTGCCTCAACATAAACACTTCATGAAGTAAGGTTATTTTCTAGATAAGAATTCCGGTTATTAAATGAAAAAGGAATGATAGTCTCTTACTATATTGCAATACTTGTTGAAAAAATAGACCTATATAATAATTACCAGTGAAAACTAAACCATTCAGTGAACAACTGGCAGGGCACTTCTTAAGGGATGAGCTAATCCAACCACATATAAACCTATGGATCAATCTTAACACCAAAATAAAGAGAGGCACTGTGGATTCCCTAATGTGGCACAATGGGAGGGATCCAACATTCTGAATGAAGTGTTACTGCCAAAACATCAAAACTGGATCTGATCAAATTTGTATGTCTAGAGGCAGCCTAGGAAATAGGAATCAGAGGAAATTCTAAAGAGAATCATGGAGGAACATTCAGAAAAATACATGCATGTGGCAAATTCTATAGGAAAATAACCTAGTTTCTTTAACAAAGTATAAAGGGAAAATGGAGGTGAAAGTTTACATTTAAAGGAATTTTATATTTACATTATGAAAATACAAAGTGAAGGTCTAGTCCGGATTCTGATTCTAAAAATCCAACCATATATGTATGTATACATGAATATGTGTATTTAAATATATATTGAATTTGATACTGACTAGTATTTGATTGCTGTTGTTTAATCACTAAGTCGTGTTCAACTCTTTCCAACTGCATGGATCTTCCTGACCTAGGGATTGAACTTGCATCTCTTGCATTGGCAGGGAGAGTCTTTATCACTGAGCCACCAGGGAAGCCTGGTATTTGATTGGAAGTTATCAAGTTTTTACTAACTTTTTAAAATGAGACAGTATAATAGCATCATAGCAATAATTTTTTTTACAGTCCTTATCTTTCAGAGCTACATACAGGTGAATTGTGTGATATCTGGGATTTGCTTCAAAATAGTCCATTAGGGTGGAGTGCTAAGGTAGGGGGATAATGTATAAATAAAGCTTGGTCATGTGCTAATAATTGTTGACCACTGAATATGGGTGATGAGTACAGTAAAGTTCATTACCTAATTCTCTCTACTTTTGTCTGTTTGGAAATTTACACATTGGAATGCTTAAAAACTAAAAATATTTTAAAAGCACAGAATTGAACACAAAAATTCCTGCTGTGGTTTTGATCATATAGCATTGAATTTATACACAGATAAATTCAGGCTGTTGAGCCTTCCAATCTGGAAACCTATTACCCTTATCCTTTCTGTTCCTCAGTAGCATTTTTGTTTTTCTTGTCATTTCACTTATGTTTCTGTTCCCTTAGTAGGTTGTGCATGTTGCCTAAGGTAAGTCAGAGATGATATGTAGCTTGCAAGAACTTTTGTTTTTATTAGTTGTTTTCTTCTGTTTTACTAACAATAATCTGTTTGAAGACAAAAGGAAACAACTATTTCTGTATATCTATTTTTCATATTTTCTGGTTACTATGTGGTTTGTCTGGTCCTGCTAATTTTTCAAATTGATATCCAATTTTCAATCTAATCTAATCTATTTCTTAGACACCTCAGGTGGATAATCCATAATGAACATATAAAGAATTTGTACACTATATGTGCTGTGAACTGAAATGAAAGTTGCAGTTATTTCCTGAAATCCATATTTTGAGAGGTTTTCTATCATATAAAGCAAATAGAAACTTGTATTATGTTCCTGCCAAAGTTGGAGCTCTCATATATAACTCATATAGGGAACTCTGAGACTAATATATATGATGAATTTGTACAAGATTGAAGTTCTCAACTGATCATACCACCAATTGTAATTCAGAGAACACCATCAATATCTAATAGTTGAGAATATCTATCCCTAACACATACTTAAAAATGTGTGCCACTACCATCAGATCAGTTAAGAAAAGACTTTCTTGATTCTTATTTTCTGGCTTATGAAATAGGATGAAATTAATATGAACTCAGATTATCTCTTGTTACAAAGTAGACGTGTAAAAAACTCAGAAATTCATTAAAATTCTTGAAACTAATCTGAAAACATAAACACAAGGCCTGTGTGTGTGTGTTTTAGCATAAGGATCCATTTTGTAGAACAGTTACGTTTTTATTCCAGAAGGCATTATATTGGCTTCACTACACACAGCACATGTGGGAACTGTCTGCTTGAAAGCCTTGGCTAGAAGCTCTATCTGATGGCCTCAAATTGATTCTGATATTGAAAAGACTAAAGGAAGTTAGTGCATACCACATGGCAGACTGCTTGGCACAAACTGTCTAAGACACCTAATTTTCCCATGGGAAAAGACTAAAAAAAAATATTGGATCAGAATTCCATATTGATTTTGCATTGTAAGATAAAAACTTTTCCCTTCAGTATACTGCTTCTCACAATGACTTTAAGTGTTTTTGCTTCAGCCTTAAGCCTCTGGGGTGACAATGTGACTCTATGCCAGTTTTTTGCAGCATCCAAGCTGCCAGGCACAATTACTTCTGACAAACAGGTCCACATTTGTCTCAGTCAAGTTATAGTATCTGTGGACAAGGATCTTATCCAAGCTGTCACCATGGCACCGCATCTGTTTTTAAAGAATGTTTAGGATGAAAGGGTGGTGCAGGCTATCAAAGATGCCTTAAAGTAGAATTTTAAAGATATGACTAATAATACTCACGTGGTTTTTCACTGACTGATATGTTACAGGTGTTCACTAAGAGGTACTGGCCTTGTTGAATACTATCTAGGTTAAATTGCATGGTTAGGTTAAATTTCAAACCATCTCTACTGAATATAACTGAGAATTTATAAAACAAATAAGGAAGTGTTCTGAATACTGCTCTGGCTAGATGTATTAATAGCTAATTATTGTAAAAGCATGCACTTTTATCACCATAATTTTTCTTAGCTAGAATTGAATTAAATTCTTGCTTCTGCAATTTGGGTCTGGATAGCTGTCAATCCTATGAAATCACATAGCACCCTGTCTTTTTTTTTATGGTAGCACTCACTACCCACACTGTAACAAGTGTCTCATCTTTATGCTATTCTGGATTGTAAACAATGTGAGTATAGAAATATGTCTTTTCTTTCCTCTGAATTCTCCCTCCAACACCTAGAATTGAGAACTGACACAAAATAGAGAAATAAGGACCAGATCACAGCCAGTTCTTTAGGTCAGGTTTCTTCAAGCTGGCTTCTAAAGCTAGATTTCTTGACACCATGGGCACACTTTTGGGAAGTTACAGATATTCCAGTTAACTCCCTAATGAAAGCCCACTTAAAGCAAAAAATGCCCCCTGAGGTCATACTACGGGTAAGGAATGGAGAGGTAAACAGACGCAGATGAGGAGCTTGTCCGCAGATTGCCCCTGCACGTGTTGACAAACAACCCCAAATAAGGAGTTGTTTTTCTGTGAATACAAGGACACTGCCTTCAGACATAAATGAAAGTGCCCTCAGAGTAAAATTTCTCAGGTTGGAAGAGAATGAAGGAGCAATAAAAATCCATCTGCAACACTTTTTAGTTGAATAGAGATTGCAAATGGTGAAAAATAAACCAGTATTCTGGCTCATTGACTCAGAAGTTGAGCGTTTATCATACTTGGTACATGCATTGCCCTTATACTTGAGTGTATCATGGGCAACCTGTGAGTCAGCTACAGTACTCCTTCCAGGGACTCTTGACTATGATAGGAGTATCTCCCATTGTATCACTTTGATTTTTTTCTTTTCTTCTAACACATATTGAATATGCATTATGTGTCAATAGTAGATATTTGAAAATGAATGATATTCCATCATCCCTGACTATAAAGGCTATTTTGTTGGAAAATTTTACATATAAACAAATATGGTACAATGTATTTGTATTTCATACATATATGTAATATAACCCAAAAGTGCTTATGAGGAAGTCAACCAAAATCCCTAGAAGAGACTGTATGGAGAATTCAACATTTGATCTAACAGACAATTTCACCTGATGGGCAATGAGGGTGGGGAGGATATTTGTATAAAAACAGTGTAAACAGTGAAGTACGCCATGATAGAACATGGCTTGTTCAGAGAATGATAAATATTTTGATGTGACTGGATTGTGGGCTGCATAGCATATCACATAGTGAGTGGAAATAATGACAAAAGGGTAGCTTTGGACAAGATAGCAAAGGATCTTTAAATCAGGTTTCATTCTCCATACTTCATAACGGCAATAGACCCCATGTGAAGCACCTGCCCAGTTTTATAAGCCGAACTCACCATGACTCTCAATCGTCTATCATATCTGATAAGACTCAGGATGATCACCTTATTCAAGAACCAACCCATAAGTCAGATAGCAGCCTATGAGAAGGCATTTCAGACTTGCTTTCTCTAGAATTGTAAGCTGAAAGGTCTTGAAAGAATGAGCTGATATGAAGTAAAGCTGAGTCATGAGGTAGTGCGTAGGCACTGAAGATGTTGTGGCAAGCAAACGCTACAGGAAGCAAAAACCACGAATAAACTGGGGCTTTGAGGCAGAACAGAGGTGAATACAGGACAGTAAGACAAATGGAGAACAGCAAAGCGCAGGGCACTAAAATGAACCTACCATTCCTTCTCCAGTAAGGTCCCTGTTTTTCTTGATGGCTGATTGTTTGACTTTATCTGACAACAAAAAGAATCAGATCAGAAGCACCTTGTGTGTCATGAGGTATGTCATGTCTAACCAGAGGTGACAGTGAGCTTCTCAATGGATTTAAGCAAAACAACAGCACAACCAGATTGGTGGTAGTGTTTTAGGGAAGCAGTAAGACCATTCTGGACTTACCTTTGGGTCATTCCACTGAAAACTCACCAAATCTTAGGAGAAGAAAGTATAATTCTTTTCTATTTATCTTGTCCTTTGGCATGGGATAACTTGCTATTTAAAAGATAATGTCAGCCATATAGAAGAGAGGCTGTGTATTAGAAAGGCGGTGATTTCTTTCCCTTGTGGCGCCGATAATTTATACACTTCAGTGACTTAAGGGAAGTTCAACTGAGTGATTCATCAATAAAGATTGTTCTATAAACTAAATTCCCAACAGTAGGAGGAATCTGAAATAATTGTTTCATCCACTTCAAAGAATCAGTTCAGTTTAGTGGCTCAGTTATGTCTGACTCTTTGTGACCCCATGAACTACAGCATGCCAGGCCTCCCTGCCCAATGTGATGCATCAAATTCAAGTTAGTAAAAAATTTGCATAATTGCCAAACTTTGGACAGTGAAACCATGATCCTCATGTTTTATAATAAATATGTATTGCTTTTAAAATGTAAAAGAAACAAATAGTTTAAGACCTATTGTTTCACTTCTAACAAAACAAATTTTAAGTCTTAGTTGTTTGGATAAATCTATATGAAAACAGGTAAAATGTTATCTATTAGTGCTATTGTTTTTCACAAAGTAAAAAAAAAACAACTTTGGTTTGGATTTAAAGAAGACAGAATAGTATAAAAAATACACTAGAGTCAAAGGATCTGAGTTCCACACAAAGTTTTGATACCCATGTCATATGTCAATAAAGCTAGTTACCTTATCTCTCTGGGTTTCAGTTTTCTGATATGTAAAATGTGTATTGAATAAAATAATCTCAAAATCCTTTCCAATTCTACGATTCTCTAAGCCTTTATATCATTATTACTTGGTATTAAGGCAATATTTTCCAAGTGTAAATTGCAAAGCATATAAGCCACTTAAATTATGTAAAACCTCTCAAGCCTTTTAAAAGTATCCATAGAAAATCTTCATAGGTTAAGAATTAGGACTAATGACCAATACATGAGGTGACATGTTTAATTGTTTTGGTTTCTCTAGGCAGAAGCTTAGAGTATCACTGTAGGAAAACAGCAAGTTTGAAACCAATGTACACCAAGTCAAAAATCTTTTCATGATTTTAACTAAATACTGTAAAGAAAAAAAGATAGAATCAATGTAGACCATTGCCTTTAAGAGGAAGTCTGGTCTCAAACTCAGCCAATAAATTAAATCAATAATTTGTATGACTGTGATACCTATTACTAGTTTTTGAATAGAAGCCCACATTTTGTTACCCAGATATACAAACTGCAAACTTGGATCATAAACAAATGGTTGCCTACTTGATTCATTCTTTCTGCCCCCTTCTGATGTCTATGTCAGAAGCTTTCTCTATCTCTTTTATACTTTAATAAAACTTTATTACACAAAAGCTCTGAGTGGTCAAGCCTCATCACTGACCCCAGATCAAATTCCTCTCCTCTGGAGGCCAAGAATCCCAGCATCTTCCATGGCTCATAGTGACAACCTTTCATCTTGGGGGCTCATCCAGGATTCTTCAGGACAAGGTAAGGACGCTTGGAGCTCTAGTCCTTGTTCTCCTGGCAAGCACGTTTTCTGCTGTATTTCATTACCTCTATGGTGTGCTTGTGTGTGTGACTGATCGAAAGAGCTATACAAGTACGAACCAAGAGCTGTGTCCTAATCTGCAGGTCCATGGTGACCTCATATGGCTTATGGCAGAAACCCTGTCTGGGGACTGTATCAACTTGCCAATATCAAGGTTTCCCTTGTGGCTCAGCTGGTAAGGAATCTGCCTGCAATGCAGGATACCTGGGATCAATCCCTGGATTGGGAAGATCCCCTGGAGAAGGGAAAGGCTTCCGACTCCAGTATGCTGATTCAGAGAATTCCATGGACTATATAGTCCATGGGGTCACAAAGAGTCAGACATGACTGAAGAACTTTCACAGTTGAAATATTATATTTTCTTTTCAAGCTCTAATTCTTAGTAATAAAAAAAATATACACACACCCCACAAACCATATACCTACATATTGTTTAAGTTTTTCTAATTTTTTCACTACTAAAGTCACAAAAATAAATTTGAAAAGCCTGCCTCTTGAGAAATCTGTATGCAGGTCAGGAAGCAACAGTTAGAACTGGACATGGAACAATAGACTAGGTCCAAATAGGAAAAGGAGTACATCAAGGCTGTATGTTGTTACCCTGCTTATTTAACTTATATGCAGAGTACATCATGAGAAATGCAGGTCTGGATGAAGCACAAGCTGAAGTCAAGATTGCTGGGAGAAATATCAATAACCTCAGATATGCAGATGACACCACCCTCATGGCAGAAAGTGAAGAGGAACTAAAGAGTCTCTTGATGAAAGTAAAAGAGGAGAGTGAAAAAGTTGGCTTAAAGCTCAACATTCAAAAAACAAAGGTCATGGTATCCAGTCCCATCACTTCATGGCAAATAGATGGAGAAACAGTGGAAACAGTGGTAGAATTTATTTTGGGGGGGATCCAAAATCACTGCAGATGGTGACTGTAGCCATGAAATAAAAATATGCTTACCTTTTGGAAGAAAAGTTATGACCAACCTAGATAGCATATTCAAAAGCAGAAACATTACTTTGCCAACAAAGGTCCATCTAGTCAAGGCTATGGTTTTTCCAGTGGTTGGTCATGTATGGATGTGACAGTTGGACTATAAAGAAAGCTGAGGAGGGGGGTTCAGGATGGGGAACACATATATACCTGTGGTGGATTAATGTTCATGTATGGCAAAACCAATACAATACTGTAAAGTAATTAATCTCCAATTAAAGTAAATAAATTTATATTTTTAAAAAATTTAAAAACAAAAAGAAAGAAAAAACCTGAGTGCCAAAGAATTGATGCTTTTGAACTGTGGTGTTGGAGAAGACTCTTGAGAGTCCCTTGGACTACAAGGAGATCCAACCAGTCCGTCCTAAAGGAGATCAATCCTGGGTGTTCATTGGAAGGACTGATGTTGAAGCTGAAACTCCAATACTTTGGCCACTTGATGCTAACAGCTGACTCATTGGAAAAGCCTCTGATGCTGGGAAAGCTTGAAGGCAGGAAGAGAAGGGGATGACAGAGGATGAGATGGTTGGATGGCGTCACCTACTCAAAGGAGATGAGTCTGTGTAAACTCCAGGAGTTGGTGATGGACAGGGAGGCCTAGCATGCTACAGTCCATGGGGTCACAGAGTCGGACATGATTAAGTGACCGAACTGAACTGATATAGTTTTCAATTTGAAGTCATTCTAAAGTGTAAGGGATAATAATAACTGAAATCAAAATTTTTATACAAAAAAGTGGGAATAGAAATCCGTATTTCAGTTCAGACTATAGTTGGCTTCTTGAGAAAACATACATAAAATACTATTAATATTATCTATATTTAATTATAAAATTATAAACTCATTATTTTAAGGAAACATTGTCTGCGTACATATCTAGTTGCTCAGTCATGTCTGACTCTTTGCGACACTTTGGACTGTAGCCTGTCAGGCTCCTCTGTCCATGGAGTTTCTCCGGCAAGAATACTGGAGTGGGTTGCCAGTTTCCTCCTCCAGGCGATCTTCCCGACCCAGGAATTGAACCCAAGCCTTCTGTGTCCCCTGCATTACAGGCGGAATCTGTATGGACTGAGCCATTCAGGGAAGCCCTAGAAATTGTTGGGCTCAGGCAAATTAAAAACATTTATAGATATTGAAAATGTGTAAATTTTCAAGTAGTTGTAATAAATAAAAATATAAAACGTTCTGCTTTGTCCTAGAACCCTGGGAGCCTGCAGCTGTAGTGAAGGAGGTTGGGGGTCTTCTCTGAATGAAACAAATCTATATAATCATTCATTTGGACCCTCCTCAGTGAAAAAGGCAAAAGTGAAAGTGAAGTTGCTCAGTTATGTCCGACTCTTCACGACCCCAGGGACTGTAGCCTATAGGCTCCTCAGTCCATGGAATTTTCCAGGCAAGAGTACTGGACTGGGTTGCCATTTCCTTCTCCATGGGATCTTCCCGACCCAGGGATCAAACCCGGGTCTCCCACATTGCAGGCAAACACTTTACCGTCTGAGCCACCAGGGAAGCTCGACCATTAAATGCTACTACCACACAGTCCAGAGCCAAAAGCTTGCCTGCACACAGGGGACCTTCTCTCAGTTTTTAGTGCCTCCCTCACTCATTGGTCTGAATGAACACACAAGAAGCTTAACATATGAGAAAATCTTCCATCATGAAATAGACTGAAATGAACTGATTAAGTTATCTCAGAGGATAGCGGCATTGCAGCAAGCTGCATACTACTAACACACTCCACGTGATATCCTCAGGATGAGAAGAGATGTAGAATAAAACATTATGTAAAATAAAACATGTTAAATAAAATTGGAAGAAAAGTTATGACCAACCTAGATAGCATATTCAAAAGCAGAGACATTACTTTGCCAGCGAAGGTCCGTCTAGTCAAGGCTATGGTTTTTTCTGTGGTCATGTATGGATGTGAGAGTTGGACTGTGAAGAAAGCTGAGCATTGAAGAATTGATGCTTTTGAACTGTGATGTTAGAGAAGACTCTTGAGAGTTCCTTGGACTGCAAGGAGATCAGCCCCGGGTGTTCTTTGGAAGGAGTGATGCTGAAGCTGAAACTCCAGTACTTTGGCCACGTCATGCAAAGAGTTGACTCATTGGAAAAGACTCTGATGCTGGGAGGGATTGGGGGCAGGAGGAGAAGGGGATGACAGAGGATGAGATGGCTGGATGGCATCAGCAACTCGATGGACATGAGTTTGAGTCAACTCTGGGGGTTGGTGATAGACAGGGAGGCCTGGCGTGCTGAGATTTATGGGGTTGCAAAGAGTCGGACACAACTGAGCGACTGAACTGAACTGAAATAGAATAAAACATTATGATATTCAGAAGAGAAAAGAAGAGAACCAAAACAGAGCTCCTGGAGATAACAAATATGATCACCTAAATTGGGAAAAGAGGGAGGAGGACCAGCAAACTTTTTCTATAAAGGGACTCATAGTAAATATTGTAAGCTTTCAGGACTTAACAGTCTCTAAACTCCGTCATTGCAGGGTGAAAGCATCCATAGACCATCTATAAATGAATGAACATGAAAGTGTTTATTTACAGAAACTTAACTTTATTTACACCCCTGACACAGTAGCATCACTGCTGGAATTAACTGTGCCATCGTTTGCTGACACCTAATCTAAATTTTTAATAAACTCATAAGTTAAATATTGTAACATAAAGCTGATGAAATCACCCGAAATAAAGACAAAAAGGTAAAGAAATAGGAAATAGGAAAGAAAAACCAAAGTATCAATCCAAGAAGTTCAAAATCTACACAATAAAAGTTCCAGAGAGAGAGAAACAGAGAGAACAGAGAAAATGGGTAGAGAGATAGTTTAAAAAGAAGACATACTTTTACGGAACTGAAGGACACAAGTCTCCAGATTTATAGACCCACTGAATACCAGTACGATGGATGAAAAAAGGACCAAACAAAGATATATTCTTACTTAATTTTTGAATAGCAAGGAAAATAATGTTCCATAAAAGCTTCCAGAGTAAACAATAGACTATACACAAAGGAGTAGGAATATGAATAACATCTGATTCTCAGCAGCAGGAGTGGGTGTGAGAAGACAGTGGAGCAATGGTTTAAAGATTCTGAGAAAGTGGTTTCTAATTATAAATATTATGTACATAAATTATGTATGCAGCCAACCTATTAATCAGTAAAGATAAATTTTAAAAAATTTCAGACATGATTTTTTTTCACATGCTCCCTCTTAGGAATCTACTAGTGGATATGTTTCAACAAAATGAGACAAGGAATACATAGGATCCAAGAACAGGGGATATCATAGGTGGAGAATGGTGAAGGAGGGGCTGGGTTAACAGCTATGACTAGATATTGGGGAAGAGAAAAATGGAGTGCTGCAGAGGAGAGGGATTATCTGAAATGACTATTCGGAAAAACTAAGCACTCGACAAATCTTTTCAACTATTGGGAAAAACAACTAATTCTAGGAACAGACAAAACTAAGCAAATTAGGGAGTCTCGAGGGAGAGAGAATAGAGAAAATTCTTAACTTTAAGAAAAATAAGAAGTTGAAAGAGAATGGAAACACAACCGAGTACACCACTTAATCCAACAGTGGTATTGCTTACCTAGTCATCCTAAATTAAATATTGTCCATTTATTGAATACTATGTTAACACAGGAAGTAAGAAAGTAAGAGAGAAGATGATACTGCATCTTCAGTTACAATAGCAAGAAATGGAAATCTCAACAAAATTCAGAAATACTATGAGAAGGAAACGATAGCTAAAATAAAGTGACTGAATCTAAAAAAGGAATTGGTGAAGAAGCTGAGAAAGAAAAGTATGGGTACTTTTAATACAAATCTCTTCTTATATTTGCTTTCCAAACTATGTACATAAAATTCAGTTCTCTGATACTTTAATATGTTCCACTTCTCAGAGCTACCTATTAAATTTCAAGTATATGGGGAAGGCTGGGCTTGCCTGCTAGCTCAGCTGGTAAAGAATCCACTCACAATGCAAGAGACCCCGGTTTGACTCCTCCTTCAGGAAGATCCCCTGGAAAAGGACAGGCTACACATTTCAGTACTCTTGGGCTTCCCTGGTGGATGAGATGGTATATAATCTGCCTGAAATGTGGGAGACCTGGGTTTGATTCCTGGGTTGGGAAGATTCCCTGGTGGAGGGCATGGAAACCCACTCCAGTTCGCGCCTAGAGAATCCCCACGGACAGAGGAGCCTGGTGGGCTGCAGGCCAGGAAGTCACAAAGAATCGGACACGACTGAGCGACTCAGCACAGCACAGCACATACTGAGAAGGCTAATACTATAAGTCTTATCAGCTAGTACCATATAATTCATTTGTCAATAAGTGGGAAAAATATATGAAAGAATTGGGTCACCATAGGTACCTGAGTACCAAGTATTGGAGATGAAAGAAAATCACTGAGGGAGAGGCAAGGAGGTACTTGGGGGAAAGGCTTCTGTTTTACTTGCGAGTATGAAACTCCTGTTTGAACAGCGGACCTATTTTGTAAGGATGAGATATGACTGATGAGGCCTAAGCGGGCTTTGACTGGGTGGAGTCACATCTGTTGGAGCAAATATCCCTGACACCAACCCCCAGTCAGAAACCTGGGTCTCAGAAAGCCACTCTGTGTAAGTCTCCCTGTATGAGTCACGTTGCTATGGCTGCCCCCATTGTGTTACCTCCTAAATTTCTTAATTTAAAAACAAAATTCTTAAAACATTATCTAACCTTTCACCTGTGCCACTTGTTCCAAAAAGCGACTGTGTCTACTTGGGCTAAAGTGTCCAAGGAGGAGCGGCAACACTGTAAAGGTATTGATGGTAATCAATGAAAATCCCAAAGGGAGATTACATCTGAGGGGACATAGCATCACCTGAGTTGCCTTCTGTGTGTGTGTGTGTGTGTACATGCTAAGTCACTTCAGTCATATCTGACTCAGTGACCTTATGGACAGTAGCCTGAGAGGCTCCCCTGTCCATGGGTTTCTCCAGGCAAGAACACTGGAGCAGGTTGTCATTACCTCCTCCAGGGGATCTTCCCCATCCAGGGATCGAACCCAAGTCTCTTATGTCTCCTGCATTGACGGGCGGGTTCTTTACCACCATTGCCACTCGGGAAGCCCAGCTGACATTGCAATGTGTGTCTATAATGTTTATATTTTACTATCTCATCAACTAAAAAGCAAGTCTTCTGATGGTAAATGATTGCTTGGTCTTACTCACTCTTGCATCCCCAGCACCAGATAAAGAAATGTTATTTTTATGAGAGAAGCATGGCATTTGCTTCCAGGGACTCAGTCAGCCTCTGCCTAAATCACAAGTTTGCCACATGGGGGCTCTGCTGCGAGCCACAGGAGATTTGTAAGCATTCCCCACACTCTTAAGAGAAGTACATTTCAATCAGGATTAAGCATTTGCAGTACAGAGATGCGTTCTCTAGCCTAGTTCAAGAGAGTCCCCAAATAGACTGTAATATATTCGTGTAATATAAAGACCCACAGCTCCTATTCTCTGTTACTACACTGCCAAGTTACACAGAATTTCTTTCCTTTTTTTTTTTTTTTTTTGCAGAATTTCTTTTCTATCAGATGTTTAATATCTCTTAGGTCTCCAGCAAATTTTTTTTAATTAGATATTATTTCAGAAACAAAAATAGAACCAATGAAACATATGCCTTTTATCTAAATTCAGATTTCTATTACCTTTCTCTACCTGGTGGCTTGGGGATTTAATTCTTAATGCTGATATATTTGTCAGGAAGGCAAATTTTAAAATATACTAGTGTACCTGTTGAAAATATTATACATAATGCTTTAATAGTACAATAGAAAATCGACTATTGTACAAAAATGTATGTTTGTGTTCCACCTCCACCAAATCACAAGTTGAAACCTGATCCCCAAAGTGATGGTATTTGGAGGTGGAGCCTTCGGGAGGTGATTAAGTGAATGGGATTCCTGCTTGTGTGCTCAGTCCTGTTTGACTCTTGTGACCCCATGGACTGCAGCCCTCCAGGCTTCTCTGTCCATGGGATTTCCCAGACAAGAATACTGGAGTAAGCTGCCATTTCCTTTTCCAAGGGATCTTCCTGACCCAGGGATCAAAACTGCAACTCCTGAGGCTCCTGCATTGGCAGGCGAATTCTTTACCACTGAGCCACCTGGGAAGCCTTGAATGGGATTAGTGTCCCTATAAAAGGGGTCCATAAGAGCCCTTGCCTCTTAAGCTATGAGAAGTTTCAGAGAGAAGATGGCAATCTGTGGACCAGGAGGCAGGCCCTCACCAGACATGGAATCTGAACACCTGTTGATCATAGAGTTCCCAGCCTCCAGAACTGTGAGAAATACATTTCTGTTATTTATAAGCCACCAATCTATCATTTTTCATTAGAGTAGCCCACATGGACTAAGAACATTTTCTTAAGAAAAAAAAAAAAAACTTATACATCAGAATATACCTAAAGCAAAAATAGCAAAATGTTTATTATTATATCATTTAAACAGTATTGACTTGATATTCAAAGCACAGCCATAAATGCATGCAAAGTAAAGCATCAAGTATTAAGGGGAAAATTTGGTTCAGAGACTTTTATAGTCACTCTAAAACATCTTTGCTTTATTGTGAGAAATTATAAGAAGTTTGGGAATATATGTATGCCATAAATTTTACACTGTAGCTCTGGTGCCACATGTTCCTTCATGGAATTTGTTCCAAATGAAAAGCTAGAAAACTGATTTCTCTCAATAAAAATGACTATAATTGAATTTGGTAACTGCTCTCTTGAAAGTAACTTTTTGAGCCTCCTTTAGAAGACTATCCCAATATTAATGCAAACATTAGCAGGTTTATTTAGCAAGGAACAATAGCAAATATCTGTTTTTCATAACTGTCAACAAAAAGGCAAGTACAGTAAAAAGTTGAGGACAGAAATACTAGTAAATATGAATGGTAAACCAACTCAAACTCATGATACCTGAATATTAATTTTCATCAAATTTGCGATTTGATCAATTACTGAATTCCCACAAAATAGAAATACATATTGTCCATCAAGTTCTAAGCCTCATATATTCCTAAATTCTGCAAGTGTTAAATTTGCTAACAAGAGTGAATAAATACCCCAAGTATCAATTTGGGGCCAGATGTCCTGCTTAAATTAGTTGAGTGGATTCTTGCTCAACATGTATGTTATTAAAACATACTCCTTACAAGTTAAATGACATAGAGAAAGCAATCAGTTTAATATAAAACATGGAACAAGCTACAGTTCAAATGACCTGGTACCTCCCAATAAATCTACAACATTAAAAAATTAAAGCAACTTAAGAAACAGGAAAACAAAATGCAGTACTTGAGCTTTACTTACGTCTTGAACACAAACCAACTTTAAGAACTTACTGTTAAATATGTTAGGTATAGTAATACTAGATGGTTAAATTAAAAATCTTTACTGGTTAGAATTACATACTGAAATATATATATATATGCAAATATATATATATATACACACATATATATATGCAAAATGACATGATTTCTGAGCTTTGCTTTTTAAAACACTCCAGAAAGAAAAAAGAAAAGTGTGAATGTGTGGGTGTGTATGAAGGGAGATGAGGATAGATGGAACACAATTAATAAAATATTGATAACTGTTAATGTTTATTGTACTATCCTCTCTATATTGTGTATGTTTTGAAATATCCACTAAAAAATAGTAACAGCGGTATCCTTAAATTCATGTAGTCTTTTTATCTTTAGAAGTCTTCCCTGGTGGCTCAGATGGTAAAGAATCTGCCTGCAATGGAGGAGACCAGGGTTCGATTCTTGGGTTGGGAAGATCCCCAGGAGAAGGGAATGGCTACCCACTCCAGTGTTCTTGCCTGGAGAATCGCATAGACAAAGGACCCTGATGGCTGCAGTCCATGAGGTCACAAAGAGTCGAACATGACTGAGGGACTAATATACGCATGTAGTCTTTCATCTTCAGAAGTTAACCAATAATTGTTGCACTCTAAGAATTTGTTATTTGTCTCTATCCTCAGTTTTATCTTTAGCGCTACTTCTGTTCAAACTAACAGTAAGCAATGCAATAAAACCTGAGAGTCTGGATTGATGCTGTAGCATAAATGTATCTTTAAGTGAGGGATAGGCAGATATGTTATATTCTTTTGTAGGTCTCATTCACTTGATTTGCCTCTTTCCAAAAAAAACACTGAGAAACCATTTTAATGGTCAGACCTGGAAATTTCTTCATCCATTTATCTAAGTCAAAGATATCCACTCATCACCATATGTGACCAGACATGGTTTTAAATGGAGCCCTTGAAGCAAGCAGATGGAAACCAAGGATATTTCAGAGACATGTTAATACCTCGATGGATGAGCAGAATATAGTTATAAATGTAAAAATGCATACAAGTATTCTACCAACTAGAAATGAAGAAAATACAATTTGCATAGCCGGAAGGATCTATGGTAACATTTTGGCCATCTTATTACATGATCTGGTGACTAAGTCAAAAACATGAAGCTCTTTGAAACATCTAGATTGCATGCACTTATTGGTGAAAGCACTCTATGAGTTAGAACACAGAATGTCATTGATGTATGCTGTATATTAAAAGGATACGGTATTAAAAATCATAGTAGAAAGGGCATACTGAGGATTTTTTATAATACTGGTAAATTCTGACTCAGCCCTTGATCTTGTTACGTGTGTGCTAAGTTGCTTTAGTCATGTCCAATTCTCGGTGACTATATGGGCTGTAGCCCCCAGGCTCCTCTGTCCATGGGGATTCTCCAAGCAACAATACTGGAGTGGGTTGCTGTGCCCTCCTCCAGGGGATCTTCCCCATCCAGGGATTGAACCCATGTCTCTGATGTCTCCCACATTGGCAGGTGAGTTCTATACCACTAGCACCACCTGGAAAGCCCTTGGTCATGTTAGTGACGCTAAATACATGTTTGTTTCACTGTATGCTGATGAGCAGAGAACCTAGATGAAACTCAAAGAAAAATTAATTTTCTCATAGGTACTCAGATTTCAGAAATATTTTATAGCACTTTAGAGCCTACAATGTATTTACATGTAAATTATGGAACTTGATCCTAAATAAAAACTTTAGAGATTCATAGCACAGGTTTGGTGTTTTTTTTTTTTTCAGTATCAGATAGGATTTATTTTTTTATTATCCATCTGATTTATTTATTTATAAAGTAAAATAAATATATATATATGTAAGATCCTAACATAGCACAGGTTTTACAAGTACTATTTTGTAGATAAGCAAACTGAGACCCTAAGAAGACTGGCCAGAATCAACTCCAGATTCCAAATGTCAACTGGCATATGTAATAAAAAGCATATGTCATTCTCTAAATTATTTTAGAAAAACCTTTCAGATTCACCAAATTTATTTTCCAGAACTTTAAGTCCAAATGCTATCATATCTGGTCTTTATATAATTTTTAATTTTCATCAAAGTTTTTGGTTCCATGCTCTCCAAGACCATCTGCAAGGATGCTGCCACTGTCTAGGACATCTAAATAGAAATCCATGTTGCTATTGTTTAGTGCCTAATTTTGCTAATCATTTTAAAAAATATTGCAAAATACATCATGGTGTTTTGAAGCCTAATATCAAGAACATGCTGCAAAAATTAAAGTCTGACAAAAAATGACGGCCAAATTCGAACATAATTCAAATGAGTTGAACTCTTGATGTTATTCCCCAAACTTGACTTATAGAAGCAGTTGATGGCTTTACCATCCCTCTGATTGCTCAGCCCATAAAACTAAAAGTCATCTTTAATTTCTCTATGTATTCCATACCTCAATTTCTAATCCATTAGAAATCTCCATTGGTTTTACCTAAACACAAGTCTAGAATCTAACCAATCCTCACCACTTTCATTGAAACTGAATCAGAGCAGGATCCTATGGTCCCTGCTCCCCTACTATGTCCTCTGCCTGCCTTTTATCTGTGGAAAACTTTAGTCAAAGAATTAATCAGAGAAGTGAGAAATGCAAATACAAAGAAAAACAGTCAAAGGAGACTAAATAATAATAATGTAGTCATTAAGCATTGTGGTTCCCTTGTGGCTCAGATGGTAAAGAGTCTGCCTACAATGCGGGAGACCTGGGTTCAATCCCTGGGTTGGGAAGTTCCCCTGGAGAAGGAAATGGCAACCCACTCCAGTATTCTTGCCTGGAAAACCCCATGGATGGAGAACCCCTGTAGGCTACAGTCCATGGGGTCACAAAGAGTCGGACACGACTGAGCCACTTCACTTCACTTTAGTTCTTTCTCAAAGGCTATAGATAATATTCTAAGCCATATCCTGAGAGCTATCTTATAGATACTAGAACACCAGGTGGAGAAGTTAACTACAAGATGACCAGACTGTACCCAGGACATGAGCTGCCACAATTCCAAGAACTGGCCGCAAAGAAATGGGGAAAAAATGGACCCTGGAACTGAAGATTACTGAACTGAAAACAACCAAAATTATGCTGGTCAGACCAATGATGACCAGTTTGACGATGACTGTTGGAGATAACGTGCTGTTTCTGCATGTAGCTCCCCCTCATCCACCTATAAAAGGTCTCACCCTCTGCTTGTCACTGTGCATGTGTTGCGGGAGTTGGCCTTTGGACAGATGTCCACCACTCTCCCATCCAGTTGCCAGCATCTGAAATAAAGCAAATTTCCTTTCCACCAATCTGGCCTCTTTATAGGCTTTTGGGCTGCAAACAGCCAGACACCACACACACCCTCTGTAACAATACCATCCTGGTCCAAGTCACCATCGTCTCTCTCCTGATTGGTATAATATCCTCCCTGCTGGCTTCCCTGATTTTACCCTCATCCCTTTACAGTCTATTTCCTCTCTGACTTCATCTCCGGTTACTTTCTCCCATGCTCTCTACACTCTAGACTGATTAGCCTCTGCTATTCATTGAACACATTATCTGCTCCCACCTGAGTGCCTCTGCACTGGCCACTCCCCTTAAATATATTTTAAGGTTAAAAACCTCATCTTCTTCAAGGCTTGCTCAAGCCACTTTCTTAGTGGGCCTAACGATCCTATTTTCCCTGAAATCCACCTCATCCCTTCCACTTCTAATCTTCACTGTCTTTTTTACTTTTCTTTTTCCTATAATTGTTGTTGTTGACTCACTAAGTCATGTCCAACTCTTTGAGACCCCATGAACTGTAACCCACCAGGCTCCTCTGTCCTTGGGATTTTCCAGGCAAGAACACTGGAGTGCACTGCCATTTCCTTATCCAGGGGATCTTCCCAACCCAGGGACTGAGCATGTGTCTCTTGCATTGGCAGGTAGATTCTTTACCACTGAGCCACCAGGGAAGCCCAGTAATATACTACTTTTATTATTTATTTTTATTGTTCATCTTACTCCTTCAGAATGTAAGCTTAGATATCTGCTTTGTACACTAATGTACTCTGAGTGTCTGGAAGTGTCTAGGACATAGTGGTTACTCAAACTGTTAAATAAATGTAATCTCTGAGAACAACCCATTGTTAAGACATCAATATATCCACTTTGGGCTTCTCAGGTGGCGCTAGCCAACCTACCAACGCAGAAGACGCAAGAGACGTGGGTCTGATCCCTGGGTCGGAAAGATCTCCTGGAGGAGGAAATGGCAACCACCTGCAGTTATTCTTGCCTGGGAAAATTTCTTGGACAGAGGAGCCTGGTGGGCTACGGTCCTTGGGGTTGCAGAGTCAGACATGACTGAGCACAGCAGCACAAGCACAATCTCCACTGTAAGTTGATTTTCTAAGTTTATATTTGGCAATTCAGTTTCATATTAGACTGAAATCTGGCATTATATGACTGAGATTGGATTTATTCGCCCAATTTAAACAAAATATGTTAAGCTTTTTGAAGTACTATAAGTGCAATAAAAAAGTCTTTACATACATGACACTATATTCCACAAGTATATAAATCATTAAGGCCCCAGATTCATTGGGGAAATTTCATTTGTCAGGTAGTTTATGGTTCGCTCTGTACATGGTTTTAAATGCAAATGAATTTGCTAAATACATAATGTAGTATAATTTTGCTTATTTTGAAAGGCAAATAAGAAATGATCATCTTGCAGTAGTCAACAAGTAGAAGGAGAATAAACTTTAAAAAGTAACCAGCAAATTACTAAAATCTTTTGGAATATAAGGCTTTTCTTTTGAGAGACTATGTCTTTGGAGTGATTTCTATAGCCTCAAGTTTTTAGTCTGGGTTAGCACTGCACTACTTTATTTTTGGATTTCTCTACCAGCCTCATGGATGGTCTTCCCTCTTCAAGCATTTCATTACCATGAACCAGGATAGACCTGGTGGTAATAAAGGCTTAAAGATTAGTGCCAAAGTAGGAGGCACCCAGAGAACCTGGAGTTAGACCCAGTCCAAGAATGGCTACTGATTACTGTTGAAGAAGAGATCAATAGTCAGCATTAATAGGAAAAATCAACTTTGAGATCCAAAAGGCGACTGTAAAGTCAGAACTATGGAGCAAGGCAAGATCAGAAGCCAAGATACCATAAAAGTGTCTGCTAATGGCACAGTGTGTAACAGACAGCAAATGTTATTCACCATATTGATCCAAGATTTATCCCAGGAAAAGCAAAGTAAGCAAACTACATTCTCAGTGGGCTCATCTGTGCTTCTGTCATAGAATGAAAGAAGAATAAAAACATAAAGTTGTTGGGGCCTCCAGTCATCCGAGAGCAGCCTTCTGCAGCTGTTGGGAAAACAGACATGGCAATGATTACTTCCCAAAGAGAAGCAGAGATGGTGAAGAGAAAAATCTGAGTCCTTCAAGCACCAGGGATGATAGAGGAGTTATAAATAGTATTCTCTTTAGTCTTTTTTAATAGATACAAATTGTCAAGCCCTATTTGGGATGTTAGATGATAAAAGGTGTACAATGCCAAAGGGAATATTCAAACTTATATTTACTATTCTCAAAAAATGTACAGTTTAACTACAAAGACTAGAGATGTCTACAGAAAAAGTGAAGATCACATACTGACCATCTCAGTATTTCCACTTCCCAATTTCTTGCCTTTTCACACACATTTTTAAAGAACACTTTCTCCAAAATTGTACCCAATCTCACTGGCAGAGGAATTTTGCCGAGATCAATCCTATGTATACAAGACTAGCATAACATAACCAGTTTATCCTCCATCAAATGTACTTCTGACCCTCATAAAAATGTGTCTGTTCAGTAAATATTTACTGAGCATCTAAAATGTGCCAAGTGCTACAGCAGTTTTTAGGAAAACCAAAGCAGATAAAACTTTATTTTTGTCCTCACAGAACTTATATCACAATATCATAGTTTTATATGTCCTCTCTTCCTACTAGGAGAAAATTTATTATTTTTATTTATTCTTTACAGTGTGTTTCTTAAACCTAGCTGTCCATCAGAGTCTGCTGATCAATGTAGCCTCTTCTGTCTCCTTGAATCAAAATCTTGGGGGAGGGATTGGGAAATTTACCTTTTTAACAAGCTCTCTGGTGGGCTTTATGTAAATTAATAGCATAATAATTTGGGAGGAAACACTTCCCAAGTGGCACCTGTGGTAAAGAATCTGCTTGTCAATGCAGGAGACATAAGAGACACACGTTCAATCCCTGGGTCATTAAGATGCCTGGAGGAAGGCATATCAACTCACTCCTGGAGAATCCTGTGGACAGAGGATCCTGGCGGGCTACAGTCCATAGAGTCACAAAGAGTCAGACATGACCGAAGTGACTTAGCCTGCACATACTGTCCTATTAATGGCATCTTATATGAGAAATCTGACTGTACCTAGGGGGCCCCTTTTGTTTATCATAACTGTTATCGAGCCTCTCATCCTTTGAAAATATGAAAGCTTTCCATGATTTTCCACAGTCAATTCACCTAACAAAGACTAGCAAGGAAAACTTAAAAAGGAAAAATTAAATTACCACTTATTTTTAAACAAAATGGTTTTCTCTGTGGGGCAGATGGTACCATATTCTGCTGTGTTGAAGAAAATCAAACATTAATTATGAGTTACGGTCCACTTTAAATATTCATTTTTTTACAATTTTTTTTTTACTTTATTTTACTTTACAATACTGTATTGGTTTTGCCATACATCAACATGAATCCGCCATGGGTGTACACATGTTCCCAATCCTGAACCCCCTTCCCACCTCCCTCCCCATCTCTCTGAGTCATCCCAGTGCACCAGGCCCAAGCATTCTGTATCCTGCATCAAACCTAGACTGGTGATTCGTTTCTTATATGATATTATACATGTTTCAATGCTATTCTCCCAAATCATCCCACCCTCTCCCTCTCCCACAGGGTCCACGGAGATTTATGAACACTTCTCATCAAAGAAGGCAAGACTGAGAGCATCTCAGAAACCCATTATAAACAATACAAAAAATATCCAGTGAAATAGTTCTTTGTGAGTTAATGACAGTCGTGACAGTCACTATTCAATACTAAATAACATGCAATAGCAGCAAGTATAGAAAAGTTGATATTATTCAAATAACAGTTAACACAGGCTTATTCAGTGCCACATACTAGTCTAAGATTATGTCATCTCCATACTCTGCAGATATGGAGATGACTTAATTCTCAAACTCTCTATTAAATGGAATTTTGTTATGATGCCCATTTTGTAGAAGACAAAACTAATGCATAGAGAAGATGCTAAACATAGTCAGCGTTACAGAGCTGATAAAAGACAGTCAGGATTTGAACCTAGGTGCAAAAATTCATCCTCTTAATCACTAGACTAAGCCTTTCCTCTTTAGTTTTTAGAATACTTATTAGAAGACGCCTATCAAAGAAGTTTATGCAAACCTGTTGTAGAAATCAAGAATTTTATTTCATTACAGCTTCTTTGCCAAAATGACTTAATCAGGCTAATTTTCATTTGACTCATTTTAAAGCGTCGATAACAAGCTGTTCAAACAGGATCATCTAGTGGTTAGAGGTTCAAGTGTAAGAGAGATATGGTTCTGAATTTCAGTCTTACCACTTATCATATGACCTTGAGCAAGGTACCTTTCCCAGTCTCAGTCTCCTCATCTTTAAAATGAAAGGTATAATGGGATCTACATCATAATATTGTTTCCAGATAGAGTAAGATAGCCCATTGAAACGCTCTCTTAGAAATGGCTCAATAAATATTAGTGTAATAAATACCAGCAGCATCAACAAACTGAAGCAAATGCTCTCTTGATTCTTGTACTCACACTAAACATGGCTTATTTCTCTTCTAAACTAAAAAAAAGATAAAATGACAGCAACAAAAACAACAAACCAAGTCATAAACAATTAAATCAATTACATCTTTTGTGGAAAAACCAGAAAGGTTATTGGACAGATTACTTTATATGTCATTAGATATCCTCTCTGTTCCAAAATGTACGTGTCCTAGCATCCTGAGACATCTTGTATAATATAATCATTGTGACTCCAAGAGGTCAAATGGGCAGGCAGTTAATGCTTCTCTGTGAAAAGCTCAATAATTCATTTTATAAATTTCAGTTCCAAGCCTACGTTGAGGTTAAGAAAAATTGACATTCGGTCTGTGAACTTCATGTCCAGCTCCAGAAAAACTCTGGGCAGCACATGTTTAGCGATTAAGTGGATGCAGACAATAAAGACGTTGCCAAATTGTAAAACAAGACTTGGAAATTACAGAAAATGTTGCTAGTTATTGATTACGGTGACCATTCAGTTCCTATTGAGCCACCCAAAAGAATCATTCATTTTCCAGCAGAGAGCCTGCTCATTTGCAAGATAAAAGAGAGACATTTCTGCACATGCCCATAATGTTCTTCACCACTGGGGGCAGCTTTACATAAGACTGCATTCACTGAAACCAAAGCAACAGTCTGAGCAGCTTTCAGAATGACAGTCTGCAGAAGTGAGCTGAGCGTGTGCGCGATACGGGGCTCTCCTGCCTTCTGGGCTCCAACGCAGCTCTGTGGCTGAACTGGGTGCTCGCCACCAGAAATGCTGGGCTATGGAATACAGATGTGGCAGCTCAGGTAGCTTCATGTTGCCTGAAGGAATACATCTTGCTTTCTGATAAGAAGAAATTGTAGAAGCTTTTTTTTTTTTTTTTACACCACCTCCCCCCACCAAAAAAAAACTGTAAAGATGCAAAAACGTAATATCCATGAAGATCCTATTACCTAGGAAGATTTTGATGTTTTGCTGCGAATGCGGTGTTGGGATTTATTTGTTCTTGGAGTGCTCTGCGTGGCTGGCAAAGAATAATGTTCCAAAATCGGTCCATCTCCCAAGGGGTCCAATTTTTCTTCCTGGGTGTCAGCGAGCCCTGACTCACTACAGTGCAGCTGACAGGGGCTGTCATGCAAGTGGCCCCCTAAGCCAAAGCAAAAGACCTAAGGACGACCTTTGAACAATACAAAGGATGGGTATGTTTTGTCATTTTTCTTCTTTTCTTCTTAAAAAAAAAAAACAAAAACAAAAACAAAAAATCCACTAGTCTGTATATTAATTCTGCCTTAATTATTGTAGAGATTACCTTGTTCTGCTCTAAGACTATAAATTCAACTGCTTAGTGAACATGTTTCCTTGCTTAACTATTAAAAAAAAAAAAGCCTAAAGAATTCTCTTTAAATTATAAGGAGATGATATTTGATGTTAAATATTGCTCTAGACATTTAAATTTCTAAAAAAGAAAATATATGCTTATTTTTGCTTGATTAAAAAATACATTAATTCTCTTTTGGGGGGATAACTTTTCTAAGTTGTTTTTATTTCCAGGTTTCAATGTAATTAGGCTACTGAGCGGATCAGCTGTAGCACTGGTTATAGCCCCCACTGTCTTACTGACAATGCTTTCTTCTGCTGAACGAGGATGCCCCAAGGGCTGTAGGTGTGAAGGCAAAATGGTATATTGTGAATCTCAGAAATTACAGGAGATACCCTCAAGTATATCTGCCGGTTGCTTAGGTTTGTCCCTTCGCTATAACAGCCTTCAAAAACTTAAGTATAATCAATTCAAAGGGCTCAACCAGCTCACCTGGCTGTACCTTGACCATAACCATATCAGCAATATTGATGAGAATGCTTTTAATGGAATACGCAGACTCAAAGAGTTGATTCTGAGTTCCAACAGAATCTCCTATTTTCTCAACAATACCTTCAGACCTGTGACAAATTTACGGAACTTGGATCTGTCCTACAATCAGCTGCATTCTCTGGGATCTGAACAGTTTCGGGGTTTGCGAAAGCTGCTGAGTTTACATTTACGGTCTAACTCCCTGAGAACCATCCCAGTGCGAATATTCCAAGACTGCCGCAACCTGGAACTTTTGGACCTGGGATATAACCGGATCCGAAGTTTAGCCAGGAATGTCTTTGCTGGTATGATCAGACTCAAAGAACTTCACCTGGAGCACAATCAATTTTCTAAGCTCAATCTGGCCCTTTTTCCAAGGTTGGTGAGCCTTCAGAACCTTTACTTGCAGTGGAATAAAATCAGTGTCATAGGACAGACCATGTCCTGGACCTGGAGCTCATTACAAAGGCTTGATTTATCAGGCAATGAGATCGAAGCTTTTAGTGGACCTAGTGTTTTCCAGTGTGTCCCAAATCTGCAGCGCCTCAACCTGGATTCCAACAAGCTCACATTTATTGGTCAAGAGATTTTGGATTCTTGGATATCCCTCAATGACATCAGTCTTGCCGGGAATATATGGGAATGCAGCAGAAATATCTGCTCCCTGGTAAACTGGCTGAAAAGTTTTAAAGGACTGAGAGAGAATACAATTATCTGTGCCAGTCCCAAAGAGCTGCAAGGAGTGAATGTGATTGATGCAGTGAAGAACTACAGCATCTGTGGCAAAAGTACCACCGAGAGGTTTGATCTGGCCAGGGCGCTCCCAAAGCCAACGTTTAAGCCCAAGCTCCCCAGGCCGAAGCATGAAAGCAAACCCCCTCTGCCCCCCACGGTGGGAGCCACGGAGCCTGGCCCAGAGACTGATGCTGACACTGAGCACATCTCTTTTCATAAAATCATCGCAGGGAGCGTGGCCCTTTTCCTGTCTGTGCTTGTCATCCTGCTTGTTATCTACGTGTCGTGGAAGCGGTATCCTGCCAGCATGAAGCAGCTGCAGCAGCGCTCCCTCATGAGAAGGCACAGGAAAAAGAAAAGACAGTCCCTAAAGCAAATGACTCCCAGCACCCAGGAATTTTACGTAGATTATAAACCTACCAACACGGAGACCAGCGAGATGCTGCTGAATGGGACGGGACCCTGCACCTATAACAAATCAGGCTCCAGGGAGTGTGAGGTATGAACCATTGTGATAAAAGCGCTCTTAAAAGCTGGGAAATAAGTGGTGCTTTATTGAACTCTGGTGACTATAAAGGGAACGTGGTGCCCCTCTCCCCATCCCTCTCCCTCTCCCTCTGCTGGCAAAGTCCTTCTTTCCCGTCTGTTTTAGTGCATTCATAATACGGGTCATTTTCCTTTCCTACATAGTTAATCCACTGAAATTTAAATACCACAATCAATGTGAAGCTTGAATTCTGGTTTAATATAATGCCTATTGTGTATAACCTTTTATTGATCCCATTAATGTCACACTTGTTTTAAGATAAAACTTCTTTCATAAGTGATCCCTCACATCTGCTGTTACTCTCCTTCTAGTAGGACCAAATTTACAGTTTTAGAAGGTTTGCAGTTCATTGGTAAATCAAGGAAAACCTGAATGATCCCAGGTACTTGGAGCTGAAACTGATTCTAGGAGATGACTTGATTATAAGAACATTTAGGGGCAGTCTTAAAACAACACCTAGCTTAAAAAGAAAATTGCAGGAAAATATTGAAAGATGGTGCTCTGTTAAAGCAGCACCAGAAGCAGTTTTCAGAGGTGTTTGAATTACAATAAAGCAAGCCTGAGGAAAACTGTGGAAGGGTTAAATTGTTGCAAGTAGATGACTGCAAAATGTGAGAAGACAGTAAAAACACAAAGTTTAGACTTGAAGCCTTATCTCTGAAATCCATCTCTGTAAAAATCACAGTAGAGGCTTCACTGTCAGTTTCTTTTAGCCTCCACATATCCAAAATGAGTGAATGAATAAATAAATAAAATAGGCAAGAGGCAAATTTGAGGAGGCAGATTTTTCCACACATCCTCACCTTAAGTTTTCAGAGATGAGGCTTGCAAACGGGAATGCAGCTTGCTAAACGCATGTGGTTAGAAGCTTACCAGAATTTCTCTTTGCAGCTCTTTTAGGACCCTAATGTGGGGAGTGGAATCATGAGCTCAGTCTGTTCTGTTTGGGATTTGTCAGGCTGTCCTGTTGTGTTTCACTCTATGCCCTGCACACATGCCAGTCCCCTGCTGACTGACGTTTCATTCAGAGGCGTAGAGAACACATTTTAAGACTCAATTTCCACCACCCATTGAAAAGGATAGTTTTGACAACACCTTAATAAGATAAAATAAATCTTACAAGAAAAAAGACCAACCCCATGTCAGCTGTCTTTGGCCTCTCTATTGTTGATGTTACAGTGCTGATGTTACAGTGTCCCCATGTTCATCTCTATTGTGAATTCCATTCATCAGTATGATTCTGTACAGACCCTGCTGGCAATATGCAAGCTGCATGCATGTTTTTATGTCGATGGTGAAAGTTTATTGACTGCAGCACAAATATCATAGCTTCTGTATTTAAGTAACTTTGACTACAGTTCATTTAGATTTTAGAAAAATGTCTTTAGTCTGCTTTTCATTCTCTAAAATGAACAATTCCATTATAGGAGCGAAAATCACAAATTGCAACACTGAGCCTGTTTCATTTAATTTGACTTGTCAAGCCTTATATCTTTAACCATGCCCCTGTTCTTTCAAAACAGAATCACTGCAGCAAAAAAAAAGAAAAAGTAAATGGCTATTTTTACCAGCATTTTTATATAGTTTGGAGGCTTTTCATATGCTGAGAGGAAAAATCTAGGCAAGTCACCATGAGATATAATTGCAAAGAAGCCAGATTATAAAAATCATACTTTTATAAGCAATAAAGAAAAAGGAACATCTAAAGTAGATTTTTCAAGGTACTTTGATTTTGATTAAATCTTAATAGATACCAGTTCAGAGAAGCATCATAGCTATAATATATTTGTCCATGGATAACTATTAGATATACATTTATTAATTGCAAATAGTCCCAGATTCCCAATTGATTAATAATGCAGATAATTCCTCACAGTACTATGAACAACTGGATGACTGAACCTACTGTGATGTTTTTCACTGAAGTTGTAATTTTACATTTTTCATAAAATGTCAGTAAATACATATTTCATCTAAAAAAAAGAAATTTTCTTTGGTCAGCCTCATTTTTACCTGTACTAAAGATGATTGTATTAATTAAATGCAGTGTTAAAGTGAAAAAGCCCCTTTCTATTCTTTGACTTGAACTTCTGCCTCATTTGTCATGGGTACCAAATAAATTTAGGCAACGTATATTTATCTTTATATTTTGAAATTTTTGAAAATTCTCAATGCTGTGGTACTGCTAGTATATATAAAATATGCTTGTTGTTTTAAAAGTGTTTCTAAAATTCAAAACCACTTGGTGTGTTAAGGTTACATGAATAACCAAAATTTGAAGGCTGGTTATTTTTTAATGCTTAACTTTAGCTATATATAAATTTAATGCTAGATAGGAACCAAAATAAAATTCCTTAGATTGTAAAAGTAATTTTGATTCAGGACATGAAATTATTAAAAAAATTCTTTTTCCTCTCTTTGGGAATGAAGCATCTCTAGTTCTCAGTATCTAATTCTTGTAGGTTAGACAATTACTAGTTCACCACTATAAATTTAACAAAACTGACTGGTAAATGTTCCGCTCAAAAGTTGTCCTCACACCCACCCCACAGCAAATTTTGGACTGCAAACCATAAATCTATTTTCACAAGTATTTTAAACTCAGTGCATATTAGTTGATATTTCATTTTCTGTCCCAAATGTATGTTGTGTCCAACTAGACAACAGTTAAATAAACAGCCTGACCTGTTGAACTACACAACAGAGACACGTCAATCCAGGATGGATTCAGTCTTTGAATGCCTTACCAGAGAGAGAGGAAATACAGTTCAGTCTTTGAAAAGTATGGGGTTTTTTCTAATTTTTATGAGTCCCAGTACACATAGTCCTACCGCAGCATGGAGGTAATATATTCCAAGTGTCACAGTCTTCTGAGCAATACTTATCCAAGAAATATTCCTTTTAAATTAGTTTATATTTTCTAAAGATGTTGACATTACATCTTTTCAAATAATTTAAACCTTTTTTTTAGACTTAATTTGGTGAACCAACTACCTAACCAGACAGGAAGGCAATAAATTGTATTTCTGTGGAGCAGCAGTGACCTCCAGTGGCTGGTTAGACTAACCACAGCTATTCAAACACTCTATTCGTTTTCATCCTAAATTCCTATGTAAGTGTGGTTTTTCAACATATAGTTTTTGATCCATGAATCAGATTTTACTTTTATTTAATTCCTCCCCCCTGGAAACATAGTTATAGTGTAACATTTTAAAGTTACATTTTGTATATTGACTTACTTAGTAATGCCCAGAGGCTACCGAATTGGAACTAAGGGCTAGAAATAAGTGTCCTAAGATGAAGAGCAAGTAATAACATAACAAAGAATAGATAAGAAATACTTTAAAGTATTTAAAATCATTGGCATTGGACAAATATCATTAGGTGAGAGTTTTTACATAGGCAGAATACTATAATATAATGTAATTTAGGTTGGGGAAAACAAATTTCAATATTAATATTGAAAGAACCAGGATCAGTTATTTACCAGGCAGGAGTATCTGAGCTGTGGAATAAGGGAGGCCTCCCCTTCCGGCTCTAGAATGCTTCAGTTTGTTGATCAGGGCAGTGACCTGTTCTTTGCCCCAGTGCTCTCTCCCTCTCTCTCCCTTTTCAGTCAGCTGAACACTGGTTCTATTAGGCTCTCTGACAATGATGTTACAGTCTAAGGGGAGATGATTCATAGATAATGAAATTATGCTCTCCTTCTGGGGAAGGAGAATGCAGAGTCAGATTTGTAGAACTGGCAAGGATTTTAGGATGCTGAAGGTGCATGAAGTATCTTCTCTTCCCTTGACATTTACCAAGAAGAGAACTTAAACAGTTTATTTAAAGTGTGGATTAGACCAGCATCAGAAACAAGCATCAGGCTATGAAGACTAAGACAAAATGGGTTCCAGACATGACAAATGAGAACTGAGCCGTGAGAAATGAAAAATTCAGAAACAGCGTGGCTTCTTTTATTCCCTCTCCCCTGGATTCTCACTAGAATCTGGATCTGTAGCAAACCCATAGAGTTTTTCTATACTTGCATTCTGTTAGCTACCTATGTTAAAAATTAGAGGCAGCTGGAAGAAACTATTAACGTGAAAAATAATATCAGTGAATTTTAATTACAAATGTCATAAGAAAAACAGAACTAATGGAAGCTAAATAGGCTGTATTAAATGACTCTTGAGAACTAATAAAATAACACGGTGAAAGTCAGAGTTTCTAGAAGCTAACCATAATTGCCTATAGCATTAGACCCACTTTTGCCTACTCCCCAAAATCATCAGTGATTTTATAGTCAGGAGAATACAGTAGAAATACTACAGAGATAATTGCATGAAAAGAGTTTATGATTCTTTTGATTTAAGGAAAATATCACAGCCATATATAACAGAGCACTGTATGGGCCTTAAATTCAAATTTCTCTGACATTTGCAAATCAGGTAATCCTGGGGAAATCCCTTAGCTTTTCTGAACTTGATGTTTCCCATCTGTAAAACGGGCAAACATTGTTGACTTCATATGGTTATTGGGAGGACAAAACGTGAGCAATACTTTGTAAACTCTAAAATGTCATCTACTTACTATTTTCAAAGAGCATTTATTAAGATGATCAGCTATGTTTGCAGGTGTTCTGTGTTTGGCCTGGGCTAGAAAGACATTACTAATCTCTGTGTAATAGAAACCAAAGTCCATTTACATTAATATGAATTCTGAGACTTGGCCATGAGTCTAGAACTTAATTTGTCTTTGATCTTTATTTTCCATAAAGAAGTTTCTTCCACTCAATGTTATCTAAGTCTATGAGTTATTAATAATGACCATAATATACAATAAACGTAAACAGATACCAACCAGAGAACAGTAAATCAAAAAGTTATCCAACTAAATCAAAATTCTAATTTTGTCCCCCAAAATATCATGACAACAAAAGCTTTTGGTTTACTTATGTTACTTGCCCTATTCCCCTCTTCAGGAGCACTATTTTGAGCCCTTAATGACTTCACACTTTACAAATATATCTTGTAAAGTGGCAAGATGACATCATTATTGAGCAAAAAGTAATTGCTTCTAACATGTTACATGGGGTTAGCACATATTCTAGGTATTAATTACACGACATATACTGTTTTATTTTCCCCCCAATGAAAGAGTATCCAAAATTTCCTTCCAGTATAGCAATTACTATTGGCTTTAATCTATTAGTTATTGCTATTGAAAATCACCAGATTAAAAAAGTAGCATAAAAATACAAAGACTTTTTATGAGTAATAACTTATTCATTGATGAAAAATTAAAAACTTAAGAGTACTCTTTCTGGGCTTTTCATCAAAAAACAAATGACCAATGTAATCAAAAATCTTTCTCTACTGAATGAAGCATTTCTTACCAAGTATGAGGCAGCAGATGTATTCCCAAAATTCTTATAATTTAAGTAGAAAACTGTTCCTGCTCCCTGACAGCTGAATGTCTATGAAATCTTTTTCTGTGAAATCTTTCGAGAACAGAGAGAGGATGGTGGTTTTCCAATGGAAAAAAAAAAAAAAAAACACCACATCTTTAAATTGTATGTAACTCTACCTTCATAGAACTATTGGCATATGTGCTTGAGTTGGGTATCTTGAACATGTAAGGAGAATTTAAGGAACACAGAGAGAACAAGAGCTAAGACCAAGCAGAAACAATCCATTTTATTGAAAAAAAAAAAAAAAAAGAAAAAGGAGCTTCTGGCTTAACCTATCCAGAAAATGTTGTAATGAAATTTGTTAACTTTCTTGACAATTCTCTATACTTTACTTTCAGGGACTCTCATTTCCCCTGCTCCAGAGGAAAAAAAAAGTCTATTCCTTTCTCCCACTTTTACATTATTTCCTACTTCCTATATAACACAAAAAAGTCTTCGTTCATATAAATCAACACAATTAGTCAACTTACTCAAAGGAGCATCGTATCTTCAATTTAAAAATTAGACCATAAAGCAAAATGTAAGTCTGGCTGACCTTTTCCCTTTCGTCTACAGCTTACAAACCACCTCTACAGTGCCTTCTGATTATCAGTAGAAGAAAGAAGAAATATAGTTTAATTACCAATCTGGCAAGGTACTACATCTTGAAAGTGAAAGTGAAGGTCGCTCAGTCAAGTCCAGCTCTTTGGGACCCCATGGACTATACAGTTCATGGAATTCTCTAGGCCAGAATACTGGAGTGGGTAGCCTTTCCTTTCTCCAGGGGATGTTCCCAACCCAGGGATGGAACCCAGGTCTTCCTCACTGCGGGTGGATTCTTTACCAGCTGAGCCACAGGGAAGCCCAAGAATACAGGAGTGGGTAGCCTATCCCTTCTCCAGCGGGTCTTCCTGACCCAGGAATCAAACCAGGGGCTTCTGCATTGCAGGTGGATTCTTTACCAGCTGAGCTATGCTGTTTTCCTTTTTAATTAACTAACTCCTAGAAACAAAATATAGGACTTTATTGATGAGAATACTCAACTCACGTCATCATTCAAAACCACCTACCAACAATCAGAGTTTTGTCTTTTCCAGGGATGAAATGCAAATTTGGGGGGCCTCACAAATACAATGATAAGGCAAAGACTACAGTTAGCACAGGCAATTTCTGTTAAAGCTTCATTGCACTAATTACATCTATCCAGGGTATAAAATACATTTGCCAGTAAAGAGCAAACAAGGATTTCAATTAAGTAGAAATCCTTATTCATCATTCTTGGGGTTCAAACTTATTGATGAAGCAGAGGTAAAAAGATAATGTCTTCAGATAGTGAGGCTATATAGTATAGTAAGTGGTGATCATGGCTTCAAATTGGGGGTCCATATGTGTAGTTAAAAAGGGCTTCTTATCTTTAATATTGATCTGTTATACTCTCTGCAAGAACGAGTATGCTTACCCCCTTTTTGATGCCATCAACCAGCATCTTACAAGAATGTTTAAAGAAGACTTAGAGAATGTACCACATTGATCTTGAAGTAGTAGAGTGACTTTAAAGTCTCTAATAAACCTGGGATAACTTACAACAGTAAGCCTGGGTCTCCTGCATTGCAGGCAGACTCTACCTGAGCCACTAGGGAAGCTCCTATAAACTCTAAGAAATCTGAAAGCTAACCAGGCACTTAAGGATCAGTGTTGGCTTGTCTTTCAATGACAAGGGATTCTGCACAATTTATATGAAATTTCACAGTTAAAGGCTATAAATATTTGGTTGGAGTATTGTCATTGATCCTAAGAAAGTTTAGGTAACATAATTGAACTAAATTAAATGGAATAATTAAAGATCTATTTAATATGGCAGAGGCCCTATTACATATATTTTTTGTGTTTTCCACCAAGCTAGACTCTTTCAGATGCTTAGGAAAAAAAAAAAAAAAAGAATCCCTATCCTTCCTATGATTATTAACATTTTACCATACATTTGTTTATGTATACATATATTTTTACATACTTGACTTATTATGTACCAGGAACGTTTATATATGTGTCTTTTAATTAAGAACAGAGGCTCTATATTGACTCTTTTCTTTGACAAGTTTCACCCATTAATCCTAAATCTTGTCCCTTCTTTATAGGACTGCCCTAAAATCATTCACACCCTACCCACACAAGGCTTCTCAAACCAAAGTATACTTCTCCAGCCTGTATTAGGAAATGAATTCCAGTAAGTTACCATTAGGATATCCATTTGCTAGTTATATTCTAATCTGCCAGTATAGTCATCTTCCCCATCTGTGGCACCCACTCTGGCCTATTTTATGTCATTAAAAGGCAGCATGCACTTAGTCCTATGGACTTTTATGGGGAGAACTGAGTAGTAAAATGTAAAAATCTATGTATGTTTCTATGGGCTCCACCTTGCTTGTTTTTATGGCCTAACGCACAGAGATGTGTGGGATCTCTCTTAGTTTACACTGAAATGCAAAAGCATTACGCTAGTTATAAATTAAAAAGAGAGGCCAAGACAGACAAAACATGGAGTCCAAAGCTCACGTTCTGTATTTCTTAATCTTAACAGTGATAGTAAATAGTGGACATTCTTTATTTCACTTTTCTGACATCTGTTTTACTCTCCACATTTACCACCGTATTCTTAAACTTCACAATTCTGAATCGTTTTGACTTCTAACACAGAGGTTTCTTTTGTTTGTTCTTTAGTTGTTCTGTTCCGTGCCTGAAGATCTTTTCCCAGTTCTCTTGATGTATAACACTGCTGGCTTTGCTAGAAACCCCGCTCAAATTTTGAACCTGTCAGAAAGTCACAGGGCAATTCATCACTTTTGTGATTGGAGTGATCAGACAAACTGACTGCCTTTGTCCCTAGAGTGCAATCTAGTCAAGTCTAAGGTGTCTGCCTTCCATCTTCCCTGCCTCCCATTCCCAGACCTTCCCTCCACTTAGGATTTTGCACACTTAAATTCCTCCTTCCAGGACTACCTAGGGCTCTCTTGGTTTTGTCCTCCTTACTCAAAATATATCCCCAGATCTCGGTTAGTATAGTTAGCTCTTCCAAGGACACTCACACTTTAATTGAGATTAAAAGGGAAAAAAAAAAAAAAAAAAACCTTTTGCTAAAGGTAACAAAGTCATATACTAAGAGCTGGGGTTATGCTTCTGAGGGTAAAGATGCTTTGCCAGCCCCTCTGAAATCATTCTTTGTAGATACCACTATATTTTTCTCAAACATGAAGTGGGGCCTTCCCACAAGAACTAAGGCAGGGCAAATAACTCATGTTTCATTCAGTAAACTATAGTTTGAGAAATCTTCTCAGTGAATTACCATTATACACAGGATTTCTCCTTATTTTTCTCCTCAGAGAGACAATACTACATACAAGACAGAACTTGGGCTATGAATCCAGGATGAACCAGTTTGACTGGTTCTGGGACTTAATAACTGCATAATATTGACTATTAGCTTCTTCATCTCAAAAATGAAAATGTATAAAATAATATAATAATAACAGGATTGTCACAATAAGGCGAAGAATCGGCATTTCTTGAATATTTGTATGTACTTTGTTTTGGCACACTGCATATATTAAATTTAATTATTTAATTTAATACTCACAAAGATCCTATGATGATTAAATGAGATGACTTAGATAAAAATCACTTAGTATAAAGCTTGGCACATAACTGTAACCTACTTCTTCACTTCATTAGCTCAAATTGCTTAAAGTTTCTGTACAACAGTATGCTTTAATAGCTGTATTTCATTATGTCATGTCCAACTCTTTGCGACCCCAGCCTTTCCTTCTCCAGGGGATCTCCCTAACCCAGAGATCAAACCCAGGCATCCCGCACTGCAGGCAGATTCTTTACCAGCTGAGCCACAATGGAAGCCCTATCTATTTTTGTATGGAATAAAAAACATATCTGGCCGACTTTCAAGAAATAGAATCTTAACTGCCAAAACCTCAGGGGCATATAGTTAATACTGAAGAGTAACATGGTATATAAAACCTAAGTCCTAATCTCCCATCAAAGTCCAATGACATCTTTACCTTGATTCCCACACCATTCCCCTTGCCCTAACACTGGCCAGTTCTTGAAGTAGCATGTGCTTTCCTTGTTGCTGTTCACTTGCTAAGTCGTGTGCAACTTTGTAACCCCATGGACTGAAGCACACCAGGCTCCCCTGTCCCCCACTGTCTTCCAGTTTGCTCAAATTCATGTCCTTTGAGTCAATGATACTATCTAGCCATCTTATCTTCTGCCTCTTCTCCTTTTGCCTTCAACCTTTCCTAGAATCAGGGTCTTTTCCAATGAGTCAGCTCTTCATATCAGGTGGCCAGAGTATTGGAGCTTCAGCATCAGTCCTTCCAGTGAATATTCAGGGTTGATTTCCTTTAGGATTGACTAGTTTAATCTCCTGGAAAATCCAAGGGACTCTCAAGAGTCTTCTCCAGCACCACAGTTCAAAAGCATCAATTCCTCAGTGCTCAGCCTTCTGTATGGTCCAGCTCTCACATCCATACATGACCATTGGAAAAAACATAGCTTTGACTATAAGGACCTTTGTGCTTTCCTATCTTATGCCTTTACTCAAGCTATTTCTTTTATGAGAAATGACTTTCTTCTCCCTTTCAGGTCCTCCTGTTAACCTCTTCTCATTTATCAGTTGATTTCAAAAATTATTCTTACAAAAATATGGTTTTCAAGATTCATACTTAGATTTAAATTGCTTCTATGTTGGAAATAATCTGACCACAATTTTTCTTTGATAGTTGCCAAAAGTATGACCATTTTGGCTGGTATGTTAAAGTGACTAAGAGCTAAAAAGTATTGTGAGACAAATAAAGAACATTTAATTCAAAGAATGAATATATCTTGATTTTAGTGAAGGTTGGATAGTCAACTTTTGTTGTAAAAGCCATATACTTGTGACTGCCCAAATCCACCGCTTCTTGGGAAAGGTCCTTTTCTCTTTAGCGTGGATGTCTCCTGATCCCATGCCTAGTGCCACAAGGCTTCTACCTTAGACATGTCCCAAGGTCTGTCCTCTTGCCAAATAAAGTGACTACCCTACACTATCACAGAGACCAAGTCAGACGTCTTCGGCTTACTCATTATACACATTTTCAAAGTAACTATTCTACTGAAGACTGAACATCAAATACTTAGAAGTTGACAATTAGAAATGCTCAGTTTTTGTTTTTAACCTCCTGAACACTGATTATGCAGAAGGCACAACTGATTATGGAGGACTGAAGCATCTGCCAGCTGATGGGTGTTTCCTTTCCTCCTTTCTGTTCGTCATCTTACACCTTTCCACTGAATTTCTTTTCTCTCTCTCATCACCAGTTAAAATATCTTTCAATTTTTCCCTCTATCCAACTTTTATCGATAAGTCAACTTATACTATTTGACTATGTACCTTCTGACGGGGTTAATAGGAAAATTAACTAATGCTAATGCCTTTTTTTCTTTTAGAAAACAATAATTAAGATAACACAGTCTAATAATTTAATTCAAAAGGGAGTCAAAAATCTATTTGTGTTCAACAGCTTTATTTAGTTCTAGAAATGAAAAACTATAATTTTGTAAATTGTAGTTTAATTTCAGAAATAGAAATTATATCCCTCTCTAATATACTTTTAAGTCACATTTTAATTGTGATTATAAAGGCAGGGAAGATTTATTATAACAGAACATCCAGGTATTTCTTTTCATGTAAGGTATCACTCAGTCTCTGGACCATGGTAATGTTTGCCATCAAAGAAACAGATTCATTTTTGGAACATATGTATGTACTAAGAGAATTGAAATGAAACCTTTCTTTAGTCATAAAACTTGTAACTATGAGGGTTTTTGAGAACTTCACAGTGCATTTTCTTACCTTCTATTTGAAACCCTAAGCTAATTTAATTGTATTTTCAGTGATTTTTTTAAATTAATTTTTATTAGGGTATAGTTGCTTTACAATGATGTGTTAGTTTCTACCGCACAGCAAAGTAAATCAGCTACATCCACGCACATATCCCCCCACGTTTTCTATTTTCTTCCCATTTAGGTCACCACAGAGCACTGAGTAAGGTTCTTGGAACTATATAGTGAGTTCTCATTAGCTGTGTATTTTATACATAGTATCAACAGTGTGTATTTGTCAATCCCAAAGACTACATTCCTTAGTCTCTCGATTAGTTGTCAACTCCAGGTTTTTACTACCAACATTTCCATCATTTTTTACCTCTAACCTTTATCTCTCCTGCTTAAGAGATACTGTGTGTTTAATTTTAAAAAGAAAAAATTTTGTTTCTAATATTGTTTAAAAGATAGAAATATAAGAAGTGGTTGAGTTCTTGTTCTACTTTTAATCTTCAGTACTGGAATCTGCTTGGTCTAGATCAGGTAGAGGGCCCTGGACTCCATGGCACATGGTTTGAAGACATGAAAAACCACTGTTCTGAAATCACTCATCTACTATAGGTTCAAAATATTCTGCATGGTTAATAGCTGAATGAAGGAACTCAGTGCTTAACTAACCCATAACCAATCACATAGGCAAGAAGTTTTGCAGCAGGATGTATTCAGCAGTTTTCAATACCAGGCTCACAAATTATATTTCCAGAGGTCAAATTTGCACATAACTCTTTCAACCACCACTGTCTCCTCATACTTAACTCAGTTTAACATCCAGCAGTGTGTTGTGCAGAAATGCTCAGTGGTTAAATTATTCCCATTTTGTTCGTTCAGCTCACAGCAGCCCACTGATTAGTTGTTTTGTTTTGTTTTGTTTTGTTTTAAGTATCTGATCTTAAATTTGTATTTCAACTGTACCCAAGTGCAGATGCCATCTCTGGTAACATGACAAAATTTAGGTTAATAAATGTTTCTCTGTGCTCCAATCACAGCACGCATCCTGCAGTAACTATACTGTAGCTCAAAGTGTTGTAAAAAATGCAACTGAGTTTCCTGGAGAATCATTTTAGAGTTAATTAAACCTTCTCCACCTGTAATTTAAGAAAAAAGAAAAAACCCAACACTCCTAAAGACCATGGGGGAAAGGCAGTTTAAGAAATAAAAGTCCTCTGTTTATCCAGGGAGGTACTTTACAAGGCAGACAGCTACACCACAGTTGAGAGACAACATTTCCTCAGCTGATTTGGTTAATTAAAATGCACAGTTACAACAGGCTTTCTTAGAGCCTGCAGCTGAATGACCGAAGTCTCCATTTTCCTCCAGTGTCACACGGAACGCGGAGAGGCAAACATACTGCCGGAGCACAATTTGACTCACTAAAAATCCAGCGCTATAAACACGAAATACATTTCTCAGGCACATTTTAAAAGACGTATTATCAAGATTTATGGCGCAAGGATGGAAAGAATTTGCAGTTAGGCAGCACCAAGAGACTATCCTAGGTTCCTCTCAGAGCAGTTTTCAGTAAAATTTGCAAATAAATCTTTAGGGTAGAGTCCACTTTCAATGCAGAAATCTTCAGCTCTATCCTTTCAAATGTATGGAATTTGAATCTGACTAACAGCCCGTCTGTTGACAGAATTTATGAGTGATATGAAAAATCAAAGGCCACAAAAGCTATTTGTCAAATTAACTGCAGAACGCAATACCAGTCTGCAGGGCTCATTTGCAGAACTCATGATGAGCTTGGGAGGAGGGGATGCGAACAGCTGCAGCCTTGACCGCACTGCCTGTGCCAGCCAGAATTCCAGCCGCGTGAGCTGGGTATGACTGAAAGAGGGGGCCAGCAACAACAACGAAAAACAGAAAAGGTTCTTATATCTAAGTTTTTATTAAATCAGTGCATCAGTGTGCCCAGATGAATACCTGCAGAACCAGTTTAAGATAGATGTGGCCTGTAGGTATTCAAATTAAATTGGTTCATGGAAGACTTTGTGTATTTCCTGGCATGGGGGAGATATTACAGCCTTTGAATCAGTTAGACTAGTAGCATGGCATCCAATCAGTTTTTGCATCTGTAAACTGGGAACAGGGCTTCACATCTCAGGGAAACTGAGGATAAATTGAGATGACATGTTTGTGGGCAAGCAAGTGCTCAATAAAAGTCATTCTCCTCTCTTTCACTAGTTGTTCTCACAACACAGTGAGTTGATATGAATGGCAAAGTCAAAGTTCCCATATTAACCATTTAAATTAAGAAGGCCACAATCTACAGAAAATGATTAAATATTCCTGGAGCCTAATTAACAAATTAAATCAAACCCAAATAGTCCCCAGAAATTCGAAAATCCTCTATTAACATCCACTAATGAAATTGCCATATTAAGCTTTGTTCTATAACAATTTTGCTTAGCATCAGAATAAAATTTTTTGATATTAGTATTGTCTTTTTCTAATAATTCAGCATCATTTCCTTTTCATAAATGTTACTTGAAGAACTGACCATTGCTTTTCAAAATATCTCTTTAAATATCTCTAACATCTATCTGTGTGTCTTTCTTTTCATTTTTGTCTCCCAAACATGAACATATCACATCCCCCCTACTCAGTACTGAAGGAAACATACTGTTGTAGCAATTAAATGGTTTGTATAACTTAATAGCAAATTCATTTCTACTGGGAAATAATTTAGGTGTTTGGAAGAAAGGGACACAATATTAATGTTTGTGGTTTCAAAAACTCTAATTGAGTCTATGAAATAATGACTGAATTATTCAAAGCAACTTATCCAAAAAGTCACAATAAAATAATTTCAATGGATATTTACTGAGCACCTACTACATGCAGGCATACAAGTGAATTTTTGTTTTTCCTCAAGGCCAACGAACTATAACAAGTGGGAAAGGATATTTGAAATTTGGACTCATATCACCAGGAAAGCCATTGAATTATTTGATTGGTTTTGAAAAGTCACTTCTTCATAAAGCATTGAGCTTTCTCTTCTCAAGAGAGAAATCTGATGTGTGCCCTTCACTGGAGACATGATAATAATTAGTTCTTTTCAAAGACTTTGAAAAGAGCAGAGATGAAAAGAGCTGTAAGAGTTTCTAAATGACACAAGATCTGTGAAGTGGTAGATATTTAACACAAACCTCATACAGCTGTTATGTAGATTCATTAGTTAATCAGTTAGTTAATGACTTTGAAGTGTAAAATCTTATTAGACTTTTTTACACTTTAATGCATATAAGAAAGAAATTACTGTCTGAAGTTAAAAAGTGACTATACCATTCTAATATATTATATCTTTCTATGACAGACTTTCAAGATGTTCTTTCCTACTCTGATTCCCACCCCCCCCCAAACAACTCCTGAAAAACCCATCTAGACCCTGATTCTCTACCACTTTATTGTTCAGTTTTGGCATGGGCTTAACAATAAGCACAGAACTGGAAAAAAAAAGCAACACATATTTTGTTTAATAATATAAAGTATTATTTGATGATAATGACATCAACTGTTAAACATGCTATTTAAATGCAGTTTTGTACATCTGTGCAACAGGGGAGTGAAAAGACTGTTGGGCAAACTGAAAGAAAGTGAAGAAGGGAAGGAGTTGAAACCCAATGTTAACTACCTTGATCCTTGGAAATAGTGACTGATTTCTCTCCTGAGTGCTGGGAAGATGAGAAAAGATGGCAGAGGCATAATTAGTTTAGCAATATTCTACTATGTGGGAGACATTTCTATAGCTTAAACAAAATTTGTGCTTGACATATAATATTTACAGAGAAAAGTACACATATTATCAATGTATAGCTCAATGGATACTGAGCTCTTGTGTTCTCTGTAGGTAGATCAAGAAATAGAAGATTCCCAGAACTCCAAAAAGCCTCTCTGTTTCCTCCAATCACTAGATCTATTTCCAAAGGTTAACCACTAGTGCTGCCTCTAACTGCAAATGGTAGCCTTATCTGTCTTGGTACTTTATATAAAGGGAATCATCAAGAACGTACTCTCCTTTGAATCCAGCTTCTGGTGGCATTCTTCCATGGTCTTCACCCATATTGTTAAGGGTAGTTTTGATCTACAGATTTCTAATCTTAGTCCCTCCACCCCAGCCCCTCCCCCACCCTACACACACATTATTAATTCTTTTTTTATGCAAAGAATGGCCAAGGATCCCTGTAATGGGAAGTCCTTGAACATCCTGGGAGATAGGAATTGCAAGTGAAAAATTTGCTCAGTGGACATGAATTTGAGCAAACTCCTGGAGATAGTGAAGGACAGGGAAGCCTGGTGGGCTGCAGTCCATGGGGTGACAAAGAGTCAGATACAACTGAGCGACTGAAAAACAACAACAAAATTTTCTCTTGTCTTTTTTTCTTTCTTTCCTTTTTTTTTTTTTTTTACATTGATAAATATAATGCAATCTCAAATTATTTTGCACTTTTAAAATCTAGTCATGGACAGAACCAGCTCTAAGGGGCACACTGAAGCAATCTTTTTTTTTTTTTTTTCCCAGTAGCCCTTCTTTTCAGCCCTGAATCCCCTACTCAGCCCTCCATACCAGCAAATCTCCTAGAAAGCCTTCCTGTCTAGCAGCTGTATAAAAAACAACTGGAAACGACTTCACACCAAGGTGTTAATGCCCAAATCGTTAGTTCTCTAAGGTATGGCCTCAGGACAGTGCACAGAGGCCCAATTATTTTCTGATTACTCTCTAATCTGGTAGAGCCACATTTATTGACTCATGCTATAAGGTTCCCTTACACTGAAGGACTCTGGGAAACAGACACTGGCCTCCTGTGCTGTCTTTACTAGTAGAAGGTTATTGAAACTATTTTCACTACATCACACAGTGTTATCTTTACGAGAGCCCGTGGGGGAAGGGACATTCATTCTACTTCTTCATGCAACTGATCTGGCCCACAGCATCCCCTTCTCTCCCCTGCATTTCCCCCATCTCTCTCCTGCTAAAAATACCAAGGAATAAGGGATAGACATTTCTAACAAGTATTCAGAACTTTTTAACTTGTCTTTTTGGTATAACTTCCTGATCCTTTGGAGAAGGAAGTGGCAACCCACTCCATTATTCTTGCCTGGACAATTCCAAGGACAGAGGAGCCTGTTGGGCTATATTCCATGAGGTCACAAAGAGTCAGACACAACTGAGCAACTAACCTCTTCCTCACCCTTGGTTCCATCTTTTCCTTTCATTCTCTGTCTACACATCTTTGAAATTTTAAAAATCCTGATGAATTCAGGAAGAGTATAGATTGATTTGATGAAATATGCTATCCCTTAAGGAGAAATTTTTAGTCACTGACATTAGACCAAGCTGGCCAACTAAGGAATATGTACTTTAGGCAGAAGGCTCTTCCAGCAGTGTTCAGATTACACCACACTGGTTGGCTGTCAACAGAATGACTGAGAAGTTCATTTTTGAGGCACAGGATGTATAACATATTACACAACAAAGGTTTTTTATAAAGGTTTGCTGAATACATTGACTGAAGGTATTTTCCATCAGGTGAAATGGACAGAATCAGATAATGTCTAGGAAAAATCTAGATCAAGAACAGAATAAAAGATAAATGTACTTGTGAGAAAACATGGAATTTAGTTTTCAAGAGAGCTGTTATAAAATTTGTTATGTGATATTTTGCAACTACTGGTCCATTCTTATTTTCAAGGCTCTCAGAGTTCTACTTGGGAAAATTTGATTAATGCATTATTTATCCAAGAGTCATGAATTTATGAAGTTTAACCATAAGCTACAGCATAGATCATTTTCTTTCTAATATTTATATTTATAGGAAGAATACCACAATGATGGGGTATTCTACCCTTGACTGGTAATCCACATAAGCAATGACCCCAACTGGCAATAATGAAAATATTAAATAACAACCTGTTATTTACTCCCTTCATTGCTAGGATCCCACTATCTAAATTAAGTAAAACAATTTCCAGAAATTCAGTGATAATCTATAAATCGTATCACAAAATAGTCCAATACATATTCCAGTAAAATGTTCTCAATGAAATGGGGAGGAGAACATGTCAAATGTGGATCTCTTAATGCCTGTATTAATCTTTAGATCAAACAAATAATTCCAGTTCAGATAAATTAAAATTGTGGATATTTTCCTTTCTGTTAAAGCTATTTGATTATGACACACTGGAAAAAAGCATATTGTCTTACAAAAAAATATGAATAAATTTATCCCAGACTTTGATAGAATAGTCATATTTATGTAATTTATTATTTATTTAAATATATCTTTCCAAATTAAAAAATTAATTTGTTTAGAAACCATCATTCCTGAAAATTCCATGGTAAACATTCCCTTTAACAATTACTACATCCAATTAAAAATTTCTAAATCCAGTGTAATAATTAGGACCTGTTAGGTTAAATTTTTTGTTTGTTTGTTTGGCAGCAACTGTAGAATTAAACATGACTAGAGTACCACTGTGTATATTTCAAATGCTTATAATGTACAAAAATGATCATTTATTTGTTTATACTTGGCAGTTACCTGGCAGCCTCAAACTTGACAAGGCCTGCATGCCCAATACACATGTAAAAGGATATCTCTCTCAAATACTTTGTCATGCTAACAATGCACGCAGGGAGGAATGGATACTGAAACTATGGAATGGAGAAGCATTTTACTAGATTTCTGAGTGGATCACAATCAGAGGTCAGTCCCCAAACCAGACACTGCATGGTGAACTTGTCACATCACAGCTCAGAAACTTCTAACAGCGCCTCAGGACTAGTCTCATTTGGGGCTCAACCTACGCTTTCAGCTTCTCTTGTGTAATTACCCTTATCCCACTATGCTCCAACAAAACCACAATTTACCATTCTTTCAACATCTCCCTCAAAGTCTACCACTGATTTGCTTACATCTTCCTTCTGCTTGAAACATTCTGTTTGGCCAAATTCATCTTATATTTTATCACCATAATCCAATTCTTCCATGAACTATTTTCTGATTATTATAGCTGAAAGTATTTTTCTTTCTCCCTCAACTTCAGTTGTACATCATTATCATTATTACCATTACAATTATTACTTCTATAGTCATTATTATTTTCTAATGTGTTATATTTAGTTATATCCATATATTATCATCCTTACAGGAAAATTTTACAGGGAGGGGAAAATGTATCTTAAACATGTATTCTGTTTGTTTGTTTGTTTTATAGTCCAAGCAGGCTTAAGGCAGGATTTAAGATATAGTATATGCTTAATAGACTTCCTGATGGCTCAGCAGTAAAGAATCTGCCTCCAGTGAAGGAGACTCAAGAGAAATGGTTTCAATCCCTGGGTCAGAAAGATCCCCTGGAGGAGGAAATGGCAACCCACTCCAGTATTTTTGCCTGAATAATTCCATGGACAGAGGACCCTGGCAGGCTAAAGTCCAAAGGGTCGCAAAGAGTCAGATCACTGAGGGACTGAACACACACCCATGCTTAATAACTGTCTCTAGTGAACTAATGGCACACTTGTGCGAGTCATGCTGAAACTCTAGTGATTTTTATTCACAACAAACAAGAGATTGTTATTCCCTTTGTTGTTGATCTTTAGTTGCTAATTTGTGTCCAATTTTTCTGTGACACCATGCACTGTAGCACACACCAGGGATAAAACCGTCATCTCCTGCATTGGCAGGTGGATTCTTTACTGCTGAGCCACCTGAGCAGCTCTTATTCCCTTCAGTTCAGTCTAGTTCAGTCGCTCAGTCGTGTCTGACTCTTTGCGACCCCATGAATCGCAGCACGCCAGGTCTCCCTGTCCATCACCAACTCCCGGAGTTCACTCAGACTCACGCCCATCGAGTCGGATGCCATCCGGCCATCTCATCCTGTCGTCCCCTTCTCCTCCTGCCCCCAATCTCTCCCAGCATCAGGGTCTTTTCCAATGAGTCAACTCTTCGCATGAGGTGGCCAAAGTACTGGAGTTTCAGCTTCAGCATCAGTCCTTCCAATGCACACCCAGGGCTGATCTCCTTTAGGATGGACTGGTTGGATCTCCTTTTCATTGCAAAAACAGTCATAAGAGGTTTGGGATACAGTGCATACCATAAAATAACACTTCAGATATTTCATGTATTTTAAGCAAATGATTACCATTTTCAGTTATGTGACTGGCTTCCAAGGTGACTCAATAGTAAAGAATCCACCTGCCAATGCAGGAGACCTGGGTTCAATCCCTGGGTTGGGAAGATCCCCTGCTGGAGGAACTGGCAACCCACTCCAGTATTCTCGAACTGGAAAAACTCACAACAGAGTGACTGAGCATGAATGACCCTACATGGCAAAATAAGCACCGGGAACGTAAAAGTGTCATCCTACAAATTATAAAGTCACTCTTGAATTACAAGCTGCCTTAACTGCCACATACAAAGCATATATTGAACCGCAACCCTGGAGGGCTCTGAATGATGACCAAGGAAGGAGCTTTCAGAGGTTTTGCACAGTACAGTAAGTTGGCTATTAACGCATCTTATAGATAAAGAAACTGAAGTGTAATCACAGCTGGAATGTGAATCCTGATTTGTATGACTGGGCACTTCTCTTACAGTCACTGCACAGCAAACTCTGGATGTAAGCTTCCGTTTGACTAGATAGGATGCTTGTTTACATACAAGTCATTTTGTTCTGCTGCATAGTATTTACCACAGGACATTGTCAGCTTTTTCCATACTATTTTCTTAAAAAAAAAAAAGTACAAAAACACAAAACTATCTCTTTTGAATGGTTTACTATGAGGCAATATGCTAAATGCTTCCCTTACTAATATAATTCTTACAACAAGCCTGTGGGATGAGTGTTCTTTATTCATATTCCATGATAGGGAAAGTGAAACATAGAAACTTCAAGTTATACACTCAAGGTCAGTTTCTGTTCTGTTTCTACTAGTATTCCTAGAAACTATGGCAAAACCAATACAATATTGTAAAGTAAAAAAAATAATAATAATAAATAAGGAAGAAAAAAAAGAAACGATTATTTCTAAGGATAAGAAATGGAATTTGAACTCATCTTTCTTATTCCTGAATCCAAGATCTTCAGTTCAGTTCAGCTCAGTCACTCAGTCGTGTCCGACTCTGCAACCCCACGGACTGCAGTATGCCAGGCCTCCCTGTCTATCACCAACTCCCGGAGTTTACCCAAACTCATCTCCATTGAGTTGGTGATGCCATCTAACCATCTCATCCTCTGTCATCCCCTTCTCCTCCTGCCTTCAATCTTTTTCAGCATCAGGGTCTCTTCAAATGAGTCAGTTCTTTGTATCAGGTGGCCAAAGTATTGGAGTTTCAGCTTCAACATCTGTCTTAACTGCTCTTATTTTATCATCTTTTATTCTTTTTTACTAACCGTTAAATGTGTTATTTTTCCTAAAAATACAATTGGATTATTTGAAACTTTATTTAGAATATTTATCTATCATGGGAAACATTTAAACTAAACTTGCAAGAGATCTAGAGGACAGAAAATGGGGGAGAGAGTAAGAAATAGGCTCATCTCACCTGGTCTGACTAAACTGCTTACATTTTTCTGAGATCCCATCTCCAAGCCCATCCTGAAATGACAATGAACCTGGACATACCCCAGGGCCATTTAGATAAACAGAACATACATCACAGAAACAGTCAGGGCCCTTAATGAATTGGCTGGTTTTCTTCTCATCCTAAATCCGTGACTTACAGCAGCTAAGTATAATACAGGAAACGATGCAATATTTTCCAGCATGTTGAGACTGTTTCCTCCTCCCAATACTATTAAGTATAAGACAGGTGCAGAAATCATTTCAGTCACCCCTGGAGGGGTGCACAGCAGTTGTTGCACAGTCACACAGTGGCAGAAGTCTTTGCTAAGATTCAAAATAAAAAGAATACTCATTGTAATTGAAACTATGCAGGGGACAAAGCTTCCCAGATGCACACAAGAGTGCTGAGGCTTTGAAAGGGGACAGATGCCATGTCTATACTCAAGCTAAGAGATACCACATTTCAATAGCTCATGAGGAGGTACAACCAGGTCTTCAGAGAGAAAAGATATAAGTAACACATCTGTTGCACCCACGAAATAAATGTTTCTGTAGGCTACAAGGGGCCTTGAAGATCACTCAGGGTATACCCTTTTGTTTTCCATTTGATGACAGCAAGGTCCAGAGAGGTTAATACTGTCTAGGATGACTGAATAAAGCTTTGGCAGTCAAAGGCCTTGAAGTCAAACCCATGATCTCTTCCTTTCTTCTACTCTACTCTGCTGTCTATCGGCTTTGTTTTGTTTTATTTAATTTTAGATTTTTTTGTTTTTTTTTAAAGGTTAATTAATGAAAGATGAGTGTGACATGGCATTAATACAAAAGGAATTTTTTCTAATATGAGGAGTTCTGTACACTGAATATTCCTTTCCTGGCTAAGGCATTTAGCTGCTGCTGTAGCTAAAACAGAAAACTATTATTAACAGTCAGAAGCTCATGGCAAGGACAGAAACTGAAACAGATATTCCTCTTGATTGTGGTTGAGCTCAGCCCTCTGATTCTGAAAAGACACCTTTGTGAAATCTCTGAGTTTCCTCTGATTGAGATATAAACTGTCTAATTATTATTCTCTGCTTTAAAATGATCAGTTTATACACAGCTCATAAGAGATTTATATATGTATCAAACCCAAAATGCATTTATTCAGTGCTTATTAAGCCAGATTAGATGCTGGTGATACCAAAGTTAAACATCTGTTATGTAATACAGCCATTTTACAACCATAGAAAAGTGACATTCTACTCTGTGATACAAGTGATTCTCAGTCAATAGGCATTCACTCACTAGTGATCAATTAATGAACATTTATTAAATGGCTTCTTATAAAAAGACTTATGATAGGTACTGCAGGAAGATACCAAAACATACGCCTTAAGTCAAATGAAGAAGAAAAGATGTACTCATATGAAATGATGTAAAAACAGAATGATACTTTAATAATTGTAATGATACACTATGAGGGGAATTTACCAGTACATTAAGCTTATATAAATATAGGGAAAGCATGGAGGGTTTCCTGAAGTAGGTGTTTTGAAAAAGGGATGAATATAAAAAGAATGGATGAGGAGAAAATGTAGGAAAGCATGTCCAAGTGTGGAGATAAAAATTTTACAAGATTAGCTTGATTAATTGCTGTGGTCTAATTTAGATTTTACAAGCAATGGGAAAAAAATAACTCTACGTGCGTGTGTACTTGCGATTGACTGCTGATGCAATAATAGGACATAGTAAATGGATGAGTCAATTATTTCTAAGTTGATATTGCCCACTATCAGAGGAATTCAGGATCTTCCTGTAAGTCCCTTTTCATATGTAATCAGAGGGGCAATCACTGTGGGTGTACCCATTGTTTAAGCCAGGGTCTCTTCTGCTTAGTCAGTGCTTCTAACTAGTTGTTAAATATTTTTACAATTGTCCCAGATTATAACTGATTGCATAATTTCAACAATTTTCTGGGAAGCGTCATACAAAAACAAGCTCTTTTCCAGTTAAATAACTTAGAGTGAGTAGCCAGGAAAACAGCAAGACAGACATTCAGAATGTAGAGTATCCTTTGAAATGCTTCTACAGAAGAACTCTAAGTAGTTTTCAAAAGCCTGGGACTATTACCATGATTCCCACTTAACATTCTTACCATCCACTGGAGAAGATAGACCCCATTAAGAAGCAATTTTGCCAATAGTGTACAAGGTCCCCCTTTACACTGTTCATGGGAATGTAAATTGGTGCAGCCACTGTGGAAAACAGTATGGAGATTTCTAAAAATGCTAAAAATAGAACTACCATATGACCCACTCCTGAAAGAAACAAAAACACTTATTTGAAAACACACATGCACCCCAGTGTTCAGAGCAGCATTATTTTCCATTGCCAAGATATGGAGGCAACTAAGTATCCATCAACAGATGAATGGATAAAGGATATATCAATATAGAGATATATATCATAGAATAATACACAGCCATAAAAAATAATGAAAATTTTCCATTTGCAGCAACATGGATGGACTGAGAGGGCATTATGCGAAATGAAATGACAGACTGAGAAAGACAAATACTGTAGGATATCATTTATCTGTGAAATATTAAAGAAAAAACCACAGTGAATATAGCAAAAAAGAAGCTGACACAGATACAGAGAACAGATTAGTGGTTTCTAGTGGGGAGAGGGAAGGGGGAGGGACCATTATCGAGGCAGAGATTTAAGAGATACAAGCTATTATGTATAAAGTAACCTACAAGGATATACTTAACAATACGGGTGTCGGGGGGGTGCTCAGTCACTCAGTTGTGCCCAACTCTGTGTCCCCATGGACTGCAGCCTGCCAGGCTTGTCTGCCCACAGAATTTTCCAGGCAAGAACACTGGAGTTGGGTGTCATTTCCTACTCCAGGGGATCTTCCTGACCCAGGGATTGAACCCATGTCTCTTACATCTCTTGCATTGCAGGTGGATTCTTTCCACTAGCACCAACTGGGAAGCCCATAGGTAACATAGCCAATATTTTACAATAACTATAAAATAGAGTTTTATCGTATGGAATATAACCACTAAAATTGAATCAACATATTGTACACTTAGATTGTACTCTTAGATTGTACATCACCTATACTCTAATTAAACAGGATGCTTGGGGCTGGTGCACTGGGATGACCTGGAGGGATGGTATGGGGAGGGAGGTGGGAAGAGGGTTCAGGATTGGGAACACGTGTACACCCATGGCAGATTCATGTTGATGTATGGTAAAACCAATACAATATTGCAAAGTAAAAAAAAAAATGATAATAATAAAATTTAAAAAAAAATTTTTTAATTACCAAGAATCTTAAATGATAATAGAGGGAGAGAGACAGCTCCAAGTATAGAGAAAAACCAACCAGCATAAGTCAAAGAAAGTTCCTGTTCATGTCTGTCCTGTTATCTTAAGTGCAGTCTTGACCTAGTATGTTTCCCTGAGGCACTAGTAATCTAGTTCTTTCAAGATCTCTCTAACTTTTCTGTGAGCAACACACAAATCAATCCAGGATGTCATTTCCAATATCACAGGAAAGTAATTGTTTTGAAGAGGGAAATCACTAATTGCTTTTGAATGTGCTCCTGTCAACAACCCACATTATTGAAAACAAAACCTTCCTGCTAAAGGCTCACCACAAATCATCTGAAATGAGAGAGTTGAAAATGAAAGCACGAGTCAAGGAGGTTTAAGATTTTCCATATTTTGATCAAATACTGATGATTACACTATATTTTTTTCTGTACTTCGCTAACAAAGAATAAGTCACACATTATGTTCTTCCAGAATGATTCTTTTCTTAAAAGAGCCTTAAAGAAACAGTTAGGAATCACAGATTATCTTAATGACAGATATAAGCTTCAAAGATACATTACCTCATAAAATAATAAACTAAAAATACTATTCAGAGAGCTTCATCTGTTTCCTACTTAATAATTCCATTTTTGAATCTTCAAATAGGCATCATCTAAATTGTATTTCTGGCATGTTCTATGACTGGTAACATGTCCTCCTAAGATAATATTAGGTAATGTAATTTTTTTAAATTAGTCAAAGGTGTTTGCAGCCTTTGATTAATACAGTTATTAGGAGTATAGAGTCTAGAGATAGCTTCATTGGTTCAAATCTCAACCAGAAGAGCTATATGACCTTGGATAAACAACCACTCTGAGCCTCCATTTCCTCTTCTATAAAACCAAAAGAATACTAGAGCCTACTCCAGAAAGTTGTTGAGAATATTATTGCAGTTTATAGATAGAAAATGATTATAGCAGGATTGTCACACAGTTCAGTTCAGTCACTCAGTCGTGTCCATCTCTTTGCGACCCCATGAATCGCAGGACGTCAGGCCTCCCTGTCCATCACCAACTCCCAGAGTTCACTCAGACTCACGTCCATCGATTCAGGCACTCATAAAGTATTAGCTGTTATTTCCTCTCTGTGTATATACATTATAATTTTTAATGTAAAATTCTGACCAACAGTAGAAGGGAATTCTCTAATATTCAATAATTCAAGCTTCACAGAATCAAAGCTTTTATTTAAAATAAAATTTTTCCAGCATTCAACTTGGAAAATACAGATTTTTCTTAGTATACCTTGGTACTGGATTGTATGAATTGGACATGACCATACATTCTTTGTTAGACAGACAAATCTGAATCATTTTGTAAATAATGTATTTTCAGTTTATCCTAAGTTTGCCTTATGTCTATTTGAACTAATATTTAAATCAAGGTTGCTGCACCAGGGCCTCTTTTTGCACAGCTCCTTGGTAACTAAAGAGGGGAAAAAATAACATAGAAACAGCTAAAAAATGTGACAACATTTAGTGAAAGGAAAGGTTACCATGTACAGGAGAGCAAGTTGTATACTGTATAATTCTATAAAATATCATTTATATAGGCTACAGTATGAATGCTGCCCCCTTAGTGCACAATGTATGGTCAATGCTGCTGCTGCTGCTGCTAAGTCGCTTCAGTCGTGTCCGACTCTGTGCGACCCCATAGACGGCAGTCCACCAGGTTCCCCCATCCCTGGGATTCTCCAGGCAAGAACACTGGAGTGGGTTGCCATTTCCTTCTCCAATGCATGAAAATAAAAAGTGAAAGTGAAGCTGCTCAGTCATGTCCGACTCTTCGCAATCCCATGGACTACAGCCTACCAGGCTCCCCGGTCCCTGGGATTTTCCAGGCAAGAGTACTGGAGTGGGGTGCCACTGCCTTTTCCATATGGTCAATGGGCAAATACAAATATAAACTTGGCTTCAGTTAAACTTACATCAAATTGTCAACAGAAGGACAAATTGGGATTGTTTTCCTATAACACAGCACTTACCACTTGTGCTATCTTGGCCTTGTAAATTAACTTCTCTGAATCTGTTTCCTCAAAGGCCTTTTACCTGTTGAATGGGAATAGAGGTGTTCCTTCACAAAGATTTTCCTATATATTCCGCATAAATTTACCATGTGCTAGAAGACCTAAAACATGTTTGCTGATTTTCTAAGAAACAATCACAACCCAGGGAGACAGTCACATGACAAATTCAGTTGCAACTTTTTGTTCTGTTTTTTAATTTTTAAATTGCTAAAGACTTTCCCACAGGGAACTGATTATTAAAGGTTTTTGTTTTGGAGTAAGGAAGCTACTGGACTAGACATCAAGAACCATGAATTCTAGCCTAAGCACTGCTATTGTCTTACAATGTAATGATGCGTAGCTTTCTCATATATAACATGGGAGTAAGAAGCTCTGATATCAGTTAGGAAAAGTAACAAGATAATAGATGTAAATATGCTTTGGAAAAAAATTAGAGCACAATAATATGTATAGTATTATAAGTCTTTCCAAATTTCTCATTGTAGAATACATGGTAAAAAAAAAAAAAAGTAAACACACACACTTCTGCTAACCTCTGAAAAGTAAGTAACTCTTTCTAAATACCTTTGATCTTTTGTAACCTTCCCCTGAGTGTTGTTTCACTAAAAAGATTGATTTTATTCTGTGTTGTACTATAGAAGACAGGGAAAATAAATGTTATATATGTAAATCATCAATAAGAAAAAAGATTACTTTGCAGTATCATTGTATCATGCCTCTAGATAATACCTATTAATTATTAATTATTCAGTATGTATCAAGCCCATTAGGTACTATACAAACGCATAGTATATTTCCCCTTCAATTAATCCATAATATAAGTAAAGGGACTTCCTCAGTGGCTCAGCTGGTAAGGAACCCTCTTGCCAATGCAGGAGATGCAAGATGCAAGGGTTCAATCCCTGTGTCAGGAAATCCCCTGGAGAAGGAATTGGCAACCCACTCCAGTACTCTTGCCTGGAAAATCCCTTGGACAGAGGAGCCTGGCAGGCTACAGTCCACTGGGTCACAAAGAGTCAGACATGACTGAGCACACGTGCCATGCCATGCACGCATAAGTGGTAAAATCATGCCTATTTTCCAGATGTAGATACCATCTCAGTAGTGTTAATCATCTTGCATAAGGTCATGTATCTAAGAAGCTGGGGGACCCAGATTTTAGAAACACGTCTTCCCTGGACTTCCTTGGACATCCCTGGTGGCACAGACGGTAAAGCATCTGGCTACAATGCGGGAGACCCTGGTTCAATTTCTGGGTTGGGAAGATCTCCTGGAGAAGAAAATGGCAACCCACTCCAATATTCTTGCCTGGAAAATCCCATGGACAGAGAAACCTGGTAGGCTACAGTCCATGAAGTCGCAAAGAGTAGGACACAACTGAGCAACTTGACTTCACTCCAGATACCATTTAAGTAAAGCTAATCATCTTGCATAAGGTCATGTGTCTAAGAAGCTGGGGGACCCAGATTTTAGGAACATGTCTGGCTTCAAATCCCATGTTCATTCCAGAACTCCTTACTGCCTCTTATATAACTTGACATGGAGTCATTGATGAATAAACATTGATGAATAAATGAATGGATATATAAATGACTAGATGGATGGATGGATTGATGGACAATCAGCTGACCTCTGGAAATTATGATTTAGAAGAGCAAGACTTTGGCAGCTTAGCTGAATCTGTCACAAGCTGGAGTTTAGTTTCTATTATTCTTCCCCTTCTGCAATTTGAAAACCACAGATTACAGCACTTCCTTAGCTACTGATATGAGCATCACCTATTCTATTATTATTCCTATTGTTTATGATAAAAGTCTTCATCATACCACTAATGATGAATAATTTCAAATTCTTGAAACCAATGGTGCTTCACCTCCATCACTGAGATCTGACTGAAGGATCTCTCTCTAACAAAACTACAACATGGCATTTTCTATTTGCTCTGGCAAAGGTTGAAAATTTTGGTCATAGGGCAGTACCCTGCAGGAAAGGGGTTCTCAGGTCTAACTTAGAGAGTATGCCAAAGAATTTTACAGAAAATCCCCAAAATAGAAAGAATACTGTATAAGACCAGAGTCATGGCATTTGGTTTTACATTTTACATACTTTACAAACATGCTTGATGACTGGAGGAAGAGGCACTTTCTCACTTGTTGGCCTTTTCTACTTCCTGCATGTGGCAGGCTGCATCTGCCCAAAGAATCTCCATTTTCCTAATATATATAAGAGAAACGTGTAGGCCAGTGGCCATCTTGTACAACTAGTGGTAGGATGGCCAGTCCTAAAATGTGATAATACCAGGTACATGGAGTAGACAGGATTTAGTAGGATTAGCACTGCATGTTTTTATAATTTCAAGTAAGGCTCCAAGAAAGCAAATTCACTTTATTCATTTATTCAATAATATGTATGTGTTTAGGGTAGGGTGGTAGGTGTGTGGAGGGTGACCAGGGAATATATACATACTATAGGTTGAATGATCAGTGATGTAGTCAGACTCATGAAGAATGACAATATAAAGTGATTGGTACCATGACATAGGTTTAAATGGTACAGAGGACCAGCAGCATCAGTCTCACCTGGGAACTTTAGCTTACCAAATCAAGAAATTCTGGGGCTAGTCTGGAACTCTGTATTTTAATAAGCCAAGCCCATCAGGCACTTTCAAAGCCTGCCAAGGTTTGAGAACCACTGAGAGAGAGTGTTTTAGAAGCAGAGTGGGGGTCTTCTCAGTAGGGGTGATAGTTAAATTGAGTCTTAAAGAATGAGTAGGCACTGCTTGCTGTCTTGTTAGTGGTATGGACCCCATAAAACCAGTTGATATCCAGATCTAACTAAATCTCCAGATTTAGTACCTCTTGGCTTGCAGATTTGGGGCTGAGAATCTTTGCAAATCATGCAGGCAATAAACAACAATTACATTATTCTCACTTTGCAGGATGCTGGTAAGAGTTGTCAGTTTCCCTCCAGTGAAACATTCTCTGCAAAAAGTCAACAGTCAAGGCACAGCGCTGTCATTTCAGAGTGAAATTAATGCTTATCATTTTTCCTGTTACTCCCATGTAAGAACAAATTTCAGCACCCAGGCTGTTTTTAAAATAGATGCATCTGTATTTTTCCAAAGTGGGTGCTTAATTGCTTTGACTGAATTCAGCCATGATAAATCACACTCCAAGAGAAGCCTGAAAACTGATCTAGTGAGAGGCTGAACAGTACCACTCACCCGTTTACCTTTTACAGGGTATGGGATTTTTTTTTTTTCAGGAATGGTATAAGTGAGAGGCATCAGAGACCCCAGTAGCTTTGCCTCAGAAAAAGAAATAATAAAAGAAGTAATAGAAGTGAAGGGAAGTGGGTGATCATTAAAAAGAGGAAAGTGGAAAAAAGGCATAATGCAAGCTAGCTCTGTGGAGATGAAACTCATGATGTGTATCAATCATACATTTCCTGAGACACTATATCCTAAGGAGCAACACAGAACAAACAGGAAGATCTCATCCATCAGCATTTACGGAGACTTTGGTTTCATGTTTCCTTTTATGGTAAAATGCCCAACTTTATCAAGGGTCAAATACCTCCCCTCCCCATTCGAACCTGGCTGCACCAAATGGATAAAAATAAGTAAGATGTAACCTTTCATTAACATTATATCTTTAATTTGCTATTTGCTCATTCATTAAGACAAAATAATGTATTACTTCCAGAATGGAAATAAGACACAAGCAAAAACACTTCAGAAGATCCAGAAGTTTTATAGCTATTGGTGTGACCCTGAAGGAAAGAGGTGGTGAGGGTTTTCATCTGGGCAAGGTGGAAAGGGTATTAGAATGGGATAAGAAGACCCAGGTCCTGATTCCAGCACTAGTGTTTACTGGAGGTGTGTCTTTCTGGATTCTGGCAGGAAGTAGATGACACACTCAAAAGAGATGACTCAAGAGAGTTAATGGAGCAAACTTTTGCAAAGGTTTTGGCAGAGTATAGGGAACCATCAAAGGATGATGAGACACTCAGGGACAACAACAGGATTCCATGTCCACCCTACGGCAGAAGGACAAAGGAAAATTAAAGTTGCCACAACTGCTGAAAGCTGTACCTGTAGGACGTGGCCACCATGGCTACAGCCACTGCTAAGTTAGACATGGAGTGAGGACAAAGGTCTGACCGTCTGCATCCTTCCAACCTCCACCAAATTTATATGAGCTTCCTCGGTGGCTCAGCAGTAATGAATCCACTGGCAAGGCAGGAGCCACAGGAGACATGGGTTCGATCCCTGAGTCAGGAAGATCCCCTGGAGGAGGGCATGGAAACTCACTCCAGTATTCTTGCCTGGAGAAACCCATGGACAGAGAAACTGGTGGGTTGTAGTCCATAGGGTCACACAGTTTGACACAACTGAAGTGACTTAGCGCATACACATACATATTCATATGTTGACATTCTAATCCCCCAAATGATGGTGTTAGGGACTTCAAGGGACCCTCCAAGGCCAGGGTTCCACGAGATCAGATGCTTTTTAAGAGAGACCTCACAGAGATTCCGAGCTCCACTAACATGTGAAGTCACAGAAGGCATGACTTATAAAACAGGAAGAGGGCCTTCCTCAGAATGTGATCGTGCTTGCTCCTTGGCCTTAAACTCCCCAGCCTCCAGAACTGTGAGAAGCACATTTCTCTTGTTTACAAACCACCCACTCTATGGCATTTTTGTTAGACCAGCCCAAACAGACAAGACAGTGAGCTAGAGAACTGATACCACCCTTCCACTCCTTCTGCTGTCTGAACCTGTGCTTGTGACCCCCATGTAAGGCTAAACACAACCAGAAGCAGTGAGAGGCAGGGGTCCACCGAGACATTTTATAAAATTTAGAATCTGGGGCCTTGAGCAGCATGAAGAGGGAGGCAGCTTCAGTCTAGAGGGACTAGTGGTTCCTGAGCACACCAGCTATGGAACAGTGATCCTTTATCCTTCAGTTCAGTTCAGTCGCTCAGTCGTGTCCGGCTCTTTGCAACCCCATGAATCGCAGCATGCCAGGCCTCCCTGTCCATCACCAACTCCCAGAGTTCACTCACACTCATGTCCATCGAGTCAGTGATGCCATCCAGCCATCTCATCCTCTGTCATCCCCTTCTCCTCCTGCCCTCAATCCCTCCCAGCATCGGAGTCTTTTCCAATGAGTCAACTCTTCGCATGAGGTGGCCAAACTACTGGAGTTTCAGCTTTAGCATCATTCCTTCCAAAGAAATCCCAAGGCTGATCTCCTTCAGAATGGACTGGTTGGATCTCCTTGCAGTCCAAGGGACTCTCAAGAGTCTTCTCCAACACCACAGTTCAAAAGCCTCAATTCTTCGGCACTCAGCCTTCTTCACAGTCCAACTCTCACATCCATACATGACCACAGGAAAAACCATAGCCTTGACTAGACGGACCTTAGTCAGCAAAGTAATGTCTCTGCTTTTGAATATGCTATCTAGGTTGGTCATAACTTTCCTTCCAAGGAGTAAGCGTCTTTTAATTTCATGGCTGCAGTCACCATCTGCAGTGATTTTGGAGCCCCCCCAAAATAAAGTCTGACACTGTTTCCACTGTTTCCCCATCTATTTCCCATGAACTGATGGGACTGGATGCCATATCTTCGTTTTCTGAATTCATTACTATCTTCTGTAAAACTAAGTATCTGGGCAGAATAATCTCCAAAGTTTATTCTATCTACTGTATCATATGAGAAGACTGAATAAAAGAGAAATGAGGAAAATAAATGTTCTAATTGGTCCAACTGATCTACTGAAACAGGTAGATTCAGCAACTTGGCTTTCATTGGTTAACAAACCATAGGCCTTTTTTTCCTACACCTGCTTTCTTTTAAGTAAAACTGTCTGTGCCTCAAGGTTATTTAGAAAGCTATCAATAGAAAGCAGATTTAAACCCAGTCTCTAAAAGGCTTAACTTTGTGCACGATAGTTCTGCCCTTATAGAAAAAAATTGAAAAGCTTTTTTAAAAAAATCGCATATAGCTCAGATTATTAGCTATCTCTTTGTCACAAATACGCAGCTGGGTTCAGAATTTGCATGCTTCCCAGGCAAAAGAATTCAATAAGCAAGTAAGCAAATGGTGCCATTTTATTAAATACTTTCAGAAAACAAAAGCAAAGCAAGCTTTCACTCAGCCAGAACCAGAACATAATCCCCAGAGCCAATAAAACATGTTAAAATTCTCGCACAAGAGCCACATTTGACAAAGAAACCCCCTCTGTCCTCTACCCCTGGGGTAACCTACCCTAATTGTGATTCTTACACTCTTACTTTTTGAGATCCTCCAAACATGGGTGCTCAAACAAAGGGGAAAGAAATTAAGACAGGGAGAGTGAGGATTTAAGGCTTAAAATGCACGTGAGAGATATATTAGTGAAGAAGTGAGAGGTTCTTGAAAACACCCTTTATAGACTAGATATAATTTAACTTGTTCTAGTAGTTATACTTCTGTTCAGGGTAAGAAAATATACTACAAATGAATGATCTCTTCCCTACAGCCTTTCACCAGACCTTTCTCTCTTAATTACACACAGCGCTACTGCAAAGGCCCTGCTGAGCACTGGTGTCCACAGGGTAGACGCTGAAAAAATTACAGTTGCCATGTTCGTCCTGCTGCAATTACAACCACAGACTCTGGGCAAAGGCCTACAGCAGAAGTTGGCTCAGTGTCTCAAAGCAGCGGATCCATCTTTCTGACAAACTTTTATTTTTTTCTCTATAGAATTTCATTTTTCCCAATATTCAGCAATAATGGTGGCATTTTCAGAGAAAACTTCCAGAGCATCCAGCAGCTGCCTGGATGGATACTTAGGGAACTCTCTAACGAGAAGCCAAGAGAGCGTTTCTATTTTTATTCCTATTTTCAATCTTCATGCTAAAGGGAGATAATGAAATCTTTCTTAAATTCATTTATTTTATTAAGAGGAGTCAGGAATATTCTTTCCACTTTCAGGACAACTGAATCAGGAAGATGAAAAGCATAGAAAGATTGAAAATCTAGTCCCCCGAGTTCTAAGAATTTTGTCCCTTGTTGTTTGCAAGAATATTGGAAAGAGACTTAACCTCTCTGAATCACCTACAAAATAGGAGGTAATTTCTGCAGATACTTCCAGTTTTAACAGTCTATGACCTTATTCATCCCAATGCCTTCCATTCCATGTCTTCTAATCTCAATGTAAATGAACTTACTTCACCCTCATTCTCTCCGATATCTTGAAACCTTCTTGATTTCTTGGCCCATTTTCCATTTCCTAGCTTCACTTTTCCCTCCATCCAGCCTGAAACTCAAGAGTGAGATGCTTTGCTGATACTCCCAAACTGCTAACTTTCTTGGCCCCATCTCCTACCAAAGCCATTTGGCAAGTCCCTAATATTGGATAAACTCTCCACCTCTACATCCCATTCCAAGATTCCCAGCATGAGCTGGCATCATCTCAAGGCTAGTCTATGCTGAGTTTATCATTATTTCCTTTCCTATATCTCATCAAGCCAGGTATGTAGGCTTCTATGAGTTGACCCTCATAGCTATTTATAAAGCTTTTTAATTACCTCCAGCAGACTCTAAATACATTCCTTGCTCTCCTCAAGCTCTCAGCCTTATCTCTGCATCTATCTTTACTTTTTAGTAAAGTGATTACAATAAAACCATTTTCATAATGAAAATGTTTAAAATTTAAATATAGCAGCTCATTTTTGGTTCTATTATATTAACGTAAAAAATTATCTCAAATCGTCTGCAAAAAGCATGGGCATTTCTACATCACTTCAGTCAGCTTCATTTTGATTTATAAGCTTGACTACAGTTTTCGCTGTCAGACCAGATGTTGCACAGAAAATACCAGCTAAGTCTGATTGGATTTTTCAATCTGCCTCATTTGAAAGCCTACAGCAAAACAGAAGTAGTTGTGAACTTCAAAAAGTTTTAGGGCATAGTATGAATTACTAGTTGGAATTATCTTCTCAGATAATATGTAGCATTAAAATACAGTTTAATCATTCATAAATGCCTATAAGAGAAAAAAGAGAAACTCAAGGCATTTAACTGAATCAAAATATTATGAACATATTATATCTTTGACATTCTGAAAATTATTGAAAGATACATTTCACTTTGCAAGCATCACTTCATACCACAATATTCCAAGCCAAATTTTAAGGGGGAAATGTGGAATAGGATAGTGTAGGATCTGTGACTGACAGAAAACTTTAATTCTGCTTTGTAGGTGCCATTTAAAAAGGGGGAGTGATAGGATAGGGATATGGGCAGTGTTGGTAAAGGGTAAAAGGAGAAGGGGAAAACCTATAGAAACATTGAGAGTGACCTAATACAGGCATGGGTCTTAAGTTTTTGTGCTAATGACTATTGTTTAATCCCATGGACCCTCAGAACAATGCTTTAAATGCTTTTAAAAAAGGATGAAAGATTAATTTAATTATATTGACAGTTATCACAGTATTAGATACACAAACTTGTGATATAGTAATGTATGTGTGACTTTATAAAATGATCAACAGCATGATCTTGCATTAGGTCTGATAACTGTCATCATTTTAAAAAAGGAAGAACAGAAACTCTCTTTAAAGTTAGCTGTAATAACTATGTTAACATTGGTGATTTTCATTGGTGTCTATCATCTCTGCGATACAGTTCATCTCTTTAAATCACTCCAAAGTTTTCTGCCCTACAATTCCACTGAAACTGCTCCCCTCAAATGAACTGTATTGCTAATTCTAATATCAATTCTCAGTTTTCATCTTACTTGACGTGTCCGCAATATTGAACACAACTGATCACTTCTTCCTCCTTGACATGCTATTGTCAGTAAATTCAAGGACAGAACTCACCACTGACTTTCTTCCTGCCTCACTGGCTTCTCCTGTGAAGTTTCATTAGCTGGCTCTACCAACCTTCTTAATGTTGGAGTGACTCAGAAATTAATCCTTAGATCTCTTCTCTTTTGTATCTAAATTTATGATTTTAGATATTTCACTAAGACTACTAATACAGACATATGCAGATGACTCCAAATTTATACCTAAAGCCTGGACCTCACTGTTGAATTCTGGACTCATATATCCAATTGGCTTCCCAATGTCACCTCTGAAAGGAGTAACAGACATCTCACACTTAACATATGTAAAACCGTGATCCTGATCTCCCCACTAAACTTATTCATCCCTTAATATTCTCAGCCCAGTTAATGACATGCTCAAGTCTTTGAAGTCATCCTTCAGGCTTCTCCTTTCAAATCCACTTTGAACCCATTACCAAATCCTGTGATCAGAAAACACATTCTAAATATAACCAGAATCTGGCATCTTCCTACAACACTACTACCAGCACTCTGGCTCAAGACATGAAATTCCTGGCCTGGTTTAGCTGTAGCCACCTAATTAATTTCCACCTTCATGCCATCTGAAAATGTCAGCTAGAGTGATCTTTCAAAACATAAGTCATAGTGTGTCACTTTTTTTTGTCCAAAACCCTCTAACGGCTTCCCCGTTTCCTTCAGTGTGAACAGCAAGGCCTCAAGGCCTTACAACACTGACGTATATCTTCTTTCTCACCTCATGGCCTATAGTTCTCTCCCTGGCCCCTTACACACAGGCACATTCTTCAGGGCCTCTGTACTTGCTTCCCGTGGCTGCAACAGTCTCCTCTTCAGATGTCCACGTGGCTTACTTCCTAATTTCTGCCAGGTCTTTACTCAAATGTCCCCTTGGTAAGGCCTTCATGATCCCTTCTACTTAAAACTGTTTTATTTTTATCTTTGTTTTATTGTTCTCCAGAGAAACTATCACCATATAATGGCATGTGTATTTTATTTGCTTATGTCTTCCCCAATAAGGCATTCCATAACAGCAAGTATTTTTGTCTGTTATGTTCACGGATACATCCCTAGTGTATAAAGCATGCATCTATTAAATAGTTGTTGAATAAATGATTGAATGAAGAGATTCTTTTAATCTTATCTTCTGTGAATACTAGCACATTTATCCACTGCAGTAAGAAGCACACATAATTCTACTTGCAAAAACTGTATCATACTCTGCAAATTGCCTAAGATTGTTTTAAACATGGTGCTTGAGATGAAACAAAGCTAGTGCCTGGTATTTGCTATAGAAATATCATAAGCATTAACTAGCAACTGATGACTATCTGGGACAGTACCCTCACAAAAGGGATGCTGCTGCATGGTGTCATGGAAAAACAAGAGCTTTGAGACAAAAAAACATAGCTTTGAACTCCATCTCTACCACTTGTGAGCTATGTAATGTTGGGAAATAACTGACCTCTCTAAGCCTCAGTTTTTAGGCTGTCGGTAAAGAATTCCCCTGAAATGCAGGAGACCTGGGTTCAATCCCTGGGTTGGGAAGATTCCCTGGAGGTGGGCATGGCAACCCAAGCCTGTATTCTTGCCTGGAGAACCCCATGGACAGAGGAGACTTGTGGGCTGCAGTCCATGGGGTCTTAAACAATCAGACATGACTGAGCAACTAAGCACACAGAACTAAGCCTGTTATTTGTCTGTTACATGGAAAATGTCACCAATGTGTCTCAAATGGAATTATATGTGCAAAGTGCCTAGACATTTGAAAAAGATGCTCCTTGTTCCAGTTCTCTCTGCAGGCCTATTACTTTCGAAGGAGAAGATTAAAAAATAGAGTATTTTAAAACGCTCAAAGACGTGTAAGAACAGGAAAGCATGGGATTGGTGTCGCATGAATTGCCAGCCCCCTCAGGTGTTGGTTAGGATAGAGAGGCTGATTAGGGTAACCCTAACCCTGACAGTTACACAAAAATGACATTTAGGTCCCTTTTCAAGGTAAGATACTTATGGTGTCTAGAAAATAGGTCTAAAAATAGAAGGAGGCTAAGACTATCCATGAGGAGGAGCAGGGTAAGATGGAATCATCTGAGAGGACTAGTGGCAAAGGAAAAAGGTGAAGCTGGGTAGAATTTGCACTAGAAGGCAAAGTTGCCACATTCTCAAGGATTTATTATCCAAGAAGCTTTATCAGTGTATGGATTTTTATCCACAGCAAATTCATAGGAAGAACTTTGTCACACTGTTTCAGGAATTTGTAAAAAGATTCTTGTCTCTCCTTAAACAAAAATGAGGTATGAGAATTCTATAATGGAGAAAAAAATCTACTTTCAGTCAATCTAGAATTCTTAGTTACTGAGACAAAAAGGAGCTAGAAGCAATGTGTTTTTCATAAATCATTGAAGATTGTTTCTCATACTTTTTGTGTTTTTAAAAACTGACACAAAGAGAGTGGGTTGGAGGAAGACAAGAAAACAAGAAAATGAATAAAATGTTCATCAGCTGGTAGCAATTGCAGATCTTCATGAATTAGGGGCCAGGATTCCTTTTTCCCAGAGTGTACCTGCCTGGGTGCAGCCTCACTTTAGACTAGAGGTGACTCTGAGAGACCTTCACCATTACGCTTATACACCAGGTATGTCTGTCAGGTGACTTTGGGTTCACTTCAGAGACACTCTCATGCTTCCTTGCTGACCATCACAGGATAGAGTCACCAGTTAGCCTGGAGCTTGCATTTTCTCTTCTTACAGAAGTTCAGGATTTTTCCCTAAAGCTAGTAAGGCAACAAAGGAGTAGAAAGAAGAGATGAAGAGAGAAAGCAGAAGTATGAACCATGAACCCAAACAGACCTGGGATGACTAGGCTTTACCCTTCAGAGATCAGTCAAGTTCAGATCAAATCTCAGAATTGAACCCTGCCTAATGTAAAGCCTGTGCTTAGACATACACTTAACAGAAAAAAAGTACATCTGCAAACGATAAAAAATTAAAGCTTATTAAAATTAATAAGAGTGTGAATTCTACGATAGAAATTCTCAAATTTCACCTCTTGAATTAAGACACACAAGCAAATGTCCCCTTCCTCAAAATTCTTGCTTCTATTCTTCTGGCTAGCGGTTTGTGAGTGCCAGTCGTGGGCCAGGCTCTGTTCTTTGTTCCATGCCAGAGAGGCAGCTAGGAGTTGTGGGTGGAGGTAGGCAATCTCCTAGATTTATACACTAGTTTTCTTTGGGTTTCATTTTAAAGCTTTTTCCTATATAATGAAAGCAAACTAAACATTCCCTGGAGAGCAAAACAGCTCCCCAAATCTCTAAGCAACTTCCATGTATTGAGAAGGATTACTGGCTGTCCTTCTGAAGCAAAATTATTCTCTCTCTTCCATCTTCCCTTACTTCCTTGCTCTGTCAGGAAATGCATACATTTCTAAGAATACATAATATGGGGAAATAAAACAGTGCTTTTTCAGCTTCCATATCATTTTCTTTCTTTGTTTAAGTGCATATATTAATTTCATGAAGTGTGCCTTCTTACAGTTACAAAATAATTTTGGAAGAAATGTACCCTCCTAGGCTGTTTCCAAAACCAGTGGGTTGCTTTGCAGACATTGAATAAGCCTGGGTGTGGCATCAGCTTAGCACAGTTCAGTGCAGTAAAAGCATTGTATAGCACTGTGGTCAGGACTCAAGACTGATTCCTTTATCTCTTGTACTTTGATAAATTACTTAAGATGGCTGCTTGTTTGTTTCTTCATTTATAAAACTGGGACAATAATAGCTCTTATTTCACAGTACTATTGTGAAAAATAGAGAAGCATGTGGTATGTAGAAAAACTTCAATACATGTTAGTCATTTTATTCATTGGCATTAGTAAAGGAAAACAAGTTTATTATTACCAGAAACTATATAAAAATTCCCTATTTCCAGTCAGAATTTAGTAGATAAAATTCCTTTAAATCATATTTTAGCCAATTAAATTAACTTTTTAAGTAAAGATAAGCTTATTCCCACTTTTGATATATAAATTTTCACCATCATATAATTAATCCTTAAAGATTCTTTGTATGATGCATTATAAAATAAATTTATTTGGATTTCATTATTTTTTAAGAGAACCAACTGTCATATAATTTTTTATGATTTTTAAAGAATTACCATGCAACTGCATTAACTCAACCAAGCACAAAATGGTTTTGTAGAGAAAATTTCAGGAAATAACCTTTCAGCTTATATAAAGGCATAGCTAAAAGTAAGCTATCAGATTCAAAGAGGCTTTTTAACAGAGCCAGCTGTGGATCAGCTTTGGTGTGATAAATCTAATGGAACTTACAATCTTTGGCAGGGGGGTGGGGGGGGAGCAAGACTTAAAATTAACAACAATAACAACAAAATGTCCTTTCCCTAACCACTAACAAAAGAATGAAACCGCAGTAAGTTCAACATGATCATTGACTGGGGAACCATGTACTTACAACTTGCTAGGAGAAAAAGCCAATATCATAAATCAGTGGGCATTCACGTTGCCATATCTGCATTGCCCCACACAAAACTAGTTGTACTCCTAAGACATGTTTAGTGGTTTTTCTTATGCTTTCCTTCATTCGTCCCCTATTTCAAACTCAAAGAAATGGGATAAGGAGAACGGAAATATTTTTGTATTTTGAATGAGGTGGTCTAGCTTACATTTATATATATTGTTGCAATTGTTAAAATATAAGTTCCAAGAGGAAAAAGAAACACTGGGCATCTAACATAAAACCTGGTATAATTTTTTAGGATCAGGCAATTATTAATACTTCATTAGAATTATTAATAGTTCTGGCAATGAACAACAGAGAATAGTAACAAGGGGATGAAAAAAATAGATTCTTTGTCCAGAAGTGCAAGACTCTAAGTCATGTGAACATCCACATATACACATACTTTAGCCTTATCATGAACCATGATCCTCAATTTTTTAATAAAATACTGCCCATTATATAAGGCCAGATACTTATATGTAACATTTGATAATAATTTACAAATAATTTACAAGGCAAGATTCTGCCTGCCAAGGGAGAAGATGGGTGCTCAGTCCTGGGTTGGGACGATCCCCTGGAGAAGGAAATGGCAACTCGCTCCAATATTCTTGCCTGGGAAATCCCATGGACAGAGAAGCCTGGCAGGCTGCAGTCTGTGGAGTCCTGAAAGAGTCAGACAGCGCTTAGCAACTGAAAAACAACAATAATAAACAAACAAATTGCTGCATCTGGCTAGATGAATTAACAATGGCACCTTTTCCTCAGCACTGCAGGATTTCAACCACTATTTGCATCCCCACCCTCCGCACACCTTTGATCCTTACACACAAAAAATACAACCATATGTGAGGCAGAACTGTGAGGACAATTCGTTAAAAATCACATTCCCAGGCAGAATGAGAATTGATTTTTTAAACATTATTAAGATAATAAATGGAAACTCTAAGAAGGAAGTCTTAAGAATATTTTGAGATCAACCATAAGGTAAGATGAATGTGCCAGTGATAAAAAAAAATAATCTCTTTAGTAACTCTGAGTTATCATTAATTTTATGCAATGCTTTCAAAGAGTACTACTTAAGAAATATTAAATATAATATGTCTGGACATATGAAATCCTGATTAATATGGAATATACCCCCTTAAAAAGTTCAATTCAACAATAACAGTTAATAGAGTATTAGAAAGCTGGAAGCTGTTGTACTACCTTGAATAATAATAAAATCTATGATTTAGTGTATTTCAAATTTTAAGAATTCTCTATATTCTCAAATAGATTTTTTACAATAGTTATGGAATTGTTTTCCCCTTCTTTATATAAAAGCATAAGAAGTTATAACTGAGGAAACTCCCTAAGCATCAAGTTACCACTTATAGGCAGTTCTTTGCCCCATGACTACTGAGGCTGAAAAATTCAATCTGTTCCTAGACACAAATTGCCAATAAAACCCACAGGACTTATTGGAATTAGTCAAGATCATAGCACTATCTCCCACTGACATCAAATAAGATTAGTGTGTCACTGGCAATGGAGTCTGCTGTAGTTTTTAAAATTTCTGCATGTTTACAAAATAAAACCAAGAGACAGATTCTGGATTACAGCAAGTAAAGACTATCTAAGGCTGTTTAATAGAGTATATCTGAATAAATATGATAGATATTATATATCTAAAAATATACATATATACAAACATATTTATGTTTCTTTGACATTAAAGGAAAAAAGCTTTTTTAAAAAGACCATGAATTTAAGCTGGAGAAAATCCACTTATAGACTACCATATTTGGGGGGAAGAAACTGGATATGAATAAACTTAATAAATCTTAAGATAAATGGGATAAAAGAGACTGGATCCAGGAAACTCTATGAAACAAAAGGATCATATGATCAGCACCATGAACAGCACCTAACACAAAAAAGCTCCTTAATGCATATTCATATGAAGAAGAATGAATGAATGACTATGAACTTGAATATATAGCATCATATTGAATCCAACATGTATACTTTTAATAGGTGGAGTCTAAATACATATGTTTTTATTTTATGAGCTGTTTCTTTTAATATAACATCTATTGCTCTATTTTCTGAAAGCAAAAGCAAAATTGCTCATTGCAAAATGCCTTTAAAATATCAAGAATTAATGTATTAGTCACTCAGTCATGTCTGACTCTTTGTGACACCATGGACTGTAGCCCACAAGGCTCCTCTGTCCATGGAATTCTCCAGGCAAGAATACTGGAGTGGGTTGCCATTTCCTTCTCCAGGGAATTTTTCCGACCCAGGAACTGAACCTGGGTTTTTCAGTTCAGGCAAAATGAATTGCAGGCAGATTCTTTACTGTTTTAGCTATCAGGGAAGCTAAGAATTAATGAGAAATGTAATGTAAACATAAAAGCAACAAAAAGATAAAACCACCAGCAAATATTTTTGTATCTATGCATAGGTATTATTTATACATATATATTTGGAACCATACAGATGTCAGTTTTATGTCTTCTTTTTATAACTTATTATTACATTATTGGAGAAGGAAATGGCAACTCACTCCAGTATTTTTGCCTGGGAAATCCCATGGACAGAGGAGACTGGTGGGCTACAGTCCAAGAGGCCTCAAAGAGTCGGACATGACTGAGCAACTGAGCACACATATTACATTATTAACAATTTTCTAGTCACTAAAATCCTTCAAAAACATAAATCTTAATGTCTTCATATTGTTCCAGGATATTAAAGTGTAATAATTGAATTATTGTGCTATTGATGTACATTTGAATAATACATAACATAAAAATACTGGAGGGGGATTTTAAATGGCCTTGTCCATTAAACTTTTGTTCTGTCTTTGATTGTTTCCTTATAATACATTTCTATATGTCAAAACGCATAGAATTAGATTTAGCATTTTTGATCCATAGTACCACACTGTTTTTCTGATAATTTGTATTATAACTACTTCTATCTAGTAGCTGTGAAAGTAATTATTTCATCACACTGGAATGCAGACATTTTAAGATCGCATTTACAGTTTCCTATGTGAGTAGGAAACAACCCACTTCAGTATTCTTGCCTGGAAAATTCCATGGACAGAGAAGCCTGGTGGACTACAGTCCATGGGGTCACCAAAGAGTTGGACACAACTGAGTATACACAAACACACACACACACACACACACACAGATAAAAATTGATATAATGCAAATTTTAATGCTGATTAGATTGAACATATTTTTCTATGTTTATTTGCTATTTGTATTTCTTTTTGCAAGTCTGTCTCACATTATAGGAGTGAAGCTAAGTTTCCTTAGCATGAATAACATCATGCTGCCTAAGTGCTTCTACCAGAAATATCTTTCAGAAACTATATAAAAAGTTCTGAATCTCAAGGTTACCACATAAATATGAGTGAAACAATAGTGATCTACCTTAAAGATAACTGTAATAATTGCATTCTTCCACAACACAATTATTACAAAATAATTTGAGACTATAAATGTTTGAAAGACAAAGCTAATTCTATATATATATCAAATTGCAGATATGGCAACAATTTCAAAATCACTGTAACCCATAGTGAATCTCTAGGCGTCTCATGGACAGTCACATCTTAAACACACAAACAAGACAGGTACTCTGAGTTACACGAAGTTTAAAAGCTCTGAACTAGAGCAGGATCAGATGTACTATTAGATTCAAGCAACTACAAAGGTTTATAGTCAGTCGGTATGGCCACTGGGATTTCTTTACACTTATTCTGTTGTATTTTTTGAATTTACACTTTGGTTTTATAACACCATTTCTTAGAAAGACATCCATATATTTTTGGACACATGAATTGGCTTCTACTCTGTAAATGGCAAGTATTTAACAGCTATTATTTTCTTCTAAGATATCCATGGTAATATCATTTTTAAGTTCAGTGAGGTAACTGGTGGCCAGAAGCCAACTCGTCTTCCTCATAACCAACAAAAGACATACATCCTTGGAAAAAAAATAAAAGAAAAAGTATTCTATTAGGGCAATTTTTAGCACCTACTTTCATATAACATTCTAATAATGCCAAGAAAATATATTTCAAAGTGAGAGTTAAAGAAATTTTGTGATGATTATGACCTGAAATATCAATAAATATAGCCAGAAAATCTGTGTCTAGATAATGACAGTGTTTTCAGGAATCAAGACTTTAGTTTCTCAAAAGCCAAAGTCTGTCTTTTCCTAGACTCCAGGCAGAACTAGTTCAAAAGTTAACAGATGATTGCCCAAATAATATTTGAAGTAAACCTAAAAGGAAACTCAGAATATAGATCTTTATTCTCTGTAAGCTTGCTCTTTCTTCCTGATATTCCTTCATTTTTTCCTTAAGATTATAGAAATGAGATCTCAACCAACTTCAGTGTTCAACTAAGGAGATGCCCTCAACCAAATTAAACAGAAAAATCTTATTTATTAATTATGCCAAGTTTGCCATATTTCTTCTTCCCTTCATGCAAACTTATTTGCATTTCTGGGTATGTGCATTATTTGGTCTCTTTCTAGCCTTTTACCCCTTTCTGTGATCTTAAGGGGAAAAAACTGAAGATTTATCAAATTGGTTTTTAATTACAGGAGACATAGTAAACAGGGAACAGAGTGAAGTAGAAAAATCACAAATTTTAGAATAAACATAAGACTGTGCTTAAATCCCTATTTTATCTTTAACATCTGTGTGGCTTTGTGCCGTGTATCTAGCTCCAAGTTCATACAATACCATGAGGTGTATAATTAATTCATACGCTGGGACTACTTTATGTAAAGCACCCAGCAGAAGGCTTATAAATAATAAGTAATCAATAAATGGCAACTGCCATCATCCTTACTGTGTTGGTAAGAGCAGTCACTCTTCACTGAGTTTGCAGGAAAGCCCTGCCAATTGTGACTTGCTAACAAAAATATAACACAGATATAACTGGTTTTCAACAAAGAACCTTGTCATTTCTACAATTCTTATAAATTCACACCAGCCTTTTTTTCTGCACTAGTTCTCATTCTTGGTCAAAGTCTTATATAGATATAAATAAATACACAACATATATATATGTGTGTGTGTATGTGTGTGTGTGTGTATATATATATATATGTGTGTGTGTGAAAGTATGAAAGTGAAAGTGAAGTCACTCAGTCATGTCCAACTCTTTGCGACCCCATGGACTGAAGCCTACCATGCTCCTGCGTCCACGGGACTTTCCAGGCAAGAGTACTGGAGTAGGTTGCCATTTCCTTTTCCAGAGGATCTTCCTGACCCAGGGATCGAACCAGTGTCTCCCGTACTGTAGGCAGACGCTTTACCGTCTGAGCCACCAGGGAAGTCCATGCGAAAGTATATATAGATATACACGCAAGATCAGAGTGTATTCTTTTGCTTTAAAACAATTTAGTGTATTTCAGTATATTTCACTCTGTTTATATTGTATTTGTTTCAGGAACTGGAAAATTAAATGCAGTAATATTTCTTATGTAACCCCCATGACTTTTGAAAATTCTCATCTTTTTTCCTTGAAGCTATGGTCTTTAATAGTCTTTATAATGTCTCGAACTCCACACTTCACTTAATTTTTAAGCTTTTTTAAATGTTGCCATCGCACATCTACTTTTGAATTTGACAATATATCACCAATTTATTGTGGTTTTCAGGTTCCACTTGGATAAATAAAGCTTTATTTCTCCCACGAGATGCTCATTTTCTCCCTTCTTAGTTATTTGGCTTCAGAATTTAACTCTTTTCTTAACCATATCACATGATTCATTCAGATTTCCTGTAATATACATCCTATCTTTAAATAACTTTTATTAATTCTAAAATATTATTTTCCTTCTCTTTTCAATATAATGATATTTTTGGTATATTTGCGCTTGGAGAATAGTTAACTATCCTTAACAGGCCCATGCAAATTGTTACATTACTTCTTTCAGGTGATAAAAATTTATTTTATAAATTATATTTCCTGATAAGACATAAACATAAATAAATCCATAATATTAAAAGCTTTACAAAGATACTATTTAAAGTTTCTATAAAATTGAACTTTTAAATACATTTCACATACATAGAAATGTAGGACAAAAAACAGTAGATAAAAATAAACTTTTAGAGATGTCAGTATTAAAAATTATCACCACAAGCAATTTTCATGTATGTCAAGAAAAAAAATATGCTATAATATCTGAGGATCAAGAATAGTTCTTTTTAATTGTTTAAAATAATTTCATAGCCTGTTCATTGAAAAGAATTTTAATAACTTTATAAACAAATGTCAGACATTTTAATTTTCAGTTGAGATGAAAAATAAAGACTATACTACTTGGATCTTGATGAAAAAAAATGGCAATTAGCAGAAAAGTCCATCTACCAGACCTTTCCACATTTTTTGATATGACACTAACACTGACATTACAATGAGCTCTCATTAATATGGATTAATAAATGACAAGAACAATCCGAATTAAAATGAAAAATAAAGTGTGCTTGGAAATGTAAATCTCATAATAACTAAACTTTTGGTAACCAAGTATTTTTTTTACTTTTTAAAATCTGCTTTAGTGGCATTCTCATTTTTGATTGATAGCATATATGTTTTTCAAAGTGCTAAAATGCTCTTATGGAAATTAAATACACTTCAAAATAATTTTGTTAGGCTCTAAAATTGATTACCTACTACTCCTTTATTTATCCATTTTTATTGAGGAGAAGGCAATGGCAACCCACTCTGGTACTCTTGCCTGGCAAATCCCATGGACAGAAGAGCCTGCTAGGCTGCAGTCCATGGGGTCGCTAGGAGTCAGACACGACTGAGCGACTTCACATTCACTTTTCACTTTCATGCATTGGAGAAGGAAATGGCAACCCCCTCCAGTGTTCTTGCCTGGAAAATCCCAGGGATTGAGGACCATGGTGGGCTGCTGTCTCTGGGGTCACATGGAGTCGGACACGACTGAAGCGACTTAGCAGCAGCAGCATTGAGGTATAATTTTCGTACAACAAATTACAGACTTAAAGTGTTTAGTGTGATAGGTTTGACAATTGCATGCTGCTGCTGCTGCTGCTAAGTCGCTTCAGTTGTGTCCGACTCTGAGCGACCCCGTAGACGGCAGCCCACCAGGCTCCCCCGTCCATGGGGTTCTCCAGGCAAGAACACTGGAGTGGGGTGCCATTGCCTTCTCCGTGACAAGTGCATAGGCTGGTGTAATTACCACACATAGAAAGATTTTACCACTGAGGAAGCTATCCTGTGTTCTGTAGTCCATCTCCTCACCTCTGTACCAGACAAGCACAGATTTGTTTCTATCACTCTATATTAATTTTGCCTACTTTTGAACTTGATATAAATGGAATTATTCAATGTATTCTTCTGTATTTGGTTTCTTCTGCTCAGGACAATTTTAGGCCCAGCCCTGATTCAGAGCATGTGGTGACCTAAGCTGGTTTAAGCTGCTACTTTAGATGAATAAAGTAATGTAAAGACATACTTATTAGCAATGCATTTTTTATTGCTGAGTAGCACTCATTTGTATATTCATACACAGCACACTCATTTGTGCATTCATCTGCTGGTGGACATTTAGATTGTTTCCAGTTTTCGACTACTATAAATTAAGCTGGAACAGCTAGCAGTACAAGTGTGTAAATTTTCCTGAAACATACATTTTTATTTCTTTTGGATAAATATTTAGTATTATAATTGCTGGCTTATAGAGCAGATATATACTTCTATTTATTTATATATATATAATATAATAAATATAGATATGATAAATAAATATATATATAGGCTGCATTGTGAGGCATGTGGGATCTTAGTTCTAAGACCAAAGATATAACCCATGACCTCTGCATTGGGAGTACAGAATGTTAACCACTGAACCTCAGGGAAATACCTATATTTTCTTTTTAAAGAATCTCCCAAACTGTTTTCCAATGCAATTGTATTATTTTACATTCCCTCAGTAAAGCATAAGAGTTTCATTGGTTCACATCATCTATAACATTTAATATGTCAGATTTTTAGTTTTGTTTCAATTTAGTTATTCTAGTGGGTGTAAAATGTATCTCTGTATGGTTTTAATATGAATTTACCTGATATTTAGTAACATTGAGCATCTGTTTATGTGCCTATCAACTATTTGTATATTTTTTCTGATATATTTGTTCAAGACTTTTGCCCATATTTTACTGGATTATTTTTCTTCCTATCGAATGTTAAGAGTTCTTTATAATACACCTTTTTTCTAGGAAAAAACTGATTCCAGCCCAGGTCAATACAAGCTCTGAATCAAGTATAGGCCTAAAATCTGCAGAAGCAATTCTGAAACATTAGACTTTGAATCAAAGGTTCGTGATGAAGAGATGAGTAATCTAGTATTTTGGACTCCATTAAGATGTGCCATTTTCTATCTGACCAAAAGGATCATTCTTCAGTCACATTTAAAATCAGCATCCTATCATTTAGAACAGACTGCTTCAATCTAAGCAAATCAGGATGTGATTCTGCAACTGACAACTCACTCAATTACTGATCACTAACAAGGAGCACTTACAAAATACACAGTTCTCACCATAGCACCTTTTCTAATAAAGGCACTCACAGATAATTAGTAGTATTAAGTAGTACCAGAGAGTGTGAACAAATACACACTGGCTTCCTCTGCAAAGTATTAAAGCAGATGACAAAGAGTTTTGAAGAAGTATGTACTTGACTTAGCTGTGATTTACTGATCAGGTTGGCTTCTGAGTCAGCACCTATTGGTGTAAGTAAAAGAGAAACCAGAAAGGGAAACCTTTCTGGAGATTATTGATCAAAGTCTGATACTTTGGCTAGATACTGTGAAGAGAAGTCAAGAATTTGGAACGGATCTGTCTTTGATTTCTCTTTGGACTATCTAACATTCTAAATCTATGACTGTCAAGTACAAAGTGTTTGGCTTAACAGTTTGTGTATAACCTTTAAGGATTAACAGTGGCTTTGTGCCAGAGCATCCACAAGATTGTCTGGTTCTCCATCTAATCAGTCAAAGTCACAGTTTTCTTGCTAAATCCTGTCTCCCTGTTCTCTGCTGTTTCCTCCATTTAGTAGCCATCTCTTCCTGTTGCTCTATGTTAATACACAATATTTCACTTCTTTAATCAAAACTGCTCATAGCAAAATATATAAGTTCACTTATTCTAAAGTGTAAATGAAGGACCAATAACTGTTCAACACTAGTTAAACTTGACTCTTTCCTACCCACTTACCCCCTTTCATTTTCCTGTGTATTGAACAAGTCAGTATAACCAGTTAGTCCACAAAAATTTGTTGAGTACCTATCTGTTAGGTACTAGTGATGTTGAATGAGTGAGTGAGTGAAGTCGCTCAGTCGTGTCCGACTCTTTGCGACCCCGTGGACTATAGCCCACTATGCTCCTCTGTCCATGGGATTTTCCAGGCAAGAGTACTGGAGTGGGTTGCCATTTCCTTCATCCAGAGGATCTTCCCGACCCAGGGATCGACCCCAGGTCTCCCGCATTGTAAGCAAGACGCTTTCCTGCCTGAGCCACCAGGGAAGCCCACTAGTGAATAAAACAAACAGGACACCTGCCATTGTAAGAGTTTAAGCCTGATAGGGAAGACCTTAAAAAATATTTACAAATAGCTAATTAAAAATTATAAGTATGTCTGATATGGCAACATAAAGAACGTGGTATTGGAAAGCATATAAATGTAACGGGCCCTTGATTTATGGGATCAAGGGAGGCTTCCCTGTAAATAAAAACTTTTCAGTTGAGACCTGAACTTAAGGAATTAGTAGGGCAGAGAAAGGAGAGAACATCTCAGAGAACAGCACGTGTCAAACATCCTTCAAGCTCTGGAATCCATAAGACTACTTTCCATTTTCCTCATCACAACTTTTATTTCTGCCCTCATCACCTTCTACGTAGATTACTTCAATAACCTCATTAACAGTATGCCCTATAAAATGTTGAAAGAGTTCTTCATATAACATTGCTGTAATGATGTCATCCCTTATTTAAAAATCTACAACGACTTTCCTAAAGAAAAATGGTGGAAATACAAGTTTTGCATTTTTAGCCCTCTTCAGTCTGGACTAAACGTACTTCTCATTAGTTTCCTATCAGACTTACTACCATTCAGACTTACTACCTGTCAGACTTTCCTACCATTCACTGTTTACTCAAAACAATTTCATTCTCTGGACTGAGTGCCTTTGTTCTCATCATTCACTTCATCTGAAAAAAAGTCTCTGAACTTTATGTTGAAGAAAGTTTATTGGCAAGATGTATAAGGAATCATTGGCCTCTTAGTAGAAAACATGCCTATATATATATACTTTTTTTCTAACAGTGGTTATTTTCTAAATAACTAAACATGGGTTTATCATTTGGTTACTGAAACTTATCAAAATTGAAATTTCTAGTATGGACAAATTTATTGGGTATTTCATATGAATTTCAATATAATTTGTTTAAAGATTTCCATGAGCATTAGCTAATGGTTGGTAGTTCCATTGTCTAAAACAAATGACCTAATATAAATCAATAGGAGACTATATTAAGGGATTGAGATGGCAAAATTTGTTTAAAAGATCTAAAATGTATGTGATGTATATGACCTTGTGATAAGACTCAGAGCCTGAGCTTAGCAACAAAATTTTAGAAACTATAGAAGTGGCCCAGGTTCAGAGCTTTCATAAGTAATAATATCCTGCTGTTTATTGCCATGTGTAGAATAGAGAATAAGAAGAACATTGGCATCCCTATCTAAAGGACTTCCAAATGTGTTCTAAATTTTTTAAAAATGAACAGGGCTTTGTTTGTTTTAAAGGTAAAAACAATAGAAAGAACACTTAAATCAGCTACCTACCATTGTTAGATAAGGAGTTACTGTTTTGTTTATGACAGAGATGCTTTTACATAACAAAGGAGAAAGAAAACAAGAATCTCTTTCTGAGATGGATGGGTAAGTACTATCAAAAATTCTATGCTTTAAGCTGTCACTGATTTAAGATAAGTCATACTTGCCTCATATATGTCTAGATCACTTACATTTTAATTTGGAAAAGACATGAAACAGTTCAAAAATTTCAGAATTCTTGCTTAATATATATGGAACCAAATTTTTAGGAAAAATAACACATAGTCAAACTTTTATTCCTAAGTATAGAAAAACCAAAAAGAAAAACTATATCTAGAAATCCAAACTGTTATGTACCATCATGAGTGACATAAAGTATATGCACATGCTGTTAATGTCATTTCTGAAAATATGATGCTAGAGAATTAAGACAATGGGGAGCTGCTTCCAATGGGTACAAAGTTTCCGTTATAAAAGACTGAATAAATTCTAGAGTTTTGCTACACAACATTGTACCCATAGTTAACGATACTGTCCTGTGCACCTGAAAATGCGTTAAGAGGATAGATTTCACGTTAAGTGTTCTACCAAATGTTAAAAACAAGAGAGGGGTGGGGCTGAAAGAAACCCCAAATAGCAAATAAAATTTTTGTAATTCAGAAAGTTTTAGTGAATATATTTGCTAAACATGTCACATATTTCATCAAGGATTTTTAATTGAATAAAAAGTACCATGAAAACGCACATAGTTCTAAATTATTTCCTACCCTGAATTATTATGAAATATATTTATGTGAAGTATACAAAGCCAGTCATATGAAGGAAATCTTTATATAATCTTGCCGATAAAGTGATGAGCTCCTTCATAAAATATCCTCTCTTCACATACCTATTTGTTAAATATGACTTTGAGAAATCAGTCATTCTGAGGGAATTATATATTTATTGACTGGAATGGTACTCTGTTGGATTTTAGTTTGTTCACAGTATTAGAACACACCTGCAGAATTTTTCCCCATTCACGTATTTTAATAAATAAATAATGTAAGAGTTTCCAACAGGAAGATTCTAAATCACAGAAGCAGAAAAGTCTCTGTCCAGAGTCCGGACTTATATGGAAATTTGTTGGTTTGGGTAATGGCTCTACTGTATTCTGACCCCGATACCTGGAACAGATAGTTAACTATTCTTTGCCTCAGCTGCTACATCAGTAAAATGAGGAAGTAAACAGCACTTATAGCATAGATTATGGGGAGGGGAATGAATAAGATGAGGTAGGTAAAATACAGACACTGAGTGCCCAATAGACATTTGCTCCGCTGTATTTCATCATCACAGAACTCCAGAATTTTCAAAGTGTTTCAAATTTTACAAAATTTTCTCTTGTGGAGAGAAAGCCCTTTGAAATGATCCTGTAATTTCCTGGATTTTCAGACTTAAAACAATAACAACAACTTTGGTTTTGTTTTGGTTTGCCTCTTTTTCCTTGATGCAGTGATGGAACAGCAGGTGGTTAACTGTCAGGGTTTTTATGTTTTCATGTTCAAAAGAAAAGGAAAACAAAATTATGTCTTAGTAATAGAGACATTTCTCTTTTAAAGTTTGGAGAGGTCTAGTAACTTGTAAGGTACCAGATATATTTCCTGATCAGTAGGCAAATCAGTTAATATTTCATTTCTAAAGCAGGGGAGCAGACAGAAGTTAGGGATGAATGTCAGGAGGATGACTGTCCACTGATGATCAGTAACCAGCATTTCCTTCACTCCACCAACAAAGTCAATTGCTGAATTAGAGGCCACTATGTTCCTTGTCTAGTCTCCTAAGCCAGGTGTACCGTAAAGCAGAGAAAACGATGGTTTTAGGGAGCTAAACACAAGGAAAAGGGAAATGCTTTCTGTCTGCTTGCTCTGTTAGCTGCAAACTGCATAGGGTAGCCACTTCTGGCTCCACAGAGGAAAGAGAAGTCCAGCATTGCCATAGCTGTCACTGGTCTTTTCCATTTCCCCAAGCTGAAATCAGAATTGAATGGAAACTAAAACTGTTAAGACCTTCCTACCCACCTGTGACTCAATGAGTCCAGTGAATAGCAAAAAGGCAGATGGCCCTGAAGTTAATGAGAATCTCATAAGGCCACAATTCTATTGAAATAAGATTTTGCTATCTCAGTTTTCCAAAGTTGAACCATCTGATCTCTCCAACGTTTTCTCCCAAGATGCAACTAGTTAATCTCATGAGGGTCCATTATTAGAAGACAGCTTCTAGTCCAAGGGTACCCAAGATAGTCTCAAATCCTGTAACAGTCCGGATTTGCTCGGATTCCTTGTAGACCAGAACTCTTTTCTTAGATATTGATCACATCAAGCATCAATAGCTTTTCTAGCAGTTTATTCTTAAATCAATAGCCTGCCTACATTAAGTCCTAAGGATGAATTATCACATTTATAGCTATTTTCCTTATCCCTTCATTTATATTTGTAAGCACTGTTCTGGTTAGACCACCTCCTGCTTTAAAATTTCATCAGCTCACTCAGCCATCACTCACCCTGTATTCTCCATTCTTGTCTTGGATTTTAAGTTCTTTTGAATTGCCACTGACCATATGAATTATCCTCCCCTGCTTCCATTTCTGTCTTTCTTGGCAGCTTGACCTCAATTTCTTTCTCCTCCCCCTCATTTACAGCATATCTCCATTGCTCTTCTGGCCAACCTCCATAGCACAATATTTTCTCCCTACTGTAGCTAAATCTAAATCTGCAGCTGTTTTAATATGGGATCTGTAGTTCTTTTTTGGTAGAATATTGCACATCCTGAATGACAATAACGCCCGATGCTACTGCAAAATTATGCAAGACTCCAGATGGATGGAACCTATTAACTTACTGTAAGCTAATGCATTATGGATGTGGCCTGACACTTAACTGCAATATACAGCACCTGTACAGGGAAACTGCAGGTGCCTTCAACCACTTCACAAGTCAGGACATTGCATCACTTTCCTGCTGCTGCAGTGCTCTATAATTTTACCACTTACTTGCTCCCAAAGTAGCATCAGAAGAACAAAGAGCAGATGAAATCTGCACAAAGTTCCCAAAGGTTGCCAATTTGGCTTGAATATCTGTTCATTTTTCTAGGATACGGGATTATTCTTGGGGACTTTTGACAGCATGAGAATGCTCCCCTCTACCTTTAATGATAATACGAGGGGCTCCGTACTACCAGATACATGAAAACTCAATGGAAAGGGCAAGCTGACCAATATATCAGGGTAAACCAAATCTTGAGATAAATACATTTGCATTCTGGCAGCTTGCACAGCAGGGTTATTTGAAAGAGTGGCATTAAAGAGAATGAGCTCTGTTAAGGGCAGCCAAGAGCTTGATTTTGCTAGTTAAGCATTTTAGAGTAAAACGGAGGCAAATGGAAGCATTATTTTATACTGGAAAAAAAAAGAAACAGGGTTTAGAGTAAAAAGGAATTACTTTCAAATATCAGCACTGCCCTTCACTAATTGAGTGATTCAAACTAGTTACTTGACCTCTCTGGATCTGTTTCCTCACTTGTAATGAGGGATAATACTCAGTTACATGCTTTTAGAGAAGATAATTTGATGTAAAGCACCTAGCATGATACCTAACTTACAGCAGTTACTTCAATTTTTAAGGGTGGCAGGCGAACGTAATTATATAGGGGTTGGCAGGAAAAAGTATAAAATGTCTTAGAAATGAAAGAGTAAGTGCTGAAGTTAGGCAAAAGCAATTAAAATAGCAAAAAGAAATTTTGTTCACCTTGCAAGTTTAAAAATATAAAATTAAAAGATCAATGAGCTGACAAGATCAGATGGCAAAAGACAAGCTAAGTAAGATAAGCTAAGAGAGACAGGAAAAGGTGAGAGAAAAGGGAAAGTAGCAAATAGATTAAAATGTCAAAAGACCGGTATAAATGGAGCCTTGCCTTTCCAGTAAGGTATTTTGAGGACATTAGGGACTGTGAGAAAGAAGCTGAAGTCCTTCAGCTGACCTCGGTAGGAAGAGAGACAGGAAGAAAGCATAAGACCCCAGGGAGACAACGCAAACTACATCTTAAACACTCTGTCTGCAGCGGGCTTGAGCCTTCCAGTTTTGACGGCGTCCTTGGCTCAAGCTAAGTGTACTAATGAGCAGAAGGGCACGGTGTGGAGAGCAGCGACTGCCGCACTTACTGGTCAGGCAGGCGTTTTTCTTCTCATAAATCAATTACAATCTGCTATATTGATTTCACAAAGTCAGCAGGACTTAAAAAATTAATGAGCAAAATATTTTTTTTTATTATTTTTGAAAACACTGCAGTGTCTACAGCTTAGCACATTCGGTAGAAAGACAGATGGAGGCTTTGGTCATTCCATCCTAGCCTCCCCTCCCATGTTCCTCATCTCAGCATCAGCAAAGAATCTGGAGCTGGCATAATACCCTGGTGTATTATGCCAATAATATCTCTCTCTGGTATCTGGAGCAGGGGCAGCCCCAACTAATGTGTCTGTGTTAAGGTACTGTTGACTTTTGTATGGGTGCCCAGGCCTCTCCAGATGGAGCAAACAAGGGAAGCAATGAGAAACCTACCTGATGAAGGAAATGCATTTGTGATTAAGTAGTTATGAGACTGTTCTTCCAAACCATGGTAACATCTAAACGGGAGGTTTTAATGAGCCATTTCTTTTGGAAAACACCAAAAATGAGAAAATTGCTGAGAGGTCCATTCTGCCAGTCAACCCCAGGTCTAGCGCCAAGAGCAGCAGTTCAAGTGGAGCGTATCAGGGATAGTTTACCTTTTTTCCACAGCAAAAGAAGTTTTTCTCTGCATAAGATTTTTAGGAGAAATGCAACAGGAGAAAATAAATAAACTGTGGGCCGTTCACATTAAGGTGAGGTGAAGTCGCTCAGTCGTGTCCGACTCTTTGCGACCCCGTGGACTGTAACCTACTAGGCTTCTCCATCCATGGGATTTTCCAGGCAAGAATACTGGAGTGGGTTACCATTTCCTTCTCCAGGGGATCTTCCCAACCCAGGGATCGAACCCGAGTCTCCCGCAATGGAGGCAAACGCTTTAACCTCTGAGCCACCAGGGAAGCCAATTAGTATGTTAATATAAAATAAGCTGCTGAGTCACATACTAATTTCAGAAATATTCATTCCAAAGCAATATATCTTCTTAATAAAAAACAAACTTTGTTTCAATTAACCTATTTACAAATTTCAGTAAAAACTCCTTGCTTTTTGTGGAAACTTTAGAAAACACCACAATTAGACCTAGAAGGAGAGAATCTTTCTTTGTGAGTCTTCGCATCAGACATAATATTGTTTACTCAGTGACACTAAATATAGGTAATTTTATGATATCCTTTTATATATTTTTCCTAAATAAAATACTGTCTTTTCTGATAACATTTGGCATTTGAAAATTGTATGTCATTTTTTTTCCTTAAAATATTCTGCGTATTGGCTGCTGCACTGGGTTTTAATTAACTCAGGTTTATTTACGAGAACACACTTCCTTTAACTTTTCCCATGAGCTCTGGGAAATACCTATGTGAAAATCTCCTATACTTATTAGTTCTCCCAAGATGCTGTTAGGAAATAGAACCTATAATACTAGAGAAATGTGATTTGAATTTACAAAGGTGTGTAGTGAGAATATTGATTCCCCCCACACTCCCCTCCTCCCACTGTCCCTGTGCATTCTGGGATCTCTGTGGCTGACATATGGTCTAGTACACACATACACGCCAAAACTAAAAAGTCCTCAGAGGCCTTAGTGCCTTTGTATAAACAGACAAGAGAAAATGGGTTGAAATTCCAAATGGTCCATTCAGTGGAAAGAGAAAATGCCTGATGTTTCAAATAACCAGAGATGTGCGCTGATAAAGAGGGAGATGAAAGAGCAGCACCTCCATCCATAATTCTGTCTAAAGCACTAGGAAAAATGGTGGTACCCAGGTAAGACTGCTCCAACCTTCCTCAGGGAAGATTTCAGGGTACCAGGACTAGAAAACAAGGATCACATTTTTTTTTAAGTTAAAAAAAAACATTGTCTAAAGAAAAAGAGGTTTGAATTCTATTCTAGGTCTTCTACTATCAAGATTCATAAACTTAAGCAGGTTGTTTCATCATAGACATCTAAGAAAATATGAATTCTAAAATAGAGTGTCCCTAGATAATTCTTAAGGTCAATACTCATGATTTTATTAAAACTGTTTCATCTCATTAAGGGAATACTGCTACCTTCTCCAAGAAGTAGCACTGTTACAATAAATCTACATATCTGTGTTTGACGGAATAGACATAATCTCTTTATGAATGAAGTGCAGGTGGAAAGGAGTTATTAATTCAAAAAGAAGCTCTTATAAAGTAATAGCTTGTCCCCTTTATAGAGAGTTTCAAGTATTTCAAAGTAATGTGTTCTTTTAATATTCCTTAGTTCTGTTGCGTGTGTGAGTGAAGTTGCATATACAGACACACATATATTGGGGGTGATTATTTAGATTTTTCGGACAAACCTCACCCAACATACATGTTAGTTAATTGTCATCAAAATCAGGTCCTGGAATAATAAGGATAATGCCATAAAAGATCTAATTTTAAAACAAATTATACCTAAAACGAATATAATGCTATATGTCAATTATACATTAATAAAAATTATAGTCAGTAATTTTAGTCTAGTTAGGATCAAGGTAATAGTTGCATTCTTCATCTAAAAACTATGGCATTCGTGAATTAAAAAGGAAAAAGTAATATCACTATTCTTAAACATATAATCATAAATGAGAACAAGGTATAGTATAATTTAATTTATGTATCAGAGATTTCCACTTTCTACCCACTCACTCACTAATAAGTTAATGCTTGTATTTTGATAAATGAAGAAAAAACTTGTCAAAAATAAATTCTGGTAAAATTTTACTGTTAAGATTTACTATCTTTAAAAATATACTATTCTTGGGTTACACAATAATTTCTGTTAAAAATAATAGGTAACATTTAGATGCTTGCTATGTCCTAGAGACTGTGTTAAGCCCTTTCATGCATTATGTCATTTAATTCTTAAATAATCGTGAAGGCTAGACACTATTATTACCTCAGTTTTATAGTAGATGGTAACTGAGGCTTAAAGAAGCTAAATATCTTCTCCAATACCATGGAGTAAATGGCAGTATTAGGTCTCATCTCTTTACCATTAGAGAGTGAGTTCTCAAGCAGCATTATTCTACCAGCAAATATTTACCAAGCACCTAACACATGCCAGGTATTATTCTACGTTTTATCCACTACCAAAACTACCTTTTTATATCAAGATAACATACTGACCAGAAATGAATGTATTTCAGAGAGTCACAACATTCCTTCAGAATGTGGTTTCATTTATTAGGATAAAGAAACAAAAAATCCAAAAGATAGTTGATCAACTTGACAGAGGAACACCAAGAAAACAGCAAATATTATTATAAACATGTAAATACTATAAAATAGAGTGATAACGGGGAAACAAAAAGGAAGGTCAGAAGACTAAGGAGTTAATTTGTTCTTGTATGGAGAGGACAGATGAAATTGACCAAATGTAAATATGAGAGAAAAGGAGATAACTAAGATAACCCTGGGATTCCCAGGTGACTCAGCAGTAAAAACCACACCTGCCAACAAAAGAGATGCAAGAGACATGGGTTCGATCTCTGGTTCAGGAAGATCCCTTGGAGAAGGGCATGGCAACCCACTCCAGTAGTCCTGCCTAAAGAATTCCATAGACAGAGGAGCCTGGCAGGCTGCAGTCCACAGGGTTGCAAAGAGTCTAGCATGACTGAGCAACTGAGCACAGCACATAGCAAAGATAACTCTAAGGAAACCAAATCTGTTTCTCGGGAAGTCATTTTGGTCTCACAAACAGAAGAATGCAATCAAGTTAGGTTTAAAGAATAATATTACATTGCTATATAAACTTGCTCTTCAAATTCTTTCTCAATTAATTAATGATTCTTTTTCATATTACTAGGGTACACTGCAAGTACATATAAATATTAATTATTAATTATTTACTTCCTTTATGGCTTATTCATTATTCACTTCCTTTATGGCTTTTTTCTTGTTCCAATACTTAAGTGACTTAAGAAAATGTGCTACAAATAGTTATTTTTGGTAAGTTTTCTTTTACCCCCCACAGAACTAACAAATAAACAAATCAGATAAAGGCATACCACACAAAACATTACCACTTACTGATACATTTTTCTTGCTTTGTTTTGCTTTTTCGGTACAATAGGGACATTGATGCAAAGTCGGGGATCTAATACCTGCCTAGATCTCACCTTTATTTACTATAGATGCTTGATATACTCTTTGCTTACTCCACTTGAGCTAAAATTGTTCAACTTCCACAAACATACAGAGCTCATCCCATCTTATTTTCTTTGCCTCAAACTTTCCTTTCTCTAGAGTATCTTTTCTAAAAACCCTCCTCATGGATGCATTCCTCAAGACTCATATTATCCTTTACTTCATCGGAGAGGACTTGCCTAACCACCTTTATCAGTCATGGGTGGGTAGGGAAGAAAAAATGCGATCTTCAGTATAATTAATAGAGGGACTTTGTTATAGTAATAACTTGATTTATTATAGTATATATTAGGGAATAAAGATATAATGTAAAACTTGGGCACTACAGGAGTCAAGGAGGAGTGGTTACCACCCCTGGGGCAGAAAGAGTAATAAGGGAAGGAGCAGTTCCTAAAACTCAGAGCGTGAAAACATATGAAGAGGGTCACCCAACAAGAACTCAGCCTGAGATAGCGGAAAATACTTCCTCCCCATCAGTGGGAACCTGACAAGGAAGATTCAGGGGTTTATATACCCAGCCCTCACATTCTTCAGTTGTCAAATCTTCTGTCAAATGTTCCCATTGGTCAAACACAACCAGAGGCCAATGGCAAGGGAGCCCAGGCCTGAAAGATCAGCCTCCTAAAGTATAACGCAGTGTGGAGAAGAGCAAAGAGCAGATCAGGAGGGTTACATGGAGAATATCCAGCATTCCATCCAATCTGGCTGCCACTGGCACTTTCTGCCACACCACATTCTTTTAATTTTTTGCATTGTACATATAACTCTGATATTTTCTTCTTAATTTGTATATGTATTTAACTATAAACTCCAGGTTTTTCTGTCTTGTCCATCAGTATATCCCAGAGACTAAATTAATGCCTGTATATATTTAGGCTCTCAATAATGTCTCATGAATTAATTAGATTAGCAAGACTTCTACGATTTAAAAAACTACATGGAAAAATCTAATTGTTAATAAGGAAATATACTGTAGTTTATAGGTGAATAGCACAGAATATCTCATTTCACCTAACAAGAATTTTGGAGTAAATGACTCATAGGCAGGGCTTCCCAGCTTGCTCTAGTGGTAAAGAACTCGCCTGCCAAAGCAGGAGACATAAGAGACGTGGGTTCAATCCCTAGATCACGAACATCCCCTGGAGGAGGGCATGACAACCCACTCCAGTATTCTTACCTAGAGAATCCCATGGACAGAGGAGCCTGGCGGGCTTCAACCATAGCGTCGCAGAGTCGGACAAAACTGAAATGACTCAGCACACGTGCACGCCTTTCATAGCCAACTGTAACAGGCTTACAAACCCACAACTATCAGGTTGTCCCCTTTGATTTACCACATCTATCAAGTGGAGACGGAGCATGCCACATATGTCAGAGTTAACATGGAGGTTACATGACACATAATCATATATTTTCTTCTCCATTCATCTATTCATTCAACAAATATCTATTTAACTATGGCACTATATTTGGCACGGGATACAGCAGTGAACCAGCTAGCCAAATTTCCTAGGCAGGATTCACTAAAAGCTGAAATATTTGAAGGAAGTAAGGAGAAGAAACCAAGCAAATTTCCAGAAGAGTGATCTGAACAGAAAGAATAGCCCTGGCGTGGTGTCTGAAGCAAAGTGGGCAGGTTGTCAGAGGTGGAGACAAGGCAGAACTGATAACGAAGGGAAGCAGCGTGTGGTGAAGAGTCTGCTTTTCCCTCTAAGATGAGTGATCACAGAGTGACGCGTGACATGTTCTAATTCACACTCTCACAAGAGAACAGGGCCAAATTAGAGACCTGAAAGAATGGCATTAATTCAGGTGAGAGAGGATGTGAGAAGTGGTTAGACTCTCTGGATCTATGTTTGAAGGCAGAGGTGAAATGATTTCCTGATGATAGAAAGTGAGGCTGAAGAGTAGGATAAGGAGCCAAGGATAATGCTCAGGTTTTGGTCTAACCAAATGAAGATGCTCGTGAAAAGTTTCCTGTTTGTCTGTTTCATTTGTTTGTTTTCCATTTGGCTCTGAGAAAAAAAAGATTCATCCAGTTATTTTTCACCTCATTGCTATGAAAATTCACTCAAGTTATCATTGTTTCATTGCCATGAATCACTGAGGAATTGTGTAGTCCTTAAACTTTGCAAAGTTAACTTTGGAACATCATTTTATTTTTTCCATTCAAAGACAAACTACTACACTTTAAATTTAGAATAATGAACATAGGGTAAGACTTTGGCAAAATAGATGTTTCAAAACTACTTCATTTCTGTGATTTTTGTTTCATGATAACTAAATTTGGTTGTTTTGGAAAAAGAATTTTGATTCAGATTTAAGCAGTGAGTTTATTTTTTTTTCAATCAAATATTTATACAAGGAATTACAGGTACATGCTACAACATAAACCCTGAAAAAAATCATGCTACATCAAAGCCAGTGATGAAGAGTCCCACTGTGATTTCATTTATATGAATTGTCCAGAACAGGCAAATCAACAGAAATATAGATTGTTGCCCACGGCTGGATTGGGGGTGAGAAGTAACAGCCAACCATTGCCAAGCCTCCTCTTTTGGATAATGAAAACCACTAAAATTCCGTTACGGATGGCTAATTGAATGGACTAAATGCTGCTGAGGACTGTACAGCATGTTAAAGTTCAATAAAGTGGGTGGAAAAGAGATTCAGAAATTTCCTCATATTCTAATTCCATTTTATGCAAAGCACCAAGAGATGCAGAACAGCATGTTTATGAAAACTCATTTGATCCATTCTGAGAAAACACTTGAAACATATTTACCAATTAAGACAACCAACACTTTTACTTTATTTATTTTTTTGTGTGTGTGGCATTTATTCCCAGGCCATAAATTTTTGTTTCTTCAGTTTCTTCTGGGCTATCTCTTTCTTCTTGGCAATCTCCTACTCTGGTTTAGGAACAATCTGTTCTTTTCCAGTAAGGATTATCTCATGTGTGGAAAGGAGAGCCCACGTATGGGTTTATTTGACCATAAGCTCAGTAAGTCCTTCACCGCATCTTGGGGGCTTTGTTCACCCAGATGTGCTTAATGACCAGAGAATCTACATCTAAGCCCTTAAATTCAGCATTACTCTCTGTGTTCATTTTTGAGCATGTGCAGTAAAAATTCAGTACTCTTTCTGGGCCACTGACCCTGTGTCCAGCTGCACTGTTTGGCCTGGGTACATCCACCAGTTCCACCACTGTAATGACAGAACGGCACACATTGCTTCTTTAAAGTGACATCCTTCAGACTGTTGTTCAGTAGCTAAGTCTTGTCTAATTCCTTGTGACCCCATGGACTCCTGCATGCCAGGTTCCCTGTGCTTCATTATCTCCCAGAGTTTCCTCAAACTCATGTCCATTGAGTCGATGATACCACTCAACATCTCATTCTCAACCCACTTCTCCTCCTGCTCTCAAACTTTCCCCGCATCTGGGTCTTTGCCAATGAGTTGGCTCTTTGAATCACATGGCCAAAGTATTGGAGCATCAGCTTCAGCATCAGTTCTTCCAGTGAATATTCAGGGCTCATTTCCTTTGGGATTGACTGGTTTGATCTCCTTGCTGTTCAAGGGACTCAAGAGTATTCTCCAGTAACACAGTCGAAAGCATCAATTCTTCGGTGCATAGCCTTTTTTATAGTCCAATCACACATCCATACACGACCACTGGAAAAACCATAGCTTTGACCATAGGGACCTTTGCAGTCAAATGATGTCTCTGCTTTTTAATATACTCTAAGTTTGTCATAGCTTTTCTTCCAAGGAGCAAGCATCTTTTAATTTCAGATACTTGATGGTTTTTCAGATATGTATACCTTTAATGGCCCAGGTGGGTTCATGTGTATTCTTAAACTGAACATGAAGATTTTAACCTCTTGATTTGCATGATTTCATGGGGTTTTCTGGGTCAAGTAAATAATGCACCATTTTTAGAGGTCACCTCAGCCTGCTTATCAGAAAAGGTAAGCAGTGACTTTAAATTTTAATTTTTTCCAATAGGTTAATCTTTCATATGTAGAAGGTTTTGAAAAATCAGCTTTTCATGTTAATCAAATTGTCTTTTTAACAAATAGTTCCATCATCTCAAATATGGGTTACCAAATTATAAAGAATCAGAATACAGTGATGCATAAATGGCATTGAAACCTTATTGAATATAATTTAGGTTTTTAATCAATAATTCACTGTGCCTGATTTAGGGCAGTAGAGACAATGTAGTATAGTGAAGGAACACAAGTTTGAGAGCAGAAACTAAGTCCAAATTTCCAGCTCCCTGCTAACTTCCCAGCATCATGAACTTGGATCAAGTTTCCTAATTCTTAGTCTAAGTATCTTCATTACATAAAAGTTATCCTCCAAATAATTCAACCTCTAAGGTCACTGAGATTATTTTCAAGTTTTTGTTTATTTGGATTCAGATCATTTGAAATTTGCTAATTTAACATTGATTAGAAATGTGATAGAAATCCATCAGAACAACATCTGAGCCAACACAATGACTTTCTTGCTATTACACGGATAGTTATCTAAAACTAAAGCTTATATTTTCTATTTCTACTCTGCAAACTCAGTCATTTTTACTAAATTGGAAAGCTCTGGATATTGTGTGCTTTTTATCCAGTGGTCAGTGTAACAATCTTATTCTGAAGATAAATATATTTTCAGACTAGTATACAGTATTTTATAGTACAGTGGAAAAGTTGATATTTTCATTATTATTTACCATGTTACAGTAGTCCTTCTGACTGTCAAAAACTATCAGTTCATGTTTAAAATCTTTCAAAATATTCTGCAGTCTTATTAAGTCTCCTTTCAATATTAGAAGCTAAACCAAGGCCACAGCAAAAGAAAGGGGACAAGTAAAATTTGATTTTCCCTCTTAAGTTCTATTCTCAATAGCAACACTTACAATGGATGGCTAATAATAAACCTCTACTGGAACTAGAATCAATATTGCTGGGAGAAATATAAATCACCTCAGATATGCAGATGACAGCACCCAATGGCAGAAAGCAAAGAACTAAAGAGCCTCTTAATGAAAGTGAAAGAGGAAAGTGAAAAAGTTGGCTTAAAACTCAACATTCAGAAAACTAACATCATGGCACCTAGTCCCATCACTTCATGGCAAATAGATGGGGAAACAAAATCACTATAGATGGTGACTGCAGCCATGAAATTAAAAGACGCTTGCTCCTTGGAAGAAAAGCTATGACCAACTTAGACAGCATATTAAAAGCCAGGGACACTACTTTGCCAGCAAAGGTCCATCTAGTCAAAGCTATGGTTTTTCCAGTAGTCACGTATGGATGTAAGAGTTGGACTATAAAGAAAGCTGAGCACCAAATAATTGATGCTTTTGAACTGTGGTGTTGAAGACTATTGACAGTCCCTTGGACTGCAAGGAGAGCCAACCAGTCCATCCTAAAGGAAGTCAGTCCTGAATATTCATTGGAGGGACTGATGCTGAAGCTGAAGCTCTAATACTTTGGCCACCTGATGCAAAGAACTGACTTAATGGAAAAGATCCTCATGCTGGCCAAGATTGAAGGCAGGAGGAAAAGGGGACAACAGAGAATGAAATGGTTGGATGGCATCACTGACTCAATGGACATGAGTTTGAGCAAGCTCCAGGAGTTGGTGATGGACAAAGAAGCCTGGTATGCTGCAGTCCATGGGGTCGCAAAGAGTCAGACATGACTGAGAGACTAAACTGGACTGAACTGAAACTCTTCTGCCTTCTTCCCTGCCAGTACTTTCCCACCCAATACACAGGCTTAAATGACCATGTTCACATCTTCACTGTGACCACCCATTGCTGGCTCAATGCCCTCTTTATTTCCTTACAAATCCCTGAGATTTGGTCCTCAGTTCTGTTTCACTTAAAAAAAAAAAAAATCGCTGTCTAACCTCTCATCTGTCAGTCTCATCACCCCTTTGTGGCAGTCAAAAGTGTTTACTACCTTGCTCAAATTTCTTGGGCATTTTATCTGTTTCCCTTTTTAGTGGCTCTTGTCTAGCAGCTAGACATGAAGAATTAGGTAGAGGTTTGGATTAAAAACTTTTTGATGGTGATGCCAAGATCTTACTTCTCTTTCCTTTCCCATTGGATCTGGCAGAGAGCCTGGTACAAGCTTGATACTTAACTCTTGAATTAATCAACTGTTATTTCAGAATACAGCATTAAAACTCTCACATTATTAATACATAACAACTTATTCCCTTAAGTCAACAGAAACAAGCATTGTGATAGAGGCATACCATCAAATATAAAAGATCACTGTTTTAAAAACTTGCTTTTTGGTTATATCTATTGCATATAACAAAGTTAAACTAACTTAACAGCTAAATTTGTTTTTATTTCATTTATGTAATAAAATGTGTACTGCAGATGCATACTATGGTTATATGTCATATGTTTTTGTCATATACAGTTAGCTTGATACATGCATCACCTCAAATGCCATTTTATCTGACATACAAGAGATTTGTACATATGTTGAACAAGACTTGTGTATATAAACATTAGTAGCCTATGTAATACAACAGATAATTTGTGCAGAATAAGGTTATTTTTGTAAAATTTAAAAGAATTTACATCTAGATTGGTTTTTAAATGAGTTCTTTTTAGAAAATTCATTTCCATGGCACAGGATTTTCATATTTGGCTGCTGGTCTGAGCCATTCCAGGAAATAGAGTTGAGTCTTTCTGTTACCTGCTAGAAAGTAATCTCAAAGAGAAGAAATTACATTTTTATTTTTTAATTGTGCCTCAATTTAGCATGGAAAAGGCAACGGCACCCCACTCCAGTACTCTTGCATGCAAAATGCTATGGGTGGAGGAGTCTGGCAGGCTGCAGTCCATGGGGTCGCTAAGAGTCGGACACGACTGAACGAATTCACTTTCACTTTTCACTTTCATGCCTTGGAGAAGGAAATGGCAACCGACTCCAGAGTTCTTGCCTGGAGAATCCCAGGGATGGGGGAGCCTGGTGAGCTGCCATCTGTGGGGTTGCACAGAGTCGAACACGACTGAAGTGACTTAGCAGCAGCAGCAGCAATTTAGCACAGTGTCTGGCCATTAATATGTGCTCAATAAACATTTGTTGAACTAAATTTTAAAAACAAAAATAATCATTTCAATACCTTGGTTTATATACCCATTTTCAGGAATATGTATATTCTTCAAAGAAAGACACACTAACAATCCTAACATAAAACAGATTACTCCAGGGAGCCCATCTCAAATGAGATGGGTTAACAAAGTCTCCATTTTCTATAAGTTTGCATTACAAGACTGAATGGACAGTGTTGAGCTACTGTCTGATTCTTGCTGGTATTCAACTGAATCTGTTTCATGAAGCAAGTCAGGTTTTCTTCCCTAGTTAAAAATAAGTGGAGCTGTTGAGTTCCACAGTCGCTCAACCTTCAGGAAAGCCATCCAACATCCTACAACGCTGAGGCCAGGCAAGGGAACTCAGAAAATGTGGACTTACTCTTTAAAGCCACTACCATTCTGAACAACTCCATCCTTCTTTCCATTTAAATAAGAAAGATGCCCAGAGCCCCAACCCACCCATTACTTCATGATTTCAAGGAAAAAAAAGAATAAATTGTACAGTTGTTGAAAATATCTTCTGCCTGGAATTTCTAGTCACCAAACTACTCCAGAATTCTAGAGAAGTCTCACATGGATTGTTCCTAGATTATTTGTACACGGAGACTTAGAGAAAAATAAACACTTAGACATCATCTTCTTCTAGTATAATACCTGCATTTATCATTCAAGGTAACTGAGGAACAGAAAGACTGCATGTTAGTCAAGGTAACCCAGCAAGTTGCTGCTGCTGCTGCTGCTGCTAAGTTGCTTCAGTCGTGTCTGACTCTGTGTGACCCCGTAGACGAAGCCCCCTAGGCTCCTCTGTCCCTGGGATTCTCCAGGTAAGAATACTGGAGTGGGTTGCCATTTCCTTCTCCAATGCACGAAAGTGAAAAGTGAAAGTCGTGCCCGACTCTTCGCAACCCCATGGACTGCAGCCTACCAAGCTCCTACATCCATTGGATTTTCCAGGCAAGAGAACTGGAGCTCAGCAAGTTAGGAGCTAGGAATAAATCAGATAAGTGTCTCCTTCCTAACCATAGATATTGCATATTTAGAGCATAGCTACACTGAACTCTTAGGGTTCACTTGGACAATCTGGAATTTATATGGGCTTCCCTCATAGCTCAGTTGGTAAAGAATCTGCCTGCAATGCAGGAAACCCTGGTTCAATTCCTGGGTTGGAAAACTCTGCTGAAGAAAGACTAGGCTACCAACTCCAGTATTCTTGGGCTTCCTTGTGGTTCCATTGGTAAAGAATCTGCCTGCAATGTGGGAGACCTGGGTTTGATCCCTAGGTGGAGAAGATTCCCTGGAGAAGGGAAAGGCTACCCCCTCCAGTATCCTGGCCTGGAAAATTCCACAGACTGTATATTCTTCTGTATGACGACATTATAACATTCATAGATTAGGCTGTGTAACCGGTCCCATCACTTCATGGGAAATAGATGGGGAAACAGTGGAAACGGTGTAAGATTTTATTTTGGGGGGCTCCAAAATCACTGCAGATGGTGATTGCAGCCATGAAATTAAAAGACGCTTACTCCTTGGAAGAAAAGTTATGACCAACCTAGATAGCATATTCAAAAGCAGAGACATTACTTTGCTGACTAAGGTCCATCTAGTCAAGGCTATGGTTTTTCCTGTGGTCATGTATGGAAGTGAGAGTTGGACTGTGAAGAAGGCTGAGCGCCGAAGAATTGATGCTTTTGAACTGTGGTGTTGGAGAAGACTCTTGAGAGTCCCTTGGACTACAAGGATCTCCAACCAGTCCATTCTAAAGATCAGCCCTGGGATTTCTTTGGAAGGAATGATGCTAAAGCTGAAACTCCAGTACTTTGGCCACCTCATGCGAAGTGTTGACTCATTGGAAAAGACTTTGATGCTGGGAGGGATTGGGGGCAGGAGGAGAAGGGGACGACAGAGGATGAGATGTCTGGATGGCATCACTGACTCGATGGATGTGAGTTTGAGTGAACTCTGGGAGTTGGTGATGGACAGGGAGGCCTGGCGTGCTGTGATTCATGGGGTCGCAAAGAGCCAGACACGACTGAGAGACTGAACTGAACTGAACCCAAAATTGTCCTTTTCCCAATGTTGACATAACATTTTATGAAATTTCACTAGAATTATGTGCATCTTTATCATGACTGTTCTTGTCAATCAAGTATAGTCTCTAGTTTATTTGCCTTGACTAGAGGGGCCAGCACAGTGTCACTATGCCTAGGAACACTGAATGCTTTTTGAGTAGTCAAATGGTATACATTAAATATTTTAGTGATACAAATACTCAGTGCTTGTAAAAGTCTTACAAGATTTCCTGCAGAAAAACCTTCAGAAAATAATCTATGACCTCAAACAATAGATATTCTATAAAACACACATAGGGGATTTATACATAAACAGAATTTTAGAGTTTTCCCAGCTTTTTCAAATATTCAATGAAGTTAAAATGCCATTGTGTTAAGTTTTCTAAACTTTTGTCTTTTAAATTGATATAATTTGAGGGAAGATATTGGTTTTTAAATGAGCTGCACATTACTCACTGGGACATAGATTTCTATGTGCCAATATGCAGAAAGTAGTTTGTTCTTTGGAGATAATACTTCTTTTAAAAGGGACAGTTGATCAATATCAATAGGCTATCTAAGAAAATTGTATTAAAATTAAATAACTGGTAATAGTCATCTCTATGTCACTCTCCATTTTTTTGAATTTTGAAATAGTTTAAAAGAACTCATTAGAACATTTTAAAATATCACTAACAGGTAAAAATAAATATTTCATAGACTCAGTAAAAACAGAATATTTTATCTACCATCAGTAACATTTGTCAGAACTCTGTGCTAAAGTGTACCACATGTAGGATATTTTCTAGTCACCTCTGTATATAATTACCAGGATAACCTCAATTACTTTTGTTTCATCAGTTTTGACCATTTTATTGTTGTTCAATCACTAAATCATGTCTGACTCTTTGTGACCCCATGGATGGCAACATGTCAATCTTCCCAGTTCTTCACTATCCCTGGAATTTGCTCAAACTCATGTCCATTAAATTAGTGATACCATCCAACCATCTCATCCTCTGTCATCCACTTCTCTTGCCCTCAATCTTTCCCAGCATCAGGGTCTTTTTTAGTGATTTGGCTCTTCACATCGGGTGGCCAAAATATTGGAGCTTCAGCTTCAACATCAGTCCTTCCAATGAATATTCAGGATTGATTTCCCTTAGGATTGACTGGTTTTATCTCCTTACTGTCCAAGAGACTTTTAAAAGTCTTCTCCAGCACCACAATTTGAGAACATCAATTCTTCAGTCCTCAGCATTCTTTATGGTCCAACTCTCATATCCATACATGTCTTCTGGAAAAACAATAGCTTTGACTGGATGAACACTTGTTGGCAAAGTGATGTCTCTGCTTTTTTAATGAGCTTTCTAAGTTTGTCATTGCTTTTCTTCCAAGGAGCACGCATCTTTTAATTTCGTGCCTGCAGTCATCATCCCCAGTGATTTTGGAGCCTGAGAAAATAAAATCTGACACTGTTTCTACTTTTTACCATCTATTTGCCATGAAGTGATGGCACTACATGTCATGATCTTAGATTTTTGAATGTTGAGTTTTAAGCCCGCTTTCACTTTCATCAAGAGGCTCTTTTTAGTTCTTCTTCACTTTCTGCCATTAAAGAGTTATTTGCATATCTGAGGCTGATATTTCTCCCAGCAATCTTGATTCCAGCTTGTGATTTATCCAAGTCAGCATTTCACATGATATGCTCTGTATATAAGTTAAATAAGCAGGGTGACAGTATTCAGCCTTGACATGCTCCTTTCCCAATTTTAAATCAGCCCATTTTCCCATATCCAGTTCTAACTGTTGCTTCTTGACCTGCATACAAGTCAAGATTACTTTATAGCAAAGACAATCTCCTCACCTCAGAAAACAAAGTCATCTATTAACCACTGTTTTGTCATTTGCTAGCCTTCACACTTAGCTTTTGGGTCTTCTTTCTTTGTATATTTTAATAGTTGGTTTGACCCAGTCCCTGTCTATAAGAACAATCTAAATGTTTTTGATTACAAAGCTTCTATCTCTAGTCTTGACTGCTCACTTCATATCCAGTACAGAACTCTACAACTGTCTCACCTTCCATTCCCACCAACCCTACCCAGTTCCATTCAACCCACCCCTACTTAACACATCCTAACCAGACTGACCCTTTTTCAGTAACCAAAATATTGATGTTATTTCTCATTGTTTTCCCTATTATAAACCACTCTGGAGCAGCACATTCTTGAATCTCTCCTTAGCTATGTCACCACTTAGGACAGGACTTTCTCCGTTTTACTATATGTTGCCAAATTGCCCCCCAAGAACTAATATCAGTTTACATTTAAGCCAGCAATAAATAAACATTTCACTTTCTGCACCACCTAGACATTTGGACTGTCATGCTTTAATTTTTAACTTCTGATGGTTATGAGAGTAATCTCATTATTGATTTAATATTTATTTCCCTAATAGCTATTGAAGCATAAAATCATCATAAATTTGTCCTTTGCTTTTCTTTTCATGTAAATTGTTTGTTATATTCTTCACCTATTTTCTTATTTTACATTAGGTTTTCTGAGGCTTCTGTCTAGGTACAAATCCTTTGTCAGTTCCCTGTATTACAAACATCTTGTTACAGTCCACGGGGTTTTTGTTGTTGCTGTTGTTTACAGCAACCTTTTATTATACAGAAGTCTAAATTCTAACGTATTCAGATTATCAGTCTTTTCATTTAACATTTAATGCCTTGCTTGATAGATTATTTTTTCCCATAGTTATAGAAATATTTTCATTTTCATTAAAATGAAATGTCATCTTTTTAACATTTTGTTGATCACATATATCTTTAATTCATTTTAGTTTTGTTCTTTGCATGAAACAGGATTCTATTTTTAATTTTTTTTCCCGTGATATCCATCATGTGTTAATTGTTTCATTCTTCCTACTTTCCCTCAATTTTTAATGCCTACATAATTATATAAGTTTCTCTATTCTCTTTAATGTGATGATGTTTCTGACTCTGTACTGTTATCACATTGCTTCAATTATCATGGTGGTGGTGGTGTTTAGTCACTAAGGGGTGTCTGACTCTTTGAGACCCCGTAGACTGTAGCCTACCAGGCTCCTCTGTCCATGGTACTCTCCAGGCAAGAATACTAGAGTGGGTTGCCATGCCCTCCTCAAGGGGATCTTTCTGACCCAGAAAACCTGCATCCCCTGGGCTGCAGTCAGAGAATTTACTGCTGAGCCACCAGGGAAGCCTTTCAATTATCACAGCTTTATGAAAGTGAAAGTAAAATTCGCTCAGTTGTGTCTGACTCTTTGTGACCCCATGGACTATACAGCCCATGGAATTCTCCAGGCCAGAATACTAGAGTGGGTAGCCTTTCTCCTTCTCCAGGGTATCTTCCCAACCCAGGGATTGAACCCAGGTCTCCCACATTGCAGGCAGATTCTTCACCAACTGAGCTATCAGGGAAGCCCATCACAGCTTTATAATAAACATTTATATTGATTTTTCAGCTATCCATTGCTTTAAAAAAACTGGTAAAAAACTTAGTGGATTTTTAAAATCATTAATTTTCCTGATTTTCTGGATATTCACAAAATTCTGCTTCTTGTGGTATCTGCTTGGGCACTGGGAAAACAATGAGTTCCAAAGTAGCCTTTTTCACATGGTGGACATTTGGTGCTGGCTGCTAGGTGGGAGCTCTACTGAGACTGTCAAACAGACACCTTTGTTTTCCTCTTCATGGGCCTCTCCACGTGGCTAATGGCAGAGCACAATAAATAGGATCTAAGGAAACAGTGTGAATTGCCGATTTCTTAAGGCCTAGCCTTAGAAGTGACTGAAAGCCATTTCTGCCTTGTTATATTGGTCCAATAATTTCAGAAGAAGGTAAAATAGAATCTTCCCCTTGATGGGGGGAGCTCAATGTCACATTGCTAAAATGTATGTGGGAAGGGAGACAGTGTTGTAGCCATATGTTGAAATATAGTCTACCACGTTTTGGCAGGGCAAGCCTGAGTTTTCCGTTATGCTTCTTCAGCATCAATTTGGCATTTTGTCTTTCATTTATTAACCTATGAATTTTGGAGCCAACTTGTTTGTTAAGTTTCATCTGGAAAAATTTTTCATGGGATTTGGAGTAGAGTTTCAGATAACATTCATTCAACAGATGTTTATTGAGTACTTATTATGTGGTAGCGGAGAAGGCAAAGGCACCCCACTCCAGTACTCTTGCCTGGAAAATCCCATGGACGGAGGAGCCGCAGGTACTGTTCTGGTACTACTAACACATAAATGAAAAAAAGTAAACAGATTGCCTTCTTCAATGAGTTCATGTTTCAAATAATTTGGTGGAAATAGAAACATCTTCCTTTCCTTTGGTCTTCTAATCAATGAACATATTTTGTTTCTCAAATTTAGTTAGGTTTTGTGTTTATATCCTTCATTGAAGTTTTATAATTTCTTCTTACAGTACTTCTTTTATCTGATTTTTTCTTAGTCAATTTATTGACTTTTTTCCCCTGGTACTTGAGGCTAAGCTCTTCAAGGGCAAGGTTTAACTGTTTTATGTCTCCTTATTGCTTCAGGTACATCACCAGATATTTCAGGGCAAAGCAACTTGCCAAATGGTTACCAGCTTTAATGAATAAAGACACACCGAAGTGAACATTTAATTTTCCATTTGTGAATCTTAACCAAACTGTCTGAACTAAGCTAAGCTCCTAGAAATGAGCAGCATTCTCATGTCAAGTGGAATACCATCATACAGATAGGGTAAAAACCATTGAATAATGTAAAGTAGCAGCATACCCAGTTACTTCAATGGTTAAAAAATAAAGGAAGAAAATATGTTTTAATCTTTATACGGACATTTAAAGAAGTTAAAAGTGTGTTTGCTTGGCCTTGGCTAATCACATCTTTAACTAATAATTTTGAAATTAACTTCTAAATGGATACAGTGAGGAACAAATTAGCTTACTTTATAAATGGAGTACAGCTCAGTGTGAGTCTCTTGAAAAATCCATGAACATTCTTATTTTCAGAACTTCAATTATCAAATGTCTACAATTCTTAGTTTTACAAGCATGCTGAACTTCTAAAAGTGTGGAAAAAGCAGCCAAAGTAATACACAGCCAAATGACACAAAAATAGTGGTAAGTACTGGGGCCCTAAGATTCATATTTCACCTTTGAACATTTTAAGATGAGTAGCTTCTGACACATAGTGTCACCATACCTTCAACACTGCCATCAAAATTGGCAAAATCACAACTATGCCAACAAACAGGACTTTAAAACATTTTAAGTTCTGATGTATAGATATGAACTAGCCTAATGACAATGTCACAATTTTCAATACCATTTGTAGGTTATAAACTCAGTTATATATATTGAAAAATAAAAGTTTTATAAAACACCAGTCCTTTGAGAAACTCCAGGCATTGTATAAGTAATTTGAAATCTGCAGAATGTTACACTATGAAATATGAAACTAAGAAATCAGAATGGAAAGAGTGAGAAACAGAAGCTCAGCTAACACTAACAGACTGCCAAGATGGAATCCTCAACAGTCTCTCTTTCTGCCCCTTCTGTGCTGGTATTCCCTAAAGTTCTTTTCTTTCTTCTCTGAGTTTATGCTAATTAATTCCTAAATCTAAATCTTCAGCCCAAAATCTATCACCTGCGCCCAAGACCTGTCACCCTGTTTCTAATTCCCCCGAGGTATAAGCGCTTGAATGTCACAGTAACACTGCAGACTCAGCAATCCCAAAATGAACTCATGATTCCCACCCTCACCCCATATGTTCATCCTTCAGTATTTCATATCTCAGTGAATAGCACCACCATCCACTCAGGCATCTATGCCAGAACACTGGTGTCATTTGAAAACCTTTCTCTCTCTCTTATTTCCTACATCTAATTGATTTTTGCCATAACTTAAGGATTATATACCATCTCATCCTTTAACAACATGTTGATCATTTTTCTCTTCTTTATAGCCACTGCTTCAGCCTTGGTGCAAGTATTTATCATCTACATGGACCACAGGCCAGGAGTAACCTAGCTGGACCCCTTGCTGATAGATGCATGTCCTTTAATCCATTCTCCAGTCACCAAATGATCTCCTTAAGCTGCTCAGAAGAGCAAATTACTCACCTATATAATACCTTTCAAAGGTTACAAAAGTTCATGCAGGGTAAAGTTCAAATCCTCACCTGATTTGCAGGGTCCTCTATGTCCGACCTCTTGGCTACATCCTTGACTTTCTTAAGAAGTCCTGGATCGCTCCTCAGCATGCAACCTAGTCATGTCAGATTACCTAGACTCACTAATTCATAGCTTTACTCACACTGCTCCTTCTACTTGGAAGCTCTTCTTCCCACCTTTAACCTAGTGAACTATTTGTTCTAAAGGCCCAATGCAAGCATAAATGCCTCTACAAAATTCCTGAAATCTATGCATGGAATTATATACTCCTATCTTTGTGCCATAAACATAACTAATATTTATAGCATACTTACCATGGGCTAGACATTGTACTCAGTGGTTTACATTATTTTGTCATTGTACCTTTATAGATAAACTTAGAAATTCCTTTCATATTACATTGCTACTATATCCTAAAAATAAATTTATAAATAAATTTAGTATGCTATATTTTACCTACTTGTTTATATTCTGTATTTTCTTCTAGCCTAAAAACTACTTACAGCTTAGCTATGTTTTATCTTACTGTCAATTACCTAAACGCCTTCATTACACAAGGAGATCTCAAGGCTTTGTAGATAAACGGAGTTTAATGGCTCCAAATAGATTGATATGATAAGCAGAACTTCAATGACCTCCTACCTATTAGACTTTCTCCTAATACTACTAGAGATGTTATCAGAAACATTTTTTTTGTTTGTTTAAAAATACAATCTGGATAAAAGCAATTGTCTTCCTAACTTGCTAGTTGTAGAACAAAGAAAAGAACAAGACTTCCATTCATAATATTACTCTCAAAGATAAGCTAATTGAATAATGCATGTTTATATTACTCACTTCTGCATTTATCTGAGTTAATTAGATCCTATGCAGATTGGGAAAAAATAGTTGTGTGTGTGTGTTGTTTTTTTTTTATTTTACTTTACAATACTGTATTGGTTTTGCCATACATCAATAAGGGCACATTTAAAAATACTGTCCGAAGTAGCATTTGAAAATTTTATCCTACAATGATTTTATTAAACATGGTAATTCTAAACAATTCCTTTTAGCTAACAACTGTAAACATTCAGGCACAATCCACCAGTTGAACATCTGTGATTCAGTTTTGTGAATGTTACTTGCCTAAAACATTAGGTTTTAATGTTTTAATCATTAAATTAAGATCTTCAATCCTGGATTAAATGTAAAAGATCATAAAGAATAAGCCAGTCATGTAATTGCCTGGCAGCAGAGAAGTAACAGATCTGTTGATATTAATACTAATAGAGTCACAGTTTCCTAAAATGTTTAGATGCGGAGGCAAGAATAAGAGTTGAAGATGATTTGAACATTAAAGACCTTCTTCGTCCTTGCTTGGTATACTAATATTTGGCAAAAAGACCCTTTGTCTTATTTCAGCATTTTAGGAGTTTAACTGCCCATAGTTGGTATCATAAGGGAAAATTACCTTATTCCACTCAGAGACTGAGGTCATGTAAAACAAATATAACTGAGATACAATCTAAACAGGAAATACATCAAATAATCATAAATATTTTCTTGCTTATAGAAATCAATTTATCTTTATTAAATAATTTCACTTACATTTGACTTTAAAATGAACACTTGAAGCATGGTATGTCCTCTCAGCATCTAATAAAACAAAATTTCCTGAAGCATAACTAGAATATTTTAAACCAAACTGTTTTTTGTTCATAATGTTCCTGTAAAACCTCCAGATGCCTGCCATTTAAATAAACACATCTCTTCTTGTTTACTTATAAATTAAGCACTCCTCCTGTACATTGTTTTCACTGAATTCAAGGTTCTGGACATTCTTCTTCCTTTATTAGGAAACCACGTTCCTGTTTGGGCATTCTTTCCTAGACAGGTTTGCTATCCGAATACTTTCTTAAACAATCTTATACCTTAAGCCATCACACATCTGTAAGAGATGCCCTCCCCAGGAAGGGCAGACCTCAGATTTGGTGCCATATTTTATCTGCTTCTTGGTTAGTAGTTCAGTCACCCAAGCTAGAAACCTTCAGTCATCTAGTCCCCTACACCTCACACCTATAATTGGCCATTAGCACCTGTTGATTCTTCTTCCTGAATATATTGTAAGTATCATTCCTCCTCAAGTTTACTACCATCATTTCATCACTCAGCACTTGGATTATTGCAGTGATATTCTAATTGATCCTCAACTTCACTCCCACATCCCAGTTCATTCCTCTATAACAACTATATTTCTAAAGTGAAATGAATATCGCAATTCCCCTACGTAATAAATCTTTTACTGCTGACCATAGCCCATAGGATGCAAGTCACAAGTCAATGTGGCCTGCAGATAATCTCACCAGATTTACGTTTCATCATCTCCCCACATACCCCCATGCTGCACTTCTTTTCCTATAGGCAGAAATAACTGCCTCCCTCCTTTATGTTGTTTGAGTACTCGGTATATACACTGTTGTTTTAGCACTAGTTTCAAGAAAAAGAAAATTTAAAGTTCAGACATTAAAAATAAAAGAGAGAACAGTACTTTTTAATCATATGATATCACTCATATGTGGAATCTAATTTTTTTTTTACAAAAAGATACAAATGAACTTATTTACAAAACAGAAGCAGATTTACAGATATCAAAAACCAACTTATGGTTACCAAAGAGGAAACATGGTTGGGAGGGATAAACCAACAGCTTGGGATGAATACACACACTACCATATATAAGATAGATAACTAACATGCATAGCACAAGGAAGTCTAGTTAATATTATGTGATAACCTATATGAGAAAAAAATCTAACAAAGAATGAAGACATATATGCATACAAATGAATCACTTTGCTATGCACCTGAAACTAATACATCATTGTAAAGCAACAATGTGTGTGTGTGTCCATGGAGCCTTGACTATAGCCTGTCAGGCTCCTCTGTACATGGAATATTCCAGGCAAGAATACTAGAGTGCGGTGTCATTTCCCAATTCAGGGGATCTTCCCAACCGAGGGATTGAACCAGGGTCTCCTGCATTGCAGGTGGATTCTTTACCATCTGAGCCACCAAGGAAGCCCTCAAAATCAACTATATTTCAATAAAATAATTAAAAATGCATATCCTATAAAAAAAATCCACAGAGAGTAGCACAAAATAAAATTGTAGAAATAAGTCAAAATGGATGAAAAATCAGAATAAATAGAAAGGGAGTAAATCTGTCAGTTAAAGCACATATTGGGTATTGTAAATTTAATAATTTTTGTTTTTTTACAAGCCACATAACTATACAACGGCACATGAGAGTTGAAAATAAAAGAACAGAAAAAGGTAATGAACAAAAGAAAGTGGGACATATGTAAAGACATTGGAATAAAAGAAGTTCCCACAAAACAATAAAAAATGATTCAGTTAGTAAATATAGTGATTCCAAATTCATATCTAAATAATAATATTGTATCAAAGATACAAAATAAAATTGGAGAGGTGCACAAAAAGCAATTTTTAAAGACCAGTAATATTAGGAGATTTCAGTACACTCAGTAACAAGAGAAAACTTTTAGGACTTATGAAAAATAAGATATAGTCAAGGTATTTGGATAAATGAGCATCTAATAATTAAACTAATATCATCAATTTTCACTAAATTCACAGCAAAGTGGGGTATTACTGGTTAGTATGGATCAGAATATAGTAGGCAATAAAATTCATTCATCTAGCTTCAATCACTCTCTTATCTGATTATAAAAGTGATCTAATAGCCTTCCTTTTAGGTCATAAAATAAATCCTATTAAATGCCAACCTATAAAGGTTGCCCCTGGAAACATAAAAACTAGATCTGGGTTACTTTAGGATGAAATGGGCCTTAACTTAGGTAGAAAATGGAAATGAATAACATATTTCATAAGTCTTCATCCAAAAGGTATTGGCATTTCACTGTCTTATCACTTTAGCTCAGATGAATTTCACATCATTGAATCAGATGCCTTGACTATCAATTTTTTCAAATTTGTGTAGTATTACTGGTTTCATTTTTCTGAAATTTTTCTTTCACTAGTAACAGAAACTTATTCAGAAATCTTAATTAAAAGGCATGGAAGGGCATCTGATTTGTTGTATTGACTTCAGATTATGACTAGATTTTATCGGTCAATGCTCCATCAGCTTCAATACAAAGCAAGCATTCATCTTACCAACAGTTCAATCTGTGGGATGGCTGTAAACTACCGAAGCTTTAATATACATGGAAATTATCATGACAGCGTTCTCTCCACATTTCTAACAACCCTGGAAGACTCTATTATAGAAATATATACAGATGACTGCAGCTGGTTTTCTGAGGACAGCTTTTAAGATTTTTATATGATCTTAAGAGAAGCATTTATATGAATCTTTAGATAAATTACTAAGTGCTGCAGAAATAAGCCATTTGGAACAGATTTACAAAAACATTTTCACATAAATAATTGTTAAGGGATTGAAGTAGGAAAGGGCCTAGCATACTCTTGCTGAAGGGACAGACAAGACAGCTGATTGAGGAGAGCTGAGGGAATTGGCACAGGAAGATTATAATTGCAGGAGAGATTAAACCGACTTGCTCAGTGAGATGATGCTGACTGTTACCTCCTTAGTTCTATGAGAGAAAACACCCACTTACACAGACTCTTCCATTAACTGAGTTTAAACCCAGTTCTGTAATCACAGAATTATAAAGAGCTAGAAAGGAGTATTAAAGATCACCTAATTCAACCCCTGTGTCTATAAAGAATCTGGAAAATTATAAAATTTATCCAAGAAATACGAATTAAATCTGCTGCCTCCTATTACAGGCCTCTTTCCAGTGAATTAAATTGAATTATATGTGTGGATTCAATAGAAGCAATCTTGCTGTAAAGTCAATTAATATGAATACACCCCCCCCCCACCTGCCACAAAGTCTGACAATTACAATAAAATTCTATGGGGAATGCATTATGAAGAGTGGAAAAGAATGCCAGTACAATTTTGTTAAAGCTAAGGCAATCTGAGAATTTAATTTTGGTGTGTCTAGCCAAAGTCAATTACTCATGCACATGGGCTGGAAAGTGACCAAGGGCTGACACAGCAGCTTTCAAACTCTTCTGTTGAATTTAAAAAATGAAATAAGAAAGTGGGGAGAGAAAGTGGGGAAGGAACAGTGTAAGACAAAAGATATAAATTAAATATATTAGTAACCTAATAGTGAAATCATGAATACTGGGCTGTGAATTCATGTCAAAAAAATTAGATGCTCATGGAAATTTATCTAAAATCAAAAGGGGGCGGGAGTAGTATTACATTGTATACTTTAAACATACAATTTTATTTGTAAAACTGAAAATATTTTAAATAAGAAACATATTTAGATCTATACAGAATTTTTTCAAAAGAAAATGTAGTAGAAATTGGAGACACAGATGGTATGGTTTAAGAGTGGGGAAAGGGGAATGGAAACAATAAACAGATGTGGAAAAACTAAAGAGGAATATAGACTTGCTCACCAACTTCAACTGATACTTTCTCAGTAAAAGAAAAAACCCTCTAATTATCTAGCCTTACAAACATAAATCTAGTGTTTGATATTTTACTTTGAAAATAATCATTTTACAGAGAAAATTACCACAGAACTCCTCTAAATAGTGAATCCTAGTTGTATTTATAATTTGATTTACAAAAATGTGATTTACATACACATTTACATACATCTGTCAAGGACAGATCCAGAACACAAAAAGTTTCATATTATTTTAAAGCATATGAAAAATAAGGATGGTATAAAATAAGAAACCCACAATCTACTGGCTATATCTCTTGCTTTTCTTTAGTTTTATCTTTGTCATTATCACTGAGAATCTTAGGAAACACACCCACATATTCTATAATCAGGAATTCTCTTTTAGTTGGTGCTTTCTATGGCTGGGAAATGAAAACTGAAGAAGCAAAGGTGTTAGTCTTGGTGTCTGAATACATAGGTTCTGAGTGGTCATTACACATTTGTGACTATATCAAGCTATGTCATCTCTCAGGAACTCAGTTTTTTCATTTAAAAACTGAGAAGGTTCTTTTAGGTGATCTCTAAGCTCTCTGACAGCTTGGAACGGAGGCATTCAGTTACTTCTTCCTTTCTGAATTTTCCTTACATTCTCTTTAAAATGGTTAAATAGGTAGCTTTCATAAAATGTCATTCTCTTTTCTTAATTATAATTTTCTATTTACATATCAAACTTTCTTAGCCTTTGCCAAAGGCCCCAGTAGACAAATAACTTCTAATAACTACTAACTCTCAGAGCAGTACAAGTCATCTAAGGTCACCATTTATATTCTACATTGATAAAGGGGTTTTGTAAAAGTGAGAGATATTTTTAATACTTAGCTGAAATAATTTAATGATAGGAAAATTAATACTTTCTATAAGGATGAGTCTAAATTTATGCTGTAGATAAAAGCAGTACAATATTGTAAAGTAATTAGCCTCTAATTAAAATAAATTTTAAAAAGAATAAAAGATCAACACAGTTAAAAATAATAATAACAATCCAATTTTAAAAAAAAAAAACTACTTCAATTTGTATTGTACCTATGGATGAGAAGTAGTAAAAAAAAAAAAAAAACTTCTTTAAAAATGTTTATTTATGACCATCTAACATTTTTGCCTTTGACAAAATGGACAAAGGTAAATTATCTCAGTGCTATGTTTAATGGCTCTAATAGCCAGCTCAATAGTGTGCCATTTATTTCCGGATGCCTACTTGTTTGTACATCTTGTTTCCAAAAATCAGGCTAACATGGTACTAAGTTACTGTAGAAAAATATTTTTTAATTTCAGTCACTGACCACATTTCATACAAAACCATTGGGTCAAACATATAAGCATACTTAGTTTTTATTTGGCATATATTTAGTTACAGATATCTCTAAGGAAAAGAATTTTTTAAATTAAGTAGAACAGGAATAAAACAGAATAAAAAAACAATTATTATTCTAAACATTACAAGGTTCAAGGTTCTCATATCTAAAATATACCCTTGCCAAGACATGTGGCTCCTAAATAAAATACAATCATCAGATGCAGCATTGCTTGCCTGGTGGTTTTGATACTGTTTTAATGCCATGGTTCTTTGCAAAGGCCACTAATACAGATTAACCAGTCTTTCAGCTGCAGTATTTAAACAATGATACCATAATTACAATACCCCTCTCCATCCAAGTACTCTTGTGTATCTTGCCACAGTGACTTCATTTCACACTGGGATGCATGTAGAAACATGCTGCCCCAGTTATTCAGCTGCAATGCCTGTGCTTATGACTAAGCCGAGATAAAATTTAAAAACTGCTGTCTTTGACCCTCATACTGAGTAATTTTCAACTTCTTTTGTCATAAAGAGTCTTAAGCCCTCTAATATTTCCCAAAGAATATGCCAGAGAACACCAGCCTTGCAACATATTTATCAAAATTATCAGAGAGAGTGTGGATACGTTTCAAGACCCAGTACTTTGGAGAAGCTTTGCATGTACTATATTCCCAGTGCTAAGAATTCCCTAAATCTTTTAGTATATCAAAGGCTCTTAAAATCCCTGAAGTAAAGAATTATTTTATCTATATTTAACCCATGCAAATCCAAAATTTGTTTAACTGCGAAGCCTATTCATATCACTGTTTTCAAATAAACTCCATCAACATATCTGTTAACCAGTGATAAGATAATAGCAAATATATGTCTTCATATAGAATTTAACTGCTTAAGTCTTATATCCTTAGAGACTAGTTAGATGCTGGTTAGTTAATTGGGAAAATCAATACAAATTAAGAGGTTAATTTTTTAATAATATTCATGTATTACCTCTCTTCAAGGATGGTTTATCTTAACCTACATTTGCAATGCATTTGCCAAAGTTCAGAATAAAATGGAAATTTCAGGCACTAAAGTTGTGAGACTTCACCTTCCATGTACCTATTATTCCACAAGTGAGTACTGTATTGGTTTTGGAATTTTATGCTCAAAGAGCTAATAGTCTGAGAGAAAAATTATATATGTTAAGTGAAGTAATATTTGTAGACATATTTAATCAAACCATTTTTTCTCATCTGACTAAAAGAAATGAATTTAGTCATCTGCTCCTTGATGCCAAAAAAAGGAAAAAAGGCACCTGTCAAGATCTGGCTGTGGAGCCATGGGTATGTAGCCATGGCTGTGTCTCAAACATTTATTTGACTAATGATTAATACTTGATGGACTAGGTCATTAAATTTGATGTCTACAAATGATTTCAGAGGAAGACTTTTGCTTTGAAAGTCTACTTATCTTAGAACACTAGCAATATGAATCTTCTATTTCTACAACCCACTATTTTTAAGATTTCTTCCTGTCTTAAGCCAAAGTGGAAACCTTGAGAAAAGAGACATGCAACCTATTTATATTCATGTGACTCAAAAGATAAAATGGTGATGACAAAGATGAAAGAAGGCGAGGGAGCTTGGGAATTTTTAAACTTAAGTTGGAAACTACATCAAAATACGTTTTGCTAGGATATTTCTGATCCATCTTGCTTCCCTGTTAGAATGGTAGCACATGCAAGGACAGCCCGTATGCGTGGTGTCTGACAGCTTTTTAGTCCCATATGCTTATGGCCTCAGAGATGCTGATCACAGAATTTTTGAAAGAAAATATTTGTAGATTTTTTTTTTGGTGGAAACCAGCGTTACTGCTTGCAATCTCAATTAACTACCATTAGCATGTGGTTGAAATCCTCAGTCTAACAAAATAAGACTTTTGAAAGACTAGCATCCACTTGTATCCTCACTGATGAATGCCTTTTAAGCTTACACCATGTCAATTATTTGCAACATCTTATCTTTATAAAATATATTTTGGTTTTTGGAAACTGTACAGTTTGCTTTTTCCTGATTTTTTGCTTAAATATCGACATAATCTTGTTCAGTCTTACAAAATCAAAGGTGAAATACCTTTGTATCCTCACCCCAAGGGGAACTATCTCTAATAAAATGCAATATATTTGGAACAGATACTATTGTTGGGCTGTATCATCCCAGAGAAACTGACAAAATTAGGACACTTGTATTTGTTATTATTTACTAGCTAAAGCCTCAAGGTAGTTTTATAAAAATAATCATGAACATAGAAACATAGTTTTGGTATTTTTCCCACAAACTCCACTCGTTCCTTTTTCTTATTGATTTTTCTTTCCAGTGGAGATAAATACTGTTTTCTCTGAAAAATATATTAAAAGTGATTTCTTGACATTTCACTATTTGCTTCTACATTCTACTTAAGATGATTCCCAAAGCCAATGACTGTGTTCAATGGAAAATGACATAGTATCAAAACTCTATCCCTTACTAGTTTTCACATATATTTACCAATCTCTTAATCAATGCAGAAGTTATATAATTGAAGGAGAAAAAAATGTTTGATCTAAATGGCCTCTGCACTTCCCTCAATCAGATACTCTCCATCTCAGCCCCTAGTTCATTTCCTTCACCACATTTTCAATTTTACTTTTTTCTTCACCTGTTCATGGTATTTCTTATCTTATGGGCCAGAGGTTCCACGTGGGAGAGAATTTTCCATACCTAGTGGCTGCTGTTGCTGCTGCTGCTAAGTAGCTTCAGTCGTGTCCAACTCTGTGCGACCCCATAGACAGCAGCCCACCAGGCTCCCCCGTCCCTGGGATTCTCCAGGCAAGAACGCTGGAGTGGGTTGCCATTTCCCGCTCCAGTGCATGAAAGTGAAAAGTGAAAGTGACGTCGCTTAGTCATGTCCGACCCTCAGCGACCCCATGGACTGCAGCCTTCCAGGCTCCTCCGTCCATGGGATTTTCCAGGCAAGAGTACTGGAGCGGGGTGCCATTGCCTTCTCCGTACCTAGTGGCTACCCAGTGTTATTTTGAAGGAAAAGAATGAATAAGTAGGGAAAGTGGAAGAATATATATGATAGATCAGAAAAAATTCATATCTTACAAAATGGAATCAATCTCTAAATATACCAAGTAAAAGCAAAAGTAATGCTTTTGCTTATTTAGTTTTTATTGATCATTTGTTTCTAAATTTTTCAACATCTTTCACTACTTTATTACTAAAATAATTAGCTTTCAGCTATCCCATAGACAGTGGAGCCTGGCAGGCTAGAGGTCATGGTGTCACAAAGAGTCAGACACAACTTAGCAACTAAACAACAGCAAAATTGAACAATACAGTGCCAGGTGCATGCTGGATCATATGGTAAAAGCTATGCTCAGTTTTGTAAGAAAGTGCCAAATTGTCTTCCAAAGTGACCCTGCCATTTTGCATTCCCATAAGCAATGAACAAGCATTCCTGTGGTACCAGCAGTGGGTATTCTCAGTGGTCCAACTTTTGACCATCAATGTGTAGTAGCATCTCTGTTTCCCCTGTGTTTAAATTTTCCTTTAATTAAAGTTTATACTGCACTACTTTATTTCTGTGAAAATTTATGCATGTCCATCTATGTTAAAAGGACAATTTAAATAGGTATAAACTTCAGATTATATTTCTTTGTTCTCAGAATGTTTAGCCATCATTCTCTTGGATTTTAGTATAGAATGAATCCATGGAAAAGTCTAATATAAACCACATTTTTCTCCCTTTCGTGTGACTTGGTATCTGTGCTTAGCTGTACATATACATTTGCTCATTGTCTTTAAAGTTTAGCATCCTCACCATGATACAGAATGCCCTTACTACCAGATTTAAGGCTTTATTTCAGGAATTTCTCTTTCTGAATTTTGTTTAAATTCAGAAATATTGATTATGTATTATCTTAGATTTCCTTTTTTCTTCTTTTATCTCCCATAAAAATTGTATATTGTTGTCTTTAAATTGAATTTTGTGGGACTTTCTCAAGGCTTTTCTCCATATTCTTAACTTTGTTTCAGTCATGTTTATTTGTTACTGCTTCTAATATCTTTTGTCTATCTTAAACTTTTATTTATATCTCACATTTCTCCTGATACACATCATTTCTTTTATCACTTTATCACTGAACCTCAACTTTGATCCCTACAGACATGATATTTTCAGGGTTGATTTTTGTTGACTTGTTTGCCTATATCATATATAGTTTATTCAAGCTAATGAATAATCTTTATCCTAACTCTTCCTATGTTTGGGAGGAAATTTTTTCTTGTTCTTTTTTTTCATATGGCTCTTGATTATATTACTGTCTCTTTAGTTTCATTTCAAATTATTACTCATATTTCATGGTTCAGATTGAGAAAAAGAATAGGAATAGGCACAATCTCTTGTTAGATTTTTTCACTGCAACTTTCTGTCATCAAATCTTTTATTTCCTTTTCCTAGGCCCCACATCACCATCTGGTGTACATGTCTAAAAACAAATCCTTTTACATCACAGGCCTTCTATAGTATGGTTTTCATTCTTTTCTCCCTCCCCCACTCTTTCATATTTCTGAAATTGTCTGGCTCTGCAACTTAGATCTAAAGAACCCTGTCATTTCAATATAGGTTCCTCTTCAGCTACCTCTCTCAGAAGCTTCAAGGCTTTAAATTTGCTTTTCTCACAGCATTCTATTACCCATATGTTTCTTTTCTCTGAGTCAGGAAATTTTTGATACCTTGCAAGATAGTGACCCTGATGCTGTGAAATATTGAAGATGGGAGGAAAAGGGGACAACAGAGGATGAGAAGGTTGGATGGCATCACCGACTCAATGGACATGAGTTTGAGTAAACTCCGGGAGTTGGTGATGGACAGGAAAGCCTGGTGTGCTGCATTCCATGGGGTCGCAAATAGTTAGACATGACTGAGCGACTGAACTGAACTGAACTGAAGATAGTGACCCTTGCTTTGGGGGAACTATGAGATGGAATCACCAACTCAATGGACATGAGTTTGAGTAAACTCCAGGAGACTGCGAATGACAGGGAAGCCTGGCGTGCTGCAGTCCATGTGGTCGCAAAGAGTTGTACACAACTGTATACAACTGAACAACAGCAACAACTTATCAACTCGATGTCCTGAGAAATTACAAGGAAACTATACACATATGCATGCTCACAAGAATGCACGTGTGTACTACAGCAGATTATATATATATCATTTATGTTCTTTAGAAAGTTATCATTATAGTTATAGTAACTACATGTTCTCTCATAATTATTAGTAGGAAAGTATGTCTCCTCTCATCTTAGGATTATGTTCAGATACAATAATAGAAAACCAGATATTATTTAAAATTTTTTAAATATCCATTATTTGTCTTATAAAGAAAATAAAATCAGGATATAGTGTCATCTTGTGTTGGATTGCTGATTAAAAGAACTGAAACCTAAAACCTTACCAATTATTTCTGGCTTATCACCTCATAGTTCCAAGATGGCTACTGTCCAGCAGGCATTTTAGATCCCTGCTCAAGGCAAGATGAGAAGAGGAGCATTATCCACAAACTACTCATTTTAATAGGAAAACTGAGATATCCCTACTACCCCTACCATTATCACCTTCAGCAAATTTCTGCCCACATCTCAGCAGCTGCTAGGCATTTCTCAGTAATATAGTACAGTATGCAAGAGACAAGAGAGTTAGGAAGACCTATCGATTCAGCGGAACACAAGTGTTTGCCATACCCAAATCCTGAAAACTCTTACCAGAAAGATTAGAACTTATCCATTTTTATATGACCAGCACCTAGTAAGGTTGGACACATTTTTATATGCCAAGTAAATATTGATTGAATTATATCCCTTTATGGCTAACATTATTTACTGCTTCCTGAACCTAAAATTGAACTAACATTTTCAAGAAAACATTTATCATGGACCTTGAACAACTATAATAGGAGTATGTGCTAAGTTGCTTCAGTAGTATCCGACTCTTTGTGACCCCATGGACTGCAACCCGCCAGGCTCCTCTGTCCATGGAATTCTCCAGGCAAGGATACTGGAGTGGGTTGCCATGCCCTTCTCCAATAATAGGGGCATATAATATAAATCCATAAAATCTCAAATTATTAAATTGAAATTAAAACTGTGTTCACCAGTGATGTCAGTCTAGCATTTTATGTGACCAAAATTATATTAAAAGAGTAAAATCTCTGTATAATATAGCATGGATTTAGAGTTATAAAGAGAAGGTGACATTAAGTTCATGTTTTGATTCTGAAATGCCTTTCAGTGATCTCTTACTCATTATACTGCCGAGCTAGGTTATTCTGGTTTATATAACATACTCTAATGGATGTTACACATAAAGAGGAATCCACTATTGCTAATACTATTACAGAAATTAGGCTGTAAAGTGCATTCAGAATACCAGAGGCAACTTAGAGCGCTGCTTTGGGCTCTATTGTCAATACCTATGGAAAATCTTCATTCTGTTCCATAATCTATACATGTTTTTTCTAATATAAAGTAGCATTTTTTCCCTAAATATTTTAATAGAATTAAAATTAAAGGGTGATGCATCAATTCATTCTGGGCTTTTCTACAATCATGCTGATGAAGATGATAACAAATACATAGAATGCTTATACATGCCAGGCACTTTTCTAAGTATTTTACATGTGTGAATTGATTTAATCCTAGTTGGTAGGTTTTATTGTCATTCACACATACAGAAGAAGAAACTGAAGCAGAACTTGAAGAAGTAACTTTCTGCTAGCAAGTAGCAGAGCTAGGGCTCAGAATTCAGGCTCTTAATCACTTGTCCTTGATACTCACTATGGATCCCTAGGAGTACTCATAGCTGGGTTTGACAAACATATTTCCTACATCATTCTGAGCATGTTATTATTTAGGAATTATTCTCCTCACTTGATGTATGAAGAAATAGAAGCTTTAGTTATGGACTTCCCAAGTGGTATCAGTGTTAAAGAACTTGCCTGCCAATGCAGGAGACATAAAAGACACTGGTTCAATCCCTGGGTTGGGAAGATCCCCTGGAGAAGGAAACAGCAACCCACTCCAGAATCCTTGCCTGGAGAATCGCATGGAGAGGAGCCTGAAGGGCTACAGTCCATGTGGTCGTAAAGAGTCGGACATGACTCTAGTGACTTCATCAGCAATAGCAAGGAAGTTATACTAATTTATGAAGAATCACAAGACCACTAAATATGATTCACACACAACTCTCTCTGACTCTAAAATCTACATCCTTATACACACTGCTCAGTGGCCGATGCTGTACCCAACAAATGGAGAAAACCCTCCAGTGAGTGGCAGACTTTCTATGTCACAAAGTATGGGGAATATCACAAGGTCAGAGAATTCAGAGCTGAAAAGGATTATCTGGTCTCACCCACTTATTTTTCAGCTGGAGAATTGAAACCCAGAGAGTGTAGAAATATTACCTCCTCACTGAAGATCTCTAATATGCTCATCTAAGGCAAGGGTCCAGTTCTCTTTAAAAATCTCTTCTCTCCTTTGCCTTTATGTTGATTTTCCCATTTAAAAATTCTTTGATATAGCATAAATTGTCACAGTTCACAATTGGAAGGAAATTGTAAATATTCACCTCTGTCATTTTAGAATGATGAAAACCTCCAGTATTTCACAGCCTTTATTTTCTTCAAGCTTTATTTCAAAAAGCAGTATTTGTTTGTTATCTTAGAAAATACAAAATCTACTTGCCAAAAGGACATACAGCACAACATGTACGAAAATTGTCTCCTGGAAATCTGGGAAGACAAAAATCATGACAATTTATGTCCAGTAGCCCTAAAGAGTCCTATCATTTATGTATCTTCTTATTGATTGTCTTATTTGGACAAATATAATCACTTAGGACTTTGAGTGATTTCCATCTTCACACTGATTTTAGATATATTGTTCTACAAAAGAATCAAGATTTCTGGTTGTCCAGGATTTGCAAATGTCTGATAGACTTTATTCAAAGTGATCCCAGAAAATATAACTGGAGCTTATCATAATGTATTCCACAGGCTAGGAAAATATTATAGCCTCATGAATATAAAGCAGTTATTAATTAGTAGCAAGGACATGCTATTTTCAATCTTATTATTTTATCATGAAAATAAATATTAATAATCAATAGCTTTCTCTTTTATTTTCTAAGCAGGGAGTCTTATTCTTTGTGGCCCTATGGACTGTAGCCTGCAAGGCTCCTCTGTCCATGGGATCCTCTGGCAAGAATACTGGAGTGGGTTGTCGTGCCCTCCTCCAGGGGATCTTTCCAACCTAGAGATTGAACTTGCATCTCTTATGTCTCCTGCATTAGGCAGGTGGTTCTTTACCACTAACACCACCTGGGAAGCCCCAAGTTCTTGTGTACTATAGTGGCAATTAAGTAATAATTCATTAGTGATAGTGTCATTGTATATTATTATTTTGTAACAATTGTAAATTAGAAAAGGCTTAACCCTTCATTTTCCAGATAAAATTGTATTGCTAATTATCAGAGAAATGAAAATAAGAATTACAGTGGGGTACCACCTCACACCAGTCAGAACAACCATCATAAGAAAGCCTACAAATAAGAAATGCTGAAGAGAATGTGGAAAAGAAAACCCTCCTTGGTGACTGTAGCCATTAAATTAGAAGACACTTGATCCTTGGAAGAAAAGCTATGATAAACTTACCATTGCCTTCTCCGATGATAAACTTACACAGCATAGTAAAAAGCAGAGACATTACTTTGCCAACAAAGGTCCATAGAGTCAGAGCTATGTTTTTTTCTAGTAGTCATGTATGCATGTAAGAGCTGAACTATAAAAAAGGCTAAGTGCCAAAGAATTGATGCATTTTAATTGTGGTGCTGGAAGACTTCTAAGAGTCCCCTGGACTGCAAGAAGACCAAACAAGTCAATCCTAAAGGAAATCAACCCTGAATATTCATTGTAAGAACTGATACTCAAGCTGAAGCTCCAATACTTTGACCACCTAATGCAAACAGCTAACTCACTGGAAAAGACCCTGATGCTGGGAAAGACTGAGGGCAGGACGAGAAGGAGGTGACAGAGGATGAGATGGTCGGATGGCATCACTGATTCAATGGACATGAGTTTGAGCAAGTAAAGGACAGGGAGGCCTGGCGTGCTGTAGTCAATGGAGTCATAAAGATTTGGACATGATTTAGCAACTGGACAGCAGTGTGTAACTGGTACAGCCACAGTGGAGAATATGGAGTTTCCTTAAAAAGCTAAAAATATAGCTACTACATACTCCTGTAATTCCACTCCTGGGCACATATCTGGAAAAAACTAACACATAAAGATGCAAAAACCACAGTGTTTATAGCAGCACTATTTACACAAGCCAGGACATGGAAGAAACCATCGACGAATGAATAAAGATGTGGTATATAGGTATAAAAATATATTATTTCATTCATAAAAAGAATAAAATAATGTCATTTTCAATAACATAGATGGACCTAGTGATTATCATACTAGTGAAGTAAGCCAAAGACAAACATCATATGGTGTTGCTTATATGTGGAATCTAAAAAAAATGATACAAATGAACTTGTTTCTAAAACAGAAATAGACTCACAGATATAGAAAAGAGACTTATGGTTACCAAAGGGGGAATGAGGGGATAAATTAGGAGTTTGCGATTAAAATATACACACTACTATATGTAAAATAAACAGGACCTACTACATAGCACAGGGAGCCATACTCAAATTCTTATATTAATAATAACCTATAATGGAACAGAATGTAAAAATAAGTATATATTTATATACATATGTATGTATGTATAACTGAATCACTTTGCTGTACATCTGAAATACAACATTGTAAATAAACCCTATTTCCATAAAAAACAATATTATAGTAAAATAAAATTGAAGCCCAGGGAGCTTAGGTAAAAAGTTAAAAGTCAGATTCTAATAGGTGGAGGAGCCTGACGGAAATTCAGATCTGTTTTCAGTAATCACTGTCCTTAATACTACATCAGGTTGCCTCCCCTAGTTTCATAAATTTCTCTACCATTCAAAATTAAAGTTTCATATATGTAACACTTACTCTGTTTCAAAGAGAAATGTTAAAAGTCTTTTATTCAGATATGCTTTCTTTATTGGAATTTTTGTTAAAACAAAAGATTTCTAAACTTTTAAAATAATAACTGTTATGGTCACAAATAGGCAAAGCAGACTATTTAGAGACAGCATGCTTAGACATAACAGCACTGCTTCAAAGAGCATCCACTTCCTGTGCAAAATATTCATACTAAAGCCCTTTATCGTGAACTGCCCCATGACCTCAGATTATACCATACTGCAGATTTATTCTTAGAAGCACAGCTAGTTACACTAGCTGATGGCCACAAGCAAAGGTTATTTCCTTTTCTTAATACAAAATTATTAAAGGTATAACCATCATACAGTTAACTTTGAGAAATAGTTAATTTTGAGGAAGGTTCAATTAAAACAGGTAGGTAAATGACTCAGTGTTGCAGCTATAGATACAACACAAAAAAACAGGCTTTTCCTGTGAAGAGTTTGAAAGTGACTCTGGTGTGATATCTTGAGATAGTTATTTCCAAATATACACTGCTGGTTGCGTGGATTCTAAAGTCGTTACTTGAATATGCAGAGAGGATAAAGGCTCACAATTCCAAGGATGTGAAACGACCTCTCACCTTCCAAGTATGCTGTGAAGGTTGTGAAAAGGCAGTCACAGCCAAATGGTCTAAGAACTGACTAAGTAAGGCCTCCTGTGGATGCTGTGCTATAAAACTCCAGCAGCTCCACCTTTAAAAACAAGTGATTAAGGATAGAGAAAAGGGAACCGGCAAAAACAAACAAAACAACAACAAAAACAATCTTTTTCACTTCAAAGCAAAGAACCAAGAAGATCAGTTTGTATTTGGACTCAACACAAAGTCAATTTATTTGGGGAGCTGGGTTCCAAAATTACTGCAGATGGTGATTGCAGCCATGAAATTAAAAGACACTTACTCCTTGGAAGGAAAGTTATGACCAACCTAGATAGCATATTCAAAAGCAGAGACATTACTTTTCCAACAAAGGTCCATCTAGTCAAGGCTATGGTTTTTCCAGTGGTCATGTAGGGATGTGAGAGTTGGGCTATAAAGAAAGCTTAGTGCCAAAGAATTGATGCTTTTGAACTGTGCTGTTGGAGAAGACTCTTGAGAGTCCCTTGGACTGCAAGGAGATCCAACCAATCCATTCTAAAAATCAGTCCTGGGTGTTCTTTGGAAGGACTGATGCTGAAGCTGTAACTCCAATACTTTGGCCACCTAATGCGAAGAGTTGACTTATTGGAAAAGACCCTGATGCTGGGAGGGATTAGGGGCAGGAGGAGAAGGGGACGACCGAGGATGAGATGGCTGGATGGCATCACTGACTCGATGAATGTGAGTCTGAGTGAACTCCGGGTGTTGATGATGGACAGGGAGGCCTGGCGTGCTGTGGTTCATGGGGTCGTAAAGAGCCGGACACAACTGAGCGACTGAACTGAAGTGAACTATACATTTAAGTAGAAAAGGAATTTATTTTCCTAACATTCTGTGCCACACATACCTCAGTGCTTCACAGATGTACGAGTAATTTTCTTAAATTTATAACCACACTGGCTTATATATATCCCTCATAAAGTTGATGCAGGAAGTAATAGGTTTACACAAAAATTGTTATTTATGTCATGCTATTTAGTTGAAGAGAAGCTTAGTTTCTATTTACAGTTTTAATGAGCTGCTGCTGCTACTGCTGCTAAGTCGCTTCAGTCGTGTCCAACTCTGCAACCCCATAGACGGCAGCCCATCAGGCTCCCCCATCCCTGGGATTCTCCAGGCAAGAACACTGGAGTGGGTTGCCATTTCCTTTCTAATCGTGTAACCTGTTGGGTTATAGGATATGTAAATCAAAAAATACCTTTATCTAGGAACCCCAGATGGTGTTTGCTTCTGCTATATGCTTTCTTGAAATACATTCATCTAGAGGAACTGGTTTTTAGGTTAAAATATTAAAGAAAATCAACTGATTCAATGATTCTTTTTATTTTATACTTCAATTCCAAAACTTATAATTCTGACAAATAAATAAAATTTGCCAGAGATTATTATAATAGATATAGGGGAAAATATCTAAGCAAAGATCGTGGTAATGCTTTAATTTTCAGGGTGTTAGTCACTCAATTCTGTTAAACTGTTTGAGACCCCATGGACTACAGCCTACCAGGCTCCTCTGTCCATGGGATTCTCCTGGCAAGAATACTGGAGTGGTTGGCATTTCCTTCTCCAGGGGATCTTCCTGACCCAGGGATCAAACCCAGGTCTTCCACATTGCAGGTGGATTCTTTACCATCTGAGCCACCGGTAAAGCTATAGTTTTCAAAATTATGACTACTGTTTTATTGAGATGATATATATTCTTTATAAAAACTTTAAATAATATAGAAAAGTTCATAGGAAGTTTTGTCTTAGGTAATCCAAGGCCCATTTATCAGAAATAAATAACTACACTGACACCAAGTAAACACCATTCTAAGAATTACTAAATACCTGTTAAGAGAGAAAGATGGATCAGAGAAATGTATCCATACATAAACCTTAATTTTAATAAAAATTAATATCAAGTTATATATGATATTTTAATCAAATATGCTACATTTCCTTCTCCTTGAACTTAACCAGAAAATATTGAACTAAAAACTGGCAGAATTACTGAAATTCAGGTAAATGCTTCTTAAATGCAAAGGATATTGTTTCTTTTCTAAAAGGGCATTCCAACATTGAGAAAGAATTGAAAAACTTTAGGAGGTTGAATTATCTTTAATTATATATATCAACATTAGGTAATAGCCATTAACCCCATGTTAAGAACAAAAAGAAATTAACTCACTGCTACGTCTAGTAATGCCTTTTTTTGACCGCTACCATTATTGTTTACATTATCACAGTTTGCAACATTTATAGTATTCTATGAATTCCTACAGTTATTTTTTTGATTCACAATTAAATACATTTGAGTGCTCACCAAATAGTTAATAATCAGAGTTTCTCCATTCTTGAGCTATTGATAATTAACTTATTTGCATGTGTGTGTATGTGTGTTTAAAGAAGAGCTCTAGGGTTCTATATGGTCTAGGTTCTTTCCTGTTTCAGAATGTCTCTCTGTTTACTTTATATTCAACTGAAAATAAAACTTGGGTCACACTTCCCTTCCTTCAGAACTTTGTAGAAATTGCTTTTTTCGGCTTCTGACATTATGCGGAAATTGGAGGCCAAACTATTTTCCCCCTTATATGTATTTTATGTATTTCACTTTTTCTTCTTAAATGTTCATATGATTGACTCTTTCTTTATTCTTGGAGTTGAAGAAACAGTAACAAAATATATCTTGGAAATCATTACTCTCTATCAATTTTCCTAGAACATAGTATGGCCTTTCAATTTAAAGACTCAAATCTTTCCAATAGTTTTCTTCTATTTATTTTTGTATTTTTGTTGATATTTTCTTTTCACCAATTTTGTGTATGATGGCTCTCTTTTCATTGTCACCCATATCTTTCATCCTCATAAAAATTTTATATTATTTGTACACATTTCATTTCACCAGTTTTTTATACCTAGTATCTTTCCTCTGTTTTCAGTTGTTTATTCTATTTCTGTTGTATCTAGTGTATATTTTATTTTCATTAGTTTTTTCATTTCCATTTTCATTTTTTCCTGAACTCTGCTACCTCTATTTTCATCTCCTTTTATTGTCATATGCTATCTTCTCTGAACTCTCCTGTCTCTGACTTTTTTCTTTAAGAAACATACCTCTTGTGATATATGTTTCTCATAGCTGTTTTGCTTGTTATCTTTTTAAATGAAAGAGAAAATGTCAGTTTTAATGCATGGATTTTTCCATTGGTCCCTTTCTGATCACTACTCATCTTTTAATGAGGTTGGCAAAAAACCAAGTAGAGAATGGGAAGGGAATGGGGAGGGGGGATAGAATGGCTGTAAGTTAGCTGGAGAAGTTTGCAGCCACCATTTCAGATTATGACTCTAATACCTTATTTCCAAACTTTTATTTCCTTAACACTGAAAGTATTTCTCGCCCATCAGGTTTTTCAGATACGGAGCCTGCATGGATCAGAGCAGGTTCTGTCTATAGCGGTATGCCACCTTCTCCTCTAGCAAGCTGCCTGGACTTGGAGACCAAGTGCTAGAGAAGAGAATGACCTGGTTGGAAAAATACCCCTCTGAGGCTTCCCTCCGCAACCATTCTAGAGTGCAGGTGGGGTTTTCATAGGGATGTCCTCCATTTTTCTTATGCTCCCAGAAGTCAAATTCTTTTTAATCAAAGACTCTCAGATATGACTTTCAGGGAATAGTGCATGTTAAGGTTGAGGCAGTCAGTGTCATATCTCAGTAGGCTTAATTATCCAAGCAGAGGTTATAATATTTAATATATGAGCTTAATAATCTGTGTCATTTAAGTTGTATAGCAGCTTGTTTCAGAGAAGGCAATGGCACCCCACTCCAGTACTCTTGCCTGGAAAATCCCATAGGTGGAGGAGCCTGGTAGGCTGCAGTCCATGGGGTCGTGAAGAGTCCGGCACAACTGAATGACTTCACTTTCACTTTTCACTTTCATGCATTGGAGAAGGAAATGGCAACCCACTCCAGTGTTCTTGCCTGGAGAATCCCAGGGACATGGGAGCCTGGTGGGCTGCCATCTATGGGGTAGTACAGAGTTGGATATGACTGAAGCGACTTAGCAGCAGCAGCTTGCTTGCTTCCTTGGAGATGGCACATTTTTCTCTTTGTCTTTGATATTTTCCATGGACTCTGAGGGAATGAGGAGAAGAAAAATGCCTCTACAACATCTAAATCTGGAAGTATTTAAATATTTTATATTCCATATATCATTTTGTCATCAAAATGTCTGGTTAGATGTAGGAGATTTCCAGTCAGTTCACAGAAAAAGTACCTCCTATATACCAACTAGAAGGACCTAAACAATTGGCTAGGTGCAGACGTCAGAACAAAATTTAACAAGCTGAGATCTAGACTCATGGAGCTCACAGATTTATAGGTCTCATTGCACAATGTAATGTGTTATAATAACTGAACACTGTAGCATGAAAACATGCAATTTAATGCTGTGCAATTTCTGAATTATTCTCAAGTCCATTTAACTAATATTCATTTTCTATGTTACCTCTAGCAATGATACTTATATTTCCAACGCCATAGAAACTAGGCTGAAGAAGGCTAGGCATAGAGATGTAGATATAGACTATTTCTATCTAAAATCCAATATTTTCTTTCTACTATATCATGCTGCCCTGAAAAGAACTAAGTTGATTTCATGATGCAAAAACAAATCCACTCTCTGAGCCATGATTAGTTCTCCAAACACCACATGGAGATCCAATATCCATCCTCTATGGATCACACCAGGATCCATGAACTGTCCTCTACAGAATACACTGTGACTAACCCTCCTGGAGCAGTAGAAACGCATAGCTCTGCCCAAGATACCAACCACAATTTTAACATTTGACCAGATAGAATAGTTATTTGCGAATATTTCTTTCTTGAAGGACAGTTAGTACATTAGACAAAAATTTGGTTAAATCATATATCACAAAAAATTATTTGTATATATATGTATATACTTTAATCATAGGAGTCATAATTTAAAATATATAAATATTCATTTATTTGACTATTTGTTTACAGCCAAGTCTTTTTATTTTAGTAATAGTTTAATCATTGGAAATATATATACATATATTTGTAATTTCCAGTTTTATTTATTTTTAAATATGAGAGCACAATAACACAGAAGGCCAACTGCAGTAAATATCTATACCTTTACAATAAACCTTTATTCGTTTAGTTTTTACCCATTTCTGATTTGGAAACTTTTTTTTAGGTATGTCTCCTTAATTCTCACAATGTATTCTTTCCTCTTTATTTTTTTATTTAAATTTATTTATTTTAATTGGAAGCTAATTACTTTACAATATTGTATTAGTTCTGCCACACATCCACATGAATCCACCACGGGCATACACGTGTTCCCCACCCTGAACCCCCCTCCCACCTCCCTCCCCATACCATCCCTCCAGGTCATCCCAGTGCACCAGCCCCAAGCATCCTGTATCGAACCTGGACTGGCGATTTACTTCTTATATAATATTATACATGTTTCCATGACATTCCCCCAAATCATCCCACTCTCTCCCTCTACCACAGAGTCCAAAACATTGTTCTATACATCTGTGTCTCTTTTGCTGTCTCGCATACAGGGTTATCATTACCATCTTTCTAAATTCCATATATATGTGTTAGTATACTGTATTGGTGTTTTTCTTTCTGGCTTACTTCACTGTATATAATAGGCTCCAGTTTCATCTACCTCATTAGAACTGATTCAAACGTATTCTTTTTAATGGCTGAGTAATACTCCATTGTGTATATGTACCACAGCTTTCTTACCCATTCATCTGCTGATGGACATCTAGGTTGCTTCCATGTCCTGGCTATTATAAACAGTGCTGCGATGAACACTGGGTTACATGTGTCTCTTTCAAGAAAAGGGAACCCTCTTACACTGTTGGTGAGAATGCAAACTAGTACAGCCACTATGGAGAACAGTGTGGAGATTCCTTAAAAAACTGGAAATAGAACTGCCTTATGACCCATCAATCCCACTGCTGGGCATACACACTGAGGGAACCAGAATTGAAAGAGTCACAATGCATTCAATTTCATTTACAAACACAAAATCATATTTGTATTTTGCATTCCTAGTTTATTGTTTTACGTGATATTTGAATAAATTACATAACAGAAACTAGTAAAACTGGTATAAACGTGTTTGGGAACAAGTACAACTCACCTTTGAATAAGCTTTCAACTTAGTGAGTTGCATTGTTACACAGTGGTTAAGACCATGGACTCTGAAACTAGACTGCCTGTGTGTAAATCCTGATTTACTACCTACTAATGGTGCTAACCATGAACAAATCACTTCTGTGTCTCACTTTCCTCATCTGCACAATGGGAATGAAATAGTATCCACAATTAAATATTGTTGTGAAGATTTATGAAAATCACTTATAACAGATCTTAGCAAGTGTTTGTTGTTGTTTATTTGCTAAATTGTGTCCGACTCTTTTGCAACCCCATGGACTATAGCCCTCCAGGCTCCTCTGTCCATGAGATTCTCCAGGCAAGAATACTGGAGTGGGGTGCCATTTCCTTCTCCAGGGGATCATCCTGACCCAGGATTGAACCTATGTCTCTTGCATTAGCAGGTGGATTCTTTATCACTGAGCCACCTGAAAAGCTCAAGTGTTTAGAGCTAGTCCCTGGTTGGTTCAGCTGTTAAAGAATCTGCCTGCAATGCAGGAGACCTGGGTTCAATGCCTGGATTGGGAAGATCCCCTGGAGAAGGGAAAAGCTATGCACTCCAGTATTCTGGCCTGGATAATTCCATGGATTGTATAGTCCATGGGGTCGTAAAAAATCGGACATGACTGAATGATTTTCACTTTCACTTTCATAAATATTAGCTGTTAACATCAGCCAGTCATTCAGTGTACAAAAGATGTTAGTCAATGAGTTTTCAGAGGAAATGTAAAACAGTAACTACATGGCAAGTTGGTTAAATAGAGTCTGTTAATAACTCTTATTTTCAGCATTCGCTTATTAATGACCCTTACTAGATCCTAAGTATCTTGAGAACAGAAACTAGATCTGTTCTAATCACAACTGTCTACCTAATAAACACAGTGCCTACATTTATTGAATATTTTCTGAGTAAATGAATAAATCAGGTTCCAATATTGTAGGATGATAAAGTTTCTGCAATATGGTATTAACGTGAATGACCTTATAAAAATTAGTTGATTTACACTAGAAAGATATCCAGGTCTCTTTTCAAATTTGATCCTTACAAGAATTTTATAGCATATGTAATTATCTCTGTTTTATAAATAAGAAGACTGAAGCACAAGATTAATTTGTTCCAGGTCACACAGCGAGTCATTGATGGAGCTTGGGCTCAAAGTCAGGACTCTTCTCTAAACATCACCCATATAACGTCATTGTCTCAGTGCAAATAGTTCTAAAATAATCTCAGCTAATCCTTTCTGTCTTCATGAATGCCATCTCCCTTGTTTTTCCCATTTGGCTTTCGTTGTTCCTTTTTCTATCAAATTCTATGCACCTCTTTCTGGAGCTATAGTCACTCAGGCCTAATTTTCTCTATTACTATAACTCTATCATAGAAACAGCCAAGCATGAGATTAAATGTGGTTCATGAAATGAGAATATCACTTGTTTAATTTGCTTTAAATACCTCACCTTTGATGCATTTAACAACACAATTATGTTAATACCAATACTACTGCTTTACCACACTATGTCAAAGAGCCTAGTACTTTGGACTCTGTCAAGATCATCTTCTCTTGCAACTCAGCCCCAAAGCATCTGACATTAAAAAAACAAAAAAACAAAACAAAAAAAACTTATCAAATGCTGTGAACAGACAGATTTATAGTATTTCATATGATAGTAGTTTAATGAAATTAAATGACTGAATCTAGGCCAACCTTTAAAATATTATCCTAGCAAATGAAATGAAAAACTGAAAGAAAAAGGCCTGGGGGGATATGTGTATGGGTCTGCATATTTTGAAGGTTTCTGAGGAAGAACAAGAGCTCAAGTATACAGTCTCTTGTTTAAATGTACTGTCAAGATCAAGGCTTATTTATATATATAACCATTTCTAAAAATGTGTTCCTTCTATGCTCTCTCTTAAAGGGTTCTTTCCTGCCTGACAGCAATAGAGATACTGTAAATTTTCCCAACTGCAAGGTTAAGTGGGATTCATCTCTGTTCATTTACATAGCCAAAAGTGTTTACCCTTCACAAGTTTCAAAATAGCCCAAAATTCAAATAATTCAACAAAAATTTAGCATAAATTCAACATAAAATTTAACAACAAAATTCAAATAATTCAACAAGAATTTAACATAAAATTCAACATAAATTTTGTTATGTTTTATCCACTGTCTGGGGCACTATGGAGAATCAAAGATTGCCTAAGGACAGCTTTTTATGTCAATAAATTTGAAATGGAAAATTCAGATTTATACAACAAAACTTACTTTATGGGAAGAATGGGATAAGCATAAAAACTGGGGTTTAAATAAAGCATAACAGGAACACTGATAAAAAGAGATTAATTCTAATGGAAATGATCATGTAAGCTTCAGGGAAGAAGTAGTACTGAGTATTTGTTGGTTTCTTGATTAGCTAAGATTTGATCTTGCCATTGCTCAGATTTTGGCAAACTACTTATTTGGAAAGGTTTTCAGGACCAATTATACATTCTTTTGAATGTCATCAATATTGCTTTTAATAGCAGAAATTACTCAAAATTTATTCAGAGTGAATATTAATGAATAAAAGTAAGTGATTCATACTTTTGACACACAAAATACAAAATCACAGAAGTATTTTTCAGTATCACCCATCAATTGACATTAAAAGTAGTTGCCAAAAAGAAGGAGATTCAGTAATGCTCTGAGTTATCATAGCATCATGTGAGTAAGTATACAGAAGTTTATCATGAAAACTTTTAGAGAGCAAGACTCATTCTGCTAATGAAAATCTGGTATATTTATCTTTTAAAATTATTTGATTAGTTTATAAGCATTAATTTTAAGCACTAAAAAATACCCTCCCTCAAAATTAAAAAAGTTTTATCTAGGTCATATATCAATTTTTTACCTTTTAAAAATATCTAGTATTTTTTATAAAATATTTTTCTCTTGCAAGTGCCATGCTCAGGAAAATAAAGTCATATAATACTAATATTGCAGAAAATCCAGACTTTTATATAATAATATGTTCAACTTTCAATAGAAAGGTGAGAATGCAGTTTTCATCTTACTATCTGTAATGTTACTGAGAAAAGTTCTGTTTCTGACTTTTTTTTTTACCCCTAAGGGGAGGTTACTTTGTTAATCTATCCTGCAAGTTGAAATATTCTCTAAATTACTATAAAGCAAAAAAATTTTATCCTTAGTTGAACTTTGAAAATTCAGAGAAGTTATAATTCCTGTTTCTTCTGTGTGTGTGTTGTGTGTGTGTGTGAGCACGTGCATGCACGCACGCGCTCAGTTGTGTCAGATTCTTTGAGACCCCATTGACTGTAGCCCACCAGGCTCCTCTGTACATGGAATTTTCCAGGCAAGAATACTGGAGTGGGTCGCCATTTCCTATCAAGGATCAAAATGACTGTTATATATTCTTAATTTTCACTCTAATATCAATTACCATCTGGCAATCCAGATTCAAGAAGTTTTATGAGGATACGTGAATTAATAATATCTTGAATATGTCATAAATATACAATGGTATCACTAGAGCTAATGAGTTTTATGAAATGCTATTTAAAACAAAACACAAAATAGTATTTATAACAAGACACCAAAAAAATTTTTAAAAACGTGTTAAATAGGTAGTATGGAAAATAAGTAAACCATCCTAATGCAAACTAACAGAAAAGACATTTAAGAAGATGTTGCCATCACAAAGCTCCTTAAATAGCAGTCAAAATTACCTTTCAAGAAAGAACAGTCTTCAGACTATTCATGTTAAGGGAGCTTAAAACTTAGGAGGAAAATCAGTATCTCCATAAAGAGTTTCTTTCACTTTGAGCAACTGGTAGGGAAAAATTGATTCATTATTGCCCATCATTAATTTTTATTTAAAACCTCATCTGTCAGGTCCTTAGTTGTTCTAAGAGTTGATTGATACATGGAGAGATCTATAAAAAATGAAACTTTTCTCATGTTTTGAAGAAAAGAGTTTAGAAACCTACAATCTAAAAAGCTTATTTTCCTCCTATATCACCTTAACTCTGAGAGGTAGTAATTTAGGATCATGTTAAAATTAGTAACCCTGTAGGACTGATGCCTTCTTTATTGTTCTATACAGAATACAGTTAATTAAGAGTTCTCAGAAAACAAATGATGATGAAACATTTCCTCTTACCGAAATCACAGATAATGTCAAAGGACTCAGCCAAATTGAAAATTCCCTGAAAGCAGTGGATTTTGCCTTCCATTTCTTTCATATTCCTTATAGCACCTCCAAATTCTGCTGACAGAGATGGAAGAAAGGAAGAAGCGTGGGAGTGAAAGAATGAAATCAAGAAGAGGAAAAGGGAACAGAGGAGGGGAAAGAGGGTGAGAGGAAAAAGATGAGAGAGCTAAATGAGTCCAGTAGATCTTTTTTATTCCCCCAGTGGAAGTTACTGAAAGTTTTACATCTGACATTCAGCTGACATTCATCTGAAATTGGTATTCCTGAATTGCTTCAATGACTCACTTAGAAAATATCAAATACAGATATTTCTGTCAATGATAGTCACTTGTCTTTTGCTCTTTTAGGACATTTTCATATAATTGTCCAATATGCATTTCTCACTGAGTTAGCCTAGGAAATATACCAAGTCAAAAGAGTATAAAGAAAGAGCATATTTTTCATTTTCCTTTCAAAAACTTTAAAATTCACTCTGATAGTTATTTTTCACTTCTGGACAATAATCTCTTAAAAAAATGTAAAAATGATGAGGAGGAGAATGACTATATCAGTTTATATTAGCATAGCATTTTGTGATTTACAAAGCCCCTTGACCCTCATAACACTCCTGTAAAGCAAGCAAAAGTGGTTGGTACTAACTGTATTTCAGAGATGAAAAAGATGAACTGGAGTTCAGACCATGGTATAGCCACTACTCATTCTCTTCTGATCCTGAGGCACTTAACTCTTCTCTAATGATAGAGTGTATGCCACTAAAGAATACGCCTGCCAATGCAGACTTAAGAGATGCAGGTTAGAGCCCTGGGTGGGGAAGATCCCCTGGAGGTGGGCTTTGCAACCCACTTCAGTATTCTTGCCTGGAGAATCCCAATGGACAGAAGAGCTTGGAGGGCTACAGTCCATAGGATCACAAAGAGCTGGACACTACTGAAGCAACTTAGTGCACACGTACACATGCACACCCACACACACACACACGCATGCGTGCGCGGTGTATTGAATAACTTTATATGGAGCACTGTCTATGTACTAACTTTTCTGTCCACTCTTATTTCTTCATTTTTTAACTTAAACATAATGGCACAGGCAGAGAATTTAATGTGGTCTTCACAACAATTTTTTCACTGATTCAAAAGCTAGAAATTAGATATGGAGACTAGGTATTGCCTAGTCTTGCGTGACTTGCCGTATTTAATGGTTTGCTTCCTGGCTAAAACTTAGGATTTGCCAAACAATTTTTCAGAGAAGGCAATGGCACCCCACTCCAGTACTGTTGCTTGGAAAATCCCATTGATAGAGGAGCCTGGTGGGCTGCAGTCCATGGGGTTGCTAAGAGTTGGACACGACTGAGTGACTTCATTTTCACTTTTCACTTTCCTGCATTGGAGAAGGAAATGGCAACCCACTCCAGTATTCTTGCCTGGAGAATCCCAGGAATGAGGGAGCCTGGTAGGCTGCCGTCTATGGGGTCGCACAGAGTTGGACACGACTGAAGTGACTTAGCAGCAGCAAACAATTTTTATATATTAAAAATGAGGTAGCATCTGGAGAACAAAGAAGGAAAGACTCCAGACAAGATGCCTGTGAAATTATGTAGAACTTCTGAGGACAGAATGCCATTATTTCAAACAGCGTGTGCAATGGGACAGAATAGGCCAATCTAAGAAGCAAGTGAGAGACAACCTTAGACAACAAGCTATTTCAATGTTTTTAATGTTTTTGAAGTTTCTTTTCCCTTAATACTAGCAAACTATTTTAGGATATTCAAAATCTAAAATGATTCAGATCTTCTAAGAAAAAAATGGAAGCAGGCTAGTGAAGTAATTTCAATATTTTTAAGGATTCTTCTCAAACATTGTGCCATGAGTAGTTAGATTAGGAAGAGGAGAAATCCCTGGGTAGGCTATTCTCAGTTTAGTATAAAATAACAAAATTAATGAATCATTTTAACACTTGGGTTCAAGAATAAGGCAAAACCCAAATTCTCATTTTATCACACACTTAGAAAATAGAGTACTTCAAAAACTGTGGCAATCGTATTACAACTTAGAGACACCCAGAACTCCCTATTAAGAATTCATGCTGTACATTCCATTTATAAACCAGAAGTGCACCTAGAAATAGGAGCACATTACAGTGAGTTCAAAAGGTGTTCTTAACTTACCACTGATCTTTCCTAAAATCCCCCTACTGTTCTTTGTTGTTGTTCAGTCGCTAAGTCCTGTCTGACTGTTTGTGACCCCATGGGCTGCAACACACCAGGCTTCTCTGTCCCTCAATATCTCCCCAAGTTTGCTCAAATGCATGTCCATTGAGTCAGTAAAGCTATCTAACCATCTCATCTTCTGTCACCCCTTCTCTTCCTGCCCTCAATATTTCCCAACATCAGGGGCTTTTCAGTGAGTCGGCTCTTCGCCTCAGGTGGCAAAAGGACTGGAGCTTCAGCTCCAGCATGAGTTCTTCCAATAAATATTGAGGGCTGATTTCCCTTTAGGATTCACTGGTTCGATCTCCTTGCTATCCAAGGGACTCTCAAAAGTCTTCTCCAACACACTTTGAAAGCATCGAGTTTTTGGCGCTCAGGCTTCTTTATGGTCCCTGCCGGATGCCACTATCTTCATTTTTTGAATGTTGAGTTTTAAGCCAGGTTTTTCACTCTCCTCTTTCACCTTATCAAGAGGCTCTTGAGTTTCTCTTTGCTTTCTACCATAAGACTGGTCTCATCTGCATATCTGAGGTTATTGATATTTCTCTTGGCAATCTTAATTCCAGTTTGTGCTTCATCCAGCCTGGCATTTTGCATGATATACTTACTTTGCATATGTTAAATAAGCAGGGTGACAATATACAGCCTTGATGAACTCCTTTCCCAGTTTGGAACCTCTGTATCCAGTTCTAACTTGCTTCTTGATCTGCATGCAAGTTTCTCAAGCGGTAGGTAAGGTGGTCTGGTATTCCCAACTCTTTAAGCATTTTCCACAGTTTGTTGTGATTCACACAGCCAAAGGCCTTGTCATAGTCAATGAAGCAGAAGTAGATGTTTCTCTGGAATTCTCTTGTTTTTTCTATGATCCCATGGAGGTTGCCAATTTGATCTCCAGTTCCTCTGCCTTTTCTGAATCTAGCTTGAACATCTGGAAGTTCTTGATTCACCTACTGTTGAAGCCTAGCCTGAAGGATTTTGAGGACTGCCTTGCTAGCATGTGAAATGAGTACAATCGTGCAAGAGTTTGAACATTCTTTGGTATTGCCTTTCTTTTGGATTGGACTGAAAACTGACCTTTTTCAGTCCTGTGGCCACTGCTGAGTTTTCCAAATTTGCTAGCATATTGACTACAGCACTTTCACAGCATCATCTTTTAGGATTTGAAATAGCTCAACTGGAATTTCATCACCTCCACTAGCTTTGTTTGTAGTGATGCTTCCCTAAGGCCTGCTTGACTGCACTCTAGGATGTCTGGCTCTAGGTGAGTAATCACACCATCATGGTTATCTGGGTCATTAAGATTTTTTTTAATAGATCATCTGTGTATTCTTGCCACCTCTTCTTACTATCTTCTGCTTCTGTTAGGTCCATACTGTTTCCGTCATTTATTGTGCCCATCTTTGCATGAAATGTTCCCTTTGTATCTCTAATTATCTTGACGAGATCTCTAGTCTTTCCCATTCTATTGCTTTCCTCTGTTTCTTTGCATTGTTCACTTAGGAAGGTTTTCTTATCTCTGTTACTCTTTGGAATTCTGCGGTCAGATGAGAATGTCTTTCCTTTTCTCCTTTGCCTTTTGCTTCTCTTTTTTTCTCAGCTATTTGGAAGGCCAATTCAGACAACCATTTGCCATTTTGAACTTCTTTTTTCTTGGAGATGGTTTTCTGTTCTGCTTAGTCACATGTTTTATTTGCTTAGGACTTCCATCCATGCCATTATTCCATTAATTAAATAGTAACAGCTACGTGAAAAGGTTCAATTATGCCCTAGACTAGTCTTAAATAAGGTTTGTTTTTGTTTTGTTTTGTTCATTTGTGGGTTTTTTTGTTTGTTTGTTTTTAGTTTAAATAGGAGGTTTCAAGTAAGCAGCAAATCAAATCCATTTGGAGACTTCCATTCACAAAACAGGGTTATAGATGTTTCAAAGCTGATTTAGAGTGGGTAGGCTCAAGCTAGAAAGACTGATAAAAAGCTGTTAAAGCAGTTAGCATTTGGTCCTGCTTAAGGGACATTTTAATGACTGTTTTAGGAAAAGAATGGGGAACCAGTAGGCCTATAGCTACTCTGAGTAAAGCATCAGTTCAGTTAAGTCGCTAAGTCGTGTCTGACTGTTTGCGACCCCATGGACTGCAGCATGCCAGGCTTCACTGTCCATCACTAGCTCCCAGAACTTGCTCAAACTCATGTCCATCAGGTCGCTGATGCCATCCAAACATCTCATCCTCTGTCATCCCCTTCTCCTCCTGCCTTCAATTTTGCCCAGCATGAGAGTATTTTCTAATGAATCAGTTCTTCACATCAAGTAGCCAGAGTATTGGAGTATCAGCTTCAGCATCAGTCCTTCCAGTGAATATTCAGGACTGATTTCCTTTAGGATGGACTGGTTGGATCTCCTTGCTGTCCACAGGACTCACCAGTGTCTTCTCCAACACCACAGTTCATAAACATCAAATTTCTTTGGCACTCAGCTTTCTTTATAGTCCAACTCTCACATCCATACATGACTACTAGAAAAACCATAGCTTTGACTAGATGGACCTTTGTTGGCAAAGTAATGTCTCTGCTTTTTAATATGCTGTCTAGGTTGATCATAGCTTTTCTTCCAAGGAGCAAGTGTCTTTTAATTTCATGGCTGCAATCACCATCTGCAGTGATTTTGGAGGCCCCCAAAATAAAGTCTCTCACTGTTTCCACTGTTTCCCCATCTATTTGCCATGAAATGATGGAACTGGATGCCATGATCTTAGTTTTGATGACCATTATATCAACATGAGTAAAGCATACACACACACAAACCTGATTCAAACTATAGTGTAAGGAGTCTGAATGTCATGAATGAGTTCTGACATTGGATTAGCACTTCTGGAGGCAACTAAGAGAGCCTGCCATGGCTTTTCCTGACTGCCATTAAAAATAAACTTTTATTTTTTAAAATAATTTTAGTGTGGCTCTACTTAAGTATGGATGAAAGGACCAGATAATCTTATAAATTCAGTTTTAAATCTCATAGATTCTATATCAAAAATCAATCTATATCTAAACAATAGGGTAGCAACTAACTTCATGTGACTGTTTTGACTTTAAATAAAAGTTAAAAATCTAGTTCCTCCATTACGCTAGAAATAATGTTCAATAGTTAAATATGGCTAATGTGTTCGATATTGTAAAAGACAGATATGAACATCCCCTATCATAGCTAAAAGTTCTATTGGATAACAATGACCTATAGGTATACAGTACAAAAAACCTGAAAAGTGCTTTTTAAAGCTATTTATGCCCTATATTTCAAACATTATTATTGGAAAACCATTTTTAAAAAGAAAAGTAATCTTTTAATAGCCATTTAGAAGGTATATTTAAATAATCAAAAGAATCTCTTTTCAATGTTTAGCTAAATTAGTAGCAACAAATAATCTTGTGATGAAACACCAGTTGGATGATTTGCAAGGGAAATCAGACATTCATGTACTGCATTTTTACACTTGGCAGCTTCAATTTAACTTTAAGACATTCTGCTATACAGAATGGTGCTCTGTTAAAATGGTGCGATGTTTAAGGTTAAGAAACATCTGAGGTAGAGCTTTAAAGTACTCATACATATGTTATCATTTAGCTTATAAACTTTTTGGATTACTTTTAAAATGCCTTTCAATTACGAAATGTATGAAATGTTCAAAAGTTCAAAATTCAGGACCTTCTGTGAATTAAAGAATTAGTCTTCAACTATATATATGAATATGTATGTATGTATATATGTATGTATATATGTATGTACTTATATAGTATAAGTAACTACACGTGTATAAATGAATACTGACATGCCAAGAACAAAAGAGAATGTTCTCTATATTTTTGTGAAGAAATAAGATAAATATGTTTCTTTATCTTCACTATCATTTATCCATTAAGATACTGAAGCTGATGCAAAAGAGAGAATTCACTTAATCCAAAATATCAAGAAAATAAGTGGACTGGTTGTGTCACACTTGGCCTCTGAACACACATCTTACACAGTCTCACTCAGCTGCCATTTTCTCATCTTCTTAAAGAAGAGTTTAAACTAGATGACTTTTAAAGTAATCTTTAATTATGAAATTCTCCACATAAAAATAAATCCTTATGATTTATTGGTATATATCAATATATAACTTGTCTAAGTTCTTTCCTAGTAAAATAGCTCACATTGAAATGAGGTAGAAATTCATATATTTAAAAGTTTTCAATATCAGAGAAGGGAAACAAAAAGTAAAAAGTCAAGTAGTTTGCAGATGACAGAAAACATCATTATCATATCTGAAAATACGATTCTTCATGTTCACTCCTTGGTGCATTATCCCTTTCTACTATATGCTGCACTTATTACAAATGCATTGGATTAATTTCAAAACCTGAGCTCTCTTTGAAGATTTATCATTTTCACTGATAATATAATAATATAATAAGGAAGTACTGCTAAGTAAAAACACTAGAAGACTGCCAGAGACTACTCAGGACCTTTCAGAGGACATAATGTAACAATATTTTTAGAGATGTCAAATAATTAGAGCTTTAGTGTTAGAAGTTTGGAATATGCTGTTCAAGTTGATAGCTAAACTGTCAAAGTCAGTACAAATTGAAATATGTACTTTCAGAAGGCTAAGACCTTAGATTCTACTGGAAACGAATGTAATTCTTGTGTTAAAGATCCAAGAAATGAGTGTGGATCACTGTTCTTAGCATCCTGCTACAATGTTACAAGATCAAAACGTCCAGAACTGGGGTAGACAGAGAAGAACTCATTTTCAATAACCCTCTCCCACCTGGCAGCAAAACGTACCAAACAATTTTTTTTTTCATTTACTCTCATGTAATAATGGCATTTTAATTCTAGTTTTTATGAATATTAATGATTACTTTAGCAATTACTTTTTAATCATGGAATTCTATAATCCTGAGTAGTAATAAAAGCTTATGGTTTATATAAAATTGTTCACAGCAATACATAACTTCTCTAACGTCTTTTCTAGTAAAATTAGGTAGGCCAGGTACTTTTCATATATTAGCTCATAAAACCTTCATTATTTCCCCATGAGGTTTGTCTCTATGTATGAGGAAACTGAGACCTAGAGAGAATACATATGGAGAAGGAAATGGCAACCCACTCCAGTGTTCTTGCCTGGAAAATCCCAGGGACAGGGGGAGCCTGGTGGGCTGCCGTCTATGGGGTCGCACAGAGTCGGACATGACTGAAGCGACTTAGCAGCAGCAGCAGCAACAACAGCATACTACCAGGTATTAATTATCAAATAGATGATATTTTATCTATAATTATTACTTCACATATTAAAATCCAAAAGTACTTAATGGAAAAATATTCAAATTATACCTCTAATCACATTTATGATTTCTGGTGTCATTATATCATATCGTACATAAAAGTAGTCATAGAATAAGATCTCCTAGATGTATAAAGCTATTAATAACAAAAACAACCTGCCTCACTCTTTTTGTGTTCCCAGCTCAATTAACTCCCTTATCAGAGCACACTGAGTCCTAAGCACTCATTTGCTAACATATATGCTTTACATTGCATATTAGAAAAACTGGTTAAGAGGGGAGAAGTGAAGTGAAGTGAGAGCTGCTCGGTCGTGTCTGACTCTTTGTGACCCTATGGACTATACAGTCTATGGAATTCTCCAGGCCAGAATACTGGAGTGGGTAGCCTATCCCTTCTCCAGGGGATCTTTCCAATCCAGGGATTGAACCCAGGTCTCTTACATTGCAGGCAGATTCTTTATCAGCTGAGCCACCAGAAAAACTGGGCTCTGGTATCCAGATGACACTTTCTATTTAATTTTCAGCACACTTCAGGATTTTAAGTGATTCAGAATGACCAGCTTCTGAAACTCCTTTGAACTAAAGTACCTTAAATTTTACTTGGATTATTTTAAAGTATCTCCATCTGTACATTTATAGCAACCTAGACAATAGGTCTTTATTTCCAAGAGTTTCCTGGAAACCAGAATTCCCCTCTCCCCAAAAGTAGTTTAACAAACGTTAGTGAAAGAAGCTCTAAATAACTTTAGTTTTAGAGATTATTTCTTTCAAAGCTACACTTTTCAAGTCCTCTTGACTTTTGAACTGTTTTTGATATCAAGTTCTACTTAAATGGTACTTTCCCTCTAAAGAGTGTAAAGCATCTTATTTAAGGGTAAATTTCAATATTCAAAAACATTTAGCCTTAGGTCTTAACTACATTTCCACATGTACAGATCTTCCCTCATCATGGCTTATAGCACAGCTATACAACATAGACCTTAATGATGCATCTCTTTTATCAAGAGTTTGAGGGTTGCCCATCATTTATTTCTCAATTCTTGGCCAGAAAACAAAACTGTACACTGCACCAATACAAAATATAATAAAGGTTCAGTACTAGTAGACACAGCCCACTTCTACTACCTATATGTATTGCCTAATATGTGTCAGGCACTATTCTAACTCCACACAGTAACTGATTTAATCCTTAAGATAACACTATGAGGTAAGTACTGTAATTGTAACATTTTAAAGACAAGGCAACGAAAGCACAAAAAGGTTGACTGACTTGTCCATGACCCTAAGTGGCAGAGTTAGGATTCAAACTCTAGTAGCCTACTTCTGGAGCCTGGACGAGTAACTCACTGTACAGTTTCTTAAAAGGAAAAGAGAGCTGACATCGTGACAGATCTAAAACGACACCAGTGCTTTTAATTATCTAACTGGTGTATTTCCCAGCAAAGTCAGGTCCAGGGAAACCAAGACCACTGTCTTTACCCACACCAAAGTTTATTCTCTGAAGTCATTTGCCAAGCAATCACTTATTCAGTCACTCACCAAGCATACTTTGAAAGCCTATTTTGTGCCTCACTGTCATCCTGCCCAGTCGTGTCCGAATCTTTGTGACACTATGGTCTGTAGCCCACCAGGCTCCTCTGTCCATGGGATTTTCCAGGCAAGAATACTTGAGTGGGTTGCTCTTTTCTTCCCCAGCTAATCTTCCTGACCAGGGATCAAGCTCACATTTCCTATGTCTCCTGCATTGGCAGGCAGATTCTTTACCACTGAGACACCTGGGAAGTCCATTGTATGTCTCACAGGGTGCTAAATGATGGGGTTGCAATAAAAGATAAACCCAAGTTGACCTCATCTCTCTTCCAATACTTCCATGTTGGTTGAGGATCTCTTACATTTTCTAGTATTTTGTGCCTATGCCCTTTCGTGTTCTATGCCCTCACTGACTTGTCTCTGGATGTAGGCATCATTTCAACCTCTCTCTCTTCACTAACATATTTAGATTATCTTTATAATTTCTCCAACACCATCATCCAACCTTAGGTCTTTACTAATAACCCACAATTATATTATTATAATGGTCATGTCTTTTGTTCTTTCTATACTTAATCTTGCTCTAAAGCACCTATTAACAGCATCTTGACCCCTTGCCCAAACACTAAATTTGATTCACTAGTGACAGTTTATTAAGGTTGTAGTATTAATACTGCTTAATCAACCAGACAAGTCTTGCCTCCTACCATCTGCTTCACAGGTACTTCAGCCTAATAAAAGGTCTATTTGCAATTATTACCTGCTCACTACTTGATCATGTTGATCTTGGAAATGTGATTTTTCATGACATGAAATATCTCCACCCAAGTCTGCACTATGAAATTTTGGAAGGCCTGGTTCAGAAGTCACCTATTTCATGAAACTCCTTTGAGCCCACCAGTTAGAAGTACTCTCTTCAGTCTCTGAATAGTGAGAGATCCATCCATGCATCATCTGACGCTCACTTGTTTTGCACTATCTGTGCATATCCCCCACTTCTTTCACTGTTGTATCACTAAGAACGGAGCAATTTCCTTAACTACATATATATAGATATTAAATATACATAACATGGTGCTCTGAACAGAGATTAAGTGTTCTGTGAAATATTGTTTGAATAAGTAAAACTATGACTAAAAAACCTTCAGGTCGTAAGTGTCCAGATTTTTTAAAAAACATGTGTGTAACATTATCATATTTGCTGTTATAAAAGTATCATGTGAAAATTATTTAGAAGGAAGCAAAACTGGACCTAAGGAGTATGAAATGAGCTTATATTCACATGATTTATTTAAGGTTAGGTTCTTTTGTAGTTTTTTATTGCTGTTGTAGATGTTAGTATTTTTCAAGAAAATTATTTGGAAATTAGAGGTCAGAGAAAATGTAAAGAATATGGGGAAACATCACTTGTTTTCTAGTATGAATCAGTAAACTCCAACTGGGAGTACTTTTTGACATGCTGTTCCTAAGTTCCTATCAGAAACTTTGACAAGAGAAGCAGTTATGTAAGAAAAAAAAGAAAGCCTAAAAGATATGCCATCAATTCACCTCTTTCAGTACTCAAAATTCAATCTTTCAAATTAAGCTACAGACCTGAGCCACATCAGCTGAATATATCTCAGAAATACTTTCACTGTATTGAGCTTTAATGTTATTCTTTTAACTTTCATCAAAGTTTGCTTTTTAAAAAAAGCCATAGCTGAAGAATCATCTGCATTTTACAAAGAAAATGCTCATTAAATTATTCTATAGTTCTATTTAATGCCAACATTAGAATTGTCTTTATTTTTTAATATAAATTTATTTATTTTAATTTTTTAATATAAATTTATTTATTTTAATTGGAGGCTAATTACTTTACAATATTGTACTGGTTTTGCCATACATCAACATGAACCCGCCACAGGTATACACATGTTCCCCATCCTGAACCCCCCTCCCACTTCCCTCCCCGTACAATCCCTCTGGGTTGTCCCAGTGCACCAGCCCCAAGCATCCAGTATCATGTATCAAACCTGGACTGGCGATTCGTTTCTTATATGATATTATACATGTTTCAATCCCATTCTCCCAAATCATCCCACCCTTGCCCTCTCCCACAGAGTCCAAAACACTGTTCTATACATCTGTGTCTCTTTTGCTGTCTCGCATACAGGGTTATCGTTACCATCTTTCTAAGTTCCATATATATGCGCGTTAGTATACTGTATTGGTGTTTTTCTTTCTGGCTTACTTCACTCTGTATAACAGGCTCCAGTTTCATCCACCTCATTAGAACTGATTCAAATGTATTCTTTTTAATGGCTGAGTAATATTCCATTGTGTATATGTACCCCAGCTTTCTTATCCATTCGTCTGCTGATGGACATCTAGGTTGCTTCCATGTCCTGGCTATTATAAACAGTGCTACGATGAACACCGGGGTACATGTGTCTCTTTCAATTCTGGTTTCCTCCGTGTGTATGCCCAACAGTGGGATTGCTGGGTCATACAGCAGCTCTACTTCCAGTTTTTTAAGGAATCTCCACACTGTTCTTCATAGTGGCTGTACTAGTTTGCATTCCCACCAACAGTGTAAGAGGGTTCCCTTTTCTCCACACCCTCTCCAGCATTTATTGCTTGTAGACTTTTGGATCGCAGCCATTCTGACTGGTGTGAAACGGTACCTCATTGTGGTTTTGATTTGCATTTCTCTGATAATGAGTGATGTTGAGCATCTTTTCATGTATTTGTTAGCCATCTGAATGTCATTTTTGGAGAAATGTCTATTTAGTTCTTTGGCCCATTTTTTGATTGGGTCGTATATTTTCCTGTAATTGGGCTGCAGGAGTTGCTTGTATATTTCTGAGATTAGTTGTTTGTCAGTTGCTTCATTTGCTATTATTTTCTCCCATTCAGAAGGCTGTCTTTTCACCTTGCTTATAGTTTCCTTTGTTTTGCAGAAGAAGTTTAATTAGGTCCCATTTGTTTATTTTTGCTTTTAGAATTGTCTTTAAAACTCTGCTCTACTTTCTGAAAAATAGAGCTAGATAACTTTTCTTTTTTGACTAAAAAAATGTTCAAAGAAAACTTTGATACAAAAGCAGAGCAAGTAGGTTAATAGTTATGGCTGTTGTATTTGCTTTTTCTTTAATCTCAAGATTGAATATAGAGATTTACTCATTCATTTATTCATTCATTAGACAAGTGTCTATTATCTGTTTGAATTCTAGGAATACATCAGTGATTACTAGCAGACAAAAGTCTCTAGCCTTGTGACTCTTAGTTCTCTCTAAATCTGTGAAATAGATACTAAATAGGATGAAAGAAAAATATACAGAACATGGGATGACAAGTTTTGTTATGGACAAAAATAACAAAGCAGAAAAGGAGGAGGGGGAATGATTGTGGTTTTAACTAGGAGGAAATGACATTAGACTGAAGATCCAAAGAAAGTGAGTTGTACAACTATCTGACAGATTCCTCAGGGCTGGGAATCAAGTTATCACCTACAAAAACATCAAGGACTTGAGTGTTCAAAGGCCAGCAGGAGACCAGATGGTTAGAGTAGAGAGAGGGAGGAAGAGAGATGGTTAGTTGGATGAAGGCTGTGGAAGCCATTGTGAAGATTTGGGGTTTCACTAATTAAGCAGATTAAGAGATGTTTACCCACTTATATTGATACTAATTGGTTTTTAAATTATGCTTATTTGGAAGTAATGTATTTTTCATAAGTATAAGCAAAAATTGATTCTTTAGATATATGTGGTTGTTTTGTTTTATGGCATTCATTTTCTTAACTCATTAATTCATTTACTCAGCAAAACTATTAAGTAAAGTATGTACTATGGTGCCAACAGTAGTAATATAAAACAAAATAAATATTCAAAAGAAAAAAATATAGTAACTTCAAATGTCTATTTGGTGACAGAGATAAATAATTATTTGTTATTAAAATATTTCTTCTATATCTTTTAGGTAAAGAAAACTATAAAACATGATTGGGGAGGGGGTTGATAATCATTTGTGCATTTCATAGAGATCAATGTGGAGAAGAGATTTGAATGAAGCATGACTGTCCACAGGGAGATGAATTAGAAAGCTATAAAAATGAATAAAATCTGAAGTAAGATATTAACAGAGGGTGGAAAGCTAAGTAGCAAGTTATAGGCCATTTTTAGAATGAAGAATTGACAGGATTTCATGACTAAATAGGTGTGGGTGGTGTGAGAGGGGGATGAACCAAGAATAACTCCCAGTTTTCTAACATGAACAACTAAGCGGAGGGTGGTTACAATTAGTGAGTTCGGTTTAGGACAACTTGAGACATACTGGTAAGGGGTGATTAGCTAGTAGTCGATGTCCTGAAAATAATTTAGATAATCCAGAGAGAGGGGGCTCAGTTAAAATGTTCAAGGACAGAAATCCAGGAATACCAACATTTAAATAGTGGGCAAAGAAAGAGTTACTCATAAAAGGATTGAAATGAATAAACAGAGGAGGTTTTCGTGGAAGCAATAGGGAAGATTGGTTTCATGTTTTTCCATATTGTTATCTGTGTCTATCCACAGTGACAAATTCAATGTGATTACTCACTTAACTTTAATAGAATTGTTTATATGAAACATTTCAAATCAAAAGTACCCAATTATTTTTATAAAAATTATTAGAAATTAAAATAGATCCTCCTGAGTTTAAAATGTTGTATATGCATTTAACCATTGTTGATTAATCATCCTAAAAATTTAATCCTGAAATTAAGATACACTGTAGATTTATTTATTTCAATCCTTCAAAAGTAGTCACTTCAGTAGGCTTTTTAATTTTTAATTTATTAAAACAAGTGACTCCATATCAGATAATATAAATTCCTAAAAAAGAGAAGCACCAGTGCTACAAAAAGATGAAAATATACCTCACAAAAAGATGAAAACATATGCTAAGGAATCAGAAAAAATCCAGGCTACAGTGTGAGATCTCAAAATCACAGCTTATCTATGAAAATTAAGTTAATATATATTCTGAAATCATGAGGATTTAAACAGATTATACAACTAATAGAAACCCTGTACTTTAAAGAATACATATCAATTTGTTGTTGTTCAGGCGCCAAGTTGTGCCCAACTCTCTGTGACCCCATCAACTGCAGCACGCGAGGCTTCTCTGTCCTCAACTATCTCCCAGTGTTTGCTCAAACTCATGCCCGTTGAGTCAGGGATGCCATCAACCACCTCATCCTCTGCCACCCATTCACCTCTTGCCCTCAACCTTTCCCGGCATCAGGGTCTTTTCAAATGAGTAGGCTCTTTGCATCAGTTAGCCAGTTTTGGAGCTTCAGCTTCAGCATCAGTCCTTCCAATGAATACTCAGGGTTGATTTCCTTTAGGATTGACTGGTTAGATCTCCTTGCAGTCCAAGGGACTCTTAAGAGTCTTCTCTAACACCACAGTTTAAGAATTCTTCAGTGTTCAGCCTTCTTTATGGTTCAAATCTCACAGCCATACATGACTACTGGAAAACTATAACTCTGACTAGATGGACCTTTGTAGGCAAAGTAATGTCTTTGTTTTTAATACACTGTCTAGGTTTGTCCTAGCTTTTCTTCCAAGGAGCAAGCATCTTTCAATTTCATGACTAAAGTCACCCTCCTAAGTGATTTTGGAACCCAAGAAAATAAAGCCTGTCACTGTTTCATTGCTTCCCCATCTATTTGCCATGAAGTAATGGGGCTGGATTCCATGATCTTAGTTTTTAATGTTGAGTTTTAAGCCAGCTTTTTCAATCTCCTCTTTCACCTTCATCAAGAGGACCCTGAGTTCCTCTTGGCTTTCTCCCATAAAGGAAGTGTCATCTGAATATATGAGGATATTGATATTTCTCCCAGCAATCTTGATTTCAGCTTATGCTTTGTCCAGCCCAGCGTTTCTCATGATGTACTCTGTGTATGAGTTAAATAGGCAGGATGACAATATACAGCCTTGCCGTGCTCCTTTCCCAAATTTGAACCAGTCTGTTGTTCCATGTCCAGTTCTAACTGTTGCTTCTTGACTTGCATACAAGTTTCTCAAGTGGCAGGTAACGTTGTCTGGTATTCCCATCTCTTTAAGCATTTTCCACAGTTTGTTGTGATCCACACAGTCAAAGGCTTTGTCACAGTCAATGAAGCAGAAGTAGATGTTTTTTCCGGAATTCTCTTGCTTTTTCTATGATCCAACAGATGTTGGCAATTTGATCTCTGGTTCCTCTGCCTTTTCTAAATCCAACTGTAACATCTGGAAGTTTTCAGTTCACCTACTGTTGAAGCCTAGCTTGAAGGATTTTGAGCATTACATTGCTAGCATGTGAAATGAATGTAACTGTGCACGAGGCTGAACATTCTTTGGCACTGCCCTTCTTAGGGATGGGAATGAAAATTGACCTTTTCCAGTCCTGTGGCCACTGCTGAGTTTTCCAAATTTGCTGGCATATTGAGTGCAGCACTTTCACAGTATCATCTTTTAAGATTTGAAATAGCTCAACTGGAATTCTATCAACTCCACTAGCTTTGTTCATAGTGATGCTTCCTAAGGCCCACCTGACTTTGCACTCCAAGATGTCTGGCTTTAGGTCAGCGATCACACCATCATGGCTATCTGGGTCATTAACATTTATATATATATATATATAATTCTGTTTATTCTTGCCATCTCTTCTTAATATCTTCTGCTTCTGTTAGATACATATCACTTCTGTCCTATATTGTGCCCATCTTTGTTCCCTTGGTATCTCCCTTGGTAATTTTTTTTTGAAGAAAACTCTAGTCTTTCCCATTCTATTGTTTTCCTCTATTTCTTTGCTTTGTTCACTTAGGGAGGCTTTCTTATCTTTCCTTGCTATTCTTTGGAACTCTGCATTCAAATGGGTACATCTTTCCTTTTCTCCTTTGGGCTTTTTCTTCTCTTCTTTTCTCAGCTATTTGTAAGGCCTCCTCAGACAACCATTTTGCTTTTGCATTTCTTTTTCTTAGGGATGGTTTTGATCACCATCTCCTGCACAGTATTATGAACCTCTGTCCATAGGTCTTCAGGCACTTATCTATCAGATCTAATCCCTTGAATCTATCTGTCACTTCCACTGTATAATCATAAGGGATTTGAACTAGAGCATACCTGAATGTCTTAGTGGTTTTTCCCCACTTTTTTCAATCTAAGTCTGAAGTTTACAATAATAATACAAATTTAGTAAAAAGAAATAAATTGTCTATGAAAGTCCACGTAACTTTTAGCACATTTTCTGAAATCATTTTTTGAGAAGAGTCACAATAGATATTAGTTTTTCAGATAAACAGGAATTATAATCTAAATTCTGGAATAAGACTATTTAAGAGGTTGCTGTATCAGCAGATAAGTTCTCCTTTATTATTACAGCATTTCTATCTGTCCTTTGTGTTATAATAACATGTGAACAAAGGTCTTGCAGAGAGGTTATTATGAAACCATAAACTATACTATCACTATACTTAACATTATAACCAAAATTACAACTTAGTCAATTGTGACTAGAAGAAAATTACAGGTTATTCCAAGTGTAGCAGATGTACAGAAGACTGTAGCAGCTGTTAGAAATCTGAATATTATACCTTATGAAATTATATTTTCAGTTAACATAAATGCTGAAACAGGTTATTCATTCTAAGAAGTTTTTCTGGGGACAAACATTTTCCTGTGCATCAGATTGAGCCTAGTTATTAAAAAAGCCTTCTATACAAGTACATTCGAGAGTTGAGAACTGTAAATGGAGTATCTAGTACCACTTAATTAATCTAAGGATATAATCAGTAAATAATCGTGCCTCTATTCACCTGAGTATAATGCACAAAACTTATTAGAAGACCTTTGACATATAATATTTTGTGTGTTATTGACTGTTCTAATATATGTTAGTTTATCCACAACCATTAAAGATCAGTTTGACTACCTGGGACCTCAATCTGATTATCTATGGCCCAGAACCCTTTAAGTCAGTTAACCCATCATTCTGGTATAAAACCTACCTCTCACTGAGGGAATTGTTAGTGGCTTAAGGAAAAAAACCCTGTCTTCAATGAGCTGATTAAATTGAAAGTTAGTGATATTCTGTGCTCAATTCATTATTTTTTTAATTTATTTATTTTTAATGGAAGGATTTGCTTTACAATAGTATGTTGGTTTCTACCATACATCAACATTAAGCAACCATAGGTATACATATGTCTGGTCTTGCCAGATGGTGCAAGTGGTAAAGAATTCACCTGCCAACGCAGGAGATGCAAGAGACATAGGTACAATCCTTGGGTCGAGGGATCCTTGGGTTGGGGATATCCCCTGGGCAAAGAAATGGCAACCCACTCCAGTATTCCTGCCAGGAGATTTCCATGGACAGAGGAACCTGGCAGGCTACAGTCCATGGGGTCACAAAGAGTCGGACACAACTGAGCATGCCCACACTAGACATTATACATGTGTCCCCTCTCTTTTGAACTTCCTTCCCACCTCCCATCCCATCCAACTCCTCCAGGCAGTCACAGAGCACTGGTTTGAGCTCCCTGAGGCATTTGCAGGGCAGCAATAGAGACGCAGATAAGGAACACTATTTTTAAGTAGTGTTATGAGTTCAGTAATCTCTCTAGCAGTGTTTGCTATAACAACAGCTCCATGTTATGCAAAAAAATATGAACGCTAAAGTAAAGGAAACAAGCTCCAGTGGTACCCTTTACAGTTCTGAGGGCACAGGCACACTCAGTGAACCAGACATTTTCTTGCTCTACATCTGGTCCCAAGGATTCCAGATAAGATACTTTAATAAGTCAGGCATTTCCTCACAAATAGCTTAAAATTGTGCGATGAAACAAGAAAGACATCGTCATAAACAACTGGATAAGGATCATGTTGGTTTCCCAGTCAATAATGGGGGCCATTGCATAAATGTAAAACATTTAAGATGCAAGGTGTCCTGCTTGCCATCACAAATTTGATTTGGGCATATAATGAAAATGACAAGTCAGCATTATGCTTCTTCTCCTCTGTAACATTTATTTTCTTTCATCTTCCTCCCTCAGTTTTTATGAATTCTGATGAAAAGATCAGATGTAATATTTTCCTCAATGGATTAAAAGTTACATATCTGTAATTTTAAACAATATACAATTGTGAAGTGTAAATGCATTTGATGCAAATGAAGACCTCTGAGACTCTTCAGTAGATGCAGTTATAGACAGGGTTAACCAATATGATAAGCTAATACGGTGAGAAAAAAAATGAGTCCTGTAACATTAAAATACAAGTAGAAGCCATGCCCTGTCATATTTTTTTAAGTACACCATGTAATGTTAGATTGTAAGCACACAATTCAACCCAGCAAACAGTCATTGGACAACTAAGCCAAACACCAAAGATACAAAAATGAGAAGACCTAGACTGAGCATTTAAAAAGCTAACAATCTTTCTGAAAAGACAAACAATAAGCCACTAAATATGAAACGATATAAATATTTTATCTTTTTTTTTAGATTTCAAAATATTGCATGGAAGAAGTAGACCTTTTTACAAACACAATAATAGACTTAGATTTTTATTGATGCTAAGCATAAGTGTTGCTTATGTCATGGAGATACTCAAGGTGTTTTAGTTGAATGAGCAGAAATAAGTAGAAAATGGCAGTACATAATTACACAAGTTGGACTGAGACCTGAGCCATTTAGCCAAAAATGATTCTGAAGTATGCTCTCCACAGCAAACCATTCAGAAATGAACCAAAGTTGTTAGAAAAATATTGCTGAGCTGGTGAGCTAATACCTGAATGTGAAACTGCAATAGCTTGATGGAAAGTTCAGGCTCCCCAAGCTGTCCTAAGGGGATGTGGGTTACCAGTATTGTTATTGGAAATAATAGAAATACCAAAAATTATCTGAACATTCAGTAGTATTTACTGTATACTTATTTTGCATACAACAGCAGAAAGGACACTAAAAAAGTAATCATGACCCATTTTTGCATGACAAAAACTTTCTTCCAGTCCCCTCTTCTTTCATTTATGAAAGAAGACATAGCTTGGAAAACAGATACAGAAACTTAATGACTCCGAAATGCTATAGAAATGAAATTTCAGCTGTACGTCCATTTTCAGATTCATGGTTTTCAGCTATCTAATACCTCTAAGCCATTAAAGTTTATATGTTTGTTAATTTATTCAGCAATTCTTTCATTCAATTTAATAAAATTGAGTTCCTGCTACATGTGAGGCCTTGATGATTCACAGATGAATAAGATAATATCTTAACTCCAGAAACTTAGAATCTAGTACCAAAAGGAAGGCAAGTAATTCCTAAAAGTGCTTTAGTTGATATAATGTATTACGTGTGGGGTGTCATAGGACGTAAGCTTATAATACTTAATTCTCTCCACTAGGATCAGGATCAGCTTCATTGAGGAAATAATGCTTGTGCTAGGGGGTCAAAAAGCTTGTGAAGGTAAAACAGCAAGATGCATAGGCCAAACATAGTAGTTTGATGATATTTAAGTTAAAGTATGAAGAAAAGTTATGACCAACCTAGATAGCATATTGAAAAGCAGAGACACTACTTTGCCAACAAAGGTCCATCTAGTCAAGGCTATGGTTTTGCCAGTGGTCATGTATGGATGTGAGAGTTGGACTAGAAAGAAAGCTGAGCGCTGAAGAATTGATGCTTTTGAACTGTGGTGTTGGAGAAGACTCTTGAGAGTCCCTTGGACTGCAAGGAGATCCAACCAGTCCATTCTGAAGGAGATCAGCCCTGAGATTTCTTTGAAGGGAATGACGCTGAAGCTGAAACTCCAGTACTTTGGCCACCTCATGCGAAGAGTTGACTCATCGGAAAAGACCCTGATGCTGGGAGGGATTGGGGGCAGGAGGAGAAGGGGACGACAGAGCATGAGATGGCTGGATGGCATCACCGACGCGATGGACGTGAGTCTGAGTGAACTCTGGGAGTTGTTGATGGACAGGGAGGCCTGGTGTGCTGTGATTCATGGGGTCGCAAAGAGTCAGACACGACTGAGCAACTGAACTAACTAACTAACCTGAAACTGCATTAGTTAAAGGATTGTTTTTGTTGTTTAGTTGCTAAGTCATGTCCAACTCTTTTGTGATCCCATGGACTGTAGCCTGCCAGGCTCCTCTGTCCATGGGTTTCCCAGGCAAGAATATTGGAGTGGGTTGCTTTTTCCCTTCTCCAGGGGATCTTCCCAAAGCAGAGATCAAACTCACATCTTCTGCACTGGCAGGCAGATTCTTTACCCCTGAGCCACAAGGGAAGTCCATGTTTTATGTATACATGAAAACAAATAAACCCAGGTGTTGGGAGGTCAATCAGAGGACCTCTGCAGTAGTGGAAATGAGAAGCAATGAGAGCCTGAATCAAGAGGCCAGTTTTGTGATAAGATTTCACAGTGGAATGAAGTTTGAGAGGTAAGATAGACACAACTGTCTATCATTTGGATATGAGATATGAAGAAAAGGAAGGATTTGACACCCAAGTTTCTGGCTTGGCTAAGCAATCAGAAGGTGATGGTATTGGGGAATAAAGGGAGTGTCGTATGGTTTAAGCTGCAAATATTGTCCTTTAGGCAATGTGAATTTTTAGGTCTGGAACTTAAGAGGGAAATTTGGGGTCATCACTATATAAGACATTGTGAAAGCATGGAAGTGGATCAAATAGTTGAACATGTCAAAAGAATAAAAGTGAAAAGCAAGACTGTGAGGATGCCCAGGATTGTCAGCGGCTGGGAGATGGATAAAACTCATAAGGGAGACTGAGAATGAAACAGGAAAGAGACTGGGAAAAGGTAAGAATAGGGACGCTACCAGTGGAAAGGAAAAGGTGGTCAGCAAATGTGGTTGCCAGAGGAAGAAAAAAAAAAAGAGAGAGAACTAAAAGGGTTTGTTAAATTCAGAAATCAAGAATTTCATGGTGTCCACTGTCAGTGCTTAGAGAGTAAATAGGAGTTAAAGCCTTTGTTCAAACAAAAATGTGAGGAATAAGGAGGTAGATAAAGGGAAATGGACAGGATGGTTTGACTGTGTTTTCCTGATACAAATTTGAATACGTTCAAAGACTGTAAAAAAAGGAAGCAAACAATGTGAAAACTGAGCAGCCAGGTGCCAGTCCCAGAGAAATCAACAATTCATGGAAAAACACAGAAGTACAGTTTAAATAGTAGTCAGTCAATGTTAAACAGGAGGAGTGAAGTCAGGAAAGGCATAGGTAAATTATATCTACAGGTGTGAAGCCTAGGAGCTGAAGGATTTCTAACTCAAGGCTCAGTTTCTTTTTCCTGTGAAATAAAACCCAGGTCTCCTGATAGCTTTCTCCCTCATTTCTTATACCTGAAGGTATATGTGCCAAGGACACTAGATATCTCAACATCACATAGATGGTGAATAGTATGAAAACACCCCAAGGAGTTTACATTAGCTACATAGATCCTGATCAGTGAAAATGTAGTCCCTTATGCTCAGTAGCAAAATATCTAGAGAACCACAGTAACTATGGTCATGTGCTGAATTAGCCAGCTGTTGAAATTCTTGTGTGTCCCACATGAAGAAATGGTCTAAGAAAAATCTTCCTGAGGGAGTAGGTTTTCCTCCCAAGCTGTCATTTATCTTTTTTCCTATGTCTTCTAGCATAGAGTTTATTTGAATTATTTTTCTTCTCAACCCAATGCAGTAACACCTCTGGATCTCACATCTTTCATCAGACTCATTGATGTGCTGTTGACTCAGCCGGCTAGATCATTAACAATGATTTTTTTTTTTTTTTTAAGAACAGTTAATGCCAGTTCTTGCTGTGATGGTTATCTTTCACTCTCTCTCTGCTCCAAAGAGAATCATCCATCTTTGTAAGCCTGTCCATCAATCATTGGTATTTGTGCTTTGCCCTTTCTGACAGTTTTCACTCAATGTGACTGAGTTATATGTAGGCCAGCTCAATAGTGCAGGTTAATTTTGATACTGGAGACTATTTTCTCTATTTCCATTATTCCAAACATCATGTTTTGTAGGCAATTTAACAACTGGGGAATTTTAATGTAAAAATAATTTGCTTCCTTTTGCTTAAAAATTGAGTACCTGGAGTGTAAGTGAATTTTTCAAAGCAGATCGAAGATAAGAAAGAAAATACCAGTTTTGAATCTCTTTGACCTGTAACACTTAATATGAGTGTTTTTCTTTTAACACAGAAAAAAAAAAAAAAACTTCTATGGCTTAGAACTTAATCCATGGTACTTCAAAGTGCTTAAGCAAAGTTCATTTGCAAGGACCCTAGAAATCTATTTGATTCTCATCTAACCCATACAGTTTTTTTCCTTTACTTTTCAAAGAATGGAGGGTGAGGGATTTGTGCTGTTTCGACATTATATAAATGTTTATTTCTTATAGAGTTTTAAAATTATCTAGCATTGGGATATGGGACTACAAAGTAGCACCAACTTGTCAGAAATTAATGAAAACCTGTTTTTAAAAATAGGACAAATGGAGCTGATATGGTTTGTCTAAGAGTAAAATCGGAAAGATAAAGTAAAATTAGAAAGATCACATTTGATGCTATGTGAAAAGTTTCCCAAATTTTCCATTGAGTGAAATCCCTGTAAGTGTTCATTATGAGTAGTGATAGCTGTCTCTCTGGCCAAGAGTCATGGTTTGCCTTCATTGACATAGCTTATATTACACTGAGTTTGTAACATGAATGCAAAAGCTATGATAACTTCTGTTTTTAATGACTTGCCCAAATTTTTAAAAGGATTCATAAGGATGACATAAGGATCAAGTAACTTAATAGGTGTTATGCTTGATAAAAAGCATGATTCCCCTCAGTACAATGGAAAAATCTTTAAAGTCAAGAAAGAATTGGATTCAACTCTTAGTGAGCTCAGCTCTTCCATTTCCTACCTACACAACTTGAGGTAAATTTCTCACATTCTTGAAACCTATATTTCATCATTGGCAAAATAGGAGTAATTGGATTTACCTCAGTAGGCAGCCTCTGAAAATTAAATTAGATTTGATATCTAAAGCACCTTGCACAAAGATAACAACATACAGTATATGCTCAATAAATCTGAATTTGTCCCCTTCCCATACATCCTGAATAACATAGGTGCCAAATATCAAAGCACTGAACACATATAAAAACTACCAGGTATCTGATACTAATTAGTTAATAAGAAATTATCTGAATCTAGCTTTGCATAGATCAACATGCAAAATTAACTAGATCAGACAGCTTTTCTATTTGCACATATATATAGGTTCCCCACAGCCTCATCAACATCCATTAGTTACTGAATTTTGTGAAATGTCATTGAAACATTACAACAATGTTTTGTTGCACTAATTTTATAAACGTTTAAAGTGCAATACATATTATTTTTCAGAGACAAACCAAAGTTTAATTTCCCAAACTTCATGCTGTTTGCTTTAGCAGCATTTGATGATCTTTTATATACATTTGTAATAGATGAAATAAACCAGATTGTAAATCCTTTGCCTTTCTTTTTTAAAGCAAACTATGTATCAGTTTTTGGGTTTGTTTGTTGGTTGTTTTTTTTTTTTTTGGTACAAATTGTTTAGGATAAGTTAAATTACATTCCATTAGCCAACATGAGTGCATTTCTATAAGTTTAGCTATATTGAAATAAAGTTTTTAAAAGCAAAAAAGTATTCTATTCCCTTCCTAAACAGTGCCCTTCCTTGTTTTTAAATTTATTCTACTAACATGTATTGAACTATGCAAGAGCTAATGAACTTCCAGTCCAGAGACCTTGTTTCATTTTCATAGCCTGAAATATTATCTGTCCTTTTTTTCCAATTTACTGTACACTTTATACAAACATCATCTCAGGATCTGTTGCTACCATAAATCTAATATGATGGGTTTCGAGGTTCAGCATTCAAGGGTAGGTGTGAGAAAACAGTGTTTTGATCACTCAGTTTTCTCTACCACAGTAACTGCACCAGGGATTGGGAATCTAATCTAACCTAATTTCAGTTAACTCTAAGCTGCACACACTGCTACAACTTCCTTGCAGAAGTATAAGAAGAAAAAGAAGAATGAAGACGATCATAACTGTCTTTGATTCCATTGGTATATACTTTTTGCTATTGGCATCTATTATCAGCATTTTATGTATGTATAACCTCCGCCACCATCACAAGACATCAGAAAGAAAGTATAAATAGTTTCAGCAGAAAGGATTGGAAGCATTGTACTGGAAAAGCTATAAACTGGGAAAGGAGAAAATAAATAAACTTCATCTCCATTATCTATCATTCTAAAATCCTTCTGAATAAGAAGAAACAGGGACTCAAATTGTGGCAGGACCCTGAAAGCATGACCCACTGGGTTAATATAACCAACAGACATTCCAAAAGAGGGATTTAGGGGTAAAAATCAGAGTCAAGAATTAAACAGCCCAACAGAAGCATCTAATAGGGCTTGGAAGATACTTAAAAACTGGGTATAAAACTATGGAAATGGAGTCCAGATACACTGGTGACAGAGATGGGTCTGGAATAGGAAGAAGTAAAATTTGTGAGTGTGTTCACCTGTTAGAACAGGGAGAGAGTAGCAGTTAAGAGTGAGGGATGGTATGGGGAGGGAGGTGGGAGGGGGTTCAGGATTGGGAACACGTATACACCTGTGGCGGATTCATGTTGATGTATGGCAAAACCAATACAATATTGTAAAGTAATTAGCCTCTAATTAAAATAAATAACTTTTTTAAAAAAACACCTAAAAAAAAAAAAAAGAGTGAGTAGTGGTTAAAGTAGTGGTTAAGACTACTAACCAAGTAGTGGTTAGGAGTCCTGGCTTCAGAGTTATACAGTTTATAACCCTGACCCACCACACACTGGCTAGTTATATAATCTTGCTGAGTTTCAGTTTCCTAAGAGGCAAAATCTGTACAATAATTATTCCTACCTTATTGGGGTCAATATGAGAATTAAATATATTTATAACATTTAGTGTAATGTTTGGCCCTTCCTAAGTGCTCAGTAAATGTTAGCTATTATTAGATCTACTGGAGCTTTAATAGGACTTTCTGGGTAAGTAGATAGGAAATTGGAGAAGGCAATGGCACCCCACTCCAGTCCTCTTGCCTGGAGAATCCCATGGACAGAGGAGCCTGGTGGGCTGCAGTCCACGGGGTCGCTGAGGGTCGGACACGACTGAGCGACTTCACTTTCACGCATTGGAGAAGGAAATGGCAACCCACTCCAGTGTTCTTGCCTGGAGAATCCCAGGGACGGGGGAGCCTGGCGGGCTTCCGTCTCTGGGGTCGCACAGAGTCGGACAGGACTGAAGCGACTTAGCAGCAGCAGCAGCAGTAGCAGCAGATAGGAAATTGGGGACCAAACACTTCCGGGTAGCTATCTTCTTTTGATATCAGTGAATTGAAGGAGAAGATTAAAGAGATCAGAGGTGCATAGAGAATAAATAATTATAAGCTGCGATGGAGAATACAGAGGGGAGAAAAGAAGTAGTCTCTCTTTGCAAATATTGCTCCAATGAACCATGTTTTCAGGGCCTAGAAATCCTGCCTGAATCTGATTCCCTGATTCTACTTATTCAAAAATATAGTTTAGGCCAAGGATAATGGAAACAAAATGATCATATAGTGCCCTTGTTTTTTTCTGTCACATAGCATCTCCAGTAAGATCTCACTCCTTTCTGATGAAACTATCTTAACAATTTCCTGGAATCTTATTAGAGATATGGAGTCCCGAATGTGTAAAATACCAATACAGAATAAGAATAATTTTAGTGAAAGTATTGACCAGTGGTATCAAGGACAGACATGCTCCTCTTCTTTCCAGGAACTCTTTTATGTCTCTGGGAGGCGACTGTGGCAGTGTCTCTTAGCTTGGAGTTGAGTGGAGTTAAACTATAAGAGGAAAGATACAAAGCAAGAGGGAAAACATGAAAGGAGAGCACTATGTGTAAAAGAACACCGTAAAGAGAAGGCGTTAACAAGGAAATATTTAAATATAGTTACTGGCAAAAGTGTTACCGCAGTATTTTGTGCAGTTTGGCACAAGAGGAAAAGATTAGCAATAAATAAACAGAAAGATGTTTGCTTCTTGTCTGGCCACTTGTCTGTTCAGTTCTTATACCTTTCCCTTCTTCCTTTTAGCCTCTAAAATAGATAATAAAAGATGCCAAAGATTCAAGGTGCTCCTAGGAGTTCCCATATGTTCATGAAATAAATACCAATACATTTTCAAATGCTAAAATAATCAACCTAAAAGTTATTTCATCTGATTATATTAAACCAAAATTTCCTGTTCTAGTTTTCCAAGGCAGTTTTCTCCATATCTCTCCTACTCCATAGTAACATATCCTCCTAGAAATTAAAGCTTCAATCATTCTTCCTGCCCTTAGTTCAATGTCATCCTAAAACAAAACAAAACAAACACGATCAAAGGGTCCTAACATCCCCACATGTTGATGTACAGCAAAACCAATACAGTATTGTAAAGTAAAATAAAATGCTTAAATATAAAAAAAAAGAAAGAAAATCTTGGGTTACTGAATATTGTTGCTGCTGTTCAGTTGCTAAGTTGTGTCTGACTCTTTGTGACCCCATGGAATGCAGCATGCCAGCCTTCCCTGCCCTCATTCTCTCTCAAGAGTTTGCCCAAACTCATGTCCATTGGGTCGGTGATGCCATCCAACCATCTCATCCTCTGTTGCCCCCTTATCCTTCTGCCCTTAATCTTTCCCAGCATCAGGGTCTTTTCTAATGACTCAGATCTTCGCATTAGGTGGGCAAAGTATTGGAGCTTCAGCTGCAGCATCAGTCCTTCCAATGAATATTCAGGGTTGATTTCCTTTTGAATTGACTGGTTTCATTTCCCTGTGGTCCAAGGGACTCTCAAGTGTCTTCTCCAGTAAAACAATTCAAAAGTATCAATTCTGCACTCGGCCTTCTTTGTGGCCAACTCTCACACCTATAAACGACTACTGGAAAAACCATAGCTTTAACTATACGGACCTTTGTTGGCAAAGGTTATTGAATGAACTGTCTGAAATAGTGAAGTGATATAGAACAGAGGGAATATTAGATTGTCAAGAGAGATAAAGGATGTGCTTTTCCTAGAAATTTAAACAAAAAAAGGGAAATTTGCTATCTTAAGCAACCACCTCTCTAATAAGCTTAACCTGGTCTAGATGAAAAAATTAAGCAAAATAATACAATTCTTCTTAAACAAACAGCATTCCTTCACTGTCTCCTTTCCTTCCCTACATCTATTCATTCCCTTCAGGCCCATGGGGAGTAAGTAACAAAGATAATAATAGGATTAACCAGGAGACATTACCCAGGGAAAATAATTCTGTAAAAAACAGAGCAAATTCTTCTCAAATTCTAGCAAATCAAGAGTATCTCAAATGTATTTAAAAGCTAGTTTTTATGATTTTTGCATGGGCTTAGTAATTAATATCTATCTATCTATTCTTGAGAAAGCAAAGCTAGTATGTAGATAGACTTCCTGAAACATGACCAATACCAAGGAAATCAATCATTCATTTTGCATTTAACATAAATAAAAATTATATGATTGTCATCCACTAAGAGATGTAAGGGCTTCCCTGGTAGCTCAGCTGGTATAGAATCTGCCCACAATGTGGGAGACCTAGGTTTGATCCCAGGATTCAGAAGATCCCCTAGAGAAGGGGAAGGCTACCCACTCCAGTATTCTGGCCTAGAGAGCTTGGGTCACAAAGAGTTGGACATGACTGAGTAACTTTCACTTCAAGAGATATAAAAGCAGTAATACATGAAAATTAAGAATCCAGAAAATATTACATAGCTCCTCAATGTACCACAAGTTACTGATCAAGGCAAAAAATTAAAGTATCTGGAGCACTAATGACACATGTGATTATACCACTCTGAATGAAAAATCTATTACTTTGAAAATCATGATACCTTTTACTGCGAGAAAAAGAGTATATTGTGAAGAACTGCATAGCTCTTACAATGAAATGCCAGGATCAAACATCAAAAAGAGGAATATGATAAAACAAACAAAGTAGAGTACACAACAGAAAATGCCAGCAATCAAACATTCTTATTCCCATGAACTGCAACACCTCATAACACTAATAACATGTAGTGTCTCTCTGTTGTTTCTAGCTAGTCTTATGTTTCAAAGCATTTCTTTTAAAAATTTTCATCACCTTGTCTGGTGGCTCAACAATAAAGAATCTGCCTGCCATTGCAGAAGATGTGGGTTCAATCCCTGAATTGGGAAGATCCCCTGGAGGAGGAAATGGCAACCCACTCCAGTGTTCTTCCCTGGGAAATCCCATGAACAGAGGAGCTTGGTGGCGTGCAGTTCATTCAGTAGCAAAAGTTGTACACAACTTAGCAACTAAACAATGACAAAGTTTCACTGATATAACTAGATATGGTATATTTAGTATTCTTTAATGTTAGCTCCTTGTAATGGGGTTAAGTATTTCTGCATCAAAAAGTTTATGATCATGAATGGATTTTCTTGTATCCTTATCTTAAAACAGAAAAGAAAATGGCATTAAAACCTGAGGTCTAGTAAGCAAAATCAGTAATCATTCCACATAGGAAAATGTTAGCCTACCAAATGACGTAACATCATTTAGCAAAAAATAGGAAAAGATGAAGGTAGAAACAGGAAGCCGGAGAAGGCAATGGCACCCCACTCCAGAACTCTTGCCTGGAAAATCCCATGGGCGGAGGGGCCTAGTAGGCTGCAGTCCATGCGGTCGCTGAGAGTTGGACATAACTGAGCGACTTCACTTTCACTTTTCACTTTCATGCGCTGGAGAAGAAAGTGGCAACCCACTCCAGTGTTCTTGCCTGGAGAATCCCAGGGACGGAGGAGCCTGGCGGGCTGCTGTCTATGGGGTCACGCAGAGTCGGACATGACTGATGTGACTTAGCAGCAGCAGCAGCAGCAGAAACAGGAAGCAAGTGCTATTTACTTCCACATTCCATGTAGACTATGCCTGATGAGCTAATAGGGCTCTTATTGTTCAACAAATTGAAGAGAACTCCAATAATGAGGGGAAAGTATTAAATCTGAAACTCCATTATCCAAAAAATAGTTATTTATGAGCTACAGCCAAAACATAAGTTGAATTTATAACTCACATACCACTGTCAGTGTAATTACTCTGTAATCAAATATATTCTTGACCCAAGACATATATCTGTTTCCCACTTCAGAAGTATGCTCACTTGGCTTACCAACTATTAATTTTATAAACTTTAGGTGATAAAATTTCAAGGCTTTATTTCACTAAAGTGCTTTACATTTTACTTAAAGAAAAAGGAAAATAAACCCCAAAACAATCGTCAAACTAAAATATATATATATATATATATATATATATATATATCCTAAGTAATTTGTCATTTTCTGAAAATAACTATATAGCTGAACCTTTAAATTTGGTTAAATGTAAGATCATTTTAATTTGTATTATTTTTTAGTTCATTTTTCAAGGAGATGCTCTAATAAACACCTATTTTTTCAATGAAAAAAAAAAACACCTCAATTTTTCAATGGTGGATTTCTAGGAAGGAAATGGTCCTGATAAACTCAAATTACCCAACATAGAATATGACCTGTTCATCACCAACATATATCTATAGAAAGTTTATGCTGCAAAGATCCTATGTGTTAGTCCTTCCAGTACAAAGGTCAAAAGTAAAGTATTGATATGTGCATGTGTTATACACAATACACACTGCAATTAATATGTATACACGTGTCTGGCACTAGTTATTACTGTAAGCCTCAGTCTTAGCTTATGATGAGTTTGAATTTAAAAATCCCTAAGTAGGCTTAGAATTAAGAGATGTACTACTTGTAACTTACCCTTAAATTCATGATCTAATGCTTCTCCATTTATAAATTAGTAGACTATGATCTCATCAACTCATTGATTATGACTAGACACACACAAATCTCACATAATTTTAAAGATTATAATATTAATATACATGTTCTCCCTCTCAGTTCCACTGCCTAAATTCTTTGCACTAAGGTATGACGCTCTGCTGCACAGCCTGCATGCAGGATTCACGCAGAACCTGCCATGACGAATCTGCAATGCGGGTCAGCGGGAAGCATTATCCTTAACTTTCATATCACACCAGACACAGTAATTAATTTGTCAAATATCAAACAATTTTTACATATTCTAGACCTCCTTCCCTCCCTTTCTTGCAATTAGGTTTACTTTTTTCTTTTGCAACTGAATTGTATAGAGAGGAAAATCTATCCTTAGCTCAGCTGATGTAATTGAAAATACACTGTATTAGATTTCTCCAAATGACTTAAGAACATTGAAAAAGAAAAAGTGCACCTTCAGGTTAGATTGCAGAATGGATAGGGAGCTTAAAAGGCAAGCTCTGACTCTGAAAATTAAATTTAACCTGCCAGTTCCTGAAGTGAAATGTAAGGCCACCTTCCCTCAGCAGCTCGAGTGGGGAGATACTGTTTTGCTGTCTCTCCAGGCTCCTTTTTATGCTGAGGCTGATGTGATTCCCCAGATTGATGTCCTGCACAGAATTTAAACTATTCTTGTAAGTAACAGCAAAAGGAGTTATTGACTTCCTCTCAGACGGAAAGCAGAAGTGACCACTTGTATCAAAGAATCCACTTGGATTTTTAGCTTGTTAAAATGGTGGGTTGTGATTGATGTTAATTTTTATTCAACAGTCTCATCTGTTCTGATATTTTAGGATCTTAAAATGTTTATGCAAAGCTTTCTTTGGATTACTTACATGAGAGTGACTATTCTTTATGTGCCAAGGTCACAGCACAGATCACATTACTTACAGAGATAGGGAAGTCTTTCCCATAAATCAGCCCCACAACAACACACATTTATTTACTGAAATTTTGAATAGCTACAAAGAAATACACAACACAGTTACAGTTCTCAGGAACCTTGCAACACAGGGAGATAAAATATTTACGGTACAATTAACCAGTAAGGAAAGACAGTGATACAAGCAATGTCACAAAGCCAAAACCACAGTGGAGCTTTTTCCCTCACAGGAATGAGATCTCATTACCCGAGTGACTTATTATTCTTCTAGTTCGCAATCTCCATTTCTAAAATGTATAAATTGGACTAGATTATCTTTAAATTCTCTCCCAATCTAAAAAAACTTAGTATCTAGTTTCCTACACCAGCCCCTCATAATTTTACTCTATATCTTATCAGTGTCTACGTGGAAACAAATGGAGGTCAGTGATTTTTCAAAAGACATTCTCACTTATCTATTTTCTCTAGACACTTTTAACAATTCTTCAGCCAAGAAGAAATGCAGTCCAATTTCTTTGCATATGTAGTAGAGGAGTAAACTATCAATTACTTACATGCAAGTTATATGCATTATGGTCTATCCACACATTTTTCAAAATATAATTTTATTTGATGGGGACATTGAAGTAATTTTAGGTAAAAAACAAGCTTACCTAGTTGCAAGGACTGATGTTTTCTCCTTGACAGACTCTGTACTCTACCTAACACTGTGCTTGAGGTCTCAAAAGATATGCAAATAGATATACCAACTAGATGATTTTTTTTAAATTTCTGAGATGACTAACTGCAAATCTCTGCCTCCTCCTGCCCCACACAGATTTTCTATGTGAGAAAATACAGAAGAACCTTTTCAAGTTACTCTCCACTTCCTTTCTAAAACCAAGCTTGCTCTTACCCTTCACTAACTTGGCAACTTTTGGCCCCAGAACAGTAAATGGAACTTAGCAAGCAGAAATCATCTAATCCCAGCTGTACTTCCTCAAGTCTTACAGCCCAAAACACCACAGCAGAGGATACATGGGGACTAAAAACAGAGAGCATTATCATAAATTCCTTCACTTCCACTAAAGATCAGCTTACTCCAGCTTGTTATATTGTTCCAAACTGCTGTATTGCTCATCCTAAATTATTCTAGGGCCTCTCCATTTAGAGGCTGAGGAGACGGAAGCTTAGCAATGATGCTAACAACAAATAATACAACTAGGAAATTTCAATAGGAACTAGAATCCAATCCATTTTGTGTGGCCCCAAGCACAGTTTTTTCTTCTCAGATTTCACTAGTCCCTGTAATTAAAAGCTACTCTTCCCTAAAAAGTTTAATATTACATAAAATTAAAATTGTCTTTTCCTAATCTGTTTTTCAAATAATACAAATTTTCCTATATTAGAACAGTTGCCTTTTAAACAGCATATACTGTCATACATTATGCATCAAAACTCCCAAACTGATCATTGTAATAAAGTTCAAACTTAAATTCAACTGATACATTTTTCGAGTTTTTACAAGTGATGCTAGACAACAAGTTTTGCTGCTATACAAAAACAAAGTCTGCAAACAATTCTCATATTTTTGCTTTTCATTTTTTTCAAATATTGATTTTAGTTCTGTGTGTATATATATATATACATATATATATATTTAGTAACTATGATACAATTGAAATAACAAATTCCTCTGGCTCACCTAACATGGCAAACCATTCATCTCAGTAGGATGTTCATTGTACTTAAGTTGTATATACTTAACTACGTGTTAAGGTACAAGGAAAAATAACAATAAAGATGAGGAATAGAAATTTATTCTAGGATACATATAAAATGTTATAGATATGCCATTCTCTAAAATAGAAGCTTTGTAATAAGGTTTTCTAGCAATAACTTCTTTATCATAATATTCTATTTTCTGAAAACCAACAATCTCTTAGAAAACTGAGGTTTCTTCACCTTTGACACAATTAACTTTAGTACAAAAAGGAAAGAAGAAAATTGCTTAAATACTATGATGCACTATTTCCCTAATATGTTGATCCTAAAACTAAACAAATACATAGGATATCTGTGGAAAAAAATCTCATCTCATTGATCTGAGGAGAGATATAATGAGGATAAAAGGAATTTGAATTTTTTAAGTTGTCTCCAGATTTTCCTATTATTCGGCAAGCTTGGAAAAAATTACCACAATGGATTCAAAGTCAAATGTGAAGAATTTTAGATTATATTCACCAGGGTGCTCATCAGTCAGTATCTACATGCATATCATTTGAAAGAGCTTAAAATAGAGCTAGTACTAAAAATATTTCCTTCATTATCTATAATACAAGCAGCATAAATTCATTTATTTACATCTTAAGCACCTTTTATGTTCCCTGGAAACGCTACCACTCAGCATTGCTGAAGAACTAGATAATTGTCCTCTAAGAGTACAGACAAATACAAAATCAATGAGAATTTAACTAACCTTACTTACTGACACATCTGAGAAATAGTAACTCTCTCTTCTATGTGACCTATATATTAAATATTTATAAAATAATTCATTGGTCATTGTCCTTAATTTTGTCCCTTTTAGTAGATTCTAAACACTTAATATTTACAGCTTCAAAAGTAAGTAGGAAGGTATCCACAGCTCCTTTGTAAATCTACATACTCACATAAGAATTTAGGAGTCAGAAAGTACTTCAGGATCAGTCATCAATTCCTCGTTATAATAGTAACTTTGTTAATAAAGAGGATGTATCCCAATAATAAAAATTTGTACAAACTTGAGGCATAAAAAAATTTATTGCAAGACAGAAGGAATGAATATATAGAATAAAAGTATTGAAATTTAACAAAAACATTAAACATAGGGTTTTTAATTGAAACTCTTTTATTATGCAAAGCTAAGTGATTGCAGAATCACATGACTGATCCACCAGGTCAATCTGAGCTTCTTCAGTCTCTAGTCTAATGCCTTAAGATAGCATGCTGCAGCTGCTGCTAAGTTGCTTCATTCGTGTCCGACTCTGTGCAGTCCCGTGGACTGCAGCCCACCAGGCTCCTCCGTCCATGGGATTTGCCAGGGAAGAGTACTGGAGTGGGTTGCCATTGCCTTCTTCGATTATAGCATGAGTTTCCCAAAAATTATACATGTACATGTAGGAGGTTAACAATTGTAACTTTAACCCAACTAAGATGGTAGGCACTGAGAGAGGGCATCAGAGGGCAGACAGACTGAAACCATAATCACAGAAAACTAGCCAATCTGGTCACATGGGCCACAGCTTGTCTAACTCAAAGAAACTAAGCCATGCCATGTGGGGCTGCCCAAGACGGACGGGTCATGGTGGAGAGGTCTGACAGAATATGGTCCACTGGAGAAGGGAATGGCAAACCACTTCAGTATTCTTGCCTTGAGAACCCCATGAAGAGTATGAAAAGGCAAAAAGATAGGACACTGAAAAATGAACTCCCTAGGTCGATAGGTGCCCAATATGCTACGGGAGATCAGTGGAGAAATGACTCTAGAAAGAATGAAGGGATGGAGCCAAAGCAAAACGATACCCAGTTGTGGATGTGACTTGTGATAGAAGCAATGTCTGATTCTGTAAAGAGCAATACTGCATAGGAACCTGGAACGTTAGGTCCATGAATCAAGGCAAATTGGAAATGGTCAAACAGGAGATGGCAAGAGTGAACAACAACATTATATAAATCAGCAAATTAAAATGGACTGGATTGGATGAGTTTAACTCAGATGACCATTATATCTACTACTGCAGCAGGAATCCCTTAGGAAAAATGGAGTAGCCATCATAGTCAATAAAAGAGTTCAAAATGTAGTACTTGGATGCAATCTCAAAAATGACAGAATGATCTCTGTTCATTTCCCAGGCAAACCATTCAACATCACGGTAATCCAAGTCTATGCCCTGACCCATAATACTAAAGAAACTGAAGTTGATGGTTCTATGAAGACCTACAAGACCTGTTAGAACTAACACCCAAAAAAGATGTCCTTTTCATTATAGGGGACTGGAATGCAAAAGTAGGAAGTCAAGAAACATCTGGAGTAACAGGCAAATTTGGCCTTGGAGTACAGAATGAAGCAGAGCAAAGGCTAATAGAGTTTTGCCAAGAGAATGCACTGGTCATAGCAAACACCCTCTTCCAACAACACAAGAGAAGACTCTACACATGGACATCACCAGATGGTCAACACCGAAATCAGATTGATTATATTCTTTGCAGCCAAAGATGGAGAAGCTCTATACAGTCAGCAAAAACAAGACTAGGAGCTGACTGTGGCTCAGATCATGAACTCCTTATTGCCAAACTCAGATTAAATTGAAGAAAGTGGGGAAAACTACTAGATCATTCAGGTATGACCTAAATCAAGTCCCTAACGGTTATACAGTGGAAGTGAGAAATAGATTTAAGGGACTAGATCTGATAGACAGAGTGTCTGAAGAACTATGGATGGAGGTTCATGACATTGTACAGGAGACAGGGATCAAAACCAACCCCAAGAAAAAGAAATGCAAAAAAGCAAAATGGCTGTCTGAGAAGGCCTTACAAATAGCTCTGAAAAGAAGAGAAATGAAAAGCAAAGGAGAAAAGGAATGATATAAGCATCTGAATGCAGAGTTCCAAAGAATAGCAAGAAGAGATAAGAAAGCCTTCCTCAGCAATCAATGCAAAGAAATAGAGGAAAAGACAGAATGGGAAAGACTAGAGATCTCTTCAAGAAAATTAGAGATACCAAGGGAATATTTCATGCAAAGATGGGCTCGATAAAGGACAGAAATGGTATGGACCTAACAGAAGCAGAAGATATTAAGAAGAGGTGGCAAGAATACACAGAAGAATTGTACAAAAAAGATATTCACGACCCAGATAATCACGATGGTGTGACCACTCACCTAGAGCCAGACATCCTGGAATGCGAAGTCAAGTGGGCCTTAGAAAGCATCACTACGAACAAAGCTAGCGGAGGTGATGGAATTCCAGTTGAGCTATTTCAAATCCTGAAAGATGATGCTGTGAAAGTGCTGCACTCAATATGCTAGCAAATTTGGAACACTCAGCAGTGGCTACAGGACTGGAAAAGGTCAGTTTTCATTCCAATCCCAAAGAAAGACAATGCCAAAGAATGCTCAAACTACCACACAATGGCACTCATCTCACACGCTAGTAAAATAATGCTCAAATTTCTTCAAGCCAGGCTTCAGCAATATGTGAACTGTACACTGCCAGATGTTCCAGCTGGATGTAGAAAAGGCAGAGGAGCCAGAGATTAAATTGCCAACATCCGCTGGATCATCAAAAAAGCAACAGATTCCAGAAAAATGTCTATTTCTGCTTTATTGACTATGCCAAAGCCTTTGACTGTGTGGATCACAATAAACTGTGGAAAATTCTGAGAGAGATGGAAAAACCAGACCACCTGACCTACCTCTTGAGAAATACGTATGCAGGTCAGGAAGCAGCAGTTAGAACTTGGAACAACAGACTGGTTCCAAATAGGAAAAGGAGTACATCAAGGCTGTATATTGTGACCCTGCTTATTTAACTTATATGCAGAGTACATCATGAGAAACGCTAAGCTGGAAGAAACACAAGCTGGAATCAAGATTGCCAGGAGAAATATCAATAACCTCAGATATGAAGATGACACCACCCTTATGGCAATAAGTGAAGAACTAAGAAGCCTCTTGATGAAAGTTAAAGAGGAGAGTGAAAAAGCTGACTTAAAATTCAAAAGTCAGGAAACGAAGATCATGGCATCTGGTCCCATCACTTCATGGGAAACAGATGGGGAAACAGTGACAGACTATTTTGGGGGGCTCCAAAATCACTGTAGTTGTGATTGCAGCCATGAAATTAAAAGATGCTTACTCCTTGGAAGGAAAGTTATGACAAACCTAGACAGCATATTCAAAAGCAGAGACGTTACTTTGCCAACAAAGGTCCGTCTAGTCAAGGCTATGTTTTTTCCAGTAGTCATGTATGGATGTGAGAGCTGGACTATAGAGGAAGCTGAACACCAAAGAATTGATGTTTTTGAACTGTGGTGTTGGGGAAGACTCTTCAGGGTCCCTTGGACTGGAACGAGATCCAACCAGCCCATCCTAAAGGAGATCAATCCTGGGTGTTCATTGGAAGGACTGATGTTGAAGCTTAAACTCCAATACTGTGGCCACCTCATGCGAAGAGTTGACTCATTGGAAAAGACCCTGATGCTGGGAAAGATTGAGGGCAGGAGGAGAAGGGGACGACAGAGGATGAGATGGTTGGATGGTATCACCAACTCAATGGACGTGGGTTTGGGTGGACTCCGGGAGTTGGTTATGGACAGGGAGGCCTGGCATGCTGCGGTTCATGGGGTCACAAAGAGTCAGACAGGACTGATGACTGAACTGATCTGACTGAACTTTAAAAACGTGAATGCTTGACTACTAATGATTCATAAGTTTAATAGAAAAGGGCACCATTTATATGATTGACTCCTTTCTTACTACTCTTCTTTACATGTTGGATAAGATGCAATATTCTCAAATGGTTGGAGATAGGAAAAAAATGTGACAAATGGGAGAGGCATTATGAATAATATCTGGCACCATTCATTCTTCTTGCTGTTTCAAGTACTTTTCAATACTCCAAATGGCTCTGAAACCAATCTTCTCTTTCTTAATGATGCCAACCTAGAAGCCTGAACTGTTCACTGATACTACTTTTCAGTAGTTGTTTAGTAGAGAGCTCAATATTTCTATAGAGACCCACTGCAACTTTATAGGAACTGTTGGGAATGTTTCAAATAACCCTATAATGCTTAAACTACTATATAGGCAAATACCCTTTATTTAAAAGATAATTTATGGTGCTAATATTTTTGGAGATGATTTTTTTTTTAATTTCAGTTAAAAACTAAAACACAATTGACTTTTTATATAGAGATTAACCAACCAGGATATCCCAGTTTTTAAATAATATAACATCAAATATTAATAGAATCAGTAAAAATATAGGGGAAAGTTGTGTTTCAGAACCAGGAAGTCCTGAGTTAAATTCCAGCTGCACATCTTCGTTCTTGTATATTTTTGAAATAGACCCTTCAAGTCTCACCTTTCTACATAAAGGGTGGCACGCAGCATGGAACATAAGTCATTTCTTTTCCCTACCACATGTGCCTTCATGAGTTTAGGGATGAGAATTGCTCATAGTTCCCTAACAGGTTACCATGTTGTTGGAATAAATCTAACAAAGCAAAAGCTTTGCAGATGGAGATTAAAAAGAGAATGGCACCACTACTAGATACAAAAAGCAAGGCTGGGGAGAGATATATTAAAGAATCTTTCACAGTTCCCAGTACAAAGGAATAATTAAGAAAACAAAGAGGTAGATATAGTTTTGAGTAAAAGGACTAAGATTATCAAAAGGAAGACTGCAAAGAAGAAACAGAAGCAATGTTGTGAGCAAGCAAGGATGTTACAGAAAATTTCTAAGCAATAAAAATTTAACATGACACAAAATTTAATCAATACAGTATTCTGAAGGCAGACAATGCTTCAGAAAAGATAGATGGTATATCACTTATCATGAGCTTTATTCTTTGTAAGAATTTGCTGGTATTTTGGTAGGGGTGAGGCCTGGGAATTTCAACCCTCAGGGCTAACACTGAGCAGAGAAGGAAAGGTTTTTAAAAGCTATAAAGATATCAGGGACACCTTAAATTTCCCAAACAATTACCATATCCCTAATGACAAACTGCTTCATAAATGGTTGTTCTGTATTCCATCATGAATCTGGATTTAGTTATTGGTAGGGGATTATTGTCATTTTCATGTTCTATTACACTGATAAAAATATATTTTCTCACGAGTGTACTACTATACTCTCACCTCACCTCTCATGTTCTATCACCACCATATATGTGTATTATATTGCTGAGATGCAGATGGAAGACTGATCGTAAAATATTCGAAAGAACAATATCATGTTTTTATCTCCTCTAAGAAAATCAAAAGTTAGCTTGCTGACAGCAAAATAAATATCATCTTCCATGCATAGAGCTGATAGCACATGAGCTGATTATCTGAACCTTAATGGTAGCCATAAAATATAGTTAGTATACCATTTTTAATTCAAGATAAAATACCTTATATCAATGTCTAAGGAACTAAAGTACTTATTTTAAAGTCTCCATATTAAGAAAACATTCTTAATTGAAGTCAAGCTTAAAATGTTATGGAAAAGTGACACTCAAATTGGGAATGATACACTGGCCAGAAAATAGTCAAACTGTAAATTTATTTTCTTTTGAGAAAAGATTCATGTCTTACTAAACACTACAAGTAAAATGAAGAAATGTCTTTAAAAAGATTAACACTTTGAAAAGTAAAATCACTCTGCTGAGTACAGTTTAGTAAAACATTTTACTTGGACTATAGTTTTTTCACCCTAAATTTTCTGATAACAGGAAAGAAAGTTGCTCCAACACATGAAAATAACAGTACTTCAATATAACATACTATTAACAGTTGCCAAACTCCATAAGCTTACATAATGTTCCTTAACAAAATCAAACTTATTTCTTAACTTTTTAAGTAAGTAGCTTACTTGTTATTTTTCAATAAAATAAGTTTGTTTATTTATAATCTGAGAATAACAATATGTGTACCCTCATTAATATTAGTTCAATTGGTTTAGCAATAAGAATTTACTTTTCTTCAAAAATGCCACAGAATTCACCCTTTCTAACATGAGCCATAAGTATAAAGCTACATTTTATAAAATAACCAAATGTGCCCGTGCCTTTCTTTATACAAAATTATTCAATTGATCTAGCTTCAGGATATATGTATAGAAATGTGTTAGCACTCCCACTGATGTCAACTGGACCTTTTAGAAGAATGGCTTCTATTCTTCTGCCTGTTAGAAAGCACTGGAATGCTTGCAGGCCCACTGGGGCCTGGTTAAGTAGAATATGTCTGGGACATCCTTTTTGGTTAGAGGTGTATATTTTTGTGGTTTGCAGTGACATCTGCGCATAGTTAGTTATTGCTACTCTTCATAATGTAGGAATAGGTTCCAGTAATATCCCTAGCATTTATTTTGTAACTAACTTTTTCATTAAAATTGTTCAAATTTTTATATTCTATTTTTATGAATCCCAGATCATTCTAATACCAAAACAAAGAACAAACAAAAATAACAGAATGCAACAATGAATCAAAAGAATAATTTATTAGGAGGTTATTCCACAAATAAAAAAATTACAATATAAAAATTGTTAAATTATCAGAAATAATATACTTATAATTTATTACAAAGATATAAATAATGACCCAATAAGACCATGCATGCCAATTGGTGGTTTAAAAAAATTCCTAAAATTGTGCAGCCATTTGTAAAGTAGAATGTGAATTGAAGGAATGGAAGAATTCAATTCTTAGAAGGATGCAAGGTCCTAAGACTAAACCAGGAAGAAATAGAAAACATGAACAAATCAGTTACCACTACTACTGAAACTGAATTAGTAATTTTAAGACTCCCAACAAACAAAAGTCAAAGGATCAGAAGGCTTCACAGGTGAATTCTAACAAATACATAGAGAAGAGTTAACAGCTATTCTTCTAAAACTATTCCCCAAAATTGCAGAAGGAACACTCCTAAATTCATTTTATGAGGCCACTATCACCCTGATATCAAAACCAAACAAAGATATCATGAAAAGAGAAAATCACTGGCCAGCAAAAATCCTCAACAAAATACTAGCAAACTGACACCAATGATACATTAAAAAGATCATACACCATTACCAAGTAGCATTTATTCCAGGGATGCAACGATTTTTCAGTATCTGCAAATCAACCAACATGATATACCAAATTAACAAACTGAAGAATAAAAAACACGATTATCTCAAAAGATGACAAAAATCCTTTTATTCATGAAGGTCCTCCAAATTGCATAAGCTTCAGGTCCCATGAAACCAGAAACTCCTGATCTATATCTCTGAACACTGTATCTATTAATCATTTCTACAACTACAGGTTTGAAGGACACTCATCAACTTTCTAGAGCATTCACAAAATTAAGGATGATAGTAAGGCTATTCCAAATTAATTGATGAAAGGAAAATAAGTGTAAAATCAACAATCCTCTACCCAAAAAACAGCAGTAATTATATCCAATGCTGCTGCTGCTAAGTCGCTTCAGTCGTATCCGACTCTGTGCAACCCCATAGACGGCAGCCCACCAAGCTCCCCCGTCCCCGGGATTCTCCAGGCAAGAACACTGGAGTGGGCTGCCATTTCCTTCTCCAATGCATGAAATTGAAAAGTGAAAGTGAAGTCGCTCAGTCGTGTCCGACTCTTCGCGACCCCATGGACTGCAGCCTACCAGGCTCCTCCATCCATGGGATGTTCCAGGCAAGAGTACTGGAGTAGGGTGCCATCGCCTTCTCCAATAACTTTCAGTAAATATGATTTTCAACAACATACCTAACCAAATGGGCCAATGAAGAAATAAATAAACAATGGTTAATCAATACACTTTCCACATAGCTAGATAATAGAGCTCTGTCTGGGGCTTTCCCAGTAGCTCAGCAGGAAATGCAGGTTTGATCCCTGGGTGGGGAAAATCTCCTGGAGGAGGGCATAGCAACCCACTCCAGTATTCTTGCCTGGAGAATCCCATGACAAAGGAGCCTGGCAGGCCACAGTCCATAGTCTCACAAAGAGTCAACCTCAACTGAGCATGCACACATGCTTAGTGTTATCTACATTTTATTCATAAAGCCTTAGAGTTCCAACAAGCGAAAGTTCTTGTTGTCAAAATGCCTGCTTATAGGCCAGAGTATATACAGAACATGAGACAAACACAAATGCATTCATTCACTTGATGCTAAAAGACATTGTACTAGTTGGACCTAGAATGATTCTTCTAGTCTAGAGGATACTTTGTACTGAAGGGGTCCCCCATTCTCACTCATTGATTCTGCCTTGAAATTCTGTAGGGACTGAATATATAAACTACATTTTCCTGCTGTACAACTAGTTCATAGTAAAATGTTAGAAGATTGTCCTTGGCTACACGTTTATTATGAAGCCATTTTCTGTAAGCAAAGTTATACAGCTATTTGAAGTCAGCAAACACACACACACATGTATTAAGTCCAGGCTATATAAGCTAGTACTTAGCTATATCCTAGCTAAATAACTAATAATTACAAACCTGTATTTAGCTTAGTGAGGTGGGTTCAGTTCCTAGGTCAGGAAGATTCTCTGCAGAGCATGGCAAACCCCCTCCAATATTCTTGCCTGGAGAATCCCATGGACAGAGGATCCTGGCAGGCTACAGTCCATGGGATCACACAGAGTCGGACATGACTGAAGTGACTTAGCATGCAGGTCCACATCATAGCATCAACACCGACTAGCTGTGTGAAACCATACATTTATTTAAATCTTCTCTGCTTCACATTTTTGATCTTGACAACAGTTTCAAAAAACCCATCTTGCTGGGTTTTCATAGGATTGAATGTGAGAATATATATAAGGTTTCCATCCCACATAATATGTAATATCCATTATTTTTAACAATAATAAATGTTCACTACCACTTCAGGATATAACAATAATATGATTAGCCTGATTAGTGTCACTGTTGGTACTTATTAAAATAAGAACTAGCATTAACAGTGAAAATAATAATAATTATAAATGGTGAGTGACAGCGGCAATAGGGCATGCTTAAAGTAGCAGATTCAAATATTTTATATGCCAGATGACTAAGATACGAATAAAATCACCAGAGCAGGATGAAGCAAAGGGCAAAGCACGTCATTTACTTGTCTAATCTGGATCACCTCGGGAAAGTGCACATGAGGTCATACCAGTATCAAATGAGAAAGGAAGGATCATGTGCCTGCCTGGCAGAAAACGAATTTGCTCATCTTCCTGGGTACAAAAGAGTAAAAACTGACTGAGCATGATTTCTCCTTTCTTGACAGCTTAATTAAGTGCTCTAATTAGTCATAGTTACTAAGCACTAACATGATCAACTCTGCTTCCTGCTGGATTGGCTTTTTTGCTAGTCTGATAACTGGTTAGAAAAGTTAATATATCTAAATACTGTCTTTAAATAGCAAAGAATTGTAACCCAGCAACACCAGCTTGACACCAGTAAAGTTCATAAGTTACTGAACTGGGTCCTCCTCCCTCTTCTCATCACTGTTCTACCACCATCCACTCAGCTTCCTTTTATCTTTCTCTCCCATTCTTCGTTTCATTCTTCTCCCAGATATTAGTTCTTTTACACTATCTCAACCTCTCTACCATCCTTTTAGGGAATTAACCACCAAATTCAAGTCAATGTGTTTGACTACCCTTACTAAACGGTTCTCACAACAAGGACTCCAAAAAAAGTGATGCTAACACCAAAGATACCACTTCCTAACTGCAGAATTATAAGTTGTCAGCAGGAAAAGTGACCACCCAACACTTGTCACATCCTACACAAACCCAGGAAACCGTGATGTACCTAAGGCCCTGTCAATGTCCTTCCAATGAATCATTTCTCATGAGCCAAAATTGCTTAACTATTACATCCACTGCAGTAACACCTTTTATGCCTCTAATTATAGGTTTCTATACTTTTGGTAAATTATTTTGTGATTAGATTTCTCGTCATAGCTTCTCATGAAATATCCCCTGTGACTACACTGCAGCATCTTACAAAGGTTTCTGGGATTGTGAAGACACTACATTCAATCTTTATCCATTGCATCATTTTCACAAGAAAAGTTGTTTCTAGACATTTATCAGCTATCATATCTTTTCTTTATCTATCACACTGGTTTCACCAGAAAAGTCTGTAATTCTTTACCCTTTCTTTTTCTTTTTTTTTTTTTTTAAATCCAACCACAGGTACTATTTCTAGCTCGGACTCGCTACTTTCAAACAACAGCTGTAAATAACCAGAAAACAACATCTGAAGTAAATTACAACATTTTAAAATAAATATATTTGGCCATGTCTCCACTATATTCAGAACTGAGTAATCAACAGGTTAATATAATCTCTGAACTAAATCCTTCCTCACAGGGTATCATCTTTAGCTTTCGTTGTCCTGCAAAGCTTTCTTTTTACTGAGTCTGGGGATGCAAAGAATGTCTTCTCTACGTTTAGAAAATATGCCAGTAGACAAACATGAAGGACGGCTATAGTATTGTTTCAAGAAGTGCAAACTGATTGAAATAATGTTCCTATTTCCTTTTTTGCAAGGGTCACTTGTTGTCTATCTGAAGAATCATGACTAGAGAGAAAATGTTTGCTTCACAGTGTGTCTACAAACCAGAAAGCTCCAATGATTCTTAGACATGTGATAAGTTTCTATGTTTGTGAAGCTAGTATTACCACACCTGCCTAACTCCTAGGGCTGTGTCAAAAACTTTGTAGATGATAAATCATTACACAAAAGCATGAAATTATTTTTATCATGATTAAAATATTCGTTCATCTTCCATCAGTCTTTAAATTCTGCTAACACTACCAGCTGAGAGGAGGATATTTCTCATGAAAGATGGATAAATATCATCAGCATACACAAATGAGTCTACTTAGTCTTGAGAATCTAATCTTTTAGTTATGATTCTCTTGGTTTCCATTCAGTCTAATTTAAGAATTCAAATGACAAGGCAATGTAACATACAGATTTTAGAATGCTGGGAAAAAATTCACTCTCCCCTCAAGTTACTTACATTGTAGTTGTTTATAAGATAAATTAACTGGATCATCATTTTATAAGAATGTATGGAATCTTGATTATCAATGATCTAAATGAAATGACAATATTAAACAATGAAAAGAGTTTATAAGATGGTAGTAATGGCTATTTCAGCAGAGCAAGAATAAAATAATGTTTTCAAATCAATCAGATATAAGAAAATGGAGAGGATATAAAGCATTGAGAAATATTGATTAATTGCAAAATCCTAGAAGGGATATTTAGAGTCTAAGCAGATTGAAAGAGAATCTTGATGGCAAGAAAGAATTTAGGCTTAAAGTTACATGACATTGGCTCATGAGAAGGTTTTAATAAGAATGAGGTATGATCAAAGAAATAGTATACTTGGTGCCAACTGGAGAAAGTCTTGAAGGATTTGTAAATCATTTTCTTTTAAGGTGGGGTAGTCAAACTTTCCTGTTTTAGAAAAAGTAAATCTGTCTTCCAATGGTTAAGAAAAAGTTTCTTTCGAATTCCTCACTTGTCTTCAAGGCTGAGGAATAAAAATGGAGAAAATCTGAAAACAGACTAGGAACTTTTCAGTCTATCAATATAATCTTCTCAGAAGAAAGGGGCCATGACTTTACATTTATACTAACATATAATTATATATGCACTAGCATACATGTCTTTATCAGTTGTTTTACAATTAAGATATTCAGATAATTTAGGTATTATAAGGATATTAAAAAAACACTGCAGTTGGTGATTGTAGCCATGAAATTAAAAGATACTTACTCCTTGGAAGGAAAGTTATGACTAGCCTAGATAGCATATTAAAAAGCAGAGACATTACTTTGCCAACAAAGGTCCATTTAGTCAAGGCTAGGTTTTTCCAGTGGTCATGTATGAATGTGAGAGTTGGACTGTGAAGAAAGCTGAGTGCCGAAGAATTGATGCTTTTGAACTGTGGTGTTGGAGAAGACTGTTCAGAGTCGCTTGGACTTCAAGGAGATCCAACCAGTCCATCCTAAAGGAAATCAGTCCTGGGTGTTCATTGGAAAGACTGATGTTGAAGCTGAAACTCCAATACTTTGGCCACCTGATGCGAAGAGCTGATTCATTTGAAAAGACCCTGATGCTTGGAAAGATTGAGGGCAGAGGATGAGATGGTTGGATGGCATCACCAACTCAATGGACATGGGTTTGGGTGGACTCCGGAAGTTGGTGATAGACAGGGAGACCTGGAGTGCTGCAGTTCATGGGGTCGCAGAGAGTCGGACATGACTGAATGACTGAACTGAACTGAAGGATATTAAAAAATAGAAGATGCTGTTTCTGTTTCCTCAGATTATAATTTTGTTGGGGCAGATAAAATTAGCATTAATAAAAATCTTTTTTAAAAGTTTATGTAATTGTACACAATCAATTGCCAAATAACTAAAAAGGCAAACAGTGTGCTATTGTATATGCAGATATTTTCCAGTTTTGAAGCACTTTTATAGCAGTTTAATTTATGCTCTAGAACATGAGAAAAAAAGGAAAAATTTCCAAATGTGGCAGAAATCACAGGCTTGCCAAATCCTACACTTGGTCTGCTACATTTCCAGCGCCCTTGCATTTGCTATACTGTGTGCTGTGCTTAGTTGGTCAGCTGTGTTTGACTCTTTGCAACCCCATGGACTGTAGCTTGCCAGGCTCCTCTGTCCATGGAGATTCTCCAGGCAGGAATACTGGAGTGAGTTATCATGCCCTCCTCCAGGGGATCTTTCCAACTCAGGGATCGAACCCAGGTCTCTCACATTGCAGGTGGATTCTTTACCATCTGAGCCACCAGGGAAGCCTGCCCTTGCAGTTAGGCAGTGCCAGGTGACAAGTTCTAGCCAACGGCTGCCTGTGGAAGGAAACAATGCCACTTCTAAGTTAAGGGAGCAAAAAGTCCACGTGTACTTGGCCAGTTTCTCTTCCCCTGCCATAGCAGCCAGTCTTTCTCTTCTGCTCCCAAGGCCAATGGGGAATCTAGCCATCAATCAAGATGTTGTAGCTACAAATTATAAAGTGTATCTATCAGCCTAGGTTTCTGAGTGACTATGGAACAACTCCTCACAACTAGGTTTTGCAAAGGGGAAGATACATACACACACACACACACACACACACACACACACACACACACACAATAAGAAATAAACTTTCATTGTATTAAGCCACTGACCCTAATTTTTATTTCTTGATAGTACAGCATAGCTTAGCCTATCTTGACTAGTACACATGAAAATGAAGAAAAAGGTGCCCTGAATTGTCAAGGTAATGTCAGACTTACCTGAACCTAACTTGAGAATCAAAGAAATTTTATTTGAATCCACCTGAAAGAAAAACTCATTGTGTCTATTAAATAAGTGAAAAACTAACGCTAACAAGTGAATGATTTGCAGAGGTGTAGCAGGGTAAAAGTAAGATAGAGCTTTGAGAGAGTATATTTTCTCCAGGGTATCTGGCACTTTAATTTCTACTGAGGTTCAGAGAAGCCAAGCCAGAACAGAGGCATTTTACCTTTAGCCTCTCTAAGTGCTAATCATCTTCCTTCACTTCCCTGAGTAATCACAACCACATACTGCTCTGCGGATGTTAAATCTAAATGATGACACTACTAGTTAAAAGACAAAAAAGGTTGATGCATCAGCAAGTTAATTTTCATATGTCACCAACATTCCTTTACTGTTGACTCTCTCTGTCCTGAGTTTATATCTGTCCATTCTCTTGCTTCGCCCCCAAATAATTCAGCTCAGAACTCACCTCTTTTCTACGCCACCCCTGGGAATAGTGCCTGCATTACCTTAGCCCCTTAGTTTGCATATCAAAATGATAAATTCAATGATACAATACGAGGAAAGCCAACCGTGTTTAATATTGTAGTGTTTCAGCAAAAGAGACAAGGAAGTTTCAATGGAATAGATTCCTTTTACTGCCTTTGCATCTGGCCAACACAATAGAGCTGATGCAGGATAAATATCTAAGTAGCTGTGTGCATATTCCAGCATGTATCTTTGTTTCTAAGACTTTTGATGAATTTTCACTTAAACCTTAGTTGGAAAAAACAACTTCATTGCAAACAGATTCCCCTTTAGCAGAGAAGCCAGGTGTGAGAGAAAATATTTAAGACCTCATATAATTAATAAGGTCTTAAATAATTATTGGTTTTCTTCATTTCCAAATAAATATTTAAGACCTTATTTAATTAATAAAGACCATTCATTGGGCAATGATATTCCAGATTTATGTGAGGTTTTAAAGAATAGGCACACAGTCTTAGAAAAAATATAAGATAGCTTATTTGTTGTACAAAAAATCTTTAGGAAATATCAACTCCCACATTTTCTACCTGCTTCTCTAAACCATAGTTCAGTCCTTAGAAAGAATATTGCAGAGATGAGGAAAAGAAAGGGAATAATGTATTTGAGAATCCATTAATGGTGACCATTTTTATATATATTATCTCACTCAACAGCATAAAAAGTTTGAGATATCTGGATATTATTGTTATCTCTATTTTACAGATAAGGAAATTAAAGCCCATTCATTTAAAGTTGAACAAGTAGTAAACCACATCCAGTCTGATATGAAGCCTATGTTCCTTGCTGTAACTTACAATATAGTCGTATATCACTTCCTTTAAGAAAAGTCACTTACTAAAATCACTTGCCAAGTACACACACTAGTAGTGCTATTCCTCAAAGGGATAATCTGCTTAGGTTTCAAATTAGTGATACTAAATATCAATGACAGAACGACTCATGTTTTTGTGTTATCTCATAAATATACAGATGATTAATTTTTTAAAATATATATCTTCTTGCCTTGGTATTTTTCCATCCATTACTTCTGTTTACAAACTCTGTGTGTGTGTGTGTGTGTACATATAGAATATTAAGGCAGGCAAGTTGAGAACACCAAATATAAAAAGGTAGGGGAGGGCAGGACTTCCTTGTAGCTTAAACAGTAGAGAATCTGCCTGCGATGCAGGAGACCAGGGTTTGATCCCTGGGTTGGGAAGTTCCTCTGGAGAAGGGAATGGCAATCCACTCCAGTATTCTTGCCTGGAGAATTCCATGGACAGAGAAGCCTGGAGGGCAACAGTCCATGGAGTTGCAATGAGTTGGACATGACTGAGCAACTAACACACACAGGAGAGGGCATTTAGACAAACTCAATAGAATGCCAACATTTTAATTGTCTCATCCATTTGGGGTCATCTCTGTAGCTTTTTATACTTTTCCCTGCATTGCCTGGAAGCTACACTTCCAGAATTTCTTGCCAGGGGGAGTCCACACTAGATTATGCTAATGACGTGCACTTGTCACGTCTTTTTTGACGTGAAAAGAAAAAAATTATCATTCTTCTCCAACAATCACAGGGAAGCATGTGTCAGACATAAAGTTGGCATAATCTTCAGCTATTGGGAAAGTCAGCAGCTTGAGTGCCTAGGTAGCCAAGATTAGCATCAATTTCCCCAATTTTTCCAACTTTTTTATCTTCTGGGAGGTAATGGGAATTATCTGACCATTGTCTCCTAGGTTTTCCAATAGTATGTAAGCAACTAATTTTCTGGAATTAATTACTTCTGGCTTGGAAAATCAAGAGTGGTTTCTTTGTTCCTAACCAAATCCTGACCAATGCAGAATGTCCAATAAGGATTCATTATCAGAATATTGGTTCAGTTCAGTTCAGTCGCTCAGTCATGTCTGACTCTTTGCAGTCCCACAGACTGCAGCATGCAGGCTTCCCGGTCCATCACCAACTCCTGGAGCTGGCTCAAACTCATGTCCTTCGAGTGGTTTTGCCACCCAACCATCTCATCCTCTATTGTCCCCTTCTCCTGCCTTCAATCATGTCCAGCATTAGGGTCTTTTCCAATGAGTCAGTTCTTCACATCAAGTGGCCAAACTACTGGAGTTTCAGTTTCAGCATCAGTCCTTACAGTGAATATTCAGGACTGATTTCCTTTAGGATTGACTGGTTTGATCTCCTTGCAGTCCAAGGGACTCTCAAGAGTCTTCTCTAACACCACAGTTCAAAAGCATCAATTCTTAGGTGCTCAGCTTCCTTTATAGTCCATCCCACATCCATACATAACTACTGGAAAAACCATAGCTTTGACTAGACAGACCTTTGTCGGCAAAGTAATGTCTCTGATTTTTAATGTGCTATCTAGGACTATCAGGGAGACTTATTGTATCAAAGTCTTAATGGAGGGCAGTAAAAAATGTGGATGCCTGAGACAGCATACAGCAGTGCATAGTAAAAAGTGCTTTCTAATACATCTGATGCCAGTTATATGTCCAAGATCAAACTAGTCAATCCTAAAGGAAATCCACCCAGAATAGTCATTGGAAGGACTGATGCGGAAAGCTGAAACTCCAAAACTTTAGCCACCTGATACAAAGAGCCGACTCACTGGAAAAGACCTTGATGCTGGGATAGATTGAGGGCGTAAGGAGAAGGGGGTGACAGAGGATGAGATGGTTGCATGGCATCACCCACTCAATGGACATGAGTTTGAGCAAATTCTGGGAGATAGTGAAGGACAGGGAAGCCTGGCGTGCTATAGTCCATGGGGTCGCAAAGAGTCAGACATGACTGAGCAACTGAACAAGGAACAGCAGCACAGTTCCCACTTGTTACTGGGCTATCAAAAGGTTCATTCAAATTTTCCTATAAGCTCTTTTTTTTCATTTTCATGTATATTTTAATAATAAAATGCACATCCAATCATGTATTCCCACAAAGTTTCCTTTCTTGACATACAAGCCTCTGTGCCCACTTCCTCATGTCTTTTCTTTAAATGAAGGATAATTGCTTTACAACATTGTATTGGTTTCAAGTCAGCTATAAGCATACATGTGGAAAAACCCAAATAAACTTTTTGGCCAACCCAATACATTAAATGATTTGGGGTAATTATAATAATCTGGTAAAACAGGAAAAAACTGACAATCTAACTAGATAAAGCAGTATATGGTAAACACTGAAGATTTGGAAAAGTCAGGGATTTCAATCAAGGAATTAAATTTGTTAAGAAAAGAGTATGAGTAGTCTTAAGTTCCAGTAGAGAAGCAGAAATAGGCAAGTAATAAGGAATCTGCCATATTTAGAAGTAGGGTAAACTATCACTGCCAGGGAGATATAAATGACATCATTGAAATAATTGTGACTAATGAATATCTGCTTTAGTTTTAGATAATGCATATAACATGGCTTTACCCAGTAACCAGGACTCTTTTAAGAATAATTATTCAAGCATCATTTATGTAAGGTCACACATATAACTGACATGAGCCAAGTAAGGTTGACCTGTATTATATATAAAATCTTACATAATCTGTGTCACTAGAAATTTTTATTGAGAGGATGCTTAGGCTAGATCTCTAAGATATTGAATTCTCCAAGGTCTTTAAAAAGAAAGTTCTAGAAGGATCATGCTAGTAATCAATCTAACAGCCCAGACTTCTCCAGAAGGGAATCGACCCTTCTGGGAATGATATATTTATGTGCCCATTTATACTCTGTATGTGCACACACACACACATAACACACCAACATACCAAAAAGAACACATACATCTGGCTGGAACTCTAGTGTCACAAGGCACTATGTGTGCATTCATTAGCAAAATCAGATACAATATATCTTATATTTTAACCTTTCATTTAATAACTCATCTGTTTTCAGCTTTTGAGTCATCTTCCCACATTTATTAATCTATCAACTTTTATTCCATGAGTATGTATAACTAATTTTTCTTTATATCATCCTGATATCTAAATTGTTAAAATTCCATACATTTCATTATAATTGTACTGTATAATCTCTGAAATGTTGGGTTGCTGAATTGGTCTTGTGTCCAAAGTTATACTATATATTAGCATTCCACTTAGGTTTAATTTCAATTTCTAAAGTGACTGTTTCTTCAAATCCTATAAATAAATATGTAGAGCATATTTATTGCTAGTACCAGTGTAATTGAAATTACCAAACTCTAAGGAATTTTTATGAACTTATGAGATCCAGAATAAATTATTTTTAAGAGAACTGAAGGATGTTAAGCTCACATTTAATTTTTTATCATTTACAATCCCTCAATTATTACTCAGCATTTTTGCATATAATTAAATGCATAAGCTTTATTGATAGTAATTCTCTATAGCACCCATAATTACAACAAAGTAATTTTGTCTTGTTCTCCTTACTCAACAGTTTGTATTTTAATTTCTGTGCATGCCAATAAGGTTATTCTTAGAAGCCTAAGCAAATGTATTTCTTAAGGATTGTTTTGCTTTCTAAGTCACAAGGAGAATCAGTTAGAATTCAGTTAGAATAAGTTATGTTTGAGATGCTTATTGGAATCTGAGTGTATGATATTCTTGGATTAAGTATGGAAGATAATAATTATTCCAGTCTCATTTCTATTTCATATATATAAGATGAGGTAGTTTCTCCTAAGTTAGAGGGCAGAATGAATTCTCTGAGAAATTCATACATGCATATTCACAAGTAATTTTCAGCTATCTGAAAATTATGTGAGGTAGGAAAGACTTTCGATAAAGAAAAGAACTTCAACTATACAGACACTTCTTGGAGTTGCAGAGGAGCTATATATACTGTTCTCATCCTTAGATGCCACCAGCATCTATGCCCTACATAGCAAATCTCATAAACCATAAGTGTGCATGTGACATCTAAAGAGCAGAGCAATGCCCATGATCCCATGTCAAAAGGTACAAGGTGCAAGGCCTTACTGTTCCCTTTCACACCTGGGAAAATATAACTGATTTGTTTTGTTTTTTTCTCTGAAAGGAAAAGGTAGCAGAGGCGTATCAGGAGACACAGCTTCCAAACCCATGTTGACCATACACTTGCTCTATGACTTTGGGCAACTCATTTGACTTCTACGAATTTCTGTTTCATCATCTAAAAATCAAGGCTAATAATGTCTATCTTCTTAGAGTTGTGATCAGAATAAAAGACCTCATGAAAATGAGGGGGCCCCATAATCAATATAACCATGTATAATAACACCGATTATTTTCTCAACCCTTTACAGGTATAAGTTATTTCAATCTTGTGGTAGAAAATAAGAAAATACTGCAAATATATTATGGCATGAACTAGCTAGCACCTTACAAAATCTGTTTCATTGTCTTTCCGGGCTCACAGAAAGTTTGTATTTCTCTGTTCTTTTCCAGTTAGAAATGGCCTTATAATTGTATTCTAACCAATGGAACATGAAGGAAATGATGGGGGATACTGTTGGTCTTTGTCCATAAAAATTTCCCAAATCAGGTTTTCCAAGCCCTTTCCCCATTCAGTAGCTAAATGAAGATGACATCAAGGTTCTAGAAAATAGCTGAGCCATAAGGGAAAGTTGGTACATCTCGGGATGACAAAGTGGAAAGCCTCTTATCAACTAGGGACAGTAGTTTTGGATTTCACATGTACAACTTATATAATTTTAGTAGTACCTTAGATGAAACAGGGCTTCCTGATAGCTCATTAAAGAATCCACCTGCAATGCAGGAGACCCTGGTTTGATTCTTGGGTTGGGAAGATCCACTGGAGTAGGAATAGGCTACCCTTCCAATATTTAAGCCTGGAGAATTCCATGGACTGTATAGTCCATGGGATTTCAAAGAGTCAGACACAACTGAGTGACTTTCACTTCACATAGGTAAAATAGGAATATAGAAAACATCACAAAGAGTCAGACACAACCCACTCCAGTATTCTTGGGCTTCCCTTGTGGCTCAGCCGATAAAGAATCCCCCTGCAATGCGGGAGACCTGGGTTCAATACCTTGGTTGGGAAGAGTCCCCTGGAGAAGGGAAAGGCTACCCTTCCAATCTTTAAGCCTAGAGAATTCCATGGACTGTATAGTCCATGGGGTCACAAAGAGTCAGACACAACTGAGTGACTTTCACTTCATATAGGTAAAATAGGAATATAGAAAAAAAGTGTCAAAAGAAATAAGTTCTGGAGATACAACATACGTTACGGTAATTATAGTTAATAATACTGTATATATGATATTTGCTAAGAGAGTAGTATTAAGTGTTCTCATCACAAAAAAGGTAATAATGTGAGAGGTAATTATGTTAGTTAATTTGATTATGCTAAACATTTCACTATATATATATATACATAATCATTACTTTGCATATCTTTAAAAATGACATTGAACAACATGGAATATACACACGTTTGTCATTCATACCTCATAAAAGCTGGGGAAAAACCTACTGTCATAGAAGATCAAGAATACTGATATCAACTCTTATAGCTAGGTTTTGACAAAATATTATTAGGTATAATAATCCCTTGCTTTAGAGGACGAATGGTCTGTGAGGCTCTTCAGGGTCTGTAGAACACTGCAGTTTTCTCAGTCATCCTGGGGTATCATGAGGGGACTGAGTTAGGACCTTTCTCATCACAATCATTCCTTTACAGCTGCTCTTGCTGAAATCACACGTTCTCTAAAACACAGAGCTAGCCATGCATTTCTTAACCAAAACCAAAACCAAGAAGCAAAAGTCAAGTATTCTTTAAAAAATGCAAAATATCAAGTCTAGACTTAAAATATCTGCAGGTACCTTGAAATCTCAAATCATTAAATGATAATTTTAAAAAATGAATATGGTTTTCTCATCTTGAATATTTATTAAGCAAACGTCATCCTTTTTGCCTTTCTGCCTTCTACTCTTTTTTTCTCATTCTGGAAAGACTTTGTATGTGAATTATAATATTACATGTTATTGTAGCACTTAGATAAACCTCCTCTAGCTTACCATCTGTATAAATATGCTCAGTCACTTAGTAATGTCTGACTCTTTGTGACCCCATGGACTGTAGCCTGCCAGGCTCCTCTGTCCATGGAATATTCCATGCAGGAATACTAGAGTGGTTTACCATTTCTTAGTTCAGGGGATCCTCCCAATGCAGGAATTGAACCCACATCTCCTGTGTCTACTGCATTGGCAGGCAGATTCTTTACCACTGTGCCACCTGGTAAGATATATGTATGTGTGCATGTGCTGCTGCTGCTAAGTAGCTTCAGCCGTGTCCAACTCTGTGCGACCCCATAGACGGCAGCCCACCAGGCTCCCCCGTCCCTGGGATCCTCCAGGCAAGAACGATGGAGTGGGTTGCCATTTCCTTCTCCAATGCAAGAAAGGGAAAAGTGAAAGTGAGGTCGCTCAGTCGTGTCCGACTCTTTGCGACCCCATGGACTGCAGCCTTCTAGGCTCCTCCGTCCATAGGATTTTCCAGGCAAGAGTACTAGAGTGGGTGGCCATTGCCTTCTCCAATGTGTGTGTATATATATATATATAATATTATAAATAGATAATATTATCCATATATGATATTACAGTATAGAAAACCTGTCTTTCATTTAATTTTAAAATGAAGGATAATAGTAAAGTAATACGGCTGTTTGGGCATGACCAAGACTTCTTTGGTCAGAGAAGATAAGCCTTATTAATGTGACACTGAGCTATAACCTAAACTAAGATTTAGACAAGTGAAGAATGGCTTTGGAGAGAAGACTTTATATTTTAGGAACCAAGAACTTCATAAGCAAAAGCTTGTAGGCTGGACAAGAGCTGAACAGGAAGTTCAACCCAGCTATAGTATGGCACAAATGATGACTAATGCTACACAAAAGATCTCTATTATACTGATAAAGGTAGGTCTGTTTGTTAGTGTATTATGGAATAACTTTATGGGAAAAAATTAATTCAGTCTACTAGGAGTTTCCCATGTAAATTTTCTTAAAGTGAGAGTTTTAAGAGTTCTACTGATCTGTTGCATAATGTGAAGAAGTCACATTATATAACAAACCAGTTCCTCACTCAGAAAATTAGAATTTAAAAAAAAATTACCCAAACAAGATTGCTGATAGCAATAAGTGACAACACTACATAATTAGGATAAAGTTCTGCCTAAAGACAAAATGATATCTGGAAAAATTAATGTCACTGAATCAGGAAGCATAGATAGGACATACTTTTGGTCTGCCAATGATATCCTAAGAATACAAAGCAAGAGCAGAAGACAATATAATTTGTGGTATTTTAATTATATAATTTAGTTCTCATCTATTTGTGTCTAAAGAGCAAGGTTCATTTTCTAAAGACTGTAATAGAATACATAAGGAGATTTTTTTCATAGAGGTCTTTTGATTTACTCTACTGAACTCAGATGGATCCATATTCAAATATCTCAAAGGCATGTATAAAATACACATTCTAAAAATTCCTATGCGAACACTCTCTAAAACCAAACCTAACCTAACAATGGCATTTCCCATCCTTTTGTATTGAGAAATACTTCTTATCATGAAAAACAAATCTATTATTTCAAATATAGATTTTTCTTCCCATGTTTATTACTCAAAATCCCTCAGGTAATATATTTGAAAAAGTAGCACAGCTTTCTCTCCCCTGGCTAAATAACAAACCCCCTCTTTAATAGAAATCTTGTCCCTTAATTTACCAGGGTGACATTTTTCTTTGCATAGGTGATTAGGTGCCCCTGAATAGCAACCACCTCTGAAAGAAGATGCTTTGAATATATCTTTATGATCTCAGTGCTTATTTTTCCCAGAAAACCATTATACATTCATGAACTGTGGATAAAGACTACATAGGACACAAGCATGACAATTAATTTTCACAAACTATATTAAATGGTATACCACAGAAGTAAAAAAACAATTAAGTATATGTATATTTATATATTGAAACTGAAAGTTGCTCAGTCATGTCTGACTCTTTGCGAGCCCATGGACTGTACTGTCCACGCAATTCTCCAGGCCAGAATACTGGAGTGGGAGCCATTCCCTACTCCAGGGGATCTTCCCAACTCAGGGACTGAACCCATGTTTCCAGCTTCCAGATTCTTTACCAGCTGAGCTCAGGGAGTTGGTGATGGACAGGGAGGCCTGGAGTGCTGCAATTCATGGGGTCGCAAAGAGTCAGACATGACTGAGCGACTGAACTGAACTGATATTTATATATTTGTGTGTGTGGTATTAGAACTATTCTATGACAAATGAAATAGGTAATTTTAATCTAATTTTGATTTAATACCACCTATTTAATATTCATTGAGCCAAAGTACCATACACTAAAAACTTGATAACTCCCCAAATCATTTGCACATATTCATTTTACTCCTTATGTAATACATCAAAGAAAATTGCTTGTTTCCTGTAACAACACTTCTATAATTCATTTCAGAACCAGTAATCGGTCAACGCATTTTGACAGATCTCAGGTTGGAAACACGTGCACAAAAATGCTTACTGCTTGAAAGAAGTTTAATTTTAGTTTGCATAAATAAATTCATATAATAATTTAGATCGATGTTTCCCAAACTCACCTGATATAAAGAATCTTTCAGCTTTTTTCCTAAGGAATGTCCATGGTAAGGACCAGGAGTAAGTATGTTAAGAAGCACTCAGTGATTCAAAATGAAGAAACAGATTTAGACTAAGCTGAGTTCTCCTACTCATTCATTCATGTAGTCATCAATTCATTGTTTTATTCATTCAAACTTGGCACGTTTGTGTGTTAGATGTAATCAGATATATAAAACACGCTGCTAGGATCACAAGTAAGTGAAATGAAATATGATAAATTCTTGACTGTAAACAGATACAGAGTTGCAATAGGTACACAAAGGAAAGAGTTGTCAATTTTACCTGAGAGGTTGGGTAAAGGTCAGTTCGGGCTTCATAGAGCAAATAGCACTTGAACCAAATCTCAACTGAGTAAGTGTTCACTAAATCAAGAACTAAGGAAAGAACATCCTACTAAGAGAAACCGATGCTGACCATTGTGCAGAATAAATTGGCTGAGTATGAAATTAGAAAACATATCTTTTTGGGAGACTATTTAGAAAACTTATGACTGCCAAAGAAAACTAAGCTGAAGCAATGAGAAATGGTTAAGGGAGAGAAGAATATGCAAAATTAAGAAGGATTGAGGAAGGGTAGATAGAGCATTACTATTCAATCAATATAGTTTCAATTATGCAAGATGATTAAATTCTAGAGATCTGCTGCATAGGTACATAAAAATTTGTACCTATACTGTATTACACCTAAAATTTTGTTAGGAGGGTAGATTTCATGGTAAGTGTTTTTGACCACATTTTCTTAAAGGAATTATTGGATCTGGTAATTGATTAGACACAAGATAATGGAAGGAGAGGAAATAAGAGAATCCACAATTGTGTTGAGTCTGCATAAAACAGAGATCGTGCTATTATTTCCAGGTAAAGAGAATGATAAAAGAAGACCAAGTTTGGGGAAGAAATAGGAATTCAGTCTTGTACAGGTAAAGTTGGGGACATACAGGTGGATTTGTCCATTAAGCAATTGAATATATAAGTCTTGGAAGTATAACTGAGTTTAGAGGCAAGGATTTGGAAGGCAGTCACAGGTAAACAGTGAGTGAGGTCTTAGGAGTGGTTAAAATCATACAAAGAATTTTATAGCCTGAGAAGCAGATTAGGAATAGAACTTTAGCACAGCCTACTATTTCAAAACTGAGTGGAAAACAAGAGACAATAGGAGAACAAGAAGAGAGTGATATTGGGGAAGCTAAGTTGAGAGAATTTAAATACCTCACCAGCAAATGCCCCAAATATATCAGAGAAAGAAGAAAATATGCCATTAGATTTGGCCATTGAGAGGTCAGTAACTGAAAAATGAGTTGAAGGAGGAGTTGGAGGTAAACAGGAAACAGAGAGAGCAGGCTATGGTCTCAAATTTGATTATTAAAAAGAAGAAAAAGCTGTAGTTGGCAGTGAATGTATACACTTTTAAGGAATCAAAGAATCTCAGAATTCAAAAGATTTGGAGAAAGCACTTGGTACATTTCCTTTAACCCTAATGCAAAAATCATTTCCAAAGCTTCCCTTACAGGTAATGGGGTCCAACCACTCTGCATGAATATTTCCAGGAATACAAAGCTGATTAACCCAAAAGATATTTCATTATACTTGTTCTTGAAGTGTAAGATATATATAGAAAATATAGAAAAAGACACACAAAGTGATGCTGAATATTCATAAACTGAATATGCCTATATAAGAAATCTCTAATTGAAGAAGTAGATATTATAAGCATATGGAAGTGCACACCACTTCCCCCACCCACACTAACAGTAAGCAATTTATCTTTTTCCTATTCTTAAAGACGTTCTTCTCACAATCACAATTTTATGCACATTTTTACCTTTTAGCTCAATTTGCTAAAAGGAACAAAATAAGAGCAACCAATATCTTGACTTTTAAATATATAGATTAAGCCTCCTTGGTACTGAACTGTGTATAAATAGAATCATTCAGTTTACATTTTGTTGCTTCTAGTCTCTTTCACTCAACATTATGTTCATTAGTTTCATTCATATTGTTATATGTGATAGATATTCATTGAGTCTCATAACTAAAGTCCAAAGGTTTTCAGGAAGGAGAAACCTGTCTTCAAGTAGGATACATTATTGTTATATGATCCTTACTAAGGAATGTAGGGGAAAAAAAAGTTTGTCCTTTCCTCCTCCTTGAGAATTCCAGACCTCTATGTCCTCCTTGAGAGCCCCAGACCCCTTTCTCCTCCTTGAGGACCCCAGACTTCTTATCAACCTGCCTAGGAATTGACTCTCTCATTCAGGCCCAAACAACTAAATAATCTGCTTGCAATACAGGAGACCCAGATTTGATCCCTATATTGGGAAGGTACCCTGGAGAAGGGAATGGCAAGCCACTCCAGTATTCTTGCCTAGAGACTCTCATGGACAGAGGCTGCTGGTGGGCTACAGTCCATGGGATCTCAAAGAGTCAGACAGGACTGAGTGACTAACACTTTCACACAAACAACTAACAAATTTGGCAAGTGTCTTCAAGAAGTGTTCAGCCTTGTGTTTGAGTTTAGCATCTCCCTCCCACCAAATCATCTCATTGGAATATTTCCTGAATATCAAAAGTCTATGGAAGCTTTCACTTTGTTGTTCAGAAGCCTTTATCCTAGTTCCCATCCTTCTTATATGGCCTCAGAATACAGCAAACCCCATGGAGAAAGCTGGCTATGTGTTTTAGATCCCTGAACTTTCCAATTTGTCACCCCAGCCTTGTACTGTCACTGAAAGTTTCTCTGGCCTTTCTTACTCCCAGAAGACACCTTTTGCCTGGGCCTCACCCAATTCCTTGGCCACACTACGAAACAGCAAATGCCCTCAGGATAAAATTATGAGTCAGCAGCCCACCTTAGAATGATTTTCCTCCTTCAAATTTTAGTTTGTTTAATCCTTGTTGCTTCAGCTCTAGGAAAAGTGAAGAGTGAAAGTGAAATCATTCAGTCATGTCCCAGTCTTTGTGACCCCAAGGACTGTGGCCCACCAGGCTCCTCCATCCATGGAATTTTCCAGGCAAGAATACTGGAGTGCCTTGCCATTACCTTCTCCAGGGAATCTTCCTGACCCAGGGATTGAACCCGGATCTCCCACATTGCAGGCAGATGCTTTACCATCTGAGCCACCAGGGAAGCTTCAGCTCTAGGAAGTATAGCTAATTTATTTGGTTTGTTCTATGTATTACAAAAGAAAAACTAGTCTGCCATAACCTACCTGGAAATGAGGAAGCAATTACATTTTAATGGCTCTAACTGGTTTTCAAAACTCCTTATATTGAGACAAAATTGACTCTCCTTCATTTTCTACTCTTCGTCTTAATTTTGAAACCTGGATCAACAAAGAAATATTTTATCCTCATATATTTCTGTATCTTTTTGAAGAATTGTCTCCTTTCAATCTTTCTCTCTTCACACTAAATGCCAATAAATTCTAAACTTTTTTTTAATGCTTAAATCCTTTGCCTTCCTGGTCATCATCATCAGGGAACACTCCAGATTGTCAGTATCTCTTTTAATAAACAAATCTGAACAAATATACTAGATGTTGTCAATAAATGCAATGAAGGAAAAAAGAGAATCATATAACAATTCATATAGTTATAAAAGAAATTATCTGATAAGCTCTTTTAAAATCACATGAATAAGAGCAAAAAAATAACATGAAGACAGAAAAAATTATACAAAACAGAGACAGAAAAAATGGGATGAAAGCTTCCAAAATGAATAAAAGCTCATGAAAAATGCTAAACACTTTATAAGACAAATGTACCCCAGTGTTCCTAGCCCCAGCCGCACTATTTGTAATAGCTAGGACATGGAAGCAACCTAGATGTCCATCAAAGGATGAATGGTTAAAGAAGCTGTAATGCATATATACAATGGAATGTTACACAGCCAGAAAAAGGAATGCATTTGTGTCATTTCTAGTGAGGTGGATGAATCTCGAGCCTGTTATACAGAGTGAAGTCAGAAAGAGAAAAACAAATTTTGTATATTAATGTATATATATGGAATCTAGAAAAATGGTACTGATGAACCTATTTGCAGGGCAGGAATAGAGACAGAGAACAGACTTTGAACACAGCAAGGGAAGAAGAAAGTGGGACCAATAGATAGAGTAGCAATGAAACACAAACACAGCCATATGTAAAATAGATAGCTATCAGGAAGTTGCTGTATAACACAGGCAGCTCAACCTGGTGCTCAGGGACAACCTAGAGAGGTGGGATGGGGTGGGGGGTGGGGGGAGGTTCAAGAGGGAGGGGACATAAATATACTCATGGCTGGTTCACATTGTTGATGTCAGAAGCCAACACAATATTGTAAACAATTATCCTCCAATTAAAAATAAATTTTAAAAAGCATACTTTATTCTTTTTAAAGACTCTTTTCCCCAGGCTACCTCCATTCATTCTCATAGTTCAATCACATTTTATAGGTGAGTTAAATCAGAGGATTTTGCCCAATGTCAAAAATATACTTAATGGTAAAAAGAATAGATACACATGTATGTCTAACCGAATCATTCTACTGTATACCTGAAACTAACATTACTATATCAACTATACTTCAATATAAGATTAAACTTTTTTAAAAAATGTAATTAATGGTAGTTTCTTGGTTTAGCCAGAGATATTTATTACATAGCTATATTCAGTCTACTGAATTATCCAAATAATGGCAAGTAAACAGTTTTAAACTTTACCATAAAAATTTAGATAGAATGACCTTCTAAAAACACCAACAATTCAACTATTCAAAGATAAATATGTCTAGTAAGTTCTCTCCTATACTAGCCAAAGACACGTATATAGAACCACAAAATACATATCTTAATATCACTAAGGTTTTAGAGAAGGGAGATTAACAGGATTTCAGTATATACATATTTCTGTATCTCTATTTCATATTTAAAAATCAAGCTACCCATTAAAATGGTCATAATTTTAAGATAGATTTAATTCTTAAAGTATGCAACTTTCTACCTCCCTCTTACATATTAAGCAAATGTCTGTGTAGTTGATCTCTCTTTAAGTACCTAGGGATGCATTTATCATCTGAGGTGGTTACTTTGAGCCTCTAATATGTTTGTTTTCCCAAAGCTGCTGTTGCCTGAACAATTCAAAGATTCATTTGCAGTTACTCTGGTTTAGAGAAGAGGGATATAAATTTGGCTGTTTGGGGTTGCTTCTAAGAATTTCTCTATATAAATGCCATTTAGAATGTTCTTAACTGAGGAAGTTTAAAGTGAAAAATAATGGACAAAAATCTTAAATTTGAAAAAAACCTCAAATCTCAAAGCCCCCTTTACCAGTAAGTAGGAATAGTAATGATCTAAAATTTAAAACAGGACAGAGTATTTCATTCCACAATTACAGATGAGATTAGGGAAATAATTTAACCTGAGAGAAAGGTGCCAGTTTTATTTAAATTCATAGTAAGGAGTAAATGAGAGCAGAATTTACTTGAGCCCAGACACAGGTTTGACATCTGCCATTATTAAGATGGGAAAGAGACCAGAAAAGGGAAGCCGAAGACATTTAAGACAAATTTTTCTAATGTTATGAGACTGCACACTTGAAGGGTTGCCAATGTTTAATATTTTCTCTAAGTAAGATACAGATGAAACTCTCCAGTTCAGGAAATTAAATGGGCCCAAACTGCCACTAGGAGGCAAAGGAAGCTATTACAAATATTGGGAAGTCTGAGTTAACACAGAGAAACTGATATGTTGCTGGCACCTTGTAAGTGCTCGTCACTATTAATTGAGTTGAATATGAACTGAATTGTGGCTTTACTAAAAGCATCCTTCCTGAGTTAGAAGGCCTTAGCAAACAGGGCCAAAAATTAACTCACAAATTCAAAGCCATCTATTTTTAAAATGCATGATAAGCAACACAGGAAGCTTTTACAAATAGCCAGCAAAATCTGAGCTTTCAATCAACAATTTCTTTCACCGAAGGTGTGGAGCATGGAACAGATCCAGAAGCACAGATGGTATTTTTCATCTGCACATGCAATTTCCTTTTTCTCCATTTTTATATAAGCCTCTCTCTCATTTTTTTGAAGAATGATAGAATTTAACACTACTTACAGCCCTCTGGAAATGTTGTTCACCTCCATTTCACATTTTTAGCAGTAATTTAACTGTCTTTTAGAACGTGTAGAAAGATTGGGGGTGGGGGGGGACTTTATAATCTCCCCTTTACTATATCTTGAATAATTTCAGAAGCTTTAATTCCTCCAGGGATCTAAAACTTCTCCAGCATTTAAAGTAAGTGTCTTTGTCCACCCTTATCCCTATTTTCTTTGGATTAGGGATACCAACTATTCATAGAATCTTAAGGCCAAAATGAATCTTGGAGGTCATGTTGAGCTGCTAGTGACTAGCTCAAGGTCACTTTGCTGGTTAGTGCAGGGAAGGTGAAACAAGTACTCTTGCATCACACTTTACAATTATAGAGCCACATGTACAAAGATCAATACACAGCTGTATCTTCAAAAATTCGTTTCCAGGACTCCACCAGGATGGAAATTCCTCATTCTTCTAAAGTAAATCAGATTCATTTGCAGATGAGAAGAAGTCTGATGTTCAAAATCCAAATATCATGGTTCATAACTGGTGAACTGGTACAGCATGGTGATAATAGTAATAATAATAATAAAATAGATGGAATGAAATTCCAGATATCCAAATACAGTATAGGAAAATAAATAAAAATAAAAGTTTCTCAGTCATGTCTGACTCTTTGTGACCCCACGGACTATACAGTACATGGAATTCTCCAAGCCAGAATACTGAAGTGGGTAGCCTTTCCCTTCTTCAGCAGATCTTCCTGACCCAGGAATTGAATGGGGGTCTCCTGCATTGCAGGTGGATTCTTTACCAACTGTGCTATCAAAATGGACTTGTAAACTTTGGTAAGGAAACAAATAACATAATGCTACAACATAAACTAGAAAAATATTTTAAAAGGAATCTCATTTACCTTCGGAAAAACACCCAATTGTAATTAACAAAATGAATTAATATATCCACTGATTGTTATGTGAATGACTCTGACCTAGGCCTCTCTCCAGAACCGAACAAAGCTGCTTCCCAACATCTTCATTAAGCTATGTCAAAATCTCTACATCTTTATTAAGTCTAATAATAAACTGAATCACCCTTGCAATGTGTCCTGTTCCAGTGAATGCCCATATCAGGACACTTCTGCACCCAGAAAGCTAAACATCCTTGAGATGGTCTTCTCACGCAGTCCCAATTTCTAATCCTTTTCTCTACAGAAAGGATCCAAATCCTGTCCCTCTTCAGAAATGCTCTAGAGACTTGACAAAATTTCTCTGCCTCCTGCCACCCGCCCCATGCACACTGCCCTCTCACCTTCCTAATGGATCCTTCAGTAGCCTCCTAACAGCTTTGCAGATATCTACTCTTGACTTTAGTTATCTCGCTTCTTCAGAATTCTCTTTTTGTAAATGCAAATCAGTTCATGCCACTTTCCCACTTAACATTCTTCATTGGCTTTCAATTGTTTTATGCTAACACACAAACCCTTTAATGTGAACGTGAAGTCGCTCAGTCGTGTCCGACTCTCTGTGACCCCATGAACACCAGGCTCCTCCGTCCATGGGATTTTCTAGGCAAGAGTACTGGAGTGGGTTGCCATTTCCTTTAAAAACCCCTCAAAATATCATAAAATGGACTATAAGGAACAAATGATGTGTCCCTGATGACCTCTTAAACCCATCTCAAACAGGCCTTCCCACCATCACCATTTCAGTCCGACCCTATAATTTCTTGTCCAGTCATTCCGGACTCCCCTTCCTGTAACCTGCCCTGATCCCTTGCACAGGGGGTTTATGTTAGCCTGAAAATGCCTCCTCCTACCTTCACTCATCTCAACTCCTATGAAACTTCCTTAGGGAAACCTTCCATGATGTCCGTCCCTCAAAGACTCGTTCCCTGTACTTTTCCTTCATGACCAATATCAAAATTTATAATAATATATTTGTGTGACTATTTAATTGTGTATTCCCTTACTATAATATCTGCTTCTATTTACTCATCCCACTAATACTTAGAACAATAGCTGGCACATAATACATATTCAATGATTGTTTATTGAATGAATTAAGGAATATTTCAATAGAGAAGAAGAAAAGGGAGGAATGGAGGGAAGGATGAGAAAGAGAACAGGAGTGACTTTTAATAAAAAAATTGACCAAGAGCTTAGAAAGTTCCATTTCAGGCTTATCTGTTAGCTTGGATAATTGTGGGCTGATAGGAAACATACTAGGTCATAGAGAGCACAATCACACTCTGACCAAGTCTATCCGGATTAAGCAAACTTTAGTCAGTTTAAAAGCTTTCCCTCAGGGGTGACAACAACATGCAGCAGTATCTTGAATTATGTGTGTGTGTGTGTGTGTGTGTGTGTGTGTGTGTGTGTGTGTGTGTGCAAAACATCTTTAGACTTTTTACTTAAATCAATTAACACCCTAAAATAGGCACAAAGAGTCACCTTCCTTTAGTGAAGCTAGAAATCCTGGAAAGATTCATGTGTACTTTCCAAGACTCTACAGCTTCAGCACCTACTTAACTGGCCAATATACAGTATAGAAAGGCCTAAAGCATGATTGCCATAAAGTTTATGTGTATGCATCTGTGTTTCTAAGAAAGTGAAGAAGGAAATGATCAGGAGGAAAGTGGCTAAAGGAGATACCAACAAAATGTTACTCCTCTTAAATTGTTTAGAAAAACAGTCAAGGCAATTATTGTGGTTTATTTATTTTTGCTGATGTCTTCTTAAAAGACATGAAATCCTAAAATTCAGGGTGAAGCTAGAAGGCCAAATATAATTATGAGAGTGTAAGAGTGCAAAAGCAGAGAGAACCCCCCCCCCAAAAAAAATGCCAATGCAATGTGGTAGAGTACTTCATTTGATTATGTGATTAGAACAGTGGTATAATTTGGCTCCCATTAAGAGTTTTCTGAAACTAGGATACATTTTCTAAAACACTGTTAATCCACTTCAACTACAACCTACACCATGAATTTAATGTCACCAACAATTCATACTATTGTATGAGGACAGGGAATAATCCACATTTATAAGTTTTAGAGACAAGACTTGCATTCCCAGTTTGGTTTCCCTCATGTTCGCCTGGCTGTATTTTTTGTGTGGGAATATATGTGAGGTTGATTTATGAGCACTTGCATAAGTTTTATAGAACAAGGTAAGAATCCTAGGAATTGAAGAAACCATCACAAACACAAATACCAATGTCCATGGTCCAGCTTACTGCCAGCTTTCTGCCATAGATACAGAAGGATACAGTGATACAACAGGGCCTACCTCTAAGATCTGGGAGAAGCGCAATCTCAGCTAAAACTAGTATGTCTAGGTTTGGAAAGCCTTGAATAAAACAACAGATGGACAATTATCTCCTCAGGACCAGGCAAGACAATAGAGAAAGCAAAGTAGTCGCTCTCAGGTATCTGTGATGTAACTGGGGAGATAAGATATAACTCATGATAAAATAGTAACTAACACACAGCAGCATGTATGAAGTACCAGAGGAGGAGCAAAATGAAAAATTGCCACAGTCCAAGAGAAGGATGATATTTATAGATATTTTTTGGTGTTTCCCCACCACCTCCCCCCCATACAGTAGGTAGAATTTAACCTAGCTCCCAGCAGTAGCCGGAGAGGCAAGGAAGAATTTTCAAGAGGAATCCAAGATGAGTGACAACTCCAAATGCTTACAATTCTTTATAAAGTGCCCCCTTCTCTCAAGACAAAAAAAAATTATCCTGTCATATAAACTACGGGGGTTGTTTTGTAGTTTAGAGACATTTTCTGCTATATTAGGTTTTGAAACTGTATTTTTCCACTTATCTTAGAGAATCTATGGTGGGGGGGGGCGGTGGTGGAAAGAAAGCATCAGCAGGTTAATTTCTACGTTTCACAGGGATTTTTTTTCTTTCTTTTTTTTTTTTTTTTGCTGTTTATAGTTTAGAACAAAATTACTGAAGTATGGAACAAAATTGTGGAAGTCAGGAATACATATGATGAAACCGATGTTAATTTTTTTTTTAAAGCTGTACTATGTATACAATTCCCACTGATTGTTTTATTAAGTTCAGACATCAGAATAGATTTGCTGACACATATTTTTTCATCTTCAGAGAGGAAAGTTATTATTTTATTATTTATCATTTTTATGCTTAAGGCTGCTCACTGGTGTTTAATCAGCAGGCATAATTTAGTTTGATATATATGCATAGAAAAGGTGAAGTGATGTGCCCAAGCTAAACTGCAAATAAGTATCCCACACCAAACTTAGAATTCTCAGTCCTTTTTACTTAGTTGAATATTTGGTATTTGAACTATGATGCTTTCCACCAATAAGCCAACAATTCTAATAATGTGTAAAGGCTTCCCTCTCCTTGTTCTGATAGAGTTTATACATTTTTGAGTACTTCAGTTTGATTGCATATCAAATATAGATTAATGTGGCAACAGAAATAATTATTGGAAAATGACTAATAGAGCATTTTACAATGCTCAATTCTCTAAGCTCATCTCAGCTATATATTGAATGGTGATACACGAGTGACAAGCAATGGACTCTGCAGAAAAAGATCCGAAGATATGATGGAGTGTTTCAATCAGGAAAAATGTTATAATCATCCATTTCACTTATTGAAAACTTATTATTTCAGGAAATACAAATGCATTATCTCCACAGCTAATAATTAAACTTTAAGGCAGGGATTATTATATCCATTTAACAGACACCAATATTGTAACTCAGAAAGGTTAATTAAGTTGCCCAAGATGCCCACCTAGTAAGTGATAGAGACTGACCCTTTTTCCCTATCCTCAGTGGGAGTACCTGGTTCCTGACTTCAGGCCCTCATCATCTCTCACCTTCCATTTTACTGTATTCTCATAATCTTATTTCTTATAAGTATTAGAAATACATTTATTTCTGCTCCTCCATATGCATTGTTTGGTACTGCCATTTTGAATAGTTTCAGTCCCATGGGTCACCATGTCACCGGAGGTCTCTGTGCCTCTGCCTGGAATGGTCTTTCTGCTTTTTCCCTAAGAGTTCTTATTCATTCAAGGCTCAGCTCACAAGTCTTCTCTTTATGGCCTTTCCTGATCCTAGCCTAACAAAGCTGACTGTGCCCTTCTCCGAGGTCAGTAAATAACCCTGTTAAAGGCTGAGCTTACTCATTTTTATGTTTATGTACATGGAGGCCTCTTGGAGACTGGGAGCTTTCTGAAAACAGGAACCAGGCCTCAATTATCTTTGAATTACCAGTGTCTAGCACAATTCCTGAAACCGAGTTAGTATTCAATAATAGAACACGTATATCATTCTGGATAGAAGCTTAAGCCCGACCCAAAGTGATTGCAAGTGACATGGAGCATGTTGATCCCTTGCCCATTATAACGTAATTGAGGTTGTAGTCAGCGCTCTTAAGAATCAAAAGGTTTTCTTCAATACTACAGAGAGAATTTTTAAAAATTAGAAACCAGAGATTTTTCATGCTACATTTTATTTAAAAATTAGATCAGTTAGTTTCATTTGGTGTTCATTTCCCTTGTTACATTTATTAATTATCAAAGATATTACTTGGTTTGAACAACTGCTTGCTCCCCATAGTCCATCTGGGCTCCCTTCTCAATAATGCATTGAAGTCATAAGTACTAGATTTATTGCCCCAGTGATTTCCATAGCACAAAGTATGAATTCAGTACAGCACTGAGCAGAAGGCAGAAAATGCTTAATCAATATCACTCGTGGCTTAAGTTTAAAACCCTAAATCCCCAAGCAGATTTTATAAAGGGCTACATTCGAGGCCCAAGTCTCTAGAAATGCATTTACTGTACCATGAAGTTCAGAATCATTTTCTTTCCGCCCAAATTCTTGATTACTCCACAGGCCTCTTGAGGATACACTGAGTCTATGAACAACAATTCAGTTAGCCCACAGGAGAAGAGATCACTGAAAGAATGATGTGGGAATATATTATTATTTCCAGAAAAGGCCTTTCCTCCCCACAACACATGGCTTTTTTAAAAGATAAAATATCAATTTTGGATCAGCAGAGAGGAGAAAATTTCAGAATCTTAATGTTGAAAGAGACCTTACAGATAAGACATCAGCCCTGGAACTCGTAGAAGCACCTTCCAACCTGGATAGTCCAGAAGGGATGGACCACAATATCACTGAGTCAAGAGACTGACCAGATTTTGGTGACTAGGAGCCATCTACCTCCTGTATTAACTAAGTGATCATAAGTAGGAATTGAACTGGAAAGTTGAATAAGGCAGGCATTTCTGATACAGTCGTGCACTATGACAGAAGCCACCTGTGTGTTCTGACAATAAAGCAAATGTGTACCAAAGGATCAAGAGGGGCGAGTGTGATCAGGGACTCACTTAGCATTCTGATACAAAGACTTCTGCATTATTAAACTTCTGGCACTCTGGATCCCTTTAAATACCCACAGGAACTATCTAATTTATTAGGAGAAAAGTCTTGCTTTCGTCAAAACCATATTGCTAATGTCCTAGGGTAAAAAGAAAGGGTCTAAGGGGTAGCCCCCGTACCATGACACAAATATAAGCTCCACAGTTCCCTTTTCAGCAAACACACAGTGAGAAATAAATAATCAATATAATGATTACTAAACTAGTTCAATAAATTCTTCCGTGTTCTTTCATGGGGCTATCATCTAGGAAATGTTGTCTCAGTGCTAAAACTATGGTTTTTTATTTCTCCTGTTATTCTCATCCCCTAGACAGAATGATCCCATCCCATTAGGTTATTTTTTATTGCCTACATCAACACATTTCAACAATGTTCTTGGAAATTCATTTGAATTATACGTGAAATGTTATTTTCTAGAATTTTTCTGTGTTTAATTTGTATTTTTAATTTCTCCTTCAGAAGAAGCTAAGAAAAACTATTATTCAGATACTAGATGGTGATTACAGCTCAACAATAAGACCTTAGTACATTTATTAAGAAACTACAGAACCTTTGTCCTACTCTGTCACTTTTGTATGCCTCAACTTTATGTCCTGTAATAAAAAATTATAAAATCATTAAAATAAACAAATAAGCCATTCAAAATACATTAGTTCTCCCCAAAGGCACTTAGCATGATTCCCATTATATTGAGAATTTGATTTACTTTTAAAAGCCATGAATATTTTTATTAAATTGTAAGCAATTGAAGCAAATAAAAAGCATATGAGAAAAGAATTAAAATAAAATATAAGAAAACCTAATGAGTTCTCTATTCAGTTCATTTCAGTTGCTCAGTCATGTCTGGCTATTTGTAACCCCATGGACTGCAGAACACCAGGCTTCCCTGTCCATCACAAACTCTGGGAGCTTGCTCAGCTGATGCCCTTCAAGTCCGTGGTGACATCCAACCATCTCATCCTCTGTTGCCCCCTTCTCCTCCTGCCTTCAATCTTTCCCAGCATCAGGGTCTTTTTCAATGAATTAGTTCTTCTTATCAGGTGGCTAAAGCATTGGGGCTTCAGCTTCAGTAACAGTCCTTCCGATGAATACTCAGCCTTGATGTCCTTTATGATTGATGGTTTGATCTCCCTGCAGTCCAAGGAAATTTCAAGAGTCTTCTCCAACATCACAATTCAAAAGCATCAACTCTTCAGCACTCAGCATTCTTTATGGTCCAACTCTCACATCTACACATGACTATTGGAAAAATCATAGCTTTGACTAGTCAGACCTTTGTTGGCAAAGTAATGTATCTGTTTTTTAATATACTGTCTGGGTTGGTCACAGCTTATCTTCCAAGGAGTAAGTGTCTTAATTTCATGACTGTAGTTACCATCTGCAGTGATTTTGGAGCCCAAGAAAATAAAGTCTGTCACTGTTTCTATGATTTCCCCATCTATTTGCCATGAAGTGATGGAACTGGATGCCATGATCTTAGTTTTTTGAATGTTGAGTTTTAAACCAGCTTTTTCACTCCCCTCTATCACTTTCATCATAGGTTCTTCAGTTCCTGTTACCTTTCTGCCATAAGGGTGGTGTCATCTGCATATCTGAGGTTATTGATATTTCTTCCAGTAATCTTGACTCCAGCTTATGATTAATCCACCCTGGTATTTTGCATGATGTACTATGCATATAAGTTAAAATAGCAGGGTGACAATATACAGCCTTGACATACTCCTTTTCCAATTTTGAACCAGTCCATTGCTCCATGTCCGGTTCTAACTGTTGCTTCTTGATCTGCATACAGACTTCTCAGGAGGCAGATCAGGTGCTCTGGTATTTCCATCTCTTGAAGAATTTTCCACAGTTTGTTGTGATCCATACAGTCAAAGGCTTTGGCATGTTCAATAAAGCAGAAGTATAACTGTTGCTTTTTCTATGATCCAACGGATGTTGGCAATTTGATCTCTGGTTCCTCTGACTTTTCTAAATCCAGTTTGTACATCTGGAAGTTCTCAGTTCATGTTTTGGTAAAGCCTCACTTGGAGAATTTTGAGCACTGCTTTGCTAGCATGTGTGAGATAAGCACAATTGTGCAGTCGTTTGAACATTCTTTGGCATTGCCTTTCTTTGGGATTGTAATGAAAACTGACCTTTTCCAGTCCTGTGGCCGCTGCTGAGTTTTCCAAATTTGCTGGCATATTGAGTGCAGCACTTTCACAACATCATCTGTTAGGATTTGAAATAGTTTAACTGAAATCCCATCAGCTCCTCTATCTTTGCCCACAGTGATGCTGCCTAAGGCCCATTTGACCTCACACTCCAGGATGTCTGGCTCTAGGTGAGTGATCACACCATCCTGGTTATCTGGGTCATTATGATCTTTTTTTGTATAGTTCTTCTGTGTATTCTTGCCACGTCTTGTTAATATCTTCTGTTTCTGTTAGGTCCATACTGTTTCTGTCCTTTATTGTGCCCATCTTTGCATGAAATGTTCCCTTGGTATCTCTAACTTTCTTGAAAAGAACTCTAGTCTTTCCCATTCTATTGGTTTCCTCTATTGCTTTGCATTGATCACTTAGGAAGGCTTTCTTATCGTTCTTTGCTATCCATTGGAACTCTGCATTCAGATGGGTACATCTTTCCTTTTTTCCCCTTTGCCTTTTGCCACTCTTTTCTCAGATATTTAAGGCCTCCTCAGACAATCATTTTGCCTTTTTTCATTTCTTTTTCTTGGGGATGGTCTTAATCACTGCCTCCTGCACAATGTCGTGAACCTCTGTCCATAGTTCTTCAGGTACTTTGTCTATCAAACCTAATTCCTTGAATTTATTTGCCACTTCTACTATATAATTGTAAGGGATTTAATTTAGGTCATATCTGAATGGTCTAGTGGCTTTCCCTACTTTCTTCAGTTTAAGTTTGAATTTTGTAATAAGGAGTTCATGATCTGAGCCACAGTCAGCTCCAGGTCTAGTTTTTGCTGACTGTATAGAGCTTCTCCATTTTTGACTGCAAAGAATATAATCAATCTGATTTAGTATTGACCATCTGGTGATGTCCACGTGTAGAGTCCCCTGTGATGAAAAGGACATCTTTTTTTTAATCTTACTTCTAGAAGGTATGTAGGTCTTTATATAACCGTTCAACTTCAGCTTCTTTGGCATTAGTGATTGGGGCAAAGACATGGATTGCTGTGATACTGGTTTGCCTTGGAAATGAACAAAGATCATTTGTCATTTTTAAAATTGCACCCAAGTACTGCATTTCAGACTCTTTTGTTGACTTGAGGGTTATTCCATTTCTTCTAAGAAGTTCTTGCTCACAATATTAGATACAATGGTCATCTGAATTAAATTCCCCCATTCTAGTCCATTTTAGTTCACTGATTTCTAAAATGTCAATGTTAACTCGCCATCTCCTGTTTGACCACATCCAGTTTGCCTTGATTCATGGACCTAACATTCCAGGCTCCTATGCAATATTGTTCTTTACAGCATCAGACTTTACTTCCATCATCATCAGTCACATCCACAACTGGGCATTGTTTTCACTTTGGCTCCACATCTTCATTCTTTCTGGAGTTATTTCTCCACTCTCCAATAGCATATTGGACACCTACCAACCTGGGGAGTTCATCTTTCACTGTCATATTTTTTTGCCTTTTCATATTAGGGTGGAATATAATCATTTTCCAAGGTCATGCCAGTTCAAAGAAGAGTTGCCTCATTTTGTCAAACCTTCTCAGGGAGTGGAAAAAATTAAGGGCGCTGGGTTCTAATGCTTCCTTATAAACAAGCATCTGTACTCACACCTAATATCATTTACCAATTGTTTTCTTAAGTTTTTTTTAACATATTCAGAATGATAATAGAAGCCCAGAGATGGTAGACAATCTATTCTGACATCTACTGCTCCTTGAATTAGCCTCAAATGTGTGGCACAATTCTGTGCATGGAGTGAGAATTTCACAAATCGAAGGGAGGAAGGGTAATAGAAAGAAAATACCAAAGATGTTCCTATTAGGAAAAAGTCACTAACCATTACATAACACACATACAAACACAGAACTCCTCCTTATTTACCCTTGGTTTGCTTTCTGTGGTTTTGGTTACCTGTGGTCCACCATGACACAAAACTATTAAATGAAAAATTCCAAAAAGAGGCATTTAGTAAGTTTTAACTTGTGTGCCATTCTGAGTAGTGTGATGAAATCTCTTGCCCTCCATCTCAGGACCACCAGAAATGCAAATCATCTCTTAATCCAGCATTTCCACACTGTACATGTTACCTGCCCAATAGTCACTTAGCAGCCATCTCCATTAACTGATCAGCTTTAGAAGTATCCCAGTGTGTGTGTGAAAGTAACACTTATTTAACTTAATATTGCCCTCAAATCACAAAAGGAGTGATGCTGGCAATTTGGGTAGTCTCTTACTATGCTTAAAGTTATAAATTAAACTTTATCTTAGATATGTATGTATAGTAAAAAACAAACAAAAAACAGTATATATACAATTCAGTACCATCTATGGTTTCAGGCATATACTGAATGCCTGGTTCTAGGACACACACAGGTCTTAGAATACCCTGTGGATAAGGCGGGGCTAGTATATCTATACTTTTATACATAATATGCCTATAGTATATAACGTAAACTAATGTTTATTATAAATCATAATGTTATATACTATACTTATATATTTTAATATAGCATGTTCATTATCCCATATAATATCAGAAACCCATTAAGAGATTTTAAAACTAAATTTGAGGGGAGAGAATCAGATATTAAGTGTGTGTATGCGTTAGTTGCTCAGTTATATCCGACTCTGTGACCCCATGGACTGTAGCCATCAGGCTCCTCGGTCCATAGTACTCTCCAGGCAAGAAAACTGGAGTGGGTTGCCATTCCCTTCTCAAGGGTATCCTCCCCACCCAGGAATCAATCCCCGGTCTCCTGCACAGGCAGGTGGATTCTTTATCATCTGAGCCACCAGGGAAGCCCTATTAGGAGTATATTCACTGAAGAATTAATTTATAATTCTACTCTAAGTTTCATTCAAGTGACATCTTCCTTAGTAACCTTGAGAAAACAAAAATCATTTTGACCCTCTAGATTAGATTTTCTAACCTTTACACTATATTTCTTTAATCATACATTTCTGAAAAATTTGTGACCTGTTCTTCATTTTGAATCTTGACACTTTGATTATAGATACCACAATACTTTCATAGCGTTTCCCTGGTAGCTTAGTTAAGAATCTGCCTGCAGTGCAAGAGACACAGGTTAAATCCCTGGGTCAGGAAGACTACAATACTTTCATAATAGATACTTAAATAATATGAAAATGATGAACTGTTAATAACATTCATAATGATAATAGGTTAAACTTTTCATGCAAAAGCCCATATCCCATAGGCAATCTATCTGGAGTACATATCTATATATAAGTTTCATCCTTTTCTTCATCACTGATCTTATATCATTCAGATTATAGATTAGCAGTATAAATAATATAACCTAAAAATAAGAAACCAATAATAAAACTCTTACATAAAACCCCCTCATGTTGTTTTATATTTATGCCTTTATTGCTGAATATCCAACTGTGTTAAAAGAAGCCAAAGTATATTCTCTAAGTACAGTATCTTGATGATAGTAAAGACTATTACACAACCTCAGGCTTGAGTTTTATTGTGCAAATATGGCCTATAATATTTTGACTTTTTATTGCATTTGATATCTATTTTGTACCTTGAATTGAAACCAAATCATTAAACTGTTAATAAAATAAAGTGGACCATTAAGAAATAACACCTCATATTTTCTCTTTATGTAGCTTATTTTTAATTAGTTTAATCAAACTCATGGTTGAAAATAAATCATCTGCACATATGCATACTGATAGCACTGATCAAAGATACAACCATTATTAACTTGTTCGTTACTACTAAGAAACTAGTGTCAGACATACTACATCCTATGAACTAAAGTAACAAAAAATGAACCCTAGAAATGACAGTTTGTAAATGTTAGGTATAGCTGTGCAAAAAAACAGATACTAAAATTAAGTGAGACAACATAAGCAAAACATTAAGAGCTAGATACTCCCCAAGCCCAACATTACTTCCAGTCAGTCCAATGATAGTCACCACTCACAGAATCTATACATGTTAACACAGCTTAGAAGCTGATCTTTATTTAAATGTCATCAAGAAGTATTTTGTTGTTGTCGTTTAGTCACTAAGTCAACGTCCAATTCTTTTGCAACCCCAAGGACTGTATATTGTCAGGCTCCTTTGTCCATGAAATTTCCCAGACAAGAATACTGGAGTGGGTTCAGTCACTCAGTTGTGTCCAACTCTTTGCTATACCATGGACCACAGCATGACAAGCTTCCCTGTCCTTTGCTATCTTTAGGAGTTTGCTCAAATTCCTGTCCATTGAGTCAGGGATGCCGTCCAACCATCTGTCCTTTTGTCCCTCCCTCCTGCCCCCCAATCCTTCCCAGCATCAGAGTCTTTTCCAGTGAGTCAGCTCTTGGCATCAGGCGGCCAAAGTATTGGAGCTTCAGCTTCCATATCAGTCCTTTCAATGAATATTCAGGGATGATTTTCTTTAAGATTCACTGATTTGATCTCCTTGCTGTCCAAGGAACTCTCAAGAGTCTTCTCCGGCACCACAGTTCACTTTTGAACTGTGTCAGTTCTTAAACACTCAGCCTTCTTTATGGTCCAACCCATACATCTGTACATGACTACTGGAGAAACGAAAGCCTTGACTAGATGGACCTTGGTTGGCCAAGTGATGTCTCTACTTTTTAATACACTGTCTAGATTTGTCATAGTTTTGCTTCCAAGGAACAAGAGTCTTTTAATTTCAAGCCTGCAGGCACTGTTTACAGTGATTTTGGAACCTAAGAAAATGAAGTCTATCAGTGTTTCCATTTTTTTTCCCATCTATTTGCCATGATGATGGGACTGGTTGCCGTGATCTTCATTTTTCAAATGCTGAGTTTTAGCCAGCTTTTTCATTCTCCTCTTTCACCTTCATCAAGAAACTCCTGAGTTCCTCTTCAGTTTCTACCATAAGGGTGGTGTCATCTACATATCTGAGACTACTAATATTTTTCCAACCAATCTTGATTCCACCTTGTGATTCAATCAGCCTGGCATCTCTCATGATATACTCTGCATATAAGTTAAATAAGCAGGGTGACAATATACAGCCTTGACATACTACTTTCCCATTTTGAACCATTCCATTGTTTCATGTCTGGTTCTGTTTCTTCTTGACCTGCATACAGGTTTCTCAGAAGGCAGGTAAGGTTATCTGGTATCCCCATCTCTTGAAGAATTTTCCAGTTTGTTGTATTCCACACAGTCTAAGGCTTTAGTATAGCCAATGAAGCAGAAGTAGATGCTTTTCTGGAATTCTCTTGCTTTTTCTATGATCCAACAGATGTTGGCAATTTGATCTCTCATTCCTCTGCCTTTTCTAAATCCAGCTTATACATTTAGAAGTTCTCTGTTCACTGTTGAAAACTAGCTTGAAGAATTTTGAGCATTACCTTGTTAGCATGTGAAATGAGTGCAATTGTGTAGTAGTTTGAACATTCTTCAGCATTGCCCTTCTTTGGGATTAGAATGAAAACTGACCTTTTCCAGTCCTGTGGCCACTACTGAGTTTTCCAAATTTGCTGGTGTGTTGTGTGCAGCACTTTAATAGCATCATATTTTAAGATTGGATATAGCTCAGCTAGAATTCTATCAACTTCACTAGCTCATAGTAATGCTTTCTAAGGCCCACTTGACTTCACATTCCAGGATGTCTGGCTATGTATGAGGGTCTACACTATCATGGCTATTCAGGTCATTTAGACTTTTTTTTTTACATTTCTTCTGTGTATTCTTGCCACCTCTTCTTAATCTCTTCTGCTTCTGTTAAGTCCTTACTGTTTCTGTCCTTTATTGATGATGTCAAGAACAGTATTGCATAGGAACCTAGAATGTAAGGACCATGAATCAAGGCAAATTGGATGCGCTCAAATAGGAGATGGCAAGAGTTAAAACTGACATTTTAGAAATCAGTGAACTAAAATGGATGGGAATGGGTGAACTTAATTCTGATGACCATTATATCTACTACTGTGGGCAAGAATCCCTTACAAGAAATGGAGTAGCCCTCATACTCAACAAGAGAGTCTGAAATGCAGTACTTGGATGCAATCTCAAAAATGGCAGAATGATCTCGGTTCTTTCCAAGGCAAACCATTCAAAATCACAGTAATCCAAGTCTATGCCCCAACCACTAATGCCAGAGAAGCTGAAGGTGAACAGTTCTATGAAGACCTACAAGACCTCCTAGAAGTAACACCAAAAAAAAAAAGACATTCTTTTCATCATAGGAGACTAGAATATAAAAGTAGGAAGTCAAGTGATACGTGAAGTAACAGGCAAGTTTGGCCTTGGAGTACAAAAATGAAGCAGGGCAAAGGCTAACAGAGTTTTGCAAAAAGAATGCACTCATCATGGCAAACACCCTCTTCCAAGAACACAAAAGATGACTCTACACATGGACATCACCAGATGGTCAATATTGAAATCAGAATGACTATATTCTTTACAGCCAAAGATAGAGAAGCTCTATACAGTCTGCAAAAACAAGACCTGGAGCTGACTGTGGCTCAGATTATGAGCTCCCTATTGCAAAAATCAGACTTAAAGAAAGTAGGGAAAACCACTAGGCCATTCAGGTATGACCAAAATCAAATTCATTTTAATTATACAGTGGAAATGACAAATAGATTGAAGGGATTAGATCTGACTAGACAGAGTCCCTGAAGAACTATGGAAGGGGGTTAACAACACTGTACCCAAGCCATCCCCAAGAAAAAGACACAAAACAAAACAGAATGGTTGTCTGAGGAGGCCTTACAAATAGCTGAGAAAAAAAGAGAAGCTAAAGGTAAAGGGGAAAGGAAAAGATATAACCATCTGAATGCAGAGTTCCAAAGAATAACAAGGAGAGATAAGAAAACCTTTTAAGTGAACAGTGAAAAAAAAAAAAGGAAAACCGGAGTAAGTAACCATTTCCTTCTCCAGGTAATCTTCCCCACTTAGGGATCAAACCTGCATCTCCTGCATTGGCAGGTGGATTTTCTACCAATAGGCCTCCTGCAAAGACCAAGAATTTTTTTACTGCACTATAATAAAAGCTATATTGTCAGTACTTACCTTTTTTAATGTTCCTAACATTTAGGTCATATAAAATTCAAAAAGAGAACAATGAATATTATATTAATAATACATAATTATTCTAAATCATTAATAATAAACTAGATATGCATATTAGCTCATTCTTATCTGAAGATCTGATTTGACCCTACAAACATTAACTTTGTGAGAAGCAATTCTTTTCCCTGCCAGTGTTTCCACTAACAAGAACTTTCAAATTTTTACTAATAAACAGTGTGTATAACCCCTGTGATGTCTTTATTCTCTATCAAATTTACAGTCATGATTGCTAGATAATGTTAAGATAAATTAAATAATAGTTATATATATACTGGCCAGTTCGGCTCAAAAACGGTGTCTATACAAAGCTCACAGCAAAGGCAGGTATTTCCTTCAACGTCCTCCATACATTCTAGGAAAATAGAAGTGTTCTACAACTGCTTGATTTTGAAGTCAGGGAGTTGGTTTTGTTCTTTCAGGATCCCAAGAGTACTCAATAATGGATGGATGGATGGATGGATGAATAGATGGATGGGACAATATCTATTGATACCTATGTGCATATATTCAAGAATTAAATTCTGAATTTCATAGAAATTCAATTCTGAATAAATTCATAGCAGAATCTCATTCCTACAGAATCAAATTCATCTGAGGAATTTTTATCAAATAAATGTTATTTGAACTAAATCTCCAACTGCAGGCTTTTTATGCAGTTGGACAGATATATATACAGTATTGAGCTTCCCTGGTGACTCAAATGGCAAAGAATCCCCCTGCAATGCAGGAGACCAGGGTTTGATCCCTGGGTTGGGAAGTTCCTCTAGAGAAGGGAATGGCTACCCATTCCAGTATTCTTGCCTGAAGAATTCCATAGGCAGATGAGCCTGATGGGCTACAGTCTATGGGGTTGCAAGAGTCAGACACGACTCACTAACTCACTATATACAGTATCATCTCATTTAGTTTGGATGTAGTTTCAACCAAAATCTGAATTAATTTAATAATAAAGTTGAAGAGAAGTTATAGCATCATTTGAAAGCCTATTTGTTTGGAAGACAGCTACAAGGATTCATGTAATCCTCAGGTCCTGTCCCCTAGGTTCTAGACAGAAATAAGAAAGAACCCCGAAGAAAGTTGGAATATCAAGGTCCTACCAATGACCAATGCAGGACAACTCACTAGATCAGGTATGTAAGAAACAGAGAACCTGTTTCGTGAAGAACGCCAAAATGACAGTAAGCTGATGAGGAGGAAAAAGCCATAGGATGTTGGAGATCATGACAGAAAACCAAATGTAATGCCAGTGGTCAGGGAAATCCTATTTAGAACCTCTCTATGAGGCTAAAGTGCACTGCCAGTCATTCACAGAGTTCATCAGTTACTTGTAGCAATACTAAATACTGTTATTTGTTTGCTTTGTAGTGTTTATTATAATTGATGATTTTCATTCTCACATATTTATACAAATCTAGATTAAAGATACAATTGCTGTATCATCATTATAAGATCCTCAAGTGAACTGCTATAATGACAATTTCCAGAAAAAAGAAAAAGCATGAGATTGTTTTCAAACTGATTAGCAACTGTACCTCATTGCACAACCATATAAAAAAAAAAAGTTTGGAAACATAGGAGCAAGATTAGTGGGGCCTTTGAGCCATAGTCTCAATTTGGACTCCATTCACTTTACCTGGCAACAAAGCCAATTTAGCAGGCATCAGGCTGTGCGGAAGATTTTCATGTGAACGAAAACAGTTTGGGGCATTTTGCTTTCCCTCAGTAAAAGTGAAATATCACTTTTCACTGGCACTACAAAAATCAAACTGAATGGTGAAAAGATAAGCTAGTCAATAAAAGATTAAAAAAAACAATTACACTGGTACCTGAAAACTTATTTGAATCTGTAACTCACACATTATACCCCCAAAAAATTAAGATTAAAAATTTTTGGGAAAAGATTTAAATTTCTTAAATATTAGAAAAATACTATGAAAATAAATAAATAAATAAATAAAACAGAGGTTAATATAGAAGGATGCAGGGCCGAGTCCATTCCCGGGAGAACTAATGTGGCAGGTGCAGCAGCCTCTTGGAGATCATGGGCCGTGAGTCTAGTGAGTACTAACAAGTGAAACATGCAGGTGTAGAAGGTATTAAAGGACAAAGCACAGATATAACATTCTGAAATTTATAGGAGTAAAATTACCAAATTAAGAATAATCATTGTATGTATTTTCAATATTGTTTTTTTATCACTTTAGATAGTTCAAATGTAAACTAATTATATATATTTAAATTAATACATTTATATAATTTGTTAAAGATCTCAACAGCATTGAGATCTTTAAATAAAATTAATAAATTTTTTAAATAATTGAAATAACAAATGAAGAAGTTCCCAAACATTATAATGCAGCTCTATGTGACTCATTATTAGTGTGGATTTTTGAAATTCATTTTAGCCTTTTACCTCTATCCTAGAATCATAATCACCTGGCCTTAACATCACAAGACTTTAACAGATTATCTCAGTCATCCAGTTCCCATAAAGCCCAGTCATCCAGGGATGAACATTTTAAAATTCTTCCCAGATGTGCCCATTACTCTGTTACTTGATTTTTTCATGCATGCATGCACGCATTCATTCAATAAATACATATTTAGTTCTTACTGGGACCACATGAAACAACAAAAGGCAAGGAAAAATGTGATTAGTCATAGATTTTGGCTCAAGGAGGTTATGGTTCTAATGTAAGATAAAATATATGCACAGATAAAGACCTCAGAAAACCAAATTTCAAAATACATATATCATAAGAGTACAGAGGAAGTACCTTGATAATTTAAGGAAGAGAAAGAGCAAGAATAAACTAATGAGTGAGAGAGATGCCAATTGGGGAGAAGAAAAATGCTCTCCCAACATGGAGTCTCTTCTCTTTCACTTGCTAAGTGTATACTAGAAGACTTTATGCTTCATCCAGAAGCCTTGAGGAGAAGTACTTGGTGTATCTCTAGCATCTAGCCCAGTACCAGAATCAGCAAAGGCATTCAGCATGTCTTTGTTGAAGTTAATTAATGAATGAATGGATATTTCTATTTGGGTTTTTGGGTACCGGCATTTGAATTTATGAAAATACATTATAACCCCTAGTTATTTCCTGTTGCAAAACTGAAATAAAAACAAATAGTTCTGTGAAAAATAAAATACACTCACAAGTGAAAAAGTCATTTAAACATTTGATACATTTTTAAATTGAATTTTAATGAAAGGAGAACTATTAATCTTCAAACATAATTCAATTTTTTTCGCTTTGTGTTATCACTCTGCAGGAGTTCACTATAATGTTATTTTCACACAAAAGGCACTAGAAAAATTATTGTCCTCCTGCAAATAGTGTTTTCTTTCACATTATTCTCAAGTTATAGACATTTGAAATGTTTCAAAATCATATTGAGCTCCTGTCTTATTCTATACTTGTACTCTCAAGATAGCAATTGTTAGTTTAGTTGGCAACTTAGATCTTAAGAAAATACTAAACTTTAATATTATGGCGTGGGTTATATGTAAGAATTTAAAAGTATAAAAAACTAGTTTTGTTTTCTAAGTTTAAGGGTAGCATAACATAAACTCAGGCTTTTAATTACTTCCTGAAAATGCTTCTTTAAATAAATTACTAGTAGAATCAAGATAACTAAAATTAATGCTGCAACAGTCTATTGTGCTCACATGAATTAAGCATTAGAATGTTTAAGAGCACCAGAGATAGACTGCTTTTCAAACAAATTTCAAAGTGTAAAATATATTATCTTTGTGGGAGGATCTATAAAAGTAACTATTGAATCACTTCTCCAGCAATATTGACTCTGGCCAATAAATCTGGAAAATAGCAAAACTATTTTCAAATAAAGATGACTAGTTTGTTTTGCACTCACAAAGGATAAATAACATAGTTAGCAGAATCAGCCAGTCAGAGCAGAGTACACACACACACACACACACACCCTTATATAGGCACACATCTGTCTCCTAGCTCACTCCATCAATTGCCTTCCTTTTCTCTCTTGCGTATTTGTCTGTCTCCCCACTAGTCCATGATTTTGTTAGAAAGCAAAAATTATACCTTATTTATATTTATTTCTGTACTTCCCCATTTCAGTATCCAGCACTTACCTATAACTCTTTTCCATAGAGAAAGAAATCAAAACAAGTATCATTTAACATAAAAGAAAATAATCAGGCTAACTGAGGTTTCTAACTTTTTGAATCTTGTGTTAAGAAAAACTAACATCATTTAATTGAAAAAATTTCTACCAATTTCCAAATCAACACAGATATCTAGCTTTAAAATCCCTAAAGGTCTCCCTAAATAATCTTACACATATTTTAATCTGGGAATATAACTAAGGTTCTTGTCCCAATCCAGAATGTTCTCCAGATTAGACCCTTCCTCTTACACTTGAATTTGCCCAATATGAGCTTAGTAAAAACAGAGAGCTCTGATTTTGAGTCTACCCACATCATGAATCACTGATCAACCTCAGGTTTCTTTCCTGAGGACCCAAAGTGTAAAGCAGTATCATAAAGCTAGAGTGTAGCTTAGCAAATCATAGTGTTTTCCATACTGAAAATTAAGATCCAACGTTGACAACTGATGTCAATAGTACCAGACACGTTATACTATGCTCACCTCTCTAGACTCAAAAGCCAATGTGATTTAGATAACATGAGGAATAAGCAATAAAGCATATTGGTTAAGAAGTCAGGGAACTACTTCTGCAATTCACCAGGTAAGTGAATTTAACCAATTAAACTATCTAAATCTTAGTTTTTTCCAACTGTAAAACAGGAATAATTATGTTTATGTTTCAATGGCCGTGGGAGGCTTAAATAAGATGACCCAAGTCCACCATGGAGCATGGTACCTAGCACACAACAAATGCTCAATAAGTGACAGTGATAATAATGAGGGGAAGTCAGAGACATGTCCAGGCAGGAGTTGACCAAGAGATGGAATAAATGCCACAGCCACTCAGGTAGCTAGGCAGAGAAACCACTGTGGAAATCCCAAAGAATAAAGGTAGGACCAGAGGTAACATCTGGGCAGGCTTTGACACTCTTACAGTGAAACAAGCTTCAGTGTGACAGTTTCTTACACTACATTTCCTTTCATTTTATCAACTGCTTGAATACTTAGAAACCAAAATAGTAATTAGTCATAAAATTTTCAAGATTCAAGCCAGCAGAAAAGATATATTCTCAAGTTTCCTAATATTCCTCAAATAATACCAATGAAATAATATCAAAGACACAACTTTCTATTTTTACCATAATTAAAGCTACCAGCCTGTACACAAAACTCATGTTTGGTAGCACTGAAACAAATGTTTCTAACCAATCCCCAAATACATATCAAGTTGCACATACTCTAATGAAAACAAAGTCTATCTGGAAAACTTCCATAAGCTTATGTAAATGAAATCAAAATTAGAGACATCAAGATAAGTAATAAAGTTCTTATCAAGTGCATTTTGAAAAAAGTTAAAACACTTTAAATAAATTAAGAAATGTATAAACAGTGGTATAATACACATGTATTTATACTCACATATATCTATATGTACATATGAAATAGTGTTTATAAGGAAGCCAATTTCCCAGAATAAAGTACATTTCAAATCTTATTTCTTTGCAAAGACAGAGTAATGTTTCAGACATGATAAAGAAAAAAAAGAAGCATTCACTATTTTCTGCATTCTGCTTATATTTAATTAAACAGAAATGTAGCTAATCTCTAGAAATGAATTTATAAATATTTAGTTCTGTTTATAACTTTACTGATTCAGCATACTATTTACGCAATTGCTAAAATAAACAAGGTAATACTATTTTGAGCCAAGATAATGACAACAGAAATGCGAGAAGTTATGCATGTAAAAGATACATGTCACTCATGTCAGGAAAGTTACTGACAAATAACAGGACATTTGGAACAAGGGACAAGGAAGAGCCAAATGGACTGGCAACGCTGACTTAACCTGGTGTTGCGCAAAACAGAATAAGGGCCATGGGAAGAAGATAGGTTGGATCCAGAGGTAATGAGCCCAATCTGAGAGACAAATTAGAAAATTTAGAGACAAATTAGAAAAACACTATTCTGAAAAAATAATGCTTGTTTCTTATTTTATATATTAACAGGTAGAAATAAACTCAGTTAAAAATTTCTTAAATTTAGAAGAAAAACAAATGACATATAATAGGCCCCAGAATTATAACATAAAATGAAGAAAAATATGTCTCAATAATGATCAAGGCTAGGTCTCAAAAAATTAATTCCTTCATGAAACAAGTCTGTTTTTTTCACTGCATACAAATTATTGAAAAACAAAACCCTGTTAGCTACAAAAAAATTTAAGTATCAATCTTTCAACAATCCACAAATGTAGAATACTTGTTAGGTAAGATTGGCCTTATAAAAATGGAAGACTTCCCTTGTGATATATAGGAATAGTGTGAGGATCCTACTCAATGAAAATCAATAGAAATATTTATACTTACAAAAAACTCTACTCAGAAAAACACTTAACAAGCAAAAATTTCCTATATTTTGCAATTCTAGAGAAAGAAAAAAACAGCCTTTTTCTATTCCCTCTCAAAAATATGCTGTCATTTTTGTTCTGTAGAGTACTTACTGTACTTAAAATAATCTTTGCTAGCCTACAGAAAAGATGTTTAAATGGCTTATAACTAATTAGAATATGAACAATATACATTAATGTTCATATATACACATATGTTTGTACAAAGACACATAGATATTATTTTGCAGTGAATACAGGATTATTAAAATGACCATTTTTATGTAATCACAAATTGGAAACTTTAAAAAGCTATTCCTTCCCCTTAAGGTTGCAAGAGTCCCATTTTAAGTAAATGGGAAAAAATACTGAATAATGAGTTACTTTTACTCATCTAACATTATAAAATTTGCATGTGTGAAAGGTACATATAAGTGATACAGAGAGAGACACTGGAAAATTACCGCTTAGGCAATATTATTGATGTAAAGAAGTAACTAGTTTAGTAGACTAGAAATTTTTCCTGAGGGGAATTTCCTAAATAATGGGTTAGCTACTCAACATTAGAATAACATATAATGATTTCTTAGCTCAGACTCTAGATTATATTCCTTTGTGGAGAGTTAAGTTTTCATATCCCTGGATCTCTATAAGTTATGCCTTAAGAATAATTAACTCATCTGAGAAATACTTACCTAAAGCAATGAAGAAAATCACAAGTAATTAAAAATAGGAGTTTATCAGATTAAAATTCACTGAAAGAAACTGTTCTCTCAAAAAGATAGAACAAGATTCTACAGACACTTTTTTAAAAAAATATAAATTTATTTATTTTAATTGGAGGTTAATTACTTACAATATTGTATTGGTTTGCGTTCAGGATGGGGAACACGTGTATACTTGAGGTGGATACAGACACTTTAAATAGAGCCCTGATCAAAAGGTCTGGGACGCAGAGCCGTCTTAGATTTATATCACCTACTGCCCTTCTTAAAACATTTCTGACTAGCTAATCAGGCACTCAAGTTTGCTGTTCATTTTCATTTTATAAAATAACATATTTGGGTCATCTTCAGGTAGGTTGACTAAGCGATTTATTTTCCAGTGGGGCAAAAGCATAAACTGGGACTGCCCTGGTGAACACTCTGTCCATAGGGGAGAGCTTGGCTGTGTGCCTCTCCTGCTTCAGCATATTAATAGAAATCAGTTAAAAATGGAGAAAGGGACCAAGACAGAGAAGATGAATAGAGCACACCCAGGTCAGACCTGAAAGGGAAAAGAAAACAAAGGGCACAAGGTCATGTGAGTGCCGATTATGTGAGGAAGGGGAGGGGCTGTTGTATTTACTGACTGAGACAAGAAGGGTTTACATGGATTGTATCTGAGTCTCAGGGTATTTGTTTAGGGCCAGTGGCCAGCTTCTCCATCATTGTGCTGGGCTGGGCTGTGCTAAGTAACTTCAGCGGTGTTTGAATCTTTGTGACCCTATGGACTATAGCCCGCCAAGCTCCTCCGTCATTGGGATTCTCCAGGCAAGAATACTGAAGTGGGTTGCCATGTCCTTCTCCAGGGGATCTTCCTGACCCAGGAATCCAACCCACATCTCTTACGACATTTCCTGCATTGGCAGGATTCTTTACCATGAAGGCCACCTGGAAAGCAGTCAGCCACTGTGTTTGTGTGAGCGTGTGTGTGTGTAAATAATCTCTCTCCATATGAGCATCCCTGGTGGCTCATTGGTGAAGAATCAGCCTGGAATGCAGGAGATGCAGGTTCGATCCCTAAATTGGGAAGATCCCCTGGAGAAGGAAACAGCAACCCAATCCAATATTCTTGCCAGAGGAGCCTGGTGGACTACAGTCCAAGGGTTGCAAGAGTCGGACACAACCTACCAACTAAATAACAACAAATAGGTGTAGTATATACCTATATATATTTTATACAATAACGAATATGAAATAATTGTCTAAAACTAACGTGTCATCAAAATTTGCATTTGAACTCATAAGTAATTAGCCACAAGATTATGTTCATTTATGTACAATAAATGTATGTACAATACTTACATGCTGTATATATGTGTATGTCAATATATGTGTGTATTCCTTATAAATATACATGTGAATGTAACTAATCCTCTTAGATTTTCAAAATCAATAAGTCAACCTGGGAAAATCTACTATGATGTTATATTCACAGGTTTAGTTGTTAAATTCTACTTATTAATACAAGTGAGTATGTTATTTTCTTGATATTAAGATATCACCAGCTTTAAGAATCACTTTCAGTTTCAGAGAAAATACATGTTAGACATCCACACTGATGATAAGTGCCATTCCAATTTCAGAGAGATTAAAATGTGAAAAATACACCTGGACATTTAGAAAGTATAACTAAGGAGTCAGAAGTTTTAAAATAAAACATATACCCAAATAAGAAACTCTCTAAATATAATATGTGGGACTTTAAAATAAATAATGAGAGCTAATTACTTAACTGATGTGATTCAAATTAACTTGCACTCCAGATACAAGCAGCCTCTAGATATTAACTCAAGCAGGACCTTGTGTGTGTACACACACACACAGAATAAATGTATCATGGTTTGTTATTTCTCATAAATCATCACCATAGAAATTATGAATTATTCACAGTAGAGTTAATTCCAAGTAAGCCAGGAATGATATAGCATACATAAAGCATAAGTTTCCATGACAAATAAGAACAAGCATATAAAATCGTACAGATATACGACCCATAACACATTACAGAGCATTGATTTCCCAGAGGCTAACGTTAAACTCACACACACACAATAGCAGCTCTATTTTCATTCTCTCCTGTAACTCAAATGTATTCATGGTGCACAATTACTTTTGCATAATAGTATATTTCAGTTATCTGGGCTATTTCATCTCTAACAATAGGAGTTCTTCCTTATTTTAAATGACCATCTTTGGAAGCATCCTATTCTTTTCTATATAATCTTTCAATCACTTTGATCATTCTTTAAAGTGTATGGCATCTTTTATTCACACATCAGATAACATGTTTCAGATTTTTTAAAAAATCCGCAAATAAATAGGAACGTTTCTCAGGAATGTAATTTTATGTCTAGAATTACGTTTCTGTCTCCAAGGACTAAGCTCTACACATTTGAGACATTGAAATGTTCACAATAGAAAGAAATAATAATCTCAAAAGAAGCCAGTATTTTTATTTAAGAGAAAACAAGCAAATGATAGATCAACTAATTTTTACTAAAGGAAAACTAAATAAAGGTAGAAGGATACAGTAGATGGAAAGAGAAGAGGCAAAAATGGTTCTTCTGCAGGGAGAAAAGGACTAAGAAAGTAAACAAAGAGTTAATGAATAAAATGTGGGCATTCTATCTTTTTTTTAGCTTTGGGCTCCAATCTTAGCTGAGATTAGAAATAAATTTAGTCTGATATGCTCTAACGGAAATATATTTTATCCACCACTACACAAAAATGGAGGAAGCTGTTATCCAAGGTAATTCAACAATATGAATAATTAATTAGGATATTAAACAGAGATCAAGGCTGAAGATTCTTCAAAACTGCCGACTTTTTAAGAACAATTTTTTTATCTTATTGAAAAAATGGGAATAATCTCGAGACTTTGACATCTGAATACATTTCAATCTGCCTTTTGTCTGTAACACATGCGTTTCCCTTATGCTCACAATGGTCACTCTTGTTTTTTCTTCATATTTTGAGAACGTGCTTCCTTTCGTTAAGCTACAATCAGCAAGAGTCCCTTCCACATATATATATGTGTGTGTGTGTGTGTGCATATATATATATATATACATATATATATACACATATATGTGTGTGTGTGTATATATATATATATATATATATATATATATATATATATATATATATAAATAAAATCACTGATGCCTTCAACCTAGCATCATCCTTTGTTGCTTTTAGCCCTTAATAGGAGCCATAGATTCTTTCTGGGAGTTCTCCAAACTTTAGAGTTTAGATATATGGATCAAGATACAGACATTAAAGTATCAAAGAATCCTCATGGCAAAACATATGTTAAGAAGTTACTGATCAGAGATACCTAGTCACGATATTTACCGACAGTGAGGGACCTGTGACAGGCACAGGGGTACAAGATTATCTCCAAAATCGTGGCAATCAGGCACTATCACTGCTATTGTCCGAAAGAGCACGAATGGGAGTACAAAAAAGATGATTTTTAAAAAAGGTATCATGAGAATAACCCTACTCTTTATTTCATAGCATGTTACAATGTTACAGCTTTTTGTAATAATAGTAAGCTACAGTATCCAGATTATATATAATATTTATATAATATTTATATATATATAAAATATATAAAAAAAGAAGAAGTTATTGAGTAAAAAGAGCCAGAATGACTTGCCTAGACAATTCTCTTCTGCAGTGGCTCTCAAAGTATGGTGTGTGGATTAACAGCACCAGTGTCAAATGTGAACTTGTAAGAAATCCAAATTTCAGGTCCAACCCCAGACCTACTGAATTTTTTTTAAAAAGTAGGAAAGCAGAGGTTGGAGCTGAAGAAGAGGGAGGTTCTTTATATATATAATGGACTTCCCAGGTGGCACAGTGGTAAAGAGACATAAAAGACATGAGTTCGATCCTTGAGTCAGGAAGACCCCCTGGAGAAGGAAATGGCAACCCACTCCAGTATTCTTGTCTGGAAAATTCCACTGGACTGAAGAGCCTGGCAGGCTACAGTCCATAGTGTCACAAAGACTTGGAAATGACTAAGCAACTGAGAACTCAAAGTGTGAAAACCACTTCAATGTTCAACTGTATTCTAATACCAAATAATATTTTTTCCTAGTTTTAAAACCATAAATTTACCCCACTGAACGAAAAGCTTTTTCTTTTTTCTTTTTCCAAGAAAGCTTTTAGCATTTTCGGAATCACTTAGTTCCCTATTTATCTGAAGGTTCAAGTGAAGAACTAAGCAGCTCCTTTTCAGGCTTTAAAACTGTGGCATTGTGTTTGCTAGTATGAGATTGAGGGACATTAGTGGGACAGTGTGGGGGGTTAGTCAGATCAGCATTTCAGACTCCAAATCTTGCCCCCAAAACTGTTTGTCTTTTTATAACTGACTTTTCTCATGTCATTTTTCCCCAGATACCTTTATCAATGAATGTGTCAACTTTTCTGGCATACGACCAGCCCACAATAAGTTACTGTGGGGTGCATCATGAACTTCTCTCTCATAAGTCTTTTGAAACGAATGCACAGGAAGATACGATGGAAACACACCTAGAGACTGAGCTGGACCTGAGCACAATCACAGCAGCTGCCCGAATCACTGACCATAAACAGCCGCTGGCTTAACTGAGCCAAGTGGTAACCAAGAGTTGCCACCAAACTGTGTAACCTCAAGGACAAAATGAGGAAGATTTGTTCATTGTGGACTCTAAAAACAACACAATCCCCTGTTAAAATAAACAAAAATCCAAGATTGATTTATGAAATAAAGAAGACATGAATTGTTTCAAGTCTACACTTTGTAATTAGCTAAGTTGTGCAGTATTTTTTTGACTTAAAAAGAGTATGACCTGAAAAAAAATCTTTTTTTTTCCCTCAAAATTCATCCTACCTATCTGTAAAAACTGTACAGAGCTAATGTATTTTTCATATTGTAAAGTTTCAATTACAGAAACAATTGGTATGTACAGTACCATAATTTAATTACATTTTACTTTACAAACTTTACATATTTCAGTTTCTAAAATTTTAAATTAACAAACATTATTTCTTGTGTTATTCAGAGTTACTCAGTTTTGTAGGGACTGTTTTGTTACTGCTTTTGTGCCCAGAAATCTTGACTCTAAAATTCTGTGCTGTGCAAAACATGCACGATTTTTATCATGCTTACTGCGTAGAATTTTATCTACTTGTTCCAGAAATAATACATTAACCAAAAAGGGTTTAATTGTTAAGACTTGTAAGAAGTTCTTCAATTACATAGACAGGTTTTTCGTATAAATGAAAAAAAAAATCAAAGATTTTTTTAACACTTCTCAGATTAACTGTTGCCTTGAATTACAGCCTAGTTTCTAAGCAGTGAAATGTAATGATAAAGAGGGATATTTTTAACAATATATTTCCGAATGAATGACTCATTATTTCATTCTTTTGAGTAACCCATTGTTTAGGGTGTGGGGGGGAGCATGGACAAAACATCACTGGAAACAAAGGCCGTAACCACAGCAACAGATTTTGATACACTTAAAAGGTACAGTTGCCAGGGACAAAGAAAAACTTGTTAACATCTCATTCTTTTAGGTCAAGGTGGGAGGATAAAGCATAATAATTGAACAGTAGAAATTTTTCTCTTAATTAACCTTAAGTGGTTTACCTAAAAATAACCATCAGTCTGGGCAAAATGTGCCTGGTTTTTAAAACAATTTCTCCTTTAGAATGGTGAGGCTACATTTTAGGATCATCTCAAAGGGATGAAAATTTTCACTCTGTGTGAAAATATATATGAAAATTTTCACTTGGTGTGCTACATCAATTTTCTCCTGGGGGAGAACTCTAAATATTTACAGCTCATTCAATATAAACAAGAGCCATTGTGAAGAACTTTATCACTGAAGTAGACTGTAAACATCCTTAAAATATTCTGTACTGTTTATATTGCTATTTTATAATGAGGTTCACATCCAAATTATCTGAAAAATAACCAGAGTAATTTGAAACCACCCTGGATCCTATATTGATTATCTGATTGTATTATAAAGCTAATTCAATCAAATTATGAAAACTTAACTTTTCAGAGGCTGAAATAATCAACTTGTTTTTGTCCTTTGCTTGACACAGGTTACTGTTTGAAAATATTGTCATTTTATCTATGGTATTCATACATTCTTTTGTGTTTTGTGAAACATATAAGTTTCAATTGCTGATACACTAGGAGACGTGCATTTTTATGTTGCCATGTTTTATTTATGACATCAAAAATAGGTTGAGACTATATCTAATAGGGATAAGACAGTCAAAATAATGAAGAAAATAATTTGTGAAAATTGATGTCAAATATTTAATTTTGTATTTCTTCCAAAGAAATTCAAATTTGTAGTTTTATGCAGGTTTATCATTGCAAATTTAAGAGCAGCTTCAAGAAGAATGAATTTAAATAATGAAGAGCAAATTTTTGTTGAAAATATAGTCAGAAGAAAAAAAACAAAGTGTTGGAAGAGCAAACTTACTAATTTAAATGAAACTAAATGTCACAGTACTTGTATCAACTACTTTGCATTCCAGATTTTGTAATATATTTTGCATAAATTATTTGCTATTCAAAAATTTTTGTAATTTTCAGTTTAATTTTAATCTCTATTTTTTCCAATTTCTCATTTTCTTGTAATTTATTACTGTCAGAATATTCTTAATCCTCTATACTGGGATTTTGCTTTGCAGTTAGCAAATCTATAGAGGATTAATTATGAATCTATTATGTGTGGATCTGAAATCAGATACAAAATTTTATTTATTATGTAAACCAAAATGTCATTTGCAAATTTTTCTCATTAGAAGTTGTCCTTGCAAAGATTCAAATATCTTTTAATTTGTGTAAATGAGCACTTTATATATCTTTCCAGACATTTTCAAATTGACAAATCATTTTTAGAAATTTTAAGTTTCCAGGGAGCCTCACAAATATATGCCCTTTATTTCCTGAACCAAACCACTTTCTTTTTTAGGCATTTTAAGTTCATCTAAAGTGAACCACTAGAAATAGAAGCATACACCTTGGAACCATAGCTCTGTGTATCTGAGGACTTACTATAAGCTACATACAGTAAGAGCCAAGTAAACTTAGAATTTTTGTTTTCCTCATATTTGAAATTAAACCCAATGGACCTTTAACGGGGGAAAAAAAAAACAACAACAAAAGTGCTGGGTTACTTGTTTGCTTAATTTTTATTCTACCATACCCAGGGGTGTGGGTGCTGGGGGAAAATGAAAACCTGCTAACGGAGATTGTATCTGGAATATTTACATTTGCAATTTATATATTTGTGTCTAAAATCTTATTTCTAACATCTTTTTCACGATTCAATAATCTCCTATTTCTTCTTTCTAACCACTCCATGTCTCCCTACTTACTATTCATTTATTTAAACAACTGAAATGCTTCTGTACTGGGAGTTGAAAAATGCAGTTTAGCCCAGTGTGGTTACAGTAACAGCAATGGCTGCAAACAAATTTATGCAGTGTTTTGAGGTTTACAAACCACATTTCACATTATGTCTTTATAATCAATGAAGACACATTAATCTCAAAGAAGTTGAAACTTGCCTAAGAACATAGGGCTAATAATTGATGGAACTGACCTACTCTCAAAATTCAGACCATATCCTATTAGTCTTTTCCGCTAATCTAAAAGCCTTCCCTCTCTAATTATGGCCAGAGAATTTCCAGATAGTAAACAGAATTTTTAAAAATGTTTGATATGTTGTTTAGTCATCCCTAATTTAAATCAGTTCCTCTATCTGTATAACATATGAGCTAAATGGAATCTCTGTATGCTACGCTGGGCTCTCACATTAAAACTCTATTCAGAAAGTATAACAAGTCATCAGTTTCTTAACAAATCATATCGTTTGTAAGTGTGTAGAATTGTTGCTTCTGGGAATTAGATGTATACAGGCCCCAAGGTACAGAATAAAATTGAAAAGCACCAGCTAAAAGACAAAGATCAAAACTGAGATTTTGTGTATAGTTATAAGGGGCTTCCCTGGTGGCTCAGAGGTTAAAGCATCTGCCTCCCAGGTTCAATCCCTGGGTTAGGAAGATCCCCTGGAGAACGAAATGGTAACCCACTCCAGTGAGAATCCCATGGACAGAGAGACAGATTCAGTGGGTAAGGTTGAATATAAGTTTAGAACATGTTCAATTAAACTCAGGTTCAATTCAGAGCTAATTGGGAAAACCTTTATAATTTTCTTTTTTCCTTTTTTGTTTCAGCAAAAAATAATTATTGAACCATGAATTCTTATACCTAGAGAGAATAAAGAATTTTCTCTATTCTCCTGCCAACAAAAATGAAAAGCAATTCATCCAAACTGATGTACAAATGATAAAACATACACTAATAAGTAAATCTATTCTTGATCAGTTCATTTTTATCATCTCTATCCCTATTTCCAAAACCATAAAATCAGACATATTTTAATATAAATTATATTTTTAGAAGAAAACTTGCCCAAATTTAACATTTAAGAGAAACAGCATAATCCTGACTTGAAATCAGATCAGCATGACTCCACAAACTGCTTAGAAATAGCAAAATCTTTTTTGCAAAAATGTTTTCTAAAATAAAATCACTGTATATGACATTAAAAATATATATTTGTTTTTCTCTATTCCTTACTAAACATTAAAAATAAGTAAAGAAACAGAAAGCATGAAAGCAGGTACCTGATGTGAATGATTTGTAAACTGGAAAAAAGAAAAATCTGATGTAGAGTTTCTAACTGGTAGACAGTAGCACATGAAGGGAAAAGTAACAGGACCAGCAGATATTCAACCTCAGGAAAGAAGATGAGAAATCTCTAAAGTAGATACTATAACATCTTACATTGGTATAGCTCTTAACAATTTATTACTCTGGGTAAAAATACAATAATTTCATAATACATAAAAAATCCCAAGGTCCAGATGAGTGGATTATAGAATAAGAAATCGAGAACAGTTGGTCTTGCAGTAAGTAAGAACCTCCAACAACATTTTTACCTTCAACTCACCACTGCTGCTGCTGCTGCTGCTAAGCCGCTTCAGTCGTGTCCGACTCTGTGCAACCCCATAGACGGCAGCCCACCAGGCTCCCCTGTCCTTGGGATTCTCCAGGCAAGAACACTGGAGTGGGTTGCCATTTCCTCCTCCAATGCATGAAAGTGAAAAGTGAAAGTGAAGTTGCTCAGTCGTGTCCCACTCATGACCCCATGGACTGCGGCCCACCAGGCTCCTCCGTCCATGGGATTTTCCAGGCAAGAGTCCTGGAGTGGAGTGCCATTGCCTTCTCCGTCAACTCACCACAGCTGTCCCTAACTAGAGAGGTACCAAGGGCAGGGGTTCAAGGTTTTCAAAACTCTTCATTTTACTGTGCTAAATTGCTTCAGTTGTTTCTGACTCCTTGTGACTCCATGGACCATAGCCTGCAAGACTCCACTGACCATGGGATTCTCCAGGCACAGATTATAGGAGCGGGTTGCCATTTCCTCCTCCAGGGGATCTTCCCAACTCAGGGATGGAACCTGAGTCTCTTATGTCTCCTGCACTGGCAGGCAGACTCTTTACCACTAGTGACATCTGGGAAGCCCTTCATTTTACTATTAACTCTAATAGAGAAGAAACATCTGAAAAATTTAAATATATATATATATATCAAATGGTGATGGGTTATTTGTAAAGATCTCTCATGACTTACATTATGATTTTATTATGAGATAGGAGGCTGCTTCTATGTAACATTTTTAAGCTGGGGTTAAAATCAATGTTTGAAAAAGTCCACAGTTGATTAGTTACCTTTCTAATAAGGATGGTGAGTGCCTCAATCATCTAGGACTCAGAGAACTCTTGAATTCCTTCCTCCTCTCTCCCAAATATTTATATACTTTGTTTTACATGATATCTGTCTTCCCAACAAACTAAGTGAAATTTTATTTTGTATAAATCAAATAATAATTCAAATATATCAAATGACTATGTGAAAAATTATCCTTGAAGTAAATTGTTCTTGCTTTCTAATCTGAAACACCACTCAGTAATTCAGTTCTTTTAAACTGATTCCAAATATCTCGTGTGAGTTACGCAGCATACTTGTACTGCATGGCCTTAAAGATTCTATGATGCAGTCTTTGCCTCAGACTGAATAAAATAAAGGACTATCTCTAGTTTTGAGCAGGTCTATAGACACTGAAGAGTAATTATTTTCAGTCATTTTCATTTGCTGAGTTTAACTGTCTGGACTAAATTGAAAAACAATTTTCCTTGGTGGCTCATTGGTAAAGAACTTGCCTACCAATGCAGGAAATGCAGGTTCAATCCCTGGGTCAGGAAGATACCCTGGCAAAAGAAATGGCAACCCACTCCAGTATTCTTGCCTGGGAAAATCCCATGTACTGGTGGGCTGCAGTCCATGGGGTCACAAATGGTTGGATACAACTGACCAATTAAAACAGCAATATGAAAAACAGTATTTAAATAATATGAATGGGTAAAAGTGACAGCTATATATATTTTTCTATTGGTTAATTTAAACTTGTTTTCTATTCATTAGTTTAAACATAGCCTCAAAGTTACTATTAATAGAACAAAATGAGCCCAAATCCCCTGGATCTATACTAGATTTACTGAATCAGAATCTCTGGAGTTAATCTCTGAGTCATGTTAAATTTTGCAAAATATTATTCAGATGAACTTACTTTTACTAAACCATTCAGTTACTTTTTATTCTAGTCTAAAATTATCCTCGTAATTTCCTATTCCAATGTGAATCCAGTTTGCTAAGCCTGCCGAACATTTTTCTTGATGAGAAGAATGTACAACAAACGACAACTATATACAAAATGGTCAGATTGTTTCCTGACAAACTGTGTTATTTATAGATTTTTGTTCCCCACTAGCTCTTTCAACAGAAATATTGGAAAACCATCCTAAATTAGTTGGGTTATTCACTTAAATGATTTACTTTCATGGATAATAATCTAACAGTTGAAAAACTGGAGTTGAGGAGACAGGAAAGACTTAATTTACGATGTAATAGGCGTTGTGCTGTCCTTATATCATTCTCAAACTAACTTAGGAAATAGATACAACCACAATTTTTTTTTTAAAGAAAACTAAGAATCATTGTAGTTGAATAATTTGCCAAGGCTTACACAGTAGAGTTGGAGATTCAAATCCAGTTCTCCTGACTCTAAGGATGTGCTCCTACTACCCAATAACACATTTTCAAATGTTAAACAAAGACTATAATCAATATAATTATGCTCAGATATTTTAATAAGGGGTATAGAAATGAGGAGAAGAACATGCTTTTCTATTCCTAAACAGAAAAATTGCATAAGCTATTTCACACTGTGTAGAGATTTCCTTCAGTACCCCAAGTCTGCAACTTAATGGAAAGAAATACCCATTCTTTTCTTGGGAAGTTTTATACACTGTTTCCTAAAAAGGATAAACATTTGAAAGAAGTTCCTCAAAAAATATGTACTCCTAAATACTCATATTGTATTTTCATTTCCAATCTTCCTAGCTATATTATAAACTTGTAACAAAAATATGATCAGTAGATATTCACAATACAAACTTCAGTTAGTCAAAGATGGAGGGAATGTTGGCAAATGAAGCAAAATTTGTACAGATGAACAGTCAGTAAAGTACTCAGTGCAAATGACAATGTCAAAAACAGACCAATCATGGTTAACTGGCAGTTTCACACGTGGGTTGCAGAATATTCCCTGTGGTAAGTTTATGTAGGGATATTTTTTTGTAGAAGCATCATTACTTGCAGAAATGTTTTCATCATTACATACAGGTGGCCAAATAAAACTTTTATTTTTAAACTCACATCTTCAAATAAAACTTCCTCAGTCTCAGCTATTAGCAAACAATTATTAAATAGTGTCTTGATTCCATTAATGTCTCTAGGAGCTTTTTATTAAACCACTGGACTAACAATCTCTTCTGTTTCTCCCTAAACTTGTACAAGGCTAAAGTTATATAATTGGGAAGATGCATTATCATTTTATTTTCTCACTATCTGAACATGTAGCAGCCATGTTAAAATTTTTTTTTCTTTTATACTCCATGTGGGATTCAAGAGCCAGTAAAATACTCTTATAAGTCACAATTCTACTAAAAATTGCCACTACTACAACTGTGATAAGACTATGCTTAAATTTAAAACAATTAATAAATACAGCTAAGAAAGAGGCTTAAGCATCCTAAATCTAATATCATTATATCTGTTCATCCTGGCATACAGAAATTACATCTGAAACATCTAAAGTAATTCTGATTTGAGAAAATAAAGATGTTCCTTGTTTCTGGGTTGAAGACATGATACAGTACAATGAAGAGGACAAAAACATTACACATATTGAGAGGTAAGTAAAAGAAATGTTATTCATTCTCATTAGATAACCTTCCAGTTAGTTCTAAAAATTAAGACTAGTAATTAAAATGTGCAATAACATTTATGCCATCAAATGTCAATATGTAAAAACCAATATGGATATTAGGGACATAAAAGCAAACATATTTGTGATAACAATATGTATCAAATAGATAGAATTAGTTCTACCAGAAGAGAGAATACTAAGGATAAAAAATACTTTGAAACTATCACCATTACTTCTCCAGAGAAAACTGATAAATCAGAATAAAAGATTCAAACTAAATACCAAATGCTCTTTTCAAGATCAATTTTGAAATAGTCCAAATAAAAGCCTCAAACTGTTGCTTTCAACTGTAAGTAATTACATTAATTCATATATACCTAGTCAAGTCAAATTCTGATGTTGAGAAATGAATTGTTTTAAATATCCTTCATCTGTTCTTACTGTTTTACATCAATGATGCTTTCAGTTACAGATCTATAAATACAATGACCCAAACAGTCTGATGAAAATGTGAAAGATTAGATCCACCCTATCATTTGACTCCACTATAAAGCAATTATTAGAATAGCATGTCCACCACAGTAGAGCTGGAAATATGTTTCAAATTCCTCTCTAGCTTTTCTTGATGAAGACACTTGTAATATACATTATCTATAGGTCTTATTTTACATTCATTTATAAAAGAAGGAAATTATTGCCCTGAGACAAGACCCTAGAGACCAATTTTAGCTCTAGTCTGACTACACTTATGTAAAAGAGATCGTGGGGAAGACACTGAATATCTCTGAATTCTTGCCATCTGGAGAAAAAGTTGAGATCTTTGTAAAGCCAACAATTTTTCATGTTTGGGTTTGATTAAATCTTAAGTTTAGTACACTGAACATTCTTCAGAAGTCTTCACAAGTTCCTCTTTAACAAACTTCAAACTTGAGTTTCTTGGACCAATGTTAGATTTTACTCATGGCTATTTCACAATGAACCCTTGTCATACTTCATCATTTTGTGGAAGAATAACATAAGGTCGGGGTAGTAGCCCTTAATAATGTTTTCCTTGCCTTTGATTCCAATTATGTGATGAAAATGTGTGAACGCAATGTGACAGCTTGGTATGACCATACGTGAAAGTCTCTCATTTATGTTTGACTCTTTGCAACCCCATGGACTATAGCCATCAGGGCTCCTCTGTACCATGAAGGGATAGGTAGAGGAGTCTTCTAACTGATAAGCACTTTAAGTAACAAAAATAAACTTGTAGTTTGGGTCACTTCTTTTAAACTTAATAATCAAATATAGATTTCAGGTAAGTGTAAGCCTTTAAGCTACTGAGTCTATAAATATAATTCTCTATAACGATGATATGGTCTTACCGTCATATACTTCCACTTACTGAGGACAGACAATTGACATGCTCTATAACTTCTACCAGAAGGAAGTTCTCTATAATCTCCAGAAATCATAATTTAATACTAAGCACTTTAAGACAAAATGATAATAATTAACAATGAGAGCTTCTCAGATGGCTCAGTGGTAAAGAATCCACCTGCAATGCAGGAGACGCAGGTTGGAACCCTGGGTCAGGAAGATCCCCTGGAGATGGAAATGGCAACCCACACAAGTATTCTTGCCTGGGAAATCCCACGGACAGATGAGCCTGGCAGGCTACCATGCCTGGGGTCACAAAGAGTCGGACATGACCTAGCAACTAAAAAACAGCACTTAATGAATGTTTACTTTTCTAAACATTGTGCTTGAATTAAATCATCTAATACTCATTAACATGGTTAATTGTTGTTTAGTTGCTAAGCCATACCTGTTTTGCAACCTCATGGATTATAGCCCACCAGGCTCCTCTGTCCATAGGATTTCCCAGGCAAGAACACTGGAGTGGGGTGCCATTTCCTTCTCCAACTATGATTAAACAATAACTGTAGAAGTAAATACTATTACTAGCCCTTAAAAAGATAAGGAAAATGATGCTCAAAGTGATTATGTAACATACTTCTATTAAACTGCGGAACAAGAATTCAAATTCAAATGATATATAGACAAACTGACCCCTACTAACTGCCCATTTAAAGTTGGCTTCATAAGCGAAACACTTAATGTCTATTCACTTAAGGCTACGACTGAAGTCACCAATATAATGATGTGTTTATTATCCATTTATCCATATTATCCAGGCACCTAATACATGCCTACCAGAAAGCAGGAATCTTTGAGAGAGATAAAAGGTATATGATACAGTCCCTATTCTCAAGGAGTTTATGGACTGAGCCATAGAAGACATTCACATAAGAAAAAAAAAAAAAATCCAAGCTAACTTGAGTATCTGCCATTGCACACAATGACGTGCAGGTGAAGTCAAAGTTAAGAGCTGTTGAGCATAATTCTGGGCAAAAGTGAGAACTAAAGACTAGAAGACTAACAGTATTCATCTGGGTAAAATGAAAAAAAAAAAAAAGAGGAGAGTGAAGAAAGAACATTATGTTTTTATTTATGTAGGTTTGTTATCCCAATAGTGATGTTAGAGTTGTACTTCTCTGGCATAGAAATGGATATAGAAACACAAAGCTCAGGTTTTTCCTGATTGCCTTTCAGTTCAGACCCAAATTTTGCTCTGGCCACAGCAAACTTTGGGCCTTTCTACATGGACATAAATATTTTTCAGCTTTTCCTCAACTCTATTTCTCTTTATACTGAAATTTATCCATTGTGTTTATAATTCATTGGGGTGGGGAAGTGGTAACTTATATTAATCCTTTGTGGAAAATGTTATGTCTGTTTCAGTAAAATGTTCATAAAGCATTTTGAAAACTGATTCAGCCAACTTTATTCATTTAAAATAATTTTGTGAATTAAATCAAATTTCTTAGAAGCTAACAATAATAACATCCTCAAATTACTGTTTGGCATCAGGTAGAAAAAATGGTCTACAAGTTACTTTACTATCTTTTTAAAACCTTTTCAGTCTTTATGTTAAAATTGGTGAATACTAACCATAATTTTTATTCCAAAAAGTAAACACAATTTTTATCTTTGATTGCTACATTTTGCAAATAAAGAAACTAAAGTAGAACATGATTAAAGGCCATGATCATTATCATTTTGGGAAAAGAAAACAGACCCACTACTAAAATTCACATTTACTCGGTATTATTTTTACTATAGTAAAATATTTCACAAAATATCAAGTTCAGTTCAGTCGCTCAGTCGTGTCCGACTCTTTGCGACCCCATGAACTGCAGCACACCAGGCCTCCCTATCCATCACCAACTCCCAGAGTCTACAAACACCCATGTCCATTGAGTCGGTGATGCCATCTAACCATCTCATCCTCTGTCGTCCCCTTCTCCTCCTGCCCTCAATCTTTCCCAGCATCAGAGTCTTTTCGAATGAGTCTGCTCTTTGCATCAGGTGGCCAAAGTATTGGAGTTTCAGCTTCAACATCAGTCCCTCCAATGAACACCCAGGACTGATCTCCTTTAGGATGGACTGGTTGGATCTCCTTGCAGTCCAAGGGACTCTCAAGAGTCTTCTCCAACACCATAGTTCAAAAGCATCAATTCTTCGGCGCTCAGCTTTCTTTATAGTCCAACTCTCACATCCATACATGACCACTGGAAAAACCATAGCCTTGACTAGACGGACCCTTGTTGGCCAAGTTATGTCTCTGCTTTTTAATATACTGTCTAGGTTAGTCATAACTTTCCTTCCAAGGAGACAAAATATCAAAAAATATTTTTATTTTTTTGACGAAATATCAAAATCTAACAAAATAAGCTGAATTATTTCTGCCTTTTAAGTACAAACAACTGTCAATAAAGCTGTTATTTTTTTAAACCACAAATGAGGCTGAGAAACCTCTTTCCATCAAATTTTGCTTGTCATTTGAACTATTAACTTGCAGGTATCTCTGTGTCCACTTGATAGCTATACATTTTCATTCACAGGTACAATTTTCAATCAAAGTATTTTTATTTGTATAGAGATTATCTTTTATATTATACCCACAAATATCTTGGTGTTTTTAATCCAATTCAGTCAAATAAGTATTAATTTATTCAGCTTTTACTATAACACGCCAAGGACTAAGATAGGTGATAAAGTGAAAATCATCTAGTATTTTCTCCAATAGTTAGCTCCTCAGTTTCTTTCCACATATAACTACTAAAGAAGATTTTTTTTTTAATTTCCCCTTCCACAATCTTCTAAATTTAATCCTCAAATCATGAGGATTAAATTTAGCCATTCCACGGTAAGTTCAGGATACATGAATTTTGTTAAATAATAAATAAATGTAATGGATTGTTAGATGCTTTGTTTTTAACATGCCCATGTAAATCCTCTGTGTGTGTGTGTGTGTGTGTGTGTGTGTGTGTGTGTGTGTGTGTGAGTGAAAACCTATTTTGCAGTTCAGACCTCAGAAATCTGTGGGAAAATGTAGAAGAGTTGTATTTGCCTGTGCAATTCAAATTTTCACCACTTACTGGTTATGACATGACTGATATTAAAAGTAAGTGAAATTTAGGATATATGTAGGGTCTTTTGTATTCTATTCTATCAAACAATTCTTTTAGAAAGTGAGAAATATTAGTAAAGTGGTCAGTTCATCTGATACAGTAATAATCACAGTTGTTCTGGTAGGTGTTCAGCATCATTAACTTTTCACTTTTTAAAATATGATTTTCCCTTAACAAATTCCTCTCTTGATGAGACTACCAATATTCCCAAAGGATTTCATTGCTTGTTCGGTGTTTAAGGCAATTTCTTATTAAATTCTTAAGAATGCAACTTGCATTAAGCTGAGCCAAAACAGTTGAAGCAAATTTAGTATTTAGTTCAAGGCACAGTTTTGTGATTTTCCCACTTATAAATATATATATAGTTTTTAATATTAGAATTCCAGAATATATTGATATTAACATGAAGAGAATTGATCTTGACAAATGCTATTTTAATGAATACGAAAGAACATGTGTCTTAATGGTCCCCTAAAACATTCTTGTGAATTATGAAATGTAATATGACGAGGGTAGTCATGACAATTCAAAATATGGATGTGAAATGTGTATTACATTCAAATAATCTTTTTCTAAAATAAATTTCATATAAATTTTTACTCTAGATAGTTATCTATAGCATGGCCCATGCTGTATTACAGTAAATGAGCCCATAATTACTAGGTTTATTAGACTGGAACCATTTCTATTAAATACCTAAAGTATTCCTAGTGTGAGTGTTTTGAATATTTTTGAAATGTTACATATGCAGGGTATATAGTTTTGCCCAATTTAAAAAAATTTGTATAATTTTTTAATGACTATAAAATTACAGCAGCATTGAGGTTTCTAAAGTTTCACGACTATCCTTAAGTCCTATTAAGAAGCAGCTATATCTAGTCTGGGAAACTCAAGTTGGTTTACAAAGAAAATTAATTTGCTTTTCAATTCATGAGGCCCTGTTACAATTAGTGTGAAATACTGACATTTACATTCCTGAGTGCAATAAGAGCAGGATGGAATGGTGATGGCAAATAACTGGACCATCTCCAGAGAGGCTTTGAGAAACACTATTAGATCTCCATCTGCTAGCTGGAAATTCCATGTTCATAGTTCATAATGCCAGCTGAAATAAAAGGCTTCGATGATTTCTACCACTTCTTTTCAGGCTTATACCCCATCTACTTCCAAAAGGACTTGTGACAATTTATGGACTAAAACACTTGCGTAATTAAATATTTTCAGCTAGTAAGACTAGAACAGGCTACATTTTATTATTGCTGTTAAATTTGCCAATGCATACTAAACCTTAAAAAATTATAGTTTGAAAATGTTTACTAAATAAAAATCAAAAGAAAATAAGTAAAAGAGCAGAAATAAACAAAAATTAAATACGGGTTTAAAATAAATTTATGAAGATGTAATTCTAAGTAATACTTGACTGAAATAATTTATCATGCCTTTGAATTCCATGAATAAAATAGCATTCATTTTATCCATTTCATTAGGACATACCATAAGTAACTTTCACAGAAAATTTAAAAAGGGACAATTAGTTTCAGGGCCCTAAATAAATTATACAATGATTAATATATTTAAGTATCTTTTCCATGTCTATGTATGCTTCCTTTTTTCCTTTTCTCCACCGTTTCCTTGAATGGTACATGATACATACATGTCTGCTTACATAGTGAGCAAGGGTGACAAGACTTGAAGAGGCAAGTTTATATCAATTTATCTTACAACATAAATTGCCCAATTATACAATATTATGCAGTTTTATTAGAGCACAAAAAAATATAAATAAGGTTATATTATTTAACTAAGTTCAAGATCTGACAACCAAACCTAGTTTCCAGAGTAAATAAATCCTTTTTTCCATAAATTGAATATCCCAGAGCCTAAAAAATTTGTATAATGCTCAAAGCTCCCTTCTAATCTTTTGACATTTTTCATAAAAGCAACTCTTTTCTCATGGCTGTATCTTAGGACTTCCACAAATCCCCTGAATAACCAATAACTTGGCTTTAAATGACTATACATGTATATTTATGAAAGATCTAGAAGTTTGCAAATGGGAATTGCTAAAATATATATATATATTAAAATATATCTTAAAATTATTTCTGTCAAATCATCTGTGATTCAAAGTTATCCACTGGAGTGTATTTTCATATGGTACTATAATGGACAATAAGATAAAAAGAAATCCACTACAGGACATTCCCACTTCTCCCTAGAGTCATGGTGTTCCAGAGAAAACACCACTCTCCTCAGGAAAACCAGTATAAAATTTTAATACATGAAAAGTATGCACCACTGTTCACCTGTTTTACACACTCAGTCACTCAATCACGTCTGACTGTTTGTGACTCCACGGACTGTAGCCCATCAGGTTCCTCTGTCCATGGGATTTTCTTGGCAAGAGTACTGAAGTGAGTTGCCTTTCCTCCTCTAGGGGATCTTCCCGACTGAGGGATCAAACCCACATCTCCTGAACTGGCAGGCAGATTCTTTACCACTGAGCTCCCTGGGAATCATTCAACTGTTACTGGCTATGAAATTACCAGATGGTAATGTTCTTACCAAAACAAACCCTGAGGCAACTAGCATTTAAGCTATTTCATTCTGGGGAAGAAAATTAAAACTTTTTTTAGAAATAAGAGTAACAGTTAATAATAAATTATGTGCAAGTCACTCCAGCACCGTGTATTTCAATCACTTCAATATTTTTATGTCTCTCAAAAAAGTGTCAGAAATGAGGCATGAAAAGCTATTAACTGAATCATTCACACATTGAATAGATGTTGTTTGTCAGTTTGTTCTTTCAATGGAAATAATGAACAACTTACTTATTTATAACTGGTAATTATGATAATACACTTACATTTTCCACTCTTTTTGGTATAACATAGATATTTTATAATTGTCTTATTTCATACCTGATCTAAGATCATAAGCTTCTATAAAAATTTTGTCTTTCTCGGATTTTCCATAGCTTCCTTTGACTTGGTAATTAAAATATCAAAATATTTTAAATGACTTAGTTTCCTTTTTTTTTTTTTTTTCAATTTTTGCCTTTCCTCTGTAGAATTGACGTTAGTGGCTCAGTCAGTGAAGAATCTGCCTGGAATGCAGCAGACCCAGGTTTGATCCCTGGGTTAGGAAGATTCCCTGGAGAAGGGCATAGCAACCCACTCCAGTATTCTTGCCTGGAGAATCCCACAGACAGAGGAGCTTGGTGAGCTATAGTCCATGGGGTCGCAAAGAGTCAGACACGACTGAATGACTAACACTTTCTTTTCTTTCAAATTTATGCAACTGAAGACTGAAATCTGACTTTTAAGTAGATGCAGAAGGCAATGGCACCCCACTCCAGTACTCTTGCCTGGAAAATCCCATGGACGGAGGAGCCTGGTAGGCTGCAGTCCATGGGGTCGCTAAGAGTCCAGCACGACTGAGCGGCTTCACTTTCACTTTTCATTTTCATGCACTGGAGAAGGAAATGGCAACCACTCCAGTATTCTTGCCTGGAGAATCCCAGGGACAGAGGAGCCTAGTGGGCTGCCGTCTATGGAGTCGCGCAGAGTTGGACACGACTGAAGCGACTTAGCAGCAGCAGCAGCAGCAGAATACATTTATATAATCACTGTGGAGTGAATCTTGTTAGCCCTTGGACTTATTTGGTCATTTACCTTGTTTTCTTTCTGCATAGAGGGAAATAGAACAGGTAAAGATAATAGAGGCAGACTTATACTTCAGGGAGAAGGAATTCTTGGTCTTAAGAATCAAGACAAAAAGGCTTGCCGCATACCATTTTTCAATTATTTTTAGAACAGAGAGAAACATTTTCCTTGAACTTTTCTCCTCTAACCCTGAAATCAATTTTGTCTGTTCTAGACTTGCAACAATTTTTTCCATCTTGCTGCCTAATATGCTGCATATACACTAGACGGCCTTTGACATGTACTAAGGTCCATATAAGAAAAGCCTTGGGTAATATGCTTCTACATTTACTTGGACTATTGACAAGGAAAATATTCACCACATTATAAAACATAATTTTTAAAAGAACATGTGAAAATTTTATCTGAGTTAGGTCAATGAAGAACTCCCTGTGAGATATGGTTGTATTTTGTCCTCAATGAACGCGAGAGCCCCGTAACACTTCCTATTTTTACATGTCAGCTCAGGAGCCCACAGCTAGCTAGGTTAGACCTGATAACAGGATAACAGGGAACCATCCCATTGAGCATCCTGGTTTTCGTCTTCTTTTTGTATTATTTCCTCTCGGTAATCCTATTTTGTTTGATTTCATATGCCTTTTGTTATAAGCAGTCTCATATTACTTGGGAGGGGGAGGTGAAAAGTATAAGGAAATACAATAGAATTGTTATTCTAAATGTATTTTTTATTCGTATTGTGACAGTTGTTCAGTAGCTAAGTCATGTCTGTCTCTTTGCAACCCGCTCTTTGCACTTCAAATATGAACTGCAGCACATGAGTCTTCCCTATCCTTTCTATCTCCCAGAGTTTGCTCAAACTCATGCCATTGAGTCGGTGATGCTATCTATCCATCTCATCCTCTGCTGCACCTTTCTCCTCTTCCCCTCAAACTTTCCCAGCATCAGAGTTTCTTCCAATGATCAGCTCTGCATCAGGTGTCCAAAGTACTGTGGCAGTGGTATAATCTAAATTTCTGAATACTTGTTTATTTCTTTGTAGCATCATGCCCAGTTTCCACTATCTCATCATATTCAGATTTCCAATTCCTTGATTTGCATCTCCCTTATGAGCTCCCCTGGTGCCTCAGAGGGTAAAGAATCTCCTTGTAATGCAGGAGACCCTGGTTTGATCCTTGGGTCAGGAAGATCCAGGAGAAGGAAATGGCAACCCTCTCCAGTATTCTTGCCTGGAGAATTCCATCAACAGAAGAATTACTGGCAGGCTACAGTCCATCGGGTCACAAAGAGTCAGACATGACTGTGGCTAAGGCTTCACACTATGAGCTATAGAAACAAACTTATAGACACACACACACAAAGACACCCACTCACATAGCACACTCCTTCTCCCATATACTCTTCTTCAGATACAAAGATCACTAAGCAAAGTAAGTTTTCAGTATGTTTTCCACCATTTGAAACATATTCTCAAGTACTGGATTAAAGACACAAACAAAGTATATTATCAAAAGAGTTAATGAGGTTTTAAAATGAAGTTCTCAAGAATTTTTATTTATTTTTTTTTAGTGATCCTATCCTGATATTTATTTTTAATATAAATTTATTTCTTTTCATTGGAGGCTAATTACCTTACAATATTGTATTGGCTTTGCCATACATCAACATGAATCCGCCACAGGTGTACAGGTGTTCCCCATCCTGAACCCCCCTCCCAACTCCCTCCACATACCATCCCTCTGGGTCAACCCAGTGCATCAGCTCCAAGCATCCTGTATCATGCATCGAAGCTGGACTGGCGATTCGTTTCACATATGATATTATACATGTTTCAAAAAGTATTAGAGTAAGCCAAAAGTCTATAGTTTATCATTAAGGGCCCTTAACTACTTGCTACTAATAATATTAAATTTTACTTTAAAGTTAACCTAGATATAGCTTGTAGACCATAAACCATGATAACTGCATTCCAAACATTCCTTCTTTCACTTCCTTTATATCCTAAACTACTGAGCTGCCCATCTACTCCTCCAATCCCAGCCCCAGATCAAAAAGAGAATATTTTTTCATTTTTTCAGTTACAACAACGTTTACCCATATGAAAATATCTTCAGCATGATTTCATGATCCTACTTAGGTGTTTTCTTCCACTTATATTCAGAGAATTGGGGTTAGTATGTTAGTTAAATTCTGAAACTTAAAATGTAGGTTTTAGGTATTACATTAATAAACTGAAATAAATACGAACAAAATCTCCCAAAATGAGATCTAAAATGAGTGTCTTTTCACGTTTTTCCCGAAATTTAATCATGGTTAACTTCAGTCATAGATCATAAAAATACATACAGAGGAAAAATAAATTAATATTTCATCAAAAATATATTAATTAATTCACATGTAACATTTAATGTGTATTTATATAGTTAAACACTAGCCCAGCTACCAGATTTATGAAGCATGCAATAAAGACAAACTTAAAATATAATAATTCTCACTTGGCATCAAATGCCATCTTTAGTTGAAAGTCCTAGTGCCCCATTATTCCTTAATATCAGAGAAAAGATAAAATACAAGAAAGGGCATGCCAGATGTTGCATTCTGATCTCAATTATACAATGCCTGTTTCATGAAATTTCTTTGAAAATTAAAGAAAGAATAAATGAGTATCAATGTACTACCTCTATATCTAAAACTAGCATGCTTAATAAGTTAAAATTTTGGAATATAAAAACTCTACATTTACAGATTTAATTGATATGTAGAGAAGATAAAGGACTTTACTGTAGCTCAAACAGTAAAGAATCTGCCTGCAATGCAAAGACCAGGGTTTGATTCCTGGGTCAGGAAAGATCCTCTGGAGAAGGGAATGGCAAGCCACTCCAGTATTCTTGCCTGGAGAATCCCATGGACAGAGGAGCCTGTCAGGCTACACTCTGTGGGTTGCAAAGGGTCGGACATAACCGAGTGACTAACACACACAGAGGGGTTGTAAATTACATTTCAGTTCTGTACAACTTTGTTAAACAGAGATGTCTTCCGCATCAATAGAGGAAATTAAAGTTATAAACCTGTGCAGTATAAAAGTACAAGTAAAAATCTTAAGTAAATTACTAAGACAACTTCATACAACATATATTTTGGAGTCTCTATATTTTTTTTTTCTTGTTTTTCATGCCATTACGTTTTGTTAGGCTATAAATAGAGATGCAATGGGAACTACATTACTAGCACATACATAAAGTTGGGTGAGAAATTTGGATTCATGATTCTTAATTTTTTCTAACCCTAAATGCTTAAAGATGTAGCATAATATCAGCAACTCACTATAATGATGGTGCTCAGTAGTGGTGGTAGTATATGTGTGTATGGTTTGTGGTGGGAATGAGGGGCCTGGTATGAACAGAGATGCTATCTTCTGTGCTTTTTCTTGGTTTTTCTCTGCTAAGAATCAACCCTAAGTGTGTACTTCAATTACCTCCTTTTTAAAAGTCTCTTATCTTCATTTGGGTCTGAAGTTCAGTCCTACAGAATATAATGCAACTTTGGGCCAACCCCAATCAAAGAGAGCCTAAACAGAGATCTAAGCTGTAAAAATGCATATGTGGATAAGTCAGAAATGAGATTATATATCAAAGAAGCCTCTAAAAACCTGTCTTAGAGGATCCTATAGGTGTCAGTTCAGAATCTCCATGGTTCTCACAAAAAGTCCAGCCCATTTTTCTGGAAGCCACTTTGGTCTGTATACATCAGACTTCATCTGTGGTGTGATATTTGATTACCTTCAAGATTATGGCAACACCAACCATCTGTGCTTCACCCAAAGGCCTCCTGGAAGCAATTAGTCTGATAAGAATGCAAATAAAACAATTCTGGTCACCTAGGTGATCATGAAGATGATGGGGAAAATAAGGGAAAGAGAGACACATTGAGAAGTATGCTACAGACAGCACCTTTTCCGGCAACAGATTTCCACCAATACTTTCCCAGAATTCTATGATAGGAAACAGAGCTAAGCAGGGTAAGGGAAAAGGTAAAACTGGATCTTCAGATCCTGGAAGCTGAAAGAGACTCTTTTTAAAGACAGAGCTGTCCCATTAGTTTTTTTTGTAATAACATTTCATCTAACACTTCCTAAGTCAAAATATTTGAAAACATCTAGAGAAATTTAGCAATTTAGTCCTTTCTGCTCACTCCTATACATTATTTTTTAACATACATTTCTGCTCAGTATTAATATGTTTCCTCAGTATTTGACACAATTTTTAAATGGTTATTTCTCTTTTTTACCTAGCAGTTAAAGAACAATGAACCAGATCTGACTAGATGAGTCAACTATTCCCTAAGCATAACTCCTGGAGTTGTATGAATTTCATTTGCTGCAGTCACATTATAATTTACTATTATATAAATGGCTTAAATTACAGCATGTAAACATGTGCCAGGAAATAATACTTTCCCCCAAAGCAGATGAATCGTGAACCTGAAATACTTGATGCACCTTGAAGGAGCTTATCATTCTTCCAAGGAGTGACTTACCACATGATAGAACATTTGATTTGAGTGGTGACCTTCCAATAGCAATGAAGAACATTTCAATTATTTGGAAATGTTACTATGAAAAATTAATTAAAATAAATATTTAAAGTGAATAAATACAGAAGCTTTTCCAGTAGCACTTCCTTTGGGAGGTGCAAAATCTGGGGACCAAGAGCAATAATAACTTTGACTTCCCTTCCTTAAGTTTCAATAGAAGGGGCTTTCTCAACCCTTATCCTTATGCTCTCCAAAATAGCTCAAATATATGAGGAAATTTGGTTATCTGAGAGCCTCAGAGAAGTGTTATTAAAATTTATATAAAGGAAACAAACAAGCAATATCATAGAAAAACTAAGCATTATTTAGTACATCAGTTCAGTTCAGTTCAGTCACTCGGTTGTGTCTGACCCTTTGTGAAACCATGGACTGCAGCACACCAGGCTTCCCTCTCCTTCACCAACTCCTGGAGCTTGTTCAAACTCATGTCCATAGAGTAGGTGATGCCATCCAACCATCTCATCCTCTGTTGTCCCCTTCTCCTCCGACAGAGGATAAGATGGTTGAATGGCATCACCAACTCAATGCGCATAGTTTGAACAAGCTCTGGGACACAAGCAAGCTCCAGGAGTAAAGAATTGTTTAGTACAATAGTTCAAGTAAATTTGCACATCCTAAAACCTAACCACTTAGGAGTCACTTTTGGAAATTAACGTATATAATATTCCTTATGATCTTGTTTTCATGGCTGGCATAGATCCATGAAATAAATAGAAGAAAAACTAAAAATGCTCTAAATAGCCATAATATGTATGTATATATTTACATATATAATAATATATGAACATACTAGACATAAGTATATATATTCATGTGCATGCAGGTATGCTTACTTATGTCTGACTCTTTGTGACCCCATGGACTATAGCCAGTCAGGCTCTTCTGTCCATGGAGTTCTCCAGGCAATACTGGAGTGGGTAGCCATTCTGTTCTCCAGGGGATCTTCCCAACCCCAGGATCAAACCCTGGTCTCCAGCATTGCAGGCAGATTCTTTACTGTCCGAGCCACCAGGAAAGCTCCAAATACATGTATTTGAATCTGCTAGATATAGTGTGCCCCTAGACTTATTCACCCATTCAATACATATTCAATCAGAACTTGCTATCTTCAAGACACTCCTAGGAATTAAAAGATAGGTGGAGGTGATGGTCTAAAAAAGGCTTAAAAAGGAAGTCTGTCAAAATTCAGAATAAATTAGAAAGAAAAATTTAATTACCCTCAGGGGAAAAAATATGATAAAAACATAATTAAGGTGCAGTGGAATGATAAACAGAGTAAAAAGCAAACACTGGCTGTGATCGCTTCTGTTACTATATATGATAAATGAAAATTTAACCATGTGATCTTCAGAGTCCCCTCTAGCTCCAGTATTAGATAAAACTATGCTCCATAAGCCTGATTTAAACCAGAAGGTGCAAATCTCATTCTTCACTTGTAATGGCTTCACTGATGAATAGCAATGTCAGCTAAAATGAATTCCATGTCTTCTTTCCTTTCCTGACTCCAATCTGATGGAGGTACCAGTTAGCAACAAAATAGCACTGAGGAGCTGGGACTCACAAAAGGATAGAACTGCACCCAATATCATGATACTAGGATGATGGGATTATAGAATCATTATTTTTACACCCAAACATTTTGAAAATAGATAATGAAAACAAACAATGAAGAGTAGATAGACAAGTAGAATGTCAGTGAAAATAACCAGAAGACAAAAGCGTATAATTATTTTCTTGTTTGAACTTAAGAAAAATTAATGTCTAGTGATATTTTATTCAAAAATTTTATGTGCAAATTCAATCATGAAGCCATGACAATCACAGGATAAAAGATAAAGTTTTATCATTAATTAGAACATGGCTTGGTTTGAAAAAAGTTTGGTAGTAAAAGCAAGGTTAAATGAAATATCATGAGGCTGTGCAATTAGGTTAATAATGAGGTGCCTCAGGGATCAGTGCTAGTACAGGTGTTCAAATATTTATTAATGACTTGGAAGAGTTGTGAATAATATGAAAGCACATTTGGATGACTTCAAGATATTTACAGCAATCAAAATAGATGAATAACTGCTTTTCTTGACCCATTCATAAGCAATTATTAAGCATATTACAGAAAATAATCAACTAGAGCAAATTAATGTTAAGTGGGTGGAACTACCTGATTTTTCTTAATATGCAAATAGCTACTGAAGTAGCTATTGCCTTTCAGGCAAGAGTGGGCAGATCTAAGAAGACATCTGTCCAGTAAACAGCTCTTCATACTTCAACAACAACAACAAAAATCCTGGAATAAAGAATAATGTAATAACATATTTACCTAAACCAATATGCATTGCTGAAAAGTTTTGCACACCAGAGTCTTACTCTATTGTTGAGGCAAGGTGTGGCTCCTCAAACTACACACTAGGATTATCTGGTGTCTAATCTAATGATGTGCTAAAATGTTGTTCAGTCACTAAGTCATGTCCAATTTTTTGTGACCCCATGGACTGCAGCATGCCCAAATTCATTTTCATTGAATCAGTGATGCTATCTGACTATCTCATCTTCAGCCACCCCCTTCTCCTCTAGCCTTCAATCTTTCCCATCATCAGTGTCCTTTCCAATGAGTCAGTTCTTCACATCAAGTGGTCAAACTATTGGAGCATTAGCTACAGCATCAGTCCTTCCAATGAATACTCAGGGTTCATTTCCTTTAGGATTGACTGGTTTTATCTCCTTGCTGTCCAAGGACTCTCAAGAGTATTCTCCAGCACCACAGTTCAAAAGCATCAGTTCTTTGGCACTAAGCCTTTCTTGTGGCCCAGTTCTCACATTAGTACATGACCACTGGAAAAACCATAGCTTTAATTATTCTGACCTTTGTCAGCAAAGAGATATCTCTGCTTCTTAATATGTTATCATAGCATAGGTTTGTCATAGCTTTCCTTGCAAGGAGCATCTTTTAATTTCACGGGTGCAGTCACCATCTGCACTGATTTTAGAGCCCAAGAAGGTAAAATCTATCACTGTTTCCACTTTTCACCTTCTATTTGCCATGAAGTAATGGGACCAGAGGCCATGATCTTACTTTTTTGAATGTTGCGTTTTAAGCCAGCTTTTTTACTTTCCTCTTTCTACTCATCAAGAGGCTCTTTAAGTTCCTCTTCACTTACTGACATTAGAGTCTTATCACCTGAATATATAAGGTTGTTGATATTTCTCCCGGCAGTCTTGATTCCAGCTGGTGATTTATCTGGCCAGGCATTTCACATGATGTACTCTGCATATTGGTTAAATAAGCAGGGTAACACTACATAGGCATGACAATATAAAACATCATACTCCTTGCCAAATTTTGAACCAGTCAGTTGTTCCCTGTCTGGTTCAAATTGTTACTTCTTGGTCCACATACAGGTTTATCAGGACACAGGTAAGGTGATCTGGTACTCCCATCTCTTTAGGATTTCTTCCAGTTTACTGTGAGCCACACAAAGACTTTAGCACTGTCAATGAAGCAGAAAGGGATGTTTTTCTGAAATTCCTTTGCTTTCTTCATGATCCAGTGAATGTTGGCAATTTGATCTCTGATTCCTCTGTCTTTTCTAAACCCACCTTATACATTTGGGAGTTCATGTGCTGCTGAAGCCTTGCTTGGAAGATTTTGAGCATAACCTTGCTAGCATGTGAAATGAGTGCAACTGTGTGGTAGGTGGAATATTCTTTTGCACTGCCCTTCTTTGGGTTGGAGTTAAAACTAATATTTCCCAGTCCTGTGGTCACTGCTGTGTTTTCCTAATTTGCTGATATATTGAGTGTAACACTTTGACAGCATCATCTTTTAGAATTGTAAATAATAGTTCAGCTGGAATTCCATCAACTCCACTAGTTTTGTTCCTTGTAATGCTTCTGAAGGCCTACTTGATTTCACACTCTAGAATGTCTAGCTCTAGGTCAGTGACCACACCATCATGGTTATTCCTGTCATTAAGACTTTTTTTGTATAGTCTTTCTGAGTATTCTTGCCACCTTTTCTTAATCTCTTCTGCTATTGTTAGGTCTTTACCATTTCTGTCCTTTATCATGCACATCCTCACATGAAATATTACCTTGATATCATAAATTTTCTTGAAGAGATCTCTAGTCTTTCCCATTCCATTGTTTCCTCTATTTCTTTGCATTGTTCATTTAAGAAGGTCTTGCTATTCTCTGGAACTCTGCATTCACTTGGGGATATCTTTACCTTTCTCCTTACCTTTAACTTCTCTTCTTTTCTCACCTATTTGTAAAGCCTCCTCAGAAAACCGCTTTGCCTTACTGCATTTCTTTTCGTTTAGAATGGTTTTGATCGCTGTTTCCTGTACAACGTTAAAACCTCTGTTGATAGTTTTCCAGGCATTGTTTCTGAATGCCTCAGTTCAATTCAGTTCAGTTACTCAGTCGTGTCCAACTCTTTGCTACCCCATGGAATGCAACACGCCAGGCTTCCCTGTCCATAATCAACTCCCAGAGCTTACTCAAACTTCTGTCCATTGAGTCAGTGATGCCATCCATCCATCTCATCCTCTGTCATCCCCTTCTCCTCCTGCCTTCAAGTTTTCCCAGCATCAGGATCTTTTCCAATGAGTCAGTTCTTCACATCAGGTGGCCAGCTTTAGCATCAGTCCTTCCAATAAATATTCAGGATTGATTGGTTTTAGGATGAATTCCTTGGATCTCCTTGCAGTCCAAGGGACTCTCAAGAGTCTTCTCCAACAGTTCAAAAGCATTAATTCTTCACACTCAGCTTTCTTTATAGTCCAACTCTCACATACATACATGACTACTGGAAAAACCATAGCTTTGACTAGATGGATCCTTGTTGACAAAGTAATGCCTCTGCTTTTTAATATGCTGTCTAGGTTGGTCAAAACTTTTCTTCCAAGGAGCAAGTATCTTTTAATTTCATGGCTGCAGTCACCATCTGCAGTGATTTTGGACCCCCCAAAAATAAAGCCTGTCACTGTTTCCATTGTTTCCCCTTCTATTTGTCATGAAGTGATGGGAGCAGATGCCATGAGCTTCATTTTCTGAATGTTGAGCTTTAAGCCAACTTTTTTACTCTCCTCTTTCACTTTAATCAAGAGGCTCTTTAGTTCTTCTCTTTCTGCCATAAGGGTGGTTGTCATCTGCATATCTGAGGTTATTGATATTTCTCCCAGCAATCTTGATTCCCACTTGTGTTTCAACCAGCCCAGCATTTCTCATGATGTATTCTGCATATAAGTTAAACAGGCAGGGTGACAATATACAGCCTTGATGTACTCCTTTCCTGATTTGGAACCAGTCTGTTGTTCCATGTCCAGTTTTAACTGTTGCTTCTTGACCTGCATACAGATTTCTCCCTAACCAGATCTAGTCCCTTGAATCTATTCATCACCTCTATTGTATAATCATAGGGATTTGATTTAGGTCATACCTGAATGGCCTAGTGGGTTTCCCTACTTTCTCTAATTTAAGCAAGAATTTTACAGTAAGGAGCTCATGATATGAAGTACAGTATTGACATATCAAGACAACGTCAGCTCCAGGTCTTGTTTCCTGATAAGCTTCTCCATCTTTCCCTTTAAGAACATAATTAATTTGATTTTGATATTGACCATCTGGTGATGTCCATGTGGAGTGTCTCCTCTTAAATTATTGGAAAAGGGTGTTTGCTCTGACTCTGATGTGCTAAATAGTTTCCTATCATCATCCACTCCTTTCTAACATTTGGTGATTCAGGAGAGTTCCCAAATGTCTTTCAAGTGAATGACATTTACCAGGGCCTCCCCATCTTGCTCCGTTCTGAAGTATTTTTGCTGACATTAAGTTTTATGTATTAAAATTCCCAAATTGAAGATCTCAAGCTTCAGAAAAATTAATAGTAATTCCTCTTCATAATAAAACACAACACCACTCAAAAATAGCATGAATTATATATATTCTACTCCCCTGTCCTAAGATTATTTAATTATTGTTCATTACCAGGAACTCTTAAATGTAGCATAGATTCAATTATAATTCACTCACTCAAAAACATTTTCTGAGTACTTGCTTTATCTAAGGCATACTGATAATAAGAAGAATGTAAAGAACTAATGAAACATGGAGCCTGCCCTAACAGAATTTACAAAGCCAAGTCACCCTTCTCATGAGCTAAGTATTTCTTAATCCTGGTCTATATAGATCACATATAAAAGTGCAATTTTATAATAAATTTTAAACATATTAATAAGAATTAGTACTGTTTTTCTAGGTATATATAATAATTTTTAAAATTTTTTATTGGAATATAGCTTTTACAATGTCATACCAGTTTCAAGTATACAGCAAAGTGAACCAGCTACACATATACTTATATATCCACTACTTTTACAAAAATACTTTTAACAACAAGCAACTATTTTCTGCTACCATTTATCTTTTCTATCCAGGAGCAAATTTGATCTGTGCTACTAATTTTCTCATTTAAAAAGTTAACTTGGTAGTCCCCACATTTTAGAGGAAAATGAAAGATTTCTAACCCATTTGAAATTGAACCGATAGGCCAATATAAGTAGAATGAAACCAAATGCTAATACAAACATCAAACTGTCTCCAACACACCTCTACAAAATAACCCATCAGTAAATCTACAATATGGAAGGAAGTATGTGTGGATGTGTGAAGCAGTGAGAGTGAAATTTTTTTCAAGATTTGGTAAAGGACCTCTGTTCCCTATATATGCCTCCCCTGAAGTTTCAGATGTGAACATCTGTAGACTTTGGGAATCTCAATATTAAATGGGACCTTAGACTTCAAATATTGTTTTAACTATAAATTTTCTCTATATGTGACACGTCACCACCAGAGACTTAAAAAAAAAAAACTCACAAATAAAGCCAAAGATTCATGGTAAAAGATAAACTTGGGAAAGTAAGTAACTATGAACCTTGTTAGAACTTCAAACACATAATTTATTAGTGAGATTTACTAGGAAGTCTGGAACTATGTATTTGTAAAGTTCACAATTTGGAGAATGATTCACATAGGAGGTATGAGAATTATACTAATTTCTCTTCCTAGATCTTTCAGTGGCTGTAGGTTATCTTATAGTGTGATTTAAATATAATTTTAGCAAAAGGAAACAAGTAATAAATGAGAGAATTCATTAGCAGGTAGTCAAGCGTACCTAGTCTATCAATCATGCTGCTATTTTTAATTCTCAGCAAATTTAATTTTGTCTCTAGGGGAGTGAATTCATACTTTAAAGTATCAGTACATCATATTTAGTTTGAAAAACATTTTAGAATGTGTGTTGATTATAAAATACCTACCAAAAGTACTTCCCATATTAGGTTTCCTTGCTGTTGTTTAGTTGCTAAGTCTATCTGACTCTTTGCAAGCCCATGGACTGTAACCTGCCAGGCTGCTCTGTCCATGGGTTTTCCCAGGCAAGAATAATGGAATGGGTTGCCTCTCCTTCTCCATGTGATCTTTCCAACCCAGGGATTGAACCCACAGCTCTTTCATTAGCAAGAAGATTAGATTTCCTAGGCAGGCAGAAAGTAATGGTATCCCTAATACAAACTGGGGCATTTTAAAACAACCAAATGGTGTTTCTAAAAATATACCTTCGCTCAGGTAAACAGACTTGTCATGGTAATATTAAAAAAAAAAAAATCTGGATCAGGCCTAAAATTGTAAAAGAGCATATGAAAGTGATACCGAGTTTTGTACCAATTTACACAGAAAAGGCAGATCTGGTTATTGCTCAAAACTGAGTCCACAGTGATTAAATAAATGTAATGGACTTTCACACAATTCCAGCTTTTAAATGTCAGCCAATTACTATGAAATGATGCCTTTAACTTGGATAATCTATGTCATATTCTCTTTCTCTCCTGAATCAAGTGAATTACTCGAGTTAGGTTGACCATTTTTATCACTCTAGATTACGATGGAAAGCAAGCATCTTATCCAGCCCACACAGCATTAGGCTCTAGAAGCTCAGCCTAGTGACGAAAGGTACATATTGATTTAATATACACACAGACTTTTCAAGGTCAAATGTCAAGTTTAATGAAAGAAAAGTACCTGAATGAGTGTTAATATTCTTCTCTATACCAGTGCTTCTGGATCTTAAATTATCTGCACTTCATGAGAAAGTTATGTGGCATTTGAAACTCCTCCGAAAGTGAAAGAAAGCTCTGATGCCCAAATGAAGCAGTCAAGAAAATTGAGCACTATTCAGAAAACAGAATACTGGAGATTTGAGTGCACCCTCCTGCATGACAGTGAGAGTTACAAACAAGGAAAGAGAATGAAAAGACTGCACCTATTGCATATATCTTCTTTACTGCCCATTCTCTTGATGAATACGATGGTTACACATAGGCTGATGAGATTCCTTTACTGTATAAAGAAAAGCTACTGTTGTTTTATAATATATATCATAAGTCTTTCCTAAACACAGACTACATTTAGGTTGTTATTCAACTATATGGAGAAAGAACTGATGTTGGGGGCACTGAGTCACAATATTGTACTCTTGGGATACAAATGAAACACCCTTATTGCTAGTAGTCACTACCTGCTAGATTTCAAATAGGAACTCGGATTTTAAATATTTCAGAAAGAACTTCTCTCAAAGTCTCTATTGTCATTGTATCCCTTTCCATTTTTACCACACCAACAATATTCCCTGAGCAAGATTCCAAAAACTCACACAAAAGCATTTCTTCAAATGCTTTAAATCTTCCTCTGCTCTCAATTTCTTAAATGAACTATAGCTCATTGGAACCTTCCCAAGTGGCCCATTCTGCAAAGCTATATTTAACACCATTTTCTATGTTGTGCCTTTTTTTTTTTAACCAACTGATGAAATTTTGGTCAATCTTGTCAACAGGGCATCAGTGTAGGTGCTGTTGTAGTTACCAGCTTTATAAGGATTGTGTGAAAAAGGCAGACACTCTGTGGCATGCATTCATTGAGAGACGCCAGAGTGAATCATGAATAGAGAACTTGATAGGGAATCAAGGGAGTTAAACTGTAATCAGGGAGAGGATATTTGTCAGTGCATGGGTGAGGCATCTAAACAGATTGTTAGCCTTAAAGTATCTCATCTACAGATCATGCAACCTGAAATTCTTAACCATTAGATTCATTCCTCTCTCACACTGCCTGAAATACAAACCATTTTAGTTATAAGAATCATATTTGGAACAGAAAGCATATTTCAAAGTAGTTTATAGTAACTCATTAGAGCCCAGTGGTGCTGGCCACAATGCAAGTAAGTTCTAGTGAAGCAAAAAGATACAAGGAGTCACAGTCTCAAGTGTCCACAGGATCAGGCAGGTGCTAGGCATGAAAAAAAAAAAAGAAAAGAAAAGAAGATGAGTGCTAGTGTCAACTGACTACCAGCCACAATATATGCAAAATAGGAAGTAGTGGAAACTGAAATAAATGAGAGAGCCCTTACCTCATCTAAAAGGGGCAGACTGTTGCCCAACAGGTTATAGATCCATATCTTCCAGTCTTTCTAGAGAAACTAAAAAAATCTCAATTTTTGTGGGAAATTTCCAATGTTCAAATGTCATAAACTCATTCTATTTTTTTGTGTAATATATTATGGGTCAACACTGTTTAGGGCAAATCAGATATAGCTGAGGGACAGATTTGGCAATCTGTTGACAATTTCCTATCTAGAAGATAGAGAAGGGAGGTTCAGATTGAATAAGTGTGGGTTCTAGGCTATTAATTAAGAGACCATATAAGGGCCCTAGAGAGCATCCTTTTCTAATGGAAAAGATCCTCAAGCAGAGGCTATATAAAAACCTAATTGTAATATACTATGTGTTATGGGCAAAGACATACCCTTTTTAGAAAGCAAATATATTTGGATTTTATTTTTAAAGTTTTTAAATGATTTTTAATGTTATTTAGTTTCACCCTGTCCTGCGAAAGAAAGGACTTAGGATAACATGACCAAAGTTCCAATTAGATAAAATTTAAAATGAATTATGACTGAAAGACCTAGAAGAAACGATGCTAATAAAAATGAAATAAAGTACACCAAATGCATGCTGAATACAGTCAAAAGAATAAAAGTCTCATTAGCCATTAATTTATAAAACTGATTACCATGTGCATGAGGAGGGGAGGTGCTGTTAACTATTTTGCAAAGTTCAATTTGCTTTTTTTTTAATGCAGTTTCATCTTCAATGTAATGAATATATCTTGCTTATAGTTCATAAAGTAATAAACATATATCAGAATAAAGGAGTATTTTTATGTAATGTGACTGTTTAGATTCCATGACTTCACAATTAAAGTGTTATTTTTAAAGGGTGTATTTGTAAGCCTAAATAGAGGACAGAACAGATCCCTTCTTACTTAGAATTTTTATACTCCTTCAGCTGAAAGGGAAAGATTTTTCAATAATAAAAAAGGTACTGTGAGTTACAGACGCATTGGTCTGATGAGGCTATATACAGGATATATTACCAGCAATATTCCAACCTAATGTGTCAGAATTGTACAGCCCTTTTTAAAAAGTTACATTAATAAAAAGCAAGCACTTTACCAAGGTAAATCGATTGTTTTTTTGTTGTTATTCTTAAGGAGAGAAAAAAATAGGATAATGCAGTATCAACAGTGGTAGGCATTAGTGTATTCCAGTCTAATTTCAATGCCAAATCCAGACCATTAAATGTGACTTGGAAAGGCTCAGCTCTTAGAGTATCAGAGGATATGCAGACCATGTGTAATGAAGAAGCACTCCTGTAAATCAGCGGATGAGCATCATGCATTCCGATGAACAAAGCATAGAGGTTGGAATTAACTAAAAAGCTCTCCTTTATACAGCTTCCCTTCATAACAGGTAAACTATCGACAGGGAGATAGGGACCAGGTCTCTGCATTTAATTTTTTTTAACAAATATTTATTGAATATCTACCACTTGATGGGTGATAGTTCTAGAAAAAAAAATGATCCCATGAAACTCCAGTCAATTCATGCTAACTCAATAGGCTCTATTCTGTTGAGAGTTGAGGTAATTACAATAACAACTTTAGCTAATCAAAATCATTAGTTAATTGTATTTTTTATAACAACAAAATACTGCCATCAAAAAATCAATAACAACAGCAAAATACTCCCAGACAATCTGAACACCTCCCTTAACCCATCTCTATTTCTCAGTCTAATACCTTACACAATGAAAAAGCCCGTCTCTGAGTAAGGACTCCTGACTACTGCCAGATGTTCACTTACAAAAAGCAAAGTAAACTTTCACAGGATGACCTACTTATTGACAAAGAAGAGCAATATACAAACTTCAAAAAGATCTTCGATTGCAAGAAAGGAACCCAAAAATCATGTGCTTTATAATCTTCAATTAATCTGATAATTTAACTCATTAGAATGCTTTCGTCTTTTTCCTCTAGCATTCTAAACTGTTAAGTGTCTTAGAGTGCATTATAAATATTATCTTTCAAGAATAATAAACAGTCCTGAGACTAAGTCCTGCTGCCAATCATACACATAAATATATAATTTTTTTCCTTGAAGAATGTTTCTGTATTAACAGGTATTACATAAAATGAAAAGGGAAGGGGACCCAGAGTCAAATATAAGAAATACTGGTTAAACCAATTCCAGAAGTCAAAGTTTGTCTAGGTAGCTATCAGCCATTCTGTTTTGAAGATCTTCCTTGAAAATCCTAAAAGGTAACCACTAGACCACATGTTCTTAGGAGATAGGTTCCACATGGCTTTAAGGTACAAGTAGTTTAACTGCATTTTGATAGATGGAGGTGAAAGTGTGAAAAATTTTTATTAACACTCAGTTTTAAAACTTTATTCCTGTGCTACACTGAGACAAGGGGATTCCAGAAGTTACTTTTCAGGGTTTGGTCCTTAACTTAGAAATTGGTACATTTTTATTAAGTTTTGTTAAGCTTTGGTACATTTTTGTTAAGTTCATTTATATTAAGTGCATTATGTATGTAAGTGAATGTGGGATATTCTATATAAACACTATCATCAATCATCAAAAAAGCCATATGGTGGAAATAATGCAATATTCCATTTCTAGATTATATTTCTCACATAGAGAATAATTAATTTTCAGTCATTTGTCATGGGTACACAACATATAATTAGAACTGCTTCATGGTGAACTCTCTCAAAAGGAAAATCTGTAGTATCCAGAAAAATAAGCCATTCAGTGTTCCAGGCTTTATGGTAAAGGCTTCTAAAATAAAAGAATGTATTTTGTACATTTTTACCAATATTAAAAGCTACCAGAAATTCACCATTCCCGATCAAGACAACTTATGCCTAACCCATCCAAAACTTACTGGGACTAATTATGAATCATGTTAAATATAAAGTGTTATTTTCTTCACATAATTTCACAAAGTCAGATAAACTTATTTGCCAAAGGGCTTACAAAATAGTTACTCTACACCTACCAACATGCAAATCAAAGAATCTCCAATAATGTTGGCATTAGTGGTTAAAGGAGCAGTGAAATTTTTCTATCAACAAGGTCTGAACAGGCCTCTCAGACAGGAGGCTTGGGCAAAATCATTTATCAAGTTAAGTCAGGTGAATCTGTAATCAATGAGCAGAGTTCTGCTGGAACTGCAGTGCCCCAGGGAAGCAAGTTGAGTTATGCGCTGCAGAAGAAAACATCGATTATTGCTTTTTCTTATTTATTTCTCCACGTAGAATAGAAATGAGTATTACTAATTTTGCAACTATTTAATTCAGTTTTCACTAGTTCAGTTCAGTCGCTCAGTCGTGTCTGACTCTTTGCGACCTCGTGAATCGCAGCACACCAGGCCTCCCTGTCCATCACCAACTCCCGGATTTCACTCAAACTCACATCCATCGAGTCAGTAATGCCATCCAGCCATCTCATCCTCAGTCTTCCCCTTCTCCTCCTGCCCCCAATGATGCTGGAAAAGACCCAGCATGAGAGTCTTTTCCAATGAGTCAAATCTTCTCATGAGGTGGCCAAAGTACTGGAGTTTCAGCTTTAGCATCATTCCTTCCAAAGAAATCCCAGGGTTGATCTCCTTCAGAATGGATTGGTTGGATCTCCTTGCAGTCCAAGGGACCCTCAAGAGTCTTCTCCAACACCACAGTTCAAAAGCATCAATTCTTCGGCGCTCAGCCTTCTTCACAGTCCAACTCTCACATGCATACATGACCACAGGAAAAACCATAGCCTTGACTAGACTGACCTTAGTCGACAAAGTAATGTCTCTGCTTTTGAATATGCTATCTAAGTTGGTCATAATTTTTCTTCCAAGGAGTGTCTTTTAATTTCATGGCTGCAATCACCATATGCAGTGATTTTGGAGCCCCAAAAAATAAAGTCTGACACTGTTTCCACTCTTTCCCCATCTATTTCCCATGAAGTGATGGGACTGGATGCCATGATATTCGTTTTCTGAATGTTGAGCTTTAAGCCAACTTTTTCACTCTCCACTTTCACTTTCATCAAGAGGCTTTTTAGTTCCTCTTCAGTTTCTGCCATAAGGGTGGTGTCATCTATATATCTGAGGTTATTGATATTTCTCCTGGCAATCTTGATCCCAGCTTGTGCTTCTTCCAGCCCAGCGTTTCTCATGATGTACTCTGCATAGAAGTTAAATAAGCAGGGTGACAATATACAGCCTTGATGTACTCCTTTTCCTATTTGGAACCGTGTCCAGTTCTAACTGCTGCTTCCTGACCTGCATACAAATTTCTCAAGAGGCAGGTCAGGTGGTCTGTATTCCCATCTCTTTCAGAATTTTCCACAGTTTATTGTGATCCACACAGTCAAAGACTTTGGCATAGTCAATAAACATAAATAAATGATAAGAACTAGAATTGAATGTCCTATGTTGTTAATAAAGCTTTGGAACTTAGCATTTTTCCAACAATAATGAATGAAACTAAACTATTGATTTCAGGGACCTGAGTGTGACTGTCATTGTCTAAAACAGTCTTATTATAATGTAGTGAGAGATGAGTTCTAGAAAAATATTTTGTTCCCTCCTTTTTAATGAATCATTAGCAATTGATATTCTTTCCAAATATCAATCTTTTTAGTGCCCCTAAGGCCAGTGTTTCATGAAATAAATTTATACCATTCCTCCAACTTACATCTACAAATGTTCAAATTCGACTCTCAAACATTTCTCCGCACAGACAGTATCTCTGCCTATAAAAGTTTATAAGGAAAGACTAACCAAATAGAACCAAAACAACTAGAGTGGAATTGAACCATAAACACATGTAACTTATACAATTTCAATTGTATAAGTTGAAAAGAAACAGTGCCAAAGATTCTGTCAGCCAATTTGTATGGCTGGATAGAACATCAAATAGGAAATGTTAATCTACTCTGCCCTCAAGAGCACAAAGGTCCAAGTATTGATACATCTCTGAATATGAGCAACTAGCCTTGTTCAGGGTGCTTGTAGGATTTAAAAATGCACATTTTCACCTAGTATAACTCTTGAAAGAAAGCCAACTACTTCTGACACTCAACCAAAGAAATGCTGGAAGGAAAACTGGCTATGTTGAACTTACTGAGACATAGCATATTGATTTCCAATTTACTCCTAAAAGTAATTTTAACTATATGTGTTTTTCTTTCTGCTGACTTTTGGAATCCAACCTATGGTCTTTTCTATAGATAAATAATATCATGCAATTCCTTTCACTGCTAACAAAAACTAGTGCTTTTCATATTGAATGATATTGCAAAGAAGAGGATACTAATTTCTATCCCTGACATGGCTAACAGAATTAATTGAGCCAGACCAAAAAAAAAAAAAAAGATAAAATCACTTATGTAAATGTAATAATTATAATTATTACTGTTTGCTTTTTAAATAAAAATTTCATGTCAATGTATTCAATATATCTTAGCTACTAAACTAATATAGGCTTACTAAACCATACTTACAAAGTATAGTTGAGTGACTGACTATAAATCAAACTTCCCAACAAATCCTTATACCTTGGGGAGAATTCATCTTGGTCAACAAACGGTTAACAATGAAACACTCTGAGCCTTGCTGAATGGTTCAAACTAGACAGATGTTCTGGGAAGCCAGATAGTGACAACCAAGTAAATTGGGAAGCCAGTCATGCACTGTTTTGGGATTTTTCTGTCCCTGTTTTCATTTTTTCTCTTTAAGGAATGAAAGCGTCTCTAGTGGAATTCTCCACTGGTTTACATTAGTCCTCTTAACACAACTACAGCATATATTTTCTGCCTGACAATTCAAACCATCAAAGACTAAACATTTATTTCTGTTTATTTCTTCACCATCTCATAAACTAATAGGTATTTTTTCCTCTGTTTTGATGTATTTTGCATATTTGCATTTAGGTTTTAACTCATTATTAACACATTAGGTACATTTATTGACTTCCTTTATGATACACATTTAATGTTGATAAAAACAATAATAATACAGTACATAAATAATGCAAGGGGTTCCAAAGCTTGTATATAGCTGAAGAGAGAACCAGAATTATGCCCCACAAGCCATCTTCACTTCACAAATAAGCATAATCATCCAGGATTTTAGATCCATGTCCTCACTTTTCATTTCCTTCTCTAGTGTTGATTTCCCATTAGGATGGTTAACTTTATCTATTCTTTCTAGGGAAAGACTACTCCCACAATTAGGAATATGCTCTGAGCCTCACTGACTTCCATCTATGGCTCAGCAGTAATGGATCCGTCTGGGTGCAGGAGATGCAGGCTTGATCCCTGGGTTGGGAAGATCACCTGGCGAAGAAAATAACAACCCAAGTATTCTTGGGAGTCCGCCAGGCTCCAGACCATGGGGTTGCAAGAGTCTGACATGACTTAACAACTAAACCACCAACACCACCTTATCCTCAGCAAGCCCAACTAAACAATCAGACTCTAGATCACTCTCCAAAATCTGAGTCACAACACTGGCAATATAACAGGAGGTAACATTGTGTTCAGTTCAGTCCCTCAGTCGTGTCCAACTCTTTGCGACCCCATGAATCACAGCACGCCAGGCCTCCCTGTCCATCACCAACTCCTGGAGTTCACTCAGACTCACGTCCATCGAGTCAGTGATGCCATCCAGCCATCTCATCCTCTGTCATCCCCTTCTCCTCCTGCCCCAATCCTTCCCAGCATCAGAGTCTTTTCCAATGAGTCACCTCTTAGCATGAGGTGGCCAAAGTACTGGAGTTTCAGCTTTAGCATCCTTCCTTCCAAAGAAATCCCAGGGCTGATCTCCTTCAGAATGGACTGGTTGGATCTCCTTGCAGTCCAAGGGACTCTCAAGAGTCTTCTCCAACACCACAGTTCAAAAACATCAATTCTTCGGTGCCCGGCCTTCTTCACAGTCCAACTCTCACATCCATACATGATCACTGGAAAAACCATAGCCTTGACTAGACGGACCTTAGTCGGCAAAGTAATGTCTCTGCTTTTGAATATGCTGTCTAGGTTGGTCATAACTTTTTCTTCCAAGGAGTGGAGACCATCGAAAACCCTATCTAGGTGCAGCTGTACTAAGCTCAGCCCAGTTCCTTTACAGTGTCTCCTCAGGGCCTAACTTCACCCATGCTCACCATTTCATATTTTTAATAAATAATAAACATTTCCTCCCACCCTCTGACTTAGAGTTGATATCATTACAAAGTCAGTAGGAAAGAACTTGAGATTGTGATCAGAACACTTACAACTCTACATATGTGCACACATATTTGTGCACAGATGTGTGCCCAGTCCCTCAGTCACATCCAACTCCTTTTCACGACCCAGTGGACTATAGTCCACCAGACTCCTCTGTCCATAGAATTTTCCAGGCAAGAATACTAGAATGGGTTGTCATTTCTTCCTTCGGGGGATATTACTGACCCAGGAATTGAAGCTGTGCATTTTGTGTCTCCTACACTGACAGGCAAATTCTTTACCACTGTGCCAACTGAGAAGCCCTGATATAGATGTTATATTTAGGAACATCAAAAAGAGCTTGGTTGAGTCATTTACCTTCATTACCTCACATAACTACTACATATGCTTTTCCTCATGTATTCTGTCTAGCAAATGAGACTAATCAGTTGCTCAGACTCACTCTTTGAGAGTCATTTTTGATGACTCCTTCTCCTTCTCACCTATATCTAATTCATTTCCAAGTCTTATAAATCCAGATCTAAAAAAAAAAAAAAAAAATCCAGATCTAACCTTGTGATGGTTACTTTCATATATCAGTTTGACTGGGTCATGAGGTGCCCTTTTGTTGGTCAAACATTCTTGAAGTCTCTATGAGAATTTTTTTGGATGCAGTTAGCATTTAAATCAATAGAATGAGTAAAGCAGATTACCCTCTCTTATGTGGGTGGGCCTCATCCAATCAGCTGAAAGCCTGAATAAAACAAAAGGGCCAACCCTCGTACAAACAAGAGAGAATTCCTCTTGCCTGATGGCCTTTGAATTGGGACATCAGTTTTTTCTTTCTGACTTCAAATGCTAACTGAAACATCGGCTCTTCCTGGATCCCCCAGAATGCCAGCCTTCAAACTGGATGAAATCACTGGCTATCCAGATTCTCAGTTCTTCAGGCTTGCACCAGAACTAAACCATCAGTCCTCCTGGGTCTCCAGATTGCCAACTTGTTCTGCAGCTCTTGAGACTTGCCAGCCTCCCTAATTATGTAATCCAAATTCCTAATAATAAGTATCTCTCCTCCCCCATATATATATACACAGTTGCTTCTGTTTCTCTGGAGAACCCTAAGAAAGCTGCTAAAAGTCTTCATCTCTCTGACTACTGAAATAGTCTCTTCAGCCTCCTGAGTTGTTTTTCAACATCTACTCTGAGCTCATTCCAATCCTACATGCTTGCTATAAATACATAAATAATGTGTATATATATAAATAATGTGGACCCTATCTGATATCATAAAATCAAAGCAGGGAAAATCAATCAAACAACCTCCATTTATCCATGATATAATTATGTCCGTAAGGTTTATTTCTGTTTGTGACACATATATCTTGCTTGTAGGTTTCAATAACTATCTCACCATACGGATTATCCTCAAATAGCTAGTAGAAAAGAAACAGGTTCTAAAATTTGTTTAGTATTCTGTTTCCAAAATGTAGAAATAACCCTCACAAGTGCTTACTATTTATGTAAGACAGAAAAGGGAGTAATTCAGAAGAATACAGGGTTTTCCCATCACCAAATCCCGCATAAAAAGCTCTATTCTATTTCCACTTTTAAAAATGATTCACTTCATCACTACATCTCTCATTGGGAAATAATTCCAAAATGAACTGATCTTTTCTTAGCATTACCATAAAATATTATTCCTCACTTTAACAAAACTAGTAGCCCCTCTGCAATTTTCTCTACCACAGTCACTTGCAGGCTACACTCTTCAGAACTATATTGAGAGTTGCCTTGGGCAGGAACATTTGCCTCTTTTTTGTTAACAGTTTTACCCCTTTAACAATATTCTAAAATAATCAAAGGCTTAATTTCTCCAGTTTCTTCTTCAGTATTTCTTTGGCACAGATTTGGGAATTAACTGAGGTGGAAATCAATATTCTCCATGAAGTGACTGCCCCGAGAAGGTGTCCACAATAAAAATAAATAGGTGTCCTGAGCACAAAGTATTTTTTCCCATAGGTAAACTACTGGAGGGGGGAAATAAAACCTTAATGCCTCAAGAATTTAATATATCCTGTGGCGAATTCATGTTGATGTATGGCAAAACCAATACAATATTGTAAAGTAATTAGCCTCCAATTAAAATAAATAAATTTATAATTCAAAAAAGAATTTAAGATATTTTGTTTTAAATAAAGAAGAATACAATTATTTATTTCTTGGTAAAATAGCCACATTGAGCAAAAAAATTTTTTCTTTTCTAAACATAGAAAATTGAAAAATTAATGCAAGCTGGAACTAGGCTGATCATGAAAAAAGTGTAAATTAAAAATGTACATTAATTTTAAAATATATCTCACCATATCAATTATAAAAGACTGCAAATATAAGGGAGAGAAAAAAAACAGTGAAAATTAGTCTGCTCATTCATTTGGAACCCTTCAATAAAAAGCTCTCTATCTTCTTGGGACTGTCACCCCCGTGAGGGAAGGAACTGTGACATTTTACATTAATCTCTGCATAGCATTTGCCTCTTTACTGAGCCTGTGACAGTACTTCATAATAAAAAATTTTCAGATTTTTAAATGGAACCGTTTTCATTAAATAAGAAACTAACAAGATGTGTTTGCCATCCTGGTTGTCTTGGAACATTAACTATTTCATTTCAGATGTCATCCCTTTGCTCGCTAAATTTACTTCTTGCTCAGACTTAAGTTAAAAAGTGATCTCAAATTTAATGACAACTTTATAATTTAGCTTTTAATTGTTTCCAGTGATTTACTTTTAAATGACCAACAACTCTGACACAGTAGCTTATTAGCTATAAAAGAAAAATGTTGTGGGTTAAATCAAATACAACCTTCAATTAAACATCAAATGTAAAGTCAAACAGGATTTCCCCGTGTTTATTATATAAGAAGCTCTGAAATATACACAATAATGAGACAGGAATCGTTAGTATTATGGAGATGAAAAGAACCTTCAAAAGTAGGATTTTACAATAAAAAGAGCACTTGAAATTTACTGCATATTAAATTTTGCCACTTTTAGATATTCTTTTACTTTCTTATGAGCCTCAGGGAAACATAATAGAGAGGAAGATACTAAATGAAATCTTTCAATATTGTGGGTAGAAAACTTCTGGTTGTACCCATGCCCATTCACACATTTAGCAAGTATTCACTGATCACTATCTGGAGCTAATCACTGTGAAACCCAGCAGGACCGTGTGGGCAAAGCCTTCTGTTTCCTGTTGCTTGTTTGCAGGAAATGTCTTTCAGCCTCCTAGAGCTTCCCAGAGTTCCAAACGGCAAATTCAAATAGTTACTAATTAGAAGAGGGAGAGAATGCAGTAAGAAAAAATAGTGCAGCATTGGACCTGGGCCTACACCTCCATAGAGCACGTGCATAACAATCTGCTACACATCTCTTGAGTTCTACAGGAACTAGGGTCCCCATCCAGGTGGAGGATAACTTCAGGCTGAGCACAAGCATGGGGAGCCAAGACTGGTTGGAACCAGGTTAATGGTTGAGACTTCTGGACCACCCTGTTAACTCAGTTCAGTTCAGTTCACCTGTTCAGTTGTGTCTGACTCTTTGTGACCCCATGGACTGCAGCACACCAGGCTTCCCTGCCCATCACCAACTCCCGGAGCTTGCTCAACCTCATGTCCATCCCTGTTAACTCACTACCAACCAAATGCAAGAGGGTTACACACCTTGAAGCCCTCCCCTGAAAATTCTACTTATGAAAACTTCTCTGAAATTCATTGGGGAGTTCAGGTCTTTTGAGTAGGAACCATCCATTTTCTTTGCATGGCCCTGGCAATAAACCTTTCTCACTCTAAACTTCAATGTTTTGGTTTGTTTGGCCTCGCTGTGTGTTGCACACACAAACTTGGGTTCAACAATCATGCTAATGCAACATATCCCCACCAAAATTAGGCCTGTTAAGAAACCTTCTGTACGGGGTGATTCCTGCCTGATATTACCCATTCAGAAAAAAATTAACCAAAAGAGTCAACCAGGACTCATACATAAACATATTTAGGAATTTTCTTATTCATGAAATCAGAAATTATAACAATTTCCCACTAGGAAAGAAAGATAAAAATCCCAGATCATAATTTCCAAGATTTAAAGTTAGATAAATCTTCTGGAGTAGACTTGTGGTAGATAAGCATAGTAAGTCAGAAGAAATGCACTCTATATAAGGGTCTAAGAATTTGTTAGATCTGTTTCAATACATTGCATGGTTCATTGTGTGGAAGCTTTCCTAGGCTACTCCATCTCAGCATAATGATTATTCTGAGCATGGAAATAGAAACTAAAAAGATGATAGCCATGTAACCCAAACTTGAAGAATTAATGAGTCCTGGCCAAAGGTGTACCCCAAGAGCAGAAGACAAGCAAGCAGCTGACTGAGCATCTCAATGAGCATCTCTGACACCAGAAGTACATAGAAATGGAAACACTGGCAGTAATGGAGATGTTAGGTAGTTAGAATAGGAAAAGGGACTCCAGAATGGCGGTGGCTAAAAGACAAGAAAGGGAAAAGCCTGTGAAAATAGAACAAAGAAAGGTCTGAGGACTGGTGTGAGGACCTCAGGTAGAACAAACAGCACTCCTGGCTAGTGCAATTTACACAGGGCAGGCCCAGGGGGAGGAAAATACATATAAAAAGAGGAGCCAAAGGGCCAGGGGTCTCTCTCTCTCTTCTTCACGCCTTTTGGGTTGGCATGTCCTCGTGCCTCGAGGATGTATTTTCCTTTACTTTCTAAATAAAACTGAGCTGTAACATGGACCTGTAACACTGATCTGTCTGAGAGCTGAGACATGGTCTGTCTGAGGGCTTTAATGTCCGTCACTTCAAATTTTTGTTGTGATGAGACAGGACCAAAGAAATTACACACTACCCTGACAGAGGCATCAAATATTTCTTCCTCTATATTAATTTCTGGAGGTTTTGGATAAGCTTAAAAAATATAGGTCATTCAAGAGGGTGGGAAATGAATCAAGAGAACAACAAACACACTAAGGCATGCAGAGTTTGGAGCAATTAATCTGAAAAATTAAAGAGACTTAGCTTTCATTTTACCCTCTTCTGCTCAATATTTCTGGACACTATTTGTCACTCTTCTTCCTTTCTCACTTTACCTTAACTAAGACAGAACTCAGAACACACTGTGCATTCAATCCCAAGCCCCTTTGCTGTGCTCCTTCTTTTGCCTGAAAGGCTCTAGGCAAAGCCTTTCTAAGCCATGTGGGTTGGGTTAGATGTCCTTCTTTTATATCTCTATATCAAGCATGTATTTACAGGACACAATTTATCCAGGTAACATCCTCTATATACTTCCATTTCCTCACCAGTAAAATAAAGATGATAATAGCATATACCCCCATAGGGTTGTTTTGGCGATTAAATAACGTGGTATATGTAAAACCACTTATAACAATACCTGAAACAAACTACTAGGGGAGGGGGTCATTTACTTGTGGAACTAAGCCCAATAGAGGGTAGAAAAGTAAGTTGGAAAGGGGTTTAATAGATTTGATGAAAAAATAAAAATCAGGAGGTTAAAAGTTTGAATGATTTGGGGGAGTAAATATAACAGGTAAACCCAAAGGATAAAAGAAGCTATGATTATAAGACGAGGTATTATAGTTTAAGATGTCAGAGACTGAAAATTTTATACAAGGATATGATCTAATATATAGCCATACGAAGGGGAGTTGAAACTTGCATTTTTCAGACTCTGTGGGTGCTGTGCTTGAAATTTTACATATGTCATTGCAGTTAATTATCTGACTATTTTTATAGATGAAGAAATCAAGGATGAATAAAGTTATATGACTTGTCCAACCTTGCACGGATAGTTAGTAACAGAGCTAGAATGTAAACTGACTTATTTAACTCTGAAGCATATATGCTTTCCACTATAACACACCAAGTACATAATGTAAGAAAGTGGGGAAGGAAGGATGGGTCAAAGTTATTAGATTTGACCAAGTGAAAGATATCTGAGACTAAGCCATGGATGGGGGACACAAAGACATTCAAGTCATTCACCTAATGGCTGAACTTGAATGGAAAAGGCTCTTAATTAATTCCATACTCACTGAAAAGTATAGAGAAATGATGATAAGAAACAAGAGAAGTGATAATAAATAGCGACTGGGTAGCCCATGGTGAATTCTGCTGCAGGTTGGTGCCATGATAAGTAAGAAAGTATATTACTGTGATGTATCATGAATTTTCTTATAAAATAATATGGTAGATACTGGAATGCTGAGGTAGCAGATACTCTCCCAGTCATTCACATTAGAAAGCAGAGAGACAAGTTCTGGGCTACTGTGGATCTGTGGCTTATACAGTCCCTACTTGTTATGCAGACCACTGAACCTTAGGTACCCAACAAGAGGGCAAGGGAGGCACTGGGGACCAGCATCCAGTCAGTTTTATCCTCAGTCTTGTGAATATCCTGTATACCCTTTGCTTGCCAGTTTGGTGGTAGGCTATATTGAAAGCAACCTTAAACTAAGGTCAAGTCATTCTATAGTCTTAAAGTTTGTAACAATTGCTGAGGTCTGGAAGCTCAGGATAGGGGACAGAATAGCCAAACGTTATGAACTTCAGAGAAAGGAATTCTTACACAATAAAACAACAGATTCTGTGGATTTAGTGGTAAAGGGTAAGGTGAATGAATGCCCACTGACACAACAGAGACTCATACATTCAGAGGATGGGTACATGAGCAGACTTCACTGCAAACAGTGGCATGAGAGAGCTAGCTTTTGGTTAATGGAAAAGGCTGAGAAAGGTGTCTTTAAGGTGTTCAAGTTTGTTTTCAAAGTGATGTGCATCTAGAGAATAATAGGAAGAGTTTTGAGATGAGTCACAAAGGGAGGATAAGTATAGAGGAACAAAGAACAAAGTAGGATAATAACATTGTCAGTGAGCACGGGTGACCCTGGGGGCTGGTATTTTGTAATGTTACCACAGATGGCGGGGAATGAAAAACAGTGGTATTACATTATTTCAGGTTTTCCCCTGTATCTCTGATATAATGCAAATATAGCCTTCCAGCTGAGTATAATTCCCATCTCACAATGAGAGTAAACCTTTCCCCATCATAACAGACCTTGTCAGGTAAAGCGGCAATACCAGTACATGTTTTGGAATACTGAGATAATCATTTAACTCCCTAAAATGAGAGCATTGGTTTAAATATCAAAGATCATGCAATCTCACAACTATGCCAATTTTCTTGATAAGTAATAGTATCTACTATAACTCATTCAAGTTTCTTTTGAATCAATCATATGTTTTTCCATTCTAATATATACTGGCATAACGAATTTCATAGGCATCAAAAAACCTTAAAGTAGAGAAGAACTGTACAAAACAGATCACAACCCAAATAATCACGATGATGTGATCACTCACACTCATCTAGAGCCAGACATCCTGGAATGAGAAATCAAGTGGGCCTTAGGAAGCATCACTATGAACAAAGCTAGTGGAGGGGATGGAATTCCAGTTGAGCTATTTCAAATCCTGAAAGATGATGCTGTGAAAATGCTGCACTCAATATGCCAGCAAATTTGGAAAACTCAGCAGTGGCCACAGGACTGGAAAAGGTCAGTTTTCATTCCAATCCCCAAGAACGGCAATGCCAAAGAAGGCTCAAACTACCACACAATTGCACTCATCTCACACGCTAGTAAAGTAATGCTCAAAATTCTCCAAGCCAGGCTTCAACAGTACGTGAACCGTGAACTTCCAGATGTTGAAGCTGGTCTTAGAAAAGGCAGAGGAACCAGAGATCAAATTGCCAGCTTCCACTGGATCATTGAAAAAGCAAGAGAATTCTAGAAAAACATCTATTTCTGCTTTATTGACTATGCCAAAGACTTTGACTGTGTTGACTGTGTGGATCACAACAAACTGCGTAAAATTCTGAAAGAGATGGGAATACCAGACCACCTGACTTGCCTCTTGAGAAACCTGTATGCAGGTTAGGAAGCCACAGTTAGAACTGGACATGGAACAACAGACTGGTTCCAAATAGGAAAAGGAGAACATGCTCAAATTAAGGCCCATCAAGTCAGTGATGCCATCCAAACATCTCATCCACTATCGTCCCCTTCTCCTCCTGTCTTCAATCTTTCCCAGCATCAGGGTCTTTTCCATTGAGTCAGTTTGTCACATCAGATGGCCAAAGAATTGGAACTTCAGCTTCAGCATCAGTCCTTCCAATGAATATTCAGGACTGATTTCCTTTAATATTGACTGGTTTGATCTCCTTGCTGTCCAAGAGACTCTCAAGAGTCTTCTCCAACACCACAGTTTAAAAGCAATAATTCTTTGGTGCTCAGCTTTCTTTAGAGTCCAAGTCTCACATCCATACATGAAACCTGAAAAAATCATAGCTTTGACTAGACTGAACTCTGTCGCCAAAGTAATGTCTCTGCTTTTTAATATGCTGTCCAGCTTGGTCATAGCTATTCTTCCAAGGAGCAAGTATCTTTTAATTTCATGGCTGCCGACACCATCTGCGGTGGTTTTGGAGCCCAAGAAAATAAAGTCTGTCACTGTTTCATTTGTTTCATTTATTTGCCATGAAGTGACAGTATTGGATCCCATGATCTTTGTTTGTTGAATGTTGAGTTTTAAGCCAGTTTTTTCACTCTCCTCTTTCACTTTCATCAAGAGGCCCTTTAGTTCTTCTTTGCTTTCTGCCATAAGGGTGGTGTCATCTGCATATCTAAGGTAATTGATATTTCTCCCTGCAATCTTGAGGGAGAAAGATTATGCTTCAGCTTATGCTTCATCCAGTTCAGCATTTTGCATGATGTATTCTACATAAAAGTTAAATAAGCAGGGTGACAATATGTAGTCTTGATGTACTTCTTTTCCAAATTTGAACCAGTCCATTGTTCCATGTCTGGTTCTGTTGCCTTTTGGCCTGCATACAGATTTCTCAGGAGGCAGGTAAGGTGGTCTGGTATTCCCATCTCTTAAAGAATTTTCCACAGTTTGTTGTGACCACACAGTCAAAGGCTTTAGCAAAGATAATGAAGCAGTAGATGTTTTTCTGGAATGCTCTTGCTTTTTCTATGATCCAACGGAATTGACAATTTGATCTCTGGTTCCTCTGCCTTTTCTAAATCCAGTTTGAACATCTGGAAGTACTTGGTCATGTACTATTGAAGCCTAGCTTGGCAAATTTTGAGCATTACTTTGCTAGTGTGTGAGATGAGTGCAATTGTGCAGTAGAGTGAACATTCTTTGTATTGCCTTTCTTTGTGATTGGAATGAAAACTAACCTTTTCCAGTACTGTGACCACTGCTGAGTTTTCCAAATTTGCTGGTATATTTAGTGCTGCCCCTTCACCACATCATCTTTTAAGATTTGAAATAGCTCAGCTGGAATTCCATCACCTCCACTAGCTTTGTTCATACTGATGCTTCCTAAGGCCAACATGACTTTGAACTCCAGGATGTCTGGCTCTAGGTGAGTGATCATACTATTGTGGTCATTCTGTGTCATTAAGATCTTTTTTGTATAGTTCTTCTGTGTATTCTTGGCACTTCTTAATATCTTCTGCTTCTGTTATGTCCCTACCATTTCTAATCTTTATTGTGCCCATCTTTGCATGAAATGTTCCTTTGGTATCTCTGATTTTCCTAAAGAGATCTCCAGTCTTTCCCATTCTATTGTCTTCCTCTATTTCTTTGCATTGATCACTTAGGTAGGCTTTCTTATTTCTCCTTGCTATACTTTGGAACTCTGCCTTCAGATGGGTATATCTTTCTTTTTCTCCTTTACCTTTCCCTTCTCTTCTTTTCTCAGCTATTTGTAAGGCCTCCTCAGACCACCATTTTGCCTTTTTGCATTTCTTTTTCTTACGGATGATTTTGATCACTGCTTCCTGTACAAAGTTATGAACCTCTGTCCATAGTTCTTCTGGCACTCTATCAAATCTAATCCCTTGAATCTATTTGTCACTTCCCACTGAATAATCATAAGGTATTTAATTTAGGTCATACCTGAATGGTCTAGGGGTTTTCCTTACTTTCTTCAATTTAAGTCTGAATTTTGCAATAAGGAGTTCATGATCTGAACCACAGTCAGCTCCTGGTCTTATATTTGCTGACTGTAAAGAGCTTCTCCATCTTTGGCTGCACAGGACATAATCAATCTGATTTTGGTATTGACCATCTAGTGATGTCCTCTTGTAGAGTATTCTCCAGTGTTGTTGGAAGAGGTTGTTTGCTATGATCAGTGGGTTCTCTTGGCAAAACTCTGTTAGCCTTTGCCCTGCTTTATTTTGTATTCCAAGGACAAACTTGCCTGTTACTCCAGATAAAGTGACATAGGGTTCCTCTAACCATACTGAAGGTTTTCAAGTAAGAAACTTGAACCTGTAAACTCAGCAGAGGAAATCTTTCTAGAGAGAGAATATTGAGAGAAATCTTATCAGAGAGAAAGACTAAAAGACAAATTATCTGAATTTGGAACTAAACACCAAATGACTGGAATGACATGTGTTACCCTCCAAAAGAAGAGAGAGTATTTATTGAGTATACATTCAGTTTTGATGAGGTGGTAAGGGGCTAGCATTGGAACTGGGCAAGGAGTGACATCAAACAAACCTCCAACATTGTGGTAGAAACATTCTGGCCATTATATCTTACTTTCTTTACTAGATAGCTGTGGTTGCATATCACAGACTGAATGAGAAGAGGTAGAAGGACAAATCTTAAAGTTCAGAAAGAGAACACCAGGCCAACAGCCCACAGCAGTGACAACAACAGAAAGGCATGAATGGCATTTGGTAAGGATCACCCTAGGAGTGTCAAGACAGGGTCTAAAGGTAGGTAAAAAAGTCTCTTAGCCATTGTGACCAAAGTTTGTATACTGTCCTCAAAGTTGGTATATTGGATTTGACATAAGAAAACAATTTTATTGCCTTTGCTGTATTTAAATTTTTAAAAAAGTATGTGGATTGTTCTTACACAGTTTTACAATCAGATTGAGCCTCTCTAACATGCATCAGAAAGTGAAGAGGAACTAAAAAGCCTCTTGATGAAAGTGAAAGAGGAGAGTGAAAAAGCTGGCTTAAAGCTCAACATTCACAAAACTAAGATTATGGCATCTCGTCCCATCACTTCATGGGAAATAGATGGGGAAACAGTGGAAACAGTGTCAGACTTTATTTTGGGGGGCTCCAAAATCACTGCAGATAGTGATTGCAGCCATGAAATTAAAAGACGCTTACTCCTTGGAAGGAAAGTTATGACCAACCTAGATAGCATATTCAAAGGCAGAGACATTACTTTGCCGACTAAGGTCCGTCTAGTCAAGGCTATGGTTTTTCCAGTGGTCATGTATGGATGTGAAAGTTGGACTGTGAAGAAAGCTGAGGGCCAAAGAATTGATGTTTTTGAACTGTGGTGTTGGAGGAGACTCTTGAGAGTCCCTTGGACTGCAAGGAGGTCCAACCAGTCCATCCTAGAGGAGATCAGTCCTGGGTATTCATTGGAAGGACTGATGCTGAAGCTGAAACTCCAATGCTTTGGCCACCTAATGTAAAGAGTTGACTCATTGGAAAAGACCCTGATGCTGGGAGGTATTGGGGGCAGGAGGAGAAGGGGACGACAGAGGATGAGATGGCTGGATGGTATCACTGACTTGATGGACGTGAGTTTGGGTAAACTCCGGGAATTGGTGACGGACAGGGAGGCCTGGCATGCTGTGATTCATGGGGTCGCAAAGAGTCAGACACGAATGACCAACTGAACTAAACGTGCTTCAAGTTTATTAATTTCATTAATCTCACAAATTTTATTAGTCTTCACACTTTAGGCATGATTTTTCATACAACTACTTATTTTCTTATAAGCTTCTCAATTTTTTACTAGGGGCACAAGATAGTGTTAAGAAATTCCTGCCCCTACATGCAAGCAGGTTTTATTTTTATAACAAATCCTAGCATAAAATCCATCTGACTCTAACCAACCCAAAATTCTGTCTTACTCTCACAGTCAGTTTTGAAGTGATATACATTATACATATTTTCTCTATTTATAATATTTATTTGTTACAACTACTGAACAGAATGAAGCAGCAGAAATCTTGACATTGTATAGGCTTGGTAAGAGCAACTGCAGAGGGACACATGTGTTTAATTAAATTCTTTTTCAGAAAAAAAAATGGAAAAGTTTAAACAGTATTATTCTGTGTCCCACCTTTACCCTGCAATTGAGTGGTTAGAGATCTATTAAAGAGAACAATTTGTATGAGTAATCATGACATGCATCACTATAGTTTATTATTTATTTATATAAGTAGATATTAATATAACTCCAGATCCCTCTCCAAGGGATCTTGCCATCCCAGAGACTGAACCCAGGTCTCCCGCATTGCAGGTAGATTCTTTACCATCTGAGCCACCAGGGAAGTTCTCCTAAGGTTCATGCTTAGTCATAAAATTACACCTTTTCTCTGGATATGTAATATTCTAGGCATGGTCATTTGCTTAAAAAATAGGCAAATGAACTTTTATAACAGGAAGAAATTTCAAAATTCAGATTATTTACTTTTCCCCCTACAGATGCACCTCTGAGAAAAAACACTGACATGTGTATATCTGTGTGTGATTGTGTATTTTAAAGTTCGTGAAATCTATGGTAAAAGAGTTAAAATCCATAAGAAGTCTTAGAATGAATAAGGATTCATAGCTAGGAAACACAGACCCAAATCCCATTAGCTAACATACACGCCCACACACACACAGAGGCAGCAGTGGATTTTTCAGCAACAAAGAACAACGTTAGTGGGTATTGGAAACAAACTTTACCAGGATGTGACAGAAATATTTCATATTTGTAAATGATAGTTTTTTTATCATTACTTGTTATAAACTAAAATGACTCATAGATCCTAGTCTTCTGAAAAAGAATCGAAACTTTGCTGTCTGTACCTATAGCTTACATAAACTGGTATATTAGATACTCCTCAATCAGCCTTAACATTTATTTCTTTTCTCCTCTTTAGAAAGAGTGGATATTAAGTGCCCGACACAATGTCTGACATAGTACACATACATGCTTTTAAATGATAGGTATTCATAGTAGATATTATTTTCTCTCATCCCCCACTGACGAAAATATTCCTTCAAATCAAAGGGTTCAAATGTCAACTGCCAACTTCTTAAATGATCTTCCCAGGGTTGAGCATCTAACTCAAATTAGGTCATCATAAATGTATCAGATACAGAAAAAAATTAGCTACCTTATTTACTCTGTTGCATATGTTGTTCTGTCAATTAGTATCCATGTGTTTTCTATTCTGGGATATTCTAGAGATTTTACAGAAATTCAATTTCCTAAGTTATTTATCGGTAGGGATAGAGTGGAAAGCGCACTTTTAAATGACTTTTCTTAGGAGCCAAAGATAGACATTTTGGCTGCTTTGATATATTTAGCTGATACATATGTACTTACTGTAAATATGAAATAATAAAATTATGCTGATACAGATTTTTCAGGTATACTAATAAGCTGGAGTATGAAAATAAAGGATATAAATTTACATGATTTTTAAGTTTGATATTATGGCTCTTCACAATATTTCAAATTCTAATTCAGTCCAAAACTATAATAAATGTAAAAGCCTATGAAACTCTTACTTTAGTGGATGCTGAAATAAGAGGATAGAGAACATTGTAATCATTATGTTTATAAAATATTACAGTACAGAACTTTAAAGATCAGGAAAAAAATGTATTCTTACACTTTTGTCCCCAAATTTTTTCAACTCAAAGGGAAATCTCTGAAAATGTATTTATTTTTCCTAATGAATATTACAGGATTTCTAAGCCTACATTAGACACTCAAGACTTTCATAAGTTTACAGAGTGCTTTAACTCTTTGAACAATTTTTTAGAAGCTTCCAAGTGAGAATATATCACAAAAACTCTGACTAAATAGATACAGCAGAAAGGATGGAATGTTTTATTCCTTTTTTTTTTTTCAGCATTAGTTTTTTTATTTTTTAAATTTTAAAATCTTTAATTCTTACATGCGTTCCCAAACATGAACCCCCTCCCACCTCCCTCCCCACAACATCTCTCTGGGTCATCCCCATGCACCAGCCCCAAGCATGCTGCACCCTGTGTCAGACATAGACTGGCAATTCGATTCTGACATGATAGTATACATGCTAGAATTCCCATTCTCCCAAATCATCCCACCCTCTCCCTCTCCCTCTGAGTCCAAAAGTCCGTTATACACATCTGTGTCCTTTTTCCTGTCTTGCATACAGGGTCGTCATTGCCATCTTCCTAAATTCCATATATATGTGTTAGTATACTATATTGGTGTTTTTCTTTCTGGCTTACTTCACTCTGTATAATTGGCTCCAGTTTCATCCATCTCATCAGAACTGATTCAAATGAATTCTTTTTAACCGCTGAGTAATACTCCATTGTGTATATGAACCACTGCTTTCTTATCCATTCATCTGCTGATGGACATCTAGGTTGTTTCCATGTCCTGGCTATTATAAACAGTGCTGCGATGAACATTGGGGTACATGTGTCTCTTTCAATTCTGGTTTCCTCAGTGTGTATGCCCAGCAGTGGGATTGGTGGGTCATAAGGTAGTTCTATTTGCAATTTTTTAAGGAATCTCCACACTGTTCTCCATAGTGGCTGTACTAGTTTGCATTCCCACCAACAGTGTAGGAGGGTTCCCTTTTCTCCACACCCTCTCCAGCATTTATTGCTTACAGATTTTTGGATCGCAGCCATTCTGACTGGTGTGAAGTGGTACCTCATTGTGGTTTTGATTTGCATTTCTCTAATAATGAGTGATGTTGAGCATCTTTTCATGTGTTTGTTAGCCATCCGTATGTCTTCTTTGGAGAAATGTCTATTTAGTTCTTTGGCCCATTTTTGATTGGGTCGTTTATTTTTCTGGAATTGAGCTGCAGAAGTTGCTTGTATATTTTTGAGATTAGTTGTTTGTCAGTTGCTTCATTTGCTATTATTTTCTCCCATTCAGAAGGCTGTCTTTTCACCTTGCTTATATTTTCCTTTGTGGTGCAGAAGCTTTTAATTTTAATTAGACCCCATTTGTTTATTTTTGCTTTTATTTCCAGAATTCTGGGAGGTGGATCATAGAGGATCCTGCTGTGATTTATGTCTGAGAGTGTTTTGCCTATGTTCTCCTCTAGGAGTTTTATAGTTTCTGATCTTACATTTAGATCTTTAATCCATTTTGAGTTTATTTTTGTGTGCGGTGTTAGAAAGTGATCTAGTTTCATTCTTTTACAAGTGGTTGACCAGTTTTCCCAGCACCACTTGTTAAAGAGATTGTCTTTACTCCATTGTATATTCTTGCCTCCTTTGTCAAAGATAAGGTGTCCATATGTGTGTGGATTTATCTCTGGGCTTTCTATTTTGTTCCATTGATCTATATGTCTGTCTTTGTGCCAGTACCATACTGTCTTGATGACTGTGGCTTTGTAGTAGAGCCTAAAGTCAGGCAAGTTGATTCCTCCAGTTCCATTCTTCTTTCTCAAGATTGCTTTGGCTATTCGAGGTTTTTTGTATTTCCATACAAATCTTGAAATTATTTGTTCTAGTTCTGTGAAAAATGTGGCTGGTAGCTTGATAGGGACTGCATTGAATTTGTAAATTGCTTTGGGTAGTATACTCATTTTCACTATATTGATTCTTCCAATCCATGAACATGGTATATTTCTCCATCTATTAGTGTCCTCTTTGATTTCTTTCATCAGTGTTTTATAGTTTTCTATATATAGGTCTTTAGTTTCTTTAGGTAGATATATTCCTAAGTATTTTATTCTTTTCGTTGCAATGGTGAATGGAATTGTTTCCTTAATTTCTTTTTCTACTTTCTCATTATTCATGTATAGGAATGCAAGGGATTTCTGTGTGTTGATTTTATATCCTGCATCTTTACCATATTCATTGATTAGCTCTAGTATCTTTGAAAACCATCCTCATTTCTGGCATATTATACAACATGTATCTACACCTGTTCAAACTGCTATTGTAAGTAGCCATAAAAAGAGAATGTCTTAAAACTGGTAATTTCCCACTTCTCTAAAAGATAGCTAAAATTCTCCTTTTGAGTGCTGCTGCTGCTGCTAAGTCACTTCAGTCATGTCTGACTCTGCAACCACAGAGACGACAGCCCACCAGGCTCCCCAGTCCCTGGGATTCTCCAGGCAAGAACACTGGAGTGGGTTGCCATTTCCTTCTCCAATGCAGGAAAGTGAAAAGTGAAAGTGAAGTTGTTCAGTCTTTCAGTGGACTGTAGCCTACCAGGCTCCTCCGTCCATGGGATCTTAAAGGCAAGAGTACTGGAGTGGGTTGCCATTGCCTTCTCCACTCTTATTGAGTACTCTGGTTAATAATACATTTTAGGATTTAAACTCATCTAAAAATTTAGACAAATTGTAAATATTTCTTTTTATTCTGTTTTAAGATCAGAATAGGGTACATTAGTAGTCCACTCTAGCATACCAAGAAATTATTCCATTTATACTAGTTATTATATTAAACTGACATATTAATAAATTATTTGAATTTAACCCAGATCTCTATATATAATAGAACTCAAAATAACTTTTAAAAATAAAAAGAACTCTAAGCCCAAATATATTAATTATCTGTGTAAGAAAACATGACCAGTAAAAGGACAAGTACAAATTTTATAAAAGTTTAACTACAAAGTATGAAAACACATTTCGTTTCTGATGTCAATGTAGTCCAATAAAAAGCACTCTGATATTTATGAAAATACCATAACAAAACCCTTTTTGGTAATAAAAACTACATATCCTAAGAGTGAGTTAAGTCTTATCTGATTTTATATTCCATGTTAACAGGGAACATCTTGTTTTTTCCTTTATGAAAGGCCACAGGAGCAGCATGCATGAACAATGTTTTCTATTTCTGTGGAATCATTTTTATATATGACATTTCATCTTTAGGCCTACTTAGTTGTATGAAGTGTTGACCATATGTCAAGAAAGATATAACATAGAAAGAAAAATAAAGTGATATCATTCATGAAAGGAGATCAAGAGTTAAGAAAATGGAAAAGGAATCCTGCTTTCAAGCAGCTTAAAATGTAACATCACTTCAATGTAAGGCATGCTCCCTTGCTATCTCAAAGAGAATATTTGGTGATCAGAGAAAAGAATGCAAACTACTTAATTTTTTGTAGTCAGCTCTGTCATTTAACCATAGCCTAATAAGTCAACTCTGGACACTACTGCAAAAGAATTTCTAAAATGCACATCAGGTACCTCATGAGATAACACAGGCTTAAGAGGAATGTTGCTAGGCTTAATTACTATTTGCAAAAGCACCCTAAGGCTTTTACAAACAAATGCAATATAATGACAAAATATTTCTATTCTATCATCTCCCCAGCCAAAGCAAGTTTTGGCCTCCCAGTACTGCTGGCAGCAAAATAAAGCTGACATCATGCTTCTAAGTCCAATTGGCAGACCAGCTGTGCTATTATCCCCAGAGAGTGGTCATGTACAGTAATACCCACATTATATGTCCATGACCAAGCCAAAATTGCCCCCTTGGAACACAGTTCAGCCTCTGAGAGTGTAGAGCTGAGAAGACCTGCTGAGTTCAGCTGATCAGTCGTGGTGAGGGACATTTTAGTCTGATAATGGCCCTAAATTACAGATACCAACTTGGTGCCTGAGACTCAGGGCAAAAGCAGCTATTTTCTTTCTGTGTGAACATCCACCAAAAATATGAATGCAGCTGCCTTAGTCTTAATTTTTCTTCTCTATTTTTATGGGATATTTGAGGTCATGACTATAAATACAGATAAAATTTATATAAAACATCAAATTAAGTGAAAAGCATTTTATATATTCTAAAACACATTTACACATTTTCTTATTTATAGATTTTAGAGACATATGAAACCCAGGCCCCAAGCCAATTGGTGATTTAATGAAGAACTGCATAGCTGTGTATTTTCAAGTAAAAAATATACCAAAAATGATAAGAGGCTGGTAACTCAGTATATTACTTATAGCAATAGCTTGGTACAAATTTTCCATATAATTGATTTATGAAAAAAGCCTATATTCTGCAAAGGAAAGATTCATCTTCTTATGCAAAGTTAATCTTTACAAACATTTTAAAAATGTTTCTATATCAGGAGGAAAATATCATTTATTAGGGCTTTGTAAATATATACAGAAAGAAAAAGATTATAAGAGGGAGAAAAAAAGAAAATAATTTCATAATCCCTTTGCTCAGATAACGGCTTGTTTTTAACAGTAGAATATGGTCATGGTCTCCTCTTCCCCACAGCTCTCTGTCCTGATAGATAATTAGTTTTTAATAGTTTCCTGAGTTTCTGTCCATAAAAAGAATGTTTTATGCATGCTGCTGCTGCTGCTAAGTCGCTTCAGTCGTGTCTGACTCTGTGAGACCCCATAGACAGCATCCTACCAGGCTCCCCTTCCCTGGGATTCTCCAGGCAAGAACACTGGAGTGGGCTGCCATTTCCTTCTCCCTGTTTTACGCATATATCAGCTTGTGTGTGTGTGTGTGTGTGTGTGTGTGTGTATGTCAAGTAAGAGAAATTATATACAGCCACTTTTTCTGTTACAAACAGTGAAATTCTTGGGTTAAAAGGTACACTCATTTTATTTCACTAGACACACTAAACATATTTTGCAAAGCAAAAATTCATTTCTTATAAAATTCATCTTTATATAAATCAGGGAAAAACAAAATATTTGGTAAACAAAAAGAAAATAATTTAATATTCATTTGATACCACTGTTAAACGGATGAAAAAGGAAAGGGATATTCTACAAGGAAGTATACTGAATGTGCTACTTCCTTCCCCAGATTCCTTTAACTTTGAAAAACTGGGCCTCTAGAGCTCACCTATACATCTCTCCTAATTCTGAAATCAATCTTCTTCGCCTAATTGGGGAAAGCATGGGAAGTCAAACTTACTGAATATCCAACTTTTCATCTTGGTTCCATCCTGAAATTTTACCTTAGCTTTAAAAAAAAAAAAAGCGGGGGCCCTTTGTGTTTTATCTTTGTAACTAAATCTTTGATCCTAAGACTTGGTTCATAACTGTCTGGTGTCCCGGTTCCTATAATAGATTAACCTTCCTTAAGAATTTCCAAGAACTGGAGTCTTGATAGTGAATCTCAGATCCCATGGATGGCTTCCTGCCATCTGTCCTCCGTGACATTCCCTGCAAATGTATTAAGACCTCTTCCATCTGTTTACCTCTAGAATTTCTTGGCAATAATATCATGACCTATTGTTATGGCCAGTTGCTTCAGTCTTCCCAAGCACAGACCACATTTCCCATGACTGACCTCTAAATTCTTGTTAGCAATAAAATGAGCTTTGGCATGACAGAAATCAATTTGAGACTTCTACTATAATATTTTATAAATTCACCTCTTAGTAATTCAGTTCCTTTTTGCAACTTGAATACTTCAAAGACATATTTATTCCTTTAGACCACTGGCTGGAGTACCATTTAGTTAATTACCACTGTGGCAGAATAAACTGTAGCCCGTAGCAGCAAATAACAAAAGCACTCATAACATGCCAAATTGCTCCTTCAGAGAAAATTACCATCAGGAAAACTGGAGTGATCAAATTAAAAACTAAAAATGCTTAATGTGCCTATATTGATGCTGGAGAGGAAGATGAAAGTCTACATTTCTGAATGAAAATTCAGGTATCCAAATGGCATTTTCTCGTCCTAGTCTGAGATTGTCAGCTATTTCATCTGTTATTGATGCCTTCCTCAGACCACTTTCTCCCAAATCTACTTGCCAAGAATTATCCATTGTTCTGCTCCTCCCCATTCCTTAGGTCAAGCCTTGTATATGAGAAGGTCAAAACTACCCAGTATTGAGAGTTACAGAAACTTGTGTTTGCTGTGTATTTTAATCTCCCTCTGGTGTCTCCAAGATTTCGTGCCAATACCCTGATATCCTTGGCTCTTCCATACCTGTATCTGGATATTTCTGAATCCATACTTCCAGTTGATGTTCAGGTCCCCAGGGAGAAAGGAAGAGAAATTGTACCCTGACCTACTTGTCTTCCCTATAACTCTTTTCTTCCCACTATCTTTCAGGTGAAAAAGAATATGTTTTTCTTGTACTTTCCCTTCTCAGGTAATGGGAACTTCCTCGTGATAAGCCAAACGCAGGTCTAGGACTTTCCCTTTCCTCTATAACCTATCCTCCTTTGTCTCAATTCAGTTAACTCAACATAGTTGTTTGTTGGGATGGAGGGAAAGGGGTAGGGGGGAGGAGGGAGAAAAGAAGCTTATGCTTAGTAAGATGGGAATTAAATTGGGAGTATTTTTAATAGTATACCAATCATAAATGGATTTACTATTATTCACCATAAATATACTTACTACTAGGGCTTCCCTCATAGCTCAGTCAGTAAAGAATGTGCCAGCAATGCAGGAGACCCAGGTTCGATTCCTGGGTTGGGAAGGTCCTCTGGAGAAGAAAATGGCAACCCACTCCAGTATTCTCGCCTGAAATATCCCATGGACAGAAGAGCCTGGCAGGCTACACCACCGCCACACTTATTATTATCCTAATTTAACACTAACACGAAAAAGTCACCAGATATTTAAAAAAAAATGTTAATGTTTACTCAGAAAATACCTCATATTTATTTGCAGTTCTTGATTCTTAACAGTCTGAGGATATATTCTACCTTTAGGGTTTGGAAAATGCCACATCAAAGATCTTTTTTTGGGGGGGGGGTGGGGGGTGGCCTCTTCCTAATATATGTCAAGTGTCATCAGATGTTCCAAATTTGAATTATTGACTATTGTACTGAATCATCTTCTGGATCCATGAATTGCACCTGTCTCTTACCTTACATACATTAATACTTGCTTGGAAGCTGCACTGAAATAATGTTGAAATAACCTGAATCAAAAGCATTAGATGAAGAATTGCTGCTGCTGCTGCTGCTGCTAAGTCGCTTCAGTAGAGTCCGACTCTGTGCGACCCCATAGACGGCAACCCACCAGGGTCCCCTGTCCCTGGGATTCTCCAGGCAAGAACACTGGAGTGGGTTGCCATTTCCTTCTCCAATGCATGAAACTGAAAAGTGAAACAGGTCTAATAAAAGCAAACCTTTAATTATTCTCCTCTGTATTAAGTACATAACCCTCTGTGAATTGCAAAGTTTTTTTAAAATACAGTTGATAACCTACAGGCATATAGGAATTTCTAAGTGATCCAGGGGAATCTAGTTATTATAGTAGTGAAATAGTCTATGGCTACAGTAGCAAGGCGGGGTCCACCTCTCCAGCCTTTGTCCCTGGGCTGTATAACATTATCATGTCATATACCATATGAACAAAATATCCTATTTCCAGTGAGACTTTATTTGGGGGGGGGGGCTCCAAAATCACGGCAGTCACTGATGGTGACTGCAGACAAGAAATTAAAAGATGCTTGCTCCTTGGAAGAAAAGCTACAACCAACCTGGACAGCATATTTAAAAGCAGAGACACTACTTTGCCAACAAAGGTCCATCTAGTCAAGGCTATGTTTTTTCCAGTAGTCATGTATGGATGTGAGAGCTGGACTATAAAGAAAGCAGAGTGCTGAAGAACTGATGCTTTGGAACTGTGGTGTTAGAGAAGATTCTTGAGAGTCCCTTGGACAGCAAGGAGATCCAACCAGTCTATCCTAAAGGAAATCAGTCCTGAATATTCTTTGGAAGAACTGATGCTGAAACTGAAACTCCAATACTTTGGCCACCTGATGCGAAGAACTGACTCCTTGGAAAAGACCCTGAGGCTGGAAAAGATTGAAGGCAGTAGGAAGAGGGGACGACAGAAGATGAGATGTCTGGATGGCATTACTGACTCAATGGACATGAGTCTGAGCAAGTTCCAGGAGTTGGTGGTACACAGGGAAGCCTGGCATGCTGCAGTCCATGGAGTCATAAAGAGATGGACACGACTGAGTGACTGAACGGAACTGAATGAGAGAAAAAAGGTTTTTAACTCTCTGCTAGATGTCAATAGTGAGTTTTTCCTCTGAATATAATTCTTTGGAGATCAAAAACAAGATTTAAGTGATAATGAAATCTTTGATGCTAATTTTCTGATCTAATGAAGAATATTTTGTGTCTATCTACCTATCTCTGAGAAAATAGCAAAGAGATACAACAAAAACCACACTCACATTCTCTTTGCTTTGACAATATAGATGAACAGTGAGACAAAAATATACTGACAACTCTGCCCATGAGTACCATAGCCACACAGGCTACAGCATTTACACAAATCTTCTCAGAGAATAAACAAAAGTATTCAATTGGATTAGCTGATAACCATTTAGGACTCCTGAATTATGTAATTCCTTAGAATGCCAAGCACAGAATTTGTGGGATTTGAAAGAAATGTGTTTACATGGATCAGACTTTCCTGGGCTTTTGCCAGCTCAATCTAGGTCACATCCCCAAATTTTAAACAAAATATTTTATATTCAGAAAATGCTAGAAATATGTATACTATAATTTTTACATGTCTCCATCTCTTATTGCATTAAAATATTTCTTCTTGCCAAATTCTAAAATCTATATACAAATCATTACTTGTTCAAATAGCAATTTGCAGTCCATTAAACTAAAACAGATTCCTTGGTGGCTCAGATGGTAAAGCATCTGCCTACAATGCAGGAGACCCGGGTTCAATCCCTGGGTTGGGAAGATCTCCTGGAGAAGGAAATGGCAACCCACTCCAGTATTCTTGCCTGGAGAATTGCACGGATGGAGGAGTATGGCAGGCTACAGTCCATGGGGTTGCAAAGAGTTGGACACGACTGAGCGAGCTTCACAAACTAAAGCAATCTAAATAGAGTGAATGCAGCAATGAAAGGCAACAGAGGCTGGGAATCTGAGACCCTGGGTTCTAGAGCAGATCACTGAGTGACCTTGGATAGTTATTTAACCTCTCTGTGCCTCAGTCTTCTCACCTGGAAACCTGAGATAATAACAGTACCTAGCTCACAGAATGGTTAAAAGGATTAAATGACATGTATGGGGAAACAGTAGAAATAGTGTCAGACTTTATTTTGGGGGGCTCCAAAATCACTGCAGATGGTGACTGCAGCCATGAAATTAAAAGACGCTTACTCCTTGGAAGGAAAGTTATGACCAACCTAGACAGCATATTCAAAAGCAGGGACATTACTTTGCCGACTAAGGTCCGTCTAGTCAAGGCTATGGTTTTTCCTGTGGTCATGTATGGATGTGAGAGTTGGACTGTGAAGAAGGCTGAGCACCGAAGAACTGATGCTTTTGAACTGTGGTGTTGGAGAAGACTCTTGAGAGTCCCTTGGACTGCAAGGAGATCCAACCAGTCCATTGTGAAGGAGATCAACCCTGGGATTTCTTTGGAAGGAATGATGCTAAAGCTGAAACTCCAGTACTTTGGCCACCTCATGCAAAGAGTTGACTCATTGGAAAAGACTCTGATGCTGGGAGGGATTGGGGGCAGGAGGAGAAGGAGACAACAGAGGATGAGATGGCTGGATGGCATCACTGACTCGATGGACGTGAGTCTGAGTGAACTCCAGGAGTTGGTGATGGACAGGGAGGCCCGGCATGCTGCGATTCACGGGGTTGCAAAGAGTCGGACACAACTGAGCAACTGAACTGAACTGAACTAAACTGAAAGCTCTCAAAATAGTAACCAGCACTAAGTAAGTACTCTGTAAGTATTTGTCAACCAAACACATATTGCACTAAGGCACAAAATGTATCCTTCGCTTGTAAAGTAAAAGCACAATAATAGCTCTTCAAAGAGCCTGCTGGGTAGAACAGCAGGAGATGAACAGCTTAAGGATAAATTGAGGTAAATAAGAAATGCAACATATTTTTGTCCTCATCGTATCCTGGTCTCCAGTATATGTGGGTTTTTTGAATCAAAACAGTACGTTTTACTCTACAATTGTATTTTTCTTTTGTTTTGCTCTTCTTTTCCCTTAATAACGCTCTCTATTTCACTGGTCCCCAGGAAATTCCAAGTTTGATTCAATGTTGACCTCAACATACACAAATGAGAAACAAAAATGTGAAAACGTTACTAACTCTTCTTTGTAGCTTGCTAACATTGCAGCTTTTGGATAACCTTTTGGATGTCAATAGTACTTCTCTACAGCCTGATATATCAACAAGGTAAGCATGAAAATGTATTTTTAAATTGCCATTGTTTGTTCACTAACCTCTGAATAAAAGCAGAATGAGTGGAGTACAGATCATTTACATCATCAAGAAGTTACTAGGGCCTGACAGAGTATCTGAAACTGGCCTTTCTGATAAGAACATTGGAAAAGACTTATCTACCAGACTGTCTATCCATTGATCACCTATCCCAAATTCCACCCGTAGAGAGACATTTGCTTGGATTATAAAGATATTTTGTTCTTTGAAAGCGAAAGTGAAGTCACTCAGTCATGTCTAACTCTTTGCGACCCCATGGGCAGTAGCCTGCACCAGGCTCCTCCGTCCATGGGATTTTCTGGGCAAGAGTACTGGAGGGGGTTGCCATTTCCTTCTCCAGGGAATCTTCCCAACCCAGGGATCAAACCCAGGTCTCCTGCATTGTAGACAGACGCTTTACCATCTGAGCCACCAGGGAAGTCCTACTTTGTTCTTTAAGAGTGTCCAATTTTTTCTTCAGGTGCTATAAAAATGTGAAGATATTATGAAAACACACATTCACTATGAAGACGTCTCCAAAGATCCCAAAATCTGTCACTTCATCTACATTTCCCCAGTATTCAGCCCACAGCACAGAGAAAACACATCACGTAAGATCATTATTAGATATCAGTGTGTCCTTCTGCTCCACAGTGAATTCCTTGAGAATCTCTTTTCTGAATATCTTTAAATTCCTTTCACTGAAGGTAATGACTGTCACACAAACACAGCATGCCACATCAATAAATAAGGAACTGAGAAGCATGCCTGAAACAGTAGCCGCAAGGACCACTCTAACTAGGTCAAAATTTAAAAACACAAAAAAGTCTTTGTAATTATGCTGTTTAATGGAATACTAAAATTGTCCTTGTAACAAATATAGCATGAATTACAAAACAGAAGCATCTACTTCCTTTCTCAACTACTATGAAACAGTTATTTATATTTCATTCAGAAAACCATAAAACTTTCACACCTGATTTATTTTATTGTTAGCATACATAAAATCTAATTTAGGAAGACTATAACTTAAGGGAGACAAACTTTTATCAATCAAAAATAATTAAACTCAACAGGATAATTGTTTATATGAAATGGAAACACAAACCATAACTCAATCATTAGTTTTAGAATCCCCTATAAAGAGATGTCATTGTAACAATATCTTTTCAATATTTTAAATTTAAATATCTCAGGAAGATAATTTATTCAGTAATTGAAATCATTTCTTGAAATAAAAAGTTCATTCAATAAATATTTTCTGAATATATATTTTATGCACTGTTCCAGGTGTTAGGAATAAGACACATGGGTCCCTGCTCCCTTGGAGATTGTATTTTAATGAAGGAAGACAGTAGATGAGTGGATGGGAGGATGGAGGAATAGTTAGCTAAATGAATGGGCAAATTAGAAAAAGCATCACAAATGCATAAGTATTATCAGCTCAGTTCAATTCAGTCACTCAGTCGTGTCCGATTCTTTGTGACCCCATGGACTAAAGAACACCAGGCCCCCCTGTACATCCTCAACCTGGAGTTTACTCAAACTCATATCCATCGAGTGATGCAATTCAAACATACTCTGTTGTCCCCTTCTCCTCTTGCCTTCCCAGCATCAGGGTCTTTTCAAATGAATTAGTTCTTCACATCAGGTGGCCAAAGTATTGGGGGTTTCAGCTTCAGAATCAGTCCTTCCAATGAATATTCAGGACTGATTTACCTCAAGATGGACTGGCTGGATCTCCTTGCAGTCCAAGGGACTCTCAAGAGTCTTCTCAAAAGCACATCGATTCTTTGGTGCTCAGCTCTCTTTATAGTCCAACTCTCACATCCATACATGACTACTGGAAAAACACAGCTTTGACTAGAAGGACTTTTGTTCACAAAGTAATGTGCTGTCTAGGTTGGTCATAACTTTTCTTCCAAGGAGCAAATTTCATGGCTGCAGTAACCATCTGCTGTGATTTTGGAGCCCTAAAAAATAAAGTTTCTCACTGTTTCCATTGTTTCCCCTTCTATCTGCCATGAAGTGATGGGACCAGATGCCATGATCTTAGTTTTCTGAATGTTGAGTTTTAAGCCAAAATTTTCACTCTCCTCTTTCACCTTCATCAAGAGGCTCTTTGGTTCTTCTTCACTTTCTGCCATATGTGTGGTGTCATCTGCATATCTGAGGTTATTGATAGTTCTCCCTGCAATCTTGATTTCATCCTGTGCTTCCTCCAGCCCAGTGTTTCTCATGATGTACTCTGCATATAACTTAAATAAGCAGGGTGACCATATACAGCCTTGATGTATTCCTTTCCTGATTTGGAACCAGTCTGTTGTTCCATGTCCAGTTCTAACTGTTGCTTCCTGACCTGCATACAGATTTCTCAAGAGGCAGGTCAGGTGGTCTGGTATTCCCATCTCTAAGAATTTTCCACAGTTTGTTGTGATCCACACAGTCAAAAGCAGGTTGATGGAACAGAATGATTAAATGATTGTTTTGGATTGGGCATTAGAGAAATCTTCTCTCTGGATATGGTATTTATGATGAGACAAAGTCAATGTGAAATAAGAAAATGAGGAAGAAGAAAACTAGGCCAGATCTGAAGGCTGCTTCATTTGAAGACTTGGTAATTATGACTTAGAACTTCAGGCTGCTTTTCTTTCCTATTACTCCCCAAGAAGCAAACAAGTGGTACAAATATGAAACAAAAGTATGTTGCAAAAATTTTTTCCACTTGGAGGATGACTATGTGTAATGTTTTAGGTCAACAAAGAGCAAAGAATTCATCAAATGTAAGCGTCTTGTCTTTTACACTTTAGGAGCTTTGGGAGAAGGAATGTCAACACTCAAGAGTCCACTTTATTACCTCATAGAGAAGTTCTTACCACACTGCAGCTGCATATTTCTAATTCTATACATTCCAGAAATGAGATTTAATGTAGAGTCCTTAAGAAGGAAAGGGCTTAGGTACTCAGGAAAACAAGTCTGCCAGTGGGGTTGGAACAGAGTTGGAAAGGGAACTAGTGCTGTTAGATGTTTAAAAATAGATCAGTGGGGCCAGGTTATACAGGGCCTTGTAAACCTCAATAGGGAATTTTGACTTTATTCTATGTGCCCTGGGAAATCACTAGAATGTCTTAAACAGGACACAATCTGGTAGACTGAAAAGATTAATCCTATTACTGGATAGAAAACAAAAATAGAACCAGAGAGACCAGTTAGAAGGCTATTTCAGTAGAGTTGCCAAGAGATGATGGTGGCTTAGATTAAGGTGGTAGTGGTACAGAAGGAGGCAAGTAAGCCCTTGAGATATATTCTGTTGTTAGAGCCCTCAGATTTAATGATATATTAATGTTGGATAAAGGAAATAGGAACCTCAAAGGATCAATCCTAGATTTTCATCTGTTTGCTGAATAAGGTGCCATTCTGTGATATGTGAAAGGGTAAGGAGGAACAGATGTCAAAGGAGGGGACATTAATATCCTATCACAGAACAAAGGGGCTGTTCATTTTCTCCTATTGTTCAGAGGCACAGGAACAAAAAGGTAGTACTGCTAAAGCAAAGACAGAAAGGAAAAAAAAAAAAAAAACCCTCACAGCTAAGTAATTTATGGTAACTGTTAAACCAATCAAAATCCACTAAATTCAAACACTGAATTCAAGAAAATATTACCAACTGAACATGTGACTTCAACTAACAGTGAAACTAATAATTTATTGAAAGATGTAAAGTTATTTGTAATGGAAAAATCCAATACAAGATAAGAACTTATTTTGTTAGCTTGTACTCCATTATTTGTAAAAGGTAATTATTTAACAATGAAAAATGTAATGTAAAGACACAGAAATCTTTAGAATTCTGTATATTAATTCTAAGAAGCCAGAGAATTCTGGGGGTCCCCTAAAGCCTATATCTCTACAATGCATTTGGGTTGCTAGAGGAAAGATTTTGAGTTAAGGAAATAAAAAATCAAGAACAGAAATGGTCACAGAGTTTAGCTACAATGTGATATATTCTAATCTTAGCTTTACCAATGGATTGGTACACTACATCATTTCAAACTGAATTTTTACTAGTAAATTTAAATATTATTCCACATTAGTTCTTGTCACCGGGGAAGGAGATGGAAGACTCCTCCGAAGCCATATGTGCAAGAAGGTCCCAGAATGTGGAAGATTCAACCAAAATTTTCTCCAGTATTTTTATGGAAAAAAAGGAATTTTAAGAAAGCCAATATTTCCCATCATATACAGCATTCACATTATTGATCTGTAAAGCAGTGAGTATCAGCAAATAGATTTACTCTCAATTCTCTTATTAATACTTTTTGGAAACTTAAGAATACTCAGTAGTGGTTTATTGACTGAAAAAGCTGGGGAGACCAGGAAAAATTTTTCATAGAAATCTGTAAGAATCATAAGCACTACACACAAACTGAATTCTTTTCAATATAAAATTACTGGCACATAAGCAAACACAAGAGTAACAGAAAGTCGTACAATTCAGTGACATGACAATGAGTAGAAAACATAGGATTGAGAAGGCTCTCTATAAACCAGCAAAATGAGAGAAATCCCACTGGGGAAAAATTGGTTTCAGGAAATACATAAACACAAAAATCCTCACATACATTGTTTCCAGAACTTATCAACTAACATTCTCATTCCACTCAGTCACCTTCCTAAAAATAAACCTGACTCTAGGTCAGGGGAATATTTTGTTTCCTGAAAAGCCAGAATCCTCTCCAAGGTCCTACATGAACTAATATGTTTCTCCAGTGGGTGTCCAGGCCAGTACAGCAGGAAAAAGTTGGCTCTTTATCTCTTGTATAACATGCATGGGAGTAATATGATCATTTAAAAACCTGGGATAAATTGGAGCAGGTAAGAGCAGGCATTTCTCTCTACTAGATAGGGCCTTGATAAAATGACTTTGATTCCCCCAGTTTCAATTCTAGCTTGCCTGAAAATGCAGGCTTATCATCATCACTGTAACTCCTTCTTCAGAAAAATCTCTAACATCCAATAAGGATAAAGAAATAATGTTCAGATAAGACACATTTACTGACAAACACACCATGTCAAGATTTCCTCATGCAAAGCACTGTACTCTCCTTTGATATGATATCTAATATCACTCCAAGCAAAAATCTTCTGGGTAAAGATTAATGTGTTCCAACAAAGTAAAAACTTATGGGTAATTTGTAATAAAGCTTGCAGTAAGCATTATTGCCAAGAAATGGACCAATTCCAGATAGGACTTCTCTCAGAGCTGTAAGAACTGGGTTTGTGATAAATAGTTTATACTTTCAAGAAAATTTCCCATGTTTCACATTTTGAATCCTCCAATTTTCAGCATATTGAATACTGAAAAAATGAAGCTTAAATTTATTCTTTAAAGGGTAAATTGTACTTATGGCTAAATCAAATCCTAATCCAGCTCCCCACTACGGCCATATCTAACATATAGGTAACATGAAAAGCAAGAAAATCAGGGTCCTGGCTTAAAACTTGCTTTTTAAGGAAAATACCCAACACAAAATCCATGCATTATTCCCAGGTTCCTCTCTGGCTATCGAGATGCTTACATGTATTCTCCATATGATTATACTTGGTGATCTGTCACTGATCTACTGCAAGGTACTAGTTTTAGCTTGAAAGTAAAATTCTTTTCTTCCTTAGCCATGAATGGGGGAACAATCTGAACAGAGAGTCAAAAGAAAGACAGTAATATGAAATTTCTAAGTTAGGAACTAATAATCTCCTATTGAAATACAACTGATTTGCATGTGAAGATGGTAAGCGATTTGCCTAACATCACACAGTAATGCTACAGTCTAAGACTTTTCTGTGAAGATTAAATAAATGAAGGTGTATAAAATGCCCGGCACATTGCCTGGCCCCATAGTTAATACTGAGAGAATGTAGATCCTGCCCATGAAGAAACTTCCTAATTCCTTTTTCGGTGTAATATGCTATCAACACACTATGACATTTTGATAATATTTTTGAGTTTGAGAATCAGGAAATAACAAATAACAAAGCATTTCACTTCAAATTTTAATAAATCATTGGCATTATCCACAAACTGTATATATCTAGCCCACCAGACTCCTCCGACCATGGGAATCTCCAGGCACGAATACTGGAGTGGGTTGCCATTTCCTTCTCCAGGGGATCTTCATGACCCAGGGATAGAACCCAGGTCCTCCGCATTGCAAGCAGACTCTTTAACTTCTGAGCCACCAGGGAAGCCCCACATATCAGAATATTTCATTGCACATTTATTCACAATGGCTTCACTAAAACAAATTATTGGAATGTGCTAAGTCACTTCAGTCATGTCCAACTCTTTGTGACCCTATAGACTGTAACCCACCAGGTTCCTCTGTCCATGGGATTCTCTAGGCAAGAATACTGAAGTGGGTTGCCATTTCCTTCTCCAGAGGAGCTTTCGGACCCAGGGATTGAACCAGCATCTCCTACATCTCCTACATTGGCAAGCAGGTTCTTTGCCACTAGCACCATCTGTGAAGCCCCATAGCCCTTATCAAAAATGTTGAGTATAGAAAAGTTAACAAAAATCAATTATGCATTTGAATAATATATTGCCAGTGTTTAATCAGGACAAAAATAATTTTTAATAACTAAATTTTGAATAGTAAGCAATCTTTTCCCAATGAGCTAATTTTATAAATGTCTAAGAAGTATATTTGGAAGTTCCATGGAATTTTTATTTGAAAACTTCAAATATAAGGTTTTTGAATGTCTGCATTTAATTTGTCGAAATAAATTCACTTTAAAACTTCAATGTACTCAAGAGATTAACTGTATTTAAAAAATGAATATAAATGAATCAGAATATACAGCAAGGCTAATTTTAATCAGAATATGACTTTATCTTGGCTATTTGTTTAAATACTAAGTAATGTATTTATTTGAGCAAAAAAATGACTTTCATCTCCACTTTAATGAAATTGCCCCTCACACTGCAAAGATCATGTTAGTAACTACCTTGGAGAATCCCTAAAGGAGAACTAATTTAATTACTAGGCAATTACAAATTTGAGATACTAAGCTAGAAAAAAGAGTCGAGAAGATTCTCAGCAATATCAGGATTGAGATCAGTAAGTGTACTAAACAACCATCAGACCATTCTCTTTTAAATGAGGCTACGTTATGCAAAACTTGTGAAACTTTACTAGCTTAAAGTCAGTGATAAATAGGGCAATAAGACTATGGACAGATTCCGTCATCTGCATGCACTGTGTTACGGGGAGATGTAAAGAGGCCAACAATACATCATATTCAGCAGATTTATCAACCTAATTTTAAGCGTTATATGAAAAAGGGAAAGTGAAATTTGCTTATCATGTCCGACTGTTTGTGACCCAGTGGACGATACAGTCCATGGGATTCTCCAGGCCAGAATACCGTAGTGGGTAGCCTTTCCCTTCTCCAGGGGCTCTTCCCAAGCCAGGGATGGAAGCCAAGTCTCCCACACTGCAGGTGAATCCTTTACTAGCTGAGCCACGAAGGAAGCCCAAGATTTTTATGAAGATAAGAATAAAGAAAAGATTTACTTGAAATTAATTTTTGTTCTACAAGGCTAACCTTATTTCTTCTATTCCATAAATGGATGGCAACAAGTATCTCCCCATCCCAGGTTTCAGCTCTACAATTTCAAGAAAATTTTCTTCAATATCTAATAGAATTTTTCTCTGATATGCAGATGGCTAACTCCCAAATCTGTCTTCAAGACACAAATACTTTTCAAATGACATTTTTCTATCTTTTCAGCACCATATTGCTGATAGGGCTTGCTTTTCTAGTATTTCTACTGTCTAGACAAAGCAACGAAAAAGGTCTTCCTTTGGATATCTTCCCCAAAATAACTCAACTAGGAATACACAGTAGTAGAAAGAATCCTCAAATGTCATTTTGCCTTGTTTAAATTTTATCTGAGTATGTAGAACCCCACAAAAGAATTATAACATAAAATTTTCCATCACAGTGTGACCTTTTGGTGAACCAAATAAAAATAAGGTAATAGATTTTATTCCTTTATTATTTCAGAAAGCAAGGGGAAAGTTATGACCCATTCATGATACCAAATACCACATAGAAAAGTTTAAAAGTGAACACTTTAAGGAGGTTTATAAACAAAAAATGACTTTTTTCAGATTATCAATAATAAAACAAGCTTCATCTTCCTCATGTATCCTGTAGCTCACCAATCAGAGCTGCCCTTCCCTTTTCAGTCTAGATAATAAGCAGTTCAAACTCTTTCTACGACATAAAAAGCAGGGGCTTTTCCCAAGGTCTCTACAAATCACTAGAGGCTTATATGCTCAAGCATATATTTTAGTTGCCATTCCTATTAAAACAGGTCAGTTTATGGATTATCACAGCATTCTGCAGAGCAGGGCCCATATGTCAAAATCAGCCCTTTTCCATGATTCACCCAAAATAAAACTTGATGTTTAGTAAACTTTATTGAAGGCTTGAGGGGAAAAGTTAATCACAGAAAAAAATTTAAGATTATTCATTAAAAAATTTTATTCTTAAAAGGAATTTGAGCTATTCTACCCCATGACTATGCCATCCCCTTCTGTCCTTGATTTCTTCTTGCAAACCCTCCTCTGCTCTCCTGCTAACTGCAGAGACCAGTTTAGCTCTCTCTTTTGGGCTTTATCTCCTGCTCACTGCATTGTCACCCAGATTATTTAAGATATTTTCTTGTCAAAGACAATTTCTTCTCCAAGAGAAAGTCTGAAACCACTTGTTGACATAATTTTTTTCCTTCTCATTGTGATGGACTCTAGTCTGAATCGACGTTTGTCAAACTTTATTTTAGCAGGGAATTTTTTTTTTTTTCGAAAGAACCCTACTATATGACACATAGATAGAACACACATACAAAGAACCCTAACAGGACTAAAAGCAGAGCTGCTCTTTGAAACAGAGGCAGGGAGTGGACCTGAGACTACTTTGGCCTCATTTTCCAACTCTTAGATCTAATGGCTTCAAGACAAACCTCACTGGAAGACAAAGTCTACATATATTCAAACTCAACAAATACTGGATTTCATCCATAACAAGAAGAAACTATAGAATTTAATAATTTATTGTATTTAAGGAATATGAGAAAAATGAGTCAAAGTTGACCTGAGGTTTATGAGCATATTATATTGCAAGAAGGATAATATCATTGCTAGAAATAAACTAGGGAAAGTATGTATCACTTTTAGTGCCATAATTTGTGAACAATAAGGAGGTCCTTTTCATAATGCAATTTGATGAAATGATTATACAGATGGCCACTTAAGAAATGATAAATTGGGAATTCCCTGGTGGGCCATTGGGTAGGACTCTGTGCTTCCACTGTGAAAGGCACAGGTTCAATCCCTGGTAGGAGAACTGAGATCCCACAAGCTGCAGGGTGAAGAAATAACAAATAATTCTAAATGCATTTAACGTAAAACTTAAATATTGCCACATGAATAATTAATGTTCATATTCATCTGTCTCCCACAATTATAATTACATGCTTTAAATTAACTTCCTGTTAATATATGATATGATTAGCTAAGTTAAATTTCAATATTTAAGCCTAAAGAGAACAGGCTACTTATAATTTTCTATAAAATATATTTCATTTATTATATTATGCCAATAGGAATTATTATACTGTGCCAATAGGAATTACTATATCCTTTCCTATCTAAACTTCCTATATATCTTTTCAGGAAGGATAGGTTTTATATAAATCAAAGGCAACTAGGTTATATATTTCTGCTTTATTGACTATGCCAAAGCCTGTGACTGTGTGGATCACAATCAACTGTGGAAAATTCTTAAAGAGATGGGAATACCAGACCACCTGACCTGCCTCTTGAGAAACCTATATGCAGGTCAGGAAGCAACAGTTAGAACTGGACATGGAACAACAGACTGGTTCCAAATAGGAAAAGGAGTATGTCAAGGCTGTATACTGTCAACCTGCTTATTTAACTTATATGCAGAGTACATCATGAGAAATGCTGGGCTGGAAGAAGCACAAGCTGGAATCAAGATTGCCAGGAGAAATATCAATAACCTCAGATACGCAGATGACACCGCCCTTATGGCAGAAACTGAAGAGGAACTAAAAAGCCTCTTGATGAAAGTGAAAGAGGAGAGTGAAAAAGTTGGCTTAAAGTTCAACATTCAGAAAACGAAGATCATGGCATCTGGTCCCATCACTTCATGGAAAAGAGATGGGGAATCAATGGAAACACTGTCAGACTTTATTTTGGGGGGACTCCAAAATCACTGCAGATGGTGATTGCAGCCATGAAATTAAAAGACACTTACTCCTTGGAAGAAAAGTTATGACCAACCTAGAGAGAATATTGAAAAGCAGAGACATTACTTTGCCAACAAAGGTCAATCTAGTCCAGGCTATGGTTTTTCCAGCGGTCATGTATGGATGTGAGAGTTGGACTGTGAAGAAGGCTGAGCGCCAAAGAATTGATGCTTTTGAACTGTGGTGTTGAAGACTCTTGAGAGTCCCTTGGACTGCAAGGAGATCCAACCAGTCCATTCTGAAGGAGATCAGCCCTGGGTGTTCTTTGGAAGGAATGATGCTGAAGCTGAAATTCCAGTACTTTGGCCACCTCATGCGAAAAGTTGACTCATTGGAAAAGACTCTGATGCTGCGAGGGATTAGAGGCAGGAGGAAAAGGGGACAACAGAGGATGAGATGACTTGATGGCATCACTGACTCGATAGACGTTGAGTCTGAGTAAACTCTGGGAGCTGGAGGCCTGGCGTGTTGCGATTCATGCGGTCGCAAAGAGTCGGACATGACTGAGTGACTGAACTGAACTGAACTGAGGCGATCATATGAAGAAGGCAATGGCAACTCACTCCAGTACTCTTGCCTGGAAAAATCCCATGAACGGAGGAGGCTGGGAGGCTGCAGTCCATGCGGTCACGAAGAGTCAGACAGGACTCAGCGGTTTCACTTTCACTTTTCACTTTCATGCCTTGGAGAAGGCAATGGCAACCCACTCCAGTGTTCTTGCCTGCAGAATCCCAGGGACAAGGGAGCCTGGTGGGCTGTCATCTATGGGGTCGCACAGAATCGGACACGACTGAAGCGACTTAGTAGCAGCAGCAACAGGTGATCATAATGGGCATTGAAAATAACTAGGATTGAAAATAAGTTCCACATTCTTTAGCTTATATCTTGACCAAAACAATCTGACCAGTTAATTTTATTATCCCTTATTTAATATTAGAATGTTAAATTTCAGAAAGATTCAAAAATTTGCTTTGGGGCATAAGAAAGTAAATATTAGAGTTGGAATTTCAACCCAACTTTCTCTGACAAAAATGATCTTTTTAAACCCCACTCTGTCAAATTCAAAATTCTAGAATTACTACTATGAATTAATTGTGAATATCTGCATTTTATTTTGGAGAAGGCAGTGGCACCCCACTCCAGTACTCTTGCCTGGAAAATCCCATGGACAGAGGAGCCTGGTGGGCTGCAGTCCATGGGGTCGCTAAGAGTCGGACAGGACTAAGCAACTTCACTTTCACTTTTCACTTTCACGTATTGGAGAAGAAAATGGCAACCCACTCCAGTGTTCTTGCCTGGAGAATCCCAGGGACAGGGGAGCCTGGTGGGCTGCCATCTATGGGGTCACACAGAGTCAGATATGACTGAAGCGACTTAGCAGCAGCAGCATTTCATTTTGCTTCCCAAGTGGCTCAGGGCTACGAAGTTTTGCCTCCTCCGCCATATTCACCTGACCTCTCATCTACCAATTACCACTTCTTCAAGCATCTTGACTATTTTTGCAGGGAAATGCAATCGCCATCAGCAAGAGGCTGAAAATGCTTTCCAAGAGTTCATCAAATCCCGAAGCATGAATGTTTATTCATGTTGATGTGTGGCAAAACCAATACAATATTGTAAAGTAAAAAATAATAATAATAAAAGTTTAAAAAAAAGAATAAACAAACTTATTTTTCCTTGGCAAAAATGTGATTGTAATAGTTCCTATTTTGATTGATAAAGATGTGTTTGAGTCTAGTTATAAACAAGGAGGCCTGGCATACTGTGATTCATGGGGTCGCAAAGAGTCGGACACGACTGAGCAACTGAACTGAACTGAACTGAATAATGATTTAAAATTCACAGTCCAAAACCACAATTACTTTTGTACCAATGTAATATTATGGTTTATTACAGGATATTGAATATTGTCCCCTGTGTTATACAGTAGGAACTTCTTGTTTATATGTCCTATATACAGTAGCTTGTATCTGCTAATCCCAAAATCCAATTTATCCCTCCCCCAATCCGGTTCCCCTTTGGTAACCATATATTGGTTTACCATGTCTGTGAGTCTGTTTCTGTTTCATAGATAAGTTCATTTCTGTCATATTTTAGGTTCCACATATAAGTGATATCAAATGATACTTGTCTTTTTCTAACTTACTTCAGAAAGTCAGATAAGTATTAATATGATAATCTCTAGTTCTAGCCTGGAGAAGGCAATGGCACCCCACTCCAGCACTCTTGCCTGGAAAGTCTCATGGATGGAGGAGCCTGGTGGGCAGCAGTCCATGGGGTCGCTAAGAGTCGGATATGACTGAGCGACTTCACTTTCACTTTTCACTTTCATGCATCGGAGAAGGAAATGGCAGCCCAGTCCAGTGTTCTTGCCTGGAGAATCCCAGGGACGGGGAGTCTGGGTCATATGGGCTTCCCTGGTGGCTCAGCTGGTAAAGAATCCACATGCAATGCAGGAGACCCCAGTTTGATTCCTGGGTCAGGAAGATCCCCTAGAGAAGGGAACTGGCTACCCACTCCAGTACTCAGGCATGGAGAATTCAATGGCCTATACAGTCCATGGAGTCACAAGGAGTCAGACATGACTGAGCGACTATCACTTTCATGCTAACTCTATTTTTAGTTTTTTAAGGAGCCTCCATACTGTTTTCCATAGTGTCTGTACCAATTCACATTCCCACCAGCAGTGTAACAGGGTTCCCTTTTCTTCACATCCTCCCCAGCATTTGTTACGTGTAGGCTTTTTAATGGTGGCCATTTTGACCAATGTGGGTGGTATCTTATTTGTGTGCTTAGTCACTCAGTTGTGTCCTACTCTTTGCAACCCCATGGACTGCAGCCCACCAGGCTCCTCTTTCCATGGGGATTCTCCAGGAAGAATACTGGAGTGGGTTGCTATGCCCTCCTCCAGGGGATCTTCTGAACCCAGGGTTCAAACCCAGGTCTCCCACATTGCAGGCAGATTCTTTACCAACTGAGCCACCAGTAAAGCCTTTCTTTAATAATCAGTGTTGTTGAGGAACTTTTCATCTGCCTACTGACCATGTGAATGCAAGACGCCACTTTCTTAATTGAACTAATTAAACTGTCACAAAAGATGAAATTACTTTGTATTTTATGCCGTTAAGGTATCATATATATATATATATATATATATATATGTTTTAAATAGCTCAAGGACAAAATTACAAACTTTATTAAAATAAATGCAATTTATATTTTCAAGTATAGCAGCTGAGTCAGAGATCATCACCTGCTGCTGCTGCTGCTAAGGCATGTCAGTCGTGTCTGACTCTGTGTGACCCCGTAGACGGCACCCAACAGGCTCCTCTGTCCCTAGGATTCTCCAGGCAAGAACACTAGAGTGGGTTGCCATTTCCTTCTCCCATTAAGGTATCATATATATTCTGATTTTCAAGATGTTTCTGGTTTTTTTCTCACAGATAATCTATTAAAAATTATGGATTTTAGAACTGCCTATCAGAGATAAGAAGGAAGATAAAATATAAAATTATTTGATAAATATAAAATAGATTACATTTGTCAATTATTTTGTTTATCACCTTTCAGGGAGAAAGGTGGTATTTGATATAAAATATCATGTTTATTTAGGGGCTTGAGGGAGGAGCCTGGTGGGCTAAAATCCACAGGCTCGCAAAGAGTCGGACACAGCACAGCACATCATGGCCATCTAAGCAACAGCCAAACTTGAACAGAATACTTAATAAAAATATATTTTCAAAATAAATAATAATGCATGTATAAGTACAAATACATATTAATATTTTGTTTTAACTTTCAACAAGTTTATATATTTTTAATCTAATTTATGAATGCTTGATCCTGGAGAATGAAATGGCAACCCTCTCCAGTATTCTTGCCTGGGAAATTCCATGTACAGAAGAGCCTACCCAGCTATAGACAGTCCATGAGGTCGCAAAGAGTCAGACACAACTGATAACGCATACACACACACATGAATGTTTGATAACTTTATGACAAGAGTAAAAAGTTAGCATGCAATTTCATCTAGCTAGCTGAAAATATATAAACAATGTGCATTCTATTGCTTTCCACTTTAAAACATATTATCAATGGGCTTTTTAAAGAAAAAGTCACACCAAATAGTGATATTACCAACCCCTTAAGGGCAATGAATTCCACTAAGCTAGAATTCATATTTCAGAGAGGAGATGGATAACATCTCACAATTCAACCTCAGCAGGAGTCATTTACTCAGGCACATACATTGAGGGCTATATTTCTCATTGGATTACAAATTCAATAAAGGCTTTGCCTTTGAGTTACTAGCACTACAAAGATTAAATCAAGGTATTATAAGAAAAGGAAAAGACCTTGGATGCTTGGAAATTCCTAGAATAAAACACTTAAGTTGTTTTTTTTTAGCTTAAATGAACAAGCATATGGGTCACTTAGTCCTGATTTTTCACTATACAAACCATCAACAAGGCTTCTGCAGTAGTTCACCCTTCATTCTTGACCCCCTCCAATCCTGTACCTACTGCATTTTGCTTAATATTTCAGATTGCTGGCACAAGCTTCAATGCCTAGCAGAATCTCTGCCCTGCATCATCCCATACTACAGTTCTCTGATATCTCAAGACTGAATTTACTTTGGCTTTCTTTCAGGTCTTTCTAGGGACTAAGGTCTTTCTCACTGTAGTATGTCTGCAGAAACAATTATGTTTTTCTTAAAAGTATTTTCTCATCTTCACCTCTCCCCTCACCTGGCCAAAAACTTCCTCTCCTTGGCTCTTAAAATGAAGAGCCTTTAGTTTCAAGTTTAGTCTTAAGTACCCTGTACATTTCTTTCATTTCTATACCAATTTGTCATTTTATATTAATTTAAGAGACTATTATTTTATTTCTGTATCACCACTAGGCTGTTGGATTTCTGAAAGCATGGAACACATTTTGCTAATTCATCCTTATATTCTCTTTTTCAATACCAGGTACATAACAGATGTTAGTCCAATATTCAAATGCCAATTAATGTAATCCATCATATTAATAGGTTACAGAAGAGAAATCACATGATCATGTCAATTGATGCAGAAAAAGTATATTTCTGACAAAATTCAGCACCTTTTAATGATAAAGACTCTCAGAAAAGTAAAAAATAGAAGACAACTTCTATACCTTCTTTTAATTAAAAAAATAAAAGCTATGATCATAAGTAATAGTAAAAGGCTAAATGCTTTCATCCTAAGAGAATCAAGAAGGCAAGGATATCAGCTCTCACCACCCTTATTCAACATAAGGCTTAAAGTTCTGGGCAGTGCAGTGAAGCATAAAAAAAATAAATAAAAGGCATACAGCTTTAAAAGGGAGAAATAGAGGACTTTGGATCAAGATGGCAAAGTCAAAGGACAATAGAGCTCACCTCCTCCCACAATCACAACCAAAATACATCTACCTATAGAAAAATTCTCAATGGAAACTAATCTGGCTAAATGACTCCTGTAAAATCAGGACTTTGAGAAAGATACATACATAGGGAGGAAGGGAAGAAAAACATCTGTGTTGGGACCTGAGCCTCTGGAAGGGAACCCAGAGGAAAAGGGTTATTACACAAGCAGACACCACCTGGATGGAGTGAGCAGATGGAGCCACAGATTAGATACCCCAGCCCTGGGGTCCTGTGCAGAGGAGACAAACCCTCTTAGGTGGTTGAAGGACCACTGGAAGGCTATGGGAACTGAAAGGCTGCGGGAAGCCTGGACTCCCTCTTGAGGCACGTGCATGTGCAGGCTTGCTCCAGAGGAAGAGCAGAGAAGTTTGCTCTAGCAGCTGCCAGGTTTTCATGACCTGGCCTCACAACATGCACTCTAGCCCAAGAGAAGCAAACGCTCCAGCTCTGCTCACCTCATGTCACAGCGTGACACTGGATCGAGCGCACCCAAGACTGGGGAAACGACTCGACCATGGGATGCAGAGGCATCCTGGTCCCACGGTGAAGCTTGGGTGAGGCAGCAGCGGCCATTGCTGCTATCTACTCAAAAAAAGTACGTAAGAAGCAGTCCAGATCTCTGACAGGGCATGCTCTACCACAACTCACGTCATGATCCTTGTCAGGAGGCCACACAGGCCCTGCCTGCCCCGCATAGCTGGCTATTCCACTGAACGGTGGAGGCAGCAATTGGCTATGAGGGCAAAAGGGAACCTGCCATGAGGGCTGCATCTGAGAGAAACCATAGACGCCCGTACGGACAATGCACCGGACCTCTGTCCACGTCCAACACAAGCCAAGAGCCCACACAGGGCCACTTGCTTGAGGACCACCCCCACGCCAGCTGGGACAAGGTTCCCAGAACAGTGAAGGGGAAAACACACACTTACAGGGAACAGAGCCAGCTGGGATCCAACTCTCAGGGAGTCTACTCCAGCATCTTGGGATCAGACTCCACCCCTTAATATGCAGTTATGGCCTCTGAGCAGAAGAGTAGTCCCGCCTCACACCCAGTACCAGCTCTAGCCCCTCCATCTCCAGCTCCACCCCCTACCAACAAGAGAGCTGCTAGCACACCCTGAAGGAAGATAGGCTTGCATCCACAAGAAATCCAGCTCTTCCACCAAAGGCACCAGGGGCACAGTCTGTAAGGGAAGCTCCCACCTAAGACAGCACCTTCCAGACTGCAAAGGAAACTGTTTCGCCTAAATTCGTAGAGACAAATTTAAGCAAAATTAAAAGCCAGGGGAAAGAGAATTGAAAGAGCAAAGAGAAAACCTCTGAAAAAATAACTAATGAAACAAAACCAATTTATCAGATAAAGAATTCAAAGCATTGGTAATAAAAATGTTAAGTGAGTTAGGGGTACACAGTGAAGACTAACAAGGAACTAGAAAATACAAAAAAGACGAATGAATGAATAATTCAAAAGCTGGAATAAAATACATACTAGAAGGAATGAATAGCAGACTAAGTAACAGATATGAATGCATAAGTAATCTGAAAAACAATATTGGTAATCATCAGTCAGAGTAGTAAAAAGGAAAAAAAATTTTTTAATGAAAACAATTTAAGAAATCTCTGAGATAACACTAAGTGTACCAACATTCACATTACAGTAATCCCAGAAGGAGGAGAGGGAAGGGGGATGAAAAAATATATACTTGAAATTATCACTGAAGACTCCCCAAACCCAAACAAGGATTCAGATATCAAGCTAAAGGAAGCACTATCTTGTGCCATGCCGTGTGTGCTCAATTGTGTCTGACTCTGCGACCCCATGGACTGTAGCCTGCCAGGATCCTCTGTCCATGGAATTTTCCAGGCAAGCATGCTGGGGAGCGGGTTTCCATTTCTCACTCCAGGGAATCTTCCCAATCCAGGGATCGAATCCACATCTTGCATCTCTTCCATTGGCAAGCAGATTCTTTACTACTGCACCACCTGGAAGCTTCCTCAAAGGGAGCTCAGAGAGTTCCAAACAAGATTCACAATAAAGATGTATCATACTTAAAATTGCAAAAGTTAAAGAGTGAATTCCAAAAGCAGCAAGGAAAAAAAAAAAAAACACACACACACACACAACGGAACCTCTATAAGGCTATTAGCTAATTTCTCTGCAGAAACTATCCAGGCCAGAAGAGAGTGGCATGATACACTAGAAATACTAAAAGGGAAAAACCTGCAACCTAGGATACTCTACACGGCAGGATAATCATTTAGAACAGGAGTCAAAAGAACTTCTCAGACAAGAAAAACTAAAAATTCACCAATACTAAATCTACCATAAAAGTAATATTAAAGGGTATTCTTAAAGTAGAAAAGAAATAAAAATCCATAGAAAAGGGAAAATCCCACTAGAAAGGACTGAGAATCAATCATAAAACACATGAAAAGATGTGCAACATCACTAATTATTAGAGAAATGCAATCAAAACCACAATGAGATACCATTATTACTTGTCAGAAAGGCTATCTTTGATGATAGTCAAAGTCAACAAATAACAATTGTTGAAAAGGATGCAGAGTAAAGGGAACACTTGCACTCTGTTAATGAGAATGTAAACTGGTGTCACTAGTATGGGAAACAGTATCAGTTCAGTTCAGTTCATTTTAGTCGCTCAGTCGTGTCCGACTCTGCGACCCCATGAATTGCAGCACACCAGGCCTCCCTGTCCATCACCAACTCCCGGAGTTCACTCAGACTCACATCCATCGAGTCGGTGATGCCATCCAGCCATCTTATCCTCTGTTGTCCCCTTCTCCTCCTGCCCCCAATCCCTCCCAGCATCAGAGTCTTTTCCAATGAGTCCCTAAAAAGACTAAAAATAGAACTACCAGATATCCCAGCAATTCCACTTCTGGGTATATACCTGGAAAAAATGAAAACACTAATTTGGAAAGATGCAGGCACTCCAATGTTCACGGTAGCAATATTTACAATAGTGGAATCAACCCAAGTGTCTGATAACAGACCAATGGATAAAGAAGATATGTTATACCAAAATGAACATTATTAAGCCATAAGGAAGGAATGAAATTCTGCCATTTGTAGCAATGTGGATGAACCTAGAAAATGTTGTGCCAAGTAAAATAAGTCAGATAATGACAAATATTGTATAATATCATTTCTGTATATAATCTAAAAATAAATATATATAGCAAGATAGACTACCAGATATAGAAAACTAGTGGTTACCTATGGAGTAAGGGAAGGGTGAAGAGTCAAATAGGGATATGCATTATCTGGAAATCGTTATTAAGAGGCAGGGACCTCTTTATGTCTCTGACTGATTTATAAAGACAGCTGAGCACCAAAGAATTGATGCTTTGGAACTGTGGTGTTGGAGAAGACACTTGAGAGTCCCTTGGACTGTAAGGAGATCCAACCAGTCCATCCTAAAGGAGATCAGTCCTGAATATTCATTGGAAGGACTGATGCTGAAGCTGAAACTCCAATATTTGGCCACCTGATGCGAAGAACTGACTCATTGGAAAAGACCCTGATGCTGGGAAAGATTGAAGGTAGGAGGAGAAGGGAACAACAGAGGATAAGATGGTTGGATGGCATCACCGACTCAATGGACATGAGTTTGAGTAAATCCAAGAGTTGGTGATGGACAAGGAGGCCTCGCATGCTGCAGTCCATGGGCTCACAGAGTCAGACACGACTGAGTGACTGAACTGAACTGAATGATTTATATTGATATATGGCAGAAACCAACACAATATTGTAAAGCAATTGTCCTGCAATTAAAAATGAATTTTAAAATAAATTTTTCAATACAAATTACTGTGTATAAATTAAATAAGCAACAAGGAAATGTAGCCATTATTGTCTAATAACTTTTAACAGAATATAAACTACAAAAGTACTGAATCACAATGCTGTACACCTGAAACTTATATAAGCTACGTAAGTTTGTTAATCAACTATATTCAATAAAAAAGGAAGAAATAAAACTACCCAAATGTGTACAAGACATGAATTTCTATGCTGAAAACAAGAAATCTAAAAACAAGAACAAAGAAGCCCACAAAACCTTGAACTCAAGTGAGCTGAGCAAAGTTATAGGATACGAGACTACAGGATATGAGATCACAGGATATAAGGGTTTCCCTGGTGGCTCAGTGGTAAAGAATCCATCTGCCAATACAAGAGATGCAGGTTTGATCCCTTGGTCAGGACGATCCCCTAGAAAAGGAAATGGCAACCCACTCCAGTATTCTTGCCTGGGAAATCCCACGGACAGAGGAGCCTGGCAGGCCCAGTCCAAGGGTCACAGAAGAATTGTACATGACTTTGCAACTAAACAATAGGAAATAAGATAAATACATATAAATCTATTCTATTTTTATATATTAGTGGTAAATATGTGGAAATTTAAAATATAATATCATTAACAGTACCTGAAAAAAATGTAACAACTAGGTATAAATCTAACAAAACATGTTCAGGACTTATATGCTGAAAATTACAAAATGCTGATGAAAGAATTCAAAGATCTAACAAGCAGAGACATGCCTTCAAGAATTGTAAGACTCAATATAGTAAACATGCAAGTTCTCCAAAATTGATACATGGTTTAACATAATTCTTATCAAAATCACCGAAATTTTTTGTAGATACAGATAAGATTATCCTAAAATTTATATGAAAAGGCTAAAAAGCTAGAAAAACTAAAGCAACTTTGAAATAGAAAAATAAAGTAGGAAGAATAACTGTAAGCAATTTCAAGACTAAGTATAAAACTACAGTAATCACTACACTGTGGTATTGGCCAAGGGATAGACAAATAGTTCAATAGCACAGAGAGCCAATTCCAAAGGAAAGCAATCCTGAATATTTACTGGAAGGACTGATGCTGAAGCTGAAGCCCCAGTACTTTGACCACCTGCTGAGAAAAGCCGACTCATTAGGAAAGACCCTGATGCTATGAAAGATTGAAGGCAGGAGGAAAAGGGGATGACAGAAGATGAGATGGTTGGATGGCATCACTGACTCAAAGGACATGAGTTTGAGCAAGCTCTGGGAGATGGTGAAGGACAGGGAAGCCTTCAGTCCATGGGATCACAGAGTTGGACATGACTGAGTGACTGAAGAATAGAACTGACAAAGATGCAAAAGTAATTGGGTAGAAGAAAGTAATCTATTTCAACAAATAGTGCTTGAGTACTTAGATATGAATAGGCAAAAAACTAACCTTGAGGAAAATCTCATATCTCATAAAAAAGGAACTCAAATATTGTAAAGTAAAAAATAATAATAAATAAAAATAAAATAAAAACTCTCAAAAAATGAATCATAAATTATTAAAATGTAAATTTAAAACATGAAACTATAAAATTTTAAAGAAAATCTTTAGGACCTAGAACTTGGTGAACAGTTCTTAGACACAAAAACTACAATACATAAAAGAAAATAACTGTCTCTCCCAATTAAAATAAATAAATTTATATTTAAAAAATGAAAAAAAAGGAAAATAACTGATAAGATTGTCTTTATCAGCTGCAGACTGCAAGAAAACATTTGCAAACCCCATAGCTGAAAATGTTCTCATATCTAGAATATATAAAGAACTTTTAAACAACAGCAAAATACAAACAATCCAATTTTTAAATTGGCCAAGAAAACATGATGAACCATTTCACTGAAGAGTATACACAGATAGCAAATAAGCATATGAAAAGATGTTTGCTATCTCCAGCTATTAGGGAAACATGTGTTAAAAATATGATGTTCACTGAGTACACATCTATTAGAAGAACTAACATAAAAATATTAAATATACCAAATGTTGGTCAGGGTGCAGAATAACAATGCCTCTTGTAGGTGGAAATGAAAAAAAAAAATACAGCCATTCTGGAAAATAGTTTGGGAGTTTCTTATAAACTAAACATTTATTTGCCATATGACCCAGTAATCGCACTTCTTGGCACTTAAAATGAAAACTTATGTCTATACAAAATCTTGTACACAACTTTTCACAGAAGCTCTGTTTGTAATAGCCCCAAACTGATAACAACAAAAAAGTCCAACAATTGCTGAAGGGCAAAATAACCCGTGGTACATTCATACCATTGGCATATGAAGAATAAATTATCAATATATGAAACTGGGATGGATTTCTAGGGCATCAGGCTGAGTGAAAAAACTTAGTCTCAAAAGATTACATACTGTATGATTCCATTTATGAAGCATTTCAGGAAACATAAAATGATAGAAATGGACAACAGGTTAGCATTTGCCAGGGCTTAGGGATGGTGGGATGCCAGGGCAGGGTGGGGGGTATTGATATACTATAGTTACATAAGATACAACCAATGCAGGAAATTGGGCAAAAGGTACACAGCAACTCTCTGAACTATCTTCACAACTTCCTCTGAATTTATAATTATTGCCAAACAAAAGTTTTTCATTATAGAAAATTTAATTATCATATACAGGAATAACATCAACAAAAAGAAATTCTATTAGTCTATGCATAAACATTATTAACATTTTGTTACACTGTTAACTTTATTTTAAAGTCAAATCTAAAATATATGTGTATTTTACACTGCTATATTTAAAATGGACAACCAACAAGGACCCACTGTGTAGCACACGGAACTCTGCTCAATGTTATGGGGCAGCCTGAACAAGACGGGAATCTGGGGGAGAATGAATACAATATGTATAGCTGAGTACCTTTGCTGTTCACCTAAAAGTATCACAATATTGTTAATCATACTCCAAAACTAAATAAAAAATGTTTTTTTTAAGTTTTTGTTTAATCTTTGTTACAAGTCTTTGAAAGGCATTCCTGGAACACTGTGATAACCCCAAATTGAGAGAAGATGGGCAAGTTTCCCCATACTCTAAACAGCTCATTATAAAAATAACCATCAAGTAGATTCACTTACTTCTAGTTCACAAACTTCTAGATTTTACATAAAGGTCAGAAACTAGATAAAATAATAGCAAATTCTTGTAAAGGAGTTATAAAATTAGAAAGAGCTTCTGTTTTTACAAAAGACAACAGGATTATCAGAAATAGTGATTATCATCTCTCTGCTATGCATCAAAACAAAAGAGAAAAATAAGGTGTAAGCCAACTGCCATACTTCCAGTACTGCCAATTTTGTAGGGGGTTTGCATATTTCTTTCTCTGAGCCCCTGCTACTATGCTTAAAATTGCCAAAAAGGAAAGAAGACTTAGTAACCACAGAGGCGGAATGAACACTTGCTTGTGACAGTTCTCTAGCATAAATTATACAATCACTCAGCATTCAATCATTCTGATTCAATGCCACTGAAAAGAGCAGGTGATCATCATGTACCTTTTGGGAATATCAATTGTGGATCACCTGGAAAAGTTTCAAAGTCACTTCTTAAATGCAATTATGGACATCATTACAGCAAAATTACACCCAGTCACAAATAAGCCTTGTTAAAAATGAAATTCTGCAACTGGTCACTTAACTAGGTGTTTTGTTTTGCTTTCTCATTGGGCATAGTCACTTTTGCATTGTAGGCAGATTCTTTACCGTTTGAGCCACTAGGGAAGCCCTTTCAATAGAATCTTGACTTCTAATCAGATAAGGTTTACCTAATTCACATCTGTTATGAAGATATCTTCAGCGGTTTTATTTTTTAACATAGGACTTATTATGAAAGATTTGTGGAGATTAACTAAATCTATTCTTTGAGCAAACTGCAGGAGATAGTGAGAGACAGGGAAAACAGGCATGCTACAGTCCATGGGGGTCACAAAGAGTTGGACACAATTTAGTGACTGAACAACAAAAATGCTTTGTCTTCTTCCTTACAAAGCTGTTGTTAAAAAACCTTGACCACTATGGCTAAGGGGATAGTCTGACTCATCTTTTGTACCTTCTAGGCAGTTCCTCCGGATTCCCTGGTGGCTCAGATGGTAACAAGTCTGCCTGGGAGACCTGGGTTCAATCCCGGGGTCAGGAAGATCCCCTGGAGAAGGAAATGGCAACCCACTCTACTATTCTTGCCTGGAAAATCCTATAGACAGAGGAGCCTGGCAGGCCACAGTCCATGGGGTCACAAAGAGTTGGACACAACTGAGTGACTTCACTTTCAGAGAGTTCCTCACATTTGGTGTTAGAGTAGTTTTGATTATCTATGCATTTCTCAAAATAAAGTCTTTGCCAATAAAATTCTGTATGATTCAGATTCTCATCTATTTCTATGCAAGAAGTCAAACCTAGTGCCTAAAAGCAAGTTTTTACTCTCTTTTGTGGTTCTGAGGTTTGACTGCGTTTGGCCAGGAGTTCACATAAGTGAGTGAAGTCGCTCAGTCATGTCCGACTTTTTGCGACCCCATGGACTGTAGCCTACCAGGCTCCTCCCTCCATGGGATTCTCCAGGCAAGAGTACTGGAGTAGGTTGCCATTTCCTTCTCCAGGGGATCTCCCGACCCAAGGATCGAACCTGGGTCTCCCGCATTCCAGGCAGATGCTTTAGCCTCTGAGCCACCAGGGAAGCTGCAGCTGCAGCCATAGGAAGGTCTGAATGGGCCAGACATCTAAGAAGGCACATTCACAGAACTGGCAGCTGATTTGAGAACTCAGTAGAGGCTATCATCCAGAACACCCACCTGGTTGTGGCCCCTCCAGGTGGGTTGGGCTTCCTATACTATAGCAACTATTCTGAGAGGGAGTTTCCAAGAGCATTCCAAGAGACTTAGTTGGAATCTGAAAGGCAAGGCTTTTTATGATATAGTCTCAGAAGTTCCAGAATGTTACTTCTGCTATGTTTAACTGGTCAAGTCATTAGGCTAAGCCCAGTTTCAAGAAAAAGAGTATTAAACTCCAACTAAAGATGGAGGGAAAATACCACAAAGTAATACCACAGAATATGCAAAATGGAGATATTTTTGTGGCCATTTTGGAAAAATATAATCTACTACATATGGAAAGTTTTGTTTTTTTTTTTTCCAATATGCTACTATAAAATGCCCACTGCCTATTTTACTGGTTAACATCAGAAATGACAGCATGGTGATCTCCCTAAATGTTTTGCATCTTTTTCCTTTTGTTACCTTTCCTAACAGTAGTAGCATTATTAAAGCTGCAGAAACATGGAGGTGACTAAGCATCAAAAATTGTGTGGTGGTGAAGGCATTTCTGTACAGAGCTGTGCTGCCTAACATCACAGTCACATGTGGATACCGAACACGTAAGGTGTTGCTAATCCAACTATAGTGTAAATGTGAAATGCATGCCAGATTTCAAGGACTTAGTACTAAAAAGAAATATAAACTATCTCAATGATAATGTTTATATTGATTATATGTTGAAGTGATGTTTTGCATATACTGAACTAAATAAAATACATTATTCAAGTTAATTTCACCTGCTTCTTTTACTTACAAGGCTACCAGAAATTTTTGAGTTATATTTGACTCAGATATTATCTAGTTTGCATAATATTTCCATTGGAAAGCACTGACTCAGATAACAAACTAAATCATATTTCCATTGTATAGCACAATGGTAGTTCATGGTGTTTACATCGTTAAATAATTTGCAGGCATTTTAATTACTTCATGCTAAATCTTATGTGAGATACCTAAGCAAATTGAAAATCAGTATTTTGGTATTTCTGTAAAACTGATTTCCTTTCCTGAGATTTAAATACACAGTTTACATTTAATATACCTATATGTTTAGTATATAATTGCAGCAATTCATTTGATGTAAGATTTCAAAGTTTCTCAGAGTATCTCTATATGACCCCTGATGATGATTATGTATTAATTATTTATTGCTACTGTAACGAGTAACCACAAATGTAGTGATTTGATACTAACTTATTACCTTATGGCTACACAAGGCAGAAGTATAAAACTGGCCTAAAATAAAGATGCCATGCTCCTCTCAGAGGCTCCAGATGAGAACTTATCATTTGGGTTATTGGAAGATTTTCCAGACATCCATTGAAGGCAATTTCCAGGATTTAGAAGCTCTCCTTGGATCGTGTCCCTCTTCCTCCAACTTTAAAGCCAATGTTGGGCTGCACTCCACAGACCCGCAAGCCCTGTACTTGCCCAGCTTCAAGACTGACAAAAGAACCCAAGTCAGAGACAGCAGTAGTTTAAAGCAGCGGTCCCCACCCCTTTTGGCACCAGGGACTTGTTTCATAGAAGACAATTTTTCCACAGGATGTGCAGGCGGATGGTTTCAAGATGATTCACGTGCTTTACATTTATTGTGCACTTCATTTCTATTATTAATGCATCAGCTCCAGCTCAGATCATCAGGCATTAGATCCAAGAAGTTGGGGACCCCTGGGTTTAATGGATGGGAGAGCTTACCCATCTGAAGCAAGGTCCTGGAGAAAGGCACAAAAATGTGCAACAGACACTAGCAGGACATGGCGACAGTCTTTGCTCTCAGGAGGAGGATGGAGATCGCAGGTTATTAGGGAAGTGATGTCAGGTGGGTTCTTTAGTTACCAGGGAAACCAGCAGAGGGCCACGAACCTCACTGCCCCTTTGATAAGAACAATCACCAGCTGGGACCTGGAGTAAGTATGTAGGAAGGTCAGCCAGGTGGGTAAAATATAGATGAAGCAGGCACTGGTCAGGCAGGAGATGTAAAAGAGCAAAAGAATGGCTATCTTTGGTGGCCTGACCATATAGCTAGCAATGGCTAATTGACTCATGCTTTGAATCTCTCCTTCTTCTACCACACCTTTCTCTGATCCAATCAAGAAAAGTTCTCTGGTTTCAAGTAACTGTTTAGATTGATCCCACCTATTTAATCAAGCTTAATCACTCCATCACAAATCCCTGTACATCTGCAAAATCCCTTGTACCATGCAAAGTGAAGTGTTCATTGTTTTCAGGGATGAGCGTGGACATCTGCTGGGGGTGAGGTGGGGCATTATTCTGCCTACCACCAATAGGAATCAACTTTTTACAGGGAGATAAAACTCCTTATAGATATATCCTTGCCATATATAAATATAAGAAAAGTATTTTTCAAATAAGGTACCATGCTCTCAGACTGAATCATATTGATAGTCTAAATCCACTAGGACATTAGAGATTTACTTCAAGTTTGTAGGAATGTCAGACTAAAATAGTTAAAAGCAGCTCTGGGACATTAAAGCAAACAACTATTGAAGTAATAAAGCTTTGTCAGTCAATAACCTCAGCTGAGTTTTTCAGATACAAGCTGTGATAGTTATGTCTAAGGAAAACATTAAGGCAAATCTAGTTTCAATTTATCAGAAGAAAACAAGCAAATTAAGTCACGTCAAAATTAAAAAAGCTCTTTGATTATGTTTATAAGACTTTAAAACATATATTAAAATTTCTGGTTTTAAAAAAAGGACCCAAATAGGATGAGGCAATGTATAGATCACTAACAATCTTCTCCAACTAATTATTTAGTATAATCAATAGCCAGGCAAATCAACTGCACAATTGTTCATCTGTCTGACTGGCTAAACTTATTTTAGCACAGAAATAGACCTACAAGTTGACCTTTGATCCTGAACTTGTATTATAATGGTGTGGTAAGTTTTTATTCAGAGCCTGTCTACAAATTCATTAAGAAATATTGAATATGCTTCAACGGTAAAAGGTTCTAGTACAAATTCCAATGTAGCAGGGTATGAGGAGATCCAAGCAATTCTCAGAACACCAGCCAGGTGTCCTATGCTGCTGCTGCTAAGTAGCTTCAGTTGTGTCTGACTCTGTGCGACCCCAGAGACGGCAGCCCACCAAGCTCCCCCATCCCTGGGATTCTCCAGGCAAGAACGCTGGAGTGGGTTGCCATTTCCTTCTCCAATGCAGAAAAGTGAAAAATGAAAGTAAAGTCACTCAATTGTGTCCAACTCCTAGTGACTCCATGGACTGCAGCCTACCAGGCTCCTCCGTCCATGGGATTTGCCAGGCAAGAGTTCTGGAGTGGGGTGCCATTGCCTTCTCCTAATTCTGACACTTCCTACCTTTAGATAGCATCAGATTCCACAGGTAAAGCTTCAATTTTGCAAACAGCCTCCCTACCCCAACCCCCATCAAATGCCAATAATAAGTTCAGATTGTTACCTATGCATCTGACCATCTGGCTATAAATCACAGGTTCCCACTAACCCTTCCTCAGGTTCAATTAATTTACTAGAGCAACTCAGAACTCAGAGAAACATTTTAAATAGTATTAATAGATTATCATATATGGCTGTAACTCAAGAACAGCTAGATGGAAGAGATGCATAGGACAAGGCACGTAGAAAGGGGTGCAGAGCTTCCATGCCTCTCCAGATGCCCCACTATTCCTGACCCTCCACATCCTCATCAGTCCAGAAGCTCTCTGAACCCTATCCTTTTTGGGTTTTATGGATGCTTCATTACATCACTGCATAAATCATTGGCCATTGGTGATTGAACACAACCTTCAGTGCCTCTCCTTTCCCTGGGATTCAGGAGGATAGGACTGAAAGTTTCAGTCTTCTAATTACATAGTGGATTCTCCTGGCAACTAGCCTCCAGTCCTAGGTCCAAAAGTTACCTCATTAACATAACAATAGACAGCTTTACTACTCTCATCCCTTAGAAAATTTCAAGGGTTTTAGAAGCTCTGTGCCAGAAGTGGGACAAAGACCAAATAAATATTTCTTATTATAAATCACAATTTTACAAATGGAAATTGATCTATAAAGAAAAACCTACTAAGATGATATTATCAGAGACTCATAATTCAGGTCTGCCCTGGTGGCTCAGAGGCTAACGTGTTGGCCCACAGTGCGGGAGACCTAGGTTCGATCCCTGGGTCAGGAAGATCCCCTGGAGGAGGAAATGGCAACCCAGTCCAGTATTCTTTCCTGGAGAATCCCATGGACGGAGGAGCCTGGTGGGGTCGCAAAGAGTCAGACATGACTGAGCAATTTCACTTACTTACCACTTACTTAAAGAAAGATAGGTTTAAATTGAAATACTGTTTTGAAAGCAAAGAAAAATCAAATATTTGCAAGGAACCTATTTGTAAACTAATGGTCACTAGTCGCATATCCCCATTTCTTCTTTCCCCTTCAGTTCATCCAAATGGAACTGTTTCTATTACCCATCCAAATGCACTGTGCTGATTCCTGCTTCTGTGTCTCTGCACAGGCTGTTACCCCCACTCTTGAATTCCTACCTTTGCTTGATAAGAGCTTTCTCCTCTGTGATGCCTTCCCTGTTCAGTCCTAAGTTGAGCCACTTCCTAGTTGCTATTACTGGACTTAGCTTGTCCAGCATTTCAGCTCATATTGTGCTCTATTTTACTTACTTGCTTATATATCTATTTCCCTTGACAACTAAGACTGAGATTGCTCAAACTCTGAAATCACCAGTTGTAAGCACAGTGTCTCTAGAACTATGTGACTAGAAATTGCAATAATACTAATAAAATTTTAACTCAAAATTTACATTTTAGCTATATTTAATGGTTAATACAAAATCTATCAAAATATGTTAAATTCCTCTTAAAATCCTTCATAAGTATTATCCTACCTATAATACACAGTCATATAATAGTCTGCTTGGAACAGTCCCGACTTATGCCTTTTATATATCTATTAAGGCCTGTTAATTGTCTGACCTCCGTTTCTCAAAAGTATCCTGATTTGAATGACAAATTATATGATTACCTTAAATTTCCTGAACATTATCAATGGCAAATTAAATACTACAGAAGATCAAATATTTCAAAGCCTACAAAAGAAAAACTTTTTATTTTTTCAGTTAACTGTTACACTGGATTCTATGGCGCTTCACTCGGATCCCCTTTTCAATTCAAAATATCAGCTTCTGATGGCTTGTAGCTTTGTCCCTGTCCAGGGTCTGAGTCTCAGCTCCAGGGAACTGCCCCATACAAGGTTACACTGTTTCCAAGGGTGGCCCACAGGTAACGAACAACAGCTGTAAGGACAAAAAGACTCTCTCCTCAGTTTGGGACAACTGTGAGGGGCCAGCCTATCTCCAGGTCTTTCCATAGAATGGCTGAGATTTCTATTGCAAGTCACCTTCTTTCTCCCTCTGCCCAATCCTGCCCTCTTCACTGCCTTCCATGTATAACTCCCAAGAGAGTGCTCCAATAAACCTTCCTGCTACCCTTCATCTCCAGGTTACCTGACCTAAGATAGCACTCTTTCTCTTCTTTGCAGTATCATCTCCTGGCTATGAAGTATGCTAGGCTCAGGACCCTTATTTTTTGTCCAAATTTGAACTGACACTGCATGCCAAGACTCTTGCTTCCTATTAATCCTTTCTTTTCTATCATGTAAACCGTTTTTCTTTTTACGTAACAAAGAAATCTGAATAAAGCCCAGGATTTAAAAAAAAAACACATAGCATAGACTTTTGAGAACTGTATGAGCAGTGCCTGAACACTGGCGGGTAAAGAATCCATTTCTTGAGAAAGGGACATTTGAAACAATCCAGAGGGTGAATGACTAACCTGCTCCACAAATATTAGAAATCATGACTGTCTCTGCTCAAAGGCAAAAGATAAAAACAAAAGACTCTCAGCCTGCAGGCTTTTTGGTCTAGGGCATATAATCTTTAGGGATGTCCATCTGTGTATTTTTCTTTGCACAGAAACTATCTTGCCACTTTATGATATCCTCTATTACTTTCTAGTTATTTTCATTTTAAACAAATTACCTCTTTCTCTTCCTGTGCTCTGGCTCTATCCAGGTAGTTCTCCTTCCCCTTTTTAAAAATAATTATAGCTGCCTACCTTAGTTATTTTAGCTTTCCTTATTAATTCAATAATCATGTAGCCTACATCTCTGCAGGGATCTCTCTATTAACTTTTAAGAAAGACTAAACCATTATATCACAAATAAAAGATCCATGGGAAGAGTTCATTCCCTCGAAAGAAGAATCTAGAAGCCTCCTTTTCCCCAGTGAGCACTGCATGAATTGATCTTAAATATCAAAATGATCTTTATTAGCCAGATTTGGATAATTCCAAAATTAGCTTGTTAAGAAAGATTGAGTAATTACTTAAAAATCAGTCCTCCAGTAACTCAGGAACCTTTGGGAAGAGTAAGACTAAATCCCAAAGCAGTTGAAACAATACCACCTTGTTTGTAGAACGATTCATAGACTAGATACTTCCCACTTCCTTGTCCTTAAAAAAGGCACAGAAAAGAAAGCAAAGAATACAAAATCAAATTTAGCCCTTTTAATCAGAACTCCACCATTTATTATTTCTCTCAACTCCCTAATTGTTGAATTCTTGGCTTCTTTACAATCACAACTTCACAATCTGTCTCCAGTTTCCTAGATTTTGACAATTCCTTTTTATGTTCTTGAATTTTGATTTCATGTTATAATCTGAGTTTGGTTCATCTTTCTGATTTTAGAATATCTACTATTGTACAAACCTGTAAGGAAACTATTCGCTTATCTTCCTCCTCTTACTTCTTCATTAGCTGAGGTTGTAAAATTCAGATCTATAAACTAAAACACATGGTTTCCAACATACTCAAAAACTAGTCATTATGATGGCATAATTGACAAATTTAAGGATAAAAAATATAAAGCATCTAAAACAGTGAACTGATCCAATAATGATCAACTCTAATATGCAGTCCATGAAGAGAGGAAGGAAGGAAGAAAAGAGAAAGGAAGGAAGGAAGAGAGGGAGGGAGTGAGGGCAGGAAGGAAGGAAAGAAAAGGAAATAGACTTGGAAGCTGCCTGTACATTTTTAGAATTTTAATTCTAATTTGTCTCTAGTATTTGAATACTCGTTGCATACAGATCATCCTAAGTGCTTTACCCCTTTAACTTGAGAAATAAGGCTGAAGTTACTTTCAAAATGGTTTTTCAAGAGAGAGGTGAAAAATCCCCATAATCTCTGATTCAGACACCAAATCTTTGATGTCTTCACTGAATCTGTATAATTCCCCAAGATTGGGAATGAATTAAACCCAAGATATACAAATGAAATTGGTCTCTAAATAACAAAAGCACTTCATTTGCTTTTTTACTCACTCAACAACAAATATGTAACAAGAATCAACAATACAATATGCTTTCACATAAAGCACCAAAAAGAACACATCAGGCTAGTGAGGTCTGCAAATACAAATCAGGCCCTTTATGCAGCCCAAGAGTATTCATGTACTCTAGCGGTGCCATCTCTCATTCAACTGTCTAACATTCTGCTGTAGTCAAGTACCAATCTGTAAACGTCAATAATAATTCTACATCACCGGATGATCCTCTCTTCAACAACACATACAAAATTAACATCAACAGGATTTCAATCCACCACCAGAAAAATATTCATGTCTGCTAATTCTCAGTACTAAAGCATGATGACCACCCATCTCCAACTCTATTTTCACCTGCTATAGAGAAACCACCATTTAAAAGTGACTGATCTCCTTCTAAAATTCTTCCTTCTTTAGAGAGCCTCCTTGTTCCACCCCATCTAGGTGACGAATTCTTTAATTATATTATACATCAGAGAAGATGGACTAGACCTAACCAATCCTGGAGGCGTAACAAAATCAGGAGACATATCTAAGAAAAATAAACTTCTATGTTTTAAAAGATTAAAGCTAAACTTTCTCTGATACTGAATGTTCACTGGAGTATATTTTTTAATGAATAAAAATCCTGTTTTGAAATATAACAAGAGGTAGATCCAAATGTAGAGACTGTGATGAGAAAATTTTGTTGCTGAATATTCACATTGATTTTTAGAAGAGACCTATACTTTGCAAAATAAGGCCTTTTATAACAGGAAGTCTACTATATAAATTTAGTAGATGTTTGAAAGTCATTCCATTTATATGCCATTACATGGCATATATAATATGTAATAATTTTATTCATTCTTTCCTTCAAAAATACAATATTTTTTTGTATTTTGTAAAATAAAAATGCCAAGCATTGCACCTGGGACTTCAGATAAAATAGTAAATAAATGTGGGAGGGGGGTTCAGGACTGGGAACACATGTACACCCGTGGTGAATTTATGTTGATGTATGGCAAAACCAATACAATATTGTAAAGTAAAAAAAATATATATATATATAAATAATAAAAGAAAAACAAAACAGACATGTGATCTGCCTGCAGAGAGCACAGGGAAAGTGAGTATGGGATATAAACTACAATGGATTTGAAACATAAGGATTGATAATGATTCTACAGAAGAGACTAGGAAAGACTAGTACTAGGTATATGGCCATGAGCCAACGAAAGACATCCATATCCACATTCCTAGAACCTGTGACTGTTATGTTTACATGGCAAAAGGAACTTTGCAAAAGAAATTAAGGTCAAGGGTCATAAGATGGGATGATTATTTTGAATAATACCAGTGGGCTGAATCTAATCACATGAGTCCTAAAAAAGTGGAAAATCTTTCCTGGTAATAGTCAAGGAAAGAGATGTGAGGGCAGAAGCAAGGTTAGAGAGCTGTGACACTGCTATCTTTGAAGACAGAGGAAGATGGCATTGAGCCAAGGAATGTGGGTGATCTCCAGAAGCTAGAAAAGGCAAAGAAATGGGTTTTTCCCGATAGTCTCCAGAAAAGAATATATATGTATGTTTAAAATGAAAATATTAGAGCAAACATATATTATCATATGTTTAAGTAGTTGTCTATTTTATTTGTTACAAGACCCATCTGGACTCACATATTACTAATTTATTACTCAGTTCAGTTCAGTCACTCATTCGTGTCCAACTCTTTGTGACCCCACAGACTGCAGCACGCCAGGCTTCCCTGTCCGTCACCAACTCCCAGAGCTTACTCAAACTCATGCCAATCGAGTTGCTGATGCCATCCAACTTATTGAACATACAGCTTTAGTCAAAAATGATTGAGACTTGCTGATCAGTTTAAGGAAGTAAAGTTATTTAGATTCAAACTGGCCCCATGAATTGAACTTGAGAAAAACATAAACTATATTTATTTCACACCGTTGATATGTTTTGGACTCAATAAACTTGCAAAATTTCAAACCTTGAAGTCACATTCACATAAAAGATCCACAGATCATGATGAGAGTTAACCTTGCTTTAACTTTTCCTGGTTATTTTCATTGCATCTGAATTATTATTAAGCATTTACCCTATCAACACAGCTCAATAACAAAAGCTCCACACTAATCTGAAAAGCAAGTCAGACCCACCAAATGAAACACAACATTCCTTAAACTACCAAGTTGAAGACTTTGGTATGAGTTGTCCTAAAATATTTGAGCAAACTGAGAAAGGTTTGAGTTCAGCTAGTTTCAGGAAAGTACGTTCTCTTTCATTACAGCTACTGAAACAGTTACAGAGAAGCATTATTTGTGATAGAAACCTAGAGTAAAAGTAAACCTGGAAATTTATTCTGATAATATACTCCACAGTGGTTCCTGCTGTTTAATTCCAATATTCGTTGGCTTGCTCAGATATTCATATTAGGCCCCAAATTCTACACTTGGGTATAAAAAAGAACTATTATACTGATTTGGGATGCTTTTTCATAATGTTATAAGTGCAAATTTATTTATTAATAGGTAGTCCTTATCAATTAAATGTTAATATATCATACATGTAAGTAGATTTCTAATCCCGCATAACTTTAGCTTCTGCTCTCATCTCTATACCAACATGAGGGCAGCTCACCAGACATATCCACATACACAGTCTAAGTCTTTCATTCCCTGAGGAAAAAAGTGCCTTCCTCAACAAATATTTAACCTTATGCCCTAGGGAAAATGAATGTATGAATAGTCTTAGATCACCCAAAGAACAAGCTTTCTCACCTCTGTGTACTTCCTTTCCTGTTCTCTTGTTCTCACATTAAACCTCCCTACATTTTCTCCACAGTTATTGTGTAAATATAATAAATAAATACAAATTAAATGCTTCAGGCACATTGTCATTTTAATTGTAAACGTGGAGATGAAGCAAGCACTAATTCAATTTACCTGTATCCAAACAGTAATCACTGAACACCTGCTACCTGAAGGCACAGTGGTAGGGCCAGAGACACAGCCCTTGCTCTCCTAAAGCTTCTGACCAGTGGAGAAGACAAACAGGTAAGCACAGGAATTCCGACAAGAATGAGAGCTATAAAGGGGAAAGGGCCATGAAGGAGAGCTATTTAATGGGATGTTTGCGCTCATTTACCCAAAGGAGAGAAAAGGCAACATGGGAAAGAGAAGAAGAAAGCATCCATCAGTCATGAAGAGTAGTGCAATCTAATCAGTTAAATAACTGAGAACTATCTGAATTCCTACAATTAAGTCTACTTTTAAAAAATGAAAATTAAAATAATTATCTGGACAAGCTTAAAAAAAAGCTACTTACCTTTGATCTCAATTATTTGGACGTTATAGATGGAAAAGTCTTTCCACTTCACTCATAATACAGAACTTACCTTTCTTAAACCAAAATATCTAACAGAAAGATATTAGTAACATAAATAAGTTTTGTATATTTGACAAATGGACCTTGAAACTGAACATCAGATTAAAACCTCATTTAAAAAAAGCAGAAGACAAAAATTTTCATATTTTTGTGCCTAACTTAGCATATTTGATACCTAGAATAGACACTTTTTAAATGACCCCCTACTCTATATGACAAATTACTTTTCAGTGATAATCATTACTTTCCTGATTGGCTCCTTAACTTTAGAGCAATTGACAATTTCAGAAGAGAAACAGATTTCAAAGTTGTTATTCAAATTGAATAAAATATTTCATGTATGAAATTTTCACTTATTTAAAAATTTATAACCACCTGCAATTTATACTGTTTCATTGTTAGAATTTTAAAATTAAAATAAAAATTCCAAGTGATCACATGAAGTAACAGAATTAAAGTAATTCTATTTCTAGTTCTTTGTCTTTATAATCACTGTGTAACCCTTGTCCATACTGAATCTGCTGTTTAAATCTATAAAGAATATACTGTTTATTAAAGGCTAATCATAAAAATGTGCTCATTTGAATTATACATACATATATATTATTAAAACTCAACAATAACCACTGTAATTATTTAGGATTTAGAGAAAAAAATGAATTTGTGAAAAACATTATCATGGACTTTGAGAATTGTACAGAACAACTTTTAATTGGCTTTATTATTTTTATACATTTCCAGAGGTGATACACCTTCTCAATGATTGCACCCAAGGCAGAATGTTCCCATAACTTTACTCTCTATATGAAAAGTTTTTAACCCAAAGTTGAATAAAGCTACAAAACCACCACTATTTTTATGTGATATATATGTTTATTATATACAGGAATAGCTTCAGTGGCCTGTCACTGGGCAAAAGGCATCATGTTCAGAACGGAGCCTCATGCTTGGATTTTAATGTTTTGAAATTCTTAATAATCTTTGAATTTGTGTATTTAAGTGAAGTCTGATGGGGCAATAAAGCATATATCCTGGACTCACAAGCAGTCCTGACTTTCAGTGCTTCAAGGAATAGATCCTCAGCCAACTGTTCCCCAACACAGCAACTGCTGCCACCCTCCACTCCTGGTGGGGGCCTCAGTACAAAGCAGGTTGGGTGGGAGTCATGGGTAGGGCTACAAAAGTACGTGAGAGTCAATGTGCTCCTGCAAGGATGCCTATGCCCCAGAGAACCAAACATTAAACAGCAAATTAAAATAACCTCTCGGGTCAATCAAGACTGTTAAAAAAGGAAAAAGCTTTCATTTTCTCCCCTGCTTATGAATAGGCCTTACATTTTCACTTTGAGCTGGGCTCCACAATTATGTGGCCATCCTAGCCTATGTATGTAGGTGAGTATATGCGTATGCATGCTATGTTTGTATTTGAAGGAATAATTTTATCTATATTTAATAAAATAAATTTACCTATAATTTATAGATAAATTAATTTATAAATTATAAATTTATAATTTATAGATAAAATAAACATATATATGTAACTTTACCATATTTTATCTATAAAATGAAAATAATAATTTTAATAGTTTATACTTCAAGGGAGAAGGAATTTCAACACAATATTATCTTCTGAGTTTCTTAGAATTGGTGAATTCCCTTTAAAAATCTTTCACTAAAAATATATTATATGCTAAAAATAGTGATATTCCAGCTTCAGAAACAGGACATGACATTACTAATATGTTCTTATTAACAAAATCTGCTTTGCAACTTTGATTTCTTGACAGGCTAGAGATTTTTGGTCAGGAGCCAAAGTCATCAAATATTAAGAGTATGGAGATACATCAAATGTGTTGAAGTATCCTTAAAACTCACTAACTAATTTTAGCACATTTCAATTACTCACATAAATTACTTATACTGAACAATCCTAAATCTTCAACCTCATATGTAAAAAATGGTATGCTTTGTAACTCATCATTTTCAAAATATACCTTTATAACTCTTCAATTATCCCACTTAAAGAAGATGAACATTATACATTTTTTCTTTTCTTTACCTCTATTATTTAAGGAGTCAAAATTCATGGTATTGAATATATAGCTGACGATGACCTTAAGACTTTCTTATTTTAAAAATGAAACTAAGTAGTCATAGAGACTCCTTAGGTGGATGTATATAAATATATATATTACATATAGATATATAGATATGTAAAGACTACATCATAAATAAATATATATGTGAAATGATACCAAAAGAACCTTGAAACATATAATTTTGCATTTGTCTAAATTCAGACATCATTTCTAATATTCCTGAGAGAGAGCTAAAACTGTAAGAAGTCTATGACATTATATCATATTTGAAAAAGGTGCACAGCAAGGAAGATCCAGGGCAGCCAAAAATAAATTAAAAAATTTTTTAAATATCCCCTGATCCCTATAGCATTGACTTTACCCAACACCATCTAAATTTTAATTCTTATTCAACAGTGTAATCCTGAGCAACCTGCCCTTTTCTTTGTCTTCTTTTTATCCTTTAAACTGATGGGCAACTCCAGTTTCCTTTCCCCAATCCTGACTCCCTTCTCCAACTAGAATTTAAATCCTATATGAAGCAAAACAATCAGATAAAAATAACCTTCTGGTTGAATTCCATCCCTAAGAACTCCTATTTCCTTGCTGTACTCTGGGAGCAGTTTATGCAGAAGCCAACTCAAAAGCTCAATCCATGTAAAATCATGTACTCATTCATAATTTATCACATTTTGTACACCAAAAGAACCTCAGCACATTCCCAATGTGTGGGGTCAGGGAAAACCAGTTACCTACATTGTTCATGTACTCTGAAAGCAGGTCCTGGAGAGCCTGGCGAATGGCGTTACATTCTGCAATAATCCGCTCCCGATGGAAATCTCTTGTGCAGGAAGAGTCGGCCAACAGAGCAGCCCCGCTGATAATGGCTTCAAGGCGTTTCTCTAGGGACGGTCTTATTTCCTCCTCAGTCACTGTGAGTGGATCCAAGACAATTAAACTCTAAAGGAAAAACATATTTCGATGGTTAGAACTCCATGATATTCTACTTTATTATTATTATGTTTTCACATTTAGAATGCATACCTGATGAGAAAGAGAATTGTGTTTTTACTGCCTCACCCAGTCCACACATCGTTCTATAAAGCAGTTATTACTCATGTGAGTAACAAAAATCGTGAAATTATGAGCACTGGTTCTAGTGTCAGTCAAATCTGTATTCAAATCTTGCCCTTCCCACTCATCAATGGTGCGAGTTCACTCAGGTGTCTTATGTACTGTAAGCCTCACCCTCCTGATCTGTAAAACTGGGATACTAACATTGTTTATCTCATAAAACTGCTGTAAGAATGATATGAATGCTTAATATAGTGACTGGCACATATTAACTGTTCTTTGCAATGGTCATTTTCATATAGCACTTCATTATTTACAAAATGTTTTCACCTATATTATCTCATCTTGACAACACTATGAAGAGGTAGGCAGCAAAGATATTGTTAACCACACATTTCAATCAATGGTGAAAGAGGCTGAGACTGTCTTACCCAAGGTCATTAAGCTAATAAATGGTGAAGTTCAAGCAAGTATTCAGGTCTTATAATATCTAATTCAATAGTGTTTTCATTATGCCTCACTGCAAATCAACACTCTAATTAACCTTAACACAAACATATCAAAGAGAATTCTGAATTTTAATTATTCATTTTGAAAGTAAAATTTCATCTTCCTGTTGATTACAACTTCCAGCCATTTCCCACCACTGGAAGCTGACATGGTATTTTTAAGGTTTCCATTAGGTATGTCTTCAGGAAATGAAGCCAAGATAATCTACAGACTTTGAAGAAAGGGTGGAAAATATGAGGCTCTACGGGTCCTTTATTAAAATACATCAAGAAAGGAAACTTTTCAAGGTTTGGGCATAATGTGATAATTAGAGAAAGAATATCAAATAAAAGCTCTCTGTAGATGCTTTAACATAAAATGAAATCATATAGTGATCTTCAAATTATGAGTGTACGTGTGAATCTTGACATACAAAAACACACTAAAAATCATTGATCTTCAGAGTGTGCAGTCTTATATATATATATTTACATACATATATATAGAGAGAAAGAGAGGTATTGTGTGTGTATATTATGTATAGGTATAATCTCACATTGATGATTGCACTATATCATATTATGATAAAGAATCTAGAGATCAAAATATCCAGGATAAAATTTTTAAAGATACAGCTCCAGACCAAGATAGGAAGAGAAAATCATTATGGAGAGAAAATATAGTTTTGAAACAATTACACAAAAAGAGAAAATAGTGCTGTGTAATGTTCATATATTATATGATATAATTTAAAATATAAACTAGAAAAAGATCTTATAGAAAACTGGTTAAATATCTTAAATTTATCTCCTGTGTCTTTGAGGAAAATTTCTACTTCTCCCTCTCTCTGTCCCTCTCTCTCTTTCTTCCCCTGCTACTGCTGCTGCTAAGTCACTTCAGTCGTGTCCGACTCTGTGTGACCCCATAGACGGCAGGCCACCAGGCTCCCCTGTCCCTGGGATTCTCCAGGCAAAAACACTGGAGTGGGTTGCCATTTCCTTCTCCAACGCATTGAAAGTGAAAAGTCGCTCAGTTGTGTCCGACTCTTCCCGACCCCATGGACTGCAGCCTACCAGGCTCCTCCGTCCATGGCATTTGCCAGGCAAGAGTACTGGAGTGGGGTGCCATCGCCTTCTCCATTTCTTCCCCTGACCACCACTTATTTTCAAGGCTAACTTCTCTGTCTGTGCTCTGATCTCAAGCCCTCTTCAACTGTTCCTTTCTTACATTTTGAGTTCATCTTAAGAGCCTAGTATGTACCAGATAGTAGGAATTGGCAACGAAATGGAGACCATCCTTGCCCTCTTCACAGGGCTCACAGCCTAGAGGTACTGACAAATATTAACCAAATAACCACACAAATATAGAATTACAATGTGAATGTGCTGTTTTTGTTATTCAGTCACCAAATCGTATCCAATCTGAAATGAAAGAATTGAAAGTTAAGAATTAATTGACCAGGCATATCTCTGGGCAATTTGGTATGTAATTAATGACCCAGAGAGATGTTATGGGGAGGGAGGTGGGAGGGGGGTTCATGTTTGGGAACGCATGTAAGAATTAAAGATTTTAAAATTTAAAAAATAAATAAATAAATAAAAAATAAAAAACAAAAAATAAATAAATTAATTAATAAATAAAGGCAAAGCAGATATGAGTTCCAGAGAACTCACTGGATTCTAAGGGAAGGTTTTGGATTTTGACAGAATAATGGAATTGAAAATTTTGAGGAAATCTTATACAGATCTTATTTTATCAAATCAACTTAAACAGGTATCTGGGTTATAATTATGTGAAACTTAAAGCAAGAGGCAAAATACTCTGAAACCTGAAAACAAACCAAAGTTAAGAGACAGATTCTATCTCTAGAATAATATAGTTAAAGCATCCAGTTTGAACTTAAAAGGACACAGTGAAAGTGAAGTCGCTCAGTCGTGTCCAACTCTTTTCAACCCCATGGATTGCAGCCTACCAGGCTTCTCCATCCATGGGATTTTTCAGGCAAGTAAAGGACACAGAAAACTACCTAAAAGGCTGAGAGTTGTGTAATCAGAAACAGAATATATGCTGGGCTAATCTATATAATAGTACTATAGAAAATCAGATCCTGTAAAAAAAAAGGATCAAATTATAAAATCATATGCACATTCACAGGTATTTTAAAATTTAAAAGATGTATATGACCCTGGACTGAGAGTGTGGTAACCAATCCAATTTAGAATGCCACTAAATCTTTTACTGGAGTAGATACAGTTTAAATCGTCATTGCTAACATTTTTTTTTTTTTCTGTTGTACCCTAAAGCCTATCTTTCAGGAAAGAACAAATAATGTAAGGGTTATTTTATTCAATATGAGCTATGGTGAAAGAAAACCCTGTGGCCTTGAGAAACACAGAAATGTTAACATTTGAGAAGATTGAGATGATGGCTCTCATGTGTTTGGAAGTAAACAATGTGAGGTGAATCTATACAAAATGAGTTGGAAAGATTGCCAGAATATATTGCAGAATAAAAAAATTTCAGAGTAATATGTGCAGTGCATATATATTAGAAAAAAACAAGCACATTAAAATACTTGATATTTTCTCTGAGTATATATAAGTATATTGGAGGCTAGGAAATAGTTTAAGTGCCATGACAATTGCTATCTCTGAAAAGAACTGGGTTGGAATGGTGGTCAAATTTTTAATTTTTAAATTATAGCCTAATTGTGTATTACTTCTGAAATTGCAAACTAATTGAAAATAAAACTTCTTAAAAATTTTGAAAGAGGAAATGGCAATTATGAATCAAACATTTATTATTATTTTGGATTCTAGAAATTAATAAACTATTTTGGAATCATAACAGAAAGATATAATGTTCCCAGTATTTACCAGAATGAAATATATCAAGTTTTTATATCAATTAACTTGAAGGATTTTAATTTTCCTATGTTTCATCATTTCAAATATGTTAAGTTAATATATGTCTTTTTAAAAATAAAGACATGTGACCTCAAAGTACCAGGGCACTCTTTTTCAATGAGCTTAGAAGTCAGAACACCCTGAGTGTGAGTCTTGCTCTTTCAACCACATTTAGAAAGTGACTTAAACTGCCTAAGACTTTATTTCATTCATGTAGAGTGGAGAAAATAAAACCTGTGCCTTTCAAATAAGATTTTATATAATGTAGCTTTATAACTGGGGCTTCCCTGGTGGTGCAGAGGTTAAAGCATCTGCCTGCAATGTGGGAGACCTGGGTTTGATCCCTGGATTGGGAAGATCCCCTGGAGAAGGAAATGGCAACCCACTCCAGTATTCTTGCCTGGAGAATCCCATGGATGGAGGAGCCGAGCTTATAACTATTTTAAGAACTGGTGGGAGAGGTCCCATCTCCATTTCCTTGTTACTATTATCTTTACCTTTATATGCACTACCGTCTATGATCAGATGATCAGCACACAGAATACTACAAAGAAGGCTGCACTTGCTAAAACAGAAACCTCTGTGTATTACACAGATGTGTATCATACAGTCATTCATTCTACTATAAATATTTATTAATCATCTCATATAGTTCAGATTCTAAGCAAGACTTTGGTCATGCCTTACCAGGACATGTAGGAAGTTATAAAAAAAAATCTTAGACAAGCTAAAGCATAAAACCAATAAGCTTGGAAAAAGTTTTCTGTGTTTTAATAAGTATGATGTAATAAACCCTATTCATCATCCAAACACTCTATATTCTGATGAGATAGATGCGATTTACATTCAAAACACTGAAAGTCTTACACCTCTTCTCCAAAGTGAAATTGCCTATCAAAAGAGATGTGGCTATGATTATAATCAAGTATCAACATTCTTCACAAAATCACATGCAGTGCTTCAAGTTGAGAGCAGCAGAAGTGATAACCGCAAAGCATAAATAATGTTTCCCAAGCAACTATAATATCAGTCTTCAGAGTGAGTGATAAAAACGGAACAAAATTTCTCCTTAAGAACTATCAGCAGAATATGCAACTGAGAGAACTCCCAGGCTCTCCTTTGTCTGGTATATCCCTTTCTGTGATGTGTTTCCACTTAAATAACCTAGAGAATGGAAACGTCAGATATAAAAAAATGTAAAAAGGCAAAATGTGAAAAATAAACTATAAATTAGCAAGATTATCAATAAATATGATTAGTAAATTATTAGTGTAAATTACAAAGTTTACTACATATTTATTTATATAAAATCAAAATGTATATGACTCACATTCTATTGTATATTAGTTACAACAGAGGAATATTTTAGAAAGTCATTCAATATGCTTTTTAAACAAATTAGATGTATACATACCACCTTAAATTATTTTCTCTAAATTATAGGTGAAAAACACTTAAATAGCCCAGTGAGTACTATGATGATGGCTTTACTAGAACACCAACAAAAATTTTCAGTTATCTACTTAATTTCACCTGAGGTAGTAACCTCTTCTAGACATATTTCTGTCAAGAGTTCAACAATTCAATCCCTGCACTGCACCACATCATGGATTGTTTGCTTCAGGTTTTATCTGGTTATATCTATAATAAAATCAACCTTCAAAGATTCTTCTATTTTCAAAATCTCTGTTTAAAAGAATTTTAACATAAGCACTTTCATGTTGTTTTCATTATAACACTGAATATAATATTGAATAAATCTTAGTATATATTCTTAACAGAATATTGCTGACTAAGACAACATATTTCAATGAAGGAACAAGTTAAGTCTGTTATTATCTATTTGGAAATATGTGTTTACATGTTTGTTTTATCTCTATTCATAGTCTGTTTTCAAGCCATGTGTAAAGAGAAGGTACTAATAATGTATAAGCAATGATGATTTCCTTATTCTTCTACACTGAACATACAGATAATACAGATAATTTTTATACACAATAATGTCACTAAGCATATAACATGCTCCACAGTTTTCAGGTCATGCTCATTCTTAACTGTCTCAGTAACGTCATGTGCATCATACCTTCTATGTCCAAACTGATTGAAAACCTAAGAATATAAACTGGTAAAATTTAAACAAATATTTGAACAGTTTTGCTTTATGCAAGGTTCATGCCAGTTGTTATGTCTGTGGAGTTCTCCCAAAAAGCAATTTCATCGACAAAGGAGAGAAAAAGTACAGAGGGGCAACTGGAAAAAATAAGTAATCCCATTTGTGCTTTATAACTATTTGCTTCCACCTTCCACTTCTGTCTATAATTATGTCCTTTGGAAGAAATAACAGGTTAAGTACAAGTTCCAGATTCACGAGTGGTTGTACGTAGTAGAACATAGAAAAATGAGCAGCCAGTGTTGCACAGTCATACTGAGTAATTGTAAAATTCTAAAAGTCATGTCTGCCCTAATATCCCTTTTAAAAAGAGGAATAAGAACGTGGGACTAATAGAGAAAGTAGCATTGGCATATATACATTACCAGGTGTAAAATAGACAGCTGGTGAGAAGTTGTTATATAACACAGAGAGCTCAGTCTGGTGTTCTGTGATGACCTAGAAGGGCGGGACAGCGGGAGGGGAGGGAGGCTCAAGAGGGAAGTGATATGTGTATAATTATGGCTGATTTGTGTGGTTGTATGGCAGAAGCCAACACAACATTGTAAAGCAATTTTCCTCCAATTAAAAAATAAATTGAAAATAGAAAGTGAAGGAAAAGAAGCAGCTTACTATAAGCTTTTGTACCATGCACATTGGCAGTAATGAAACCAACTAGCTACTGAGTTTAATTATTCAGCATGACATTGAGATGATAAGAGAATAATTACAAAACTCCTTAACAATTCAGCCCCCAAATTCAACCTTCACTATTATAGAACACTTTCAAAGGTTGCTGGTTTTTCTATTATTATAAACGTTAAGTGTCTAATATGTCCTTCTCTGAATATTATAATATTCTCATAGCTTTGGTAAATAGATGCAGAAAAACATTAAAAATAAAATTTAATGTTAAAAGAATACATCTACAAACCCAAACTATTATTCAGTTGAGTGAGTAAGTGAAAGTCGCTCAGTCATGACCGACTCTTTGCGAACCCATGGAATTCTCCAGGCCAGAATACTGGAGTGGGTAGCCTTTCCCTCCCACAGGGAATCTTCCCAATCAAGGGATTGAAACCAGGTCTCCCGCTTTGCAAGTGGATTCCTTACCAGCTGAGCCACAAGATATTGATTTTATGCAGTGTGATATGTATACTGTTAACTCATTGGAAAAGACTGTGATGCTGGGAGGGATTGGGGGCAGGAGAAGGGGACGACAGAGGATGAGATGGCTGGAGGGCATCACTGACTCAATGGGCATGAGTCTCAGTGAACTCTGGGAGTTGGTGATGAACAGGGAGGCCTGGCATGCTGCGATTCATGGGGTTGCAAAGGGTCGGACACCACTGAGTGACTGAACTGAACTGAACTGAAAGAGCATAAAGTGACTGAACTGCAGCACGCCAGGTCTCCTTGTCCATTGCCCACTCCCAGAGTTTACTCAAACTCATGTCCATTGAGTCGGTGATGCCATCCAACCACCTCATCCTCTGTTGTCCCCTTCTCTTCCTGACTTCAATCCTCCCCAATATCAGGGTCTTTTCAAATGAGTTAGTTCTTCATATCAGGTGGCCAAAGTATTAGAGTTTCAGCTTCAGCATCAGTCCTTCCAATGAATATTCAGGACTGATCTCCTTTAGGATGGACTGGTTGGATTTCCTTGCAGTCCAATGGACTCTCAAGAATCTTCTCCAACACCACAGTTCAAAAGCATCAATTCTTCGGTGCTCAGCTCTTTGTAGTCCTACTCTCACATCCATACGTGACTACTAGAAAAACCATAGCTTTGATTAGATGGACATTGGTTGGCAAAGTAATGCCTCTGCTTTTTAGTATGCTGTCTAGGTTGGTCATAAATTTTCTTCCAAGGAGCAAGTGTCTTTTACTTTCATGGCTGCAATCACCATCTGCAGTGATTTTGGAGCCCCGAAAAATAAATTCTCTCACTGTTTCCCCATCTATTTACCATGAAGTAATGGGCCCCAATGCCATGATATTAGTTTTCTGAATGCTGACTTTTAAGCCAACTTTTTCACTCTCTTATTTCACTTTCATCAAGAGACTCTTTATTTCTTCTTTGCTTTCTGCCATAAGGGTGGTGTCATCTGCACATCTGAGGTTATTAACATTTCTCCCAGCAATCTTGATTCCAGCTTGTGCTTCAAAGAGCATCAATCTATATATTAAATTTAGCAATGCATAATGCCATGAAGAAAGATTCCATTTGGAAGTTTTTCGGGCTCCATTTGAAAGTTTTCTACTCAGGTTGCCATAAAACAGTAGTTTACCTTTATGAATGCTAAGCAAAATTGTGGTAAGGTCTCTTTCTCCCTACAAGTAATTGAATAGAAGGTCAAAGTCAGTACTTGGAAGGATCACTTTACCTAGAGAGAGACTAGCAGAGTATATATCAAGACAGCTAATGGGAAAGGAATATCAGGTGTCAATGAAAACTAATTTAAGTAAGAATGAATAGGAATGTTTTTCTGGATGAGAAAGTAGTCTGGATGAGAAATTACTAAATTTAAAGGGTTTTCAATATAACTTAAAAGTGAAAGTGGAGTCGCTCAGTCATATCTGACTCTTTGCGACCCCATGGACTGTAGCCTACCAGGCCCCTCTGTTCTTGGGGCTCTCCAGGCAAGAGTACTGGAGTGGGTTGCCATTTCCTTCTCCAGGGGATCTTCCCAACCCAGGGATCAAACCCAGGTCTCCTGCACTGCAGGCAGACGCTTTACCCTCTGACTATATCTGCTCATTTCATATTTGAAGATCTGGCAGGGAAAAAAATGTGATGAAATTTTAAAATATCCTCAGTGATTACATGAGTCAACAGGAAATGTAAACTCTTACAACTGATGAAAAGAGTAGAGCACCCAACAGTTCAAATTAAGGAGACTTTCAAAGTAAGGTAAAGCAATTGCTCCCCGGAAAGAGCACAAAGTTCCTTTAGAGTCAGGATCCTTGGTTGATATCAGCACTGTGACTCTCCCGCTCTCTGGCAAACTGTAGTCTGTGTGCTACAGGTATAGTGACCCCTTCCTCCAAATCCTCTTATACTGAGGATCAGTGAGTGGGGGTCTGCAGCAAGTCAAAACACTCATGCTTTCCCCAGCTCAAGCCACTCTTGCTGTTTCATTACCCCCAAAATGCCCGCTCAACATGTATCAGATAGAAAATGATTCTCAGTCTACTGCCCCTTCCTCATTAATATCCCCAAGCCCAAAAGAGTCATGTATATACTTTTCATTCACCTTTTCAATGATAACTGTAACATAAACACCATACACATTGCATCTTATTGATATTACATTTAAGCTCTATATTCAAATTAGAAATATTCAAGCTTAGAAATTCTGTAGTGTTAGAAAATGTCAGTAGACTGTTCTCACTACCTTCTGTATGATGTCACAGTGTCATATGCCTCATCGCTTTTTCATCAAGATATCAGTTGCTTTCAACTGGCGGCTTCTTCAGTCTCTGGACCAGTTGCCTGATGGCTAAATCTGTTTACCACAGTGCTGCATCCATCACCAGAATTCCAACTCTACCTCTGGCCTCCCTCTATCTCCATAATGCTGAGTCCACATACCAGTCCAAAAGTCACATGACTAAGTAATGTAAGAAGAAAAAATATAGTCAGACTCATTATAGGCATTGAAGAAGCTGCTATGCCTATCAAACAAGAATAATTGGCCTCTCTCAAAGCAACTACACTTCCTCAAAACTCATGGCCATTGCAGGCTGCTTAACAAATATAACCTCTGGCAGCTGCATGACAGATCCATGCATCTGCACGTGTATACATTTACACAGACTGCTCTTCCATGTGCGGGATATGACACAGGCCAGTTGATTGGCTTATAGTAGGCTTGGAGAAGAGTCAAAGAGAGAATTGGCAGGCACTTCATGTCTCTTCGTTTTTTCATTTTTTCCCTTTGCTCTGGGGCTTTTGGCCTTTCCTCTTTTGGATCCTGCCTACTAAATTATTTATTCAACTTCAAGTGGTCATTTGTCGCTAATAGAGCTAAGATTTTGTGAACATATACGTTATACTTAGTCCAAACTGCTCAGATGTCAGTAATCAACCTAAATTAGCAGACTTCATTTTAGTTACAACTCTATCTTGAATTTCATGTTAAAAGTGAACTGGGATCAGGTAATGAGAACTTAGCAAAGTACAAGTTCATCTGGAAGTAGCCAAAGGATTTAGGCAGGAATGGCAACCCACTCCAGTATTCTTGCCTGGAGAATCCCATGGACAGAGGAGCCTGGTAGGCTACAGTCCATGGGGTTGCAAAGAGTCGGACACAACTGAGTGACTTCACTTTCACTTTCATATAGTTGGGTGGCAGTAGGGGATTCAAAATGAAAAATTTCAGAGCCCTTTGTTAAAAACGTATTCAGAATTTCAAGACGGCATCTTCAGATGATTAAAATAAATATGGTCAAATTTATTTAATTTAATAAATAAATTAAAATAAATTTATTTTATTAAAATAAAACTTCCAAACATGGGGTCCTGAGTCACTGTGAAAGTTGTACACCCATGAAGACAGCCCCAGATCTATGGAGGAAAACATGAGATATTTTGCCATTTCTTTCAACCATTAAGCTACTTATTATAAAAACTAATATGTTGACAGTATTTTCTTCATAATCTATAGTATTTTCAACAAAGTTTCTATTTAGAGTTTACAAAGATTTTTTTTTCTTTTCAACTGTTCTGAGAGAACAAGCTTTGAAATTCTACTCAGAGCATAAAGTTTAATGAGATTTTGAAGTATAATGTTCTGCCACCTCTCTTGCCTTTCCAAATCCACTATAAATACTAAAATGTGCAAACAAAGCTGGTAAATGATAAATCCATAGCTAACCCAAAATCTTAAACTTAGCAGTGAATACCTGCCACTAACAAAAGCTATAGGTGCCAAAGACTATGAATAGCATTGTACAATGTTCTCTGTAATAAAGCAGCAATCAGCATCCTAAAGAGGAAAGCGAGGCACTCTATTATGACCCACACCACTAACCAAGTTTTATCTAACTGTGTCCTAAAGACAAAAGACTAAAATTTTCCACCCTCCGTATTTTTACTCAAGCAAAACCAGATTCCTATAAATTAAAACTGGAACTCACAAGACCAAACACCAATAAAATTATATTTAAAGATAGGAGCAAATCAGTAACTTAAGTTACTTCACATTTCTTTATCTCAGTTTATTCTCAGGATATCTCTCAAACACCTAACCATTTTGAGCAAAGTGCTTTGTCCAACAGATTGACTATGTTAGATAGAAAATTTTCTACATTTGGCAGAAATAAAGTGACCATAATTGATCACTTTACATGGTAAATATAACATTCCAAAGACTTTGTGATAATCTGAGTACTAATTGCATCTATAGCTATATGAAGAAGGAATCATGGGCATCTCTGCTACAATAAAACTAGAGACTAGAGAATCTTCTGGACTTGGAATAATTTTTACTAATACTTTAAAAAATAGTTATGGGAGTGTTAAATTATTTATTTCAGTTAACATACCATATTTACATGTGTTCAAATGATTTCCCCTTCATAAGACTAACTCTAAAACATATATTTGAATACTCAAAAGCTTTTAATAATTTATTTTTAGCTGTCTCCTCCACTTCATATCAGATCTTCCTTCTCCCAATTCAGTTCATTCCCCCTATTGAGGATATGATGCCACCATTCTTCTAATCATAGATCTGTTTAATATCTAAGCCATCTTGGGTCATTTTCCATTCTCATCCTTTGTAGCCACTGCAACTGTCAACTCTTCCTTCTTTATATATATCTCTTTCCTTTCCATTTCAACTGCCCTAGTTTTAATCCTTATTATCTCTTACTCTAAATGTTAAAAAAATCTTTTGATTCTTTTTGCCTCCAACCATCCAGTCCTACAAATTAATCTACACACATGTTATGTTAGTCACTCAGTTACGTCTGACTCTTTGCAACCCCATTGACTATAGCCCCCCAGGCTCCTCTGTCCATGGAATTCTCCAGGCAAGAATACTGGAGGGGGTTGCCATTCCCATCTCCAGGGAATCTTCCTGACCCAGAGATCAAACCCAGGTCTTCTGCACTGCAGGCAGATTCTTTACCATCTGAGCCACCAGGGATCTACACATGACAACTGATTAATCTTCCCACAACATTTGTTTGATTTTTCTCCCTTCAGCAAGCAAATAATCATTTAATAAATTCCAAATTTCTTAGCTTAATATTTGGTATAGTTCCTTCAAATTTAGTTTCCAAGCCAGATTGTCTAACAGTCTCCTGCTATAGACACTATAACATAGTGTTTAGAAGCATGGCCTGGGAATTCCAATTTCATTCCTGCAGAAAGGAGCAATATTATCCCTTTTTTAAAGAGGAAAATATGAACTTAAGAATGCAATTTCCCCTAGTAGAAAACAAACTTTTATTAAAAGAAAATTTTAAGGTAAATCTCTTAGAACAAAAAGCACTTTTTCTCCCAGATAAATACTATGAAATGCCTTAATCACTGCTATTAAGAAAGCGGAATCTTTAAGCTCTGAAACTAAAGTACATTGATTCACTGATTAATCAGACTGGCATGACAGTCCCAATGAAGACTAACCTCAATTTTGTTCTAATATTCATCCTTAATGGTATGTTCCTGTGAGAAGTTTTCTGCCAGTCCACGTAAAGATTCTCTTACTGGAAAACTATCTTATTAAAGGATCCCTATATATGCACCCAAAGTGTAAATCTTTACGTTTATTCAGGCTTCGAAGTCTTGTTGTTTATAAACAATCATTGTTTTACTCAAAGTTCCTCAATAAGATTCCTAAAAATGACTTGTTACAAGTATATTTCTGATAATTTTTAGATTATATCACTAAATTGGCTAAGAAATTATAAAACCCTAATGGAAAACCTAACAACTTCATTCAAGTCAACAGAAATTAATTATGTGAGACTGACTGTATTGATAAATATTCATAACTTATGACTTTTTCTGTAATAGATCAGTTTCACTCTTTATTTTCTACAAAAAAAATACCTCTTACACTACAACCTATAACAAGTTGATAAAGTATACCTTTGTAAACAAAGATGAAACATTTCGTTTCCTTCTCTGCTGAGAGGGTAACAGGCAGGAAAGCCAGGGGTCTCCAAACGGAGGAAATAGCCTGCAAGTGTCAGACATTTTTATCTCTCTTAAGTGGCAGGAGGACACAAACTAGCGATATTTTTTCCTTCTCTATACATATTTAAAAGGAGATTTCTCTTAAAATTCTGTGTTGCCATGACACCTGGTTTCACCTGAAGTTAACCAATGCCTTTTTCTTATGGAAATGTTATCTTAAGCTATGCAAATCAAGTTGGTTTCACCTTTTGGCTCAGAACCTACTTGATAAACCAGTATGTTATACTCCGATATTGTTTCTCTAATCTATGTAAATGAAACTATTTGTATGGTGATCTGCCGTTCTTCAAGATTCAAGTTAATCATTTTATGGCCCAAGATAAATCATTTGGTGCCAAGATTATCCCAAAATGCATCTTACGGGTGAGGGGCCTGGTGCCATTCTGAGTTTTGAGGCATTCCTTTCTTTCATTAACAGACTGCTATTCATGGGGTCGCAAAGAGTCGGACACAACTGAGCAACTGAACTGAACTGAACTGAGTGACTATATAACATCCAGCTGAAGACTAGCAGGGGGGCACTCTCTCTGCCCCCTTCTGAAGCTTATGTCAGAAGCTTTCTCTATCTCCTTTATACTTTAATAAAACTTTATTACACAAAAGCTCTGAGCAATCAAGCCTCGTCTCTGGCCTCAGATTGAATTCTTCTCCTCCGGGGGCCAAGAATCTCGGCATTATGATTCAACAACAGACTTTCACTACCTGATCTTTCTAGAACTTGGCTTCTCCAGCTGGCTCACCTGTGAACTTGCTGGCTTATTGCAACCAAATTAAAACTAGTTACACTAATCAGTGTTTTACTATGTTTTCTCTTGTCATTTTCAAATTATTTGTGCCTTATACCTGTCTCTGATGGACTTCAGTTCAGTGCAGTTAGGTCGCTCAGTCATGGTCAACTCTTTGCAACCCCATGAATCACAGCATGCCAGGCCTCCCTGTCCATCACCATCTCCCGGAGTTCACTCAGACTCACATCCATCGAGTCAGTGATGCCATCCAGCCATCTCATCCTCTGTCGTCCCCTTCTTCTCCTGCCCCCAATCCTTCCCAGCATCAGAGTCTTTTCCAATGAGTCAACTCTTCGCATGAGGTGGCCAAAGTACTGGAGTTTCAGCTTTAGCATCATTCCTTCCAAAGAAATCCCAGGGCTGATCTCCTTCAGAATGGACTGGTTGGATCTTGCAGTCCAAGAGACTCTCAAGAGTCTTCTCCAACACCAAAGTTCAAACGCATCAATTCTTCGGCATTCAGCTTTCTTCACAGTCCAACTCTCACATCCATACATGACCACTGAAAAAACCATAGCCTTGACTAGACGGACCTTTGTTGGCAAACTAATGTCTCTGCTTTTCAATATGCTATCTAGGTTGGTCATAACTTTTCTTCCAAGGAATAAGTGTCTTTTAATTTCATGGCTGCAATCACCATCTGCAGTGATTTTCGAGCCCCCCAAAATAAAGTCTGACACTGTTTCCACTGTTTCCCATCTATTTCCCATGAAGTGATGGGACCAGATGTCATGATCTTCATTTTCTGAATGTTGAGCTTTAAGCCAACTCTGATGGACTAGGATTTTATTAACATTGCTAACTGTATTACTTAAATCCTGATTCATAAGATTGGTATCTCTTACATTACCCAATGTGTAACCAGACCTCTGACAAAATTAATGATGTTTAAACATATTAAGAGAGTTGATCGTATATTTAACTCTACACAGAATACTGTAATAGTGCAACTCCAGATATGGGAAGAAACAACACAGAAAAACATTCCCTAGGTCATAATAGACTAGTTAGGTGAGCCAGAGAATTTTAGATTATCAACAAGGCCTGATCTAAAAATTAACACATTAAGTGGCCTATCAACAGAATCTTTATCTGATCTGGAAATAAGCCTTCTGTGGTACAAAATCAGTCATGAAATGCCTCCCAAACATTGGTCAAATTTATGACCAAGAAGAGGCATTGTGGATAAAAAATGTCACCTGCCATATCAGCAAGTAAAGGATGCTATAGCCATTAAGATATCAGCCACTAAAGCCACCCTCAGCCATGGACCCTGGGGGATTCACAGTGGAGAAAAGCAGGATACTGAGCTTAGCTAGTTATGGTGCATATCAAAGAATTGATTTCAATGAGCCCAAAGGTGCTAGAAAGTGAGGGGATGGAAAATGATATTCCATGCAAAACAAAAAGAAAGCTGAGGCAGCAATACTTGTATCAGACAAAACAGACTTTAAAAGAAAGACTGTAACAAGAGACAAAAAAGGCCATTACATTGTAATAAAGGAATCAATCTAACCAGAAGATATAACAAGTATAAATATATATGTACCCAATATAGGAGCATCTAAACACACAAAGTAAATATTAACAGTATTAAGGCAGAAACTGATGGTAATAAGATAAAAGCAGAGGACTCTAGTACCCCACCTACATCACAGGACAGATATTCAGACAGATAGTCAATAAGAAAACAAATGTTTTTTATGTATGTATTCAGATTATCAAATACATACATAAAAAACATTCCATCCAAAAATTGAATAATACACACTCTTTTCAAATAAATATGGAAGATTCTCCAGGATAGATTACATGCTAGGCCACAAGACATATCTCAGTACGTTAAGGAAGACTGAAATTATATCAAGCATTTTTCCAAATACAACCACATGAGATAAGAAAACTGCAAGAAGTAACTGAGAAAAAATAAACATGTAAAATGTAAACAGTATACTACTAAATAACTAACGGGATTGAAGAAAACAGAGTAAATTTAAAAAAATCTCAAGACAAATTAAAATGGAAATACAACAGGCCAAATCTATGGGAGGCAGCGAAAGCACTTCTAGAAGGAAGTTTATGGCAATAAAGGCCTGATCCACAAATCAGGAAAAGTCTCAAATAAATGGTCTAAATTTACACCTAAAAGAAGTAGAAAAAGGGCAACAAATAAAACCTAAAGTTAATAGAAGTAGGGATATAATAAAGATCAGAGCAGAAGTAAATGAAATAGAGACTAAAAAGAGGGACAATCAGTGAAACTAAAACGTGATTCTTTTAAAAAATAAATTAAATTGATAAATTTTTACCCAGACTCATCAAGAAAAAAAAGAGAGATAACCCAAATAAATCAAATCAGAAAAAAAAGAAGATAAGTTACAAATAACACTGCAGAAACACAAAGAATCATAGAGGTTACTACAATTATATGCCAACAAATTGTAAAACCCAGAAAAACATATAACTTCCTAGAAACATATAATCTCCCAATTCTTAATCAGGAAGACATAAAAATATTAACAGAGAAATTACTAATAATAAACTTGACAGTATCAAAAAACTATCAACAAACAAACCTTTAGAACCAGAGGACTTCACAGGAAAATACTACCAAACATTTAAAGAAGAGTCAACACCAAACTTTCTCAAACTATTCCCCCCAAAATTGCAAAATAATACTTCCAAATTCATGCAATGAGGTTAACATCAACCTGATATCAAGACCAGACAGACACAACAACAACAACACAACTATAGGTGAATATCACTGATAAAAAGACAGAAGTATAAGTTTTCAAGAAAATATTAGCAAATAATAAATTAAAAGAATTTTACACCATGATCAAGTGGGATTTATTCCAGGAATGAAAGAATCATTCAATATCTATAAATCACTTGATGTGCTATGCCATACTAAAATATTGAGGAATAAAAATCACACAGTTATCTCAACAGATGCAGAAAAAGCATTTTGACATATGTTCTGACATACATTTAGGATAAAAAATTGGTATAGAGTAAACATACATCAACATAAGCTATATATGACAAACCCTCAGCCAACAACATGCACAAAAGTAAAAAGTTGGAAAGTTTTCCTCTAAGGTCAGGAATAAGACAAGGATACCCACTCTCATCACTTTTATAAAACATGTGGTTGGAAATCTTAGTCACAGCAATCAGACAAGGAAAATAAATAAATAAAAGGAATCCAAATTGGAAAGAAAGAGGTAAAACGGACTCTACCAAAGGAAAACTATTAGATCTAATAAATGAAATAGCAGGATACAAAATTAATATACAGAAATCTGCTCCATTTCTATACACTGATGATGAGCTATCAGAAAGAAAAATTAAGAAAACAATCTCACTTACAACTGCATTAAAAATAATAAAATATCTGTGAAAATAAGTTTAATCAAGGAAGTGAAAGATCTGTATCCTGAAAACTATAAGAAATTGATGAAAGAAATTAAATATGACACAAATAAATAGAAAGATATATCATGCTCATAGATTGGAAGAGAAATACTTTTTAAATGATAAAATCTACACAAGGCATTCCACAAATTAAACACCAACACAATTAAACCACAAATTAAACACTAACAGCTTCTTTCATAGAACTAGAACAAATAGTTCTAAAATTTGACTGGAGCATATAAAACTCCAAAGAGCCAAAGCAATCTTGTGACACAAGTAGAAAGCTGGAGAAATCATGTTCCCTGATTTCAAACTGTATTGCAAAACTATAGTAATTAAAAATATATGGTATTGGGATAAAAGCAAGCATGTAGATTAATGGAGGACTTCCCTGGTGGCTCAGTGGTAAAGAATCTGTCTGCAATGCAGGGATGCAGGAGACATGGATCCAATCCCGAGGTCTAGAAGATTCTCTGAAGGCCAGCATGACAACCCACTCCAGTATTCTCGCCTGGAGAATCCCATGGACTGAGGAGCCTGGCAGGCTACAGTCCATAGCGTTGTAAAGAATCAGACATGACTGAAGCAACTGAGTTTGCAGGCACTGATTAATGGAACTGAATAGAAAGCCCCTAAATATAACCATGATTATATCGCCAATTAATCTACAACAAAGGAGGTAAGAACATACAATTGGAAAGTGTCAGCCTCTTTAACAAATGGTGCTCGGAAAACTGCAACATGCAACAGAACCAAACTGGACTAATTTCTCACACATTACACAGAGATAAACTCAAAATAGATTAGAGACTCAAATGTAAGACCTGAAACCATAAAACTCTTTGACATCAATCTTAGCAGACATGTTTTGGATCTGTCTCCTTAGGCAAGGAAAAAAGAAGCAAAAATAAACAAATGGGGCTACCTAAAACTAAAAAGCTTTCTCCATAAAGACAGAAACAGTTAACAAAATGAAAAAGTAGCTTACTAAATGGGAAAAGATATTCTTAAATGACATATTCAATAAGGGATAAATAATCAAAATACACAAAGAATTCAAACAACTTGACATCAAAATAACAAACCCAATTAAAAACTGGCCAGAGGATCCCAATTCTCCAAAGAAGAGAAGACATACAAATAACCAACAGACACATGAAAAGATGCTCAATATCACTAATCATCTGCTACTGCTGCTAAGTTGCTTGTCGTGTCCGACTCTGTGCAACCCCATAGACAGCAGCCCACGAAGCTCCCCCATCCCTGGGATTCTCCAGGCAAGAACACTGGAGTGGGTTGCCATTTCCTTCTCCAATGCATGAAAGTAAAAAGTGAAAGTGAAGTCACTCAGTCGTGTCAGACTCAGCAACCCCGTGGACTGCGGCCCACCAGGCTCCTCCGTCCATGGGATTTTCCAGACAAGAGTGCTGGAGTGGAATGCCATTGCCTTCTCTGCACTAATCATCGGGGGAATGCAAATCAAAGCCACAATGAGATACCACAGCACACCTTTCAGAATGGTTACAACAAAAAATACAGCAAGCAACAAATGCAGGCAAGGATGTGGAACAAAGAGAACCCTAGTGCACTGTCAGTGAGGTGGTACATTAGTGCAGTCACCAAGGAAAACAGTATGGAGGTTTTTTAAAAAATTAAAAGTAGACCTACTATAAATTCAGCAATTTTGCTTCTGGGTATTTACCCAAAGAAAACACAATACTAATTCAAAGAGATACATGTACACCAACTTACACTGCAGCATTATTTACAATAGCCAAGATATGGAAATAAGTGTCTATCGACAGATGAATGGATACAAGAGATGGAAGGGAAGAGATCAAGATAGCAGAGCAAGAGGACGACGAGTTCACCTCCCCCACAAACACATCAAAAATATATCTACATTTGGAACAATTTTCATGGAAAACTAACTGGAAACTAACAAAAGAACTCCTATACAACCAAGGCTGAAAGATACATACACAATTACATGGCTCTGGAAGAAAAGCATCAGGTCAGGACCTGTATACCTGGGAGGAGACTAAGAGGAAAAGAGATGGCACAAGGGCAGATGAGCACTTTGTGAAGTCAGCAAGTCAAGTCACAGACTGGGTGTTCTAGTTCTAGGGTCCTGCACATAAAAAAAAAAAAAAAAAAAAACAACAACAACCATTGGCTGCTAAGAGAAAGGCTGGGACAGGTAGAAAGACTTAAAAAACTAGATTCTACTCAGGAGGAGTGCATGGTCCTGACTTACCTCCAGGCAGGGCAGAGAGGTTTGCCCTAGCAGCTGCCACTTCTCTATACATCCCAGTTCAAGCCAAGCAAATTCCCTGGCCCAAATCACTCCACATCCTGCACCAGCTTTAGCTCTTCCATCACCAGCCACACCAACTACTAAGATAATAGTGGCCAGTACACCCTGAGGAAAATCAGGACTGGCATACACATCAATTGCAGCAGTCCCACAAAAGGTATTGGGCATATGAAGTCTACCTAAGAATGTTCTCACAGAAGAACACCTCTTCAAGATCACAATAGATAAATGCTTCACCTACATTCATAGAGACAGAGAAAGTTAAGTAAAATGAAATGCAGAGGAACTACTCTCAACAGAAAGAGCAAGAGAAAATCCCTGAAAAAATTAATAATGAAACAGAAATAAGCAATTTATCAGACAAAGAGTTCAAAATATTGGTAATAAAAATGCAAACTGAATGAGGAAAGAAGATTAAACAAAAATGATTTTAACAAGGAACTAGAAAATATAAAGAACACAATATCAAAATGAAAAAGTAGAAGCAATAAGAAACAGACTGACACAGAATAACATATCAGCAATCTGGAAGGTAGAGTAATGGAAATCATCCAGTGAGAACAGCAGGTGGAAAGACAAAAATATAGTAAGGATTGAAGGTCACTTAAATAAGCTAGTACATATGTCAAAAGAAAAAAGGTAAAATCAACTATAATAAGCAATAAAAGGATAAGCAGGAAGATATAAACTATGACATCAAAGACAGAAAATATAGCTCAGTTCAGTTCACTCAGCCATGTGCAACTCTTTGCGACCCCATGGACTGCAGCACGCCAGGCTTCCCTGTCCATCATCAACTCCCAGAGCTTGCTCAAACTCACGTCAGTCGAGTCAGTGATGCCATTCAACCATCTCATCCTCTATCATCCCCTTCTCCTCCTGACTTCAATCTTTCCCATCATCAGGGTCTTTTCCAGTGACTCAGTTCTTTGCATCAAGTGGCTAAAGTATTGGATAAGCTTTGCATCAGCTTCAGTATCAGTACTTCCAATGAATATTCAGGACTGATTTCCTTTAGGATTGACTGGTTGGATCCCCTTGCTGTCCAAGGGACTCTCAAGAGTCTTCTCCAGCACCATAGTTCAAAAGCATCATTTCTTCGGCGCTCAGCTTTCTTTATAGTCCAACTCTCACACCCACACATGACTACTGGTAAAACCATAGCTGTGACTAGACAGACCTTTGTTCACAAAGTAATGTCTCTGCTTTTTAATATGTTATCTAGATTGGTCATAGCTTTTCTTTTAAGGAGTAAGCGTCTTTTAATTTCATGGCTGCCGACACCATCTGCAGTGATTTTGGAGCTCCCCCAAAATAAAGTCTGTCACTGTTTCAATTGTTTCCCCATCTATTTGCCATGAAGTGATGGGCCCAGAGGCCATGATCTTAGTTTTCTGAATGTTGAGTTTTAAGCCAATTTTTCATTCTCATCTTTCACTTTCACCAAGAGGCTCTTTAGTTCTTCACTTTCTGCCATAAAGGTGGTATCATTTTTGTTATCTAAGGTTATTGATATTTCTCTCTGCAATCTTGATTCCAGCTTGTGCTTCATTCAGCCTGGTATTTCCTATGATATACTCTGCACATAAATTAAATAAGCAGAGTGACAATATACAACCTTGACGTACTCCTTTCCTGATTTGGAACCAGTCTGTTGTTCTGTGTCCAATTCTCACTGTTGCTTCTTGACCTGCATACAGATTTCTCAGGAGACAGGTAAGGTGGTCTGGTATTCCCATCTCTTGAAGAATTTTCCACAATTTGTTGTGATTTACACCATCAAAGGCTTTGACATAGTCAATAAAGCAGAAGTAGATGGTTTTTCTGGAACTCTCTTACTTTTTAGATGATCCAGTGGATGTTGGCAATTTGATCTCTGGTCCCTCTGCATTTTCTAAATCCAGCTTGAACATCTGGAAGTTCTCATTTTACATACTGTTGAAGCCTGGCTTGGAGAATTTTGGAGCATTACTTTGCTAGCATGTGAGATGAGTGTAATTGCGTGGTATTTTGAACATCCTTTGGCATTGCCTTTCTTTGGGATTGGAATGAAAACTGACCTTACCGCTGGGATTGGCTATGGCGCAGTTTCTGTGCCCATCTTCTCCTGTGAGAACTCCAAAATTACAACTCGCTGCTGAATAACCATCGACAGGAGAATGTTGGATCCCATCAGAAAAAGAAACCCACATCCAAGGGCAAAGGAGAAGCCCCAGCAGGATGGTAAGAGGGGCTAAATCCCATTTAGAATCAAACCCTATACCCACAAGAGACGCTCAGAGGGCTCAGACAAAACCTTGTGCACATCAGGAGATCCCACAGAGACTGAGCCAGACCTGCCTTTGAGTGTTTCAGTGTCTCCTGCAGAGTATAGGTCAGCAGTGGCCTGCTGCAGGGGCAGGGGCTCTGGGTGCAGCAGTGCTGGGTGTGGGTGTGGCATAAGCCCTCTTGGAGGAGCTCACCATTAACCCCACCATAGAGCTGCCGAGCAGATGACCCACAAACTGCAGAACAATTATACGAAATAAATTCTCGCACTATTAGGAAAGTTCTAGGACCCACAACAGATTTCCCAACCTGGGAATCTGGCAAAGGGAGTGAGAAACCCCAGAGAATTTGACATTGGAGGACAGTGGATTTAGTTACAGAGCTTGCACAGGACTGGGGAAAGACCCTTGGAGGGCACAAACAAAACCTGTGTGCACCAGGACCCAGGAGGAAGGAGCAGTGACCCCACAAGAGACTGACCCAGACTTGCCTGTGAACGTGAAAGAGTCTCCGGTGGAGGTGTGGGTTGGCAGTGGCCTGCTACAGGGTTGGACGCACTGTGTGCATGGGACCTTTTGAAGGAGGTTGCCATTATCTTCATTACCTCCACCATAGTTTGGTCTCAGAAAATGTAGAGAGGGTGAGTAAAAAATGTAGATTTTTAGATATGTTGGAATTTAAATGACCATCAGTTTAAATCAAATAGATATAAATATGGGTCAATGTATATGAAGTCCATGATAACCACAAATCAAAAGCTTACAATATGTGCCAAGGTATTCTCACAAAAATGGATTCATAGATCAATGGAAGAGAAGAGAGAGCCCATAAATAAACCCATGAGCTTGCTAAGTCGCTTCAGTCATGTCTGTTTCTGTGCTACCCTATGGACTGTAGCCCAGGCAGGCTTCTCTGTCCATGGGATTCTCCAGGCAAGAACACTGGGGTGGGTTGCCATGCCGTCCACCAGGGGATCTTCCTGACCCAGGGATGGAACCCGTGTCTCTTTCGTCACATCTCTTTCATCTCCTGCATTGGCAGGCGAGGTTTTTAGCACTAGTGCCACCTGGGAAGCCCAAAGTAAAAAGTACTGCCTCTCAAATATAATGTATCCAGAGAGGAGTATGACACCATGGATAAATTTAAGACATTAAGAAAAAAATGGGGAAGACTAAAAATTAAATAAATGTACCCAAGATACAAAAGAACAGCAAAATTGGTCTTCCCTGGTGGCTTAGTGGTAAAGAATTTTCGCAGGAGACACGGGTCCCTGGTCTGGGAAGCTCCCATATACTATGGGGCAACTAAGTCCAGGAGCCACTACTACTGAGCCTATGTCTTGAACTATTGAAGCTGGCATGCCATAGAGCCCATACTCTACAACAACTGCAATGAGAAGCAACTGCAATGGAAAGCCTGCAACTGAGACTAGAGAAAATCCCACACAGCAACAAAGACCCAGCACAGTCAAAAATAATGTTAAAAAAAAAGCAAAATTAACCTTCAAAAATTAAAAAGTAGAAGTTAATAATGATAAAAGCAGAAATTAACTAAATTTTAAAATAAACAGAAAACTTAATTAACAGCAGATATCTTTAAAAATAATTAAGTAGAAAAAGTCAGAATTGTAATATTTAGACTAAAAAAAAGGAGACAAAACATGTTACTAATGTCGTTCATTGTTCACTCTTTTCTACTTTGCAGAATTTATTGAAGTTTTCTATTTTGCCTTTGATCTATTTTTGTGTAAGTTCCATGAATATTTGGGCTTCCCTAGAGGCTCAGATGGTAAAGCACCTGTCTGCCAATGCAGGAGATCTGGGTTCAATCCCTGGGTCCTCTGTCCATGGGATTTCCTAGGCAAGAAAACTGGAGTGGGTAATTATTGCCTTCTCCAGGTGATCTTCCCAAACCAGGGATTGAACACACATCTCCTGATTGCCAGGTGGATTCTTTACCAATGAGCAACATGGAAAGCTCAACAAATAAACAATAAATAAACATAAAAATTGCTCTATTTGGCCTTCTAATAATATGCCTTAGAAGTACTTTCCTAAGCTAGAGTTCAACCAACATTAAGTACGAATTGTCCACTCCTATTACATAGTCTCTTTATTACTTCCCATATTTATTCCCCCCTTCAGTTCAGTTCAGTTCAGTTCAGTTCAGGTGCTCAGTCGTGTCCGACTCTCTGTGACTGCCAAAATTGCAGCACGCCAGGCCTCCCTGTCCATCACCAACTCCTGGAGTTCACTCAAACTCACATCCATTGAGTCAGTGATGCCATCCAGCCATCTCATCCTCTGTCGTCCCCTTCTCCTCCTGCCCCCAATCCCTCCCAACATCAGAGTCTCTTCCAATGAGTCAACACTTGACATGAGGTGGCCAAAGTACTGGAGTTTCAGCTTTAGCATCATTCCTTCCAAAGAAATCCCAGGGCTGATCTCCTTTAGAAATGATTGGTTGGATCTCCTTGCAGTCCAAGGGACTCTCAAGAGTCTTCTCCAACACCACAGTTTAAAAGCATCAATTTTTCGGTGCTCAGCTTTCTTCACGGTCCAACTCTCACATCCATACATGACCACTGGAAAAACCATAGCCTTGACTAGACGGACTTTTGTTGGCAAAGTAATGTCTCTGCTTTTTAATATGCTATCTGCTGCTGCTGCTGCTGCTGCTAAGTCTCTTCAGTCGTGTCCAACTCTGTGCGCCCCACAGACGGCAACCCATTGGGCTCCTCCGTATCTGGGATTCTCCAGGCAAGAACACTGGAGTGGGTTGCCATTTCCTTCTTCAATGCATGAAAGTGAAAAGTGAAAGTGAAGTCGCTCATTCAAATCTGACTCTTAGCGACCCCATGGACTGCAGCCTACCAGGCTCCTCCGTCCATGGGAGTTTCCAGGCAAGAGTACTGGAGTGGGATGCCATTGCCTTCTCTGGAATATGCTATCTAGGTTGGTCATAACTTTTCTTCCAAGGAGTAAGCGTCTTTTAATTTCATGGCTGCAATCACCATCTGCAGTGGTTTTGGAGCCTAAAAAATAAAGTCTGACACTGTTTCTACTGTTTCCCCATCCATTTCCCATGAAGTGATGGGACCAGATGCCATGATCTTTGTTTTCTGAATGTTGAGCTTTAAGCCAACTTTTTCACTCTCCTCTTTCACTTTCATCAAGAGGCTTTTAGTTCCTCTTCACTTTCTGCCATAAGGGTGGTGTCATCTGCATGTCTGAGGTTTTGATATTTCTCCTGGCAATCTTGATTCCAGCTTGTGTTTCTTCCAGTCCAGCATTTCTCATGATGTACTCTGCATATAAGTTAAATAAGCAGGGTGACAATATACAGCCTTGATGTACTCCTTTTCCTATTTGGAACCAGTCTGTTGTTCCATGTCCAGTTCTAACTGTTGCTTCCTGACCTGCATACAGGTTTCTCAAGAGGCAGGTCAGGTGGTCTGGTATTCCTATCTCCTTCAGAATTTTCCACAGTTTATTGTGATCCACACAGTCAAAGGCTTTGGCATAGTCAATAAAATAGAAATAGATGTTTTTCTGGAACTCTCTTACTTTTTCCATGATCCAAAGGATGTTGGCAATTTGATCTCTGGTTCCTCTGCCTTTTCTAAAACCAGCTTGAACATCTGGAAGTTAGGGGGGAAATCCCTAATAACACTAATTAACACTACATAATACTAAATTTCATCCCACAGTAGTTTTCCTGGACAGCACAACTTATGACCCATGAGTGAGGGTTTCAAGGAAGAATGCTGTGTTGAATTCTAATAATTTGGTTTACATATTTCTCATCTCCTAAATCAGCATGCAATTCTTAGAATCACAGACAATTTCTTTTACTTCTTTTCTAGTTCCATGAAGGATATGACAATGAGGGACTAGAGAAGAGTTAGCTAATAAAGGGATTTTAATGATCCAGATAACCATGATGGTGTGATCACTCACCTAGAGCCAGTCATCCTGGAGTGTGAAGTCAAGTGGACCATCAGGAAGGATCACTAAGAACAAAGCTAATGGAGCTGATGGAATTCCAGTTGAGCTATTTCAAATCCTGACAGATGATGCTGTGAAAGTGCTGCACTCATTATGCCAGCAAATTTGGAAAACTTAGCAGTCACCACAGGACTAGAAAAGGCCAGTTTTCATTCCAATCCCAAAGAAAAGCAATGGCAAAGAATGTTAAAACTACTACACAGTTTCACTCATCTCACATGCTAGCAAAGTAATGCTCAAAATTCTTCAAGCTAGGCTTCAACAGTACATGAATTGAGAAATTCTAAATGTTCAAGCTGGATTTAGAAAAGGCAGAGGAATAAGAAATAAAATTGCCAAAATCTGTTGTTTTATAGAAAAAGCAAGAGAGTTCCAGGAAAATATCTATTTCTGCTTTATTGACTACGCCAAAGCCTTGACTGTGTGGATCACAACCATCTGCAGAAAATTCTTCAAGAGATGGGAATACCACACCACCTGACCTGCCATCTGAGAAACCTATATGCAGATCAAGAAGCAACAGTTCATACCAGACATGGAACAATAGACTGGTTCAAAACTGGGAAAGGAGCAGGTCAAGGCTGTTTATTTTCACCGTGCTTATTTAACTTATGTGCAGAGTACATCATGCAGAATGTCAGGCTAGATGAAGCACAAGCTAGAATCAAGACTGCTGGGAGAAATATCAATAACCACAGATATGCAGATGACACCCCCTTTATGGCAGAAAGTGAAGAAGAACTAAAGAGCCTCTTGATGAAAGTGAAAAGTTGGCTTAAAACTGAACATTCAGAAAACTAAGATCATGGCATCTGGTCCCATCACTTCATGGCAAATAGAAGAGGAAACAATGGAAACATTGACAGACTTTATTTTGGGGGACTTTATTTTGCAGATGGTGACTGCACTGATTTTGGAGCCCCCCCCCAAAATAAAGTCTGTCAATGTTTCCATTGTTTCCTCTTCTATTTGCCATGAAGTGATGGGACCAGATGCCATGATCTTAGTTTTCTGAATGTTGAGTTTAAAGCCAACTTTTTCACTCTCCTCTTTCACTTTCATCAAGAGGCTCTTTAGTTCTTCTTCACTTTCTGCCATAAAGGGGGTGTCATCTGCATATCTGAGGTTATTGATATTTCTCCCAGCAATCTTTATTCTAGCTTGTGCTTCATCTAGCCTGACATTCTGCATGATGTACTCTGCATATAAATTAAATAAGCAGGGTGAAAATAAACAGCCTTGACCTGCTCCTTTCCCAATTTTGAACCAGTCTATTGTTCCATGTCTGGTATGAACTGTTGCTCCTTGATCTGCAAAGCTATGACTAACCTAGACAGCGAATTATAAAGCAGAGACATTTCTTTGCCAACAAAGGTCCGTCTAGTCAAAGCAATGGTTTTTCCAGTAGTCATGTATGGATGTGAGATTTGGACCCTAAAGAAGACTGAGCACCAAAGAACTGATGCTTTTGAACTGTGGTGTTGGAGAAGACTCTTGAGAGTCCATTGGGTGCCAAAGTGATCACACAAGGCATTTCTAAAATAAATCAATCCTGAGTATTCATTGCAAGGGCTGATTTTAAAGTTGAAGCTCCAATACTTTGGCCACCTTATGTGAAGAGCTGACTCACTAGAACATACCCTAAAGACTGAAGGGAGGAGGAAAAGGGGACGACAGAGGATGAGATGGTTGTATGACATCACTGACTCAATGGACATGAGTTTGAGCAAGTTCAGGGAAGTGGTACAGGACAGGGAAGCCTGGCATGCTGCAGTCCAGAGGGTTGCAAAGAGCCACACATGACTGAGCCACTGAACCACAACAAAGCTAATAAATATTGATTATCAACTGGCTGACAGGAAACTCATGATGCAAATACTTCATAAGAACTTGTTTTAAAATTGTGCTCTAGATTTCAGGTTTACCTTTTTCAGGTTTTGGAAAATTGAAATAAAATCATAATTGTATCTAGCTACCTAGAAATCATTTCTATGTTTGATACCACATTCATGGAATCATAAGATTGAACATTCTCAGTAATATCATGTAGAGCATGTATCTAATAGTTCCAAGAGGCCAAGAGCAAGCAAGGTCTAGCAACCATTATTATCTACATATTTTAATTACAAGGTACTCAATCCCTTCCTTTTTTAATCATCATATATAAGAGATTTTGTTGTCCTCTTCTTGGGTAAATATTCATTAGATGCATTAAAATCTGTCACCAGGTTCAAAGGTCAGCTACTCATTATCTTTACAACAAATATTTATTAAACAATTATTATGTGTCTGTCACTGTGCTAAGAAGTGGGGCATATAAATATTTATAAGATATCATTCATCTACTCAAGAACTCGATACTAATAGGGAAAAATAGGATAAACAAATGTATTTAAAACATATGCAAAAGTATTAAACAAATGTTTTAAACTCAAGATATAATTGAATTTCAACACTGGCCATTATTTGTCACAAGAGCTCTTATTTAGAAAGGGCAATTACTGAGGGGAGATGGTCATGAGAAACAAGCTTAAGGTACATCTTCTAATTCTTCTTTCTTTCCAACATAGACAAGTAATGCAACTTGACAGAAGAGTAGTTTGCTTCTTTAGAAAGGACATCATAATTTCTAACCTATTTGCTCCACAAGGCAATTTGGTCCTAATAAGAAAATATGTAAGTAAACATGCTAAATAGTGCTAGTATTAAGCCAGTACCTAGAACAATGCCTCATACAGACTAGATTTAACAAATATTTACTAAATTTAATGAGCACCTTGTAACATAAGCTATTCTCAGATTTATCATCCTATTGTAATATATTTTATTAAATTTTAAGAACTACTTCATATACAAGAATATGAGTGAATAATAATAATAAAGTATCCATGAAACAATGCAGCTTATGAAAATGAATTGTGCCCAGTGACTTTAAAGCTCCTGATGTGGCTATGCACCCTCTCTACCCACTCCATTTTTACATTTTGCATTAAATATTCTCTCCTTTTTATAACTTATCATATACGCCTGTACCACTCTATACATATAAGTAGACAGATATATGGTTTAGTTTTGCATGTCTCAACCTTTATATAAATGGAAACATTTTGCATGGATTCTTACATGTCTTGCTCTTTGTTAGGTAAAGCTTTATAATGTGGTATTCACTCATGTTAATATCTATAGAGCTTCCCCTGTGACTCAGCTGGTAAAAAATCCACCTGCAATGCAGGAGACCTGGGTTCTATCCCTGGGTTGGGAAGATCCCCTGGAAAAGGGAAAGGTTACTCACTCCAGTATTCTGGCCTGAAGAATTCCATGGACTATGGAGTCCAGTGGGGTCTCAAAGAGTCGGACACAACTGAGCGACTTTCACTTTCACTTTCTTTTCATGATAATATGCACCGCTATAACTTATTCATTTTCATTCATTATACTCACACTTCTAATTTTAAGAGAAATGGTTTTAGTGACTCAAATGTAAGTATAAAGTTCACTACAGAACAGTCTTTTGGACTCTGTGGGAGAGGGAGAGGGTGGGATGATTTGAGGGAATGGCATGGAAACATGTATAATATCATATGAGAAATGAATCACCAGTCCAGGTTTGATACAGGATCCTTGGGGCTGGTGCACTGGGATGACCCGGAGGGATGGTAGGGGGAAGGAGGGGGTTCAGGATGGGAAACACATGTATGCCTGTGATGGATTCATGTTGATGTGTGGCAGAACCAATACAATATTGTAATTAGCCTCCAATTAAAATAAATAAATTTAAATTTAAAAAAAATTAATAGGAACCCTTTATTAAGTAAAGAAAATTTACTTCTCTTTCTAACTAGCTAGAAGTTTCAAATAAACCATACTGAATTTTTCAAAAGTTTTCCATATCCTCTGAGATTAAAATATCTTTTTTTTCTCTTGGGTAAATAACATCTATAGATATTCTAATGTTGAACTAATGTCACATTCCCAGAATAAATCCAACTTTATTATAATGAGTTACTTATTGCTTAACAGTCTGCTTACATTTTAAGATTTCTACATCCTTAGATCGGCATGTGAATTTTCTTCCTTGTCTTACCCATGAACTGTTGGTGTTGATTTCACCAGCTTCATTTAGTGAATTGAAAGCTGGTATTTCTTTTGTCGTTCTTAGGAAGTTATGTTTACATATACTCAAAAGGATTTTTAGTACTCTTCATAAACATATTTGAGACTAGGGTTTGCTTTGAGTAAAAACTGTTAACTGCTAATTCAGTTCTTTAGTTCACATTATCTATTCTTGAGTCAGTCTTACTAAATTATGTTTTCCTAGGAATTTTTCTAAATTTCATCCAAATTTTCATTTTTATTAGGATAAAATTCTTCATATATTTATAGTTATGTTATATCCATAGATAACATCCACTCAGAATGTTAGGTCCATGAATCAAAGTAAATTGGAAGTGGTCAAACAGGAGATGGCATAAGTGAACATCAACATTTTAAAAATCAGTGAACTAAAATGGGCTGGAATGGGTGAATTTAATTCAGATGACCCTTACATCTACTACAGTGGGCAAGGATCCCTTGGAAGAAATGCAGCAGTAATCATAGCCAACAACAGAGCGCAAACTGCAGTACTTAGGAAGTTCAGTCTCAAAAACTACAGAATGATCTCTCTTTGTTTCCAAGGCAAACCATTCAATATCACAATAATCCAAGTCTGTGCCCAACCACTAATGCTGAAGAAGTTGAAGTTGAATGGTTCTATGATTGCCTATAAGACCTTCTAGAACTAACAAGAAAAAATATGTCCTTTCCATCACAGGGGACTGGAATGCAAAATTAGAAAGTCAAGAGATACCTGGAGAAACAGGCAAGTCTGGCCTTGGAATACAAAACGACGCAGGGCTACAACTAACAATTTTGTGAAGAGAATGCACTGATCATAACAAACACCCATTTCCAACCACGCAGAGATGACTCTACACATGGACATAACCAGACGGTCAATAATGAAATCAGATTGATTATATTCCTTGCAGCCGAAGATGAAGAAGCTCTATATGGTCAGAGAAATAAGACCAGGAGCTGACTGTGGTTCAAATCATGGACTCTCATTGCAAAATCAAGACTTAAGTTGAAGAAAGGAGGGAAAACCACTAGACCATTCGGGTATGATGTAAATCAAATCTCTTACGATTATGCAGTGGAAATAATAAATAGATTCAAGGGATTAGATCTGATAGAGTGCCTGAAAAACTATGGACAGAGGTTCATACCATTGTACAGAGGCAGTGATCAAAACCATCCCCAAGAAAAAGAAATGCAAAAAGACACAATGGTTGTCTGAGGAGGCCTTACAAATAGCTGAGAAAAGAATAGAAGTGAAAGTCAAAGGAGAAAGGAAAAATACACACATCTGAAAGCAGAGTTCCAAAGAATAGCAAGGAGAGATAAGAAAGCCTTCCTAAGTAAGCAATGCAAAGAAAGAGAGGAAAACAATAGAATGGGAAAGACTAGAGATCTCATCAATAAAATTAGAGATACCAAGGGAATACTTCATGCAAAGATGGGCATAATATAGTACAAATATGGTATGGACCTAACAGAAGAAAAAGAGATTAAGAGGTGGCAAGAATACACAGAATAACTGTACCCAAAAAGATCTTAATGAGGCAGATAACCATGATGGTGTGATCACTCACCTAGAGTGAGACATCTTGGAGTGCAAAGTCAAGTAGGCCTTAGTAAGCATCACTACAAACAAAGCTAGTGGAGGTGATGGAATACCAGCTGAGCTATTTCAAATCCTAAAAGATGATGCTGTGAAAGTATTGCACTCAATATGCTGGCAAATTTGGATAACTCAGCAGTGGCCACAGGACTGGAAAAGGTCAGTTTTCATTCCAATTCAAAAGAAAGGCAATGCCAAAGAATGTTCTAACTACCATACAATTGCACTCTTCTCACACACTAGCAAAGCAATGCTCAAAATTCTCCAAGCTAGGGTTCAATAATACGTGAACCTAGAACTTCCAGATAGTCAAGCTGGATTTAGAAAAGGCAGAAGAACAAAATATCAAGTTGCCAATATCCATGGGATCATCAAAAAAGCAATAGAATTCCAGAAAAATATCTACTTCTGCTTCATTGACTATCCTAAAGCCTTTGTGTGGGTCACACCAAATGGTGGAAAATTCTTCAAGAGATGAGAATATTAGACCACCTGACCTGCCTCCTGAGAAATCAGTATGTAAGTCAAGAAGCAGCAGTTAGTACCAGACATGGAACAATGGACTTGTTTCAAACTGGGAAAGGAGTACATTAAGGCTGTATATCATCACCCTGCATCATGTGAAATGCTCATTTGGATAAAACAGAAGCTGGAATCAAGACTGCAGGGAGAAATATCAATAACTTCAGATATGCAGATGACATCACTCTTATGGCAAAAAGCAAAGAGGAACTAAAGAGCCTCTTGATGAAAGTAAAAGAGGAGAATGAGAAAACTGGCTTAAAACTTAACATTCAAGAAATGAAGATCATGCCATTGGTCCCACCACTTCATGGCAAATAGATGGGGAAACAATGGAAACAGTGAGAGACCATTTTCCTGGGCTCCAAAATCAGTGCAGATGGTAACTGCAGCCATGAAATTAAAAGGCACTTTTTCCTTGGAAGAAATGCTATGACCAACCTAGATTGCTCTTAAAAAGCAGAGACATTACTTTGCAAAAAAAGGTCTGTCTAGTCAAATCTATGGTTTTCATGTACAGTGAGAGTTGGACCATAAAGAAAGCTGTGCACTGAAGAATTGATGCTTTTGAACTGTGCTGTTGTAGAAGACTCTTGAGAGTCCCTTGGACTGCAAGGAGATCAAACCAGTCAATCCTAAAGGAAATCAGTCCTGAATATTTGTTGGAAGGACTGATGCTGAAGCTGAAGCTCCAATACTCTGGCCCCATGCCATGATGTGAAGAACTGACTCACGGAAAAGACCCTGATGCTGGGAAAAATCAAAGGCAGGTGGAAAATGGAATAACAGAGGCTGAGATGGCTCAATGGCACCGCCAATCTGATGGGCCTGAGTTTGTGCAAGCTCTGGGAGTTGGTGATAGACAGGATGAAGAGTCAGACAGGTGAAGAGTCGGACATGACTAAGCAACTGAACTGAACTGAATCCTTCTTCCTAATATAGCTCACCAGCAAGTCATCAAATTTTATTAGTCTTTCCAAATAACATGCTTTTGTCTTTGTTGACCCTCACTATAGAATCTTTCTTTTGCTTGCGATGTAATCGATTTCTACTCATATATTCTATTCCTTTTAGGTTTGTTTACTGTTCTCTTGCAAGCTCAAAGTGGAAACAGCTCATTAATGATATACTCTGCATATAAGTTGAATAAACAGGGAGGTAATATACAGCTTTGTCATACTCCTGTTTGATCTGCTGCTGCTGCTGCTGCTAAGTCGCTTCAGTCGTGTCCGACTCTGCGCGACCCCATAGACAGCAGCCCACCGTCCCTGGGATTCTCCAGGCAAGAACACTGGAGTGGGTTGCCATTTCCTTCTCCAATCCTGTTTGATCTAGTCTGCGCTAAACTCCATCTATTGATTTTTTTCCCATCCAATTGCATTATTCAGCTCTATGATTTGCTTGGTTTTTTTTCATCATTTTCTGTTTGTTAAAATTCTTACTTTGTTCATAAGTTGCTCTGCTAACCTCACTGAGCACCTTGCTAATCATTATTTTGGATTATCTGTTTGGTATATCACAAATCTTTATTTCACTATAGTCCACTTCTGGAGTTTGTTCTTTTATTTAGAACATATTTCTCTGTTTTTTTCCCCTTAACTATTTTGTTGATTTCTATGTATTAGATAAAATAGCCACCTCTCTAAGTTGAGGGACTGGTCTCAAGTAAGAGATGAACCCCAATAATCAGCCCATCCAGCTAATCTGGATGCTTCTCAAATCTTTGTGCTAGTCTAACTGGAAAAGCGGGGACACTAGCTCTGTCATCAAACCCCTACCAGGAAGAAACTAGTAGCTGGGCTTTACTGCTGGTACCAGCCTTGGAAAGGAGTTGTGGAAAGAGGGCTCAGGAGGGCTCATTCAAAACTGCCACTTTGTTCTCTGGGGACCCCAAGAAACTAGAGAATGCATGGCTGCACTGGCTCCCAGAGGCAGGCAAGTGAGAAACTAGATCTTCGGCTAGTAGTCAGAAAGTCTACTATACTAGATGTGCAATCCAACTCCTTTCAGGAAGAAGATGGTGACTTGGTTATTTCACTGGAATAAGCCAGAAGAAAAGCCATGGAAAGTGCCCACACGCGGGTTCAAAGTCCCAGGAGACTAGTGATCGCCTGTCTCATCAGTTCCCAAAGACAGCTGAGTTAGAAGCCAGAATCTGGTCAGCTAGTGGAAAAGTTATGTGCATTCTAATCCCCTCCAGGGAGAACTGGAAGGTGGGCTTTATTGCCTGCTCATTCTAAACTGAGCCAATGGTGAGAGCTACATGAATTATTTGCAAACTACCTTTTTGTTCTTTATGCCCGCAAAGGTCTAGCAAACACTGGGCTCCATCAGCTGCCAAATATAGACAAGCTAGTAGACAGTCCTTTTGATAACAGCCAGAAAAGCTGGAGTGCTAGATATGTGGCAGAATCTTTTCTTCTCAAGGAGAAGCTGGGAGAGTCCTCTCAACTGTATGAGGTTGTGTTAAGAATGGAGTTTATGATGAGAGTCGTCTCAGTTTTTCCTGACTCTTGAGGTGGGTACTTTCTTAGTTGACCAGCATGCAGGTATCTCTTAACTATTTTCTGGATTTCCCTCAGAGGCAACTGATAGATGTGTAGTTGTTTACTCAGTGTGTTTGTGGGTAGAGGGAAAAGTCAGGAGCCTCCTATTCTGCAATCTTGCAGTTGGTGGTGATGGTTTAGTCATTCAGTCACGTCCTACTCCTTGCAACCCCATGGACTGTAGCCAGCCAGGTTCCTCTGTCCATGGGATTGGGTGAAGTGGGTTGCCACAGCAAGAACGCTGGAATGGGTTGCCATTTCCTTCTCCAGGGGCAATTTTGCTGAGAATAAAGCTAACCCTTTTTTCTTTTTAAAATATTATTTTTGCATTTGGTATTCTTTAGTTTCATTACAATATGTATAAATATGGATTTCTTTCTATATATCTTGCCTGGAAATTATTGGAATTTTTAACTATGGATTTTGTTGTCTTCCATTAGCTCTAGGAAACTCTTAGGATTTGTTTTATACTTTTCTTCTTCTGTATCTTATATCAGATTATTTTAGATCTTGTCACACTATCCTTCATCTTAACTGTTTTTTGAAATACGTTATTTTGTGTCTCTGTGGTGTATTGCAAATAACTTCAAATACATCTTTCAGGTCATTAATTTGCTATCGAATCTCTTGTTTTGCCTAACTATTGAATTTTTCACAATATGTTTGTCATTTTAGATAGTTCTGCCTGATCAATTTTGATAGACTTTTGTTTTTTCATTATACTCCTCAGACTTTACTGAGTAAATGAGAAAATAATATTTATTAAGCATACTAATTTACATTTATTATCTTACTATTTCAGTATCTGCAGTGTTTTCAGATCTGATTCTGCAGTTTGCTATTTCTACAAAACTTCATTCATGTATCGTGCTTATTTGTGTGTCTTGTGGCAACTTATTTCCCTTGAACCTGGATGAGAATATTTTGTGGACTGAGACTATGGTGCAGAATTTGGGTTTACTTCTGGCAGTTACTTCCATGTATTGCCAAAACAAGATCCTTTACATTTTCAGCTGAAGTTTTAGAGGCTACACAGATAATATAAATTTTGACACAAAGTCCAGATAAGAATAGACTAGAAAATTTCCAGGATTTTTTTTTTTTTTTCTGAACCACCTAGGGCCAAATTAAGCCACTCAAGTTTTCCTACTACCTCCTGCTGTAGAGGCTAGTGTTTTGTTGTTTATCCAGTGAGGTGTTCAAATAAAAGGATTCTCAGATTCTTAGAAGGGTCTCATGTGCCGTTTCAGCTAATAGGCTTTGTTTTTTGTCCTCAGTTCATGATCTTTCAAAATCCAAGTTACAGGCAATAATGCAAAAGAAATTCCCTGTATTGCCTATCATAATGCAGGTGCTGGCCTGCTAGTTTGGATTTGTGCTCTTAGCACCTGGCTGGCCCCAGGAAATTTCCCTAATTCACCCATCAGATTATCCACATAGTTAAAAATGTTTTGTCTATTATTTTTAGTTCTTCTAGTTCACCATATTCCTAAAACCCAACCGATGTTTTCATATTAAATCACTTCTATCTGTTACTGATGCCTATTTTTCTTTAGCTCCTAAACACTAATTTGATTAATAGAGGTCCTGTTTTCTCTCTCAGGTAAAAATGTTAGAATACAAGGTCTACATATCTCAGAATTATTACTCTTAGTAAAAGGCAGCATAGCTTGGCAGTTACATGGAACATAAACTAAGGCAAGAAAGCTACTGGGAAAAGACTTTTTTCTCTTTGGGCTCTCTTATGACAGAAAGGAATCTGAGCAGCATATCATCCAGCTATTTTTCCCTGTGGTTTTCTTCCCTATAAATTTGCAGCCCAGTTAAAAGTTAGGCAAAATAGAGTACATACTCCAACAACATACACTACAAGTTGGAGAAAAGTACAAAAACAGGGATAAGGAGAAAATGCTCTTCACTCCAATATTGCAAAGTGACAGGCACCATTTCTGTACTCATTATTTCCTTCATTCATTCACTGATATTTACCTAGCATTCACTATGTACATAGCATTGTTCCAGATGTCGGGGACACAACACTGAATAAAGGAATATATGAATGATGACACATAAATGAACACATAGAAAGAAGATAAGAATACAAATGACAGTTCTTTGAAAATGACACAGTACTACAAAACTCCTTTGTCATTATCATCTTTATCACAAGAGAATCTAGATAATTCTGTGGATTATGATTACAAAAGCTGCATTTTCCTTACACACAAGAGCAAATACACCTTAGTAGACTTGAAGTTTCAAAGCAATTTTCACTGGCAAAGTTTCTGACTGAAAATATATTCAAAATTATGTTAATCTACAACTGGACACTTCTCAATTCTCATTCAGTCATAAATGCAGAAATAACACTCTATAATTTACATTAGCTTTTCCAATAAATTAATCGATTTAGCCTAGACAGTGTTCTAATTCAACTTCTATTTTCTCCAACAATAAATCTCAGGGTTCATTTCCACAACCAGCTATGGACCAGAATGAAAGATTTAACGAAGCTTCAGCTTGGTAGTTGTTGAGTAAGCACTCTGATACATTTCTACACTATAAACATTTAATGAGACTTACTCCCACAGAGTATTTACTACATCAATTTATTTCATAGTATTATGTTTGCAGAAGCAAGATAGAGCAAAGGTTATTTTGGATCCTTTTCTAATACCACTTCCTGTAAATAAAGAAAAGTGCAACCATTTAATTTACAAAATCATCTTAGAAGTCTAAATGCTCAATAAATTCTGCTTTATCTAGTTCAGACAGCCTCAGAAGCTATTTGTAATTTGGGTATAAAATGTATATAAAATTGAAGCATTTTTATACCAGCTTTCTGTCCCTAACTTTGACTGGAACTGAATTTCAAAGGTTGTTGAGACAGTATTGGGATTTCTGCAATATTTTTGCAATATACTTGAAATTCCACCCTGCCTTGATAAGGGAGTCAGCCACTTATCTTATGAAAAGGAAGTCTCTATCACTATGTGTATGTCCACTCTCATCCAAACTACACACACACACACACACACACACACACACACACACACACACACAATTACTTTTCCTTTTCTCCAACCACTGCCATTTCTTGCCTATCACTTTCAACTAAAGTGAGAAAAGAGGAGTCCCTGAAGGAAGACAACTTCAAAATCTTCTGCCTTCTTCTATAATCCTAATATAGAAAAAAGTATCTGAGATAAACTGGACCTCTTACACAAGCATCCCCTGACACAATTTAGTTTAGTACTATGAAAAATGTGATACACAATCCTATCTGTCCACTCTTGCAAATTTCACCTCGCTATTCTAGGCACTCCCCATATATAGACTATTTCTACTTAAGTAACACAGATACCCAGAAAATAAATTTTCAATAAAAAGTTATGCCATCTTTGGGGCTAAATTACATTTATAATTTTTCTGATGGCTCCAAAAAACAAAGAATTGTATAATAAATTTTGTTGAATTTTAATTAAGCATATTAATATCTACTTGTGAGAATTCAGTATAACACTGAAGTTAGAAATATCTTCCAAAGTCAGACAGGCTAGATCCTGATTACTACCACTCACTAGCCTTCTGATTTGAAAAAACCTTATATAAATCTGTTTTATTTTCTGTAAAATAATAACACCACCACCAACAAAAAAACCCACTTCTATGGTTTGTTGTTACTTAGTGGGTAAGTTGAGTCCAACCCTTTGTAACCCCATGGACTGTAGCCTGCCAGCTCCTCTGTTCATAGGATTTTCCAGGCAAGAATACTGAAATTGGTTGCCATCTCCTTCCCCAGGAGATCTTCTTGACCTAGGGAGTGAACCCACATCTCCTACATTGCAGGAAGATTCTTTACCACTAAGCCACCTGGGAAGCCCCCACTTATAATGGACACTTGTAACAAGTGATAAATTTATGTTAGATGTTTAGCTATCAAAAAATGCTACATATTGTTCCATGGGAGTTCTAATGTTCTGCTAGTATCACTGGTATAAAATTAGTTAAAAACATAATCTTGCCTGCAGGGTATTTTTCAATCTTATTGTGAAGATAAAACACTCATCTAATAGACAAGTTTACCAAGTACTCATTACACAGGGCAAACATTTAGATGATTGGGTATTATTAAAGAATCATCATTATTTTTCCACCTAATCTAGACAAAGAGGTCCTAAAATTTTCACATAAATGGTAATAATTGGGAACTTAATAGATTATTTCATTGATGCTAATAATTAGGAATTTAATCATATTAGATTAGAAATGAAAATGCCTGTTTAAGATGTGTGACTAAAGTTAAAGCATATGGAAAGGTTATTTTAAACTTAAATGAATTATATATCTAATAAGTTTATTGTGAAAGTAATAATGTTAAGAACAACACAAGAATTATAGGCTGTGTGCTTTTTTTAAGTTATCAGTAAAACTTTAATAATTTTAATTGTGCTTTATTTTTTTTTCATTATGGAAGTATCTGCTGCCAAATAGTCACCTCTGCCACTAATAATGAAAGCTAAAATCTACTGAGAACTCACTATATGCCAGTCACTGCTATGAGCATTTTTACATGTATTATTATTCACTGAGTCAGACAACACTAAGATATAGGTCCAATTATTATTATTTTCAATTTATAGGTGAGAAAATTAGAAAATTAAGAGTTGAATAAAATAGTTTACTTAAGATTGCATGGGCAGCAACCACCACACCTGGGATAGGAACCCAGGCATTTGGTCTCCTGAACCCTTATCTTTAAGCATTATATAGAATTGTCTTCCATTAAACAAGTACATATCTGACTTGGATATCCAATGATCTTTGACATATACTGGAATGTCTGAGAAAGAGCTCAACATTTTGAAAACTAAGTTGCTGATCTTCCTCTCAAAACTGACTCACCCATTTCTTCCCCATCATAGTCAATAAAAAGCCATGCAATTGCTCAAGCCAAAAAGTAAACAAACAACAACAACGGAAACTTTGTAATTATCTGTGGCAGGAACAGAGATGTACCGCCCACATCTCCCTTCCAGGTAGGACTTGCTGCCTAGCTGTGGAGAGTAAGGCCAACAAATGCCCCTGGCTGCCAGTTTCTTCAGGATCTGCCCCACCTGCAGAGAGGTTGTCCCCACTCCCCATGTCTGCGGGTCAAACCCTTTCCAGGGCAGGGTGACCTGCCTCCAGCGACTGAAAGAGGCCCGACTATTTTTGCCCAACAAGATACACTTGAGGTTAAGATGCTTGTCAGAGCTCCCTGCTCACTGGTTCAACTTTGGAGGTCCAGCTCACAGGTAGACTTCTTCCTCTACTCAGTCCTGTTCCCTTCCTCTTCCTTCATAGACATTAATTCCTAACACCTTGTATCCCAGACTCTGTCTAGTGTGTGCTTCGAGAGGATCTAAACTGCAACACCACCATGACTCTTCCCTTTCTCTCACACCCTACAAATAATTTGAATTGTCAAATCCAGCGGGCTCTTCTTACAAAATTTAGCTCTAATAGTCACTAGCCACCCTAGTCCAGACTAAAATGTAAAGAGGTCGTGAGAGCAGTGCTCAGTTATACCCCCAAACAGAAAGAACAGTTCAATAATAAGTACTCACGGAATGAATAAATTCTATATTTCATAAACTGATCTATGTAAAATAAAGTCATGTCAATATAATTAACAATCACGATTTAACTACATTGACATCCTTGGAAGAGATGTAAAGGCATCAGAAGTCTACTGATAGAATGCGGCTGTTGTTTAGTCACTCGGTCATGTCGCCTCTTTTGCGACCCCATGGACTGTACTCCTCCAGGCTCTTCTGTCCAAGGAATTTCCCAAGCAAGAATACTGGAATGGGTTGGCATTTCCTACTTCAGAGGATCTTCTCGACCCAGGGATTGAACCTATGTCTCCTGCATTGCAGGCAGATTCTTTACCACTGAGCCACTCAGGAAACCCACTGGTAGAATGCTGCCGCGCTGCTGCTAAGTCGCTTCAGTCGTGTCCAACTCTGTGTGACCCCATAGACGGCAGCCCACTAGGCTCCTCGGTCCACAGGATTCTCTAGGCAAGAATACTGGAGTGGGTTGCCATTTCCTTCTCCTTACTGGTAGAATATCTACCTGCTAATCAATTCATTGGAAAACACAAACAATGATTGAGACTGAGTAGGATTTTTATTTACTCATACTCTGAACTTCAACCCAAGCATCTTAAAACACACACATTTAATTATTTTCTTACTGGTATATCAAATCACATTTTAATTTTCTCTCAACTTACCTCAAGCTCATCAAGAGCACTGCCCAGTGTTGCTGCCTGAGGCTCTGGTGGGGCTGACATGTTCTGGATGCCCTGTGAAGCATTTGAAATTACATTGAGAGCATTCTGAATTTCTCCACAAACGGTGTCCTTGCTAGCTTTAAGGGATGCAACATCAGAATGTTCCAAACAAGCTGAACAAATTGAATGCAGTATGGGGGAGTTCTCCTTCAGTGAGGCCCGGGCACCTGCAATTTCATCCCTCTGATTTGGAGATTTTAGGTCCTGAGGAGAGAAATGAAAAGAGAGGTTATGGAAGAAAGATTTATACAAAGAAGCTCCATTTTTCTGCCAATATAAACAAAAAGATAATAGATCCTAGGAAGTCATAACTATAAGTTAAACTTAAGGGCATAAATTATTTCTACACTCTTGAATCTGTTAAAAGTTCTACAAAGCTGAGCCAGTTAGCAAATAAAGGTCACAATTGTGCAGATGTGCAATTACTAACTTTTACGTGTGTCAATCATATAGTTATGTCAGAAAAGTACTCTGGCATTCCCATTATTAACTGAATTATAAGAGAGCTTCAATTCCAAGGATGCTGATTACCTATTTGCATACACATGATGATCCCATTTAATGTTTTTGTTAAAACTAAACCAGTTAAGCATGCTAAATTAAACCTCCCACCATTCAGCTATCTTTCATTCTTTTTCAGAAATACTTGCTAATAAATTAATCTTGGATATTTCTTTCTTCAACATTTATCCAACATATAGTTATTGAGCATTTAGTATACGCTAGCCCTTGTGCTTAACTGTGCACAGAAGGGAACAATCCTAGAGGGACCTTGTTCTCCTGAGGCTTATATTCTTGTTTGAGGGAAAGGGGACCGAAAGCAAATGATACACTATGTAAACAAATACATAAGACAATCTCAGGTAATGACAAATTCTATCAAGAAAACACAAAAGTGAGTGTCAGCAACTGACGAGGAGAGAAGCTGGTTTAGCTTGGGTGGTCAGAGGAGAGAATTCCTCAGAGATGACATTTGCAATAAATATAAATAAAAAGCATTTCAAACAGTGGGAGGAGAGGAAAGAGAAAGTCTCATGTAAGTGATAGTGGATCAAAACCAGCTCAAACCTACAGGAAAAATCTCTGGCAAGTACTACCTTAGCCAAGAGATGAACGTTGACATCATCAATGATGTCACAAGGATATCGGGTGATTCTTGATATATTGTGACAAGATGAGTACTTCACCTGCCCGGAATTCTCTCCAAAGCCCATAGTCTCAATCTAATCATGAAAAAACAACAGCAAACAAAACCAGATTGGGGAAAATCCTACATGATATCTGAACAGTATTCCTTGATTAAGGTCACAGAAAACAAAGGGACAGACTGATGAACTATCACAGAGCAGAGGAAGCTGGAGAGACATGACAACTGAATGCAACATAGAGCCCTGGATCAGATCCTGGAGCAGAAAGAAGACATCAACGGAAAAATTAATGAATTCCAAAGAAAGTCCAGAGTTCAGTTAACAGTAATGTATCAATGTTTGCTCATTGTGGCAAATGTAAGACATTAACAGTGGAGGAAATCAGAAGAGTAGATCAGAAATTTCTGTATTATCTTTGCAACTTTCCCAGAAATCTAAAATTATTAACATAAAATAAAAAGTGTACTTTAAAGAAAACTAACTGAAGTGAACTGAACAATAATTTATGCATTCCACACATAATATCTCATGCAATACTTATAAAAACTTATGGCACATATTATTCCTCTTTTTAAAAATGAGAAAACTGGCTTCCTGCAAGAGTGATGTCTCCAGGATCTTACGCATTAACTTTCCCTGATTTGTTGCACAGTGATTTGTATTTATTGCCTCAAATGTAGTAATACCTTTAAAAAGTTTGGAAACTCAGAATTAGGGGTAGAAAAAATCATAAGTGATACATTTAATTTTTATCTGACATATCCCCAAATTTTCTTTCAGAAAGTTAGGTATGGGATGGGTCTCTGGGCCAAATGACTGAGCTAAATGTAGCATTTCTTGCATTGTAACACAAGTCAATCTGACTGCTAAGACATGATCTTAACAGCTTCTTGCAGGGAAAGGATTTCTCTCACTTGCTATTATACAAGGATGAGGACTTGTGTTATACAATGACTTATAGTTTATAAAGTGTTTCTGGATAGTATCTCACTGATCATCACAACACCCCTTGAGGCAGCTAGGCTGGTGTTATCAGCCCCATTTTAACTAAACAGGTATTTATTATCAGGAGATTAAAAAGCTGGCAGAAGAGCGGAGAGGTAAACTTCAATCTTCTGATTGCAAACCCCATGACTAATTCACAAGACTCTGCTACCTTTGAATAATGCTGCCTGAGGCTAATAAATGGCTGCACAACTTTTAGCTCCTTCCTTTCTGAAAATAAAGGCTGGCTGCTACTTCAGGTGGGCTTTGAGAGAGATTAACTTTGTTACAAGATGCGGGGAGGACAGTTAGAAGTAGCTGTCAACACAGTGTTCATACTCATGAATTACCCCAGAAAAGACACTGCATGACTTTCTCGACTTGCTGTGATTTCCCCTCTAGATTTCTGGTCTGGGTTCTAGTTTCAGCTCCGTCGTTAGTACTCCAAGCTGGGCAAGTCTACTTTTTAGTGTGTGTGTTTCCATCTGTAAAAATGAGGATAATTGTACTCCTGCCAGCCCGGTAAGGGGATTCAGTAAGTAGCATAACAGAATTGGAATACACTTGTAAAGTAGTAGAGAATTACAGAAAAAGTTCAAAAATATTTTATTCCTAAAACTTATCAAACTTGGGGCACTGTTTTAATTCTGTAATAGTCTTAGTGATTTTCATATTCCCAACAGTTTTGTACAACTATGTGTGTGTGTGTGTGTGTGTGTGTGTGTGTGTGTGCTCAGTCATTCAGTCATGTCCAGTTATTTGCACCCCCAAGAACTGTAGCCTGCCCGGTTCCTCTCTCTAAGGAATTTTCTGCAAGAATACTGGAGTGAGTTGCATTTCCTACTCCAGGGAATCTTCCCAATCCAGGGATTGAACCCTTGCTTCTCCTACATTTGCAGGTGGATTCTTTATCTACATTTATCTCAATGTGACTTTGAGGAAAAATAATTTAATGTTTAAAAAGGATGTACACTCCTCCAAGGAATAATGACACTATGTATAAATATTCAGAAAGAACTGAAGAAAATTCTCTGCATATTACAGTATAGCTATAACTATGTAACTTCCTCTGAAATGACCTACACATTATACTTCTCTATTTAGAATGACAAGGTCAATGTTTAGGTAGTTTCTGGAAGATGAAAGTCAGTGAACATGTATTATTATAAAGAAGGATAAAGTTAAAACATTATTCCTATTACTCTGAGAGTAATATATATATATATATATATATATATATATATATATATTACTGTTAATTGTGCTAACCTTTATGCTCTAGGAACTTTGAAGTTTTAAAAATTGTAATATATTTTAGCTTTTGAACCTATACTTTGTTATTTCTGCCCAAAGCAATTTCAGAATTTTTTTTTTGAGACTTTCATTTGTTTATTGTCTTCCTGTGAAATTTATTTTTTTTATTTTACTTTACAGTACTGTATTGGTTTTGCCATAGAATTCTTAATGAGCACTGATAGCCTAAATAGCAAGCCAACAAAGCTTGTGAGAAAAGTTCAGCGAATGTAACAAAAATATATTATTGGCAGCAGGTAGGAAAAGAAGGCAGGCTACAGAGTTTAAGAAAGAAAAAATTGAGAAGACAAGGTTATTTCTCCTAAAAGACATCCCAAAGGATAAATTTAATGTAGTAAATAAGCACACAACTAAAAGGACAGCTAACGAATGTCACACTTCCAAACAAAAGTTGTAGTTCTTTTGTTTTAACGATCACATGAAAGGTTCATAAGTTGTCTATTTATGCTTAAATTTAAAACCAGGTCAAAATAGGAATTAAATGGTAGGGTCAGTTAGGGATTTCTCTGGATGAAGAACTGTAAAGAACTGCATCTTGAGGACTGGTACTTATTTAATATCTTTTTTAATGCTCCAGAAGAAAAAGCTTACATGAGATTTCCAAGTTAAGGAGACATTAAATGCTTCCAGCTGATGAAGAAATACACAGATGGGACTTAAAAAGAAGATCTTACAAGTCTGTGCAAGTGGGTAGAGAAGCAACATATGAGTTTTAACCCTGGCAAGAGAACAAAATATATTTAGGGATTTTAAAGATCATAAAGTATAGAAACGGAGGGCTCTAAGCTATCAGTTAATTAATTCAACTGTTCATTCAACAGTATTGTTGAGCCCCCCCCCCCCCACATACATATCAAGCAGTGTGCTAAATGTTAAGCAAGCAAGATAAAGCACTTACAGATCAGAAGGGGAAAACAAAAAATTTACATGGGAGTTAAAATAGAGTTATTGATAGCATAGAGGAAAGTTCTTCAGCTTGAGGGGAACTGAAGAAAATTTGTCAGAGGAGATGACTCTTAAACAGTGAGTAAAAATTATTCCTGTGAACAGTGTGGAGAAAACAGCATGTGCAAAGGCCTGAGGCATAACAGAGCAAGGAGCATGCATGCTTCTGCAAGTAGCACTACAGGTATAGGGACGCTGAGCAAGAACGGTGATGAATCCCTCTAGAAAGGCAAGCAGATGCCATGCTGAAGAGCTGTGAGTGCAACAAGCTCAGATGCGGGTTCTTCAAAGATTGCTCTAGCAGTGACCATTTAGGGACCAGAGAGAATGAAACTTCAGTCGGGGAGCCCGGGCAATAATGCAAGCAAGAGACAATGAGGGCCTAAATGCTGAACACTATTGCTAGCCTGTCGTAGGATGGGTCCAGAAATATTTATGAGGGAAAAAATGGTAAGACTTTGTGATACTTAGATGGGGAAGAGGAATGGAGGGATCTAGAAGCATCTAGAAAATTATTTTAACCATTGTGTGCCTCAGGATGCATTCACTAAGATGGAGAATATGGGATGAATAATGCATTTGAAAGAGTAAGGTGTTATCTGCCAAATGTGAGATGCCAGCATAATATCCAAATAAAAATATACTATACATGGATTGAGAATTGAACAAGAAATAGAGATCTGTGATTCAGTAGCTTATAGCTGGGAGCTAAAGTCATGTGTGCGTGGAAGTTACAGGGCCTTCACCAGGATAAATGTTACAAAAAGGAAAACCTGGGAGTAATCATAAGTTGTTTCTTGAAGATATAAAACTGAAAGTTTTCTGTGCTAGCCCCAAAAGCTAAATACATATTGTAAATTAACAAAAAGGACACCAAAAGATATTGAAATCTCAAAACTAACAAAGAAGCAAGCAAAAACACATCCATATCTTAGAGTTTAGGGCCCCCAATACTGTGGATAATTATGGTCACTATATTCTAAAAAAAGAATTAAAAAATTAAAAAAAAAAAGAGCAACTTGGAAGACTGTATGACTTCTGTATGAGGGAGCTAAAAATATAGGGTCTGTTTGCTTCATTGGAGGTTAATTACTTTACAATATTGTATTGGTTTTGCCATACATCAACATGAATCCACCACAGGTATACACGTGTTCCCCATCCTGAACCCCCCTCCCACCTCCCTCCCGTACCATCCCTCTGGGTCATCTCAGTGCACCAGCCCCAAGCATCCAGTATCATGCATCAAACCTGGACTGGTGATTCATTTCGTATATGATATTAGACATGTTTCAATGCCATTCTCCCAAATCATCCCACCCTCGCCCTCTCCCACAGAGTCCAAAAGACTGTTATATACATCTGTGTCTCTTTTGCTGTCTTGCATACAGGGTTATCGTTACCCATGATTTTTCAACACTATGCTGCTGCTGCTGCAGCCAAGTAGCTTCAGTCGGGTCCGACTCTGTGTTACCCCATAGACAGCAGTCCACCAGGCTCCCCCCGTCCCTGGGATTCTCCAGGCAAGAACACTGGAGTGGGTTGCCATTTCCTTCTCCAATATGTGAAAGTGAAGTCGCTCAGTCATGTCCGACTCTTAGCGACCCCATGTACAGCAGCCCACCAGGCTCCTCCATCCATGGAATTTTCCAGATAAGAGTGCTGGTATGGGGTATAACAGTACCGAAATTATAAATGAACTTTACAAGTTGTTGATGACCTTCTTTACTAAATATAGAAACAACAGATCAAGGAAGAAGCATTTTAGATTCTAGTGAAATCAATTAAAAATACATCTATTGTCTGACATAGGGTGCAGCATGCTTGGGGCCAGTGCATGGGGATGACCCAGAGAGATGATGTGGGGAGGGAGGTGGGAGGGGGGGTCATGATTGGGAACGCATGTAAGAATTAAAGATTTTAAAATTAAAAAAAAATAATAAAAAATAAATTTAAAAAAAAATACATCTATTCATATCGCTGTCTCCCTCACTTCATTACACTTCCCTTGAATGCAAGTACATAGCTTAGTTATTTTTTAATCCATTATCTAGCAGTACATGGCACATATAAGGATCTTAATCATTTTTGAAGAAACAAATAGAAAAATAAGAAATAAGAAAGAGGAAGTTATACTCAGAAAAGGTAAGAAACTTGGGATATGATATTTCAGGAAAACAAATATATGGAAAATATACATAATCCAGAGAGTCTAGACAAACTTGCACATGATAATTCTACAAAAAGCTAAAGAGTACAATTAAATGATATTTATCTTTACATCAAATTTTAGTGAAATCACTGATACAACTGCTTTGGAAAACTGAGAGTGTCTAGTAAAGTTTAATATATATGTACATTCCCACAAGCCAACTTTGTTCCACTCCTGGGAGAAGATACACATTTATGGAAATATTTTCATGTTCACTAAAAGTCATATAAAATTGTTCATAGAAATACTCTTCATATAGACCCAAATTAGGAGCAACCCAAAGTGATAAGAATGAACAAAACACAGTGACATGCCACAATATAAAATATGGAATGAAAATACCAGATATAAAAGAGACATATTAATATTATTTGAGTCTGTCTATATAAAGTTCAAACTCAGCAAAGCTAATCTATAATTTTAGAAATCAATATAGTGTTTATTCTTTCAGAGTGATTAGAGACTAGAAAGGGGCATAAGGGATCATTTGAATTCTGGCAGTTTTCAGGTCTTGCTCTGGGTACTTGTTACCTTGGAGGTGGTATGTTTAGCTTGAAAAATTAATTGACCTGTATGTATATAAGCTATACATTTCATGAATGCATATTATACTTCAATTTTAAAAATTTATATCAAAACTCATGCAAAACAAAAGTGTAACTAAAGCCAAGCAGATATTCACTGGTATAAAAAGCTATATAGACCTCTTATGTTACATTTCCCATGCTATTACGGGAAGGATGAAAAAGTTGGATATGAAATACATTTGTAAATATCATCTACCCATTTAAGGACTTCCATTTAAAAAAGAAAAAAATCTAAATGGTTCCAAAATAAGAAGGGAAAGTTCCTATAACTTGGCCATCAGAAAGGGCAAAGCTAAAGGATTTTCACAGCAATTGATTCCATACACCCTTGAACAAACTCACATTTCAAAGAATCAGAGAAAACTTCCTTACTAAGCTACATCCCTGCCCAAGTGGAATAGCTCAGCAGATACCCTGCTCAACAAAGCAGAACTACATGCAAATTATCTTTTCTTTTCCAGGTGTTTAAATGAAATTTCTGGAGCTGACACAACCACTCTGGTGGTAAAGGGATGGGAGCTCATAAAGAGCAGTTTTGTTTTCTTAAGACTAAGAGATATACAGCAGAAAAGTCAATTGGATACTTTGCTATTTGGATTCCACTCTTGGTTGGCTTTTATCCCATCTTCTTTCTGCCAAGATGCTGCCTACTAACTGCTTCACTGGACTGGGCACCTTCATGTTCTATTAGAAATCAAAATGGTGCAAACATCTGCTAATTTAAATGTTTTTCCCCAACATAAATTAGGAAGTGGATACTCAGCGTTAACTGAGCTGAGGGATATAAAATGGTGAAATAAGAACAGACTGCAGAGATAAAAAGAAGGTTCTGAGGAAAAACTAAAGATAAAAAAACGGAAGATTTTACAATCAAACTATTATTAAGCAGCAGAGAAAGACCTTCACTGATTTTCTATTCTTATTTCTCATCTTCTATTTCATGTTAATAGAATAAAATCAATGAAGAAGAAAATAAAAGAATTCTTCAAATTCAAATAGAAAACTGAGAAACTATATAATGATCGTATTGAAATATCCCCAAGGTATGGACTCTGAGCCTTAATGCATACCTTGAGTAGTTGAAATACACCAAAGTGAATATTAAAACTCCAAAGAAACCTCCTAGGAAAGCAATATTACTTAATTCTGATGCAGACTATTGTGTCAGTTAAGAAAACGTAAATATAAAGTTCAGAAATGCACTGCATTCATTTTCTATCCATCTGACAGAAATATAGTATGCATTAATCTATTATTTGTCTCAAATTTATATCTAAAAATAAATATTATCTGAAGTCATCTATCATATGATTATAGTAAAAGGGATAAGCAGAAAAGCATAATGAGCTACTTCAATAAGATCCGCTTGCTGTGCTTCATGCTTCCCTTCCATTTGTGTGTATACTTTATCACTTAATCTAATAAAAATTCAAACATCCACAAGTCAGAAAACTTTTCCCATATAGATAATTAGTACCTTTGAGAGTTATCTTGAATTTTAATATCTAGTCAAGGATCAATAATTATCATTATCTTTATAATTCCTTATATAAGTTTCTGTAACTCACTTGAGAGAAATAAATCATGGCTTTCCAAATATTCTGGTGCATCTCAGAAAATGAATAGAGTTACTTAGTATAAATGGGATCCAAGCCCAGGGACATTGACGTAACTTCTTAGTTAATAATACTTTATATTCATGGAGTGGTTTATCCTGCTTAATATGTTTCCAGTTATTCTTTCACAAAGAATACCTTGAGAAGATATAAAAAGTACTATTATTTTTTAAATTAATGAAATGTGGTATTACTGATTGTTTCTAGTAAAGCCAACATTTATTAAATAGCTGTAATTCTTCCTACAGGGAAACACTATTTTCTCTCATTTAATGGCCCAGTTATGAATAAGATCGAGGATTGGCACCTATATTAATGCTCTTTCTACCCAACATTATTTTTTGTTGTTGTTATTGTCAGTAGCTTCATTATCTCTCACAAAGTCTGTCTAAGGGCAGACTGTAGGTTCTGTAGTGGCCCAAAAGAAAATACACATTTTAGGCATTCCTTCCTAACAAATAATTGTCACACCTAAATACAACTCAAATAACAAACTTATTCCTTAACTCGGTTTTAGAATAAGGCTGATAAGAAAACCTCAGGCCAAAATTGTAACACTATAAATTAAACTGTGATTGATAAGGTTATTTATTTTGCCAAAAACATATTTGAAGAAAGAGTAAAAGTATCTTCTTGACCTTTTTAATCTATCTTTGATAAAGGAAAAACTCTAACTAAACATAGCAACTTAGTAACCATAGCTTAATGGTTGCTTTTCCCAGAGGTTAAAAAAAAAAAAAAAAAAAAAAACCTGTTTGGCTTTTTAGTTTAATTCAGCAGGCCTGAAACACCTGCTACAAGGTATGACTGCAAAGCTGAATCTATAAACTCAGGTGCTTATTTTAAGTGTGAAGCATGAATAGCCCAGATGTCAGTCAATGGAAGGTGGTGAAGCTCTCATACACTAGCGAGTATCTAGCCCATTTAAAAACCATTCAAATCCAATTGGCCAAACAAACAACAACAACAACAAAATATCTGACCTCTACTCTAAAATTCTAGCACAGATGCTTGTGTAAACCTTACGAATGCAGCCTCCATGGTTTATATTTACACCATACGTGTATCTGACCTTGGCAGAGATTGGAAAGACGGATGATACATATCCCTGGGCCTGAGGAGTTTACCAAACATGAGGTGAGGCAAATACTGAGCAACTCCAAGGCAGGAAGTCTGTCTCATAATGAAAACAGCATGAGTTTTGAGGTTACAATTCCAACACAAAAAATTTCCAATAGCAGGAGATTTTGATTGTCATAACTAACCTTACTTCAGCTACAATGTGGGGATGATAATTCCTACCTTCCAAGGTATTCATGAGGTTACCTAATTTAATGTGAAATATTTTCCAGAATTTTCTTATATGACCTCTCTCTGTGGCAAACTCTATGGAAAACTATTGGCCATATTCCCTCCTTAAACGTTTCTCTTCTGTCCTCTTAGATGACAATGAATACTAATTTTAGGTTGGCAGGAAGTGACCTCTCTACTGAGCTCCAGCAGAATAATTCAAGTTGGATCTCAAAATAAACATGTCCAAAACTGAACCCATTGCTTTTCTTATGCACACTCCCAAATATATTTCTCCTTCAACATTCTCAGACTGAAGCACCCCGATTCCCAACTTACTAACAATAAACTTAAGGAGTATCCTTGACTCTTCCATTCCCTCATTCCAATTATTAGGTAAGATCTGTTATTCTCCCTATCAAATAATTCTCCAATAAGTACCCTTTGTTCTTATCCTCATTACTAGTAGTAGTCTAGAGAAAAAATGATTAGGGAGAAAATGGAAGAAGTGTAATATAGGAAGGAAAGAAAAAATCACAGAAATATTAGAAACACCATTTTGGCTAATATTTTGTTATGATACAATAGAAGGAATCTCTCCAAACTTCAAATATGATTCTCACACCCCAACTTGAAATTTTCAAATGGCTTTTAATTCAACCACAATAAATTATATATGGTTTATAATAGACATGCATGAACTGACTCCAGCTTCTCTAACTTCACTTTATACCACTTCTCTCACAGGAACCCTTTTCTCCAGCCACATAGAATCACATGAGGTTGCACAGGTGCCTTTGCACGAACTATGCCCCTGCCTCCCCTCATATATCCTGCTGTGTGTCCATTTATCCTTCAAGATAATTTGGATTCTCACATTCTGTCATCTGCAGACACACTCACATGTGCCAACACTACTTACATCGCACTAATATGTTGCTGCTGCTGCTGCTAAGTTGCTTCAGTCGTGTCCGACTCTGTGCGACCCCATAGATGGCAGCCCACCAGGCTCCTCCATCCCTGGGATTCTTTTACTTTCATGGCTGCAATCACCATCTGCAGTGATTTTGGAGCTCAAAAAAATGAAGTCTGACATTGTTTCCACTCTTTCCCCATCTATTTCCCATGAAGTGATGGGACCAGATGCCATGATCTTCGTTTTCTGAATGTTGAGCTTTAAGCCAACTTTTTTACTCTCCTCTTTCACTTTCATCAAGAGGCTTTTAGTTCCTCTTCACTTTCTGCCATAAGGGTGGTGTCATCTGCATATCTGAGGTGATTGATATTTCTCCCGGCAATCTTGATTTCAGCTTGTGCTTCTTGCAGCCCAGAGTTTCTCACAATGTCTCTGCATAGAAGTTAAATAAGCAGGGTGACAATATACAGCCTTGACGTACTCCTTTTCCTATTTGGAACCAGTCTGTTGTACCATGTCCAGTTCTAACTGTTGCTTCCTGACCTGCATACAGGTTTCTCAAAAGGCAGGTTTGGTGGTCTAGTACTCCCATCTCTTTCAGAATTTTCCACAGTTTATCGTGATCCACACAGTCAAAGGCTTTGGCATAATCAATAAAGCAGAAATAGATGTTTTTCTGGAACTCGCTTGCTTTTTCCATGATCCAGCAGATGTTGGCAATTTGATCTCTGGTTCCTCTGCCTTCTCTAAAATCACCTTGAACATCTGGAAGTTCACGGTTCACGTATTGCTGAAGCCTGGCTTGGAGAATTTTGTGTATTACTTTACTAGTGTGTGAGATGAGCACAATTTTGCAGTAGTTTGAGCATTCTTTGGCATTGCCTTTCTTTGGGATTGGAATGAAAACTGACCTTTTCCAGTCCTGTGGCCACTGCTGAGTTTTCCAAATTTGCTGACATATTGAAGGCAGCACTTTGACAGCATCATCTTTCAGGATTTGGAATAACTCAACTGGAATTCCATCGCATCCACTAGCTTTGTTCATAGTGATGCTTTCTAAGGCCCACTTGACTTCACATTCCAGGATGTCTGGCTCTAGGTGAGTGATCATACCATCGTGATTATCTTGGTCATGAAGATCTTTTTGTATGGTACTTCCATGTATTCTTGCCACCTCTTCTTAATATCTTCTGCTTCTGTTAGGTCCATACCATTTCTGTCTGTTATTGAGCCCATCTTTGCATGAAGTGTTCCCTTGGTATCTCTAATTTTCCTGAAGAGATTTCTAGTCTTTCCCATTCTGTTGTTTTCCTCTATTTCTTTGCATGCTTGCTGAGGAAGGCTTTCTTATCTCTTCTTGCTTCTTTGGAACTCTGCATTCAGATGCTTATATCTTTCCTTTTCTCCTTTGCTTTTCTCTTCTCTTCTTTTCACAGCTATATAAGGCCTCCCTAGACAGCCACTTTGCTTTTTTGCATCTCTTCCACAGGGATGGTCTTGATCCCTGTCTCCTGTGCAATGTCACGAACATCAGTCCATAGTTCATCAGGCACTCTATCTATCAGATCTAGGCCCTTAAATCTATTTCTCACTTCCACTGTATAATCGTAAGGTATTTGATTTAGGTCATACCTGAATGGTCTAGTGGTTTTCCCTACTTTCTTCAATTTCAGTCTGAATTTGGCAATAAGGAGTTCATGATCTGAGCCATAGTCAGCTCCCAGTCTTGTTTTTGCTGACTGTATAGAGCTTCTCCATCGTTGGCTGCAAAGAATATAATCAATCTGATTTCAGTGTTGACCATCTGGTGATGTCCATGTGTAGAGTCTTCTCTTGTGTTGTTGGAAGAGGGTGTTTGCTATGACCAGTGCGTTCTCTTGGCAAAACTCTATTAGCATTTGTCCTGCTTCATTCCATATTCCAAGGCCAAATTTGCCTGTTACTCCAGGTGTCTTGACTTCCTACCTTTGCATTCCAGGCCCCTATAATGAAAAGGACATCTTTTTTGGGTGTTAGTTCTAAAAGGTCTTATAGGTCTTCATAGAACCATTCAACTTCAGCTTCTTCAGCATTACTGGTATTAAACCATTACCATTGGCTATATTTATTCATTGACATATCTATGTTTCTCACTGAATTATGAGTTCCTATTGGGGCCAAAATATTGTCCTAATTCTTTCATTCCCCGGGCTTTGTATACAGAATGACCAATTAATTAATAATATCTATCACCACTTTAAAGACATCAGAACATTTTGAGGGTCACTGCCTTAAAATAATTTACTCCTCCATGAGATAAAATTTCTAATTCTGAAGAGGAAATCACAACTGTAAATAGTTAAGTTACACTCATTCTAGAATGGAAATATTCTTCTTTAATTATGTTCCCAATTAGGCTAACTAGATTTCCCTATGAACTATTCTTCCAAGTGTTCTGGCCTAGCTGTTGATGACAGTTTTTAGCACTTACTTGCAAGGGTGTCATTCAGTGCTTATTGCTGTGTATCTCAGGTTGTTCTGAAAATACCTAATTTCTAACTACATTCCCTAGCAAGAAGCAAGACCTTAAGCAGAATGCATGCAGGATGTCCCATATTTAACATGTTTTTAGAAAGTTAAGTTAGTGCTCTCTACAGTAATCAATAATCAGATCTATTTGATTGAGGAAAACAGAAATAACTTAGGTTAATAATCTTGTTAAGTTTTAAGTATTCTTAGGTGTTGATGTCAACAAAGTATACAGTAGAACTGAACTAAGAGCTACAAGGAAATAAATACAAAGTAAAAATAAGCACCCACTCTGAAGTCCTCCGCTCTCTGGAAATTGTTAAGTAATATATGTTAAATGGTGAAGAAAATTAGTGGGACAGATCAGAGTTATTACAGGAAATGTAAAGAAAGCAGGGCTCAGCATTAAAGAATCCACCTGCCAATGCAGGAGACTCGGGTTTGGTCCCTGGGTTTGGAAGATTCGCTGGAGAACAAAATGGCAACCCACTCCAGTATTCTTGCCTGGGAAATCCCATGGACAGAGGAGCCTGGCAGGCTATAGTTCATGTGGTTGCAAAGAGTCAGACACGACTGGTTAAGACTTCTTCACAGAGAGGCAGGTGAGCATTTCAAATTTATCAGGTAAAAGAGAGTAAAAAAAGCTGACTTAAAGTCAGTTGGTTCTTGAGACTTCCCTTATGGTCCAGTGGTTAAGATGCCATACTCCCAGAGCAGGAGGCATGGATTTGATCCATGGGTAGGAACTAAGACCCCAAATGCCATGGGCTGTGGCCAAAAAATTAAAACTAATAATAACTAAAAATAAACATCAGTTGGTTCTCTAGTATGCTTCTCAAACATAGCATATCAAAACCTGAGCTCCTGATAATACCCCTCAACCCTCTACTCCCCGTATTCACCAGCTCAGGAAATGGCAATGCTTTCAGTTGTCCAGGCCAAAACCTTTTCAGCCTTTACCACTGTTTCTATCAAACCTCGTATCTGTCTTGTCAGCAAAATCTATCACTTTTACTTTCATTTATTGAGAATTTGGCATCTTATCACCTCTAGCTTGTCATCAGCTCACTGATTTGCTCAAACTATCCTACACACCATTCTGACCTCATCCTTACTACTCTCCTTGCTCACTATGATCCAACAACATGGGCCTCCTTGCTGGTTCTCTAAAACTCCATGCACATCACACCTCTACCTTAAGCTATCCCATTGCTGGCACACTCTTCTGGATCTGTGACTGGCTCCTTCTCCTACTTTTGAGTCTTTTGAGTCTTTACTCAAAAATCAACTTTTCAGCAAGACCTCCACCCTCTATCAAAAAATTCAACAATTTCACTCTCAATATGTCATACTCCTTCTCTGCTTTATTTTCTTCATATTACTATTTATCACTAACACACTTTATATTATTACTATTTATCACATTTGCTTTCTGTCTTATTCAATAGAATGTAAGCTTCATGGGAGCATATGAAAAGTATTTGCCAAATGCTCATTAATGAATGAATAAACAGCAACTCAAATTAAAATTTTGCAATTACTATGAAATATCTCACACATACAAAAATTATCCTATCACATATGAGAATAAAATACCAGAAAACCGTGTAGTTATAACTAGGAAGACATATACAGGACACAAAAATAGAGAGCACAAACCTTCCTGCTTCCTTTTCCCTCTTATTCCAGAGACAGAATTCAAAACAAGTTTACCTATATTTATATATATAATATGCATTATGATTTGCTTCTGAGTTTTACTTATGTCATATTTCATATTTTCTGGAATGCATACAGAAAGCTTCTGAACTTAAAACATAATGGCTATGGCTATAGTTGAAAGGTCAATTGTATATGCCTGTCTATTAGAAGGTAAGTTATATTTAAAATCCAGATCCCTAACTAACAAAGATTTTGCCTTACTTAAGAACTAGATAGTGTGAATGTATCTTCTATATGCTGAGTATCCACTGTTTAGTTTTTGCCAATTTAAATATTCACATCTCTAGGAATGGCTGCAATCCACCCTGGTATATAAAATAAATTAGCATTCTTGCACTCTGGAGAAAAGTGTGTGTTTAGCACCAAATGGAATCAGCAGATGACTAAATACTCTTTTTGCCTTGTTTCCATAATAAATACAACAGATGCAAAATGCTGGAATGTGGACAACTCCTAGAAGGATGGTGTTTTCCTCTAATGTAGAAATAAGCCATTCAAAAATGCATTTGATATAGCACACAAGAATCAGCAAGAACCACCTGGTTTATGTATTGCCGTCAAGGTGATGTTATGACTAACTCTACCACAAATACCTCTGTAGCCCAAATGAAGCATAAGACGGTCTTTGATATTAAGCATCACTAATTATCTTATAAAGTTATAGCAATGGTAATTCTAGTCCAGGATAAAGGATTGCCACATAAATGATTTAGAAAAACTATAGTTCACCCTAAATACTGAGCATTACCCAAACTCAGGAGACAGTTAAAGACATGAGATATGATCTCTAAAATATGAGGTAATAGAGAAGGACCCTTTCAATATTAAGTATAAAAAAAGGACCTTACTAGGAAGACCCAATTTCATCATATCACCTCTTTTAAAAGAATACCACACAAGGAACATGACAGTACATCACCCTTGGTTCCATAAGGTTCTCTAGCTCCTACGACCCAAATGTAAGTTGAATTTTCATTCCCATGTTTATTCACTGTTGGGTATGTAAGGAATGAATACTCAGAGACATTTAGTTTCAGTCAAAAAAAGACAAAGATATTCTTTAACCTGATAAAGGGGAAAACTGACAGTAAGGGAGATCATGTGTGTGCTTAGTCACTCAGTTGTGTCCCATTCTTTATGACCCCATGGGCTGTAGCCTACCAGGCTCCTCTGTCCATGGGCATTCTCCAGGCAAGAATACTGGAGGGGTTGCCATGCCCTCCTCCAGGGGATCTTCCCAACCTGGGATCAAACCCGGGTCTCCCACAGTGGAGGCAGATTCTTTACCATCTGAGCCACGAGAGAAGCCCAAGGAAGATCATACTTAATCTAAATGCTTAAAAGACTAAATGCTTTCTGCCTGTGATCAGAAATAAGACAAGAATATCCTCTTTCATGCTCAACATCACTCATTACTAGAGAAATGCAAATCAAAACCACAATGAGGTACCACTTCACACCAGTCAGAATGGCTGCGATCCAAAAATCTGCAAGCAATAAATGCTGGAGAGGGTGTGGAGAAAAGGGAACCCGGAATGCAAACTAGTACAGCCACTATGGAGAACAGTGTGGAGATTCCTTAAAAAATTGCAAATAGAACTACCTTATGACCCACCAATCCCACTGCTGGGCATACATACCGAGGAAAACAGAATTGAAAGAGACACATGTACCCCAATGTTCATCGCAGCACTGTTTATAATAGCCAGGACATGGAAACAACCTAGATGTCCATCAGCAGATGAATGGATAAGAAAGCTGTGGTACATATACACAATGGAGTATTACTCAGCCGTTAAAAAGAATTCATTTGAATCAGTTCTGATGAGATGGATGAAACTGGAGCCAATTATACAGAGTGAAGTAAGCCAGAAAGAAAAACACCAATACAGTATACTAACACATATATATGGAATTTAGGAAGATGGCAATGACGACCCTGTATGCAAGACAGGAAAAAGGACACAGATGTGTATAACGGACTTTTGGACTCAGAGGGAGAGGGAGAGGGTGGGATGATTTGGGAGAATGGCATTCTAACATGTATACTATCATGTAAGAATTGAATCGCCAGTCTATGTCTGACGCAGGATACAGCGTGCTTGGGGCTGGTGCATGGGGATGACCCAGAGAGATGTTAAGGGGAGGGAGGTGGGAGGGGGGTTCATGTTTGGGAACGCATGTAAGAATTAAAGATTTTAAAATTTAAAAAATAAAAAACAAAGCAAACAAAAACAAAAAATAAATTAAATTAAATTAAATTTAAAAAAAAGAAAGAAAAGAAAAACTTCCATCTGTAAAACCTGAGTCCTTGCAAAACTGTAAATAAAGCATTTTCCAATGGCAAAAAAAAAAAAAGAGAATATCCTCTTTCACTTCTATTCACTATCTAGTAAAATAATTTAAGAAGGGAAAGTAAGCAAAATGCATCTAAATTGGAAAAGAAGTAAAACTATCTGAGTATAACATGATCTGGTATACAGAAAATCCCAAGAATTTTTTTTTTTAAATTAGAGTCAATATATGAGATGAGCAGTGTTGCAGGATACAAGGTTAATGTACAAAAATGAATCATATATCTATACATTTAACAATGAATAACCTAAAAATAAAATAAAGGAAACAATACTATATATAATAGATCAAAAACATATTTATTAATGAATCTAATGAAGTAAATGCAAGACTTCTACACTGAGAGCTATGAAAAAGATACAAAAACATTAAGAGATTTAAATAAACAGCAAAACTTTTCATGTCATGGAATGAAAGACAATAGTATTATGTTGGCAATAATAAAACTAAAACTAAACTGTAAATTCAGTACAATTCCTATCAAATTGCCAGTTGTATTTATTGTAGACATTGACAAGATGAATCTAAAATTATGAAAATGAATACAGTATACTAACACATATATATGGAATTTAGAAAGATGGTAATGATAACCCTCTATGCGAGACAGCAAAAGAGACACAGATGTATAGAACAGACATTTGGACTCTGTGGGAGAGGGAGAGGGTGGGATGATTTGGGAGAATGGCATTGAAACATGTATACTATCATGTAAGAAATGAATCGCCAGTCTGTGTTTGATACAGGATACAGGATGCTTGGGGCTGGTGCACTGGGATGACCCAGAGAGATGATATGGGGAAGGAGGTGAGAGGAGGGGTTCAGGATTGGGAACTCATGTACACCCGTGGCGGATTCATGTTAATGTATGGCAAAACCAATACAGTATTGTAAAGTAAAATAAATAAATAAATAGTAATTTAAAAAAAATAAAATTATGAAAATGCAAGGAACCCAAAATAGCCAAGATAAACTTTAAAAGAACAAAACTGGAGGACTCATACTTTCTAATCTCAAAACTTATGAAAAAACTATAAGAAAGTGTGATACTGGCATAAGTATAGATATATAGATCAATGAAATAGAATTGAGGTTTAAAAATAAACCCTTAAGTTATAGCCAATTAATTTTCAACAAAGTTATGTAAACAAACCACTGGAGAAAGAAAAATCTTTTCAATAAATAGTTCTAGGACAACTGTATCAGTTCAGTTCAGTCCAGTTCAGTCACTCAGTCGCGTCCGATTCTTTGAAATCCCATGAACTGCAGCACACCAGGCCTCCCTGTCCATCATCATCTCATGAAGTTTACTCAAACTCATATCCATTGAGTCAGTGATGCCATCCAGCCATCTCATCCTCAGTCTTCCCCTTCTCCTCCTGCCCTCAATCTTTCCCAGCATCAGGGTCTTTTCAAATGAGTCAGCTCTCCACATAAGGTGGCCAAAATATTGGAGTTTCAGCTTCAACATCAGGCCCTCCAATGAACACCCTGGACTGATTTCCTTTCGGATGGACTGGTTGGATCTCCTTGCAGTCCCAGGGACTCCCAAGAGTCTTCTCCAACACCACAGTTCAAAAGCATCAATTCTTTGGCGCTCAGCTTTCTTTCTAGTCCAACTCTCACATCCATACATGACTACTGAAAAAACCATAGCCTTGACTAGACGGACCTTTGTTGACAAAGTAATGTCTCTGCTTTTTAATATGCTGTCAGCTGCGGCTGCTGCTGCTAAGTCGCTTCAGTCGTGTCCAACTCTGTGCGACCCCAAGGACTGCAGCCTACCAGATCCTCTGTCCATGGGATTTTCCAGGCAAGAGTACTGGAGTGGGTTGCCATTGCCATAACTTTACTTCCAAGGTGTAAGCATCTTCTAATTTCATGGCTGCAGTCACCATCTGCAGTGATTTTTGGAGCCTAAAAAACAAAGTCGGACACTGTTTCCCCTGTTTCCCCATCTATTTGCCATGAAGTTATGGGTCCAGATGCCATGATCTTCGTTTTCTGAATGTTGAGCATTAAACCAACTTTTTCACTCTCCTCTTTCACTTTCATCAAGAGGCTTCTTAGTTCCTCTTCACTTTCTGCCATAAGGGTGGTGTCATCTGCATATCTGAGGTTATTGATATTTCTCCCAGCAATCTTGATTCCAGCTTGTGCGTCTTCCAGCCCAGAGTTTCTCATGATGTACTCTGCATATAAGTTAAATAAGCAGGGTGACAATATACAGCCTTGATGTATTCCTTTTCCTATTTGGAACCAATCTCTTGTTCCATGTCCAGTTCTAACTGTTGCTTCCTGACCTGCATACAGATTTCTCAAGAGGCAGGTCAGGTGGTCTTGTATTCCCATCTCTTTTAGAATTTTCCACAATTTATTGTGATCCACACAGTTAAAGGCTTGGGCATAGTCAATAAAGCAGAAATAGATGTTTTTTCCGGAACTCTCTTGCTTTTTTGATGATCCAGTGATGTTGGAAATTTGATCTCTGGTTCCTCTGCCTTTTCTAAAACCAGCTTGAACATCTGGAAGTTCATGGTTCACAGACAACTGTATATTTACATGCAAAAGAAGGAAGGTGAACCCCTATCTCATACCATACACAAAATTAAATCAACATGGATCATGCCCCTTTTAACAGCTAGAGCTATAAATTCCATTCATGAGAAGTGTTTGCACACTTGCTTGTTTCTGGACAGAGTTGAGGAGGCAGGTTTTCCACACCACCACAGTGTGTATCAAAGCATGAACTGCATGAATACTCCAAGCCTGCTTGAGAGCTTGGTTGTGACATACAGACATGGCTCAGACATGAAGCAGCGTCTGAGAATGATAGGGACAGCCATTTCTAATGCTTACACAGGCAACTCATCAGAAAAAGTCCCATTTCTACCTACATCAAATTGCCACAGCTTGTATCCCAACACACCAATTGCTTTGAGGCACAGCTCCCACTATGGCAAGAGTGGCAGAGGCTAAGGGAAGAGCCCAGTTATAAGAGATAAAGATGACTTAGACCCAAATCAGTATCTGAGTAGAGTAAGGGCAGGCATTCCTGGTCCTTATATAAGTAGCACATCAGAAGCAGTACAGGCCTCTGACCCTGGCATGTCTACCATAGCCTGCATCCAAACTGAGTGTCTATACCAGCTCCTCTTGCTCCAGCATTGCTCCTTTCTGGGATGAGGAGCACAAACATAAAGGGATTGAGCCAGCTTGGACCCAGCCCTCATGGCTTCAGCTCCAATGATTTGAAACCTGTTCTTGCCCCTAGTAGGGCAGTGTTAAGCACCAGAGGGGAAGAACCAACTCATACCTGGGTCCAGCCTTAGCTTCTTCATCTCTTGCCCCAATGCCACCAAGATAACAAGTGCCAGCACACCCTGAGTAAATATGTAATTTGTATTCACATCAAATTCATCTCTCTCTCTCCCACCAAAGCCACTGGGCCCACACATACTATATAGAGGCATTCCCACATAGAGATATTCATTCTATTATTAGCATGCAATATATATTAAATAATTGTTTCACTTAATTTCATAGACAGGAAGTTAAGCAAAATGAGAAGACTGAGAAATTGGTCTCATTGAAAGAGAAGAGAAAAGCCTGGGAAAATAAACTAATGAAATAAACAATTTACCAGGTAAATAATTTAAAGCACTAGTAATAAGAATGTTAATGGAATTCGGGAAAAGAATAGAACACAGTGAGAATATTGATAAGAAACTAGAAAATATGAAAAAGAACTAGTCTGAAATGAAGAATATGATAACAACAATGAAATACACACTAGAAGGAATTAACAGAAAACAGGTGATACAGAGGAATGCATAAGTGATCAGGAAGACAGAATAATGAAAACCACCTAATCATAACAGCAAAATGGAGCAGTTTAAGGGACTTTTGAGACAACATTAAGTGTACCAACATTTATATTACAGGGGTCCGAGGAGGAGAGAGAGAAAAATGGTTGAAATTGTACTTGATGAAATTATGACTGAAAACATCTTAAGCCTGAAGAAGGAAACAGATATCCAGGTATAAGAAACACAGAGGATATCAAACAAGGTGAACTCAAACAGACCAAAACCAAGACATATCATAATTTAAGCAGTGAAAGTTAAAGAGGGAATTCTAAACTTAGCAAGAGAAAATCAGTCCTACACAATGGAACCTCCATAAGGCTATCAGGTGATTTCTATGCAGACACTCTGCAAGTGAGAAGGAAATGGATAGAAGGAAATCTATCCAAAATGCTGAAAGGGAAAAACCTACAACCTATGATACTCTACCCAGCAAGATTATCATATACCATAAAAGGAAAAATACAGAACTTCTCAGACAAACAAAAACTAAGAGTTTATCAATACTAAACCTGTTAAAGGGTTTAGTATTTTCCTCTAAGTGGAAAATAAAGAAGTAAGAATCTTTTATATCTAAATGGAAAATAAAAGTAGAATCCATAGGAAAAGAAAAATCCCATTAGTATAGGCAAATAGACAATAAAGACTGATGACCAACCACCTAAATAAAGTAGTATAAAAATCAAAAAACAGAAATGAAAAATCAACTATCTCTACAATAATTAACAAGATAACTTGAAGATGTACATATAAAATGTGGGAAAGGAGAGTAATGAATGTAGATAGTTTTGGATGCATTTGAATTTAAAGGACTAACTATTTAAAGTAAGTAGATATAATTACAGGTCTACATATATGTATCCCGTGATAACCACAAATCAAAAGCCTACTGTAAATATATGTATATTTACACACACACATACTGTATACACATACACACATATATATACAAAAACTAGAGAGGAAAGAGTATAAGCATATTGCTAAAGAAAACCTTCAAAGCACAAAGAAACAAAAAGAAGAAAAGAACACAGAAGAATTACAAAACAACCAGAAAATAAGTAGTAAAATAGCAGTAAGTACAGCTTATCAAAAATTACTTAAAATATCAATAGACTATATGTTCCAGTCAAAAGACATAGGGTGGCTTATCATATAATCAATAAGACCCTTCAATATAGTACCTACAAGAACTCCCTTCCAGGAGAAAAGACACACATAGGCTGAAAATAAGGGGATGGTAAAGGATATCTCATGCCAATGCAAACAAGAATGCAAGAGTAACAATACTTATATCAGACAATATACACTTTAATACAAACTCTGTAACAAAAGACAAAGAAGGACATTATACATAATGATAAATGGGAAAACACAAGAAGATAATAACAATAACACTTTAACATAAGCACACCATACAAGAACATCTAAATATATAAAGCAAATATTAATAGACATAAAGGGGGAAGATGAAGGGAATAAAATAATATTAATAATAGGGTATCCTCACACTCCACTTACATCGATGGACAGATCATCTAGACAGAAAATCACAGAGCAACAATGATCTTAAATGACGCATAAATGACAAAATAGACCAGTTAGACTTCATGGTTATCTACAAGACATCCCATCCAAAGATAGGAGCATCCACATTCTTTTCAAGTGTACATAGAATGTTCTTCAGGATAGATCATGTATAGAGATACAGGCCAACCCACCAAAACAAGAAAAAACTCAAAAACCTAATATACCAGCTAAAGCAATGAGAAAAAGAAAAATAGGCAAAGCCTGGAGCCAGCAAAAGGAAAGAAATAATAAAGATCACAGAGAAAATAAATAAGAAAAAAAATAGAAATATCAATGAAACCGAGAGGTAGACTTTTGAAAAGATAATCAAAATTGGTAAACTTCTAGCCAGGGTCATCAAGAAGAAAAGGGAGACCTAAATAAACAAAAGAAGAAATGAAAGAGAAGAAATAATAACCAATACCACAGAGATACAGACTCTTAAGAGGATATTATGAATAATTATATGCCAGCAAATTGGACAACATAGAAAAAATAGAGTAATTTCCAAAAGCATACAATCTTTCAAGTCTAAATTAGGAAGAAATACACAATCTAGATAGACTGATTATGAGTAAGGCAACTGAATTTGTAACTTTAAAAAATTCCCAGCAAACAAACATTGAGACCAGATGGTTTCTCGGGGGAATTTGATCAAATATATTTTAAAAAGAGCTAATATCTGTCCTTATCAAACTATGCCAAAAATTGAAGAAGACACTCCCAAATTCATTATATGAGGCCACCATTATTCTTATACCAAACCCAGACAAAAACACTACAAAAAAAGGGAGAAGAGATTTACATGACAACACCTTTGATGAATCTAGATGTAAAAATCCTCAACAAAATATTGGCAAACCAAATTTGTCAATAAATAAGATCATACACCACAATTAAGTGTGATTTATCCCAGTGATGCAAAGATAGTTCCAAATTCACAAATCAATCAATGTGATATTCCGGAGCCCAAAAGAAGTATAAAAATCACATGATCATCTCAACAGATGCAGAAATAGCACTTGAAAAACTTCAACAGCTATTTATTATAAAAACTTTCATCAAAATTGGTTAGAGGGAACATAACACAATGAAGACCCTTTGTGACAAATGTACCTTTCTTTTTATTTTTATTATTATTTTTAAAATTTGTATTTTTACTTTATTTTACTTTACAATACTATATTGGTTTTGCCATATATTGACATGAATCCATCACGGGTGTACATGCGTTCCCAAACGTGAACCCCCTCCCACCTCCCTCCCCATAACACTGAAGAGATATGGCTCTTGGGAGTAGAGAATGCAGAGTCGTAAGAGGTAATAGGGAATGCCAGTACCATAAGAGGTCACAGCTGTTCCTTGCAGTATTCTCTCTAACAGAACAATACTAAAGGAAATCACAAATGAAAAACAATGACCGATGATGACAATGATGATAGCGTTGGAGATGGACACAAACTTTGACTGGCAGAACAGAGTAAGGAAGATTCCTGGTTCTATCCCCAGACCAACCAGGAGGGATGGAAAGTGATGAGTTATGAGGGCCACTGACACACCCACAGTTCATTCCTATTGGCAAGTCAGACACAGAATCTAGCATGCTGGGACTGAACCATGAGGGACATGTATTTAGTGACTCTTGTGTAGATGGTAGGGTTTCAGGTACTTAGTCTTCCTTCCATGCTTTGGGATAGAGAGAGCATTTCTTATTTAAGTGGAAATACCGTGTTCTCTCTTACCAACTTATTTCGATTATATTCTCTAAATTATTACAACCTCTTGTATCGTCCTTTTTCAGATTGATCATCTTGCTACCTTTGATATTCAGAATATTGGTAGAAAAAATATCTAAAGCTGATGCAATAAAGAAAATGTCCCAAAATAGCCTTCAATATTAAGGTTAGATTGACTGAATACACATCACTTATAAATTAATGAGAAGTACTAATAAGTTGCAGGGTCTAAGAAAAGTCACTTAGATGGAAAAGAGGAAGGGACAAGAGGAAGGGATGGATAAAAATTAACATATATTGAGCATCTACTGTACAGATGGTGATGTTCCAGGTGCTTTCCCTTCTACATGAAGTAAGAATCCTTATTGTCATTCTTATGTATAAGAACAGAAGCACAGAAAGTTTATAATTCATCCAAGCTCATAGAACTACTACTATTGTTGGTACATAGAGTCTAGATCTTTCTGACCTACATCCATGTTCTAAGCACAAGGCAATGCTACGTTTATTAACTTCTCTCAAACTCATTTTTCTAATATAATAAATGAGATGTCTAACTTTTGAGGGGTCACTCTAAAATAAAAAAATTTTTATGTGATTGTTCTTATGGTACAAAATTACATTAATTTCTGAAGTATATTACAACTCTAAAATTCTCTAATTATGTCTTAAATAGTATTTAGAGGGAAAATTATACAGTCTAACAGTCCAACAATACTAAGACAGTGTTTCTTCCATGTATTATGTTAATATACAGGTCAATTGACTGTGTATATTGATTACTAAGTGTCAGCACTGCTATATCCAACCTATATATATTAAATGTTTTAATACTAATAATCCTATGAAACCTAGCATCATTTCCATTTTGCAAATAATGTTAACTGTCTAAAGCAAGCAATACTGATAAGTGATGGATGTGGAGTTTCAAACCAAAATATCTAGCTCCAGAATCCAGAGGCTTAATCACTAGGCTGTTAGACCTTCCGGGCTTCCCTGGTGGCTCAGAGGTTAAAGTGTCTGCCTCTAATACAGGAAACCTGGGTTCGTTCCCTGGGTTGGGAAGATCCCCTGGAGAAGGAAACGGCAACCCACTCCAGTATTCTTGCCTGGAGAATCCCATGGATGGAGGAGCCTGGTGGGCTACAGTCCATGGGGTCACAAAGAGTCAGACACGATTGAGCGACTTAACTTAACTTAGACCTTCCAACGAGAACCGAAAACACCCTAGTAGAGATTCCCACATTGTAGCCAGATGCTTTACCATCTGAGCTACCAGGGAAGTTTAATATTCTATACATTTTCTTTTTTGATCCCATTATATTGTGCTTATTATAAGGATAAAGAAAAAAAAAGCTTGTTGAATGTCATATAGCAAGTAGCAGAAAACAAATTGAATTTTTGCAATACTGTGTGAAATTTTTCTTACCTCTTACCATTAAAAACAAGCATCAGAAACATATATAATAATTTAAATGTAAGATATTAAATTTATAGATATTAATAGATATAATAGATGAGAGAATAGGAGCAGTAAAATGGTGATTTCTCTCCTTTGAAATGTTCATACATTGTTAAATTTCATTTATCACTGAACTGGGTTAGATTACACTAAGGCCTTTGAAGCTTAATGGTTTAAGCCACTTAATTAAAACATTAGAAAAATAATTATTTGCTCTCACCTTTCCTATGTTTTTCTCTCTTTCTTTAATTTGATGTAAATTGATTTTTTCTTACTGTATTGATTATTCACTGAACTAGGAAACCTTCATACTAGGGGAGCAATGCCTTGTCATCTTGATTTTTGTTTTTAAAGTGGTGCTTTTTTAAAATTAATTTATTTCAGTTGGAGGATACTTATTTTACAATATTGTGGTGGGTTTTGCCATACCACGAATCAGCCACAGGTGCACACGTGTCCCCCCATCCTGAACCCCTCTTCCACCTCCCTCCCCACCCTATCCCTCTGGGTTGTCCCAGAGCATTGGCTTTGAGTGACCTGCTTCATGGATCCAACTTGCACTGGTCATCTGTTTTACATATGGCAATATACATGTTTCAATACTATTCTCTCAAATCATCCCACCCTCGCCTTCTCCCATATAAAAATCTGTTCTTTATAGCTGTGTCTCTTTTGCTGCCTTGCATATAAGGTCATTGTTACCATCTTTCTAAATTCCATATATATGTGTAATATACAGCGTTGGTGTTTCTCTTTCTGACTCACTTTACTCTGTATAATAGGCTCCAGTTTCATCCCCCTCATTAGCACTGACTGAAATGTGTTCCTTTTTATAGCTGGGTAATATTCTGCTGTGTATATGTACCACAACTTCCTTATCCACTTGTCTGCCAATGGACGTCTAGGTTTCTTCCATGTCCTAGCTATAAACAGTGCCGCAATGAACACTGGGGTACGTGTGTCTCTTTCAATTCTGGCTTCGAGGGTTTGTATGCCCAGCAGTGGGATTGCAGGGTCGTATGGCCATCCTATTCCCAGTTTTTTAAAGAATCTCCACACTGTTCTCCACAGTGGCTGTACCAGTTTGCATTCCCACCAACAGTGTAAGAGGGTTCCCTTTTCTCCACATCCTCTCCAGCAAGGAATAGTGGTGCTTTAAACAGCCCTTATGTATGAAAAAGGAGTGGTATGCACCCTTTAAGATGACTTTCAGTGGTTCCTGCTTCCTGATATATATGCCCTTGAGTAATAGAATATTGAAACTGGAGTCAAATTGGCATTGGCATTGCTAGCTCATATTCATAATTCTGAAGATCATCCATTAGACACAGGATGGGATGGTGCAAAGTAAACTGGAATATGAATTAGCATTTTGAATATACGTAATAATTGACTATGACAAATTTTGTCTATAGAATGGACAGCTAAAAGGACAGAAATAGAGTACTATTGTTATAAATTTTTCAGCATTCAGTTTACTCCCTTTTATGAAAAGATACCCTAAATGTTTATGCAATATGAGGCATACCCGGATAGATATGTCTGCTGAGACAGATTTTTTTAATTAATTTATTTATTTTAATTGGAGGATAATTACTTTACAATATTGTGGTGGGTTTTGCCTTATATCAACATGAATCATCCATGGGTACACATGTATCCCTCCATCCTGAACCCTCCTCCAAACTCCCCACTCCATCCCTCTGGGTGTCATCTTGATTTTACACCAGAATTATGCCTTAGTCTGAATTGTTTACTTAATCACCTCATTACCTTACCAAATGACTTCTTTTGATCCATTTTAACAGCTAAAAATATTAGGATATTGAATTTACTTTTATTACTAAATTAACCACAAACATAAACCATAATCAAACATGTTGCTTTAGATTTCTTTTGGGAGAAAGTAATGGGACACACAAATTTAATTATTACTGGATTGTTTACCTGAATGAAGGATCACCTAATAAAGATGACAGTTCTTTCCCTAAAAAATTTTTTATCCCTACAGTCAATTAAATTATATAAGATGGGATGCTCTAGCAATTTTCTTAGGATTAATTACCTAGGAACTATACACTGCTTTAAAAAGTTTTAAAATGTTAGGCACTTAATTTCTTTCCCACCAGGTAAAGGATATAGGACACAACATGAAATATTCAATCTCAGCTTTAACTAAGATTATTAAGATAAAATAAAGGAGGAAATGGAGCAATACAGGGAGGAAATCAGCAAAACTTCCATAACATAAACATTGAAAATATCTAGCAGTATTTTTATGAAACTCAGAACAAATTTACACATTTAAGACTGAAGAGTTTAGTTAAATAGCTAATAATAAAAGGTCAAAATACAAATTCTATTTATTAGTATCTTATTTTAATTTTTTTAAAAAAGCATCCTTGCTAACATTTACTACATATGAGTCATTATGCTTACATATGAGTCAGTTTACAGCTATAAACATGTTTATAGTTTTAGAATTCTGATAGCAAAGAATCATTTTATAATCATAAAATAATATCAAACAACAGCTATCTAAGTAGTTTTTTGGATCTTCATGGATGCTTACACAGCTGGGCTTTTTAAGACCACTGTGTACATGATAATTGCATAGCAATAATTCTAAGCATGTTGTTTTAAAAACAAGCAGACTCTTGGGGATTTAAAGATGGAGTTTGTGCTTTTTTAACTAAAAAAATAATCTAGAGGATAAAGTGTATAAAGGCTCCCAGAGTGCAATGCTGAAAATACAAATTTCAGTTTAAACTAGAGAAGGCAAAAGCTAATGTTCTCATTGCCACGTTAATTTTCTCACATTATACCTGGGCCAGTGTTCTTGCTCTAATTATGTTCTTACATGAATGCCTTATTACATATAATGTCAGAATCTTATAGGGAGATAAAGTGTGTCTCGTGGCTTCTGTTTGTTTTGTATATAATCTTAACGTTTTACTCAGTGAGGTTTTGTATTTAATAAGAATGCTCCAGTACACTGATACACGAAACACAAGTAAAAAATTTTTTAAACAGTGGGTGCACTAGTGTTTCATACCTTTTTTTCACAATTATGTCATTTAATTGTTCATTCAATCCCTTGTTTTTATGCACAATTTTTGCCTTCTTTTGTATTGTTTTGTTTTGTTCTGATTAAACTGTTTTGAGTAAGGAGAATTGAACTTGTTCTTTAAAAGCAATAATGAACAAGTAATATTACAGAGAATATAAAATAGAATGTTGAATTGAGGTTTTATGTAGATTTCCATATATATCTATAAATGCATTTCTAAAAAAGAGAACAAGAAGTTACTTTCAAGACTTGAAAAGTAATAACTCTTACATTCTGCTTATATCATCATCACAAAATTTAACAAAACTGACCCAAGTGCCCAGGAATTTATGAAGTTTTCATTTTCCCAACATTTATTAAGAACCCACTGCATATCAGACAATTCACCAAGTAAATGAGATACAGAGATTAACAATAATGCGCCCTTCCTTTGTTCTCTCTACAAAAGCAATCCCCATTCAAAAATCTGGGTTTCAACACTCATTTTAACAATGATATTTTCTGAAAATATTTTTCATAATACCCAAAGTTTCTTAAAGCAACCATACATAATTTTCAAAAAGTGAATATCTAGCAATCTTTCATGGCATTTTGTTTACCCTGCAATTCTTTTTAATCTTCAATGATACCTAGTTTATTATATCCCTTTCCATGAAACCAGAAGCTTAAAGTTGTTGAATTGATCCTAAAAATCAGTCATTTTCTCAGAAAAAAAAAAATTAATCATTCATCACATCAACACGTAACTTAAATATGCTCTCTTTTAAGGTAAGTGTTGGTTTTGGATTAGAAGTTTTCAAATATTCTCTCAAGAATATTCTCCAGACTAGACAGTTAAAGATGGCAGCATAGGAAGAGCCTGAATTGACCTCTTCACAGGGACACAACAAATATAAAACTATATTTAGATAAACTCCCTCTGGGGAAAAACCTACAAACTATCTGAACACCTGTTCTATGACAAAGGATCAAAAGAACTGCATAAAGACAATAAGCGAGGCAGAGAAACTTTCTCTGCCCATCCCCAGTGTGACAGCACGCAGTAGGGAGGAATCTCACCAGATCGGCACTTCTGCAGGAGGAGAAAGGAGCTGGCATAACATTCTGTACCTTAGGTTCTGGGGTCTATAGCAGAGAGCCAGGTTTCCAAAACATCTGACACAGAAAAGCAACAGGGCTGATGTCCAAGAGTCCCAAAGTGCTATAGGAAACTCAGATTTTTCTCTGAAAAGGCTCACATGTGCCCTCACTTGCCTCAGGACCCAGAAAAATAAGACAAATTTGAAAAGTGCCAAAATTATCTATGAAGTGGAAGTGAAAGTTGCTCAGTCATGTCCGACTCTTTGCAACCCCATGGACTATACAGTCCGTGGAAGTCTCCAGGCGAGAATACTGGAGTGGGTAGCCTTTCCCTCGGAGAAGGCAATGGCACCCCACTCCAGTAAACTTGCCTGGAATATCCCATGGATGGAGGAGCTTGGTAGGCTGCAGTCCATGGGGTCACTAAGAGTCGGACACGACTGAGCGACTTCACTTTCACTTTTCACTTTCATGCATTGGAGAAGGAAATGGCAACCCACTCCAGTGTTCTTGCCTGGAGAATCCCAGGGATGGGGGAGCCTGGTGGGCTGCCGTCTATGGGGTAGCACAGAGTTGGACATGACTAAAGTGACTTAGCAGCAGCCTTTCCCTTCTTCAGGGGATCTTTCAAACCCAGGGATGAAACCAGGTCTCCACACTGTGGTTGGATTCTTTACCAGCTGAGCCACAGGAAAGGAAGGATATTTCCAAATCTAAAAGCTTTGACTCAAGGAGTAGGGAGAAGTGGAAATGCTCTCCAAGGAAAAGTGCTGGCAGATGCCAATGCTGCACTCTCTACCTAACCTGCTAGCACGAGTTCAGTTCAGTTCAGTCACTCAGTCATGTCCAGCTCTTTGTGACCCCATGGACTGCAGCACGCCAGGCTTCACAAACTCTGGAGCTTGCTCAAGCTGACATCCATCGAGTCAGTGATGGCATCCAACATTCTCATCCTCTGTCATCCCTTCTCCTCCTGCCTTCAATCTTTCCCAGCATCAGGGTCTTTTCAAATGAGTCAGTTCTTTGCATCAGGTGGCCAAAGTATTGGAGCTTCAGCTTCAGCATCAGTCCTTACAATGAATATTCAGAACTGATTTCCTTTAGGATGGACTGGTTGGATCTCCTTGCAGTCCAAGGGATTCTCAAGGGTCTTCTCCAACACCAAAGTTCAAAAGCATCAGTTCTTTGATGCTCATATTTCTTTACGGCTCAACTCTCACATCCATACATCACACCTGGAAAATCCATAGCTTTGACTATCTGGACCTTTATCAGCAGAGTAATGTCTCTGCTTTTAAATATACTGTCTTGGTTGGTCATAGTTTTTCTTCCAAGGAGCAAGCGCCTTTTAATTTCATGGCTGCAGTCACCATCCACAGTGATTTTACAGCCCAACAAAATAAAGTCTGTCACTGTTTCCACTGTTTCTCCATCTATGTGCCATGAAGTGATGGGACTGGATGCCATGATCTTAGCTTTTTGAAAGTTGAATTTTAAGCCAGCTTTTTCATTGTCCTCTTTCATTTTCATCAAGAGGCTCTTTAGTTCCTCTTTGCCTTCTGCCATAAGGGTGGTATTATCTGCCTATCTGAGGTTATTGATATTTCTCCCAGCAATCTTGATTCCAGCTTGTGCTTCATCCAGCCTGGCATTTCACAGGCATTTCACATGATGTACTCTGCATATAAGTTAAATAAGCAGAGTGACAATATACACCCTTGATGTACTCCTTTCCCAACTTGGAACCAGTTCATTTTTCCATGTCTGGTTGTAACTGTAGCTTTTTAACCTACATACAGACTTCTTAGGAGGGAGGTAAGGCGGTCTGGTATTCCCATCTCTTTAAGAATTTTCCATAGTTTGTTGTGTTCTACACAGTCAAAGACTTTGGTATAGTCAGTGAAGCAGAAGTACATGTTTTTCCGGAATTCTCTTGCTTTTTCTATGATTCAGTGGATGTTGGCAATTTGATCTCTGGTTCCTCTGCCTTTTCTAAATCCAGCTTGAACATCTGGAAATTCTCAGTTCACATATTGTTGAAGCCTCACTGGGAGAATTTTGAGCATTACTTTGCTACCATGTGAGAAGAGTGCAATTGTGTGGTAGTTTGAGCATTCTTTGGCATTGCCTTTCTTTGGGATTGGAATGAAAATTGACCTTTTCCAGTCCTGTGGCCACTGCTGAGTCTTCCAAATTTGCTGTTATATTGAGTGCAGTACTTTCACAGCATCAGCTTTTAGGATTTGAAATAGCTCCACTGGAATTCCATCACCTACACTAGCTTTGTTCATAGTGATGCTTCTTAAGGCCCACTTGACTGCATTCCAGGATGTCTGGCTCTAGGTGAGTGATCACACCATTGTAGTTATCTGGGTCATTAAGATCTTTTTTGCATAGTTCTTCTGTGTATTCTTGCCACCTTTTCTTAATATCTTCTGCTTCTGTTAGGTCCATACTGTTTCTGTCCTTTATTGTGCACATCTCTGCATGAAAATTTTCCTTGATAGCTCTAATTTTTTTGAAGAGATCTCTAGTCTTTCCCTGGAGAAGGCAATGGCACCCCACTCCGGTACTCTTGCCTGGAAAATCCCATGGATAAAGGAGCCTGGTAGGCTGCGGTCCATGGGGTTGCTAAGAGTCGGGCATGACTGAGCAACTTCCCTTTCACTTTTCACTTTCATGCACTGGAGAAGGAAATGGCAACCCACTTCAGTGTTCTTGCTGGAGAATCCCAGGGATGGGGGAGCCTGGTGGGCTGCTGTCTATGGGGTCACATAGAGTCGAACACAACTGAAGTGACTTAGCAGCAGCAGCAGCATCTAGTCTTTCCCATTCTATTGTTTTCCTCTATTTCTTTGTATTGATCATCAGGTGATCAATGCAAAGTGCACAAACTCAAACATGGGAGTGAGCGATCACGGCACTGTCCTGCCACACTGCTGAAGCCAGAGAGCTCTAGTATTCCCCAGTATCCTGGCTGAGGTGAATGGATGCACGTCGTCACAGTGTTCTCTTGCTCCCTGGCTAAAGTACGTGAAGGCAGCAGACTGTGACACTCCCTCCCCCACCCCCTGGCTGGGGCTAGCAAATGCAAGTGGTCACAGTATTACTCCTCTCCCAGACTATGGCCCAGCCAACACCCCCCTGCCCTCTGACTTGGGCTGGTGAGCCCAGGCAGTTGTATTCTTTCACTCCCTAGCCTAAACTTGACACACACATACACAGACAAGTCACGCTTATGAGGCAATACTGAAGTCCAGGATCATATACTGTCATTTTCCCTCTGAGTGCCTGAAGTCAGAGAGCAAGCCCTACCCACTACAGTCTTTAGCTTCCCCACTACAGCCAGCGGGCAAGCACAGTCAATACAGGGGACATCCCTTAACTGCCTGGCCCTGGTGGCCCAACTACAGCCAGCGGGCAAGCACAGTCAATACAGGGGACATCCCTTAACTGCCTGGCCCTGGTGGACTGACATTCCTGAGCTCCAAATACTGCAACAATTAGAAATATAGTATTTGGGAGGCCACCATCCCATAGGGCACTATACAGATAGCAAACTGAAATACACCCCAGTCTACCTATGAAAAAGACCTATTTACTTAACCTGGAGCCTCAGCAAGAGGGGGAGGATTCAGGTTCCCACACATCTAGAAGTTAAGGATGCCTGCTCAAGGAACATAAGACATATTTGAAGACATATTTGAAGAAATAACAGCTGAAAACTTCCCTAACCTGTAAAGGGAAACAGACATTCAGGCCCAGAAGAAACAGTCTGAAACAAGATGGACCCATAGGGTGGCTCAGATGGCAAAGAATATGCCTGCAATGCAGGAAACCTGGGTTCGATACCTGGGTTCCATCCTGGGTCAGGAAGATCCTATGGAGAAGGAAATGGCTACCCATTCCAGTATTCTTGCCTGAAGAATTCCATAGACAGGAGCCTGGCAGGCTGCAGTCCATGGAGTGGCAAAGAATCAGAAGTGACTGAGCGACTAACATACTTTCAGAGAGATCCATTTGAAGACACACTGTAATTATCATGTCAGAATTTTAGGGACTTCTCTGGTGGTCTAGTGGTTAAGAATCTGCCTTCCAGTGCAGGCAATACAGGTTTGATCCCTGGTTGGGGAGCTATGATCCCACATGCCCCAGAGAAACTAAGCCTGCACATCACAACTGTTGAGCCCCAGTGCCACAACTAGAGAATCTGTGCCCCCACAGTAAAAGATCCCGTGTGCTGCAATGAAGACCCAATGCAGCCAGATAAATAAATGTGTTTTTTTTAATTTTAGATAAAATTTCAAAAGTAAAAAGAAAATTTGAAAAATAGCAATAGGAAAACAACTCATGGTGGTGGTTTAGACACTAAGTAGTTTCCAATTCTTGCGACCCCATGGACTGTAGCCCACCAGGTTTCTCTGTCCATGGAATTTTCCACGCAAGAATACTGGACTGATTTGTCATTTCCTTCCCCAGGGGATCTTCCTGAACCCAGGTCTCTTGCACTGCAGGCAGATTCTATACTGACTGAGCTAACAGGAAAGCCCAGAAAAACAACTATTCACATATAAAGGAAGTTCCATAGGCTAATTAGCCTTCTAGTGTTTCTCTTGGTTGTCTCTCCATGCTTTTATTCACAAGGATTGATGATATAGCTTTACAACACTTGTTTAAATCAGCTTTAGGACTCTGAACATAAATCTAAAACATCAAATCTCAACCTTGACCCTGAAATTGTATTATGCCAAAATAAACAACCAAACTAAGCATCTAGAATTAAAAGATCTGGATACAATCTAAGCTCACTTGCTTCTCAGCAACTCAATTAGTCCTTGAGCAAATCATTTTGCTCCAGAGGCTTGGATAACTTAGCAAAGAGTGAAAAATACTTATAAGCAATGTTTCAAAAGATGACATAAGATAATATTTAGGCAAAGAGAGAGAGCCCAAATGTTGCTGCCTGCTCCCCAAATGATTATATTTTTACAGTCTTCTATGCTCCACCTTCCTTGCTTCTAAATCGCATGACAATGTATGTATTTGCCTAATTAGCAAACATAGTTTCAGTTTTTCAACTATAGGATGCAAAGTGACATTGCTCTATGGTTTTGCCTCTTTCCTACAACTGCTCAAGTGGAATAGACTCATCAATAACACAAGTAATTTCCTACAAAGTATGACTAGAATGGTGTTGGAAAGGTGACCTTTCCAAAAACGCAGTTCCTCTACAGTTCTATCTAATCTATGCAGTGCCACCATTACAAATTCACTGCTTTGAATTAAAGCATAATCTCTCCAGCTGTCCTTTATTTTATGCCAGTACCCTAAAGAGTAATTAATCAGGAACAACTATATTCTAACCTTATTTAACACTCTACTAAATAACAAATGAACCCAATAACAAGTTGTGCTGTTCAGTCACTCAGTTGTGTCCAACCTTTTGCGACCCCAGGATTGCAGCATACCAGGCTTCTCTGTCCTGCACCATCTCCTGTAGCTTGCTCCAGCTCATGTCCATTGAGTCAGTGATGACATCCAACCATCTCGTCTTCTCGTCTTCAGGTTGTGGGAGCTGGTGATGGACAGGAGAAGCCTGGCTTGCTGCAGTCTATAGGTTCACAAAGAGTCAGACATGAATGAGCGACTGAACTGTACTGAACTGACTGATGAGACCAAATGCCATGATCTCAGGTTTTTGAATGTTGAGTTTTCACCTTAATCAAGAGGCTCTTTAGTTCCTCTTTGCTTTCAGCCATAAAAGTGATGTCATCTGCATATCTGTTATCACCTAAATAAGAGCCATAATCTGGAGTGATAGAGGATAGGTATGTCTCAGTCAGTTGATGAAGGGGAAGGAAAGGGTAGACCAGAAGCTAGATTCTGATAACCGCAGATTTGTGATGAGAAAGGAATGACATATTGGAAAAGAACCTAAAGTATGTAAAGAGTGCAAAATGGAAGGCTTGAATACGGATTGGCTAAATATGGCATTTGCTGCTGCTTTACAATTAGCTTTCCCTTTGTAAGTAGTCCTATTAGATAAATTTGACAACAAATACAAAATATTTTATCCAGAAAATAATTTTTAGGAATGACCTTAAATACAGAAAATAGAGTGGCTGTGATTTGACAGGTCCCAGAAAGTCCTCTAACTCCAAAATATCCCTCACATCCAGTGCCTGCACTTTCATTCTTAATCCCATTAGTCAAGAAGTACCTTCTCATAATGTCACTTTTGAAATTCAAACATTACAGGATAACATTGAATCACAACATATTATGTGATTGCCACTGATAAATCCAGTTCTTTATTTGACAAAAGAAATTTAAAACATCAAGTGCTCTGATAAAGAGGAAGGTCAGTGATCACACATATGATCAGCCTGTCTATAAGTCAGTTTAGGAGATGGTTCTTAATAAGAAGTGAGCTGCCTATGCTCCAAAATTTCCCTAAAGTTGACCTTGATAACAGTGTTTATATATACAAACATAGCTCACACTGGGAAGTAGATGCATTGGAATGACGAGATTTAAAATATTCTCAGAAAACGTTCAAAATCTCCCTAAACTTAAAGCAAGGCCAAGCTTTAAAATCAAGAGGGACAGAAATGCTAAGAATACTGCTGCATTTAACTGAGATCAAGTCGTTAAAAGGTCTAAAAATTAACCATGAAACTTGAAAAATATGTAAATGATCTTCAAAAATAACATTTGGAAAACTGAACGTCAGAAATATCAACACTGTAGGTGCCAAGAGGGAGGCATTTTGCAATGACTAACAAATTAAGGCATCTTAATGTGAAGGCTGATTATATAATTCATAATAAAGCAGAGGAAGGAGGAGACAGAGGTGTGCTTTCTCATTAGTTCTGGCTTAGAACCATATTGCATAACATAACCAGATTTATGAATATAAAGCATCTTAAAAATCTATGGCTGTTCTCTGAATCAGATCACTTCTATAGCACAAAGTGGCTGTCATTGCAAATATCTACATTTATTCAGAATATTTTCATTTTCTCTATTCACATAAAAATCTCAAAGGTATAGTACTCTTAATGGTCAGCAGGGGTAATTGGAATAAAAAAATAATTCAGAAAAGAGAAATCAGAGGGATACGCCACATTTTCAATAATGCTGCCTCTGTTTCATGCTTTTTTTCCTTACATACCCAGCTACACAGAGTTTTATTTGAACAAAATGTATATGCCTTCAAAAAGTCAATTAATAGTCAACACTAGTCCGTCTAGTCAAGGCTATGGTTTTTCCAGTGGTCATGTATGGATGTGAGAGTTGGACCGTGAAGAAAGCTAAGCACTGAAGACTTGATGCTTTTGAACTGTGGTGTTGGAGAAGACTCTTGAGAGTCCCTTGGACTGCAAGGAGATCCAACCAGTCCATTCTAAAGGAGATCAGTCCTGGTGTTCTCTGGAAGGAATAATGCTGAAGCTGAAACTCCAGTACTTTGGCCACCTCATGAGAAGAGTTGACTCATTAGAAGACTCTGTAGGAGGGATTGGGGGCAGGAGGGAAAGGGGATGACAGAGGATGAGATGGCTGGATGGCATCACCGACTCAACGGATGTGAGTTTGAGTGAATTCTGGGGGTTGGTGACGGACAAGGAGGCCTGGCATGCTGCAATTCATGGGGTCGCAAAGAGTTGGACACGACTGAGTGACTGTACTGAACTGAATGTAACATTTACTATGTGTCAGGCATTGTTTTAAGAGTTTTATGTAAATATCTCACTTATAGTACTCAATGCATTTCAATAGTGTAATAGTACAATATTATTTGTACTTAAGAGATAAAGAAACAAGAGTCAGGATGTAATCAATAGTCAAAGGGTCTGAAATTGAGTTGAGGAAAAGAAAGGGGGTAGAAATCACTAAGCCCCAATCAAAGTGACAAGAGTCTCATATCTATTTAGATTACAAATATATGGAAAAGAAGAAAAAGAAAAAGAAGGAAGAAAATAGACAATGATTATTACTAAAAATCACAAATTTTCACAACTAATAGAAAAATAACACTGAATTGTCACTTAAGAACTTTAATTCCCATAGTAAACAAGAAGAGACTTTACCCAACCGAATACCTACTATTTTATAAACATTGCTATACCTGAAAGATTAAAAGAGGTGGTATTCTTAACCTTTCCAGGACAATTTTCAAAAGCCATAAAGCAGAACAACCACTCAAAAAGAATGTCAACTGGCTCTGGAGCGAACCTGAGATAATAATGTAGGTTTTAAGATGAGAGGAAAGTTTATTACTACTGACCATGTGATTCTCTAGCTTACATTAATGGGAAATAGGAACTACCTCAAGATAGAATGGATTATAAGGATATCTTACAAAGGAAATTTAGAATATAAAATGTTGACAGTATATATGAATGTCAGAAAAGTTTATATGCCCACAAACCACAAAAGCATAACTGCTTTTAAAAATCAAACAACTCACATTCCCACTATAGTTTCACAAAAGTTCCTGTGGATCTTAAGAAAAGAAATGTCCCTACCAGAGGCAGAAAGAAACACAAACTAAACAAGATTATAAAGTCTACAGTGATTTAAAATTTCTCAGGAAAAAATTAATTCACAAAAGCAGAGATAATGCTAAAAATGATAGTGCAAAATAATAAAAAGAACAAGTAAAAATAGCAATGGTAATCAGCCAAGGCAGGTATCACAGTAAATTACTGCTCTATCTGAAATGACAAACTCCGGGATTCTTTAAATATGTCTTTGAGGGGAAAATATTTTCAAAGAAAGAACTGTACAAGTTCAAGTAATTAACATCTTATGCGTACACAAATTGCCTGGTTGGGAGGACGGGAGAACATCTGATGCCACAACATACGAATTTGGATAAAACTAAGTCCACAGAGGTTAGCAGTGCCATATGGCAAGCACCCAACTTGACATAATAAGCAGTGGCTAGAGTATTTATTCAAACTAGTCAACCATTGCTGCCAGGCCGAGGTACCCTCCTTCCTCAGATGAGCTCTTACTTCAGTTGTCAGTTTCATCACCTCCCAGAAGCCCGAAAGAACACTCTAATTTAAAACCTGGTGGAACTGCATTGATTTCAGACCTAGTACTATTGTGATTGGGTATAGTTTTATTATAGCATCATAAACACCACTTTCAACAACTTTCCTGGATGTCTCAGCACTGTTGTGAGAGATTTAAGTCAGAGGTGGAGAAAAGTTACTAATATACTGATTTGTAGTATGGAGAATTGTGTAGAATCTTTACCTTCAGTATTAAAGTCCAAAAGGTATATTAACAAGTGCAGATGGTAGTCTTCATTCTTCACAAGCACCTCTTCATTAAAAAGAAAAAAAGGAAAAACACCTCCTTCAAGGGAGGATTTAGAGGGCAATTGAAAAACCTGGATCTTCTGCTTTCCAGCCTCCCTGCTTAATGTTGGTAAGAATGTTGTTCATAACCCCTTCAGTCTATGCCAGGGAAAGGATATGCAGGTTAAAAAAGAAGAGCCAGATGTGAAATTCTATAAAATGCCAGCTGATTCACATCCTAGACTCTGGGGATTTATACACACTTCCACTGTTGGCAGGGCCAAGAGTTGTGACAATTTTGCTGTCACTGATGAAGAACTAGCAAATCAGAGCAGAAGAGGACATCTACCCTAGGGAATGAGAATATCAACTTCAATAAATGAAGCAACACTGATGAGATGAGATTTACATTTAAGTCACAAAACTACTGGGACTGGACTGCAATAAAACAAAAATGTATCAGACAATTAAGCAATATGGTAATGTCAGCTTTTTTTTTTTTTGCTGTGTATATCTGCTAGAGTAATTTTTAACAAAAAAACAAACATTTGAACAAGGATTGAATAGAAGATTTTATATGACAAATTTTATATTCAGGAAATATAAAAAATTAATAATCACTGCAGTTTATTAAGGACCTACTATGGATAAGGAATCTAATACATTGTATTTCATTTAATATACTTGATTCAGATAGATCAATTTTTGAGAAGGAAATAAGCTCGGAGAGGGTCAATAATTAGCCCAAAGTCATGCTGCTAATAAGGAAAAGAAGTGGAATTCAAACTTAACACCCGACTGTTAAAACCATATTCTATGTGCCTCAGAATAAAATTCACTATTAATTTTTTAAGCTGTAATGATAAATGTTAAGGGCTTACTATGTTCCAGGTTCGTTATCTCACTTTATCCTCTAAACAGCTAAATGAGATAATATTTTACCTGTTTTATAGTTAGGAAACTAAGACACAAAAAAATTAAGTAACATGTCCAGTTAGCTAGTGGGAGAATCATGATTCAAATTCCAAGTCACTGCCTCCAAAGACTCAATGTGTTTCCAAAATCCATAATAGTTATGGATTTGAAACATTTGCTTAATGCTAGGTCCTTGGGAACTTCCTCCATTTTGCAAATTTTACTTTTCACCTGGCTGGCTTTATTTTTTACGTGTTTATTCTCTCCTATCTTCTTCTCATTATAGATAACATAACTGTCTAGCTTCATGAAATTTTAGAAGTGGAATTCACCCTCTGATAAATTAACCCAGCAAGGACAAAAAGGAAGTTATTAACAAAACACAACTTATGTCGTAAATTTCCTACCAGTGAGGTACCCTTACATGATGCTGTAATGCAGCATTTCCAAAATAAGTAAGTATAAAAAATCTTTTTTAAAAGACTGGAAAATCCAATTCTACTATTTTGAAGGTAATAATCAGATATAACAATTCAGGATAAATTTTTGAAAGCAGCTACGACTCTAATAGAATTTATGTACACTTTAAAAAATAACATCAAAACACTGTAATCTAGCTTTGAAAGCTCTCTACATGTTCTTCCAAACCCTGTTGACCAGCTCTTCTGGTCTACTTGCCATACCATGTACAAGTCCCTCTCAGTCTTGCTTTTAGAACCTGGGCAGCTATCTCCATACTTCCATCTTCTAAAATTAGACTCAACCATTCATCCTCAGTGTTTCTGCCAAAGTCTCAACTATGATCTGTTAATGGCCCATTTTCCATCATTTTGAAATTCTACCAACAAGTTTGTGGTAATTTGATCATAACATGTTTATCTCCTCTCTCCCTCCAGTTGCACTAAAACAGTAAAGGGAGCAGATACAAAGAAAATAAAAGGCGTTGTTGAGTGAGATTTTCAGTAAATGAGGGGAGAGGATGCAATGAAAGACAGATAATGTGCTTAACAAAAAGGAGAAAGGTATAGCTTAAAGAGGAGAATAAAGATCAAAAGAGAGCTGATTCATTTCATAGAACCCTTAGAGAGGCTCAAGATTCAAAATCTCTCATCGTGGAACATAGAATATCCACATATACCTCTCTCCCATCCCCTGCATTGGATATTAGCACCAAGAGAGAGCTATAATTTTCATGGGAGAAATTTAACTATAGCAGTCAATACCCAGAGACCTCAGGTGCTAAAAAGAGTAACAGTGAGATCGAACGTAGAAATAGATGGATTAATTAAAAGTCCATGTACTAAGTCACAAGACTCTCCCCCTAGCATCCTCTATCTCATCAAATGCAAAAAGTTGGGACCCAGCATCTTCCACACACAGGAAATGAAAAATTACTTCCCTGAAAACACTGAACTGCCCTGAGAAAAATATTTTTGTTCTCAGGCTTGAGGTTCTCCAACTCCCAAAAGATTCCAAAATGAAGTAGGTCAATAAATAAGATATAGAAACAGATCCTCACATCATCTTTTTTAATGCCTCATTCAAATATAGACCAGAGAATCATCAAACACTTGGTGAAAGTCTCCAACGTGAAACACAGACCAAAATAAACAAAGAAAAAAAAAACCAGAAAAAAGTGATATATGCTAGAAACATTAAAAAAGTCATTAAAAAATATTCATCAGTATAATCAGGAAGATATATTAAGAGTTTACAATGACAGTGATAAAATAGGAATGGGATGCTGTAGAAAGAGAAAAAAGTAGAAAACACTAAGGAGCATGAAAAATTGAACTTACATTTTACCCAATGCACATGGTAAACTATATTGTTTAAAAATATTCTCTACTCTTCTCCTAGCATCAGAATTTTTTTCTTCCCAGCCCCATCAATGGCAGGCTATTTGCTACTGATTTCATTTTGGCAAGTAAATAAGTGGGTTTCAATGTAATGTTTCACAGAAACTTTAAAAGCAAGCATGTGGTTTACATTTTTTTTCTCCTCTGACATTTGCTCCAGCATTCTAAATCATCCAAGGAAGATAGTGTGGACAGGTCTAGTGGTGATTACAATGAAAAACTATTGTGATTAAGAACTAAATTTCTGTTGTTGAAAGCCAAAGAGATTTGGAGCATGTTTCTTACTTCAGATAATCTAGTCAATTCTGACATTACAATATGGTTGATCACACTGATGGAGCTTCATATTATTCAAAAAGTCTGAGTCTGAATTAGTATGTATATGAATAACTAAACAAAAATAATTAACTTTGGAAAAAAAAAACAAAATTTATACAGGAAAAAACTGTAAACCTATTACCCTATATGGCTCAGAGTAAAAAACATTTATATAGTCATTATAACATAATCACTTGATAATGGCTGAACCAAAAACGGAAACAACGCTATCAAAATAAGAGAAAGATCTGTATGTGTGTGTTTATAAAACTGTTAAGAAAATCCTAATCTTCTCTAAAAGGAAGTCAGTAGAGATCTAATGGTAGGCTACAGTCCATGGGGTCGCTAAGAGTCGGGCACGACTGAGCGACTTTACTTTCACTTTTCACTTTCATGCACTGGAGAAGGAAATGGCAGCCCACTCCAGTGTTCTTGTCTGGAGAATCCCAGGGACAGGAGAGCCTGGTGGGCTGCCGTCTATGGGGTCGCACAGAGTCGGACACAACTGAAGCGACTTAGCAGCAGCAGCAGCAGCAGAGATCTAATATTGAAAAGTCAACAAAAATAGCACGCTGTGTGATATTTAAAAATATGTATATATACTAGAAGAGTTAAAAGATTTAAAGTAGTTATCTCAGACACATGAGAACCGGAAGATAAGAAGTTTGGGACATGCAACTGTCATTCTTCAATACAGCATTATTTGACTTTTACTGTATTATTTTGATAAAAGATAAATTAAAAAAAAACAGTTTTAACATTTACAAACATAGAGTTAAGTATCCAAGAAGCCAACAGAAGAGTTTTTAAAAGGCTAAGAATAATTGGGAAGTGGAGAGGGAAAGGGCAAGGGACTCCTATTTTTCACTTTAAGTTTCTCAATACTATTTGATTTTCTTGATTTTTTGCAAGTCAATTTGATAAAATTTTTTAAAAGTTAAAATTTTCCAAGGGAAAACAATTAGAAATATCAAATGAAATCTGTAAGTGAAATTTGCTTTTGCTATAGTCAAATCACCAAAAAATAATTTCATGTCAAGAATAAAGTAAAGAACTCAATAATTGTTTATATCCTGGTAAAATCAGTAATTTAAAATTGTGGCCTCCATATTTTGTTTTGGATTTTTTATATTGAGAATTTTTAGCATAGTTATCTGGGGGCTTTAGGAATCTCAAAGATTATTCTAGAGATCTAATGTACAGTACAGATGTAATGTATAGTGACTATGATTATTAATACTATGCTACAAAATTGAAAGTTGCTAGGAGAGTAGATTTTAAAATGTTCTCATCACACATACATACACACATGCAGTAATTATATGATTCAATGCAGGAGTTAGCCAATGTTATGGTGATAATAACTTTGTAATATATAAATGTATCAAATCATCACCTTGCAAACCTTAAACTTATACAGTGTTACATATCAATTATATCTCAACAAAGCTGGAAAAAAGAATCTCAATCATCATCAAAAATAAATTAGACATATAAATGCAGAAAAAGCCTTTGACAAAATTCAGCACCCTATTATGATTAAATCTCTTTAAAAAAATGGGCATAGAAGGAACCTACCTCAACATAGTAAAGACCATATATGATAAGCCTACAGCAAATGTTATTCTCAATAGTGAAAAACTGAAAGCATTTGCCCTAAACAGGAACAAGACAAGAGTGTCTACTTTCATTACTATTATTCAACATAGTTCTGGAAGTCCTAGCTACAGCAATCAGAGAAGAAAAAGAAATAAAAGGAATCCAGATTGGAGAAAAAAAAGTAAAACTCTCACTGTTTGCAGATGACATGATACTGTACATAGAAAACCCTAAAGATAGTATCAGAAAATTACTAGAGCTAATCAGTGAATGTAACGAAGTTGTAGGATACAAAATCAGTACACAGAAATCACTTGCATTTCTATATAATAACAATGAAAAATCAGAAAGAGAAATTAAGGAATCAATCCTATTCACCATTGCAACAAAAAGAATTAAATATCTAGGAATAAACTTACCTAAGCAGATGACACCACCCTTATGGCAGAAAGTGAAGAGGAGCTAAAAGCCTCTTGATGAAAGTGAAAGAGGAGAGTGAAAAAGTTGGCTTAAAGCTCAACATTCACAAAACTAAGATCTTGGCATCTGGTCCCATCACTTCATGGGAAATAGATGGGGAAACAGTGGAAACAGTGTCAGACTTTATTTTTTGTGGCTCCAAAATCACTGCAGATGGTGATTGCAGCCATGAAATTAAAAGACACTTACTCCTTGGAAGGAAAGTTATGACCAACTTAGATAGCATATTCAAAAGCAGAGATATTACTTTGCCAATAAAGGTCCATCTAGTCAAGGCTATGGTTTTTCCAGTGGTCATGTATGGATGTGAGAGTTGGACTGTGAAGGAAGCTGAGCGCTGAAGAATTGATGCTTTTGAACTGTGGTGTTGGAGAAGACTCTTGAGAGTCCCTTGGACTGCAAGGAGATCCAACCAGTCCATTCTGAAGGAGATCAGCCCTGGGTGTTCTTTGGAAGGAATGATGCTAAAGCTGAAACTCTAGTACTTTGGCCACCTATGCGAAGTGTTGACTCATTGGAGAAGACTCTGATGCTGGGAGGGATTGGGGGCAGGAGGAAAAGGGGGACAAAGGATGAGATGGCTGGATGGCATAACCAACTCGATGGACGTGAGTTTGAATGAACTCTGGGAGTTGGTGATGGACAGGGAGGCCTGGTGTGCTACAATTCATGGGGTCACAAAGAATCGGACAAGACTGAGTGACTGAACTGAACCGAACTGATTGAAGGAGACAAAAGAACTGTATACAGAAAATTATAAGACTAATGAAAGATGACATCAAAGATGTCATAAGCAGATGGAGAGATATTCCATGTTCCTGGATAGGAAGAATCAATATTGTGAAAATGACTATACTACCAAATACAATCTATAGATTCAATGTGATCCCTATCAAATTGCCAATGGCATTTTTTCACAGAACTAGAACAAAAAATTTCACAATTCATGTGAAAACACGAAAGACCCCAAATAGCCAAAGCAGTCTTGAGAAAGAAGTATGGAGCTGGAAGAATCAACCTTCCTGACTTCAGATTATACTACAAATGTACAGTCATCAAGACAGTATAGTACTGGCACAAAAAGAGAAATATAGACCAACAGAACAAGATAGAAAGCCCAGAAAAAAAACCATGCACCTATGGGTACCTAATTTTTGACAAGGGAGGCAAGAATATACAATGGGGTGAAGATAGCCTCTTCAATAAATGGTGCTGGGAAAAGGGGACAGCTGCACGTAAAAGAATTAAATTAGAACACTTCCTAACATGATATAGAAAGACAAACTCAAAATGGATTAAAGACCTAAATGTAAGACCAGAAACTATAAAACTCTTAGAGGAAAACAGGCAGAACACTCAATGACATAAATCAAAGCAAAATCCTCTCTGACCCACCTCCTAGAGTAATGGAAATAAAAACAAAAGTAAACAAGTGGGACCTGATTAAGCTTAAAAGTTTTTGCATAGCAAAGGAAACTACAAGCAAGGTGAAAAGACAACCCTCAGAAAGGTAAAAAATAATAGCAAATAAAATAATGGACAAAGGATTAATTTTCAAAATATACAAGCAGCTCATATAACTCAATGACAGAAAAACAAACAACCCAAAAAGTGGGGAAAATACCTAAACAGACTTTTCTCCAAAGACATACAGATGGCTAACAAGCACATGAAAAGATGCTCAACATCACTCATTATTAGATAAATGCAAATCAAAACCACAATGAGGTATCATTTCATGCTGGTCAGAATGCCTGCAATCAAAAAGTCTACAAACAATAAATGCTGGTGAGGGTGTGAAGAAAAGGGAACCCTTTTACACCGTTGGTGGGAATGCAAACTGGTAATGCTGTTATGGAGAACAATGTGGAGATTCCTTAAAGAACTGGAAATAGAACTCCATATGACTCAACAATCCCACTGCTGTGCATACACACCGAAAACAAGAATTGAAAGAGACACGTGTACCCCAATGTTCATTCCAGCACTGTTTAAGATAGCTAGGACATGGAAGCAACCTAGATGTCCATCGGCAGATGAATGGATAAAGAAGATATGGTACATATACACAATGGATTACTACCCAGCTATAAAAAGGAACACATTTGAGTCAGTTCTAATGAGGTGGATGAAACTGGAGCCTATTATACAGAGTGAAGTAAGCCAGAAAGAGAAACACTAATACAGTATATTAATGCATATGTATGGAAATCAGAAAGACAGTAATGACAATCCTATATGCAAAACTATATGCAAAAGAGACACAGATATAAAGAACAGACCTTTGGACTATGCAGGAGAAGACAAGGGTGGGATGATATGAAAGAATAGCACTGATGCATGTATATTACCAAATGTGAAATAGATGACCAGTGCAACTTTGATGCATGAAGCAAGGCACTCAAAGCCAGGGCTCTGGGATAACCCAGAGGGATAGGGTGGGGAAGGAAGAAGGAGGGGATTCAGGATGGGGGGCCATATGTGCACCCATGGCTGATTCATGCTGATGTATGGCAAAAACCACCACAATATTATAAAGTAATCATCCTCCAATTAAAACAAACTAATTAATTAAAAAATAAATTACTTTCAGTATGCAATACTACACTTACTAAGGCTGAGTAATGCACATCTCAGGATCATTTTTCAAAAACACTAAAGAGTTTATACTTATCTTCATTTAAACCAGTATTTTATTAACAACCACAAATTCCAGTTAAACACAATAAATATTAATTAAACAACTATCATATACGTGTGTAAGATTGCCTTAACTTTTGTAGGAAATAAAAGTTAAACTATTTCAGTCTCCATGATCCAGGAATTTATAATCTTGTAAGGCACATAAGGGTTCCCCTGGTGGCTCAAGTGGTAAAGAATCCACCTGCCAATGCAAGAGATGCCAGTTCCATCCCTGAGTTGGGAAGATGCCCTGGAGAAGGAAATGGCAATCCACTCCAGTATTCTTGCCTGGAGAATCCCCTAGACAGAGGAGTCTGACAGGCTACAGTCCATGGGGGTCACAAAAGGTCAGACATGACTTAGGGACTAAACAAGAACAACAAAAAAGGACATAAGATATGCATAGCAATTACCATAATAAAGTAAACAATTATAACGGCATAAAAGAGATAGAAAAGGGGAAGAGAAACGAAAATTACTTACAATTCAGAGGACCGTGGAGCAGATGGTCTTTGACTATAGGCTCAAACTGAACATATGAAGCCAGAGGAAAGATAATTATATGGGAGCAAAATAGTAATATCAATAAAGAATGTAAAAAGGAAAAGTGTGGCACATGTCAGTCCAGCAAGTCATTTTGGTTGGATCATAACTCAGGAGAAAAGAAGTGGTAATAAAGAAAGAAAGAAAATTTTGGGGACCAGATCATAGGTTTCTTTGAGGATCAAGTTAACCATTTTAAAATTCATATAACAGAAATTTTGGAGTCCTTAAAGGTTTTTGAGAAACAAGTGACCTGTCTAGAATAATATTAAGAAAAATATACAGTTAATCTGAAAATATACCTAGTAAAGATAAAAGAGAAGAAATGAGCCACGCTTTAACATTAATAAATAATAAGGAGAAAGTCATATTGTCTATATAGTTATCTTGAAATAAATTTTTGAGAAATATCTTCATTCTCAAGCACCGAGTGTTTCAAACGTTCATTAGTATTTTGCCAACAACATGAGTGGTGTAAAAAATAAAATAAAATAAGCAAGTAACACAGCAAGTAACTGTGGGCTCAGTTGAGTCCAGTTCTTGAAGACTGATGGGCTGTAACTCGCCAGACTCCTCTTTTCATGAAATTTTCCAGGCAAGAATACTGGAGTGGGTTGCCGTTTGCTACTCCAGGGGCTATTCCCAACACAGGGATCTAACCCACATCTCTTGCATCTCCTGCACCAGCAGGTGTATGCTTTACCACGGTGCTGCCTGGGAAGCCCTGAAGTAACACACACAATGATCTGTATAAACTCTATATTTATACTATTGGTTAAAATGCTTCCTATCCACCTAAAGGAGGAATAAATGTCTTCAGGTAGAAAAGAAAGAACTAAAGGAAATGTGAAAATTTCCTTACTTATTTTCAAACAGGTGCTCTTCAAAAAAAAAAAAACTGCAATTAATGAAGTTTCTGAAACATGAATATATCTGAATAGTAGACATATGGTAGGAACAGCAAATGAGCAGACCAAGCTGAAGTCCTAATTTGTCAAAGTAAGCACATTAGTATTACCAGTCTGTTAATGTTGACAAGGAGACTCCTTGTGACTATTTCTTTTGTATCAATAAGTGAGTGGATTTCAAATACTCTAAATAGAAATACTCAAAGGGGCCCCTCTAAAAGTACATATCTACCCAATAATTTCTAGATGCTGTTTCAGTGTTCTCTACAAACATTTGCAGAACAGCAACTCAGGAGGGAAGAAATGTCTTAAGCCCTTGAGTTCTGTACTGAATGCTAATGTATTTGAATATGATGGATTTAATACAGAACTGAGAATAAATGACTTTCAGCAGCTGCACTCTAGACCTATAAATCGCTCCGAGTACTACAAAATCCATACAGAGGAAGAACAGCTGGATAATTTACAACACCAGTATTTGTCAAGAAAAAGCTGAAAATACAGAGCCTCCTTTTTTCAGAGAGCACACTTCACAAAAATTAAAAATTATCCTTGAAGAGAATCTATTTGGATAAGTGTTTCTCTTCATATTGGCACATTGTTCCTTTAAAATACAAAATCCTTAATTCCACTCATTTTAAGGAATACCTTTTTATTAATTAACTATTTTAATTGGAGGCTAATTACTTTACAGTATTGTAGCGGTTTTTGCCATACATTGATATGAATCAGCCATGGGTGTACATGTATCCCCCAGCCCCACCCCATCCCTTAGGGTTGTCCCAGTGCACCAGCTTTGAGTGCCCTGTTTCATGCATCAGACACAGACTGGTGATCTATTTCACATATAGTAATATACATGCTTCAGTGCTATTCTCTCAAATCTATTAAAAGGATAAAAACAGCAAATGAGAAAAGTTTTCCTTGTGACAAAATGCAAACACAAGGAAATGTCTGTTAATGTTTATTTTGTGTTCCAATTGTTATGCTCCGGTAAAATCCTACAAAAGGAAACACATTAAGCAGATGACTTGCAGAGCACAGGGATACCAAAAATAGTACTTAAGTTAATACACTAATTGTAAAATTGCTGAGATTAAGTTTATCATTCTAGTTCTTGGACAAACTTTGGAGATTGAGTAAATAAAATTTATATAAGGACTGTCTTAAGCGTCTTAAAGAATAATACAAGCAGTAAAAATACGTTCCATATAAGAAGTGAACCCTAGAAATAGAAAGCTATAGTCACTAAAGGGATATTAGCTCATGTGTCAGCAACTACATAACTTGCTTTCAACTTCCATTAAAGTCAATACAACAGAATGCCTAAGTGCTGATTTCGGTCACAAATCTACCATTGTTTGAGTTTTCATGTGACTCTGATTCATAAAGAACCCATTTTGCCTTGATAATAACACCAAAGAAAAAATTTAATGTCCCCAGATGGAACTATAATGTCCTCTATGTAGGAATTTGACAATATGAAAAAATTTGGACCTATTTTTCAAATGGACTTCACTCAGGTTCAGATATATAATTTCCTTTAAAACAATGATCATAGGAAATTATACCAATTGACTTTTTTCTCCAAAAAATGTAGTCTAGTGGACTCTAATTGCAATATTATATAATAAACATTGGTAGAAATACACACAGAGGGACAGGAGAATGGGCAACATTTTTGCTAACCCTATGGGGTTGCGAAGAGTCGGACACGACTGAGCGACTTTACTTTCACTTTTCACTTTCATGCATGGGAGAAGGCAATGGTAACCCACTCCAGTATTCTTGCCTAGAGAATCCCAGGGATGGGGGAGCCTGCTGGGCTGCCGTCTATGGGGTCGCACAGAGTCGGACACGACTGAAGCGACTTAGCAGCAGCAGCAGCAGCATACCTCATTTTCCTAATCTCTTTATTTTAAAATTATATAGTTGAGGGCCCAAACAAGGCCCCCTCTCTGCCAGTTGTCCTTAAGTTAAACTCAAGTCTTCTCAGCACACACATAGCCTTTCAGGATATGTACTTGTTGAGCAGAATGCCAGAGAAAGAATCACAGACACTTCATAGTAGAAGTAGACAGATTCACAAAAAAATGCAAGCCCTAAAGTTTCACAGAGGGTTGAAGAGCAAAGAAAGAACACATAAATTTATGTGAAATTAGTTCCATTCATATAAACAGAAAGACTCAGCTGCATTTTTCTTAAGATATACTATTTACTACTTCAGGGCATGAACCACCATCTAGACAGGTAACTGCAAAGCAGAACTATCAAAGGAGAAATTCTTGCACTGCTTTAAAATGGGAATAGAGGACTATCACTAAATATACCCCCCAAAAAAGTACCATTGTTTATAGGTCACTAAATCCACAGAACTTTATACATTTATATGATTCTCTTCCCTGCACTTTCGACAGGACTTTGAATCTCTCCCAGAATCTCTCTTAGGAGTTCAGCCACAGAACTGAACAAACTTAAATGCCCTAACATCCTTGCTGTTCTGTAGTCACTGAAGTTGTCCTAAATTGCTCAAGTTAAAATATTCTGCGGTTCTAAACTGGTCTAAACTTATTTCAAGAACAGTAGTACCCATTTTTTTTAAATGCCCATTCAATAAAAGTATTAAGTAAAATCAATACTTTATTAATTCACAGTTGTGAAAGCCAAACCATTTTAGCAGTAAAGGATATAAAGTAATATTTAAAGAACAGAGAACATTTTATTTCTTATAAGTTGTAACGCACTGAAGCATTTCAGCAATTACTTGTTAAGTTTCTGGCCTCAAATAACCTTAGAATTCTAAGGTCAATTTCTGATCTGTCTCTTTATTACTCCAAATATCTATCTTTTTCGTAGAAGTATTTTTTTTTCTTTTTTTTAAATTTCTTTCTTTCTTTCTTTATTATTATTATTTTTCTTTACTTTACAATATTGTATTGGTTTTGCCACACATCAACATGAATCCGCCACGGGCGTACACATGTTCCCAATCCCGAGCCCACCTCCCACCTAAGAAACGAATCATGGAAGTATTTTTATAAATCTCTGCACCCCGCCCTACACTACCACTGCTTAATGAATGGCTATCTGAATTTCAATCATTCGTCAAAATGCATCATTTCCACTTACATTAGCCATCTCAGCCCATAGAGACCCCTTTCTCATATGAAGTTTCAGACTAGTTGTTATTTGAGGTATAATGTAGTAATTAAATGCATAAGATTTTACTACTAAACGTCCCTATAGTAGAGTCCTATCATTCATTATTTAAAAGAGTATGGGTAAATCACCTAACCAACATAGAGTTTAGCTTCCTGTTTGTTAATTGGCCTAATTTCAATATTGCTTTGTCTCAAATAATAGGAAAACCTGAAGAGAGGGAGAGAGACAGGAAATGGCATGTCAGTGGAGCAATCAGAACAAACACAAGACTTATCAATTAAGTTCATTATAAGACACTCGTGAAGCAATTTTTCATCTGAACAGAAATTATAAAAACTACCTTATATAGTTTCCTGTTTGTTTTTCAAACAAGGTATCAAAAATTAAAGTTTTTGAAAAATTAAAATTAAAGCAGTCAGAAGTTGCTACACTAGGTTTCAAATACATTCAGTATACTTATAACTTCATTTCTAGAAATTCTATTCAAAGCAGATGATCAGAAATTAAAATAAATATGAACCAGTATTCTCAATCCAGTATTGTTTATAACATCAAAAACTGGAAAAAAACTAGAATTCCAGCAGTAGAGTATTGTTCAATAAATTATACTCTATCCATACAATGTAACAATATGTATCAATTATACCTGTGTTTTCAAAAAAATTAATTCCATCAGGAAATGTTTGATATAGAACATGCAATGAAAAAGTAAACTATAAAATTATATACAGTGAAAATACATGCATGTTATATGACATTGGGGTTTGCTTCAAAATAATATGTGGGGGGATAAAGTAGGTGTGACACAGATGAAACAAGATGGGCCGTGAACTGATAATTAGGAAAATGGGTGATGGAAACATGGATGTTCTTTATACTGTTATTTTTATTTTTATGTTTGTTCAAAATGTCCTGTATTAAATTATAAGTACATTATGACCTTAATTAAAAGATTCATTATAAATATGTATATCTATCTATCTATATATATATACACAAGTGTGCAATATTATATAACAATGTCTCTATATAGAATATTATGTGTGCAATATTATATAACTTATATGCTTATCTTGAAAAAAATCATCAAAATATTAACAAAGGCTAACACTGGGTGGCTGGCCCTTTCATATTCATTAATCCTTTTCTAAATAGACTTTCAAATTTATAGACATCCTGGTTCTTAAAGGATACTAAATTCACTCTGCTTTGTGATGTCAAATTATCTGGAACTCTTAAATTCATAATTCTGTATGATGACTATTTCTACCATAAGAATCCTTTTGGTTGTTCGTTCAATGTCCACTGCCCTCTGAGGAGACTGGCTCCCAGTACATTGAGATGGCCCTTTATTTTCTGAGTATATTGCCGGGGGGTTGTATGTACTGTGAATGAATTTTTTTTTTAATAAAATAAAGGGGAAAGAAGGTTTTATGAAGCTGATTGAAGATAAACTAGAGTCAAGGCAGCCAGGAGTTGGGATGCTGAATGCCTCAGTCCCAAGAAGACTAAAGTGAAAGAATATCCTTGGCAGTGTTATGGAAAAGAAATGAGTTTTGAAGTGCATACAAGTCTAACAAAATGTTGAATGTAGTTTGTTATGAAGTATACAAGGTAAAATCTGCCTCCTAAATTACTTGCAGTAAAATCAACATTATTTACTGACATTTTGGATGTAAGTTTTTCTGGAGAATACAAAGAGATATTCAATCTTGAGTTGCTTGTTTCAGGGGGCAGTAATTAGAAAAGGATATCTGAAATCCATACTAAATGAGTGGCATTGATTGTAGTTTAAATTGCTCATCAAATATGTTAATTCAACAATTAAACCTAAAGTTTAAGCAATACCAAGCCTTCCGAAGAGTAGGATTAGTCTATTAGTAGACATACATAACAATGACCTTTAAAATTACGAAGAGCTACAAAATCATTAAATCGAACCCACTAGTTAAAAATCTAAGAACTCTACATGTTTAAATAACTTGTTCAAAGCCACTCTGCTAGTTACAATTACAGCCAAATATAAAACTAAAAATTTTAGGCCTAAGCTCATAAGGTGTATTGGGAGAGATGGAAAGAGAAAAAAAACAGGAAATGAGAAGAGGTGAGAGTGAAAAACAGAGGACCGAGAGAATTTCATCCATTGATAATCATAAAGGCTAGCATAACTTTATAGAGTTCCCCGAGCCTTACTATTACACAATTATTATTTAAATAATACGCCTAATTATAAAAGCATACCAATATTACACATTCTCACTTTTCATATTTTCATCAGTATCATCCCTTTGTTGCAGGAAGGGGGGGCCCCTTCCAGGGCCTGAAACTGGGCTCTTGTCTAACACTCAGAAACGAATTATCCAAGGAGACATATGTGCTGACAAAGCAAGAGACTTTATTGGGAAAGGGCACCCGGGTGGAGAGCAGTAGGGTAAGGGAAACCAGGAGAACAGCTCTGCCACATGGCTCACACAGTCTCGGGTTTTATGGTGGTGGGATTAGTTTCTGGGTTGTCTTTAGCCAATCATTCTGAGTCAGAGCCCTTCCAGGTGGTGCAGCCAAGATGGTTGCCAGCAAGGATTCCGGGAGGTGGTCAGACATGTGTTGTCTCCTTTTCACCTTTCCCAAACTCTTCTGGTTGATGGTGGCTTATTAGTTCGGTGTGCCTTACCAGGACCTCCTGTTGTAAAAGAACTCATATAGATGGTTACTATGGTGCCTGGCCAGGGCAGGTGGTTTCCCCTATGCTAGTTTTAGAAATCAATCCAATTGTTGAGTTTGTGGCCAATTACCTATGTGTATTTCTGGGTTACCTTGGTAAATTTCTTTACTACAAGGCTCTAACTGGTTGGCCCTGAGAAAATTTACTTAAAAAAAATTATAGTCATATTCAGGTCACTATTTATATTACTAGATGTGATCCCCTCACCTGGTCAATTAATAATGTCTACTCTGACTCTGGCCATAAATTTGAGTTTTCTTCTATTATTCAAGTTCAATCAGAGCAAAAGCAAAGTTTCAGCAAAGGAAAAAATCTCCCACAGTTATGGGATGGATTTATATAGATAACACCAGGCCATGGTAATTTAGGTTTAAAGGCTCCTGTATGTTGGTAACAATTAAATCATACTAAGGATAATCAGTCTAGTAACACTAAAAACATGGGCTATGTGCCTATAGACAATGCCAATATATAATTTCCCTGGAAGATAAAGATTCATACAGAGTAGACTAACTCAGATGACCTGGGATATTCTGGGCTACATCTAATGGAAGCTCTTAAGTCTTAGGTATGACTTTACCAATACTGTTTACAAATAACATATTATTTGTATTTCACCTGTTTTGCAAAATTGCTGTTTCTTACACTGCCAAATGTGTGACTGAGGCCTCTGATAAAATAATATATAGTCCCCTGTGAGATCGATGATGGTAACAGTGTAACTCTAGATATGGGAAGAAGCAACAAGGAGGAATGTTTTCCTGAACCAAGAGGCTAGTAAGACAGGTGATCCAGAGAATTTTGGATACTATTTTATGGCCTAGTCCAGTAATAGCACATTGAGTCACCTGTTAACAAAATCTTTGCCAAAACTAATAATGGACATTCTCAGCACCATGGGATAAAATGGTCATGAAATCCCCCCCTCAAAACCATGGTCAAGTTTATGAGCAAAAGGGGCTCTGCCAACTGAAAACTGACACTTGCCATCTCCGTCTACAAAGGTTAAATCATGGCCACTGCAGCTGCTTACCTTCAACTCCCCTGAAAGGAGTTCAGAGTGAAAATCAGGAATGAGGCACTCTGTGCTCTGAGAAAAACTGGCAGAGCAGGCCTTCAGATAGTTAGATCTTTCCAGGAAAATATTTTATGAGTCCCAATTCTTGCATCTTCTCATACCTAGAGAAACACTGACATCATTAATGGTGACATCTGCTTTGGCTAATAAGGAAAATTTTACAATTAAAAGTCAAAATAGAGTTACTATGGTTCAGACATCCTGGGAAATAACAAGGTGATACTATGGGTATAATCTCAGACTAGACCTTGTATTGCTAAACACTTGAGTTTTCTGAGTCATGTCAGGTTTGGATGCCACCATTCTCAAAACAATGTCTGTTGGAAGCTAGTAACTGCAAATTTACTTTTTATAAAACTAGGCAACCGGCTACCTGGCTACAAGTATCCCCAAAGTGCCAGGTCCAGACCGGGTTTCAAACCTATTCTTCTAAAAAGAATTGAGATTTATTCTGTCTATTAAAATTCCAGTTATCAATGCTCCACTACTTCTAATTGAGTCTGTTACACCAAAATGGCAGACCAAGGGACTGAGATTTTAATCATACAAGACTCAGATCTAGGACTTGGAACTCCGGAACACTTCCAATTCAGTGTCTAGTCTCCAAGCTGAGACAGTCCTATGCCCTATTTTGACAGGAAGTTATCACAGTCATAGTTGCCTAGTTCCCTAAATTAGAACTGAGTGGGACTCTGTGGGGCTCTGGAGTACAGATCTGTTCTGTGTTCTCCATTTCTTGCCTGTAGGATATAGGCTTCATTCAGCCTCCTTGACTTTCCCTGAGATCTAAAGGGTGGATTCAAATAATTGCTAATCAAGGAAGGGAAGGGATACAGAAACGAAGGAGAAACAATCAAATGGTGGTACAGCCTTGAGACAGGGTCCTGGTTCCGACTCAAAAAATATGCATAACAATGTCTTTGAGTTCTTCTACAGAACTGGGGTCCCCACCCAGGTGGAGGATGGTAACTTCAGGCTGAGCACAAGATTCCTGGAGCACAGCTCTGTTGCCTCACCACCAATCAATCAAAGTCACAAACCCTGCATCCCTCACCCCAAATGTTGCCTTCTGTTTCTGGGGACCAGTAGTGACCGTCCTGTTAGGTCTCTTGTTTGGCCCCTGTCTATTTCATCTCTGAGAGGAGCAAATAGTTTCTAATTAAATTGCTGTCATTACAAGGGTGAATGCTGGTTTCAGGCTTGATTTAGATCAGGTAGAGAGAGACTTCTGCTCTGCTAGACAGGCTTACACCCATGCACAGCAGGAAGAAGTTACAGAAGAAAGAGACCTCCACCCCAATTCCCAAGAAGTTTCTTGAGTATGAAGTCTCTCAGGGGGAAGTTGTTAGGGAAAGCACATTGACTGAAACCTCCCACCCTGGCCAGGCACCATAGTAACCATCTGTATGAGTTCTTTTACAACAGGAGGTCCTGGTAAGGCACACCGAAATAATAAGCCACCATCAACCAGAAGAGTTCAGGAAAGGTCAAAAGAAGACAATACATGTCCAACCACCTCCCAGAATTCTTGCTGGCAACCATCTTGGCTGCACCACCTGGAAGGGCTCTGAGTCAGAATGACTGGCTAAAGACAACCTAGAAACTAATCCCATCACCATAAAACCCGAGACTGTGCAAGCCACGTGGTAGAGCTGTTCTCCTGGGTTCCCTTACCCTGCTGCTCTCCACCCGGGTGCCCTTTCCCAATAAAATCTCTTGCTTTGTCAGCACATGTGTCTCCTCAGATAATTCATTTCTGAGTGTTAGACAAGAGCCCAGTTTCAGGCTTTGGAAGGGGTCCCCCTTCCTGCAACACCTCCACCACTCTCTTTACTTTTTTTTCATTACCAATTTTAATTAATCTTTATACTTTTGGAAAAAATGAGAAGCCAGTCAAATATTTCTTATTCCAGAGATGATCTTAACCAAATATGAAAACTGAACTTAATAAACAAACCAATAGCAGCAATGAAGAACTAGTTAACATTTTAAAATTTATTCTCTAACAAAAATGTTCACTTAAACATTCTCTCTGTTCAATAGTTTATTAATTGCTTAATCTATGTAATTCATTACATTTAATCACTTTGATTCAGTTGCAAGTCTTTTTGTTTTCCTGGTGTGACACCCTCACTAAATGTAAAATATATAAGCACCTTGAGTGTTCTTTGTTTACACTTCTGAGTGACTATGGAAATTTATTTGATTACAGAGCTTAAGAAGAAACCACTAAGTAGGGGGTGGGGGGAATGCATAGCACTGCTTCAACACTCAGACTACATATTTTCTAATATGTGTAATGCTTTACAATTTATAAATATTTTAAAATATTTATTATACAGTAGAGACTTATTCGGAGAAGGCAATGGCACCCCACTCCAGTACTTTGCCTGGAAAATCCCATGGATGGAGGAGCCTGGTAGGCTGAATTCCATGGGGTCGCTAAGAGTCAGACATGACTGAGCGACTTCACTTTCCCTTTTCACTTTCATGCATTGGAGAAGGAAATGGCAACCCACTCCAGTGTTCTTGCCCGGAGAATCCCATGGACTGGGGCGCCTGGTGGCTGCTGTCTATGGGGTCACACAGAGTCAGACATGACTGAAGTGACTTAGCAGCAGCAGCAGCAACAGAGACTTATTATTAGTAGTAAAGTTTATTTGGAATAAAAATTACTTTCCCAATATATTTTAATCTCATAGATTGTTTCTGTCATTTATGTAATATAGCACAAAAAATTTCTAATGGGACAATCACTCACTATTTAGTGATTAATCATGAACAATTGATATATAATCAAAATACTTTTTCTTTAGTTCTGATATAAATATCCTACCAGCAAAATGAATCAAATTCAATTCATCTTATTTTTTTTAGATACTTGGAATGTAGTAAGAAAGATGATCATTTCCAGAAAAAAGATCTTTGGATTATCTCTCACAATATGCATTCATTCACTCAATATGCATTATTTGATCCATCAAATAAATAATGACTATTTGCTATATACAAGACCTTATGCTAAGACCACATTATGATAGAGAGTGAACAGACTGTTTGTAATCAATAGAAAAGTCCTAAGTTTTGTTTTAATGATATTACCAGTGCTCACTATTACACAAATACAGTTTTTACATAATTATCACCTAAAGTAAATCAAAGAAAAATTAAGCCTATCATAAAAATATTATTTTGAACTCATAATCTCTATGAGAAATAATTCTACTCTATTCCTTAAGGAACTTTTCTAAAATTATTTTAAATGGAAATTTAATAACTGTATGTCATAACCCTACTGGTAGCTTTGGCCATACAAAAATTTTCCTTTTGTATGAGGAAATAAAAACCTAACTGTGGAGAGAGGTACAAAGGTACATAAACAGTAAAATGCCATGATAGATGTTTTTCTGCAGGTGTGTGCTATGGGAGCACAAATAAGGGCGGAATGCAGGGGAGGCAGATTGCAGGAAAAGCCTCCTGAAAAGAAGTAAACATTTGGTGCAGGCTCTGAATAAGAAAAAAAATTTTTTTTAATAACCAGGGGAAGAGAAAGGGGAAGAAGAAGAGAATGAAAAGAAAGAGGAAAGGGGGGAGAAAATGAACATTTAACATTTTTATAGGCTCCATATAGTTTCACCTATATTATCTCATTTAATGCCTAGAACAAGCTTTGAGTTAGATGCTATGGGTACTGAAATTTAATAGAGTTGTGTTTCTGGGGGTGTCAAAAGAAGGCAGTGTGCTCCAGCAGAGAAAAACACTTCCCCTGTGTGAATCAAGTTGATGGTCAGAGTAAGCCGGTAAGCCTTAAGAACAAGATGTGTTTTGTGGTCAGTCTCTCAGTCGTGTCCAACTCTTCGCAACACTATGGACTGTAGCCCACCAGGCTCCTCTGTCTATGGGATTTTCCAGGCAGAAATACTGGAGTGGTTGCCATTTCCTACTCCAGGATGAGATGTGTTTTAGAAAGAATAGTAAGAGAAGGAAATAAACAAATCCCCATCCCTACTGTATGACACATTTGTATGTTTTTAATGAATTAAAGGGAAGGATAAAGTAAGAAATAGGGAAAGAGAAAGAAAACCCATGATCAAAGGTAGACTGAAGACAATTTGTGAGTGGCCTTCTCTGGTGGCTCAGATGGTAAAGAATCCTCCTGCAATATGGGAGACCCTAGTTTGATCCCTAGATTGGGAAGATCCCCTGGAGAAGGGACCAGTTACCCACTCCAGTATTGTTCCCTAGAGAATCCCCATGGACAGAGGAGTCTGTTGGGCTACAGTTCACGGTGTCAAAAAGAGTCAGACATGACTGAGCAACTGTCACTTTTGCTTTCAATGCCAGAACAAAACTTTGAGACAATTTTGTGAGAAACAGGGAGCCAAAGGCTTTTTAACAGTAAGGAGGTGACATGACATCCCTCATAGAGAAGGTTATTAAAGGAAATAGAAAGTAAAGACAATAAATTATGTAAAAAAATTTCTGCAACATCTGGGTAAGAAATGGAGAAATCCCAAACTAGACAGAGATTGAGAGTAAAAGGTAGTACTAAAATATCAATTAGGAGGAATATTTTGGCTTTAATGTCCACTCAATATTGTATTTTAGGTTTCTATACTGGACAGCTGGGAGGACAGTGATACTCCTTAATTAAGTCTGAGAATATAGAAGGGAAGTTAGAATATAGGGAAAGTTAGGATAGTAATGATAATAAAACAATATTGCTATTATGCATAAAAAACTATAATATATAATTTCTACACTGTGGTACAAAACTATTTCAATAGGTAAGCTTCTGAGAATTCCAAGGGGTTAGTATCAGATAATATTCACTGATTCACTTAACAAAGCAAAAGCACAAAATGTAAAAATATCTATAGTGTTTTAATAAAAGCTTTGTTGATATATAACTCATATACTATAAAATTCACCCTTTTAAAGGATACAACTCAGTGGGTATTAGTACATTTATAAAGTTGTGCATCCATCACCATTGACTTTTGAAATTTTTCATCAACTCATAAAGGGACATGGTTCCCAACAGCAGTCAGTTACTCACCACTTGCTCTTACTCAGAACCTTGATAACCACAAATCTACTTTCTGCCCCTATAGATTTGCCTATTCATATAAATAAAAATACAATATTTTTGTTTTTTATGAGTGACTTCTTTCATTTTGCCTAATATTTCAAGTGTATACACGTTGTAGTACATGCCAGTACTTTCTTTTACTTCCTTTTATTTCATTTCACGGAGGGGCCATATTTCATTCATCCATTATTCAGATGATGGACACTGGATTATTTCCACTCTTGACTATCTTGAATAATGCTGTTATGAATATTCATATACAAATTTACTTGTTGTTGTTGTTCAGCCTCTAAGTCGTGTCTGACTCTTTGCGACCACATGAACTGCAGCATGCCAGGCTTCCCTGTCCTTCACTGTCTCCCAGAGTTTGCTCAAACTCATGTCAAATTCATGTGTGGGAATAGTTTTCCATTTGTATTTAGTATATACTAGGGTTGGAATTGCTGGGACACATGGGTCATATGTTTAACATTTTAAGGAACTGGCTGACTAATTTCCAAAGTGGCAATATGATTTTCAATCACACCAACAATGTGTAAATTCTAATTTCTCCACATCCTTGCCAACACATGTTACATTTCTGTCTTAGATTTTAAGACCCCTTCCTAATGGGTATCAAGTAGCAAGTCATTGTAGTTTTGACTTGCATTTCACTAATTGCTAATGATGCTAAGTATATTTTTATGGGCTTATTGACTATTTCTATATCATCTTTCAAGAAATGGCTTCCCTGGTGGCTCAGCTGGTGAAGAATCTGCCTGCAATGTGGGAGACCTGGGTTCGACCCCTGGGTTGGGAAGATCCCCTGGAGAAGGGAATGGCTATCCATTCCAGTATTCGGGCCTAGAGAATTCCACAGACTATTTAGTCCATGGGGTCACAAAGAGTCAGACATGACTGAGTGACTTTCACTTTCACTTTGAAGAGAAGAGTTTAATTATTATACAGAGTTTTTCCCAGCTTTATTGAGATACAGTTGTTATACAACATTGTGTAACTTTATGATATACAACACGATGAACAACACACATATATATTGTGCCATTCTAATATGTATTATGAGAAGATATTTCATTGTAGTTTCAACTTGCACTTTCTTGATGATTCGTGATGTTGAACAACTTTTCATGTACCTGTTGGCCATTGTATGTCTTCCTTGAAAACATGTCTGTTCGGGCCCTCTGATCATTTTTAAAAAGACTGTTTGATTTTTTGTTATTGAATTGTATGAGTTCATTATATATATTGTATGTTAATCACTTACTAGGTAATTTTTCTCCCATCCCATAGTGGTATGCTTTAATTTCCTTTGCTTTATCTTTGGTGTATTCTTTATCTTTCTGCAGTTTGAATATATTACCCACTTCTTTCTAGCCTCCATGATTTCTCATGAGAAGTCAGTTCTTAATATTATTGAGGAGCCACCATACGTAATAAGTCCGTTTTCTCTTGCTACTTTCAAGTGCTCTTTTAAATTGGCTTTTGACAGATTGAATATGAAATGTCTAGATGTAGATTTAAGTTTATCATACCTGGAGTTTTTTGACTGTGAAAATTAATGTTTCCCATCAAATCTGGAAAGATTTCTTTCAATAAACTCTGCCACTTTCCTCTCTTTCTGGGACTCTCATTATATATATGTTTATATGTGTTCATGCTAAGTTGTTTCAGTTGTGTCCGACTCTTTGCAACCACATGGACTATATAGCCCACCAGCCTCCTCTGTCTATGGGATTCTTCGCGAAAGAATACTGGAGTGTTTGTGTACTTGAGAGTATCCCATAGGCTATGTTCATTTTTCTTGATACTTTTATATTCTGTTCCTCAGACTGATTAATCTCAATTGGCATATCTTCAAGTTTGCTGATTCATTCTGTCAGCTCAAATTGTCTCCTTTAGTTAATTTTAAAGTCCCTTTAATAAATTTTTCATTTCAGTTATTGTACTTTTTAATTCCAGAATGTCTATTTCATTCTTTTTTATAATTTTTATTTGTAATATCCTTTTAGCAAGATGTTTCTCTCTTACTTTGTTTTAGCTTTCCATGATAGCTTCCTTTAGTTCTCTGAATATTTTTAAATTAACTAATATAAAATTTTTGTCTAATAAGTCTAGTATCTGAGATTTTCAGGGCCTATTCCTATTAATTATTTTCCTTTCAACGTATGGTCCATGTGTGTCTCATAGTTATTTGTTGAAACTGGCATTTTAAATAATTTATTATAATGTGACAACTCTGGAGATCAATTCATCCCTTCCTCCAAGTGTTTTTGTTTTTTGTGTGTTTTTTTTCATTGCTGCTTCTGTTACTATTGCTATTGTCCTTTGTTTTAATGACTATCCTGGGCTAATTATGTAAAGCTTGTATACAGTCACTGCCTTGTCTGCTCAGTTAGTGTGCAGCTAATGTTTGTAAGATTTCCTTAAATGCCTTGACTCAGTAAGTATCCCCTTTCTTAATAGGGGGTGTGTGTGTATTAAATTATGCCTTTTATGTCTGCATTTTAAAACTCTAACCTATCTTTAAGTCCCTGTTTGCACACAAAATCAAGGTTGGCCCAACGTGAGAGACTAGGGCCTTTCATGTCTTTCCTGGGCATGCCCACAGTCCTACACATGTGTTGGACTTCCTGGTCCTCCCAAATAATTATATCTTTTCTAAGCCCCCAAAGAACATCTCATTCTCCATATTTTTCTTTTAAAGTCTTCAGCCATCTTCTTGTTTCTTTAACTAATATCATGGCCTCAAGGCTTGTGAAGTTAAACAATTTCTCCTAATCATTTACAACAAACCTCCTGAAGTTGGTTCTTTCCCACTGAGCAGTTCTAAGTTAGGTCAATTAAAGACAAACCCTATGGGTAAGGCTTTCTAAGTAGCAACAAGGCAGATTAAATAGTGACAGGTATCTCAGGGAAATGAGGCTTTGTTGGGGGTGAGGGCTGGAGCTTCATATTCATTCTACCCCCTTCAGTCACTGCTAATACCTTGTTTCACAGCTACTATGGATGTGTGCTACTGACTTTCAAAGCTACTACGGATCTGGTGTGGGGTTAGGGGAACAGAAAAAGGGCAAAGTCAGTTCAGTTCAGTTCAGTCGTGTCTGACTCTTTGTGACCCCACGAATCACAGCACGCCAGACCTCTCTGTCTATCAGCAATTCCATGAGTCCACCCAAACCCATGTCCATTGAGTCGGTGATGCCATCCAACTGTCTCATCCTTCGTCGTCCCCTTCTCCTCCTGCCCTCAATCTTTCCCAGCATCAGGGTCTTGTCAAATGAGTCAGCTCTTCGCATCAGGTGGCCAAAGTATTGGAGTTTCAGCTTCAACATCAGTCCTTCCAATGAACACCCAGGACTGATCTCCTTTAGGATGGGCTGGTTGGATCTCCTTGCAGACCAAGGGACCCTCAAGAATCTTCTCTAACCCCACAGTTCAAAAGCATCAATTCTTTGGCCCTCAGCTTTCTTCATAGTCCAACTCTCTCATCCATACATGACCACAGGAAAAACCATAGCCTTGACTAGACGGACCTTAGTCAGCAAAGTAATGTCTCTACTTTTGAATATGCTATCTAGGTTGGTTATAACTTTTCTTTCAAGGAGTAAGCGTCTTTTAATTTCATGGCTGCAGTCACCATCTGCAGTGATTTTGGAGCCCAAAAAATAAAGTCTGACACTGTTTCCACTGTTTCTCCCTCTATTTCCTGTGAAGTGATGGGACCAGATGCCATGATCTTCATTTTCTGAATGTTGAGCTTTAAGCCAACTTTTTCACTCTCCTCTTTCACCTTCATCAAGAGGCTTTTAGTTCCTCTTTACTTTCTGCCATAAGGGCGGTGTCATCTGCATATCTGAGGTTATTGATATTTCTCCTGGCAATCTTGATTCCAGCTTGTGCTTCCTCCAGCCCAGCATTTCTCATGCTGTACTCTGCATAGAAGTTAAATAAGCAGGGTGACAATATACAGCCTTGATGTACTCCTTTTCCTATTTGGAACCAGTCTCTTGTTCCATGTCCAGTTCTAACTGTTGCTTCCTGACCTGCATATAGGTTTCTCAAGAGGCAGGTCAGGTGGTCTGTATTCCCATCTCTTTCAGAATTTTCCACAGTTTATTGTGATCCACACAGTCAAAGGCTTTGGCATAGTCAATAAATCAGAAATAGATGTACCATGAGGTAAATGAATTTTTTAATTTAATTTTTATAATAACTATTTAGATCCTTTGTGAGAAATTTAACTGAACAAAGTCTAATTAAAAAATATTTAATCAAGCTGAAAATAAAACTGTGAGTTGGGAAATATTACAATGATATCCAGTATATTGCACAAATGAATAAATTCTCAAATAAATTCTTAAATAGCTTCAAAAATGAAATATCAAGGGAGATAGTCTAAGTGATTTGAACAATTTTTTAAGTAACACTTGTTTTATAAAGAAAAACGGGATGAAAAAGGAAAAGAAAACCATTCTATATGAAATATAAAAATATGTTTATGTATATATGCTTTTACTTATTCAACCACTTACAGTGATGTGTGGCCTAAGAATATGTCTTTATGAAATTAAGCTGTTGTTTTGTTTTTGTTTTTTTGAAACAAGTGTTCCTGCAGGTAGCAAATACATCCAGGAAATACACTGAATGCTCCTGATTTCACCATAATGGCAGCATAATGCAGAACTCAATACAAAATAAAAAAGAACACTAGGCCATCATTTTCAGTTCCTTTTATACTGACGAAACTTGTTCAGAACGAGGAACAGTTTCATTTTTTACAAATAGAGGATTTTATTGTCTATTTTGGAATAGTAGGTAGCATCTCAGCTGTTTGGGGCCGCTCTGGGCACTTTAAAATTAATGTGTTGGGCCTAACAAAGGGCATATTTTCCTTCTGCATCAAAAGTAGATGCTGGTTCACAGCAGATACAACATGTTTCTACAAGTATGGCCCTTATTTATTATTCCAAGTAGTAAATGGAGACATTTGCCTTCTAGAGAGGCAGCTCTTAAGTCAGTCAAAACAAGCCAGCAAGTAAACCTCAGTGATTCACATACCCACACAGGAACAAGCTGATTTCTCATGAGAGTTGTATTCAACTTATGGCTAAATAATGCTATTTTAAATTCCCATCTGTGGGACACATAATTCTACAAAATGAATATGGGCTTTGGAGCCAGAGAGCTCTTAGCTCAAATCCCAGTTCTAACATTTTCCTAGTTGTGTGGCATTTAGAAAGTCCATTTATTGCTCTAGAATTCATTTCTTCTGTAAAATGGGGACAGTATTACATATCTCATAGAGTTAATATGAGGATTATGTTATCCTCATAAACTTAGCAAAAGAGTTGGTATACAGTAGGCACTTAATGAATGGTGATTATCATCTGTCCCCTCTGAAATTTAAAGTTACCTACCATCTAGATATGCAGATGACACCACCCTTATGGCAGAAAGTGAAGTGGAACTAAAAGGCCTCTTGATGAAAGTAAAAGAGGAGAGTGAAAAAGTTGGCTTAAAGTTCAACATTCAGAAAACGAAGATCTTGGCATCCAGTCCCATCACTTCATAGGAAATAGACGGGAAAACAGTGGAAACAGTGTCAGACTTTATTTTTGGGGGCTCTAAAATCACTACAGATGGTGATTGCAGCCATGAAATTAAAAGACAATTACTCCTTGGAAGAAAGCTTATGACCAACCTAGATAGCATATTCAAAAGCAGAAATATTACTTTGCCAACTAAGGTCCGTCTAGTCAAGGCTATGGTTTTCCAGTGGTCATGTATGGATGTGAGAGTTGGACTGTGAAGAAGGCTGAGCACTGAAGAATTGATGCTTTTGAACTGTGGTGTTGGAGAAGACTCTTGAGAGTCCCTTGGACTGCAAGGAGATCCAACCAGTCCATTCTGAAGGAGATCAGCCCTGGGATTTCTTTGAAAGGAATGATGCTAAAGCTGAAACTCCAGTACTTTGGCCACCTCATGAGAAGAGTTGACTCATTGGAAAAGACTTTGATGCTGGGAGGGATTGGGGGCAGGAGGAGAAGGGGATGACAGAGGATGAGATGGCTGGATGGCATCACTGACTCGATGGACGCGAGTCTGAGTGAACTCCGGGTGTTGGTGATGGACAGGGAGGCCTGGCGTGCTGCGCGATTCATGGCATCGCAAAGAGTCCGACACGACTAAACGACTGAACTGAACTGAAGCACCTTTCAGTTCTGATCAAACTTTACATTAGTATCATAAAATCATCTAATGTTTCTCCCACTATATAGAGTAACAAAAGAAAAACACTTAAGAAATTGGAAGACTTTTGAGATACAATTTTTCATGTCTAGAAAATTAACTGTGCATTAACTCTTAAAGTACTACAACACAGAAATGGTTACAAAATTTTAAAAGAACACAATATTAATCTACAATTAATACAACATATTAGGTGTTTCAACCTAAGGCATTTCAAAGGCCTGAGAATTGTCCCCAGCTTGATTTTACAGAATTCCTTTTCCTATTCTTATTAAACCTTAAAAGATTCTTAAGTACAATTTCTTGTCACTTCTTTTGAGATCTTCAAAAAAATCAAGAGCTTTACTGAGTTATCCCATGATGATTGGCACATGAGACAATTTCTTATACATATTGTCTTTTTGATATTCAAACTCATTTCAAATTAACTTGATAGAGTTGCCATTACTTTCATGCAAATATTTTCTGAATGTCTGCATATAAATAGAGCAAAACAATCTTCTGGAATAACTGTGTGTGTTCCCATAAAAGGTTTCCCTTATGCACATATAGCTCAAATTAGCAGCATATAATTGACTTGAATTCATTAGATGGCTTTTCTTCTTATAGTTGTTTATACCCAGTTCACAGGCCAGGTCAATCTGCATCCTCTACAAGTAATCAAATAATGTGATCAGCCTTGAAAATCTCATCAGATATATTTCCTAACATATATTCTTTGTCCAGAATAATCTTAATAATATTGCAAAATAGAATGCTACTCAGAACACTGGTATTTTATACTGCTTCAAGGATTGTAGAGAAACAAATGGTAACAGTGACTTTAGTACTTTCCATGATAGTATAATTAAGGTCTAGTTTTAGTCTTAAAGAAGTGACAAATAGGCTTTGAATCACTAAAAAGAATAGCTTTAACTGAAAGTGGTAGAGCATCTTGACCGCCACAGTAATGAGCCTCTGCAGTCAAAGTGAATTTAGCCCATTCTGTAACTGACACTGTTCATAAAACAATTTAAAAGCATTTCATGCTTTGTTAGTATGCACAATTTTCAAACTATTAAGTAAACCATCAATGTCAAGAACAGAGGTTTATAATCATTGAAATGGACTCTCAAAATAAACTACCTACTATTCTGTAAAACTGTTTTTCCTGATGCTGGAAGCAGCATTGTGAAATGGCTTTGAAATCCAACAGAATTAAAGATTTCTCCTGTAGGTCACAGTTTGGCAAAGGTGTCTTTATCCTAAATGAAGTTAGGCTCATGGAAAATCTTTCTAGTATTTGTTTTTGAGTCCCAATGACAGGAGTACAGACTACTTCTTTGCATGAGCTTTTATTTATGTATTCCAAAATGTAATAAAATCTTAGCATGTGAATCCCAACAAGGAGTTTTACAACACTCGTCTGACTACCAAAGCAACCAGTTTAACTGAATGTATTCATTTTATAAGATGGAGGTCTTTTTCATTGCTTAATAAGGGTGTTTACAGTGAGTTTGTACTATATATTATCTGTGCATTTTTATCTTTTTTTCCGTACAAATAAAATCGCAACCTTATTAATATTGATAGAAGATATGGAACAAACCAGTTTTCAACAAAGTGATTCTTTCTTCAACAATGACAACAACAACAACAAAACTATGCTAAAACTATACTGAAGTTCCCCTACAGAAAGCCAAAAATTCAAAAGAACCAAGCAGTAACACTCCACACTGCCCTCAGACAGCTGTAACTAGATTAACTCCTTGTGACTTACTTAAGAAAGTTTTCAGAAAGACTTTTTCCAAGCGCTTCTTCCTGTCATCCATAAATCTGCTTTCTGGCACTAAGTTATAGATTAATGATCTCTAAGCTTTTTTGATCAAGCATTCCCATTCAGAAAAAAGAAAAATTCAGCATCTATACTCAATGTATTTATCTATACATTACATATAAATACTAATCCTAGCCTTTAAATATTATTAAACCTGTTTTTATTTTCTTAAATAAAAATTTAAAATATCAGTAGAAGTTTTAACATTTTTCATAGACACCTCCCCCCCCCCACCCCGATCATCCTGCATGCCTCCTGGGTACTCCACTTTGGAGTAATAAATCAATTATGGATCATTAGTGATGGAAGAGGCAAAACATACTTTTGGTTAAAAACCTTAATTGTTAAAACAAAAGGGAAAAGACAGAAAGAAAACACTAGGTCAAAAATAGTATAAGTGTGTTGAACACCACTATATGCCAGGCACTTCACATAAAGTATCTCACTTAATCTCCAAAAGAACTCTTAAAGGAAGCATCACATACATGAGGAAATTAGGATCTGGGTAATTATACTTAAGATCTAGGTCTCAAAACCCATGATTGTCAGAAGACTGGAAGTAAGTAAAGAGGAAAATTAAACTGTCAAATATCTGTCTCTTGTATATTCCAATCCTAAAAATCTATTCCTACAAAGAAGAGAAGCCTAAGGATCCACTTATTGCCTGGTTCTTCTATCCTTGATATAATCATCAAAATATAGCACATTCCATAAATTTATTTCAAGGTACTAGGGATAAAGGGTGAAGAGAAAGTGTCAGTCTCTCAGTTACGTCTGACTCTTTGTAAATCCAAGGACTGAAGCCCACCAGTCTTCTCTGTCCATGGAACTCTCCAAGCATGAACACTAGAGTGGGTAGCCATTCCCTTCTCCAAGGGATCTTCCCAACCCAGGGATCAAACACAAGTCTCCTACACTGCAGACAGATTCTTTACCACCTGAGCCACCAAGGAAGTCCAGGCATAGAGGATAAAATATACTAAATTACTATCAGTAGTTGAGAAAACCATCAATTAGCCTTTGATTGCCTGTCATTTCTTAATTAGTAACATGGATCCAACAAAGTCTTTAGAATCTCTACAAACAATTTTTAGTACTGAGATGCCCTATATTAAACATGCAAATGCCAGCATCTCCAATAGTTACCATGATCAGAGTGTTAAGAATGTAGTAATATCTCCTTTTTCTGATTTAATTAGGTTAATTACAGACCTACCCAAATTGGATAGCTTATAGGTCCACATATCCTAATATATTATGCAAAATGTAAGCAAAAAATATTACATACTACATACATTCATAAATACATATGCTTATTTGCATGATTCTCTTATAGCCCCAAATATTATTGATTTAAGGTTGGAAAAGAGCATGACTTCAATCAGTTCAGTTCAGTCAGTCATGTCTGACTCTGCAACACCATGGACTGCAGCACGCCAAGCCTCCCTGTACATTGCCAACTCCCAGAATTTACTCAAACTCATGTCCATTGGATCGGTGATGCCATCCAACCATCTCGTCCTCTGTCATCCCTTTTCCGCCTGCCTTCAATCCTCCCCAGCATCAGGATCTTTTCAAATGAGTCAGTTCTTCGCATCAGGTGGCCAAAGTATTGGAATTTCAACTTCAACATCAGTCCTTCCAAGGAATGTTCAGGACTGATTTCCTTTAGGATTGATTGGTTGGCTCTCCTTGCAGTCCAAGGAACTCTCAAGAGTCTTCTCCAACACCACAGTTCAAAACCATCAATTCTTCAGCACTCAGCTTTCTTTATAGCCCAACTCTCACATTCATATGACTACTGGAAAAACCATAGCTTTGACTAGAAGGATCTTTGCTGACAAAGTAATGTCTTTGCTTTTTAATATGCTATCTAGGTTGGTCATAAAATTTTCTTCCAAGGAGCAAGCGTCTTTTAATTGCATAGCTGCTATCACCATCTGCAGTGATTTTGGAGCCTAAAAAAAATAAACTGTGTCACTGTTTCCCCATCTATTTCCCATGAAGTGATGGGACCAGATGCCATGATCTTGGTTTTCTGAATGTTGAGATTTAAGCCAACTTTTTCACTCTCCTCTTTCACTTTCGTCAAGAGGCTCTTTAGCTCTTCTTCACTTTCTGCCATAAAGGTGGTGTCATCTGCACATCTGAAATTATTGATATTTCTCTCAGCAATCTTGATTCCAGTTTGTGCTTCATCCAGCCCAGCATTTCTCATGATGTACTCTGCACGTAAGTTAAATAAGCAGGGTGACAATAAGAGTACATACAGCCTTGACGTACTCTTTTTCCTATTTGAAACCAGTCTGTTGTACCATGTCCAGTTCTAACTGTGGCTTCCTAATTTGCATACAGATTTCTCAAGAGGCAGGTCAGGTGGTCTGGTATTCCCATCTCTTTCAGAATTTTCCAGAGTTTGTTGTGCTCCACACAGTCAAAGGCTTTGGCATAGTCAATAAAGCAGAAGTAGATATTTTTTGGAACTCTTGCTTTTTTCATGATCCAATGGACATTGGCAATTTGATCTCTGGTTCCTCTGACTTTTCTAAATCCAGCTTGAACATCCAGAAGTTCTTAGTTCACATACTGTTGAAGCCTGGCTTGGAAAATTTTAAGCATTACTTTATTAGCATATGAGATGAGTGCAATTGTGCGGTAGTTTGAGCATTCTTTGGCATTGCCTTTCTTTGGGATTGGAATGAAAACTGACCTTTTCCAGTTCTGTGGCCACTGCTGAGTTTTCCAAATTTGCTGGCACATTGAGTGCAGCACTTTCACAGCATCATCTTTTATGATTTGAAATAGCTCAACTGGAATTTCATCACCTCCACTAGCTTTGTTCATAGTGATGCTTCCTAAGGCCCACTTGACTTCACATTCCAGGATGTCTGGCTCTAGGTGAGTGATCACACCATCGTGGTTATCTGGGTCATAAAGAGCTTTTTTGTATAGTTCTTCTGTGTAGTCTTGCCACTTCTTCTTAATATCTTCTGCTTCTGTTGGGTCCATACCATTTCGGTCCTTTATTGAGCCCATCTTTGCATGAAATTTTCCCTTGGTATCTCTAATTTTCTTGAAGAGATCTCTTCAATAAATATAGATAACATATAGACTTCAATCAATATAGATAATAAAAGAACTAACTCTAATGATCATAGCAGTGGTATATTTTTAAATTTTTCATAGAAATAGCACTAAGATAATAGCATTTTCGAGAAAATATAAGAATACATAGAATTTTTCCAAAAACTTACTCAACCATGGAAAATAATTCCCCAAAGCCTATACTATCAAGTTAAGAATGTAAAAGAAATTTGATTTTCTAAGTATGAACATTGCCCTCATACTTTTAGTTTATTTTATAATTCACATAAAAATATTAAAAGTTCTAGTGGCTAATATCCAAACAAATATGTAGTCTGGATGGACCAGACTACATATAGAAAATTAATAAATGATGACATACAAGTACAATTAAACAAAGTCACAAAATAGAGAAGCAGAAAATTATTTATTTTTTAAAACTCCAGCATCATAAAAACCAACTTAAGTCACATTTTTTCAGGAGTAATTTAAACCAGATTCAAATAGGATTCCAAGATTACTCATTCAAATAAGAAAGTTCTATTCTCTTATAGAAAAAATAAAACTCATTACCAAATTACATTGCTTTTATATGACAATAAAATACAAAGCCTCATACAATCAAGAAGTTAATAAAATATGCAAAATTATAATAATGGTTAAAATTTAGAAAACTCTTCATGTGCCAGTATCTGTGCTAAGTATTTTATTATCACTTTGAATCATCACAAGCACTGCAAAAGTTAGATACTATTTGTGTCCCCATTTCTAAGCAGAAAAACTGTAATGATTAAGAAATGTTACCAAGGTCACATTACTAATGAAATAGCCAGACTTTGACTCCAAACTGTCTTACTCTGGACCTTTCTCTATGAACTATTACATATATACAGTGCATGAGTACTAAGTTGCTTCAGTCTTGTCCTACTCTTTGCGACACTTTGAACTGTATCCCACCGGGCTCCTCTGTCCATGGGATTCTCCAGGCAAGAATACTGCAGTGGGTTACCATGCCCTCCTACAGGGGATCTTTCTGATCCAGGAATAGAACTGGAGTTTCCTGCATCTCCTGCATTGTCAGATGGGTTCTTGACCTCTAGCACCACTGTAAGACAGTTCAAATACTATCAATGAGTACCCTAGTATTTAGTACTCTAAGACTAGCTTTGCAACTTCTCCCAGGTAAACATTCTAAAAACTTCTTTAATCTACCTAGTGTATGCCTCAAAGATTAAAAAAGATGATTCTGCACATCCATTTAATTCTGTAACACAAATTGATGCATGCAATGTTTAACTTGCTTATTTATTCACTCATTCTTAAGTAATAAAATACATGAAGTGACCAGCTGCAGAAAGTGTAAGATTTAAAAGGATAGACCTTGGAGTCAGATGCATGAGGGTTCACAACACACCTCTGGCTCTTTCTAGCTAATCAACTAGTTGATTAGTTTTTAGCTGAATTCTAGCTGATTAACTATAATCAACTGATCTCTCCAAGTTTTTCTTTTTCTATAAATGGAGATAATAACACCTGCCTCATGAAACAGCTATAAGAGTTAAAATAATAAATGTAAAATGTTCAATACAGAGCTTGTTGGAACATGGCAAGCTTCCAAAATGTGATGCTTATGATTATTTGTAGGGGATCTGGAGTTAACAGTTTGTCCTATGGTACAAGAACAAAGAAAAGGTAATTGACCTCTTAAGTAAACAAAACTGGGCCTTGGCATGAAACATGAATGAAGTGTTAAACCTAGTCCCCTGATTTCTGTAAGTCTCTACAGCACTTGATCATGTATCTGTTTACAGAACATTTCTCTTCTCTCTAGTTCATTTCATTGTTATCACTAACAAGTGATTTGTTTTCATTTCTTTCTCATTTCCTGTGCCCTGTTTAAAAGTTCTTGGCATAGCTACCCTTATGAGTACCCAAGTAGTTTGTTTTCCCCTAGTTCCCAGGTTGCTTAGTGGTAAAGAATCCACCTGCAATTCAGGAGACACTGGTTCGATCCCTGGGTCAGGAAGATAGGCTGCAGAAGGAAATGACAACCTATTCCAGTACTCTTGGCTGAAATTCCATGGACAGAGAAGCCTGGCAGGTTACAGTCCACGGGGTCACAAAAGAGTCAACAACTAAACAACAACAAGTACAATACTTAGATTTTGTACTTGATACTGTAGGATTCATTTTACTATGTAACAATCTGCATTGAACATCTTCCTGCTGCTGCTGCTGTGGCCTCGCTTCAGTCGTGTGCAACTCTGTGTGACCCCATAGACGGCAGCCCACTAGGCTCCCTGGTCCCCAGGATTCTCCAGGCAAGAACACTGGAGTGGGTTGCCATTTCCTTCTCCAATGCATGAAAGTGGAAAGAGAAAGTGAAATCGCTCAGTCGTGTCCAACTCTTAGCAACCCCATGGACTGCAGCCTACCAGGCTCCTCCGTCCATGGGATTTTCCAGGCAAGAGTACTTTCCTAGAACAAGCCTAAAGATTACTTAAAAGACCACCAGAAAGGAAAAGAAAACTTTGTATATTACCATAACTTCTGCACAAGATTTACCAATGTATACACAGCCTTTCAATGAAAAATGAAAGTAAAACTGGAACACAGTTGGTTTTCCATGATTTAGTTTAAAACAGTAAGCACACTGACTGTAATATACAAGTGACTTGTGAAATATGAATATAAAATGTCACCACATTGTCTTACCCACTTCAGATTCCATAATCAGTCCCCCTCCCATTTATACTTCTTTAAACTCCTAATTAGCTCTTTTCTTCAATAGCTACAATGAAACCATAACTTAAGAGAAAGGGCTATTTCATCAACATCTCTAATAAAACCTAAAAAGGTTTTAGTTTTACTTAACATAGTAAACAATTAATAGAAAAATGTGAAATTCTTCATATGCTATTTTTAATTAATTTTTATTGGAGTATAATTGTTTTACAATGTTGAATTAGTTTCTACTGTACAGCAAAGTGAATTAGCTGTATGTATAAGATATTCCCTCTTTTCTGGAATTCCTTTGCATTTAGGTCACCACAAAGAACAGAATAGGGTTCAGCAGTATATATATAACCCTGAGCTATACATTAGGTTCTCATTATTTATTTATTTTGAGCTATTTCATGTCCTGAAAAATAATCCTGTGAAAGTGCTGCACTCAGTATGCCAGCAAATTTGGAAAACTGACTGAAAAAGGTCAGTTTTCATTCCGATCCCAAAGAAAAGCAATGCCAAAAAATGCTCAAACTACTGCACAATTGCACTCATCTCACATGCTAGTAAAGTAATGCTCAAAATTCTGCAAGCCAAGCTTTAGCAATACGTGAACCATGAACTTTCAGATATTCAAGCTGGTTTTAGAAAAGGCAGAGGAACCAGAAATCAAATTGCCAACATCTGCTGGATCATGGAAAAAGCAAGAGAGTTCCAGAAAAACATCTATTTCTGCTTTATTGACTATGCCAAAGCCTTTGACTATGTGGATCACAATAAACTGTGGAAAATTCTGAAAAAGATGGAAATACCAGACCACCTGACCTGCCTCTTGAGACCTATATACAGGTCAGGAAGCAACAGTTAGAACAGGACATGGAACAACAGACTGGTTCCAAATAGGAAAAGGAGTACGTCATGGCTATATATTGTTACTCTGCTTATTTAGCTTCTATGCAGAGTACATCATGAGAAACGCTGAGCTGGAAGAAGCACAAGCTGGAATCAAGATTGCCAGGAGAAATATCAATAACCTCAGATATGCAGATGACACCACCCTTATGGCAGAAAGTGAAGAGGAACTAAAAAGCCTCTTGATGAAGGTGAAAGAGGAGAGTGAAAAAGTTGGCTTAAAGCTCAGCATTCAGAAAACCAAGACATGGCATCTGGTCCCATCACTTCACGGGAAATAGATGGGGAAACAGTGTCAGACTTTATTTTGGGGGGCTCTGAAATCACTGCAGATGATGATTGCAGCCATGTAAAACACTTACTCCTTGGAAGAAAAGTTATGACCAACCTAGATAGCATATTCAAAAGCAGAGACATTACTTTGCCAACAAAGGTCAGTCTAGTCAAGGCTATGGTTTTTCCAGTGGTCATGTATGGATGTGAGAGTTGGACTGTGAAGAAGGCAGAGCGCCGAAGAATTGATGCTTTTGAACTGTGGTGTTGGAGAAGACCCTTGAGAGTCCCTTGGACTGCAAGGAGATCCAACCAGTCCATTCTGAAGGAGATCAGCCCTGGGATTTCTTTGGAGGGAATGATGCTAAAGCTGAAACTTCAGTATTTTGGCCACCTCATGCGAAGAGTTGACTCATTGGAAAAGACTCTGATGCTGGGAGGATTGGAAGCAGGAGGAGAAGGGGACGACAGAGGATGAGATGGCTGGATGGCATCACGGACTCGATGGACGTGAGTCTGAGTGAACTCCGGGAGATGGTGATGGACAGGGAGGCCTGGCGTGCCGCGATTCATGGGGTCGCAAAGAGTCAGACACGACTGAGTGACTGAACTGAACTGAACTGTTCATACACTTTAAATTGAAGTGAAAATAATAATGGTTTTGAAAGAGGAACATTTTTGATTAGGAATATAAAATAGGAACAGATCACATGGTTCAAGTTGTGTTTAATTCAGAGTATCCTGTGTGGTTCCCATATATCACAATTAATTTTATTCACTATTAAGTTTGAAGCTTTGACTAGCTATTAGCACTTACTGAAATTTTGTCCTCCCTATTCAATATTAAATAAAATTAACCATTCCACTTTAGGATACTAAATTGTATAAATTCCTGCCAAGACTTTATAGAGCAGAAATAGTGACTAGAACCATCAGCAATTCTCTAAATGAAAAGGAATTTTTAAATACCTACTTATTTTATATTAGTTATATAAAAGAATTATTTTTGGAAATAAAGTTGCTAAGCTTGATCAAGTAGACTTTCTTTTTTTAAATGAGTAGACTAGGTTTGTCCAGCATAACATTTTGAGAAAAACTCCTTCAGAGATCCTCTTAGAGGTGATTAGAAGGAGCCCCAGTAAAGGTAAAATCTATAAAGCCAATAGACAACAATCAGCTTAAATTTTTTCCATCAGTAAATGCCAATTTTTATTACAGGGCAGAACTTAATTAATTTTGTTTCATTCAATAAATATTTTAATAAAATGTAGTTCCTATACTAGATAATATCCTATATTTCTAAAGAGTTCAAAGTGTTAAAGATTATTTATGATGGGAACATGTTACCAATATATATATTTTAGGTTTTTTCTCCTTCTAAATTATATCTCTTAAATGCTATAGGTCCAATTGACCCTGAATATTGTGAATGAAAGTTGAGCACTGAAGAATTGATTCTTTTGAACTATGGTGTTGGAGAAGACTCTTGAGAGTTCCTTGGACTGCAAGGAGATCCAACCAGTCCATTCTAAAGGAGATCGGTCCTGGGTGTTCATTGGAAGGACTGATGCTAAAGCTGAACTCCAAGCTGATACTTTGGCCACCTCATGCGAAGAGTTGACTCATTGGAAAAGATTCTGATGCTGGGAGGGATTGGGGGCAGGAGGAGAAGGGCACGACATAGGATGAGATGGCTGGATGGCATCACCGACTCGATGGACATGAGTTTGGGTGAACTCTGGGAGTTGGTGGTGGACAGGGAGGCCTGGCATGCTGCGATTCATGGGGTCGCAAGGAATCGGACACGACTGAGCGACTGAACTGAACTGAACTGAACTGAACTTATTGTGAATGAACTCCAGTCACTAAAGAATCCCACGAAAACTTACATAACACCAGTTAAGATTATAGATTCTATTAGAAAGATTTTACTGTTATATAACAATGATGGTTAATATATAATTTTTCATCCACACACACACATCTCCCCCTCACAGTGTTAGCATAATGTTTGGCACTGAATGGGCATGTTTGCTTAAAAAATCAGTAAGTGTGTAGAAACTCAAATATATGGAACTAAATCTAACTCTCAGAGAAAATACAAGGGAGACAAGATATAAAGTAGAGAAGATTCATTATCAGCACAATTTCAGGGAAAAACATACATATAATCATCCAATAACTTCAAATTTAAAATGTATTGAACTAAATCAAATTAATTATCTAAATAACATTCCCTTCTGCCCCAAAATTTTCTCTCTATATATACTCTTCTGCCCAAAATTTCTCTAATCTTAATTAAATAAGTTTTTTAATTTACACAAGCAATTCAGGCAATATTTTTACAAATGAATTGATTTGACTTCCTGGAGCCTATTATACAGAGTGAAGTAAGCCAGAAAGAAAAACACCAATACAGTATACTAACGCATATATATGGAATTTAGAAAGATGGTTAAATCTTGATAATCCTGTATGCGAGACAGCAAAAGAGACACAGATGTATAGAACAGTCTTTTGGACTCTGTGGGAGAGGGAGAGGGTGGGATGATTTGGAGGAATGGCATTGAAACATGTATAATATCATATAAGAAACAAATCGCCAGTCTAGGTTCAATGCAGGATACAGGATGCTTGGGGCTGGTGCACTGGGATGATCCAGGGGGATGGTATGGGGAGGGAGGTGGGAGGGGGTTCAGAATTGGGAACACGTGTACACCCATGGCAGATTCATGTTGATCTATGACAAAACCAATACAATATTGTAAAGTAAAAATAAATAAATAAATCATAAAATTTTTAAAATAAAAAAAAGAACAAATACAAATATATGCACGATGTCAAATCAAATAAACAAATTCATTAGCACATGAAATTTGTATGAAGAAAAAGAGTCATGTGAAAGTTATTCCCAGTTCTGCCACTGAGATGGGAATTTAAAAAGATTTAAAACATTGCTAGTTTAATCAATCTCAATGACCCTTTTTATTGGAGGGAAGTACTGATTTGATTTATAAAAGTTTAATTTCAAATTAGAACAGCTGTTGATATCCCTTATCAACCATTATTTTGTTATACATGATAGGAAGATAAGCAGATAAGGTCACCTGCCTAGAATGTGATGCTACACATTATTTACGGCTCTAATTTTTGTTCAGTAATTGGTAGATGCCATTATCATTCTGCTTGCTAATGACTATGATATACTGCTAAGGCAAATTAGAGAAGTAGAATGTTCTCTTACTTTTAGCAGTATTTCCTAAAAGTGATTCAATGAGTTTTAGTTGAATTAAGTACCATCACCCATATCACTTTGCTGAAAGATCTGTATAATCAAAGCTATGTTTTTTTCCAGTGAAAGAAAGTGAAGTCACTCAGTCATGTCCCCCCTGGACTGTATTTGTGACCCCATGGACTGTAGCCCACCAGGCTCCTCCATCCAGGAATTTTCCAGGCAAGAGTACTGGAGTGGGTTGCCATTTCCTTCTCCAAGGAATCTTCCTGACCCAGGGATAGAACCCAGGTCTCCCGCATTGAAGGCAGATGCTTTTACAGTCTGAGCCATCAGGGAAGCCCCTATTGGTTTTTCCAATAGTCACATACATATGTGAGAATTGGATCATAAAAAAGGCTGAGTGCTGAAGAATTCATGCTTTCAAACTGTGGTGCTGGAGAAGACTCTTGAGAGTCCTTTGGTCTGCAAGGAGATCAAACCAAACAGTCCTAAAGGAAATCAACCCTGAATATTCAACGGAAGAACTGATTCTGAAGTTGAACCTCCAATACTTTGGCCACTTTATGTGAAGAGCCCACTTATTGGAAAAGACCTTGATGCTGGGAAAGATTGAAGGCGAAAGGAGAAGGGGTGGCAGAGGATGAGAAGTTACATAGCATCACCAATTCAATGAACATGAATCTGAGAACTCCAGGAGATTGTGAAGAACAGGAGAGCCTAGTGTGCTGCAGTCCATGGGGTTGCAAAGAGTAGGGCATGGCTTAGCAACTGAACAACAACAACTAATATCATAATTTACCCAAGAGATTCTAACACTAAAAACATATCACCCATGAAAAGAACTTGAACAGAATGAAATTTGTGTATTTGTTTGACACAGGTCTCTTTCACTAATTGTCCCTTCTGTAATGCAGTTTTGGGTAGAATGTAGTAAGCATTTCATGATCAGCAACTAAATGCCTAATATCTATGAGAAAACATATATTTAATGTTGTTCCTTTGAATTCAAAATGAAACTAAAGTACTCCAAAGAAAAAGAAAAAAGTTATTTCTCAAAGTTTTGAGGGAGAAAACTGACTATTTAAGATTAACACAATAAAGATCAGAAGTTTCAAAATTATAAGGCCTTTTTCACTAGAAGAGAGAAGAATTAGCAATTAAGGAAATCCAATTATTGGCACCGTATGATGTATATGTACTTTCAAAGTTGGAAACATTTGAGTCACATAGGAATCCAAATTGAATCATGTGGGAAATTAGGACAAGGATTTTTTTTTTTTTTTAACTACAAGAGTTTCTCAGGGACAGTTGCTGAGACCTGCATATACATAAAGGCCTTGATACAACTAACAGTAAATAAAGTCTTCAGTTCCTATAATGGACAATTCAATGCCAAGTTCTACTGTACACAGTCTCTCACAAAAAATCAAGCTGTCAAGAACTACAGTCTTTTCTCAATGTCTAAAAATTTCAATGTGCTTTTTAATTACCCCCGATGAGAATAAATTAATAGTTGACTAAAACTTTCACTTTTCACTTTCATGCATCAGAGAAGGAAATGGCAACCCACTCCAGTGTTCTTGCCTGGAGAATCTCAGGGACGGGGGAGCCTGGTGGGCTGCCGTCTCTAGCAGCAGCAGCAACAGCAAAATCCATTTAAGTTAGAAGGCATTCACCTTTGACTTTAATGTTTTATTCTGTAAAATCTTGTTTATTCTACTAGTTATATCAGATATTGATAAGCAGTGTTACACAACAGAGCTTTGAAAACCAGAGTGTGCTGTACACATGAAGAAACACCATTTATCACTGCAGTGCCATATCTGAGGGACGATCTCTAGGAGACATTGTGGATTTCATGAATTTTTCAGGGAGATAGAAGTTAAATGTCTTATTCTAACAGAAGTTTCCTGGTATGGGTAAGCAATGACTCTGTAAGATATTATTGTTATCATAGAACTTATCTTAATAAAGAGGTTTCTGAGAAAGGAGAACATACTCAAAAGTTATAGCATAATTTTTTTCATTTTCCTCTCTAAAACATTACTGGATGCTAGGTGAATGCACTCACCATGTTGTGGTATAGTATCACTGCCTTGCAGAGTCTTATCTCCCAGCTGGCACTATTGCTGAGCCTCTAGCAGGCCATGCCACCATTCTACAAAGCCAACAGTTACTGAATAAGATGTACATGCTAAGATGAATAAATTCTATGAGTTTGAGATCACTGACACTGTACGAATGCCTATTAATCGCAGGTCATGTTATGGGGATAATATGGAGATGGATTAGACATTTTAAGATATTAAGAAAAGGTGGCAAGAATACACAGAACTAAACAAAAAAAGATTTTCATGACCCAGATAATCATGATGGTGTGATCACTCACCTAGAGTCAGATATCCTGGAGTGTGAAGTCAAGTGGGCCTTAGGAAGCATCACTACGAAAAAAGCTAGTGGAGGCGATTGAATTCCAGTGAACTATTTCAAATCCTAAAAGATGATGCTGTGAAAGTGCTGCGCTCAATATGCCAGTAAATTTGGAAAACTCAGCAGTGACCACAAGACTGGAAAAAGTCAGTTTTCATTCCAATCCCAAAGAAGGGTAACGATAAAGAATCTTCAATACTGCACAACTGTACTCATCTTACACGCTAGCAAAGTAATGCTCAAAATTCTCCTAGGCTTCAACAGTATGTGAACTGTTAACTTCCAGATGTTCAAGCTGGATTTAGAAAAGGCAGAAGAACCAGAGATCAAATTGCCAACATCCATTGGATCATAGAAAAAGCAAGAGAATTCCAGAAAAACACCTAATTCTGGTTTACTGATTATGCAAAGCCTTCATGTAGATCATGACAAACTGTGGAGAATTCTTCAAGAGTTGGGAATACCAGACCACCTTACCTGCCTCCTGAGAAATCTGTATGCAAGTAAAGAAGCAACAGTTAGATCCAGATATGGAACAACAGACTGGCTCCAAATCGGGAAAGGAGTACATCAAGGCTGTCTACTGTCACCTTGCTTATTTAACTTATATGCAGAGTTGCTGCTGCTGCTAAGTCGCTTCAGTCGTGTCCAACTCTGTGCAACTCCATAGATGGCAGCCCACCAGGCTTCCCCGTCCCTGGGATTCTCCAGGCAAGAACACTGGAGTGGGTTGCCATTTCCGTCTCCAATGCATGAAAGTGAAAAGTGAAAGTGAAAAGTGAAAGTGAAGTTGCTCAATCCTGTCCAACTCTTGGCAACCCCATGGACTGCAGCCCACCAGGCTCCTCGGTCCATGGGATTTTCCAGGCAAGAGTACTGGAGTGGGGTGCCATTTGCGAAATGCCAGGCTGGATGAAGCACATGATGGAATCAAGATTGCTGGGAGAAATATCAATAACTTCGGATATGCAGATGACACCACCTTTATGGCAGAAAGTGAAGAGGAACTAAAGAGCCCCTTGATGAAGGTGAAAGAAGAGAGTGAAAAAGCTGGCTTAAAACTCAACAGTCATAAAATGAAGATCATGGCATTCAGTTCCATCACTTCATGGCAAATAGATGGGGAAACAATGAAAACAGTGACAGACTTTATTTTCTTGGACTCCAAAACCACTGCAGATGGTGACCAGCGATGAAATTAAAAGATACTTGCTCTTCGGAAGAAAAGCTAGGACCAACCTAGATAGCATTTAAAAAGCAGAGATATTACTTTGCTGACAAAGGCCCATCTAGAAAAAGCTACAGTTTTTCCAGTAGTCATGTCTGGATGTGAGAGTAGGACTATAAAGAAAGCTGAGCACTGAAGAACTGATGCTTTTGAACTGTGGTGTTGGAGAAGACTCTTGAGAGTCCCTTGGACTGCAAGGAGATCCAACCAGTCCATCCTAAAGAAAATCAATCCTGAATATTCATTGGCAAGACTGATGCTGAAGCTGAAACTCCAATACTTTGGCCATCTGATGGGAAGAACTATGTCATTGGAAAAGACCCTGATGCTGGGAAAGATTGAAGGCAGGAGGAGAAGGGAGTGACAGAGGATGAGATTGTTGGATAGCATCACTGACTCAATGGACATGAGTTTGTGCAAGCTCAGAGAGTTGGTAATGGATAGGGAAGGCTGGCATGCTGCAGTCCATAGGGTCACAAAGAGTCAGACATGAATGAGCAACTGAACTGAACTGAAATATGGCAGAATCACTGCAAAGAGAAAGCAAATCAATATTTGGATTTTGAGTTTTGTGAAGACACAACACTGCCTACCCCATCCACAAAAAGCTAGGTAGCTATATGGTCCCATTAGAATGATGCTATATCAGGAATTCAGTGTTAATACCTTACCTAGGCAAGCTGGATACTCAGTAACTGGTAGAAGCCACATCAACAACAGGAAGGGAAAATTCTTGTTGCTGAGCCCTGCATACTTATATTCAGCCACTATGTCCATGTTGTACAGGAATTCCTTGATCAAGCCCCAGGGGTAATTTGTCCACCTATAAAGTTTTTCCTTATCTACTGTGGATCTCTTTGATAGGTATTAATGTTGGACAGGAATAGCTTTACACGCCACGACAACTCCAAGGGCTCTCCTCTATACCTCCTTGTCACCAACTTCACATGTTTTTTTTCTTTCCAAGTTCCAAACAAGCCAGTCAGTGTGTTAGGCACTGACGATGAATGAATGTATATGATACCTTAGGACATCTCTACTTCTCCTCCGATTTAAAACTATATGCAGGGCTCAGAGTTCAGTCTATTGGAAGAATTTCCCCTCCTGTCATCTTTCATGGTTATTCCAACTGTGGTACAGTACCTACCCCCTACAATTGATTTCAGTGTACCATGCAAATCCATCCACAAATCAGAAGCACACAATTTCTGTCTCTAATAACAAGCAATAGAGTTTCCTATTTCCTTCACATGAATCTCTGCATGAAGCTATAATTATGCATTGAGGAAGAGGCAGAAAAGTAGCAGGACCAAGTACCTTGGAAATACATCACCTACTTAAGCAGTTTACTTGTGCCTTCTGGGCCTTTTCAGGCCCACTCTTAAGACTCACATCTATAGATTTATAATGAGATGCTACTGGGCACATCCAATTTTATGGCTGTCTATATTAGATAACATGTGGTTCATGATGGGCAGTTCAGGTCACATACTCACTTTGTGCCCCATGGTCAGATAGGTGTTCAGTCCCCACAAGGATCCATAAGCAAGCTAGAAAAATGTTTTTTAAGCTGAAATAGTTATTGACAAAAGAAGGGTCTATGCTTTGGTATTTGCCAAAAGTTCCAAATAATATCTCTGACACATACATATTGAAAACATCAAGCTTTCTTTCTGGGTAGGAATTCATGGGAAGAACAGTTTGCTCTGCAGATAAAACCTCTCTCTTTCACCTGGCCTTATTCAAACTGGCAGCCTTAAAATTTACTGAGCCAATGGGCAGCAGCAGCCCATATAAAGATAATACATGTTGCACTCAAAATCCAAAGAGGCTCACCAAGCGTTACACCTCGCTTAGTGACAGACAGGGTTCAAGGTAATAATTTGTTTCTTGCTTTTAAAGAAATAGCCTGACTTGGTTTTTCTACCATATTCTGACATGTCTATATGTTACTAAGGTGACTAGGATACTTGCTACTTCCTGCTCATTAAGTTAAATTAGAATAATATTTTATGTTCTATTGATATAAAGGAAACCCAGTCCCTTTGGATTATGTGTGTCAGTGATCAGCTGATTACTACTTATGGTAAAATTGTAAATGCCACATAAATGCAAATGATTTCTAATTTTTCCTTACCAACAGAAGTGGAAAATATAACACTTCCAGAGGGGTTGTGCTAGTTTATTCCTATAAAGTTACCATAATTGGAACCACGTATGCAATTAGCATCACCACCTGAGCAAATGTGCAAAAACATAATCTTGTATTCCACGACCTGTGTGATTCTTGCACTTGCCAAACAGTCACGTTAAACAAGAACAATCTTATTTTAGTCCTTTACGGTGGTACTAATCACAGAAGTTTTCTCAAAAAGGTGGCATTACTTTTGGTTTTCTATCTTGGGTGAGGTAGCAGTTGCCATTCGAGGAACTTCTATTTGATTTTTTTAATCATAATACCCCAGGTGGCACTATTGGTAAAGAACCCACCTGCCAATGCTGGAGACATAAGAGATGCAGGTTTGATCCCTGGATTGGGAAGATACCCTGGAGAAAGCCATGGCAACCCACTCCAGTATTCTTGCCTGGAAAATCCCATGGACAGACAGAGCCTGGCAGGCTACCATCCATGGGGTCACAAAGAGTTGGACATGACTGAAGTGACATAGCAATCATAACAGCCTTCATTCAGTAGATCAGGAAACCAATGTGTCCATCTGCCAGGTACTGATTATATCTACTCCAAGTATATATTCAGCAATAGGGAATATCCTGCTGTACTCAGAACATTACCATTTATCTCAAGATCTCCATAAATCTTTACTCTGATGGTATAGTAGTATGATAGCATTCAAGGTCTCGGGATCAGTATACATTTTTATCTAGAATCTAATAGGGTCTGAGTATTTCCCTGTCTTCAGTGTTACAGTCACCCTGAAAGAAGACTGCAGGGCTCTGTACCTTGTGAACATTTCCTATTCCTGCTGGCTTTCATGGGGCCATCCCTGCATGAGATGGTAGGGCTATTGTTGTTTATCACTAAGTCATGTCTGACTCTTTCCCAACATCATAGACTACAGCTCATCAGTCTCCTCTGTCCATGGCATTTCCCAGGCAAGAATACTGTAATGGGTCGCCACGTCCTTCTTGAAGGGATCTTCCTGACCCAGGGATCAAACCCATGTCTCCTGCACTGGCAGGCAGATTCTTTACCACTGAGCTACGTGGGAAGTGTGGTTGTAGTGTAGTATCTACTTATTTACAGATGGTCTCATTAAACCACAAATATCCATCCACAAATCAAGTCCATAAATCATAAATTAGATTTTTTGCTCTTTTATTAATATATAATAGGAATATGTTTAGATATACTGTGGGGAAAAATTATAATATACACCCATAGGTACATTGCAAAGTCCTTTTAGAAAGGGGCCAGGCCTCTGCCTCATCAGAGGGGCTCTGGGGTGTGAATTGACATATATACATAATACCTGTTGATGTTCAGTCGCTAAGTCATGTTCGACTCTTTGTGACCCCATGGATTGCAGCACACCAGGATTTTCTGTCCATCATTATCTCCCTGAGTTTCCTCAAACTCACATCCATTGAGTCAGTGATGCCATTCAATCAAATGATCCTTTATCTCCCCCCTCTCTTCCTGCCTTCAATTTTTCCCAGCATCAGGGTCTTTTCCAATGAGTCACTTCTTCGCATCAGGTGGCCAAAGTATCAGAGCTTCAGCTTCAATATCAGCCCTTCCAATGAATATTCAGGGTTCATTTCCTTTGGGATTGACTGGTTTCATCTCCTTGCTGTCTAAGGACTCTCAAGAGTCTTCTCCAGTACCACATTTTGAAAGCATCTCAATTCTTTGGCACTCAGCCTTCTTTACGGTCTAACTCTCACATCCATATATGAGTACTAGAAAAATTATAGCTTTCACTAAACAGACCTTTGTCGGCAAAGTGGTATCTCTGCTTTTTAAAACACTGTCTAGATTTGACATAGTATGTCAAATATTAATTTTAATTTCATGGCTACACTCACTGTCCACATTGATTTTGGAGCACAAGAAAATGAAATCTGACACTGTTTCCATATTTTCCCTATCTACATGCCATGAAGTGATAGGACCAGATGCCACAATATTAGTTTTTTGAATGTTGAGTTTTAAGCAAATTTTTTCACTTTCCTCTTTCACCTTCATCAAGGGACTCTTTAGTTTCTCTTTGCTTTCTGCCATAAGGTGGTGTCATGCATATCTGAGGTTATTGATATTTCTCCCAGCAATCTTGATTACTTCCAGCTTGTGCTTCATCTATCCTGGCATTTTGCATGACATACTCTTCATGTCAGTTAAATAAGCCGTGTGACAATATACAGCCTTAACATATTCCTTTCCCAATTTTGAACCAGTGTCTTTCCATGTCTGGTTCTAACTGTTGCTTCTTGCCCTGTATACAGGTTTTTCAGGAGGCAGGTAAGGTGGTCTGGTATCCCATCTCTTTAAGAATCAGTTCAGTTCAGTCACTCAGTCGTGTCCGACTCTTTGCGACCCCATGGACTACAACATGCCAGGGTTCCCTGTCCATCACCAACTCCCAGAACTTGCTCAAACTCACGTTTATTGAGTTGGTGATGCCATCCAACCATCTTATCCTCTGTTGTCCCCTTCTCCTCCTGCTTTCAATCTTTCCCAGGGGTCAGACGGAGAAGGCAATGGCACCCCACTTCAGTACTCTTGCCTGGAAAATCCCATGGACGGAGGAGCCTGGTAGGCTGAAGTCCATGGCGTCGCTGAGGGTCGGACACGACTGAGCAACTTCACTTTCACTTTTCACTTTCACGCATTGGAGAAGGAAATGGCAACCCACTCCAGTGTTCTTGCCTGGAGAATCCCAGGGACGGAGGAGCCTGGTGGGCTGCCGTCTATGGGGTCGCACAGGGTCGAACACGACCGAAGTGAGTTAGCAACAGCAGCAGCAGCAGCAGCAGGGGTCAAAGGTTTTAGCATAGTCAATCAAGCAGAAGTAGATTTTTTTTTTTGAATTCCCTTGCTTTTTCTATGATTCAGCATATGCTGGCAATATGATCTCTGGTTCCTCTGCCTTTTCTAAATCCAGCTTGTACATCTTGAAGTTCTTGGTTCACATACAGCCGAAGCCTAGCCTGAAAGATTTTAAGCAAAATCTTGCTAGCATGTGAAATGATTGCAATATACATAATACTAATATTACTCATTTCTTTCCACAGGACTTGTCACAAGGCAGAATTTTTCTACCTATACATGTCAGGTAGTACATTAGAAGGATGCATGTGTATTTTATTCCCAGAATTGCATAATCAATTACCTATTTGCTACAGAAAAATGGTTCTCAAAGTGTGGTCTCCAAACAATCAACATTACCCAATTAGAATTTCAATTAGCATTAAAAATGTTCAAATCCCACTTTAGACTTTATAAATTAGAAATTCTGGGATGGGGTCTAAAAACCTGGGTTTTAACAAGTCCACTGTGAGTCTGGTACATAGTAAGGTTTAAGAACCACTCCCAGAGATCCCTATAAGCTGAGTCATCCCTGGGGCTTGTGATAGTTTGAGACATCTTGTTTGTAATGATTAAGGGCCACTAGCTGACCTATGTCATTCTAAGACCCCTGTCAATCCTATTAGGATCAGAGATCTCATCTCTATTATAGCATAACCCAATTTCATCTCCTTCCTACAGAGGACAGCAAACACAGAGTTATTTGAGGATACGCTAATCCCCTTTACCAATGCATTCTAGTGCTTTAACAAAAGAGCATCATTTGGCCTTCCTCAGGAGTATGGTTAGAAGTAGGTTTATTGAACTTCCCTGGTGGTGCTGTGGATAGAAATCCACCTGCCAAGCAGGGGAGATGGTTTTGATCTCTGGTCTGGGGAGATTCCACATGCCACAGAGAAACTAGGCCTGTATGCCACAACTTCTGGGCCTCTGCTCTAGGGCTCATGCGCTGCAACTACTGAGCCTGTGTGCTGCAACTACTGAAGCTCACCCACCTAGAGTCCATCTTCCTCAACAAGAGAAGCCAGCAGAATGAAAAGCCCTTGCACCACAATGAAGAGTAGTTTCTGCTCACCACAACCAGAGAAAGCCTGTGTGCAGCAACAAAGACCCAGTGCAATCAAAAATTAAGTAATTTTTTAGAAAAGAAGTTGGCTGACCTATTCCAGGGTTTTCATTTCCCTAAACCACTGAATTCCTTCTTCTACCATATGTCAAGTAATTGCAAACACTTCTACCTCATTAACTATAGGTCATCACTGAGTTCAGGTTTTAATTAATATACTTCATAGACTATTAATCCCTATTCCAAATGCCCAAGCCAATGTATTAAATCCCAAATTCCATGTGAGTACATCAATGTCAGTGAATTTAGTCTGATAAACCTTAGCATTTATTCCACATGTGTGCCAATACAGGTTGTTGAGGTTTTGAACTCTTTCAGTGTAAAAACTATGCCTCTTTTGAGTAGGCACTGTACCTTCCCATCTAGGGTATGTTTAGTCAATAAGAGTTGGCAAAAGGTGGGTTCAAAGGTTAATCAGCATTAGTGTGCTGGGCAAGTAAAAGAATTTTATGAACTGAAGGGCTATCTCTTAATTAGGAGGTAGAATATGGTTAGGCTTAAGGCTAGAGGTTATTCAGTCATATCTGCCCTAAAACTGCGGGAGACAACAGTATCCTTCATTGCAAGTCTGCAGTGGATGGCTCCTTACTTGTCTACAGAAGTCCTAAATTATATGTTCATGATTTTTAAGTATTACTTTTTTCTATTTAGCCTTCTTGGAATCATAAGAAGAAGCCAGATAATTCCACAATCTTTAAGTCTAGTATCATTGCCATTAGCTAAGTATGAGTCACTTTCCATCTATACTTCATCCCATATAATAATTTGAGTAATTGTAATGTTACCACATTATGTGAATTACCCATATCCCATTTTGCTCCTCTGCAATATATATAATAAAACAAATTCGAGAATTCTACTTTGAGTTCTGTTTTATGGGACCAGTTTTTGTACAGTAGGAGAGAGTATTAGGATCTCATCAGTAAACAGATGACACACCCAAATTAGAACAATAGAAAATGTATTTAATAAAGTGTGGGCAAGATCCAAGGAAACCATAAGGCATTGGTTCTCTAAGTGTGGTCTCTGGAACAGTAGTAGCATCACCTGGGCTTGTTAGAAATACAAATTTGGGGCCTTACTCACGACCTACTATATCAGAAATTCTGGGGATGGGACTCAGCAATTTGTTTTGACAAACCCCCCCCCCACCCCCGCCCCAGTTAACTCTTCCAGTTAACTCTAATGTACACCAAAGTTTGAAAAACATTGACACAATGTACAATGCATTAACCATTTGCTAATAATAATTGAGGATATCACCCCAAAGACCAAAGAGGCAAGACAATGGAATAGCAACTGGAAACCAGAGAAAGTCAGAGAGAATGACTTTTAAAGGAACAATGACTTTCAGTAAGGAAACCCATTCTACCCTTCATTGTTGTTCAGTCACTATGTTGTGTCTGATTCTTTGCAACCCCATGAACTGCAGTACACCATCTTATTTTAGAAAACCCATAACAAGAAATAAGACAATTATAATTCAATTTCACTTATCTACTTCTCCCGGTTTTCAACCTGGGCTCCTAAGTGACTAAATTCAACCAGAAGCTAGAAAGCAAGAGAATCTGATCATTCTGTCCACTTGGACAGCTTCCCAGGCAAGAAAGCAAGTTGGAGAATGAAGATTATATCTGGAAGAGCAAATGCAGGAGATCTTGCATGCATGCCTAACATACTATTGTGAGCATATTCCAAATTTTATAAAACTCCAAAACATTTATTTTAGAAAGTTATAGATTAATAATATGTTACAATTTCCATGATAATAATGGTTTCCTCAGGAATAGTTATTTACTATTTAACCAAATATCTGGATTTCCATAATAAAGTTCTTTTTTGGTTCATAAAGAATTCCCTGCTTTGTACCCTGGGGCTTAACACAATACTAGGTATATTGTAAATATTAAACAAATGTTAGAGATTGCCTCTACTATTCATTTTATAATCACCTACCTTTCCCCTATGTAAACATTTAATTCTCTACCTTGTTTCCACGCTACATTCACTGAACTGAAGATCTAATTTGCCACTAAATCCTCCTAGACTTCTGCTCATATCAAGACCCTGTTCTTAAATGCCATAATCTAAACTTCATTCACCCACAAGCTACAGCTTACTGATTGATTCAATTCCTTTTCTGCTGTGAACTAGATTTCTTGATTTGTTTAATGTCATGTACTGTTGGGGGATTACTCGTGCTTTTGATAAGAGAAGCAAATAAACTGCTGTAGCTTCATCCTAGTTCTTAGCTCTATTCTCATCTCTTATCATTTACATTGCCTTAATACATGAGATATGAACATATGTACTGTAGAATTAGGTTAAATTAAGTGTCTGTATCCATATTGACTTCCAGGTCTCATTGATGGCACTGTGCACTTATCTTGATCTATTTCTATTGCATAATCCTTGTATCCTTCTATTCAGAATCTACTTGAATTTCAAGTCTCAGCCATTTTCGTTGGTCCCATCCCTTCATCTACACTACTCTTGGTATTATGAATACAGTGTTTTAATTCTACCATTTTGCCACACACATTACCATCAATGCTTCATCTTTCACACTACTAAAAAATTAAATAAGAAAAGATTCCAGGCAGTCAGCAAATAATCATTTTAAACAGAATCTTTCAAGAAAATTGAAACAGCACTGCATTGGATATTGTCTAGTTATTATGAATGTTTCTCTCAAATATTTCTTGCAGATCTACCTCTTGACTTTCTCTCAAATGAAGGCAATGTATTTGTAATTACTTTTGTTAATGTTCTGCTAAATAGTAAAAGAATATATCTTTCAAGGCTTTGGAAGGGTCAACAAACCAATCTCATACAATCCTTATTTAGCATCTGCTATGTGTCCAACATTATGCTAGCTGCTAGTGACTAAAAGTTCAAAGGAAAAATATTCTCTGCTTTCAAATGAAAAAAAAAATAAGTAGGTAATTACAGTGAGTAGTATTTCATAGAAGTACATACTGGGTACAATACTTTAGACTCTGTGATCAGAGAAAGATTCCAAGAGGAAATAGAACTGGGTCCTAAAGGATAAGTAGACGTAGCCAAGCAAAAGGAGTAGAGATAAGAGAAGAGGGCAGGGTATAAGAAAGGAGCTGCACACACAATCGTGAAGACAAAAGAGAATGTGAAACCTTAAAGTAAAAGGTGAATACGTATGTAGGGGCAAACAGAAAAGGATTGTGTTCCTAATGCTAAGAATATGCTAAAAGCCATTGAGAATCACTGAAAAATTTAAATCAAGGCATAGAAGAGTAGTACTTTCCTTTTTAGAATATTATTTTGCTAGTAGTTTAAAAAAAAAAAAGAAAAGAAAACTAGATGGGAGGGATGAAAGAAATTGGGGCGACCAATTCAGGTACCATTACAGCAAAAAAAAAAAAAAAATGGAGGGGGTAGAAAGAAGAATGAATCTACATTAAAGTGGTAATATTGAGATGGAGGGAAGTAGATTTCTTAATTTGGGAAAGACAAAAGGAGTAAACTCAATAGGACCTGATGAATATCTGATTGAGTAGTCAGGATAGATACCAGAGGACACTAATACATGACTGAGCTCAGGATGAAAAATGGGCACAGAAGATGAAAACAGAATGAAAACTATGTGAAAACAAAAAATTATGTCTCATCTTACACCCAAGACAAGAGTTTGAGGAGAGAATGGTCTGTTGTATAAGTTGAGTAAATAAGACATAAAAAGATGATTAGAAAGTCCTTGCAAAATTTTGCCAAATGAGTTTCAGATGTAAGGTGGAGGTAAAAATCAGATTATGGAGAAATGAGGAACAAATAGGAGGTGAAGAAACAGAGAAAGTATGACTTTCTCTTGCAAAAAGCTTAACAATCAGAAAAAATATATATACTTAAAGGAGCTTAGAGGCCAGGAAATGTGGTGGTATTTTTTAGGATAAAAAAAAAAAATAGTATTTGCATAAATGCTGATAAGAAAAAGCTAACAACAGTAGTCAAAATATAAGATACTGACATAAAAACTGACACATAGGCCAATGGAACAGAATTGAGAGTCCTGAGATAAAGTCATGCTTATACATACACTTATGCTTCCACAAGAGTGTCAAGAATACACAACAACAAAAACAGAATTTCTTCAATAAATTGTGTTTGAAAAACTGGATATCCACATGCAAAAGAATGAAATTAGACCCTTCTCTCACATCATTCACAAAAATCAACTCAAAATGAATTAGACACTTATTTAAGTGTATGATATAACACCATATCATATCATATATAAGTGTAAGATATGACACCAAAAAACTCCTGAAAGAAAACACAGGGAAAAGCTTCTGAACATTGGCCTAGGCAATAATTTCAGGATATGACACTAAAAGCATAGGAAACAAAAGTGAAAATAGACAAGCAGGATTAGACTAAACTAAACAGCTACTGCAGAGCAAATGAAAAGGCAATCTATGTAATGGGAGTAAATTTTGCATACAATATATCTGATAAGAAGTTAATCGTCAACATATATAATTAACTACAACTAAATATCAAATAATAATAATAGTAGCATAATCAAAAATTGGGCAAGCAGTAGTCTTTAAAGTGGTGACTCAATGAAAAAGCTAAAAGCTTTCCCTCTACTATCAGGAAAAGACAAAGATGCCTATTCTCACTATATCTACTAAACATAGTAACAGAAAAACTAACAAGAGCAATTAGGCAAGAAAAAGAAATAAAAGGCATTCAGCTCAAAAAGAAAGAACCAAAATTATTTCTTTTTGCAGAAGACAAATTATATAGAGAAAAATCTGAAGACCACCAAATATAACTGTTAAAATAACTAAATTCAGTAAAGTTATAGATACAAAAAATGAATATACAAAAGTGTGTTGCATTTCTACACACTAAAAGTGAACTACCAGAAATAGAAATTAAGAAAATAACTCAATTTATAATTGCTTCAAAAAGAATAAAATACCTAGAAATAAATTTAACCAAGAAGGTAAAATACTTGTACCCTGAAAACTGTAAGACACTGATGAATGAAACTGAAGAAGGCTCAAATAGATGAAAAGATATTCCATGCTCATGATTAGAATAATTAGTATTGTTTAAATGTCCACATTACTCAAAGAAATCTGCAGATTCAATGCAATCTCTATCAAAATTCACAACACATTTTTCATGAAAAAACAACAAACATTTCTAAAACTTGTAGGGAACTGCAAAAGACCATGAATAGTCAAAGCACTCTCTAGAAAGATGAACACAGCTAGAGGCAGCATACTTTCTGATCAGTTCAGCTCAGTTCAGTGGCTCAGGCGTCTCTGACTCTGTGACCCAATGGACTGCAGCATACCAGATCTTGTCCATCATAAACTCCCAGAGTTTACAAAACTCATGTCCATTCAGATGGTGATGCCATCCAACCATCATATCCTTTGTCATCCCCTTCTCTTCCTGTCTTCAATATTTCCTAGAATTAGGGTCTTTTCAAATGAGTCAGCTCTTTACATCAGATGGCCAAAGTATTGGAGTTTCAGCTTTGACATCAGTCCTTCCTTTGAATATTCAGGACTGATTTCCTTTAGAATGGACCAGTTAGATCTCCTTGCAGTACAAGGGACTCTCAAGAGTCTCCTCCAACACCATAATTCAAAAGCATCAGAATTGAAACAGACACATGTACCTCAATGTTCATCGCAGCACTGTTTATAATAGCCAGGACATGGAAGCAACCTAGATGTCCAAGAGCAGATGAATGGATAAGAAAGCCGGGGTACATATACACAATGGAGTATTCCTCAGCCATTAAAAAGAATACATGTGAATCAGTTCTAATGAGGTGGATGAAACTGGAGCCTATTATACAGAGTGAAGTAAGCCAGAAAGAAAAACACCAATACAGTATACTAACACATATATATGGAATTTAGAAAGATGGTAACGATAACCCTGTATGCGAGACAGCAAAAGAGACACAGATGTATAGAACAGTCTTTTGGATTCTGTGGGAGAGGGCGAGGGTGGGATGATTTGGGAGAATAGCATTGAAACATGTATACTATCATGTAAGAAATGAATCACCAGTCTAGGTTCAATGCAGGATACAGGATCCTTGGGGCTGGTGAACTGGGATGATCCAGAGGCATGGTATGGGGTGGGGTGGGGATGTGGGAGGGGGGTTCAGGATTGGGAACACGTGTACACCCAAGGCGGATTCATGTTGATGTATGGCAAAACCAATACAATATTGTAAAGTAAAAATAAATACATAAATTTTTAAAAAAATTAAAAAAAAAAAAACAAAAACAAAACAAAAGCATCAGTTCTTCGGTACTCAGCTTTCTTTATAGTTCAAATTTCACATCCATACATGACCACTGGAAAAACCATAGCCTTGACTACACAGACCTTTGCTGGCAAAGCAATGTCTCTGCTTTATAATATGCTGTCTAGGTTCCTCATAAATTTTCTTCAAAGAAGCAAGTATCTTTTAATTTTATGGCTGCAATCTCCATCTGCAGTGATTTTGGAGCCCAAGAAAATAAAGTCTCTCACTGCTTCCACTGTTTCCCCATCTATTTGCCATGATGGGACCAGAAGCAATGATCTTTGTTTTCTGAATGTTGAGCTTTAAGCCAACTTTTTCACTCTCCTCTTTTGCTTTCATCAAGAGGCTCTTTAGTTCTTCTTCACTTTCTGCCATAAGGGTGTCATCTGCATATCTGAAGTTATTGATACGTCTCCCAGCAATCTTGATTTCAGTTTGTGCTTCATCCAGCCCAGAGTTTCTCATGATATACTCTGCATATAAGTTAAATAAGCAGGGTGACAATATACAGCCTTGATGTACTCCTTTTCCTATTTGAACCAGTCTGTTGTTCCATGTCCGGTTCTAACTGTTGCTTCCTGACCTGCATAGAGGTTTCTCAAGAGGCAGGTCAGGTGGTCTGGCATTCCCATCTCTTTCAGAATTTTCCACAGTTTATTGTGACCCACACAGTCAAAGGCTTTGGCATAGTCAATAAAGCAGAAATAGATGTTTTTCTGGAACTCGCTTGCTTTTTCAATGATCCAGCAGATGTTGTCAAATTGATCTCTGGTTCCTCTGCCTTTTCTAAAACCAGCTTGAACATCTGGAAGTTCACGGTTCAAGTATTGTTGAAGCCTGGCTTGGAGAATTTTGAGCATTACTTTACTAGCTTGTGAGATGAGTGCAATTGTGCGGTAGTTTGAGCATTCTTTGGCATTGCTTTTCTTTGGGATTGGAATGAAAACTGACCTTTTCCAGTCCTGTGGCCACTGCTGAGTTTTCCAAATTTGCTGGCATATTGAATGCAGCACTTTCACAGCATCATCTTTAAGGATTTGGAATAGCTTAACTGGAATTCCATCACCTCCACTAGCTTTGTTCATAGTGATACTTCCTAAGGTCCACCTGACTTCACATTCCAGGATGCCTGGCTCTAGGTGAATGTGTCACACCATCGTGATTATCTCAGTCATGAAGATCTTTTTTGTACAGATTTTCTGTTTATTCTTGCCACGTCTTCTTAGTATCTTAATATTCCGACTGGAGAAGGGAATGGCAAATCACTTCAGTATTCTTGCCTTGAGAACTCCATGAACAGTACAAAAAGGCAAAAAGACAGGACACTAAAAGATGAATTCCCCAGGTCAGTAGGTGCTCAATATGTTACTGGAGATCAGTGGAGAAATAACTCCAGAAAGAATGATGAGACAAAGTCATAGAAAAACAACACCCAGTTGTGGATGTGACTAGAGATGGAAGCAATATGCTGTAAAGAACAATATTGCATAGGAACCTGGAATGTTAGGTCCATGAATCAAGGCAAATTGGAAGTACTCAAACAGGAGATGGCACAAGTGAATGTCAACATTTTAGGAATCATTGAACTAAAATGAACTGAAATGGGTGAATTTAACTCAGATGAGAATGGATAAGAAAGCTGTGGTGCATATACACAATGGAGTATTACTCATCCATTAAAAAGAGTACATTTGAATCAGTTCTAATGAGGTGGATGAAACTGGAGCCTATTATACAGAGTGAAGTAAGCCAGAAAGAAAAACACCAATACAGTATACTAATGCATATATATGGAATTTAGAAAGATGGTAACGATAATTCTGTATGTGAGACAGCAAAAGAGACACAGATGTATAGAACAGTCTTATGGACTCTGTGGGAGAGGACGACAGTGGGATGATTTGGGAGAATGGCATTGAAACATGTATAATATCATATGTGAAATGAATCACCAGTCCAGGTTCGATGCATGATACAGGATGCTCGGGGCTGGTGTACCCAGATGACCCAGAGGGATGGTATGGGGAGGGAGGTGGGAGGGGGGTTCAGGATGGGGAACACGTGTACACCTGTGGCAGATTCATGTTGATATATGGCAAAACCAATACAATATTGTAAAGTAATTAGCCTCTAATTAAAATAAATAAATTTATATTTTTAAAAAACTCAGATGACCATTATATCTACTACTGTGGGCAAGAATCCCTTAGAAGAAATGGAGTAGCCCTCATAGTCAACAAAAGAGTCTGAAATGCAGTACTCAGATGCAAGCCAAAAACAACAGAATGATCTCTGTTCATTTCCAAGGCAAACCATTCAATATTATGATAATACAAGTCTATGCCCCGACCAGTAATCCCGAATAAGCTGAAGTTGAATGGTTCTATAAAGACCTACAAGACCTTCTAGAACTAACACACACAAAAGATGTCCTTTTCATTATAGGGGACTGGAATGCAGAAGTAGGAAGTTAAGAAACACCAGGAGTAACAGGCAAATTTGGCCTTGGAGTACAGAATGAGGCAGAGCAAATGCTAATAGAGTTTTGCCAAGAAAACATACTGATTATAGCAAACACCCCGTTCGAACAACACAAGAGAATACTCTACACATGGACATCACCAGATGGTCAACACCGAAGTCAGACTGATTATATTCTTTGCAGCCAAAGATGGAGAAGCCCTATACAATCAGCAAAAACAAGACCGGGATCTGATGTGGCTCAGAACATGAACTCCTTACTGCCAAATTCAGGCTTAAATTGAAAACAGTAAGGAAAACCATCAGACCATTCAGGTGTGACCTAAATCAAATCCCTGACGATTATATAGTGGAAATGAGAAATAGATTTAAGGGACCAGATCTGATAGAGTGCCTGATGAACTATGGACGGAGGTTTGTGCCATTATACAGGAGACAGAGATCAAGACATCCCCCAAAAAAAGAAATGCAAAAAAGTAAAATGGCTGTCTGAGGAGGCCTTACAAATATCTGTGAAAAGAAGAGAAGTGACAAGCAAAGGAGAAAAGGAAAGATATACATCCTGATGTCAAAGTGTATTAGAACAATATAGTAATCAAACAAATTGGTATTGGCATAAAAACAGACACATAGGTCAATAGAATAGAATAGAGTTCAAACATGGATACAGCCAATCAATTTGCCACAAATAAACCAAAAATATACAATGGAAAATAGTCTATTTAATAAATGGTGCTAGGAAAACTGGACAGCCCCACGCAAATGAATGAAACTGTACCACTATCTTACATCAAAATGTCAACTCAAAATGGATTACAAAAATGCCAACTCAAAACGGATTAAAAACTTGAACATATGACCTGAAACCACAAAACTCTTAGAAGAAACATGAGGGGTAGCTCCCTGTCACTAGGACAATTATTTATTTATTTTTTTGGTGGGGGGAGGGTGGGAATTGACACCAAAAACAAAGGCAAGAAAAACAAAGATAAACAGGTGGGACTACATTAGTCTAAAAAGCTTCTATATTGCAAAAGAAACGTTACAGAAACTGAAAAGGACACCTATGGGATGGGAAAAATATTTTCAAATCTCATATCTGGTAAGGATTAATATCCATAATATACAAAGAACTCATACAACCAATAGCAAAACAACAAACAATCCAATTTAAATATGGGCAGAGAAGCTGAATAGACATTTTTCCAAAGAAGACATACAAATGGCCAGCAAGCACACTGAAAAAGTACTCAACATCACTAACCATCAGGGAAATGCAAACCACAATGAGATATTACCTTATACTAACAGCTATGATCAAAAATGAAAGAAAAATAATAAGCATTGGCAAAGTTGTGGAAAAACAGAAACCCTTGTGCATTGTCCGTGGGAATGTAAATTGATACAACTATTATGGAAGACAAAATAGAGGTTCCTCAAAAACTTAAAACTAGAACTACCATTATGATACAGCAATCCCACTTCTGGATATACAGCCAATGGAATTAAGAGTAGGATCTCAAAGAAATATTTGTGCCCTGTGTTAACTGTAGCATTATTCACAATAACCATGACATGGAAGCAAACTAAATGTGCATTAAGAGGTGAATAGATAAAGAAAGTGCAAAGAAAGTGCATTATATACATACATGGAATATTATTCAACCTTAAAAATGAATGAAATTCTGCTATTTGTGACAATATGGATGACATAAGTGTTTCCCAGGTAGTACTAGTGGTAAAGAACCTGCCTGTCAATGTATGAGACATAGAGATGTGGGTTCAGTTCCTGAGTTGGGACGATCCCTTGGAGGAGGGCATGTCAACCCACTCCAGCATTCTTGCCTAAAGAATCCCATAGACAGAGAAGCCTGGCAGGCTACAATCCATGGGGTCACAAAGAGTCAGATAGGATTGGAGCACTTTAGCACACTTGCATGCACACTCACCCATAGATGAACCTGGAGAATATAATGCTTAGAGAAATAAGTCAGACACAGAAGGACAAACACCACATGATGCCTCTTACACACGAATTTAAAGTAGTCATATTTAGGGATGATTTCGGAGAATGGCATCGAAACATGTGTACTATCATGTAGAAACGAAGCATCAGTCTATGTTCGATACAGGATACAGGATGCTTGGGGCTGGTGCACAGGGATGATCCAGAGAGATGATATGGGTGGGAGGTGGGAGGGGGATTCAGGATTGGGAGCTCATATACACCTGTGGCAGATCCACGTCAATGTATGGCAAAACCAATACAGTATTGTAAAGTAAAATAAAGTAAAAATAAAATTTAAAAAAATAAAAATAAAAAAATTAAGTAGTCATATTTATAAAAGCAAGGGAGTAGAATGGTGGTTCTCAAGGGCTGGAAGCAGGGGGAATAGGAAGATTTTAATCAAAGGGTATAAAGTTGTAATTCTACATGATAACTAAGTCCTAGATATCTACTTATAACATAGTACCCAAAGTTAACGATATTATATTGTACACTTAAAAATTTGCTAACAGGGGAAATCTTATATTAAGTATTCATAGCATCAAAAATAATAATAATTGCAATAACAATAAGAAGGAGGGAGGAAATTTTTAGAGGTGATGGATAAGTTTATGGAACAGATAATGGCATAACTTTCACAGGTATATACAGGCACACCTCAGAGATATTGTGGGTTTGGTTCTAGACCACTACAATAAGGCAAATATCCCAAAAAGGGAAGTTACACAAATTTGGGGGTTTCCCAGCACATATAAAAGTTATATTTACACTATACTGCACTCTGTAAGTATGCAACAGCATTATGTCTAAAAATACACATATAAATATCTTAATTTTATTTTTTAATTAAATCTTGTTGGCTTATGGTTTATTTACAATGTTGTGCACATACCTTAATTTTAAAATGTTTATTGCTAAAAATGCAAATCATCGTGTGAAAATGCAGGCTTGCCAGGAACCTTTGATTTGTTTTAAAAAAATTATCTGTGAAGTGCAATAAAGAAAACCTCAGTAAAACAAGTTATGCCTGAACTTATCTCTAAATTCAGGCTGTACACATTATGTGCAGCTTCTTATATGTCAAAAAATTTTAAGGGCTAATAAAAACAGAGGTTGAGAAAAGAATGATGGTATTCCCTTCACACCAGAGATTAGGGTATAAATAGTAAGAAATACTGCTGATACAAAATGTCTTTCAAGTAATATGTCACAATAAACCTCTAAAAGCTTGAACATATACTCCAAAAAGAGTGGTGAAAGATATGAAATAGGTGGTTAAAGAAAAACTCTTTACTAATATTAAAAATATCATATGTACTTCCTGTCTAATATCTTTAAATTGTGAAAGCTGATAAAACACCAAAGGTCATTAATTTATAAACTTGGATTATAAGCCTCAAAGATAAGACATGGAAAGTTTTACTGAAAAAGTTTTAAAAATTGTAATAAGCTGCCAGAAAAAGAGGAAAAATTTTGCATGCCAACACTGATGGCATTTTACAAGCTAAAAAGCTATTTCAAATCCTAAAAGTTGATGCTGTGAAAGTGCTGCACTCAATATGCCAGAAAATTTGGAAAACTCAGCAATGACCAGAGGACTGGAAAAGGTCAGTTTTCATTCCAATCCCAAAGAAAGGCAATGCCAAAGACTGTTCAAACTACCATACAATTGCAATCATCTCATACACTAGCAAAATAATGCTCAAAATTCTCCAAGCTAGGGTTCAAAAGTACATGAACCAAGAACTTCCAGATGTTCAAGCTGGATTTAGAAAAGGCAGAGGAACCAAAGATCAAGTTGTCAACATATGCTGGATCATAGAAAAAGCTAAAGAATTCCAGAAAAACATCTAATTCTGCTTGATTGACTACACTGAAGCCTTTGACTGTATGGATCACAAAAAAAAAAAAAAAAAAAAAAAAAAACCTGTGGAAAATTCTTAAAGACAAGAGAATACCAGACCACCTTATCTGCCTCCTGAGAAATTTGTATAAAGGTCAAGAGCAACAGTTAGAACTGGACATGGAAAACAGACTGGTCCCAAATTGGGAAAGGAGTACATCAAGGTGGTATATTGTCACCTTGCTAACTTATATGCAGAGTACATCATGCAAAATGCTGAGCTGGAGGAAGCACAAGCTGGAATCAAGATTACTGGGAGAAATATCAATAACCTCAGATATGCAGATGACACCTTTATGGTAAAAAAAACAAAGAAGAACTAAAGAGCTTCCTGATGAAAGTGAAAGAGGAGTGTGAAAAGACTGACAAAACTCAATATTCAAAAAACTAAGATCATGGCATCTGGGCCCATCCCTTCATGGCAAATAGATGGGGAAACAGTGGAAACAGTGACAGACTTTATTTTCTTGAATTCCAAAATCATTGCAGATGGTGACTGCAGCCATGAAATTAAATGACGTTTGTTCCTTGGAAGAAAATCTATGACAAATATAGACAGCATATTAAAAAGCAGGGACATTACTTTACCAACAAAGATCCATCTAGTCAAAGCTATGGTTTATCCAGTAGTCATGTATGGATGTGAGATTTGGACCATAAAGAAGGTTGAGCACCAAAGAATTGATGCTTTTGAAGACTCTTGAGAGTCCCTGGGACAGCAAGGATGTCAAATCAGTCAATCCTAAAGGAAATCAATCCTGAATAATCATTGGAAGAACTGATGCTGAAGCTGAAGCTCCAGTACTTTGGCCACCTGATGCAAAGAATTGACTCACTGGAAAAAACCCTGATGCTGGAAAAGATTGAAGGCAGGAAAAGAAGGGAACAACAGAGGATGAGATGGTTGGATGGCATCACTGACTTGATGGACATGAGTTTGAGCAAGATCTAGGAGTTGGTGATGGACAGAGAAGACTTGTGTGCTTCAGCCCATGGAGTCACAAAGAATTAGACACAACTGAGCAACTAAATGGAACTAAACAGTTCCCAAAGACTTCTTGTTCCTCCTTCAGTCCTCCCAACCCTACACTATCCACCACACTGCCAAGACTCTTGCTTAGACAGTTTGGCTCAGGCCTTCTCTGGAGCCCTCCACAGTTGGAATCCTAAACAACATGCAGGGATCAAGGGAATGCCTGACTTCTAGGTCCTGGTTCTTCCAAGGTAAAACTAAAACTATTCTTATAACTGACTATCCTGGAAAGAGTATTCAGAGGAAACAATTATTTCTACTTTAATGTAAATGTATATGAGAATGGAAGCAAATGGTCTGTATGCTGAGAGAAAACCTGTGGAAGAGCCATGGAAAGGAAAAGAGAGGAGGGAAAAAAATATATAAAAACAAAGAGAAAGTATAGCATTGTGAGGGCTCTGGATACAAACTACCTGAATTCAAGCCCTGGCTTTATTTTTAGCCTGTTGTAAGACTTTAAACAAACTAATTGTCTGTGAAGCTCATTTTCCTCCTCAGGAAGTACCTCTTACAGTTATTATGTGATGAAATGATTAACAAATGCAAAATGTTTGCTTGATGTCTTCTATCTAGTCTTGCTAGTTTCTCAGTTCTCTCTTGGGTATCTTCCTCATTGAAAAGTAAGGGAAATCAACTTGCCAAGTGGCAGAAATTAACATCTACTAATTGATTACATTATACTAGTAATATACACAAATTGATTTAATATTAATTAAAAATCATAACATATCTTCACAGACTGAGTTTAAACAAATTACATGAAGAGCTAAGTCCTAAACCTCTGACTTGTATATAACATACTACTAAATATTTTTGTTTCACTTAAACAACTGAATGTAATGTCCTATTAACATAAACCACAACACTTATAGCAGAGGTACGTTCAGTCATAGTCTAGTCATTTCATGAAGAAAAACGTTATGCTTATTTTGAAGAGTCTCCTTGAAAAGCTACACTAGTTAAGACTCAGTATTCTGAGAGGCAGTCCTAAGATGGCGGAGGAATAGGAAGGGAGACCACTTTCTCCCCCCACAAATTCATCAAAAGAACATTTGAACGCTGAGTATATTCCACAAAACAACTTCTGAATGCTGGCAGAGGACATCAGGCACCCAGAAAAGCAGGCCATTGTCTTCAAAAGAAGGTAGGAAAAAAATATAAAAGATAAAAAGAGAGACAAAAGAGGTAGGGATGGAGATCCGTCCCGGGAAGGGAGTCTTAAAAGAGAAGTTTCCAAACACCAGGAAACACTCTCACTGATGAGTCTGTGGAGAGCCTTGGAACCTCAGAGGGCAACATAACAGGGAGGAAAAATAAATAAATGATTAAAACCCACAGATTATGTGCCCGAACGTAACTCCCAGTGGAGAAGCAGCACAGACGCCTGCATCCGCCACTAGCAAGCAGGGGCTGGTCAGGGAGGCGAGGGCTGCATTGCTTGCAGTAAGGACCAGGCCTGAATGCCCTGAGGGCAATCTGAGGGAACTAACTTGGGATAGCAAATCAGACTGGGGGATAGCTATCCCACGAAAAGCCCTAACCTAAAACACCACCCTGGTGGCTCAGACGGTAAAGCATCTGTCTACAATGCAGGAGACCCAGGCTCAATCCCTGGGTTGAGAAGATCCCCTGGAGAAGGAAATGGCAATCCACTCCAGTACTATTACTTGGAAAATCCCATGGACAGAGGAGCCTGATGGGCTACAGACCATGGGGTCACAAAGAGTTGGACAGACTTCACTTTCACTTTCAAGACACCGCCAGGCTGGCTCACAGAACAAAGAGCTGAGCAGAGCTAGCTGGCTGTGGACCGGCCCATCCCCTACCGGAGACAGGCAGGCAAGGGCAGCCAGAGCCAGAAGGGGGCAACTGAAGCCCCAGAGAGGCATCATCTACCAAACTGCAAGCAGGCTTCGTTGTTAACCAAGACTTCTTGGGATTCTGGACGGTTGACATCTGCCAGGAGGGTCACAGCTAGAGATCAGCTCCCCAGAAGAGACACACAGCAAGCATGAGAAGGTGTGCTGGTTGTACACCCAGAAAACCAAGCAGCAGGGACGGGGGAGGAGATAAGTCACAGTGACTGCTCTCGCCAAGCACCTGGTCACCTGAGCTGCTCAGACCTGGGAAGGGCACAAAACGCAGGCCCAACCAAGTCTGCGCCTTTGTGGAGTACCCAAGTACCTGAACCTGAGTAGCTAGATCTGGGAAGTGCATACAACCCAGGGCCAGCCTCAGACAGTTCCCAGCAGAGCAACCTAGAGCCTAAGCAGTGTAGACAGGGAAAGCACACACACCATGAGCAGGTGAGGGTGAGACACTGTAAGCACATGCCAGTGTTATTTGTTTGCAGGGTTCCTCCCTCCCCACAGCACGACTGAACAAGTGAGCCTAAAATAGTGTCCACCACCGCCCCCCTTGTGTCAGGGCAGAAATTAGACACTGAAGAGACCAGCAAACAGAAGCTAAATCAAACAGAGGGAATCACCTTGAAAGTGACAGGTGCAATAGATTAAAAACTTGTAGTTACGGAGGAGCCTGGTGGGCTGCAGTCCATGGGGTCACTAAGAGTCGGACACGACTGAGCGATTTCCCTTTCACTTTTCCTTTCATGCATTGGAAAAGGAAATGGCAACCCACTCCAGTGTTCTTGCCTGGAGAATCCCAGGGACGGGGAAGCCTGGTGGGCTGCTGTCTATGGGGTCACACAAAGTCAGACATGACTGAAGTGACTTAGCAGCAGCACCAACTACATAAGAAGTGGTCTATAGATCCTGAGAAGTATAAGCCAGATCAAGGAACTATCTGAAAATGAACTGACTCCACACTGTCCACAACAACAGAGAAATTCCTAGATATAGTTTTACTATTATCATTTTTTACATTAAAATTTTTTTAATTTTTAAGTCCCCTATTACTCCTTTAATTTTCATTTTTATAACCTACTATTACTTTGCAAAAAAAAGACCCTATTTTTTAAAGCAAACTTCATATATATATATTTTATAATTTTTATGACTTGTTTTTTTTTAATATTGTATTTTTGAAAATCCAACCTCTACTCTAGAATTTTAATCTCTGCTTTTTGGTATTTGTTATCAACTTTGTACATTTAAGAACCCAATCTTCAATACCCATTTTTACTTAGGAGTGAGACTATTGGCTTGACTGCTCTCTCCCTCTTTGGACTCTCCTTTTTCTCCACCAGTCGCCTTTTTCTCCTCCCTCCCCCTTCTCTTCTCTACCCAACTCTGTGAATCTCTTTGTGTGCTCTGGACTGTGGAGAACACTTAGGGAATTGATTACTGGCTGGATCTGTCTCTCTCCTTTTGATTCCCCCCTTTATCCTCCTGGCCACCTCTGTCTCCTTTGTCCCTCTTCTCTTCTGGTATAACTCTGTGAACATCTCTGAGAAGTCCAGACGGTGGAAAGCACATTGGGAAGTGATGACTGGCTAGCTTGCTCTCTCCTCTTTTGATTCCCCATCTTCTCCTCCTGGTCACTTCTATCTCCCTCCTCCCTCTTCTCTTCTCCATGTGACTCTGTGAACCTCTCTGGGTGTCCCTCACTGTGGAAAAACTTTTCATCTTAAACCTAGATGTTTTATCATCAGTGCTTTATAGATGGAGAAGTCTTGAGGCTACTGTAAGAATAAGACTGAAAACAAGAGGCAGGAGGCTTAAGTCCAAATCCTGAGAACTCCTGACTCCAGGGAACATTATTCAATAGGAGCTCATTAAACGCTTCCATACCTACACTGAAACCAAGCACCACCCAAGGGCCAACAAGTTCCAGAGCAAGACATACCACGCATATTCTTCAGCAACACAGGAACATAGCCCTGAGCTTCAATACAGAGGCTGCCCAAAGTCACACCAAACCCACTGATACCTCATAACTCATTACTGGACACTTCATTGCACTCCAGAGAGAAGAAATCCACCTCCACCCACCAGGATACAGACATAAGATTCCCTAACCAGGAAACCTTGACAAGCCACCCATACAACCCCACCCACAGTGAGGAAACTCCACAAAAAAGAGAACTCCACAAACTGCCAGAATATGGAAAGGCCACCCAAACACAGCAATATAAACAAGATGAAAAGGCAGAGAAATACCCAGCAGGTAAAGGAACATGATAAATGCCCACCAAACCAAACAAACGAGGAAGAGATAGGGAATCTACCTGATAAAGAATTCTGAATAATGATCGTGAAAATGATCCAAAATCTTAAAGCAAAATGGAGTTTTAGATAAATAGCCTGGAGACAAGGATTGAGAAGATGCGAGAAAGATTTAACACGGACCTAGAAGAAATAAAAAAGAGTCAATATATACTGGATAATGCAATAAATGAGATCAAAAACACTCTAAAGGGAACCAACAGTAGAATAATGGAGGCAGAAGATAGGATAAGTGAGGTAGAATATAGAATGGTAGAAATAAATGAGAGAGGAAAAAAGAAAAATGAATTAAAAGAAATGAGGATAATCTCAGAGACCTCTGGGACAATGTTAAACACCCCAACATTTGAATCATAGGAGTCCCAGAAGAAGAAGACAAAAAGAAAGACCATGAGAAAATACTCGAGGAGGTAATAGTTGAAAACTTCCCTAAAATGGGGAAGAAAATAATCACCCAAGTCCAAGAAACTCAGAGTCCCAAACAGGATAAACCCAAGGTGAAACACACCAAGACACATATTAATCAAATTAACAAAGAACAAATATTAAAAGCAGCAAGGGAAAAATAACAAATAACACACAAGGGGATTCCCATAAGGATAACAGCTGATCTTTCAATAGAAACTCTTCAGGCCAGGAGGGAATGGCAGGACATACTTAAAGTGATGAAAGAAAATAATCTGCAGCCCAGATTACTGTACCCAGCAAGGATCTCATTCAAATATGAAGAAGAAATCAGAAGCTTTACAGACAAGCAAAAGCTGAGAGAATTCAGCACCACCAAACCAGCTCTCCAACAAATGCTAAAGGATCTTCTCTGGCCAGGAACCACAGAAAGGGTGTATAAACTCGAACCCCAAACAATAAAGTAAATGGCAATGGGATCATACTTATCAATAATTACCTTAAATGTAAATGGGTTGAATTCCCCATCCAAAAGACAAAGACTGGCTGAATGGATACAAAACAAGACCCATATATATGTTGTCTACAAGAGACCCACCTCAAAACAAGGGACACATACAGACTGAAAGTGAAGGGCTAGAAAAACGTATTCCACGCAAATAAAGACCAAAAGAAAGCAGGAGTAGTAACACTCATATCAGATAAAATAGACTTTAAAACAAAGGCTGTGAAAAGAGACAAAGAAGGACACTACCTAATGATCAAAGGATGAATCCAAAAAGAAGCTATAACAATTATAAATATATATGCACCCAACATAGGAGCACCACAAAATGTAAGACAAATGCTAAAAAGTATGAAAGGGGAAATTAACAATAACACAATAATAGTGGGAGACTTTAATACCCCACTCACACCAATGGATAGATCAACTAAACAGAAAATTAACAAGGAAACACAAATTTTAAATGATACAATAGACCAGTTAGACCTAATTGATCTCTATAGGACATTTCACCCCAAAACAATGAATTTCACCTTTTTCTCAAGTGTGCATGGAACTTTCTCCAGGATAGATCACATCCTGGGCCATAAGTCTAGCCTTGGTAAATTCAAAAAAACTGAAATCATTCCAAGTATCTTTTTCTGACCACAATGCAGTATGATTAGATGTCAATTACAGGAGAAAAACTATTAAAAATTCCAACATATGGAGGCTGAACAACACACTGCTGAATAACCAAAAAATCACAGAAGAAATCAAAAAAGAAATCAAAATATGCATAGAAATGAATGAAAATGAAAACATAACAACCCCAAACCTGTGGTACACTGTAAAAGCAGTGCTAAGGGGAAGGTTCATAGCGATACAGGCATACCTCAAGAAACGAGATAAAAGTCAAATAAATAACCTAACTCTACATCTAAAGCAACTAGAAAAGGAAGAAATGGATAACCCCAGGGTTAGTAGAAGGAAAGAAATCTTAAAAATTAGGGCAGAAATAAATGCAAAAGAAACAAAAGAGACCATAGCAAAAATCAACAAAGCCAAAAGCTGGTTCTTTGAAAGGATAAATAAAATTGACAAACCATTAGCCAGATTCATCCAGAAACAAAGGGAGAAAAATCAAATCAATAAAATTAGAAATGAAAATGGAGAGATCACAACAGACAACACAGAAATACAAAGGATCATAAGAGACTACTATCGACAACAAAATGGACAACTTGGAAGAAATGGACAAATTCTTAGAAAAGTACAACTTTCCAAAACTGAACCAGGAAGAAATAGAAAATCTTAACAGACCCATCACAAGCACGGAAATTGAAACTGTAATCAGAAATCTTCCAGCAAACAAAAGCCCAGGTCCAAACGGCTTCACGGCTGAATTCTACCAAAAATTTAGAGAAAAGCTAACACCTATCCTACTCAAACTCTTCCAGAAAATTGCAGAGGAAGGCAAACTTCCAAACTCATTCTATGAGGCCACCATCACCCTAATACCAAAACCTGACAAAGATGCCATAAAAAAAGAAAACTACTGGCCAATATCACTGATGAACATAGATGCAAAAATCCTTAACAAAATTCTAGCAAACAGAATCCAACAACATATTAAAAAGATCATACATCATGACCAAGAGGGCTTTTCCCAGGGATGCAAGTATTCTTCAGTATCTGCAAATCAATCAATGTAATATACCACATTAACAAATTGAAAAATAAAAGCCATATGATTATCTCAATAGATGCAGAGAAAGGCTTTGACAAAATTCAATATCGATTTATGATTAAAAAAAAAAAAAACTTCCAGAAAGCAGGAATGGAAGGAACATACCTCAACATAATAAAAGCTATATATGACAAACCCACAGCAAACATTATCCTCAATGGTGAAAAATTGAAAGCATTTCCCGTAAAGTCAGGAACAAGACAAGGGTGCCCACTTTCACCACTACTATTCAACATAGTTTTGGATGTTTCAGCCACAGCAATCAGAGAAGAAAAAGAAATAAAAGGAATTCAAAATGGAAAAGAAGAAGTAAAATTCTCACTGTTTGCAGATGACATAATCCTCTACATAGAAAACCCTAAAGACTCCACCAGAAAATAACTAGAGTTAATCAGTGAATATAGTCAAGTTGCAGGATATAAAATCAACACACAGAAATCCCTTGTATTCCTATACACTAACAATGAGAAAAGAGAAATTAAGGAAACAATTCCATTCACCATTGTAACGAAAAGAATAAAATACATAGGAATATATTTACCTAAAAAAACAAAAGACCTATATATAGAAACTATAAAACACTGATGAAAGAAATCAAAGAAAACACTAATAGAAGGAGAAGTATACCGGGTTTATGGATCAGAAGAATCAATATAGTGAAAATGAGTATACTACCCAAAGCAATCTACAGATTCAATGCAATCCCTATCAAGCTACCAGCGGTATTTTTCACAGAGCTAGAACAAATAATTTTACAATTTGTATGGAAATACAAAAAAAAACCTCGAATAGCCAAAGAAATCTTGAGAAGGAAGGATGGAGCTGGAGGAATCAACCTGCCTGACTTCAGGCTCTACTACAAAGCCACAGTCATCAAGAAAGTATGGTACTGGCACTAAGACAGAAATATAGATCAATGGAATAAAATAGAAAGCCCAGAGATAAATCCACGCACCTATGGATACCTTATCTTTGACAAAGGAGGCAAGAATATACAATGGAGAAAAGACAATCTCTTTAACAAGTGGAGCTAGGAAAACTGGTCAATCACTTGTAAAAGAATGAAACTAGAACACTTTCTAACACCATACACAAAAATAAACTCAAAATGGATCAAAGATCTAAATGTAAGACCAGAAACTATAAAACTTCTAGAGGAAAACATAGGCAAAACACTCTCCAACATAAATCACAGCAGGATCCTCTATGACCCACCTCCAAGAATACTGGAAATAAAAGCAAAAATAAATAAATGGGATCTAATTCAAATTAAAAGCTTCTGTACAACAAAGGAAACTATATGCAAGATGAAAAAACAGCTTTCAGAATGGGAGAAAATAATAGCAAATGAAGCAATGGACAAAGAATTAATCTCAAAAATATACAAGCAACTCCTACAGCTCAATCCCAGAAAAATAAAAGACCCAATCAAAAAATGAGCCAAAGGACTAAACAGACATTTCTCCAAAGAAGACATACAGATGGCTAACAAACACATAAAAAGATGCTCAACATCACTCATTATCAGAGAAATGCAAATCAAAACCACAATGAGGTACCATTTCACGCCAGTCAGAATGGCTGCTATCCAAAAGTCTACAAGCAATAAATGCTGGAGAGGGTGTGGAGAAAAGGGAACCCTCTTACACTGTTTGTGGAAATGCAAACTAGTACAGCCACTATGGAGAACAGTGTGGAGATTCCTTTAAAACTGGAAATAGAACTGCTGTATGACCCAGCAATCCCACTGCTGGGCATACACATTGAGGAAGCCAGAATTGAAAGAGACACGGGTACCTCAATGTTCATTACAGCACTGTTTACAATATCTAGGCCATGCAAGCAACCTAGATGTCCATCCACAGATGAATGGATAAGAAAGCTGGGGTACATATACACAATGGAGTATTACTCAGCCATTAAAAAGAATACATTTGAATCAGTTCTGATGAGGTGGATGAAACTGGAGCCTATTACACAGAGTGAAGTAAACCAGAAAGAAATACACCAATACAGTATACTAATGCATATATATGGAATTTAGAAAGATGGTAATGATAACCCTGTATGTGAGACAGCAAAAGAGACACAGATGTGTAGAACAGTGTTTTGGACTCTGTAGGAGAGGGTGAGGGTGCGATGATTTGGGAGAATCGCATTGAAACATGTATATTATCATATGTGAAACAAATTACCAGTCCAGGTTTGATGCATGATACAGGATGTTCGGGCTGGTGCACTGGGGGATGTGATGGGGAGGGATGTGGGTGGGGGTTTAGGATGGGGAACACATGTACACTTGTTGCGGATTCATGTCAATGTATGGCAAAACCAGTACAATATTGTAAAGTAATTAGCCTCTAATTAAAATAAATAAATATTTTTTAAAAAAGACTAAGTAAGTCTGAATTAGATACTGGGTCCTGCTCTACCTACCATCTCTTTCTAAAAGATAGTACACAACCTATAGCCCCAAAATTCAGGCTACTTTCTGAGCATCTCAAAATGGTTGTCATGTAAAATACCATATAAAGCTCTGTCCAAGGGATGGAAATAATAATTTGTTAGGCAAGTAGGATCTCATCACTCTGGAACTAAAAAGGAAAAAGTATGTACAAAATCAACCAGAGGAATTGGGAATTAACACACAAAAAGAAACAGTCATATTAATGGCCTGGCAATTGCATTCATCTCACATGCTAGTAAAGTAATGCTCAAAATTCTCCAAGCCAGGCTTCAGCAATACATGAACCGTGAACTCCCTGATATTCAAGCTGGTTTTAGAAAAGGTAGAGGAACCAGAGATCAAATTGCCAACATCCGCTGTATCATAGAAAAAGCAAGAGAGTTCCAGAAAAACATCTATTCCTGCTTTCTTGACTATGCCAAAGCCTTTGACTGTGTGGATCACAAAAAACTGTGGAAAATTCTGAAAGAGATGGGAATACCAGACCACCTAACCTGCCTCTTGAGAAACCTATATGCAGGCCAGGAAGCAACAGTTAGAACTGGACATGGAACAACAGACTGGTTCCAAATAGGAAAAGGAGTACGTCAAGGCTATATATTGTAAGAAATCCCAAGAAACCCTGGGATTTCTTTGGGAGGAATGATGCTAAAGCTGAAGCTCCAGTACTTCGGACACCTCATGCGAAGAGTTGACTCATTGGAAAAGACTCTGATGCTGGGAAGGATTGGGGGCAGGAGGAGAAGGGGACGACCCAGGATGGGATGGCTGGATGGCATCACGGACTCGATGAACATGAGTCTGAGTGAACTCCGGGAGATGGTGATGGACAGGGAGGCCTGGCGTGCTGTGATTCATGGGGTCGCAAAGAGTCTGACATGACTGAGCGACTGAACTGACTGACTGACTGACTACAGTAAAGATCCATTAAAGTTGTGTTACTAAGAGGACAATAACATTATATGGCCCATATTCCCAAGGTCCTGCGAGTCTGATAACCTGCACTCTCATAAGACTCCCATTATTCATGTTTTCTATGACTAGAAATTGATGAACTACCTCATGCTGATATTTAATTATCATTCCCTGCCCTTATATGACCTACATACTTGCTGGATCACCCTTTCCAACAATCAAGAAGAGACTAAATTATAGAATACAATCTTTAAGACATGTTTCCTACATTAAAAGTTAAATGGTATGCATAATGAGTACTGAGAGACTTCATTAATTAAACGTGCCAGTTAAGAGGACTAAACATAATGTTTTGGGGTGGGGGGGAATTATAGAATTAAGTCAAACTATTTAAATACTGAAAGTTAACTTAGAGACCAATTAGTCTAATCCCTCATTTGAGAGGAAGAAAATTGGGAGTTAGAAAGTAAGTCACCAAGGGCTCAGAGACTTGCCAAAGTTAACACAGCTATTTAGAGGCACAGGCAAAACCAGGATCAGAGTTATGAATTTCTCCTTCAAAATTTTGCTTTGTTTATCATAAGAGAATTTCAATTCTCAAAAATTTGACTTCAGCTCTTGGTCCTAATTGACTCCTTTTAACCTCTTTGCTTTAATTCCAACATCTTTGAAAGATGCTAATATAATTGGGACTGTGTAAAGAATATTATTTCATCTTGTGAAGAAGTTTGAAGACAAACAGCACCGTTACAATTATGACTCATCGCTAAAAGTTTAATGTTTCAACCTTTGCTTATTATTGTCTTTTTATGCAGCATGATTAATGCAGTCTATTTCTCATGACTGTCACAAGAGCCGTGAAATCTCTCACTTCTTTTGCAGTGACTTAGTTTGAAATAAGCGTGCACAATAACAACTTTTCCTTGAATGCTTGAGTATATAAATTTACCAAGTAAAAAGCGTATACCACTCATTCGCCATCATCAAGTAAAGCAGTATTTCACTTTACAGCATCTCCTAGCTCAATGTTTGTGGGAAGTCTAAATTGCTTCATAAACCTCAGCTACACTACCACTCTGTAGGAAAATGTATGGGAGATGGTAGTATGAGTGTAAGAATAAAAAGAATGAGGGGAAAAGGAAATGAATGTGGATTATAAGCCTGGGAGACAACAAATGAGGCACAAAGAGAGAAATGGAAAAAGATAATTAGAATATGTATGTGTATGTCTGTTTATATATGTAGGCATGTGTGTCAGTGTGTGTGTTTATCATGTGCAGTTGATCATGGGGTACAGTCAGAAAGAGGTCATCATTTCATTGTTCTGACTGAGCTGTTGCAGAACAGGAACTATGATGAAAACAGCAGCAACCAAGGTCAACCTACTTTTGATCAATATATAGTGACAATAGTATTATGTGTATGTGTGTTAGTCTCTTGGTCGTGTCCAACTCTTTGCTACTCCATGGATTATAGCCCACCAGGCTCCTCTGTCCATGGAATTCTCCAGGCAAGAATATTGGAGTGGGTTGCTATACCCTTTTCCAGGGGATCTTCCTGACCCAGAGACTGAACTCAGGGCTCCATCTGACTCGCCAGGGAAGTCCCAAGTAGTTACATATCATATAACTATATCATAGATTCTTTACCATCTGAGTCACCAGGGAAGCCCCAATTAGTTATATGTTAATCCACTAATTCTCCAAAGATCTCAAATAACATGATAACAAACCAAAAATGCTAACATAATTAATCCCACTGTTGCTGACCAAAGGTAGCAGCGTTAAGCTCTGAAGAGTATTTTCAAAATGTCCATGCAGCATTGTTCTGTACCAAGATCTCCTGATAGCCTGAAAATGTACCTTTCCTTTAAAAAATTGCTACCAAGGCATCTAACTTAGAGAGAAGAGTAAAATTATCTGTTCACAGATGACATTATCTTATATGTAGAAAACCGTAAAGATTCAGGAAAAAAAAAAATTTGTTAGAATGAATAAATTCACAAAGGTTACAGGATACATAACCAACATACAAAAATCAATTACATTTATATACATAACTGAGAAATGCACAAAGGAAATTAAGAAAACAATTCTATTTACAGTAGCATCAAACACAGGCCCCCAGCTCACCCCAGGGCCTGCCAGCTCCAATAGCCCCCGTTGCATCCCCAGCACCAGGATCCTGGTGGATTTTTATGATCAGGCCTCCAAATGATTCCAGAACCTGCCATATCCAGCATTCTCAGACAGCTCTTATTACACCTGGTTCCCAGTGGGCTCCTGTAAACCCAGGCTCCCAAAACATTCTACTGCTGACCAGTTCCTGCAGCCTTCCATTTCTCCTATGGCCCCAGGATCCCAGTCAGGCCCCAAGAACTGGAGCTTCATGCAAGTGCTGCAAAGCAAGACTTCCATACAGGGCCCACACAAAACCAACTGCTACAAAACCAGGTTTTCAACCCACCCCAGCACCAGGTCAGTTCCCTTAACCCAGGCCCTCCAATCAACCTCCGCACTACACTGGCTCCTGAGGACATAGACTTCAGACCAGATCCCATGGACCCAGGCTCCAGGTTCATACCAAAGCTAAATTGGCCCATGTTACCAGAGTGATCCTGACACGTTTGGTGCCTGAGGACCCAGAGTCTAGAACTATCCATGCAGACACAAGTACGAAGTCCATCACTAATGACTCAAATTCTAGGACTCTCCTGGTGAACCCAGGCCCAAGAATGCCAGCAGTAAGCCCACCCGACTCTCACCATTCCTATTCAACACAGTCCTAGAAGTTCTAGCCAGATTAATTATGCAATTAAGCAGTTAATTAAACAAAGAAATAAAAGATATCCAGATTAGAAAGGAAGAAGAAAAGGTGTATCTGTTTGCAGCAGATAGGGAAGAGAGCTGGAGGGAGAATAGATACATGTGCATGTATGACTGAATCCCTTTGCCATCCACCTGAAACTATCACAACATTGTTGACTGGTTATGTTCTAATATAAAATAAAAACATTTTTTTAAAACAGTAAAAATTTTAAAAACAAGAAAGGAGGAAGTAAAGCTATATGTGAGGATGATATGATCTCATACATAGAAAATCCTACTAATTTGTTAAAGTTGCAGGATACAAAATAAACACATAAAAATCAGTTGCATTTCTATATATTAACAACAAACTATCTGAAAAAGAAATAAATAAGTCAATCCCAATTGCAATAGTATCAAAAAATAAATAACTTAGGAATAAATATAACCAAAGATGTGAAATATCTGTATCCTGAAAACTATAAAACATAGATGAAAGAAGCTGAAGAAGATACAAATAAATGGGAAGATATCCTGCGCTCATGAATTGAAAGAATTAATACCATTAAAATACTCATACCACCCAAAGTCATCTACAGAGTCAGTGCAATCCTCAAAATTCCAATAGCATTCTTCACAGAACAAACCATGCTAAAATTCATATCGAGCCACATAAGTATTCAAGTAGCCAAAGCCATCTTGAGAAAGAACAAAGCTGGAGGCTTTATACTTCCTGATATCAAATTGTATTACAAAGATATGGCAATCAAAGCAATATGGAACTGGCATAAAAACAGACATATAGATCAACAGAGGAAACTTGAGAGCCCCAAAATAAACTCACACATTTAAAATCAACTAATTTTTGACATGGAGAAGGCAATGGCACCCCACTCCAGTACTCTTGCCTAGAAAATCCCATGGACCGAGGACCCTGGTAGGCTGCAGTCCGTGGGGTAGCTGAGGGTGCCAAGAATACTGAATAGGGAAAAGATAGTCTCTTAAATAATGGTGTTAAACTATTCATACTCAAAAGAATGAAACTGGACTCCTATCTTATACTACTCATAAAAAATTAATTTGAAATAGATTAGAATTAAACATAAGTTCTGAAACCATTAAACTCCTAGAAAAAAACAGAGTAAAATTTTGCCTTGATATTTGTTTTGGCAATGATTTTTTGGATACGACATGAAAAACACAGGCAACAAAAGTAAATATAAAAAAGTAAGACTACATCAGGCTAAAAAGCTTCTGCACGGCAAAAGAAACAATCAGCAAAATGAAAAGGCAATCTATGGAATGGAAGAGAAAGTTGCAAACCATCTATCTGATAAGGGATTAAATCCAAAATCAATGAGTTCTCTCGATACAACTCAATAGAAAAAAATGTAAGAGAACTTAAATACACATGTTTTCAAAGAATATATGCATGTGAATGGTGAACAAGTTACTAAAAAGATGATCGACATTATCAGTTACCAGGGAAATGCACATCAAAACCACAATGAGACATCACTTCACAACTGTTAGAACAGCTATTATCAAAAAGATAACAGCTGTCCATCAACAGATGAATGGATAAAGAAGTTGTGATATATATACACAATGGAATATTACTCAGCACAATGCACTTGAGTCAGTTCTAATGAGGTGGATGAACCTAGAACCTATTATAGAGTGAAGTGAGACAGAAAGAGAAAGATAAATGTTGTATTCTAATGCATATATATAGAATCTGTATATGGTACTGACGAATTTATTTATACAGCAACACTGGAGAAACAGACATAAAGAATAGACTTATGGACATTGGGAGAAGGGAGAGGGGGTGAAATGTATGGAAAGAGTAACATGGAAACTTACATTCAGTTCAGTTCAGTCGCTCAGTCGTGTCCAACTCTTTGCAACCCCATGAATCGCAGCACACCAGGCCTCCCTGGCCATCACCAGCTCCCAGAGTTCACTCAGATTCATGTCCATCGAGTCAGTGATGCCATCCAGCCATCTCATCCTCTGACGTCCCCTTCTCCTCCTACCCCCAACACCCCCCCCAGCATCAGAGTCTTTTCCAATGAGTCAGCTCTTCGCATAAGGTGGCCAAAGTACTGGAGTTTCAGCTTTAGCATCATTCCTTCCAAAGAAATCCCAGGGCTGATCTCCTTCAGAATGGACTGGTTGGATCTCCTTGCAGTCCAAGGGACTCGCAAGAGTCTTCTCCAACATCACAGTTCAAAAGCATCAATTCTTCAGCGCTCAGCCTTCCTTACAGTCCAACTCTCACATCCATACATGACTACTGGAAAAACCATAGCCTTGACTAGACGGACCTTAGTCGGCAAAGCAATGTCTCTTCTGTTGAATATGCTATCTAGGTTGGTCATAACTTTCCTTCCAAGGAGTAAGCATCTTTTAATTTCATGGCTGCAGTCACCATCTGCAGTGATTTTGGAGCCCAAAAAACTTACATTACCATATGTAAAATAGATAACCAATGGGAATTTGCTGTATGGCTCAGGAAACTCAAACAGGGGCTCTGCATCAACCTAGAAGGGTGGGATGAGGAGGGAAACGGAAGAGAGTTCCAAAAGGGAGAGGATATATATATATATATATATATATATATATATATATATACCTATGGCTGATTCATGTTGAGGTTTGACAGAAAACAGCAAATTTCTGTAAACGAATTATCCTTCAATAAAAAATGCTGCTGCTGCTGCTGCTAAGTTGCTTCAGTCATGTCCGACTCTGTGTGACCCCAGAGATGGCAGCCCACCAGGCTCCCCCGTCCCTGGGATTCTCCAGGCAAGAACACTGGAGTGGGTTGCCAGTTCCTTCTCCAATGCAGGAAAGTGAAAAGTGAAAGTGAAGTCGCTTAGTCGTGTCCATCTCTTAGTGACCCCATGGACTGCAGCCTACCAGGATCCTCTGTCCATGGGATTTTCCAGGCAAGAGTACTGAGGTGGGGTGGCATTGCCTTCTACATCAATAAAAAAATAACTTAATTTTTAAAACAGCTATTATCAAGTGTTAGTAAGTAGATGGAGAAAAAGAAACCTTTGTATACTGTTGGTGGGAATATAAATCAGTATAGCCACCATGGAAAAGAGTACAGAGGTTCCTCACAAAATTAAAAATTGAACTGCCATATGATTGATCAATCCCAATTCTGAGTATATAGCCAAAATAATTAAAAGCAGGATTTCAAAAATGTACTCACATATCCATGTTCACAGCAGCTCTGTTCACAATAGGCTGGAGGTTGAAGCAATCCACCTTCATTTACAGGTGAATGAATGAACAAAATATTGTATATACACACAGCGGAATATTGTTTAGCCTTAAAAGGGAAGAAATCCTGTCACATGCTACAGTGAATGAACCTTGATGAAATTATACTAAATGACTCCATTTATGATCAAATAGGGCCTTTCCAGGTAGTGCTACTGGTAAAGAACCTGCCTGCCAAAGTAGAAGTCATAGGAGACACAGGTTCAATGCCTGGGTTGGGAAGATACCGGAGGGCATGGCAATCCACTCCAGTATTCTGGCCTAGAGAATCCCATGGACAAAGGAGCCTGGCGGGCTAATGTCCATAGGGCTGCAAAGAGTTGGACACGATTGAAGCAACTTAGCACTAGCACGGTACGATTCCACTTATATTACGTGTCTAAAATGGTCAAATTCACAGAAACAGAAATGAATGATGGTTACTAGGGTATATGTAGGGGTAATGGGGAAGGGGCATTATTGTTTAATGAGTATAGGGTTTCAGACTTATAAGATGAAAAAGGTGGAGATTTGTTTCACATCAGTACGAAAAGTTAACATTACTGAACTGTACACTTGAAATGGATGCTATTATTGTTGTTGATTTGATCAGTCATGTCCAGCTCTTTGCGACCCCATGAATCGCAGCACACCAGGCCTCCCTGTCCCATCACCAACTCCCAGAGTTCACTCAAACTCACATCTATCGAGTTGGTGGTGCTATCAAGCCATCTCATCCTCTGCTGTCCCCTTCTCCTCCTGCCCCCAGTCCCTCCCAGCATCAGAGTCTTTTCCAGTGAGTCAGCCCTTCACATGAGGTGGCCAAAGTACTGGAGTTTCAGCTTTAGCATCATTCCTTCCAAAGAAATCCCAGGGCTGATCTCCTTCAGAATGGACTGGTTGGATCTCCTTGCAGTCCAAGGGACTCTCAAGAGTCTTCTCCAACACCACAGTTCAAAACCATCAATTCTTCGGCACTCAGCTTTCTTTACAGTCCAACTCTCACATCCATACATGACTACTGGAAAAACCATAGTAAGCATCTTTTAATTTCATGGCTGCAATCAACATCTGCAGTGATTTTGGAGCCGCAAAAAATAAAGTCTGACACTGTTTCCACTGTTTCCCCATCTATTTCCCATGAAGTGACGGGACCAGATGTCATGATCTTCGTTTTCTGAATGTTGAGCTTTAAGCCAACTTTTTCGCTCTCCTCTTTCACCTTCATCAAAAGGCTTTTTAGCTCCTCTTCACTTTCTGCCATAAGGGTAGTGTTATCTGCATATCTGAGGTGATTGATATTTCTCCCGGCAATCTTGATTCCAGCTTGTGCTTCTTCCAGTCCAGCGTTCTCATGATGTACTCTGCATATAACTTAAATAAGCAGGGTGACAATATACAATCTTGACGTACTCCTTTTCCTATTTGGAACCAGTCTGTTGCTCCATGTCCAGTTCTAACTGTTGCTTCCTGGCCTACATACAGGTTTCTCAAGAGGCAGGTCAGGTGGTCTGGTATTCCCATCTCTTTCAGAATTTTCCACAGTTTATTGTGATCCACACAGTCAAAGGCTTTGGCATAGTCAATAAAGCAGAAATAGATGTTTTTTCTGGAACTCTCTTGCTTTTTCTATGATCCAGTGGATGTTGACAATTTGATCTCCAGTTCCTCTGCCTTTTCTAAAACCAGCTAGAACATCTGGAAGTTCATAGTTCATGTATTGCTGAAGCCTGGCTTGGAGAATTTTGAGCATTACTTTAGTGTGTGAGATGAGTGCAATTGTGCGGTAGTTTGAGCATTCTTTGGCATTGCCTTTCTTTAGGATTGGAATGAAAACTGACCTTTTCCAGTCCTGTGGCCACTGCTGAGTTTTCCAAATTTGCTGGCATATTGAGTGCAGCACTTTCACAGCATCATCTTTCAGGATTTGAAATAGCTCAACTGGAATTTCATCACCTCCTCTAGCTTTGTTCATAGTGATGCTTTCTAAGGCCCTCTTGACTTCACATTCCAGGATGTCTGGCTCTAGGTGAGTGATCACACCATTGTGATTATCCGGGTCATGAAGCTCTCTTTTGTACAGTTCTCCTGTGTATTCTTGCCACCTCTTCTTAATATCTTCTGCTTCTGTTAGGGCCATACCATTTCTGTCCTTTATCGAGCCCATCTTTGCATGAAATTTTCCCTTGGTATCTCTAATTTTCTTGAAGAGATCTCTAGTCTTTCTCATTCTGTTGTTTTCCTCTATTTCTTTGCATTGATTGCTGAAGAAGGCTTTCTTATCTCTTCTTGCTATTCTTTGGAACTCTGCATTCAGATGCTTATATCTTTCATTTTCTCCTTTGCTTTTTGCTTCCCTTGTTTTCACAGCTATTTGTAAGGCCTCCTCAGACAGTCATTTTGCTTTTTTGCATTTCTTTTCCATGGGGATGGTCTTGATCCTTGTGTCCTGTACCATGTCACGAACCTCCATGCATAGTTCATCAGGCACTCTATCTATCAGATCTAGTCCCTTAAATCTATTTCTCACTTCCACTGTATAACCATAACGGATTTGATTTAGGTCATACCTGAATGGTCTAGTGGTTTGCCCTAGTAAATAAGTAACGCTCATTATTTGACAAGTGAATGAACATATGGATAAATGAATTGATAAATAAATGACTTAACTGTGAATGGTCTAGTATATTATGGTAAATAATCAAGACAGTCTCTTCAATAGGTGAGAAACTGGACAGCTACCTGTAGAAGAATGAAGTTAGAACACTCCCTAACATCATGCACAAAAATAAACTCCAAATTAAAGACTTAAATGTAAGGCCAGACACTATAAAACTCTTAGAGGAAAACATAAGCAAAACACCCTTTAACATAAATCGCAGTAGAATCTTTTTTTTTAATCCATCTCTTAGAATAATGAAAATAAAAACAAAAATAAATAAATGGGACCTAACTAAACTTAAAAGCTTTTGCACAGCAAAGGAAACCACAAACAAGATGAGAAGACAGCCCTCAGAATGGGAGAAAATATTTGCAAACAAAGCAACTGACAAAGGATTAACCTTTAAACACACAAACCGCACATGGAGCTCAAAATCAAAAAAACACACCCAATCAGAAAGCAGGCAGAAGCCCTTAATAGATTTTCCTTCAAAGAAGACATACACATAGCCAAAGAACACATGAAAAGATGCCCAGCATCACTAATTATTAGGGAAATGCAAATAAAAACTACAGTGAGGCATTACCTCATACCTGTCAGAATAGTCATCATCAAAAATATACAACCAATAAATGTTGGAGAGCATATAGAGAAAAAGGAAACCTCCTACACTGTTGGCAGGAATGTAAACTGATACAGCCACTGTAGAGAACAATATAGAGGCTCCTTTAAAAACTAAAGATGAAACTAACATATGATCCAGCAATTGTACTTCTAAGTATATATCCAGATAATATTGTAATTCAAAAAGACACACGTAGCTCAGTGTTCATTGCACCACTATATACACTAACCAGAAATGGAAGCAACCTAAATGTTCATCAACAGAAAAAAAAAGGATACAGAAAATATGGTGTGTACACACACACACACACACACACACACACACACACACACACACACTGGAATATTACTCAGCCATAAAAATGTATCAAAATTGTACATTTACAGACATGTGTATGGGCCTAGAGAATGTCATACAGAGTCCTGTTTAGTGAAATAAGTCAAAAAGAGAGAAACAAATATTGCATATTAACACATATATGTGGAATCTAGAAAAAATGGTATAGATGATCTTATTTGTAAACTAGAAATAAAGACACAGACATAGAGAACAAACGTATGGATATGAAGGGGGAAAGGGAAAGGTGGGATGAACTGGGAGAATGGGATTGACAGATATATACTACTATGTATAAAATAGGTAACTAATGAGAACATACTGATCAGCACAGGGAACTCTACTTGGTATTCTATGGTGACTTACATGGGAAGGAAATCACAAAAAAGAGGGGATATATGTATATTTATGATTGATTCGGGCTTCCCTATTGGCTCAGATGATAAAGAATCCACCTGCAATGCGGGAGACCTGGGTTCAAACCCTGGGTTGGGAAGATCCCCTGGAGGAGGGCATGGCAACTCACACCGCTATTCTTACCTGGAGAATCCCCATGGACAGAGGAGTCTGACAGGCTACAGTCCATGGGGTCACAAAGAGTAGGACATGAAGGAGCAACTAAGCACGCATACACAGCTGATTCAGTTTGCTGTACAACCGAAACTGACACAGCAGTGTAAAGCAACTATACTTCAATTTTAATATTTTTTAAAGTGACCACAAATAATATCTAAAGTATATTAGAGGAAAAGAATGTAAGAATTTTATGTCAGTCAAGCTATTAATATTCATCAACTATAAATGAAATCAATAATCTTAAACATATAAGAACTTTGCAAACAGAACACTTATAAGTACTTCCTTAAAAATTTCCTGAGCCACAAAATCCAGCCATCCAAGAGCAGATTCAAAACAAAGAACTTATTAAGAAAGAAATAATAGTAAAAGGGCTGGTGATTGGTCAGAAATAAACTTTAAATGCAACTTTTAAATGGATGAAGTTTTTAAATTGACTCAATAACTGGTAATTATGGCTACAGAGCAAAAGGAAAATATAAATTAAGACATGTATATAAAATAATACATCAGAAGTTAGAGGATGGGAAGACCTAATAGAGAGTGCAGGCACGCCAAGTCACTTCAGTTGTCTCCAACTCTTTGCGACTCTGTGGACTGTAGCCTGCCAGGCACCTCTGCCCATGGGATTCTCCAGACAAGAATACTGGAGTGGATTGCCATGCCCTCGTCCAGGGGATCTTCCTGACCCAGGAGATGAACCCAAGTCTCTTAAGTCCTGCATTGGCTGGTGCATTCCATACCATTAGCACCACCTGGGAAGCTCCTGATAGAAAATATATATGTATTATTTTTTCATTTTTCCTAGGAAACACTTACAGTTCCACTGCTTCTTAGATATTTTGTGCTCTACAGCCTCTGCATCACTCCCAACCATGCCTTTTTGTCCTGTGATTACCACAGCAACAGTGGAGTAGACAGCAGCAGACACTGACTCTAAATGAGTAACATTTTAATTGAAAATAAGAAACACAAAGTTTTTAAAAAGTGTTCATTTCAAACACTTAAAATGGTTTATATTTTTCATAATAATGGGATCTTTCATGCTCCATATTACTGTAACAAAGAAATATTTTTTGGGTGAAGTTAACAGTTCCTCTGATTTTACTTCAATCCCTTTTCTTTCATTAAATTCAAGTAAATTAATTCTTAGTATTTAAAATTGCCATGTATACTATGATCTCATTTTCCTAAAATTCTGTCCAGCTATATTGTGCTCAATACAAACACATTGAGAAATGTTCAAAAAGATGTTCAAATGTTGAGAACAGTTATTTCTAGAAAGCAGATTTGGGAGTGATTTTCTGCCTCCTTCTTACTTTTCTATGTGGTTTAAATGTTCTCGATAAGCATATGTAATATAGATTCTGTATCATATGTGATATAGAGCATAAAAGGCATAACAAAAGTAATTAAAATTTGTATCCAGGGTTTTAGTACAAACAAAACCCAAGTTTATCTCACTACCATTAACAAAAGCAAAGCCTTGCATGGTTACAAATATATGAAAGGAATCAAAACTATGACAGAAAGTCTTCAAAGATCTTATGTCTTGTGTGTCATATCAAACATCTCTTTAATAGCAATAGACATTTTATGCTAATACTGGTTTAATGCCATGCCTGGACAGAGCCACTAGTTGCAGCACTGGCTGAGACAATATAGCCTGAAGTATTTAATAGCAATAGCCCAAAAGATTGAGATAAAGAAATACCGTTTAATGAACAGGAATTTTTTTATCTGTGAAATAACATATGTCATGTCTTACCTCCTCATATTCAGAGGAAGTAGTTAATAATTTCCCCCTTGAAAATAAAAATTATTCTTTAAATGCCTATACTTCCAAGTATACATAATAATTAAAAAGCTTTGAACTTAACCTTTAAAATTTATTCTAAAGATTTCTTTTTACTTTTTGTTTTGATTATCAAAACAACAAAAAGGCATTATTAAATTGCCTTCCACAGCAGTCACCAAAATCATATCTTTAGCAAACATACACCACAGACCTATTTGCATCCAACATTCCTTTCCTTTTTGTTTAAAAGCAATAACTGTTTGAAAAACTGTCAATCTTCTTTTCAGTCTGATTTCATTTTGAAAGAAAAAAATTAGATAGTAATTATCTGTTGACTTCATAAGCAGCTTATACCATCTTGAGTCTTAAGGTCAAACATTCTATTTCCTGTGTCTATGTTCATTAGATGCTCTTTAGCTGCATTTCACACACCTTTCAACTGTGCCTTCTTGGTGTGACTTTTACAGAATTGCTAATGAGAGAAGTTTTATTTTATTTCTAAAGCCTGTGTGAAAAATTGCAGTTAAATGCTTTTAAAGCAGGGGGCAATTTAATAAGACTTTTCTTTATTAAAATATAGTAATTATGGGGCTAAACAGGGAGAACCTAAAAAGTAATAAAAATAAAAATTTTATGGTAGAAGGGATAAGTGTAAAGTGTGGATATATTTAATTGAATTATCATATGCTCTGATAAAGAGGGAAAATACCCCTGTTAGGTGTTTAATATTTGTCTTACCTTCCACTCATCCAGAGATTGTACCCTCCAATCACTCTCTATTCTAAACAGAAAGAAATAACTGAATACACTCTACCTCAACTACCTGGAAGGAGGTTGGTGTTCATTTACTAATTACATTAATTTTAATAAAATGCAGTTGAATAAGTCACCAGGATTCTCTGGAACCTGAAGGAGAGATTTACATTCTCCTTTCTGCACCCTATCTTCCATTCTCATAATGATGAACATGTGATTTTAAACAAGACACTTGTCATCATGTAGGGCTTTTTAGTTCTCCAACTGTAAAATGAAGAATTTAGCTTAGATACACAGTTATTAAACACTGAGAACTCAGAGAATCTAAATAAATGAAAATAGCTGGGTCTTTCCCTAGTGAAGCACACATATACATAAACCCTACAATGTCAATGCTCTGCAAAGTCCAATACAGACTGGACACCTAGTCCTCTCACCCATACTTCACTCTCTGACTCCATTTCCCATGTTAACTTTGATCCAGGTACACTGGCTTTCTTGCTTTTTCTCAAATGTGACAAGCAAACTCTCCCCTTAGGATAATTCCATCCGCTGTTTTCTCTGCCTAGAAGCTTTGTTTTTAACCTCCAAGATGTTGTTAAAATGTGTTTCAAGTAAGCTCACTCTGATCACCTTATTTAAAATTAGAACCAACATCCCCTTCCAACACTACTGGTCCTTGCCTTTTGCTCTAAATTTGATGCCTGGAGCAGTTATCATAATCCAGTTATGTACAAAAGAATTAACATAGCAAACTCAACTGCTATCCTTGGAAAGCCTTGCTCACAAGGTTAGCCCTTCGCTAATATCTAGGAACTTGGATTTCAGAAGGATTCTCACATTCCCAAAACAGATAACAATGGCTCTCTACAACTAAGTTGTGCAAGCAATATGGTTTATACTGAATATCTGTTTTCCTTCAAGGAGTACACAATTTTAATATGTGCCAAGTGGCGGATGCCTATGTAACCAGTCCCCAGTAAAAATATTGGGAACTGAGTGTTTAACGAGCTTCACTTTTATGCTGTCACAGTTTGCTGTGAGAATTAATTGCATCCATGTCCTTTAAAAGACATTAAAAGAATACCCTGGAAGTGTGTGCCTGATCTCTCCCAGACTTACCCTTGTTCCTTTTCTCTCTGCTGATCTTCCTCTGTATGTTGTTACTATAACAAAACTTAGCTATGAGTATGATTATATGTTGAGTACTGTGAGTCCTCCCTATATATCATTGAACTCAAGAATGGTCTTGGGGAGACCCATACTCTAACACAACATAAAATTTACTTATGAATTATGTTTACCTTCTGTCTTCAATTGTAAAAATGAGAGCTAGACATCTTGTTCTATTCACTGGTATATCCCAAGAGTCTAAGAAACAGCCTAGTACATAGTAGGTCCTCAATAAATATTTCTCGACTACATGAACACACAAAAAAATTTTGCAATTAATTTAAAGAAGTTAATGGAGCTCCCTAGAGAAGTCCCACTCACTCATGCTAGTGAGAATTTCTTGCCAAGATGGTGTCTACTCACCTTAACAATGAATATTCAAAATTCTAAGCAAGGGGATCTATGAACTGTTTTCTATTCAGTTCCCTGAAAATAGCCTAAATTTTAGGAGATAAGGTAGAAGGAAGTATGTATGTTTTAGCAGGGCACACTTTATCAAACATTGTTCTCAGAATTAAGTGTTATAACATATTGTAAACTATGCAAAACCCTGGCTATACACAAGCCCTTGATGGAAATAGGAGGTTTTCATTTTTCATGGATACTAAGGTTTCAGAAGGTCTTGTAGGTCTTCATAGAACCATTCAACTTCAGCTTCTTCAGCATTGCTGGTTGGGGCATAGACTTGGATTTCTGTGATATTGAATGGTTTGCCTTGGAAACGAGCAGAGATCATTCTGTGGTTTTTGAGATTGCATCCAAGTACTTCATTTTGGAATCTTTTGTTGACTATGATGTCTACTCCATTTCTTCTAAGGGATTCTTGCACACAGTAACTAACATAAAGTTCACCTGAATTAAATTCACCCATTCCAGATATTTTAGTTCACTGATTACTAAATTGTCAGTGTTCACTCTTGCCATCTCCTGTTTGACCACTTCCAAACTGCCTTGATTCATGGATCTAACATTCCAGGTTCCTATGCAATATTGCTCTTTATAGCATCGGGCTTTGCTTCCATCACCTGTCACCTCTGCAACTGGGTATTGTTTTTGCTTTCGCTCCATTTCTTCATTCTTTCTAGAGTTATTTCTCCATTCTTCTCCAGTAGCATATTGGGCACATAATGACCTGAAGAGTTCATCTCTCAGTGTACTATATTTTTGCCTTTTCATATTGTTCATGGGGTTCTCAAGGCAAGAATACCGAAGTGGTTTGTCATTCCCTTCTTCAGTGAACCATGTTTTGTCAAAACTCTGTGCCATGACCGATCCATCCTGGGTGGCCCTACATGGCATGGCCCACATTTTCATTGAGCTAGACAAGGCTGTGGTCCATGTAATCAGTTTGGTTAGTTTTCTGTAACTGTAATTTACATTCTGTCTGCCCTCTGGCAGATAAGGCTAAGAGGCTTATGAATAAGAGGCTGACGGGAAACACTGACTGAGGTGGAAACTGGGTCTTGTTCTGATGGGCAGGGCCATGTTCAGTTCAGTTCAGTTCAGGCGCTCAGTTATGTCCGACTCTTTGTGACCCCATGAATCACAGCACGCCAGGCCTCCCTGTCCATCACCAAATCCTGGAGTTCAATCAGACTCATGTCCATCGAGTCAGTGATGCCATCCAGCCATCTTATCCTCGGGCGTCCTCTCTCCTCCTGCCCCCAATCCCTCCCAGCATCAGAGTTTTTTCCAATGAGTCAACTCTTCACATGAGGTGGCCAAAGTACTGGAGTTTCAGCTTTAGCATCAGTCCCTTCAAAGAAATCCCAGGGCTGATCTCCTTCAGAATGGACTGGTTGGATCTCCTTGCAGTCCAAGGGACTTTCAAGAGTCTTCTCCAACATCACAGTTCAAAAGCATCAATTCTTCAGTGTTCAGCCTTCTTCACAGTCCAACTCTCACATCTACACATGACCACAGGAAAAACCACAGCCTTGACTAGATGGACCTTAGTCGGCAAAGTAATGTCTCTTCTATTGAATATGCTATCTAGGTTGGTCATAACTTTTCTTCCAAGGAGTAAGCGTCTTTTAATTTCATGGCTACAATCACCATCTGCAGTGATTTTGGAGGCCCCAAAAGTAAACTTGGACACTGTTTCCACTGTTTCCCTATCTATTTTCCCATGAAGTGATGGGGCCGGATGCCATGATCTTTATTTTCTGAATGTTGAGCTTTAAGCCAACTTTTTCGCTCTCCACTTTCACTTTCATCAAGAGGCTTTTTAGTTCCTCTTTACTTTCTGCCATAAGGGTGGTGTCATCTGCATATCTGAGGTTATTGATATTTCTCCCGGCAATCTTGATTCCAGCCCGTGTTTCTTCCAGTCCAGTATTGCTCATGATATACTTTGCATAGAAGTTAAATAAGCAGGGTGACAATATACAGCCTTGACGGACTCCTTTTTCTATTTCAAACCAGTCTGTTGTTCCATGTCCAGTTCTAACAGTTGCTTCCTGACCTGTACACAGATTTCTCAAGAGGCAGGTCAGGTGGTCTGGTATTCCCATCTCTTTCAGAATTTTCCAGTTTATTGTGATCCACACAGTCAAAGGCTTTGGCATAGTCAATAAAGCAGAAATAGATGTTTTTCTGGAACTCTCTTGCTTTTTCCATGATCCAGCAGATGTTGGCAATTTGATCTCTGGTTCCTCTGCCTTTTCTAAATCCAGCTTGAACATCTGGAAGTTCACAGTTCACGTATTGCTGAAGGCTGGCTTGGAGAATTTTAAGCATTACTTTACTAGCATGTGAGATTAGTGCAATTGTGCGGTAGTTTGAGCATTCTTTGGCATTGCCTTTCTTTGGGATTGGAATGAAAACTGACCTTTTCCAGTCCTGTGGCCACTGCTGAGTTTTCCAAATTTGCTGGCATATTGAGTGCAGCATTTTCACAGCATCATCTTTCAGGATTTGAAATAGCTCAACTGGAATTCTATCACCTCCACTAGCTTTGTGCATAGTGATGCTTTCTAAGGCCCTCTTGACTTCACATTCCAGGATGTCTGGCTCTAGGTGAGTGATCATACCATCATGATTATCCAGGTCGTGAAGATCTTTTTTGTACTGTTCCTCTGTGTATTCTTGCCACCTCTTCTTAATATCTTCTGCTTCTGTTAGGTCCATACCATTTCTGTCCTTTATTGTGCTTATCTTTGCATGAAGTATTCCCTTGGTATCTCTAATTTTCTTGAAGAGATCTCTAGTCTTCCCCATTCTGTTCTTTTCCTCTATTTCTTTGCATTGATCGCTGAAGAAGGCTTTCTTATCTCTTCTTGCTATTCTTTGGAACTCTGCATTCAGATGCTTATATCTTTCCCATTCTCCCTTGCTTTTTGGTTCTCTTCTTTTTACAGCTATTTGTAAGGCCTCCCCAGACAGCCATTTTGATTTTGCATTTCTTTTCCATGAGGATGGAAATGGTGGAGAGGTCTGACCCGCTGAAGAAGGGAATGGAAAACCACTTCCGTATTCTTGCCTTGAGAACCCCATGAACAGTATGAAAAGGCAAAATGATAGGATACTGAAAGAGGAACTCCCCAGGTCAGTAGGTGCCCAATATGCTACTGGAGATCAGTGGAGAAATAACTCCAGAAAGAATGAAGGGATGGAGCCAAAGCAAAAACAATACCCAGTTGTGGATGTGACTGGTGATAGAAGCAAGGTCTGATACTGTAAAGAGCAATATTGAATAGGAACCTGGAATGTCAGGTCCATGACTCAAGGCAAATTGGAAGTGGTCAAACAAGGGATGGCAAGAGTGAACACTGACATTCTAGGAATCAGCAAGCTAAAATGTACTGGAATGGGTGAATTTAAATCAGATGACCATTATATCTACTACTGAGGGCAGGAATCCCTCAGAAGAAATGGAGTAGACATTATGGTCAACAAAAGAGTCTGAAATGAAATACTTGGATGCAGTCTCAAAAATGACAGAATGATCTCTGTTCGTTTCCAAGGCAAACCATTCAATATCACAGTAATCCAAGTCTATGCCCCAACCAGTAATGCTGAAGAAGCTGAAGTTGAATGGTTCTGTGAAGACCAACAAGACCTTTTAGAACTAACACCCAAAAAAGTAGTCCTTTTCATTATAGGGGATGGAATGCAAAAGTAGGAAGTCAAGAAACACCTGAAGTAACAGGTAAATTTGGCCTTGGAATGTGGAATGAAACAGAGCAAAAACTAATAGAGTTTTGCCAAGTAAATGCACTGGTCATAGCAAACACCCTCTTCCAACAACACAAGAGAAGTCTCTACACATGGACATCACCAGATAGTCAACACCAAAATCAAATTGATTGTATTCTTTGCAGCCAAAGATGGAGAAGCTCTATACAGTCAACAAAAAGAAGACCAGGAGCTGACTGTGGCTCAGATCATGAACTCCTTATTACCAAATTCAGACTCAAATTGAAGAAAGTAGGGAAAACCGCTAGACCATTCAGGTATGACCTAAATCAAATTCCTTATGATTATTCAGTGGAAGTGAGAAATAGATTTAAGGGCCTAGATCTGATAGATAGAGTGTCTGATGAACAATGGGGCCATGTTCAGTAAATCTTTAATCCAATTTTCTGTTGATGGGCGGGGCTGTGTTCCCTCCCTGTTCCTTGACCTGAGGCCAAACTATGGTGGAGGTAATGAAGACAATGGTGACCTCCTTCAAAAGGTCCCGCGCATGCACTGCTGCACTCAGTGTCTCCAACCATGAAGCAGGCCACTGCCGACCCACCCCTCTGCCAGAGACTCCTGGACACTCACGGGCATGTCTGGATCAGTTTCTTGTAGGGTCACTGCTCCTTTCTCCTCTGTCCTGGTGCACACATGGTTTTGTTTGTGCCCTCCAAGAACTGAAGTTGAATGGTTCTATGAAGTTGAATGGTTCTATGAAGACCTACAAGAACTTCTAGAACACCCCAAAAAAGATGTCCTCTGCATTATAGGGGATTGGAATGCAAAAGTAGGGAGTCAAGAGATACCTGGAGTAACAGGCAAATTTGGCCTTGGAGAACAAAATGAAGCAGGTCAAAAGTTAACAGAGTTTTGCCAAGAGGACACACTGGTCACAGCAAACTCCTTTTCCAGCAGCACAAGAGAAGACTCTACACATGGACATCACCAGATTGTCAATACCAAAATTAGATTGATTATATTCTTTGCAGCCAAAGATGGAGAAGCTCTATACAGACATCAAAAACAAAACTGGGAGCTGACTGTGGCTCAAATCATGAACTCCTTATTGCCAAATTCAGACTTAAATCAAAGAAAGTAGGGAAAACCACTGGACCATTCAAGTATGACCTAAATCAAATCCCCTATGATTATACGGTGGAAGTGACAAATCGATTCAAGGGATTAGATCTGACAGATAGAGTGCCTGAAGAACTATGGACAGATGTTCGTGACATTGTACAGAAAGCAGTGATCAAGACCATCCTCAAGAAAAATAAATGCAAAAAGACAAAATGGTTGTCTGACAAGGCTTTACAAATATCTGTGAAAAAAAAGAGAAGTGAAAGGCAAAGGAGAAAAGGAAAGATATACCCATCCAAATGCAGAGTTTATAGCAAGGAGAGAAAGACTTCAACAGTGATCAGTACAAAGAAATAGAGGAAAACAACAGAATGGGAAAGACTAGAGATCTCTTCAAGAAAATTAGAGATACCAAGGGAATATTTCATGCAAAGATAAGCACAATAAAGGACAGAAATGGTATGGCCTTAACAGAAGCAGAAGACGTTAAGAAGAGGTGGCAAGTATATGCAGAAAAACTATACAAAAAAGATCTTCATGACCAAGATAACCACGATGGTGTGATCCACTCACCTAGAGCCAGGCATCCTGGAATGTGAAGTCAAGTGGGCCTTAGGAAGTATCACTACGAACAAAGCTAGTGGAGGTGATGGAATTTCAGTTGACCTATTTCAAATCCTAAAAGATGATGCTGTGAAAGTGCTGCACTCAATATGCCAGCAAATTTGGAAAACTCAGCAGTGGCCACAGGACTGGAAAAGGTCAGTTTTCATTCCAATCCCAAAGAAAGGCAATGCCAAAGAATGCTCAAACTACCACATAATTGCACTCATCTCACACACTAGTAAAGTAATGCTCAAAATTCTCCAAGCCAGGCTTCAGCAATACGTGAACTGTGAACTTCCAAATGTTCAAGCTGGTTTTAGAAAACAGAGGAGCCAGAGAACAAATTGCCAACATCCACTGGATCATCAAAAAAGCAAGCGAGTTCCAGAATAACATCTGTTTCTGCTTTATTGACTATGCCAAAGCCTTTCACTGTGTGGATCAGAATAAACTGGATAATTCTGAAAGAGATAAGAATTCCAGACCACCTGATCTGCCTCTTGAGAAATCTGTATGCAGGTCAAGAGTCAACAGTTAAAACTGGACATGGAACAACATACTGGTTCCAAATGGGAAAAGCAGTACGTTAAGGCTGTATATTGTCACCCTGATTATTTAAGCTGTATGCAGAGTACATCATGCAAAATGCCAGACTGGATGAAGCACAAGCTGGAATCAAGACTTCCAGGAGAAATGTCAATAACCTCAGATACGCAGATGACACTACCCTTATGGCAGAAAGTGAGGAAGAACTAAAGAGCTTCTTGATGAACGCAAAAGAGTAGAGTGAAAAAGTTACCTTACAACACAATATTCAGAAAACTAAGATCATGGTATCCAGTTCCATCGCTTCATGGCTAATAGATGGGGAAACAATGGAAACAGTAAAATACTTTATTTTTTTGGACTGCAAAATCACTGCAGACTGTGACTGCAGCCATGAAATTAAAAGACGCTTGCTCCCTGGAAGAAGAGCTATGACCAACCTAGACAGACTATTATAAAGGAGAGACATTACTTTACCAACAAAGGCACATCTAGTCAAAGCTATAGGTTTTCCTATAGTCAGGTATTGATGTGAGAGTTGGACTATAAAGAAAGCTTAGCACTGAAGAATTGATGCTTTTGAACTGATGTTAGAGAACACTCTTAAGAGTCCCTAGGACTACAAGGAGATCCAACCAGTCCATCCTAAAGGAAATCAGTCCTGGATATTCATTGGAAGAACTGATTCTGAAGCTGAAACTCCAATATTTTGGCCATCTAATGCAAAGAACTGACTCATTGGAAAAGACCCTGATGCAGAGAAAGACTGAGGGCAGGAGGAGAAGGGGTCAAAAGAGGATGACATGGTAGGATGGCATCACCGATTCTATGGACATGAGTTCAAGTAGGCTCCAGGAGTTGGTGATGGACAGGGAGGACTGGCATGCTGAAGTCCATTGGGTTGCAAACAGTTGGATGTGACTGAGCTATGAACTGACTGACTGAAGGCTTCAGAATTAGATTCAAGAGATCCTCCTAAAGCCAGACTTTTGAAACTCAGTAAACTTTTGAGCCAATTTAAACTACTAGGAGTCTCACAGCCTCTTTTAGAATGAAAAACATGGAAAGTTAAAGAGACTTTAACTTTTAGAATGAAAAACATGGAAACTTAAAGAGGAAATTGGAAGAAGCCAGCTCTAAAAACAATCAAGTATTCACTGAATATGTGCAGAAGAGATGGGGGAAGGGAGAAGAGAATGGAGCATCATTATTGTTAGCTGAACTCTTCTTAGAATCCAAAAGCAGTATGCAAAGCACTCTAATGTCAGCAATACTTAAATAGAGATAACCATTGGCTTGAGGCAAGGCCACATTTCTAAATATTTAATCTTTTTCTGGTAGAAGAAAATACTGCACAACATATTTATTTTAGAAAGAGAGTTGTCCATTCACAGACTCACAAAACTAAATTGCATGCTGAGTCCACAAAGGGAGCATATGAGTAGATTCAGTTACAGGGAACACAGGAGTTCAATAAATGCTAAGTGAAATTAATAAGTGTGCTTGGTAGGTTAAATAAATTTTAGTGAAATGAAATAAATATATGTAAGACACCAAGCTATGTGTTAATTGTAGCCTCAATGCAAGCCATAAAGATCTTAGTCACTTTCTACAGTAAACCTAGGCATATTACAGGATTTGAGGGGAATAAAAAGGTATTCTCTTGGGAAAGATGAGAATTCAGGTTGGAAGGAGAAATTTGAGATATTTCTAGTTATTTAAATCCTAAAATAATTATTTTAAATGTAAAATCAGATGCCGTCTTTATTTAATTTTTGTCATTAACTTACTTAGCAACAGTTTCTTCTCTAAACACTCCTCTTTCCCTCCTCTCTCTTCTCCCCATAATGCACACACACATACACACACACAAACACATACCCCTACATTTTGGCCCTGTTAAAACTTGTCATAATCTTGAATTCCTTTATTAGGAAACTTCCTTGTGGCCCAACACTAATGGCACTTCAATATATGAGGATGTTGTGAAATTGTGAAAGGTCAAATATAGCCAATTTCAGAGAGGGAACATGAGCACCAATCATTAAATAATCAAACCCCATGTTTATTGTTGCAGAGTATCATTGTTCTAGAACTAATTGTTATTCTTGTCTCAAAGAATCCAAGAGAAGAAAGACTAAAGAGATAGTAAGAATACTGGGCTTCCCTTGTGGCTCAGCTGGTAAAGAATCTGCCTGAAATGCAGAAGACCTGGATTCTATCCCTGGGTTGGGAAGATACCCTGGCCTGGAGAATTCCATGGACTGTACAGCCCAAGAGTTGGACACAACTGAGTTACTTTCACTTTTCACAAGAATACAGGAAGAAATATTCTAAATTCTTTACACATTGAATTCTTTGCATTTCTAGAAGGGACCCTTGAAGTTCTTGCATCAACAGTTCTTGAATGGAAGCTTTTACCTTATTCCATTTTTCATTCCTACAAATGACTGCCCAGCTCCCTAGTTAGGACTCAACATAAGTAAGTGCCATCTTAGAGCAGATGGCTTGGGTCAAGAGCAACAAGCAGACTAGTGGCACCCAGAAAAAAAAGGAATCCACATCAGATGCCAATACATCATAATCTTTTGCTCATAACGCATAAACTTATTACCATATTCACCAGTCTAGTTTCTGAGCCCCCTTCTTACCTTGCTCTGTCCTTTCTTCCTAGATGATCTCAAATATTCTCATGACTTTAAATATTATCTGTAAGTTGACAGCTCCAAATTTTGTATCTCCAATGCAAATATCTCTGAAATGCAAACTGGTTTATACAGTTTGACATCTATTTTGGATGTCTCCAAAGACATCTTGAATATATGCAAAGTGGAATTTCTGGAACTTTCTTTTCCTCTAATACATGCCTCAGATCTGTTCCCCTTCAAGTCCTCCGATCTCTGTAAGCATCATCGCCCTCTGCTTAGTTGCTCAGGATGAATACATGTGTCATATTTGATTAATCCTTCTGCTTCACCTCCCCACTTCCATATCAAATCCATCAGTCAGGTGTATCTCTGTGACTACACAGATCACAAACCTGTCCAACCCCTTCTATGCTAATGAGGCCCTTGTTCAAGGCACTGTCATTTTTCACTTGGGTTCTGACATGGGGAGAAAATTCCATATTTATAGTTAAACAAAAGTGGACCATTTATAAAGTTGTAATACTAAAAAATTTGAAATAGGCATTTCAGAAAAAAATCTCAAACATATGTTAATGAAACATAAATTTTCTTTTTTTCCTTTTTAATGATTAATAAGACATTTTAGGACATTTAATGTTTAGAGCTTATATATATAGATGCTGACACATTTATTAATACATTTTTACTGCAATAATAATAAATTTACTGTAATGTTAAATATCAGAATTCTGACTAGCAACATTAGATAAGCTTGCTTTTTAGAGTAATCATTCTTTCTATTTGATTTAGCCATTGATCCCACCCCAGAGATGTAACATTTAATGATAGTAAACAAAAATATACTTAAAGTACATCTGGCAGAGGAGTTTTCCTTTTAAATTTGTAAGTTGTTTTCTATCTAAAATTTGGCCTTAATTATTCCTTTAAAGGAAAAAATCTCAAGCTCCATTATTGTCCAGTGTGTTATATTTACAGCATGATTTTGCATGCCATACAATCTACAAACTGTACCATTCTTACAAAATAACTCAAGTAAATGATTCCAACTATTAATATAACAAGAAACTTTAAAAGTAAACTCAAATCATCAAGTATTTCTGGAGAGCCTACTTGCACAAATGGTAACCTACTTGTCAAGAAGGCCTGAAATAATCAATTAGTTAACTAAAATAAGAGATTAATTAAACTTAAAGACACTCAACATTATAGTGTATTAAATGAGACAGAAGTTTACTTTGCTCTCACATGGAAGATAGAAATAAGTGATCCAGAGCTAGTATGGTAGCTCTGCTCCATAAAGTACTCAGGAAACCAGGCTCCTCCAAGATTTTCATTTCACCACCTTGTCCTCATAGTTCAGTTAGAGTTCCAATCATGACATCCATATTCCAAGCAGCAGGACAGAGACAAAGGCTTCATACAGGCTAACTTTTAGGAGTCTATGGAAGCTGCCCACTAAATGTTTTACCTACATCTCAATAATAACCTCAATTATATCTCAAAACACAATTACCACTATAAGGGACACTGGGAAACAGTTCCTTTTGGCTAATGGATTTTGTTATTGGAAGACAAAGAAAACTCATATTGGGGGTAGCCATTTCACTGCTATATCACTCTCCTTTTCTTTCCCAAAATTCACATTTCTGAATATTTAGCAACTAGTCTTCCAAGTCCTGCTACAGAAGAGAGCATGGAGCAGTTGTTAAATGCATGGGGTCTGTAAACAGCTTAGATTTGAATTCAGTCTCCAGTGTGTCTGCATCTGTGAAATGGAGATAATGGCAATATTTAATCCTTGGAGGTTTGTGAGAATTAATCAGTTTATTCATTATATGCTCTTGGCACAGTGCCTCACACATTGAAAGATAAGCTCAATAAATATTACTATCATATCAACTCAGTCAAGAAGAAATGAGAGTAACCTAACTATAGGTTAAATATTCCCTGTAGTGTCATGAATACTCAATGTCATGGGAGGCCTCCTGAAAAACAAAGATATCATTACAGGTTTCACAAAAGATGTTGCCATCTCAGTACTATTCTTAATAAAAATAAACAGGAACTGACTAGTATAAAGTTCTATTTTATCCAAAAACTGGTCCTAATTCACTATCACATTAATAAGAAAATCTAAATACACAGATTACTCGTAAAACCTTCCTCAGACAGCACATGGGATAAATTGATATTTCATCCTGACAGAGAGAAATAGAATGCAGATAAGTAGGAAAAGCAATCAGGGAAAGTGAGTCTGTTAAAATCTTTCAGCACCAAAGCTAAGAACAGAATTCAATATCCCTCTCCACTAATGCTGTGGACAAAATGGTGGAATTCATGCTTGCTAAAACCACCTTCACCTGAAAATACTGTGAGACTGTCCCACAAATCAGGCAATAAAAAACAATGTGAAAGAAGAATTTATCTGTCTTATTTTTTCCAACATATACTCAAAATTACTTTTAAGGCTTTACTGACAAAAGTGAGTTGTTTAAAATAAATCAGGAGTGGAAAAGCTATCAGATTACTCTGTTGGAGTGGTGTTGCTCAGATGTCACCTTTTTGTCCATATTTTCCAGGCTTCTAATGTTAAATTTAAGCTCCTGTTGGCAAACTGTTTTTCTTCTTTTATCTTTCTCTGGCACAAAATGATTATCTTACTTCAGCTGCTATAGTCCAAGCTTGTGAAATACAGGATAAAGAAAAATGAATAAACCACCCTGCTCCTCATGTCCCAGCATCACTTATGTGCAGCAGGAAGTTCCAGGCATAAGCCACAGGGAAATTCAAAAATATTAAGCAATTCATTTAGGACTTATTTAGAAGCATGTTAATTTTATTTTATCTCCAATGGTTGTCTATCCATGCTATAATAATAAACCACATGGAATTCTTGTCTGCAGTTGGGGGGGAAATAAGAACACAGAAAGGGTCAGTTCAGAATTAGAGCAGCATGATCCAGAAGGCAGTTCTATCACTCAGCTACTCAAATGACATGACCATCTGAACATCTTTTCCTTACTTGGTCACAGAGTAAGATGAATATATATCTGTTAATATCCTTGATATGAGACATGGAATCTTTTCTATCCAAATATTACCTCACCAAAGCCACATGCTTTAGAATAAAGTTAATATTTTAGAGAAGTTGACTGCTTCTAGAATTTATCATTAAAACTGAATCCCATGCAATGAGGAGGATCCCTGGGGAAGTTTCAAACGTCAGTTCTTCCCAGTGAATTTCATCTTTACTCCTGAATCTGAGGCAAAAGCAACTGGGATTCCACAAACTAGGACTACAGCATCACTGAATGAACGATGAAGAGCAAATTAGAAAGAATGAAAAATCTAGTTACTCTACTTATAGAAATCTGTGTGATTCAGTCTAGGGGAAAAATGGGAAGAAAAGTGCATATTAGTTTAATGAGATGTAGATAAAATATTTTAAATTGGCTCAAGTGTTCTGGTTGAATTATCTTGAATAATAAAAGATTAAATTTCCCAGAAAATCTTTGTTCCTAAGTTGAATGACTTTCTAGTTCATACATTTGATGCTTCATGAATAAAACCATCAAGGAGGAAGTGGGTGGGAGAGGGCTGGATTATGAGTCTGGAATTAGTAGAATCAAAATATTACATATAGAATAGATATACAGCAAGATCCTACTGTATAGTACAGGGAACTATATTCAATGTCATGGGATAAACCATAATAGAAAAGAATAGGAAAAAGAATATATATAAAATAACAGAATCACTTTGCTGTACTATAGAAATTAACACAGCATTATAAATCAATTTTACTTTAATAAAATAATTTTAATACACAAAATAAAACCAAAGGGGCATATATATACTCTTCTTTTTCCTTAGGATTAAATAGTTTTGAAAAGTAAAAAGTGAGCCATAATGGGGTTGAGTTTGGAAATGTAAATGGCAAACCCAAGGACTCACTGAAGAAAGGGGAATTAGGAAATCATGTTCTTATAACAGCTCCAGTACTTGAAAAGAAAAAGATAAAACCACTTTCTACAAACTGCAGGCATATTTTTCTCTAAGATGTCCTACTTCTACACAGTAAGTGTTGATCCACAATTTTAACAAGAACTCAAAGTGTCTCTAATGGTAAAATTTAGGGAGGTTGAACTTCATTTCCACAGAAACAGAATTCATTTTTTGAGAAATGCTGACTAAAAAGTCTTTTGATTCTAGTGATACAGAATAAAATCAGATGCAACCATGCTAAACTTCTTGAAATCTGCTTAAATCAGTTTATCTTGTTAACTTGGATCTATTTCGATTTCTTGTCAAGTTAAAAAATATATATTTCACCTCATTTCACATTGCATGAGCTAGATTGTCCACTCTCAGTGAGAATACTCCTACAGTCTTAACTCTGAAACTCTATTTCAATAGCTTCCAAGCACTCAGTAAGCAATACGCTCACGCTCTTGAAAGCTTTTCCTACCTTTAATTTAATTTAGCTCTAAGCTACAGTGCATGAATGTCTCTACATTCTTAATGTCTTCTTATGTGTTATCCCTACATACCAGCTTCTCTGAAGACACCATAGGACCTACACAATCAGTATATAAGTTGACAGAAATGAAAGAGGGAAGGGAAAGGTTTAAAGCTTAAATGGTGGACATCAGGAAGAGGAGCCTATACTTAACTTTACCAAAGTGGTACTGCGATGAAAAGTATACGAAAGACTTACAAAGATTTCTAGGACATTCAGGTGCTACTGGAAGCAAGCATGTACACTGGTGCCCCCTTATGTTCTTTCTCATATTCTTTTCCATTATGGTTTATCAAAAGATATTGAATATAACTCCCCATGCTAAACAGTAGGACCTTGTTGTTCATCCATTATATATATATATATATATATATAATTTATGTCTGCTAACAACTGTAATATTATTTTAAGTTATCATCATGTTTATTTAGCATCTTATTGCAAAGAGAGAATTCTCAGAAATTAGGACCCCAAATCCTCGAATAAAACCAATTCAAATGACATTTTTTTCTACTCCTTTGTGTATTCACTGTGAAAGGCAGGAAAAGCATAAACAGAACAAAGAGATGGCAAGACAAATGGACGTAAGGCTTTGTGGTTTTTACCACCTAGTTATTGAGCTAAGACATATATATATTTTAAAAACATAAACAAAGACAAATAAAAGACTGGGCTTCGTCTGGAAGAGGTAAAGTTCAGAGCTCTTTAAAGGGCTGCACCTCGACAGATTGTGTGGAGAAACTTTTGGGTTCAGTCTGAGTTTATTCAGGCCTTGCTGATATTGTGGACACAGATGAGAGATTATTAACTGGAATACCCTGAAATAGCCGTAACAACCTAATGCCAGGCCTCCATCCTCAATTACATGCTCCGAGTATCAATATCATTCATCCCCAACTTCCATCTGGGAACACTTCTTTGGGACAGAAGAAAGCCATATCACTGTCCGTAGTGCTGGTGCCCACAGGACAGACCATGGCAACGTGACTTCCAAGAGATGCCTGCCCCCACGGGGAGTGACATTGCCCTGCACTCCCTGGAGTCCTCCTGAGCCAAAATCACACTAATGAGCAAGTGTGTGACAGAGACTTCTTTTCCCTACTCTGTGGCAACTTATTTCAACTAAGCACCAACACCATGTTCATGAAAACAGCCCCCTCAGCCCTGTCTGTGGCCCTTTGCACCAGGTCAGAAATGCTGACATAAGAGACAAGCAGCATGCCATAATGGCTATGCCAGGCTAACTCCCAGAAGGCTTTGCTAACTGCTCCTCTCCAGCTCAGCCTAGAACTCCCAGGCAAAGCAATTCCTTATGACCCACCCACTTGTAGATCACCCTGACTCAGACATTTGCGTCTGTGCGTGCCAAGTCACTTCAGTCATGACAAACTCTTTGTGACCCTATGGATCGTAGCCTTCCAGGCTTCTCTATCCATGGAGATTTTCCAGGCAAGAAAATCTGGTGTGGGTTGCCCTGCCCTCCTCCAAAGGATCTTCCTGACCCAGGGGTCGAACCTGTGTCTCCTGAAACTCCTGCATTGCAGGCAAATTCTTTACCACTGAGCCACGGAGGTAGCCCCAGACATGGTTTAATTGCACCTAAATGGGAACTTCTGAGAACAAGAACCAAGCAAAGATGTCAGGGAACTCAGGAGACTGATTTGCTTATGTTAGAAGATTTGCAGTGATGATTGTGGCAGACAGGCCGGCTGAATAAAAGTCCTGTGGTAGATGGTGCTCAGTTACTAATCGCTGATGTGGATTGAGCCCTGACCACTTGGTGCAAAATGCTTTATACAGGTCCTATCAATACTCATTTTAAAAATGAGAAACCAAAGGTTAGAAAAATTAATTTTTGAATACTACACTCAGCTAATATATGTCAAATCTGAGTATAAAACTAAGTCCAGGTAATGCCAGAGTCTCTGTACATAAGTGAAGCTTCCCTGGTGGTTCAATGGTAAAGAATCTGCTTGCTAATACAGGAGACATGGGTTCAGTCCCTGGGTCGGGACGATCCCTTGGAAAAGGAAATGGCATCCCACCTTAGTATTCTTGCCTAAAAAATCCCATGGACAGAGGAGCTTAGCAGGGGTCCATGAGGTTGCAAAAGAGTCAGACATGACTTAGCAACAAAACAACAACAACAGCTGTGCATAAGCATTAGACTATATACTGTTGTGAGGACATCGGTGAAGGGCTATGAATGAATGATGATGGCATGAGGAAAGAAGCACTGTAGAAATACTGGACATGAGGAAGAATAATCAGGAGAGAACAGAGGGGTGAGAAACTGAATTAAAAATGTAGTTAAGAGGAGGTCTTGTTGCTTTCATTTAGTGTGAAGTCACAAAAGTTCAGTCCTAGTCAATAGCAATACTTAAAATTTCTCATTGTACTATGAATTTTCCTTGATAAATAGACTAAAGCAGTCTTCTGGAATATCAGCATTGTGCTTAAGTTTTGGTCTCTGTGTTAATGATCAACAAAAGAAAGGAAGGGAAAACATTTGCTTATGTTATGAAAACCTTACCACCAACAACAAAATTACCCCAGATGATTGGAAAACATCTTTATACCACAATATATACCTATCAGAATGATTAAAATAAAAGAAATAACATCTGGTGCTGCTGAAGATACAGAGCAATGGGAACCCATAGTTGCTGGTAAGAGCATAAATGGCACAGCCACAGTGAAAAATGGTTTGCCAGTTTCTCATAAAATTTAACATACACTTAGTATACAATCCAGTGAAATGAGAGAACAGAGGTTTCTCTGTTTATACCAAAAAATGTCCTATATGTAAATATTTATATCATCTTCATTCATAATCACCAAAATCTACAAATAAACCACAGGTCCCTCAAAGAAGAATGGTTATAAACAAACACTAGTACATCCATACTATGAAATTACTCAACAATAAAGGGAATCAAACTATCAACTGATACGTGAAACAAATGCATGAGTCTTAAATGCTTTATGCTAAGTGAAAAAGCCAGAATCCAGAGGCTGAACAGTATATGATTACATTCATTTATATGACATTCTGAAAAAGGCAAAACAAATCAGTGGTTATCAGGTGGTAAGGGTGGGGGCAGATTTGGCTTTAAAGGGAGATAATAAGGTAATGTTAGAGGAGAGGAAGGTTGTAAAAGTTTTGTATTTTAATTGTGGTGATGGCCATGTAACCCTACGCATTTGCCAAAACTCACGGACTGTACACTAAAAAGGGGAATCTAACTATATTTAAATTAAAATAAATTTAAAAATAAAACAGAAACATCTCTCCTACAACTAAGCATAAGGCAAAAATTTCACATTTTCTAAATGTTATAAACCAGTGAAACATCACTACACAGAGTACCACTTATAAACAAGATAATTTAACTGAGTATTTAAACCACAAATTAGACTATAATTTTTCAAAAAATTATATACAAGGCATAAAAATATGCTTATTAAAAGCATAAGTGGTTGGCCAGAATGTTGTTTACCACCTCCAAATAGCTATAAAATGTTTATAGATTTTTATATCTTTTACAAATAAAGTGGAGTAAATTAATGCAAAATTGTCTTCCTGGGAGAAGCTGTCAAACTTTGCACTTTTGGCCAAAAGGGAATTTGTGACTTCCTATTATGCTAAATTTGGTACTAAAGTCTGAATGAACCACCCCAAATGGGCTATTTACTATGATAAATACTGTTTCTTAACAAGAGGAAAACTGGCGGCCTGGGAAGATAACTGCTGAGATTTTAATGTATCCTCTGAAACACTCTGACACACTCTGCTAGAGAGAATAATTTATTATCAGCAGAAGTCAGGCTCAAATTCCATTTCCTACAAAAGATCATCAAAAAACAAATGCAATTTAATTGACCAAATATGCATTGAGTATTTACTATGTGCCAAGCACTGTCATAGCCACTAGGTAAACAGAGTTGAAAAAGAATACAATACTTGCCTTTAAAGAATGCACAGACTAGCAAGAGAGAGGTACCTAAACAGTTAAACTTGCACACAATAATTCAAGTGTAATGATAGAAGTGTGTTCAGGGTATGGGGATAACAAAAAAGGATATTATCAACCAGATCCTAGGACTCCCTAACACCTGCCTTCAGCGATAAGTGGACTTCTAACAGGAATAAATGGAAGGCTGCATGGATTGAAGAGTTCACTCCTTGATTTTTACACAAAGGGCTGTGAAAAAGAGAAAAATAAAAGTCTTTTCATAGCTCATGCTAAGTCCTTCAAGCTAACCATCCTTTAAAAAATTAACATAGGAAAGCATGAATGTCTCATTTCCTCTGTGTGTTAGCTGTGGTCATAGATAGCACATAATTCCAACTCACAATTTCTAGTAATGTTGACCTAAAATAATCACCCCAAAGCTCTCATCATGGGTTAAACAAGTAAAGTGAGCATTCTGAAATGATAGAATCCTACCATTTCCTGTTTTCAAGTGCTTTCCTGAAACTTCTAGCCCTATTAAGTAAGACTAACCAAAAGACCTTCTTTTCTCCTTTATTTCAGTTCTATTCATCACAAATATTAATCACAGGTGTGTGCACCATGGTCAAGTGTCAGGAAAGAAGTCACCAGAATGTTTTAAAAACAAAATGGTATGGAAAAAAAAAGTGCCATATATTTGAGGAACGACATCATGGAATGATGGAATTTTAGAAATGGGAAAAGCTTTATAGCAAAATTTGGATTCAGATCCTGCTTCTTCCATTTACTAGCTCCCCACTTTAGACAACTTACCTTACCAGTCTGAATGTCCGTGTCCTCATCTGAAAAACATTGGCATTATTATTCTTGGGATAAGTGCCATACAGGAATGATTCTCAAGCCTTCTACATGCCAGAACTCAACTGAGATTCTACTTTCATTGGTCTAGAGCCTGGATCACAAAAAAAAGCTCCCCAAGGTGTTCTACTGAGCATCTGGGGACACAGCCACTAGACTACAGTATTTGCGAGAACTCCCTAAACTTTAATTCAGTGCAAATTTAGCAGTTTGTTAAGTACCATTGAATTCATCCTTGTTATTCAAGTTTCATGATCTGAGAACACTAGCAATTCAGAAGTTAAATTTGGTGTTTATCTATAATGCCTCACTTGACAAGCAAACCATCTCTATTAATCAACAACCGAGAATTGTTCTAAGGAGCTGAATAAGATGTATACATTAAATATTTTTTAAAAGCATGGTACCTGACCTCAAACAGTATAAACTTTCTTCCACATCTAAGTTCTTTTATATTTGACATATACATTGAATGACTAAAGCCAATTAATGTGCCAAATATAAAAGGACTTAGATGTGGCAGAAAGTTTATACTGTTTGAGGTCAATTACCATGCTTTTAAAAAATATTTCCAGCATCATGTATAGTTTATGTAACTCAATAAATGTTTGTTAAATAAGTAAGTGAATTCGAGAATTAATGAATGAATACGATAAATAATTTCTATAGGAATTTGCCAAGAGTGTCAAAGACCAGAGTATAGCGGAAAGTATTTTTATTGGAAAAATGAGTCTTAGCCAGCTGCCCACCAGTGAGGACACTGTATTCAGCCTATAATGAAGAAACCTGAACTTAGCTTTGAAAAGTAAATTAAGCAGCTCTTGGTATTTCCAATTAAATCTTTGGCCAATAACCTATCCCATCTTTGTTCTTGGCCTGAATCCCGACTACTCTCCAACCTTTACAATAACAATCAGCAAGAGGATAGCCTTCCTAATACAAATTTCATCATGATTAGAATCATTATTAAATCTTGCTTTCTGAGCAAGTATACCTGCTGAAGAACTAATGAATGCATAGCATAAACCAAAGAAGGAAAAGGACATGGATCCACCACACTGGTGCAGTCAATGAGCCTGGGAGATAAATGGACCAAATGCATACATATCATTTCACATTCTCCAAAATAACCCTAAATGGTTGCAGCAGAACTTAGATCAATGAATATTTATTACTGAGTTTATCATTTTTTAACATATTTTTTCTGAGCACCTAGCAACTAAAGTGATAAGTACCTTTAAACTTGCAGAGATAGATGCTGCAAATATCTAGGCTGAATTACCCATTTGTATGTTTGAAGCTTGAATTATTCGTTTATACATTTTATTTCTTAAAAAGGAAAATAAACAACATGGTAAAGAAAGGGGATACTAAAAAATCTCCTTGCTGTAGATTTAAAGATTTTCAACCTGGTAGGAAGCCAAAAGGCCCCTTCAGAAATAAATAATAGATTTATTCTACAATCTAATTAATATTCACCAACTCTGTTATTTATGAAACAAAGTAATATATCTAGGGAATGTAACTGCATCTAAGCAAAACTAAGCATATTAATGAGTGAAAAAAAATTTACAAAATAAGGCTGCTAAGTCACTTCAGTCGTGTCCGATTCTTCACGACCCCGTGGACTGCAGCCCACCAGGCTCCTCCATCCATGGGATTTTCCAGGCAAGAGTACTGCAGTGGGATGCCATTGCCTTCTCCAATGTATCTGCTGCTGCTGCTGCTAAGTCACTTCAGTCGTCTCTGACTCTGTGTGACCCCATAGACGGGAGCCCACCAGGCTCCCCCCATCCCTGGGATTCTCCAGGCAAGAATACTTGAGTGGGTTGCCATTTCCTTCTGGGATACGTGCTAATTTTCTCAAAGTCAGTTTTTTGTGGAGGAGCAGGATAACATTCATCTTTCAGACAGGTAAGGCTAGGAAAAGTATTTACATAAAAAATAGTTTTTCTTCAAAATTGTACTCAAATATTGAGAACAATGGGTGGATCCCATTTAATTGCTGGTTTTATAATAAAGCAAATGTTTAAATTAGAGCAACAGTGTGAGCTGTCCATGAGACCTCTGCCAACAACAACCTATGGCATCAATCTCTTATTTGAAAAGGAATTGAATGCTTCTTATATCTATGTGCAAATGATTATGCAAGACCATGCAAAGTCTAGACCCATAAGCTTACCAATTTAATTAATTAATTAAGTTCCAAAGTAATATCCAATTATTCTCTAAATATCTTAAAACTAACATTGATCTAGTTATTCCTATTTCCTTATTAATAGCAATAGAAGCTTATTAATTATCACCAAAATAGAGCATGTCATTAGAATGTGAGAAGGAAATTTTAAAATGTCTATTTTATGAAAAAAAAAGAAAAAAGAAAGCAAGATTTACTGATAGTTAACAGAGATTACAATGGCCACTTCCCTGTCTCTCAACTATAAACAAGACAGCCACAAGATATGTAGAAGGAAATGAAAGGATTGGCTTTACAATACATTAGATGGTACCATAGTATGTATAGTCATAGTTAATTTATGGGTTATGTTATCTAGTTTTAATCTATGTTAACCTTACAAAATAGAAAAAATTTTTAAATATTCTTACAAAAAGAAACTGGACTGACAATTATACTAAATATAAGCAAAGTATATGAAATTAGGAAAACAATGCATGAACACAAATAAAGTTCAACAAAGAAATATAAACTATTAAAACACACACAAGAACAGAAATCCTAAAGTTAAAAAATAAAATGACGCCAAAGAATTGATGCTTTTGAACTGTGGTGTTAGAGAAGACTCTTGAGAGTCCCTTGGACTGCAAGGAGATCCAACCAGTCCATTCTGAAGGAGATCAGCCTTGGGTGTTCTTTGGAGGGAATGATGCTCAAGCTGAAACTCCAGTACTTTGGCCACCTCATGCGAAGAGTTGATTCATTGGAAAAGACTCTGATGCTGGGAGGGATTAGGGGCAGGAGGAAAAGGGGACGACAGAGAATGAGATGGCTGAATGGCATCACTGACTCAATGGATGTGAGTCTGAGTCAACTCTGGGAGTTGGTGATGGACAGGGAGGCCTGGCGTGTTGCAATTCATGGGGTCACAAAGAGTCGGACACGACTGAGCGACTGAACTGAACTGAACTGAACTGAACTGAACTGAGTTGAAGAACTAAATAGGAAACTTTTACTGCTGATTCAATTAAGTAGAAGAATTATTGACCTAGAATAGAGTTCATCTGAAATATCCATTCAGAGAAGCAAAAATAAATAATTGTAAAATGTTAACAATGTCTACATGAATCATGAGATATCATTAAAATAAACAATTTATATACTGTTGGAGTCACAGTAGAAGAAAGGAGCAGAAAACTTATTTAAAGAAATAATGGCTGAGAACTTCCCAAATCTGAGAAGAAACTGGACATCTGAGTTCATGAAACTAACAAACAAATCCAAAATTTTAACCCAAAATCATACTCTTCAAGACATATTATAACAAAACTGTCTAAAATCAAACACAAAGGGAGAATTTTTAAGGCAGCAAGAGAAAAAATAATTGCTCACATATAAAGGAACTCCCAAAAGGCTATCAACAATTTTCTCAGCAGAAACCTTGCAGGCCAGGAAAAAGTGGGAAGATATATTCAAAGTGCTAAAAGAAAAAACTGCCAACATGAATATTTTACCTGAAAAACTACTTTCAGAAATAAAAGAAAGATAAAGACTCTAGCAAACAAACAAAAGCTGATTATCCATCAGTTGAACCTTGAAAGGCATGTAAGGTGGCTAATGTCACCTAATGAATAGAGACCGGGAATGCTGCTAAAATCCTACAATGCACAACACGGTCCTCAAAGTAAAAAAATTATCCAACACTAAATGTTGAAGAAAAGCTATAACCAACGTAGGCAGCATATTAAAAAGCAGAGACGTTACATTGCCAACAAAGGTCTATCTAGTCAAAGCTATGGTTTTTCCAGTAGTCATGTATGCATGTGAGAGTTGGACTATAAACAAAGCTGAGCACTGAAGAACTGATGCTTTTGAACTACGGTGTTGGAGAAGACCCTTGAGAGTCTCTTGGACTATAAGAAGATCCAACCAGTCCATCCTAAAGGAAATTAGTCCTGAATATCCATTGGAAGGACTGATGCTGAAGCTGAAACTCCAATACCTTGGCCACCTGATGCTAAGAACCAACTCACTGGAAAAGACCCTGATGCTGACAAAGATTGAAGGTGGGAGGGAAAGGGGACGACAGAGGATGAGATGGTTGGAGGCATCATCAATGTGATGGACATGAGTTTGAGGAGGCTCTGGGAGTCGGTGCTGGACAGGGAAACCTAACGTGCTGAAGTCCATGGGGTCACAAAGAGTTGGACATGACTGAGCGACTGAACTGAACTGAAATGTTGATAGCTCTGAGGTTGAGAAATCCTGTCCTAACAAAAAGGATACTCCTCTATCTTACAGAGAGTCTATCATATGTTAATTAGAAATGCTTTTGGCTAGCAAAACTTGAAACAAATGAAGGTTAATCTTACTACAATCACATGTATTAAAAAAAAAAAAAAGACTGCCCACAGTTGAACCTCAAAGGGTAACAGCCTCAAGGTCACAAAATGGCTGCTATAGCTACAGGCATCACTACCACATTCAAGGAGAAAGCGCTGAGCACTAGCCACATCTGTGCCTTTTATCAGGAAAGCAAAACCTAGGATCTCATGGGGCAGATCTACCTTTTAGAGACTTTGTAGACAATTTAAAAAGCGGCACATGCTTCTTTAGTTGGCCCACCAGTCACACATTCTGCTTTACATTATGCCATCATTAGGTACTAAGTTAGGAAGTGAACAAAAGGAACTGGTAAGCCAAATACTTCTCTTTCACTACAGAGTGAGAGAGAAAATAAAAAACTATTGATCAGAGACTAACAGTGAAAAATCTTGGAAACCCTCTTCAGGGAACACTGGGGAAAGCAGTTTAATTACAGACAACAATCTTAGCTGTTGGCAGGAAAAAGCATTCCTGACTAGCCTGCTGGGGTCCTTCAGAGATATTACAGTCTTGATAAGAGAAAGTCAATATATGTCAAAGCTCAGAGATATATGTTAGAGCCCATAGGTACGATGCCTTTTGAATCTATACAAAGTCAATGATATAAATTCAAGAATTCTGACTTAATTTAAAATGAAAGAAGCATATTTGCAATCCAGTGTGCAGATAAAAGAGCCCCCTTCCTCTGGGGAAGCACATATCCTAACCAGTCTAACGTACTTTAATTTGGACTTCTGTTCAGTACATAAACAACATGCACCCTGCTGAACTTTATATAAGCCCCAGTAGATGTAATACATTCAGATTTTCAAATAGATCTAAAAAGATTCAACCACTGAGATTGCTGCTAAAAAAAAACCTTATGAACTAGAAAGCAAAATGCGTGTACAGCAGCCTGTAGGGAGAAGAAAGGAGGTATCTATCAGAGGGAAATATTGAGAAGTTAGCAAGAGGAAAGTTTGTTTAAACAATATGTTGACTTGGAACTAGTTGAAACCTCCCAGGTCTTTATAGTTTAGCATGTCAAGAGTGAGATGCTATAGTTAATATCATATGATAAACTTGAACTTTGCATCTTAATACTTTTCAAAGAAAACTTTCTTTAGATTGACATTTAACAACTGATTAAAGTAAAGGTTCTGGAAATTTTCAGATAAATTATTTTCAAACTCTTGAAGGTGGCTAAAAACTAAGGTTCAAAATTTTTGTTCAAACTATTCTTTTTGTGCAAAAAGGCATTATTTTATAGAATTCTCTGTGCTCTTTAGGGCTTCCCTGCTGGTTCAGTGGTAAAGAATCTGCCTGTCAATGAGGAGACACAGGTTCAATCCCTGGTCCAGAAAGATGCTCTGTGGAAGGAAATGGCAACCTGCTCCAGTATTCTTACTTGGAGGCCCCATGGACACAGGAGCCTGGTGGTCTACAGTCCATGGGATCTCAAAGAGTCAGACACAACTTAGCAACAAAACAACGACAACTATGTTCTTTAAAATTTATTTAGCTAGTACTGCAATAAGTAGAATACAAGGGAAGCTTCTTGGGGGCATTTAGGACTGTGAATGAGTAACTGGGTAACTATGAGAAGCACCAGATGCACTGCCATTAATCAAATTCTATTGTCATTTGTCCACAGTGACAAATGCAGAGCTTTGTTTGCGGTATTTATGCAATAACTCGGAGAAGGCAATGGCACCCACTCCACTACTCTTGCCTGGAAAATCCCATGAACGGAGGAGCCTTGTAGGCTGCAGTCTATGGGGTCGCTGAGGGTCGGACACAACTGAGCAACTTCACTTTCACTTTTCACTTTCATGCCTTGGAAAAGGCAAAGGCAACCCACTCCGGTGTTCTTGCCTGGAGAATCCCAGGGATGGGGAGCCTGGTGGGAGGCCGTCTATGGGGTCACACAGAGTCGGACACGATTGAAGCGACTTAGCAGCAGCAGCAGCATGCAATAACTATGCCTCAACCATTTAAAAGGAACCTAAAAGTACATGTCTAGGGCATGCAAATACAAAATTGGACCTTTTGCAAAAAACACTCACTGCATACATAAATATATAAAATATTTTAAATATGTTTAAAATTGCAGTATGAATGTGTGAGTGAGTAAAAGCTTCTTAAGTCGTGTCCGACTCTGAAACGCCATGGACTGTACAGTCCATGGAATTCTACAGGCCAGAATACTGAAGTGGGTAGACTTTCCCTTCTCCAGAGGTTCTTCCCAACACAGGGATTGAACCCAGGTCTCCCACACTGCAGGCAGATTCTTTACCAGCTGAGCCACTAGGTAAGCCCCAAATTGCAGTTTATTACTAAATTATTATAAATTCACTACTAGCCTAATTCTGTCCTATTATTTTTTAAATAATTTAAAGGCCACACTGTATAGCAAAATGAACAGAAAACTAGGAGGCAAAATACCTGTATTTTGGTTCTAGTTTTAATCTTGGTAAGTCACTTATCCAACTCCAAGTCAGATACCAAAGGAACATTTCATGCAGATAGGTACAAGAAAGGACAGAAATGGTATGGACCTAAGAAAAGCAGAAGATATTAAGAAGAGGTGGCAAGAATACACAGAAGAACTATACAAAAAAGATCTTCATGACCCAGATAACCACGATGGTGTGATCACTCACCTAGAGCCAGACATCCTGGAATGTGATGTCAAGTGGGCCTTAGAAGAATCACTATGAACAAAGTTAGCAGAGTTATGGAATTCCAACTGAGTTATTTCAAATCCTAAAAGATGATGCTGGCAAAGTGCTGAACTCAATATGCCAGCAAATTAGGAAAATTCAGCAGTGACCACAGGACTGGAAAAGGTCAATTTTCATTCCAATCCCAAAGAAAGGCAATGCCAAAGAATATTTGAACAATTGCACTCATTTCACACGCTAGCAAAGTAATGCTCAAAATCCTTCTAGCTAGGCTTCAACTGTATGTGAACCAAGAACTTTGAGACGGAAAAGCTGGATTTAGAAAAGGCAGAGAAACCAAAGATCAAATCACCAACATCTGTTGCATCATAGAAAAAGCTAGAGGATTCCAGAAAAACATCTACTTCTGCTTCATAGACTAACCTAAAGCATTTGACTGTGTAGATCACACAAACAAAGATATTATTAATATGAATAAATACAAATATGAATATAGGATGTGGGGAAAAGTGGTGGAAAAAAGGAGTTGAAAGTATATTTGGAAATCATCACATGAACATGATGAACAGCAACGTGCTTCTTTTCCCAAAGGAAAAGCAGGAACAAGTTTAGATTTTTTTTTATTTTATTCATTTTTTATTATTTTTTTTATTTTACTTTATTTTACTTTACAATACTATATTGGTTTTGCCATACATCAACATGAATCTGCCACAGGTGTACACATGTTCCCAATCCTGAACCCCCCTCCCACCTCCCTCCCCATATCATCTCTCTGGGTCATTTCAGCACACCAGCCCCAAGCATCTTGTATCCTGCATCGAACCTAGACTGGTGATTTGTTTCTTATATGATGTTATACATGTTTCAATGCCATTCTCCCAAATCATCCCACCCTCTCCCTCTCCCATAGAGTCCAAAAGACTGTTCTATACATCTGTGTCTCTTTCGCTGTCTCGCACACAGAGTTATCATTATCATCTTTCTAAATTCCATATATATTGTATTGGTGTTTTTCTTTCTGGCTTATTTCACTCTGTATAATAGGCTCCAGTTTCATCCACCTCATTAGAACTGATTCAAATGTATTCTTTTTAATGGCTGAGTAATACTCCATTGTGTATATGTACCACAGCTTTCTTATCCATTCATCTGCTGATGGACATCTAGGTTGCTTCCATGTCCTGGCTATTATAAAGTTCAGATTTTTAAAAGCTCCTTTTCACATTTTCTCTTTACAGGTCCAAACTTAGTACAAACCACTTGATCAAAATAAGAAATCCAAGACTTTAGAGAACAAAGATACAAATCTTAAATCCTAAGTGGAGCATGGAATTAGTCTGCAGAGCAAACAGAACATTATATAAGAGAGGCAATTCATCTATTATCAAATTAACCTGATTTCCAGCCAAGGCAATGTTCTTTTGAAATATGCTAAAGATGAAATGCTAAGAATCTGAGAGGTCTTAGGAACCAATTTTTGGAATATTATATTTTTATTTAAAATGGACCAGATAAAGTTCTCAAGTCTAAGAAACCCCAAGATACAATATCAGAAGGAAAAAAAAAAAGAGGGAACATGCTGTAACCTCTGAAAAAGGGATGAAACAGAAAGTCAAATAGAAATTTTTCACAAAATATTACTATTTAATGAATAAAATAATATGCTAGAAACTAACCATAGTCTTCTGAGAGGCAACACTGCAAAGGAAGACTGATGAGCTGCATGTAAAAGTTAACTCAACAGATACTCATTAAGTTAGTACCTAAAATAATATCTAAAATATTGTATGTTTTGGGTGAGAAGGTGTTATGATCTATGATCCCCACCATGCTCATGAAATACTAAAAGACCAATTTTTTTATAACTGAGGAAAAGTATAATATACTCAAGAATCTAATTGAATGGTATATATGTTATACCCACAAATGTTTCAACATTTGCTAATGAGTGTCAAGGGCAATCAAGAAGATGAAGTTAGTTTGGAATACCTAGGAAAGACTGCATGTCAAATTGGAGGCCAGAAACAGAGGAATTAGAGGATTGGTATGATCTAGGAAGGTGGGAAAGCAACTACTGTCACCAGAGCCTTACTCATTTGTGGTCCTAGAGAAGGGAAATCCTTAAGGGATTGCTTTCAATGCACACCTTTCTTGTTTCACTTGAACATTTGAGAGGCTCAAGTGTGTTAGCAGAGGTCACTATGAATCATCATCAAGAATTAGAATCCTAAAACCTTGATGTTTTGGAGTACCAAATATCAAATCCATTAACCTGACCTCAAGCTCCCCGTCTAGGATTCCCCCTTATCTGTGGGGGATACATTCCGAGATCCCCAGTAGATGCCTGAAACTGAAAACAGTACCAAAACTAACATATAGGTTTTTTTAATACACATACACACCTAATTTATATATTAGGAACAGGAAGAGATTAGTATTAACTAATAATAAAATAAAACAATTATAACAATATACTTTAATAAAAGTCACAGTAGATCTTAGCAACCTCAGATTTTTTTTCCTCTCTTCTCTCTTTCTCACTTTCGTCTTCTCACTAAAAGGAAGCATGTTACAGCCTCCCTTTGGCATATCCAAATTGCCAGTATCATTATTCTTGTGCTTCATGGTCCTTGAAAAGTGACAAAGTACAAGTGTTAGTTACTCTGTCATGGCCAACTCTTTGTGACCCCATGGACTGTAGCCAGCCAGGCTCTTCTATCCAAGGAATTCTCCAGGCAAGAATACTGGAGTGGGTAGCCATTCTGTTTCCCAAGGGATCTTCCTGATCCAGGGATCAAACCCAGGTCTCCAGGATTGCCGGCAGATTCTTTACTGCCTGAGTCACAAGGGAGGCACGTTTGGAGTCCTTATTAAGCAAAATAAAGGTTACTTGAACACGAGATCTGCAATATTGCAACAGTCAATCTGCTAACCAAGACAGCTACTAAGCAACTAGTGGGCAGGTAGTTTATACAGCATGGATACACTGGACAAAGGGACGATTTACCCCCAAGGTGAGTCTTAGTGGAACGGTACACAGATTAATCCCACTACTCAGATCAGCATGCAATTTGAAACTTGTGAATCATTTATTTCTGCACTTTTTCTTTTAATATTTTTAGATCAAAGTTTATCACAGGTAACCTAAATGGCCAAAAGCAAAACCACGGGTAAGGGAGACTACTGTACTATGGTTCTGATGAGTGTCTCTCCTCTCCTTGAATACTTCCCAAAACTCACTATTTCATGAAGCAATCAACTCCCCACTTTGTTTCAGAATATTTCACAGATATGAACTGGAAGCCTCATAGAATTTTAAGTATATAGACAAATATCTCAATTTTCTATCCACAAAAACACTGAAAATTCAAGGAGAAACATCTCCTTGAATTATAAAATGCAAGAATTTCACATAATCTTTAGTTTTCAAAGCTAGTCAGTCTGTAAGGAAACTAAAATCCAGACTTGCCTAGGGTCACAAAGCAATTTAGTGGCAGAACCTGGTCTAGAAATTCAATCTCCTGCTTCTTAAAACCTTCCAATATGTATTAACAGTCCTTTATACTCTGATCCAAAGGAGTCTATTTTGTGTTCCATATCAAGAACTAGACACTTTGTTTCACAGCCCTTCTGGTTTTTTGTTTTTTTTTTTTTTTTTAGTATTATAATCTCTTGAGATTTGTTTCCCTTCCTCTATGTATTATAATTCTTTCAAATAAAGCAAGGTCAACAGCTACTTTATGTAGCTCTAAAAATTGTAAGAGGTTAATTGGAAGATCTAACTCAAAGCTTAAGCTAAATATACCACCCCCTCCACAAACCACCACCCTTGCCCTTGCTATCTTTCATATAAAAAATAATACATTTTAACTTCTGTTATCCATGCACTCTCTGCCCATGGATATCACATGGAAACATACATATGGAAACTCTACAGATTCACTGTTTCCACATAACACTTTCAAAGGAAATAGTGCAATCATTGAGTGCTTTCTAGAATCGAAAACACTCACACGGAAATAGCACCTCTAGCACAATGTAACATGTGAAGCTCTATTAATTAACCATTGCCCTACTGCCTTGTTTTATTTTCCTTTTTGGTGGGATCAATAGGTAAAATATTGCTATCTAGTTGTGATATCAATATCTATCCATCATACCCATACGTTCATTAGAAGTTCTGTGGTAACTACTTTAATACTTAAAATCGTTGTTAGTTTACTTAAACTACATCCAATGACAGATGGGTCATTAAAAAGCCTTCATACACAGAAACTTCTCCACTGACAGTTCATCAAAAGCCAATATTAGTTTCTTTTATACCACCTTTTGAATTAATTAAACAGAGTTAGAAATGGAGGTTTTCATCAACCATCTGAGTCAAGTTTTTCAGGATGCTTTGTCTAGTTAATTCTTGCAATGTCTTATAAAGGGAGTACAATCATTTCCATAATCAAAGGATCCCTGCCAACTCAGAACCCAAGGCACTGAATCCTTAGACACAGTGCTTACTTGGTACACTTTAAGAAAAAATTTTAATGAAATTGTGTTTATCAATTTTCCTATTTTTATCAATTTATCTTATTTTTACAAGATTTAAAGCAATGCATGATAAATGCATACATAAAATAATAATTAAAACAACAATAAACTAAAATTCAACTAATGAAGTTACGTGATAGAAATTGTATTAGAAAACCTTAGTTTGTAAGAGCTTCCCAGGTGGCATTAGTGGTAAAGAACCCACCTACCAATGCAAGAGACCTAAAAGACACAAGTTCAATCCTTGGGTCTGAAAAATCCCCTGGAGAAGGGAATAGCAACCCACTCCAATATTCTTGCCTGAAGAAGCCCATGGATAGAGGAGCCTGGCAGACTGCAGTCCATAGGTTGCACAGTCGGATATGACTGAAGCAATTTAGCACAAACTATTAATCTCCAAGGTTTAACCACGAACTCCCTGGTAATAGAGCTCTCATCACCTGCTGAGCATAGACACATTTGTTTTTTGCTCTATATACATTTATATATATATGCCTCTGTGAGAAGATAGTTGCAGTGTAATGGCAAAGTATGAATTTTTCACTTAATTCTTGAAACTGAATTCCTTACTTCGCTTAACATTATATTTCTTAATAAATTTACTCTTATCAAACATTAATTGTCCTTAATTTTTAATGTACTGGATGATTTGTTTAAAACATATTTCTAAACAGGAAGTATAATGTTTTAATTTATTCCTTCACCTATTTATTCAACAGGAAGATAAAGGCAACCAATACAATCAGGACCTACCTCAACTTTACATGCATTATGCTCACAACAGGGCTTTCCTGGTGGCTCAGAAGGTAAAGAATCTGCCTACAATGCAGAAGACCCAGATTCAATCCCTAGGTCAGGAAGATCCCCTGGAGAAGGGAAAGGCAATCCACTTCAGTATTCTTGCCTGGAGAATTCCATGGACAGAGAAGCCTGGTGGGCTACAGTCCATGGGTTGCAAAGAATTGGACATGATTGAGTGACTAACACTTTTCACCTCATGCTCACAACAGTCCAAGAAAGAAATTATTACTGTACCCACTTTATGACGGAGGAAACTAAAACTCAAAGAGATTCAGTTCGGTTCAGTTCAGTTGCTCAGAGAGATTAGGTTATACTAATTAGGAGCAGAGTTGGAATTTGAACTCTTTTGCTTAATTACCAATTAGTATTCTCACTACTACATGATGTGAGTTCTCATAACAGTACTAACTGATCACGTGTTCGGCACCAAAACCAACTCAAAAGCTAGTATAAAATTGGAATCAAAACTAGAGTATGAGCTTGAAATTTTAAGATGATACTCCACTTAACCTCACTACCATAACTACAACTATGGCAGATACATCTTGAAAGTCAGTGACTAGTTAACAATAAATTCAAATATATAGTCAGCCAATAGATATGTACTATAAATGTCAGCAGCATGCAAAGCACTGAATATATCAACTAAAGCAAAAATAAGCCACTTCAACCATCTAACAGTGATGTTCATTAAAATTAGAGACAGAGCAATGTGGAGGTAAAAACAATCTATAGGCTTTTTAAATTGGAGAATTTATGTTCCATCTAGTATCAGAATAGCTTTCCTGATTTATTTCTAAGTCAGGATTAATGCTTTAATATTAAGGACCACTAACTGGTTCCTTACTCTTTGCACCATTAAATTCTACAGAATTAAGATAAATCTACACTGCGTAAGAGACATTGCTATTTTGCTCCTCATCATTATGTATATATTTATACATCACTTTGTACCAGAAAGGCTATAGAGTGGCTTATAAAAATACATAAAACACAAATCAGCACAATTAAAAATTGGTTGAAAGAAAAATTAAAGGTGAAGACAAAGTAAGCGACATATTACTGAAGTGGGCTATATATTTGGTTTTCTTTTCAGCAAACAACTTGAAATTGGAAAACTTATAACTTACAGAATGTACAAATCCAAGGAATTTTTTTCATTGCTTTAGAGAAATAGAATTATTCTTGGCATTAAGATGTTTTGTTGATTTCTCCAAAATATCTTAAAAAGTTTATGTGAACTAATAAACAATTATCTTCATTCACACAATACATGCAATAATATTTTCACAGGTCTGGTTTTTATTTTTCTCAGAATAAAAGAAAAATATTGTTTCATGCTTGTAATTTTCTAGATCCTCTAATAGAATAGATTACTATTTGTGCAACAAACTCTCAGGCCCTCCTCCATTATACAGGCTTGGAGAGAAGGAAAACTAAAATACAGCCCTGAGACTGGGTTCATCTATTTAACAAAACTAAGACAGAGGAAAGGGAAGAAATATAGGGCATTTGTATGACCTGGGTTACAGACAGAGCTTTCTGGTAGCTTATACTACTGTGAGAAGAGAGAAAAATTCTATAGCTGCTACATAATGGAGATTTCGGAGAAGGCAATGGCAACCCACTCTAGTACTCTTGCCTGGAAAATCCCATGGACAGAGGAGCCTGGTAGGCTGCAGTCCATGGGGTCACTAAGAGTCGGACATGACTGAACGACTTCACTTTCATTTTTTTCTTTCCTAGATTGGAGAAGGAAATGGCAACCCACTCCAGTGTTCTTACCTGGAGAATCCCAGGGATGGAGGAGCCTGGTGGGCTGCCGTCTATGGGGTCACACAGAGCCAGACACAACTAAAGTGACTTAGCAGCAGCAGCATGGGAGATTTTGAAAATGATAGATTGAGAAAAAATATTTAAGAAGCCTTTACTTTGTTATATATAATTATTCCCCTTTGGCTGTCTGATAAGACAAAGTAGTAAAGATTTAAATTTACTTTAAATGATTGTGGATGCGACTTTGTTGTTTCTTTGAATGTGAAATGCTACCAAAACAGGGCATGAGACGGCTAACTTTATGCAACTTACATTTTAATGACCTCAGTATAATATTCTAGCATCCCAGACCTCCTATGGTTCCAACCATCTGCCCACTGTCTCACAGTGGACAAGAAGGGACTTCTCTCCATCTGTCCAGGATTCACTTATGCAAGAAAAAGACTTTTTAATTTTTTTTAGACTCTAGAAGTTTTCTTTCAAAACCAACAAAGAACATAATGGGGAAATTTGGACTAAAGAGACCATGTGTACCCAATATCATTTTTGAGGTGTCTCAAATATTTATGGAGACTTTATAGACAACCTCTTGGTAACCAGATATTGGTTATCATAGTGATTTTAAGCCTTAGTCACAAACTTTTATAAGCTAAAGCTTGCGGTATTGCCCTTTGTAAAAATTTATATGTGTGAATTAATATTTCTAACATACCATTAGAAACACTAGTTTAAGTGAAAAAGAAATAATTTACTGAACAATTCTCCAACTCTCCACCCATTCTTTCTGCTTCCCCACTCCACTCTTCAAAACCAAATCTATAAGTACAACCTGAGCACCCTGGGCTCCAGGCAGCACCACCACCATCAGGGCAAAACAGCTTTGCCCAAGAACCACATGCCCAGAGAAGGTTTGACAGCAGGTGATATCATAATGACTGGTTGAAACACACCTAGCACAGTCTCAAAAATAACTTGAGGAGTGCTGGAGGACAGCAGCTGTGCAAATGGAGTCTATAAACCTTTGCAGCAGATATTTAATACCCATGTGGCCTCCTAGATACACCTAGGGTAGTAAGGGTATATCTAAATCATACACAAAGAGGAAATAATATCACCTGACCTGCTGTGTCTCCACATTGCTTTTAAGATTTAAAGATAAAATGCAGACAAAAGCACTCAAAAAATATAACAGACAATATAAGTACAAGGTAATGTTATAATCAACTTCCAAATTTAAAAATATTACTTATCAACAAAGTAACTTACCAACATATTTTAAATAATTACTTGCTGGCAAAGGTCCATCTAGTCAAAGCTATGGTTTTTCCAGTAGTCACGTATGAATATGAGAGTTGGATTATAAAGAAAGCTGAGTGCCAAAGAATTGATGCTTTTGAACTGTGGTGTTGAAGAAGACTCTTAAGAGTCCTTTGGACTGCAAGGAGATCCAACCAGTCCATTCTAAAGGAAATCAGTCCTGAATACTCATTGGAAGGACTGATGCTGAAGCTGAAACTCCAATACCTTGGCCACATGACGCAAAGAACTGACTCATTGGAAAAGACCCTGATATTGGGAAAGATTGAGGGCAGGAGGAGAAGGGGATGACAGACAATGAGATGGTTTGATGGCATCACCAACACGATGGACATGAGTTTAAGCAAGCTTGGAAATTGGTGATGAACAGCAAGGCCTGGTGTGCTGTGGTCCATGGGGTCACAAAGAGTCAGACATGACTGAGTGACTGAACTGAACTGAACTTATTGATTGGTTTCAATGTTAACCCTGATTATGAATGTCTAAATTGTCATGCACTGTAGGGAAGGTGCTCCTAAAAATATGTAACTTATTTGGAGACCCATGCATTCTTACTTTTTATATCCAGACACTGAATTTCATTTTATTTATTTATGTTTGACCCTGTCCTCAGCTATTAGAAATTCTTCTGAGCAGAAATATTTCCCTATACAGCCCTTACATCACACACAAGTCTCAGGCTCCACAACGCACTACATGCCCATCTCTTTCTTCCCTGTCAACATGCCATCCTTCCTCCCCTCTCTTCAGATGGCAAAATGACCCTCCCTCATATTCTTTTACTTTAAGATCTAACTTCAATACTTGTTTAAACTGTGTCAAAGGGCTTCATTAAACACCAGCAAAAGCAGATTGTATAAAATACACCTGAGAAAAGTAAGCATAAGGGAGAGAAAGAGCATTGGGAAATATCTTCTTAAAATACTGTAGGAAAAAGAAAGGTAAGAAGACATATTTTAATCTCAACAGTCTTAATATATGTTCTGAAAACTGTGACAGTAAATGGAATATGAGAGTTTTCATTTACTTATGACTAAAACACTGAGGATGATAAAGGTAGAAAATAATGCCTGAAAGTTAGTTAAGTCGCTCCGTGATGTCCGACTCTTTGCGACCCCGTGGACTGTAGCCCACCAGGCTCCTCCATCCATGGGATTCTCCAGGCAAGAATACTGGAGTGGGTTTCCATTTCCTTCTCCAGAAGATCTTCCTGATCCAGGGATCGAACCCAGGTCTCTCACATTAGAGGCAGATGCTTTAACCTCTGAGCCACCAGGGAAGCCTATTACTTACAAATCACCTGATACTAAATAACAGGAAATCCAGTCACAGCACTAACATGAGTTCCACATAATGTTAATTTCAAAGCAAACCATAAATTTCTTTTTATTCATTCAACTCTGTTAAAAACATATAAAATTCTCATAAAAGTTAAGCACTTTCTCAGTCCTCATTCCAAATCCTCTACCCTGCCTAACTATACTCCTTTAAGTCATCTAAAGTTCTGACCGGCAACAGGAAGCCTATTAACTAAATCAGCATGGGAGGTGGGCATTGCTAGAAAAAAGCAGCTCACACCAGTGGTGTAAAATGCAGAAAATCTTTCATAAAATGAAAGAGAGCGTGGCTATCTGTAAAAGGCATGAGTGCTTTGAAATATGCCTTAGGAATCTTAGCCCTTCACAATACCTACACATATTTACCTTTTGGCAAGAAAAGAGTAATTTTCCAAGATCTTAAAACATTCCTGCACAATGCTAGCTAAGGTCATTTTGATCCAATATGACTCTGCCAGCTGTCACATTATAGTATCTATATTAGAATGATGATTCTCACCTCTAGGATATTAGTCAAACAGGATTCTGATTACTAACTCAAATAAAAATAGAGGGAGAGAGTATTAAGCGTCCATAAAAAAATTGTTTATAGTAACTATAGTTATACAAGTTATTTCTAGAGAAAGCCTATTCCCTAAGCCAATGTTTTTTTGGCATTTTTTATTACTACATAGCTCAAAAGTGCCTTTCATGCTCAGCAGGCACATAATAGGCAAAGAACTGATAAATTGAAAAGCTATCATAAGAATATAAAACAAAAATTCTATAAAAATTGGCTTATGTGTCCTAGCATGTCAAAAACATGACATACTGCCAGTTATTCACCACAAATAGAAAGTTGGAAGCATTATATTTTAATCCTGATTTTTACCTATATAGAGCCCCCATATCTATCTTAAATGATACTTATGTGCAATATTTTCCCAAATATACATTTTATTAGTGGCTTTCCCTTAAACATGAAACAAAATCATAGCAGTTTCTCTTCGCATTTAAAAAACTTGTTCAGTAAAAATATAACCAATGAAAAGTTTCTTCTCTAAAAATAAATCTGATTCTTAAGCATAGACTAATGACACTTAAAGGAATTGTTTTGTAAGTTGGCCACCAGATAGGACATCTCTCCTAGACTGCAACACAAGGAGAAAAAAATCTAAAAGACTGTTTGTTAGAAGAGGAAGTATAAGGGACACCACAGGAAGGAGCCATTTATAATCATTTTCTCCTTCAAGTAATTTAAAGCTGTGGACCAGGAGCCAGATGATGACAGGGGATATACTCCCCACTAAGTAACAATTGAGATAACCAACTCTAATATAAGCAACACAGAAGTAATTGTTCTCATAAATCCATTCACTGTGTTAATACAAAATAGCAACCCTATGGTGCTGACAGCAGCAGGCAAGAAAATGGTAAAAAATTTAGATCCAGCACTTACACGTAAAGCTAGGTGAACATATCACAGTGATATCTATTTTGGAAGAATGCAAACAGAACTAGACAGAACCATGATGGAACAATTTTGGGAATCTGAAGAGCAGAAAATATTTTCAGATTACAACATAGATTCTAAATGATAAAATTACATTAGCAATAATAGTTAAGATTTTTCAACATTTACATTAAATCCATTATCCAACTTAATTCCCCAACATCTATACATATCATATTATTTCTCTATTTTGCAAACAAGAAAACACAGGCTTTCAGGCTACGTCTAGTCTAATGGCAGCACCACCCGTCTTAGTTTTCATTTCAGAGACCTTTCCATGATCCCAAACTTCATGTGTATATATCATACATATATATATGCACACATGGAGAGAAAGGGAGATAAGTAAGTGAATTTTTAAGACTATTACTGTGTTAAAAAAATCAGAAAGTTATCTAAAGTTAAATACCAACATTAACTCGTAAACATCAGTTATTCAGAAAGGAAATAAAATACGTGTCTAAGAAGACACAAAGTTCAAACTCAATTTGAACCTAGAGAAATAGAGTTACATGTTTAAATATGTAATTTATTTGATATGAGACTATTCAAGAGAATATAAAAAATATAATATTAAATATTTCCAGCATTTTACTTAAAATTTTATAGATACTATCACTAGTATAGTATTATAATCATCATCTTCATAAAATTATCCTCCCAGCTATATAATTTTATTGTGTTTTATTACAAGTATGAGAAATTAATGTTTCTGAATTATTAAAGAGTAAAAAATATCACTTATGGTCAAATTTTAAAACATTATTATTACTTTCATAGAATCTTATCAGTATTTTTCATTAAACATGTCAACACACAATTGCTACACTCAACTGCCTAGACTCTGATTAAAATCTTAAATCATTTTATTGATAATTACATAAAATTGCAGTTCTTGGCTAAGGCATTGAAGGTCCTCCATTCTCTGACTCTTTCCAACTTTTTCAACACAGTTTCCTATCCTGTGATCCAAACATGCTTAATACTTTATCTTTTTACACACTTATAGCTTCTTCCCTAAGGTTTTGTCCAACTGGAACACCTTCTATCATTTCTTATTAAAAGTGTATGTGATCTTCAAGGCCAACTAACATATTATGTCATTTCTGGTGGCTTCCCTGATCCTGTCAACTACAGAGAATCTCTTCCTCCATTAGAGCACCTACCAAAGTTTGTCTTATGTCTCTGATAACTATCATACCTCCTAAATAACTATAAGGATCGTGATAACAGATTGTTTCAGATGTATCTCACATAACATTTACTATAGTGCCTGTGATCAAATGTACATTCATGTGGTCTGCATTTACTACAAAGTTGAAAAAAGTAGAGCTTATATCCTGACTAAAATCCTCTATGTCAAATAAACTCTGAATGCATACACCAAAACTTTCAAGACATGAATAAGAATTTTAACTGTTATGAGTACTTATCATTTATAACTAATTTGGTCCCATGTCTAAAAATCTATTTCATCACCCACAAATCTTCTGTACCATGACAAGGTATGAAAAATAATTCTCTCATATTTTAAACAGGTTTACTTTTAACAAATTTCACAAATAACTAAAAATCAGAAATAAGCTTATAGATACATTTATTGTGGCATCTTGTGTTGATCATAAGAATAACAAAAAGAACAATTCACAGGAAAGCGGTTCTAGATATAAAATCCTGTCCCCCTATAAAGAGCACATCCTAACATCAATGGAATGAACAGTTAAGGGAAAAGATGATATTAAGATCATATGATTTTATTTGGCTATCAAACAAAGGATTATTTGCAAGAGACAAAAAGGTTTAAATTCTAATAAATAATATACCACTCAAATATTTTTAAATAACCCCAAAGTTACGCACACAAACAAGTTAAATTTATTGCATATGTGCAATCGGCATAAGCATTTATACCACATTATTACTTACCAATGTGCTATCAGTAATGTGAAATATAATACTCCAAAGGGTACTATTGGGATTTAATTTTATTGGACTTTTCTTTCACACTAAAGCACAGAGGCTAAATTTCAATCACTTAGAAAAGAATTTCAGATTTAAAAAACAAATTTACAAATAAATTAAGAAACGGTCATTTAACTCTTTATTAACATCCTAAACTGTGAGAGTTTAGCTAATAATATGGCTCTGGACTACTAAGTGTCATGTTTGTTTCAGATATAAAATTTTCACATAAATCATTCCTAGGCCAACACAAATATTGAAAATATTAAAAAAATAAAACAAAAATACGAATTACTTGTGGTCATACATGGTAAAAACAGTGACATCATAATGGATAGTACAAAGTCAGGAATTATCAATATTAAAATGTACAAGAGTTCCAGAAAAACATCTATTTCAGCTTTATTGAATACACCAACAGCCACTATTGTGTGGAAAATTCTTAAAATTGTAGAACTACCATGACCATATCCCACCTGCAACCTGAGAAATGTATGCAAGAAGCAAGTTAAAGTGGACATGGAAAGTACATATACACAATGGAGTATTGTCAGCCCTGCTTCATTTAATCAGTTATGATACATGGATGAAACTGGAGGAAATACAGAGTGAAGAAGCAGAAAAGCACCAATACAGTATACTAACACATATATATGGAATTTAGGAAGATGGCAATGACGACCCTTATGCAAGACAGAAAGAGACAGATGTCTATAACGGACTTTTGGACTCAAAGGGAGAAGATAATATCACACATATGGAAAAGAATGGAAACAGGTGACAGGGGTTCATGTTTGGGAATGCATGTAAGAATTAAAGATTTTAAAATTAAAAAAAAAAAACTGAAAAAAAAAAAAAAAAAAAAGACTTGCTTCTTGAAAGAAAAGCTCTGACCAGCCTAGACAGCATATTATAAAGCAAAGACGTCACTTTGCCAACAAAGGTCCATCTAATCAAAGCTATGGTTTTTCCAGTAGTCATGTATGGATATAAGAGGTGGACTATAAGGAAAGTTGAGTGCTGAAGAATTGGTGCTTTTGAACTGTGGTGTTGGAGAAGACTCTTGAGAGTCCCTTGGACTGCAAGGAGATCCAACCAGTCCATTCTAAAGGAAATCAGTCCTGAATATTCATTGGAAGGACTGATGCTGAAGCTGAAACTATAATACTTTGTCCACCTGAAGCGAAGAGCCAACTCATTGGAAAAGACCCTGATGCTGGAAAAGATTGAAGGCAGGAGTAGAAGGGGAGGACAGAGGATGAGATGATGAGTGATGCCGTCCAACCACCTCATCCTGTGTTGTCCCCTTCTCTTCTTGCCTTCAATCTTTCCCAGCATCAGGGTCTTTTCCAATGAGCCGGTTCTTCACATCAGGTGGCCAAAATATCAAAGCTTCAGCTTCAGCATCAGTCCTTCCAATGAATATTCAGGTTTGATTTTCTTTATGACTGACCGAATTGATCGCCTTGCACTCCAAGGGACTCTCAAGAGTCTTCTCCAGCACCACAGTTCAAAACCATCAATTCCTCGGCACTCAGCCTTCTTTATGGTCCAACTCTCACATCCGTACATGACTACTGGAAAAATCATAGCTTTGAGTATATGGACTTTTGTCGGCAAAGTGATGTCACTGCTTTTTAATACACTGTCCAGGTTTTCACAGCTATTCTTCCAAGGAGTAAGTGTCTTTTAATTTCATGGTTTCAGTCACCATCTGCAGTGATTTTAGAGCCCAAGAAAATGAAATCTGACACTCTTTCCACTTTTTCCCCACTTATTCACCATGAAGTGATAGGACTGGATGCCATAATCTTCATTTTTTGAATGTTGAGTTTTAAGTCTGCTTTTTCACTCTCCTCCTTCACCTTCATCAACAGGCTTTTCAGTTCCTCTTCACTTTCTGCCATTAAAGTGGTATTATCTGCATATCTGAAGTTGATGATAGTTCTCCTGACAATGTTGTTGTGAGTCATCCAGTCCAGTATTTCACACAATGTACTCTGCATATAAGATAAATAAGCACGGTGACAATATGCAGCCTTGATGTACTTCTTTCCTGATTTGGAACCAGTCTGTTGTTCCATGTCCACTTCTAACTATTGCTTCTTGACCTGCATACACATTTCTCAGGAGGCAGGTCATGTGGTCTGGTAGTCCTATCTTTTAAAAAGTATTCCCCAGTTTGCTGCTGTGCTCCACATAGTCAAAGGCTTTAGCGCAGTCAATGAAGCAGAAGCAAAATTTTTTTTAAAATTTCCTTGCTTTTTCTGTGATCCAGCAGATGTTGGCAATTTGATCTCTGGTTCCTCTCCCTTTTCTAAATATAGATTGTACATCTTGAAGTTCTCAGTTCATATACTGCTGAAGTCTAGCTTGAAGGATTTTGAAAATAATCTTGATAGCATGCGAAATGAGTGCAACTGTGCAGTAATTGGAAAATTCTTTGGCATTGCCTTTCATTGGGATTGGAATGAAAGCTGACCTTTACCAGTGCTGTGGCCACTGTGAAATTTTCCAAATTTTCTGGCATACTGAGCGCCACACTTTAACAGCATCATCTTCTAGGATTTGTAATAGCTCCACTGAAATTCCATCACCTGCTCTAGCCTTATTCGTAAAATGCTTTCTAAGGCCCACTTGACTTCATACTCCAGGATGTCTGGCTTTAGGTAAGTCAACACACATCATGGTTATCTGGGTCATTAAGAGCTTTTTTGTACAGTTCTGTATATTATTGCCACCTCTTCTTAATCTCTTCTGCTTCTGTTAGGTCTTTGCTATTTTTGTCCTTTCTTGTGCCTATCTTTGCATGAAATGTTCTCTTGGCATCTCCAACATCATACTGTAGCTACAGACAATAACTACAAATGGACATAGAAGTTCATTTTAGGGGTGATGAAAATGTTCTGCAAATTGGATTGTAGTAAACGATGATGCTGTTCAAATGCTGCACTCAATATGTCAGCAATTTGGAAAATAGCAGTGGCCACAGGACTGAAAGAAGTCAATTTTCATTCCCATCCCAAAGAAAGGCAATGCTAAATAATATCCACATTATGGTAAAATTCTGCTCATGTCACATGCTAATAATGTTATGCTCAAAATCCTTCAAGCTAGGCTTTAGTAGCATGTGAACTGAGAACTTCCAAATGTTCAAAGTGGATTTTAAAAAGGCAGAGAAACTACAGATCAACATCTGTTGGATTATAGAAAAAGCAAGGGAATTCCAGGGGGAAAAAAAATCTGTTTTATTGGCTACACACTAAAGCCAGGCTTCAGCAATACGTGAATCGTGAACTTCCAGATGTTCAATCTAGTTTTAGAAAAGGCAGAGGAACCAGAGATCAAATTGCCAACATCCACTGGATCTTGGAAAAAGCAAGAGAGTTCCAGAAAAGCATATCTTTTTGCTTTATTGACTATGCCAAAGCCTTTGACTGTATGGATCACAACAAACTTGAAAATTCTTACAAAGACGGGAATACCAGACCACCTTAACTGTGTCCTGAGAAACCCATATGCAGATCAAGAAGCAACAGTTAGAACCAGACATGGAAAACAGACTGGTTCAAAATTGGGAAAGGAGTATGTCAAGGCTGTACATTGCCATCCTGCTACCCCTGTTTATTGAAGAATCAACTGTAATGTTTAATAAAGCTAAACTAAATTTTATGGCTTTCTGCCTTCATTAGTGAAGACAATGATGGTACGTTTAACAAGTCAGAAAATGCTTAAAAATAATTTTGTGTACAATGTTTCAGTCAGTCCTCACAACTAGATAAGGTAGGAGGAGGGCATTATTAGCCCTATTTTACAAATGAGGAAACTGAGACAATGAGGAAACCACGACTCAGATGTTAAATGACTTTATTTAAAACTCTGTGTCTAATGGTTGGGAACTTGGACTAATCTAATACTTGTTCCACTACACTACACTGTGTCTCCATTCACATAAAATGGAACTATGAAGACATTTAACAGCATAAATCTTAAATGAGTTATCTAATTAGATAGGACAGTGCCGAAATATGCATCACCCTTGCCTTCAAACCAAAAGAAGACACCTTTTCATTCTTCTATACAAGCCTCTAGAGTAATTTTGTCATCAATTACAAATAAATTAAAGTACTTTTTCACACTCGGAAGAATGTAAATGAATATCATCAGCAAAATAATTGGTCTTCAGCAATTTAGAAACCAATGTAAGTTTAATCTTTCCTTTGCCAGGGAACATATGTGCCAACTGAGACACTCCAGAGTTATGATTCAAATTTCATTATTTTATAAAAATAACAGTACAGTAGTTATACTCATAAAATTCTCTTCCTTTAATTAGGCACAAATCTAATGTACTAATGTTCCTTCAGGGTTAAACAGGATACATTAAAAGCCAATATCAACTAACAAACTACCATTTTATCCTTAATAGTGAAAAGGCATTTAAATCTATTTGTGCAGTTTGTACTTTCAAACCCCTAAAACAAATTTAAGAAAAATTAACAAATTGTTGTTGTAAAGATTATGCATGATGATATAAATTTTCAAATTATTATTATTAAAATAGTATCTGAAAACATCTAAATTACATATTATTTAAATTACAGTATAAAACTTTTGCAGGAATAAATTAATCTAATTAGTAACTGAAGAGGTAATTTGTTATGACAAGTGACTCACAAGGCAGATTCCCTGTGTTCAAGTCTCAGCTCTGACTTTTCTAGCACTGTGACTTTGTAAAGTAGTTAAACCTCTGTTTCACATCTGAAAATTATAATATTAGTATCTACCTCACACAGGTATTTCAGGAGGATTAAATGAGCTAATATGCATAAAACTAAGAATTTTTTTTCCGGGACACAATAGGTACACATTATCTTTATTTTCTCAGAGCACAGAATGTTGTTATAAGACAATAAACAAGTCAGTAAAATAGTTGACTCTCGCCTTCTTATCATTAATAAGATATAATGTTTATTGTTCAGGGGCTAATAAGTCTAAGTTGAAATAAAGACTGCCTTTTATCAATAGTTAAAAGTTTAGCTTTTGTTGTTTTTAAGAAAAGTAATTCTCACTATAAAATAGTGAAGCATGCCACAAATACAGTGTACATGTGAATATCTCTGCTTCATAATGAAATAATATCACCTTTATCTCATAATTTTAGAACACTGCCTGACAGCTTCTCTTCACCAAAGATAGTCTAGGGAGTAGAAAAGGAAGAAGCTGAATTCCTCTTAATCATCTGAATCAAAAGTCATCTATAAAATCTATGGCACATGCTATGTGATTGACACAGAAGACAAGGTTTTTGATTAATATTAAAGTAAAAGAACTAAAAACTTTGAATACCACTGATACTTTACAGGTTGAAGAAAGTTACATTTAATAGTGAGGAACATTAGATTTAATGGAATATAATATAGAAAACAGGAACATAACATAGAAAACATTCTATCATAAATTCGGTCTTAGAGATTTTTCCCTATAATTATAATTTCATGGCTATCTCATGAAGTTAATGTCTTCTACAATCTAGTATTTCATTGTTCGTTTGTTTTTTAACAGACCAGCCTCATCTGTTCTAACATCTTCCTAGATCACGTTTGAAGAGTCAACACGCCTCTGCTGCTGCTGCTGCTAAGTCGCTTCAGTCGTGTCCAACTCTGTGCGACCCCATGGACGGCAGCCCACCAGGCTCCCCCGTCCCTGGGATTCTCCAGGCAAGAACACTGGAGTGGGTTGCCATTTCTTCTTCCAATGCATGAAAGTGAAAAGTGAAAGTGAAGTCACTTCAGTCGTGTCCAACTCTGTGTGACCCAATGGACGGCAGCCCACCAGGCTCCTCCACCCATAGGATTTTCCAGGCAAGAGTGCTGGAGTGGGGTGCCATCGCCTTCTCTGAACATGCCTCTAGTATAACAACATTATCAGCTTCAGAAGCCTAACCACAAGCACACCTTCCCATAATCAGATGAGGATTAAGAAAACTCATCTACACCCCATGAGTTTTGTTTTTTTAGGAACATTAAGCACTCAGTTTATACAACAAGCCTTCTCTGGGTTTCTTTAATAACTGAATGTTGATTTTTCATAAATCATGTTTTTCATCACCGAATGAAAGAAGTTGATCAGATTAGTAAGACTTGACTTCCTGATACAGATATTTCCTCCTAGTCTTCCTAAACTCTCCAGAGTGACAATAAGGTATTCTGCATGTCATATAAACTCAAAACAAAACAAAACAAAACAGGGAAGGTGTATGCTGAGCAAATGAAAGTATTGGTATTGGTAACAGGATAAACTCAGATTTTTTAACGTAACTAGATAAACATAGATGCAGGTATATGTGTATGTGTGTGCAATATCATTAATACTGGGACAAAACAGCATCATGAACATACTGAGAAGGAAAGAATATCACTTTTGTGCTATTCCTGCCAAAAATGTATAGCTTAAGTCTAATCATTCTAAGGATCAGTCCTGGGTGTTCTTTGGAAGGAATGATGCTAAAGCTGAAACTCCAGTACTTTGGCCACCTCACGCGAAGAGTTGACTCATTGGAAAAGACTCTGATGCTGGGAGGGATTGGGGGCAGGAGGAGAAGGGGACGACAGAGGATGAGATGGCTGGATGGCATCACTGACTCGATGGACGTGAGTTTGAGTGAACTCCAGGAGTTGGTGATAGACAGGGAGGCCTGGTGTGCTGCAATTCATGGGGTCGCAAAGAGTCAGATACAACTGAGTAAATGAACTGAACTGAACTGAATCATGAAAACATGAGCCAAATCCAAATTGAAGAATATTCTTTCAAATAACTAGCTTACACTTTTTAAAAAAATAACAAGGTCAATATAAACAAAGTTTGAGAGATTCTTCTAGATTAAAGGAGACAAAAGAAACAAGAAAACAGTATATTGCATGTGCCTGCATTGGCCCTGAACTATGAGTAATAGTCATGATTTGGGGACAATTTACAAAATTTGAATATGTATGAACTCTAAATTATGTAATAGTATTTTATCAGTGATAAGTTTCCTGAGTTTTGATATCTATATTGAGATTATGTGGGACAATGCTCTTGTCACAGAAAATAATGAAGTTTTTAAAGGTAAAGTATCATAGTGTCTCCAATGGACTCTCCAAAAGTTCAGAAAAAGGAAGAGAGAGGGAGAATAATAAAGTAAATGATACACAATGTAAATAATTAATGAATCAGGGTAAAATGTATATAGGCAATAGTCTAAGAGTTCCTTGTACTACTCTTGTAACATTTTTATAATTTTGAAATTATATCAAAATTTAAAATTACTCAAGAATACATCTGTCAAAGATAAGAAGAGTATCTTTCTAAAATGCATAGTCATCCAACAAAGAAGAAAAGGTATTTGATCTTTTGAATAGAGATGATTTCTAATATACCTTAGAATTTCCTGATTTTATACTCTTTGGACAAATTTATTCTGCAAAGTGACATAACATTCTAGATCACTTCTAATAGATTTAGAAGGTTTATTTTTTTTAAAGTCACAAAAACAATTAAGTTTTATATATATTTGTGGTGAAGTGAAGTTGCTCAGTCGTGTCTGACTCTTTGCGACCCCATGGACTGTAGCCTACCAGGCTCCTCTGCCCATGGGATTTTCCAGGCAATAGTACTGAAGTGGATTGCCATTTCCTTCTCCAGGAGATCTTCCCAACCCAGGGACTGAACCCGGGTCTCCCACATTGTAGACAGACGTTTTACCATCTGAGTCTGCCAGCATCTTCTAGTCCTTCTTTTGGAAATAACATCTTTTCTTCCCACTAGCATACTGACCTTTCCTCACTTCATATGATTCTGTAAAAGCTGTTAATATTTTCAGTTTACCTTTCTCTTCCCAGGGGTGGGAACAAGATCTGAGTTGACCTATCAGAACCCATTGGTCCAGGGTTTTACATGGCCCAGGCAGAGTCCATCAGTGTGTTTTGGGGAACTGATATGGAAGAAAAGGATAATCATCAGCTGAAAAAAACAAACCAACCAACCAAGAACAAAGTAAGCCTGGAGTTGCTGAGAGGTCTCTTTGCTACATTATGGAGAAAGTCATTCTAAGAACAGAGCTAACCCAGAAGAAAGCAAAAGCTAGTTTGGGTTGTATTCCCAAGACAGAGATTTATCTAATTCAGATAATATATATTAAAAGCTTTTTTTAGTTTTAAATCAAATCCAGAATAAGAACCTAAATATCCATTCTACTGTCTTATTGCAAACTTCTCCCGAACCGAAGCACATGAAGAAAAGAGCCTGAACCAATGTCAGGACATCAGATCTGATGGTTGATGACAGTGTGTATTATTTTCTCAGATTCATAGAACAGATATATACATACAATGCCAAGAACAGAACTTGGCACATAATGGGCGATCAATCAGCATTTGCTGAATGAATGAAGGTTGGTGACACTCAGCTCATACAAACTACTATTATAATAAAAAATGGATGTGCCCCAAAATGCTAACTAATATAGAATGCAAATATCACCTTCCCTTCCAAATATTTTCTAAATTTCAGACATAGATCTTCTGGGGGTCTTTTTATTAAGAGAGCATAAATGCTGATTCAGTTAGGAAAACTAGTAAGTACTCAAAAAATTAGCAAGTCTATGAAATTTAGGTCAAATGGCTATTAATATAATTGGCCCTAATGAGTATTCTGTTACTTTCACCCATTTTCTCTTGAGTGTGACTGATTAGAACATTTACATGAATAAATAAATGGATACCTACTTCTAGACACTCTGCATTAATGTTAACACATCAACAAGGTTTCAGTTCCAATTTTTTCAACAGATTTTAAAACATAGTAAAATTCTTTTACAGGGTTTCAGTTCAATATTCTTGTCATTACAAGAAAACAACATTAAAAATGAAATGAAAGTCATTTCATTTCATGACAGATATGACAGGGAAACTGCTGATTTGCTAGGAATGTACAGCTATTCTCTTCTGGATGTTGATAAAAATATGAGTTCCCACATACATACATATGATTTTCTGCTTCTCCTACAAATATCATGAATAAAAATTTCATTAGGAAGTAAGTTAACTCATTCCCATGATTAAAATTATACCATAAAAGTACTTCATTTATTAATATAGTTAAAGATAACCAAAAGATTCTGATCATACAGTGTTTGCTAAGATTTTAAAGTACCTGGAATAAACTTCTAAATGCTTTTCTTTATATTTTGAGACAACCAATTTCTAAATTTTCCAAAGTTGAAAAATATAATTATTATATTTGACACTTTTCTTCCTAGCACTTGAAAAAACTCTCTAAACAATTATTTCTGTATTTATTTAATTGTTCTCACACACTAAATTGTAATTTGTAATTTCCATGAACAGAGAATGTGTTTGATGGTGTCTTCTTTGTTACCCAACTACCAAGCCTGGCCCATAGCTGGTACTCAATAAATGTTTGTTAAATGGATAAATGGGATTGCCAACTTACCCAGTCATTGCGAAAATATTCAAGAAATATTTCATTCAACTCAGATGTATTCAGTCACTACTACTACTTTTAAAAAGTATGTACTAGAAATGCTTTTGGAATTAATTGGGGACTTAAATATCTGTCTGTGTGTCTCTTAAAACACTTATCATAGTACCTTCTAAGGCATTCAATCAGTATAAAATTGAAATAAATTACATAAAGTGAAATTTTCTTTGCTTTACCTGTGAAATGCAATAGGGAAACTTTAACAACACAGCAGAATTCAAAGATAGATTAACTTATTTCTTTTTTCATTTTAGCCATACCCTTCATTCACTTAATATTTATTACTTATTTACTATAAAAAACAACAATACCTCATATGGACTTCCCTGGTGGTTCAGATGGTAAAGAATCTGCCTCTAATGAGGGAGATCCAGTTTTGGTCCCTGGGTTGGGAAAATCCCCTAGAGAAGGAAATGGCAACCCACCCCAGTATTCTTGCTGGAGAATTCCATGGACAGAGGAGCCTGGTGGGCTACAGTCCATGCGGTCGCAAAGAGTCGGACATGACTGAGTGACTAACACACTCACTAATACTCACTATAGGCCAAGCACCATACTAGATGCCAAAGATACCAAGGCAGATAAAACACAGGCTAGTGTGGGAGATACATGAAAAAGTAGTAACAGCATACCCAATATGAAACCTCTCAAAAAGAATTACACACAAGAGAGATTCCAGAGCGTAGTTCAGTAGAGAGGTGTTCTCCCTGAGGATGGGATCAGGGAAGGAGAATCAGGAAACTTCAAAGGGGATGAGTGATCAGGCAGAAAACAGGAAATCATTAATTCTATACACTGCAGACAGTGACTGCAGCCATGAAATTAAAAGACGCTTACTCCTTGGAAGGAAAGTTATGACCAACATAGATAGCATATTCAAAAGCAGAGACACTACTTTGCCAACAAAGGTCCATCTAGTCAAGGCTATGGTTTTTCCTGTGATCATGTATAGATGTGAGAGTTGGACTGTGAAGAAGGCTGAGCGCCGAAGAATTGATGCTTTTGAACTGTGGTGTTGGAGAAGACTCTTGAGAGTCCCTTGGACTGCAATGAGATCCAACCAGTCAATTCTGAAGGAGATCAGCCCTGGGATTTCTTTGGAGGGAATGATGCCGAAGCTGAAACTCCAGCACTCCGGCCACCTCATGCGAAGAGTTGACTCATTGGAAAAGACTCTGATAGGGGGCAGGAGGAGAAGGGGACGACGGAGGATGAGATGGCTGGATGGCATCACTGACTTGATGGATGTAAGTCTGAGTGAACTCCAGGAGTTGGTGATGGACAGGGATGCCTGATGTGCTGTGATTCCTGGGGTCACAAAGAGTCGGACACAACTGAGCGACTTAACTGAACTGATCCAAAGGGAATAGATAGAATGTATGCTTGGTTCTGCAAAACTGAAATTCTTCGTCTCTTTAGCCAATGTTGTTCTGTGATGCTTTTGATAAGAAAACTGCAGAGTAGTGTTTAGCTACTAAAGACTTAGACTTCCTTAACTTCCTATCAAATATGGAAGGAAGCACTGAAGTGGAGTCGCTCAGTCGTATCCAACTCTTTGCGACTCCATGGACTGTAGCCTACTACGCTCCTCCATCCATGGGATTTTCCAGGCAAGAGTACTGGAGTGGCTTGCCATTTCTGGCACTATCCAGATATTAATCTGCTTTACCTCTGCTCTCATCCAAAGATGGATTCTTAAGTGCCCAAGTAGTGCAAAGCCCTGGAACTGGTTTCACTCACTCTGTAATGAGCAGAGGGGTCATCCACTACCCACAGCTGGGCCAGTGAGACCATGAGTCACCATTCTGAGATGAAAAGGGACAGACAGAGGTGCTATGACTATTTTTATTGCTTTCAGCAGAGTAAAAATTATTAGCCCAAGGGCTTTCCAATTATAATTCCCTTATCTCATATTCTGTTCTGAGGCAAAAATTGTTACCTATTCATTTATACAAAGTACAGACAACATGATTTTTAAATAAAAATACTTTATTCAGGAGATTTGTACACACTGTATACTATCCCACTCTGTTTCCAGAAAAGCATGGAAGACCAGAGACTTTGGTTTATTTGAGACATAGGTGATATAGGATCGCCCTGTGTTAACCCCAGGGCATTATGGGAGTGTTGCAGGCCCTAAGGAAGAGAGTTTCCTGGAAGGTCATACCGCATGAAACAAACTCATGAATGTGTCAGGCCATTCAGAGGCCAGCAAGAAGTCACATGTGGCTAGAACATGGAAGAAATGAGTAGAAGAAGTAGAAAAATGAATGATGTTGGAACATTAGGACTAACCCGTGAAGAAATTTACATTCTATGATAGTAAGATTATTATGATTTTATCCTGCTGGCAATGGAAACCAGAAACACTTTCAAAACAGAGAACTGGAGCAATATGTTTCGCTGATAACCACGTGGCAACATGAAAAATGGACAGAAAATGAGAAAACCTTGGGAGAAAGGGATTCAGTTAAACTAGAGAAGCTTATTCAACCTAAAAAAGTAAGTTAACATGATAGACTCAGCTGTGGGATTTCTCTGCTTAAAAAACAGAATATTGTAGCTTGGCTTGGTCTAAACAAGTTTGTTAAAACATAGCATAATAGTACTAAAATTTCTTGGATCTATCTACTCATTGAGCAGCATTATCAGTTTTTTTCTATTTATTAATGTTTAAGTACCACATGTATGTTTCATAAAAATCATTTTCTTCATAAGTTGGAAAAAACATATGAGTAATATACTGACTAAGTACATAAATAAAAAAAACATTGTGTGTAGGTTTGGCCATTAAAACAAGCAAGATAAGAAAAATTACTGTTGGTCTAGAAGGAAGAGTTATCAGATATTGTTTTAAAGAAATATCAAGGAATTTTTAATCAGTTCATGAACAGCTGCCAAAGATAACATGATGAGAATTTAATTTAATGTGTTCTAACCATGGAACATATTGGTTATATTGTTTTCTAATAGCAGCTAAAATCTGTCAAACCTCTAGTATTTTATTGAGCTGTCAAGGCCAAAGAGAAAACCACTCAGAAACTTCTGCTCTAACAACAGCCACTTGCAGCAACTCTAAGTTATCTGAAATACTTTTTCTTACCTCACTAAGAATGTGTCAAGAAAGTGATAACTTAGAAGATGGTTGAAACTATTTGGAAATTTATTTAAGTACTTGTTTGTTCCCTTAAATTATAAGTGTTGTCTAAAACTTGTTTTTTCTTAAAAGTAGGTGTGGAAATCTCTGAAGGAAAAAAAAAAACATAGTGGGAATTTAGATTATTATAGGTAATAAGATCCTGTATATTGAAACTGTTTGAAATGCAAACAACAGTATATAATATTTCAAAATTCATTTAAGAGAGCACTAAATAGCTAGTCTTGTGGGGAGGGAGACTAAAAGAAGAGAGCAAGTCTTTATTATAGCAGTTCATCTGACTTACCTGTGGGAATTTAGGGAGGTGAGGAATCTTCCTCAAAGAAGATAACTTTAAAAAAAGAAAAGTAGATTTTAAGAATTAGAAAGAATCGTGTTTGGGACTATAATGATAAATTCCTTTGAAACCTAAGGGATGCATAAGGAAATGGCCACTTTGGAGGTAATGAATAGGAAAAAGCAATGCCCAAATTATAAAACAAAAACTCTGTTATTTATGATTTGGTAATTAAAGATTCAAGGGTGTGTGGACTGCTGTCATTTTGCCATAAAAGAAAAAATACTTTGACCAAATTGCTTTCTTCACCATCTTTTCTTCTTCCCTGATTTCCTTCCACCTGAACACCTGAAACACTTCCATTTCTCCAAACAAAATATCTTTGTTGCTCTTATTCTAATGGTTACTGAAATTTTCTCCAGGCTTTTTTTTTTTTTTTCAGTGTGGTACAATCAGCTAAAAGCAATTGTGGGCAGAATCAAAATTTCTCACTGAGGAGGAAAATGATGTTCAGAGTAAAATATTAATTACTTCTGGGGAAAAAAGTCACTGTAATCATCTGTCACATCATAATGTTCTCTCTTATTTTATTTTATTTTCTCATTGCAAGATTCCCAACCTAATGCAAAATTCTGTATTTTATCATTCCAAACCACCTCAACATGGGGAATTGTAATGGACACATATATAAGTAAGGAAGAAGAATATTGATCATATATACTTTTTAACCAAAGATTCAAGTTTGTAGGTCCCAAGTCACAGGAGCATACTCCAGGGAAGAAAGTCAGTGCTAGCATGTGGAAGATAGCAATGAAAGATACCTGTCCCCTAAAGCAAAGATTCTTACACTTTGGCGTGTCAGAATCATCTAGAGGCCTTGTTAAAGCAAAGACTGCTGAGTCACATCTCCAGAGTTTCTGATTCACTAGGTCTGAGATGGAGCCTGAGGTTCTGCATTTCTAACAAGCTCCCAGGTGATGTCAATGCTGTTGGTCCACAGACCACACTTGAATTAGCAAGGTTTCTGATGCCTCCCTAAACTCATGTTCAGGTATAAGAAAAGTGTACAAGTTCATTTAGGAAAATTAGTTTCTGAATTCCAAATATAACTCTTTGTTAACAATTACCCATGAACTATATATGGGGAATATATATAATTAAAGCTGGAATTAAATTAACTTTGTAAGAGTAGAAAGTTGTAAGAAAATCTTGAAACAAAGACATGATTTCACTAGCTAACCAGTCAGCACCTTCATGATACACTAGGCTGAAAATTTCAATGTATAAGAAGCTCTAACCTTTTATAGATTCTCTCTGTTATCATGAGACTGTCAACTGGATTATGAAATGGAGCATTCTTTTCTTATCATTTAACTTAGTGCAGGGTAATTAATTTTTCATTTATCTGAGATAAATGGACAGAAACCAGGTGATTTCACTTCATGAGCTTTAGGAAAATTATTTTATGTCACTAATGGCCGTACCCAAGTCCTGTTCTTAACTCTGTGTAGGCACCAGGTATCTTTTGGAAGATGCCTAAAACACCCACTAATTTTACTTCTAGAAAAAGCCTAAATAAGAGTGACTAGGCACACACTATAGCTAGATGGTTCTTCCAGGAGTCCCTAACCCCAAGAGTGAGGCAATCACACTGTCCTAGAAATCCACTCTGAGTTCAAGCCCCAAATAAGTTTTATGTTCCAGAATATTCTTAGAGGTAATAACATGCCAGAGGCAGGAAGTACTAAAAAAGGCAAAATTGTAATTAAATATAACATATAGTTTGATATTATAGGAGAGCATGCTGGCCTTCTTTTTAAAAATTCATGAAATTTTGACCCTTTTGCTTTGTAAGAATTCAAAAAGCTCTTATCACTGCTAAGAAATCCTATTGCTTTCTCAAGAGAGTCCTTTTCCCTCAACTTTTATAGTGGTCATATATATTTTTCTCATACACACATTGTTTTTATATAAAATAAACAAAATAAGTAGGACTCAAAATAACTCAACCTTGTCAGGTGTAGTGTCTCTTTGTGTCTAAATTAATAAAAGGAACAGAGCAAAACTTGTCAGTGAGTTGGGAGGTGGGGTCTAAGGGATTCAAATCCATCCATTGCTGGCTTCAGTTTGGTGTCACCTGTTAACACTGTTTTTTCCAGGTTTTGGTCTAGATGAGGATGATTCTGAGTCCTGGGGCTGGTTAGACTTGCAGAAAAGTAGTGATAATTATAGAAAACCTCCATGAGTTCTCTAGTTCTCTTAGCCTGTTCCAAGAAGGCTGGACTCAGGGTCTACCTTTCATCTCTCTGTACCTACAGAAAAAATCTTCCCACTAGGCCTTCCCCTTCCCTTCATGTTTCCCCCAGAAACTTAGTCTACCATTTTGAGAGCAAGGACCAAGAGGAAAATAGGAGCCAATCACTAATACTATTATATCTAAATAAGAATCTGAAAATGATTAGCATAAACATTTACAAACAATATTTATATGTATAAACCTATCAAATATCACTTGACTCCAGAACACATAAATGTAATAGTTTGGAAATTAACAATTGGCACCTCAGGTTATTATGGTAAATTAATGCTCTTACCTAATTCCATAAATTTGCCTTTATAATTTGGGGGTACTTTTATAATCTAAAATATTTTTCTATTAACTGATAAATAATAAAAGAAAAATCATTTATATAACATTAATGAGTTGAAAATATACAAATGAACAAATCAGTTTTAATGAACCCTTAGAAATAGAATTATAGACATGCAAATTAATTAAGAACATATTTTAATAGGTTTTCCCAGAGCACGACTATAGTAATTGCAGTTGTAAAGAGAAATATTAACACTGTACTATACTGGCACACTGAGCGCAGGCAGCTGCGACCGGCACAATGAAACAGTGGCGGAGAAGAGCTACCCCACGTCCAAGGTCAGGGGCAGAAGCCAGGAGGACCCCATGCCCAAAGGGTAGCGGCCAAGGAGTTACCCCATGACCAAGGTCGGGGCAGTGGCTGAGAGTGCCAGGCTGCGACAGCGCAGGAAGGGCTTAGAGGAGCTATCCCACGTCCGAGGTCAGGGGCGGCGGCTGAGAGGAGCTACCCTGCGGCTGAGGTCAGGGGTGGCAGGGAGGAGCCACCCCACGTCCAAGGAGCGGTGGCTGCACGGGCACAGGAGGGCCTAGAAGAGCTATCCCACTTGAAGGTCAGGAAGGGCATCGGTGAGGAGATACCCTTCGTCCAAGGTAAGGAGCAGCGCCTGTGCTTTGCTGGAGCAGCCATGAAGATATACCCCACGCCCAAGGTAAGAGAAACCCAAGTAAGATGGTAGGTGTTGCAAAAGGGCATCAGAGGGAAGACACACTGAAACCATACTCACATAAAACTAGTCACTCTAATCACACTAGGACCACAGCCTAGTGTAACTCAATGAAACTAAGCCATGCCTGTGGGGGTCATCGTAGGGAAGTCTGATAGAATGTGGTCCACTGGAGAAGGGAATGGCAAACCACTTCAGTATTCTTGCCTTGAGAACCCCATGAACAGTATGAAAAGGCAAAATGATAGGATAAAGAAAGAGGAACTCCCCAGGTCAGTAGGTGCCCAATATGCTACTGGAGACCAGTAGAGAAATAACTCCAGAAAGAATGAAGGGATGGAGCCAAAGCAAAACCAAACCCCAGTTGTGGCTGTGACTGGTGATAGAAGCAAGGTCCGATGCTGTAAAGAGCAATATTGCATAGGAACCTGGAATGTCAGGTCCATGAATCAAGGCAAATTGGAAGTGGTCAAACAAGAGATGGCAAGAGTTAACATCAACATTCTAGGAATCAGCGAACTAAAATGGACTGGAATGGGTGAATTTAACTCAGATGATCATTATATCTACTGCTGCCGGCAGGAATTCCTCAGAAAAAATGGAGTAGCCACCATGGTCAACAAAAGAGTTCGAAATGCAGTACTTGGATGCAATCTCAAAAATGACAGAATGATCTCTGTTTGTTTCCAAGGCAAAGCATTCAATATCACAGTTATCCAAGTCTATGCCCCAACCAGTAACGCTGAAGAAGCTGAAGTTGAACAATTCTATGAAGATTTACAAGACCTTTTAGAACTAACACCCAAAAGACAATGTCCTTTTCATTATAGGGGACGGGAATGCAAAAGTAGGAAGTTAAGAAACACCTGGAGTAACTGGCAAATTTGGCCTTGGAATACAGAAGGAAGCAGGACTAAGACTAATAGAGTTTTGCCAAGTAAATGCACTGGTCATAGCAAACACTCTCTTCCAACAACACAAGAGAAGACTCTACACATGGACATCACCAGATGGTCAACACCAAAATCAGAGTGATTATATTCTTTGCAGCCAAAGATGGAGAAGCTCTATACGGTCAACAAAAACAAGACCAGGAGCTGACTGTGGCTCAGATCATGAACTCCTTATTACCAAATTCAGACTTAAATTGAAGAAAGTAGGGAAAAGCGCTAGACCATTCAGGTATGACCTAAATCAAATCCCTTATGATTATACAGTGGAAGTGAGAAATAGATTTAAGGGCCTAGATCTGATAGATAGAGTGCCTGATGAACTATGAATGGAGGTTTGTGACACTGTACAGGAGACAGGGATCAAGACCATCCCCATGGAAAAGAAATGCAAAAAAGCAAAATGGCTGTCTGGGGAAGCCTTACAAAAAGCTGTGAAAAGAAGAGAGATGAAAAACAAAAGAGAGAAAGAAAGATATAAGCATCTGAATGCAGAGTTCCAAAGAATAGCAAGAAGAGATAAGAAAGTCTTCTTCAGCGATCAATGCAAAGAAATAGAGGAAAAGAACAGAATGGGAAAGACTAGAGATCTCTTCAAGAAAATTAGAGATACCAAGGGAACATTTCATGCAAAGATGGGCTCAATAAAGGACAGAAATGGTATGGACCCAACCGAAGCAGAAGATATTAAGAACAGGTGGCAAGAATACACAGAAGAACTGTACAAAAAAGATCTTCATGACCCAGATAATCACGATGGTGTGATCACTCATCTAGAGCCAGACATCCTGGAATGTGAAGTCAAGTGGGCCTTAGAAAGCATCACTACGAACAAAGCTAGTGGAGGTGATGGAATTCCAGTGGAGCTATTTCAAATCCTGAAAGATGATGCTGTGAAAATGCTGTACTCAATATGCCAGCAAATTTGGAAAACTCAGCAGTGGCCACAGGACTGGAAAAGGTCAGTTTTCATTCCAATCCCAAAGAAAGGCAATGCCAAAGAATGCTCAAACTACCTCATAATTGCACTCATCTCACATGCTAGTAAAGTAATGCTCAAAATTCTCCAAGCCAGGCTTCGGGAATACGTGAACTGTGAACTTCCTGATGTTCAAGCTGGTTTTAGAAAAGGCAGAGGAACCAGAGATCAAATTGCCAACATCCGCTGGATCATGGAAAAAGCAAGAGAGTTCCAGAAAAACATCTATTTCTGCTTTATTGACTATGCCAAAGCCTTTGACTGTGTGGATCACAATCAACTGTGGAAAATTCTGAGAGAGACGGGAATACCAGACCACCTGACCTGCCTCTTGAGAAATCTGTATGCAGGTCAGGAAGCAACAGTTAGAGCTGGATGTGGAACAACAGACTGGTTTCAAATAGGAAAAGGAGTCCATCAAGGCTGTGTATTGTCACCCTGCTTATTTAACTTCTATGCAGAGTACATGAGAAATGCTGGGCTGGAAGAAGCACAAGCTGGAATCAAGATTGCTGGGAGAAATATCAATCACTCAGATATGCAGATGACACCACCCTTATGGCAGAAAGTGAAGAGGAACTAAAGAGCCTCTTGATGAAAGTGAACGTGGAGAGTGAAAAAGTTGGCTTAAAGCTCAACGTTCAGAAAACGAAGATCATGGCATCCGGTCCCATCACTTCATGGGAAATAGATGGGGAAACAGTAGAAACAGTGTCAGACTTTAGTTTTGGGGTTTCGAAAATCACTGCAGATGGTGATTGCAGCCATGAAATTAAAAGACGCTTACTCCTTGAAAGAAAAGTTATCACCAACCTAGATAGCATATTCAAAAGCAGAGACATTACTTTGCCGATTAAGGTCCGTCTAGTCAAGGCTGTGGTTTTTCCTGTGGTCATGTATGGATGTGAGAATTGGACTGTAAAGAAGGCTGAGCACTGAAGAATTGATGCTTTTGAACTGTGGTGTTGGAGAAGACTCTTGAGAGTCCCTTGGACTGTATGCAGATCCAACCAATCCATTCTGAAGGAGATCAATCCTGGGATTTCTTTTGAAGGAATGATGCTAAAGCTGAAACTCCAGTCCTTGGCCACCGCATGCAAAGAGTTGACTCACTGGAAAAGACTGTGATGCTGGGAGGGATTGGGGGCAGGAGGAGAAGGGGATGACAGAGGATGAGATGGCTGGATGGCACCACTGACTCGATGGATGTGAGTTTGAGTGAACTCTGGGAGTCGGTAATTGACAGGGATGCCTGGCATGCTGCGATTCATGGGGTTGCAGAGAGTCAGACACAACTGAGCGACTGAACTGAACTGATAGCACAATAAATGGACAAATATCTGGAGAAATGGATTAATACCAAAGTAGTTTCAGTAAAAACAGAATAATTCGCAATGCTTTCTTCACTTCTGCAAATCTCAAATAACATATTCCTTCCAGAACTTTAAAGCATCTGCCTGCAATGCAGGAGACCTGGGTTTGATCCCTGTGTCGGGAAGATCCCCTGGAGAAGAAATGGCAGCCCACTCCAGTACACTTGCCTGGAAAATCCCATGGATGGAGGAGGCTGGTAGGTTATAGTCCATGGGGTCACAAAGAGTTGATAATGACTGAGCAACTTCATTTTCTTTCCTTTCCAGAACTTGATTATGATATCTGTTTTTATCCTTGTTGGATTTGTTCATCACACATTAATCCTATGAAGTGGAATATTCTTTGTATTTTTCAAATATTTATTAGGTTACTAATTAAAACTTCATCCCCTCCTTATAGATAAAACCCCTCAAAGTATCAAAATATGCCCTTAAACTTCTCTCATTAACTTTCATTAAAATAGATTAGGATTAGGTAAGTAAAGTCTCTCCGGGTCTGCAATTGCCCCTTTCCAGAGATGCTCAACATCACTCATTATTAGAGAAATGCAAATCAAAACCACAATGAGGTACCACTTCACACCAGTCAGAATGGCTGCGATCCAAAAATCTGCAAGCAATAAATGCTGGAGAGGGTGTGGAGAAAAGGGAACCCTCCTACACTGTTGGTGGGAATGCAAACTAGTACAGCCACTATGGAGAACAGTGTGGAGATTCCTTAAAAATTGCAAATAAAACTACCTTATGACCCAGCAATCCCACTTCTGGGCATACACACCGAGGAAACCAGAATTGAAAGAGACACATGTACCCCAATGTTCATCGCAGCACTGTTTATAATAGCCAGGACATGGAAACAACCTAGATGTCCATCAGCAGATGAATGGATAAGAAAGCTGTGGTACATATACACAATGGAGTATTACTCAGCTGTAAAAAAGAATTCATTTGAATCAGTTCTGATGAGATGGATGAAAATGGAGCCGATTATACAGTGTGAAGTAAGCCAGAAAGAAAAACACCAATACAGTATACTAACACATATATATGGAATTTAGGAAGATGGCAATGACAACCCTGTATGCAAGACAGGAAAAAAGACACAGATGTGTATAATGGACTTTTGGACTCAGAGGGAGAGGGAGAGGGTGGGATGATTTGGGAGAATGGCATTCTAACGTGTATACTATCATGTAAGAATTGAATCGCCAGTCTATGTCTGACGCAGGATGCAGCATGCTTGGGGCTGGTGCATGGGGATGACCCAGAGAGATGTTATGGGGAGGGAGGTGGGAGGGGGTTCATGTTTGGGAACACATGTAAAAATTAAAGATTTTAAAATTTTAAAAAAAAAATTAAATTAAATTAAAATTAAAATTAAAAAAATAGATTAGGAATAAAATGATCTGTTTGTATGCATCTTTCTTCCATATTTTGATACATTTTTAAATGCTTTTTATAAAGGTAAAATAGCTTCAATAGGAGTAACTAATGTTACAGAAAAACATCTATTTTAGCTTTATTGACTATGCCAAAGCATTTCACTGTGTAAATCACAATAAAATCTGGAAAATTCTGAAAGAGATGGGAATACCAGACCACCTGACCTGCCTCTTGAGAAACCTGTATGCAGGTCAGGAAGCAACAGTCAGAACTGGACATGGAACAACAGACTGGTTCCAAATCGGGAAAGAAGTACATCAAGGCTATATATTGTCATCCTGCTTATTTAACTTCTATGCAGAGTACATCATGAGAAACGCTGGGCTGGAGGAAGCATAAGCTGGAGTCAAGATTGCTGGGAGAAATATCAATAACATCAGATATGCAGATGACACCACTCTTATGGCAGAAAGTGAAGAAGAACTAAACAGCCTCTTGATGAAAGTGAAAAAGAAGAGTGCAAAAGTTGGCTTAAAGCTCAACATTTAGAGAACTAAGATCATAGCATCTGGTCCCATCACTTCATTGGAAATAGATGGGGAAACAGTGGAAACAGTGGCTGACTATATTTTGGGGTGCTCCAAAATCACTGCAGATGGTGACTGCAGCCATGAAATTAAAAGACGCTTACTCCTTGGAAGGAAAGTTATGACCAACCTAGACAGCATATTGAAAAGCAGAGACATTACTTTGCCAACAAAGGTCCGTCTAGTCAAGGCTATGGTTTTTTCAGTGGTCATGTATGGATATGAGAGTTGGACTATAAAGAAAGCTGAGCACCGAAGAATTGCTGGTTTTGAACTGTGGTGTTGGAGAAGACTCTTGAGAGTCCCTTGGACTGCAAGGAGATCCAACCTTTCAATCCTAAAGGAAATCAGGCCTGAATAATCATTGGAAGGACTGATGTTGAAGCTGAAACTCCAATACTTTGGCCACCTGATGTGAAGAGCTGACTTATTTGAAAAGACCCTGATGCCCGGAAAGATTGAGAGCAGGAGGAGAAGGGGACGACAGAGATTGAGAAGGTGGCATCACTGACTCAATGGACACGGGTTTGGGTGGACTCCAGGTATTGGTGACAAACAGGGAGCCCTGGTATGCTGCAGTTCATGGGGTCTCAAAGAGTCGGACGCGACTGAACGACTGAACTGAACAGATTCACTTGCTGTACACCTAAAACTAACATAGCATTGTTAACCAACTATATTCCAATAAAAAAAAATATTTTTAAGTTCTCTTTAAAATTTTCAGAATCTGACTTCTATGTTACTCAGGAACAATCAGTGCATAAACCACTTCTGGTTGTGGTTCTCAAGCCTTCTAAATGCTTTTTGAGAAATAACTTCAGTTCTAATAACATCAGGAAAGTACCCATGTTATTCTTATTTGACAGTTAAACTAAGGTTTCACAACCTGTTGTCAGAGATGGAATTCAACCTAGCCCATCTGGCTTCCGATTCCATGTTTTTAACCACTTATATATGGACACAACTATGCAGGAAGTGGCAGAAGATACAAAATAATGGGCATACTGAGAATTTGAAATCACCCAAAACTGGGACCCTCCTGGCTAATATATATTCCTGCCACATTAAATAACCTTCCATTAAGATTAATAAATCTCTTTTTCAAGAGACACAAGGTTAAGAATGTTAGTTTGCCTTAGAAAAATGATAAGAATAAAAGTAAACTCACATGGTTTGAAAAGAAATTCAATAGGAGCCTTGCCAGAGATAGTACTGCCATCTCCTATGCAATTCATTTCGATAATCCCAAACTAAACCTTTTCCCCAACAATGTTTTTCCTCCTGTGTTCCCAGGAAATGGTAAACACTAGCCACTTAATTACAAACCTGGGCACCATCTGGACTCTACTTTCTTCCCCAGCCCATGCATCCAACCTAAATTCGTTTAGGTTCTACCCCTAAAGAGTGCTATCATCCAGCCATTGTTGCAACCCATGTCACCACAATCTTTCTCCCAGACTGACACTGTGGGCTTCCTAATCAGTCTCTCAACCTTATCCATCCTGCCCCTCCATCCCTGTTTACTCCACACCAAATTCACTCTCTATAGCCAGAGATGTTCTGAAAATACAAATCTGAATCATATTACTGTCCTGCCTCAAATCTTATAATGCTTTCTGGTTTCCCTTTTTTAAAAAAGTCTAAAATTCTTTGCTTGGGGCTGGTGCACTGAGACGACCCAGAGGGATGGTATGGGGAGGGAGGAGGAAGGGGGTTCAGGATAGGGAACACGTGTATACCTGTGGCGGATACATGTTGATGTATGGCAAAACCAATACAATATTGTAAAGTGATTAACCTCCAATTAAAATAAATAAATTTATATTTTAAAAGATAAAATAAAATTCTTAGCATTCCCTGAGACCCTGGTAGCTTGATCTATCTGATTCACACCTTACTGCTCCATTTCCTCTCCCTCTTTCTCTCCTCTTCTTTCTCTTTCCCTTTCTCTCCCCCTGCCTCAACCCTTTTCCTCACTCATGAAGGCACTGCGTTTGCTTTTTGCTCTGGGCCTACAGACAAGCTGATTCTCCTCCACTATATGTCCTGCTTTCCCTTCCTCAAGCACTTCACTTTACTAATTGCTATTAATTTTTTAAAATCTCATTGTAGAAGTTATATCTTAAGAAGATACCCTGGGCAATCAGAATCTCCCATCGGGGTAGACCATGCTATGTTTTACCATTGACAGCCCTAATACTAACATTTATTGTTTCATATAAGAATGTGTGTGTGTTTGTGTATGTATATACATACACTGAGTGTAAGTTTCATGAGAACAGCAACCTTGTATATTTTGTTTATTGTTGTATCCAGAATACAGGAAAGTGCCCAGCAAAAGAATGCTCAATAAATATTTCTCCAAAGCACAAAGAAATGACAGATTTCAAGGTGTGGTCCTGGGGGTAAGTGGCTGAAGTGGAGAGAAAGGCATCTGAAGTTAAAGGGAGTGGAGTAATATCTTCAACGTATTAAATAAAAATGCAAAACAAATATGTTTTCAGACACACAGAAACTGAAAGAATTCATCACCAGTGGACCTTTGTCATTAAAAATGCTTATGGGAGTCCTTCACAAAGAAAGAAAATAATAGAAGATGGAAACCTAGATCTAAACAAAGGTATAAAGAGAACCAAAAATGGTAAATATACATGTAAATACAAATAATTTTTCTAATTTTTTAAATGACTGCAAAAAATAATTGACTGCTTAAAGCCAAAAAAAGGCAAATTACAATGCATTGTGAGATTTATAACAAATATATAAGTATGCTAACAACAATAGCACAAAGACCAGGAGAAATGGAAGTATACAGTTGTAAGATTCCAACATGAGGTAAAGATAAACTATAATAAAGATATATACTATATACCCTAAACTAATTACTATGATACAAGCAAAAATTCATAACTAAAAAGCCAAAAAGGAGATAAAATATATATTGAAAAAAGTCGATTAACTGCAAAGGAAGAAAGAGAAAACAAAAAGCAAATGGGATGAACAGAAAATAAGCAACAAGATAGTACATTTAAATCCAACTCTATAATTACATTAAGAGGAAGAGCTTGTCCAGTTGGATAAAAATCAAAATGAAAATATTTGCTACATATTAGAAACCTACTATTAATATAAAAAGGTTAAAAGTAAAAGGCTGGGGAAAGATATACCATGCTAACAATAATCAAAATAAAGATGAAGTGACTATATTAATATCAGACAAAGCAGATCTCAGAGGAAAAAATACTATAAGAAATAGCCTAATGGTCAGATGGCAGTCCAAGGCAACTGCCCCTACCCTAGAAGAACTGGTGGTGATCAGGGGCCATCCTCAAATCTATATCAAGGAAGATTCCAGGGTATTGGGTAATTTGAGGCCTCTCACAACTACCTGCCCTCACATGGTATACAAGGTTCTTCATAAGTAGTTATCCATTTGTCTCCAGGCTCAACTTTTGCCCTTCATTCTCCAGCCACACTGAATCACTTGCATGGAGGTTCTTAAATGAGGCTTTTTTTCCCCCTGCTTCCAATTCAGCACCCCTCCAATTCCATGTCCCCCTTCCTCTGCTATCTTTGCCCCTACCTTCATTCTTTTTTTCTCTCTCTAGAGCAAAGGCTACTGGTCCTCTTTATGTTGCATGAGAACAGCAATAACTCCAGAACTTCTTGCTAGTTAGGTGCTACTCATGTGTGCTTCCACTGAACCCTATTTACATTCAATATTTCTATGACCTTGATCATGTCACTCATCCTCTTCAAAGGTCAGCTTCTGAGTGAGGATTGCAATACCTGCCTTACAGAGATATTGTCACAATGTAAGTAAACAACTAAATACAATATTGGGTTCCCTGGATCTGTTCAATCAGTTCAGCTCAGTTCAGTCTCTCAGTCATGTCCAACTCTGAGACCCCATGGACTGCAGCATGCCATGCCTCCCTGTCCATCTCCAACTCCTGGAGTTTACTCAAATTCATGTCCATTGAGTCAGTGATTCCCATCCAACCATCTCATCCTCTGTCATCCCCCTCTCCTCCCACCTTCAATCTTTCCCAGCATCAGGGTCTTTTTCAATGAATCAGTTCTTCGCATCAGGTGGCCAAAGCATTAGAGTTTGAGCCTCAACATCAGTCCTTCCAAAGAATATTCAGGACTGATTTCCTTTGGGATTGACTGGTTGGATCTCCTTACAGTCCAAGGGACTCTCAAGAGTCTTCTCCAACACCACAGTTCAAAAGCATCAATTCTTTAGCGCTCAGCTTTCTTTATAGTCCAACTCTCACATCCATACATGATTACTGGAAAAACCATAGCTCTGACTAGATGTACCTTTGTTGGCAAAGTAATGTCTCTGCTTTTTAATATGTTGTCTAGTTTGGTCATAGCTTTCTATTAAAAGCAAGTGTCTTTTAATTTCATGACTGTAGTCACCATCTGCTGTGATTTTGGAGCCCAAAACAATAAAATCTGTCACTGTTTCCACTGTTTCCCCATCTATTTGCCATGAAGTAATGGGACCAGATGCCATGATCTTCGTTTTCTGAATGTTGAATCTTAGTTTTGTGTTCACTAGATGGAAGCAAAATTGTTGCTCTTGTTTCAGTTACTCTGCTATTGTTACAGTTATCACACTGTATACTATTTGTTCATTTTTCTGCCTTCCCAATTAAACTACGATGAGGGCAGGAATTAAATCTTATGTTTTATTTTATTGTCTATATCAAACACATTAAACACTTGTAGTAAGTATTCCATGTATTGAATGAATATGCATTGAAATATGTAACTATTGGATGACTATGTAATGAATAGGTATTGGATGAATGAACGAATTAATGAACAGAGAATGAACAGTGGAAGCTTCTGTTTGTGTCATCACCATGTGCTCCTTAGACATTACTTCCCACAATGTCTTGGAGGGGACAGATTTGAAGTATCCTTAGCCATACCACCTTTCTGAAAAACAAAGTTTCAAAAAAATTTCCCCAAAGTTCAGACTGTTAAATCCACTAAGTATTAGCTAGTCAGAATTGCCTCCATTTCTTGTATCTCCCTCTCCAACAGACCCTTTCTCACCTCTGAGTTTTTTTCCTAACCTGAAAACAATCTCCTCAACATGCTTTTATAATTTTGACATTTCAGTGACATTTTCCTATTGAACCATATATTAGTCTTTCTTATCTCCCCTATTAATCTGAAACCCTTTTCCAGACAGGCATTTGACTCTATTTTAATATGTCCCTAGAATTTAACAGCATTAAAGAGCCACACTATGGAATAAGTCAGACCTAAATTTGAATCTTAAGTGTTTGTTACTTGAAAGCTGAGTATCCTTGAGTAAGTTACCTCAATTCTCCATCTCAATTTCCTTATTTGGAAGTTGGCAATCATAGAATCTAATTTGTAAAGTTGTCATTAATATTTAATAAAATAAGGTCCATACACATATTAAGAACACTATAAATAGTACATCTAGCATAGGTGCTTAATAAATAACAGGCCTATCTTTCCTTCTGGAAAACAGGAAGTTATCACAAAATTTGGACACATTTTAACCATACCCAAATTAAATCTATTTTAAGTAAGAAAAGCATTCCCTATTATTTCCTGAGTTTAATATATTAACCATAAAAAATAAGAGGGTACCATAGGCCTGGTTTCCCAGGTGGCGCTAGTAGTAAAGAACCCGCCTGCCAAGGCAGGAGATGTAAGATCCCTGGGTTGGGACACGACTGACATGACTTAACGTGTGTGACTTAACACGACTGATGTGACTTAATGCACACCATATGTCTATCTGTTTTTGTCTATGTATGTGTTTGCGTATTGTTGTCGTTTAGTCTCTGAGTCACGCACAACTCTGCAACCCCATGGACTGTAGCCTACCAGGCTTCTCTCTCCATCAGATTTCCCAGGCAAGAATACTGGAGCGGGTTGTCATTTTCTTCTTCAGGGGATCTTCCCCACCCAGGGATTGAACCTGTGTCTCTTGCATTGGCAGGTAGATTCTTTACCACTGAGTCACCAGGGAAGCTCATGTTTGTGTATAAGTCCATTCTAACAAAGAAATTTTTCCTATTATATGTATCCCTAACAACTCAACTATATTCATACTGAAACTGAAACCAAGTCATGGAAGTCTAAAGCTGAAACCGATAATGAATCCTAATAAAGCACCTAATTCACACCTTCATGAGAAAACCTGATAAGAAACGTAAGCTGGAAAAAGGTCACAACTTACCAAATTCATACAGTTAGTACATGGCAGAGACTTGTAGCTGCCTCTACAAGTATTTTTTTTTTTTTAAGTATTACCGTTTTCTATCTAAATCCACATTGCCTGATCCTTCTATCTCCTGCTGCTGCTGCTGCTGCTAAGTTGCTTCAGTCATGGCCAACTCTGTGCGACCCCATAGACGGGCAGCCCAGCTGGCTCCCCTGTCCCTGGGATTCTCCAGGCAAGAACACTGAAGTGGGTTGCCATTTTCTATCTCCTGAATACCTTTCAAATCAGAAAGCAAACTTAACAACAATGAAGGAGTTGATGGGTATACAGATTACTTCCAGAGGAGTGGCACATTATGCCTGTCATTCTGATGTATTGCTACAGGAGCATGCTCTATTGTTCTACAAACTACCAATAAAGCTTCTCTTTGTTACATATTCAATTGTTTGAGCTTTCTGAAGGATTTCTCTCCTTTTCTCTTCTTACTTAGCTTTTATTCGTAATTAGTGTTCAGACATGAGGTCTTTCTTATATTAAGTTTTAAATTCAATTTCTATTGTAATTTCAGATGTAATTACTGCTCCTTTCTGGCAACAGCTCTGAAGTAAAATCCACATTCATTCTGCTCTACAACATAGACAAACTCAGCACATACCTCCATTCATTCTTTCACATTTATTCTTAAGGACAGATTTTGAAAAGGCAATAAACGATAAACTTGAGGTCCAGTAAGTGAATTAAGAAGAAAGGGGGAGCACTCGCACTCAAGGTAAAGATGTCATTCCTACTTATTGAGCACTTGGCAAGTGGGTTATGGAGGAGTCACTTTTAACTACCACCACCACCACCCCGCCCTCCGGCTTAAGAGAGAAAACCTTGCCTGTGTGTCAATATAGCTGAGGCAAAGCTATCAAAACTACCACTAGTGTGTACATTACATGAGGGCAATAATTATTTTTTACTTTTATTCACCGCTGAATCTCACAGAGCAGTAGCTGGCACACTGCAGGCTTCCTTTAACATTTGCTGAATGAAGGAAGTACACAGGCCTTACCTGCTTTAGCATCAGAGACTGACAATGCAATTCTTTACAACATCACTAAGCATCTAAAATTAAGTTCAACTTAAAAGATTTTTGTCAGTATACTAACACATATATATGGAATTTAGGAAGATGGCAATGACGACCCTGTATGCAAGACAGGGAAAGAGACACAGATGTGTATAACGGACTTTTGGATTCAGAGGGAGAGGGAGAGGGTGGGATGATTTGGGAGAATCACATTCTAACATGTATACTGTCATGTGAATTGAATCGCCAGTCTATGTCTGACGCAGGATGCAGCATGCTTGGGGCTGGTGCATGGGGATGACCCAGAAAGATGTTATGGGGAGGGAGGTGGGAGGGGGGTTCATGTTTGGGAATGCATGTAAGAATTAAAGATTTTAAAATTTAAAAATAAAAAAACTAAAATTTAAAAAAAAATAAAATAAAAAAAAATAAAAGATTTTTGTCTACAGTAGAGTCAGACAGTAAGCCTCATATACGAAAGAAAGGAAGAGAGGGAGAAAAGAAGTCCTTTTAGTTCTTAAAGTATTACTAGTATTCTGAGGAAAAGCCAAAAGTAGCCTGAATGTAAGTAGACCTTCTTTGGGTAATAATACCATCACCAATAGAACTTTTACATTTGAGATATAATTCTGGATTTGCATGTAAATTTTATCTGAGCAAATTACTACATATGTTTATCACAGAATTTAGCACCTTGCACTGAAATTGCCCATAATTCATCCATTTTCCCAAGTGGACAGTGGGCTTCCTGAGAGCGGAAGAGATTCTTATTCATTTTATCCGAGTATCTGATACATGGCAGATGCTCAGTAAATATCTGAAAGAAAAGGAAAAGGGGACAAACCAGTTCACACACTGATCTGTTTATTCCCTCAGATGATAATAAAGCATAGTTTGCAGCTTAATCTTTCATCCAGCAAAACGTTGACATAGTCTCTGTCCTCAAGCATCTCATAATACAGAGTAATAGACAAGGCATATGTGAAGAAAGATGCCTGGATTTTAAATGGTATCAGTCATTTGTGAACTCTATACATTTGTTGATTCAACTGAAGGCTCCATCCCTCCTAACTAAACTTTTCCAGTGTGCCCTCTAAAATCCATCCACAAGCAAAGTGCTCTCTACATCTCCTGCCTATCCATCCCCCAAACTCCCCTTTGAGCATTCTCAAGGATGAAGACCTCCACCAAAACCCTTCTAGGGCAGCCTCTTCAATTCTCTATGAAGCAAACAGGGTTTCCTTCTAAAATCCTGAAGGAACATCTCATTCCTTTGCTTAGAAATCCCCAAGTACCCTCTCAATCAAAGAAAATCTAAAGTTCTAACCATTTTCATATCATCTGATTCCCTCTCTGACACACTGACTATGCCAGGACGAACAAAAACAAGAGGCATAATTCTCCCTGTTGAAAATGAGGAAAGGGACCCCACCCTATCCCACTGTACTTAGAGCATGGAACTTTTTAAAACTGTAATATAAGACTTCTTATGACTCATGTACACCTGTGGTGGATTCATGTCAATGTATGGCAAAACCAATATAGTATTGTAAAGTAAAAAAAATAAAATTTAAAATTAAAAAAAAAAAGACTTCTTATGAGCTTTATGTCCCAGGAACATCTTTCTTAAGGACCTGGGAGCCATCTCCTTGAAACGGAAACATCAAAATACATAGCATCATATCCATGACTGTTTCTGTAGCCAATATTTTATAATTTTAAATGGAGTATACAAAAATTATGAATCACTATACTGTATGCTTGAAATTATTACAATAGTGTAACTCAACTATACTTTAGTTATAAAAAAAAGGAGCCAAGCACCCCAATCTCCCAGTTTCTGAAGGAGGACTGGAGCCGATCTTTAGGTGTGTACCTTGCTCTAAGCTGGAAATCTACCCCCTATTATTAAGATATGAGAAGTTTGTTTTCCATCTGTGTAAAGCCAATTAGCTAACACAGATGGTCAACCCAATTACCAGGTGAATCTAGGATGAACTATATGTGACAAATGGTGCTGTTAAGTCCTTTTCCTTGAGGAGCAGGTGTCTTATCTTGAAAACATGTATGCAATGGGTTGCATCTGCTTTATCTATAAAAAGATAGGATTTCTTTCTGTCATTGCAATTCCTTAGCACAGCAGTTCCCAGTCTTTTCCTTACCAGGGACCAGTTTCATGGAAGATAATTTTTCTACAGACCAAGTTGGGGTGGGGAGGGGGGTGGTTTTGGGATAACTCAAGCACATAACATTTATTGTGCACTTTATTTCTATTATTACATCAGGCCCATCTCAGATTATGCCTTAGATCCCAAACATTGGGGACCCTTGCAAGCAAATTGCCTAATATGCATCACACTGTTTATTTTAAAGCATAATCAATAAAGGAAAAAAAAAAAGCTTTTCTCTTTACTGTCTTTGTGGAGAGAGTCTCTGAGTTGGGAGACTATTTTGTTTTTAATTATATTCCTCCAATGTCTACTACTTTTTCTTTGCTCCTTTCTCCTTCAAGGAATAGCCTAGACCTTTGCATGGCCCATCCGATCTGTTCAGAATATTTCATACCACTACCCCTCCCCATATAGGCATGGCCCATTCCCTCTAACTAATCTCTGCTCAAAGGTCACCTTTTCAGAAAGGTACTCTCTTTCCAACCTGCATTGAATAATACCCCTCAATCATTATCACCTCTTCTTTCTTGGCTTTGTTTATACTTACAGCACTTATCACTGCATAGTACGTAAGTACCTGCTTATTCTATATATGAGAACTAACAGTAAAAAAAGATATCCTTTTCATCATAGGGGACTGAAATGCAAAAGTAAGAAGTCAAAACATATCTGGAGTAACAGACAAGTTTGACCTTACAGTACAGAATGAAGCAAGGCAAAGACTAAAAGAGTTTTCCCGAGAGAAAGTGTTGATGATAGCAAACACACTCTTCTAACAATACATGAGTTGACTCTACACATGAACATCACCAGATGATCAATACCAAAATCAGATGATTATATCTTAAGAATGTGGTGAAAGATACTAGGTCATTCAGTTCAGTCACTCAATCGTGTCCGACACTGCAAACCCATGGACTGCAGCACACCAGGCTTCCCTGTCCACCAATTCCTGGAGCTTGTTCAAACTCATGTCCGTCAAGTTGGGGACACCATCCGACTATCTCATCCTCTGTCATCTCCATCTCCTCCCACTTTCAATCTTTCCCCACATCAAGGTCTTTTCCAATGAGTCAGTTCCTCATATCAGGTGGCCAAAGTACTGAAGCTTTCACCTCAGCATCAGTCCTTCCAATGAATACTCTGAAGTGATTTCCTTTAGAACTAATTGGTTTCATCTCCTTGCAGTCCAAGGGACTCTCAAGAATCTTCTGCAACACCACAATTCAAAAGCATCTGTTCTTCAGCTTTCTTTATGCTCCAACGCTCACATCCATACATGACTACTGGAAAAACCATAGCTTTGATGAGATGGAACTTGGCCAGCAAAGTAATGCGCTGCTTTTTAATATGCTGTCTAGGTTGGTCATAGCTTTTCCAACAAGCAAGCTCCTTTTAATTTCATGACTGTAGTCACCATCTGCAGTGATTTTGGAGCCCAAGAAAATAAAATCTCTTACTGTTTCCCTTGTTTCTCCATCTATTTGCCATGAAGTGATAGGACCAGATGCCATGATCTTAGCGTTTTGAATGTAGAGGTTTAAGCCAGCTTCTTCACTCTACTCTCTCACTTTCATCAAGAGGCTGTTTAGTTCCTAATTGATTTCTGCCATAAAGGTGATGTCATCTGCATATCTGAGGTTATTGATATTTCTCCTGGCAATCTCGACTTCAGCTTGTGCTTTATCCAGCCTGGCATTTCACATAATGTACTCTGCATATAAGTTAAATAAGCAGGGTGACAATATACAGCCTTGACTACTCCATTCCCAACTTGGAACCAGTCCGTTGTTCCATGCCCAAACCTAGCTGTTGCTTCTTGACCTGCATACAGATTTCCCAGGAAGCAGTTAAGATGCTCTGGTATTTCCATCTCTTTAAGAATTTTCAACAGTTTGTTGTAATCCACACTGTCAAAGGATTTACTGTAGTCAATAAAGCAGAAACAGATTTTTTTGGAACCCTCTAGCTTTTTTCTATATTCCAACAGATGTTGGCAATTTGATTTCTGGTTTGTCTGCCTTTTCTAAATCCAGCTTGAACATCTGGAAGTTCTCAGTTCATGTACTGTTGAAGCCAGGCTTGGGGAATTTTGAGTATTACTTTTCTAGCATGTGAGATGAGTGCAATTGTGTGATAGTGTGAACACTCCTTTGCATCGCCTTTCTTTAGGATTGGAATGAAAACTGACCTTTTCCAGTCCTGTGGCCACTGCTGAGTTTTCCAAATTTGCTGGCATATTGAGTGCAGCACTTTCACAGCATCATCTTTTAGGATTTGAAATAGCTCAACTGGAATTTCATCACCTCCACTAGCTTTCTTTGTATTGATGCTTTCTAAGGCCCACTTGACTTCACACTCCAGGATGTCTGGGCTCTAGATGAATGATCACACCATTGGTTATCTGAGTCATTAAGATCATTTTTGTACAGTTCTTGTGTTTCTTGCCACCTCTTCTTAATATCTTCTGCTTCTGTTAGGTCCATACCATTTTTGCCCTTTACTGTGCCCATCTTTGCATGAAATGTTCCCTTCCTATCTCTAATTTTCTTGAAGTGACCTCTAATCTTTCCCATCCTATTGTTTTCCTCTAATTCTTTGCACTGATCACTGAGGAAGACTTCCTTATCTCTCCTTGCTATTCTTTGGAACTCTGCATCAGCCCTGCCTGTAAACAGAAAATTGGATTAAAGATTTACTGAGCATGGCCCTGCTGATCAGAACAAGACCCAGATTTTCCCACAGTCAATCTCTCCCATCAGGAAGCTTCCACAAGCCTCTTAACCTTATCCATCAGAGGGCAGACAGAATGAAAACCACAATCACAGAAAACTAACAATATTGATCACATGGATCACAGCCTTGTCTAACTCAATTAAACTATGAGCCATGCCATGTAGGGCCACCCAAGATGGATGGGTCATGGTGGAGAGTTCTGACAAAACATGGTCCATGGGAAAAGGGAATGGCAAACCACTTCAGTATTCTTGCCTTGAGAACATATAAACAGTATAAAAAGGCAAAAATATATGACACTGAAAGATGAACTCCCCAGGTCAGTAGGTACCCAATATGCTACTGGAGAAGAGTGAAGAAATAATTCCAGAAAGAATTAAGAGACAGAGCAAAGCAAAAACCACACCCAGTTGTGGATGTACTACTTATGGGAGTAAAGTTCAATGCTATAAAGAACAATATTTTGTAGGAACCTGGAATGTTAGGTCCATGAATCAAGGTAAATTGGAAGTGGTTAAACAGGAGATGGCAAGAGTGAACATCATTATTTTAGGAATCAGTGAACTAAAATGGATTAGAATAGCTGAATTTAACTCAGATGACCATTATATCTACCACGGTGGGCAAGAGTCCCTTAAAAGAAATGGAGTAACCCAAACAGTCAACAAAAGAATCCAAAATGCAGTACTTGAGTGCAACTTCAAAAATGATAGAATGATCTTTTTTGTTTCCAAGGCAAGTCGATCACTATCACTGTAATCCAAATCTATGCCCCAACCAGTAATCTGAAGAAGCTGAAGTTGAACAATTCTATGAAGACCTACAAGACCTTCTAGAACTAACACCAAAAAAAGGTGACCTCTTTTCATCATAGGGGACTGGAATGCAAAAGTATATAGTCAAGTGAAACCTAAAGTAATAGGAAAATTTTGCCTTGGAATACAAAATGAAGCAGGGCTAAGGCTAACAGAGTTTTGCCAAGAGAACGCACTGGTCATAGCAAACACCCTCTTCCAACAACACAAGAGAAGACTGTACACATGGACATCACCAGATGGTCAATATCAAAATCAGACTGATTATATTCTTTGCAGCCAAAGATGGAGAAGCTCTATACAGTCAGCAAAAACAAGACTGGGAGCTGACTGTGGCTCAGATCATGAACTCCTTATTGCCAAATTCAGATTTAAATTGAAGAAAGTAGAGAAAACCACTAGATCATTCAGGTATGACCTAAATCAGATCCCTTATGTTTATACAGTGGAAGTGACAAATACTCAAGGGATTAGATCTGATAGGCAGAGCACCTGAAGAACTTTGGATGGAGGTTCAGGACATCATACAGGAAGAGGTGGTCAAGACCATCCCCAAGAAAAAGAAATGCAAAAAAGGCAAAATGGTTGCTTGAGGAGGGCTTACAAATAGCTGAGAAAATAAGAGAAGCTAAAGGCAAAGGAGAACAGTAAAGATACACCCATCTGAATACAGGACATTCAGGCATGACGTAAATCAAATCCCTTATGATTATACAGTAGAAGTGACAGATGGATTCAAGGGATTAGATCTGATAGACAGAGGACCTAAAGAACTATGGACAGAGGTTCACAACATTATACAGGAGGCAGTTATCAAAACCATCTCCAAGTAAAAGAAATGCAGAAAGGCAAAGTGGTTGTCTGATGAGGCCTTACAAATAGATGAGAAAAGAAGAGAAGTGAAAGGCAAAGGAGAAAAGGAAAAATATATCCATCTGAACGCAGAGTTCCAGAGAATAGTTAGAAGAGATGAGAGCCTTTTTAAGTGAACAATGCAAAAATATAGAGGAAAACAATAGAATGGGAAAGACTAAAGATCTCTTTAAAGAAAATTAGAGATACCAAGGGAACATTTCATTCAAGACAGCACAATAAAGACAGAACCCGTATGAACTTAACAGAAGCAGAAAATATTAAGAAGAGGTGACAAGAATACACAGAAGAACTATACAAAAAAGATCTTCATGACCCAGATAACCACAATGGTGTAATCACGGCCTTAGGAAGCTTCATTTCAAACAAAGCTAGTGGAGGTGATGGAATTCCAGTTGAGCTATTTCAAATCCTAAAAGATGATGCTATGAAAGTGCTACACTCAATATGCCAGCAAATTTGGAAAACTCACCAGTGACCACAGAACTGGAAAAGGTCAGCTTTCATTCCAGTCCCAAAGAAGGCAAAGAATGTTCAAGCTAACGGACAACTGAGCTCATTACACATACTAGCAAAGTATTGCTCAAAATTCTTCAACCTAAGTTCCAACAGTACGTGAACCAATAAATTCCAGATGTATAAGCTGGATTCAGAAAAGGCAGACAAACCAGATATCAAATTACCAACATCCACTGGAACTAGAAAAAGCTAGAGAATTCCAGAAAAACCTCTATTTGTGCTTCTTGACTATACTAAAGCCTTTAACTGTGTAGATCACTACAAATTGTGAAAAATTCTTAAAGAGCTAGAAATACCAGGCTATCTTACCTGCTTCCTGAAAAACCTATATGCAGGTCAAGAAGCAACAGCTAGATTTGGACATGGAACAATGAACTGGTTCCAAATTGGGAAAGGAGTACATCAAGGCTGTATATTGTCACCCTGCTTATTTAACTTATATGCAGAGCACATCATGCCAAATAGCTGGCTGTATGAAGTGCAAGCTGGAATTAAGATTGCCGGGAGAAATATCAATAACCTCAGATATGCAAAGGACCACTACACTTATGGCAGAAAGTGAAGAGTAACTCAAGAGCCTCTTGATAAAAGTGAAAGAGAAGAGTGAAAAAGCTGGCTTAAAATTCAACATTCAAAAAACAAAGATCATGGCATCTAGTCCCATCACTTTATGGAAAATAGGGAAACAATGCAAACAGTGACAGATTTTATTTTCTTGGGCTCCAAACTCACTGAAGAAGGGGACTACAACCATGAAATTAAAAGATACTTGTTCCCTGGAAGAAAAGTAATGACAAACCCAATCAGCATATTAAAAAGCAGGGACATTACTTTGCTTACAAAGGTCTGTCTAATCAAAGCCATGGTTTTTCCAGTAGTCATGTATGGATGTGAGAGCTGGACAATAAAAAAGGCTGAGTACCAAAAAATTGATGCCTTAGAACTGTGGTGCTGGATAAGACTCTTGAGAGTCCCTTGGACATCAAGGAGATCAAACCAGTCAATCCTGAAGGAAATCAATCCTGAATATTCATAGGAAGGACTGATGCTGAAGTTTAAGCTCCAAAACTCTGGCCATCTGATGCAAAGAGCCAACTCATTAGAAAAGACCCTGATGCTGGGAAGACTGAAGGCAGGAGGAGAAGGGGATGACAGAGGATGAGATTGTTGGACTGCATCACCAATTCAATGTACATGAGTTTGAGCAAGCTCTGGGAGGAGGTTAAGGACAGGGAAGCCTGGCATGCTGCAGTCCATGGGGTCACAAAAAGTCAGACATGACTGAGTGACTGAACAACGAACAACAAAAACAATAGTTGTGTACAACATTATATAAGTTTCAAGCGATTCATAACTTTTGTAATTCACAGCTTTTGAAGGCTATACTCCATTTATAGTTATAAAATAGTGGTTATTTTTTGTGTTATATATCCTTGAAGCTTATTTTAAAAATACTGTGTTTTGAAGTTCCTTGAGATTATTTTTGTATGGGTATGAAGCTAATGCGAAATACAGTTAAGGGCTTGTTTTCTTTTGGACATGAGTTTGAGCAAGATGAGTGACTGAACAACAATACTTGTTTATCACCCATTATCTACCTCCCTGACTCTGAAAAAATCTCCATAAGAGCAGAGGCTCTTCCTATTTCATTCACTTCTTGTATCCCAAGAGTCTAGAACATTGTAGTACAGATGACATTAATTCAGTGAATAAATGGTAGAGCATTATTAATTACACAAACTAAAAGAGATTAACCTAAAATGCTATTAGAATGAACCACTTAATTTTGCAGAAAGTGCAATTCTGTATGGTTAGAACTATAAAAAAGCTTAGCATTTAGCTATAGGAATACTTGAGTAATAATTTAGTATAGCTACTTACCTGTTGTTACCTCTGATTTTTAAAAAATTTACAAATTTGTAATTGGTGGCAGAGAATTATTATCCTCATGCGCTGACATTTGCACACATGGGCCTATCTCACTAATCAAATAATTGGAGGTGGAGGGAAAAGAAATGATCTTTAATGACTTAAAGTGGAATGTTAGAATATGTGAACAGTGAGAATGTAAATTGGCACAACCATTATGGAGAACAGTATGGAGGTTCCTTAAAAAGCTAAAAATAGAGCTACCATATAATCCAGCAATCCCACTCTTGGGGATATATCCAGAGAAAATAATAATTCAAAAAGATATGTGCACCCCACTGTTCATTGCAGTACTATGTACAATAGCCAGGACATGGAAACAAACTAAATGTCCATCAACAGAAAAATGGATAAAGAAGATATGATACATATATACAATGGAATATTATTCAGCCATAAAAAGGAATGAAATAAATGCCATTTGCAAAGCAACATGGATGGACCTAGGGATAGTCATACTGAGTGAAGTAAGTCAGAAAGAGAAAGACAAATATTATATGAGGTTGCTTATATGTGAAATTTAAAAAAAAAAAAATACCAAAGTGGTACAAATAAACTCATTTACAAAATAGTTATAGAGTCACAGATATAGAAAACAAAGTTATGGCTACCAGGGGGTAGTGAGGGGGGAGGCAGCAGGGATAAACTGGAAGATTAGGATTGATATATACACACTACTATATATAAAATAGATAACTAATAAGGACCTACTGCATAGCACAAGGAACTCTATTCAATACTGTGTAATGGCCTATACGGGGGAAGGATCTAAAAAATATTGGATATATGTATAATTGATTCACTTTCCTGTATAGCAGAAATTAACACAATATTATAAATCAACTACACTCCAATAAAAATAAATTTTTAAGTGTATGTGAATAAATATCCTTACATGGAAAAAATTATTCTGGGTATGAACATAAAGCAAAGATGAAGAATGTTATCATTTATTGGTTTATGCAATTCCAATCAGAATACAAATATAAATTTGTTCAGAACTTGGCAAAATAATTCATCTGAAAAATTAAGTAGATAATCTTTTTAAAAAAGACATTAAGCATCCTAAAACCATTATAATAAAACAAGAAAAAATGATTTTTGAAAAAAAAGTAGATTAATAAAACATGATAGCTACTCTAAAATTAGAAAGAGTATCTAACTCATAATTTCAAAAACATCCCAACTCAGTGAAGAATGAATGAGAAAAGTGATTATTTAGTAAGTGGTTTTCTAATAGCAGATTACACATTTAGAGAAAAAATAACTTGAACACTTGATTTACATTACATAGTAAGAGAAATTCTATATCAGTTACAGGGTTAAAGATTGAACCCTATAAAACTTGGGGGGAATGGCTATTTATTATAGATATAAAGGGAATGATCTTTCTAGGCTTTGAAACTATAGAAATTAATTTAAAAGAATAAAAATATGTGACATTACATATCTTAAGTAGAAAGCAATTTTGAGAGAAAAAACTTTGCAGTAAATATGACAGATCTAGTTTAATACACTGACTACACAAAGAGATCAAACAAGCAGATAAGAAAAAGACTAAAATCTCAAAAGACAAATGAGCAAAGGTCAAAAACAGACAGTTTATAAGAAAGAAAATACATCTAGCAAAGAGACATTTGAAACAAGCTTTGGCTCTTATCCTAGATTCTGCTTTTGGTATCCAATCCATTGAGCTCTTGGTTTCACACTTTCTGATTGCCAGTAGTTGGCCTTCATATTTCTCTTCAACTCTGCCCTTGCTTTTCAAATGGAATTTGATGTTTTATTGCTGCTTCTTCTGTTCTGATCCCCACACAATCTCAGATGTCACATTCACAAAGCAATGCCTTACAGGAGTAAGAACAGTACAGGAAATAAGTACTTTTTCCTGCTTTACATTTTACTAATTCAGTGCTGCTATATAAAAGTAAAAGTGACAAAAAGTCTAAACTTTTTGTCACTTTTACATTACAGTATCCAAATGAGTGAACAATGAATAATGATTCATGTTATGATATTGCAAATACAGTTAGAGCTCAGTAAGTATTTAGAAGGAGGAAGGGAGGGGAGGGAAGACTCTGTATGCAACACTTCAAAGTATCCAAAGCAGCTATGAATTCCAGGGTGTTGTTAATCTACCAGGCACTATGGATAGAGTTTTGGCAAACATCTACAATAAACTTTTATTAATATCAAAATATAAAAAGAAAGTTCAGTTCAGTTCAGTCGCTCAGTCATGTCCGACTTTTTGCGATCCCATGAATCGCAGCACGCCAGGCCTCCCTGTCTATCACAACTCCCGCAGTTCACTCAGATTCACATCCATTGAGTCAGTGATGCCATCCAGCCATCTCATCCTCAGTCGTCCCCTTCTCCTCCTGCCCCCAATCCCTCCCAGCATCGGAGTCTTTTCCAATGAGTCAACTCTTCCCATGAGGTGGTAAAAGTACTGGAGTTTCAGCTTGAGCATCATTCCTTCCGAAGAAATCCCAGGACTAATCTCCTTCAGAATGGACTGGTTGGTTCTCCTTGCAGTCCAAGGGACTCTCAAGAGTCTTCTCCAACACCACAGTTCAAAGGCATTAATTCTTCGGCGCTCAGCCTTCTTCACAGTCCAACTCTCACATCCATACATGACCACTGGAAAACCATAGCCTTGACTAGACGGACCATTGTTGGCAAAGTAATGTCTCTGCTTTTGAATATGCTATCTAGGTTGGTCATAACTTTTCTTCCAAGGAGTAAGCGTCTTTTAATTTCATGGCTGCAATCACCATCTGCAGTGATTTTGGAGCCCAAAAAAACAAAGTCTGACACTGTTTCCACGGTTTTCCCATCTATTCCCCATGAAGTGATGGGACGAGATGCCAAGATCATTTTCTGAATGTTGAGCTTTAAGCCAACTTTTTTACTCTCCACTTTCACTTTCATCAAGAGGCTTTTTAGCTCCTCTTCACTTTCTGCCATAAGGGTGGTATCATCTGCATATCTCAGGTGATTGATACTTCTCCTGGCAATCTTGATTCCAGCTTGTGCTTCTTCCAGTCCAGCGTTTCTCATGATGTACTCTGCATAGAAGTTAAATAAGAAGGGTGACAATATACAGCCTTGACGTACTCCTTTTCCTATTTCAAACCAGTCTGTTGTTCCATTTCCAGTTCTAACTGTTGCTTCCTGACCTGCATACAGGTTTCTCAAGAAGCAGGTCAGGTGGTCTGGTATTCCCATCTCTCTCTGAATTTTCCACAGTTTATTGTGATCCACACAGTCAAAGTCTTTGGCATAATCAATAAAGCAGAAATAGATGTTTTTCTGGAACTCTCTTGCTTTTTCCATGATCCAGTGGATGTTGGCAATTTGATCTCTGGTTCCTCTGCCTTTTCTAAAACCAGCTTGAACATCTGGAAGTTCACGGTTCACATATTCCTGAAGCCTGGCTTGGAGAATTTTGAGCATTTACTTTACGAGCGTGTGAGATTAATGCAATTGTGTGGTAATTTGAGCATTCTTTGGCATTGCCTTTCTTTGGGATTGGAATGAAAACTGACCTTTTCCAGTTCTGTGGCCACTGCTGAGTTTTCCAAATTTGCTGGCATATTGAGTGCAGCACTTTCACAGCATCATCTTTCAGGATTTGAAATAGCTCAACTGGAATTCCATCACCTCCACTAGCTTTGTTCGTAGTGATGCTTTCTAAGGCCCACTTGACTTCACATTCCAGGATGTCTGGCTCTAGATCAGTGATCACACCATCATGATTATCTGGGTCATGAAGATCTTTTTGTACAGTTCTTCTGTGTATTCTTGCCACCTCTTCTTAATATCTTCTGCTTTGGTTGGGTCCATACCATTTCTGTCCTTTATTGAGCCCATCTTTGCATGAAATGTTCCCTTGGTATCTTTAATTTTCTTGAAGAGATCTCTAGTCTTTCCCATTCTGTTGTTTTCCTCTATTTCTTTGCATTGATTGCTGAGGAAGTTTTTCTTATCTCTTCTTGCTACTCTTTGGAACTCTGCATTCAGATGCTTATATCTTACCTTTTCTCCTTTGCTTTTCACTTCTCTTCTTTTCACAGCTATTTGTAAGTCTTCCCCAGACAGCCATTTTGCTTTTTTGCATTTCTTTTCCATGGGGATGGTCTTGATCCCTGTCTCCTGTACAATGTCATGAACCTCACTCCATAGTTCATCAGGCACTCTATCTATCAGATCTAGGCCCTTAAATCTATTTCTTACTTCCACTGTATAATAATAAGGGATTTGATTTAGGTAATCCTTGAATGATCTAGCAGTTTTCCCTACTTTCTTCAATTTAAGTCTGAATTTGGTAATAAGGAGTTCATGATCTGAGCCACAGTCAGCTCCTGGTCTTGTTTTTGTTGACTGTATAGAGCTTCTCCATCTTTGGCTGCAAAGAATATAATCAATCTGATTTTGGTGTTGACCATCTGGTGATGTCCACGTGTAGAGTCTTCTCTTGTGTTGCTGGAAGAGAGTGTTTGCTATGACCAGTGCATTTACTTGGCAAAACTCTATTAGTCTTTGCCCTGCTTCATTCTGCATTCAAAGGCCAAATTTGCCAGTTTACTCCAGGTGTTTCTTGACTTCCTACTTTTGCATTTCAGTCCTCTATAATGAAAAGGACATCTTTTTGGGGTGTTAGTAAAAAGAAAAATTGCCCTCAATTATACTATGGTCACTTGATTAACTTTAAATTGTAGTATTATAAATATATTCAAAAAGTTTGTATATTAGGTGATCTTATAACAAAAAAATTTCAAAAGGTACCTTATGATGGCAAAGAAGTCACGGCCATACATAAATTAAATTAGTTATTAATAAGAATGTAATTTCAAAGTATATTTACAAGGGAATTTTCCTACAGCAACCCAAAGGGACCTAGAGATTGTCATACTGAGTGAAGTAATCAGACAGAGAAAGACAATTATCATATGATATTGCTTGTACATGGAATCTAAAAAAAAAGGGTACAAATGAACTTATTTACAAAATAGAAATAGAGTCACAGATGTAGAAAAAAACCCCAGAGGTTAAGTGCATGGTGGGGGGAATAAACTATTAATAGGAGATTGGGATTGACACATACACACTGCTACATATCAAATAGATAACTAGTAAGAATTTACTGACTAAGATCATGGCATCTGGTCCCATCACCTCATGGGAAATAGATGGGGAAACAGTGGAAACAGTGGCTGACTTTATTTGGGGGGAGGCAGCTCCAAAATCACTGCAGATGGTGACTGCAGCCATGAAATTAAAAGACATGTGCTCCTTGGAAGAAAAGCAATGACAAACTTAAACAGCATATTAAAAAGCAGAGATATTACTTTGCCAACAAAAGTGTGTCTAGTCAAAGCTATGGTTTTTCCTGTAATCTGTATGGATGTGAGAGTTGGACCATAAAGAAAGTTGAGTGCTGAAGAATTGATGTTTTTGAACTGTGGTGTTGAAGACTCTTGAGAGTTCCTTAGACTGAAAGGAGATCCAACCACTCCATCCTAAAGGAAATCAGTACTGAATATCATTGGAAGGACTGATGCTGAAGCTGAAACTCCAATACTTTGGCCATCTGATGAGAAGAACTGACTCATTGGAAAAGAACCTGATGCTGGGAAAAATTGAAGGCAGGAGGAGAGGGGATAACAGAGGATGAGATGGTTGACTGGCATCACTGATGCGATGGAAATGAGTTTGAGTAAGCTCCAAGTGGTGGTGATGGACAGGGAAGCTTGGTGTGCTGCAGTCCATAGGGTTGCAACGAGTTGAATATGACTGTGCAACTGAAATGAACTGAAAGGACAGCAGAGGAAACTCTAGTGAATACTCTGTAATGGCCTATATGGGAAAGGAATGTAAAAGAGAGTGGATATATGTATATGTGTACATCTAATGTACTTTGCTATACAGCAGAAAGTAATAAAACAGCTTAAGGCTGCAAAGGTCTTCAGTGGTCCTGATGCAGGCTTTGGAAATTCAGACATGTCCAGGAGGGGAGGATTTAATTTGTTTAATTTGTTTTAATTTCTTCACCTTGAAGGAAAGAATAGTCAGGTACAAAAGTGTGATCCACAGATAACCCATTACAACTAAAGAGTGATTTTGAAATAACACAGTAATGTAATATTAAGATTGCCCTCAGCCTCAGCTAAAGCCTGGATGTGGGAAAGAAAAACTGCAACAAAATAACAAAATATATATATATATATATATATATATATATATATATATATATATATATGTATATAGCCACATCAGTGAAATCTCTACAAGGAACTGTGAACACAACTCAGTTCACAGGCAGTGGCAGAAAGTGTTGGCCACACTTCAACATGTGGCTGTCCAAGTGTTACTTTGACACATTCAGTAGAGAACCAGCACCTCTACTGTGTTGCCATATCAATAGGGAGGCAGCCAGTGACAGAGGAGCACTGCAGTCTGGGCACTAGGCCAGCTACTTCCACTGCTAACCAGTCTGGAAACTGGGGCCATTAGCCAGTTATCAGCAGGAGAGAGAATAGTGACTGCTTGGTGAGTGCTAAATTCACAAACACATGTGAAAGACATGAACGTCCCACAATGCTAGAATAGTCATACAAAGACATTTTGATGATGATGAAGATGACTCTAATATACCCTTAAGTGAAAGTCACTCAGTCATGTCTGACTATTTGCAATCCCATGGACTATACAGTCCAAGGGATTCTCTAGGCCAGATTACTGGAGTGGATAAGCCTTGCCCTTCTCCAGGGGATCTTCCCAACCCAGGGATTGAACCCAGGTCTCCAGCATTGCAGGTGGATTCACCAACTGAGCTATCAGGGAAGCTCAGCTTAATATACCCTCAGATGAGGCCTAAAGAAACAAATGTTGTATAAGGAATTTTGTTCATTAGACACATAAAAATCCTTGTTATGCACTAGAAAATAAATGCTGAGAGTCAAATGATCAACTTCACCATGTTATTTCTGAAAGAACATTGCACACAGTTTGTGGGGAACTTTCCAAGGTTTGCCTTCTGCTTTTGTCCTTGCAAGGACTACTGTTGCAAACTCACGGTAAAATACTAGTGGCTCTACACTGACAAGCACACTGCAACGTGTATTTCCAGCATGGAAAGCAAACTTCAAACCTAGTGATGATCCATTAGGAAAAGAAAAGAAAACAAGACTTAACATTCTTCAAGTCTTCAGAGGGAGAGTTAAAGAATTCAGGACAGTTTTCTGTGAGCAAAAATGTGCAAAAAGGAGTGGAACGAAAAAATCTGCAGGAGTCCAAGGCCTTGTTGTGATGATTGTACCATGACAAAATAAGCTTCTAAATAGTACCATGTGACGTTCCCTTTTGTTAATTTGGAATTTTGAGTATTTTAGATCCAACTTCCTAAGTGCAAAAGTGATCTATGCTAGAACAATATGATCCTGTTTCATGGACTACGGATAGAAACCATTATAGCTAAATGTGTGCTCTAAAACAACAAACACTGTTTTTTTATCTATTTAATTTTTTATTTCTCAGAAAACACATTCATACAGAAAAAGAATTTCCTGTGCATGTGAACAATACATATAAAATATACATTGTATATGTGATAACATCATATGAAAGCTACAAAGAAAGAAATGTTTCTGTATATCAGGCAAAATCACTGTGCTAAAGATGAGTGAATTCTCTCAAGACTCTTTCAAACACTTTCAGGCTGCCTCTCCTTTAATTTTAAGGTACATTAATAATACAATATGTTTTAGACTTGATCCAAGAGATTGAAAAATGTGCTAAAGCCTTTAACAGACAAAAGATGGATCAGAATTCTCTTGACTATTTAAGAAATACATATACAAGTGAATTCAATCCACAGTGGAGCTTATGTTTCCTCCATGATGATAAAAATGCTGAAAACAAGATACAGGGGGTAAATTTCGCTGGCTCTATTGGAAAGCTTAGGCCAAAGTCAAAGAGAAAGGAAGAACTAAAGCAATCCAATGAAAAAACTCTATTGCAAAGCAATGAAATACTGATTCACAGTGAAAATTTCAAGTCAAATAAAAATGAAGCATTGTTGTATAGTGGGAAGAATACTGACCTCACAATCAAAAGTCTTGCATTCCAATCTCACTCTGTTCTTGCTAGCTGATAACCTGTGCCAAGTCTCTTATATGTCATATTAAGAGTGAATCAGATCATTTCTAAAGATGTTCAACTCTAATATTTTATGATTCTATGAATCTCTACAAATGGAATCAATGTACGAGAAAATGAGTCAAATGAAAGTAGGAAGGTACTAAGGAAAATGGAATAACTAACAGAAAACCATGCACAATTTGCATTGAAAAGGCAAAACCTTTTGTAGCACTGTAATCTCATAAATAAAATATAACCAATGTACTATGTATAAAACACAACTTATAGAATTACAAAATAAGAATAACTCCCAAATATAAAAATTTATTCTACTATACATATAAGGAATTTCAAAGTGATTTAACTTGGGGTGATGTTTCCAGTTGTACAAAATAGTATGAAATCATCCTAAATTACTGTATGCAATAATTAAGAAATAGAGGAAAACAATAGAATAGGAAAGGCTAGAGATCTCCTCATGGCAAGAGATCTCTTAGAGATACCAAGGGAACATTTCATGCAAATATGGGCTCAATAAAGGACAGAAATGGTATGGACTAATAGAAGCAGAAGATATTAAGAAGAGGTGGCAAGAATACACAGAAGAACTGTACAAAAAAGACCTTCATGACCTGGATAATCATGATAGTGTGATCACTCACCTAGAGCCAGACATCCTGGAATGTGAAGTCAAGTGGGCCTTAGAAAGCATCACCACGAACAAAGCTAGTGGAGGTGATGGGATTCCAGTGGAGCTATTCAAATCCTGAAAGATGATGCTGTGAAAGTGCTGTACTCAATATGCCAGCAAATTTGGAAAACTCAGCAGTGGCCACAGAACTGGAAAAGGTCAGTTTTCATTACAATCCCAAAGAAAGGCAATGTCAAAGAATGCTCAAACTACCACACAATTGCACTCATCTCACACACTACTAAAGTAATGCTCAAAATTCTCCAAGCCAGGCTTCAGCAATATGTGAAGCATGAACTTCCAGATGTTCAAGCTGGTTTTAGAAAAAGCAAAGGAACTGGAGATCAAATTGCTAACACCTGCTGGATCATGGAAAAAGCAAGAGAGTTCCAGGAAAACATCTATTTCTGCTTTATTGACTATGCCAAAGCCTTTGACTATGTGGATCACAATAAACTGCAGAATATTCTGAAAGAGATGGGAATAGCAGACCACCTGACCTGCCTCTTGAGAAACCTGTATGCAGGTCAGGAAGGAACAGTTAGAATTGGACATGGAACAACAGAGTAGTTCAAAATAGGAAAAGGAGTACATCAAGGCTATATATTGTCACCCTGCTTATTTAACTTCTATGCAGAGTACATCATGAGAAACACTGGGCTGGAAGAAGCACAAGCTGTAATCAAGATTGCCAGGAGAGATATCAATCACCTCAGATATGCAGATGACACCACCCTCATGGCAGAAAGTGAAGAGGAACTAAAAGCCTCTTGATGAAAGAGGAGAGTGAAAAAGTTGTCTTAAATCTCAACGTTCAGAAAACGAAGATCATGGCATCTGATCCCATCACTTCATGGCAAATAGATGGGGAAACAGTGGAAACAGAGTCATACTTTATTTGGGGGGGCTCCAAAATCACTGCAGATGGTGATTGCAGCCATGAAATTAAAAGACACTTACTCCTTGGAGGGAAAGTTATGACTAACCTAGATAGCATATTAAAAAGCAAAGACATTACTTTGCCAACAACGGTCTGTCTAGTCAAGGCTATGGTTTTTCCAGTGGTCATGTATGGATGTGAGAGGTGGACTGTGAAGAAAGCTGAGCACCAAAATTTTATACTTTTGAACTGTGGTGTTGGAGAAGACTCTTGAGAGTCCGTTGGACTGCAAAGAGATCCAACCAGTCCATTCTAAAGGAGATCAGGCCTGGATGTTCATTGGAAGGACTGATGCTAAAGCTGAAACTCCAGTACTTTGGCCACCTCATGCAAAAAGTTGACTCATTGGAAAAGACTGTGATGCTGGGAGGGATTAGGGGCAGGAGGAGAAGGGGATGACAGAGCATGAGATGGCTGGATGGCATCACCGACTCGATGAACATGAGTTTGAGTAAACTCCAGTAGTTGGTAATGGACAGAAAGGCCTGGCGTGCTGTGATTCATGGGGTCACAAAGAGTCAGACATGACTGAGCGACTGAACTGAACTGAATTGAATAATTAAGACAGAATTTCTTCACTGTACAGTTAGTAACAAGTATTTCTGAAGAAATTGTGAAACTGTCCTTTGAACAATCAGATTACACTTCATATTATATTGTATGACATCAACTGTATGAAATTAAGATTTCTTTTTCATATTTACATTTCTCAGATTAGGATATGTCTTCCAAGTGATGATATCTTAAATATCAATAAGATGAAATACAGCAGTTTTTTATATGCATTTCTTATCTTCTCTATCAGATTGTATTTGACAAGGAAGAAAGATCAGAACTATGAAAGAAATCAGAATTAACCCATGATAAACAAATGAGACCATCTTCCTTAAAGCATTTCAACCAATTTACCTCTTCACCTCTGTGGTCTTCCTCTCCAAAACCCATAACCTCAGTCTAACCATGAGAAAAACATCAGACAATCCCAAGTAAGAGACATTCTACAGAATTTCTGACTGGTACTCCTGCACACTGTCAAGGTCATGAGAAACAAGAAAAATCTAAAAGACTGTCACACCACAGAGGAGACTAAGGAGACTAATGACTAAATGTAATGCGGTACCTGGATTGGATCCTAGAACAGGAAAGGGACACTAAAGGAAAAGCTAAGGAAACATGAATGAATGCGGTATGAATGAATAATGTATGAATGTTGGCTTCTCAGTTGTGACAAATATCTCATAAAAATGTTACAATAGGAGTCACTGAAAGCAAGGCATAGGAGAACTCTCTGTACTATCTTTTGCGACTTTTCTGCAAACCTAAAGAGTCAGACACAACTTAGTAACTAAAAAACAACAACAAAAACTGTTCTAAAATTATATTAAAAAATCAAGCCATGCATAATTTCATTCATGTATTCCATAATAAGTTGGCCCTATGAATTAAAAACAGAAACTCAGGATTCAATTCTAAACAATTCTGATTTTTAAAAAATAATGAAAGTAATAGTGCAATAATACAGAAAAATAAAATGCACCAAGAATTAAGAGGGTCTTATCTCAAGACTGCCATACTGAGTGAAGTAAGTCAGAGAAAGACAAATATCATATATCATTTATATGTGGAAACTTTAAAAAATGGTACAAATGAACTTATTTACAAAACAGAAATAGAGTCACAGATTTAGAAAATGAACTTATGGTTACGAAGGGGGAAAGCAGGTGTTAGGGGGAAGGAGATAAACTGGGAGATTGAGATTGACATACATACACTACTATATAACTAAGCTTATACGTGGAATCTAAAAAAAAAAAAAGTACAAGTGAACTTATTTTCAAAACAGAAGTAGAGTCACAGATATAGAAAACAAACAAGATATGAGGGGATAAGGCGGGGGAGGGATAAAGTGGGAGATTGGGACTGACACACCTCTATATATAAAATAGACAATTAGAACCTCCTGTAGAACACAGGAAACTCTACTCAACACTCTGTAATGGTTTATATGGCTTACATGGGGAAAGAATCTATTTTTGAAAAATAGTGGATATAGCCATATGTATAACCAATTTACTTTGCTAAATGGTAAGAACTAACACAACACTGTATACTCCAATAAAATTTAAAATAATAATAATAAAGTTCCAAGACAGAACAAAAAAGAAAAGAGCACCTATCTCAAATCTCACTAAGGATACAATTTTTCACTTGCAACAATACCTAAAGCATATGTTAACTCATTTAATACAAAGTAACAACTTTTCATTTGCAACAAGACCTGAAGCATATGTTAACTCATTTAATACGCAAATAGTTAAAGCCTCAACTGTTGTGAATGTCTATGGGTAGTAATATTTCTGAAATAATGAACCTTGTCCTCCCTTTTTCTGATAACCCATCATAACTCTGGATGTCTTGAGTTTCTGGGAAAGACTTATGGGAAACCGAGTGAAATAAGTCATTAAACTTGGGCTTCAACTGCTGCACAGCTCATAAAACAAATAGAACTAAACTGATTTATTGGAGCCATCCCATTTTTGCTCAAGAGACAAGGCCAAAACCACTCTTCAGGGTTAAAATGGAATATGCTTTCTGTGTATGAAAGTCAACAGTATAGTCAGCAATCGCTATGCAGTTTAATTCACTAATCTCCAACTTATGATCAAATTGTGTTTTAAACTACTGCCCCCTCTCTTAAGCGTAATGACAACAATCTTATAAGGAATTGTTAAATTTAGTCTAGCTCAGAAAAACTTTTTTAATCCATAAAGTAAATAAAAGAAGTTAAGAGGAATGTAACCAGAGTGACTACTGGACTGGGGATTCTGTTTTTCATGCCATGAAAATACATAGTGAGCCAAATGTAACCTTCAAAAAAAGAAAAAGAATAAAGAAAAAAAAGTGTATATATCCTGGGTTATTTTCTACTCATACTCCACCTCGTGTTTTCTAAGGAAAACAAAAGGTAAGTATGCAGGGCAAGACAGTTTGAGAGAATGAAAGCAGGTGGGAAAATGGGATTTGCAAGGGATAAAAAGGAAAGGCCACCAATATAAGAAATGCCTGAGAACATGATTACTTTTTCCTGACTTTGTGCAGCACTAGAGTTTCAAGAACGCCATATTTAGAGATATTTTCAAGGCTCTGTATAGAAAAGTGTGGAAATTACTCCCCTGCTAGAGCCAAGGTATGGTCAGTAAGATGTGAAGATGTTCTGAGCAACCAATAAAGGTACCTAGACAGGAAAAGACACTAACCTGACCCATTAAGACATGAAAGAAAGTCCTGAGCCAGCAACCTGCCTAGGATATCTGAGGGATTCCAGGCAACAATTTAAGGCCACATACCAAATAGATTGTAGGCTTTGGAAATAAACATCTAGATTTGAAGTCTCTGACTTTCGCCCTGTGATGATGAGAATCTTACTTAACTGCTCTAAATTTCAGTTCTTTTATTTATAAAATTAGAATAAAAGCACTTACCTCTATTAGTTTTATATTGCTACTACAATAGATTACCACAAACTTGGTAGCTTTAAACAGTACAATCTCTGCTTCTCTCTCTTCTGCCACCCTTTTCCATTTTTAAAGATTTTTGTGATTACCTTGGGTCCACCCAGATAATCCAATCTCTATATCTTAAAGTTAATTGACTAGCAACCTTAATTGTAGCTGTAACCTTAATTTCTCCTTTACCATATAACAAAATATTCATAGGTTACAGTGACTAGGACATGAATAAGGTTGGGGCACCATTATTCTGCTATTGCACCATTACATAGGGTAACTGTAAAAATTACTTGTGATCATGTATATAAAGTGGCTAATATTCAAATTAATATTGAATAATTATTATTCCAAGAATTCAAAGAATTAATAGCTTTCCGAGCCTCTCTATTCCCCCTCCCCATTTACCATCAAAGCTCTTCCTCTAATAAATCTCTTGCATCCAATTCTATCTATTTCTTAGAAGCCCTGATTAACCAGCTGCATCAATTTCAGCAGATCATCCATACTGTCAAGAATCATAATGTTAGAACTGGGAAAGATGCAAGAAATCCTCTACTCCAGTCATTTCATATTACAAGACCAAAATGAAGGAAGCCTGCCCAAGTTCTGTGACCAGTAGGAAACATACACGCATGCTAAGTAGCTTTAGTTGTGTCCAGCTCTTTGTGACCCTATGGACTGTAGCCCGCCAGGCTCCCTGTTCACGGGATTCTCCAGGCAAGAATATTGGAGTGGGTTGCCATGCCCTCCTTCAGGGGTTCTTCCTGACCCAAGGATCGAACCCATGTCTCTTAGGTCTCCTGCACTGGCAAATTGGTTCTTTACCACTAGCACCACCTAGGTATGCCTAGTGGACAACACAGCTAATGCAAAATACCTATAGTGCTTTTAGGATAATTTTATGCCACATGAGGAACCCTAGGGAAGGAGCTCGCTCTTTTCTTGCTTGGGATTAGGGTTCCAATGTGCAATTTCTAGAAGTCAAAAAGAATGTTCCAACAGTAGTGACTCTTAACAGAGTAGAGGAAAGGGGTCACTGATGAAAGAAGATGGTTAGATGGTTATGTCTCCTCAGTAGTAAAAGCTCCTATGCAAGTTCCAGTAGGAACTGCAGTAGCAGCATCAGTCATCGTGTTCATCCGCTCATAAGTGAGACTGCTAATGCTATATCCTAAGGTATAATGGAAAATGTTTCCAAGAAACATTTCTAAGGGAAATGTAAGGGGAAATTGTGTCCCAAGTTTTATCTAGAAATTCAGATTTCTGGGAACAAGCACCACTACTTAGAACTTATAGACCAGGGCCTTGTTCCATCCCTGAGAACACACTGTCTAATTTACTTCCCCTAACAAAACTTTTCTTCAACTCGCTAGAAGTTGGTGGCATAAGAAAGTACATACACCATGGCGATAGCATCAAACAACAGTTTTAAGAAGTAATGCTTAAAACAGAACAAATTAGTGAAAGGAGGATACCACTGTTAAATATGTTAATATTGAATACCATGTCTATTTTCACCACATATTCAATGTTCTATGTGTCTACAATAGTGCTACTGCTAAAAACTCACTATCTTTGCTGTAGTACACTCATTGAAAGTGAAAGTGAAGTCGCTCAGTCGTGTCTGACTCTTTGAGACCCTGTGGACTCTAGCCCACCAGGCTCCTCTGTCCATGGGATTCTCCAGGCAAGAATACTGGAGTGGGTTGCCATTTTCTTCTCCAGGGGATCTTCCTGACCCAGGGATTGAACCCAGGTCTCCCTCATTGCAGGCAGAGGCTTTAACCTCTGAGCCACCAGGGAAGCTTTTACCCAAAAACTAATGTCCTTTCCCTAGAGGCTTCAGACAGTAAAGAATCTGCCTGAAAATGCAGGAGACCCAGGTTTGATCCCTGGGTCAGAAAGATCCCTGGAGACAGGCACGGCTACCAACTCAAGTTTTTTTGCCTAGAGAATCCCATGGACAGAGCCTGGCAGACTACAGTCCATGAGGTCACAAAGAGTTAGACATGACTGAGTGACTAACACTTTCCCCCAATTAGTTTGAGTCGGGAGGAAATTATAATGGTCACAGTGAAACATCCCATGCAATGAGGAATTGGTAAGAGCATGCAGATCCAAGAATGATTCATTCACATTGTGTTTTAATATCAGGCTTTGCCTGGTGGAGGGATAGAGGATAGGAAAATATCAGTGTCTCATTTCTGCCCATGAGGTCAGCCACTATTAGTAGTTTTTGCAAAAAAAAGTGAATAAACAAAAATCAATTTGTGTATCTCTTTCAAAAAGGCTGTTTTCATCTTTTTAAGCTAAGACCTGGATTTTTTCTTTGATGAATGTTTTATAAGCCTTTTCTATTTTCTCTCCTGCATAGTAACGCTTCTGTTAGAAATGAATATAATTTAGAATTCATGACTGGGTATGACATGTCCTGAAAACTAGTTTCAGTACCTCAGCTCATAAGCTGTATATGCCTCATGTTCATAGAGCAAAAGCAAAATGTCATCACTTTTTAAAATTATTATGTAAGTGAATTACTCCTTTGACATATGCCTTAAGATTATATTTTCATTTGTTGGCAAAGATAAAACACTTTAACTTTTCCTTTGCTTTATGAAGATTTAACCCTACTTCACGTACCCCCATCTTTGAATCTGATAACTACATTCCGACCAAGCATGTTCCAAAGTCAGTCTCACATATTCCTTTCCTTTCCAGAAATACTGTATATCAACGTTCATTTTTATGACTCTCTTTACCTATCATCACATTCTTACTATGCCTCATAAATTCTTTCTTTTTTGCAAGCATTTTCATAATTCCTCATCTTGCCCCAACAACAAGATTAAGGCATATGAGTACCCCTTCTTTCATACTAATATTCTTTAAACAGGTATTCAGTATTTATTTATATGTTTAACAATGCCCAAGAGAAGGCAAAGAATGAAGGCAGTACTTCCCAGGAGTTTTGCTTTCATTCTGACTAATGAATTAGAGGTAAGCTTAATGTTGGTAAGCTTAAGCTTAAAGTTCTGGACATAGGGACATGGACTGAACCTGAACTCAAATGAGCTGATGTTATTCCTAGGACATAGTCCATGGAAGAAACAAAAGTGCTGTAATTGATTAAGACTAGTAGTATGTCAAATGTGTAATGACATCACGCTGCTTAAATTTGTCCAAGAGACTTTTCATAGTTGATAACCTCCATTTCTATCTTTAAAAAAAAAAAAAAGGATTCACCGCAATTAGTAGAATTTACTCAAGGGCTTTTCAAGACATATGGATTATTGTTGCAAAGGGGAAAAACATAAACAGATAGATGACTTACTTTTTCACTTTTAGTACTCTTATTTCTAGGATGGTAATGTATTTTAATATTTTTTTCAATTATTTATTTTTGCTGCTGAGGGTCTTGAGACTTCTTTTGGCATCCTTTTCGATTAAATGGAGTACAAAAAACGCTTTTTTAAAAAAATAAAAGGCCATTTCTTTTTTCCAATACAAATTTCATTATAGAGGTGCTATTAATCATAGTAGAAGATACTAACCAAAAAGTAGAACAAAAAGAAATGAAAATATATTGTGTCCAGGTTAGAGAATCTCTGAGAAAAGACAACTCAAAATCTCGCAGTACTACACAGTAAATTACAAAGGTAATAATGTTCTGTCATGTGAATATCCAGTCCTATTGTACTTCACATGATTTGTGAGTTGGTGGTGTGTGAAGCTGGCATTGAAAGCAAGATCAGTGAGTAATTTAGATTAAACGTGCTGAATTTACAGAATTTACACTACGTAGATACTAGAAATTGTCAGGCATTCTGTCTCACTAAAAGTTGCTGGGAAAAAAGGCAAATTCTTCCTAGAACTGCAATTCTCAAGCTATGGTCTAGGAACAAGCACTTTCCTGAGCATTTGGCTTGGTAAGATAGAATGAACATACTATGGAGGGAAATATCCCAAGAGGCTATTGCAAGAACATTGATATATTAGGTTATTTCTCTTTTTCAGTGAGTCTTCAGAGCAGGACATTTGGAGAATCACTGACCATAAAAACTGTATTCTAAGATATTAGAAGGAGAATCCTAGTATCTGCCTCATGTCCTATCAATGGTGTTCCCCAAGCCCACAATTTCTGACCTACTTATCATATAGTTTGGGGGGAAAAAAAGAACAATAAGGTAAATAAAAATGGAAAGTTTTTCAATGTGGTATACAATTTACATTTTCCAATATGACATTCATTTACGGCCATAATTAGGACAGCTTCATTATTTACAGTTTTCTAAATCACCTAAAAGGAATAAATAGAGAAGCAAAAAAAGTTACACAAAGTGACTACTAAAGAGGCACTCAAGGTTACTGCAAAATTTCAACAGAGTAAGAAATACAAACAATTTGTTTCCCATTCTCTATTCCTCCTTGGGCTCTGTTTGGTGCAAGCTTTCCCTAGTTGGGCTATAGTCCATGGAGTTGCAAAGAGTTGTACATGACTGTGTGACTAACACTTTCACTTTTACTTTTGCCTAGTGAGTAAACCTCAGCAATATATCATTAATCTAATACTCATATCATTGAATATTCTGTTTTAAAACACCACACATACTCCTTTAAACATCCAGCAACACAACAACATGATGAGTTAGGATATGACTAGTCCTAGAAAGAGAAGCTTTGGCTAGCCTTTCTTTATTTTCTCACATAAGAAATATGAGTTCACAGAAGAAGCCTGGATGGCCACATTGAAGCAAACTACACCACTGACCAGCCTCAAGAAGAAAAAAAGAGTTACCTTGTTTTCAATCACAACTTTCCAAAGAATAGTATAATAATTGCATGACTTCCTTGTTAAATCAAAAGAAGCTCAGATTTAATTCAGGATCAATGAGCTACATCCCTAGAGGAAAAACAGCAGAGAGCAGTGAGGTTAGCACTAGCTCTGTGACAGATTTGGGGACTGCACCAAACAGACTCAGGCTATTCTGACCACTACAAGTGCTTAACCCTGTAACAGATGTGTTCCTTTGGGGGTGGCATCCATTGCCACCCTCTTTCATCCCTATCACAAGAGCTGAAAAGCTCCTTACCCTCCCATCACAGGAGCAGCAAAGCCAAAAACTACACTTCGTCAGTACCAGTCAACTACAATGTCCCGTATAAAAACAGGTTTTGCCAGTGAGGTGCATTCTCAAGTGATTTAGAAAGCAAGAGAGATAGAGGCCATCTGCTCGCTGTGTTGGTATCAGCAAGCAGAGTTAGTCAGTCATGTTTGCAGCAGCCAAGTGCCTCATCATATTTCTAGTCACCAATTTTGTGGGTGTGAAAGGAAGCTGCTGTGACATAGTGGTTGGTGGTAGCAGCTTCATGACCTCTGGAGCTCAGCTCTGAATCTCAGTTTCTGAAATAGCCCCTCTGACTTCCACTGTCCCAGTCATTCCAGAAGATGTTACAACCACCTACACTACTCTGTTCCCCTGATTCCTACTACAGATACCTATAATGGTTACTATTTCCTGCAATGAACTCTGACTGACAAATTTCTTCTCCTGCTCTGCTTTTTAGTGGGAGATGCTATAAATCAGCATTACCATTCAATATTCAGGAAATTAATAACCTTGGTCAACTAACACACACTTCTAAGTGCTTTCTTACATAAAATACACTCACTGAATTCATAAGCGTTTTTCTTATACTTAAGGGCACATCTTTAAACAAGGAATGAAAGAAGAATGGCAAGAGAAGCTAGAATGAAGCAGAAATTTTAGTCTCATTCAAAATCTCAGGGCAGGACTCTGACTGGCTCAACTGGGATCTGGCATCTAATTTGATTCCTGGACCAATTTACTGTGGCTAGAATGAAACTTATACAGCAAAAATATAGCTTCTAAAAACCAGCTCTATAGCAAAGAGTGGAATGAAGGGGTGGTACCCTGAGAAGAAAAGAGAAGCAGATATTCTAATAGATTTTTTAGAATATCTAATAGATATTCTAATAGAATAATTATATTGTATTCAGATCCTAGCTCTCCTAATTACTAGCTATTGGCCTAGGGTTGGTTATGTAATATCTCTCACACACAGTTTACTTTTCTACCAAAAGAAGATAATTTTAAAACTTACTTGGATAATAGAATTGTGTGAAGCTTACAATAATACAAGCAAAGCAATCAGAACAGCGTCCAATATACCATTAGTGTTCAGTAAACCTTCATTTTTCATCTTTATCATTATCCTAATACTTCAGCTAACTAGGGGCATTAACTATCAATGTGCTTGGCAAAAGAAATCAAAATTCACCCTTGATTGCATTTTCTTGACTTCTAGATCCTACACCTGGAAGCCAACTAAGAAAACTGACCACATAAACTCATAACAGGTTATTAGCTCAAAAAGGACATTACCTTTCTAGCTGAACTTAAATGATACAAAGATAAGACAAAAGAAATTCATATTTATAGTCAGTCCTCCAGGGAAGAGAACAATGCACATCTATTTCAAGATGTGTGTTCAATTTAATTCAATATATATTTTTTTTAATCTGGTTTTTCTGGAAGTAAAGTGAAGTGAAGTGAAATTCATTCAGTCATGTCCTACTATTTGTGACCCCATGGACTACACAGTCCATGAAATTCTCCAGGCCAGAATATTGGAGTGGGGAGCTGTTCCCTTCTCCAGGGGACCTTCGCAACCCAGGGATTGAACCCAGGTCTCCCAAATTGCAGGCAGATTCTTTACCAGCTAAGCCACCAGGGTTTCCTGGAACTTGCTGCAAACCAATACGTGCAACCAGAAATGAGGTTTACTTAGTTGACTTATCAGAAGCCACTCAATAATACTAGACCAAGGGTCAGGAAACTTTGTCTGTAAAAAATGAGAGTAAATATTTCAGATGTTTGTGAACAATGTCTTTTTTTGTAAATACTCAACTCTGCATTGAAACATAAAGCAGCCATACACAATATTTTTTAAATGAACATGGCTGTGTTCCAATAAAACTGTGTTTACAAAAACATGCAAGAATCTAGGCAACAGTTTCTGGTCCAGAAGCTATAGATTGCCAATCCCTGGTATATATTTGAAAGTACATGCAGCTTGTGTGTTTGTGTGTGTGTGTGCAGTCTGAAGAAAAGAGTAATATTTCAAGTTTCAAGGGAGTTACATTCCTAAAAAATTATTCATGTCATCTAAATGTTTATATTTATTCACGTACATCTGTTGATAATATTTCTTAAATTTTAATGTCTTAAGGATCCATAGCAATATAGCATTAATTGCTGAAATTATAAATTTTTCTAATATAAGCATTTAAAGCAATACATCTTTCTCTAATAAAGCTGTTTTAAAATACACACAGATAAAAATAAGAGTACATGTGGCATATAAATCTTAAAAACATCTCAAATCTGGTTATTCATACTTCAACTCAGTGCAACTGTGGGAATGTCAGGTAGGTGGAATAGGAAAAAGGAGTCCAGAATGGCACTGGCTAAAAGATAAGGGGAAAGTCTGCAAAAAAGGAGCAAAGGAAGGTCCGACAGGAGTGAGGACCTCAGACAGAACAAGCAGCACTCCTGGCTAGCCTAATTTTACACAGGACAGGCCCAGGGGGAGGAAAAAACATATAAAGAGGCGCCAAAGGGCCAGGACAGGGGGTTTCTCTCTCCCGCGTGCACACGCACTCACTCTCTCTCTTCTCTTTGTGTCTTTTGGGTCGGCATGCCCTCACGCCTCGAGGATATATTTTTCTTTATTTTCTAGATAAAAGTGATCTGTCCAAGAACTGTAACACAGGCTGTCCGAGAGCTGTGACATGCCGAGGGCTTTATCGTCCATCGCTTCAAATTTTTGTTGTCATGAGACAGAAGCGAGGAAATTATAATCTCCTGAGGAGAACACCTCCAACATGAAGCTTTCACCAATCCTACCTGACCTTTCTACATCGTCCTACACCTTGCTCATGCTTCTCACTCAAGCTTCTATGACTTCATAGCTCTCTCTCTCCAACAAGCTTCCTCTGACACCCTCTACTTCAGTTGTTCCTGCATAAGTAAGTTCAGTTGCAATGTCCGACTCTTTGTGACCCCATGAACCACAGCACGCCAGGCCTCCCTGTCCATCATCAGCTCCTGGAGTTTACTGAAACCCATGTCCATTGAGTCGGTGATGCCATCCAACCATCTCATCCTCTGTCTTCCCCTTCTCCTCCTGCCCTCAATCTTTCCCAGCATCAGGGTCTTTTCCAATGAGTCAGCTCTTCACATCAGGTAGCCAAAGTATTGGAGTTTAAGCTTCAACATCAGTCCTTCCAATGAACACTGAGGACTGATCTCCTTCAGAATGGACTGATTGGATCTCCTTGCAGTGCAAGGGACTCTCAAGAGTCCTCTCCAACACCACAGTTCAAAAGCATCAATTCTTCGGCGCTCAGCCTTCTTCACAGTTCAACACTCACATCCATACATGACCACTGGAAAAACCATAGCCTTGACTAGACAGACCTTAGCTGGCAAAGTAATATCTCTGCTTTTGAATATGCTATCTAGGTTGGTCATAACTTTTCTTCCAAGAAGTGATCCCCCTAGTCTCCATTAATTATTTCTCCTGTGACTCTGAAAATAAAATGACTGTTTATATCACTCCTGAGTCCTTGTCACATACTGTTTATTCATGTAATTTTTACTGTTGCTGCTGCTGCTGCTGCTGTCATTTTATAGGAGCAGCAGACAGACTGTACGTTTCTTGAAAGTAGGACTGAATCTAAGACCCCTTTGAACTGCCTAGCTGATCTTTCAGTGTACTTTGTATATACAATGACTATAAAGTTCAGTAAGGCTAAGACATCTGTGTAGCCCTCTTTGTAAGAAGGGCCTTTCAGCAATTTGCAGCCCTTTTAACAGAAAACAGTTTGAAATGATCCTATGAAAAAAACGAAGGACAGTCTGTCCCCAAGAGAGACCTCCAGGGAATGATTATTCAGGATGTGTAAATTTCTGGGCTTTTGTTTCCCTTTTACCTAGAGACCTCTACAGAAACCATTTCCATAATACCTATCAAAAGTGTAGTTAAAAAAATTTTTTTAAGTACAGATCATTCAGAATTGTTCCTTTTTAGAAGCTTTAGAACAGGAAAACGTTTGATGGGGAAGAAACTGCAATACATGCTTTAAAGAATTCTAACATTTTGGGAATGCAATTGCCTGTGTTTCTGCTGTCTCTCATAACCACAGGAGGGTAATTGAGAGTTAGCACTGCTTCTGTCAGGTGCCATGGAAGCATTTAGTTTCAGGGTAGAAATATCCAAAGAGAATTTGCATCATTTTAAATAATAATGCCTTATGTATGTGGTATCATTATAAACATTACAAACTTTTGATATTTTAAAAAGATTGCCTTTCATTTAGGAAGGAATTCTTTATTACATAGAATTTTTTAAGTAGCTATATTACTCTCATTCTCCAGCCTAAAAACATAACTTCTTTTCAGCTTTAATTACTCAACGCAAGTGCCAGCTCTATTACTCTCTACAATAGAATGATGGTTTCAAAGTTATCCTCCTCAAGTATTTAACAGTTTATATGTTAGAGTACAGATGGGAAAAGAAAAGTAAAATGGGGGAAAGAATGAGACTATAATCAGCTTTCTTAGTAAACGTTCTTTCCTAAAACATAACTATCTGTAAGACCAGGATCTACTTAGCTTATACATCAATTTATGATGCTTGTTAAAATATAAAAATGCAAAACAAACAAATAAGTAATAGAGGTTTAAGTAAGTGGCACATTTCAGAAAGGCTTCATAACCTCCAGGGAAAGATCTACCATGAAGCAATTATCTTTGATACTGTTGTATGCCCTGTTCCCAGCTTTGGTTATAATTCACTGGGGAGGTCAACTCAGCATCCTGGGGAGAAAACTACAGCCTATCAAGAAAAAAAAAAAAACACAAAGGAGTCTGTGGAATGTTCTTTTTTATTTGAAAGTAAAAAACAGCCTCTCTACTGCACATACACAGAAATTAATAATAACCACGTGAATATGAAGTATTTAGTTATTTTTTCCTACATCAAAAGACTGCCATGTACTCTCTCAGCTGAGAACAATTCCTGTCCTTCTGAAGTCATATTTTTGTTTCAATTTAGATATTATTTCACCTGTATGGTTTTCTCTATATAGAATTTCTGCAGGTTTGTTATCCACCTGTCAGGTTACTTCTCACATTATCATTTTAGTTTGCATCTAAAATTTTGTATATGCATCCAAAGAAGAATCAAGACATTTTGAAGTTAATTGCACTCTATTATCAAATGTTTCTTGGATCTAAAGACATACTAATATGTATCACAATTTGTTTCTGCCAAAACACATTTTCTCCTCTCATCTGTACAATGCTGCTTTTTATAATTGTATGTGATGCCTTATTAATGGTATCTCTTAGGGGAAATATGCCCAGATTCATTTTTAAAATCTAAGTAATCTAAATATGTTCAAAGTTGTGCCACAGATTAATGAACTACAGTTAGAAAACAACACAACAAAAGTTTTGAGATGTGCTAGCTTAAGCTTTATAATCTTATAAAGACTATAAATAGCAATAGCTTTATAGTCTTAGTCAACTCATCAAATATAATGGTGAAATATAAATATTATAACATAACCAATTGCTTTTTCCTCTAACATTTTGGGAATGCAATTGCCTGTGTTTCTGCTGTCTCTCATAACCACAGGAGGGTAACTGAGAGGGTAACAATTAATTATAATTGTTCTGGAAAAGTTCTGTGTTGCCATTGCTTTCAAGATAATCAAATATGCAAAGTCAAAAACTAGGATATATTTTTCTCACTGGGAGGAATTTCAAATTTGGCAGTACAGTCACGTGTGAACAAAGCCAAAGATGCCAAGAGTAAAATGTGAGTTTGTCTGTCTCTAAAGAGGGACAAAATTAGCTCAAGGGAAAAGGGAGGTAGAGAAATATCACATACTTAGAGATGTAAACCAGTGTTTGAAAATCTAAATATTGTCTATCAGTAGCCAGCATATACACATAAAATTGTTTCTAAAGTATCACAAATAGTTTCTTGTTTTCCTAGATTTCTGTCACTTTCCTAGTGTTTTTTTTAGAACAACTGAAAGATCTGACTTTAATCTACACGTGCTTCAAATCATCTTAGCCATATTATAGTGAAAATCCAAAATAAAAAAGTAATAATGAGGGGGTGCTTCCTAATTTAAATAAGGAAGCAGATCAGAAAACAAAAGACATACTAAACAAACAGAAAAATGTTGAACTGAAGTCAGATCTCATAATAAGATTTCTTTTTTTTTCTTTTTTTTTTTAGTTTTTTATTTTTTTAATTTTAAGATATTTAATTCTTACATGCGTTCCCAAACATGAACCCCCTCCCACCTCCCTCCCCATAACATCTCTGTGGGTCATCCCCATGCACCAGCCCCAAGCATGCTGTATCCTTCGTCAGACATAGACTGGCGATTCGATTCTTACATGATAGTATACATGTTAGAATGCCATTCTCCCAAATCATCCCACCCTCTCCCTCTCCCTCTGAGTCCAAAAGTCCGTTATACACATCTGTGTCTTTTTTTCCTGTCTTGCATACAGGGTCATCATTGTCATCTTTCTAAATTCCATATATATGTGTTAGTATACTGTATTGGTGTTTTTCTTTCTGGCTTACTTCACTCTGTATAATCGGCTCCAGTTTCACATTTAAAAATTTCAGAGGGAAAGCTACCTTAATCACTAAAAGTCTACAGTCTGATCATGCTTAAGTTTTTAACTATACATTCCTATTTTGGTAAAGGCTTCCCTGGCAGCTCAGAGGTTAAAGTGTCTGCCTGGAATGCAGGAGACCTGGGTTCAATCCCTGGGTTGGGAAGATCCCCTGGAGAAGGAAATGGCAACCCACTCCAGTACTCTTGCCTGGAGAATCCCATGGAGGGAGGAGCCTGGTAGGCTACAGTCCATGGGGTCACAAAGAGTCAGACACGACTGAGCGACTTGACTTGACTTTAAGCATTGCAGAATCTCCCATCCTCTTCCCACGCCCAACAACCGTACTGTATATGTGATATCATGATATTAGTCCTATTCAGGTTTAGATTATCTTAGTCCTTCACAATTTTCTCTACTTTTAGACTTTGTTTTCTCTTAGACTTTCATACCATTTAAATATTGCTTTTCAAAAATCCTGTATTGTTTATTCCCTGCACATCATTTCATATAGTCTTTACAACTATAACAGTCATCTGATTCCTAATTATTGAATATTCGAAATAAACTTTTTTCCTTAACATTTTATAGAAATATCTTTAAAAACATCGGCCCTATGGATGCTTCTCTGGGTTGTACCATGCCTGACTCTGTGACATTAAGCTTCTTAAACTTTTTGGGTCATGATTTGTTCTAAAACTGCATAATATTTATATCTGCCTCATAAAAATATTTTGAAAATCAAATGAGTTAATATATGTAGAACTCATGCTAGTACATGTAAAAAATACATGTAAAACTGACAGAGATTATGAACTCAGTAAATTTTATAGCTATAAAAGCCCACCTTTCTTAAAAGAATAGGAAATATAATTTTTCAATTAAAAATTGTTTTTAAAGTGTACCACCATCACATATATATGACAATATATATTGAGCCAAAGAGAATTAAAAAATAAGTCTAAGAGAAATGAAACAATTTTTACATGGCTCATTCTGTCCCACCAAACTCAGATTTGTGGCTCAGGTGCAACTCAGGCCCTCTTGCTTTGCACTTCTACTGTTTAGAAGCAGATAGTACAGAGGCTACAGCTTGGAATAAGCGGAATTTATTCCTGGATCCCTGCATCACCAGGAGAGGAAAGTTGTCCAGCAAGTAGGAACATACTTTGGACTGTTCAATAAGCCAGGAAACATCTATTGTGAGCCTCCTGCTGAAATAAGGGAGCTTCTTTTTCACAAAAGTAATTGATAGCTTAATTAAAACAACCCACTTTTCTTATTTCTTTTCATTTGCTATGATAAAAACTTGTGTTGGTATTGTTGTTCAGTCACTCAAACATGTCCGGCTCTTTGTAACCCTATGGACTGCAGCATGCCAGGCTTCCCTGTCCTTTACCATCTCCCAGAGGTTGCTCAGACTCATGTCCAGTGAGTCAGTGATGCCATCCAACCATCTCAGCCTCTGTCCTTCCCTTCTCTGGTTTCAAGCTTTCCCAGCATCAGGGTCTTTTCTAATGAGTCAGTTCTTCATAGCAGGCGGCCGAAGTATTGGAGCTTCAGTTTCAGCATCACACCTTCCAATGAAGATTTCCTTTAGGATTGACTGGTTTGATCTTGCAATCCAAGGGACTCTCAAGAGTCTTCTCCAACACCACAGTTTCAAAGCATCAGCCTTCTTTATGGTCCAACTCTCACAGGCATACGTGACTACTGGAAAAATCATAGCTTTGACTAAGTGGACCTTTGTCAGCAAAACAATGTCTCTGCTTTTGAATATGCTAAGTTTGTCATAGATTGTCTTCCAAGGAGCAAGTATCTTTTAATTTCATGGCTGCAGTCACCATCTGCACTGATTTTGGAGACCAAGAAAAGAAAGACTTGTGACTGTTTCCGTAGTTTCCCCATCTATTTGCCATGAAGTGATGGGACAGAAGCCATGATCTTCATTTTTGAATGTTGAGTTTTAAGCCAGCTTTTTCACTCCTCTTTCACCTTCATCAAGAGGCTCTTGAGTGCCTCTTCACTTTCTGCCATAAGGGTGGTGTCATTTGCATATCTGAGGTTATTGATATTTCTCCCAGCAATCTTGATTCCAGCTTATGCTTCATCCAGTCCAGCATTTTGTATAATGTACTCTGCATATAAGTTAAATAAGCAGGGTGACAATATACAGCCTTGATGTACTCCTTTCCCAATCTGGAACCAGTCCATTGTTCCATGTTTGGTTCTAACTGTTGCTTCTTTTTTTTTTTTTTTTTTTTTTTTACTTTATTTTACTTTACAATACTGTATTGGTTTTGCCACACATCAACATGAATCTGCCATGGGTGTACATGAGTTCCCAATCCTGAACCCCCGTCCCACCTCCCTCCCCATACCATCTCTCTGGGTCATCCCAGTGCACCAGCCCCAAGCATCCTGTATCCTGCATCGAACCTGGACTGGTGATTTGTTTCTTACATGATATTATACATGTTTCAATGCCATTCTTCTTGACCTACATAGAGGTTTTGCAGGAGGCAGGTAAGATGGTCTGGTACCCCCATCTCTTTGAGAATTTTCCACAGTTTGTTGTGATCCACACAGTCTAAAGCTTTAGCATAGTCAATGAAGCATAGATGCTTTTCAGGAATTCTCTTGCTTTTTCTAGGATCCAGTGAATGTTGGCAATTTGATCTCTGGTTCCTCAGCCTTTGCTACAACCAGCTTGACCATCTGGAAGTTCTCAGTTCACATACTGTTGAAGCCTGTACATGTATTATTAAAGTCTGTGTTGGTATAAGGAAGCTTAATCATACTACTCTGAAGCTGATGTTTATATTTTCCATCTACTGTCAGAAGTAACTGAGGAAAAAGGAGGGCTGGAAAAGTGTACCTTGGAGCAGTACTAATTTTCTGATCATTTCATGAGCTGAAAATTCTTACTAAGAAATCTTTTCTGGTCACTTAACTTAAACCTTTAAAAAGAACTGCATTAAAAAGTTATGAAGATAAAAGTTATTAAAAGATGTACGGTGCTATTCATTATAACCTAAAACCATTCTGATTTCCTGATTTTTTTCACCTTGCTTCTAAGCCTCTTTCTACATCCTAACATTCCTCAAATATATGTGAAATAAAGAAATCCAAGGATTTCTCATGAAGGACATTTTTGTCCCCCTAAAGTTCCAATCAATTTAATCCTTTATGAGGTTCCTGCATTCACTCTTCAAGAAACATAGATATGTTTGAGAGCCTTTTTTAAATCAATTTTTCAAAGTCACTTCAGTCTTTCAGGTAAATATATAGTTTTGTTGATATTTTTGAAGGCACAAGGCATAGTATGTACCTGACTCATCACTTGGAGTTTGTCTAGGTACATAATACTGCTTTAAATAAATGATGTTATCTTACCCAGCATACTAGAACTGTATTATCTAGCAAGCTTGCTACACATACACACACACACACACAGCAATGAGACTATAGCTGTTGCCTAATTGGCCTCACCATCTGGTCCTTCCTAGATATAATAGAAGTACCATTCAATAGGCTGGTAATAGACCAAACCAGATATCTGTTACTTTAAAGAAGGATTTCTCAACTCCAGCACTATTGACATTTGGGCCAGATAATTCTGTGTTGGGGCAGGGCAGGGGGGGCGGTGGGTATCTTTACACTGCATAATGTTTTTAGCATCCTCTAGCCACTGGATGCCAGTCACACCCCTCCCCCTCCTCCCACCACAGTGAAACAACCAAAAATGTGTCTAAACATTACTAAATGTCCACTGGAGGATAAAAACTGCTCCCTGGTTGAAAGCCACTGCATAAGCAAAAAGTTTTGATTCCTCTTAGAATATAGAACATATAAGAGCGTACTAAGCTCACAGAGCAAGCATCCTTTATGAAGCTAACTAAATCTGCATTTCAATGGCTTAAACTTCTGCTGGAGCAATGGTGCTAGACAGTAGTCTATAGCTTCAAAGCTATGGTTTTAGTAATTCCTTCCCAGCCACAAATTCCCCATTTGAAAATTCTATTACATGAAATTTTAATTCTATTTAACTTTTCAGCAACTGAAAAAAAAAAGTGGATTCCCCTAACCAGAGTAGCAAATTTCCCTTGTTGAGAATAATAAGAAAAAGAGGGAATTGGAGTTTAAAACAAGGAGAGGCTAAGGAAAAGAAAAAACTTGGCTGATTCCCTTCACTGTTCACCTGAAACTATCACAATATTTTTAACTGGCTATCCTCCAATAGAAAATTAAAAGTTTAAATTGAAAAAAGGATGACCCAGAGGGATGGTATGGGGAGAGAGGTAGGAGGGGGGTTCAGGATGGGGAACACGTGTACACCCGTGGTGGATTCATGTTGATGTATGGCAAAACCAATACAATATTGTAAAGTAATTAGCCTCCAATTAAAATAAATAAATTTATATTTTAAAAATTTAAAAATGAAAAAAAAAAAGGAAAATGAAAAACAAATAGATTTTGCAGCCATGGCTTCATCTTCCTGTAGGAAGATCTTGGCCTTAATTATGTATGCTTTTGTCTCTGTCAGGAGGAAGATATATTATCTATTCAAAATATTTATTTTGTGCTGATTAAGGGCTAGGCACTATTCTAGGGTCTTTCTACAAACAGAATGAGATTGTTTGCTACAAGTATAAAATTGACAGTCAATGGTCAGATACAGGGGCCAACGATGGAAACCACTGTTCTTTTCTCTCTGGCAAACTCTGTCAAGATAAAGTAGCAAATCTGTGTCCCTCTTGAATCAAATTCCACCACAAAAACTATATCCTTATAATTAGGATATCTTTCCAAAATCACCATTTAATGATTCAATGATTGGTTATTTACTAATTGTCAGGCACCTTGGCAGACGTGTGAAAGATACACTGCATGGATTTGTTAGGGAACTGTTGACTGAAACCACCTGCCTTGGCCAGGCCATATTGCTTGGCCGTCTCACAATAGGAGTTCCCAATAAGGAACATGTTGCTGCCACCGAAAACTAACCAGGAGAATTTGGGAGAAGACAACCAACCTCCCATTGTCCTTCTTGCTGGAATCCTTCTGGGGTGAGAGAAGCACATGCCGCCAGGAAGGACCCTGAACCAGACTATGGGCCAAGCAAGATGATTGGCCAGAGACAACCCAGAAATTAACCCCATTACCATAAAACCTGAGATCACAAGCCACGTGGCAGAGCAGTTCTCCTGAGTTCCTTACCCTGCTGCTCTCCGCCCTGGTGCCCTTTCTCAATAAAGTCTCTTGCTTTATGTGTATCCACAGGCAACTCATTTCTAAGTGTTAGACAAGAGCCCACTCAGGCTCTGGAGCTTCCCTCATCAGGGGACTCACACACTTTTGAGGGAGGTTTGATTTACAACCTACATTCCAGTCATACTAAACTACTTATAGCTCCTTAACCTGCCCTTCTATTTCATATCTCTGTGCTTTTGCACGTAGATTAATCAGTTTATGATAGAATTATGTTTTTCCCCTTCTCTGCCTGTTCTATCCACCCTTCAAAATGTGACTTAAGAGCTGCCCTCTATAAAATCCTTCAGGACCCTTTCCAAAAATGGGATTAATCAGATCTCCCTTTGTTCCACTTTCATACATGTATATATGTTTGCTCACTTATCACAATATATTACAGTCACTTGCTGTATGCTTCTCTCTCATTCAAAATTATGAGTTCCTTGAAAACTAAACACTATTTTTCAATGTTGCTTCTCCATAATACAGTTAAAGCTAAAAAATGTTGGCTGAATGACAAACTAAATAAATAAAATTGTAGTAAAGATTGTTATAATATGACAAAATGCTTAACTAATATAATCTGGATAAGTTAAAATCTATAAGCCACCTGAAATCACCCTTTCCTCTAATGTCCAGGAAAAAAAGTACTCAAGCCCTTATCTCACATGCTTTCGAAAATTTCAAGGATTTCCAGGAACTTTTATGCTCACTGGATACTTCTGAGGGAATTCTTGATCTTTCTCATTGCTTCACCTTCTATAGATGCTTTGTTTTTCATACATGCTTACCCTATGTGTGGGTACCATCTCTCCTCCACTATCCTTTAAACCTCACTAACAAAAATCTATAAGAAGCTTTTACTGAATATTGGTGATAATAGACATAGGTATGGTATAACACAGACCATGAAACTTCCTAATATTTAAAATGAAATATTCATGTTCTAACTATTATGTTATCATGCAAGCCAATTAGTTGTTTCTCATCACTTCCATCCAAAACTTGGGTCTGGGTATAACTTTGCATAACATAAGAGACTCATCAAATTATACTGCTAATTATCCCTCTCTAATGGAATGAATTCTGCCCACCACCCCCCCGAACACCACTAAAATCACATACTGAAGTGCTCACTTAGTGATAGGACCTTACAGAGCTAATTAAGGTTAAATGAGGCCATAGGGTGGAATGCTAAACTTATAGGACTAGTGTCCTTATAAGAGGATGAGACAGCCTAGCAGGTCTCTCTTTCCTCCTCTTCTCCTCCTCTCTTATTCCTTCCCTTCCCTTCCCTTCCCTTTCCATCCCTGCTGCCCACTCTCTTGCCCTCTGTTTCTCTCTGTGTCTCTTTCAGCATGCACAGAGAAATGGCCATGTGAGGACACACTGACAAGGCACCCTCGCAACCTGAGGAGAATGTCCTCCCAGAAACAAACCCTACAGGTCAAGATACCTTGTTATGGAAGCCCTAAGTGTCTCAGACACCTTCCCTCCCACCTAACAATGAAAGAAAAGGGAGAGAAGATAAAGAAAGAGATCACTGAAATTATAAATTTTGCTTTAACATAGCAGAGATCAAATTCCTATCTAGGAGTAGAACTATATAGGGATTTATGGCAAGTTTATAGGCTTATGGTCAATATATAAAAATCAATTGTATTTCTATATATTAGCAATGGACAATGAGAAAGTGAATTTTGTACAAACAGTATAATTTACAATAACACCAAAAGAATGAAGTACTTATGTAAATCCAACAAAATACAAACAAAATCTGTATGTTAAACACTAAAATGCACTAAGAAAAGTCAAAGAAGACCTAAATAAATGCAGATACACTGTGCTAATAGATTAGAAAACTAAATATTGTTAAAATGTCAACCCTCCCTAAAAGGAATTATAGATGAACACAATCCCAATTAAAGTCCCATCATAATAGTTTATAGAAATCCACAAGATGACTGCAAATTTTGTATGGAAAGACCAAATCAATTTGAAAAAGACTTACTCGTTAGCCACAGTAATCAAGACAATATGGTATTGGCTTCAGAGCAAAAATTCAGATCAATGGAACAGAAGAGAGAATCTATAAAAAGGCTTGAACATGTATGACAGATTAGTTTTTTTATTGATGTATAGTTAATTTACAATGCTGTATTAGTTCCAGGTATATGGAAAATGAGTCATATAGACATATGAATTTTTCAGATTCATTTCCATTATTATAGGTTATTGTGAGATATTGAATATAGTTCCCTGTGCCATACAACATATTGTTGTTTATAGTAATATGTGTTTGTCAATCTCAGTCTTCTAATTTGTCCCCTCTCCTCCCCCAGAATCCTCTTTGGTAACCATAAATTTGATTTTTATGTCTGTGAGTTTGTTTCTGTTTTATAAATAAGTTCATTTGCATCATTTTTTTTAGATTCCTCATATAAATAAATATCATATTTGTCTTTCTCTGACTTACTTCACTTAATGAAAGAATTTGCCACAAATGACATTATTTTATTCTTTCTACGGTTGAGTAACATTCCATTGTGTGTGTCTGTGTGTGTCTGTGTGTGTGTGTGTGTATATATATATATGTATATATATATTCCAGATCTTCTCTATCCATTCATCTATTGATGGACATTAGGTTGCTTCCATGCTCTGGCTATATAAGTGATTGTTTTAAGTTGCTGATTCCTTAATTTCAAATGTATTTCAAATACTCTGTAATTATGCCCTCATCCTTTCATGATTACTGTTTTTTATATCATATTTTACATCTAATTGTTTTGCATATTCTTTAACTGCTTATTGTGGATACAGATAATTTTACTATTTTTGTCTTTTAAACTCCCTACTAGTTTGTGTGGGGATGAGTTCTTTACTGTATGTTTGCCTTTACCAATAAGCTTTGCCATTTTGTAACTGTTCTGTTTCTAGTTGTGGCCTTTTCTTTTCCCCCAGAGAGGTTTCTTTAGCATTTGTTGTAAACCTGGTTTCAGTTCAGTTCAGTTCAGTCGCTCAGTCCTGTCCGACTCTTTGCAACCCCATGAATCGCAGCACGCCAGGCCTCCCTGTCCATCACCAACTCCCGGAGTTCACTCAGATTCACGTCCATCGAGTCCATGATGCCATCCAGCCATCTCATCCTCTGTCATCCCCTTCTCCTCCTGCCCCCAATCCCTCCCAGCATCAGAGTCTTTTCCGATGAGTCAACTCTTCGCATGAGGTGGCCAAAGTACTGGAGCTTCAGCTTTAGCATCATTCCTTCCAAAAGAAATCCCAGGGCTGATTTCCTTCAGAATGGATTGGTTAGATCTCCTTGCAGTCCAAGAGACTCTCAAGAGTCTTCTCCAAAACCACAGTTCAAAGGCATCAATTCTTTGGCGCTCAGCCTTCTTCACAGTCCAACTCTCACATCCATACATGACCACTGGAAAAACCATAGCCTTGACTAGACGGACCTTAGTCGGCAAAGTAATATCTATGCTTTTCAATATGCTATCTAGGTTGGTCATAACTTTTCTCCCAAGGAGTAAGCATCTTTTAATTTCATGGCTGCAATCACCATCTGCAGTGATTTTGGAACCAAAGAAAAAAATAAAGTCTGACACTGTTTCCACTGTTTCCCATCTATTTCCCATGAAATGATGGGACCGGATGCCATGATCTTCATTTTCTGAATGTTGAGCTTTAAGCCAACTTTTTCACTCTCCGCTTTCACTTTCATCAAGACGCTTTTTAGTTCCTCTTCACTTTCTGCCATAAGGGTGGTGTCATCTGCATATCTGAGGTTATTGATATTTCTGCCAGCAATCTTGATTCCAGCTTGTGTTAGTGGTACTGAATTCTTTTAGCTTTTGCTTGTGTGTGAAGCTTTGATTTCTTCATCAAATATGAACAAGAGCCATGCTGCATAGAGTATTTTTGGTTATAGATTTGTCCCTTTCATCGCTTTAAATATATCATGCCACTCCCTTCTGGCCTGTGGAGTTTCTGCTGAAAAAGCAGTTGATAGGCTCATGGGAGCTCCCTTGTATGTTATTTGTTGCTTTTAATATTCTCTCTTGATCTTTATTTTTTGTCTTTTTAATTACCATATATCTTGGTTGTTCTTCTTTTGGTTAATTTTGTATGGAACTCTTTGAGCTTCTTGGACTTGAGTGACTGTTTCCTTTCTCAAGTTAGAGAATTTTTCAGTTATTATCTTTTCAAATACTTTCTCAGGCCCTTTCTCTCTCCCTTCCAGAACCCCTATAACATGAATACTAGTGTGCTTATCCCATTGTATTGTCCCATAGGTCTCTTAAACCATCTTCATCTCTTTCCATTCTTTTTTCTGTTCTGTAATAGTGATTTCCACCATTCTGTCTTTCAGTTCACTTCCAGTTCTGTCTCTATTATTGATTCCTTCTAGTGTATTTTTCATTTCAGTTATTGTATTCTTCAACTCCATTTAATTGTTCTTTACATTTTCCAACTCTATGCTAAAAACTTAAAACATCTCACTCTGTGCGGCCATTCTTTTCCTGAGTTTTGGGATCATCTTTATGATCATTACTTTGAACTCTTTCTCAGCTAGGTTTCCTATTCCCATGTCACTTAGCTCTTCTTCTGGGATTTTATCTTGTTCCTTCACTTGGAATATATTCCTCTGCCGGTTCATGATGTCTAAATTGCTATTTGTATTTTTATGTATGTGGTGGTTAGTTATATGTCTTGACCTTGGAGAAGTGACCTCTGTAGGAGACATCCTATGCTTCCTGGCAATGCAGTTTCCCTTCATCACCCAAGGGCCAGAGGAGAGCTGGTTCCTATGGTAGAGAATGGCTTGTATTTGCCAGCTGGTTCCACAGGCTGCAGGACTGTAGTTTATTGCTTCTGGTGTCTGCTCCCTGGTGAGTGAGGCTGGTCTAGGGGCTTGTGCAGGCTTATTGGTAGGAGGAGTTGGTGCTTGCTAACTGGTGGGTGGAGCTGGGTCTTGGCTGTCTGATAGGCACGGCCATGTTTAGGGCCTGTCTAGACGTGGCTGTGGGCACAAGAGGTCCTTAGGCAACCTGTCTGCTAATAGGTGGGACTTGTCCCTGCCCAGTTATTTGTTTAGCCTGACACATCACAGTGCTGGAGCTTACATGTTGTTGTGAGTGGTCAGGTCTTGGGGCTAATGACCCAAGATATCAGCCATCATGAGTTCACACAGATGAATTCTCCCTGACATGTCTGCCACCAGTGTCTATGTCCCCAGGGTGAGCCACTCCCCACCTCCCCAGGAGACCCGCTAAGATCAACAGTTAGGTCTGACCCAGGCTCCTATGAAATTATTGTTTTTGACCTTAGTTCTGACACATGAGATCTTGTGTACATCCTTTAAGATTGATGTATCTATTTCTCCCAGTCCCGTGGGGCTCCTACAATCAAGCCCCACTAGCCTTCAAAGCCAAGTATTCTTGGGGAAGCTCCTCTTTGATGCCAGACTACCCAGGCTAGGGAGCCTGATGTGGGACTCAGAATTCTCGCTCCTATGGGAGAATCTCTACAACATTCTGGGGGTATGGGATTTCATTACATCCAAGCCCATCCCCCTACCCCCTCTCATTGTGGTTCCTTCTTTAGGTCTACAGTTGCAGGAGATAGCTTATGGTAGGTTTCAGTCTTTTCCATCAGTGGTTATTCGGCAGTTAGATATGATTTGGTATGTTCATGAGAGGAGCTGAGTTCAGGGCCTTTTTACTCTGCCATCTTGGCTGCTCTCAACAGGTTAATTCTTTTCAAAGGCACAAAGGTAATTCAGTGAAGAAAAAAAAGTCTTTTCAAGAAGTGCTGGAATAATTGTACATTATATACCAAAAAATAATGAACCTCAACATACATCATATACAAAAGTAATTTGAAATGGGTCATTAATCTAAAGTTTTAGTACAGTTAAAACTCAAACAATGCAAATAAGAGTAATTAGGTAAAACTTTTAAAAGAAAACATAAGAGAAAATCTCAGTGACCTTGGATTAGGCAGTGACTTCAATATGACACAAAAGTACAATCCACGAAAGAAAATTTGATAAATTGGACTTTATCAAAATTAGAACTTTTAGTCTTCAAAAGACATGTTAAGACAGTAAACAGACATGCATAAAAAATATTTGCAAAGCACATATCTGATGAAGGATTTATATCTAGAATATATAACAAATTCTCAAGTAATAAGAAAGCAAACAACCTCCCTGTTACAGGCTGAATTGTGTTTCCTCAAAATTCATCTGCTAAAGCTCTAATGCCCAGTACCTCAAATTGTGGCTATTATTTAGAGATAGAGCCTCTAAAAGGGCGATGAAGGTAAAATGAGACCATTAAAGTGGACCCTATTTCAATCTGAGCAGTGTCCTTGTAAGAAAGGAAAATTTGGACATCAAGGGTAACTCGGAGTACGCACACACAGAACAGACTGGAAGACCGGACGAGGACACAGAAAGGAAGCAGCCATCTGCACCCCAAAGAGAAGCCTCGGAAGAAATCAAACCTGCTAACTCCTTGATCTTGTACTCCTAGCTTCCAGGACAGTGATAGAATAAATTTCTGTTGTTTAAGCCACCCAGTTTGGGGATATTTTGCTGTGGCAACCTACCAATTTAGTACAATTCCATGACAAAAAAAAAAAAAAAGTAAGAGATTTTAACAGTCACTTCACCAATAAAAGATACATGGATGGCAAAGAAGCACGTGAAAAGATGTCAATATAATTAGCCATTAGAGAAATACAAATTAAAACCACAACAAGGTACATTAAATTCCTATTAGAATAGCTAAAACTGAAAATGTTTTTTAAACTTCTGCTACAGAATGACAGAATGCTCATAAGAATACAAAGAAACTGAAGCTCTTATCAGTTGCTGCTGGAAATGCAAAAAGTTACAGCCACTTTGGAAGCCAGTTTGGCAGTTTCTTACAAAGTTTGGCATATGTTATCATCTAACCCAACAATCCTACTCCTGAGTCTTTACCTAAGTAAAACAAAAATTTATATTCACAAAAACTTTCACACAAATATTTTTAGCAGCTTTTCTCATCATAGCCAAAAGTGGGAAATAACTCAAATATCCTCCAACTGGTGAATGGATAAACAAATTCTGATACATCTATACGCTGGAATAACACATAGCAACAAAAATAAACTATTGATACATACAATTGGGTGCATTCCAAATGTGTTGGCTAAGTGAAAGAAATCACAGTCAAATAGCTACATATTGTATGATCCCATTTATGTGAAATTCTGAAAAAAAAAAAAAAAGGCAAAACTACAGAGACAACAAAGCAATGCTTGCCAGGGACCAAGGGTCAGGAGAGTGGTTAGCTGCAAGGAGTATGGGGGATTGTGGGGGATGGTAGAACTGTTCTATATTTTTATTGTGGTGGCAGATATACAATTGCATGTATTTTCAAAGTTGATAGAACTATACACTATAAAGAGTGAACTTGCTGCATGCAAATTATAGCAACAAACGACTTTAAAAAAATTCCTGGCTAAGCCAGGCTTCCTCCCTCAAAATCCACAGCATACCTAGAAATAAAATAGCAAAGGTGGTGAGTTTAAAATAGTTACAGTATGGCTATATCCCTGTATTATTTTAGTGATGAAAAATAAGTTGTAAAGAATCAGGAATATACAGAGGATTGTGTCTACATGCTGTCACTTCAGTCATGTCAGTGTGATCCCATGGACTGCAGCCCGCCAGACTCCTATATCCATGAGATTCTCCAGGCAAGAATACTAACTAGTGTGGGTTGCCATGCCCTTCTCCAGAGGATCTTCCTAATCCAGGGATCAAACTGGAGTCTCTTATGTATCCTTCACTGGCAGCTACGTGGGTTCTTTACTGCTAACGCCACCTGGGAGACCCATATAGAGGGATACATCACTTTTAATATTTCCATCAAAAGTAACAAAAAATTTTAAGTAACTCCCAATGTTGGGAACATTTATCTGAAACCCTTAATTTCAAAGATTTCTGTAGTTTGTAATGGGTTTAACACAGTGAAATTTCAATAAACACAAACAAAGGTAACTGGCAAAGGAGATCTAGCTTTTATCAGGTTTCAGTCAGTAATTTGAATGTTTGACTGAAGGTGAGAAATCACTGTGATTTCTTTAGCAAGGGGGATAGGATGTAAGAATGAAAATTGTGTTAGGAAAATTATTCTAGCAACCATGGGCAGAATGAGGTTGAAGGAAAAACCTGAAACAAAGAAACAAAAGAAGAGCCCTGGGCTAGGGTGCTGATATACTAACCATAGGACTGTATTCATTACATCCAAAATGTGTATCTTTCCCATGTTTGGCAAAATACTCAGAAAGAACGTTACATTTGTTATGTGAAGGCTATTTGAAGTTCAGACTCAGATGGTAAGTTGACCTACAAAATTAAAACTCTCAAGTGACTGTATTAACTCATATAAGGTCATGGCAAGAACACCCAAGTCAAGTGGTGGAGGTACAGGGGAAGCTAGACCTGGTTAAGATAGAAATTAATCCTGATTTAATTTTCTCATCATTGACTTTTTATTTTCTACTAGTTATCACTGTCAATATCCCCTTGGACAGTAATATGTGTCTTCACAGCAGCATTTCCAACCAGAGGCAGAAGCTAAAGGCAGACCCAGCCAAGCCCACAGTCTACAAAAAAGGCCCAGCTTTCATCTGAATCTACTCAGTAAAAACTTTCTTTCACATAAAGCAACTAAAGGTCTCTCCCTTCGAAGGCCACCTGTCATCATTTGATAAGAAACACTTCTTTGTTGGTTTTCTTTTGTTTCACCAAGATTAGTATTTTCCCCTACAGGGATATCAATGAGGTCATACCTTCTGTATTTTAAAAATCCCAAATTAGAAGCCTGATATCTAACAAAGCTCCTAAAAAGCAACTTAAACCTAGGAAAATTTTAAAAGGCAAGTCACTAGTAACATCAGCATCACAACCTCAGCTGTGAAGTCAAAGGTGTCAACTTATGTGGCACCCACACAATGGAACTGGCTATCAGCAGCAGTCTACCCCAAATTCACTCACCTCTTCTATTTCCAGGACTGCCCAAGCCCTGGGAGCAAGGGTCTCCTTTAACCAGAAATACACATGGGCTCTCTGCATAAAGCTGAAGTTTGCCTCCATAAGCAAAGTCTTTTTTCAGATGTCTCCTCATATCAAGACACTGCTTGTCTGGACACTGCTCTTCACTCCCTTCCTTTACAGCATGGTTCATAAGCCCTCATCCTTCCCTGAGCCCTAATTCCAGTGGACCTTCTGATTCCTGATAGTCAAACATTTAACAACTACTCTTGCTTTGCTATATATTCCTAATTTCTGAATTCTTGCTTGATTTCTTATCTGTGACTTATTTTAACAGCTAGTATTCATATAAATTGTATTTCCACTTCCTTCACATATTTTGTAGGTCCTTGTATGCCCCAAGTTTAATTGCCATCAGCTTCGGTTTTCTCATTTGTAAGGTGAGGAAAATAATAATATTAATGTAGTTAGCACAAGGATTAAATGAAGTAATATGTAAAGCGATTCGCACAACTTGAGATAGTGAAAGTGGCTAGAAAATCGCTAACTGCACCCAAGCATATTATACCTGGATAACAGGACTTTACCTTCTGATTTTATTCCATATTCATTGTTGTTGTTGATGTTGCTCAGTCGCTCCAGTCATGTCCAACTCTTTGCAACCCCATGGACTGCAGCATTCCAGGCTTCCCTGTCCTTCGCCATCTCCCGGAGCTTGCTCAAACTCATGTCCATTGAGTCAGTGATGCGATCCAATCACCTCATCCTCTGTCCTCCCTTCTCCTCCTGCCTTCAATCTTTCCCAGCATCAGAGTCTTTTCTAATGAGTCAGCTCTTCACATCAATTGGCCAAAGTATTCGAGCTTCAGCTTCAGCATCAGCCCTTCTAATGAATATTTAGGATTGATTTCCTTATTGGCTGGTTTGATCTCCTTGCAGTCCAAGGGACTCTCAAGAGTCTTCTCCAAGTAGATAATAGCCATTTTCCACCATAAGAAGGGAAAATTCCTTTTTTAAGAATGAAGAATTCCAGAGCCCCTTCTCATCCTTCCCTTCTGAAGGTTAAGTAAATTCAGTTTCTTTCCAGTGACTCATGTTTTCTCACCCTTAATCACCTTTACTACTATCTTCCATTTAAAAGTTCTCCAAAGTTAGTTTGGAAAAAAGAATACAGATTTCCAATAACATTGATATATACAAGTTGATAACAAATTCAAAAAATACTTACTAAAAATTATCCTCCCAAATGATTACCTGGAGCCCTCAGTCCTGATACAGGCCTCTACCAATGTCCCAGGCAGCACACCTCACTCTGGGTAAGGCTTCAGAGGACTCAAGATGCACTAACCTCTGAATCGCTGCTCTAGCACAAGGGTAGTAGGAAAAAGAGCAGCACCAAGGAAGCCTGCAGGAAGTATCAGTTTCCTGTGTGTAGTTCAGCTAAGAGCCAGATAAAACTGGCCATCCTAAGCATGACCATTATGGTCAAACAGGAAGACATCCTCCTCAGCAAAACTGCCTCCTCCACTGGCCATCCCAACACCAGTGGGATCTGGCCATCCCATCTCCAGGAGCATCCCAACACCACCTGCTGTGCTTTTATTAAGCTTTTGTTAGCTGAGAGGCAGCAACTCTAAGAAACCTATGGAAGAGTGTATATTTGCTTGTCTTCTCTTGGCTTCTGGCCAAGTTGCCCAAGTCAAATAGATGCTGAAACACAAAGGTGGCTCCCTCCACCAAAGTTGGGTGATGAAGAGAGAAAGGAATGTAAAGTCATCCTATCAATCAAGAACAATTTTCAGGGAAAGTGGGACATCTGCGTTTAAGGTCTAAAAATAAGCCACCTCATACACTGCCTGGTTCCCCATGGAGGAAACAAGGATGCATGCGGAAGAGCTGTAGTTGTAACCCAGATCTCTGGGAACATGACTAGAGCTAGTGGGAAGAGCTGTTGTACACATAACTGATAAACAGTCCAGCAGACTACCTTATTTCTACGGGAGAAGCAGAATCATGAGTCCCATTCCTGAAGGTTGCAGAGACCACACACCTGTCAAGGTCGTGATGACACAGCTTCAGTTCTGGCCATCCAAGCCATCACAGCATGTCTTCTGGGTAGACACAGGAGTGTTCAGATTTGCTGCTGCTAGATATTTGTGGATGAGAGGGCTCTACACTCAGAAGACAGACATGAGGGTACCTCTAGGAATCCCAAGCTTATGACAGACAGAGGGCCTCCTGCTCACACTAATAATTAAGCAGGGACTAGTGCATCTGAGAATGTTTGTGAGGGAGGTAGAGGCTGGGAAATTAGAAATACAGATCTTTGTCAAGTTTCTAAATTGGTAGTTCCCAGGCAACAAGAGACAGTATGGGGTCATAGAGTGTGCTGGGAGGAGAAAAAGAGAAAGACAAGAAATAAGTAAGTAAAAATGTGGTGAAAATAGTATAGGGGTATGAGAATGGTATTCAGGAAATAGGGAATATTAACTTTTAATAACAAATGGTATTCAGGAAATAGGGAATATTAACCTTTAATAATAAAAATAAAGACATTGAAAAGACATAAATAGCTCTTTAAAAGGGTGTATAGATCAAACATTGCTTGAATCAGCTGATTTCTTATTGTATTTGATTATTTTTTCCTAACATGTATAAGTACAGCAAGTATTACATAGGCAGCAAACTCAACTAACTTCACTTTCTAAAACAATTATCTCCATATCTTTGTTACTATATCTGTTATAGATTGCCCTGGGAGTCTTTTTTATATACCTAAAATTTAGCTTTCACTTACAGTAAATTATTCAAAAGCAATTCAAAGTAAAATCTGTTTTTGCTTCATTACTGAAATATATTTTTAAGGTCCAATGCTGATTACAAGTGAATAATTTCCCCCACTCCTCAATAGCTGCTCCTGCAATTGCCAAACATATAGGCAAATTAGTCTTTTTGGTTGAGAAAAATGAACCGTTACTTTACAACCTAAGTTGCAACTTGTCATTTTGCATTTGAGCATTCATTTACTGGAAGCTCATGTGGCAGGTGATTTTTGCTCTTTTGACAAGAACTAACCATTTAAGCATGGAAAGAGGCCAAGAAGAGCACCTTGGCCCACCTTCTCAGAGGCTCAGATAAGTAACCAGACAAAATCAATATCATGAAAATGAAATGCCAAATTGTTTTAAAACTGCTTAGCTCTCACTATTATATCTAATACTTAGCTACTCTTCTTGAAGAAAAAACTCACCACAGCTGCCTTTAGCATAAAAGCACCAATCTTGATGTAATTTTATTCTCATGTATTTTTCCACTGGTCACAAATTTTGAACACTCTAATTTGCTTTCTATCACCTATGCCCTAATCTGAATTTGTCCAAGAATGAAACTGGTGCTAATTCTCACTGGTGCTAATCTCTCTACCTTTCTTAATGGTAAGTACACCATTTGCTTTATAGATTGATGTAGTTGAATAATTTATGTACTCAAACTGAAATTTCACAACACATTGAAAACTATCTCAAATTATTTTTTCAGAGAAAAAATAAATTATATTACTATGAGATAAACAGAAATAGTGTCTTTTAGTCCTTTTAAACATTTATGATCAAAAATCTGAACAGCCAGGGGCAATGGCAGCCACATTAAACCCAAATCTCCAAAAAAAATTTTAAAGCAAATAAAACTACAGGAATACCTCACAGGGATTGCAGGTTCATTTCAAGACCACTGAAATAAAGTGAGTCACAAGATTTTGGTTTCCCAGGTCATGTAAAAGTTATATTTACATTCTGTTGTACTCTATTAAGTGTGCAATAGCACTATGCCCCAAATTATATATATATATATATATATATATATATATCTTAATTTTAAAATACCTCATTGCTAAAAAAAATATTTCTAACCATCATCTGAGCTTTTGAATCCTAGTAATAACATCAAAGATCACTAATCACAGATCATCATAACAAATATAATAATGATGAAATGGTTTGAAACATTGTGAAAATTACCAAACTGTGATACAAAACATGAAGTGAGCAAATGCTATTGGAAAAATAGCACGGATAGACTTGCTTGACGCAAGGCTGCCACAAAACCTTCAATCTGTTAAAAAAAAAAAAAAAGTATCTGCACAGAGCAATAAAGCAGAGCATAATAAAATAAAGTATGCCTAAATACAAAACCTATGCCTTCAATATAACTAAAAATGAGAGAAAAAATAAATTTCAAATTACATTTAAATAGAAAGTCCACACCAAATCCTAGCATGCTATCCCTCATGATCCCAATGTAAGCCTTCCTGAAGAGCAAAGACAGTCTGGGGAAAAAAACTGCACTGAAAATAGAAGATAGAACTCAGCTGCAATATTTACAATTGATCTAAAATACAGTTAGAGAGAAATTCCACTCTAATTGCAAAAGTACTGAAAAAAAGTCCTGGTAGATAAGAGCTAACTAGAGAGAAGGAGCATTGTCCAGGACTTGAGGAAGCAGTCTTAATAAGGTTTTGAGGGAGAAGAGGGTAAGAAGGAATGGAGAGGCACTCTCTGAAAACTGGACATAAAAAAATTAAAAATGGAAATTCAGGATCCTGCAAGACAAAAGAATATTTTTAAACTAAAAGATTAATAACCTTTCCATTACCACTCCTGAAACAGTCATCCAGAAAATAAACTTTACAATCTTGACAGAAGAGCTTGAACTAGGAATCTTGTAAACCACCCAAACTATCACAGAAATGCAGAGGCTCAAGCAATCTACAAGTAGAAAACACTAATATGACAAGAAAATGGAAATAAGAAGCAAAACAATTCAGTTGATGAAAATGTCCCCCAAAAACAATAGTGAAGAAAAAGAAAACTGAATTAAATAGCTTCAGAAGATTATGAATGCTCCCCACCAGAAAGAGAGAGAGACAGAGAGAAATACACACAGAACTAGAAAATTACTTACACACTTGACAACCAGACATTAAAATACTAAAATCAAATTTGTCCCTGGCACTGTTCTAGGTGTTGAGGAATAGAGAAAAAAGAGTTTTTTTCTATGATTTCAAGGAGCTAATTATATAGTAAAAAGAGACAGAAAAATAAAGTACAGTATGACAAGTGATGTGATAAAAGTATGCATGGAATGCTTTCAAAACACATAAACAGGCATCTACTCCAAATTAGGAGCAGTCAAATCTACAACCTGAAGTTTAAGTAAGAGCCAGGCAAGGAGCCCCTGGAAAGAAAATACTCAGGCAGACATAATGAAATAAGCAAAGGCATGAAGCCAAAGGAAATGTGATGTATTCAAAGAAAAATAAACATCCTGATATGTCTGAAAACAAGGTTTTTATTAGAAAATGAAGGGTCTTAAATGTCTTATAAAACCTCAATTTTATTCTAAAGGCAATGGAAAACCACAGAAGGATTTTACATGAGGACATGCTCAGGTTTGTATTTTTAAATAATTTTTCTAGCAACAATACATATGCTGAATTAGAAAGGGGTGAACTAAATGCAAGAAAATCGATCAGCAGGTATTTACTAAGGTAAGAAATACAAGTGGAAAGAAGGCATAAGGATGGAGGGCAAGATGATATAACAGTTTTTTATTTGAATTGGAAAAGTTAAGTAACCAGATAAAGTCTGGATTGTAGAGAAGCATTTGGGATGGACATGAAGATATGAGAATCATCTAATCATCAGATTAGGGGCAATTATTGAGTCTATAGGTATACATGAAATGGCTTTATAGGTTATACAGCAAATACAGAAAATGAAAAATGGGGAGGAAGGAAAAGGAAAAGGAATCACGTCTGGGAAACATCAACATTAACCCAAAAAGAATATGAGACCTTTCCAGACAAATGGTAAGACATTTTGAAGAAACACAAGAAAGAAAGAAATGTAAGATTCACAGAAAGGAAGACCAGTTTGTGTTGAGCCCCTTATAGAAGTTAAAAGGTCTGAAAACTGTCAGTTGGATATGTGATCATAATAAGAACAGTGCTGGTGCAATTGAAGGGCAAAAACCAGATTACTGAGAAGTAGAAGGTAAATTGGATGTTAAAAAAGGTATTATATTCCTTGTCCAGGGAATGCATAAAAATGTTAATAACAGATTGCTCTAAGTCTGTTGTAGTTTGAAGATCTTTGAAAAGTAAAAATGCCTGTGCTTTCTGAAGGTAGCTTTGCTGAGATAAGAAGGGCCTTCCAGGCCACACTTCTTTGGTCTCCTATTTTCTAAAGCCTCACCTAGCCCAACACTTAAAACAAACAAAAAAAAAAATCATGAAGGGAATATTTTTATAACATAGCTTTCTTTATAGTAAGAGTTTTGTTTTATAGGCTTAACATCTGTTTGAAAAAACTATACTTATATTACCTGTTTTCATTTATTTTCATGATTGATTTTGGAATTTTTAGGGTATCTGATACTTGGTGAGAACAGAACACAAGTTAATAATAATTAGCTACAGGAAATATTCAATTCCCTCACTTCTTTCCAAGAACAGATGTAGTTAGTAACCAGGTTAGCTCACCTAAAATCTTCCAGAAACGTTGCTCTGAGGAAAGGAGGGGAGATGGGACTGTTACTGGAGAGGATACCACTTTGAATGAAGGTTGTTCGGACCAAACTGTAACAGTTTAATATGCTAGGAAGGAAAAATGAACAAGAAAGTTGAAACTGAAGAGAAAATAGGCATGCTTAGTGTAGCAAGGAAGAGAAGGAAATGGAATCCAGAACGCTGGATTATTCTGGGAAAAAAGAGGAAACTAGGAGTAAGGAAAGCAGACTGGTTGTGACTTTGGGCCATGAAATTAAAGGACGCTTGCTCCTTGGAAGAAAAGCTGTGGCCAACCTAGATAGCATATTAAAAAGCAGAGCTATTACTTTACCAACAAATGTCCATCTAGTCAAAGCTATGGTTTTTCCAGTAGTCATGTATGGATTTGAGAGTTGGACTATAAAGAAAGCTGAGTGCAGAAGAATTGATGCTTTTGAACTGTGGTGTTGGAGAAGACTCTTGAGAGTCCCTTGGACTCCTAGAGGAAATCAGTCCTGAATAGTCATTGGAAGGACTGATGCTGAAGCTGAAACTCCAATACTTTGGCCACTGGTTGCGAAGAAGTGACTCACTGGAAAAGACCCTGATGATGGGAAAGATTAAAGGCAGGAGTAGAAGGGGAGGACAAAGGATGAGATGATTGGATGACATCACCGACACGATGGACATGAGTTTGAGCAAGCTCCAGTAGTTGGTGATGGACAGGGAGGCCTGGCATGCTGCAGTCCATGGGGTCACAAAGAGTTGGACACAACTGAGCGACTGAACTGATACTGACTGTGATACTGGGATCTCAAAACAGTTACTGAAAGCCAACTATCCAAACTAGGTGAAAGGCTTCACATAATCAAACTGTATTTCACTGGAGTAGAGGAGTGAGTTGTTTTTCTGATTGCTTTATAATTTCAAAGTTGCTAATAATTAGAGCTATTTAACTCAGTACAATATTCATCTAGATGACATCACTGTGTCAGTGCACTATTCTGGCTAAAATCCCACTGTTTTAATTGCAGAAACATTCTTTGAATAAAATGCTAAGTTAAAAATAAGTAGCATCTCTTAATTTCCTTAAAATATTTCAACTATTTCAAAAGGCATGATTCCCGAAAAAATTCGTAAGGTTCCTTGCATAGGGTTGACCATAAAGGAAGAATATGCTAGAAAAGACAGCAACAGCTATCAAACCACCCAGATGGTTAAGAGTACTTTTCTTTATACAATAATATGCTTCTAACTCAGCAGTGGCCACAGGACTGGAAAAGGTCAGTTTTCATTCCAATTCCGAAGAAAGGCAATGCCAAAGAATGCCCAAACTACCACACAATTGCACTCATCTCACATGCTAGTAAAGTAATGCTCAAAATTCTCCAAGCCAAGCTTCAGCAATACGTGAACTGTGAACTCCCTGATGTTCAAGCTGCTTTTAGAAAAGGCAGAGGAACTGGAGATCAAATTGCCAACATCCGCTGGATCATGGAAAAAGCAAGGGAGTTCCAGAAAAACATCTGTTTCTGCTTTATTGACTATGCCAAAGCCTTTGACTGTGTGGATCACAAGAAACTGTGGAAAATTCTGAAAGAGATGGGAATACCAGACCACCTAACCTGCCTCTTGAGAAATCTGTATGCAGGCCAGGAAGCAACAGTTAGAACTGGACATGGAACAACAGACTGGTCCCAAATAGGAAAAGGAGTACATCAAGGCTGTATATTGTCACCCTGCTTATTTAACTTCTATGCAGAGTACATAATGAGAAACGCTGGACTGAAAGAAACACAAGCTGGAATCAAGATTGCCGGGAGAAATATCAATAACCTCAGATATGCAGATGACACCACCCTTATGGCAGAAAGTAAAGAGGAGCTAAAAGCCTCTTGATGAAAGTGAAAGAGGAGAGCGAAAAAGTTGGCTTAAAGCTCAACATTCAGAAAACGAAGATCATGGCATCCGGTCCCATCACTTCATGGGAAATAGATGGGGAAACAGTGGAAACAGTGTCAGACTTTATTTTGGGGGGCTCCAAAATCACTGCAGATGGTGATTGCAGCCATGAAATTAAAAGACGCTTACTCCTTGGAAGAAAAGTCATGACCAACCTAGATAGCATATTCAAAAGCTTTGAGATATTACTTTGCCGACTAAGGTCCGTCTGGTCAAGGTGATGGTTTTTCCAGTGGTCATGTATGGATGTGAGAGTTGGACTGTGAAGAAGGCTGAGTGCCAAAGAATTGATGCTTTTGAACTGTGGTGTTGGAGAAGACTCTTGAGAGTCTCTTGGACTGCAAGGAGATCCAACCAGTCCATCCTGAAGGAGATCAGCCCTGGGATTTCTTTGGAAGGAATGATGCTAAAGCTGAAGCTCCAGTACTTTGTCCACCTCATGGGAAGAGTTGACTCATTGGAATAGACTCTGATGCTGGGAGGGATTGGGGGCAGGAGGAGAAGGGGACAACCGAGGATGAGATGGCTGGATGGCATCACGGACTCGATGGCCGTGAATCTGAATGAACTCCGGGAGTTGGTGATGGACAGGGAGGCTTGGCACACTGCGATTCATGGGGTCGCAAAGAGTCGGACATGACTGAGTGACTGAACTGAACTGAAGTTCTTTGAAATTTGAATTTGTATTGTGAAGACCATTTGGACCTGGCAAAACCTAATTCTGCAACTTACTGTTTGTGTTTTCTAGAAAAAGTTACTAAATAGGTGATTTTCTTGCAAGTTTCTTAAACTTTTCCATTCTATTTGGCCTTATTTGTGTGACAGAGGGCCAGCCCACCCCATCAAGATAAGCCAAGAATTGCCTGTTCTATGAAATGCAATATTAACACCCATTGTAAAGCACCCACATATTGTCAAACTTCACAGATTGATGGAGTAAAGTGCAGGCTAATTTTATGCCTTTACTGGCTAAGTGCACCAAAGAGCAGGGCTGCCAGATTCAGCAACTAAAAACTCAAACACTCTCAGTCAAATTTCAGTGTCCAGCAAATAATGAATATTTTTTAGGATAAGCAGGTACCATGCAATATTCAGGACATACTTATACTAGAAAACTGTCATTTATCTGAAATTAAAATGTAACTGGGCATACTATATTTTATCTGGAAACCCTAATGAACTGATTATCCCAGCTGGCTATGGGCAAAGTGGAATACAAAACCAAAGTAAATGATAAAGCCTCTGGTGCTACACACACACACCCACACATACACACACACACTTACCCCCATCTAAGTCTCTGCTGTATTTCCAAACATCACAATGTTGCCTCATTGAGTTCTGGATTTGGAACTTTATAGCAAATACAAATTTCACAAACATGAATGCAAAGGTGCAAAAATGTAACTTAGGGTTTTTTTCAGCTTTATTGGAGTATAATGGACAAAATTTTCTATAATAAAGTTAATTTCTTTATTCCAAGCCCTACTTTGCTCAGAGCAGAAATTTCATTCAATCCCATTCAAGTAAACTCAGTCCATTTCAGTGATTTCTCAGTCATACTCAATTCAATCACATTCAAGTTAAACCGCTTTCTCAGATTTTTCTCCTGATTCCTCCTCCCTGGGGATGAGTCTAAGACACAGAAGGGTTCATTCAGCTGCCAACACAGGACAGTTGGGAATACAGCCATCTACACATCCACCTGGATCTGCCTTGGTCCGTTACAGGCCTCCTGTTCCTGAAGCAACTCCGCCCACCTGGTCTTCAGCACTGGAGAGCGCTCGCTCATGTGGCAACTAGACAGTCCATAGCTCTCTCAGTTCCCACTGCATCCTGTGGCACTGGTGACACCTGCAGTCAGCTACAACCTTCCTCACCTATCCTTTTATCTGCTGCCCCTGTCACCTCCATGCAACCAGGCTCCCTGACTCCCTCTCTTAGATGAATCCTGCTCAACACTCAGGTCCCAAAGAAATTATCTGATGTCCTCCCCCACTAATTCAGAACTGAAAAAATATTCTGGCTGACAACATGGCAGAAAAAACTCACTCTGACTTAAGATCTTCAGAAACCTTTCTACTCTCAGCTTAGATCTAGGATTCATTGGTCATCTCAGATAAGTTATATTATATCCCCCACCCTATCAAAATGTGAGAGCAGTAGAGATAGTACTACAGACAGTAGTACAGACAGTCCCAAAATACAAGAGACAACTCCACACACGGACATCACCAGATGGCCAATGTCAATATCAGATTGATTATATTCTCTGCAGCCGAAGATGGAGAAGCTCTATAAAGTCAACAAAAACAAGACCAAGAGCTGACTGTGGTTCACATCATGAACTCCTTATTACAAAATTCAGACTTGAACTGAAGAAAGGAGAGAAAACCACTAGACCATTCAGGTATGACCTAAATCAAATCCCTTAAGATTATACAGTAGAAGTGACAAACAGATTCATGGGGATTAGACCTGATAGAGAGAGTGCCTGGAGAACTATGGACAGATGTTTGTAACATTGTACAGGAGGCTGTTATCAAAATCATCCCTGAGAAAAAAAATGCAAAAAAGCAAAATGGTTGTCTGAAGAGTCTACAAATAGCTGAGAAAAGAGGAAAACCTAAAGGCAAAGGAGAAAAAGAATGATATAGCCATCTGAATGCAGAGTTCCAAAGAATAGCAATGAGAGATAAGAAAACCTTCCTAGGATATCAATGTAAAGAAATAGAGGAACACATTAGAATAGGAAATTCTAGAGATCTCTTCAAGAAAATTAGAGATACCAAGGGAACACTTCATGCAAAGATAGGTACAATAAAGGACAAAAATGATACGGACCTAACAGAAGCATAAGATATTAAGAAGAGGTGGCAAGAATACACAGAAGAACTATACAAAAAAGATCTTCATGACCCAGATAACCACAATGCTAGTGCCAGACATCCTGGAGTGCAAGGTCAAGTGGGCCTTAGAAAGTGTCACTGCAAACAAAGCTAGTGGAGGTGATGGAGTCACAGTTGAGCTATTTCAAATCCTAAAAGATGATGTTGTGAAAGTGCTGCACTCAATATGCCAGCAAATTTGGAAAACTCAGCAGTGGCCACAGGACTGGAAAAGGTCAGTTTTCATTCTAATCCCAAAGAAAGGCAATACCAAAGAATGTTCAAACTACCGAACAATTACAATCTTCTCACATGCTAGCAAAGTAATGCTCAAAATTCTCCGATTCTCCAAACTTGGCTTCAACAGTATGTGAAACAACAACTTTCAGATGTTCAAGGTGGATTTAGAAAAGCCAGAGGAACCAGAGGTCAAACTGCCAACATCCACTGGATCATAGAAAAAACAAGAGAACTCCAGAAAAACAAATACTTCTGCTTTATTGAATATGCCAAAGTGCCGGGGGCCAGCGTGAGGAATTCCGCCCATGGCAAAGGTCATGAGGAAGGAGGCTTGGCATACGCAAAGGCGTGATCAAGCCTCAGGAAACCCCCTGTTCCCGAGCATCTAATCCCAAAACCAGAGTCTGTTTTATGCTCTCACCTACACCTCTGACTCTACGGGGGGCTCTCCCCATAACCGTTTCTCTCGGAGAAGGAGTAAATGCGCAGCTCCAAGGCAATAAAAATTCCTGGGCGTGACAAGAGTGTTTCAGCTTATGGACTCCTCTGAAGGTTATCTAGCCCATCTGTATAGGTTTGTCCGGCCACATGTGATTGTTTACAGCCTCCCAACCTGAGAGGCATGAGATGTTTTAGACTTACTAAAGGCAAATTATTTTGGGGAGTTAGAAATTATTAGTATAGTTGGTTAGGAATTATATTGGTGAAGGGTTCTTCATTTGTTGTGTCAATAATTGCTGCTAATTCCCCACTCTGGGTGGGACAAGGATGTCTCAGGTCAAACCTCTCTGCTGACAGACTAGCTTGTGTGACAGGATTATCCATACTGCTGCCACTAGGCACAAGATTGTTTACTACCTCTCAACCATAAACAGCACAGAGAGTTTTGGAGTATTTTGAGAGTCTTAATTAGCATAGGACTTTTTCTTCTTGTTGCGTCAATGATCGCCGCCAGGCCTCTATATCCTTAGGTACCTGGGAATATATTAATCAATGTATTTGGAATATAGCAAAGGAAATATGGTAGTTTTTGATGTTAGCAATACTAGACTTTTTGAGTTAATGGATTTTCTCTTTTGTAATAGGTCACTGTACTTTGTTATATATCACTGTGTCCTTGCTGTGTAAGAATGTAACTTATCATATCTTAAGACTAAATAGATCTTAAGGGGAGCATTGGTGAAAGGATTTTCATTTGTTGGGTTGATGTTTGCTGCTAAATCTCCATGTTCCCTACCCTTATAATGAATATAACTAGCATATAGGAAGAAATAAGTATTAACCTTTAAGCATATAGGAGAAATAAGTATTAACCTTTAAGACTAATCATGTTAACCTTGGGTTGAATAAATTCCTTTCTTGATTGTAACTCACTACACCCTCACCCTATAGGAATGTAACTTTATTTGGAGGGTGGTGCCTGGTTTAAGAAAAAACACCCTTGGAAGAAATAAGTTTTTTGGTTATCAGAAGATCATAAAATGTCAGCAGGTCTCACTCATGGCCAGAAGATGATGTAATATTCCTAAGACCTTTTTTTTAATACATTTATGTGAAGCACCTGATTTTGACAAAGGTCAGGACTGCTGACCCCCACGTGACTCTGTATTCATCCCTATGTGTAACAAAAGGTATATAAGCAAACCCAAAAATAAAGAAATCGGATCAGTTTCCGGAAAGACTGATTCCCCCATGTCGCTTCTTTCTTGCTCCCATTTTTCTGGCTGAATTCCCATCTGGAGCATGGATGCTATTCCACGTAATCCAAGTTATTCAGCCTCTTTTTCTCCACTGATCTTCCTACTACACTATCCATTTCTAATCTCTCTATATCTGTGATTAAATATGTATTTTTCCAAAGACGCCGACTCCGTCCCCCCACCTTCGAATCACCCTGGATCCACCGGGGCTGGACCCCGGCACCAAAGCCTTTGACTGTGTGGATCACAACAAACTGTGGAAAACTCTTAAAGAGACAGAAATACCAGACCACCTTACCTGCCTCCTGAGAAATCTGTATGCAGGTCAAAAAGCAACAGTTAGAACTGGACATGGAACAATGGATTGGTTCCAAATTGGGAAAGGAGTAGGTCAAGGCTGTATATTTAACAGTCTTAAAGAGTTATATACAGAGTACATCATGAGAAATGCCAGGCTGGATGAAGCACAAGCTGGAATCAAGATTGTCAGGAGAAATATTAGTAACCTCAGATATGCAAATGACACCACCCTTATGGCAGAAAGCAAAGAGACACTAAAGAGCCTCTTGATGAAAGTGAAAGAGAGTGAAAAAGTTGGCTTAAAACTCAACATTCAGAAAACGAAGATCATGGCATCTGGTCCCATCACTTCATGGTAAATAGACAGGGAAACAATGGAAACAGTGACAGACTTATTTTCTTGGGCTTCAAAACCACTGCAGATGGTGACTGCTGCCATGAAATTAAAAGACTCTTGCTCTTTGGAAGAAAAGCTATGGCCAACCCAGACAGCATATCAAAAAGCAAAGACATTACTTTGCTGACAAAAGTCCATCTAGTCAAAGCTATCGCTTTTCCAGTAATCATATATGCATGTGAAAGTTGGACTATAAAGAAAGCTGAGCGCCAAAGAATTGATACTTTTGAACTGTGATGTTGGAGAAGACTCTTGAGAGTCCCTTGGACTGCAGGATATCCAACCAGTCCATCTTAAAGGAGATTAGTCCTGGTTGTTCATTGGAAGGAGTGATACTGAAGCTGAAACTCCAATACTTTGACCACCTGATGCAAAAAACTGACTCATTGGAAAAGACCCTGCTGCTGGGACAGATTGAAGGCTGGAGGAGAAGGAGACAACAGAGAATCAGATGGTTGGATGGCATCACCAACTTGATGGACATGAGTCTGAGCAAGCTCTGGGACTTGGTGATGAACAGGGAAGTCTGGCGTGCTGCAGTCCATGGGGTCACAAAGAGCTGGATACAACTGAGCAACTGAACTAAACTGAGTACAGACAGTGGTAGGAGACAGGAATAAAAACAATATCTAAGTTTGGTCTATTCTCATCAAATTCTCCTCCATCTCCCCAGTTTGGGGGAGTGTTTCCTAAGGTGGCAGGAAACAGAGGAAGAGACAATCTGGTTATGCCTACTTGCCTCTCTTTATAGGATATTAAGTATTTGCAAAATTTGTTTAAGTATGCCTGATTTGAAACTTCTTTGAAACATCTTTGAAACTTCTTTTGAAACTTCAGTGTGAGCAGTCCAGGGGAGAAAACAGCAAAAGTATATAATTAATGTCTCAAAGTAAAATTATACCATACAATCTTGCATTTTGCTTCCAGGAAAGTAACCCCAATTCCATATTACCCTGAACTCTTAACTTTTCCATATCAATCTCCCATTTAATATTTCTTTAGCAGTTACCATGTGCCCTCCAGACCATTAGATCCCCCAACAACAACTCATTTTTCCCTTATGTCTACCATGTGCTCATCCACACCCCTTCTTATACTGTGTTTTTGGCACTCCTTTCAGACAATCCCACTGTCTACCCATTAAGCATTAGGAATTCCAACAGTCTTTTTCATAATGAATTGGGAAAGAATGGAGAGAGTAGAGACTGGAACCAACAGGCTTGTTCTTACGGGACATTATCAAAATATAACCTGTTTTCAACCATTACTGCAAGGCTCAGGTCATAACCCTATAATAACATTCTCATCACATAGTAATTGTAAGAATTAGGTAACCTAAAGAACTATCCTGTGTAGTAGGCATTCCTACAGCTTCAGAGATGAGAAATCTTTATTACTATAGAGTATCAAATAGGCAGTGTCTTGCTAGCATTCCAACCTCTCTGTCAATAACCTGTAAATGAATAGTTACTTACACTAAAAGTCACCCTGTTGTTTTGTGAAGAATTATCAACTATTTTTTATTAAAGTGAATTGCTGCATAGTATGTTTCTGACATCAGATAGCCCTAGTAGAAAATATTTACATAATGCTGGGAAGAGTCTAACCTATTTCCCTAAACTCACTTTATAATTCTATTATTTTTTTTCTCTCTAGTAGAAAATGGTTTCATGCACAGAGAACACAGCTTTTATCTTGCTAGGTGACAGACTTACACATGCCTTTTTAATTTCAATAGACTAACCTCACATGCTGGTGGGGATTTTATTCATGAATATATGGCTTGTGCTAGTACTTAGGAGGAAGATAAATTTAAAAAAATAATGAAGTATTTTCTGCCTTTACTGAAGCCAAGTTTCAGGTTTTTGTAAGATTTAATACATTATCTCATTATTTTTTATGCATTTTCTTTTAAAAAAAATCCAAATTTCCCAAATTACTCCATAATAATTTTGAGTTTCCTTTTCAGCAGAATGCTCTCATCCCCCGTTGTTTATTCCAGTCCTAGCCCAAGAGAACCTTTTGCAAAACCAGTTTTAGAGTATGGCTGAGTTAAGGAGAATATTCATATAAGTGGATAGATACGGTATGAGTTATTATTTGAGAACATGATTACCTGTTATGAAGAAATTTTTAATTGCTTATAACACGATGCAATTAAATAAATCCTTGCCATTGTCCTAATTCCATCAATTTTGGAATAAAGTTTTAGGACTTCCCTGGTGGCTCAGACAGTAAAGCGTCTGTCTACAGTGCAGGAGACCTGGGTTTGATCCCTGGGTCAGGAAGATCTGCTGGAGAAGGAAATAGGCAATCCACTCCAGTACTATTGCCTGGAAAATCCCATGGACAGAGGAGCCTGGTTGGCTACAGTCCATGGGGTTGCAAAGAGTCGGACACAACTGAGCGACGTTCCTGTTCCTGGAATAAAGTTCACCATCAGAACTATAAATAAGAAACATGGGTCATAATTTTCATTAATAATAATAAATTATATATTATTCCTGCTGTCATAATTCCTCTGATATACATATTTTTTCAGAGAACTCATAGAGACTATTCATTTCACCTTCAACATGCTATATGTTAATCTTAACTTTTTTTTTCATTATTCTAGAGTGTTAATGCTCTGTTTAGCTTATTAGTCTTCAAATAAATATTTTAATGTGAAATTTCATAAAAAATAATGTTATCACTCTATCTATCCTAAAAATACTCATAATTACCCATGCTCTTTAGTATCAACAGTTTTTTTAGTCTACTCCAAGATCTTAGATTGTGTTCCCTGATCTCAGGTCTCATACAGAACCAATGCAGAAATACCTTAAAAATGCAGGATGATAACATCTATTCCACTTATACAAACATTCTGTAAAATTCTCATCTTTGATTTTTTTCATATTTATATCCCAATGACATTGAGAAATCACTAATTTTATATAGCAGCAATGTGTGAAACTGGTTCTTAAGGGTAAGAAATAAACCATTCCAAACCCTTTTTAACTACAGAGTAACAAATTTATCAAAATATTCTATTTGCACAACCAGATGTATGGAGCACAATAAAATGCCCAGCCTTTGATACAAGTCTCTCGTGAGCACCACACGTTCACAAGGGCTAACTTACATATCATACATTATTTAATACAGAATCTAATTCAAGTTTCCTTTACTTTATAAACACCCCACTGCTTGTATACTTTGATTTTCTCTTTCAGGGATCTAATTGCAGCCCAATATTTAAGCATTAAAAAAGGTCAAATATCTTAAATATCTTAAGCCAGGAGTTATGTACTCCCTGTTTTTCATGATAGATTTCAAAGATATTCCAAAAAGATAGTTTCTTCTAAGTTCAAAACAAACTCCAGGTATACTTAGTTCATTTACTTCAGCTTAGTCTTTAGATTTAATGTTTCCCATGTCGTGAGTAAAATGAAGATCATTCCCCAGTTGGTCTTTTGACCTTAAATGTGTCTATTCTTACTGTATAACACAGACGTGTTTTTCATTAGAGTGAGCAAGAGGCAGGCTAAAAGTTTCTATCCATTTTTTTTTCAAAAATGCACACTGATGCTTGCCTAAAATTTTCTTTATTCACGTGATACCCTCAGGATATGCTGCTCTGATCCAAAGTGAAAAATCCTGAGAAAACGAGCTTTGAACTCAATTTTTGACTCAAAAACTGATAAAGAAGCTCTAAAGCTTGAGTAATTTACCACATTTCATCTCGAAATTCACAGATGATGATTAACAAAATTGTCAAAAGTATCCTAACTATTCTTAATGATTTTAACATTAAAGCACTGGAAATGATCTAAACACAATTACCTTTAATTTTACAAATATAAATTTAGGATGAAGACATAAATATATAACTATCTGCGATAAAACATCTGGTGTACCATTCATTCTGCACAATTGAAAATACCAAGAAGTTTCAGTAATTTCCAAGGTTTGGGTAGAGAGTTTAGCACAATAGACACAAATATCAATATCTAAATCAGAATGGGAAAATAATATGATGTCTTCATGAAGCAAAAAGTGAGGTTACAAAATATGTAACTTTAAATCAGAGCACAAAAAAGGCCTCAAAATAATCAAAACAGTTTCATCCCCTAATCTAAGGAACTCCTATCGGCAACCAGCACCACGTTTGGAAAATCAACCACAGGTCAGCTGTTGATGCTGAATGGATGCAGCAACAGATCATTACCTGCTTAATTGTGTATATACCTAATAGGCTCATACAGCTCCTTTGGAACAAAGATTTTGTAATGGAGAAAATGACAAATACTTAACTGTGGTGCAACCAGATGCTATAAGAATATAAGCAGCATTTATATAGAGAATATTACCATGATTAATGTCATGTGATACAATAGAGAAAAAATCAGATTCACAAGAATACAGTTAAGAGAAGACTACAGTGTAAATTATAGGTTGGTTGTGGCATCTTGCTAAAAGCTCCTAGGTGATATTAAAAATATTAAGCAAAATATTATTAACTTGGTCAATGAATACAAGTATCAGGTGCTCATAGAAGAAAAATGACTTACATTGCAAAAATTCAAAGATATCTCACTTCAAATGTAATATGACTTTGAAGAATATTAACTGGATCAATTTTTTGGCATTTGAAACCAGATTGCATGGAAGAAAACCTATAGATATACATAGCCTTGTAAATCACTGAACAAAATGCAAAGCAAGCCAGCAATCCTGCCTCATCTTCTGGTGCTATTTCCCCTCACCTAGATGTATTTCAGCGTGTGTTTCTACTGCTGTCACATTTGGAGCATGAGAAATAATATAAAAGCTGATTAGCTTCCTCCTAAATGGAAAACTTGAAACTAACCAAATATGGTATTTTAGAGAGCAAAAACTGAGTACGCTTTTAAAAAATAAAGGAAAAACTGAAATATCTCATTACATATTAAATTAGCCTCCTGGCAATCAGCCCCTTTAAAATAAACAGCTTTACATCTTCAAAAGGCAGCATGATTGGTGCGTGCATAAGTTTAAAGCTCTGCTGTCAGCAGAACCATTGCCCTCATCTAAGCAGCATCAATAGTTCCTTTGAATTTTAGCCAGTAGTGCTCTAGGCATACTCCAGGCACTACTATCAACACAGAGAGCCATCAGGATAGCAGTAATCTTTTTGCCTGACAAGGACACAGTAACAGTCATTGTGATGTTTTCTGATTGTATACTCAAGTAGAGACACACAACTTGGATACACCAATTTAACAAGAATGTATTTGAGACTTTAATTTTCATCAGTTGTATAGTATGTGATCAAGCTTACTTTTCTGGAGCGAATGCTGCTGAACCAATACCAGCTTGTCCCATGGCCAGTCTGGCCAGATCACAATGAACACTGCAAGGTTAAAATACTATATTCTCACTCTTCTTCAGCAATCTGTATCTTACACTAGCTGTCCTCATATGCAGTCTTTCACTTGCAGCAAAAATATACAAAGGACAATTTCTACAACTACTAAAATACGTAATCCATAAAAATATAATATGCACGTGGATAAATGTGTCCTTTCACATGACAGTGAAACATCAAAATAAACTATAAAATTTGTGAGAAGGGAAATTATAGTAGGGGAGCAATATTGTCTATGTCCAAACACAGACATGAATCTTACTACTGGACCATAACTCAAATTTAAGATATTTATTAAGTACTTACTATGTTCCAGGGACTGTATTAGGCTTTTCAGACACAACTGGAAAAAATGGTCTCCTACAATTTCGTACTGAAACTCCACTGATACTTGAACTGTAGACCATGGACGGGTAACATAAGCATCAACAGGGAGCTTAACTTTCCAGTCTCACTCTAAATCTACTGAATCAAAATTTGTACTTCAACAAAATTCCCCTTGCTGTTTGTATACATATTAAAGTTTAGGAAGCACTGATTTAGAGGGCACAGGATCTAGGTATTATCAAAGAAATAAAAATTCCTATACAATAGAAAAGAACAAAATCATCTTTTCTGATTTGGATATCCACGTACTGAAGTGGTTGAACTAGGTGATGCATATAATAATCCCTGTGCCCTATGTGCTAAGTGACTTCAGTTGTGTCCAATTCTTTGCAACCCTATGGACTGTAGCCCGCCAGGCTCCTCTGTCCATGGGATTCTCCAGGCAAGAATACTGTAGTGTGTTGCCCTGCCCTCCTCCAGGGGATCTTCCCGACCCAGGGATCCAACCCACGTCTCCTGCGGATACCACATTGTAGGTGTTACCGCTGAGCCCCGTATAATCCCTACCTCTTCTAAAATGTTGTAATATAATTGCATTGTCTTTCCATTTCAAAAAATGGCACTACTAAATGATTTCCATTTATATGCAACTCAATGTCAAATACAGTTTATATAATATACACATACACACACACACATATGTTAAAAGTACCTATAATTACATTCAGAATACAAACCAGAGATACCAAAGGATCAATATACAACTGACTGATTTATGCTAAAAGACTCAGAAAGGAAAGAAAGTGTAGCTGCTTAATCCTGTCCGACTCTTTGTGATCCTATGGACGGGACCCCAGTTCCTCAGATCAGAACCAAAGAAAATATCGCTTCCTGCTATTGTCCCAGCTCTGTATTAACAAAGGGTATAACCTTGTACAAAACATCTAATCCCCTTGTGCCTCATTTTTTTCACATCTAAAATATAACAGTCGAGTTAGATGAATTCTTCCCTGGTGAGTCAGACAGTAAAGAATCTGCCTTCAATGCAGGATACCCAGGTTCAATCCTTGAAGATCCCCTGGAGAAAAGAATGGCTGCCTACTCCAGCATTCTTGCCTGGAGAATTCCAAGGACAGAGAAGTCTGGTGGGGCTACAGTTTATAGGGTCACAAAGAGTGGGATACAACTGAGCTAATAACACACAAAAACTCTTTAGTTTGAAGTTCACTGACTGATTCTTCTTTGATATCCTCTTTGATTTTCATCTTAAGCCTCCAGAGGTCACAATCCTACCAGTGAAAAGTTATCTCATTTGCGACTATCTCAATAGTGACTTATTTCACAAAGGTCACTTTCAAACTACAAAACAAACTAGAGAAGAAACCATTTTCAGAATTAACTCTTTTAGAATTTTAATTTCTCATCAATACCAACTTTTATTGACAATCTTATAGACTTAGGTATATCAATATAAGCCATGAACAACTAAGTGCCACTTTAATGCAGTTACTAAAGTTTTTTTTTACCACCTCTAAAATTCCTATCAGCATTGTAAATTTTGAAAACAACCCATAACAAAGAAGTAACTATTTCAATAAGCATTCCTCACTATAAAGTAGCTATAAGCTTCCCATAAGGCAAACTGTCATACAGCAAACAACCTTGTAAAAAATATTAATAAATCTTTTCTGGTGCATGAAAATCAGTGCATTTTTTATTCAACAGCTCTCTACCTAATTGCCACCAGTAAACTAAACTCTGGAGAAAACAGATGGAAACAGAATAGCAAACCTTAAAACTGAAAAGATTTCTCTCTAATGTTTTACTTTACTAGTTTAATAGAATAAACTTATTTGTCATAACTATTAATTGTATACAACGTGGAAATCACAGTTTAGAAGGAGAACGAGTATATAATATGCATCATTTTGATCATTTGTTTTTAAATAAAGGATGAGGTTCTTCTATAAAAATCCATAAGGTGTTTTAAATTCATACTATAGCTATAGAAAATGAAATCACCTTATAAAGATCTGCAGTTTATGAAGGAGTAAAAATAGTTGAATGGCTATTGCAATAAGCTAGAAGTTAGGAAATGTGAATATTAATTTTGAATCTGCTACTGACTCAAGACGACCTTGAATGATGCACCCAAACTTCTCTCTGAATCAGAAAACTGAAGAATAAATTTAATGCCATCTTTTTTTTCCCTGTGAGACAAACAGCTATGTGCAATTGAGTAAAAACAGAATTGCATATGCAGTGGACAGAGTAAAGCATATTTGGACTGTTTGAACTTTTTTGTAGCACACTGTACTATAATCCAACATTTTCAATATCTGTTCAGTTTTTAAATGATGTCTGAAATGCTTTGGAATCTCCAGAAACAGTTTTATAAGTGGCATAAATAACCATTTCACTTGATATGGCAAATAAGAAACAGAATACCATCTAAGATAGACATAAATATTTTTAATGCAGCAGTTTTTGGTTCACTTACTCTTAAAGCGAATAATTCAATCAGAACTCTTTCAAGAGATTTGGATTAATTACAGAATAAGTAAGAGAAGGATCTTCTCCCAATTGATCTATTAACATATTTCACCCAACAAAGGCCAATGAAGTGAATCTATTGCTTATAGAACTCTCTTCCTAGAAGGTTAGCACCTCCTCATAACACTCATTCAGCTCCCATTACACTCTTTCTTAGACTGCATCTAAGTAATCCCAGGTGCATGTGCACTTTATTTTTAAAGTTCTTAGGTAAAATATATTTACAACTTCCATTTTAATGTTAACAAAAATGGGAAGTTAGTTTTCCCTTACACTGTCCTTACAGATAGACAACCCCCAGTGCAATATCATTGAATATCCCCTTATCCAAGATGATCCATAATATTTTTATTTCTATAAGCCTTTATATGGCTAAAGACTAATACTTAAAATTTATCAACTTCTTCTACTCTATGTGCTATAGCACAAAAACAACCAGCCTAAAAACTATCTGTTTTGTTTTGCTAAGCATTGATTTCACAAGAACCCTACATTGCTGTCTGGTGTCCCCCAGAATTCTTGAGTTCCAGGGTAAGCCTAGGAGTCTTTTCTATGTGGTCAGTCATTATCTATCTAGGATTTTATTTCTTAATGCAAGGTATTAACTTGCCGTCTTTTTTCCTACATAAAATTCATCTGATTTATTTCTCTCACGCTTCAGGTTTTGGAGTTATCTAAAGGAATTAACTCACTCAGCTCAGTAAAAGAAAAAGGCAGTGTTCAACTCCTGAACATCATCACTAAAGAGAGAACAGTATTTTACTGAATGATACTACTTGGAACCACAAGGGAAGTTTAGGTACATGTGTTGTAATTATTACATGAGTTTGAGCTGAGTCAGAACATTAGGTCTAATACACTACTTCTGTCACAGATAATCACGACACAATCCTCAGTACCTTAATTTTACTACCCAACAAAAGACACTACCTCAAGAACACATTAGGGTTTCCAGTTCAAGATAGTGGAACAGAAGGACGTGCACTCATACCCTCCTGCAAGAGCACCGAAATTGTAGCTAGCTGTTGAACAACCATCGACAGGAGGACTCTGGAACCCACCAGAAAAAGATACTCCATGTCCTAAGGCAAAAGAAGAAGTCACAGCAAGACAGTAGGAGGGGCACATTCATGACAAAATAAAATCCCATAGCCACTGGGTGAGTGACCCACAGACTGGAGAACAATGATACCAAAGAAGTTCCAACACTATTATGAAGGTTCTGAACCCTACATCAGGCTTCCCAGCCTGGGGATCTGATAAAGGGACTGGGAATCCCTAGGGAATCTGGCCTTGAGGGCCAGCAGGATGTGAGTACAGGCCTTCCAGAGGACTGGGGGAGACAGAAACTCCAGGCTTGGATGGCATAAAAAAAAAAACTTTGGGTGCACCAAGACCCAGAGGAGAGAAGCAGTGACCCCACAGGAGACTGAACCAAAACTATTTGCTAGTGTTGGAGGGCCTCCTGTGGAGGCATGGGTCAGCAGGGGTTCACCACAGGGATGGGGACACTGGAAGGTCCCCCTTGGTGTAAACCCTATTGGAGTTCACTATTTATCATACCACAGAGCCTGTAGACCCCAGGGCTGGGTTACCACTTTAGGCCAAACAACTACCAGAGAGGGAGTGCAACTTCACCCATCACCAGATAATTGGATTAAAGCTTTACTGAACAAGGCCCTGCCTACCAGAGCAAGACCCAGTTTTTCCCATTGCCAGTCCCTCCCATCAAGAAGCTTACACAAGCCTCTTAGCCTCATCCATTAGAGGGCAGACAGAAGAAGCACAGTCTCACAGCAGCTAAAACAGAAACCATATTACAGAAGGTTAATTATGATGAAAAAGCAGAAATTTATGTCCCAGATGAAGGGACAAGATAAAATCAAAAAAAAAAAACAACTAAATGAAATTGAGATAGGCAACCTTCCAGAAAAAGAATTCATAATAATGATAGTGAAGATGATCCAGGATCTCAGAAAAAGAATGGAGGCAAAGGTTGAGATGATACAAGAAATGTTCACCAAAGACCCAGGAAAACTAAAGAACAAACAAACAGAGGTGAATAATACACTGGAAGGAATCAATTGCAGAATAACTGAGGCAGGAATACAGATAAATGACCTGGAGGACAGAATGGTGGAAATCACTGCCGCAAAACAGAATACAGAAAAAAGAATGAAAAGAAAGGAAGACTGAGAGACCTCTGGAACAACATTACATGCACCAACATTGGCATTATAGGGGTCCCAGAAGGAGAAAAGACAGAGAAAGAAAGGACTTGAGAAAATATTTGAAGACATAATTGCTGAAAATTTCCCAAACATGAGAAAAGAAATTGTCAGCCAAGTCCAGGAAGCACAGAGAGTCCCAGGCAGGATAAACCCAAAGGGGAACACACTGAGACACATAGTAATCAAACTGACAAAAATGAAAGACAGAGATATTAAAAGCAACAAGGGAAAAATGACAAGTAACATACAAAGGAACTCCCATCAGGCTATCAGTGATTTCTCAACAGAAACTCTACAAACCAGAAGGGAATGGCATGACATATTTAAAGCAATGAAAGGTAAGAACCTACAACCACAAACTCTACCCAGCGAGACTCTCCTTTGATTTGACAGAGAAATCAAAAGCTTTCCAGACAAGCAAAAGTTAAGAAAATTCAGCACCACCAAACCAGGTTTACAACAAATGCTGAAGGAACTTCTCTAGGCAGGAAACACAAGAGAAAGAAAGACCTACAGAAAATAACCCCTAAACAATTAAGAAAATGGTAACTGGATCATACGTATCAATAATCACCTTAAATGAAAATGGATTAAATGTACCAACCAAAAGACATAGACTGGCTGGGTGGATGCAAACATGTGCACGTATGCACTTCCACTCACCACATCACTCTGCCTGACCCCAAATTGTATGTAATTATTTTATATTGTTAAGTTAATGATGTTCCCATTATGACTTGCAATTATAATTATCTTTTATTTTTTGTCTGGCTATTGATTGTGAAAACTGACAAACATCTTTTACTATTGTGATTACATAACTATTATTCACTTAATACCACTGTATCATGATTGGTCAACAGAAAAATAGAACTCTATGCCACCAAAACTAGTATCGACCATAAAAACCTGTAATCAGTTTTTAAAATCTAGAAACATATCAGAATTATCTTGAAAATTTTTGAAAAATACAAATGCTCAAGTATTGTTTTTTTTCTCCAGAGTTCCAGATATGTTTCTAATGAGTAGTCATGTTTAAAAACAACTGGACTATATGAGGATCTTCTACTTTTATCTAGTTTATTTCACACTTTCTATTTCATATTCAGTGCTCCCATTTCATTTAGTTTGAAGTAAAGTGGCTCAGTCATGTCTGACTCTTTGTGACCCTGTGGACTGTAGCCTACCAGGCTCCTCCGTTCATGGGATTTTCCAGGCAAGAGTACTGGAGTGGGTTGCCATTTCCTTCTCCAGGGGATCTTCCCCACCCAGGGATTGAACCTGGGTCTCCTGCATTGTAGGCAGACACTTTACCCTCTGAGCCACAAGGGAAGTCCCTTCATAGAGTTTATGTTCTCCAATTTATCCATCTCTTCTCTTTTTTGTTTTTATGTTCTTTCTCAAGACTTTATCAAGTGTAGTAGAAAAGTGATTTATACATATTTATATATACAATATATATTATAGAAAATCTATGAATTTTTGCCTAAATAAAAAAATTAGGACATTTTTATTCCATTTGTTTGACTTAGTATGAATAGAATGCTAGATTTCTAATTAAAAAATAGATATGCAACAAGCAACAAAGGTTTACTATATAGAATAGGGAACTATAGTCAATATCGTGCAATAACTTATGATGGAAAAAATTTTCAAAAATAATATATGTGTGTTTATATAACTTAATCACCTTGCTGTGCATCTGAAACATTGTAAGTCAACTATACTTCAATAAAATATACATATTTAAAACAACACACACACATACACACACACGCATACACACACACATTAGAACCAAATACTGCAATTCCCTTTTCAAAAGGTATCATTTTCTATGACAGCGATCACTAATCACTGCTACATATGTCCAAAACCATTATATCCCATATGTTCAAAACAGTGCTAAACCCTATGTGAAGTACAAAAGTATATGAAAGAGAGCACATCCTTATGGAACTTACCAACCATCTAGGATGAAGACTGATGAGAATTATACAAAAACAACACCATAATAGCTACAACTTATACTAACCACATGCCAGGCACAATGCTAAGTCCCTAAAATATTGATTTCTTTATGTATTTTAAAGGATTTAAAGCATATATGTACTTTACAATGTCACGAACCTCCGTCCATAGTTCATCAGGCACTCTATCTATCAGATCTAGGCCCTTAAATCTATTTCTCACTTCCACTGTATAATCATAAGGGATTTGATTTAGGTCATACCTGAATGTTCTAGTAGTTTTCCCTACTTTCTTCAATATAAGTCTGAATTTGGCAATAAGGAGATCATGATCTGAGCCACAGTCAGCTCCTGGTCTTATTTTTGTTGACTGTATACAGCTTCTCCATCTTTGGCTGCAAAGAATATAATCAATCTGATTTCACTGTTGACCATCTAGTGATGTCCATGTGTAGAGTCTTCTCTTGTGTTGTTGGAAGAGGGTGTTTGCTATGACCAGTGCATTTTCTTGGCAAAACTCTATTTGTCTTTGCCCCACTTCATTCCATGTTCCAAGGCCAAATTTGCCTGTTACTCCAGGTGTTTCTTGACTTCCTACTTTTGCATTCCAGTCCCCTGTAATGAAAAGGATATCTTTTTTTGGGTGTTAGTTCTAAAATGTCTTGTAAGTCTTCATAGAACCATTCAACTTCAGCTTCTTCAATGTTACTGGTTGGGGCATAGACTTGGATTACTGTGATATTGAATGATTTGCCTTGGAAACGAACAGAGATCATTCTGTCATTTTGAGATTGCATCCAAGTACTGCATTTCAGACTCTTGTTGACCATGATGGCTACTCCATTTCTCCTAAGGGATTCCTGCCCATAGTAGTAGATAGAATGGTCATCTGAGTTAAATTCACCCATTCCAGTCCATTTTAGTTCACTGATTCCTAGAATGTTGATGTTCACTCTTGCCATCTCCTGTTTGACCATTTCCAATTTGCCTTGATTCATGGACCTGACATTCCAGGTTCCTATGCAATATTGGTCTTTACAGCATCAGACCTTGCTTCTATCACCAGTCACATCCACAACTTGGGTTTGGTTTTGCTTTGGTTCCATCCCTTCATTCTTTCTGGAGTTATTTCTCCACTGATCTCCAGTAGCATATTAGGCACCTACTGACCTGAGGAGTTCCTCTATCAGTATCCTATTATTTTGCCTTTTCATACTGTTCATGGGGTTCTCAAGGCAAGAATACTGAAGTGGTTTGCCATTCCCTTCTCCAGCAGACCACATTGTGTCAGACTTGTGACACTGTACAGGTTCATGACATTGTACAGGAGACAGGGATCAAGACGATCTCCATGGAAAAGAAATGCAAAAGAGCAAAATGGCTGTCTGAGGAGGCCTTACAAATAGCTGTGAAAAGAAGAGAAGTGAAAAGCAAAGGAGAAAAGGAAAGATATAAGCATTTGAATGCAAAGTTCCAAAGAACAGCAAGAAGAGATAAGAAAACCTTCCTCAGCCATCAGTGCAAAGAAATAGAGGACAACAACAGAATGGGAAAGACTAGAGATCTCTTCAAGAAAATTAGAGATACCAAGGGAACATTTCACGCAAAGATGGGCTCGATAAAGGACAGAAATGGTATCGACCTGCCCGAACCAGAAGATATTAAAAGAAGTGGCAAGAATACACAGAAGAACTGTGCAAAAAAATCTTCACGACCAAGATAATCATGATGGTGTGATCACTCACCTAGAGCCAGACATCCTGGAATGTGAAGTCAAGTGGGCCTTAGAAAACATCACTACAAACAAAGCTAGCGGAGGTGATGGAATGCCAATTGAGCTATTTCGAATCCTTAAAGATGACACTGTGAAAGTGCTGCACTCAATATGCCAGCAAATTTGGAAAATTCAGCAGTGGCCACAGGACTGGAAAAGGTCAGTTTTCATTCCAATCACAAAGAAAGGCAATGCCAAAGAATGCTCTAACTACCACACAATTGCACTCATCTCACATGCTAGTAAAGTAATGCTCAAAATTTTCCAAGCCAGGCTTCAGCAATATGTGAACTGTGAACGTTCAGATGTTCAAGCTGGTTTTAGAAAAGGCAGAGGAACTGGAGATCTAACTGCCAACGTCTGCTGGATCATGGAAAAAGCAAGAGAGTTCCAGAAAAACATCTGTTTCTGCTTTATTGACTATGCCAAAGCCTTTGACTGTGTGGATCACAAGAAACTGTGGAAAATTCTGAAAGAGATGGGATTACCAGACCACCTAACCTGCCTCTTGAGAAATCTGTATGCAGGTCAGGAAGCAACAGTTAGACCTGGACATGGCACAACAGACTGGTTGTTCCAAATAGGAAAAGGAGTACGTCAAGGCTGTATGTTGTCACCCTGCTTATTTAACTTCTATGCAGAGCACATAATGAGAAATGCTGGACTGGAAGAAACACAAGCTGGAATCAAGATTGCTGGCAGAAATATCAATAACCTCAGATATGCAGATGACACCACCCTTATGGCAGAAAGTGAAGAGAAACTAAAAAGCCTCTTAATGAAAGTGAAAGAGGAGAGTGAACAAGTTGTCTTAAAGCTCAACATTCAGAAAATGAAGATTATGGCTACTGGCCCCATCACTTCATGGGGAACAGATGGGGAAACAGTGGAAACAGTGTCAGACTTTATTTTGGGGGGGCTCCAAAATCACTGCTGATGGTGATTGCAGCCATGAATATAAAAGACGCTTACTCCTTGGAAGAAAAGTTATGACCTATCTAGATAGCATATTGAAAAGCAGAGACATTACTTTGCCAACAAAGGTCCGTCTAGTCAAGGCTATGGTTTTTCCAATGGTCATGTATGGATGTGAGAGTTGGACTGTGAAGAAAGCTGAGCGCCGAAGAATTGATGCCTTTGAACTGTGGTGTTGGAGAAGACTCTTGAGAGTCCCTTGGACTGCAAGGAGTTCCAACCAGTCCATTCTGAAGGAGATCAGCCCTGGGATTTCTTTGGAAGGACTGATGCTGAAGCTGAAACTCCAGTACTTTGGCCACCTCATGTGAAGAATTGACTCATTGGAAAAGACTCTGATGCTGGGAGGGATTGGGGGCAGGAGGAGAAGGGGACGACAGACGATGAGATGGCTGGATGGCATCACTGACTCAATGGACGTGAGTCTGAGTGAACTCCGGGAGTTGGTGATGGACAGGGAGGCCTGGCGTGCTGCGATTCATGGGGTCACAAAGAGTCGGACACAACTTAGCGACTAAACTGAACTGAACTGATGTACTTTACACTTTATATATTGCTAATCAAAACAGGTTATAAGTTAGGTATTACTTTCCTAATCTTTTAAAAGAAGAAACTACAGTGCCTAAAACAGTATAAATAATCTAACAAGATTTGGTTGACCACAGGCCCACACTTTAACTTGTATTACGAGGATCTTCAATGAATGTTGAATCATTCAGATGTTAAATTGCATGACATTGATAAAAGCTAAGAATGACAAAGAAGGAAGTTTACATACTGACTGAAAGCCATAGGATAAAGTGTCATAAGGAAGACATTTCAGTTTGGCTTTAAAGGAAGATTAGTCATTAATTAAGTAAATATAAAAGGGCTAGATATTATAAACATCAAGTTTATGAACGCTGTGAAAAGTTCAGAAGGCAAGAATAGCATGCCATGATCAGGGAGACAAGAGGGAATTCAGAGATCCTGATGTGTTCCAACATGAATATGTATCTGAAGTACATTTTAATGTTATATATTTTCTGATCAGTGTGTAAATGCGCTTTAGTCTACAAAAAGTTCAACTTAATAATGTCAACTTTATACCAAAGGACCTCAGAAGCCTCTGGAAACAGGATGTGTCTTATAATGTTATTTTTAATATTATAAGTATTAATAGGACTTCCTTGCTGACTCAGTTGGTAAAGAATCTGCCTGCAATGCAGGAGACCACCTTTAGTGCAAGAGACCCAGGTTTTATCCCTGGGTTTTGAAGATCCCCTGGAAAAGGAAATGGCAACCCACTCCAGTATTCTTGCTTATGAAATCTCATGGACAGAGGAGCCTGGCTGGCTACAGTTCACAGGGTCGCAAGAGTTAGACACAACTCAGCAACTAAATCACCACCAGAATATCAAACTTTATTTTATTCCAAAAAGCAAACACCCAAGAAAATTTCTTTATTTATAAGCTCTCAAATTAATACATCAACCTGGTTCTCCATAATAGCTCAATCTTGCTAGTACCACTTTTATATATCATCGACCAGGAGTATAAAAACCAAGCAGTCTAAGAAGATAAACTCGAAGATTGCATCTCCAGATATAGTAAAAACTCAAAGTCTCCAGATTCTTCGGTTAATAAGACTTTGGCATCCATTAACTTCAGACAGATTCATCCTGGAAAAACCACCAGGAGAGGAGAGCGAGAAGGAAAGGAAAGGAAAGGAAACAAAAGGAAAGGAAGGGCAAAGCTAATCTACACGTAGGAGACAAAGCACTATAACCATTGCCCCCAATTCACATTAAAAAAAATGGTAAAAGAATAGAGCGAAGTATTCCTGGGTCATATCTGGCTCAGGGAGAGAAATCTCTCAAAATGATCTTTAAAACATCATAGAAAGGGACATAAAATAAAATCTAATGAAAGACTCCAAGAAAATAATTATAGTTCATTGGGAATTCTTAATACATAGATAAGGTAGCCTTGATGTTTTGTGTTCATTTAAAGAAATAGATGGAAAATGGAATATATTAGGAGAAAACCTAAATAAGACATATGGCAAGAAGCAATATATCAGCGTTTGGCATCCAGGAAGCCTAAGGGTTAATATCCTTCTGTATTTTAAACGTGCAGTAAAACATATCAATTTTAGTTGCCTATAATCTGAGGCCAAAACTTTTGGCATACTTCCCTCTTGATAGTGATAAAAGTACCAACAAGTATTTATTGATTATTTGTCATGGGTCAGATACTGCTGTGAGCACTGCAGAAGATACAGCATTGAAGGTGACAGACAAGGTCCTGCCCTTATGGAGCTTACGTTCTGTCACAAAAAGAAATGCTAAATATGGCTGGACCAGGGAACAAAGCATGACTAATTCTCTGGTACAAAGCATCCTGCCTTATAAGGCAGAAGCTTTCTTGCTGAACGACAGTTTTACAGAGACCTGAATCTTTTCCAGTAGGAGAAACGTATAGTGTGTTTATAGGTTTGGGGGACATTACAGGGAGTAGGGATGTAGGCTAGGGCTTCCCTGCTGGCCCTAGTGGTAAAGAATCAGCCTGCCAATGCAGGAGACAGAGACATGTGTCGATCCCTGGGTCAGGAAGATCCCCCGGAGGAGGGCATGACAACCCACTCTTGTATGATTGCCTGGAAAATCCCACGGGCAGAAGAGCCTGGTGGGCTACAGACCATAGGGTCTCAAAGTGTCAGACATGACTAAGCAAGTAAGCAAGGACGGGACATGAAAGCAAATCCCACCAAGTCAGAAAAAAGCTAATATTCTGACTGTTTAAACCCTGCCCATCCAGTAAACACAATACCTCTGTGGCTTTGGTACAGAAGAACTGGGTTAATATTACAAATTTCTAGGAAGCTTTGATACATTTGGAAGCTAATGGGAAATAAAGTTTGTCTTTTCCCTGCCACCTCCCTTGTTCAGTATGTCTTCTTGCAATCCTCTTATTTTCCCTTTTTCTATTTTGAGACTTTTTTTAAAAAATTCTTCAGAAACCAATGCTTTAACCTACTAAATGCTTATAATATAAAACCAAGTATAGTTTCATCTCCAACATTTTGTCCCTCTCATCTTATTCCTAAAACCCCCTTTCCCTCTTTTTTTTGTTACTCTTTGATCCCTGACTTTCTACTCTACCATCCTTTTTCTGACCACTTCACTCCAATTCCCCTTCCATCTTTTCCAGACAGGAAAAAAAAAAATATGATCACTAGATACAGGGAAAGACAGAACCAAGTAAAACAAAGGGTTGACAATATGCTATGCATGCAGGTAAGTTCATTTTGTAAGAATTTGACATTTCAAGTTTAAAAAACTGCCTTATGCGAATAAATTTTCTTGGACTAGAATTACTAGATATAACACTCCAAGACTACAAAAATAAACTTTTAGGGACTTCTTTTGTTGTCCAGTAGTTAATCATCCACCCTGCAATGCAGGTGATGTGGGTTCAATCCCTGGTCAGGGAGCTATTAATAAGATCCCATGCCACGGAGAAACTGAGCTCTCACACCAAACTAGAGAGACTGGGCCACAATGAAGTTTCGCATGATGCAGTGAAGATCCCACGTGCCACAACTAAGACCCAATGCAGCCAAATAAAATAATAAACATTAAAAAATCGAGTTTTACATGTTTTCTTAGCTGTCTGAAGATATTCTTTCAAAAGTCCTTTTGGGTTTTTGTATATATTGAACAATTTGTATGAGAGAGAGGAGGAAAGAACTGCCCCTGTTTTCTGCCTCTCATCAGAAGTCCCTTTTCAAATGTCTCTTTAAGTCCCAGATCTGGCCTCTCCTGAAACTGCCTTCATACCACATACCTAGAATGCCTCACTTTATTATCCCTCCAGTTTGTCTCTCTGCAGGGATATTGGGGACAGCCCAGGTTTGGAGTCAGACTGATTTCTACTGGAAGGTCAGCTTTACTTCTCCAATGACCTTAGGCAAGTTACTTAACTCTCTAAACAATTTTCTCAACTGTAAAATGGTGAAGCCAATCTCATTATATTGTTATAAGCATTTAATGATCTAATCCATAAATGTTCTAATCACACTATGTGGCATACAGTTGTCATCTAATAAACAGCATATATGATTTACATATGCATACACATATGTATACATATACAAACACCTAAGTGTCCATCTTTCCCTCACATACACATGCACTCCACTTGTCTGTTTTCAATGCCGTTCTCCCAGAGTTCTGCCTTTCTGCTCTTGAAGTATTCACAATTTTCCAGATTCACAATTAGCTAATGTAGGAATCTAATCACTGAAAATGTGCTAATGAGAAAGGATAAGAGAAGAGGACAGTGACTACTGCCTGCCAACTCCAATACCCCCCAATGGTAAAATATGGCTCTTGGAAACAAAATTCTACTAAACTACATAAGCTGGAGCAGTGATTCACAGCATGAATTTTAAGCAGTATCATTTGGGAGCTTCCTGGAGTAGTTCTCAGTAACTGTGACTGCTTCTTTTACGTGTGTTAACACATAGGCCATCACTAATACAAGAATAAAGAAATAAATGGATATGGTATCCTTTTTCATATGAATTAGGTATGTGCAGAGATACTGCATTTGCCCCAAAACACTCTTCAAAGCAAGGAAAATAAGACCATGAGAAGGTTAAATACCCATGTAATATCTGTGATAAGGCAAACCCTAGAACACAATTCTCTTTTCAAGACGCTATTTCTAGACCATACCATGTTGACTTCATAAAGTTTACATAGGACATATTACTTCAAAATCCCCCTTTCAAAAGATGCTAAATTTGTAAATTAGGCAATATCAAGAAAGCCACACCATCTGCCAGAATAACAGGCAAGTCTCGTAAGTAATGGACTCAACGCCTGGCCATGCAAGTCAGACACTTATTCATTTTTCTAGATGCTATCTATCACTGAGCACATTCCCAAATTTCATGCAACATAATTTAAACATTTAACTGGTTGTTCTGATTGGAATAAACAGTCAGCCCAAGTAAAAGCTTGACAATCCTGACACCTAGTGGCTGTGAAAACCTGGATGAGATCCAGTTTGGGAAAAGTAGCTACCTACTATAGCAATATCTTACAAACTACAGAGAATTTAATGATTATTAATACTACAAAATACCAATTCTAAAAGCAACGCTATAAAATTCTATTTGGGCTCTGATTTGTCTAGTGGTCTATACAAAGAGGCTAAAACACTTGCGTTTGTAAAGCATGTTTTCCTTCAACCTTACACATTTGGCGAACTTACTAAGCTTCAGAGATCAAACAAGAAAACAAAAGCTAAACTAAGCCAAAAAAAAAAAAAAAATTGGCATATTTATGATTCCCTTCTTTAATTCTGTATGTACATTCACATCCTTTCTCAATCTTGAGGTAGTTTTTCTCCTCACGTATCCCCCTGTCAAATATAAAAGCCTTCTATTCAAGCCACATAGATGTTCCCTTTATGTCACTAAAGCATCCTTTGTCAAAGGATAGCTGAACCCTCACAAGCCAGCAGGAGTTTTCTTTAAGAAAGGTATAAGGACATACATGGAAACCCCCAAAGTGCACATCTAAAAGCAAGGACGATGCTGAATGCTGCAAAAAAAAAAAAAAAAAAAGTATGAACACAGCAGGTCAGCACCACACAGCACAACTTATTTCTGCCTCAAGCATTAGAATATAAGTCTCCCCAGACCCACCTAAACCTCTGACAGGCAGAAAGGTGAGAAGACTTAAAGTGTTCATATCCTCCACCAAGGAGAGCTCTGACTCCTACCTGCTGACGTTTGAAGGCTAAATAGTCCAGATTTTCAAGCTCCTTCCCAAGCTTCTGGTAGGTTTTCTTGAGGTCAGATTTGTTGGAAACATTTTTAAGAGATTCAAACGTCCTTTGAAACTGAAATCAAAAACAAAGTAAATCATTAGGATAGCAGCAGATTTTTCTCAAATTCCTAACCAGCTGACACAGACAAACGGTCAATAGTGAGCCTCAGTTTCTCCCATTCATAATACAGAGATAACAAATGCCCTTAAATTAAATAATGAAACAAAATTATAAAGAATTAGAAACTATATGCTAAGTACTAGCAACATTACTGCATGAACAAGAAACTTGTTTAGTCCTCATTGTAACAAAAGAACATACAGAATTTAAATTTTTTTTTAACTTTTCATGGTTTAGGATACAATGCTACCCTTAAAGAAAAAATCACAACGAATGTATAAATTCCAATAATAATGAGAAAGTATTAATATTAAAAAAATCTTTCACATCCCAATCATGGAAACAAATTTATGTAAAAGTACCCACTTGTCTCTATAGAAACATTTATGCGGAATAGGTACCCAGCAAACTTCAGCCAGGAAGACCTCTCAGATCTTATATTTTGAGAAGAAATAAAAATGAATGTTTTGATGATCGAACCATATATAGCATGTTCAGCAAACACTTATTCATTTCTGCTCTATAACAGACATGTTATTAAATTGATTCTGCTGAATCAGAATGCTTTCATTCATTTTTAAGTCAGAGACTACATAAACACAAAGGAGACAAATTGCAGTGTATCACAGAATAGTGTTCTGCTACTAATAATTAATTAAGCAAAAAGATCTCACAAGAAATTGAATTCTTGGTTTATTTTAGTAAATTAGAACATACTTTAGAAGATTAGCGATTGAAAATGTCAAAGTAATACCATTTGCAAGACATTTGCATTTACTCTCTTTATATCATTTATTTCCCATATTCTCAATGTGCGCCATTAGATAAAGATCTCTAAATAGAGACTTCGCCATCTTAAACACACCAGAATTCCACTGTGACTATAATGCTATGAGACAGGCTAATAAAATTTTATAGAATTTAATTAAGTTTCCAGAGAAATGATTTGACCCTTACTATTTCAAACTCTGTGGAATAAGTCACAATATAATGGCATTCTACTGAATTAAATCCTTAATTTCATGAAAGTAACATATTTATCTCAATACAGGGTGACAGAGGAAAAAGAAATAGGAAATAATGCTAAACTTTCACATCAGGACAATAAACTAAATTCAACAAACCATCTTTTAGAGCCTACTATGCACAAAGCACTATGAATATAAAACATATTTCTAAAATAACTTACAGACTACCAGGGAAATTAGACATGAAATTCAAAAATGGGAAAGATACTGACATTTACTGCACGCCTACTCAGTGTCAGTTACTTCATCCTTTTCAATTTAAGCTTCACAAGAACCACAGGAGTTCCTATTTCTCCTCCATTCTAAAAGTAAGTAAACTGAGACTCAAAAAGTTTAAGCTGTTTTATTTTTCAATAATGCATAATTTTAATTCATAAAACAATAATTTCTTAATTTTAATTTCTCTTGGCCTTTTCTTCTAATCTGGCTTTTCTTTCTTTAAGAATCACAAAAGCTTTTATTAAGCCAAATGATATCTTTTTCCCAGTTTTACTGAGATATAACTGACATAGAGCACTGTATAAGCTGAGGGGTATGGCATAATGATTTGAATTACATACATCACAAAATAATTATCATAGTAAGTTTAGTAAACATCCATCATCTCATAGAGTTACAAAATAAATGAAATATAAAAAAATATTATTTCCTTGTGATGAGATCTCTTCAGATTTACTGTCTTAATTTTCATATATAACATAAAATAGTCAAACATATTTATCATGTTGTACATCACATTTCTAGTACTTATCTTATAATTGGAGTATGTACCTTTTGACTACCTTTGTCCAATTCCCCCTCCCACCACACCTCACCTCTGGTAATCACAAATCTTATCTCCCTATACATATAAATTTTGGGGGTTTTTTGTTTGTTTGCTTTTGAAGTATAATTGACCTACAATACTATATCAGTTCCTAGTATACAATATAGTGACTTAATATGTCTATACATTTCAAAATAGAACTAGGTTTTAATATTTACACTCTTTCTACTCTACCATTAACTTTAACACAAGGCAAAGTAGTAAAAAGACTGCAAAAAAGGAGATAAACGTAATGTGGTGAAATAGAAAAAAACCCACTGATACTGTTGGAGAGACTCAGACCATATAGAAGACATGAAGGAATTTGAGTCGGATCTTGAAGGAGTTTTCAGAGCTTTAAATGGGAACTGACTCTACCCATCAGTTTAAACATAGCCAAAGTCTGTTTATTTTCCCCTTTTGTAGCATAGTAAACAAATTTCTTTTAGCATACTTTTAATGACCTATAAATTAGCTATTTATCATAGTGTATGATCATTTCTGTACCTTGCCCATTTCTTGGTTTCTTCTCACTATGTTTAAATGAAACTAATACCAGATCTGAGATTCTAAACAATTTAGAAATTTTATCTATGAATTAATATAAGCTTTTACCAATCAACCTGTTCAGTTTTAAAACATTCCTTACCCTCTGCATTTTCTCTTTCCTAAGATACTAGCTTTATTTCTTTTTTTTTTTTTTTTTTTTTCCAATGAACACCCAAGACTGATTTCCTTTAGGATGGACTGGTTGGATCTCCTTGCAGTCCAAGGGACTCTCAAGAGTCTTCTCCAATACCACAGTTCAAAAGCATCAATTCTTCGGTGCTCAGCTTTTTTTAGAGTCCCAACCCTCACATCCATACATGACTATTGGAAAAACCTTATCCCTTCTTCACATCGTTCTTTGTGAATTTTATGCAACTCCAAACAGTAGCTTTAGAGTAAACACATGTGCAAGGCTTCAAGACAAGAAACATGAAAACCAATACTTCCAGGTAATATGTCCATTACCAAAGAAAAAAAGGGAAATCCAGTAATGATACATCCCCACAAGATGTTTTCATTAACAATGGGAGCTTGCATAATGTGGAGATTTTGGCTTGAACTTTCATTATTAGGACCTATATCCTCCATTTTTGACACTAACTAGTTCTAAGGACTCAGACTATGATGATTTGTTCATTTAAACAGTTTTTTTCACTTAGAACAACAAATAGTTATCAAGGAGAGGTCATATGAAATCTATAATGTAACCTGAAGTTAGATCTCTATTAAACATATCCCATTCCCATCTACTCACATATACACTTAAACATGCTAAAGTATTAATTATGCCTTACAGGTGAAGCTGAAGTATAAAAGATAAAAATAAGACAAAAGCTAAGGTTCAGACTTTACTTAAAGAGATTTGAGGTTATCTTGTTTTGAAAATTTTTATTCCAATAGGCCACTGTGCTTGATCACTCAAACAGACCTCTTGAGATATTCTACATTAGTTTAATACACTGTAATCTCATTGTCATGTATGGATGTGAGAGTTGGACTGTGAAAAAAGCTGAGGTGTTGGAGAAGACTCTTGAGAGTCCCTCGGACTGCAAGGAGATCCAACCAGTCCATTCTAAAGGACATCAGCCCTGGGATTTCTTTGGAAGGAATGATGCTGAAGCTGAAACTCCAGTACTTTGGCCACCTCATGAGAAGAGTTGACTCATTGGAAAAGACTCTGATGCTGGGAGGGATTGGGGGCAGGAGGAGAAGGGGACGACAGAGGATGAGATGGCTGGATGGCATCACTGACTCGATGGATGTGAGTTTGAGTGAACTCCGGGAGTTGGTGATGGACAGGGAGGCCTGGCATGCTTCAATTCATGGGGTCGCAGAGCTGGACATGACTGAGTGACTGAACTGAACTGAACTGAATTTCATTATATTTACTGCTTCTCAATAAAGATCTCTGAATTGAAGCTGGGAAAGGAAGCATGATTAATTTATGAGATTTTAATATTTCTGGATTTTACCTGTTCAAAGATTTGAGTGCAAACTTTGAAGAATCCCCAATAATTTGTCGAACACTGAATTTATCCTATGTTAATATTTTTAACTCATTAGAGATACCAAGGGAACATTTCATGCAAAGATGGGCTCGATAAAGGACAGAAATGGTATGGACCTAACAGAAGCAGAAGATATTAAGAGGAGGTGGCAAGAATGCACGGAAGAACTGTACAAAAAGATCTTCATGACCCAGATAATCATGATGACGTGATCACTAATCTAGAGCCAGACACCTTGGAAAGTGAAGTCAAGTGGGCCTTAGAAAGCATCACTACGAACAAAGCTAAGGGAGGTGACGGAATTCCAGTTCAGCTGTTTCAAATCTTGAAAGATGATGCTGTGAAAGTGCTGTACTCAATATGACAGCAAATTTGGAAAACTCAGCAGTGGCCACAGGACTGGAAAAGGTCAGTTTTCATTCCAATCCCAAAGAAAGGCAATGCCAAAGAATGCTCAAACTACCACACAATTGCACTCATCTCACATGCTAGTAAAGTAATGCTCAAAATTCTCCAAGCCAGGCTTCGGCAATACGTGAACCGTGAACTCCCTGATGTTCAAGCTGGTTTCAGAAAAGGCAGAGGAACTGGAGATCAAATTGCCAATATCCGCTGGATCATGGAAAAGAAAGAGAGTTCCAGAAAAACATCTACTTCTGCTTTATTGACTATGCCAAAGCCTTTGACTGTGTGGATCACAATAAACTGTGGAAAATTCTGAAAGAGATGGGAATACAGACCACCTGACCTGCCTCTTGAGAAATCTGTATGCAGGTCAGGAAGCAACAGTTAGAACTGGACATGGGACAACAGACTGGTTCCAAATAGGAAAAGGAGTACATCAAGGCTGTATATCGTCACCCTGCTTATTTAACTTCTATGCAGAGTACATCATGAGAAACGCTGGACTGGAAGAAACACAAGCTGGAATCAAGATTGCCGGGAGAAATATCAATCACCTGAGATATGCAGATGACACCACCCTTATGGCAGAAAGTGAAGAGGAACTAAAAGCCTCTTAATGAAAGTGAAAGAGGAGAGTGAAAAAGTTGTCTTAAAGCTCAACATTCAGAAAACGAAGATCATGGCATCCGGTTCCATCACTTCATGGGAAATTAGATGGGGAAACAGTGGAAACAGTGTCAGACTTTATTTTTTTGGGCCCCAAAATCACTGCAGATGGTGATTGCAGCCATGAAATTAAAAGACGCTTACTCTTTGGAAGAAAAGTTATGACCAACCTAGATAGTATATTCAAAAGCAGAGATATTACTTTGCCGACTTAGGTCCGTCTAGTCAAGGGTATGGTTTTTCCTGTGGTCATGTATGGATGTGAGAGTTGGACTGTGAAGAAAGATGAGCGCCAAAGAATTGCTGCTTTTGAACTGTGGTGTTGGAGAAGACTCTTGAGAGTCCCTTGGACTGCAAGGAGATCCAACCAGTCCATTCTGAAGGAGATTAGCCCTGGGATTTCTTTGGAAGGAATGATGCTGAAGCTGAAACTCCAGTACTTTGGCCACCTCATGCGAAGAGTTGACTCATTGGAAAAGACTCTGATGCTGGGAGGGATTGGGGGCAGGAGGAGAAGGGGACGACAGAGGATGAGATGGCTAGATGGCATCACGGACTCGATGGACGTGAGTCTGAGTGAACTCCAGGAGATGGTGATGGACAAGGAGGCCTGGCGTGCTGCAATTCATGGGGTCACAAAGAGTCAGACACGACTGAGCGACTGAACTGAACTGAACTGAACTGATTGCAAACTAAATTCAAACTTAAAAACAAATCCCAATGAATAAATTTGAATCCAAAACAAATCTAAACTTTAGGTATGCTATAAAACTGTCAAAACTGAACATTAAAATAGCCTCTTATTCTGAGACAGAAATCCAAATTCTGTCCAATCTGACTGCTGCTGCTGCTAAGTCGTTTCAATCGTGTCCAACTCTGTGCAACTCCATAGACGGCAGTCCACCAGGCTCCCCTGTCCCTGGGATTCTCCAGGCAAGAACACTGGAGTGGGTTGCCATTTCATTCTCCAATGCATGAAAGTGAAAAGTGAAAAGTGAAAGTGAAGTCGCTCAGTCATGTCCAACTCCTATCGACCCCATGGACTGCAGCCCACCAGGCTCCTCCATCCATGGGATTTTCCAGGCAAGAGTACTGTACCATTGCCTTCTCCATCCAATCTGACTACTTTAGCCAAATTTCACACAACAGACAAGAATAAGAAGATGCAAACAGCATCTCTAAAACCAAAAAGTAAGTATTGTTCATCACAAAAGTACACATTGTAAACACACATCCAGAGTGTTTTCTTATCAAATTCCTCTTTGGTCAGAAGTTATAATAGTAAGAATCCACAAAATAAAACAACAGAGGCCATGATTGCTCCTATCCCATTAAAATGACTGAAAATCTGTTTTGCAGAAAAGAGAAGCATGAGTGTGGCAGAAAAGAAAATATCTAGTTTGACTCAGCATTCCCTCTTCCCAAATACATTTTCCTCCTTTTCCTGACAACATATTTTTAAATAAATCTAAGCCAATGTTCTATACAAACTACCCACTCAATGAGTTCATGAAAATTATGTAGATTCATGGAGTAATTTGAGAAAGAGGACAAGAAGAAACCAGCTGAAACAGCAGGAAAAAATGCATCCAGAGCAAGTAAAGCTTCCGTGGACTTCACTGCCAATGCCCTGGCTTCCTCTTGTAGTCAGATCAATAGAATCAAATAATTCCACAGCTCCAGCAGCCTACTAATTCCTATAATGAAAAAATATTGAGTAGCACTGCTCCAAAAGGACAGCCAGCTCATCAGTTGTCATTTTCCCTTATTTAATATTTTGTGCATTTGTATAAGATATTAAGGACTTCCCTGGTGGCTCAGACGGTTAAGCGTCTGTTTACAATGCGGGAGACCCAGGTTCGATCCCTGGGTTGGGAAGATCCTCTGGAGAAGGAAATGGCAATCCACTCCAGTACTATTGCCTGGAAAATCCCATGGATGGAGGAGCCTGGTAGACTACAGTCCATGGGGTCTCAAAGAGTCGGACACGACTGAGCAAAAATGGTAAGTGTTACTTGTAACATAAAAAGGAACTCCATACTCACAGCATTATGTATACAAAAGAGTATCCAATAAGTACCTGGTTGAAAGCAATGAATCACTAAGTGTGATCTTAGTGTCCCTAAAATGTCAGTGTGAAATAGTACCAAAAGATTCTGGAAACTAAAGCAGAAGGAAGGAATGTTCAAAGAATAAATATTAATGCTCTATAAATATTAATATTTAGAGCAAAAATGTTTTGAGCATAAGAAAGGCTAATCCACCCTATTTCAATATGGCAACAACAGAGCAACCAAAGTGAAGTATTATTAAGAAAAAAATTATTTCATTTTCTGAACTTAATCCATTGACTTTCATATTTTCCAAGTGAATTTACAGGATAATATGACTCATGAAAGGAAAGCTTACAGCTAAAGCTGAAAATTAAAGGACACATATATCACAAATGATTTTTTATTGTAAGGAATGATAACCAAAACTAAATTAAGAACATAGTACAAAATTGAGCTTGAAATCTGAATTAGAAATAATCCTGTAGTGTTGACAGCACATTGCTCTTGAAGTCTGGGTTCAAGTCCTTGCTGTGCCAGTTAATAATTTCATACCTTGGGACAAGTCACTATTACTTTAACTCTTGATTGTGTTATCTATGAAATGGGAGAAGTTGTCCCTGCCTCCTTACTTTATAAAATTGTTGTGAAATCAGTTGAGGAAAAATAAGACATTCATTCAACAAATATTTAATATTGGCCTGGTAACATGCAAGCCATGCATGAAATGGAGGGGAAAAAAAATAGCTCTTGCTCTACAAAAGCATATAATTTAGCTTTACAGATTACCACTTTATAAATTTTAAAGTTCCATAAAAGTATGAAATCACTGTCATTAAACTTATGAGTATTCAGTAGCGAATGAGGACTGAACAAAAGAGTAATCCAGTAATTATTTATTGAGAATCTCTCAGCAAGGGATTTTTGAAGGAAATAGAAAGAAAAGATACATTATTTAGATTTTTATTCAATATTGCTACAAAACTTGCTTATTTAATTAATTTTAATATGGCAGAACACTTAACATAAGATATATGCTCCAAAAAAATTAAGTATACAATATATTGTTGCTGTCTACAGGTACAACATTCTGAGATTTCTACTTTATTCACTTTGCTTAACTGAAACTTTATGCACACTAATTCCCCATTCTCTCTCCCCCTTACTCTCTGTAAATCACCATTCCACTCTTTGATTCTATGATTTTTACTATTATAGATATCTCACATAAGTACAGTCATGCAGCATTTATCTCTCTGTGACTGGTTTAGGTTATTTATCATAATGTCTTCATCTATGTTGTTACATATTATAGAATTTCCTTCCTTCTTTTTTTAATACTGAACAGTATTTCACCATGCATATATACTACATTTTCTTGATCCATTTATTTGTAAACATATAGGTTGTTCCCAATCTTTAATGAATGGTGTTGCAGTGAACATGGGAGTGCTAGTATCTCTTTGAGATCCTGATCTCAATTCTTTTGAATAAATACTTAGAAGATAAATTGATGGAGCAAATGATATTTATATTTTTAATTTTTTTAGAAACCTCCATACTGTTTTCCATGGTATGGAAAATACTACAGTATTAGCACTTCCCTGATAGCTCAGTTGGTAAAGAATCCACCTGCAATGCAGGAAACCCTGTTCAATTCCTGGGTCGGGAAGATCCACTGGAGAAGGGATAGGCTACCCACTCCAGTACTCTGGCCTGAAGAATTCCATGGACGGTATAGTCCCAGTATTCTGGCCTGAAGAATTCCATGGACGGTATAGTCCATGGGGTCGTAAAGAGTCTGATATGACTGAATGACTTTCACATCACTTAATGTCACCATATTTTGCATTTCCACTGATGGTGTATAAGGGTTCCAATGCTTGTCTTTTTAAAATTTTATTAACAGTAATCTAACAGGTATGAGGTGATATCTCATTGTGGCTTTGATTTGCATTTCTCTGATGATCACTGTCACTATGCATTTTTTTCACATATTTGTTGGGTGTTTATATGCCCTCTCTGGAGAAATATAAATACCTATTCAAGTTCTTGGCCCACTTCTTTTTTTCTAATTTTATTTATTTATTGACTATGCTAGGTCTTTGTTACTGTGTGGGCTTTTCTCTAGTTGTGGCAAATAGGGGTTACTCTCTAGTCTCACTGCACAGGCTTCTCATGCAGTAGCTTCTTGCACAAGCTGTGGTGGAGCATGGGCTCTAAAGTATGCAGGCTTCAGTGGTTGCAGCTCCTGGGTTCTGGGCCTCGGGTTCAATAATTGTGGTGCCCGGGCTTAGTTGCTCTGTGGTTAGCCCATTTCTTAATTGCATTGTTAGTTTCTGAGTTGCAAAAGCTCCTTGTATATTTTGGATATTGACCCTTTATCAGATATATGATTTGCAAATACTTTCTCCTATTCCATAGGTTGCCTTTTCTGGGTTGATTGTGTCCTTTAGATGCAGAAGCTTTTTAGTTTGATGTAGCTCCACTTGATTATTTTTGGGTTTTTCACCTGTGCTTCTAATGTCATATACATAAAATCATTGCCAAGACCAGTGTCATGAAGATTTTCCCTGATGTTTCCTTCTAGAAATTTTAGTTTAAAGTCTTACAATTAAGCCCTTAATCATTTTTGGTTAATTTTTGTGTGTAGTATAAAATAAAGGTCTAATTCCAATCATTTGTATCTGAATATCCAGTTTCCCACATCATGTGTTGAATAAATTATCATTTCCCAGTTGTATATTCTTGGCACCTTTATTGAGGATTAGTTGATTGTACATGCGTGGATTTATTTCTGGGCTCCCATTCTATTCCACTGGGCTATAGGTCTGTCTTTATGCCAGTACCATACTGTTTCAATTACTGTAGCTTTGTAACATTTTTGAAATAGGGTAATGTGATGCATCCAGGTTTGTTCTTCTTTCTCAGAATTGATTTGGCTATTTGGGGTTTTGATGTGGTTCCATACGAACTGCAGAGTTGTTTCTAAATTTCTGTTTTTAAAATGCCATTGGAACTTTAATAGGAATTGCCTTCAATCTGTAGATTACTTTGGATACGGAGTGTTTAACAATATTAATTCTATCAATCCATGTACACAGGATGTCTTTCTATTTCTGTCTTCTATAATTTCTTTCATCAAAGTTTTATAGTTTTTTCAGTAGTACAAGTCTTTCACTTCCTTCATTACACTTATTCCTAGGTATATTATTCTTTTTTGGTAGTATTGTAGAAGGGCATTGTTTTTCTAATATCCTTGGTAGATAGTTCATCATAAGTGTACAGAAATGCAATTGAAGTTGCTGTGGCTATGATTTTCAATACAATGTTTAATAAAACTGGTGAGAGTTCACATCCTTGTCTTTTTCCTGATCCTAGATGAAAAGCTCTCAGTTTATCAACATTAAGTATGGTTTAAGTTGTGAGATTGTCATATATGGACATTATTATGTTGAGGAGCTTTTCTATCCCTAGTTTCTGGAGAGTTTTCTTCATAAAATGATGTAAAACCTTTTCCTGCATCTACTGAAATGATAACGTTATCAGTTCAGTTCAGTCGCTCTGTCCTGTCCAACTCTTTTTGACCTCATGGACCACAGCAAGCCAGGCTTCCCTGTCCATCACCAACTCCCTGAGCTTACTTAAACTCATGTCCATCAAGTCAGCGATACCATCCAACCATCTCATCCTCTGTCGTCCCCTTCTCCTCCTGCATTCAATCTTTCCTAGCATCAGGGACTTTTCCAGTAACTCAGTTCTTCGCATCAGGTGGCCAGAGTATTGGAGTTTCAGCTTCAGCATCAGTCCTTCCAATGAATATTCAGGGCTGATTTCTTTTAGGATGGACTGGTTGGATCTCCTTGCAATCCAAGGGACTCTCAAGAGTCTTCTCCAGTACCACAGTTCAAAAGCATCAATTGTTCGGCACTCAGCTTCCTTTATGGTCCAACTCTCACATCCATACCTGACTACTGGAAAAACCATAGCTTTGACTAGATGGACCTTTGTTGGTAGTCATGTCTCTACTTTTTAACAGCTGTCTAGGTTGGTCATAGCTTTTCTTCCAAGGAGCATGCGTCTTTTAATTTCATGGCTGCAGTCACCATCTGCAGTGATTTTAGAGCTCAAAAAAATAAAGTCTGTCACTGTTTCCATTATTTCCCCATCTGTTTGCCATGAAGTGATAAGACCAGATGCCATGATCTTCTTAGTTTTCTGAATGTTAAGTTTTAAGCCAAATTTTTCACTCTCAATCTTTCACTTTCATCAAGAGGCTCTTTAGTTCTTCACTATCTGCCATAAGGGTGGTATGATCTGCATATCTGAGGTTATTGATATTTCTCCTGGCAATCTTGATTTCACTTTGTGCTTCATCCAACCCAGCATTTCACAGGATGTACTCTGCATATAAATTAAATAAGCAGGGTAACAATATACAGCCTTGACATACTCCTTTCCCAATTTGGAACCAGTCTATTGTTCCATGTCCAGTTCTAACTGTTGCTTCTTGACCTGCATACAGATTTCTCAGGAGGCAGATCAGGTGTTCTGGAATTCCCATCTCTTTAAGAATTTTCCACAGTTTGTTGTGATCCGCACAGTCAAAGGCTTTGGTGCTTCTTCTGTTCATGTGCTGGTTTTACATTAATTGATTTTCATGTGTTAAACTATTCTTGTATACCACATAAAACCCACTTGATCATAGTGTATCATCTTTAAATTAAACTATTGAGTTCAGTGTGTCTGTATTTTTGAATATTTTTGCATCTATACTCATTAGGGATATTGGCCTATAATTTCTTTTCTTATGGTATTCTTATCTGGCTTCATAGGTGAGTTTGAGGTTATTCCCTCTGCTTCAGCAGTTTGGAAGAGATTCAGAAGGATTGACATTAATTCCTCTTTAAATATTAAGTAGAATTCACTAGTGAAGCCATCTCATCCTGGGCTTTTCTTTTTTAGGAGGTTTTGATTATTGATTCAATCTTTATTCTTGTCATAGGTCTGTTTCGGCTTTCTGTTCCTTCATGATTTAGTCTTGGTGGTAAGTCGTATGTTTCTAGGAATTTATACACTTCTTCCAAGTATTTTTTGTTGGTATATAATTATTCATAGTAGTCTTCTATTATCATTCTTTATTCCTGTGACCTTAGTGGTATTCTTTCTTACTTATAATTTTATTGATTTGAATCTTATCTCTTCTATTTAGTCAGTCTAGCTAAAGTTTGTCTGGGAAAGGCAATGGCAACCCACTCTAGTACTCTCGCCTGGAAAATCCTATGGATGGAGGAGCCTGGTAGGCTGCAGTCCATGGGGTCACTAAGAGTCGGACACGACTGAGCAACTTCACTTTCCCTTTTCACTTTCATGCATTGGAGAAGGAAATGGCAGCCCACTCCAGTGTCCTTGCCTGAAGAATCCCAGGGATGGGGGAGCCTGGTGGACTGCCGTCTATGGGGTCGCACAGAGTCAGACACGACTGAAGTGACTTAATAGCAGCAGCAGCAGCTAAAGTTTATCAATTTTGCTTATTTTTCTAAAAAAATACCAACTGTTAGTTTGATTGGTTTCTTCTCTTGTTTTCTCTTGTTTTCCTATTTTCTATTTCATTTATTTCTGCTATAATGTTTGTGATTTCCTTCCTTCTTCATTCTTGTAACTTTAGGCTTAGTTCTTCTTTTTTAGCTCTTTTAAGTATAAAGTTAAGTTCTTTACTTAAGAACTTTCTTCTTCTTTAATGTAGGGATTTATCTCTCTAACTTCCTTCTTAGTACTACTTTTGCTATATCCTGTAAGTTTTGGTATGTTTTCATTTTCATTTTTTTCAAGGAATTGTCTAATTTCCTTTCTTATTTCAACTTTGACCTAATGGTTCAAAAATGTCATATAATTTCACATATTAATAAATTTTCCAGTTTTCCTTCTGTTGTCAATTTCTAATTTCATTTCATTATGATCAGAAAAGATCCTTGGTATTTATTATGGCCATTTAATCAGTTGCTTTTGTCAGTCTCTTAGTTCTTTTTCCTGTCTTGTTCTTTATTTTGTCTTTTCCTCTCTTGCTGTCTTCCTTTATGTTTTGTTGGGGGTTTTTTGTATTGATATGCTTTCATTTCTTTTTTTTTCTCTTTTGTGTAACTTCTTTAGTATTTTTTGTGGTTACCTTGGAGTCTACCTAAAATAATCTTGTAGCAATCTGTTTTGAGTTGGTAACAACTTAAGTTCAATTAAAAACTCTACACTGTTACTTCTCACACACACATACACTTTATGTTATTGTTATCACAGTTTCCATTTATTTATATGGTATATTTTTACCATGTATTTAGTCATAGCTGTTTTAAATATTTTTGTCTTTTAACTTTTATGCTAGAATTAAAAGTGATTTACCTACCACCATTACAGTAATATAGTATTTTGCATTTATTTCTATAATTACCATTACCCAGGATGCCTGTCTTCAGGTCAGGACCTAATGAAGCTCAGGCTCTGATGTCTCATTGCAAAAATTCATTGAAAGACAAAGCGATAAGAGGTAGATTTGTGAGGATTCAGAGAGAAGCCACTCTTTAGGGTCTGGGCCATTGCCAAGGGCAAGGGCTTGGGCCATGGAATGTGGCCTGGCTAGGTTTTGCCAGTGGGGTGAATTCATATGCTAATGAGTGGGAGGATCATCCCAGCCATTGGGAAACCACCCACTGCTCTATCTTTTGACAGGACTTCCCTGAAGTGTCTGTTTACAATGTGGGAGACCAGGGTTCAATCCCTGGAGAAGGAAATGGCAATCCACTCCAGTACTATTGCCTGAAAGGCTACAGTCCATGGGGTCACAAAGAGTCTGACTGAGCGACTTCACTTTCACCATTATCGTAATTTCATACTCTCTTATGCTGTAGTATTACTGTTTCAAATCTTTTCAACTTGAAGTATACCTTTTAGCCATTCTTGTAAGCCAAGTCTAGTGGTGATGGACTCACTCAGCTTTAGTTTAGGAAAATTTTTTAGGGAAAAACCCCACTGTCTTCCTAAGCTTTGAGTAGTACTGTGTTTACTATGATGTTCTCAAGCTCCACAGGCTGCAGTGCCAACAGGCTCACTTAGCTGCACCACCAACCAGGATTGCACAAGGGAGCTGAGGCCAGATGGCAATTGGCACAACTCTGCTTGGCTCACAGTGACACACCACAGCCACCCAGGCCTCCTAGGCCAATGCTGCCTGTCACACACTTTCCACCCCTCCTGGGTATTATCCCAATACCCTAGGAAATTCTTTATCTCTCCATTTTTTGAAGATCAGTTTTGCTGGGTATAGTGTTCTTGGATGAGTGCTTTTTTTTTTTCCTTTCAACACTCCTTCTGGCCTGCAAGTTTCTGCTGAAAAATCCACTGATAGCCTTATAGGGGTTCCCTTGTATGTGACAAGTCACTTTTCTCTTGTTTGTTGTTTTTCATTTTGACTTTAGACAATTTGCTTACAATAATCCACCTCCCCTTATTTGCAGGGATACATTCCGAGATTCACAAGGGATACCTGAAACTATGGATAGTACCAAGCCACATATATACTATTTTTTTTCTTGTACTGACAGATAGGTAACATAAAAAGTATGGATATACCAGACAAAGAGATGTCCTGTCCTAGACAGAATAGAGCAGGATGGCATGAGATTTCATCACACTTCGCAGAACAGCATGCAGTTTAAAATTGATGAATTGTTTATTTCTGAAATTTATCATTTAATATTTGGGGGCCATATTTGACCATGGGTAACTGAAACCAAGAAAAGCAAAGCTACACCTAAGGGATACTACTGTATAATGTGTCTCAGTATAGATTTCTTTGAGTTCATCTTTTCAGTATCACTGAGGATTTTTAGAGCTGGATGTCCATTTCTTTCCCCTGATTTGGTGGGTTTCCAGCCATTATTTCTTTGAATAAGCTTCCAGGTTCTTTTTCTATTTCTTTTTTCTCCTTTGATGACTTCCATAATGCATACATTGTTCTGTTTAATGGTATTTCATAAACATTTTATCTATCTTCACACTTTGTTTAAATTCTCTCTCTGTTCATGCATTTTTCTCCTGGTCTCAGTGAGCATCTTTATGACTGTCATTTTGAATTCTCTGTCAATATCACATATTGACAGAATTCTCTGACAAAATCATAACTCTGTTTCATTAGGGTCTACTTCTACAGATTTATCTTATTCCTTTGTTTGGAACATCTTTGCCTGGTTCTTCATTTTGCTTAGCTCTCTTTGTTGGTATCTACATATTAACCCAAGTAAGATGGTAGGAGTTGCAAGAGGGCATCAGAGGGAAGACATACTGAAACCATAAATACAGGAAACTAGTCAATCTAATCACACTAGGACCACAGCCTTGTCTAACTCAATGAAACTAAGCCCTGCCCATGGGGCAACCCAAGATGGGAAGGTCATGGTGGAGAGGTCTGACAGAATGTGGTCCACTGGAAAAGGGAATGGCGAACCACTTCAGTATTCTTGCCTTGAGAACCCCATGAACAGTATGAAAAGGCAAAATGATAGGATACTGAAAGAGGAACTCCCCAGGTCAGTAGGTGCCCAACACACTACTGGAGATCAGTGGAGAAATAAATCCAGAAAGAATGAAGGGATGGAGCCAAAGCAAAAACAATACCCAGTTGTGGATGTGACTGGTGATAGAAGCAAGGTCCGATGCTGTAAAGAGCAATATTGCATAGGAACCTGGAATGTCAGGTCCATGAATCAAGGCAAATTGGAAGTGCCAAACAGGAGATGGCAAGAGTGAACATCAACACTAGGAATCAGCGAACTAAAATGGACTGGAATGGGTGAATTTAACTCAGATGACCATTATATCTACTACTGTGGGCAGGAATCCCTCAGAAGAAATGGAGTAGCCATCATGGTCAACAAAAGAATCCGAAATGCAGTACTTGGATGCAATCTCAAAAATGACAGAATGATCTCTGTTCATTTCCAAGGCAAACCATTCAATATCACAGTAATCCAAGTCTATGCCCCAACCAGTAATATTGAAGAAGCTGAAGTTGAACGGTTCTATGAAGACCTACAAGACCTTTTAGAACTAATACCCCAAAAAGATGTTCTTTTCACTATAGGGGACTAGAATGCAAAAGTAGGAAGTCAAGAGACACCTGGAGTAACAGGCAAATTTGGCCTTGGAATACGGAATGAAGCAGGGCAAAGACTAATAGAGTTTTGCCAAGAAAATGCACTGGTCATAGCAAACACCCTCTTCCAACAACACAAGAGAAGTCTCTACACATGGACATCACCAGATGGTCAACAGTGAAATCAGATTGATTATATTCTTTGCAGCCAAAGATGGAGAAGCTCTATACAGTCAACCAAAACAAGACCAGGAGCTAAATGCGGCTCAGATCATAAACTCCTTATTGCCAAATTCAGACCTAAATTGAAGAAAGTAGGGAAAACCACTAGACCATTCAGGTATGACCTAAATCAAATCCCTTATGATTATTCAGTGGAAGTAAGAAATAGATTTAAGGGCCTAGATCTGATAGATAGAGTGCCTGATGAACTATGGAATGAGGTTCATGACATTGTACAGGAGACAGGGATCAAGACCATCCCCATGGAAAAGAAATGCAAAAAAGCAATATGGCTGTCTGGGGAAGCCTTACAAATAGCTGTGAAAAGAAGAGAAGTGAAAAGCAAAGGAGAAAAGGAAAGATATAAGCATCTGAATGCAGAGTTCCAAAGAATAGCAAGGAGAGATAAGAAAGCCTTCCTCAGCCATCAATGCAAAGAAATAGAGGAAAAGAACAGAATGGGAAAGACTAGAGATCTCTTCAAGAAAATTAGAGATACCAAGGGAACATTTCATGCAAAGATGGGCTTGATAAAGGACAGAAATGGTATGGACCTAACAGAAGCAGAAGATATTAAGAGGTAGCAAGAATAAACAGAAGAACTGTACAAAAAAGATCTTCATGACCCAGATAATCACGATGGTGTGATCACTCATCAAGAGCCAGACATCCTGGAATGTGAGTCAAGTGGGCCTTAGAAAGCATCACTACAAACAAAGCTACTGGAGGTGATGGCATTCCAGTTGAGCTATTTCAAATCCTGAAAGATGATGCTGTGAAAGTGCTACACTCAATATGCCAGCAAATTTGGAAAACTCAGCAGTGGCCACTGGACTGGAAAAGGTCAGTTTTCATTCCAATCCCAAAGAAAGGCAGTGCCAAAGAATGCTCAAACTACCGCATAATTGCACTCATCTCACATGCTAGTAAAGTAATGCTCAAAATTCTCCAAGCCAGGCTTCAGCATGAACTTCCTGATGTTCAAGCTGGTTTTGGACAAGGCAGAGGAACCAGAGATCAAATTGCCAACATCCGCTGGATCATGGAAAAGAAAGAGAGTTCCAGAAAAACATCTATTTCTGCTTTATTGACTATGCCAAAGCCTTTGACTGTGTGGATCGCAATCAACTGTGGAAAATTCTGAAAGAGATGGGAATACCAGACCACCTAACCTGCCTCTTGAGAAATCTGTATGCAGGCCAGGAAGCAACAGTTAGAACTGGACATGGAACAACAGACTGGTTCCAAATAGGTAAAGGAATACGTCAAGGCTGTATATTGTCACCCTGCTTATTTAACTTCTATGCAGAGTACATCATGAGAAACACTGGACTGGAAGAAACACAAGCTGGAATCAAGATGGCTGGGAGAAATGTCAATAACCTCAGATATGCAGATGACACTACCCTTATGGCAGAAAGTGAAGAGGAACTAAAAAGCCTCTTGATGAAAGTGAAAGAGGAGAGTGAAAAAGTTGGCTTAAAGCTCAACATTCAGAAAACGAAGATCATGGCATCCGGTCCCATCACTTCATGGGAAATAGATGGGGAAACAGTGGAAACAGTGTCAGACTTTATTTTGGGGGGGCTCCAAAATCACTGCAGATGGTGACTGCAGCCATGAAATTAAAAGACATTTACTCCTTGGAAGAAAAGTTATGACTAACCTAGATAGCATGTTCAAAAGCAGAGACATTACTTTACTGACTAAGGTCCGTCTAGTCAAGGCTATGGTTTTTCCTGTGGTCATGTATGGATGTGAGAGTTGGACTGTGAAGAAGGCTGAGCGGTGAAGAATTGATGCTTTTGAACTGTGGTGTTGGAGAAGACTCTTGAGAGTCCCTTGGACTGCAAGGAGATCCAACCAGTCCATCCAGAAGGAGATCAGCCCTGGGATTTCTTTGGAAGGAATGATGCTGAAGCTGAAACTCCAGTACTTTGGCCACCTCATGCAAAGAGTTGACTCATTGGAAAAGACTCTGATGCTGGGAGGGATTGGAGGCAGGAGGAGAAGGGGACAACAGACGATGAGATGGCTAGATGGCATCACTGACTCGATGGACGTGAGTCTGAGTGAACTGCAGGAGTTGGTGATGGACAGGGAGGCCTGGCGTGCTGCGATTCATGGGGTCACAAAGAGTCGGACACGACTGAGCAACTGAACTGAACATATTTGACAAAGCAGGCACCTTTCCTCATCTTTGTGGACTGGCTTTGTGCTAGAGAAGACTTCCCACCCATCAGTGGGGCTTCTACCAATGGCCATTCCTAAAGGAAAACAGACAACTGTAGTTTTTGTCCACTTAGTCTGTACTGAGCCAGAGAGGGCAGGAAGCTGTGTTGTATACCAACCTAAGCCACTCCCTTCATTTTCCCCCATCAGGTAGGTAGACTTTGATGGATCCACCAGAGCTCCAAGGTAAGACAGAGCCAATTTTGGGGGGATACCCCTCAGAAAAGCTGGAGTATTGAACTGTGAACCAATCTCCAGGGGTAGGGACTCCAGTGAAAAGGTGTCTCAAATATCCCTACTGAGGTCAGACTGAACACAAACCTATTGATCCATCATTCAGTGAGCTTTCCACTAAACCACAAGGTCTCAAAGATTTGAGACCAAAAGTTTAAGTTAACTGTATAAACCTTCCCCAGATGATCTCATACAAACCTAGTGCTTCTCCTAATACTTACTTCTTGAGGCTTTCCGATCTACCTCCTGTTTATTTGTTCCAGATATATATTTCAATATCTAGTATATCTCATGTGCATAGGCCTAGTCACTTCAGTCAGTCTGACTCTTTGCAATCCTACGGACTGTAGCCCACCAGGATCCTCTGTCCATGGGATTCTCCAGGCAAGAATGCTAGAGTGGGTTGTCATGCCCTCCTCCAGGGGATCTTCCCAATCCATGGATTGAACCCACATCTCCTGCATCTTCTGCACTGCAGGCAGATTCTTTACCACTGAGCCACCAGAGAAGACTAATATCTCCCATATGGATCTCAAATCCAACATGTATAAAATCCATAGACTGCTTCTCCTCTATGTAAACAGCAAACCAATATCTTCAATGCTCAATCAGATGCCTGAAAGGTTGCTTAACACTTCCCTTTCCCTCTAAATAGATTCCAATCACTTTCCAAATTGCAGGCTGTTCCTCCTTCATTTTTATCATTAATTCCCCCACCCCACATAATCATTTCACAACCAGAAAACTGTATCAGTCTCATCACTGTCCTTTCTGCCTCCACTGTGCCCCCTGGCTCGCTGCTATCAGAATAATTGTCCTAAAATTCAAATCTGTCTGTATCACTTCTCTGCTTAAAATCTTCAATAGTTCTCCCTTCATTTTCAGACTAAAGTTCAAACTTTTTAACTTAGCATATGGGCCTTTCACAAGTAGGTCAATGTCTGATTCTGCAGTTCAACTCTTGTTCCTCCCAAACATTATGCCTTCATCTGAGCCATTCAGAACGACTACTGGTCTTTGAGCATATAGTGTTCCCTCCAGCTAAAATGCTCTCAGTCCTGAACACTTTCTTTGTCTAGTTAAGTCATTCTCCAAACTTGCCTCTGCATTATTATCAAAACACTTCCTTGATACAATTGCCATCATGCCTCCACAACACCTTATACCAACTTCGATCATATTAACTTATATTGGGACTTCCCTAGTGGCCCAGTGGCTAAGATTCCATGCTCCCAATGCAGTGGGCATGGGTTCAACCCTTGGTCAGGGAACTAGATCTCACATGCTGCAACTAAGAGTTCACATGCCACAGTGAAGATTGAAGATCCCACATGCCAAAACTAAGACCTGGTGGAGCCAAATAAATAAATATCTTAGTAACATTATAAATTTATATCTTTAGTCTGTATATTCCAGAACAGGACCATGGTAGTATATTTTCTAAATTTTACTCTCTAGCACATATTATGGTGACTGGCACTCAGTAAGCACACAAAAAAATAACCATCTGCTGAATGGACTAATTAATTAATGAAACTCAAGCTACCTGAAATGATGCAGGTCCTTTTTAATGGTAAACATTTCTTTAACATGGCTTAAATTTTCTTTGTCCCTAGCATTCGCACAGAGTCAGACATGACTGAAGTGACTTAGCAGCAGTAGTAGCAGCATTTTTAGCATAAAATTTAATACATATCTAGCAATTTGTTTCCTATTTGTCTCTATTTCTTTTTTCCCTTAATCTATCTTATACCAGTCTTGTGACTGGTTTTTCTCTTTAAACCTTGAAATGACCCTATTATTTTGCCTAGAATCTTCTGAAGAATATACTTGGTTTCTAATAGCATTTAATTGTACAGCAATTTCTCTTGTTATAGACTGCTGACATTCTTAATAATAAGATTTAGGAGACCTTTTGCTGGTACATATCTGCATTTTAACAACAGAGGGTGGCATCAAAAATTCTAAGTGCTATCATTATGATAATATGTGACTTTATATCAACATTATGAATATTCTTCATATTCACAATTACTGGTCTGTATACAAATGCTTTATAGCAATGTTTGTAGCAAATATTAAATATACATTTGACATAAGTTATTAACTAGAGGTGCCATTTCTTATTTCTAATCCAAAGGGACAAATATTCCCATTTTAAGAAAAATAAACCTGGCTATGGTATGATAAATGGAAAAAGCCAGAAAAGTTAGTTCAACTCAAGATTCAAATTTATTTCCCTTCATTTTTAGGAATAAGGATAATATTGCATGCACCTCAAGAGATGAAAAATGGAAGTAAGATACCACAGTGGGAAAAGGTAGGACAGGGAAAGGAAGGAAGGTAAAAGAAAATTTGTGCCAGTACTTATCACGTATTTTATATACTATATTATTTAATCTTCACAAGGTCCTTAAGTTATTTAGGCTTTATCATCCCAACATCTCAGAAGAAGAAACTAAGGCTCACAGATTTTTAACTTTCCCAAAGTCACCCAGCTAATCAACAGTATAACCAGGATTCAAGCAAGGTCTCTCTGCTGCCAAACACCTTAATTTCTCTCCATATTGTTCTGACCCCCAAAGAAAACAAGAGCTATACAAGTCAACATTCTCTCAAAGAAAACTGACCCTTATAAAATTCATATGCCAATAAAATAGGGTGTGGAATCTTGAAATGTATAAATAGTATAAAAATATTCAAAAACCTTGAAAGGTTCCAGACAGAAATTTTTAAACTTAAATTCACATAGAAAGTTATGAGCAATGGTGGTGATAAAGCCAAACTGCCTTTTCAAGTTTCTATAATTAATTATATACTGAAACAGCATCACTTTTTTCTCTGTCCTCTCTTACTCTTGATTTGGACCTATTCCACCGGAACCCACTTCTTGGAAGAAAACACGTACTTCATTAAGGAACTGCTGCTGCTGTTAAGTCACTTCAGTTGTGTCTGACTCTGTGCGACCCCATAGACGGCAGCCCACCAGGCTCCCCCGTCCCTGGGACTCTCCAGGCAAGAATACTTGAGTGGGTTGCCATTTCCTTCTCCAATGCATGAAAGTAAAAAGTGAAAGTGAAGTCGCTCAGTTGTATATTTAAAACTGCAAAGTCAAGAATCCCTGATATATTTAATTATATATTAACTCTGTGTTGGTTGGAAGTACTTATCCCATGGAGAGTTACTCAGTAAACCATCTTTGCACAAGTTGGTGGTCTCAGTCTATGTCTTCATAAATGTTTGATCATAATTACATCACTGGGACAGTCTCAGTGAAAAGAGGATAATTTAATAAAGATAAGGAATCAGGAAATATAGACGTACATACTATCAATAAAAAATAGAGTAATATTTCATTTACTTGACTTCTAAAGGGAAATAGGGATCCCCAATAGGGATGAAAATTCTGTTATTTAGAAAAATTATAATAAGGAAGAAAAGAGTAAGGCCACTTAAGAAACTACTGTGACAGCAAAGGAATTCTTTGATACTGTTCAATAAAGATTAAACACCCAAAAATTGTAGCAGGGATTTTTGTGGGTGTTATGGGGTGTGGAGCCAAAATGACCAGAAACTTGCATAAAATAGCAAGATAAGACTGGAGGAAAAGCAGGTATCATATCCAACACTAGGAAAATAAATAAAAAGGCAGTCCACTGCTTTTGAAAGAAGTATGTGTGCCCAGAAGAAGAACTCTATATTTTCGTAGCCGATGCCCGCCCCAGAAAGAATATTTATAATACATTATTTTATAATAGGATGTTGAGTGTGTGTGAGAGAAAAGGGGGTGGAGGGAGGAGGAGAGAGAGAAAGAGCTGACTACAGAATTCCTGGGAAAGAAACTATTTATACTGAGGAAAATACCTTCAGGTATAGATAGGGATAGTGATATCTGAGTATACAAATTAGCAGAAATCAAGTCAATAGTGGCTTGATAGAATATCTTACTGCTTAGGAATATGAGAGAAAACAAAGAGCAAGTAGTGAGCAGAGGTGGAAGGACAATAAGATGAAGTTGCTAAAGGATTCTAAATGGTAAGAGTATATCACTTAGAATATACAGTTATACTACAGAATCCCCTCCTTTTCATCTTCCCAAGTTTGTAATAAGTTTGCAATACATACATAAAAATGCATTGTAAGGGAGTATTTGTGTATGTGTGTATGTGTGTGTGTTAAACAGGAAAAGGGTCTACTTCCAAGTATGAATTAACATTCCACAGAATACAAGTAGAAAGATCATCCATAAGCTAAAGTAATTCTGTGGAAGCAAAAACTTGGAGTCAGAGGTGACCCTGAGAATATGAGCCTAACAGAATTTGCAGAAACTTTGGGGTTAACATTACACTAACAGAATGAAGGTTCAAGCCAATTATATCTAGATCTTGAAAGTGAAAGTAAAAGTCACTCAGTTGTGTCCGACTCTTTGCGACCCCATGGACATGGAATTCTCCAGGCCAGAATACTGGAGTGGGTACCTTTCCCTTCTCCAGGGGATCTTCCCAACCCAGATATTGAACCCAGGTCTCCCACATTGCAGGCGGATTCTTTACCAGCTGAGCCACAAGGGAAATCCAGAAGAAAGCAGAGAAGTGGTTTGCAGTAAGTAAGTAGAATGTGAGTAACTGAAAACTGGAGGTCAAAAAAATAGAAAGAAAAGAAATAAAAGCAAGCAAGCAATGATCACTTAGAGCTCTTACGGGGTTACTAAAATTAAGTCAATCTATGTCTTCTATGCCAAACTAACCTCATTTCTATATAACTGGGGTTACTAGACTGATAAATCCGTGATACCCCAGAGAATACATCTTTTTTTTTTTTTTTTTTTTGGTATTTCTGGAATATGCTCACAAATATGGCACCCAATTTCCTGATACTTCCTGGATCTTTCAGAGAATACATCTTAATTTCAGAAAGGTCTTTGAGAAAGTGCTTGAGGATAAAATAAAGAAACATAAACATAGTTCATACAGCAACCCAATGAAGTGAGTTTGAAGCTCATTTCAACAACTTTATTCAAAATGTGTGAATATTTGATCTTATCTAAAACAAAGCTATATCACTATTGTCCACTTCATTAGACATTTTTTCAGGAATAACTAGTAGAAGAAATCTGAAAATGACATCCAGGTTAGGAGGGGAAGATAAATCAAAAGTCAAGAATGTCTGAAAGGATATTAGAAAAGACATAATTAACAAGACAAAACTCAATGAATATGAAGATAACATCAATCTTTACATATAATAATAAAAAGATAAACTGTATCAGAAGAAGAGGGCTTCCCAGGTGGCACTAGTGATAAAGAACCTGACTGCCTATGCAGGAGGTATAATAGACACAGGTTCAATCCCTGGGTTGGAAAGATTCCCTGGATGAGGGCACAGCAACCCACTCCAGTATTCTTATCTGGAGAATCCCATGGACAGAGGAGCCTGGTGGGCTACAGTCCACAGGGCTGCAAAGAGTTGGACACAACTGAAGTGACTTAGATACATCAAAGAAGGAAGACCTAGATTAAGAGTAGTCCAAGTTCAGAGACTGTTCACAAAAACACTGTGAACCAACAACATGACAAGGGTATCATGATAGGCAAGATAATGTTAGACATTAAATCAGAGAGGTAATTATCGGAGTAAATTATGCAGTGTTCTTATCAGAACATTTTTTTATTTCAAGACGATTTGACTTCAACATTTCATGGCTGTTACCTATAATCTAGAATACGTATAGCAAAGGATTTATAGAGACAATTCTTGGGATTTCTGTTTCTTATATTGGCAGATTAGTAATTCAATCCAGCCCTTCTGCTGAAGAAAACTAACAAGATTTGATGAAATATAAAATGCTTCATGTTAAAAACATTAAAGATCTAACAAAAGAGTGAGGAAATTCCTGAGATAAATTCCAGATGAGGTAATTAATGTTTCATATACAAAGATAGCCATTCACATGAGAAAACAAGACACCATCAGCATAATAAAAACTGACATAATGACAGTAGCACCAGAAAACACGCAGGGAGTCCAGGCGCTGACGTTTTCAAACTTTAACCCTAAAACAAATCTGCTTATCATGTTCAAGTACGTCAAAATCAAGACTGAAACAAAATCATACGAGATATGCAAATTTCAAAAGTCAAGAATTTTTAGCTTAAATAAGAGAAGACATAGGTAAGTCCTAAGAGTAATCATCAGTTATTTGAAAATGCAGTTCCTATGGCCTTGATTCTGTGTTGCTCCAGAAGATAAACTAGAAGCAGTGAAAGAAAATAGCAGGGATGCAGCTTTAAACTCAGCTTGAGAAAAATGTCTTCAATGACTGGATTGCAGCCTAAGAGGCTCCTCTGTCCATGAGATTTTCCAGGCGAGAATACGAGTGGGTTGCCATTTCCTTCTGCACTTCAATGACTAGAATTATCCAAAATACACTTTACTGTCTAACAGAATTGAGATTGCTATCACTGTACATGATCATCTATATTGTTAGACCATTGGGTCTATTTCATACTGAAGGACAGTCTATCTACTTCAGCAAGATACTAGATTAGAAAGGCACTGAAGTTTCTCCACTATGATTTTTTCATTCTAAGTACAAATTTAATAGAATCATAAACTAAAAATATTCTAAACCACTATATCCCAACATGCGGTCTGAGAAAACACCAAGATTAATATATTATAGAAACTTCTAGAGTCACAAAATTTGGGAAGCTCTGGGTTAAGCAAAGGTAACCAAGTTTCTTTGCTTTGACATTTCTCACCAACTTTAATGTGCTAATGTGCATCAAACATTAAGAGAAGAACTTCCCTCGCAGTCCAGTGGTTAAGACTCCACATTTCTAATGCAAAGGACATGGGTTCCATCCCTAGTTGGTGAACTAAATTCCTACATAGCTGTGCAGCCAATAAATAAATAAATAAAGCATTCAAAGGGAATTTCTGTGTGTAGCACAGACCGTTAAAAAGTTTTTTTTCATGCTGCATATTTAGAAGACAGGCTCTGCAGAATACTTCTCAGGGAATGTTGGGCTATATAATCCTAATCTTAATCTCCAAAAAATTTTTTTCAACTAGCCTTCATTCTGTGTGAAATATTAAAAGAACTGAGTTGAATAATACAACTCAAATTATACAAATAATTTATATAATATTATATACTATATAATATTAATAATACAAATACAATGTATAAATTTTATTAAGATGTAACAATTAAAAAAAACTGTCACAGTTTACCTGTCACAATAAGGTCTTCCCTTTTTCATAGATAAAGTATTATTGTTTGATTAGATATACTTACAAGTGATTTAAATGATCTAGCCCAAGTTCAGGCTCTAATGAGGAATCAGTAAGTGTGGGAAAGAGTGGCTAGAGTTAAGAATGCCTCCTCCTACTGACTTACCTTAATTCCCTTAACAATTTGCTATAGGCCCAAGAACTTGTCTAAACATTTCTGAAACCTATTTATAGTGAAAGCTGTTCTAACACTTGGAGAACTAAGTTCCCAAAGTTGCTTTTTATCTATTGCCTTGAGCAAGCTTCTTAAATGAAATATGCCTCAGGGTTTTTTTTCATCTATAAAATACGAATCATAATCACTGAGCTGCTGTGAGGTTGAATTAAAGGAGATAATCCCCCACATTTCTTGACCCATTATAAAAACACAATAACTATTAAGTATAATTTTATTACAAAAATAGCACTGTTTTTCTTTGATCTACAATTAACTCCTGCTTCATTTGAATGATACGATATGTGTGAATTACCTAGCACAGTGCCTAGTAGTTAGTAGCAATCAATAAAAATGTTAGTGAAGGAACTCATGGTCTTATATATATAGTTACTCCCTAATTGATTATAAGGGAAGTAATTTTCATATGGGGAGGAAGGTGGGGGGGGTTCAGGATTGGGAACACGTGTACACCCATGGCAGATTCATGCTGATGTGTGGCAAAACCAATATAATATTGGTAAAGTAAAAAAAAGTAAAATAAAAATTTTAAAAAGCCTTTCATTCTGCCCTATCCCAACAAATCCAGAGTTAAAACATAGGAAATATTGGGTCATGGGACTAGGAATTATCTGGCATTTAATCTTTCATAACCACTCATGGCTATAATATTTATTAGCATCTGTATTAACACATGGTCGTTGTTGGCGCTCAGTCGCTAAGTCATGTCCAACTCTCCTGCGACACCATAGACTGTAGCCCACCAGATTCCTCTGTCCATGGGATTTCCCAGCCAAGAATACTGGAGTGACTTGCCATTTCCTTCTCTGTTGGGAGCCAGCGTGAGGAACTCCACCCATGGCAAAGGTCATGAGGAAGGAAGCTTGGCATGCGCAAAGGCGTGATCAAGCCTCAGGAAACCCCCTGTTCCCGAGCATCTACCCCCAAAACCAGAGTACTTTACGGGGAGCTCTCCCCCATGACCATTTCTCTCAGAGAAGGAATTAACTTGCAGCTCCAGTTAATAAAAATTCCTGGGCGTGACAAGAGTGTTTCAACTTACGAACTCTGGAGGTTCTCTGGCCTGCCTCATCAGGCTCGTCCGGCCGCATGTGATTGTTTACAGCCTCCCAACTGTGAGAGGCACGGGATGTTTTAAAACTTTCTAAATACAGACTCTTTTGAGAAGTTAGAAGATCATTAGTATAGTATAGTGGGTTGATTAGGAATTATATTGGTGAAGGGTTTTTTTCATTTGTCGTGCCAATAATTACTGCTAATTCCCTGCCCTGGGTATGACAAGGATGTCTCAGGTCAAACCTCTCTGCCGACAGACTAGCTTGTGTGACAACCTCTCAACCATAAACAGCACAGAGAGTTTGGAGTATTAGCATAGGCTTTTTTCATTGATGAGTCAATGATTGCCATCAGGCCTGCATATCCTTAGGCACCTGGGAATATATTAATCCATCTATTTGGAATATAGAAAAGGAAATATAGTAGTTTTTTTGATGTTAGCAATACTAGACTTTTGAGTTAATGAATCTTCTCTTTCGTTATAGATCACTGTACTTTGTTATAAATCACTATGCTATGTAAAAATGTAACTTTATCACTATCTTAAGACAAAATAGATCTTAAGGGGAACATTGGTAAAGGGTTTACATTTGTTGAGCCAATATTTGCTGCTAAACCTCCATATTCCTGCCCTTATACTCCAGTACTCTTGCCTGGAAAACCCATGGACGGAGGAGCCTGGTGGGCTTCCGTCTATGGGGTCGCACAGAGTTGGACACGACTGAAGCGACTTGGCAGCAGCAGCAGCAGCAGCAGCATAATGAATATAGCTAGCATATAAATAAGTATTAACCTTTAAGATTAATCATGTTAAACCTTAGGTTAAGTAAATTCCTTTCTTGATTGTAACTCACTACACCCTCACCCTATAGGAATGCAACTTTATTTGGAGGGTGGTGCCTGATTTAAGAAAAAATCACCCCTGGAAAAATAAGTTTTCCGGTTAACTGACCGGTATCAGAAAGGGCCATAAAATGTCAGCAGACCTCATGGCTAGAAGATGATGAAACTCATAAGACCTTTGTATAATTTCATATGAAGCACCTGATTGTGACAAGGGTCAGGTCTGCTGACCCCCACGTGACTCTGTATTCATCCCTATGTATAACAAAAAGGTATATAAACAAACCTGAAAAATAAAGAAATCAGATCAGTTTCTGGAAAGACTGATTCCCCCATGTTGTTTCTTTCTTGCTCCCCACTTTCCTGGCTGAATTCCCATCTGAGATGTGGGTACTCACCAAGCCTGCTAATTCTGCCTGGGCTTCTGAGGTTGGACCGGGGAGGCCTCAGTGCCTCCTCTCCTTTGGGAGAATGGAAAGACGCCTGTGGCCTACGTAGGTGGTGATTGGTATTCCATGTAAACCAGTTATTCAGCCTCTTTTCTCCACTAATTCTCCTACTACACTATCTGTTTCTAATCTCCCTCTATATCTGTAATTAAACAAGTTTTTTCCAGGATGCCGACTCCGTCCCCACCTTCGAATTACCCTGGATCCACCAGGGCTGGATGCCAGCACTTCTCTGGTCATCTTTCTGACTCAGGGATGGAACACACATTGCTTGTACTGGCAGGTGGATTCTTTACCACTGGGCCATCAGGGAAGCCCTCCTTCGGGGATCACAGGATTGTCATAGTGAAGGGGCTTGCATAACTCCATGAATCCATGAACCAAGCAATGCAAGGCCACCAAGACAAGTGGGTAATAGTGAAGAGTTCTGACAAAATGTGGTCCACTGGAGAAGGAAATGGCAACCCACTCTTGTATCCTTGCCTGGAGAACCACATGGACAGCATGAAAAGTCAAAGAGATATGATGCGGGAAGAAGTGACCCCCAGGTCCGAAGGTGATTAATATGCTACTGGGGAAGAGCAGAGGGCAATTACTAATAGCTCCAGTAAGAATGAAGAAGCTAGGCCAAAGAGGGAATAACACTCAGCTGTGGATGTGTTTGGTAGTGAAAGTAAAGTTTGAGGCTCTAAAAAACAATATTGCATAGGAATCTGGAATGTTAGGTCCATGGATCAAGATAATTTGGATGTAGCCAAGCAGGAGATGGCAAGATTGAACACTGACATCTTAAGAATCAGGGAACTAAAATGGACAAAAATGGGAGAATTGAATTCACATGACCATTTTATCTACTACTGTGGGCAAGAATCCCTTAGAAGAAATGAAGTAGCCCTCACAGTCAACAAAAGAGTCCGAAATACAGTACTTGACTGCAATCTGAAAAACAACAGAATAATGTCAGTTTGTTTCAAGGCAAACAATTCAACATCACAGTAATCCAAGTCTATACTCCAATCACTGATGCCAAAGAAGCTAAAGTTGACCTGTTCTCAGAAGACCTTTAGCACCTTCTAGAACTAAAACCAAAAAAAGATGTCCTTTTCATCATAGGGGATTGGAATGCAAAAGTAGGAAGTCAAGAGATACTCAGGAAAAACAGGCAAGTTTGGCCTTGGAGTACAAAATGAGGCAGGGCAAAGAGTTTAGTCAAGAGAACACGCTGGTGACAGCAATCACCCTTTTCCAAAAACACAAGCGATGACTATACACATGGACATTGAAAAATGGCCGATACCAAAATAACATTAATTATGTTTTTTTGTAGCCAAAGATGTAGAAGCTCTATACAGCCAGTAAAAACAAGAACTGGAGCTGACTGTGGCTCTGATCACAGCTCTTTATTGCAAAATTCAGGCTTAAATTGAAGAAAGTAGGGAAAACCATTAGGCCATTCAGGTATGACCAAAGTAAAATTCTTTATGATTATATTAATATAGTGGAGGTGATGAATAGAGTCAAGGCATTAGATCTGGTAGGCAGAGTGCCTGAAGAACTATGGACTGAGATATATAACATAGCATAGGAGGCAATGACTGAAACCATCTCCAAAAAAAGAAATGCAAGAAGAAGAGAAAGTGGTTGTCTGAGGAGGCTTTACAAATAGCTGGGGAAAGAAGAGAAGTGAAAGGCAGGGAGAATAGGAAAGATATACCAAGCTGAAGGCAGAGTTACAGAGAATAGCAAAGAGAGATAAGAAGGCCTTCCTAAATGAACAATGCAAAGAAATAGAGGAAAACAATAGAATGGGAAAGACTAGAGATCTCTTCAAGAAAATCGGAGATATCAAAGGAACATTTCATGCAAGGATGGGCCTTATAAAGAATGGAAATTGTAAGGATCTAACAGAAGCAGAAGATATTCAGAAGAGGTGGCAAGACAAGAATACACAGAAGAACTATACAAAAAAGTTCTTAATAACCACAATGGTGTGGTTACTCACCTAGAGCCAGGCATTCTGGAATGTGAAGTTAGGTGGGCCTTAGGAAGCATTACTATGAACAAAGCTCATGGAGTTGATGGAATTCCAGCTGAGCTATTTCAAATCCTAAAAGATGATGCTGTTAAAGTGCGGCACTCAATATGTCAGCAAATTTGGGAAAACTCAGCAGTGCCACAGGACTGGAAAATGTTAGTTTTCATTTCAATCCCAAAGAAGGGCAATGCCAAAGAATATTCACACTACTGTACAATTGTGTTCATTTCACATGCTAGCAAAGTTATACTCAAAATCTTTCAAGTTAGGCTTCAAAAGTATGTGAACCAAGAACTTCCAGATGTATAAGCAGAGTTTAGAAGAGGCAGAGGAACCAGAGATCAAATAGCAAACATCTGTTGGATCATGGAGAAAGCAAGGCATTTCCAGAAAAACTTCTGCTTCATTGACCATGCTAAAGCCTTTGACTGTGTGGATCACAACAAGCTGTGGAAAATTCTTAAAGACACAGAAGTACCAGACCACCTTACCTGCCTCCTGAGAAACATTTATGCAGGTCAAGAAGTAACAATTAGAATCAAACATGGAACAATGGACTGATTCAAAATTGGGAAAGTAGTAGTCAAGCCTATATATGGTCACTTTGCTTGTTTAAATTACATGCAGAGTACATCATGGAAAATACCAGGTTCAATGAATCACAATATGGAATCAAGATTGCTGGGAGAAATATCAACAACCTCAGATATTCAGATCTAATGGCAGAAAGTGAAGAGGAACTAAAGAGTCTCTTGATGAGGGTGAAAGAGAAGAGTGGAAAAAGCTGGCTTGAAACTCACCATTCAAAAAACTAAGATCATGGCATCTGGTCCCATCACTTCATGGCAAATAGAAGGGGGAAAAGTGGAAGCAGTGACATATTTTACCTTCTTGGGCTCCAAAATCACTGCAGACAGTGACTGCCGCCATGAAATTAAAAAATACTTGCTCCTTAGAAAAAGAGCAATGACAAACCTAGATAGCATATTAAAAAGCAGAGACATCACTTTGTTGACAAATGTCCATGTAGTCCAAGCTATGGTTTTTCCAGTAGCCATGTATGGATGTGAAAGTCGGACAATTAAGAAAGATATCACCAAAGAATTGATGCTTTCAAATTAAGGTCCTGGAGAAGACTCTTGAGAGTCCCTTTGTGTGCAAAGAGATCAAACCAGTCAATCCTAAAGGACATCAATCCTGAATATTCATTGGAAGGACTGATGCTGAAGCTGAAGCTCCAAAACTTTGGCCACCTGATGCAAAGAACTGACTCAATTCAGAAAGATCCTGATGCTGGGGAAGACTGAAGGCAACAGGAGAAGTGGTCAGCAGAGGATGAGATGGTTAGATAGTATCACAGACTCAATGAACATGAATTTGAGCAAGCTCCAGGAAACACCAGAAGACAGAGGAACCTCGCATGATGCAGTCCATGGGGTCACAAGCGTTAGACCTGACTTAGCTAAAGTGAACAACAACACATACTCACATATTAAAAAATGAATCTCAAAAATGTTCAGAGATTTGTTTAAGGTGTCCAGGAAACCATCAGTCAAGTAACAAAAAATATTGTTCAAATAATGCACCTACAAATCTGGTAGATAGTGGCTGGGGATGAGAACTAATCCTTTTCCTGAAAAGCTACTTAACAAAAAAAAAGGTGCCAAATTGACTTTTTGCACTAATAAACTATCAAAAGAAAAGGAATATGAAAGTATAAATGAAAGGGTGAAGACAAACTCTTTCTTTTTAACCCTACTTTAGGGTTAAAATAAACATTAGTAAGTATAATAGCTTTAGTTGCTCGGTTATGTCCAATTCTTTGCTACCCCATGGACTGTAGCCCTCCAGGCAAGAATACTGGAGTGGGGGTTGCCATTCCCTTCTCCAGAGGGTAAGTAAGTGAATAATGAAAAAAAAAATTTTAACTTAGCAATTATAGAAAATTATTTTGACAAGAAGGTCATTCAGCAAGGTATTTGCTTAATAAAGTTACAATAGTCACCAAGCACCTTTATGAAAATGCAAACATATTTATGAACAGAAGAGCCAGGGTCCTATTTAAAGTGAGAGAAAAACAGACTCCAAAGTGTTCTTTGCAAACTTTTCATCTTGATACTACTAATGACGGTCAAACTGAATAAGTTAAGAAAGTGATAAAGGCTAAAAGAAATTGTCCTTCTACTAAACCATTGCTAAATGGTTTTGTCTACCAAAATAAAGCAAATGAGATATCTTTCTGCCTTTGTTATCTCCTAGTTTAAATATATTCTTCATTCTTATTAAATAAATACATTTATACATTTTCATAATACATTGCTACAGACAACACAGACTACCTGGAAACATGTACTCAGATCAAGAGGAGCTGGCAAAAGGAGTTTTCATTTACAATTAGGACAAACTTCCACATGCCTTAAGCTTCAAGGTTTTTCTTTTCTCAAATAATTTATATTCACAGATTTATTTTCTATATTATCTTTATAATTATGTTATTATGTATTTATTTACAGACTTATATAGGGCATAATAACTTAAATGGTCAAAAGCCTAGAAATTTTCTAGCCATTTCCTTATCAATAAGCCTTCTTCTGTTTTTCAGTCTCCCACTGGCTTTAAAACTCACTTCTGGCTTCATTCTTGTGAAGTACGCATTAGTTTCACAACCCAATCAAGTCAACTTCTGAATGGTGACATTAAGAAATGAGAGTACAGATGTGCTCGGATTGATGCTGGGTTCAGAAAATGGAATTATAAGTGAGAACAATGCCAAGGTAAACTAAGTCATCTTTTACTTACAGCTGACACGTGCTGCAAGAGACACATGACATCAATCATATCTGCGAGGACAAGGAGTCTGGTAACTGCAGCCAGCAAGGCACGGGCAGCCTGAACCACAGCTTCCCTTTTCGGGAGATAACAGGGGTCATCTGCAAATCGCTCAGCTGATACTTTCAGAGCTTCACCTGAAACACACAACCCCAAATATGTTATATTTTAAGCTTCACTTATGCCTGTTGCAGCATTTATCATCCAACTTAATTCCAAGTACATTCCATGACTAAGCATAATATTAAACTACTGTCACTTGACACTAGAACATCATCTCAATAAAAAAATGCACTTTCAAATTGATATTTGTTTTTGATAAATGTTCTGGAGTTTAAGAATCATGGTACCATTTTTCTGCATGAAAACTGTGTTCAATTCACCAGCAACATCTAATAAAATTGCTGTCAACTTCTGCATTTGCTGAATCTCATTTGCTGTGAAAGGTTTCATTACTAAGGCTTCAATCGGAAACAATTTTGTTTATAAAAATAAGATAAATCTTCACTGAGTTACATTCCAACTCAATGGATGTTAGAAAAGAACTAGCCTTTAAAATAGTAAGACAGCATTTCTCTGATAAAAGTTTAACATAGGTAGATTTATTCTAAATTGTCAACATACTAATAAACTATATCCTAAACTTAGTCATGGAAATAATATTTCACAGTACTTATTAGAGAAATATACTCACTATTTTTAAGGTTTCTTCATTTAAAATATTTTCTTTATAAAGGTAACATGCATCAATTTATTTTAAGAAGTTCACAGTTCAGAAAGGTGCAAAATGAAAAATCCCTCTTTACTCCACTCCATTAACATAATTGCTAAAGATTTAGCACATCCACTATTTTTTAATTTTTTAAATTTAAACATTTTTATTATGAAAGCAATATGTGACTTGCTACTTTTAAATAATTTACCATACTAGAGAATATAAAGTGAATTTTTTGTCCATTTCCATAAAAATCCCCAAAATAACCATTAAGTTCTTTTATCTATCCAGAAATTTTTCTATGAATGTATGTTTTATGTGTGGGCATATATATATATATGTATACTTTTAAATACATAATATATTTTATTAGTATATTCAGTCATATACATATATATTATTTAAAAGGTTTATATCCTAGGAAAGCATAGATATTATATGTTATAAAGGAAACATATAGAAGGTATAGATTCAGATTCTTTTCATAAATAGTATTATACTATAGGCTTTCCTTGTAGCTCAGTCAGTAGAAAATCCGCCTGCAATGTAGGAGACCCAGGTTCAGTCCCTGGGTCAGGAAGGTCCCCTCGAGAAGGAAATAGCAACTCACTCCAGTATTCTTGCCTGGAGAATTCCCATGGACAGAGGAGCCTGGCAGGCGACCATGGCATTGTGCGTTGGACACAACTTAGTGACTAAACCACCACCACCATTATACTATAAAAACTTTCTACATTCTTTTCACCTATCAATTTATTTTCTTTACATATTGGGATACAGATGATCAGGAAGCAACAGAGCACAAAACTTAACAATGTGGGCACAAGTCACTTAGCCTCTTTAGGTTTCATTTTTTTCCACTATAAGTGGTTTTTGTTCAGTCACTCAGACACATTCAACTTTTTGCAACCCCATGGACAAGTAGCAAGTTAGGCTTCCCTGTCCTTCACTATTTCCCAGAGTTTGCTCAAACTCACATCCATTGAATCAGTGATGCCATCCAACAGTCTCATCCTCTGTCACCCCCTTCTCCTCCTGCCCTCAATTTTCCCAGCATCAGGGTCTTTTCCAATGAGTCAGCTCTTCATATCAGGTAGCCAAAGTATTGGAGATTCAGCTTCAGCATCAGTCCGTCCAATGAACATTCAGGACTGGTTTCCTTTAGGATTGACTGGTTTGATCTCCTTGCAGTCCAAGGGACTCTCAAGAATCTTCCCCAGCAACACACCTCAAAAACCTCAATTCTTAGGCACTCAGCCTCTTTAATGGTCTAACTCTCATATCCATACATGACACCTGGAAAACCATAGCTTTGACTAGACAGACTTCTATCAGCAGAGTGATGTCTCTGCTTTTTAATACACTGTCTAGGTTTGTCATAGCTTTCCTTCCAGGGAGCAAGCGTATTTTATTTTCATGGCTGCGGTCACTGTCCACACTGATTTCAGAGCCCAAGAAAACAGAATCTGTCACTGTTTCCATTTTTTGGCATCTATTTGCCATGAAGTGATGGGACTGGATGCCATGATCTTAGCTTTTGATTGCGGAGTTTTAAGCCAGGTTTTTCACCCTCCTCTTTCACTTCATCAGGAGGCTATTTAGTTCCTCTTCCCTTTTGGACATTAGGGTGGTGTCATTTGAATATCTGAAGTTACTGATATGTCTCCCAGTGATCTTGATTCCAGCTTGTGCTTCATCCAGTCTGGCATTTCACATGATGTACTCTGCATATAAGTTAAATAAGCAAGGTGACAATATACAGTCTTTACGTACTCCTTTCCCAATTTTGAACCAGTCTGCTGTTCCATGTCCAGTTCTTGACCTGCACACAGGTTTCTCAGGAGGCAGGTAAGGTGATCTGGTATTCCCATCTCTTGAAAAATGTTTCACAGTTTGCTGTGATCCACATAGTCAAAGACTTTAGCATAATCAATGAAGAAGTAGATGTTTTTCTGGAATTCTGTTGTTTTATTTTCTGTGATCCAACAGATTTTGGCAATTAGATCTCTGGTTCCCCTGCCTTTTCTCAATATAGCTGCTACATCTGTTTCACATGCTATTGAAGCCTAGCTTGAAGGATTTTGACCATTACCTTGCTAGCATGTGAAATGAGCAAAATTACAAGGTAGTTTGAACATTGTTTGGCTTGCCTTTCTTTGGGATTATAATGAAAACTGACCTTTTCCAGCTCTATGGCTACCGCTGAGTTTTCCAAATTTGCTGGCAGAAAATCAGAGGTACCAAGAGAACATTTCACGCAAAGATGGGCACAATGAAGGACAGAAATGGTAAGGACCTAACAGAAGCAGAAGAGATTAAGAAGAGGTGGCAAGAATACACAGAAGAATTGTACAAAAAAGGTCTTATGACCTGAATAACCATGATGGTCTGGTCACTCACTGTAAATGTAGCTGATAATAGTAAGTATAATTTTTATGAAGATTAAATAAGAGCAGTGTTTGGAACTTACTAAGAGTTGATTAGCTGTTTCGTCATTCTTTTTAATGCTTGAATAAAATTACATTTAATTGATATATTATAACTTACTTTTCCAGGCCTTCCATTTTGTTAGTAATGCTTTTCCAAGTTTTGTTGAGAAATAATTGGCATGTATCACTGTATAAGTTTAAGGCATAGAAAATGATGGTTTGATTTACATATATTGTAAAAAATACTATCAGATTAAGTTCATCTGATAGTAACATTCATCATCTTGTGTAAATAAAGAAAAAGAAGGAAGAAAAGGGGAAAAAACATTCTTTGTGATGAGAGTTCAAGATTTACTCTCTTATCAATTCTCCTTTATATAATACAGCAGTATTAACAATGTCACAGTGTCGTACATTGCATCCCTCATACTCATTTAAATGGTAAATGTGTACCTTTTGACCATATTTATCTAACTCCCCCTCCCACCACACCCAACCTCTGGTTGAGTGCAACTGCAAGTCTGATCTCTTTTGTTGAGTTTGGTCTTATTTTTGCTTTTTAGATCTCACAAGTAAGTGAAATCATAAAGTATTTGTCTGCGTTTGTCTGACTTATTTCACTTAGAATAATGCCTTCAGGGTCCCCCAATATTGTTGCATATGGTAGGATTTCCTCATTTTTTGTGGATGAATAATAGTGCATTGTGTATATGCCGCATCTTCTGTATCCATTCATTCATCTGTGGACATTTAGGTTGTTCCCATGTCTTGACTATTGTAAATAACGCCTCTATGAACATGGGGATACAGATAACTTTTTAATTTCATGTTTTTGTTTGCTTTACATATATTAACAGAAGTGGAATTGCTGAATTACACCATAGTTCTATTTTTAAATTTTTGAGAGTCCTTCATACAGTTTTCCATTAAAATCACACCAATAGTACACAAGGATTCCCTTTGCTTCACACTCACACCATTAAGCTCTTATCAGATATATGGTTTGCAAATATTTTTCTCCATTCCATAAATTATCTTTTTACTTTGTTGATGATTTCTTTCACTGCAAGAAATGTTTTACTTTGATCTAGTTCCACTTGTTTAATTTTCATTTTGTTTCTTATGCTTCAGGTGTCATATCCAAAAATATCATTACTGAGGTCCATCACAAGAAGATTTATTTTTCTGTTATTTTCCTAGGAATTTAATGGTTTCAGATATTACATTTAAATATTTAATCCATTTTGAGTTAATTTTTCTGATTGATGTTAGATAGGAGCCCAGTTTCATTCTTTTATATATGAAATTCAATTATCCCAGCACTATTTATTGAAGAGAAGCATCATTTTGCTGACAAAGGTCCGTATAATCAAAGCTATGATTTTTCCAGTAGTTATGCAGAATGTGAGAGTTCGACCATGAAGAAGGCTGAGCATGGAAGAATTGATGCTTTCGAAGTGTGGTGCTGGAGAAGACTCTTGAGAGTCCCATGTACTGTAAGGAGATCAAACCAGTCAATCCTAAAAGAAGCCAACCCTGACTATTCATTGGAAGGACTGGTGCTCAAGCTGAAGCTCCAAACTTTGGCCACCTGATGCAAAGAGCGACCCCACTGGAAAAGATCCTAATCTGGGAAAAGATTGAGAGCAAGAAGAGAAGGGAATGACAGGAGGTGAGATGGTTGGATGGAATCACTGATTGAATGGACATGAGTTTAGGCAGACTCAGGGAGATAATGAAGGACAGGAAAGCCTGGCATGCTACAGTTCATGAGGTTGCAAAGAGTTGCACACGACTTAACAAATGAACAACAACAACAACAATTTATTGAAGAAACTGTCTTTTCTCCTTTGAGTTCTCATCTCTCTTCATAAATATTAGTTGACTATAAATGCTTGGGTTATTTCTGGGCTCTTGATTCTCTCCTATGGATCTGTTTATGTATGAGGCCCCTATTGAACACACAAATTATTTCCAACTTTTTTCTATTTCAAACAATACTACAAAGAATGCCCATAATATGTATCTTTGCATGTATGGACAAATTTAGCTGTAGCATAAATTCTTAAAATTAGAATTGCTGAGTCAGAGGTAAATGAATTTTAAGTATTGATATACATGCCAAAAAATTCTCTAAACACAACCACCTCACCAACATCTGGAAGGGCCTGTTTCATCTACTTTACTCGATGACTCTTTGTTTCTATTTATTCACAATCTTCAGCATAAAGAAAATACAATAAATTATTATTTAAAATAATAAGAATAATATATCTTAATATGGACAAAACCTGTGAAAGGTCTAACTGTCTCAATATTTTAATACATTCCATTTAGCTCTTCTAAGCAATACCATGAGAGGTAACAAGATGGCAGAATAGACTAGTATGTGTTCATCTTCTCCTGTGAGAACTCTAAAATATGACCATTATATCTACTACTGTGGGCAAGAATCTCTTAGGATAAATGGAGTAGCCATCATAGTCAACAAAAGAGTCCGAAATGCAGTACGTGGATGCAATCTCAAAAATGACAGGATGATCCCTGTTTATTTCCAAGGCAAACCATTCAATATCACAGTAATACAGTTCTATGCCCCAACCAGTAATGCTGAAGAAGCTGAAGCTGAACAGTTCTATGAAGACCTACAAGACCCTCTAGTACTAACACCCAAAAAAGATGTCCCTTTCCTTATAGGGGACTGGAATGCAAAAGTAGGAAGTCAAGAGCTACCTGGAGTAACAGGCAAACTTGGCCTTGGAGTACAAAATGAAGTAGGGCAAAGGCTCACAGAGATTTGCCAAGAGAACACACTGGTCATAGCAAACACCCTCTTCCAAAAACACAAGAGAAGACTCTACACGTGGACATCACTAGATGGTCATACCGAAATCAGATTGATTATTTTCTTTGCAGCCAAAGATGGAGAAGCTCTATACAGTCAGCAAAAATAAGACCGGGAGCTGACTGTGGCTCAGATCATGAACTCCTTATTGCCAAATTCAGACTTAAATTGAAGAAAGTAGGGAAAACCACTAGACCATTCACGTATGATCTAAATCAAATCCCTTATGATTATACGGTGGAAGTGACATATAGATTCAAGGGATTAGATCTGATAGAGTGCCTGAAGAACTATGGATGGAGGTTCATGACATTGTACAGGAGGCAATGATCAAGACCATCCCCAAGAAAAAGAAATTTAAAAAAGGCAAAATGGTTGTCTGAGGAGGCCTAAGAAATAGCTGAGAAAAGAAGAGAAGCTAAAGGAAAAAGATAAAAGGAAAGATATAGCCAATTGAATACAGAGTTCCAAAGAATATCAAGGAGAAATAAGAAAGCCTTCCTCAGTGATCAATGAAAAGAAATAGTAGAAAACAATAGAATGGGAAAGACTAGAGATCTCTTCAGGAAAATCAGAGATATCAAGGGAATATTTCATGTAAAGATGGTCTCAATAAAGGACAGAAATGGTATGGACCTAACAGCAGCAGAAGATACTAAGAAGAGGTGGCAAGAATAAACAGAAGAACTATATTAAAAAGATCTTCACGACCCAGATAATCAAGATAGTGTGATTCACTCACCTAGAGCAAGACATCCTGGAATATAAAGTCAAGTGGGCCTTAGGAAGCATCACTACGAACAAAGCTAGTGGAGGTGATGGAATTCGAGTTGAGCTATTTCAAATCATAAAAGACGATGCTATGAAAGCACTGCACTCAATATGTCAGCAAATTTGGAAACTCAGCAGTGGCCATAGGACTGGAGAAGGTCAGTTTTCATTCCAATCTCAAAGAAAGGCAATGCCAAAGAATGTTCAAACTACTGCACAATTGCACGCATCTCACACTCTAGCAAACTAATGCTCAAAATTCTCCAAGCTAGGCTTCAACAGTATATGAACTGTGAATTTCCAGATGTTCAAGCTGGATTTAGAAAAGACAGAGGAACGAGAGATCAAGTTGTCAACATCTGTTGAGTAATTGAAAAGGCAAGAGAGCTCCAGAAAAACATCTACTTCTGCTTTATTGACTACACCAAAGCCTTTGGCTGTGTGGATCACAACAAACTGTGGAAAATTCTTCAAGAGATGGGAATACTAGACCACCTGACCTACCTCCTGAGAAACCTGTATGCAGGTCAAGAAGCAACAGTTAGAACTGGACATGGAACAACAGACTGGCTCCAGATCAGGAAAGCAGTATGTCAAGGCTGTATATTATCACCCAGCTAATTTAACTTAAATGCTGAGTATATCATGCAACCTGTTGGACTAGATGAAACACAAGCTGGAATCAAGATTGCCCAGAGTAATATCAATAACCTCAGATGTGCAGATGACACCACCTCATGGGAGAAAGCAAAGAAGAAATAAAGAGCCTCTTGATGAAAGTGAAAGAGGAGAGTGAAAAACTTGGCTTAAAGCTCAACATACAGAAAACTAAGGTCATGGCGTCTGGTCCCATTACTTCATGGCAAATAAATGGGGAAACAATGGAAACAGTGACAGATTTTAATTTGGGGGGCTCCAAAATCACTGCAGATGGTGACTGCAGCCATGAAATTAAAAGACACTTGTTCCTTGAAAGAAAATTTATGACCAACCTAGACAGCTTATTTAAAAGCAGAGACATTACTCTGCCAACAAAGGTCCCTCTAGTCAAAGCTATGGTTTTTCCAGTAGTCATGTATGGATGTGAGAGGTGGACTATAAAGAAAGCTGAGCACCAAAGAATTGATGCTTTTGAACTGTGGTGTTGGAGAAGACTCTTGAGAGTCCCTTGGACTGCAAGGAGGTCAAGCCAGTCCATCCTAAAGGAAATCAGTCCTGAATATTCATTGGAAGGACTGATCCTGAAGCTGAAGCTCCAGTACTTCGGCCACATGATGTGAAGAACTAACTCATTGGAAAAGACCCTGATGCTGGGAAAGACTGAAGAAAGTAGGAGAAGGAGATGACAGAGGATGAAATGGCTGGATGGTATCACCAACTTGATGGACATGAGTTTGAGCAAGCTCCAGGAATTGGTGATGGACAGGGAAGCCTGGCGTGCTTCAGTCCATGGGGTCACAAAGAGTCAGACATGTCTGAGTGACTGAATAGAACTGAACTGAAGCAACACCAAGTTAGGAACTCAGGCTGTGAAGTCAGACACTTCTGAGATCAAATTCTTATCTGCCACTTCTAGTTCTGAGACTGTGGACAGTTAAATATTTTCAGTGTCCTTATCAATAGGAAATGGATTAAAATATTAATTGTCTCACAGTGTTTCTAGGATGTTTAAATGAAATATATTTTATAATATACATTTAACACAGTATCTGAACATGAAACGCACTCAACAAATGTTAGCTGTTATTTTCTCAGGAAATTTCTAGTAGAGACAGTAAATTTTTAAACCAGTAAATGGTTTTTTTAATGCGTTTCTCTGCAAGTCAGAATTGCTACTAGGAAATAGGAAAATTAAAGTGACCTCTGAAATTAAGAGAGCAAATGAATTCCCACAAAAGATTATCTTTTCTTGTCATGTGTCTGAATTGTAAAGTTATGATAGCCTTTATAGAATATTGTCTTTGACTTCACATACTAAAATTAAATACATATTCAAAAAGAATTATATGTTCTTGACTCTAAAGATGTTAAGATGCTGAACAACTGGCTGAAGAGACATACTCAGAAAAAGGTCATTTAAACCTTAAACAATTACAGTCTTTGTCTCTGTTAAGGCAATATAAAGACCCAGCCAAGTAGCGTTGTTGGGTTATTCTTGAAAAACAAAAATGTTACTCCTCAAATACATTAATAAAGATGTAGTAAGTAAACTTTCCTATTACTGGACTTACTACCCTCCCTCCTCTATAATACTGCCAATCTTTTCCAGCTGTTTTCAGTCCATACTTCTGCTTTCAACATAAACATTACTTTCTGCAGGAAGCCTTAGCCCCCTCTTACTAAAGCAGATCTTATGGTAGGGTTCTATGCTTCCTATCATAATCCTTATTATCACTTATTGTGTGAGTGCATGCTAAGCCATTTCAGTTGGGTCCAACTCTTTGCGACCCTATGGACTATAGCCCACCAGGCTTCTCTGTCCATGGGATTCTCCAGGCGAGAATATTGAAGTGGATTGCTTTGCCCTCCTCCAGGGGATCTTCCTGATCCAGGGATCGAACCTGCATCTCTTATATCTTCTGCATTGGTAGGTGGGTTCTTCACCACTAGCGCCACCTGGGAAGACTTCACTTATTGCAATAACCTGTATCAAAGCCTGTCGTTTCTTCTGAATCAGAAGACTGTGAGTATAAGAGGTGTACTGGTCCTGTCACCACAATATGCAGAGTGTAGAATAGCACGTGTGTCTGTGGGCTTCCCAAATGGCTCAGTGGTAAACAAACTCCTTGCCCAATGCAGGAGACGTGGGTTTCAATCCCTGGGTCAGAATCCCCTGGAGAAGGAAATGGCAACCCACTCCAGGATTCTTGCCTGGGAAATCACAAAACAACAACAATAAGGACTCTTGTGAGAGCAAGAGAAATACTGGTGCTGGTCACTACAATATTCACAGCGTCTAGAATAACACTTACTCTCTTGCATAATTCTATACATTGAATGTGTATTGTTGAATGAATACATGAATAAACATTATTCAACTTTCCTCTGACAAGTTTTTGCTGTTATCTACATAGCACAGATCCATCATAGGCATCTGAGATCTAGAGCATTTTGCAGCCCAAGTTCATCACTGAGAGGTCAAAAAACACAGATACAGTCTAAGCAGGGCTCAGGTAGAGACCTGTACAAAGTACTAAGAGGCACAGAGGAAAAGGACCTACCTCTGTGTGAAGTGTCAGAGGACACGTAACTAAATACTCTAGGTAAGAGCAGTATGTTCCAGCTATTGACAACGATAGACAACTTATAGAATTTAGCTAATTCCCAGCCAAACTGACTGGCATTCAGAGAAAATAGATATTTTCCTAATTAAGCATTTAAAAAGTATAACAAATTTCCCTTCTATCTAGAATATTAGCATCTGTGCTTTATAAAGTCTACATGCAAGGAGTCTATTCTTCTGAAATAATTCCCAGTCTTTCTTATAACACTTTTACCTTGCAGTTAATTGGAAATTTTACTTTCAAAATACATACAAATAAAAAACTACATTTTTCCTTCAAGAAATTCTACTCTATATATAAAAGCAATTTACTAAACGTCATAAAAACATCACAAGAACTAGATTCAGAAGGTTTCCTTTCTACTGGGATCATTTTGTTCCTTTCCTATCAAATATGCTCCTTTTAATCTTCAAAAAATCCATTATGAAATGCCTGCTTGAATACGATACTAAGGTATAAACTTTAGAATGATTATATAGGCACATCTTATACCTATACAAATGTAATATAGGAAAACTTCTACATATACAAAAATTTAATGGGAAAGGCTTTCTATGATCCTATGAGTAAACTCCAAAAGGTAAAAAAGAACACTTCTGGGACAAAGAGACACATTACAAATTATTCTTCACTTCATAAAAGATATGTACATGTTTCTTTTAAATATCAAGTTCCTTTACTACAATTCAAAAGTTTAAATTCACTTTCTAAAAATGATCATATTGATTATAAATGTGAAAAATCAAAGAAAACAATGTATAAACAAAAACAATGTATAAACAATGTATTAAAAAATCCACAGGAGAAAGGGGAACAACTAAAATGAAAATGGGCAAATACTAAAGATCAAATTTCCTCCAACTTTTATAATTAACATTATTTATGACTCAATTAAGGTTTCTAGTTATGCCTTTGGCCACCCCTCCAATTGTGTTTTAATATACCATACACATATAACATGCACTAGTACATATTAATTGATTCAATATATAATAACATACTCTGGTATAATGGAGTTCACATGCTCAAAGTGGGCACTAGGGGTTTGGTTTTATTTGTTTTTCATTGGAAAACATCCACTTTGCATGTTAAAGCTCCTAAGAGGTAGAAGCTTAAATTTAACTTTGAAGCAGATCAATTGGGGATGGGGGTGGGAAGGGGGAAGAGAAGAGGGGAAAATTACTTCAACTAGGCACTAAACTTACGCAGATATTTAAAAATAAGCAAAGATCCTCCTTAAAATGTTTTAGCCAGTTTGACTGCAAGGAGCAAAAATGCTTATCATAGCAGGGGCTTCCCTAATGGCTTAGACAGTAAAGAAACCGCATGAAATACAGGAGACCTAGTTCGGTTCCCAGGTTGGTAAGATTCCCTGGAGGAGGGAATGGCTTCCCACTCCAGTATTCTTACCTGGAGAATTCCATTGACAGAGGAGCCTGGCAGGCTATATATATTCCATGGGATCACAAAGAGTTGGACACTTTCACTTTCATTATCATAGCAGACAAAAGAGCTGAAAAGCTAGTGTTGCGTGGACTTGGGCTTGGGAGCTACAAGGACATCAGCAGGACCTATGGAATCAGAATATAGCTGCCTATGGTTGCCTTTGTAAGTATATGCATTTTATTTCCCTTGCATTATCTTTAAACTCTCAATAAAGTCTTATTAAAATTTACATTTTAGTTCCAATCAAGGCAGAGAAACAAAGACCAGATTTCTTTCTCACCTGAAAAAAAAAAACAAAAATAGACAAAATATATGAAAAATAGTTGTGAAGAGCATTAGGCAATAAAGGACAGTAATCACTGAGAAACTGTAAACAAAATAGGAAGAACGCTTTGATAGCCCTAGTTAGTGCCTTGAGAGACTTCCCAGGCCACAGATAGGAAAGGGAAACTAAGAGACTGGAGAATATTCTGAGCTGAAAAGACAAAGCTGAATCTCCAGGGAGATTGTGACCACTAACATATGTTTACACAGGAAAGAAGAGAGCTACACACAGAGAGAACTCAGAAGATCTTAATTCTTGAACATTCAGCTGGATACTAATCAACACATACATTGGAGGAAACTACCCAAAGCTAGGGAAGTGTCAGTTGCTCAGTCATGTCCAACTCTTTGTGACCCTATGGACTGTAGCTCTTATATCCATGGGATTCTCCAGGCAAGAATACTGGAGTTGGTTGCCATTTCCTTCTCCAAGGGATCTTCCTGACCCAGGGATCAAACCCAGGCCTCCCTCACTGCAGGGAGAAAGAACCATCCAAACGGATTTTAAGTAATAGTACTTAGCACTTACACAAAGTTGGAAATACTGCTTGTTCTCACTTTCAGAATGAAGAATTTCATAACTCATGGAATATTGGATAGAGTACATAGAAGGGTCTTACCTCAATAATGGGAAAAATTAGTCCTGGACTGAGCATTGTCCCAGTCCCTCCAACAAGGAAATTCAAAGAGAGTAAAATTTCTGCCTTAAAGGCCAATAGCAGCCATGCATTAGAGAATAGCAGCGGCCACATAAAGGCAACAAAAGGACAGCATATTGAAATAGCTTCAGTGGAAAGGCACAGACAATCTGCCACCAATCCCTGCACCACTGAGAACAATCAAACTGAGTTGGGAAATATATTGACAAAAAAAAAAAAGAAATATATTGACAGAGTTAATTCCACAAAATTATAAATTTGTCTAAAATATAAAATATGATGGCAGCTAGTTTCTATAAAACTGATGGAAATATCTCCTAGCATCATAGTTGAGATATAGCAGAAGCTCTCTTAAAAGTCCTTCTCTTAACCATCTCTTTAGATGAATCAACTCTTTATTTCCTCTCAGCAACATTAATGACCCCCCTCTTTCCTGCTCAATACCAAAGGAGTATCTCAAGTATATTGAAGACTTCCTGATCCTACGAAATTAAGGCATGCCAAGAGTCTATTAGATTCTTCCCCAATATTTTCATGTGAGTTGTAATTATAACTGTAATTTTATTAAGTATGTAAACTTATCCAGTAATAGTACAAAAGGTTTGCCATTTCTTTGAAAATTAATTTGAATCCTTGGAGACAATAAAGGTGGTTTCCTAAAACTGTTATCAAATTGAATGTGGGAGAAAAATGGTAAAAGTTGGGGCAAAGGAAAGGAGAATATTATAAAACATCAAGGCTTTAGCAGTTAGGTAGCTTCTCAAATGTCGCTAAGTTCTCTTCCATAAAGACATCAAAATAGGAAGCCATAGTCAATGTAGTATTGGTGTGATTCAGGCAAAAGCAACTGTGTGAGACTCAATCTATACTGAAAATGAGCCTGGGCCAAAAGTCAAAACATTAGCTAATGTTCATGTTTTATTCATTAAGATAAAATACTTAAGGTGTAGGGGTGTGTGTGTGCATAAAAAACAAACTTTTCACTTCCAATAAAAAGAACAATATATTTGAAGCAAAAATTTCTGTGGCTAACTTCTCTGTTGGTACAATGGATAGGAATCTGTCTGCCAAAGCAGGAAACATGGGTTCAATCCCTGATCCAGTAAGATTCCAAGTGCCACAAAGCAACCAAGCCTGTCTGCCACAACGACTGACCCTGTGCTCTACAGCCCAGGAGCCTCAAGTACTGAACTCTATGTGCCTAGAGGCCATGCTCCACAAGGGGAGCCATCTCAATAAGGAGTCAATGCACCACAAGGAAGAATAGATCCCGCTCACCACTAGAGAAAGCCCACAGGCAACAACGAAGACCCAGCACAACCAAAAATAAATTATTTTTTAAAATTATCTATTGTATCTTTAAACATTAGAAATAATCTTTACATTTCAATCATATCTAGGCAAATTTTAATTATATATTTATATGTAAAAATACATAGCTCCATGCTTTAAAAAACCTTTATTAATGTCTTTTATGTGTACAATATTTTACTCAATATACAAACTATTCTTCTAAACAAACTGTAATATAGAACTTTAAAAATAGAGCTATATGATGACACTTCAGAATTTCAAAGACGATAAACTACTTTTTTTAATTGCCAAAGAACTGGCAAAGTACTTTATGTCATATTTTAAGCTGACAATAATTTTAGGGTAATAAAATACATTAAATATATTTGAGTATTAAATTTAATATTGTACTTCCTATAACATTATATCCTAATATTTTGAGTATCATATATTTAAATCTACTTATAGTAAAAGAAAAAAGTGACAAGTAAGCATAGCAATCCATACAGTAAAATAAACAATAGAAAGAAATAGTATTATGGATTTAAAACTCAATTAAATGTTCAAACTTAAAGAGCTGAAATAGCTGCCAACAATTGCTGTCTATTGAATCTTTCTCCAAATAATCTATTGACTAATATGCTACCAATAAACACTTTCAATATTATTCTTGATGTCAACTTAATTCTTTGAGGGGAAAAAACTAAACCTTACAACTAAGATGCTAGCTTAAAGTTAATAATCCATTATTTTTCCCTTTACTTGATAAATCTGAGCAAAAATAGCTTCTATTATATTATGCTGAACTAGCAACACCTTGTACCCTTGATTTTTTTATATCTCTTAAAAGAATCTCACATTAGTGCTTTGAAGTTGAAGTGGCAATGCTATCAATTTTTTCTAAGACATACCTAACCCTTACAAAGAGTTCATTCACTCATATAACAAGTATCTGTTGAGCAATAGGGTAGGCAAAGCACCATGGAGTATATGATGTTGGCCAAAATGTGGACTCTGCAAGGGATCCCCAAATAGGAAAACAAAGCACTTCAATAGGAAGATTCTGTTTGGATTTGAATGTCAACCTATTCAGATGTATTCCGCTGAAGTATAATAAAACAGAACTCCATAGCACAGAAAAACATGCACATCATCATCATAATCCTTCATGAGCAAAGATCCTAAAGTCTTTCTCTGTTTAAAATAGTTCTAAAGTCCAGACTCCACTTCAAGATGACAATAAAGGAGGACCTTGAACTCACCTCCTCCCATGAACACATCACATCTGTAACTATATATGGAATAACTTCCTTTGGGGAAAAAACCTAAAAACTGTCTGAGTGATTCCTACTCATCAGGTGAATAAGGAAAAGCTCACATCAAACTGGGTAGGAGAGGATAGGATACAGTCTCACCATGAACCCCATCCTGAGCACAACAATCCACAGTCAGGAGGGAACTGAACACCCAGAGCTTCTCCTTAAAAAGTAGAGTTTGAATGACATATCAAGCAACCCAACTTTTAAGATCTGTACCAGAGAAACAAGCTCCTAACATATCTAGCTTTGAAAACCAATGGGGATCACGTTCAGGAAACCCACCAACTTATAACAAACTGAGAAATGGATCTTTAAAGGTTCGTATGTGGGCTCACTGGCCTCGGAGCCCCATGCAGAGGCACCTAGACTTTAGGTATATGAGGCTTGTTTGTTATTCTGAAAGCATCAATCTGAGGGGCAGGCAACTAATTTTTCTAATTTAGCACAAATCTAGGAGCCTTCTTGCTGGCAGGCGCCATCTTCACTCTCTCCTTCTGCCTTATTCTAGTCAGCAGGCACCATCTTTTTCTTTTTCACATTTTTACTATCCCCACCATCTTTTTTTTCTTTTTCCCTACAGTTCCCATCTATATGCTCTTCCTCTATTATTCCAGCCAGAAGGCACAATATTCATACTCTCCATCTGCTGTGCTTCAGAGTGCCAATATCTTCCAGAGGCTGTTTAATATAATGTGGAGCCCTGGTTTTTAAATTTGGTGCTCTGGTTTTTGTGGCCATTGCCTAGGGTATGTCCTTTGCGGACCCAGCTCTGAAGGCCAGTGGGGCTTCCAATCCTGGTGTCCCACAGGACTATAACAATCAGAGAGACAGTCTTAGCATACTACCTCTCCCAGGGCACAACACAGAAAACAGACTGAAACACACTTTCCGCCTTTTCTGTTAAAGGCCTATTAGCTTGTCCAGGAGTTTCAAAGGGAGGGAAGGCTTCTGGTTTGGCACCAACTAGGGGCCTACACAGATGCTTTCAAGGAAAGGAGGACATCAGATGCTATCTTTGTGCTCTCCTTCTGCATTGCTCCAGCTCACATCTATCTCCTAGGAAGGAATTTATCCCTTGTCTGGCACATGGATTTTCTTGGCTACACCAATGGACACCTTTACATTGCCTGATTTTAGTGGCCAGTGGGAATTATGCTCACAGGTACCACAGAACTGTACCAATGAAGAAAGATTTATTAAATGGCTACCATCCCCAGGATATAGCAAGAGATAACAGATCCCAGGAACTCAGTATTTATGTGAAAGTGGCCCATTAACTTATCATCATAGCTGCAGTCTGAGGGGCAGGCTACTAATTAAACATAAATTTCAGTTCAGTTCAGTCGCTCAGTTGTGTCCAACTCTGCGACCCCATGAACCACAGCACGCCAGGCCTCCCTGTCCATCACCAACTCCCAGAGTCTACCCAAACCCATGTCCATCAAGTCAGTGATGCCATCCAACCATCTATCCTCTATCACCCCCTTCTCCTGCCCTCAATCTTTCCCAGCATCAGGGTCTTTCCAAATGAGCCAGCTCTTCACATCAGGTGGCCAAAGTATTAGGAGTTTCAGCTTCAACATCAGTCCTTCAAATGAACACCCAGGACTGATCTTCTTTAGGATAGAATGGTTGGATCTCCTTGCAGTCCAAGGGACTCTCAAGAGTCTTCTCCAACACCACAGTTCAAAAGCATCAATTCTTCGGCGCTCAGCCTTCTTCACAGTCCAACTCTCACATCCTTACATGACTACTGGAAAAACCATAGCCTTGACTAGACAGACCTTTGTTGGCAAAGTAATGTCTCTGCTTTTTAATATGTTGTCTAGGCTGGTCATAACTTTCCTTCCAAGGAGTAAGTGTCTTTTAATTTCATGGCTGCAATCACCATCTGCAGCAATCTTGGAGCCCAGAAAAATAAAGTCAGCCACTATTTCCACTGTTTCCCCATCTATTTGCCATGAAGTGATGGGACAAGATGCCATGATCTTAGTTTTCTGAATGTTGAGCTTTAAGCCAACTTTTTCACTCTCACCAAGAGGCTCTTTAGTTCTTCTTCACTTTCTGCCATAAAGGTGGTGTCATCTGCATATCTGAGGTTATTGATATTTCTCCCAGCAATCTTGATTCCAGCTTGTGCTTCTTCCAGCCCAGCATTTCTCATGATGTACTCTGCATATAAGTTATATAAGCAGAGTGACAATATACAGCCTTGACATACTCCTTTTCCTATTTGGAACCAGTCTGTTGTTCCATGTCCAGTCCTAACTGTTGCTTCCTAACCTGCATACAGGTTTCTCAAGAGGCAGATTAGGTGGTCTGGTATTCCCATCTCTCTCAGAATTTTCCACAGTTGATTGTGATCCACACAGTCAAAGGCATTGGCATAGTCAATAAAGCAGAAATAGATGTTTTTCTGGAACTCTCTTGCTTTTTCCATGATCCAGCAGATGTTGGCAGTTTGATCTCTGATTCCTCTGTCTTTTCTAAAACCAGCTTGAACATCAGGGAGTTCACGGTTCATGTATTGCTGAAGCCTGGCTTGGAGAATTTTGAGCATTACTTTACTAGCATGTGAGATGAGTGCAATTGTGCGGTAGTTTGAGCATTCTTTGGCATTGTCTTTCTTTGGGATTGGAATGAAAACTGACCTTTTCCAGTCCTGTGGCCACTGCTGAGTTTTGCAAATTTGCTGGCAGATTGAGTGCAGCACTTTCACAGCATCATCTTTCAGGATTTGAAACAGCTCAACTGGAATTCCATCACCTCCACTAGCTTTGTTCATAGTGATGTTTTCTATGGCCCACTTTACTTCACATTCCAAGATGTCTGGCTCTTGCATATAAGTTAAATTAGCAGGGTGACAATATACAGCCTTGACATACTCCTTTTCTGGAACCAGTCTGTAGTTCCATGTCCAGTTCTAACTGTTGCTTCCTGACCTGCATATAGATTTCTCAGGAAGCAGGTCAGGTGTTCTGATATTCCTATCTCTTGAGGAATTTTCCATAGTTATTTGTGATCCACATGGTCAAAGGCTTTGGCATAGTTAATAAAGCAGAAGTAGATGTTTTTCTGAAACTCTCTTGCTTTTTCAATGACCCAACAAATGTTGACAATTTGATCTCTGGTACCTCTGCCTTTTCCAAATCCAGCTTGAACATAAAGAAGTTCACAGTTCATATATTATTAAAGCCTGGCTTGGAGAATTTTGAGCATTAGTTTGCTAGCATGTGAGATAAGTGCAATTGTGCGGTAGTTTGAGCATTCTCTGGCATTGCCTTTCTTTGGGATTGGAATGAAAACTGACCTTTTCCAGTCCTGTGGCTACTGCTGAGTTTCCAAATTTGCTGGCGTATTGAGTGCAGCACTTTCACAGCATCATCTTTTAAGATTTGAAATAGTTCAACTGGAATTCCATCACCTCCACTAGCTTTGTTCGTAGTGATGCTTCCTAAGGCCCACTTGACTTCACATTCCAGGATGTCTGGCTCTAGGTGAATGATCACACCATCGTGTTTATCTGGGTCATGAGGATCTTTTTTGTATAGTTCTTCTGTGTTCTTGCCACCTCTTCTGCTAACATAAAACTCACAAAGAAGTCAAAGCAGTTAACTGTACATATCAAAAATATAAAGAGATAACATTTAAAATTCTGAAAAATTATTATATTAAATACATTTCATTCATAATAGTATCAAGAGAAAAAAATACTTTGGAATAAATTTAACAAAAGTAGTGCATGATTTGTACACCGAAAACTACAAAACATTTCTGAAGGAAATTAAAGACAACAAAAGGAATGATAGCCCATATTCATGAATGAAAAGATTTAATATTGTTAAGATGGAAATACTCCCAAAACTGGGCTACAGATTCAGTACAAACCCTAACAAAACTTTGCTGGCTCCTTTGAAGTAAATGACAAGCTGATCCTAAAATTCATATGGAAATACAAAGGACCCAGGACTGTCAAAAGAACCTTGGCAAAACAAGAGCTAAGTTGGAGGTTTCACACTTCCTAATCACACCTCATAAGGTGATTTCAAAACTTACAAGAAAGCTAATATAAATATAACTGATATCCCAGAAATAAACTCTTATATTTATAGCCAACCAATTCTTAAAGATGCCAAGAAAATTCAGTGAAAATTAATAGCTATTTTCAATATATGGTGATGAGACAACTGGATATCCACATTAAGAAAAAAGAAAAAAAGTGAACCTGAACCTCTAACTCATACTATACACAAAAGTTCACTCAAAATGAATCTCAGACCTCTGCCCGAATTAAAACTATAAAACTCAGGAAAAACCCATGGGAGTAAAACTTCATGATCTTAGGTTAGGAATAATGTCTTATATATGCAACCAAAGCAATTTTTAAAATAAAACATTGCTGCTGCTCCTGCTAAGTCGCTTCAGTCGTGCCCGACTCTGTGTGACCCCATAGACAGCAGCCCACCAGGCTCCCCTGTCCCTGGGATTCTCCAGGCAAGAACACTGAAGTGGGTAAAATAATACATTAGGCAATTAAAAATGAAAACTTTTAAACCACATATAGCCAGAGCAATTTTCAGCAAGAACAAAGTTGGAGGTATTTTGAACCTCCTGATTTCAAAAATTATTACAAAACTATAGTAATAAGTGCAGTATGTTATTGGCATAAAAACAGACATAGACCAATGGGACAGAATACAGAGCCCAGAAATAAACCCACACATATGCAGTCCATTGATCTTCAATAAATGTGCCAGGAATACACAATGGAGAAAAGATATTCTCTTCAGTACATGGTTTGGGAAAATCAGATACCCACATGCCAAAAATGCAAATGGACTCTTTCCTTACTCCATATGCAAAAATCAAAATGGACTAAACATTTAAATGAAAAACCTGAAGCAATAAAACCTTTAAATAAAAACAGAGAAAAAGTTTCTAGACATTGGACTCAGCAATCATTTCTTGGATATGAAACCAAAAGCACAGACAAAAAAAAGCAAAAATAGACAAGTGGAATTACAACAAACTAAAAAGTTTCTGCAAAGAAAAAAAAATTAGTTAGCAAAATGAAAAGGCCACCTACAGAAGAGATTTTTAGCAAACCATATATCTGATGAGAGGCTAATATTCAAAAAATAAGGAATTCCTACAATTAAATAGGAAAAAAGCAAACAAATAACCCAGTTTAAAAATGGCCAAAGGACCTCAATAGACATTTCTCCAAAGAAGACATACAAATGACAAACAGGTATAAGAAAATATACTCAACATCACTAATCATAAAGAAAATGCAATTCAAAATCACATCGCAATATCACTTCACAACTGTCAGGATGGCTATTATCAAAAAATCAAAGAACAGCAAGTGATCAGGATATAGAGAGAAGGAAACCCTTGCAGGTTGTTGATGGGGATCTAAATTGGTACAGCCACTATGGAAAACAATATGGAGGTTCCTCAAAAAATTATAACTTTAGTCATCATTTGATCCAGCAATCCCACTTCTGAGTATATATCGAAAGGAATTTAAGTATGAATCTCATAGAGATACTTACACTGCCATGTTCAGTGCAACATTATTTAAAATAGCAAATGTAAAGTAACCTAAATGTCCACTGATGAATAAATGGATAAAGAAACTGTGGTATATACATATAACAAAATAGTATTTAGCCTTAAAAAAAAGAAGAAGGAAATTCTGCTATTTGCAACAACTTGAATGGACCTGCAAGGTACTTCCCTGTGTGAAATAAGACAGACACAGAAAGAAAAATTCTGTGTAATCTCCAGAATCTAAAATAGTTAAGGCATAGAAGTAACTAATGGTTTTTAGAAGCCTGAGGGAGGGGTTAAGGGGTGATTTTGATCAAAGCGTACAAAGTTTCAGTTGTGAAAGATAAAAAATTCTGGGTGTCTACTGTACAACATAGGCCTATGATTAGCAATGCTGTATTGTATACTTAAACTTTGCTGAGGGTAGATTTTATGTTAAGTGCTCTTATCACAAAAGGAAAAAACAAAAGCAAATAAAAAGAGGAGGGACAGTTTTTGTAGGTGATAGATAAGTTTATGACATTGATTGTGATGATAGTTTCATAGGTATATACTTGTTTTCAAACACACCATGTTGTATACATTAAATATTATAGTTTTTATGTATCAATAACACCTCAGTAAAGCAGTTTTTTAAACTTTGGACTTCAAATACATCAAGAAAGGGAAAAGAGAAGTCATAGAATGGTAAAAAAATTTTGTATATCATGTATCCAACAAGAAACTTATATCCAGAATCTATTTTAAAAATCTTACGACTCAATAACAAAAAGACAATCTAGTTTTTAAATGGAAAAAGGATCTAAATAGATATTTTTCCAGAGAAATATAAATGGCAAATAAGCACATAAAAGATTTTCTATCAAAAATATAATCTAAATTATTAAAATTTCAAATGTACAAGCATTTTAGTAAGGCCATTTGTATAGGTTATTTTTTCCCTGTACTTTTTTAGTAGTCAAAAGCAAAGAACTAAAAACTTACCTATACAAGAGATAAAAGAGAATGAATATATATGTGTGTGTATCAGAAAGTGTCACTATAATAAACTGTTATGTACAGTGAATAATTATTATAATGAAGTAATAGAAAAAGTAGTATTTAAAGTACAACTAACTTCTTTCTGGGCTCCCCTGGTAGCTGAGTTGGTAAAGAAGTCTATCCTCTGGAGAAGAGATAAGTTAACCCACTTCACTATTCTTGGGCTATCCTAGTGGCTCAGCTGGCAAAGAATTCACCTGCAATGTGGGAGACCTGGGTTCGATCCCTGGGTTGGGAAGATCCCCTGAAGGGAAAGACTATCCACTCCAGTATTCTGGCCTAGAGAATTCCATGGGCTGAATAGTCCATGGGGTCGCAAATGAAAAGAATATCAAGATTATTAAAAGAGTGGGAGGAAAGGACGCTGAAAACTCCTGTTTACAATGCTATAGCTAAACCCTGAGCAGAATGCACCTCCCTTAGAAGTCCCTGGAAACCTTGTAGAGCCTACTAGGTAGCTCAACACAAATTTGACCTATAAAAATTAGTTCTCTTTTGCACAAAATGAACAGCAATAAAAATCAGTCTTTATTTTATTTTTCTCACCAATGATAAATTTAGTCGGAGAAACATGATTTTTAACAAAAGACAGTTGAAATATCTTTGTAACTCCTTAAATTCCCAGTTCTTTCATCTAAGACAAGATTGGAAAATAGACTAACTCCAGCCTTCCTTCCCTGTTTGTGTATAACCAACAAGCTAAGAATGGTTTTTACATTTTTTTAATGGTTAGACAGAAAAATCGAAAGATGAATAATATTTTGACATGTGAAATAACATGAAATTAAAATTCCATTTTACATAAATAATTCTTTATTAGAATATAGTCACAGTTTTTACTTTATTGCCTATGTATATCTATGGCTGCTTTCCCACTTCAAAGATGATGTTGAGAAGTTATAACATACTGCATATGACTCACAATGCCTAAAATACTTACTGTTAAGCCTTTGGGGCTTTTACAAAAAATGTTTGCTAACTCCTTATCCAAGATAAATGAACATTCTTAATCTTAAAAAAAAAAAAAGAAAAAAACTCAAGTGCTCCATCAAAAAAAGAGAAAAGAAAGTTCATACAACTCTCAAGCATCTCCATTTTGCTGTACATGAATGTGGCTCTAAAAAAACAATTCTTTTTCATAAAATCTTCAGTTGGCTTTCATATCTTAGGCTAAATGTATGGACCTAGCCTGAAAATTCAGACAATATAAAGTGTGGTTTATCCCTTAAAAGTATAAAATTTGACCCAGCACTCCTTTGGCTACAGTATTTATACATCTAATAATTTTAGCATCTCAGGAAATTTCCTTATGCTTCCGTAAAATGGTTCCCTGAAGAGAGATTAGCCAACTTCAAATAATACTCCCAGTGTGATGCCACAAGGAGTTATGAATTTTCTTCTCAGCTCCAAAGTATAACAGTGCATAACTGTACTGCAGGGTCAACAACCAACTCACCCACCTTGTTCCCTAAACACAAAGATTCTGGAAACATAGGAATGAAAACAAGTAGAAAGCCTTTACTCCCCAGAGAAAAGCACTAGATAAACACCCACAGAGTTCTTAAAAGGCAAAATTGTTCTGACTGCCATATTATTATTTTATATATATTTTATGTAAAGATTTATCATATCAAATTTATTCCCATGGAACTTCCAGAATAATTTCTTCAGCACACTTTCACATCTCAGTCCATCATGAACCCCTTACTACCAGACACACAATTTTAAAGGTTTAAATGTTCATAGCCAGTGAATTTTCAATAGGGACTTAATTCCAACTGCCTCCCTCCAGGGATGGTTGAAACCAACATTTACTGAACTTGGCAACGTCACAGACTGAGGAAGAAAAGAGAAGTCAAAAATATTGGGTAAAAAGAGGAGCAATGAAAACTTTTGGAATTTAGGGGAGATAGGGTGAAGAAACCAAGGAGGAAAGAGTTGTTAATTCCTTCTTCTGGATTATTACTCTAGATTGGGAATATTTGGTGAGGAAGATAAAACAGTAAACCTCATTGAGAGCCTCTATTATCGAAAAGATAAGAAATACAAGAACTAAACACCATCTTGTATTAGTATAGAGAAAAGGGTAAAAATAAACATTCAAGAATACAATCTAACAACTCAATAATTAATGTGATGCTATACGTCCATACATGTTTAAGTATAGCCATTCCACATTTCATAGACTCTTACAGCTTTCTCTAGTTGTTAGTAGTTAGACCCAGACTGGCCATATGCATAAGCCAGTTTAGAATAGTAGTTGTAATTTTCATGCAATACTACTTTTAAATAGATTCTTCATTAAAACTCTTTTCTCTAGCCCTTTTTAACCCCCTTTTTCTTCAACACTCATTCCTTCACATTGCCAAGAACTTCTCTTGTTCTGTGATACTCAATTTTCACTGATTTGGGGACACTACTGTGCCTCATGGTTTTGTCCTAAAACCACAATTACAATTTGAGCATGATATTAATATGTTGTATGGGTAGGTAGGTTGGTATGTATGAGATAAAAACAGTTTTGCTATAAAGATCATGCTCTGTTTTAATTCATTTTATTGAAGTGTAATTGATGTACAACACTGTGTTAGTTTCTGCTATACCGCAAAGTGATTCAGTTATACGTATATATATATATGTTCTTTTTCATATTATTTTCCATTATAGCTTATTACAGGATATTGAATATGGCTCCCTGTGCTATGCAATAGGACCTTGTTGCTTATCCACAAATAAAATAGATTGCATCTGCTAATCCCAAACTCCCAACTCATCCTTCCTCAACTCACCTCTCTTTAGCTACCACAAATCTGTAAAGAGCATGCTCTTCAAGTAACTTCAGTAATTCCTTTCCCTCCATAATGACCCCTCAGGCACTAAAACACACTAGCACCTAAAATCCTTCGTAACTAAACCTCTTAGACTTATATTTCATAGTATTTTATTATGTGGGAAGTTTAATTCATTTTACATAGGTTTAGTCACTCAGCAGTGGCCACAGGACTGGAAAAGGTCAGTTTTCATTCCAATCCCAAAGAAAGGCAATGCCAAAGAATGCTCAAACTACCACACAATTGCACTCATCTCACATGCTAGTAAAATAATGCTCAAAATTCTCCAAGCCAGGCTTCAGCAATATGTGAACCGTGAACTTCCAGATGTTCGAGCTGGTTTTAGAAAAGGTAGAGGAACCAGAGATCAAATTGCCAGCATTCGCTGGATCATGGAAAAAGTAAGAGAGTTCCAGAAAAACATCTACTTCTGCTTTATTGACTATGCCAAAACCTTTGACTGTGTGGATCACGATAAACTGTAAAATTCTGAAAGAGATGGGAATACCAGAACACCTGACCTGCCTCTTGAGAAACCTGTATGCAGGTCAGGAGCCAAAAGTTAGAACTGTACATGGAACAACAGACTGGTTCCAAATAGGAAAAGGAGTACGTCAAGGCTGTATATTGTCACCCTGCTTATTTAACTTATATGCAGAGTACATCATGAGAAACACTGGACTAGAAGAAGCACAAGCTGGAATCAAGATTGCCAGGAGAAATATCAATAACCTCAGATATGCAGATGATACCACCTTTATGGCAGAAAGTGAAGAAGAACTAAAGAGGCTCTCGATGAAAGTGAAAGACAAGAGTGAAAAAGTTGCCTTAGAGCTCAACATTCAGAAAACGAAGATCATGGCATCTGGTCCCATCACTTCATGGGAAATAGATGGGGAAACAGTGGAAACAGTGTCAGACTTTATTTTTGGGGGCTCCAAAATCACTGCAGATGGTGACTGCAGCCATGAAATTAAAAGACGCTTACTCCTTGAAAGAAAAGTTATGACCAACCTAGATAGCATGTTGAAAAGCAGAGACATTACTTTGCCAACAAAGGTCTGTCTAGTCAAGGCTATGGTTTTTCCAGTAGTCATGTATGGATGTGAGAGTTGGACTATGAAGAAAGCTGAGCACCAAAGAATTGCTGCTTTTGAACTGTGGTGTTGGAGAAGACTCTTGAGAGTCCCTTGGACTGCAAGGAGATCCAACCAGTCCATTCTGAAGGAGATCAGCCCTGGGATTTCTTTGGAAGGAATGATGCTGAAGCTGAAACTCCAGTACTTTGGCCACCTCATGCGAAGAGTTGACTCATTGGAAGACTCTGATGCTGGGAAGGATTGGGGGCAGGAGGAGAAGGGGACGACCAAGGATGAGATGGCTGGATGGTATCACGGACTTGATGGACGTGAGCCTGAGTGAACTGCAGGAGTTGGTGATGGGCAGGGAGGCCTGCCGTGCTGCGATTCATGGGGTAGCAAAGAGTCAGACACGACTGAGTGACTGAATGAATGAATGAGTCATATTCACTGGTATAATATCACTGATAATTTGAAGTCAATCTAGCCTCTCTTAATACTTCTTTTATTAGAAATTATTAATAATAAGCTCTGATCCTGGAGGAACACCTTGAGTAACCAGCTATGGACATTTAACAATCCTCTTAAAATATTACTATTAATTAACATAAAGTATCTCACATTGGTTTAGGAGAAATAAGAACAGTCTGAATGTTAAGAGACCTACTTTCTACTCATCAGCAGTATTCAAGGGATGGCATTTGAAAATACAGAAAAGAAAATTACCTTTTGGAAGTTAAATTCTATAGTCATCACATACACATGGATTAGAAGAGAGATCTGTATTTCTCACATCCAAGAACATTATAGCGATGAACCAACATTTCTAGAGTCAAATGAGCAGTCATCTTAAGAAACATAATAGATCCCAGGAAGCAGATAGTGACTAATCTTGACTACTAATTGATTACAAGTATTAGCATGACTATTATAAACAGCACTATAATGAACATTGGGATGCATGTATCCTTTTGGACCACATTTTTCTCCAGATATGTAGTCAGCAGTGAGATTGTAGGGTCATACGGTAGCTCTACTTTTAGTTTCTTAAGAAACCTCCATATTGTTTTCCACAGTGGTTACATCAATTTACATTCCCACCAACAATATAGGAGGGTTTCCTTTTCTTCTCTTCAGCACTTATTGTTGTGGATTTTTTTGATGATAGACATTCTGACTGGTATGAGGTAATATCTCACTGTAGTTTTGATCTGTATTTCTCTAATAATTAGCAATGCTGAACATCTTTTCATATGCCTTTGGCCATCTGTATGTCTTCTTTGGAGAATACGTGTACCCCAGTGTTCACTGCAGCACTGTTTACAACAGCCAAAACATGGAAACAGCCTAAATGTCCATCAGTAGAGGAATGGATAAAGAAGATGCAGTACATATATACAATGGACTATTATTCAGTCATTAAAAAGAATGAAACAACGTCACCTGTAGCAACATGGATGGACCTAGAGATTGTCATTCTGAGTAAAATAAGTCAGACAGAGGAAGCGAAATGTCATATGATATTACTTATACAGGGAATTATTTTAATGTTACAAATTAATTTATTTACAAAACAGAAACAGACTCACAAACTTAGAGAACAAATTTATGGTTACTAAGGGGAAGAGTGGTGGGGAGGGATAGATAGGGAGTTTGGGATTGACATGTACACACTACTATATTTAAAATGGATAACCAACAAAGATCTACTGTATACCAAAGAGAACTCTGCTCAATATTATATAACAAACTAACTGGCAAACGAATTTGAAAAAGGATAAATATATGCATATGTATAACTGAATTACTTTCTTGTACGACTAAAACTAACACAACATTGTTAATCAGCTATACTCCAATACAATATAAGAAGGTTTTTTTAAAAAAAAAGTATTAGTATGTCTTTTCATGCTAATCAAAAAAGGGATTATGTCAACCTTGGAAAAAAGAAAACCACAGGAGTTGGTTATATCCACCCAAATACCTTCCACCAGAATAAGAGGTTTATGTAATAAACTTTAAATACTATAACTCTATTGGTAAGATTATCTCTATAGAAATTATAGATTAACCTGATGATTTTTAACTTTATACCATTAGCCATTCCATTTATCCCACTTAGTTTTTTCTATTTCTGTACTCACTAAGCAGTCTTCTGGTTATTATTTATGTTCCCAATATTGGTCTGTTTACAGTGAGAAAATATATGGTTGTATGAGTGTACTTGGTTCTGCATAATAACTTTATTTTTCATTACAAGTTTAAAGATGATTCTGATTTTAAATTTTAGCTTCATAATGTGAGAATGAGCCTAAGAGGTAAATCTGGTTTTGGCATATGTACCTGACAGGAATCATTGATGAAAATAACAAAATCCACCCTAGCTAACTTAAAGAGAAAGTAATTTGTTCTGGGTTGTTAGATTATTTACGAAATTTCACAAGGCCTAGAAAAGCCAAGTTTGAATGCTACTCAGGCAGGAACACCACCAACCAAGAAAAATTTTCAGAATGCCATAGTTATGCATTAGCGGAAATCTCACCACCATCACTCAATACCTATGATACTAGGAACCAGACTTGAGAACATATATTGGGACTACCTCAAAAGAACAAAATGCTCAGCCACCAGTCTGCAAAGAAGATCCTATTTCTCTGGATACCCTCATGTTGCATCCCTCCAAGTCTCGCTCCCTGGCATTTAGATTTTTGGCAGAGCCTGGGACACATTCTCAGCTGCAAGAGAGCCTAGGAAATGTAGCTTTTATTTTTCTAAGCAATTCAGTACTGGAGAGCTAAAATAGGTCAGGTGAACCAATCCCCAATATCTATCAAAACTTATTTAAAACACTTAAACTAAAGAATCATATGATACCTGATATATTTCTCTTTCTCAACTATATGACTTATAAATTTAGGATATTAATATCTATCTTTTTTTCTCATAGAGGTTGTTATATAGATCATTCCACTCATATATGTCAAAGTGTTTTGAAAAGTAAGAATGACCAGATGACCATTACAAAAATTACCAATAGTGGAGAGCTTTCCGTGTTTCATTCATGGAACTAAAAACTTTAGATTTATTATAATAACTATGGTAGAAGAGTTAGGGGAAGATCTTAACCACTACACAAGTTTGCCTCCTCTCATTATTTGGTATGTGACTATTAAAACACATAAATGCCTAGATACTTTTAATTATTCATCTATTTATTTAGATCAAATAACACTCAAGCTCAATGCTTAAATTAAACCAAAAATGTAAAAGTAAAGAACTGTTTATTTTTTCATAGAAACCTGCCCAGAAAATGACTTTCAGAAGTTTCACACTTTTTAGTAATTAAACCTAGCCTGCTAAACTTTATTCATAACAATACTCAACTGTTTAAAACTGTATAGCTGTTTCCTGATCACTAAGTTGGCTTAAAGCTCAACATTCAGAAAACAAAGATCATGGCATCCGGTCCCATCTCTTCATGGGAAATAGATGGGGAAACAGTGGAAACAGTGTCAGACTTTATTTTGGGGGGGCTCAAAAATCACTGCAGATGGTGACTGCAGCCATGACACTAAAAGACGTTTACTCCTTGAAAGAAAAGTTATGACCAACCTAGATAGTATATTCAAAAGCAGAGATATTACTTTGCCGACTAAGGTCTGTCTAGTCAAGGCTATGGTTTTTCCAGTGGTCATGTATGCATGTGAGAGTTGGACTGTGAAGAAGGCTGAGCGCCAAAGAATTGATGCTTTTGAACTGTGGTGTTGGAGAAGACTCTTGAGAGTCCCTTGGACTGCAAGGAGATCCAACCAGTCCATTCTGAAGGAGATCAGCCCTGGGATTTCTTTGGAAGGAATGATGCTGAAGCTGAAACTCCAGTACTTTGGCCACCTCGTGCGAAGAGTTGACTCATTGGAAAAGACTCTGACGCTGGGAGGGATTGGGGGCAGGAGGAGAAGGGGACGACCGAGGATGAGATGGTTGAATGGCATCACGGACTCGATGGACGTGAGTCTGAGTGAACTCCGGGAGTTGGTGATGGACAGGGAGGCCTGGCGTGCTGCGATTCATGGGGTCGCAAAGAGTCAGACACGACTGAGCGACTGAACTGAACTGAAGATATTAAAAGCAATCTTTTCTGTCTTAAGGTGAGTTCAGCTCTGAATCAGCTAACCCTAAATTATTTAGTTTCACTTAATTAATTCTCTGTTTCAGGTAAACTATTTACTATATTCCTGTTAACCCTATTAACTTACCTTGGCTCAGACCATTACCTTAACTGGGAGGTCTATCGGGACCATTAGCTCTTTCAAGTTAGTGTCATAAGCACTCTTAAATAACCAAATCTTTTTCCTGGTTTCAACAAGATGGAAATTTAAAAGTATAAAAAGGAAGGAAAACATAAGATTGTTAAGAAGAGTCAACAACAGTTGGGTGCCTTCTGGCAGTTAGAGAGCTGATGGAAGGACTTGACAGATGAAACAAGAAGAGAAACCTACAGTCCAGAATATACCATGACAAATCGTCAGGGAATATGGGAGTCATCTGCCTGTTAGAATCCAAAGAGGCTCTAGCTTAGAGGTTTGATACATGGCATAAATAAGCAGTGGTCTGAAAACTGGGGTGATTAACTGATTTCCTGATATATGATATATACGCTGTGCTCACTGCCCTCTTTCTACTGCTGTTTGCAAAACACTATGCACCTCTACAGTTACACCTAAATAATAAAAAGGGAGCTTTTTTATCTGAAGAAATTGAGGAAAGTCATCTGGGGAGAACTGAACCATCTAGTGTGTTATTGAATTCCAGAGTAAAGCCCCACTTATTCTGACATGCAGAGAGAGATTCACAGCTGTTTTGTGGCAAGAAAGAGAGAGAATGCCAGAAAAAGAAGTATGTGGGATAAAAGACATGGTGTGCCTAGCCCAGAGGGGTCTGGAGATGATAACCATGTAGATATATTACTGAAAGAAAGACAATGTTTCATAAGAGATGTCTCTATGGGAAAAAAAAAAAAAAAAAACAGAAAGGAGGATTCCATGAAACAACTACTAGGATTGAAAGAGACACCAAACTTTTAAATGTGTAAAGAGATTCAGAATCTCCTTAGAAAACCATGAAGTGAAGTGAAGTTGCTCAGTTGTGTCCGACTCTTTGCGACCCCATGGACTATAGCCTACCGGGCTTCTCTGTCCATGAGATTTTCCAGGCAAGAATACTGGAGTGGGTTGCCATTTCCTTCTCCAAGGGAACTTTCCAACTCAGGGATTGAACCCGGGTCTCCCACATTGTAGGCAGATGCTTTACCATCTGAGCCACAAGGGAAGCTGTCTAGAAAACCGTATATATACATAATTGAAATGAGAACTAGACCAAATGATAGCATAATTTTAAGGCATTGAAAATAAAATCCATCTGACCATGATCCTGGAATGATTCCCCTTTTGATTGGCCCAGGGATTGTGATATTTGACCCTTAGAGAAGGAGATAAAATTTTAGCATACTGTTCAATACTTCATCATGCAGTGAATAAAATGTATAGTCACAATAACATTAATATTGTACACTGGTTTTCAACTTTTACTATCATCCAATGGACAAATGCAGATGTTTCATTATGGTTGAATATCAGAATTAAAATCTTAACATCTTAACAACGTAAGAGTAAAATGAGAAGTGATAAAAAGTAAGTGAAAGGTGGAATGTAAAAGTAAAGAGAGAGAATGGAATGGATGCTGTTATTCTTACCATACACAAAAGAAAATCAGGATATTGACCAGAGATGATAAAATATGAAAGAGGAGAATAGCAGTACAACTAAATCAAGCAGTCCAAGGAAGAAAGAGTGAAGTTAAAGGAGTATAGATGGTCAGAATTTTTATATTTCATAAAAGGAAGTGAATGGATAATGACTTAAGTTGATAAGTAAAGGAAAAAAAGTTGTAAGTATATAACTTAGTTATGTAGTAACCACTAGAAGATCTAAAATCTAAAAGGCTTCCTCCAGCATATGTGACTACAGGTAGAGGAGATTTTCTCTAGGGTGTGGAACTGACAGTAGCAAGGGGTAGGACAGAAGATTGTTGCTTTTCACCATAAATTTTTCTGCATTATTTGATGTTTCATAATGTGCGGATTTTTCTCCAAAAATTTTTTAGATCCAAATCGAAGTTCAACTTATTCTGAAACAATTATCAATTACGTGTCTTCACTAACGATCATTCTACCGCCACTATAAGGTGTTCTCTTAACCCTTTCATATTTAGAGGTACTGTAACATCTTGAACTTGTTCATCTCTACAATTACTCTCATTTTATTTCCTAAAATTTTCCTTTAAAATGTGGTTACCAAAATATTTTAAAATATGTATAGTGGCTCACATTAGTTTTCTATTTGACTATTCTGAGCTAAAGTCTTTCTCTGCCTAATCCCACAAGGAACTCTGAAGAATGAGTGGCACCAGAATGCTCTCCCCTTGAGGCAAGGAAGTCAAACTTCTGTGTCCCTGGATCAGTTACTCAAGGTTCCACTACTTTAAGTTCTTTGAAATCAGAGATCAGAACTTTTAAAAAATAAAATACTAAGTTTTTGATATAAAGTACAAAGTATATTTAGTTTGGCTAATATATTACGCGGATGAGAGGGCTGAATAGCATCTCAGACTCAATGGACATGACTTAGAGCAAACTCCAGGAGTCAGAAAGGATAGGGAACCCTGGTGTGCTGCAGTCCAGGGGTTGCAGAGTTGAACACAACTTAGCAACTGAACAATAGCAACAGATATATTAAGAAGCCAGCAAAAAAAAATAAAAATAAAAACCTGCCATTAGAATTTACCTAATACTTGACTTTCTCCACTCCATAAACTAACATTTTCTCTTCATTTCACATGCCAATGTTTTATTCTTGTAATTTTTAACAAATGTTTCTGAAATGATTTTTAAGAGTTCTAAAATATTCCAGAGAATATTTATCCAATTCTGTCACTTTATGTGAGATACAGAGGATTGCACCTGTTCTCCATCTCATAGTCTGATCTCAAGAGGATGAAGAGAAAAGACAGAAACTACAGAATGCTGTCTCCTCCATGTGCTCCAAACCTTATCAGCTGCCCTTCTCCAGGCACTGCTTAAACTTGCTTCCTTTTCTGTCCAGATTGCATTCTTACAAACTGGGATAAGAGACAAAGAACTATTATCTCTGGCTCTGAGAACTTCTTTTCTCTGGGCCTTGTCTTTTTTCTTGAACATCAATGAACTGATTCTATCCCAATCCCATCACTGTCTGTACACCGGCTCCTAATGACTTTATGATAAATACATTAATCCAAAAGGCATGAGAGAGTAGTATAGCTTTTAATTATAACATTCTCCTTGAGACATATAAATCAGAAGTCTCTTTAAAGAGAAATCAAAACTACTGATAATTGTCTCACACTTAGGTAACTCAGAAACAAGCATCAATGCTGCTATGCAAAATATTGCCATTTCTGTGTAATGAGTTTCACGTTTAAATGCCCAAGAAAGACAGACACCTAAGTAACAAAATATTACACAGGAAAATCACTGGAGTTTGGTGATTTCCATCCTTTAAGACTTATTAACTATATAGTGGTCTTTAATCAAATCAAGTATGGCACTTAGCAGATCTGTGGTCAAGTTTATGAAAGTCTCCCAAATATGCAAAACTATACTATGCCTGCAAGTTATGCTTTGAGATGGGTAAGAAACATAAGAGTGGCCACTAGCCAGTAACTAACTGAGTCTGTGACATAAAAGGTTGGCTGCCTTGACTCAAGGGGAGACAACTCCAGTGTCATTCATCGTCCAGAGTTCCCACTGACATCAGGCAAAAACAGACTTTAGCTCTGCACTATCCAACAGAAAACTAATATGATCCACATATACAATTTAAAACATTTTGGTAGCTACATTTTTTATTTTTTATTTTTATTTTTTGAATTAAGAAATATTGTATTTTTTTTTAGTTTCTTATTTTTTAAATTTTAAAATCTTTAATTCTTACATGCATTCCCAAACATGAACCCCCCTCCCACCTCCCTCCCCATAACATCTCTCTGGGTCATCCCCATGCACCAGCCCCAAGCATGCTGTATCCTGCATCAGACATAGACTGGCGATTCAATTCTTACATGATAGTATACATGTTAGAATGCCATTCTCCCAAATCATCCCACCCTCTCCCTCTCCCTCTGAGTCCAAAAGTCCGTTATACACATCTGTGTCTTTTTTCCTGTCTTGCATACAGGGTCGTCATTGCCATCTTCCTAAATTCCATATGTATGTGTTAGTATACTGTATTGGTGTTTTTCTTTCTGGCTTACTTCACTCTGTATAATCGGCTCCAGTTTCATCCATCTCATCAGAACTGATTCAAATGAATTCTTTTTAACGGCTGAGTAATATTAAGATTAAGAAACATTTTTTAAGTTTATGGGCAAATATTTTTCATCTTTAAAGATTTTTTTTAGTGGACCATTTTTACAGTTTTTATTTAATTTGTTATAATAGTGCTTCTGTTTTATGTATTGGTTTGTTGGCCACTAGGTATGTGGGATCTCAGCTTCCCAACCAGGGATTGAACCTGCACCCGCTGCACTGGAAAGTGAAGTCTTAACCACTGGACCATCAGGCAAGTCCAGGTAATTTTTTTTAATTTAATGTAAAAATAGGTAAAGTGAGTTTCTAAATTATATATTATTTAACAATATATTCAATGTATATCATTTCAACATCCAATAAATACAAAAATTATTTGTTGTTGTTCAGTCGCTCAGTCGTGTTCAACTTTGCAACCCCATGGACTACAGCACGCCAGGTTTCCCTGTCCTTTACTATCCCCCAGAATCCACTCAAATTCACGTCCACTGAGTTGACGATGCCCTCCAACCATCTCATCCTCTTTAGCTTATCCTTTAGATAAGCTAAATTAGATTAGGAGTTAATAAATTAGACTAAAGAGATATGCAATTTTTATTGAATATTTGCCAATCATCAGGCAGGGGCAAACTAATATGTGTGAAGAAAGAACAAAAGGAATATGAATGTGTAGCCTAGAGGGAAAAAAAAAGATAATTGTAGAATTACAGTCTCTCAACAGAAGAGAAGAGATGAGCTGAGCTATGATCCAAGTAATGATTGGAGTGATTAGTTTCACTGTGTAAAGAGGAATACCACTTCCTTTGAAACTGAAGTAAGAGATGAGAAGAGTCAAAAAATCTTAGATTCTTATTTCTAACCCTGAGAAACTGCTGACAGCTTAACGTATACTTTAACACTAGAATATGCAACAAAATAATAATGTTCAGACCTGTCTTCCTGGGCATAAACTTTAGATCACTTGTCAGTATTACATACTCTGTTACCTTTACACAAATTTATGAAATAACTACAGCATGGTACCATCCCTCTAGCAAAGTGCCACACTAGCAAAGCCATGGCAGTATACGTATCATGCCTTTAAATTCAGACTTTATCAGCTGAGGTTTCAGACCACATTTTAGTTTCTAGGATTCATTAATCACAAATCAACCTGCTAATGTGCATTAAATCTTTGCTTATGTCTTTGAATTATACATCAAAGTAAAGGGTAAATGTTATATAGAAATAGAAACATCCATTTCTGCTTTATTGACCATGCCAAAGCCTTTGACTGTGTGGATCACAATAAACTGTGGAAAATTCTGAGAGAGATGGGAATACCAGACCACCTGACCTGCCTCTTGAGAAACCTATATGCAGGTCAAGAAGCAACAGTTAGAACTGGACATGGAACAACAGACTGGTTCCAAATAGGAAAAGGAGTATGTCAAGGCTGTATATTGTCACCCTGCTTATTTAACTTCTATGCAGAGTACATAATGAGAAACGCTGGGCTGGAGGAAGCACAAGCAGGAATCAAGATTGCTGGGAGATATATCAATAACCTCAGATATGCTGATGACACCACTCTTACGGCAGAAAGTGAAGAAGAACTAAAGAGCCTCTTGATGAAAGTGAAAGAGGAGAGTGAAAAAGTTGGCTTAAAGCTCGACATTCAGAAAACGAAGATCATGGCATCCAGTCCCATCACTTCATGGGAAATTGACGGGGAAACAGTGGAAACAGTGTCAGACTTTATTTTGGGGGGCTCCAAAATCACTGCAGATGGTGATTGCAGCCATGAAATTAAAAGACTCTTACTCCTTGGAAGGAAAGTTATGAACAACCTAGACAGCATATTAAAAAGCAGAGACATTACTTTGCCAACAAAGGTCCATCTAGTCAAGGCTATGATTTTCCAGTAGTCATGTATGGATGTGAAAGTTGGACTGTGAAGAAAGCTGAGCACCGAAGAATTGGTGCTTTTGAACTGTGGTGTTGGAGAAGACTCTTGAGAGTCCCTTGGACTGCAAGGAGATCCAATTAGTCCATCCTAAAGGAGATCAGTCCTGAGTGTTCGTTGGAAAGACTGATGTTAAAGCTGAAAATCCAATATTTTGGCCACCTAATCCAAAGAGTTGACTCATTTGAAAAGATCCTGATGTTGGGAAAGGTTGAGGGCAGGAGGAAAAGGGGAAGACAGAGGATGAGATAGCTAGATGGCATCACTGACTTAATGGACATGAGTCTAGGTAAACTACTAGAGTTGGTGATGGACAGGGAGGCCTGGCGTGCTGCAGTCCATGGGGTCACAAAGAGTTGGATAGGACTGAGTGACTGAACTGAACTGAAAGGGTATATGAGTTACAGAATTTCTCTTACTTTCAAAATTGACATGGCTATTACTTCTCATATAAGCCTGTCTACATGCCATAGATCCAGCATATCAAGTGATTGAAATTGAGATGGCTGCACACACACATAAAGTACTCCCCAACCCACTGCACAGTCTTCTCTGATGGCTCAGTGGTAAAGAACCCACCTGCCAATGCAGGAGACATGGGTTCCAGCCCTGGATTGGGTTGGGAATATCCCCTGGAGAAGGAAACGACAATCCACCACAGTACTCTTGCCTGGGAAAATTCCATGGACAGAGGAGCCTGGCAGGCTACAGTCCATGGAGTTACAAGGAGTTGGATGTGACTTAACATCTGAGCATGCACACACAACTCCCTACAGAGCAGTTCGAGATGGGCAACACTGAAGAGTTTGCTGAGAATATCAAATGCACTATAAGAAAAGCCTGCTGCTGGGATTAACAGATACAAACTACTATACATAAAACAGATTAAAAAGATTTACTGTATAGACATGGGATTATATTCAATATCTTATAATAACCTATAATGGAATATAATCCAAAAATATATATACAACTGAATTGCTTTGCTGTATACCTGAAACTACCACAGTATTGTAAATCAACTATACTTCCATTTTTTAAAAAAGTCTGCTGCAGATTTTTCAAGTGAACACTAAGGGATTCCACATTGAGTATTCTCCAGCAATTAGTAGCTTACAAGCAATGTGGCTAATTAGCTCATCAGTCTTCAATGGAAGTGTTTCCATAAACATTCTGCCAATTACGAGACACCATGCATGCATGCTAAAATGTGTTTGAAAAAGAGTTCATCATCCCCTTTCTAATGAAGAATAAACAGCAACTTCTAAAACACACTATACTTGGTTGAAAAGATTATTGTATTTGTGACTATATGCTCATCTAAGAATACTCTTGAGATATAATAACAGTTAAATACACACAACATCAACATAGCAATAGATGGAAATAACAAGGCAGCAGCTGTTGCCTTTGAAACCATATATAGGCTGTGAGTAAGTGGTGGTAAACACCAAACATTTTATCTAAGTCCTAACTGCAATGTTGTTGAGCAGAGTGGATAGAGCTAACCTATTACTTAGGGACGGTTAACTAAAAATGAACTGCTATTTTCTTTTGTTAAAAAATGTCCCATAGATATGAGTTTCAAGAGATAAGATCTTTCAACTCAGGTGACCCAAAATGGACACTAATAAATTTCTTAAATCTCTACTTTCCATGGGAAGTAATTTATTTTCTTATACCAAAAAAAAAAAAAAAAGCACTGAATGACCAGGAAGGCAACAGGTAACAGGTAACATTTTAAAGGTTCAATATTGGAAATTCTATAATGGCATTTGTTGTTTGAGTAAGTACTCAAGTATTCTAATAGGAAGACTAATTACACTTTCAAGATACCATCTTCCAGGAATAATCATTTCTAGGAGTAATTGTCTTCTCTGACTAATATGGATGCTAGTAAGTTTTCATTCCTTATTCCTGCTTGGGGAAAAAAAATAAACCTAGGGTCTTGCAAATCATAAAGATAAAGAACTATGGAAATATAGAAAGAGGGAGAATTTTTTAAGTACCCTAAATACATATATTATGCACAAGAAGAATGTGTACATTTTACCTCTTTGCTTCTCACTGGAGGGAGATATTCCCCTAGGTACAAGTCACATCATATTTCCTGCTAGAAATACTCATGAGCCAGCAAAGTGGGGCAAGCTGTCAGCTGCTGCTGGCCTAAGCTTTACAAACATGCCGTTAGTTGGGAGGCTCATGCATTAGTAGACCAGAGAGCGTAGCATTTCTTTTAGTATAAAATACCATAGCCCCATATTTGAGAAGAAGAGCTGTATATTAATTAGAGGGCCCCTGGTGGATTAAGAAGCTCCTCATTTATTGGCTCATGGTGGCCTTGGTGGAGGCCCACAATTAAAAATAGATGGGGAAATATTTTAGTAGTGGCAGGATTCCAACATATTTGCAAGTCCTCTCCCATTTGATATATGTGAACATGAAGGCCATAATACATGTTTCCAACTGCTGGCTTTGGTAGGTTTAACTGCCAAGGCTACTGGTGTTAAACAACACTTTTCAGCTCCAGATAAGTTAAACCAAAGTATATGGGAATTGATAGGTGTTGTACACCACTTTTGTAGGCACCTTGGTTTGTCTGGCAGTATACAAAAGAGTTAAATCTTAACATTTCTCTGAACACTCTTGAGATCTCAAATTATCCCTTTACACATTAAGGATGCACCTCTTTTATATATAAAACTGTGTAATTATTAATAGTTAATGATTACATGAGAAAGCTAAATATTATTTTTAAATATTCTAAGGAAAAAGACTCTGATTTGACTGACAGATCTTTAAGACTTTTGCTAAACCCAGATCATTAGTTATCTTTTTTTCCAAACAGCACGATTAATTTCTTTAGTGTTTATCTCAAAAATTTATTATGATATTTCATGATGTTAACAAAACTTCAAAGTATAATTATCCCAATCACTACAATAGACCATGTATCAGCATACATACCTTTCTACATATGAGAAAAGGTAGCATCTTTAGAATTAGAGATCTGAGACCAGCTTGTGTGCATGCATGCTCAGTCACCAATCATGTCCAACTCTGTGCAACGCTATGGACTGTAGCCCACCAGGCTACTCTGCCCATGGGATTCTCCAGGCAAGAATAATGGAGTGGGTTGCCATGCTCTCCTCCAGGGGATCTTCCTGACCCAGGGATCGAACCCGCCTTTGCCTGGTTCACCTGCACTGCAGGTAGACTCTTTACCCTCTTAGCCACCAGGGAAGCCCCCTGAGAAGAGCATATTTTCCTAAATGTTTATTAATACAAAGTATGTATTTCTCTATCAAAACAGTTATTTGTTCTTTGCAATTCTATGTATGAATAGCATGCCATATACTGGGTCACTTCTGTAAAATCTGCTTCTAACATAAGCCAAATAAAGTACCATAATCTTACCATCATAAGGATACCAAAGAAACATACCATATGTGTTTGCATGGCTCAAATGTTTCCCTCTTTTTAAAATTACTATCCAAATATTTTATTTCAAAGATAATATCTCAAGAAATACCAGTCGTTAAAAGACAACTGCATTTTTACACACCAACACCAAAAATATCATTGAGTCCAGAAACACATGTATATGGAACTTTGGCATTTGACAAAAGTGACATACCAAAACTGTGTTTTGAAATAGTTGCATCAATTTACATTCCCACAGGCAACATATAACATCCTATTGCTTCAATGTCTAACATATTAGATTTTTTAATTTTTACCAATTTAATTGCATAAAATTAAATATTATTTGCATCTCCCTAATCATCAGTGTGGTTGAACATCTCTTTGATTTTTGTTGGTGCTTATTCTTTTGTAAAAATCTTTCATGCTCACTTTTCCTTTGCTTATTGATTTATGAGTTCCTATGTGTTCTTGTAGCTCATTTGGCAAAAAATATCTGCCTATATTCAGGAGACCTGGGTTCAATTTCTGTGTTGAGAAGATCCCCTGGAGAAGGAAATGGCAACCCACTCCAGTATTCTTGCCTGGAGAATCCCATGGACAGACAAGCCTGGCAGGCTACAGTCCATGGGGTCAAAGAGTTGGATGCAACTTAGCAACTAAACCTAAAACCTATACCTATGTATTCTTCTTATTAATGCCTAGTGTTTATGCCAATATCTTTCCTAGATTGCCTTCTCATTTTCCTTAAAAATTTTATGGAAATTTTATGATGTAAGAAAGTTCTCAGAGACTTCCCTGGTGGTCCAGTGGTTAAGAATTCACCTTCCAATAGAGGGGACCTGGGTCTGGTCCCTGATGGGGGAACTACAATTCCCACATTCTTCAGGGCAACTAAGCCCATGCAATGCGTGGAGAAATCCAGCATGCAGCAACTAAGACCCATGTTGTTCAATCACTCAGTTGAATCCAATTCTTTGCCACCCATGGACTGCAACACACTAAGCTTCCCTGCCCTTCACCATTTCCTGGAGCTTGCTCAAACTTATGTCCATTGAGTCAGTGATGCCATCAAACCATCTCTTCCTCTGTCATCCCCATCTCTTCTTGCCTTCAATCTTTCCCAGCATCAGGATCTTTTCCAATCAGTCAGCTCTTCACATCAGGGCCAGCTCTTCGCATCAGGGGGCAAAGTACTGGAGCTTCAGCTTCAGCATCAGTCCTTCAGTGAATATTCAGGATTGATTTCCTTTACGATTGACTGGTTTCATCTCCTTGCAGTTCACGGGAGTCTCAAGAGTCTTCTTCAATATCACAGTTCAGAAGCATCAATTCTTCAGTGCTCAGCCTTCTTTATGGTCCAACTCTCATACCCATACATGATTTCTGGAAAAACCATAGCCTTGACTAGACGGACCTTTGTTGGCAAAGTAATGTCTCTGCTTTTTAATACACTGTCTAGGTTGGTCATAGCTTTTCTTCCAAGAAGCAAACGTCTTTTAATTTCATGGCTGCAGTCACTGCCCACAGTGATTTTGGAGCCCAAGAAGAGTTTGTCACTGTTTCCTTTGTTCCCCCATCTATTTGCCATGAAGTGATGGCCGTAATCTTGGTCTTTTTTTAATGTTGAGTTTTAAAGCAGCTTTTTCACTCTCTTCTTTCACCTTCATCAAGAGGTTCTTTAGTTCCTCTTCACTGTCTGCCATAGAGGTGGTGTCATCTGTTTATCTGAGGTTACTGATATTTCTTCTGCAATCTTGATTCTGGCTTGGGCTTCATCCATCCCAGCATTTTGCATGATGTACTCTAAGTTAAATAAGCAGGGTAACAATTTGCAGCCTTGATGTCCTCCTTTCCCAGTTTGGAACCAGTCCATTCCATGTGCAGTTCTAACTGTTGCTTCTTGACCTGCATACAGGTTTCTCAGGAGGCAGGCAAGGTGGTCCGGTATTCCTAACTCTTGAAGAATTTTCCAGTTTGTTGTGATCCACATGGTCAAAGGCTTTAGCATAGTCAATGAAGTAGATGTTTTTCAGGAATTCTCTTGCTTTTTTAATGATCCAATGGATGCTGGCAATTTGACTTCTGGTTCCTCTGCCTTTTCTAAATCCAGCTTGAACATCTAGAAGCTCACGGTTCATGTACTGTTGAAGCCTAGCTTGGAGAATTTTGAGCATTACTTTGCTAGCATATGAGATAAGTGTAATTGTGCGGTAGTTTGAATATTCTTTGGCTGAGACCAGATAAATAAATAAATATAAATAAATAATTTTTTTAAATAAAGCTCTTAATTTTGATATAATAAAATGTATCAATCTTTTCTTTAAATTTGTTTCATGATTAATAAATCCTGTTGAACATCCAAAGCCTTACGAATATTCACCCTTAATTTTCACTGAGTTTTTAATTTTTGTCTTAATATTTAGATCCTAAACTCACTTGAAGCTAACTTTTTGTATATTATTATAGGAAACCAAATAGCATAGTAACTGAATAAGAGAGAAGCTGCTGCTGCTGCTGCTGCTAAGTCTCTTCAGTCATGTCCAACTCTGTGCGACGCCATAGACGGCAGCCCACCAGGCTCCCCTGTCCCTGGGATTCTCCAGGCAAGAATATTGGAGTGGGCTGCCATTTCCTTCTCAATGCATGAAAGTGAAAAGTGAAAGTGAAGTCGCTCAGTCGTGTCCGACTCTTAGTGACCCCATGGACTGCAGCCTACCAGGCTCCTCCATCCATGGGATTTTCCAGGCAAGAGTACTGGAGTGGGGTGCCATTGCCTTCTCCAAAGAGAGAAGCACACCCCACCCCCCAAAAAATATGGCAGCTGAGAGAATGAGATATAAAGCAAACAATTTTGTCCTCCTTGACGAAGTGAAAAGGAAGGTTGCTCAGTCGTGTAGAACTCTTTTCTAACCCATGGACTATACATCCATGGAATTCTCCAAGCCAGAATATTGGAGTGGGTAGCCTGTTCCTTCTCCAGGGGATCTTCCAAAACAGGGATCAAACCCAGGTCTCCTACATTTCAGGTGGATTCCTCACCAGCTGAGCCACCAGCGAAGCCCAAAAATAGTGGAGTGGGTAGCCTATACCTTCTCCAGCAGATCTTCCTGGCCGAGGAATCGAATCTGGGTCTCCCGTATTACAAGAGGATTCTTTACCAACTGAGAATTGAGTAAGTGAGGGAGAAAAAATTGGAGCTCTGAGACTGCCCAGGATGAAATGTCCTATAAATATCCTATGCTTTCAGTTGAGAACTCTGAGTTGCTACATCCAAGAGTAAGAGCTACTGTGTGTGCTCAGTCACTCAATTGTGTCCGACTCTTTGTGTACTGTAGACCACCAGGACCCTTGGACTGTAGACCACCAGGTTCCTCTATCCATGGAAATTTTCCAGACAAGAATATGGGAGTGGGTTGCCATTTCCTTCTCCAGGGGATCCTCCAAACCCAGGGATCAAACTCACATCTCTTGTGCCTCCTGCACTGGCTGGCAGATTCTTCACCACTAGGCTACCTGGGAAGCCCAAGGACTAGCTAAAGATAGAATAATCTTTAAAAATTAATTTTTAAATGTTTCATTCATGATGCCAAGCATTTGATCAAAAACTATCCAAGACAGCGGTAGACAAAATCAGTTACTTTAAAAATCAAAAGAAAAAAACAGACAATAGAAATAAACCTATAGGAGAACCACATATTGAAAATGTCAGATACAGAAATTAACTTTAAAGGAAACATTCAAGAAAAGTAATAGCAAGACAAAATTTCATCAGGGAGTTAGAATTTGGAAAGAAATTAAATAAAATTGTTTCTATATCTATTCTCACAGAAATAAAAACTATTTTAAAAAAATACATGAAAATTAAAGAAATAAAAATGTATAATATCTAAAGGAAAAATTCACTGGATGGACTTAAAAATATCCTGAAGATGGCAAGGGGAAAAGTGTGATGAATTTGAAGATAGATTTAAAATTAAAATGATTTAAAGTATCATTTAAATATCATTTTGAAAAATGAGTTACATGTTTTGAATCAGAAGACTCATAAAAATTGAAATATCATTCAGCAGAAACTGATCGACAGACCCAGTTTAATCCCATCAAAATCTCAGCAGGCTTGTTTTATAAAAATTTCCAAGATTTCTATGGATATGCATGGGACCTAGTATAACCAAATGAAAATAATTTTGATTTCAATACTTACTCTGGTATTCAGTAATCAAAACAATATATTATTGCCATAAGGATTGATATGTGAATCAATGGAACAGAAAAGAGTTCCAAAGTAGACTCACACAGAGATGGTCAACTACTTTTCAACAAAGGTGCAAAAATGATTCAGTTGAGAAAGATTAGGATTGCAAGGGTTTTTTCAATAAATAGTATGGGAACCATTAAACTTCTATATGCATCTATATGATATTGGATTAATTGTATTCTCACATAAAAAAGTGAATTATGACCTCTAAATCACACCATTTATAAAATGTATATCCATGTAGATTGTACAGGTAAAGCAATAAAGCCTCTAAATGACAACACAAGAGGATATCCTCCTGACTTTGTAATAGGCAAATTTTTTAAACATAACAAAAATCTCTACCCATAAAGGAACAAAATGATTAACCCAAATTTATCAAAACTACTTATAAATAACACAAATGCTTAAATAAAGGGAGAAGACTTTTTAATATTACAACTAAAATCTCATATCAAGAACAAATTTAAACTACAATGAGTCTTTCAAGGCAATAGAAATAAAAGCAAAAATCAACAAATGGGACATAATCAAACTTATAAATTTTTGCCCAGCAAAGAAAATCATCAACAAAAAGAAAAGAGAACCTATACACTGGGAAAAAATATTTGCAAACAATGCGTTCAACAAGGTATTAATTTCCAAATGATACAAACAACTTATACAACACAATAACAACAAAAATACCATCCAATAAAAAAAAGGCAGAAGACCTAAACGGACATTCTCCAGAGAAGACACACAGCTGGCCAATAAGCACATGAAAAGACACTCAACATCGCTAATTATTAGAGAAATGCAAATCAAAACTAGAATAAGTTATTACATCACACAGGTCAGAATGGCCACCATTAGAAAGTCAACAGATGCTGGAGAGGGTGTGCAGTATAGAAAAAGGAACCCTCCTATACTGCTGCTGGGGATGTAAATTGATACAGTCACTGTGGAAAACAGTATAGAGATTTCTTTAAAAACTAAAAATAGAATTGTGTTTGTTGTTGTTGTTGTTATTCAGTCACTAAATCATGTTTGACTCTTTGTGACCCCATGGACTGCAGCACACCAGGCTCCCCTGTCCTTCACTATCTCCCAGAGTTTGCTCAAACTCATGTCCATTGAGTCAGTGATACCATTCAACCATCTCATCCCATCACCCCCTTTTCCTCCTGCCCTCAATTTTTCCTTGAATCAGGGTCTTTTCCAATGAGTCGGCTCTTCACATCAGGTGGCCAAAGTATTAGAGCGTCAGCTTCCGCATCAGTCCTTCCAGTGAATATTCAGGGTTGATTTTCTTTAGGATTGACTGGTTTTATCTCCTTGCCATCCAAGGGACTCTCAAGAGTCTTCTCCAGCACCAGAGTTCACAAGCATCAATTCTTCAGTATTCCACCTTCTTTATGGTCCAACTCTCACATTCATACATGACAACTGGAAAAACCATAGATTTGACTATCCAGACCCTTGTCGACAAAGTTATCTCTCTCCTGTTTAATATGCTGTCTAGGTCTCCCAAAGCTTTCCTTCTGAGGAGCAATCATCTTTCAATTTCATGGCTGTAGTCACCATCCACAGTGATTTCAGAGCCCAAGAAAATAAAATCTGTCACTGTTTCCACTCTCTCCCCTTCTATTTGCCATGAAGTGATGGGACTAGAAGCCATGATCATTTTTTGAATGTTGAGTTTTAAGCCAGCTTTTTCACTCTCCTCTTTCACCCTCATCAAGAGGCTCTTTAGTTCCTCTTCAATTTCTGCCATTAGAGTGGTACCATCTGCATGTCTGAGGTTATTGATATTTCTCCCAGCAATCTTGATTCCAGCTTGTGATTCATCCAGCCCAGCATTTTGCATGATGTACTCTGCATATAAGTTAAATAATAAGGGTGACAATATACAGCCTTGACATACTCCTTTCCCAATTTTGAACAAGTCCATTGTTCAATTATACTTATATGTTTTTAATTAAAAAGTAAAATAAAGAAAAAATTGACAATGGGATACCACTATATACATTTGAATTTAAAGCACTGACACTTGTTAACACCAAGTTAGTAAGAATGCAAAACAACTAGAATTTCTTATACATTACTGATGAGTATGTCAACTGGAAAATCCAGGCTGGAAAATTGTTTGATAATATCTATTAAAGTTGAATGTTTACCTTGCTGCTACTGCTGCTGCTGCTAAGTCACTTCAGTTGTGTCCGACTCTGTGCGACCCCATAGATGGCAGCCCACCAGGCTCCTCTGCCCCTGGGATTCTCTAGGCAAGAATACTGGAGTGGGTTGCCATTTCCTTCTCCAATGCATGAAAGTGAAAAATGAAAGTGAAGTCACTCAGTCGTGTCTGACTCTTAGCGAACACATGGACTGCAGCCTACCAGGCTTCTCCATCCATGGGATTTTCCAGGCAAGAGTACTGGAGTCGGCTGCCATTGCCTTCTCCGGAATGTTTACCTTATGACAATTGTTTATACCTAGCAATTTCATTCCTAGGTATAAACCCAACAGGAAGTCTACATTCATGCGCCATAAGTAATGCACAGATATGTACATAAGAGGAATGTACATTAAAGCCCAAAACTGGAAACAACTCAAATATTCATCAACAATAGAGTGGATAAGTAATTATGGCCTATTAAACAATGAAGGGGCTTTCCAGGTGGCACCAGTGGTAAAGAAAGCACCTGCCAATACAGGAGACACAGGAGATCTGGGTACAATCCCTGGGTCAAGAAGATCCCCCAGAGGAGAGCATGGCAACCCCCTCAAGTATTGACACCTGGAGAATCCCATGAACAGAAGAGCCTGACAGGCTACAGTCCACAGCATCACAAAGAGTCGGACACAACTGAAGTGACTTAGGATGAACACATTCAACAACAAAAACAAATGAGCTACTATATGGCAAGGCCTCACAAAGATAACATTGAGCAAAAGGAGACATACTCAAGAGGCTACATACTGTATGATCCTACTTATACAAAGTTCAAAACAAGGAGGGAAAATAAAACTACTCTATGTAATAAGCAGGATAATGGTAACCTGTGCGGTGAGAGTAGTAACTGACACAGGGTATGCTTCTAAGGTTCTAGTATTGTTCTACTTTTTATTCTGTTACTCTATTGTTGTTATTCTATATATTCTATTGCCATTTATTTCTATTGTTATTTATTGTTATTCTACATATTCTATATATTCTATTCTGTAATTCTATATATTCTATTGTTCTATTATTGAACACACTTCTAGGTAGAAGTTACATTCATATATTCAAAATGAAAATATATTGAGTTGTTTGACAACGTGTATTTTTTGTAATAAGCCACTAAAAATCCCTTAAATATTATACAAGCAATTGTATGACTTAGAAACAATGTCTGTTGTAGAACAGCAAAGGTTACACAAAAGTAGCAAATAGGCTACAGGCAAAAAATGTAATCCAGACATTATAAATAATTCTTAGCTAATTCCTAGGTAACTGTTACATGAATATTCTAAAGCTATTTAGTACCAGATTTAATACTTTACCACTATAAAAGATCTATTAGGTTCAGTTCAGTTCAGTCGCTCAGTCGTGTCCGACTCTTTGCAACCCCATGAATCGCAGCACGCCAGGCCTCCCTGTCCATCACCACCTCCCGGAGTTCACTCAGACTCACGTCCATTGAGTCCGTGATGCCATCCAGCCATGAGTGACCATATATAATCAACACATGGACCACAGTTTCTGGATCTTGACAGTTTCACATTTCCTTTCACCATTCTCCCCCAATACTATCCATATACTATCTTCTACAAGCAGCTTCTTTAGGTAACCAAATGCCCATTTTATTTATCACTTTGTCTAGCTAAAGCCACAGAAGGCAGTAAAACAGAATAAAAGAGACTCCTATAATAAGGTTATGTAAATTATACTGTGTTTTTATTAGAAAAAAATTCTAGATTATTGTCAGAATTCTTCTTGAAAGTAAGTCAATATATATACAGTATAGATAAAAATACCCTCTACTTGCAGTATTCCTCACTCTTTCAAAAGTATTAAACTTATCATTTGCTCTTCAAAACTCCTTCACATTATGACACCATACAGTTCAGTTGAGTTCACTTCAGTCACTCAGTCGTGCCTGACTCTGCAATCCCATGAATCGCAGCACACCAGGCGTCCCTGTCCACCACCAACTCCAGGAGTTCACTCAAACTCACATCCATCGAGTCGGTGATGCCATCCAGCCATCTCATCCTCTGTCGTCCCCTTCTCTTCCTGCCCCCAATCCCTCCCAGCATCAAAGTCTTTTCCAATGAGTCAACTCTTCGCATGAGGCCAAAGTACTGGACTTTCAGCTTTAGCATCATTCCTTCCAAAGAAATCCCAGGGCTGATCTCCTTTAGAATGGAGTGGTTGGATCTCCTTGCAGTCCAAGGGACTCTCAAGAGTCTTCTCCAACACCACAATTCAAAAGCATCAAATCTTCGGCACTCAGCCTTCTTCACAGTCCAACTCTCACATCCATATGTGACTACTGGAAAAACCATAGCCTGGACTAAACGACCTTTGTTGGCAAAGTAATGTCTCTGCTTTTCAATATGCTATGTAGGTTGGTCATAACTTTTCTTCCAAAGAATAAGTGTCTTTTAATTTCATGGCTGCAATCACCATCTGCAGTGATTTTGGAGCCCAAAAAGATAAAGTCTGACACTGTTTCCCCATCTATTTCCCATGATACTAGACAAAGCCCTCAAAAAAAAAAAAAAAAAAAAAGAAGAAGAAGAATGAAAGCAGGAAATTTTTAAAATATGTTTCTAGTATTATACAGAGTTACTTGGGTCAGAACTCACTCTCCTGATACTTTAACTCCACCACTGAGCTAAATTCCTTCCAAGTTTTTGAGAACAGTGCTCTCACTGTCACTCTCTCTGCTATCCACAAGATAAGCATTGGCCATTCCCCAAATTCCAGAACCATTTGCCATTTCACTGCCTTCCTCCTACACACTAGTGGCAGTAATTCAATTTGGAAGTTGGTCAAAAGGATTAGGAGTATAAAGCACTGAGTGATCTTTAACCAAATGTATTTGTTGTGTATATAGCATATGCCATGTATATGTATTTCACACATTATCACAGAACACAGTGAGGGATACATTGCATAATTCTAGAATCCAAAGAGACTTCTCTTTGAGAACTTTTCCTTAAAATAATTTACTTTTGTTGAGCTTATAGTGTTGATTACTGTTTTTTTAAAAAAGCAAATACCATTTCCTGACAATTATTACAATTATTATTCTCTTCTAAGAAAGATCAATGTCTTACATATTTACTGCCAGGTGATTTATGGAAACTATGTTGGCAAATAGATCACATTTTCTGAGAGAATGGGTACCAAATAGGGTTTATATTCCTTCCAAAGACTTAGCAAAGAAACCATAACTATGAAAGAAAATTTTTCATAAAAACAGGCAAAAATAATTATAAATTTTTATAATATAAAATGATGCTTAGGTTCTTTTTTTATTTAACAAACATTTATCAGGTATGTTATATATAAATAAATGTGGTGCTTGCCACCTTTAAGAAGTTGAGTCTAGAGACTTCTCTGGTGGTCTAGTGGTTAAAATTCTGTGCTTCCACTGCAGGGGGCACAGGTTCGATCCCTAACCAAGGAACTAAGATCCCACACGCCATGCTACTGTACAGCCAAAAAATACAAAGAGAAAGGAGAGAATGGTAGAAGCCAAACATGGAATGTTGTGGAAGCTGGGTTTAAAAGTTTGAACTTTATCCAGAAAGATAAGCCCTAATCCTTCAAAAGTTACTAAAAGGATTTTAAGCAGGGAAATAAAATAAGTATATTTTCTTTTTTTAATTTATTATTTTTAATTGAAGGATAATTGCTTTACATTATTGTGTTGGCTTCTGCCATACATCAACATGAATCAGCCATAGGCATACATATGTCCTCTCCCTCTTGAACCCCCTCCCTCCTCCCATACCATCCCACCATTCTAGGTAGTCACAAAGCACCGGATTTGAGCACATGAAAAGATGCCCAACATCACTCATTATTAGAGAAATGCAAAACAAATCTACAATGAAGTATATTTTACTTTTTAAAAAACACATTTGGCTTTGGTATTGGGCAAGGCTAAGGCAGTAATCCAAAATTCAGAAGGCAACATTAACAATGGAGAAGAGAGAACAGATCTGAGAAACAAAAGAAGAATTTGTTAAACTTGGAGACTAATTGGAAGAGAGGGGTAGAATAAAAACAAAAAGTCTAACTGATTTGGTAACTAAGTGGATGACAATACTATGGCAGATAAGACAGGAGAAAAAATGGGTCTGAGGTGGTAGGGAGCAAGGAGGAATGATGAATTTATTTCAAATTATCTTAGACATTTTTTATATATTTTCCAAAGAGTCTTTAATATATAAATCATACATAATATATATGGGCTTCCCAGGTGGCAATAGAGGTGAAAAAAAAAAAAAAGAACAAAAAACCTGCCTGCCAATGCAGGAGATATAAGAGATGCAGGTTAGATCCCAGGGTAGGGAAGATCTCCTGGAGGAGGGCATGGCAACCCACTCCACTATTCCTGCCTGGAGAAACCCATGGACAGAGGAGCCTGGCAGGCTATGGTCCATAGAGCTGTAAAGAGTTGAATACAATTGAAGCAACAGCATGCACACATATAACATATATAACCAAAAAAATTATATTTGACCTAAAGTTTATTGTGGTTAATTATTCATTTTAATTATTCAATTACTAAAAATTCCCTGATCTTAAAATTATGTTTGGGATGGGGAGAAGGAAGTATATGAATACCTCCAGGTTTCTTTTAAGAAGCTGAACAGGAAAATTTGCTTCTTTTATGCTCTCAAAATAGCTCCTAACACATGCTGATATATAAAATCAATCCACTAACTAAAGGAGTATTGTTCAGCTCTTTATAAAATAGCCTGCTAGTAATATATTCTTTATAAAATTATTCAAGGAGATATATACACTGCTGCTGCTGCTAAGTTGTTTCAGTCATGTCCGACTCTGTGCGACCCCATAGATGGCAGCCCACCAGGCTCCCGCATCCCTGGGATTCTCCAGGCAAGAACACTGGAGTGGGTTGCCATTTCCTTCTCCAGTGCATGAAAGTGACAAGTGAAAGTGAAGTCACTCAGTCGTGGCCGACTCTTAGCGACCCCATGAACTGTGGCCCCCCAGGCTCCTCCATCCATGCGATTTTCCAGGCAAGAGTGCTGGAGTGGGGTGCCATTGCCTTCTCCAAATATGTACCCTATGATATGTAAAATAGATAGCCAGTGGGAATTTTGCTGTATGACTCAGGGAGCTCAAACCAGTGCTCTGTGACAACTGAGGGGGCGTGGGATGGGGTGGGAGGTGGGAGGGAGTTCCAAGAGGGAGATGTATGTATACCTTTGGTTGATTCATGCTGATGTATGGCAGAAACTAACAATATTGTAAAGCAATTATCCTTCAATTAAAAATAAATTAAAATGTTTAAAAAAAACTATTCAAAATATCAAAAGGTGAAATACATGCTTTTAGTATGTAATTTTGTGTGTGTGGTTTTTTTTTAAGCATAAATAAGAGGATTTTACTGATGGCATTTTTATTGTCTTCATAATTAAACAAAATATGAAGCTCAAAACTGGATCACTTGGCCCTTTCTCTTCTTATCGCCTCCCAGCTCAAAATGCTTGCATCTCTTAATAGCCAGCATTCTCTTCAATCTACAGTTGGGCTCAACACATTCAAGCCTCAGTACAATCTTCTTTGTAGTTTTAGCCTTTTTATGGAAAATCGGCTTAGTCTGCCCACCATAGCCACTCTGTTTCCTGTCATAACGCCGCTTTCCCTGGGCAAAGAGGATCCTTGCCCTTCTTGTACTGTGTCACTTTGTGGGGCTGGTGCTTCCCACACTTCTTACAGAAAGTCCGGCGGGTTTTTGGAACGTTCACCATGTTTGCGAGAGCGATACCGGCACAGAAAGTGTGTGTGGTCTTTGAACTGGAGGATAATTGATTTAAAATGTTGTCTTTATTTCAGGTGTACAGCAAAGTGATTCGGTTGTACATATACATATATTCATTCTTTTCTAGATTCTTTCCTCATATAGGTTATCATAGAATATTGAGTAGAGTTCCCTGTGCTATACAGTAGGTCCTTGTTGGTTATCTGTCTTATATATAGTAGTATGCCTATGTTCATATCAAGCTCCTGATTTATCACTCCCACCACATTGCCCCTTATTGTGTACTAGTAACACAGCAGCAACGTGAGTTATACATAGTTTATGCAAAACAATTTTTTATGTTTAGGAAATATAAACCTCCAGAAAAATGAAAAATGTACCTCTAAGGTGGCCAGGTCTGAAGCTTCTATCTCCAATTGTTTACAAGGAAACTGACAATTCTTTTATGTATAGGAAAAGATGTCTTCAGCTTCATTAGTCATTTCTCATTTCATGACAAAAAGTGTACATTTCTCTGTTTATTATGGCTAAACTATGGTGTGAGGAGAACAAATAAAGGAAGAATCAGGAGCTCTGAGCCTTGGAGCTGCCTAATGAGCCATGCTGTCGCCCACAGTTAGCTCCTCAGAGCTCAACAAAAGACTAATTAAGCTCAAATCAACTAAAACACAACACTCAAATCTAATTCAGTACCTAATCCCATAAGGATATGCAGTTGCTTCCAACCAGGCCTAGAGTACTCACTTTCTTTGCGAACTTCCTCAAGCGCCCCAGTAAGTTCTTCCTTTAAAACTGTGGCTTCCTGAGCGATCTTCTCTCCCTTGTCTAATAAATTCCAAGTTGCTTCCTCCACCGAAGCTAGAAGGACTCTGGCTCTTTTTGAACGTCCTTTTTTCCTGTTGGAAGGATTCTGGGGACAATTTACAAGTGTAGTAACCTAAAATTGGAAAAACACAAGTCATTCATCAGATAAATTGCAAGAGGAGCAGTCCTGGGATATCATAGACCAGAACAAAAAGAAGTGTTTCACAATAACATGATTCATTCCCATTACTACTAGCACATTCCCAAAAGTCAAGTCAAGTTACCAACAGCAGTATTATCAGCTACCACGGACTTCCCAACTAAAGATAGGAAGAAAGGAATCTCATCGAGTTGTACTATTGGAACAATGCAAAATATATTATATATAATATCCATATATATATTATTTGATATATATATGTCAAATGATTATTTATATCACTTTGTAGCCAGCAATCTACATTCAGAGGGAGGTAAAAATAATTAGAGTTAAGTCAGTAGGTAGTAATATATTTAGATTAAGAAAAGAGATTACTAATGTGTGTGGGGGTGTGATACAGAATCACTCTGAAACATGTGAAACAGTGGCTATCTAAGGAGGACAAAACCCAAGTTCTCACGATGACCTACATTCTGACTCTTTGTAAACTCTTACTTCTCTCCTACACTATCCCCTAACTCAGTTGGCCTCCCCAACACTCAGATCCCCCTCAACGTGTCCTATCAAGAAGCCTTTCCTAACCACCCCAGTCCTCATCCTCTTCCACTCTGTTCCCTCACTACCCTTTATACTTCTTCAGGACATTTCAGAGCCTGATATTTTTTGTTCATATATGTTTATTGCATCCTTCCAACACAAAATGTAAACTCCGTGAAAACGGGAAATGTGGTTTTTTCTCCCACACTCAGAACAACACATGGAAGTTGTGGTGGTGGTGGTGGTGGTTGTTAAGTCACTAAGTCATGTCAGACTCTGTGACCCCATGGACTGTGGCACACCAGGCTTCCCTGTCCTTCACTATCTCCCAGAGCTTGCTCAAACTCACATCCATTGAGTCAGTGATGTCATCCAACCATCTCAACTTCTGTCATTCCCTTCCTCTCTTGCCCTCAATCCTTCCCAGCATCAAGGTCTTTTCCAATGAATCGGCTCTTCGCATCGGGTGGCCAAAATATTGAAGCTTCGGTTTCAGCATCAGTCCTTCCAATGAATATTCAGGGTTTATTTCCTTTAGGAATGACTGGTTTGATCTCCTAGCGGTCCAAAAGACTCTCAACAGTCTTCGCCAGCACCGCAATTTGAAAGCACCAATTCTTTAGTCAGCCTTATTTATGGTCCAACTCTCACATCCATACATAACTACTGGAAAAACCAAAGCTTTGACTATATGGACCTTTGTCAGCAAAGTGATGTCCCTGCTTTGTAATACACTCTCGAGGTTTGTCATAGCTTTTCTTCCAAGGAGCAAGCATCAATTTCAACATGAAGTAGTTGTTCAATAAGTGTTTCATATATAAATGGCTTAATGAATGGAGTAATTGAACCAATGAACTTTTTTGTTAATTAATTTATTTTTTAATTGAAGGATAATTGCTTTACAGAATTTTGTTGTTTTCTGCCAAACATCAACATGAATCAGCCACAGGTATACATATGTCCCCTCCCTCTTGAACCTCCTACCCACCTCCCTCCCCACTCCACCCCTCTAGATTGATACAGAGTCCCTGTTTGAGTTCCTCAGTCATACAACAAATTCCCATTGGTGATCTATTTTACATATGGTAATTTAAGTTTCTATGTTACTCTCTATATACATTTTATCCTCTCCTCCCCTCTCTCTGATGTCCATAAGTCTGTTCTCTATGTCTGTTTTCCCACTGCTGCCCTGCAAATAAATTCATCAGTACCATCTTTCTATATTCCATATATATGCATTAGTATATGATATTTATCTTTCTCTTTCAAACAGAGAAACTTTTTAATGTCTATATTTTAAATTGCCTGAATATGTTAATTCAGTTCAGTTCAGTTCAGTTCAGTCACTCAGTCATGTTCAACTCTTTGTGACCCCATGAATCGCAGCATGCCAGGCCTCCCTGTCCATCACCATCTCCCGGAGTTCATTCAGACTCACGTCCATTGAGTCCATGATGCCATTCAGCCATCTCATCCTCTGTCGTCCCCTTCTCCTCCTGCCCCCAATCTCTCCCAGCATCAGAGTCTTTTCCAATGAGTCAACTCTTCGCATGAGGTGGCCAAAGTACTGGACTTTCAGCTTTAGCATCATTCCTTCCAAAGAAATCCCAGGGCTGATCTCCTTCAGAATGGACTGGTTGGATCTCCTTGCAGTCCAAGGGACTCTCAAGAGTCTTCTCCAACACCACAGTTCAAAAGCATCAATTCTTCAGCGCTCAGCTTTCTTCACAGTCCAACTCTCACATCCATACATGACCACTGGAAAAACCATAGCCTTGACTAGATGGACCTTAGTTGGCAAAGTAATGTCTCTGCTTTTGAACATGCTATCTAGGTTGGTCATAACTTTTCTTCCAAGGAGTAAGCATCTTTTAATTTCATGGCTGCAATCACCATCTGCAGTGATTTTGGAGCCCAAAAACATAAAGTCTGACACTGTTTCTACTGTTTTCCCATCTATTTCCCTGATGGGACCAGATGCCATGATCTTCATTTTCTGAATGTTGAGCTTTAAGCCAACTTTTTCGCTCTCCTCTTTCACTTTCATCAAGAGGCTTTTTAGCTCCTCTTTACTTTCTGCCATAAGGGTGGTATCATCTTAGTGAGCATGTATTACTTTTGTAGATTTGCTAAAGTAAAAATAAACTCAAACTTCCCTAGTGGTACAGTGGATAGAAATCTGCCTGCCAATGCAGGGGACACAGGTTCAATCCCTGGTCCAGGAAGATTCTACATGCTGCAGGGCAATTGAGCCCATACACCATTACTGAGCCTACTTGGCACAACTCCCAAAGCCTGCACATTCTAAGGCCAGTGACCCACAACTAGTGAGCCCAAGCGCTACAACTACTGAAGCCCATGTGCCTAGAGCCCATGTTCCACAACAAGAAAGCCACAGCAACGAGAAGCCGGCACACCACAGCTAGAGAGTAGCCCCTGCTCTTTGCAACTAGCAAAAGCCCACATGCAGCAACAAAGACCCAGTGCAACCAAAATAAAAATAAGCAAATAATTTTTTAAAAAAAGAATAAACTCATGATAAGAGCATTGTTTGGAAACAGAAATTAAGTATCTGTATTTGGAAACAAAACCTTATACAAAGTTACATTGTGAAAAATATCCACTTAATTAAACCTTGAATTCCAGTAACTAAATATGGTTAACATTTTCATAAGCAAAACATGAAGATCCCCATTGTAGAGAAGAAAAAGACACTTGTATCCACTACTTTAAAAAGGTGTGAAACTCTTGTTGAAAGTTAGGCTCTGTATGTCATCAAAGAGCCAAGGCTTTTAACAATCATGTGCCACACTTTGACAACAGACTATACATAATCTTTCCTGTTCTGCAGCCCCTGGAGACTTTGCTTGTTTATTATTAATGGAGCATTAAATATTTGTTTATTTGACTAACTGGATCCAGTTCTTGGCCAAGAACTGAGAAGGGAGTTGGTGATGGACAGGGAAGCCGGGTGTGCTACAGTCCATGGGGTCACAAAGAGCTGGACATGACTGAGTGACTGAATTGAACTGAACTGAGAAAGAACTCACAAGCTACAGGGGAAATATATGGATGAAAATAATTTTCATCTGCCCTTTTATTCCCCTCCTCTGTCCAACAAACCTTCCTCTTTATCCTAGTTTGCTGTATTCCCATATTCACAACCCAGAGTGGATTTCCTTATAGCAAGCATTTATTTCCTTTCTTGGAAAATGATAATAATCATATTATCCTGTAAGATTATATGAAGTTTAAATAATGTAAAGTGTTTTTTAAGACATAAAATATGACACAAGTGTTGGATGGTATTTAACTTATGTTTTCTAGTCCATACCCATGAGATCCTTGTCAAAGATGTTCTCTCTGGGTCTATCTATATCTTGCTCATAGGGTACTCCAAGCTAAATGTGAAGGAGTCAATTAACAAAGCACATTCTGTGTGCTCTACAAGCAGTCAAATAGGGCCACGTGTCTTTATCATGCATTATGTAAAGATGATAATAAGTCTGGTTTATTACATGGGTTTTCACATATTACAAAAGACCAGTATCTTGCTATTATCAGTGTAATTTATATATCGAGTTAAAAGATACTTGTCCAGATTAAGACAAATTACAGCACTTTGCTTAAAACCTGTTTTAAATGAACAATAAGTATCATTGTCTAAAATGTTACTTCAGAATTTATTTTAAGTGCCACAGTTCATGATGCTTCCCACTGAACATTCCTCTATTATTGTTCAGATCCTCCAAGCGCCAAATGTTTTCCATAGAATAGCCTGAGCTTTCAAATTAAAATGAGCATTCCAGAAATGCTTTGTTCCTTATAATAAATGCCAGAGAAGTAGGAAATGTGAAAAGAACATTGTGCTCCCATCAAAAAAAAAAAATGCAATTGCACCTTGCAAGTTGTTCAAGTTTAACTTAAATCTTCTTTTTAAATACCCCAATATAGTTATTTAATACTGACTAAAAAAGAATGAGGAATGAAGCAGGGCAAAGACTAATAGAGTTTTGCCAAGAAAATGCACTGGTCATAGCAAACACCCTCTTCCAACAACACAAGAGAAGTCTCTACACATAGACATCACCAGATGGTCAACACCAATATCAGACTGATTATATTCTTTGCAGCCAAAGATGGAGAAGCTCTATACAGTCAGCAAAAACAAGACCAGGAGCTGACTGTGGCTCAGATCATGAACTCCTTATACCAAATTCAGAATTAAATTGAAGAAAGTAGGGAAAACCACTAGACCATTCAGGTATGACCTAAATCAAAACCCTTATGATTATACAGTGGAAGTGAGAAATAGATTTAAGGGCCTAGATCTGATAGATAGAGTGCCTGATGAACTATGGAATGAGGTTCGTGACATTGTACAGGAGACAGGGATCAAGACCATCCCCATGGAAAAGAAATGCAAAAAAAGCAAAATGGCTGTCTGGGGAAGACTTACAAATAGCTGTGAAAAGAAGAGAAGCGAAAAGCAAAGGAGAAAAGGAAAGATATAAGCATCTGAATGCAGAGTTCCAAAGAATAGCAACGAAAGATAAGAAAGCCTTCTTCAGCGATCAGTGCAAAGAAATAGAGGAAAAGAACAGAATGGGAAAGACTAGAGATCTCTTCAAGAAAATCCGAGATACCAAGGGAACATTTCATGCAAAGATGGGCTTGATAAAGGACAGAAATGGTATGGACCTAACAGAAGCAGAAGATATTAAGAAGAGGTGGCAAGAATACACAGAAGAACTGTACAAAAAAGATCTTCACAACCTGGATAATGACGATGGTGTGATCACTCATCTAGAGCCAGACATCTTGGAATGTGAAGTCAAGAGGGCCTTAGAAAGCATCACTATGAACAAAGCTAGTGGAGGTGATGGAATGCTAGTTGAGCTATTTCAAATCCTGAAAGATGATTCTGTGAAAGTGCTACACTCAATATGCCAGCAAATTTGAAAAACTCAGCAGTGGCTACAGGACTGGAAAAGGTCAGTTTTCATTCCAATCCCAAAGAAAGGCAATGCCAAAGAATGCTCAAACTACCGCACAATTGCACTCATCTCACATGCTAGTAAAGTAATGCTCAAAATTCTCCCAGCCAGGCTTCAGCAATACATGAACCAAGAACTTCCTGATGTTCAAGCCGGTTTTAGAAAAGACAGAGGAACCAGAGATCAAATTGCCAACATCCGCTGGATCATGGAAAAAGCAAGAGAGTTCCAGAAAAACATCTACTTCTGCTTTATTGACTATGCCAAAGCCTTTGACTGTGTGGATCACAAGAAACTGTGGAAAATTCTGAGAGAGATGGGAATACCAGACCACCTGATCTGCCTCTCGAGAAATCTGTATGCAGGTCAGGAAGCAACAGTTAGAACTGGACATGGAACACCGAACTGGTTCCAAATAAGAAAAGGAGTACGTCAAGGCTGTATATTGTCACCCTGCTTATTTAACTTCTATGCAGAGTACATCATGAGAAACGCTGGGCTGGAAGAACCACAAGCTGGAATGAAGATTGCCAGGAGAAATATCAATAACCTCAGATATGCAGATGACACCACCCTTACGGCAGAAAGTGAAGAGGAGCTAAAAGCCTCTTGATGAAAGTGAAAGTGGAGAGTTAAAAAGTTGGCTTAAAGCTCAACATTCAGAAAACGAAGATCATGGCATCCAGTCCCATCACTTTATGCGAAATAGATGGGGAAACAGTAGAAATAGTGTCAAACTTTATCTTTTTGGGCTCCAAAATCACTGCAGATGGTGACTGCAGCCATGAAATTAAAAGACGCTTACTCCTTGGAAGAAAAGTTATGATCAACCTAGATAGCATATTCAAAAGCAGAGACATTACTTTGCCGACTAAGGTCCATCTAGTCAAGGCTATGGTTTTTCCTGTGGTCATGTATGGATGGATGTGAGAGTTGGTCTGAGAAGAAAGCTGAGCACTGAAGAATTGATGCTTTTGAACTGTGGAGTTGGAGAAGACTCTTGAGAGTGCCTTGGAATGCAAGGAGATACAATCAGTCCATTCTGAAGGAGATCAGCCCTGGGATTTCTTTGGAAGGAATGATGCTAAAGCTGAAGCTCCAGTACTTTGGCCACCTGATGCATAGAGTTGACTCATTGGAAAAGACTTTGATGCTGGGAGGGATTGGGGGCAGGAGGAGAAGGGGACGACAGAGAATGAGATGGCTGGATGGCATCACTGACTTGATGGACGTGAATCTGAGTGAATTCTGGGAGTTGGTGATGGACAAGGAGGCCTGGCGTGCTGCGATTCATGGGGTCTCAGAGAGTCGGACACAACTGAGCAACTGAACTGACTGAAACTAAAGTCATGATGCTTTCCATGATTCATTTTATTTCAAAAAGTAAATATCACTTAGTAGGCCTTGGGATATAAAAATATAGAAAGCTAAAACTTTTTTTACCCCAAATCATCTATGGGGATCTAATCAACTATCATATATGACCCGTGGGGCTTCCCTTGTGGCTCAGCTGGTAAAGAATTCACCTGCAATGCGGGAGACATGGGTTCAATCCCTGGGTTGGGAAGATCCCTGAAGAAGGGAAAGGCTACCCACTCCAGTATTCTGGCCTGAAGAATTCCATGGACTGTATAATACATGGTGTCGCAAAAGTTGGACACGACTGAGCAACTTTCACTTTCACATAGGTGACCATGACCCCTGAAAGTAGATGATTCTCACCAAGGGCTGGAGGGTGCATGTTTTCTGAAAACATCTCCCATCTCTTCAACCAGCAAACAGTAAAAATTAGCCTGAAGCTATTTTGTAAAATAATTCTTGTTTCTTTTCCAGCACAAAGTCAGTTATATACCAGGAACACAAAAACTTAATTGGAATTTATAGCAAAGATTATTCTAATGTAGGATCCAAGTTCAGATCTTGCTAATCTTTCTTTTTACCACTGTGCAAAACTGACCCCTTTCCTTCTTTATCAGACTTACATCAGTTCAGTTCAGTTCAGTCACTCAGTCGTGTCCAACTCTTTGTGACCCCATGAATCGCAGCACATCAGGTCTCCCTGTCCATCACCAACTCCCGGAGTTCACTTGGACTCATGTCCATCAAGTCAGTGATGCCATCCAGCCATCTCATCCTCTGTCGTCCCCTTCTCCTCCTGCTACCAATCCCTCCCAGCATCAGAGTCGTTTCCAGTGAGTCAACTCTTTGCATGAGGTGGCCAAAGTACTGGACTTTCAGCTTTAGCATCATTCCTTCCAAAGAAATCCCAGGGCTGATCTCCTTCAGAATGGACTGGTTGGATCTCCTTGCAGTCCAAGGGACTCTCAAGAGTCTTCTCCAACACCACAGTTCAAAAGCATCAATTCTTCGGTGTTCAGCTTTCTTCACAGTCCAACTCTCACATGCATACATGACCACTGGAAAAACCATAGCCTTGACTAGATGGACCTTTGTTGGCAAAGTAATGTCTCTGCTTTTCAATATGCTATCTAGGTTGCTCATAACCTAGATAGCAGACTTACATAGTCCTTCTCAAATGAAAAGTCTTTGACCTCAAGTGTGCAGCTCTTAAAGAACTTGGGTTTTATTCACTTTTCTTCAGTCTATAAATCTGTTCCAGGCTAGACACACCTTCATCATAGATACAGAATCAGCTCCCCACTGATGTGGTACTAAATTAGAGATAAGAGTCAGACATGACTGAGCATCTTCACTTTCACTTTTAACGTTCATGCATTGGAGAAGAAAATGGCAACCCACTCCAGTGTTCTTGCCTGGAGAACCCCCATGATGGGGGAGCCTGATGGGCTGCCGTCTATGGGGTCTCACAGAGTCGGACATGACTGAAGCGACTTAGCAGCAGCAGCAGCAGTAATATAAAAAGAAAAAATTTCTTACTTTATGCATTCTGCTCATGCATAATTCCATAATACCATGTGTATTTTAATAGTGTGTAACAGTTATACATTAAAATTTAGAGTACAAAAAAAAAGGGTTTTCTAATCTTTCCTAATTAATGTATGCTTTTCTAGGTACCCTGAAGATACTGAAAATTAAATTGATATTCTAGGGAACTACCCCTTAGTGGAACACAGCCTCGTGAAGGTGCTTGCATAACTCAAGTGAAGCTATTAACCATGTTGTGCAGGGCTACCCAAGATGCACAGGTCATAATGAAGAGTTCTGACAAAATGTGGTCAATTGGAGGGGGAAATGGCAAACCAGTCCAGTTACTCTTACCACAGATTAACACTATCAAAAGGTAAAAAATATATGACATCAGAAGATGAACCCCCCTCCCAGATGGGAGGGTGTTCAATATGCTACAGGGAAGGAGCAGAGGACAATTACTAATAGCTCCAGAAAGAATGGAGCTGCTTGGCCAAAGCAGAAACAACACTCAGTTGTGGATATGTCTGATGGTGAAAATAAAGTCCAGAGCTGCAAAAAAAAAAAAAAACCAATATTGTATAGGAATCTGGAATGTTAGGTCCATAAATCAAGGTATATTGGATGTAGTCAAGTAGGAGATGGCAAGAGTGAACATCACCATCTTAGAAATCAGGACAGGAATGGGTGAGTTTAATTCAGATAACCATTATATCTACTACTGTGGGCAAGTATCCCTCAGAAGAAATGGAGTAGTCCTCATAGTTTACAAAAGAGTATGAAATGTAGTGCTTGAGCACAATCTCAAAAATGACAGAATGATCTTCGTTCATTTCCAAGGCAAATCATTCAATATCAAAATAATCCAAGTCTATGCCCCAACCACTGATCCCAAAGAAGTTGACCAGTTCTATAAAGACCTACAAGAAGTTCTAGAACTAATACTAAAAATGATGTCCTTTTCACCATAGGGGACTGGAATGCAAAAAAGGAAGTCAAGAGATGCCTGGAGTAATAGGCAAGTTTGGCCTTGGAGTACAGAATGAAGCAGGGTAAAGGCTAACAGAGTTTTGTAAAGATAACACGTTGGCCATAGCAAACACTCTTTTCCAACAACACAACAGATGACTCTACACATGGACGTCAGAAAATTGTCAACACTAAAATCAGATTGATTGATTATATTCTTTACAACCAAAGATGGAGAAGCTCTATACAGTCAGTAAAAATAAGACCTGGAGCTGACTGTGGCTCAGATCATCAGCTTCTTAATACAAGATTCAGGCTTAAATTGAAGAAAGTAGGGAAAACCACTAAACCATTCAGGTATGACCTAAACTAAGTCCTTATGATTATACAGTGGAGGTGATGAATAGCCTCAAGGAATTAGCTCTGGTAGACAAGAGTGCCTAAAGAACTACGGACAGAGGTCCATAACATTGTATAGGATGTAGTGTTCAAAACTATCCCAAAGTTTAAAAAAAAAAAATGCAAGAAAGCAAAGTCGTTGTCTGAGGTGGCCTTACAGATAGTTGAGGAAAGAAGAGACGTGAAAGGCAAGAGAGAAAGGAAAAGATATACCCAACTGAGGGCTTCCCTGGTAGTTCAGCGATAAAGAATTGGCCTGCAATGCAGGAGACACAGGAGACATGGGTTCGATCCCTGGGTCAGAAAGATCCCCTGGAAGAGGACATGGCAACCCTCTCCAGTATTCTTGCCTGGAGAATCCCATGGGCAGAGGAGCCTGGCATGCTCCAGTTCACAGTGTTGCAAGGAGTCTGACATGACTGAAGTGACTGGGCATGCACACACACCCAACTGAATACTGAGTTCCAGAGAATAGCTAGGAGAGATAAGAAGGTCTTCTTAAATAAACAATGAAAAGAAATAAAGGAAAACAATAGAATGGAAAAGACTAGAGATTTCTCCAAGAAAATCAGAGAAGCCAAGGGAACATTTCATACAAAGATGGACACAGTAAAGAACAGAAACAGCAAGGACCTAACCAAACAAAGAAAAAGACATTAATAAGAGATGGCAAGAATACACAGAAGAACTGTACAAAGATATTTTAATGACCCGGATAACTACAATGATGTGATCACTCACCTAGAACCAGATATCTTGCAGTGTGACTTCAAGTGGGCCTTAGGAAGCATTACAATGAACAATGCTAATGGAAATGATAGAATTCCAGCTGAGCTATTTCAAACCCTAAAAGATGATGCTATTAAAGTGCTGCACTCAATATGTCAGCAAATTTGGAAAATTCAGCCGTGGCCACAGGACTGGAAAAGGTCCATTTCCATTCCAATCCCAAAGAAGGGCAATGCTAAAGAATATTTAAACTACTGTACAACTGTTCTAGGTTTACATGCTAATAAAGTTATGGTCAAAATTCTACAGGCTAGCCTTCAGCAGTACATGAACCAAGAACTTCCAAACGTACAAATTACATTTTGAAGAGGCAGAGGAACCAGAGATCAGATTCCCAATATCTGTTGGATCATCAAAAAAGCAAGAGTTCCAGAAAAACATCTACTTCTGCTTTATTGACTACACCAAAGCCTTTGACTGTGTGGATCACAACAAACTGTGGAAAATTCTTCAAGAGATGGGAATACCAGACCACCTTACCTTCCTCCTAAGAAACCTGTATGCAGATAAAGAAGCAACAGTTAGAACTGGACATGGAACAATGGACTGGTTCAAAATTTGGAAAGGAGTACAACAAGGCTGTATATTATCATGCTGCTTATTTAACTTATATGCAGAGTACATCATGCAAAATACTAGGCTGGATGAATCACAAGCTGGAATCAAGATTGCTGGGAGAAATATCAACAACCTCAGATCAGATGATACCATTCTAACAGCAGAAAGTGAAGAACTGAAGAGCTTCCTGATGAAGGTGAAAGAGGAGCATGAAAAAGCTGGCTTAAAACTCAACATTGAAAAAAACTAAGATCATGGCTTCCAGTTCCATCACTTCATGGCAAATAGAAGGGGCAAAGTGAACGCAATGACAGATTTTATTTTCTTGGACTCCAAAATCACTGTGAACAGTGACTGCAGCCATGAAAATAAAATACATTTGCTCCCTGGAAGGAAAGCTATGACAAACTTAGACAGTGTATTACAAAACAGAGACATCACTTTGCCGATAAAGGTTCATCTAGTCAAAGCTATGGTTTTTCCAGTAGTCATGTACATAAGTGAGAGTTGGACCATAAAGAAAGCTGAGCACCAAAGAATTTCTGCTTTTGAACTGTGGTACTAGAGGAAACTCTTGAGAGTCCCTTGGACTGAAAACCAGTCAATCCTAAAGGAAATCAACCCTAAATATTCATTGGAAGGACGGATGTTGAAGCTGAAACTCCAACACTTTGGCCACCTGATGCAGAGAGCCAATTCATTGGAAAAAGACCAATACTGGAAAGATTGAAGGCAAAAGGAGAAAGGGGCAGCAGAGGATAATATGGCTAGATAGAATCATCAATTCAATGGACATGAGTTTAAACAAACTCTGGGAAATAGTGAAGGACAGGGGAGCCTGGCGTGTTGCAGTCCATGGGGTTGCAAAAAGTAGGACACAATTTAGTGGGTGAACAACAGCTAAGGGATTCAACTGCCACTGTAGAGACCTATACTAGTGCACAATAGGAGCATTACAGAATATGGCATGAGTTTGTGATCTATTTTCATCTGTCACATTAGTGCAATGCCTTAGTATCTCAAATGGCAGTACTGTAGAAAGTCTTCTCTAGTGCCAACTGGGTAACACATTCATATTCTATAACCATATTCTTTCCTAATCTAACTTTTTAAAAATTTTACTATCACTGTAATATAAAAAGCCATGTCAACAGCTATCTCTTTTCTTACTTATTAGATAAAATATTTTTAATTTTAACCATTCTCTAATAGCTCACAGGAGCCTTCTTTACTACTTTGTTTCCTTAAGTTAATTTTAATGGGTAAAGTAAAAATTAAGACATTTAAGCCATTTTAATTAGCTAAAAACTTCAAATAGGATTATGAAAGAAATTAAAAGGGTAGGGGAAAATTGTAGAATTATAAAGCAAGTGACTTTTTAAAGTAAAAGGTATCATCCAGTCTTAAGGAGAAGGGTCCTTTCTACAAGCCATTAATAATTTCAACTGTTATTTCCTACAAAAGCAACCTTCCCTATGTTAACAAAAGTACTGGGAAAGATTGAAGTGTTGAGAACCTAGAAAATACATATCCTTTGATCAACATTCAGTGCTCTCCTCAAACAAAATACTATCTTCGTTTTGGCTAATAAACATTTATTAAGCACATATTATGTCTAAAACAATATCCTAGCCATTTAGAAAAGAAATATAAGTAAGAAAGACACATAACTAGCTGCAATATAAAAGGCAGAATGGCTGCTTAAACTTATAAGTAAAAGCAAAGTGCGGAAGAGACTACTAATGTTCGTAAGGATTAAGAAGTGTTTCCAAAAAGAGCCTTTAAAGACAGATCATCTTCTGGCATGAGAGACAGAAGGGAAGTCAAGCCAGGTAAAGGGATCATGTGCAAAGCAACAGAGATGGAAATTATTTCTGTCTGAGAGTAGCAGATAGTCAAGTCTGGCAGACCAAGGGGTAAAAACAGGAATTGGGGCCAGAAATTAGGTCAGGAAGTAGGTTCCAGCTTGAGTAGAGAAAGTGTTGAAAGTCAAGGAAGGAGTTAATATTCAATTCAATAGGCAATAGATATTTCACACAGCATAGCCAAAGTGGAAGCCTTCTCCCCACAACCTGCTTTTCTTCCATCTGTATTTCTTACCTCAGGTCATCTGGGCTACCCCCTCTCATCCTCCTCTCCAAGGTCTTTATAGTATGTCCTTAAAAGTTTTCATTTCTGTCACTCTCCCCGCTCCAGCCCAGGGCCATTGTCTCCCATAGCTCTGCTCTCTGGATTACTGCCCTCATCTACTCTCCCTCTAAGCCGCCCCCATGGCACAGAAACAGGGCCTCCATCCCAGCCTTAATCTTCACTCTATCATTAAGAAATGTATATGCAGTAATTCTGGCCCTCAACATGTCTCTACACCCAACCCACACTTCCATTAGGGCCACTTCTGTATAAGGTAAAGTGACACATTTGCGGCTGCTTAAAACCTCCCAATAGCTCCCTGATGCCTATAAGATAAAGTCCAAAGCATGATTCGGATAAAGTCTATAGTATGGTTTATGAGGCAATTTATACCTTACTTTTGACTAAATTTTCACTCTGATCTTCCATTCATGGAGTTTGACAACAAACTACTTGTTACACCCAGAATGGGAATGGCATCCTTGACCTAGAACAACTCTCCCTTCACACAGGCACCTGTATGTACCTCTCACACCACTCATTATAGTGTTTTTGTAACTAACTATTAACATACTGCCTCCCCAGCCTTACCAGGAACTCGATAAGGGAAAGGGTCATGCTTGACTCATCCTGAAAATCCAGAGTTAGGGTACTGTAAGTAATAAATAAAAGGTGGTTGACTTAATTTAAAAATGAATGAAATTCTAGATGTTCAAAACCTTAAATTAAGAGCCTCAATGCTGAGTGATATGTACTAGGTTCCCAAGAAAGCTGGAAGCTAAAGCAAAAGTAAAATTTAAGTTTTGTGATAGCACATGATAGTTTTTAAGTCAAAGGCAATCACTAATGTGGGATACTCTGTCATTTCTCATGTCTAGTATCATGGAAAAGCAAGATTTTGCAAACTGAATAAGCAAATCTCCATTTGTATAGTTTATTTGTGATCTGATTAGTTCAATGTGATCTAGAAACAAGTATATACTTATATTCAGTCTTTTCTAGCAAAAGAGAGAGAGAGAGAGAAGGCTACATAGCTTGTTTTCGAACTCTACATAAAAAGACCAGGAACAGAGAGAACAAGATGGCGGAGGAGTAGATGGACGTGGAATACATCTCTCTCCACAGATACATCTGGAATACACCTTCAGACACAGAAGTGCAAGAAGAATACCAGTTGAAAGTGGACAGGAGTACCTGACGAGCAGAAAAGAATATATAGACCCACACAAAACTTGAGATCAAGCCCTGAGCCTTTGGACGGGGAGCACTGAATCCAAGACCCTAGACTTCCAGAGAACTAATCCTGCTGCTGCTGCTGCTATTGCTGCTGCTGTTGCTGCTGTTGCTGCTGCTGCTGCTGCTGCTGCTAAGTCGCTGCAGTCATGTCCAGCTCTGTGCAACCCCATAGACGGCAGCCCACCAGGCTTCCCCATCCCTGGGATTCTGCAGGCAAGAACACTGGAGTGGGTTGCCATTTCCTTCTCCAGTGCATGAAAGTGAAAAGTGAAAGTGAAAGTGAAGTCGTGTCTGACTACTAGCCACCCCATGGACTGCAGCCTACCAGACTCCTCTGTCCATGGGATTTTCCAGGCAAGAACACTGGAGTGGGTTGCCTTTGCCTTCTCTGGAACTAACCCTAGAAGGTATCAAATACTGAGAACTCACAAGAAGGAAACCACTGTAGTACAAGACCCAGCATCACTCAACCACCAATAGCACCCTATGCAAGATGCCTCATCTAAACCAACAAAATAAAACAAAAATACAAAGCAAATCATCAGCAGACAGGATTACCACCTCACTCAGCCTTGCCCATCAGAAGAAAAACAAACAAATATTAAGCACAAATATCACCCTATAAGAACCTTACACAAACCACTGAACCAAACTTAGAGGTCAGAAACCAAACGGAAGAAAGAATTCAACCCTGAAGCCTGGGAAAAGGAGACTTCAAATACAATAAGTTTAAAAAAATGATAATGAAAAGGCAGAGAAATACTACACAAATGAAAGAACAAACTAGAAACACAGAAGTTCAAATAAATGAAGAGGAAATAGGCAAACTACCTGAAAAAGAATTCAGAATAATGATAGTAAAGATGATAAAAAAAAAAAAAACCTTGAAAGCAAATTGGAGAAAATGCAAGAATCAATTAACAAAGACCTAGAATTAAAGAATAAACATGCAGGGACAAACAACACAGTAACTGAAATTAAAAATACTCTAGAAGGAATCAATAACAGAATATCTGAAGCAGAAGAACAAATCAGTGAGCTGGAAGATAAAATAGTGGAAATAACTTCTGAAGAGCACAATAAAGTAAAAAGAATTAAAAGAACTGAGGATCGTTTCAGAGACCTCTGGGACAATATCAAACACACCAACTTACAAATAATAGGGGTCCCAGAAGATTAAGAGAAAAAGAAAGGGTATGAGAAAATTTTTGAAGAGATAGTTGAAAATTTCTCCAACAAGGAAAAGAAAATAGTCAACCAAGTACAAGAGGCACAAAGAGACCCATACAGGATAAACCCAAGGAGAAACACACCAAGACACATACTAATCAAACTAACAAACACTAAATACAAAGAAATAATATTAAAAGCAGCAAAGGAGAAGCAACAAGTAACATACAAGGTAAACCCCATACGCTTAGCAGCTGATCTTTCAGCAGAAACTCTGCAGACCAGAAGGGAATGGCTGCTGCTGCTGCTGCTAAGTCGCTTCAGTCCGACTCTGTGCAACTCCATAGACGGCAGCCCACCAGGCTTCCCCATCCCTGGGATTCTCCAGGCTAGAACACTGGAGTGGGTTGCCTTTTCCTTCTCCAATGCATGAAAGTGAAAAGTGAAAGTGAAGTCGCTTAGTTGTGTTCGACTCTTAGCGACCCCATGTACTGCAGCCTACCAGGCTCCTCCATCCATGGGATTTTCCAGGCAAGAGTACTGGAGTGGGGTGCCATTACCTTCTCCAAAGGGAATGGCAGGATATATTTAAAGTACTGAAAGGGGAAAATCTACAACCAAGATTACTGTACCTGGCAAGGATCTCATTCAAAATTGATGGAGAAATCAAAAGCTTTTCGGACAGGCAAAAGTTAAGAGAATTCAGTACCACCAAACCAGCTTTACAACAAATGTTTAAAGTGAAGTGAAGTGAAAGTCACTCAGTCATGTTTGACTCTTTGTGACCCCCATGGACTGTATAGTCCATGGAATTCTCTAGGCCAGAATATTGGACTGGGTTGCCTTTCCCTTCTCCAGGGGATCTTCTCAACCCAAGGATCAAACACGTCTCCCACATTGCAGGCAGATTCTTTACCAGCTGAGCCACAAGGGAAGCCAAATGTTAAATGGACTTATATAGCCAATAAATACAAGAGAAGAAAAAAGATTTATAAAATCAACCCCAAACAATTAAGAAAATGGCAATAGGAACATATATATCAATAATCATGTTGATGTATGGCAAAATCAATATAGTATTGTAAAGTATAATAAAGTAAAATAATAAATTTTAAAAAAGAAAAAAATAATAATAATTACTTTAAATGATTAAATGCTCCAACCAAAAAACACAGAAAAGAAGATTACAAGAGATAAGGAAGGACACTACATAATGATCAAGGGATCAATCCAAGAGGAAGACATAACAATTGTAAATTTCTATGCACCCAACATAGTAAGTAAAGTCACTCAGTCATGTCCGACTCTTTGCAACCCCATGGACTGTAGCCTACCAGGCTCCTTTGTCGATGGAATTTACCAGGCAAGAGTACTGGAGTGGGTTGCCATATGTTCACACAATATAGGAGCACCTCAATACATAAAACAAATACTAACAGACATAAAAGGAGAAATTGACAGTAACACAATAATAGTAGGAGACTTTAACACCCCACTTACAGCAATGACAAATCATCAAAACAGAAGATGAATAAGGAAACACAAGTCTTACATGATACATTATATGAGATGGATCTCATTGATATCTTTAGGACATTCCATCCAAATGCAGAATAATACACCTTCTTCTCAAATGCACATGGAACACTCTCCAGGACAGACCACATCATGGGTCACAAATTAAACCTCAGTAAATTTAAGAAAACTGAAATCATATCAAGCATCTTCTCTGACCACAATGCTATGAGACTAGATATCAATTACAAGAAAAAAACTATATGAAACACAAACACATGGAGATTAAACAACACATTTCTAAATAACCAACAGGTTACTGAAGAAATCAAAAAATTTCTAGAAACAAATGGCAATGAAAACATGACAATTCACAACCTATGAGAACAGCAAAAGCAGTTCTCAGAGGTAAGTTTATAGCAATACATTTCTACCTCAAGAAACAAGAAGAACATCGAACAGACAGCCTAACTTTACACCTAAAACAAATGGGAAAAAAAAAAAAAAGAAAGAAACCAAAATTAGGAGAAGGAAAGAAATCATAAAGATCTGAGCAGAAATAAATGAAAAAGAAATGAAAGAAACAATAGCAAAGATTAATCAAACTAAAAGCTGGTTCTTTGAGAAGATAAACAAAATTGACAAGCCTTTAGCCAGACTCATCAAGAAAAAAAGAGAGAAGAAGCAAATCAACAAAATTAGGAATGAAAAAGAAGAGGTTACAACAGACAATGCAGAAATACAAAGGATTATAAGAGACTATTATGAACAACTATATGGCAATAAAATGGATAACCTGGAAGAAATGGACAGATTCTTAGAAAGTTCAATCTTCCAAGACTGAACCAGGAAGAAACAGAAATTACAAGCACTAAAATTGAAGTTGTGATTGAAAATCTCCCAAAAAACAAAAGCCCAGGACCAAATGGCTTCACAGGAGAATTCTATCAAACATTTAGAGAGGAGCTAATGCCTATCCTTCTGAAACTCTCAAAAAACTCCAGAGGAAGGAACACTTCCAAATTCATTCTACGAGGCCACCATTGCCCTAATACCAAAATCAGACAAAGACAACACAAAAAAAGAAAACTACAGGCCAATATAACTGATGAACATAGATGCAAAAATCCTCAACAAAATTTTAGCAAACAGAATTCAGCAATACATCAAAAGCTCATACACCATGATCAAGTTGTGTTTATTCCAGGAATGCAAAGATTCTTCAATATAGGCAAATCAATCAATCTGATACACCATATTAACAAGTTGAAAGATAAAAACCATATGATCATCTCAATAGATGCAGGAAAAGCCTTTGGCAAATTTCAGCACCCATTTATGATTAAAACTCTTCAAAAAAATGGGCATAGAAACCTACCTCAACATAGTAAAGGCCATATATGATAAGCCTACAGCAAACATTATTTTCAGTGGTGAGAAACTGAAAGCATTACCCCTAAGATCAGGAACAAAACAAGGATGTCCACTTTCATCACTATTATTTAACATAGTTCTGGAAGTCCTAGCTACAGTAATCAGAGAAGAAAAAGAAATAAAAGGAATCCAGATTGGAAAAGAAGCAGGAAAGCTCTCACTGTTTGCAGATGACATGATACTGTACATAGAAAACCCTAAAGATAGTATCAGAAAATTACTAGAGCTAATCAGTGAATTTAGCAAAGTTGCATGATACAAAATCAGTACACAGAAATCACTTGCATTTCTATATAATAACAATGAAAAAATCAGAAAGAGAAATTAAGGAATCAATCCCATTCACCATTGCAACAAAAAGAATTAAATATCTAGGAATAAACTTACCTAAGGAGACAAAAGAACTGTACACAGAAAATTATAAGACACTGATGAAAGAAATTAAAGATGACATAAACAGATGGAGAGATATTCCATGTTCCTGGGTAGGAAGAATCAATATTGTGAAAATGACTATACTACCAAATGCAATCTACAGATTCAATGTGATCCCTATCAAATTACCAATGGCATTTTTTCACAGAACCAGAACAAAAAATTTCACAATCCATATGGCAACACAAAAGACCCCAAACAGCCAAAGCAGACTTGAGAAAGAAGGATGGAGCTAGAGGAATCACCCTTCCTGACTGCAGATTATACTACAAATCTACAGTCATCAAGACAGTATGGTACTGGCACAAAAACAGAAATATAGACCAATGGAACAAAATAGAAAGCCCAGAAATAAACCCATGCACCTATGGGTACCTTATTTTTGACAAAGGAGGCAAGAATATACAGTGGGGCAAAGACAGCCTCTTCAATAAATGGTGCTGGGAAAACTGGACAGCTGCATGTACAAGAATGAAATTAGAACACTTCCTAACATCATACACAAAGATAAACTCAAAATGGATTAAAGATCTAAATGTGAGACCAGAAACTATAAAACCCTTAGAGGAAAACATAGGCAGAACACTCGATGACATAAATCAAAGCAAGATCCTCTATGACCCACCTCCTAGAGTAATGGAAATAAAAACAAAAGTAAACAAGTGGGACCTGATTAAACTTAAAAGCTTTTGCACAGCAAAGGAAACTACAAGCAAGGTGAAAAGACAACCCTTGGAATGGGAGAAAATAATAGCCAATTAAACAACTGAAAAAGGATTAATTTCCAAAATATACAAGCAGCTCATACAACTCAATACCAGGAAAATACACAACCCAATCAAAAAGTGGGAAAAGGACCTAAGCAGACATTTCTCCAAAGACCTACAGATGGCTAACAAACACATGAAAAGATGCTCAACATCGCTCATTATTAGAGAAATGCAAATCAAAACCACAATGAGATATCACCTCACACCTCACACAGAATGGCCATCATCATAAAGCTGACAAACAATAAATGCTGGAAAGGGTGTGGAGAAAAGGGAACCCTCTTGCACTGTTGGTGAGAACATAAATTGATACAACCACTATGAAAGATGGTATAGAGATTCCTTTAAAAACTAGGAATAAAACCATCATATGACCCAGCAGTCCTACTCCTAGGCATATAATCCCTGAGGAGACCAGGGTTGAAAAAGACACATGCATCCCATTGTTCACTGCAGCACTATTTACAATACCTAGAACATGGAAGCAACCTAGATGCCCATGGACAGATGAATGGATAAGAAAATTGTGGTACATATACATAATGGAATATTACTAAACTATAAAAAGGAACACATTTGAGTCAGTTCTGAAGAGGTGGATGAATCTAGAACCTATTATACAGAGTGAAGTGAGTCAAAAAGAGAAAGATAAGTATCGTATTCTAATGCACATATACGGAATCTAGAAAAATGGTTCTGAAGAATTTATTTACAGGGCAGCAATGGAGAAAGAGAAATAGAGAACAGACTGATGGACATGGGGAGAGGGGAGGAGAGGGTAAGATGTATGGAAAGAGTAACATGGAAACTTACACTACCATACGTAAAATAGACAGCCAATGGGAATTTGCTGTATGGCTCAGGAAACTCAAACAGGGTACTGTATCAACCTAGAGGGGTGAGATGGAGAGGGAGATGGGAGGGAGGTTCAAAAGGGAGGGAATATATGTATACCTATGGCTGATTCATGTTGTGGTTTGACAGAAAACAATGAAATTCTGTAAAGAAATTATCCTTCAACAAAAAAATAAATTAAAAAAATAAATAAATAAAAGTGGTAAAACAAACAAAAAAAACTCATAAAAAGAAAAAAGAGCAGGCATACAATTTTTATTACTGAATTTCATTTCAAATGAAAGGATAAAAATCATATTATTAGGGCTCCCACAATAAAGTACAACAGAGTGAGTAGCTTAAAAAAGAGAAATGTCTCACAGTTATGGAGGCTAACAGTTCAAGGTCAAAGGGTCAACAAGACTGATTTCTTAAACCTCCCTCATTGGCTTACAGATGGTTACTTCTCACCGTGACATGTTCTTTTCTCTGTCCACACATCCCTGGTGTCTCTTTCTGTGTGTTCTAATCTTCTAAGATTGGATTAGATCATATTGGATTAGGGCCCACCATCAAGATTCCATTTTAAACTCAATACCTCTCTAAAGACCCTACTTCAAAATACAGTCACATTCCAAGGTACTGAGGGCTTGGGCTTAACATATGAATTTACGAGGAACACAGTATAGTCTTCAACAGCCCTCACTTACAAATGATACAGAAAATATAAAACAACCATCATCTTTTAAAATATACTTTAAAATGGGCCAAAGAACTAAATAGACATTTCTCCAAAGAAGACATACAGATGGCTAACAAACACATGAAAAGATGCTCAACATCACTCATTATCAGAGAAATGCAAATCAAGACCACAATGAGGTACCATTTCACACCAGTCAGAATGGCTGCGATCCAAAAGTCTACAAGCAATAAATGCTGGAGAGGGTGTGGAGAAAAGGGAACCCTCTTACACTGTTGGTGGGAATGCAAACTAGTACAGCCACTATGGAGAACAGTGTGGAGACTCCTTAAAAAATTGCAAATAGAACTGCCTTATGACCCAGCAACCCCACTGCTGGGCATACACACAGAGGAAACCAGAATTGAAAGAGACACATGTACCCCAATGTTCATCACAGCTCTGTTTATAATAGCCAGGACATGAAAACAACCTAGATGTCCATCAGCAGATGAATGGATAAGAAAGCTGTGGTACATATACACAATGGAGTATTACTCAGCCATTAAAAAGAATACATTTGAATCAGTTCTAATGAGGTGGATGAAACTGGAGCCGATTATATAGAGTGAAGTAAGCCAGAAAGAAAAACACCAGTACAGTATACTAACGCATATATATGGAATTTAGAAAGATGGTAATGATAACCCTGCATGTGAGACAGCAAAAGAGACACAGATGTATAGAACAGACTTTTGGGCTCTGTGGGAGAGGGAGAGGGTAGGATGATTTGGGAGAATGGCATTGAAACATGTACACTATCATGTAAGAAATGAATCGCCAGTCTAGGTTCAATACAGGATACAGGATGCTTGGGGCTGGTGCACTGGGATGACCCAGAGAGATGATATGGGGAGGGTGGTGGGAGGGGGGTTCAGGATTGAGAACTCATGTACACCCATGGCAGATTCACGTCAATGTATAGCTAAACCAATACAGTATTGTAAAGTAGAAAAAAATAATAATCATCATCATTAGATTTTAACACATTTTTAAACCCTGTATGTCAAAATAGTAAGTCACCATGATTTTCTCTCTGTAAGTTAAAATCTGGTGTATCAGGAGAGTATTGGGAAATCATTCTAATGCATATGTATGTATGTATATATGAATATATAAACTTCTATTAAATTAGAAAACTGTAATGATTATAAATGTTAAAAAATAATAATAATAAAATATACTTTAGGATTTTGTTTGTTTGTTAGATTAACAATCACAACTAATTAAAGCTTGTAAGTAATCTTGGAGCTATTAAGGAATGATAACAAAGCACATGTAGATCCCACACCAGTTCCACTAGCTCTCTAGATCAAAGAGATGGCATAACAGAGCAGATATTTACATGACAAACATATAAACAGCTGTAGCTAAATGTCCTAATCCAGAAAGCACACTTATTCCCAGAAGGAAAAAAAAAAATATATATATATATATATATATATATATAAACTTAAACACATCTAGGAAAAGATCACACACTGAGAATAATATCAAATATTAGTTTCTTTCCATTTTTACTTAGCTCCTTAAAACTCAAAATCAAACAAACAAAAAGCAAAGCAAGTTTGGACTCTACCATTCATTTATTCAACAAATATTTATGGTGCACCTGCATGGCAGTAAGCTTCATTCTACTGAGGGGAGAGAGAATAAACAAACACAAAAATAATTGTATAGCATAGTAGTGGTTATTGACATGTGCTGTGAAGAAAGTAAACAAGGGTATGGAGACAGATGAGAGATGGGAAATATAGATTTGGTATCAGAGAAGGCCTATATGATTAGAGAATAAGGACCCCAAGGAAGTAGAGAAGACTTTTGAATATCTGGGGGAAAATATTCCAAACAGAAACTGCAAGGTCTCCCAAATCAATTTTTGTTGGTATGTTCCAGGAGCAGCAGGAAGGCTAGTGTACCTCCCACAGAATGAGAGGAGAACATAAAAGATGAGGTCAGGCTGGCAGGCTACTTTGAGAGAATAGACAAGACTGGGCAGGGATCTGGGAGAGGGTGCAAAGCACTTAGGAAGCTGTTGCAGTAGCCCCAGTGGAGACCACCTTGGCTTGCTCCAGGGAGCAGTGGTGGAGTTGTTGAGAAGTGGCGGAATTCTGGTAAATCTGAAGTGAGTCAACAGGGTTTGCTTATAGATTGTGTATGGATTATGAAAGAAACAGGAGGTCAAGAATAACTCTATGGCACATAACCTGAGCAACTAGGTATAGAGATAATACAACTTTAAAAGAAATGAGTAGGGAGGAGGAATCAAGAGTTGAGCTCAGACATTTTAGGTTTGCCTATTAGAGTTGCTAAGCTGGAGACTAGTATACAATTCCAGAGTTGAGAGAAGCTATGAGCCAGAGATATGTTTATTGTGACTTACATTTTCATTTTAACTACTCATGTATCAATGGTTTTGCTAGTCTTAATAAAAATTTCAAAGATATTTGAGAACACTATTTGTTTTCCAAAGTCAGGAAACAATGAGATCTCTGAAAACAAAGGATAGCTAGAGAAGTTATAGGACTTAGCTTTGGGCACTCCCAACATTGAGAGGTAGTTATCCCACAGGAAACCCAACCATGAACCCTATTAATCCTAGGATATATGGCTTTTGCAATTTTAAATGTAACTGTTTGGAAGAAAAAAAAACTTTTTTTATACAGAGCAATGATTCAGAGGCAAATGCAGCCTTCAGTAAAAAATGTAAAGTTAATGCTAATTATAGTCTCCTTCTCTTCAAATGTTTTCAAAAATGAGGAGAAAAATTATCAAGATGCTGAATTAAGAAAATCAAGGAGAAATTAAATTCATGCTGCTATGTACAGCTAAATCAAGCATTAATCATTCTGGTGAATCAATAACCAATAGTTTTAGCCAAACTGATTTAAAGAAATGCTGAGCAAGAAAAAGCAAAAGGATAATTCTTTCCATCAGCAACCATTGACTGCTCGAAGGAAACAAAATAAGAAACAAAAAATCCAATTAGCCCAAAGCTGGCCCTAAAATCGAAAATGGGTTGATCTCATATGCTGTAGGTCAAGCATGTCCACAGGGTCCCTTGGTCAATCCAGTCCATCATTCCACTTCCAGCAGTGATTGATGTGGGATATGGTTATGACCCCTAATTCTCTGTTCCAGCTTTTTAAAATAATAATTTATAACCTTTTAACCATAATATTGAATAAACTATGCCAATATGCTTTGCTAACACAAAATTATGAGGTTTTATATGAATTTAGGTGCTACTATCTGTCACCAAATTCATTTTTATCCATTTACTCTAGGCCATCAAATTTACTCCTGTTCTATTCTAACATAAAACTCTTTTTTATTAAAGATGTCTGGGGAAATATATACAAAAATCACCTGCGTCAAACATGAATAAGAAATAACCAACAAAAAGCCAGAATGACTAATGAGATAGTGATTAGATTTGTAGGACCTATAGTGAAGATTTTATAACAACATAATATGGTTTGAATATAACCCATCAGTGATTTAAATGATGATGTTCAGTTTTAAATTGATTAGGTCATGTCCATCTTATTTCTCATGATTGTCTCTAAGTTGAGAAAGCCATTTTTGCCTTATTTTTTTAAGTTAAATATTTAGTCACCAATCTTGAACCCTTTTGGCCAATGCTTGATTTATACATCTTAAAGTTCCTTCTTCAAAGCATCAGGATATTTCCATAGTCCTTTAATTTTAAAACACCATCAATTATAATATATACCATCAATTTAACCACTTCTTTTCAGAATGCAAGTGTAGATAATATTTTGTCAGTAATGAACCTGTCAAATCCAAGGCTGAGCCATGAGTCATATTACACAAGGAAAGGAGAGAACAGAGGGAAAAAAATACTATCTTTGCGTTTCAAAGCTCACTTTCTTGCAGTCCTAAGCAAGAACAGTTGTGAAAGCCATTAGAGAAACAGAAAACTATTTTCTAAATTTATTAACTCCCATTAGCAGAAGCTGGATTTGATAGACTAGAAAAACATAGAGTCATGAAAACGATCTGGTGAGACAGGAAAAAGAAGTAGGGACACTCTCCTTAGCTAACCCCAAGAAACTATGGAAAGAGGGAGCTCAGAGGTAAGAAAGACAAGCAAAACACCCTTATTTCCCCTCTCTGAACTCACCCATACTGGGTTAGGGTCGGGGTAAGACGCGGGGGGAGTGTTCTTTTAGCATGATTGCAGAAAACACTGAAAGCAGAGGGATTTGGCTCCATTTAGCCTTGGGACTCTGGAAGAAAACTGCCTCAGAAGCTGCTGTGAACAAACCCTGGGTTAGCCATAGTGTAATCTTGGCGTCACTGTGTAAATAGTTAAAAGGAAGGCCAGTTTAGCTTTTCTAAGCCACTCTCGATTCCCATGAAGTATGGATAAGACCCAGACCATCCTAGATACCCTGAAGGACAATCAAAGTATGACTGAATTGAAGATTGGTGGGCTTTCCCTGAGCCCACCATGGTGAGAACCAAGGTAATCCTACCGCAAAGGCTGAGAGGTAGAGAGATAATGCCAGACACTTGATGGAGGATGTAGCTGGGACTTGGCATGAAGCACCATCAAGGGCCAAGGTGAGGTTAAAGCATCTGAGGAGAACCATGGACCTTAAGCAAGCTGAAAAGAGCACTCTACCAATTTTATCAGCTATAGACCATATCAGAAAATGCACAGTGGTGCCCAGAGGACTCATGCATAGTAGTGGTCACCACTCAAAAGTCACCATTCAGGAGAGCATTCCAGACCAGCCATCCAGCAGTAATAGACACTAAGTGTCCAAAGGTTACCACATGGATCCAAAGGCCCCATCTCCCATCTCCATGAGCTCACATAAACAACCATACCCCAACCACGCATTTCTGATCCAAAGAACCTGAGTAGTTACCAGAAAGGCTTTATATTGCTGAATCATATCAGTTTGCCAATCTTATTGGCCCAGTCCAATTTAGACTGAGAGATTTATCCCAATCTCCAGGGAATGGGAGCTTATGAGGAATATCAAATCACTTATGAAAGACAGAAGAGCTCAAGTGTATTGTGGATAAATTTGTGATCCTCTACAAGTATCAAAAAGGAAAACTACATTAAAATGTTCATATCCATTCTATGATGCATTCTAATTTCAGAAATGTTAAAAATAGGAGGGAGAGAACACAGAAAAATGTGTCTAAACTGAAGAACTGTAGTATCTTGCAAGTCAGGGTTAAGAATGCAAATTGTTTCCTAAAAGAAAAAAACTCATGAAAATCACAAACCACTTTTGTTAAGCCTTAATTTACAGAGCATTCAGTACTATGAATATATACATATATATATATATGTGTGTGTACTGCTGCTGCTGCTGCTAAGTCGCTTCAGTCGTATCCGACTCTGTGCAACCCCATAGATGGCAGCCCACCATCCCTGGGATTCTCCAGGCAAGAACACTGGAATGGGTTGCGATTTCCTTCTCCAGTGCATGAAAGTGAAAAGCAAAAGTGAAGTCACTGAGCTGTGTCCAACTCTCAGCGACCCCGTGGACTGCAGCCTACCAGGCTCCTCCGTCCATGGGATTTTCCAGGCAAGAGTACTGGAGTGGGATGCCATCGCCTTCTCCCATATATATGTACAGTTGACCCTCAAACAACATGGGTTTGACCTACAAGTGTCCACTCAAATGTGGATTTCAGTAGTAAATACTACATCTGAGGCTGCCTGAATCCACAGCTGCGGAACCGTGAATACCTAGGAATCTCGGATACAGAGAGCCAGCTGTAAGTGATATGCAGATTTTCAATTGCACAGAAGGTATGTACTCCTAACCCCTGCATTGTCCAAAGGTAACCTGTATATACGAACTCAAAGTTAAGCAACTTTCCCAGAGATTATATATATATATATACACATACATATACATATATACATATATATATATATATGCCAAGACAAACTGTGTCAAGGTTCCAAACATCCTAAAGGAGAAGCTCTTGAAAATCTCATTAATCAGGCCATGCTTCCTAGTGTCCAAAAGCCAATTTCTGGGTAGAACATTATCACTTGGCATGAGACTAACCACAGGCTTGGAGAAAGAAGGGAGTGAGGGTGGCTAAGTCTAAGTCAAAGTGCGGGAAAGGTAAATCTTCTTAAGAAGAAATGCACTGGTCACACAAGACAATCACTAAGGAATCCCCTTCAAAGACTCAACTGCAGAGCAATGAATGATTATCAGTTAGGACTCTCCTGGTGACTTCACCACGTACACACCAGCAGGTCACTAAAGATACAGAGCAGTGGTTTTCAACTCTGGCTACACAGGTTGCTATTTAAATTTGAAATTTACAGTCTCCTACCCTAGCTTCTCAAACTTTAAAGTAATACAAATAACATGGGATCTTATTATACCATATATATATATTTTTTTTTTAGTAGAACAAAGAATATATTTCTAGTTGGTGATTTAATATACCTTGTCTTTTCACAGTCTATAGTTTCTCTTTTTATATTTTTAAACACCAAAAACATCTTGTACGGGGCATAGCCGATTAACGATGTTGTGGTAGTTTCAGGTAAACAGCAAAGAGACTCAGCCATATATGTACATGTATCCATTCTCCCCCAAACCCACTTCCCATCCAGGCTGGCACATAACATTGAGCAGAATTCCAAGTGCTATACAATAGGTCTTTATTGGTTATCCATTTTAAATATAGAAGTGTGCACATATTTGATTCAGTGGATCTAGGACAGGGTTCTGCATTTTTTAAGAGTTTCCAAATGAGCCTGATACTGGCAGTCCATGGACAACACTCTGGCAGCAGCAAGGTCTACTTTAGTGACTGTACAATAGAATCACCTGGGAGGCTTTCAAAAATAATGTTAATGGGATCCTACTCCAGATATTCTGATTTGTTTGGCTTAGCTGTAGGCTGGGGCTCTCAGGATGTTTATAAGTTCCTCAAGTGATGCCCTTTTGCAGCTAAGGTTGAGAAAAACTGGTTACAGGTAATTGTAAAGGTAAACTTCATGTAATGTAATACCACACTGTAATTTCAGACTTGTGCATTATGAATCTCTTCCCTCATTTGTGCTTCCTCCACCTAATCTTGGCAAACAATACATGTCTTGGGTACTCAGAATTCTAGAGTCCACCATAATCTAATCCATACATAGATCTACATCACCATAATCTAATACCATAACACTATAATCTAATCCATGCGTAGATCCATAAGTGGCTTGCTGGATAAAGGATAGCTGCAGAACATGGATCCCACTTCTCAGCTCCAGTCATTTCCCTAGAGCTGCTACTAATAGCCCCACTGGGATCTAGGAGAACTAAGCATATCACAAACAGAGCTGATAAAGGAGGTTACTCCCAGGAATTCCTTACAAATTTATTCAAGACGGACACTATCCAACCCTATTAGAAAGACAAAGAAGGGGCACCATTCTGGGACAAGCCTTGCTCCAGGAAGCAGAATCATGCTCACCACTGGCTGATGTAATTGCCAGGCCAGCAATTTTCAGACTGTAATCACCTGGGAGCTTTAAAAATTACTACCTGGTCCTACTCCCAAAGATTCTGATTTAATTAGTTTCCTGTGTGGCCTGAGCACTTGGGAGGTTTATAAGCGCCCCCAGGTGAATTTAACATGCAGTCAGGGTTAAAAACCACTGGGCTAACAGGATCTCAACACAGAGAAACTTTCTAAATTGCCTAGTTAGTACTCTTCCCGCAATGAGGCTTTTGTGTCTCTCACAGGGCTTAGCCACAAACCACTCCATCATAATTATCTCACAAGGGCTCTCAAGTGTGTGTGAGATATTGCACATTTCTTATCCTTCCTTAACCAGTGTGAGTGCAGAGTATCTCCATGAGAAAATGGTCAGTCTAGAGCAGGGGTCTGCAAATTAAGCACAAAGAGCCAAATCTTGCCACTTACCTTATTCTGCAAATAATGCTTTATTGGAACACAGTCACATCCACTTGTTTATATATTATCTACAGCTGCTTTCAAACTAAAACAGAAGAGTAGTTATAACAGAGAATCTATGGCTGTTAACTGGGCTGCACGCCACAGGCCTGCAAGCCTTGTAGTTACGCATCCTCCAGACTGAAGAAAAAGTCAGTGGACAGGAACAAAGACATCAGTGGTTTATTGGTCAGAGAGATCTTACACAAAAGTTCCTGGAGAAACACCCCACCCTTTACAGCAGACAGTGGGCAGGACATGGCAGCAGTCTTCGCTACTAGGCGGAGAAGGAGGCCACTCTTTATCGGGGGAACTGAAGTCAGGTGGGATTCTAAGTTAACAAGGACTAATTAAGCCCTATAATTAAGAGGATTGGATCTAATGTGAGTGAATCGTGGATTGGTCAAGAAGGAGGATCTACAGAAAGCAGAGAACACCCATCTCGAATGGCCTAACCACACAGCTATCAAAGCTGAAACTACTGTGTGGACCAGGGCACAGAAGAAGTTTGCCAACTGCTGGTCTAGCAACATGGAGGTGTCAAGCTGCAGCAATATCTTCTGGGACAAGCTGAGTGTTCTAAAATAGACTAGGGGATTCTATGAAGGGCAGAATCATATCATAAGCAGTGGAAATGTCCACATCTGGGAGTATATGGACATCTGGGGGTATATGGACAGCTGAACCACAATTGCTCCCATCAATCTAGCCATTTCCACTAAGGCAAGTGGACCTGGGCTTATCAGTCTATACCACCTGGTTGCCTACACAACCAGTTTATAAGAAAAAGATCTTACTTCACAGCTAAACTGGAAGTGGATATCTGTGAGATCAATCAGAACTTGTGGAGAAAAAGACTGAAAGAAAAAATATTAACAGATGTGAAGTGGATCAGAGGTAATCAGAGAACCCAGAACAACAAAGCAACAACATTGGTGTATTTAAAAAAATCAGAGTCTGATAGAATAAAAGGTCTAGGAAGCAAGCCGAGAGGAAGCGAAGTATGTTCAGAGACAGACATCTGCCCACAGCTAAGTTCAAAGCTAAAAAGTTCTGGTGGGGGGCGGGGGGGGTTCCCTTGCATGTTCACCATGCACATTCCCATGGACTTGTGCTATTTTAACCAGCTACTAGTTTTTCTTATCCTTATTTTAAGAAGTGGCTTCCTTTTTCTCAACTATTTTGTTTCTCAAGGAATATTGTAGCCTAACAACTTTCCCATGGGAGCAGTTTTCCAACAGTAAGAGAATGCAGAAATTGAAGAATTCACTTTATAAGAAACAACTCAACTATACTGATCATCTTAAAATTTAAAACATTAAAGAGGCAGAATTAAGTTTATTTCTTCATCCCATGATACAAATAACATCTTTATACTTACTATGCTTTGCACATATAAGTACATAAAAGATTTAACTTACTAACTTTCGAAGTTACTTGTTAAGATTATAGTCAAAACTCCAATATTTGCTTTTAAAGTAATCTACAAGAACACTATATGTGCTCATCCCTGTCTTTGAGATTTTCTTGGAATCTTCAAGGTTAATTTTGACATGAATTCTATTGATAGAATAATCAGCAAGTATGCAAAAAAAAGAAGCTTGGAGATAAAACCAAATAAATATAAGTAAAAGGCATCGTGCTCATTCAAAACGGCCCCTAAAATGACAGAAAACAACCACAAACAAATGAAAACTTTTCTGAAAGAAACAAAGGAAATTATATTCTAGGAAGCTAAGAAGCCAAAGCAGGTCCTCTCCCTGCTACCTGGAAGTCAATCAAATCTCTCTGTAGAACAATGGAAATAAACCCTTTGGGCATCAACATCTAGAATGGGGTATATCAGAGAAGTCCTCCATAGGAGTCAAAGAGGAAAGAAAAACATGGTGCTTAGAAGAATTAACAGTTTGTCATCTAGACACTTAAGACAAGGAGAAGAGAGAAATTAGGGGAAAGGCTGAAAGGGGCTATTCTCAAAGGAATTTCATGTGATTCTAGGTACACATAATTCATCGGGGCATATATGACAGAGTGAAGCACAGTTTGGAAGAAAGGTATTCTCTCCTCTTCTGAAAAAGCCCAGTGTCATTCTGCTACTTAAATTTAGAGGCATTGGGACCCTGGCATGTCCATTTCCAGTCTTAAAAATGGGCATCTTTGGCAGTTATCTTCTACATATCAGCTAGATGAAACCAGGCAAAATGGAAAAACATGGCAGATAGACTAGTTTGGGAGAACTGATGAGTCAAACATCAGAGACTTCGAAAACTGGAGATGAAGGGAAGAGCAGAAGAAAAGCTTTACAGGAAAACCTTCATTCTATAATAAGCAAGTGAGGGCCATTACAAGAACCCTTGATAACTGCTACTAATGGAACTTCTGAAGTTTCAGCCACTGATGAAGAGGTAGGAGGCCAGGGAATCAGATGACAAAGGAAGACAAGCATCAGGGCTATACGGTATATGCTCAAGGAAACTGGAAACTGTGAGGCCCCACAGAGGCTATAGTATTATTTTGAGACTAGTTTGTGGTTTGGAAATTGGAAGGATCCATTAAAACCATGATAACTAGGAAACCTTATTGTCCCTCAACAGCATGAGTTTGTGGATCCAAACTTGAAAATTGCTCCAACAGAACTCTCCTTCATATCTCTACTTCTTTCTGTGTGTTGCTCAGCTTTGCACATGATATAACTGTTTAATGCTAGGTAACTGATTAACTATAACCAAAGTCAATTCCCAAAAGCGAGGATGGCAATAGGATCAATTTACCATCATACCTCAGAGGCAGAGCTCTCATGCCAACCTATAATTGTCAATAAGTCAGTTGCCCACCCTGATAAGGTCAGATGTGATCAGAGTGGAAAGGTGACTAATCAGATGGAGACTTAACAAAAAAAGAACCCCTGAAAAGGAAGCAATGGAAAGATAACAGTTTTCAGGGCTGTTCACAAATATTCTCATCCTCCTGGGAACAGAACAAGATCACACATCTAGCATCCCCACTGACCACATGACTTGCTTTGATAAATGCAATGTGAGTGGAACTGACATATGTCACATCCAGGTGGACAATTTAGGAGCCCTTGCATGATTCATAGTGTTCCCTTTCCCTGTTTTAACCATAGTGGAAATAAATATTGAGATGGAATATACATTAGCCTGGGTCCCTGAGTGCCTGAATTAAAGCAGAGACCTCCCAGCCAACTCACTTTAAACATGTAGCTTGAGCAAGAAATGAAACTTTGTTAAGCCAAAATCACTGCAGATGGTGACTGCAGCCATGAAATTAAAAGATGCTTACACCTTAGAAGGAAAGTTATGACCAACCTACACAGCACATTAAAATCAGAGACATTACTTTGCCACAAAGGTCCGTCTAGTCAAGGCTATGGTTTTTCCAGTAGTGAAAACCCAGTAGTATGGTTTTTCCAGATGTAAGAGTTGGACTATAAAGAAAGCTGAGCACTGAAGAATGATGCTTTTGAACTGTGGTGTTGGAGAAGACTCCTGAGAGTCCCTTGGACTGCAAGGAGATCCAATCAGTCCATCCTAAAGGAGATCAGTCCTGGGTGTTCATTGGAAAGACTGATGTTGAAGCTGAAACTCCAATACTTTGGCCACCTGATGCAAAGAGCTGACTCATTTGAAAAGACTCTAATGCTGGGAAAGATTGAGGGCAGGAGAAGAAGGGGACGACAGAATGAGATGGTTGGATGGCATCACCAACTTAATGGACATGAGTTTGGGTAGACTCCGGGAGTTGGTGATGGACAGGGAGGCCTGGCGTGCTGCAGTTCATGGGGTCACAAAGGGTTGGATACCACTGAGCGACTGAAATGAACTGAACTGAAGCTTCAAGAGATTTGAAGGTTGCTTTATCACAGCATAGCCTAGCTCATGCTGACTGATAAAAAATTGAGCAGATATTCTTAAACTTGACCCAATGCATATTATAGAGTATATAAAAGCCATCCCTAAGGGACTCCCAGAAATAGATGTGAAACACTATCAAAGTGGAATAGGCTAAGAGGTCCTACAAAATTAGAGGTGAGAGACAATGATAATGTTTATTACTATTGGTCTAACTCTATATTTACCACTTGAAAACATGAAATATATTTATGTCAGAAAATATATTTGAACCTTTGCCCCCCCCAAAAGATCTTCTGTCTTCATTGGAGATAACATTATGAGGAGCTTGTTATTGTTCTTATCTTCAGGGATTTAAAATTAACTGTTCTAGCTCACATTCTACATGAATCTGACACATAGCAAATTATATTTTGTGGCAAATAAGATTACAGATAAGTCCATTATGTAACAACTGTAGCATGCTTTAGCAGTTTATATCTCCTTCAGAGAGTATACAACATAGAGATGTAAATTCTTTTCATCGCAATTCTGCATAAATAGACTTTCTGCACTGCATTGCTAAACTTCGATCTTAAAAGTGATAAAGTACAGAGGCCTACAGTTGCAATCATAAAAATGTAATTGCTGAGAAAAAAATTATTTCTGATCCATTGGAGGAATTTATTACAGAAGGATGCAACTGTGTAAGTTATCATACATAGAAAATGAAATTGAATGACTGAAATATATCCCAGACTGAACATCCCTGCAAAATGACCTAGTGATTTACCTGTGCCCAAAAGAAAAAAAATAGATTAAAGATAAATCAAGTTTGGTCAGAAAGACTGGTAACTATAAAAAGAGCACAATAAAGATTTATGAATCAATGAATTTAGAAATCAGAGTGACATAATAGTATCTATGACCAATTACTCCAAAAATTAAAATGTAATTTTGACTTTGAGTTATATACAGAGATAGTAAGTAATTTCTGTGGAACCTTGAAAGCAAAGGAATATAACATGAAGATAAATAATGATGAAAGGTGAGACTTTTTTAATGGGGTTACTAAATGATAACTTTATCTGGTGGCATTATGAATTTAAAGATCATTAACTTCTTTTGGAATGTTTTCCACTATAATCAGAGACTATATTACACGCTTAAAATAAACAATGTAACAATTTCAAATTAAACACTTTTTAAAAAAGAATGTGATGAGATATTTAGTATGATGCCATTCTAGTAAAAAAATCTTTAATGGAATTTTTTATTGTATTGATAGGTAATACATGATCAGGGCGACAAGAAGGTTGTTTGTCAAATTCAAATTAATGACTCTGACTTTGAAATGTACTGGTTTTTTGTAAGGAGAATCCCATTATAATGAAAATCAAGAGCTTGGGCAAATAATTTTGTTGTTCAAAAATTCTCTTATTAACATGAGACCATTCTGTGGGTGGCAAAGACAGAGACTTCAGTGAAGATTCAGAGTCATGTAATATCAATTTCATACCAGATATTAGTGTCTTATAGACTGCCAAAGTTCATGATTAAGCTATCATCAGTGAGGCACATGTTTTAAATCATCTTTCCAGTAGGAGATATGCTAAGTAAAAATACGTACAAAGCTTATTGTTAGAGCTACTCTCCTCCCCACCATCCACCTCACAAAGAAGACAAGCAGAAAATGTTTAAATTATCAGAGATACGGTCAGTGTCATTTCTCACTTAAGAAACCCTAGAGTACTTCAAGGCCTTAGAAAAAGGGACAATTTGTCTTAGGGGGGTATGATGGAAGGTAAGCTTAAAGAGGAGTTTTCTCACAAATTCGGGGTTAAAAACAAAAAATTTAAATCTATACTATAGTGTAAGTTTCTCCAAACTCTGCTCTAAGAAAAGCCAATAAATAAAATCTGGGCTTACATAATAAAGTCAGAGAATCATTATGCATATTATCAAGGAATTATTCACTTTATGGAAAGATTTTATCACAGAATAACTTAAATATCTGCTTTTCTCATACATTTTGGTGTTTTAAAATAATTTCCTATCTGACAGATGAGCCACCATGTACTCTGAGGCAAGTCACTGAAATTCTCTAGGCTGTTTCTAGCTGTTTCCTCGTCTGTGTAATAAGAATGGTTTTAACCATGCTGCCTGCCTCACTCAGTTTTCATGACAATTGAACAAGATAATTTGCATAAAAGTACTTTCAAAACTGCATATGCATATTATTACTTTTTTGCTTTTTAAAGAGAATCTGCGGAGGAACTTTCAGAATGTTATCATTATTATTACTAAATAGATACTTTGGTACACTTTTAAACATTTTATTTTTTTAATTTAAATTTATTTATTTTAATTGGAGGCTAATTGAAGGTGGGATGATTTGGGAGAATGGCATTGAAATATATATAATAAAACATTTTAAAAGACAATTTTGGATAACATATCATTCTATAAAAATCAAATCTTTCCATTACTTATTTTTCCTATGTTTCTTAGTACTTTTGCAGTTACTATTCATTGTAATTTCCATGTTATCAATACCTGGATTATGAGAGGCTCCAGTAGTTTCTCTACAGTGAATGTCTGGACCTGCAGGTCCTGAGGATTGATACTCAGTGTGATTGGTGTTTCAGCTGACATGCTGCCTGTGCACAAAAACAAAAAGACATTTACTAATAAAGAAAAAATACTTTCTAGAGGAAAGCACTGATGAAAATCACAGCATATGTGTGATTAGTATTCAAGCACCTCCTCCTGCTATCAGCTGTAGCCCTCAGAGGACAAAGGTGCCAAGTCCACCAACAGAGAAACAAGATATTCCCCAACTGTATTCTCAGGTCATGTTTCTGGGCTTGGGTCCTCCAACAAATTAATTTATGCTGGTTTGTTCATAACTAAAATTATAACCCAGCCAAGGTGAGTTTGCATTTATCAGGAGTCTTAAGTAAAAAATGAATGGCTGAGTTGGTGAGAGATATCTTGCAGCAAACACATGCTTTGAGTTCCATGAAATCATAACAACTAGGGCAGCCAGAGCCCATATTTTGCCTTTTGTTACTGACCATTCAGATGAAGAATCAGGTAGGACTTTGGAAGATATGATACATCTCTCTATTTGGGGAATCATTTGAGGGTTTTGATTTGAAGAAGAAAGTTTTGGGCAATTCCCTTTCCTTTACAGACAAGAAACTGACATAAATTGGCATAGTTATTATAAAAAGAAAGGCAAATCTTCATGTTTGGGCAAGACAAAATAAGAAAAACATTGCAAACCATTCTTTCAGACCTTAATATAAACCTTAAATGTTGGTTCAGTGAGATTTTTTAATAAGAATACATATATAGCAAGTGACCATGTATAGAATTTCATAACATATTCAAAGTAAAACATCAGCCATGAAGACTATTACCCAAATTTCTAAGCCAACAAATCTATATTAACTTATTCACAATCGATAATCACCCAGCAAGTATTTACTGAAGGTTCACAGGATAACAGTAAGAAACACATCTATCCTATGTATAACTTGGCCTATTATTAGCCTATAAACTATTATAGTCTATAGAAGTGTGTGTTACTATCAATGCACAAATCTTTCCATTTAGTTGTTGCCTATTTTCTTTCAAAGTTTCTTCTAAACTTTCTTCTAAGTTTCCTATTTTCTTACAAACTCCATTCATAAAACCAGGGTTGGTTTTGGTTTTACTAATGAACTATGGATAGACAGATGAGTAAGTGAAAGAAACAATGACACATTTTCATGAAATCATGTTTTACCCCAGAATCAGTCCTTTCAACACGCCTCTCAATCTCAGGGATTCTAGGGAAGAGTAGTGTTCTTTTTTCTATACGTCTGCCTCCAACCCCTACGGGAAGTCAGAATCTCAGGGTAGGGTCCATGTTCACTCCAACTCCTTGCCCTGAGAGTCTACCCCATTCTCCTCCTACCTTTCTCAGATCCCACTGTTTTAGTTCCACAAAATCAGCATCTCTCTGCCCTTCAGCCTCTCACGCTCTCTCTAATCCTTCCCCTGGATCCATAAATGTTTTAGTGTATATATCCAAAGATAATCATGATCTCTTCATGTACATGTAACTGAAAAGATCGGTGCTTCACTAAGCCCACACTGCACGCCTGATACATGTGCAGAGAGAGAGATACACAAACAAAACCACCGTGTACAAAAAAAAAAAATTCCTTATTGGCTCTTTTCTTGATGTAATTTAATTCTTAGATAATAATAATTTGTTAAATAGAGGCAAATATTACAGAGCCTAGAAACCTTACTGCTCTCCAAATATATGCCACAGGGTTATACTCCATGACTCTTTTACTACAAAAATGGATATATAAAGTATTCTTGAGAATAATAAGAATCTGCCAAAGACTGTCTGCAGTGACTCAACAGAGAAATTTGTACATATAGTCAAAATTGTGATTTCAAATAAACTCATAATCAGACAAATTCATAATTAATATTTATAATTCTTTCATATATATTATTAAAAACAAAGATAATTATGCTGAAAATTTCAAATGAAACAATTATGACAAATCTAATAATTTAAGAAAGCATTTAAGTACAATTACATCTCTAAATTTGAGTATACTATTAAAAATACTAACACTGTACATACTAATCACTTTGTGTATAGTATCAAAACATTGTCTAGTTAACTGAGGAAACTGATTTGGAGATCAAGGCAATAATAGGCATCAGACTACAGAATTTTGCAAATGAAGTCAAAGGAAGGTCAAAATCTGATGAGTTTTTACCAACCTTTTGTAGCCATAATGCAATGTGAATCCAAAACTAAAATCCTGCTAGGGTATGGGTATTATAACCCAAGGCATTTGCATTTTATAATCCACAAAATTTTAAGAGTTAAAAAGTATCTCTGGAACAGTTCAAGGACACCTCCTACAGCATCCTTCATTACAACAATGTACTGGGAAATGAGATGCTCACTATACCATTAGATGCCAGTGATTACTTTTATAAAGTTCTTCCTCATGTTGAGTTGAAATCTGAAATGTTTTTAACTCCTAACCACTAGAGATAGTTTTATAAAGTGGGAAAGGTTCAGGTTTGGAAACAAGCAGACTAGATTAAACCCCAATTTTCAGAGTTTAAGGAAGGAAAATAAATCTCTTGACAGCAGTAATAGATGTCTCCAGGGATAGTCTGTAAGGCAGAACAAAGTATCATGTGGATACTTCCTTTCTCCCCAAGTTCCCTTTGTCCATATGCCTAAATTTTCTTTACTCCACTTTATTCCTTGCTTTAAATTGAGCTTATAGCAATTTAAAACTCATTCCGTTTAACAAGTATTTCACTTTTAAGTGAAGTTAACTCTGAGAGGTCATGGGGGATACACATTCTATTAACGCTTCAGAAGAGTCCATGAGACCAAGGTGATGTGTCTTCCCAGAGCTCATATATACCCTTTCTGACACACTCAGTACCCCTAACTCTCTACTTAGTCCAAGTCCACTTCCAATGCATATGCCAGCCTCTTTCTGCAACCCAAACTTCTAAGTGCAAATGACAACATGCCCATCCCCATACCTGAGAGGTAGCCAAGAGGCAGCTGTTTGCTGATGAGTATTATGGAGCTCAGACATGCAAGTTGTCCATTTGCATGTACCCAAGGCCTCTCAGGAAGCAACGGTTAGAACTGGACATGGAACAACAGACTGGTTCCAAATAGGAAAAGGAGTATGTCAAGGCTGTATATTGTCACCCTGCTTATTTAACTTATATGCAGAGTACATCATGAGAAACGCTGGACTGGAAAAAACACAGGCTGGAATCAAGATTGCCGGGAGAAATATCAATAACCTCAGATATGCAGATGACACCACCCTTACGGCAGAAAGTGAAGAGGAACTAAAAGCCTCTTGATGAAAGTGAAAGTGGAGAGTAAAAAAGTTGGCTTAAAGCTCGACATTTAGAAAACAAAGATCATGGCATCTGGTCCCATCACTTCATGGGAAATAGATGGGGAAACAGTGGAAACAGTGTCAGACTTTATTTTGGGGGGCTCCAAAATCACTGCAGATGGTGACTGCAGCCATGAAATTAAAAGACGCTTACTCCTTGGAAGAAAAGTTATGACCAACCTAGATAGCATATTCAAAAGCAGAGACATTACTTTGCCGACTAAGGTCCATCTAGTCAAGGCTATGGTTTTTCCTGTGGTCATGTATGGATGTGAGAGTTGGACTGGGAAGAAAGCTGAGTGCCGAAGAATTGATGCTTTTGAACTGTGGTGTTGGAGAAGACTCTTGAGAGTCCCTTGGACTGCAAGGAGATCCAACCAGTCCATTCTGAAGGAGATCAACCCTGGGATTTCTTTGGAAGGAATGATGCTAAAGCTGAAGCTCCAGTACTTTGGCCACCTCATGCGAAGAGTTGACTCATTGCAAACAACTCTGATGCTGGGAGGGATTGGGGGCAGGAGGAGAAGGGGACGACCGAGGATGAGATGGCTGGATGGCATCACGGACTCGATGGACGTGAGTCTGAGTGAACTCCGGGAGTTGGTGATGGACAGGGAGGCCTGGCGTGCTGCGATTCATGGGGTCGCAAAGAGTCGGACACAACTGAGTGACTGAACTGAACTGAACTGAAGGCCTCTCAAGTACAAGACAGAGCCAGAAGTGGAAAGGAAAGGAAAAGAAGCTGACCATCAGGGGCATCACCTCATTCTAACAGGAAACATCAAGGAATACAAGAATTCTAAATCCAGATCTTTATCTTTCAGGTCAATTTGGAGGTATATTTCTCAAGGCAGAAAGATAAGAGGATAGAACCTATTTTAGCAACTTGTTAGCTTGATTTGTAGCTTTCACATATAAGTATGGTATGCAGGCCTCCATGTATATTTTCATCCTGCTCACTACAAATGTTAAGGACAGAACTACCCAAACTTTCTAGCACTCCATATCACCAAGTTCTGCCCTTTTAGTCAGATTTGCTCTTTCATTCTATCCTCAGTCTTCTAAAACATGCAGTTAACACAGAGATACGATAAAAAAGCATCAGTTCTTCCACATTTAGGAAAAGACTTTCAAGCTTCCGCAACAAAATTACTTCTCTTTTCCTCTCTTTTTCTCCCTCATTCAAATGCTCTCTGTTATTACTTTTCCTTAAATTTGTTTCCATGCAAGAGTTGTTGTTCACTGCATATATTTCTTTACTCCTTTTATTAAAATTATTTTTGTGAACATTCAGCATTACATTCATGAGAAAATAAAAAATTTAAATACTCAAAAACACAACAAAATTCATAATTTATTGATATCTATGAAGATTACTTAAACTGTTTTTCCATGTACCTATGTTTATTATTACTTATTTATTATTGACCCTTTCTCATGTGATTTTCTCTAGGTAATCATTATGCATCATCTCTATTAACATGGTTCTTTCTATGCCCTAATTATTGCCACAACATTAACACACACACACATACACATATATATATGTGTGTGTACACATTCACATGCCTTTGATGGCTCTATCTGAGAATAGATTTCTTTCCTTCAAGTTTAAAGTGCTTTGATGGTGTCAACAATTCTTCTACCAAAAGTATCTTTGGGCTTCATGAGATCCTTTCGGGATCTCATTTAGTGAAATAGAAAAGGGAAATACTTTTAGTAGGTCACAATCCCCACCATCTTCGGTGGTAAAGAATCTGCCTGTAATGCAGGAGATGTGGGTTTGATCCCTGGGTCAGGAAGATCCCCTGGAGTAGGAAATGACAACCCACTCCAGTATTCTTGCCTGGGAAATCCCATGGGCAGAGGAGCTTGGCAGGCTACAGTCCATGGGGTCACAAAAGAATTGGACATGACTTAGTGACTAAACAACAAAAAAAATCCCATGATCATCACAAATGTTAATATTAGCTGACACTGTACTTCCAAAATATCAGAAGAAAGGGTGAGCAACTAATTAAGGATTTCCAAGTACTGAGATAGCTTCATGAAAGAGAACATTTATTTTAATTATCATTAAAATTTTATATTGAGTATACAACAAAAGTAGGCTTCACTCTTCCCCATAGGTATCCCTTAGAAGGGTTAGCTGAATGTGGTTAGGAGTAATGTGAAGGAGTGGAACCAAATGTTAATTGACAAAAAAGTCATCTAAATTACAATAAACAGGTTTAAGTAAAGAAAAGGAAAATGGGGTATGGGGGATTTACTGCATAATTTATCACAGTTTGTTTTGTATAATTAAGTCTTAGCTAGAATGCAACCAAATGGAAAGGGGACAACTATAAGTTTTAAAATTTCCACTGTAATGTCTACACATAGCTATTTTCCAAGTGTACCTCCATCCCCATCCCAAACCCCCATTTCCATGCTTCCAATGCAATCATCTACTGGATTGTCTGTCCTATAAAGAAAGAAATACACATATCTTTTACTCATTTGGTGAACAAAAGGATCTTAGGTTTGTCAGAGTCAATAAAATCAAGCAACTGTCTAATAATTGAATTTCTCTCTTTTCAGATGTTCTTCTTACATTTTGCAAATACTTTCCATGTACTTATTTAAGATCAATAATCAGTGTAAGCTCTTCTACCTTGCCTTTTGGTCAGTTATAAGACCTAAATGATTTGAGGTCAGAGGCACCCCTAGACTATAGGGCACCATTCATTTATCCACTAATTCAACTTATATTTGTTGTTTCTACTTTGTGCTAGTCATGGGAAGGAGAGAGCATAAACAATAAACCTAATAACAGTAACATCGTTTAGTACCTTAGAAAAAGACATGCTAGCAAAAAGGAAAAAGTAAAATGGAGCAAGTGATAAGAGAGTTGGGAGCAAACTGCAATATTAAATAAGATAAATATTAACCTCATTGAGAAGAGTACATTTGAGCAAGGGCTTCAAGAGGTTAGGAAATTGGCCAAGCAGAGGTCTGGGAGAAGAGCATTCTAGGCAGACATAACAACTGGAGAAACAACCTAATGACAGGAGAGTACTGTCATGTTTGCAGATGAGCAAGGAGGCCAGTGTAAGTGGGTTGGAGTGAACTACCAAAAGCATCGTAAAAGAGAAGGTCAGAATGGTAATGGAGTTAGTTAGGGGGGTCCGGGGGGAATCACAGATCTTATCAAACCATGAGACATAGTGCAAGGGTTTGAACACTAGAGAAACATAATCTGTTTTATATTTTGAAAGGATCACTCTGGTGAATAACAGGAAGTATTGAGGGCAAGAGCAAAATTAGGGACACTATTGAGAAACTTCTGTAGTGACCCCAATGAGAGAAAATAATGGCCTAAACCTGACTGGTGGCAGCAGAAATGAACAGAAGTGGTCGGATTGTAGACAATTGTGAACCAATAGGAATTCCGGACAGATTGAACATAGGAAAAAAAGAACACAAGATATCTTTAGGTTTTTTGTCTGAAGCAACTGGAAGGATGGTATTGCCATTAACTGAGGTAGGGATGCTGCAGGAGGAAGAAGATGAAGAGCCCAGTTTAGGACATGAGTTAAGATACATACAAATTTAGGATGTACAATAGACATCCAAGTAAAGATGTTATTAGTAAGTAGGCAGTTAGAGATATGAAAGTAGAGTTTGGGAGAGAAGTCTGGGGTCAAAATACAGATTTCAGAGTTGACAACATAAAGGCAGATGAAATGAGACAACCAAGGAGGATGTGGACCAGAAAGAGATAGGTTGGAGTCAAAGGATTATTGAGAATGAATGGAAATACAGGCAGCATTACTCAGAGGTTTAGGGAATTAAGATTTGCTTTGAGTGAACTAGTAAAATCTGAGTCTTTCAGGCAGACCAATTAGAAAAAGCCCTGTAGGTGTTAGCAGGAAGGCCCCCAGTTTGTCCAGCAGAGGGAGGACTAGATTTCAGCTCCACTCAGCCCCTCAGCAGGGCAACAACGCAGCAGCCAGTGTGGGAACCATTGCAGCTTCTCCACTCCCACTGCCTACGAAAGGATTCTTAAATTCTACATTTCATCACCATTGGATCTCAGTAATTAAGAGAACTGGCTTTGAAGCTGGTCTGGGTGAGAATCTAGGCTCTGCTCACTGGTGACTTTAGGCAAGTTAGCGAACCTCGCTAAACATCAGCTTTCTTATAAAAGGAGTACGTCAAGGCTGTATATTGTCACCCTGCTTATTTAACTTCTATGCAGAGTACATCATGAGAAACGCTGGGCTGGAGGAAGCACAAGCTGAAATCAAGATTGCCAGGAGAAATATCAATAACCTCAGATATGCAGATGACACCACCCTTATGGCAGAAAGTGAAGAAGAACTAAAGAGCCTCTTGATGAAAGTGAAAGAGCAGAGTGAAAAAGTTGGCTTAAAGCTCAACATTCAGAAAACGAAGATCATGGCATCTGGTCCCATCACTTCAGGCAAATAGATGGGGAAACAGTGGAAACAGTGGCTGACTTTATTTTGGGGGGCTCCAAAATCCCTGCAGATGGTGATTACAGCCATGAAATTAAAAGACGCTTACTCCTTGGAAGGAAAGTTATGAACAACCTAGACAGCATATTAAAAAGCAGAGACGCTACTTTGCCAACAAAGGTACATCTAGTCAAGGCTATGGTTTTTCCAGTAGTCATGTATGGATGTGAGAGTTGGACTATAAAGAAAGCTGAGAGCCAAAGAATTGATGCTTTTGAACTGTGGTATTGGAGAAGACTCCTGAGAGTCCCTTGGACGGCAAGGAGATCCAATTAGTCCATCGTAAAGGAGATAAGTCCTGGGTGTTCATTGGAAAGACTGATGTTGAAGTCAAAACTCCAAGACTTTGGCCACCTGATGCAAAGAGCTGACTCATTTGAAAAGACCCTGCTGCTGGGAAAGATTGAGGGCAGGAGAAGGGGATGACAGAGGATAAGATGGTCGGATGGTATCACCAACTCAATGGACATGGGTTTGGATGGACTCCAGGAGTTGGTGATGGACAGGGAGGCGTAGTGTGCTGCCGTTCATGGGGTTGCAAAGAGTCGGACATGACTGAGCGACTGAACTGAACTGAACTGAAGAGTACCTTCTTCAAAATTATCTTGAAGATTAAAATTAAAAATCCATATAGAAGTCATAACTTAGCCCATGCCTCAGACACCTATTAAGAGCTCAACAAATATTAGTTGATATTATTATCCCCTTTTCAGTAGGAATGTAGAATCTACTTGTCTACATTTAGGTTAAAAATACCTCTTTCATCTATAGAGCCTGCAATTATTTATTCAAGAATATTTTTGCTCTTTGTTCCCATAATGAAAGGGCTTAACACAAAGCTTCCCTCTGGTGACTCATTTCATTGGATCTCTTGACTTCAAAATCTAAGGCATATTGCTTACATGTGCATTAATTAGAAATGCAGCATGCCTAAATACTCTAAAAAATTCCTAAGGCACAACAGCCTCATAAAGAGTCTTGAGCCCCTTGAAATCAATTCTAGAGTGAGACATAAGAGGTATGTTCCAGAGATAGGGCTACAATTGTTTTATTTTGTTCAGTTGGTTGGTTGACTTTTTTAGGATTTTTGTTTTCTTTTGTTTTAAGAATAAAACAGAGCAAAGGAAATACAATAGAAGGTATGCATTCCAACACTCCCAACTCTTTGTGATCCCATGGACTGCAGCCCACCAGGCTCCTCTGTCTGTGGGATTTTCCAGGCAAGAATGCTGGAGTGGGTTGCCATTTCCTTCTCCAGGTGATCTTCCTGACCCAGGGATCGAACCCAGGTCTCCTGCACTGCAGGCAGATTCTTTACTGACCAAGCTACAAGGGAAGCACCCCAACAATGTGGTAAGGCTACAGCTATTAAATGTACCACATGTCTGGATCCCTGAGACTGAATTTTTTATTTCCTTAACTTTTAAGAATTCTAGATTTCAATATAGCAAAAAAATCACATTTTATAATAAAATGTAAATATCTTTAGCAGGTTATAATTCAAACTTTCAAAGGCTTCTTGGAAGCATTTGAAGTTCTTTCTAACAACCTTTGGATAGTAATCTTACTGGTGTTTTTTGAAAAGTAATCAAATTGAGCTCCTCCCCCCCAAAAAAAATTTGTATTATGGATTCTTTATGAGAAAATACAAATTAAATTAAATTCAAACATTTGTTTCTTCTGTTCATAGTAACCAAAATAAAACTTGTTTCCCCACATACAACCTGAATGAGAGCTGCAAAAAAAGATTTTTTAAAAAATCAAGCAAAAAATCCAAATGAATGACAACTAATATGAAATAAAACAAAGGAAAACATCAGGTTCTATTTATATTTAGGTCTTCCATCCTTCTTATTGTGAATGGCTGGCTGGTCTAATGGCCCTCCAAAATAAAGAAAAAGGTTGTAATTCAATTTCTGATTTAACTGAAAAGTAAGACTATATATAAGAATTTTGTAAGATGACCTAATTACCCACCTCTGATACCACACATTTAAGTTATTTTATAAAATGACAGTTCACACTAAAAGCTCATTCTTTTTTCACAATGGCACACATTTTCAAAATTGCAGGTAGGAAGAAAGGACAAAAATGGCCCATGGTTATTCTGTGTAGCAATGCCTTTCAACTTAAGGACATTTTGTATAAAATTATACCAGAAGTGAGATCCTATCTCATATAAGCCCAGCTTGAAGTTTACCTGCCTGTTATTTAAAAGTCAAAGGTCTAAACTGGTCCAATTGAAATCTAAGAAGAAGATAATCTAGTATGTGAAACCTCAGAGAAGCTTTCACTGATTCACCCAGAACAAGAATAACTTCACTATAAGCATCAAGTTTAAACAACCAGGGCAGAAGTAACATGCCCTTCATATACACCTTGAAAGTGACAGTAGCTTTCGTTGCTGCAAGTCCAGTGGGCCTATGGGTCAATTCCACTCCATAATATTATAAGACAGCTCAAATGTATGGGAATTCTCCTAAGGTCTGGTATTTTTGAAAAGCAGAGAACAAAAAAGAGAATAGCAAAAAAAAAAAAGAAAAAAGCATAATTCATATCAACCTCAATTTGAAGTCAAAAAAAGTCCCATTTCTTCATTTTCTGATTACTCACAAATAAACAATACCCTGCTTATCAAAATAGATAAAACAATGCCATTCTCCCAGATCATCCCACCCTCTCCCACAGAGTCCAAAAGACTGTTCTGTACATCTGTGTCTCTTTTGCTGTCTTGCATACAGGGTTATCGTTACCATCTTTCTAAATTCCATATATATGCATTAGTATACTATATTGGTGTTTTTCTTTCTGGCTTACTTTACTCTGTATAATAGGCAAAACCACAGTCTTTGAAAACACTACATTCATTTTTCCATAAATCTATTAATATATTTACAAAAACCAGTGATTTGCAACTGTTTTGAGAATTCCAGATTTCTTCTCTACTTCCAGGATTTCCATTCTTCCATACTCTCTTAAAAGAAGTTTTACAAGTCTGTGCCACTATTTGCAACAGCCAGGACATGGAAGCAACCCAAATGCTCATCAACAGAGGAATGTATTTGAAGAGTGGTACATATACAATGGAATGTCACTGGGCCATAAAAAGTAACAAAATCGTGCAGTTTGCAGAGACTTGGACGGACCTAGAGACTGTCATACAGAGTGAAGTAAGTCAGAGAAAAACAAATATCATATAATATTGCTTATACGTAGAAACTAGAAAATGATACAGGTGAACTTATTTGCAAAGCAGAAATACAGACACTGACATAGAGAACGGACACGTGGAAACCAAGGTGGGAAGAGGGGTGGAATGAAGTGTGAGAATGGGATCGACATATATATACGACTATGTATAAAATATTAGATAACTAATGATAGCCTGCTGTATGGCACAGGGAACGCTGCTCTGTGGTGACCTAAATGGGAAAGAAATTTTTTTAAAGGGGGGGACATATGTATATGCATTGTTGATTCAGTTTGCTATGTAGCAGAAACTAACACATGTATAGTGGTAAAGCAATTATACTCCAATAAAAATTAATTTTAAAAAAAAGGCTGATCCAAGGTTATTCCCTCTTCAAAGGGGACTACTAGTGCACCTCTTTAGGAAAGCAGCAACTTGGAATAAAATCTGGCAAACCTCGGGTTTCTGAGGGAAGGGGATGTTTATTTCCTTTGCCTTCCTCTGACTGTGTACATGTATGCTTAATTCTGGATAGACCTGTGCTTTCTCATTCACACACTGAAGCTCCTTTCTTTCTTGACATAGGCCAGAGGCATCGATGTACAGCAAGCTTCCTTAGTCATCAACTGTGACTTCCCCACCAATAGAGAAAACTACATCCACAGAATTGCTCATGGTGGATGTTTCGGCCGGACGAGTATGGCTATTAATACGGTGAGAGAAGAAGACAAGGGGACTCTTTGAGACATCAAGACCTTCTACAACACCTCCACTGAGGAGACGCCCCTTAAGGTTGCTGACCTCACATGAGAGGGCGGGGTGTTGTGCTACCTAGCGCCAGCCAGGGATCAAACCTTGGAGGGGGCCAAGAAGCAGCAGAAATGAGGAGGGAAGGGAACCAAGGGATGGACATCTTGCCACTTTTCTTTTTTTTTTTTCTTTGACTCTTTGAACAAATGTCACTTTTTGAGGCAAAAAAAAAAAAAAAAAAGCCTGTGCCAGAATCATCAGTCTAACCATCCAAGCCCACCATTTTACTACTACTTTTTTACATTTTCTCCAAGAACTCTGACTATATACCTGCTAGCCATATTTAACTGTTTCTAATCCCACATAGTATTTTTTTCTATAGTAAATAAAAGAGTTTCCCCTCTGGACTCCTTCTGACCATTCTTCCCCAGTGTCTTTTGCTAGCTCTTCCTTATCTACATGTGTGTGTGTGCGTTGTAAGTTGCTTCAGTCATGTCTGACTCTGTGTGACCCCATAGACCATAATCCGCCAGATTCTTCTGTCCATGGGATTCTCCAGGCAAGAATACTAGAGTAGGTAGCCATCCTCTCCTCCAGGTAATCTTCCTGACCCAGGAATCAAACCCGTGTCTTATGTCTCCTGCATTGGCAGGAATGTCACCTGGGAAGCCCTCCTTATCTGCTAACTCCTGTTAACTACAGGTCTTACCCCAAGTTCCACCTCTTACATCCTGTTCATTGCTCACATTACATTTTTCTTTCAGAACAATATCATCCTGGAGTTTCGATTCAACTTAGAATCTCTGATTCAACTGTCCAGACCTCTCACCTAAGCTTTAGAGCCCCTAAATTCACTACCCCCTGAGCCGTCTCATAGGCACCTCAAAACTCAACTCCATGATCTTGTCCTCAAAACCTGTTACCACCATCTTCAGTTCTGATCTGAATTAATTATATCATCACATAATGGGAACTTGCATCCAACCCAGTAATTTGAAGGTCAACTCCAAATATTTTCTTTCACTTTGCCTCTCTCTTCACATCAGAGGAAAAATGACATAACTTCTATTCCGTTAACTCTCCTTATATTGGCCATTTCCTCTCTATTCGCATTGGTACTTAGTTCAAACCATGGTTAGACTTACTTAGACTTTCCAATGATACCCTAACTGATCTCCCTTCTAGTTTTACCAACCTCCAATTCACCCTCCAAACTATTCCCAAAGTGATCTCTTTAATATAAAATAAGATAATGTTACACTAATCCCCTGATTAAAACTGTCAACTGTCAAATATTCTTCTTCTGAACACAATAGAGTTTAGGCTCCATTGAAGGACTCAAGGCAATTTGGTCTTCCTTATCTCTCCAGCTTTTTCTTTTTCTTTGACCCACTGCCTCCCTGTACTCCATCCATACTAAAGAACTTGAAGATGTCTAAATGAACCATACTCTTTCACGGCCCTAAATTTCTATTCATTCTGTCCCCTTTGTCTGGAATAATCCTCCTAATATCCACTCAATAAATGTTTGCTCATCTTCCCAACTTCAGCTCAAACAATCTTCTTTACATCTTAATAAACACACACACACATAAGAGCATACATGCTCACAGAGGAAGTAAGCAATGCTTTACTCTGCACCCTATACAGATCTCTAAGAGAATCATCATCATCCTACCATCTCCTAGGATTTATTATAATATATAGTAGAATAGAGACATGTTTATAACACTTCCTCCCATCAAAACTGATGGAAGACAGGAAAACAGGAAACCCCAAAATTAAACTTCCGTCTTCAAGGAAATTTGTCATTATCCCAACTTACAAATAAACAAAAGAAAGAGAGAAACAAAAGAGGAGAGAACCCAAAAAACGCATATAAATACGGATTAATGAAGGAAACAGGAAAAACTTGGTGAAATAGTTACTTCTTGTTGTTTTTCAGTTGCTAAGTTATGTCCAACTCTTTGCAACCTCCTGGACCGCAGCACACCAGCCTCCTCTGCCCTCCACTGTCTCCTGGAGTCTGTGCAAATTCTTGTCTATTGATCCTATCTAATCATTTCATCCTCCATTGCCCCCTTCTCTGTTTGCCTTCAATCTTTTCCAGCATTAGAGTCTTTTCCAGTGAGTTGGCTCTTCCTATCAGGTGGCCAAAGTATTGGAGCTTCAGTTCAGCAACAGACCTTCCCATGAATATTCAGGGTTGATTTCCTTTAGGATTGACTGATTTAATCTCCTTGCAGTCCAAGGGACTCTCAAGAGTCTTCTCCAGCACCACAATTCGAAAGCATGAATCCCTTCTTTATGGTCCAACTCTCACATCTGTACACGACTACCAGAAACACTATAGCTTTGACTATACAGACCATTGTCGGCAAAGTGATGCCTCTGCTTTTAAGTACACTGTCTGGGTTTGTCATAGCTTTCCTTCCAAGGAGCAAGCATATTCTATTTTCATGGCTGTAGTCACTGTCCGCAGTGGTTTTGGAGCCCAAGAAAATAAAATCTGTCATTTCTTCCACTTTTTCTCATTCTATTTGCTGTGAAATGATGGGACCAAATGCCATGATCTTAGCTTTTTTAATATTGAATTTCAAACCAGTTTTATCACTCTCCTCTTTCACCCTCATCAAGAGGCTTTTTAGTTCCTCTTCACTATCTGCTATTAGAGTGGTATCATCTGCATATCTGAGATTATAGATATTTCTCATGGAAATCTTGATTTCAGCTTGTGATTTAACCAGTCCAGCATTTCACATAATGTACTCTGTATATTAGTTAAATAAGCAGGTGACAACATACAGCCTTGATGTATTCCTTTCCCAATTAGGAACCACTCAGTTTTTCCATGTCCGGTTCTAACTGTTGCTTCTTGACCCACATACCGGTTTCTCAGGAGACAGGCAAGGTGGTCTGGTACTCCCTTCTTTTTAAGAACTTTCCACAGTTTGTGAACCACACAGACTTTAGCACAGTCAATGAAGCAGAAGTAGATGTTTTTCTGGAATTCCCTTGCTTTTTCCATGATGCAACAAATGTTGGTATTTTGATCTCTAGTTCCTCTGCCTCTTCGAAACTCAGCTTGTACACCTGTAAGTTCTCAGTTCAGGTACTGCTGAAACCTAGTTTGAAGGATTTTGAGCAAAACTTTGTTTATGTGTGAAATATGTGACATATGTGTTCATATGTGGACTCAAATACACACACACACACAAAGATACACATGTGTTTACAAAATGTCCTCACTTTTAAGTAGAACTCAAAGAAGAGTTACAAAATTCAAAAAAAGGGCAAAAGATCACAGGGAATGAAAACTAAAAGAACTCAAAAAACAAATAGAAGCAAAAAACAAAACACTCCAGGGTCTTCCCTAGTAGTTCAGTGGTTAAGAATCCGGCTGCAATGCAGGGGACATGGGTTCAGTCTCTGGCCGGGGAATGAAGACCCCATATGCCACAGGGCAGCTAAACCCTCGCACCACAATGTAAGAATCTATGTAGTGCAACAAAGAATCCCAAATGACACAACAAAGATCCCACATGCTGCAACTAAAATCCAGTGTATCCAAATAGATAAAGAAACATAAAAAATAAAACAAAAAGTGAAATACTACAAGGATAAAATTAACATTTTCACTGTAGTTCAGTTGCTCAGTCATGTGCGACTCTTTACCACCCCATGGACCACAGCACACCAGGCTTCCCTACTCATAATTGACTCCCGTAGATTGCTCAAACTCATATCCATCGAGCAAAGAAATGTCTCTGCTTTTTAATATGCTGTCTCGGTTGCTCATAGCTTCTTCTTCCATGGAGCAAGTATCTTTTAATTCCATGGCTGCAGTCACCATCTACAGTGATTTTGGAGCCCAAGAAAATAGTCTCTCATTGTTTCCCCATCTATTTGCCATGAAGTGATGGGACCGGATGCCATGATCTTCTTTTTTTGAATGTTGAGTTTTAAGCCAGCTTTTTCACTCTCTTCTTTCATTTTCATCAAGAGGCTCTTGAGTTCTTCTTTGCTTTCTGCCATAAGGGTGGTGTCAACAGCATATCTGAGGTTATTGATATTTCTCCCAGCAATCTTGATTCCAGCTTGTGCTTCATCCAGCCCAACATTTCACATGAACTCTGCATATAAGGGTGACAATATATAGCTTTGCCGTTCTCTTTTCCCAATCTGAAACCAGTCCTTTGTTCCATGTCCAGTTGTAACCATTGCTTCTTGACCTGCATACAGATTTCTCAGGAGGCAGGTAAGGTGGTTTCCCATCTCTTGGAGAATTGTATGCAGTTTGTTGTGATCCACACAGTCAAAGGCTTTGGCATAGTCCATAAAACAGAAGTAGATGTTTTTCTGGAACTCTCTTGCTTTTTCTAGGATCCAACAGATGCTGGCAATTTGATCTCTGGCTCCTCTGCCTTTTCTAAATCCAGCTTGAACATCTGGAAGTCCTCGTACTGTTCACATACTGTGAAGTTCATGTAGTGTTGAATCCCCTAGCTTGGAAAAACTTGAGCATTACTTTATTAGCATGTGAGATGAGCGCAATTGTGTGGTAGTTTGAACATTCTTTGGCATTGCCTTTCTTTGGGATGGAATAAAAACTGACCTTTTCCAGTCCTGTGTCCATTGCTGAGTTTTCCAAATTTGCTGGCATATTGAGTGCCGACTTTGACAGCATCATCTTTTAGGATTTGAAACAGCTCAGCTGGAATTCCATCACATCCGTTAGCTTTGTTCATAGTGATGCTTCCTAAGGCCCACTTGACTTTGCACTCCAGGATGTCTGGCTCTACGTGAGTGATCACACCATCATGGTTATATGGGTCATTAAGATCTCTTTTGTATCATTCTTTTTTGTATACTTGCCACCTCTTCTTAATATCTTCTGTTTCTGTCCTTTATTGTGCCTATCTTTGCATGAAGTGTTTCCTTGGTATCTCTAATTTTCTTGAAGAGATTTCTAGTCTTTCCCATTCTGTTGTTTTCCTCTATTTTTTTACATTGATCACTTAGGAAGGCTTTCCTATCTCTCCTTGCTATTCTTTGAAACTCTCCATTCAAATGGATATATCTTTCCTTTTCTCCTTGTCTTTCACTTCTCTTTTCTCAGCTATTCGTAAGCCCTCCTCAGACAACCATTTTGGCTTTTTGCATTTCTTTTTCTTGGGGATGGTTTTGATCACCATCTCCTGTACAATGTCACGAACCTCTATCCATAGTTCTTCAGGCACTCTATCAGATCTAATCCCTTGAATCCATTTGCCACTCCCATTGTATAATTGTAAGGGATTTGATTTAGGTCATACCTGAATGGTCTAGTGGTTTTCCCTACTTTCTTCAATATAAGTCTGAATTTGGCAATAAGGAGTTCATGATCTGAGCCACAGTCAGCTCCTGGTCTTGTTTTTGATGGCTTTTAAAGAGCTTCTCCATCTTTGGCTGCAAAGAATATAATCAATCTGACTTCTATACTGACCATCTGGTGATGTCCATGTTTAGAGTCATCTCTTGTGTTGTTGGAAGAGAGTGATTGCTATGATCAGTCATTATCTTGGCAAAACTCTGTTAGCCATTGCCCTGCTTCACTTTGTACTCCAAGGCCAAATTATTGCAGGTATCTCTTGACTTGCTACTTTTGCATACCAGTCCCCTGTGATGAAAAGGACATCTTTCTTGGTGTTAATTCTAGATCATTTGGTCTTCATAGAACCATTCAACTTCAGCCACTTTGGCATTAGTGGTTGGGGCATAAGCTTGGATTACTATGATGTTGAATGTTTTGCCTTGGAAACAGAGATCATTCTGTTGTTTTTGAGACTGCACCCAAGTACTGCATTTCTGACTCTTTTTTTGACTTATCAGCGTTATTCCATTCCTTCTAAGGGATTCTTGCCTACGATAGTAGATATAATGGTCATCTGAATTAAATTAACCCATTCCAGTCCATTTTAGTTCACTGATTCCTAAAATGTCGATGTTTACTCTTTCCATCTCCTGTTTGACCACTTCCAATCTACCTTGATTAATGGATCTAACATTCCAGGTTCCTATGCAATATTGTTCTTTACAGCATTGGACTTTACTTTCAGCACCAGACACATCCACACCTGGACATTGTCTCTACCTTGTCTCAGCCTCTTCATTCTTTCTGTAGCTATTTCTCCTCTCTTCTCCAGTAGCATACTGGGCACCTACCAATCTGGGGAGTTCATCTTTCAGTGTCATATCATTTTGTTTTTCATACTCTTCATGGGGCTCTCAAGGCAGGAACACTGAAGTGGTTTGCCATTCTCTTCTCCAGTGGACTATGTTTTGTCAGAACTCTTCCTGAATTCTAGATCATTATCTGTCATCTGATTGGATATCCCACAAATAAATCCAACATCCCAAACTAAAAAAATAAAATAAAATAAAGGACAGTATTTTTACTCTAATCCTAGAGAGATAGCCTCTAGGACAAAAAAGAATGTCAAAGTAATTTTAAACTACATTTAGTATTCTTATTATATATATGTGTGTGGTATAATGGGCTTCCCAGGTGGCGCTAGTGTAAAGAACTTTCCAATGCAGGAGATGTAAGAGGCATAGCTTCGATCCCTTGGTTGGGAAGATCCCCTGGAGAAGGGAATGGCAGCCCATTCCAGTTTTCTTGCCTGGAGAATGCCATGGACAGAGGAGCCTGGAGAGCTACAGTCCATAGGGTTGCAAAGAGTCAGACACGACTAAAGAGACTTAGCATGCATGCACGTGTATAATATATATATTCTTATTATATGTGTATACACATGTTGTTGCTCAGTCACCAAGTTGTGTCCGACTCTTCATGACCCCACAGACCGCAGCACACCAGGCTTCCCAGTCCCTCACCATCTACTCGGAGTTTGCCCAATTTGTGTCCATTGCATCAGTGATGTCATCTAACCATCTCATCCTCTGTCACCCTCTTCTTCTCCTTCCCAGTGAGTCAGGAGTTCACATCAAGTCGCCAATGTATGTATACACATACATGAGGATAAAGCAAATAAATAATTATATTCACACTATTAGGAAATAAGATTCCAGAATTTTAAAAAAGAGATACAGATGGACAACAGGCTCATGAAAAATGTTCAATACCTCTAATCATCACAGAAATGCAAATTAAAATGACAGTGAGACACCACCCAACACCTGTCAGAATGGCTATCATCAAAAAGAATGTAAATAACAAATGTTGGCAAGGATGTAGAGAAATGGAACCTCTGTACACTGTTGGTGGGAATGTAAACTGGTAAAATCACTGTGGGAAACAGTATGGAGTTTTCCCAAAAACTAAAAATAAAACTACCATATGATTCAGCATTTCCACATGTGGGTATATATCTGAAGAAAATGAAAACATCAATTTGAAAGGATTCATATACAGAATAGAACTTAATGACCAAATAACCACAATGGTGTGATCACTCACCTAGAGCCAGACATCCTGGAGTGCGAAGTGAAGTGGGCCTTAGAAAGCATCACTATGAACAAATTGGTGAAGGTGATGGAATTCCAGCTGAGCTATTTCAAAACCTAAAAGATTATTTTGTCAAAGTCTGCACTCAATATGCCAGCAAATCTGGAAAACTCAGCAGTGGACACGGGACTGGAAAAGGTCAGTTTTCATTCCAAACAATTGCACTCATCTCACACACTAGCAAAATAACGCTCAAAATTTTTCCAAGCTAGGCTTGAACAGTACGTGAACCGAGAACTTCCAGATGTTCAAGTTGCTTTTAGAAAAGGCAGAGGAACCAGAGATCAAATTGCCAGCATCTGCTGGATCATCGAAAAAGCAAGAGAGTTCTAGAAAAATATCTACTTCTGCTTTATTGACTTCACCAAAGCCTTTGACTGTGTGGATCACAACAAACTGTGGAAAATTCTTCAAGAGATGGGAATATCAGACCACCTTACCTGCCTCCTGAGAAATCTGTAAGCAGGTCAAGAAGCAAAAGTTAGAACAGGACATGGAACAACGGACTGGTTCCAAATTGGGAAAGGAGTATGTCAAGGCTGTATATTGTCACCTTGTTTATTTAACTTATATGCAATGGCAACCCACTCCAGTACTCTTGCCTGGAAAATCCCATGGACGGAGGAGCCTGGTAGGCTGCAGTCCATGGGGTTGCTAAGAGTCAGGCACGACTGAGCAACTTCACTTTCACTTTTCACTTTGATGCACTGGAGAAGGAAATGGCAACCCACTCCAGTATTCTTGCCTGGAGAATCCCAGGGACAGAGGAGCCTAGTGGGCTGCCATCTATGGGGTCACACAGAGTCAGACATGACTGAAGTGACTTAGAAGAATGCAGAATACATCATGCAAAATGCCAGGCTGGATGAAGCACAAGCAAGCCGAAATCAAGTTTGCCGGGAAAAATATCAATAACCTCAGATAAGCAGATGACACCATCCTTACAGCAGAAAGCAAAGAGGAACTAAAGAGACTCTTGATGAAAGTGAAAGGGGAGAGTGAAAAGGCTGGCTTAAAACTCAACATTAAAAAAAAAAAAAAAAAAAGATCATGGCAACCAGTCCCATCACTTCATGGCAAATATATGGGGAAATAATGGAAACAGTGACAGACTTTATTTTCTTGGGCTCCAAAATCACCACAGATGATGACTGCAGCCATGAAATTAAAAGATGCTTGCTCCTTGGAAGAAAAGCTATGACCAACCTAGACAGTATATTAAAAAGCAGAGACATTACTTTACCAACTAAGATCTGTCTAGTGAAAGCTTTGATTTTTCCAGAAGTCATGTATAGATATGAGAGTTGGATCATAAAGAAAGCTGAGCACCAAAGAATTGATGCTTTTGAATTGTGGTGTTGGAGAAGACTCTTGAGAGTACTTTAGACTGCAAAGAGATCAAACCAGTCAATCCTAAAGGAAATCAGTCCTGAATATTCATCAGAAGGACTGATGCTGAAGCTGAAGCTGCAAACCTTTGGCCACCTGATGCAAAGAACTGACTCACTGGAAAAGACCCTAATTCTGGGAAGGATTGAGGGCAGGAGGAGAAGGGGACAACAGAGGATGAGATGGTTGGATGACATCACTGACTAGATGGACATGAGTTTGAGCAAGCTCCTGGAATTGGTAAAGGACAGGTAAGCCTGGTGTGCGGCAGTCCATGGGTTCTCAAAGAGTCAGATATGACTAAGCAACTGTACTGAACGTACTTCAAAGTTCATAGCAGAATTATTTACAATTGCCAAGATACAGAAGCAACCTAGGTGTCCATCAACAGATGAACATATAAAGATGTGCTATAGATATTCAAAAGAATACTATTTAGCCATAAAAAATGACATTTTGCTAATTGCAACACATGGATGGACTTAGAGAGTACTCTGCATAGTAAAATAAGTCATACAGAGAAAGACAAATACTGTATGTTATCATGTATATGTGGAATCTAAAAAATAAACCAAACTAGTGACTAAAATGAAAAAGAAACAGAGTCACAGATATGGAGAACAAACTAGTGGTTACCAGTGCTAATAGGGGAGGGCTCCTGCCCTGTAAACAGGCTACAAGGATACATTTTACAGCACAGGAAATAGAGCCAATATTTCATAATAACTACAAATGGAGCATAATCATAAAAAATTTTGAGTCACTATGTTGTACACCTGAAATTAATATAATATTATAAATCAACTATACCACAATATAAAGAAAAAAGATGCAAATGTAAAATCAAAAAATTTAAATTAACTTTATTTTAAATGGGAGCCATCAGTATGATCTCATTATATATGTTTCCTTTTCTAAAAAATATCTAATTCTGTTGTACGTATTCACACCCATCCAGAAAAAAAAGGGGGGCAGCAATGGCAATCTGGTGCATAGTTTGTGTTCCCTAAATACTATTTTCCACTAAAAGGACCTAGGTTCCTTGGTGAAAAGGCTGATCAAAGATCTGGTGCAGGAAATGTACAAAAAGAGCCTGGAACATCTCGAGCTAGGAATCAAGGTTCACTTGGGTTTTGACCAAAGCTTCTTGTTGTTTCATCACTAAATTGTGTCCGACTATTTTACAACTCCATGGACCATAGCCCATCAGGCTCCTCTGTCCATGGGATTTTCCGGGCAAGAATACTGGAGTGGGTTGTCATTTCCTTCTCCCAGGGATCTTCCTGACCCAGGGATCAAACCCACATCTTCTGTTTTGGGAGGTGGATTTTTTTATCACTGACCAACCAGGAAAGCCAATCAAAAGGCTAAGTAAACAATTTAAAGGGGTTCTCAGTGGCCAAAAATCAGAAAATTTGAGCATCAAAAGAATAAAAATCATAATACACTGAAACATATCCAACATATAAAAATTCAAAAACAAAAACTCATTGGTCCCCTTTCAAAGTTGCTAGAACACCATCTTATTTTTCTGAAAATGGGTAAATAATGGGAAATAATCAAGTATTTTCCTGATTTCCTGGTATGAACTATATTTCTGACTAATGAAATAGCAAGGGAAGCATACTTCTTTATAAATGATCCCAACTAATAAAACTAATAGGGGACTTCCCTGGCAATCCAGTGGTTAGGAGTCCACCTTCCAATGCAGGGGACATGGGTTTGATCCCTGGTCATGGAACTAAGATCCAACATACCACTGAGCAACTAAGCCCACACACCACAACTACTGAACACGTGCACTCTAAAGTCCGTGCTTTGCAACAAGCGAGGTCAATTCACAGCAACTAGAGGAAAAAGCCCATGTGCCACAACGAAGACCTGACACAGCCGACATTTTAAAAAATAAAATAATTGAAAATAGAAACAAAAATGTAAGCATTTAAAAAAGAATTATAGAATGATAAAGTTGCCATTTACAAACCCTTAAAAAATAATAGACTATACAGGAATTACCAGTACGAAGGCTAAAATCATTAGGTGACTGATTAACAGGGAACTATGAGAATCAGGCTTATAGTGCCTGAATGCACTGATCAATCTTAACATTACCAAAAGTGAGACAACCCAGGCTTATGTAGTAGACACATTAAATGGATACTTTACTTTCAACAAAGATGTCACGGTAACTCAATAGGAAAAAAAAGATAGTCTTTTCAACAAATGGTTCTGAAATCACTGAACACCTATGTATAAAACAGGTAATTTTTTGGATTGATTCAAATAGAAATGTTCTATTTGATTATGGTGGTGCTTATATGATTGTGTATAATTGTCAGAATTCATCAAACTGTAAACTTAAAAAGAGTGAATTTAATGTATGTAAATTTGTCCTTAACAAATCCAACTTTAAAAAAAATCTTTTCTGTTCATCTCTTACCTCACTGACACTGAAAATATTTCCAGACTACTTCAGTTACTATATAATTACAGATTTCTATTGATATCCATTGACTCTAAAAGAAGTTAGCAGATTTCTCACTAGGATCTCTGAATTAATGTTTTCAAAAGCTAATTTGTTTTCCTTAAGCATCCTTGACCACTCTGGTAATTACTCAGTTTATTTGATGCCAAAACCTGCAACCCACTCCCGTATTCTTGTCTGGAAAATCCCATGGACAGAGGAGCCTGGCAGGCTACAGTCCATGGGGTCACAGAGTTGGACAGGACTGAAGCAACTTAGCACAAATCTGCTTTGGGCTTCCCATGTGGAGCTAGTGGTAAAGAATTCATCTGCCAATCAGGAACTGCAGGAGACATAGGTTCAATCCCTGGATCAGGAAGATCCCCTGGAAAAAGAAATGGCAACCCACTCCAGTATTCTTGCCTGGAGAATCTCCATGGAGAGAGGAGACTGGAGGGCTACAGTCCATGGGGTTGCAAAGAATCAAACACGACTTAACAACTAACCAACAACAAAACCCTACTTAGTATCTTAAGAATATTTGCTTCCCAGGTTTCAAACCTATGTGTCCAGGTTATCCACAATGTCATGTCATGCAGCTGATGTGGTATAGAACTCTAAGTCAACCTGCATATGTGTTTACAAAAGTACAAAAGAAAAAAAGCTTTGAGTATTTTGTTTCTGTAGTACTTTTTGTAAAAGATAACCACTTCTTATTTATTTTATTTTTAACAATGGAATAAAAAAGGAAGTCAAATGATTGTCCCTGACTCACCATGTTAATCGAACATCTGAAGATATCACTGAAAGATACTTAGCAAAATGTTAACTGCTACACTTTCATCCTTTTTCAATACTATTGGGTAAAGGCAGTGAACTTCTAAGCTTATTCACTTTTACAGGCTGAGTTCAGCATGGTGTGCAGCTCAGAGCCCAGAGTCTTCAACACAGTAGTTGGTTTTTGAGTATTTGAAGATCAAAGTACATTAAAAAGTCCTACCTCTGAATTCCTTCCTCCTACCCAACAACTTTTTCCCAAGTTAAATGGATCTAGTTAATTCTGACCTAACAGAAGCTGAAACTCAAATTAAATTTATAACCAAATTGAGTGAAGGAAGGAAAGTAATTAATCTCATTTATAAAAACCTATTCAGAAAAAATTTTAAATACCAGGACTAGATTCATACAAAATTGCCAAATATATTTTATTTTAACATTAGCTTGATTATATCTGTTCTAATATGCAGATATGACCTTATTTAAACAACTTCTTGTTGTTTCCAAACAACTAAGCCTCTTTAATCTTTCTTCTGAATTAAGTAACAGACCAAATTCCTTTCTGCTCCTAGAAAACTTATAGCATACTTATGCCTACATAAATCAGTGTGTGGGCTAAAAGGGCAGCAGTTCTCTACTTTTTTTTCCACCAAAACACAAGTGATATTTAAAGCATATTTAATATTCACCATCCAGCATACTTTCCCCACTCTGCACTGTCACCTTTGGTAAGGAAGACAGCTAGTTTGCATGAAAGTCCCCCGTAAGACTTCTATATATAAGCCTGTATTTTCTCTCCCATCAATCCACCATACACCAGTATCATAAAACCATCATCAAGAACTGTGGCAGCTCAGCCTTATTCCTGGCTCTGTTTTATACCTCATGCTTATTTTTCTTTCTACTTTCACCCCACTTTTAATTTCTCCTTTCTTGAATTTCACATAGCCTTGTAAGTCACCTTGAATCCTTTCCAGAACAAGGTAAGGAATAAATAATCATTCTATGTATCAGTAAAAGCAATCTCTTCTTGTTTACCCTAGATAAAGCCTTAAAACCTGAAGTCCTTGCAGCCTCTTAACTATTCTCTACCATGTTAAACACACGGCATCAAAATCCACAAGTTCCTATATTTTTACTTTTATTCTCTTTTTAAAATATTAAGGCAACATACAGAAAATACTAGAAAAGTATCCTTGTACAACTTAGGTTTAGAGCTTCATATAGAAATTAAATTGTCTGCACAAAGAGCCTGCTTGCTGCATAACTTTTATGTCTAAAGAATGTAAAGCTTCCAGTGTCTTGTATACAGTTACTCCAACAGTAATAGCTCAGCTAATAGGAATTTTTTAATGCTTTGATATAAGACTACTATAGCTTGGGCATTGGCACATGAGAATTTGTTTTAGCACTATTTTTAAAGCCATTAATAAATACTTCAAATAACAGAACTGAGCCTCTGCTCAACTGAGTCTGCCTCAATTGATGTGAAAGAAAAAGTATGTGAGAGAATCACATTTCTATTTAAAACGGAAATGACTGCTAATCTACTTGGAAAAGTAGATATTTATAAAGCTGGAGTTTTCATAAAGTAGTTTAGAGTTTAGTGCTATTAAAAGGAAATTAGTTATAAAAGTAATAAATACATAATACAGTAGTTTCTATTCATCCCATTTTATAGAAATAATATCTTTTAATTTCCCCCAAAGTTATCTAACCAAGTAACATATAACTTATAATTAGGATTTGCCTTAGAGCAAAATTTGATTTTAAAAAGTTTGACACTTCACTCACCTACTGCAGGACAGAGTATTGCCCATACACAGATACTAAACCAACTGTCTAAGCAATTTCTTGTGTTTAGAAATTCAGTGCCACTATCATGGCTCACAATTTGGCTTATGATGCATTTGTAAGCAAACAGCCTGACAAGTACCCTAGTGTATTTCAGGATGACTGACAGGACACAGTGGCTCAAACCAGAAAGGGGGATGGGTGCTCTTAAAGCAACATACCAGAGAAAGGCAATATTAAACAGCAGAATCAGATTGAAATTATATTTTTCAAGTTTGCAATGAAATAATGACATATTGTGTAATAAAAGCTTTTAAATATAACTTTTCATGTCATCATGTGCCCCAAACACTGTAAATTCCAAAGTGACTTTTAGAATTTAAAATATATTTTAAATGGACGACCAAAAGGACCTACATAATAGCCAGGGAATTTTGTTCAGTATTATGTAACAACCTAAACGGGAAAAGAATTTGAAAAAGAATAGATATATGAACATGTATAACTGAATCACTTTGCTGTACCCCTGAAACTACCACAATGTTGTTAATCAATTTTATTCCAATATAAAATTGAGTTGATAAAATAAAATATAGAAAAAATTTTAAAACAAACATGCTATATGGTACTTCCATGTACTTACCAAACTTCCTAATTACTTAAGAATATTTCAATTATTTTTAACAGAAATTAGTTCAGGGTACCCAGAGGAAAGCAGTTCTCAGGGTAGGGTTTTTGTGGGGTTTTTTTGTTTTTTTTTTTTTGGCCAAACCGTGAGGAATCTTACTTCCCGGACCAGAGATGGAACCCATGCACCCTGCAGAAGTCCTGAGAAAAGCAGTTCTTATCTCACCTCAAGATATTTGCCAGTCACTCTTACAACAGTAAGTAATAAAAGTAATTTAAATAGCTTGGATTATTCAAAATTGTTATTGAAGATGGAGATAAGGAGATCTATGTATTTTGCCTCTGCTGTCTTACTTTCCTGTGGCCTACTTCCATAGTTAAAAAATAAATCATCAGGTTAGGAAATTTCAATTATGGGTATTTCCATATTAGTTTCACTTGGAAAAATATTTATTTAAGTGATACACTGACTTCATTATTCACAGTTATAATTTTTCCTATATTATCTTACAATATTCTGCACTGCTCAATCCTTTTACACAACAATCACCCCTATTTTAAAAAAAAAAAAAAAAGCCATTCATTTTTAAACGCAATCCCACATTTAGCCAGCAGAGGGTATCATCTGATCCTGAAAGGCCACAGTATTGAGTCCAGTGACATTTGTTTTAAAACTTGAACTAGGAACTGAAGCACACCATCTCAACTTTGCCTATTAATAATATTGTGTCTAGCAATATTCCATTGTATTTGCCCTAGTAAATACTTCTCATCTGTGACAAATTATTTTGTTACATTATTTCCTCCTCTATCAATTCAATCAGATACATCAGAATTGGGTTCAAGGATGACTTTCTACAACTCTAGATTTTCTGGGACAAAAAAGCAAACAAAAACTCTGCATAAAGTTTCCAAGCTCCATTAGAAAATCCAAAAACAAATTCCAAAATTTAAAAATAAACTTCACTATAAAGCAAAATAATTTTTCTTCAAAATTACATATGATATCTGTAAACCATTTAGTATTTTCTAATTGCCCTGTTTAATATTTGCTAACTGTCCATTTTATAATAGGAGCTATAAAGTAATTTTAGAGGATACGTTTCTTGTTATCACTGCATTATTTCTCATGAGCATGCAATGTTATGACTAACAAAGTCCTCATATAAGCTACAAATTATTTCACAACTTAATACCCACTTCAGTTTGGAAAAACATGGACACTGATTTGCCTGATTCATTCTAAAAATAAAGATTTCACTATAATTAATTAAAATCCAGTTTCCCAAGTGGCTCAGTGGTAAAGAATCCTCCTGCCAATGCAGGAGCCACAGGAGACGTGGTTCAATCCCTGGGTCAAGAAGATCCCCTAGAGAAGGAAATGGCAACCCACTCCCTATCTTGCCAGGATAATCCTATGGACAGAGGAGCCTGGCGGGATACAGTCCATGGGGTCTCAAAGAGTCAGACACGACTGAGCATGAATGCAGACTCAGCTAAAATCATTAACTACCACAAATTTATCTTAACCAAAGATACAAATTTTCCATGCTTCTCTAAAGCTATTATCACAAACATTAAGTCTACTATTAACGATGGCAAAAATAAGAGATCTAGAGGCTCAGAATGATCACTCTTCTTAGGCTCACAGGCTTGCCACTAGTGACATATCCTTTATACTAAAGAATTAAATTTTCCAAAGAGAAGGGAAATAATCACTCAGTAGCGATACAAAATAAGAAACTGCAATTTCTTGAAAAGAGAATTTTATTCCTTATAATGAAAGCAACTTTAGGGTTCTTCATTCTATAAAATCACTTTTAACATCTGAATATGGCTGTTTCTTTCCTCATATAGTTATCATGGTGGCCATGTAAAAATTATATTTCATATTTGGAAATAATAACATCCTGTTATTGATTTTTCATAAAATTTTGTAACTTTAATTTTCTAAACTGATATATTCTCTATAATACAAAATCAATACTTAATAATTCTTTCTCAAATTAACTTAGAAGAAAGCATCCAGAAGGAAACTGAAAAGTCTGTTTTGCCAGTAATTTGCTTATCTTTTTCACCTATCACTCACACATTTTAGAATATACAGATAACTAATTTTTTCTTTCTGTTCTCAGTTTCCAACCCTGAGTTTCGTTCCGTGATGCAGGCACTCCTGAACTATGTCTCATTTAATGATTTCTGTTTTTTCCAGGTGCCTTAAGCACCTACATGTAAAGTCCTTGTTAGATTCTACTTGTGGCTAAAAAAAAAAAAACCTTTTTAAATAATAATGCTTTGGTAGGGAGGGGGACTGAATGACTAGTCAATGCTGCTGCTGCTGCTAAGTCGCTTCAGTCATGTCCGACCCTGTACGACCCCATAGACGGCAGCCCACCAGGCTCCCCTGTCCCTGGGATTCTCCAGGCAAGAACATTGGAGTGGGTTGCCATTTCCTTCTCCAATGCATGAAAGTGAAAAGTGAAAGTGAAGCCGCTCAGTCCGACCCTCAGCAATTGCATGGACTGCAGCCTACCAGGCTCCTCCGTCCATGGATGTTGCCAGGCAAGAGTACTGGAGAGGGGTGCATTGCCATAGATACTATTTATTTAAAATAATCCTTTTTACCTTTAACAAAAATGCCTCCATATAGTTTATGCTCTATTTTAATTTTTTATACACTCTTTATATAGTCTATCCTGAAAAATATGAATTACCTCCCTATTGCAGTAACATAACATATAACTCATAGCATATGGCTCATAACATAATATTCATACCAATGAGCAAATCTAGAGCAAGCTCTGCTCTGACTACAGTACGCATGATAAGTTTGGGGTATGAGTAGCATGTGCAAATGGGTATTCCTGTCGGCAGCTGGAAATTCAGAATCCTGTAACTCAGGAAAAAATCAAGATATGATACCTATGCATTTGTGTTATGCCTTAAACTATAAGACAAGAAGAGCTCTCTCATGGCTGAGTAGAGAGAGATAAGGCATCAATAATCCACTAAGGGTAGGAAAAGAAGGGAAGTAATGAAAACCATAGGCAGAAAGGCAAGATAAACTTCAGATTCAAGCTCTGCTTTACTCTGCTTGGTCTTGTTCACACTGACTACCTGGTTTCTTCATGTGAGATGAGACCTATAAAGTTGGTATAAAAGGTAATTACTTATAAAATTACTCATAGAATCCAATGAAGTACTAATTACAGTATTAAATAATTCATTAGTCAATTATTATTTTGTGGAAGATAAATTTCTCATTGTGGAATTCTACTTTTCCAAATCCAAATACCATTGAATCTTAGAAAACTACTGTGAGAGATAAGAAGTAGATTGCCCATCTGATTTAAAAGTTGGTGAAGTCATTAAATTCACACATTTTTATTTACAAATTAAATCCATTTCACCATTTCTACCCCATCCATGTTAATAATTTATAATTAAGTAATAAGGAATCATGGTCCTAAAATGGAAGTGCTTAAGAGCTGCTTCCAAAGTTGTAACAAATGCTTAAAAGCAAAACATACTAACACATATTAATTAATTATGTATGTTATCTAGAGGATTGAGTGTGAGATGTTTTAAGGATAGAATACACAACTAAATGCAAAAGAATGACAGTAAGCTTAAAAAGAATAAAATAAATAAACTTCTGTGTCTTGTTCCCACATAAGACATGGAATTATGCCAATTTGCTTCATTCCAGAGAAGGGAGCCAAGTCACTGATGGCTATATTAGAGAGAGAAGGAAATCCTTTCTCCCACTCTGTGTTTCCAAAGATAATAACAGAAGACTAGAGCATGATGGATTTCACTACCAAGTAGCCATGTTTATTTTACTCATGCTCTCACTGACCCTCTAAAAGTCAACTCTTACTAATTTTGCATTATGGAACACAAGAAAAAATATGTACAGAATTCATTTTTCAAAACTTACAACATCCCTAAATTATCTAGAAAAGAACTGCTATCATCCCGAAACTTAAACTGTAACACCATTCCTATCAGTCCTTTAACTATAGTGAAAAGAATGGTGCTAATCAGAGTAAAGAAAAGTAATTAAACTCAGTCATTAACATAGTGAGTCACCTTTTTTGGCTCTAAATAACCCTGCCCACACCTGCGCAGGATATGTAAGAGACATGGATCTGATCCCTGGGTCAGGTAGATCCCCTGGAGGAGGGCATGGCAACCCACTCCAGTATTCTTGCCTGGAGAATTTCATGGACAAAGGAGCCTGGTGGGCTACAGTCCATAGCGTCTCAAAGAGTCTGACATGAATGAAGCGACTTAGCACGCACGCACAATTAACCCTTCCCAATAATCTAAATAACCCACACATGTGACAAGACTCATCCCAGCTTTATTCCTCCCAGGTCTTGAATACAAAGAATTAGACTGACCCAATCAATCATGCTCCTCTGTTAAAGTTCAACTCATGAAACTGGTGTGAAAAGCCTGGGGTTGTTTTTGTTGTTGTTATTGTTGCTATCATATTCTATATCCTTCAGTATCAGCTCCATTTCACCCCCTCCTTCTGATAGGCATCCAATCTATAGTAGTTAGTGTTGGCAGTTTTCCAATCAACTTTCTGTGGCTTTTTTTACATATGATATTTATCTTTATAATGATACATATCTTTACAATGATAAATCACCTTATGTGTGTATGGATTTTTAAATTTACACCAACAGTATTGTAATTTCCATCTCTTTCTATTTCTCAATCTCTCTCTCTCTGTTTCTCCTCTTAACATGACATTTTCAAGGCCTACTGATGTCGAGCTGTAATTGCAGCTTAGCTCATTCAACACATAGTCTCATCTCCCCCTTGCCTTTCACTGCTATGGAAACAAACAAGACTAGATTTCCCAGCATTCTTTGCAACTCAGAATGGCATATGACAGAATGAGATGTCAACTCTTGCTTTACCTATTAAAAGGTAAAGCAACATTGCCATGGCCCTTCACCCTCCCTTCTGTTATCTGTAGTATAAAGCCTAGACACCAAGCAATCTTACTGCAAACCTGAGGAGGAAAGATGACAGAGCAGAACTACAGAAAGAGCTTGGGTCATTGATGTTATCAGCTTTGAACTTCTCATCTATACATTTCTTATTTTTGAGAAAAAGAGGCATTCTCAATTAACATAATTGATTTAGTTCTTTTATTTTGCATTTGTAGCATTCTGTTTTGTATTTTATTTTGCATCAGATGCATTTATAATGTATTTTATCTGACCATATGCCTATTCAAGTATGTTTAGGTATTTTCTAACTGTTTACTATGGGAAACAATGTTATAATATAATAAACATTCTCATACAAGTCTCTGTGTACCTCTGCAAGAGTCCCTCTATATGATTTATATATATACATATACATATTTCATATATATGTGTGTGTGTGTGTGTGTGTGTGTGTGTGTATACAACATATGTATGTGTTCTGCTGTGGATTGAATTGTGTCCTCACCTAAATTCATGTTTATATCCCAATCCTCTGTACCTCAGAATATGGCTTTATAGGAAACAGGGTCTTTAGTGATGTGATTAAGTTAAAATGAGGCCATTATGATGGGCCTTAATTCAATAAAAATTTAGTCACTCAGTCATGTCTGAGTCTTTGCAACTCCATGGAGTGTGGTCTGCTAGCTCCTCTGTCCATAGAATTCTCCAGGCTAAAATATTGGAGTGGGTAGCCATTCCCTTCTCCAGGGGATCTTCCCAACCCAGAGGTTGAACCCGGGTCTCCTACATTGCAGGCAGATTCTTTACCATCTGAACAACCAGAGAAGCCCAATTCAATATAAGTGGTATCCTTTTAAGAGATGTCCATCAGCAGATGAATGGATAAGAAAGCTGTGGTATATATACACAATGGAGTATTACTCAGCCATTAAAAAGAATAAATTTGAATCAGTTCTAATGAGATGGATGAAACTGGAGCCGATTATACAGAGTGAAGTAAGCCAGAAAGAAAACCACCAATACAGTATACTGACACATATACATGGAATTTAGAAAGATGGTAATGACGACCCTGTATGCGAGACAGCAAAAGAGACACAGATGTATAGAACAGACTTTTGGACTGTGAGGGAGAGGGAGGGGGTGGGATGATTCGGGAGAATGGCATTGAAATATGTATACTATCATGTAAGAAACGAAGCGCCAGTCTATGTTCGATACAAGATACAGGATGCTTGGGGCTGGTGCACGGGGATGATCCAGAGAGATGATACGAGGTGGGAGGTGGGACGGGGATTCAGGATTGGGAGCTCGTATACACCCATGGTGGATTCATGTCAGTGTATGGCAAAACCAATACAGTATTGTAAAGTAAAATAAAGTAAAAATAAAATTAAAAAAAAATAAAAGTAAAAAAATTAAGTTGCAGACAGTAAAAAAAAAAAAAAAAGAAGAAGAAGAGAGGTGCGGACACAGATATCCACAGAGGAATGACCATATAAGGATATGCAAAAAAAACACGGCCATTTGCAAGCCAAGGAGAGAAGCCTCAGGAAAACACAAACACACATCTACTGACACCTTGATCTTAGACTTCTAGCCTTCAAATTAGGAGAAAATAAATTTCTGTTGTTTAAGCTTCCCATCATGTTGTAATTTGTTATGGCAGCACTAGCAAGTAAAACAATTCAAAAGTAGAATTTCTGGGTCAGAATGTATGCTGAGTACTCAATTTCAGCAAATATTACCAAATTGGTGTCCAAAATAATATTATCAGCAGACCACATGTATTCACATGTGTCCCACACCTCCTTACCAGAACAAGAGACTGCATGACATTTCAACTTCTACCACCATGAGAGGTACAAAGTTGATCTCATTGTCATTTTAATTTTCATTTCTGATTACCAATGTAATTGGTGATCTGTTTTAGGTTGATTAGCTAGTCATTCAACACTCTTTTTGCGAATTGCTTATCTATATGTTTTTACCAATTTTTCTCCTAGGTTGCCGATTTTTCCTTAATAATTTCCAAAACTTCTCTATAAATTCTATATATAATCCTTTGTATATAAATTCTATATATAATTATATTCCTTGAAAATATCCTCTCCCTGCTTAATACAGAAATATAGCAAAATAGCAAAGACCCTTTCTTTGTGATTTTTTTTCTTTTGGCCATGCTACATGCATGAAGGCTCTTAGTTTCCCAACCAGGGATTGAACCCATGTCCCCAGCTGTGGAACAACTGGACCACCAGGGAAGTCTCTAAGCATTCCACCATCTATATATATAAAAGTCCTATTTTTTTCATATTCTTACAGATACTAGGCTATTGCCAGACATTAATTTTTGCCAATCTAGTAGGTATGATAAACTGTCTCATCATTGATTGAATCTGTATTTACCTGATAACCGGTGAAACAAACTAAACATCTTTTCACCTATGTATTGGTCATTTCAATTTTCTTATCTGTGAATTACTTTTTCAGTTATCATAGACCCATTTCCCTATTAAGATCATTCTTTTCCTCATTAATTTTTTAGTTCTTCAGATAATTTCAACTGAATATGTCTATAAGTCAGTTATTTCCACAGTAATTCTACATGAGAAACTATCCTAAAACTCAGTGGCATAAAACAACATTATGCCTTGTGCATTTTCAGGTTGGCTGGGAGTTGGCCAGGATGGGCCTCGCTGGCTTACTCCAAGCTGTACTCCAGATCTACTTCACGTGTTTCTCATCCTCCTTGGACAAGGAGGCTACCAGAACCCTGTTTTTCCCATGGCAACAACAAAAATATTAGAACAGTTGGAAACACAATGCATCTTAAAATATAAGCTTCAAACAAGCACTTTGCCTCTTCTGCCTACATTTCAATGGGCAAAGCAAATCACACAAGTCTAATACTAACCACGTTTTCAAGTACAGGGAAATATACTCTGTCTCTAGCAGGAAGAACCACAGTGTCACATGGCAAAGGATGTAGATACATGGGAAGGAAAAGGGGAACAACAATGCCATCCATTTTATAGGCCAATTTGTAAATATTAATATATCCGCTCAGTTGGTACCTTTCATTTATCTTCTTTTATGCGATTTTTTCACAAAGAAAGTTTTTATATTAATGTAATTAAATATTTTACTTTATTGCTTATGTTTTAGGGGTCCTACTTAAGAAATTATTTCCTACCCTAAGATCATAATAAATATGCTCCTATATTTCCCGCTGCTGCTGCTGCTGCTGCTAAGTCGCTTCAGTCATGGCCAACTCTGTGCGAGCCCATAGACAGCAGCCCACCAGGCTCCCCCCATCCTTGGGATTCTCTAGGCAAGAATACTGGAGTGGGTTGCCATTTCCTTCTCCAATGCATGAAAGTGAAAAGTCAAAGTGAAGTTGCTCAGTCATGTCCAACTCTTAGCGACCCCATGGACTGCAGCCTACCAGGCTCCTCCATCCATGGAATTTTCCAGGCAAGAGTACTGGAGTGGGGTGCCATTGCCTTCCCCAATATTTCCCACTAGAAGAATGCAATTAAGAGGATCAACAATCAATATATTATTTTAGCTTAGTGTGTGTATAAACACAAGATTATATGATATAAACTAAGGCACCAAAGTAAAACAAGTAATTAAAGTTAAAAATAATTACCAAGGATGATTAACTATTATAGGTAAAATTTTTAGCTTGGTCTTTTAAAAATATTAATGGATACAGGCTGACAAAGATGAAAAATATGCAAGAATGATAAGGAATCACAAAACTTTATATTTTTTTATTAACATGTTTATTGATCCAAGCTATATCTTTAAAACTGCTAAGCACAAGACTTCTCAGGTCATGACATCGTAGAAAAAAAAAAAAAGAAACTTTTATAGAACTTGGCTATTTATAAAACAATATATGTTATGATGCCAAATATATAAAATACATGTATATATGTGCTAACAGTAGCAACTACTTCAGTAGTTTGGGGCAAAAAGAGGTCCTATCTATTAATTTTCCAATTCAAAATACTTCCCAACTGCCACCCTGGCAGGGAGTCCAGTATCTCTCTTGTTCCTTAAACTGATCAGGACTTCTGGGAGCCTTTCAATCCACATATCTCAGAAAAAGAAAACCAGAAAATTTTATTAGATACAAGAGGGCCCTGTTGAGGGCTGCTGGTGTTCTGCTCCTGGCACACAGTTTACTGATGAAAACAGATCCCCTGCAGTTCCATGTGACCTTTCCGCCTGCTGTGCTCCTGCCTCTGCTGCTGCAAATACAGTGGTCACAGTGATTCTTAAAGACAGCAGCCTGCTCCCTTAGAGATATAGCATGGCAGCCATGCCTAGAACTTTTCGGTTCACCAAGCACCAAGTGGCTGGATCAGGAGGGCCTTCTGCTTCCAGTCACAAAAGTACCCAAACAGCATCTCGCATTGGGCAATGCAAATCACAACAGGAGTCCCAGTCTAAGATCTTTGATGTTCTTTCTTACTCAGTCCTTTTTTAATCATGACCAGTTGAATGCACAAAATACTTTCTAACAGTAACTACAGGGAAGGAGTCCAGGTCTTGGCTCTGTTCCTCTCTAAAGGCTCCCAGACTCTTTACAAACTTCCTCCAGTCCTCTCAGTGCTGACCGGCCCTGCAGGTGAAGGAAGACTGGGAAGGGCAACCTTCACAAAACCAGAAAAGACCCCATTACACCAGTACCTGAGGCACAAAAGACCTCATCAACTGTTTCAAACATTGGGGGAAATTTTCTCTGACCTTATAGTTGCCAGATAAAATATAGAATGCCCAGCTAAGTTTGAATTTCAGATTAACAATGAATAATTTTCTGGCATATGTCCTATGCTGTGTTTGAAATGTACTGAAAAGATTATTGGCTGTTTTCCTAAAAGTCAAACCTGTGTGTCTTAAATTTTTAGTTGCTGAATCTGGCCACTCTACCTTATCTACTTCATGGATGGAACAAATGAGGAGGGAGGGAACCCAGAACTCCGCTGTGCCTAAATTTAAAGCAGCCACAGGGCCAGACCCTCAAATCCATGTATCTTGACTTCCTATCAGAGACTTGAGGCTGAGAGAGCCAAAGAAAAAGCCAGCTTTCACTCTGTTACTGCTCAGGAGCTGCTTTTTAGATAGCCAGAGATGTTTCCTGGCCACCTTCCAGTAGTATATTTCTAACTACACTCAGCTGGAAGATTTTTAGTTCCTAAAAATGCAACACAGGATAAATGAGGACAAGGGAAGAATGACACACTGTGCCCTGGGATATTGCAGCCCCAACAGTAGGAGTAGACATACAAAAAAAAAAAAAACACTGGCAGAGGCCATGCTAGAGACTAGGTTTTATGCATCTCTGTTAGAAAAGGGAATCTGAATTGCTCCAAATCATCCAAGATAAAATTCACCTCCAATAGAGGACCTAGGAATAGGAGAATAGTTGCCCCAGGTAAATATGTAGCTCCTGTGGCCCAGGAATTTAAATACTTGCCCTGCATTTTAAGATTTGAGAGAGAAATAATGTAGCTCCAAAATTGATAGTGACAGAGCTCAAAAGGGATATAGATATGTATAAACACCAGGACTGAATAAATCTCCTGTCTTTAAAAAAATAAGTAAACAGGAAAAAAAATCCAAAATTAAAACAATAAAAGAGGGAGACAGGGAAATTATCCTCAAGACAAAAGAGAATTTATAATACATCAACTCTTGTTCTCTCAGTGAAATACTGAAAGTGAAAAATTCTAGGTAAGAAGTGATGGAAATTCTAAGTAAAATGAAAGAAAGTTGACTGAAGTGAAATGTCAGGATAAAAAAGAGACCTGGTCAAAAACTAAAGTAAAAGAATTCAGTAAACCCAAAGAGACAATAAAGTAATTAAAATTTGCACTGAGGAATCACTGCTCTCCTTTATCACCTGCCTTTCTATCAGCAACTTTTTCATTCAGAGAGCAAAAGAAACTAAGAATGGAAGGGCTACCCTGGGCTTAATCCTTACCAACAAAGAGGAATGCGTTAGTGAAGTGAAAGTGACAGGAACCTTGGGGAAAATTGAATATATCACCTTACAGTTCATTACGGCCAAGGAAGAAAATAAAAAGCAAAGTAAGACAAGTACCTAGATTGCTTAGCAATTTAGAGAAAATACAAGGATTTCCCAGAACCAGAGATTCTAAAATGAAAGACAGGTCAAAAAATAAAACTCACCACTGCAATCACAAATGAGGGAAAAAATGGGAGAGACTGTATGTAAAAATAACTCAATGTGCTATCTAAGGAGTTTTCTAAAGACTCAGATTTTTAAAGGACATACAAAAGAAGGAAAAAGTGATATTGGCCTATTAGAAGAAAGGATTACTACAATGAGCAAAGACTTGTGAAAAACACACAAAACAACATAAAAACTTTTAGGTTATATTTGAGGGTGGGAGGACAAGAAAAGTACAACCTAGCTCCTCTACTCCCAGGTAGATTCCATGTTAATAAGTTACAGAGAGGAGTTTGCTTTCACATTATATACCAAGGAACAAGGTCTTCCCTGGTGGTCGAGTGGTTAAGAATCTGCCTGCCAGTTCAGGGATGCCGGTTGATCCCTGGTCTGGGAAGATTCCACTAATGCTGTGGGGCAACTAAGCCCATGCTCCACAACTGTTGAAGCCCTATGCCCTAGAGCCTGCACACCGCAGCTAGAGAGCAGCCCCAGTTCACTGCAACCAGAGAAAGCCCTTGCAGAGCAATCAAGACCCAGCATAGCCAAAAATTCATTACTTTTTTAAAAAAAGGAAAGACTGCACCAACAATCTTAAGAAATTGATAATCCAGACAGAAAAGACAGTGGGAGAATGTTTGTTTAAATAAATGTCCATTTCCAGGTGTATTTTATTATAGCAGGCCTTCTCATTCTCAGCACTATTAACATTTTAGGCCAGATAATTTGTTGTGGAGTCAGGGGGTAGGAGGGGGAAGGCTGTCTTGAGTTGTAGGATATTTAGCAGCATCTTTGGCCTCTATCCACTAGATGCCAGTATCATCAGCCTCCTAGTTGTAGTAATCACAAATAGCTGTAGACATTGTCAAATGTCTCCTGGGAAGCAAAAGTATTCTGGGGTGAGAACCACTATATTGCAGAACACTGAAAAATATAATAAAAATATATTATCACAAAATTATGGTTAGCATCTTTGAGTAATCATGGCACAGGGAACTGACAAGTGTTCTCCCATATATCAAAAAGGTAGACTCTGAAAATCTAATGTTAATCCACAGAAAATTTTAATATAGTATCAAAATATTATTAATTGGAAAAGAGAGCAATGATCTCATTTTGGTATAGTTGTATTAAGAGCCAGTCAAACTAAACTAATATAATTTTTTCTCTTCCTTTTCTTTATTATCATAACTAAAGAAGGTACACTGGTTCCACTAAAACAACTTTTAAATCTTTTTAAAACTCTTTGACAAGCTAAAGAAATATTAGCTATCCATATACTGTTGGTTGAAGTATACACTGGTTAAACACCTTTTGAGGAGGCACTCTGGCAACATCCATAAAATTTTATATGCACAAATTCCTAGACTAAACAAATAGTTTAGGAACCTGAACATGTGTACAAAGATGCAAGGCAAGGACTGCAGTGTGTAGTGTTTTTGTGATAATAAAAAGCTAGAAACAACTTAAATGTGCATCAAGAGAGACTACTTACATAAATTGTCATATATTTCCTCATTAGTATGATTTGAACTGTAACCAGAGAAAAAAGCTTAGGAAATATATAGAATCCAATTGGATTTCATTTGCCTACAATTATGGGAGATATGAAAAATATTTAACAACCAGCATGGATTAGGCCCCGACTAATAAGAGTCTAGCCTGGAGCTGGGTCTTTGAAAGCCCCCTGTATGTGAGGGTTCATCCTTTAGTTGCTGGGTCTAAGGAAAATCTAGAGGGTCCCAGGAAGGGGCCAAGTGAAGGAAGGCTATTAGAGACAGAGAGAAGGAATACAAAAGCATTTCATATTTTAACAATTTGTATGCCCTTACAAAAAAAGAAAAAGCAAGACAGTCCCAGAAAAACATCTATTTCTGCTTTATTGACTATGCCAAAGCCTTTGACTGTGTGGATCACAATAAACTATGAAAAATTCTGAAAGAGAGGGGAATACCAGACCACCTAACCTACCTCTTGAGAAATCTGTATGCAGGTCAGGAAGCAACAGTTAGAACTGGACATGGAACAACAGACTGGTTCCAAATCAGGAAAGGAATATATCAAGGCTGTATATTATCACCCTGCTTATTTAGCTTATATGCAGAGAAATGCTGGGCTGGATGGATAAAGCACAAGCTAGAATCAAGATTGCTGGGAGACAGAAAGATGTTATGGGGAGGGAGGTGGGAGGGGGGTTCATGTTTGGGAATGCATGTAAGAATTAAAGATTTTAAAATTTAAAAAATAAAAACTAAAAAAAAAAAAAGATTGCTGGGAGAAATATTAATAACCTCAGATATGCAGATGACACCACTCTTATGGCAGAAAATGAAGGAGAACTAAAGAGCCTCTTGATGAAAGTGAAAGAGGAGAGTGAAAAAGTTGGCTTAAAGCTCAACATTCAGAAAACGAAGATTATGGCAGCTGGTTCCATCACTTCATGGCAAATAAATGGAGAAACAGTGGAAACAGTGGCTGACTTTATTTTTCTGGGCTCTGAAATCACTGCAGATGGTAATTGCAGCCATGAAATTGAAAGATGCTACTCCTTGGAAGAAAAGTTATGACCAACCTAGACAGCATATTCAAAAGCAGAGACATTACTTTATCAACAAAGGTCCGTCTAGTCAAGGCTATGGTTTTTCCAGTGGTCATGTATGGATGTGAGAGTTGGACTGTGAAGAAAGCTGAGGGCCGAAGAATTGATGCTTTTGAACTGTGGTGTTGGAGAAGACTCTTGAGAGTCCCTTAGACTGCAAGGAGATCCAATTAGTCCATCCTAAAGGAGATCAGTCCTGAGTGTTCATTGGAAGGACTGATGTTGAAGCCTGAAACTCCAATAATTTGGCCACCTGACGCGAACAGCTGACTCATTTGAAAAGACCCTGACGCTGGGAAAGATTGAGGGCAGGAGAAGAAGGGAATGACAGAGGTTGAGATGGTCGGATGGCATCACTGACTCGATGGACATGAGATTGGGTAAACTCTGGGTGTTGGTGATGGACAGGGAGGCCTGGCGTGCTATGGTCATGGGGTTGCAAAGAGACGGACACGACTTGAGTGACTGAACTGAACTGACTGACATCCTTACTAGAGAATATCAGTCCTCACCAATAGATAGAAACAACACTAAAATAATCTAGACTAGCATAGAAAAATAAATTCAACCAAGTGGTAGCTATGATGAAAAGTAAATTTGTACATATTGACATGGAACAATTCTTTTTTAACTTTCACTAGAAACTGGTAGTAGTTTCCTCATGAAAAGAGAATCCAAGAACTGAGGACGTAAGGTCAAGGCCAAAGGAATATGTATTTTCACTGAAAGCCCTCTGTGGCAAATGCTGTTTGCTAACACCATTTCCAGCCCTGGCCCAGCTTTCCTCCTCTACTGGAGAGACTGCAAAGTTAAGAAACCTGCTCTTCTCAGACTCCCTTGAAGTAGTGGTACCCAGATTTCACCAGCAAAAACAGCTTGGATGAGATTTTTAAAGGTTACAGACATCAGAACCTTCTGGGATAGTTGTAGAAGGACTCTACTGTCCAGTGTAAGAGCAAGGGATAATGGAATCTAGTACACCCATAGGACCATTCCTCAGGTACAGTTGGACATTCTTCCTATAGCTGCATTTTCTTTGGCTGTTCAATGGCTCTCCAAGAAAATCTATGAGTTGTCTAGTATCATTTATGAAAAACTCAGCTGGAGTTATCCAGAGCAGACTCTTGGTTGCAATCAAGAATTCTAGCTAAAGCACTCTTTACTAAAATAAAAATAAACATGCAAATATAAATTTTTCCCTTTAAAAAGTTAAGTTTTATAAAAATGCTTCAAAAATAAAGTATATGTGGTCTGGGGACTTCCCTGGGGTCCAGTAGCTAAGACTCCATGTTCCCAATGAAGGGGTATGGGTTCAGCCTCTTGTCAGGGAATTAGATTCCACACGCCACAACTAAGAGTTCACATGCGACAGTTAAAGATCCCACATGACGCAATGAAGATCAAAGATCCCTCGTGCCACTGCTGAGACTTGATGCAGGCAAATAAATCAATAAATGTTTTTAACATATACATATGTGGGCTGGATGATGGTACAGTTCAGGGAGGACATACCTAGTTGAAGAAGCACACTCAGAGATCCAGGCCCCCAAGTCCCATTTGTATATCAGCTGTGCCTCAACCACCAGAGGCAATCTTAGAAACACAAACGTGGACTCAAATCCTTCTTAAAAATAGCCAGTGTTAAAAATGTGATGGAAGGAAAGATGCCAGGCTATGAATAATACCAAAGGTAACAACCAAAATGTATAAAATACTTGTGTAAAGACAACTCTGCTGAAGGACAAAAAAGAAGTGAGTAAACAAAAAGATGATGACTTGGTGTGTCTGTGGTAGTTGCTCAGTTGTGTCCTACTATTTACGACCCCATGGACTACAGCTCACCTAGATTCTCTGTCCATGGCATTCTCAGGCAAGAATACTGGAGTGGGTAGCCATTCCCTTCTTCAGTGGACCTTCTCAACCCAGAGATCAAACCTGAGTCTCCTGCATTGCAGGCAGATTCTTTACCATCTGAGCCACGAGGGAAGCCCTGATGTATAAGTAGACTAAAAATTAAAAGGGCATTATTTTCTCCCTGAATTAAAATATTCAAAGGCTATTATAATAATTTTCTAAAATGTTACACTAAAATTCATCTGGAAATAAATAGTATGTGATTAGCTATCAGAAAACCCTGAAGGAGGAGAAAAGAATAAGGAGAAAGATTAATCCTTCCAGATACTAAAATATGTTAGAAAATAATTTTAAAAGTAGGGATTGCATCAGCAAGGTAGCAGGATACAAGCTTAATATACTAAACTCAGCTGCATTTTTTTACACTAATAATGGAAAAATAATCCTTTTAATATCACATCAAAAAAATAAAATACCTAGGAATAAACTTAAAGGAGGTGAAAGCCCCATAAGCTGAAAACTGTAAAACGCTGATAAGGGAAATTTAAGAACATTCAACGACATGGAAAGATATTCCATGCTCCTGGATTTGAAGAATTAATATTGCTAAATTAGTCATACTGCCCAAAACAATCTACACATTTAATGCAATTCCTATCAAATTACCAATGACATTTTTCACGGAGCTAAAACAAATAATCCTACAATATAGGGCTTCCCTCGTGGCTCAGTAGTAAAGAATCCACCTGCCAATGCAAGAGACATGGGTTCAATCCCTGATCCAGGAAGATCCTGCAGGCCATGGAACAACTAATCCAGGGTGCCACAATAGAATCTACTATGCCTGTGTCCTAGAGCCCAGGAGCTACAACTACTGAGCCCATGTGCCACAAATACTGAAGCCTGTGTGCCTTAGAGCCCATGCTCTGCAATAAGAGAAGCCACTGCAATGAGAGGTCTATATACCACAACTAGAGAAAGCCCATGCCTAGCAATAAAGACCTAGCATAGCCATAAATAAAAATAAACAAATAAAATGATTTTTAAAAATCAAAATTATTCCCCCCCCCCAACAAAGTTCTACAATATATATAGAATCACAAAAGACCCAGAATTGCCAAAGCAATCCTGAGGAAAAAGAACAAAGCTGGAGGTATAACCAGACTTCAGACTATACTACAAAACTACAGTAATCAAAATAGTGTGGTACTGGCACAAAAACAGACTTGCAGATCAATGAACTAGAATAGAAAGCCCAGAAATAAACCCATGCACCTACAGTCAGTTACTATACTACAAAAGAGGCAAGAATATACGATGGAAAAAAGAAAGTCTCTTCAACAAGTGTTGGGTGTAAGAAAAGCTGGACTGCTATATATAAATCAATGAAATTAGAAAACTCACACCACACACAAAAAAAACTCAAAATGGTTTAAAGACCTAAATATAGGAAATGACACCATAAAACTCCTAAACAAGAACTAGGGAAAAACATTCTCAGACATAAATTATAGCAATATTTTCTTAGATTCATCTCCCAAAGCAAACAGAAATAAAAGCAAAAACAAACAAATGATGCCTAATCAAACTTCAAAGTTTCTGCACAGCAAAAAAAAATCATCAATAAAACGAAAAGACAATGTATGAAATGGGAGGAAATACTTGCAAACAATGTGACCAACAAGGAGTTAACATCCAAAATACACAAAAAGCTCACACAACTCAAAATTGAAAAAAAAAAAAAATAAATAAATGCTTCAATCAACAAATGGGCAGAAGACCTAAGTAGATGCTTTTCCAAAAACACAGATAGCCAACAGGCACATGGAAAGATGCTTAACATTGTTAATTACTAAAGAAACGTAAATCAAAACCACAATGACATATCACCTCACACCAGTTAGAATGGCCACCATTGAAAAATCTACAAATAAATGCTGGTGTGGAGAAAAGAGAACCCTCCCACACTATTGGTGGGAACGTTAAATCAGTGCAGCCACTATGGGAAACAGTAGAGAAGTTCCTAAAAAAAAATTAAACTAGAGCTATTATATGATCCAATGATCACACTTCTGGATATATATCAAGAAAAAATGGAAAACTCTAATTTGAAAACACACATGCACCCCAATGTTCATGGCAGCATTATAATAACCAAGACATGGAAATAATCCAAGTGGCCACCAACAAATACTTGTCACATCTAGAGAAAGTTCACATGCAGCAATGAAGACCCAGTGCAACCAAAAATAAATAAATTAATTTTAAAAAATAATAATAACACAAATGAATTCATATATAAAGACAGAAACAAACTCATAGAACACAAACATAGTTACCAAAAGGAACAGGGAGGGAGAGAGGATCAAATAAGGAGTATGTGATTAACAGATACAAGCTCCAATAAACAAAATAAACAAGCAACAAGGATTTACTATTTAGCACAGTGAATTATATTCAATATCTTATAAAAATCTATATTGGAATATAAGCTGAAAAAGAACTGAATCATTTTGCTACACACCTGAAACTAACACAATATTGTGAGTCATCTTCAATGGAAAAAAAAATTTTTTTAGAATAAATAAAGAAGAAAGGAAAAGGCAGGGAAAGTAGAGATTACAGAAAAATTAGATTAAAAACATTACCAGAAAAACTTATGGTTACCAAGGGGAAAGGGAAGATGGGATAAATCAAGAGCTTGGGATTAACATATACACAATACTATATATAAAACAGAAAACCAACAATAACCTACTGTATAGAATAGAGAACTCTACTCAATATCTGTGATAACCTATATGAGAAAGGAATCTGAAAAAGAATGAATATATATATATTTATATATAAAACTTTGCTGTATACCTGGAACTAACACAACATTGTAAATCAACTATACTCAATGTAAAACAAAAATTTTTTTAAAAAAAGAATATTGCCACAACAGGAGAAAGAGTGAAACACAGACTCTAACATAAATTTATCTTATGACAAAGATTTTAAATTAGCAGGAAAGAGTGACTCTTACATAAATCATATTAGATCAACTAACTAAACATTTAGTTGAAAAATTAAAATTCAGCTGACTCCAAGACTCATTTCTTTGTGCAAAGTCAATTCCAGATATAGCAAAAGTTATAAATTCTGAAAGATAGTATGAGTGAATTTATATATAATACAGTTATGTATAATAATTGAAGTAGAAAGTCCTTTCTAACCAAACACAAAATTCAGAAACCATAAAGGAAGAGGTTTTAAAAACTAAACACAAAATATTTTATTTTATGTATGATTTTAAAATAAAACATAAAAGTAAAATAAACAAAAAATTGGAGGAAAATACTTGCAACACATTAAGTAAACAAAAAAATAATTTGCTTAATTTACTATGGGGCAATTAAAAAAAAATAAGTACTGGATCTCCTTGCCAGAGCAATCACAAACACAAAAAGAATAAAAGGCATCAGATTTGGAAAGGAAGAAGTAAAACTGTCACTATTTGCAAATGACATAAATTTTATATATAGAAAATATTAAAGACTTTACTGAAAAGCTGAGAAAACTCATTCTAATCAATGCATTCCATAAAGTTGCAGGATACAAAATTAACATACAGAAATCAGTAGCATTCCTATACACTAACAATGAATTATCTGAAAAAAAGAAAACAATTCCATTTAAAATAGCATGAAAAACATTAAAATACTTGGGAATAAACTTAACCAAGAAGGTGAAAGATTTTTACTCTGAAAACAATGATGAAAAAAATTTAAGAAGACAAAAATAGATGGAAAAGTATCCATTGTTCATGGATTACAAGAATTATTATTGTTGAAATGTCAGTCTCTAGACTGACCAAAAACCACCTATAGATTCAATGCAGTTTCTATCAGGATTTTAATGGCATTTTTTCAGAAGAAGAAAAAAAATCTGAAGTTTATATAGGACCACAGAAGACCCAGAATAGCCAAAGTCATCCTGAGAAAAAAACAATAAAGTGAGCGGCATCATACTTCCTGTTCAAGTATACCATACAGCTATAGCAACCAAAACAGTATGATACTGGCACAAAAATGACAAATAGACCAGTGGAACAGAATAGAGAGCCCAGAAGTAAATCTAAGTATAAAGTCAACTAATATTTGATGACGGAGCCAAGAATACTCAATGGATAAGAGTCTCTGCAATAAATGGTATTAAAAAAAATTGGATATTTGCATTACAAGAGTAAAACTAGACCCCTGCCTTACGCCACTCACAAAAATTAACCTAAAATAGATTAAAGACTTAAATGAAAGGACTAACACCATAAAACTTCTAGAAGAAACCATATCCAGTAAGCATGGCATACTTTTGACATAGGTCTTAGTAGTATTTTTGTTTGTTGGTTTCCTCAGGCAATGGAAACAAAATCAAAAATAAACAATTGGGAATACATCAAACTAAAAAGCTTCTGCACAGCAAAATAAACAATCAACAAAGTGAAAAGAAAACCTATAGAATAGGGAAAAATACTTGCTAATCATATATTCAGTAAGGGATTAATATCCAAAATAAAGAACTTATTCAACTCAATAGCAAAAATAAATAAATAAAAGTGGGCAAAAGATCGGGAATACACTTTTTTCTAAAGACTATATACAAATAGTCCATAGGTACATTGAAAGATGCTCATCATTCCCTAACGTCATTAGGGGAATGCAAATCAAAACTGCAATGAGATATCACCTCATACCATAGAATGGCCATAATCAAAAAGACAACAGATAACATGCGTTGGCAAGGATGTGGAGAAAAGGGAACCCTTGTGTACTGTCTTGGTGAGATTGTAAACTGGTGCAGCCACTGTGGAAAACAGTATGGCGGTTCCTCACAAATTATAAATAGAACTACTATATAATCCAGTAATTCTACTTCTGGGAATATATTCAAAAGAAACAAAACACTAACTCAAAAAGATATCTGCACCCCCATATTCATAGCAGTATTATTTACAATAGCTTAGACATGGAAACAACTTTAGTGTCCACTGATTGATGCATAAAGAAGTTGTGGTATATACACCCTGTACAATGAAATATCATTCTGCCATTAAGAAATGAGGAAATCCTGCCATTTATACCAACATGAATGGAACTTGAGGGCATTATGTTTGGTGAAATAAGACAGAGGAAAGAAAAATATTGCATAATCTCATTAGTATGTGGAATCGTAAAAAAAAAAAAAAGTCATACAAAAAGAGATCATATTTGTGCTTACCAGAGATGGGGCATTGCAGTTGGGGGAAAGAGAATAGGAGGTAAGTAACAAACTTCAGTGAAAAAGGAACAAATTTCCAGTTTCAAAATAAGTAAGTCCTTGGGATATAATATACAACATGATTATAGTTAACACTACTGTATGACATTCATGAAAGTTATTAACAGAGTAAACCCTAAGAGTTTACTAAACTAAAAAAATTTTAGTTTCTTTTTTTCCTTTTCTTTTTAGTGTGTCTATATGAAACGATGGATGCAAACTAAACTTATCACAGTAATCATTTTACAATACAAGTGATCCTTGAACAGCATAGGAATTAGGAACACCAACCCTCCTAACAGTTAAAAGCCCACATATAGTTTAGAGTTACTGTTCACATCCACAGTTCTTCCATGTCTTCAGTTCTACATCTGAAGATTCAACCAACAACAGATCATGTAATACATTATTTACTATTGAAAAAAAAAAACTTGCTTATAAGTGGATCTGTGTCATTCAATTCAAGAGTCAACTATACATGTAAAACAAACCATTATGCTGGACCTTTTAAACATACAGTGATGTATAACAATTACATCTCAATAAACCTGGAAAAGAAAAGAAGAGCAAAAAATATGGAAAGGCAATTTATATTAAAAAAGAAATACAATGGGCTAATATTTAGAAATTGTTCAACCTTACTTACTATTAATCAAATGCAAATCAAAAGAACAAGATATAATTTTTACCTATCCCTAAAAGATCATTATCAACAGTGGTAAGAGTTAGGGACATAAGCTTTCAACATATGCTGTTTGCGGGGGTAAAAATCGATATGAACTTCTTGAAGAAAAATATGATAATAGCTCTCAAATTTTAAATTATGCATACTCTATACTCTTTAACCTTCAGTTGATATTTCCAATTAAAGGTAATACTTATTAACTTGTAAAATGAACATTCCTTTTGACTCAGCAATTCTATGTAATGAATTTATTCTAAAGATATACTCATAAAATTACATCAAGATATGTGAACAGGGATATTCATTATGGCATAGCAACATAAAAATATATATATGAAAAACAATAAACATATTCATCAATATAGAATGAGCTAAATACATTATGCTACATCCATATGAAACTGTACAACTCAGATGGAACTTGAACCACGTGCCAGGACTCTAACCCACAGTCTTTAACTGAAATTACATATCTGATCTCAGTACATAAAGAAGCTCAGGTTTGGGACTTCCCTGATGGGCCATTGGTTAAGGATCCTCCTTCTAGTGAAGTAAAGATTAGTCTGTGCACCCAACAAGAAGCCCTGGTGAGGCAACAAAGTCTCATTTGCAGCCAAAAATTTTTTAAATAAAATAAATTTCAAAATGAAGCTCAGGCTGTTTATGTCTCATTGCAGAAAGAATTCAGTAAGAGACAAAGTGATAAGTAAGAAGTGAATTTGTTTAGAGATGCATGTTCCATAGACAAAATGCAGTCCATCTCAAAAGGGAAGAATGGCTTTGGGAGAAATAACTCCACAGAGTGTGGGCCATCTCAGAAGGTGAGAGGCCCCAAAATATGGGGTAGTTAGCTTTTATGGGTTGAGTAATCTCATAGGCTAATGAGTTGGTGAATTATTTCAACTATAATATTCAGAGAAAGAGTGGGGATTTCCAGGAACTGGGCCACCATCTACTTTTTTACTTTTATGGTGAGCCTCAGAACTGTCATGGTGTTTGTGGGTGTGTCATTTAGCATACTAATGTATGACAATGAGCATATAATGAAGTTCAAGGTCCACTGGAAGCCAGATCTTCCACTATCTTGGACTAGTTGGTTTTAACCAGTTCATGTCGTGTACCACGGCTGTGTCATTCTTTTAAAGGTTGTGTCTTGCCCCCTTCTCTCCTGTTTCACATATAGTAGTAAAACACTATGAAGAAACTGAAAAACTATGAGGTAGGTCTACATGAATTGCTATGCATATATCTTAGCTAAATGTAACTATCCTAATTCAGAGAAAGCAGGGGGGACACAAGATACAGATAACTACGTATAGCATTAAGCCTTTTTTTCTTGACCTAAATCAGGGTTCTGTAAGTTTGCAAGAGCAGAATACATGGATATTGCATAGGCAACCAGCAATGCATATCAATAATTATTTGATTCTTAAAACTAGGATTCCTTTGTTAACCCATATTGGAAAGGGAACTGCTGATTCTAACAGAAAAGCTAATTAATCCTGCAAATTTCCATGAAAACACATAATCTATGAGCTCCAGCCCTGGACTAAGTAAGACCCTGGTACTTCTGGAGAACCACAGAGAGGTAGGTTTTATTTCTCACTCTCCCTTCATCTTCATCCCTATCCATAAAAACACAAACACTGGAAAGGAAACACCACAAGGGCAGGGCTTTAATTTGGTTCGCTAGTATCTATCCCCAGCACTAAGAGTAATATCTGGGACACAAGTCATCTAGAAAGAGCGAATAATTCCAAGGCCAATGTTGGAGTAGAGCCAAAGTAGCCCTTTGAGGAATCCTGCTTCTCTGTCATTCTATTTTCTCAATGAGCTAATCCAGGGCCTCTTTGCATTGATACTACCTCCAGAAGACTCATCAGCTGAGACCTGGTAATTCATTTATTATCTAGTTAACCGTACTAGATATTATTCATTCTAGTTATTCATTTATAATCTAGTTATTTATGTATTATCTAGTACACCTCCATCCCAACTCTCTATTCTATATGCATATAAACAAAGAAGATAAATGCTTGTATAGTCTCCTTTCATGAACCAGTAATAGATTGAGAACTGCTGATCACATTTTGAATGGTGCTAATATAAAATAGGGGCTAAAGTCTTCAAGTTCCAATACTTAAAGGTTTTTGTATCAAACATTGTCTTCTCCATCAAATGTTTTTCACCATTAATGGAGGGACCTGAAGCAGCCCAAGCATACCAGTTAGGATAATGAAAAGCAGGAAAAAGAGGCAAGGCAGTGGGGGTCCCAAATAAATTTGACCTAATTTACTATTTGCACATAGGAATTTAGTCACTTCTCAGATCGTGGAAGTTAGTGATTAAATTGGTAGCAGATTACTGGCTGTGTGCCAGACAGCAATAATATAGTTAAAAATAGTAATTAAGCATGTGAAAATCAGGTGCAACCGCTAACAGTCAAGTTCATTTTCAAAAATTCTATAGTCTCAATTATCTGTCACTTTCCATTAGGTTTGCGACTTGGCAAAACTCTGGAGTTCCACCCAAAGTTCCACAATATCATGTCACTTAAAATCCAGTATCGAAACAAGATTTAGAAAATCATTCTTTTTGAGTCTCTAGAGTAACATTCCCATGAGCCAATGATCCATAAATAAACACTATTTTTAAGTCTTCATTACGAAGCACATAGTTTCTCTTCAGGCAAGATTGGGCTGCCAACTTCTCTGCTTAAGTCTTAATCCCTCCTATATCAAAGAAAAAATAGAAACATGCTAGCAGAAGTTCAGAGTGAATAAAGAATGGAACTCCCATCCCTCCATAGCTATGATTTTTCTCTAAATACCACTGAAAAAATAAAATTCTACAATTAAAACAAGGTGATCCAGGCAAAATATATTCTTTAAAAACTCACAACCCTATACCTCACCTCCCACCAAATACTGATACTTCTACTCTCTCCATTTTGACTTCTCTGTACCAGCCACTACCTCTGAAAATCAAATTGTTTTATTTATTAGCAATTTCTTGGCTTTTTACTTCAATATATTCTATTTCTATAACCATAAATCCCAAATTCAACACCAATAACAGAATTAAAATTTCATGTCTTCCCTAACTCCCACCCTACCCATGCCGTACTCCATTCTCATGTTTCCATAAGCAGAAAATCTGAAAACTGAAACTCTGTTTTAACATGCGCCTTCTACACTTTTTCTTTACACTTTGCTGCCTAGATTTCCTCCAAATAATTCTAATTTCCACAGACTTCTATTATAAAATATTTGTTCTTCCTAATTCTTTGTCACAGATCATAAAATTCATATAACTATGAACAACATATAGATAATCCTCTACAAAAGTTATTTATAAATTCTATTGTTTTAAAGTCCAAAATAATGTAAGCAGTCAATAATACTGTCTATTGGTTTCGGGCAGAGATGAAGAATTTTCAACATGTAGCTTTGTTGATACCTGTGAAAGTTCATAAGGAGAAATTTTGTAACTAGAGAAGATCCTTCCCAATACTAAATATATTGCTATCTCTGTGCCTGATAACTATGTTTTGCATCTCACAGACACTCAATAAATATTTCATTTGGTAGATAAAGAATTATACAAAACCTAAAAAGAAAACCAGTAAAAGCCATCTTCTTAAAAAATCACAATCTTTGTCTTCAACTCTAATTTTCCCTAATCTGACAAGTCTACACTTAAAAATAGAGCTTAGGGAAATGATCTTTAAAATAAATAAATACACAAATACACACACCATAGCACCTAGATGTTCAACAATGATTAATAAAATTACATCTATTCACTCGGAAGAATGTTAGCAATCTAAAATAACATCTATGTAGACTAGGTAATATTATATGGAAAATGTTTTGGTAAAGGTTAAATGAAAAGCAAGGTTCTAAATTTTATCCACAGTATTACTGCGATTCATTTTAAAGTTATGCAGAGAAAAAAGACTAAAAGAAAATGTATCAATGAGATTACAGATAATTTTGTCTGTGCTTTTAAAATCCCTACAATGATCTCATATCACTTTTATAATGAAAATAAAAATAAATTTTACCATAAAAATCCCAATATTTCACTCAATTAAGAAGAGAGACACAGAGTGTGTACAGGACACCACAAATGGAAATAACTGTATATATGCTGTTCGTATTTTCCATTTAATAAATTGTCCTATGCCACTACTAAGGTAATTTTTTTATGGTGGATAACAAAATTTTAATAGTTCATCCAAATATGCCATTTGAATTTGACTACTGATAATCTCTATCTCCAAACCACAATGGTTCTCAGTATGTTGACATTTTAGACTGTCTAAAAAGACCTAGCCATAAACCCAGAACCAAGGCTAATTTGAAATCCTATTTTTCCCACCTGTGTGTTTTAAGCAAATCATTGGATCTCTTACATCATCAGATATGTTGCAGCTGTCTTAGTGGTGCGTATCCATGACTCAAAACATGCACAGTTAATGAACTTCCTGATGCCTAACCTAAATTCCTTCTTGTTTCCATTTGTATTTCTCTCCAGTTCTGTTTTCAGTGCAACTAAGAGCAATTGCTTGCAGTCACCCAGCCACTGTCAGTGACCTTCTCTTTACATGACTGATGACTGTTTCCCATATTCATCTCATCTAGTGTGATTTTCATTTGATTATAAATGGCAGTAAAAATAGCTCTGAGAAATTCCTCAATTTCCTAATATTATTAACAATTGTAAAACAAGTATATAAAGCAAATATTAAATTCAAAAATTAAGGCTTTTGCCACATCTCATTTTTAAAATCTCCCATTACTGTGAACAAGTTTTGGGTTGAAAGTAAAATCGCTTCAAATATTTTGCCCCAGCCCCATGCCAAGGCACATGTATCCAGGCCATATCTTATCTTTTCCTGCACTGGATCCCAATCGGCTTTTTATAGCCAGAAACTCTCTGAATGCACAGCACGACCTTGGCTACTAGCTTCCCCTGGCACTAGTTTGAAAGTTATTTATAACTTTAAACTTAGCTTGAAAGCCTATACTTCTCAACATAACTAGTCAAAACATTCCTGTTTTATATAATAATGTGATGTTCTTTAATTCAGAAAGAAACCCCACACTTTAAACCTACGATATGTAACTAAGGCAGAGCAATTTCAACGCAGAAACAAGAATGCACTGAAGTCCAGCTCCTCTTTTTACAACTTGACTCTTACCTTTCTGTTGCATCCTATAGAGTAAATGTGTTTAAAATTCGGCTCTTGTAGGAAATTTTCCGAAAAGATTTTGGGGGAGGAAAGAAAATAAGACTTCTTGGTTAGTCACAGAGTTGCAGAGTACCAAATTGAGAGGCAGTGACAGTGGGGCAGTCACTTCAGCTGAGCGTCATTCACCCAGGATGAGAAAGAAGGGGGAGGTTACAAACCAGGGTGGGTGGTATCTAATCCTGAACTGCTAGTCACTGACCTCACTGACAACTTGTTACTGAAAATACTTTGTTGAAAAAGGCCAGACACATACTTTACCCAGAGATCTACAAACATAGCTGTCAGGAAGCTCTAAATACGTAGGATCTGCATTTCTCTAGTACCTTTCTAAAACAAGGACCTCTTACATCTAATTAAAGCTGAATGCTGGAATTATCGAGAGTGAAAAATGGTAAAGCGGGGATAATAGGAAAGTCCAGGAAATTCACACATCAAAAGATCAATTATGTAAAATTCAATGTCTTCAGTACAGTAGAATTCTGTATCACATCTGAGATAGTTTTTTCCTCTGAAATCTTACCAAGCATCATGCTCTGTGCTTCTAGGGTTTATTTAGACCCATGTAATTATTAATAAAGAATGTAAGTGAAGACTTACCAAAAGCTCCACAGGTGAAACCACTATTAAAATCACACACAAAAAAAAACTCTTTTCCAACAAAATTTCTTTTTCCTACAGCTATTCTTTTATATATTTCCTCTTTCCCTTTTTAATCTCTCACTATCAACATCTTACATTCACCGGAACAATCTTCCATACCCCTGCTTTATGCTTAATCACTTCATCTATTCCTTGACACCCCTCCTGAACTTGTACCATATTCTTTTAGGCATTAATACTTTTGTGACTTTCTTCCAAAGTCATAAAAGTAGTGACTGTAGTAGTAGGTGGTCACTACCCCTAAAATAGAACTGTTCGTTTGAGGTTTGGAATTCCTGTTCTCAAAAGGCTGAATTCAAAAACTTTTAAAGGCATTTTTTTATTAGCTCTATAGGCACTCTTAGAACAAATATTTAGGGAGCTAAGAGGAAAAGGCAAGGTCTGCAAATTGTCAGAGAGAATCAATTATGAAAGAGGTCTCATTTTACATGATTTCTAGGGAAATCTGTGAAATAACTATTTTCATGTAGCTTCCTTTAAAATGTGCATACACTTGACATTACATTTCTCTAACGATTCTTAGTTGCTAACATATTGTCTTCCCCAGATTTTTTTTTAAGCAGCTTTTTCCCCCTGGAGAATCTCAGAACAGCCTCTTTTCACAGTGAAAACAAAGAGTAAGTTTTATGTCTCTCAATCCATCTTTTCTTGAATAAAGAAATCACTTTTCACTTGCAAAATAGAAGTTTTTGTTTTAGAGCTTTAATAATGAATGTTTTCTAAACACAGACTGTTGAATTGAGCCCAAGATTAGACACCCAAATTCTATTATGAGCCAGCCTGCTCCTACTTTAAAGCCACAGATAAGTTACTTACCTGCTCTGTACCTCTCCTTTCCATCTGCAAAATGGAGATGAAAACCCCTATTCTTTCTATCTACTTTTCAGGGGATATGTGATTTTACATGGATCAAATCTGAAATGCTTCAAATTACATTGAGCTCCTCAGAGATGCAATACAGATACAATTATATTACTTGGTATAATCAAAGCAATTAAATAGTATAAACAATGAAATATAATTTTAAAGAGCTCTATAAAGTTGTATGTTTTTTTTAAATTCCCTCTTAAAAATGTCTGCAGCCTTCAAGATAGGTTTTAGCTGAAGTATTTCCCACTATAGCCACAAGAGGTCCTCCTCCTAGCAATTCAAATCACGTCAGATTTGATGAGCAGAGGCCCCACGGTTCTCTATATTTATATCGGTTGGGTGACAGAAAATACAGATCACCTATGTCAGATTTCCATAGCAAACTATAGGGTAGCAAACAAAACCGGAAAAATCTGGCTTTCTCTGGGTGATCACTGAAGCATGCTGAACACTAAATAGTTCCTGTAAACTACACAGCCACTGCATTTTGTGCCCTGGCCCGCTTCCAGATTTTCACAGTAATTCCATCTTGTCACCTTGCCCAGTCTTGTTCAGTATTTATTATCCTTCCCTATTTACTTGTTTTCTTTCTTTATACTTTAAAAACTTTAAAATTTTAGCTCACATTCTTCCTGCAAGCAAACAAATGTTAAGGATAGAGGAGCTAGATAAAAAGAGAAAAAAGAATAAATCAGAGCCATCACAGAAATCCTTCTGAGGTAATCAAGGGTGTCTTTGGCTTTAGGTATCAGGGCTGGCCCCAGACAAACTCACTCAACCACATGTACTGAGAAGCCCCTTGACGCAGAGCCCTGTGTCAGGGGCCAGTTAGATTAGAGGAACAGAAGGGAGGCCTCCAAAAAGAAAACAACTCAATCCCTATCAGCAGTCCCTCCTGGGAAATCAGCCTTTCAGGGTACAATCAGTATTTTAATCAGAATGGAATACAATTTCTTCTCTACATTAAAATCCCTTAAAAAATGAAAGTTAGCTTTTGCATGAACCATGAGTCCATTTTATTCTATATATGACACCCGAAAACATCGGCTTTCAGACGTAAAAATATGTATTTTCTGAACAGCTATAACACTTTTTTTTTCCCTAATTCATGTTTTATTGACTAAGGAGAGGCACCTAGCTGGAGTTTAAACACAAGATGGAAGTTGGAATGTCCCACCCAAAATCCTCTTTCTCATTCCAGCGTTCCAAGTAGCCTCTGTGTTGTTCACCTCACCTTGCCTCTGTCACACCTTTTTAAGATGATATTTGAAGTGAAGAATACTTTCAGTTTGTGATAATTAAAGGTATTTTATTCTAAAAATATGTGCTAAATAGTTCTGGTACTTTGTTGGGCGTTGTAGATGAATCTGCTCCTATTTCAACATATGTATACTGTAGTAAAAAGATGTTTACCCCACTCTCCCTTTCTACCCACCTTGTTTTTAAGTATTAACCAACTCTCCTGCCTCATTCACAAAAACAGCCATCTTGGAAGACAGCCTCTACCTTCTCATCATCAAATCTACAAACCCACCCATTCGAGTCCTGACTTCTCTCTTATTACAATTCAAGCTGTACCCTTGCTCCTACCGAAGGTTAATCTCTCCTCTCCTGCTCTGGATCCCTTCTTCTCCTACCTTCTCTAGGACTCTGGTCTTTCATTATCTCATGTACTTCATTATAACCCCTTCTCTACTTTCCTTGGCAGAAAATCAGGCCACCACCTTTAATTTTAAAACATCGAACAAACATCAGCTTCACCTTACAGATCTCTCCAGCTGCTCCTCCCAAGTTCTCTGCTGCCTTCATCACAACACTTCCCTGAGTTGCTTGCCATACCTATGTTTTCACTTCTCATTTATTCTACAAACCCATTCCATGTGACTTCTGTCACCTTCACTGCCATAAGGACCATTTTAAAGTCTATCCACAACTTCCATGTGGCCAAATCCCCAGCAGGGATTACATTATCCAATCTGACAGTTTTAAAAATGAGATCTGTAATAGGACGCTGAGCAGAATTTTTCTTATTGCTCAGAATTGGCAACTAAGGCTCAAAATGAAAGAAAAAGAAGCCTTCTGTGTACATCACATGCTAAGGGATTTTCAGTGTCTGAGGACAGACATCTCTCTCTGGGGCTTACTGAAAATCAGTTTAAAAAAAAAAAGCACATCATGCTTCCCTCTCAGCCCCAGCAACAGACAAATAGTTAGGGGACTTGAAAAACTAAAGGAGTCCATGGGGTCACTAAGAGTCGGACACGACTGAGCGACTTCACTTTCACTTTTCACTTTCCACTTTCATGCATTGGAGAAGGAAATGGCAAGCCACTCCAGTGTTCTTGCCTGGAGAATCCCAGGGACGGGGGAGCCTGGTGGGCTGCCGTCTAGGGGGTCTCACAGAGTCGGACACGACTGAAGAGACGCAGCCAACTACTCATCTCCTCTAGAAGATATCAGAGCAGGAGAAGTGGTGGAAAAGTCAATCTTGCCCCTTCCTCCTTTCAGGTCCCTCAAGAGGACATCTGGTCAGTGCTGGAGGAAAGGGAGGAGATGAGATTTAAATAGGAATGAGATGAAAGTTTCAAACTGGACTAAGCAGGCCTTAAAGCACTGAAAATGGCAGGAAAATTATGGAACCCACCAATGTGCCATTAAGGAATGAGACAGGGTGGTGTAGCAGAGCAGAGTGAAATGTAAGAATTGAACTAACTGATACACTCAACAGTCACACCTTCACAGGCTAACCATTCTCAAACTTGTATCCCCAACCCAGACCTCTCTCAGGAGCCCAGAGGCATATATCCAACTGCTATTTCTATTTGGAGAGCAAACATACATTTCAAATTTATTCTGTACCCAAAAAAATGTTCTTGATTTTTCCCTCCAAACCTATCTCATTTATGGTGATTATAACAGAAATATCAAATCAATATGTTGTACACCTGAAACTAACATAGCATTGTAGGTCAAGTATATCTTAATTTTAAAATTATAATTTAAAAAAATTAAGGGATGGAGGGGTGTAAAAACCCTATTTCTATCTCTCATACTCTAGTAATTGGCACCATCACTTAATTGCTTAAGCCAAAATCTTGCAGTCATCTTTCATTCATTCTTTTCCTTTACAATCATCAAGAATTTCCATAAATCCTACCAAAAGTTATCTTGAATACATCCACCTGTCTCTGTCTCCCCTACCCCAAGTATTCTGAGGCATTTGCAATCCATTTTCTACATAGCATCTAAATGATATTTCATAAGACAGTTTAATTCATGTTATTCTCCTGCATAAAGTTATCCAATGCCTTCCTATTATCCATAGCACAAAAGGAAAATCATTTACCAAATCTACAAGACCCTTCATGATCTGGCTCCTGTCGACCTCTCCCACTGGACTCACAGTACTGTTCCCCCTAGTTCGCTGACTTCAGTTACACTTTCTGTTCAAAAAACATCCAAGCTTATTCCCTTAGGGCCATTGCACTTGCTGTTCTTTTGCCTGAAATCATTTTCTCCCAGCTATTTACATGCCTGGCTCATTCTCATCTTTGATATAATTCCTCAGAGAGGTATTACCTGATTACCTTTTCTCACTGCCCCTAGTCACTTATCACAACCTTGCATATTTATTTATATGTTTACTTTTTCTGTTTTCACCACTGGAATAAAAGCCAGGGGCAATGGCAATGTCCTTAACAGCATGGCATATGAAAATTGACTATACAAGATAAAGTATCAATAGCTATTGGCTTTCAAACGAAGAAGAAATATCTCTAGAAGGAGGAGGTAACCAAGAAAATTTCCTGGAAGGAGTTATATTTGCCTTGATACAGAAATGAAAGATGTCAGCATCATGACAAAATGATATGCTATTAATTTTATTTCTCAAATATCCTTCAAACCCATTGCCTCTCCATGTTTACAGCTATTACCCTGATACAAACTACGGTTGTCTTGCTTGCTGTCTTTATATACTTACCACTTAATTTCTCCCTCTCCCTCTGTTTCACTTTGTGTAAACCCAAATATGGTATTTAGATGCTAGTCAGAATATGTGGATGCTAAAATTTTAAATCTTGATTTAACTATTTCTGAATTACTAAAACTGACACATTAACTTCACTGCCTTGGTGAAAACAGAAGGGCTAAAATGAATGTTCTTCTGATTAATTTTCTCAGAGTGCCATGCCTCAACTCTGACAGCTCATCTTGCTGTTAGTCAATAACCTTAACGAGCACAGTAATTACAGTCAATCATGTCTGCTTTACTTCATTGATTACTTTGTTATTTCTTTTACAACTTGTTAATGAAAATTCCCAGCACAGACATCCTGGGTGACATTTCTTTTATTAATTAACTACCCTATCAGTCCCTTGACTATATTATAACACCAAAGCATCTTGTATTGATAGTTTTAGAAACAACTTGCTCTTGCAGCTTTGAAAAAAATCAAAATCATTTTCAAGGCCATGGGATTCTGAGCATAGCCACAGTTACTGCCATAATTATGATGTGCTGTCTTTTCTTTTTCCTGCCTCTTTGTACAAACTTTAGTTAAAATGTTATCCTGTAGAAAATTAAGGAAAGGGTCTATTTCTTGAATTAGATGGAATATCGACCTGGAGAACAAGAGCAAAAGCAGCAATGCAGCAGCATGGCAAGGCATCCAAAACAGGAAAACATGATGGACCTCTTCCTAAACACAGCTGAGAGAGCTCTGGGCATGACTCAAAAATAAACCAGAAACACATTCAGGGGCTGATTTCCAGCACTAAGGCAGTAAGAATTTAAGCTATTGCAGTCTAGGTATCTAAAATAATACTGAGACTTCATTTTATAATACAGGTGTTGAAATAGAAATTTTAACAACATAAAGTTTTCAAGTAAATAGTAACTGTTTTTAATCATGTTAACTATGTAGTAAATGGTATACAGTTCATATTGCATTTTAGGCAGGCTCTATTTCAATTTCAGCAGTGAGAAAGTACAAGAGAAAGAACCAAGCAACAATAAAGAGCTGAGCCCAATCGAAGTAGCTTGGTGGCCTAATGAAATACAGTTAACTTGTATTTAATTAGGACCAGTTACAATATCTAAGAACCAACAATCTAGAGAGTGGGACACTGCAGCAGGAGTCTCTACCCAGCAATGTCACTGTATGTTAGGTGGTGGTAATGCCCTATTTCACGTGGTTCAACTGAAAACATCCAACCTGAGGCATAAGTTAGAGCCACAGTCAAGCACACTGGGCAGAAACCCACCTAGATTAAATGAACATGGTGGAAAGTTAGATGGAAGGCTATGATTCAATGGACACAAAATTGCTCAGGCTTCACACAGGCACACCAGATATGGGACTAAAATTCTGGCTTCTGGCTACAAGGTAGATTCATTTGGAAACAGGATCTGACTAAGGCTGTAGATTGCAAACATTACAATCTACACAAGTGAAAAAGTTTGGGGTAGGCATTCTTCACATAATATAGGTTTAGTTCTTCTCAAGTAATCAGTGCAAATACTTATCATGTCCTAAGCTGTAAGAACCCTTTTCATACACATATTCTTAGGAATAGGTATCTTTTTGCCTATAGTCAGCTGAATAAGAAGAACCTTTACTATATGGCACCTAGATATGAATGATCCTTGTTTGGGTGGGCTACTCCTTTCAGTAATACAAACATAAGAGTTTAATGTTTTACTTCAGAATTCAGATTGTCAAATACAGGAATATTAACACTTATCATGTGCAAACTAGGAATTTATGTCTCAGAAATTATGCAAAAAAACTTTAAGTATTCATTAAATTAATGAATGTATTTGCTCATGTATATTCAGTGTTTATGAACTTGATTAAAATCCTTTTGATGGGTTTATTATGACACAGAAACACTGTATAACCCAGAGTTTTACTTGAGGAAAAGGAAAGAGAAGGGAGAAAAAACTACATTTTCTCCCAAAATTTTTTCAGTACTCTGATAAGCAATTTAATCTCATGATCGTAAATAGTAGCTTCACTGTGAATAAATGTTTCATCCACCTTTTAAAACATTATAAATCAAGTATCAGCTATATCAGAAACTTCTGGTTAGCCTCACCCCTGATTCCCATCACACCTGTGGAAGATAGTTACTGGCAGGCCATAACACCCTCACATTGTTAGCATCACACCTCACATCTCTCACCGTCTGCAGTGGGGCTTCTCCAATACCACAGAGAACAGGGGGAACCCACTCAGTATGTGCATATCCATAGAAGTCCCCAGGACTGAGTGTCCAGGATTAAGACACAACCAGTGAGAGTGAAGAACTGCTCCCTCCAGTTGACTCCCATGTAGAGAATTCTAAGGGGCATTTTACACAATCCTCAGAAGGTTCTGGGTCGCATCAAGTCACAGTTGGACTCAGTAGTAACTCTGACAATGCAAGTTTATAAGATTCTTTTCTCTTTTCCTCATCTTGCCCAGTCTCTCATCCCTGCTCCCTGGTGCTACCACCTAAATAAACTACCTAGACACAAGTCCTTAGCTCAGGCTTTTGCTTTCAGGGAGAATTCAAGTCAAGGCTTGGAATGGGTTCCCCCTCTCCTCTGTGGTATTGGAGAAGCCCCACCGCAGACAGTGAAAGATGTGTGGTGTGACACTGAAATGTGAGGGTGTTCATGGCCTGCCAGGAACTATCTTCCACAGGCATGATGGGAATCAGGGGCTAGGCTAACCAGAAGTTTCTGGTATAGCTGATATTTGGTTTATAATGTTTTAAGCCACTTAGAATCAAGTAGGCCTAGAAAGCAGGTCCTTGGAATGATACTCTTGAATCAGATCACTAAAAGGCCAAATGGAAATAATAGCCTATTGCTGGTGAGTTGCATGTGGCATCTCATCTATTGGGGGGTAAGATGAAGTTACAGGTGAGAGAACTGACTGCCAGCATCTAATTCCAATTCTGCATTTACTGACTTCATGTAGGTAATTTTTAAATGCCCCATGGCTAGGAGTATTCACTGCACAAAAATTGTCGAACACTACAAATCAGGGCTTTCCCTTTCCCAGCATTCTCTTGAAAGGACTAGATGTTTGGGAAGCGGCTACAGAAGTTTGGCCAGCACTCTAGTTTTTAGCTTCTTTCTTTCCATACCCCATTTAAAGAGGTAACCTGATAACTTTTCCAGGATTTATGCTATAAATCACCAATTCCAAGGCTGCTCCTGTTAGCATATAAATCAGCTGCTTCCGCTATGGTCAACCTTGTATCCAAATGCAATAAATCTCTTTTTAGCAATTAAAAATTCTTCTATAGTGTAGTTTGGGAAAGTTTCTAAATATACAGTACATTGTGGTCTGCTAGTGCTCAAGTGAGGTTTCCATAAACATAAACAGGTAATACATATTAGTCATATTCTATTTTTATAAAATCATATCATTTGTACTCCAACTACAATTTATTTTCAAACTTTTTATCTCTCAGGGCACATAGTGCTTGATAAGACAATGGCTCTACAGTCTCTACATGAGTCATTTAACTATGTATCCACCTAATAAAAATATTAATTTATTATATTGCTTTTAAATAGCAATATCTGCCTGTCTAATATACTCTAAGGACGAGACCTTTCTTTCTCCCAATTTCCAACTACCAATTCCAAAATAAAAGCGTATAAATATACTAAGGAGAAAAAATTTTTCTTTTCTGATTGGTTATCTTTCAGTGGTAAAAGCATACAGGTACCCAGAATACTTGCCAGTCTCTAGAACAAGAACAAACCATGCTCTTCTTTTTCCAGCAAGCTGCCTTCAAAACACCCTCCAACCACTCCTTACGACTGTCCATTTCCCCACACACTATGGTGAAGAACAGGAAAGCCTGCCCTGCCACAGTCCATGGGGTTGCAAAGAATCAGACAGACTGAGCAACTGAACAACAACACTTTCATAGTGGTAGACACTCTGCTTGTCTTCAATTCCCCTACAATAAAAAAACACTGCAGCAGGAGACTTCCTTGTCAGTCCAGCGGTTGAGACTCCATGCTTTCAATACAGGGGGCACAGGTTTGATTGCTGGTCATGGAACTAAGATCCCACATACTGGTTCATGGGTCCCAAAATAAATTAATTAATTAAAAAGACAAACACTGCAACAAAAACCCTTGTAGTAATACTTAGGATAGTGTTATTTACTGTAACCAACAAACCCAAAATTTTAGTCCTCTCAGCTCCAAATCTACTATTGCTTTGTGATACTGGAGCTGGAACTTAGCTTGCCCTCCTTCACCAGGCTGGTTTTCTCTTAGCTTCTTCCAAGGACACTCGAAGGCAAGAGAGTAGGTGAAATTTGCTTTTTCCTATTTCCTTGCTGTTCATACAGCTCAGCCCAGCAATGGTTCTTCATTCCTTGAATCAGCAACAGCTGTTCCAGGTTCAGCTCCTTCACAGTCCCAGAAATGTCCTGTCTGTATCCTTCATCCTGACAGTTCTCTCTCCTCAGACAGCTGTGTCCTGGCTCCACTGGACCAACTTGAAGGTTTTAAGAATGCCTCTTCTTGCCTTTGTTCCCCCAAGGGTGATAGCTGTGCCTGTATTCCCTCTGGTTCCCTGATTTTCAGCCCTCCAACACCAATTTAACCATTTCCTAATAGTGAATTATTTTTACTAAACCTCCCTGTATTTTTTTTTTACTAGATGCTGGACATATACAGTTTATTGGCATTAATTATGCTATAAAGTCACCATAAACACTGAACTAGTGACTACTGAACCATTGCTCCTAGGAGAAATACAGTTACTGTGAGTCTGTGGTCACAATATTTCCACTATGATCAATATTTGCTTCTTGTTTTACGTGTGCTTCTGTTAAAAGCATCTTACTTGATATATTCTCTTTTTTTTACAACTGTTCATCTTCTGTCAACCCAATTTCCATTTTAAGAGTTTGAGGAAGAACAGTTTCTCCCCATTCCATGGCCCGAGCAGTGTGAGCTGCAGAGCAGCGGGCAGCGGCAGGCTGAGCACTCCATTCTTCAGTGGGGAACCGCTGAACAGGCACGGAAGGGACCGGCACACCTTGCGACCAGTCCAGTACCTCAGGTTGAGGAGAAGTGAACTCTGGAGCTGAAGTAGTCCATTTACCCTGAAACCCCTGCTCAGTCACACCTTCTCAGCTGCTGCCTGCTCTTCCTTTTCAATCTCTTCAGGATATCTGTCGATATCTCTTCAGGATATCATGCAGAGATGAAGCGTGACTTCCCATGAGTGTTCCACGCATGTGCTGAACTTCCCAGTTGAGCATCCACTGCACTCGACCCACTAAGTGAGCTCCCTTGTTGTTGCATGGGATGGCAATATCCACAGTGGAGAATCTGTCTTACACAGAGCAATGGTAGGCAGGTTACCATAGGCTTCTGTGAGAGGCTGGTGGTCAGCCCTGGGGTCAGTAAACACCAGAAATCATGGCTCCCAGAACACTGCATGTATCTGGTTAGTGAAGGCTCCAGGAGTGAAGCAGCCAACAATAGAAGTGGCAGCAGCGGCAGCAGCGGCAAAGTTCAACAAAGCTCGCTGGCCAGTGTTCCTAGAGAATATGACACCAGCATCAGCTGGGTTTTCAATCGCAACAATGAACAAGCTGCCAACAGAATCTTCTCCCAGGCTCTCTTCAGATTTATGATTTAGATGCCATCATTTTTGTAGATGTACTGTTCCGTGTGGAAGTCAAGGTTGGTGCCACCTAGGTGGGTTCCTACTGCAAGGAATTGGAGGACATTCTCCTCCTTCATTTGCAGAATGAAATCCATTTGAATTCTTGACCAGTAGCCCTATAACTCATATCTGAAAAAGCTTATGTAACACAAATATCTTCTCCATAAAACACATCACAGACTCCTTGCACTTAAGAACACTAGAGAGCGCTTGAACACTATACATATGTGAGAGTCATTTTAGATAGTGAAATCACTATCAAAAGGCACAAAATTGGGACTTCCCTGGTAGTCGGGGGATTAAGAGTCTGCCTTCCAAAGGAGAGTACGCAGGTCCAATAACTGGTCAAAGAACTAAGATCCCACAAACTGCAAAACAAATAAGCCAGCATGGCAGAACTAGAGAACCTGAAGGCCACAAGAAACATGCCCTGTGACGCAACTAAGATCTGACACACACAAATAAATAGGCAAATATTTTTTAAAGCTGTGGGAATGTGTAATAGTACGGCTTTTTAATATGTATTGATATCTGTTTTCCAGTAGTCATATATGGATGTGAGTGTTAGACTGTAAAGAAGACTGAGCACCAAAGAATTGATGCTTTTGAACTGTGGCATTGGAGAAGACTCCTGAAAGTCCCTTGGACTGCAAGGAAATCAAACCAGTCAATCCTAAAGGAAATTAATCCTGAATATTCATTGGAAGGGTTGATGCTAAAGCTGAAGCTCCAATATTTTGGCCTCCTGATGCCAAGGACTGACTCATTAGAAAAGACCCTGATGCTGGGAAGGATCAAAGGCAGGAGGAGAACAGGACAACAGAGGATGAGACAGCTGGATGGCATCACCGACTTGATGGACAGGAGTTTGAGAAAGCTCTGGGAGTTGGTGATGGACAGGCAAATCTGGCGTGCTACAGTCCATAGGGTTGCAAAGAGTTGGACTAGACTGAGCTACTTAACTGACTGACTGACTGATTTCATATCTAGCAATCTCACAGAACTTTCCTTAGTTTTATATTTCTTGGTTGATTCCTATGTCATCTACAAATGATAACAGTGCTGCTTTTATATTCTGCTCTCTGTTCCCTCAGATATACCAGCCTGGGCCACTCTGAACTTGGCTCAGACAAACATTTTCTTTGACAAGTCTTACCTAATTGCCTGGCCTCTTATACAACCATCAATCCTTGTTCCCCAACTAATTAAATGCCAAGTTAAATGTACCAACCCCATGCTTCTTTCTATATACCTCTGTTATAGAACTTAGCATATCAAAATTATGTGTTCACATGTTTCTCCACAAAAGAAATGAACTCTACCATATCTTACCCATGCTTATCCACCTAGGACCAAGCATGGTATGTAACACATAATATTCACTCAATGAAAGGTCGATAAGTAAATGAATAAATGTAATAGGCCAAAGTATTGCACACTGCTCACTCAGCACTTGGAGAGAACAAATAAATATAAATATAATCACTTAAGTGACTCATGCTAAACAGCTTTCTTGGAGTCAATAAACATATGTCCAAAATCCCCAAAATTATACAATATAAGAATAAAGCTTAATTGTGCTTCCTTTATTTTTCAGTTAGTATTTTAAGTTATGATGCCTAAGAACTGAGCATATTCACAGATTACAAAAAAATATTAAATAAGCTTATAATTAATAGTACACTAATATATGCTTTTCCCTGCAAATTTCTAGGAAAGCTGTAATTTATAATGACAATAAAAATAAACTTACTTTACCAAAGATAACTTCCTCTGAGAAAGTTTTTTATAAGTTTGAGTTTTTAAAAAGAAGAAGAAAATAGGAATCTGAGATAATGCCTTCTTAAAACACCTTTTCCATAAAAATTTAAATTTTAAAGGTTAAATATAATTGCAGGAAAAAGTAGAGCCAGTTTTCCATTAACATAAAATGTAAATAACTTAAGCATTATTAGTCACAAAAATGAAGAGCTAAAACCAAGAATCTCAGCAGCTGTACAAAGATGGCTCTAGAGTTAAACAAACACTAATAGTGCTTCTAATAGTATTATCTAATAGTTAATGGGAATTTGTCAGACATTATCCTAGCACTTTATATATAATGTAATGCTCATATCTATAAATTATAATTTAAGTGTAACATAATGCTCACATTTATCAATTAGATACTGTTAGATTATTTCTTTTTTAGATGAGCTAGTCTAAGCTCAAAGGTATTTATTTTCCAGAGACAGAAAACTAATACATGGAGAGGTGGTCTGTCTGGTTCCACAGGTCCTCCATCAACCCCTATGCTTAAGTAAGCAAGCACCTCTATGCTGAGATCCAAGGCAAGTAGGTCAAGTACCTTTTCAATTACTTATCATAGTCTCCAAATTCCTGCCTTTAGGGGTTTTAAGATAGAACCTGAGGAAGACTGTGAAAATATTTAATGGAAGAAACGAATCCAAAAGACACTGAGCAGCAAAAGGGTCAGTAAACTGAGGAGACAGGAAGTATACAAGCCTAAAAGGAGGTCTCAAAAGGAGAAGACATGAAATGGAAAACACAAAATTGTAACAAATTAACATTTTTAAGCACCAGCAACTGCCTGTTTTACAGTTTCACCAAATTTGTCTATGCCTTTTTGACAATATGAGAAGATATTGGTAAGTATATACAAAATAATATTGTAAGCAAGGAACTGCTCCCTCATCTCAACTTCTAAAAAGATAACCTTCCATAGTACAAATGTGGAAAATAAACAGAATGAAATTATGGACTTTTAAGCAGTCTTTAAATAGTATCTTTACAACATACTTTTAATGACTTTTACAAAGTACTTTTATTCCATAATGGTAAGTCCAAAAAAGACCAAAGTTTCAAATTGTATAGATTATATTTTCTAAAATTTGTAAAAGTATGTGTAAGAAAAACCCCTTAAAGAAATATTGAGGGAGGACAATTTTAGAAGACAAAAAAAAAAAATTCTTTTATTTTCATCTTTACTTCGGGATTTCTAGGCCAAGCCCAGTAATTTGTCAATGCAGTTTTGGCAAAAACACTGGAGGGCACTCTATCAGCGAATAATAGGGTAAAAGTGAAAGTGAAAGTCGCTCAGTCCTGTCTGACTCTTTGCGACCCCATGGACTATACAGTCCATAGAATTCTCCAGGCCAGAATACTGGAATGGGAAGCCTTTCCCTTCTCCAGGGGATCTTCCCAACTCAGGGATCGAATCCAGGTCTCCTGCATTGCATGGCATAGTAGGGTAATTCTCCACTTTCCAAATTTTAACGTGAGTCCTGTATTAGAACCACCTGGTGGTCCAATGGTTAAGACTTCATGCTTGTAATGCAGAGAGCCCAGGTTCAGTTCTTGATCAGGGAACTAGATCCCACATGCCACAACTAAGAGTTTGCATGCCACAGCTAAAGATTTTGCATGCTGCAACTATGACCTGGCACAGCCAAATAAAGAATGTTTTAAAACACAGTTTAAAAATAAATAAAATAAAGAACCACCATGAGGGCTTATTAAAACAGGGCTTGCTGGATCCCACCCCTAGAGTTTCTGAATCAATAGATACTATAGTTCTGACAAGTTCCTAGGTGATGCCAATGCTGCTGGTCTGGGACTCACACTTAAAGAAACACTGTTTTAAATAATTACATATATGTATATATTTATATACATAATTTAATTAAAATGTAATTTATTTTACTTATTTTATTATAGTACTTTGGTTATTATTTTCTATTTAATTTACTATCCATAATTAATGTAATTAAACTTTGTGCTTTTTTATAAATCTCCATAGTTACATAGATTTATTAGGTATATGTGTTGTTGTGTGGTATTTTATTCCACACTAAAACAGGAAAAAGAGACTAGCTGTATATTTGATTGATAGAATAAAACAACAAATTTGGCTTAACTGTTACTCATGACTAACCAAAGCTGGTGAGAGTCTGCTTTCCAGAGAGAATGTTTCTTCCTCTGAAACTTTCTTATTCATTTCTAAATCTCATTTACAAAATAAACAGCTAGATAATAAGAAAAGCAGAAATCTGAAGGCAAGATATCTAATTTTTAAAAATAGAGTTTTAGGAGAAAATGAAAAGATAAAAGCATTCTCTGACCCTTTCCCTATTCCCTTCTCTTCCACCCCCCACAATAGTACCAGAAATTATTCTCCATAAAATTCTACCCACTTTAAGCCCTGTTTAAAAGAGAATCTCCATCACAGAATGACAATGATGATCATTCTACAGCATATGACAAATGAGAGCATATGTGCTGGTTAAAAAAAAAAAGCAAAAACATTTACAGATCTATTAACTTATTTGCTAAATTAACCATTCTTTATGAGATTTGCCTACTCAGCAGCCTGCATTTTCAAAGTCCTATAGCAGTACACTTCTAAATATCCTAAAACAAAAACAATAAATAAAATGTTATTCTAGGTTTTTGAATACTATGTTCTGATTTAATTTCTACATGACTGGATTCAAAGAACATGATAGGAAGAAAGGACATTAATATCCTTTTGAGATTTTCTGATAAGAAAACTACAAACTGTATAAAGTGAAGCTCTAAAGGAATTGCATGGTCAGAATATAACAATCTGGCTTATTTCCATGGTGGCTGGTATATTAAGAACAAATTTTGAAGCCAGTATACCAGTTTATGTTCTAGAAAAAGTATCCATGTCTAGATTGGGCGGTCTTTGGGGATGATAAAAATGTTTTGGAACCAGAAAGCGGTGATAGTTGCACAACACTGGGAGAGTACTAAACGCTACTGAGTTGTCCTCTTTAAAATGGCTAATTTGGGGGCTTTCTTGGTGACTCAGTGGTAAAGAATCTGACTGCCAATGCAGGAGACACGGGTTTGATTCCTGGTCCAGGAAGATCCCACATGCCGTGGAGCAACTGAGCCCATGCACCACTACTATTGAGCCTGTGCTCTAAAGCCCATGCTCACATCAAGAGAAGTGAGAAGCCCGGGCACCACAACCAAGAGCGCCCTCGTTCAGCACAACCAGAGCCTGCCCAGCAACAAAGACCCAACACAGCAAAAATAAAACACAGATAAAATGACTAATTCTTGTTTTGTCTTTTTCACCTCAGTAAAAAATAATAAAAGCAAAAACAAAAATCAGCAAGACAACTTTCACAATGTCCACATCCTTTTAAGATCCTTGCTCCTGACATTTTACAACAGGAAGAAAACTTTTAAAAAGAAAATATTACATTTCTTATGTATAAACCCAATGGCCAAAAAATCTTCAATGCTCTACTCCCAAAAGTATTGAGAGAGTCAATTACTAGGCAGGTTGATAAGAACTCTGGCGGTCCCCAAGGAGAGAGGGGTCTGGAATTCTCAAGGAGGAGGAAAGGACAAACTTTTTTTCCTCTACATTCCTTAGGATTATATAACAATAATGTATCCTGCTTGAGGACAGTTTCTGGGAGGAAAAAAAAAAAAACCTTCTGGCTAATCTTGTTATCATAAAATGTAAATTATGGGAGTGGGTCTAGTAACATCTTTACAACCTCCAGACATTCTTTCGATACACTATAATATTTTTCTGGGCTCCAAAATCACTGCAGATGGCGATTGCAGCCATGAAATTAAAAGACACTTACTTCTTGGAAGGAAAGTTATGACCAACCTAGACAGCATATTAAAAAGCAGAGACATTACTTTGTCAACAAAGTTCTGTCTAGTCAAGGCTATGGTTTTTCCAGTGGTCATGTATGGATGTGAGAGTTGGACTATAAAGAAAGCTGACCACCGAAGAATTGATGCTTTTGAACTGTGAGAGTCCCTTGGACTGCAAGGAGATCCAACCAGTCCATCCTAAAGGAGATCAGTCCTGGGTGTTCATTGGAAGGACTGATTGCTCAAGCTGAAACTCCAATACTTCGGCCACCTGATGCAAAGAGCTGACCCATTTGAAAAGACCCTGATGCTGGGAAAGATTGAGGGCAGGAGGAGAAGGAGACAACAGAGGATAAGATGGTTGGATGGCATCACCCATCAATGGACATGGGTTTGGGTGGACTCTGAGAGTTGGTGATGGACAGGGAGGCCTGGCATGCTCCAGTTCATGGGGTCACAAAGAGTCAGACACGACTGAGCGACTGAACTGAACTGAATAACTAATTAAGAGTATATAACTTCATTCCTAACACTAGTGAGGGGGTACTCTTTCTGCCCTCTTCTGATGTCTATGTCAGAAGCTTTCTCTATCCCTTTTATACTTTAATAAAACTATTACACAAAAGCTCTGAGCAATCAAGCCTCATCTCTGGCCCTGGATTGAATTCTTCTCTGAAGGCCAAGAATCCTGGCATCTTCTTGGTTCAGCAAAACCTTTCAGTATTTAATTTGATTGGTTTCCCCAACCCACCTGTTTCTTCATCTACTCTCCCCTCTCTCTTGGAGTGACAGTCCCACTCTGACTTCACACATGTTATCAGTAGTTCTAGAGAAATTTTCAAAAATTTCTAAGTAAAACTTTACACATACATCTGAATGGTACACAGTTTTAGAAAAGAAAGTGTCACAAAATCTCAAAAATCATAATTTTTACAATTATTGTTGACTTTATCTTTTGATGAGTAAAAACTTTGCGTTACTAATTTCACCCGAACTAAGAAGTCACTTTGTGTTCTAAGCACTTACTAATGATATAACTTCGAATTAAAAATGCACTATGTTTAGGGTTTAAAAAAAGACATAACCTTTCATTTCAGAGCCCATCAGTGACAGAATGGCTTTATTTCTTACTACATTATTTACAAATAATGAGCCAACAATACAAAAATGGGCAGCGGTTTTATAACTGAGATATTCTAATAGTGTATGAAATTAGATAAAATATTTTCCAATTTGCAATCTTACACAACATATTAGTTTCTCATTATCTTTTTATTTGTCCATATAACTCTATAAGACCTGACTGTTAAAACTGTGCACTATAATTTATCAAGAAATGATTAAGAAATAGGTTAAAGATGGTAAATTGAGCACACCCTTATCTTCTCTTCCTCTCAAGAATTCATTAAAATTATACAGTTAAGCAAACAAGTCCAGCTCCTAAATGATCAGAGAGCAAACACACCAAACTTGGAACAGTGTTTATGGGAGAAATGCACAGAGATAGGAACAATAGCAGGTTCACAGTCCCATGTTGCCCAATACATAGCCAAAAAATGTAAATGGCTAGGTATGTGATATAGGTACTTGCCTGAAATGAAAATATAATAATGCTGCAGAAGTTGTAATGAATTACCCATGTACTTGTATTACATACATTTTATTTAAATTTTTAATTTAGGGACTTCCTTGGTGGTCCAGTGGCTAAGACTCCATTCTCTCAATGCAGGGACTGGGGTTCAATCCCTGGTGAGGGAACTAGATCTCACATGATGCAACTAAGAGTTCACAGTTCAGTTCAGTTCAGTTCAGTCTCTCAGTTGTGTCCACCTCTTTGCAACCCCATGAACCTCATGCCACAACTAAAAGGATCCTACAAGCTGCAAATGAAAAAACAAACAAACAAACAAAAACCCTGTATGCTGCAATGAAGATAGAAGATCCTACATGTTGCAAATAAAACCTATTACAGCCAACCAGATAAATAAATAAATACAGCAAAAATAAAATTTTAATTTAAAAATCAGTAAAGTTCTGTTTTGGAAAAGTTCAGATTAAAAAATAAAATGGCCCATAAAAATTTTCTTTGAAAAGTTGCTACTATACTTTCAGTTCAAAAGATTTTATTTTTCCTGAAAGAGTACCAGCTCAAATCATGATAAATCTATTTGAATGTGTCAAAGGCATTTCAAATACAACAGATATCTACAGTGGAATTCTCTATCACTCACTCATTCTCAACTTACTCTCCATTCCTAGATCATACCCACATCCCACCTCCATGCATTGATTCAACATTTAGAGAAGATGTCCACAGTTTGGAGAAGGGCCACAAGGACTTATGATGGTATATATTCTCTTCTATTGCTCAAAACAATTCAATTCTTGCCCTAAACTTTTGCTTCCTACTCACCTTCTCCAAGCTAGACTTCAACAGTATGTGAACCATGAACTTCCAGATGTTACAGCTGGATTTAGAAAAGGCAGAGGAACCAGAGATCAAATTGCCAGCACCCATTGGATCATAGAAAAAGCAAGAGAGTTCCAGAAAAATATCTACTTCTGCTTCATTGACTATGCTAAAGCCTTTGACTGTGTGGATCACAACACTGTGGAAAATTCTTAAAGAGATAGGAATACCAGACCACCTTACCTGCCTCCTGAGAAATCTGTATGCAGGTTAAGAAGCACAGTTAGAATCAGTCAAAGAAAAACAACATGGCTCCGAATTGGAAAAGGAGTATGTCAAGGCTGTATATTGTCAACTTGCTTATTTAACTTATGTGCAGAGTGCATCATGAAAAATGCCAGGCTTGGTAAAGCACAAGTTGGAATCAAGATTGCCGGGAGAAATATCAATAACCTCAGATATGCAAATGACACCACCCTCATGGAAGAAAGTGAAGAGGAACCAAAAAGTTTCTTGATGAAGGTGAAAGAGGAGAGTCAAAAAGCTGGCTTAAAACTCAACATGTATAATATCATGTATGAAATGAATTGCTAGTCCAGGTTCGATGCATGATACTGGATGCTTGGGGCTGGTGCACTGGGACAACCCAGAGGGATAGTACGGGGAAGGAGGAGGGAGGGGGTTCAGGATGGGGAACACGTGTATACCTGTGGCAGATTCATGTTGATGTATGGCAAAACCAATGCAATATTGTAAAGTAATTAACCTCCAATTAAAATAAATAAATTTATATTAAAAAAACTCAACAATCACAAAAACGAAGATCATGGCATCCGATCCCATTACTTCATGGCAAGTAGATGCGAAAACAGTGGAAACAGTGACAGAATTTATTTTCTTGGGCTCCAGAATTACTGCAGATGGTAACTGCAGCCATGAAATTAAAAGACGCTTGCTCCTTGAAAGAAAAGCTATGACCAACCTAGGCAGCATATTAAGAAGCAGAGCTATTACTTTACTGACAATGGTCTGTCTAGTCAAAGCTATGGTTTTTCCAGAGTCATGTATAGATGTGAGAGTTGGACTATAAAGAAGACTAAGTGCTGAAGAATCAATGCTTTTGAACAGTGGTGTTGGAGAAGCCTCTTGAGAGTCCCTTGGACTGCAAAGAGATCAAACCAGTCCATCCTAAAGGAAATCAGTCCTGAACATTCATTGGAAGGACTGATGTTGAAGCTGAAGCTCCAATACTTTGGCCACGTGATGAGTAGAACTAATTCACTGGAAAAGACCCTGATGCTGGGAAAGACTGAAGGCAGGAGGAGAAGGGGATAACAGAATATAAGATGGTTGGATGGCATCACCGACTCAATGGACATGAGTTTAAGCAAGCTCCAGGAGTTGGTAATCGACAGGCATGTCTGGCTTGCTGCTGTCCATGGGGTCGCAAAGAGTTGGACACGACTGAGCGACTGAACTGAACTGACTCAGCACTCAGCAAAGGAAGATTGGACCCACCTTCCTTGGAAAGTATCTAACTGAACACATCTTCCTTAGGTAATAGTTTAGCAACATCTTTCATTGTTGGAGCATGTTGCCCACAAATATCCCATTATTAGCACCCTCCCCACCCCCATCATTCCAAGCGTTTTAGTGCTTCCTGTCATATTTACTTTTTTTCCTGAGAGACATTCAGGAAAACACCATTTTCTCCATTCCATTACATTGCCACTGACGTTTTAGTAACACTTATAAGTGACCATTTGGGGGAGCTTCCTGGTGGCCAGAACCTAAATTTGATGCTGCCCTTTAAACAACACAAAAGAACAAGCCACAGTCCGTACCCTTCAAAGTTTCCCTTTCCATTAAAAGGCTGCAACTGGACCATTAAGAAGGAGACAGCTTTTCAGAAAACACTTACCCTCCACCAGGGAATTTATTTTGTCTCATAACAAAATAAAAACACACTGGGATAGTTTTTATTATGTCCAACTCAAACTCTTCCAGAAGCAGTGTCAGTTCCTTCTATCAACTATGTAAAACCCACTTATGGACTTGAGCCTTATTAAATAACTCTTTCCCTTTCTCTTTTTCTAGCCAATTAAAATTCCTTTAACCTGTGTTCAAATATTAATTCTACATTTTAATTAATTCAAATTAATTGTCCTTTTTTAAAAAAAAAACAATGAACTTAAGAACTGTGTGAAGATGGACTATGACTATGGTCAAAATCAGTGTGTCATTGGGACTGAAACATTAACAATCACATAATACGTTCTGAATCTGGAAGTAAAGCTGAAAAATCTCCTGTTTCTGGGATTCAAATCAAACAGATAAAAATTTATTGAGTGCTTACCCAAGACAAGCATCCAGTAAAGACAAATATGAAGAAATAAAAGATTCAAAAACATATCTGATCCTGAAAAAGTGAATAATTTAACAGAAGAAAATAATACGGTTTTACCTATCACAAAAGGGATAATTCATATAACAGTCAATTAATCAAAAGAAGGAGAAACTATTTATTGCTTATTATCAAAATATAAGAGAATAATCAGACTGGGCATAAGAAAGTCAAGAGTGCAGAGAAACAGATAGCAAGACACTTCCAGTGTGTACGCAAATTGGGAAAACAACTCTAAAGGACAATTTGGCAACAAGTACCAACATCCTTTTCAAAATACATACTTTTAATCAGAAATTGCATATCTAGGGATTTTTCCCAAAGAAATAACCTGTCAAGTATTTAAAGACACATGTACTACAAGGAAGAAAGCAACACAGTTTGTAACCATGAATAATTACAAATAATCTAAATGCCCTACAATATGGATGTGAACGTGATGACATAGCTGGCTAACCACCAGCATGGAAATATCTTTAAGATAGGATAAATGGGAAGCTTTATTAACAATACAAAGTATTTTTCTGAATAATATATACCACTGTTTTTAAAGACAAGTAATGTCCCCACAAAAAAATAAAATAAAAATAAAGACAAGCAATGTCCCCACACACTCTAGTATAAAAGGCTTAGAGCAAGGCCCGGAAACGTGAATTTTCAATATTCCCCCTCCCTGCACACGCACACACACACACAACTGACCTGGGTAATCCTGGCACAAGTGTTCTATAGAGGACCCTTTGAAACATGGTGTATGAACATACCTCAAATTTGAGAGTGAGTATATATGATAAAATATATATACATGATATATGATATATGATAAATGATATGATATGATATATGATAAAAATATATACATGATAAAATAAGAAAGTACAGTCTGGAAGTGATGTTTAATTGGAAGATTGAGAGATAAAAGAATAAGAAAATGAAATATAATACATCTACTCAGACTATCATGTAACCATTAAAATAATAACCACAGTGACAGAAACAGACAATATGATATAGTTTTAACTTATGTCAATCAACAGCCAAAAAAAAAAACAAACCACAAAAATATAGATCAAAAAAAGGCAAAGGAATTTGTGACAACACAGATGGACCTTGAGGGCATTATGTTAAGTAATACCTTTCTCAGACAAAGAAAAACAAATACTGTATGATGTCAGCAATATGTAGAATACTTTTAAAGCTGTACTCATAAAAATAGAGAGTAGAATGGTGGTTAACAGGGGCTAAGGGGTAGGGAAACTGGGGAGATGTTATTTAAGGGAACAAACTTGCTGCTAGACAATAAATAAGTCCTAAAGATCTGGTGTACAACACAGTGATTATAGGAAACACACTGTATTATAGATTTCAAAGAGACTAGATCTTAATTATTCTTCCCATAAAAAATGAAATAATAATTATGTGACATGATACAGGTATAACCTAATGCTGTAATGGTAATCATATTGCAATATACAAATGTATAAAATCAAAACACGGTATATTTAAACCTACACGATATTATAAATCAATTAAATCTTGATTTTAAAAAATAGGCAAAGGATTTACATAGACATTTTTTCAAAGGAGATATACTAATGGCCTATAAACACACTGGAAAGAGTTCTTAGTCATTAGTCATTCAGTTCAGTTCAGTCCAGTTGCTCAGTCGTGTCCATCTCTTTGCAACCCCATGAATCGCAGCATGCCGGGCCTCGCTGTCCATCACCAACTCCCGGAGTTCACTCAGACTCACATCCATCGAGTCAGTGATGCGGTCCAGCCATCTCATCCTCTGTCATCCCCTTCTCCTCCTGCCCCCAATCCCTCCCAGCATCAGAGTCTTTTCAAATGAGTCAACTCTTGGAAATATAAATCTAATTTATAGTGAGGTGAAAAAGCAAGAGAGTTCCAGAAAAACACCTATTTCTGCTTTATTGACTATGCCAAAGCCTTTGACTGTGTGGATCACAATAAACTGTGGAAAATTCTGAAAGAGATGGGAATACAGACCACCTGACCTGCCTCTTGAGAAACCTATATGCAGGTCAGGAAGCAACAGTTAGAACTGGACATGGAACAACAGACTGGATCCAAATAGAAAAGGAGTACGTCAAGGCTGTATATTGTCCCCCTGCTTATTTAACTTCTATGCAGAGTATATCATGAGAAACGCTGGGCTGGAAGAAGCACAAGCTGGAATCAAGATTGCCAGGAGAAATATCAATAACCTCAGATATGCAGACGACACCACCCTTACGGTAGAAAGTGAAGAGGAACTAAAAAGCCTCTTGATGAAGGTGAAAGAGGAGAGTAAAAAAGCTGGCGTAAAGCTCAACATTCAGAAAACGAAGATCATGGCATCTGGAGCCATCACTTCGTGGGAAATAGATGGGGAAACAGTGGAAACAGTGTCAGACTTTATTTTGGGGGGCTCCAAAATCACTGCAGATGGTGACTGCAGCCATGAAATTAAAAGACGCTTACTCCTTGGAAGGAAAGTTATGACAAACCTAGATAGCATATTCAAAAGCAGAGACATTACTTTGCCAACAAAGGTCCGTCTAGTCAAGGCTATGGTTTTTCTAGTGGTCATGTATGGATGTGAGAGTTGGACTGTGAAGAAGGCTGAGCGCCGAAGAATTGATGCTTTTGAACTGTGGTGTTGGAGAAGACTCTTGAGAGTCCCTTGGACTGCAAAAAGATCCATCCAGTCCACTCTGAAGGAGATCAGCCCTGGGATTTCTTTGGAGGGAATGATGCTGAAGCTGAAACTCTAGTACTTTGGCCACCTCATGCGAAGAGTTGACTCATTGGAAAAGCCTCTGATCCTGGGATGGATTGGAGGCACTAGGAGAAGGGGACGACAGAGGATGAGATGGCTGGATAGCATCACTGACTCGATGGATGTGAGTCTGAGTGAACTCCAGGAGTTGGTGATGGACAGGGAGGCTTGGTGTGCTGCGATTCAAGGGGCTGCAGACTGAACCGAACTGAACCACTTTACATCTATTAAGATACAATAGTTTTTAAAATGGAAAATAAGTGTTGGCTAGTATGTAAAAAAATTGGAACCCCCATACATTACTGATGAGAGTAATGTGTAAAAGATAAAGTGTAGAACGATGCAGCCACTGCAAAACAGTTTGGCAGTTCCTCAAAGAGTTAAACATATAATTACCCTATGACCCCACAATTCTACTCCCAGGTATCTACTCAAGAGAACTGCAAACAGATGTTCAAATTCTTGTATACAAATGTCATAGCAGAATTATTCATAAACATAGCCAAAAAGTAGAAACAACCCAGTGGTGATTAGATAAACAAAATGCAGTATACCTATACAATGCAATTATCATTCAACCTGAAAAAGAAATGAAGTAATACTTGTACACCACTGTTGACAGCAGCATGATTCACAAAAAACAAGTTAGAAACAACACAAGTATCCATCATTAGACAAAATGGATAAACAAAATGCAGTACTACATACACACAATGAAATATTATTCTGCCAAAAATGAAAGGAAACTATGATACATGATGCAACACGGATAAACCTTGGAAATATTCAGTTCAGTTCAGCTCAGTCGCTCAGTCGTGTCCGACTCTTTGCAACCCCATGAACCACAGCACGCCAGGCCTCCCTGTCCATCACCACCTCCCAGAGCTTACCCAAACTCATGGCCATTGAGTCGGTGATGCCATCCAACCGTCTCATCTTCTGTTGTCCCTTTCCCCTCCTGCCCTCAATATTTCCCAGCATCAGGGTCTTTTCAAATGAGTCAGCTCTTCACATCAGGTGGCCAAAGTATTGGAGTTTCAGCGTGAGCATCAGTCTTTCCAGTGAACACGCAAGACTGATCTCCTTTAGGATGGACTGGTTGGATCTCCTTGCAGTCTAAGGGACTCTCAAGAGTCTTCTCCAACACCACAGTTCAAAAGCATATTACATTAAGTAAAATATGCCAGACACAAAAAGATAAACACTGTATGATTCTACCTAAGGGAGGTTACCAAGAGCTGAGGAGGAGAGGGAGGACTCAGGAGTTATTGTTTAATAAGCACAGAATTTCCATTCAGAATGATGAGAAGGTTCTGGAAATGGATAGTGGTTGGTGGTACAACACTGTAATTGCATTCAGTGTCCCTGAATCCTGAATTGTACACTTAAAAATAGTTAAAATGGCATATTTTGTGTTACGCATATTTTGTCACAATCTTTTAAAGGCAACACAGAAAATTACTGTCAAAACACACACAAAAATTAAAAAATAGTGATGTATGGTATAGTCACATATAACCTTGGAAATGATATGCTAAGTGAAAAAAGCTGGACACAAAAATCCACATATCATATGATTCTATTTATATGCAAGGTACAGAATAGGCAAACCTATAGAGGAAGACCTAAGACCATGGCAGCCAGTTCCCTCACTTCATGGCAAACAGATGGGGAAACAGTGGAAACAGTGACAGAATTTATTTGGGAGGGGGGCTCCAACATCACTGCAGATGGTGACTGCAGCCATGAAATTAAAAGACACTTGCTCCTTGGAAGAAAGCTTATGACCAACCTCAACAGCTTATTAAAAAGCAAAGACATTACTTTGCCAACAAAGGTCCATCCAGACAAAGCTATGGTTTTTCCAGTAGTCAGGTATGGATGTGAGAGTTGGACTATAAAGAAATCTGAGTCCCAAAGAATTGATGCTTTTGAGCTGTGGTGTTAGAGAAGACTCTTGAAAGTCCCTTGGACTGCAAGGAGATCAAACCAGTCCATCCTAAAGAAAATCAGTCCTGAATATTCACTGAAAGGACTGATGCTGAAACTGAAACTCCAATACTTTGGCCACCTGATGTGAAGAACTGACTTGTTGGAAAAAACCCTGATGCTGAGAAAGATTGAGGGCAGGAGGAGAAGGGGATCACAGAGGATGAGATGGTTGGATGGCATCACCGACTCTATAGACATGAGTTTGAGTAAGCTCCTGGAGTTGGTGGTGGACAGGGAAGCCTGGCGTGCTGCAGTCCATGGGGTCGCAGAGTCGGACACGACTGAGCGACTCAACTGAACTGAACTGATAGGGACAAACAGATTAATTGCCAGGAAACAGAAAGAGTGAAAGAGTAGGGAGTGATTGCTTAATGGGTACAGGGTTTCCTCCTAGGATGATGAAAATGTTCTGTAGTAAGATACTGTGGAAAAACTCAAATGAACTTTTTGGCTAGCCCAATAGATAATGTTGATGCTTTCACGTAATGAATGTACTGGAAGCCCCTGACATGTACTTTAATGGTTAAAATTGGGAATTTTATGTTATATGAATTTATCTCAATAAAACAAAAGCAGAAAAATTGTCACATACACAATTAAAATTATGCAAAAACCTATGTAAGTGTAAGGGGAAAGATAAAGCAGAGATGCTAAAAAAGGCTTAAGTGGGTCAGGGTGTTTTCTATTTCTTAAAACTTTTTATAACATTATTACATTGTTTTCATAATAAAAAGAGAACTATCATGTATCAAGTACCTACTAAAAAATTAAGCACTCTGTTAGGCTTTTTCATGAATTGTAAGTACTTTCCAACATACTGGGTGAACAGGAAACATTTGATAGAAACATGTAAAGGAGAGCAAAGGAATCTAGTTATGGGCATGTGGGGTTGAATTCTTCGTTATGTATTTCTGTTTAACAATCCCAAAACATGGCTTTAGAAGAAAGATTTGTACATTTAATTCATAAGCTTATATAAGCTGCCTAAGGTCAACACTTGATTTTCCCTTATAATTGAATAGCCCCAAAGAGAAATCAGAATTAGTAAGAGACAGCATTCTTTTACAAAGAACCAGGACAGTGTTAAAATTATAATTCCTTAAAGTTAGGGCTTCCCTGATGGCTCAGACAGTTAAGTGTCTGCCTACAATGCGGGAGACCTGGGTTCGATCCCTGGGTCGGGAAGATCCCCTGCAGAAGGAAATGGCAATCCACTCCAGTATTATTGCCTGGAAAATCCCATGGACAGAGGAGCCTGGTAGGCTACAGCCCATGGGGTCGCAAAGAGTTGGACACGACTGAGCGACTTTACCTTACCTTACTCCTTAAAGTGAAAAGAAAACTGGTCTATGAGTTGTTTTCCAGTCAATTTTAAATATAATGAAGTGATCATAGCTATATTTTTATATAATTCATAAAGTTATTTTTATGACCTCTGTTCATAATTTCAGTTGCCTTTATAAAAACCACTTGGAGTAACAACCTGGAGGGTAGGACTGGGTAGGGGGTCGGGGAGAGACTCAAGAGGGCGGGGAGATGTGTATACTTATGACTGATTCACACTGTTGTATGGCAGAAGCCAACACAAAATTGTAAAGAAATTACTCTCCAATTAAAAATAAATTTTAAAAAATAATTTTAAAAAAAATCCCACTTGGAAACCCCAGTATCATCAATTCTATACAGAGAGCCAGTCCAGAGAGTTTTATAAGGCAATTCAATTCTTATAAATAAGCTGGGTGCAGATTTCATCCTTAATAAATTTATTCTGTCCTTTTGATATTTAATTGCACTTAAAAGTATACTAAGATGTCTTCCCTGGTGGCTCAGACGGTTAAGCATCTGTTTACAATGTGCGAGACCCGGGTTCGATCCTTGGGTCGGGAAGATCCCCTGGAGAAGGAAATGGCAATCCACTCCAGTACTATTGCCTGGAAAATCCCATGGACAGAGGAGCCTGGTAGGCTACAGCCCATGGGGTGGCAAAGAGTCAGACACGACTGAGCGACTTTACCTTACCTTTACCTTACCTAAGATGTCTTTAGTAGATCTAGATCTCTGCTGTTTCAAAATCAGTAGGTGCTGCTATTGAGAACTCAAGACTGAATATCATACCAGCATCATACCCTTCAAGAAAAGAGGATTCCATCATTCTTGACTTTATTTCTTAGTTGACATGGCATTAGAGGACTGATTAGGGAGGAAAATCCTACCAACAAATTGTTCTAGTCCTTACTAGGATATATCTCCAGTCTTCTTTAAAATATATACATATAAGCAATAAAATGATCAAAAAGCAATCCACAACTAATTGCTTAGACTTTAAAAGCACAGTTGGTGGCTTCCCAAGTGGCTCAGTGGTAAAGAATCTGCCTGCCAATGCAGGAGATGCAAGAGACACAGGTTCCATCCCTAGGAAGAGCCCCTGGAGGAGGAAATGGCAACCCACTCCAGTATTCTTTAACCTTGGAAATCCCATGAACAGAGGAGCCTGGTAAGCTACAGTCCACGGAGACTCAGTCAGACACGAATGAGCACACACACATGCAAAAATATAGTCATTTGCAAAGGAATAATTTTCAAGAGAATTATTTACATCACTTTTCAAGATGCCTGTAATTTAACAACTAAATTTTCATCAGGGTTTTGCTGCCAATAAATCAGTAAATTTTTGGCCATTCTGAACTAAGCCCCTTACATATGTTGTCACAAATGTACAGCTAGGTTTATTCTCCAATCAGTATAGAATTAAATTCAAGAATCTTGAATGGTGGCTAAGCATCTCAAACTCCACAGTTGTTACCAATTCTATTCCTTTTAAATGAAGTACAAAAGCACACAAAGCAGCTAAGTTAAAATTTCCACACTCTGATTACCTATCATTGGTTACCATATGTACTGTGCAGTGCTGAGTTCAATTCAGTTCAGTCGCTCAGTCGTGTCCGACTCTACAACCCCATGGACTGCAGCACGCCAGGCTTCCCTGTCCAACACCAACTCCCAGAGCTTACTCAAACTCATGTCCATAGAGTTGGTGATGTCATCCAGCCATCTCATCCTTTGTTGTCCCCTTCTCCTCTTGCCTTCAATCTTTCTCAGCATCAGGGTCTTTTCCAATGAGTCAGTTCTTCGCATCAGGAGGCCAAAATATTGGAGCTTCAGTTTCAGCATCAGTCCTTCAAGCAAATATTCAGCACTGATTTCCTTTAAGATGGACTGGTTTGATCTCCTTGCAGTCCAAGGGACTCTCAAGAGTCTTCTCCAACACCACAGTTCAAAAGCATCAATTCTTCAGCACTCAGCTTTCTTTATAGTCCAACTCTCACATCCATACATGACTACTGGAAAAACCATAGCTTTGACTAGATGGACCTTTGTTGGTTGTGCGCTGTGTAGGATGCCCATAAAAATACAATTATATAATGGAAAGAAGAGGGATTCTGAGGGACTCTGATTGGCCCAGCTTGAGCTGTCTGGTGGACAGAATTCAAAGATAGCTCCCCAGATCCCTGCCCACACTGTACACAGCCTGTATAATCCCCCTCACTTGAGCAGGATCTGTGGTATGATGCAACAGTGATTACATTATATTATATAAAACTCTACTGTAGTAAACTAGAGAGCAGTTTTCTCCTGCTGGCCTTGAAAACCCCAACTACCATGTTGTAGAGAGGGCCACATGGCAAGGTAAGTGGGCAGCCTCTAGGAACTAAGAAAGGTCCTCCACTGACAGCCAAAAAGTCCTAAAACCACAGGAGCTGAATTCTGGCAACAACTAGTGATCCTAGAAGAGGAAAATCCCAAGCCTTAGATGAGAACAAAGTCTCAGTCAGCGCCTTGAAAACTGGTGAGACCCTAAGCAGAGGACACAGTCAACCCGTGACCACACATCTGACCCACAGAAACATAAGATAATAAATTCATGTTGTTTATGCCACTAAGTTTGTGATAACCTATTATTCAGCAACAGATAACCAAGTCCCATGCCTACCCCTTAACCAGAGCAGGATGGAATACCTTGACTAACAGATGAAGTAGGTCCATATCCAATGCGGGAGGATCCATCCTCCTTAAGCGCAATTGAAGTGTCATCATCAGTTTGGAGGATGCATACTGGAAAAAAGAAAAGCAAAAATTATCCACCACAATATATTCAGTATCTGATATTTCATAGGCTTTCAGTGTTCAACTCACAACTCTTCCCTATTGTTGGCTCCCTAATCTCCCTCCCAATGCAAGAGATACAGGTTCGATCCCTGGGTTGGGAAGATCCTCTGGAGAAGGAAATGGCAACCCACTCCAATATTCTTGCCTGGAAAATCCCATGAATAGAGGAGACTGGCAGGCTACAGCCCATGGGGTTGGAAAGAGTCAGACACGATTGAGCATGCATGCACACTGCCGTATACACACTTCTAGAGCTACCCGTCACTGAGCCAGAGAAAACATGAGGGCAACAAAATCTAGTAAACAAAGTAGGCTAATATAACAAATTATAGTCTTGGCTCTGCCCACTAATTAGATGTGTGACCTTGGGCAACCACTCATGGGCCACAGTTCCTATCTGAAAATAAAAGGATTGGACTAGCTATAATGCTATTCCAACATTTAAATTCTGATTTATTAAAATTGGGGGGATCATCAAAATAATTCAAATTAAGTTTTGATTTGTTATAAAAGGACAAAGAAATGTCACACTGCTCCCAAACATATGCCTTATCCCTCTCAGGATTCTGCTTCTGAAAGTGGCATCAAGAAAGTTTTCGAGTGAAAGCCACAAATATTTGCCTTCCATACGCAAATTAGCTTAATAAAAACTACCACATAAAGGAACAAAATCTGGGGGTGGTATGGAGTAGGAGGCAACCAGAATCACAGGGACCTTTATAAACTAAAATGTCCATAGTTGAAAATCAAATTTTTATGATGTTATTGTCTTGAATGATAACATATCATAATTGGGTTGAAACATATGTATTTTATTTTTTTTCTGTTACTTGCCACTCACTGCATTAAATGGCAAGGCTAAAGAGCTAATGCTGGAAAAGAACTAATTTAGAAATTCACACTTTTTAAAAATAACACCTATAATAAATTTGACCTCCTGGCTCATTTTAGCAATATGATAAATCATTTTAAAAGGCAATTTAAGCTTTTTAAAAGCCTACAGTAACTCAAAGAAGCTGAAAATTAAAATTCAGAGGAAAAATCATCAAAATAATGTTAAACCTAGGTATTGCTTTTTTTAAATGATTCAAAGAAAAATTACTCACAATTGTTCTTACCAAATGCACATTAATTTTGTAATATTCTTTTCCTTTGCAGCATTGCTTTCGTCTACACAAACACACAAAAACCCTCAGTAGAATTTCTGATTGAACTATTTTAACCATAATCAACTCTCATTACCGTCAAGTGTTTAAGCAAGTGAAGAAAATTCTTAAAAGGGGAAGGGGAAGTTAAGGAAGAGTAAGAATTTTCCATAAATATTATCATTCAACGACACAGAAGAAAGGAATTTTTAAAAGACTTCAATTTTTGGCTCTCTGAGCAGCACCATGGCGGTCGGCAAGAACAAGCACCTTATGAAAGGAGGCAAAAAGGGAGCCAAGAAGAAAGTGGTTGACCCATTTCCTAAAAAAGATTGGTATGATGTGAAAGCACCAGCTATGTTCAATACAAGGAATATTGGGAAAACATTGGTCACGAGAACTCAAGGAACCAAAATCGTATCTGATGGCCTCAAAGGTCGTGTTTTTGAAGTGAGTCTTGCTGATCTGCAGAATGATGAAGTAGCATTTAGAAAATTCAAGCTAATTACTGAGGATGTTCAGGGCAAAAACTGCCTGGCTAACCTTCATGGTATGGATCTTACCCGTGGCAAAATGTGCTCCATGGTCAAAAAATGGCAGACCATGATTGAAGCTCACGTTGATCTCGAGACTACCGATGGTTACTTGCTTCGTCTGTTCTGTGTGGGTTTTACTAAAAAGCACAACAATCAGATTCGGAAGCCCTCTTACGCCCAGCACCAGCAGGTTCGCCAGATCTGCAAGAAGATGGTGGAAATCATGACCCGAGAGGTGCAGACAAATAACTTGAAAGAGGTGGTCAATAAATTGATTCCAGATAGCATTGGAAAAGACATAGCAAAGGCTTGCCAATCTATTTATCCGCTCCATGATGTCTTCGTTAGAAAAGTAAAAATGCTGAAGAAGACCAAATTTGAATTGGGAAAACTCATGGAGCTACATGGTGAAGGTAGTAGTTCTGGAAAAGCTACTGGGGATGAGACAGGTGCTAAAGTTGAACGAGCTGATGGATACGAGCCACCAGTCCAAGAATCGGGATAAAATGCAAACTCTTAATGGTGACAAATAAAAGATCTTATTTGTGGTAAAAAATAAACAAATAAATAAATAAAAAGACTTCAAGATATAACCAATAAATAGTAAGATAAAATTATAGATTATCTCAGCACACATAGAATATAAGAGATAAAAAGACAAAGCTTTATTTCTTCTTGGATAGTGTCTAGTAGAAAAGCAAACGTCAATATAAATGTTAATATACATGATAAAAGTACGTGTGCATACGTGATACAAAAGTAAATGTTAATATACATGATAAAAGTTATGCCTGGAAATATCAGAATAATTTTGCTCTCATATAGTGTTCATAAAGAAACTGAGACCACCCACGTAGCTCTGCCAAATTAAAATCAAACAAAAAGATAAAATTTTTAAAAGCAAAATCTCAAATTAGATAAAACTTATTCTTACAATTCTCAAGTATTTTGCTCCTCATCCACAATTCAGTTCAGTTCAGTTCAGTTCAGTCGCTCAGTCATGTCCGACTCTTTGCGACCCCGTGAATCGCAGCACGCCAGGCCTCCCTGTCCATCTCCATCTCCCAGAGCTCACTCAGACTCACGTCCATCGAGTCTGTGATGCCATCCAGCCATCTCATCCTGGGTCGTCCTCTTCTCCTCCTGCCCCCAATCCTTCTCAGCATCAGAGTCTTTTCCAATGAGTCATCCACAACTAAATAGATTTAAACTAAAGGAGATCAGTCCTGGGTGTTCATTGGAGGGATTTATGCTGAAGCTGAAACTCCACTACTTTGGCCACCTCATGACTCACTGGAAAAGACTCCGATGCTGGGAGGGATTGGGTGCAGGAAGAGAAGGGGACAACGGAGGATGAGATGGCTGGATGGCATCACTGACTCAATGGACATGAGTTTGGGTGAACTCCGGGAGTTGGTGATGGACAGGGAGGCCTGGCGTGCTGCAATTCATGGGGTCGCAAAGAGTTGGAAACCACTGAGCGACTGAACTGAACTGAGACACTTAGTACCTTGTTTTAGTTAAGCTGTTGTTCTGTCACTCTGTTGTGTCCGACCCTACAACCCCATGGACTGCAGCATGCCAGGCTTCCCTGACCTTCACCATCTGCCGGAGTTTGCTCAAACTCATATGCATTGAATCAGTGATGCCATCCAATCATCTCTTCCACTGTCATCCCCTTCATCTCCTGCCTTCAATCCTTCCCAGCATCAGGGTCTTTTCCAATAAGTCAGCTCTTCACATCAAGTGGTCAAAGTATTGGAGCTTCAGCTTCAGCATCAGTCCTTTCAATAAATATTCAGGACTGATTTCCTTCAGGATTTACAGGTTTGATCTCCTTGCTGCCCAAGGGACTCTCAAGAGTCTTCTCCAGCACCACAGTTTGAAAGCATCTATTCTTTGGTGCTCAGCCTTCTTAACGGTCCAAATTTTTCACATCTGTACATGACTACTGGAAAAACCATAGCTTTGACTAGACAGACCTTTGTCGGCAAAGTGATGTTTCTGCTTTTAATATGCTGTCTATATTTGTAATAGCTTTTCTTCCAAGGAGCAAGCATCATTGGACTTCATGGCTGCAGTCACCATCCACAGAGATTTTGGAGCTCAAGAAAAAGTCACTGTTTCCATTGTTTCCCCATCTATTTGCCATGAGATGATGGGACTGGGTGCCATGATATTAGTTTTTTGAATGTTGAGTTTTAAGTCAACTTTTTGACTCTCCTCTTTCACCTTCATCAAGAGGCTCTCGAGTTCCTCTTTGCTTTCTGCCATAATGGTGGTGTCATAGGTCATTGATATTTCTCCCAGCAGTCTTGATTCCAGCTTGTGATTCATTCATTCACAGCCTGGCATTTCACATGATGTACTCTGCATATAACTTAAATAAGCAGGATGACAATGTACAGGCTTGATGTACTCCTTTCCCAATTTGAAACCAGTCTGTTGTTCCATGTTCAGCTCTGTTGCTTCTTGACTTGTCTACAGGTTTCTCAGGAAGCAGGTAAGGTGGTCTGGTATTCCCATATCTTTAAGAATTTTCCACAGCTTGTTGTAATCCACAGAGTCCAAAGCTTTAGCATAGTCAATGAAGCAGAAGTAGATGATTTTCTGGAATTCCCTTGCTTTTTCTAGATCCAACAGATGTCGGCAGTTGATCACTGGTTGATGATCGCTGGTTCCTCTGCCTTTTCTAAGTCCAGCTTGTATATCTGGAAGTTCTCAGTTCATGGACCATTGAAGCCTAGCTTGAAGGATTTTGAGTATTCCCTTTCTAGCTTGTGAAATGAGTGCAATTGTGCAGTAGTATGAACACTTTTTGGCATTGCCCTGCTTTGGGATTGGAATAAAAACTGACCTTTTCCAGTCCTGTGGCCACTGCTGAATTTTCCAAATTTGCTGGCATATTGAGTGCAGCGCTTAGCTAAGGGAGATGGCCGACAAACATGGGAAGAGATGTTCAACATCACTAATTATTCAGTTCAGTTCAGTTCACTCTCTCAGTCGTGTCCAACTCTTTGCGACCCCATGGATCGCATCACTAATTATTAGAGAAATGCAAATCAAAACTATGAGATGCCACTTCACACCTGTCAGAATGGCCATCATTTTAAAAATCTACAGACAATGCTGAAAAGGTTGTGGAGAAAAGGGAACCTTCTTGCATTGTTGGTCGGAATGTAAACTGACACAACCACTATATGGAAGTTCCTTAAAAAACTAAAACTGAAACTACCATATGACCCAGTAATCCCTCTACTTGGCACATACCCAGAGAAAATCATAATTCAAAATGACACATGCACCCAAAGGTTCGCTGAAGCACTATTTCCAATAGCCAGATTATGGAAGCAACCTAAATGCTCATCAGCAGAGGAGTGGATAAAGATGTGGTACCTATATATAGTGGGATATTAATTACTCGGTCATAAAAATGAGTGAAATTGGATCGTTTGTGGAGATGTGGATGGACCTAGAGATTGTCATACAGAGTGAAGTCAGTCAGAAAGAGAAAAACAAATATTATATATTAATGCACTGGGCTTCCCAGGTGGCACTAGAGGTAAAGAACCCGCTTTCCAATCAAGAGACATAAGAGATGCAGGTTCCATTTCTGCATCGGGAAGATCCATATGTATGGAATCTAGAAAAATGGTACTAATGAACCTGTTTGCAGGACGGGAATTGAGACACAGAGGTTGAAAATAGACATGTGAGCATGAAGAGGGTGGGGAAGAGGACAGTGGGACAAATTGAGAAAGTAGCGCATATGTGTGTGTATACACACTAGGGAACTCCACTCAGTGCTCTGCAGTGACCTAAATGGGAAAGAAAGCCAAAGAGTGGACATATGTAAATGTATGGCTGATTCACTTTCCTATGCAGCAGAAAATAACACAACATTGTAAAGCAACTATACTCCAATAAAAATTATTTTTTTTAAAGTTTAGATGAGAAAGGTACTGGAAAAAGATCTCAAGAAAATTCACACAACTTTCAACTGAGGTCACTTAACATCTGGTCTTCCAAAGAGCAAGAATTCGTTCTCCAGCCTTACTATGAAATCCCGGCCCACGCCCGGGAAAAATTCTGTATCTGTGAAAATGTCTGTGAGAAATTACCGTGAGAAAGATGGTAACGTTTCCCTGAACAGGTTCAGAAATTTAAAGTAATAAAAGGCCTCCTATGGTTTTCTGAAGATCTTCCTTCAACAGACAGAACTTTCGGGTAGTAGGACGCCACAGTGTGCGAGTAGGAGGTGCTTGCGTGCACCCTGGGATTCCCAGCGCCAACCCCTGGGCCACATTGCCGCCTCAGTTCTCTGAGGTAAGAACCAGGGTACAGACCTACCGGATTCTGAGAACCTTAACGAAATAACGCAGTTAAAGTACCCAGTGCAGAAGCTACACTTTACAAGTGAGGGTGGGGGGTGGAATTAATGGCATTTAAAGGTAAAATGCAGACCTAATTCGCAGAACTTTGTTCTCAACGCATCTCCAAGTCACCACGTCAACTGAGAAAACTGAGGCCACAATCGGGCACATTTTCTTCCAGAAGGGCTCAGCAACGAAGGCGTCAATGGGGAGAAAATGAAAGGTGACTGCATGGGCAAGAGCCTGGGAGAGGCGAGCCCCAGGGCAGCTGCGGAGGGCTCATGCATACCCGCACTCCTCCCTATCATTCCGCAAAAAGAGGAGCGCTCAAACGCGATCACCGCGGTCAAAGCAGTCCAAGATGCAGAACTTTTCCAGGGTGCGGGCCCGCAACACTGAAGGAGAGAGTTATTTGTTTCAGATCTCTCTCTGTGACCTAATGAGGAAGCGGGAGGGCAAACAGCAGGTCTGAGACCAGAAGCTAAGCAAGGTGGCGATTTTCGATTTTCCAAGCGCATGGAAGGGAAGGATTTCTAAGATCCTCCCTTAAAGGCGTTTACTTAAACTACTTAAGGGAGATTTTATTATTTCTTCGCGTTAACGAGGTAGCTCCTGCAACTTGAGCCCCGGCCGCCTCTCACAGCAGACCTCCGGAGGATTGTAGGCCCCGCCCACTAGCGTGTTTGGTGCGCATGTGCTCAGTTTTAACACTAAAGTGTCTCCGCCTTCCCTTTCTCGCCGTGGCAGCGATGGCCGAGTGGTTAAGGCGTTGGACTTGAAATCCAATGGGGTCTCCCCGCGCAGGTTCGAACCCTGCTCGCTGCGGAAGCGGTTGACTTCACTCTTTTTTTCACCGATTTCTAATAAATACCTTCAAATGATAATCCGCATTCTTCAGCTGAATTTCCGGTATCTGCCGGCTAAATGGTCTGACTACAGAGAAATTAAACGTGTCAAAGAAAAGCCACTAAGTGTCAGTGCTGTGAACATGCCGCTGTTCACACTAATGGAAATAGTCTTCCTTTATCCTAAACAGCAAGCTAATCTTTCAGAATCTTGTTCCTGTTTCGCAGAATAAAAATAAAATGAAGATAAATATTGGTGAGAATTTTCAGGCTATGATAGCCTGAACAAGCTATCATCTCATTAAAACTGATGGCAAACCTAATATTATCTCTCCTTCCATCCCAGAATCACCTTCACCTCACAACATCTAAAAGTGGTGTGAAATGCAAACTTCTAAAAGTTCAACTTCTAAAGTAGAATAGGTAGATCCGCACGATGGAACGCTGCATGTAGCCACTAAAATGATATTACAGACATGGAAAGACTTTTCCAACATATTTCCAAATGCAAAAAGTTGGACAGGTGGAAAGACAATATATATTATTATCACATTTTTGTTAAACAATTCATTTATATAATCATTTATGTGGAAAGAATGGCAGAAAAAAAGAATAAATGGGGGCTGGAAAGAAAACCAAAATGTTAGCAGTAATTATTATCTCTGGATGGTGGAATTTGGGGGGGGGTTAATTTTAGTTTTCCTAAAAGATAGTTTTTTGTTTAACTTAGTTTTCTAAAATGTGTGTATTTATCCAGTTTTTTTTTTTTTTCTTTTAATAATAAAAGGACCAACTCTAGCAGCTTAAACACATAAGTGGTTTGTCTCAAGAAATCTGGGAACAGTTAACTCTCCAATGGAACAATGGAACAGTGCTCTTTCCAGCTTTCTTTTCTGCCATTTTTATTTTATTTTATTTTTTGTCCATATGGCACACGTGGGATCTTAGCTCTCCAACCAGGGGAACCATGCCCCCTGCCTTGGAAGGACCAGTCTTAACTAGTGGGCTGCCAGGGAAGTCCCTCTGCTCTGCCATTCTTAATGCACAGGCCACATTCCAAGCATGTTGTCTCATTGTGCTAAGATGATTGCCAGACCTCCAGACCTCACATCTATATTCAGCTAGAAAGCGAAGAGACAAAAACCCTGTTTATATCTCATTTCCTTGAACTGTGTAACATGACTACCACTCAGTTCAGTTCAGCTCAGTCGGTCAGTTGTGTCCAACTCCCACCAGCTACAAGGAATTCTAATGAAATAAGTGTTTTAAGCTGACTGTATTGTTACCCAATTCAAAATTAGAATTTCACTGATAAGGAAGAAAAATGGATGGATAGGGAGTGGACAATCAACTGTTTCTGCCACACTCTTCTAATAGGAAAGTCAAAATTTCTAGGTGTAAGACCTTCAAAATAAGTCCCCTATCTGCCTCCCCAGCCTTCCCGTCCTTCTCTTCCATCTCCTTTTGAGTTATTAGAAGGCTTCCCAGCCCTGTTTGATGGCTCTTGTCTTTGAACCTTTTCACTTGTTCACACACAATTGCCTTCCTAGTTAAAGGGAGGCAGCATGTGACCTAGGCCCAACCAATCAGATGTGCTCACTGCCCCCAACTTTCAATCAGAGGTATTAATGCAAAGAAGCAGGGAGGGTAAGGATCCACCCTGTTGGTAAGCAGAGGCCACAGTGGCAGCTGCAGAGATTGCTAAGGGTAGCAGCACCAAGGTTACAAACGAAGTTTACAGTCAGTCCTTCAACAGCAGCAACAGTAGTGTCGTCATTCCACAGTGTCGTCATTCCACATTGATCTTGGACTTTGCCTAGCCTAACTTACTCCTGTCCCATTTTCCAAAAGTGGCTGTGCAGCCCTCCTGGCGATCCTATGAACTATTTGATTTCCTTCCAGTAAGTATTCTGCTTAAATCAGGCTCAGTCAATTTCTTTTCTTCCAAACACCAGATATGGCTTCCCTCTTCACCTCACCATTACCTGCTGGGAAAACTCATGTTCTTTCTTTAAATGTCACCTTCTGGGTAAAGCATTCCTGCAACTTCCAGGTTTGACCCCAGAGGCCCCATTTTTATTCTTTTATTCTCGCTACTTATTATAGCAAATCTCACGTTGAACTATTTCTGCCCGTTTGCCTCTCTGCCCACTAAACGGTAAATTTCCTGAGAATGTAAAAAGGGATCATGTCTCATCTTTGTATCCCTGACTAGCACAGAAAAGGTACTCTATAAATCTTTAATAAAGGAATGAATAAATATATGAATCAACACACAAGTCCACAGTCCACCCCTAGAATACCCTGGAAAAAATGGCCGGAGGGAAGCAAACTTGTTATCTTCCTTTTGAAGACCACTTACCTTTGCCTCAAGAGCAATTCTCCTGGGTTTCCTTACCCTACTGCTCTCCACCCGGGTGTCCTTTCCCAATAAAATCTCTTGCTTTGTCAGCACATGTGTCTCCTCGGACAATTCATTTCCGAGCGTTAGACAAGAGCCCAGTTCCAGGCCCTGGAAGGTGTCCACCTTCCTGCAACAAATGGCGACTCTGGTGGGATTCTTCTTCGCTGAGATTGACATCCTGACCACTCGGGGTACTCAGGGGCCAGCTTGCCTGCCAATGGACCAGACCCAGCGGCCACAACTGGGACCCTTTTGTCCCTGGTCTCCTCCTGACATGGACGACTGGCCAGAGTGCCCCGACCGGTAAGGAACAAGAGACTTTATTGACCTCTCTCCCCTTCCCTCTGTCTTTCCTCTCCTTAACCCTTCCTATCCTTCCCTGTTTTTCTAGTCCCCTGGTCCTGGACGCAGGAATCTGGTCAAAGGGCCCTCAGCCTAAGCTGAGGATTGGAGACTGATCACCTCCTCTTGGCAGAGAACTCGAATTCTGGTTCTGGTCTGGTCTGATTTCTGATAGGGCCGAGTTCCAGTCCTCCCTTCTCTGGAGGCCCAGAGAAAAGTTCCAAAACCCCTGGGCATCTGTAGGTGGCAGGTGGTGTAGGTAAGGCCACCCCTTTCGCCCCCCACCTCCCGCCCCTTCTTCTTTCAACCTGGCTTCCTTTCCTCCCTTGAAATCTTTGATGTTAATACTTGGATTCTTGTATTTAAGGGCTTCCCTGGTGGTGCAGAGGTTAAAGCGTCTGCCTGCAATGTGGGAGACCTGGGTTCAATCCCTGGATCGGCAAGATTCCCTGGAGAAGGAAATGGCAACCCACTCCAGAATTCTTGCCTGGAGAATCCCATGGAGGGAGGAGCTTGGTGGGCTACAGTCCATGGATCACAAAGAGTCGGACACGACTGTGCGACTTCACTTCACTTTCACTTTACCTTTGCCTCAGGCTTCCCAGGTGGTACAGTGGTAAAGAATCCGCCTCCCAATGCAGGTTCCTGAGTTGGGAAGATCCCCTGAAGGAGGGAATGGCAATGCCATTCCAGTATTCTTGCCTGGAAAATCCTATGGACAAAGGAGCCTGCTGTGCTACAGTCCATAGGGTCACAAACAGTCAGACACAACTGAAGCGACTTAGACACGCAACCTTTGTCTTAGCATGAACGTGAGTTAATTTAATATATAACATCTTCCTCCCTTCCTTACCTTTCCATTTCCTTCCCTTTCCTTATTTTTTCCTTGCCATCTTTTTATTTTTCTTCTGTTCCCTTGTCTTGTAGCACTGAAAGAACCAACTGAACCAGGAGGCAAGGGCATACAGACCTCTATCTCTCTGGGCAACCTCCATGCCCATCTCCCTACGAGTGGTTCACTTTCACCCTGGCCTCCATGTAACCTGAATGTCATCTCTCTCTGTGGGGAGCAAAGAAAAATCCACAGAAGATTTTGGAGGAGATGTGGAAGTGGTTCTGTAGCACACTCCTCAGAGGACACAACCTCAACTTCTTCTCCTTCCACGTTTGTCTTCATCCCAGTTCCCCAGCACCTTCACTCTCCTGTGCATCCCTGAAGCTTACAATTTCCAACCCAACTTCATATGGTGAATTTTTGAGGATTTTCCCCCAAGATCCCAGCTCTCTCACTCTTTTATAATACAGAGTAATTAAGTCTCATCCCTGTGCATTGGCATCAGTGTGCCCAACAATCAAAGAGCCCCTCTTAGAAGGCAGAGGAAGTTATAAATATGATTCCAAAGTCTCCTTACCCTACCTCAGATATTTCTCTATCCACTTCTATTAATACAAAATAAATCCTTAAAAAAGTAAATAAATAAATCCTTCAACTTCCCAGAAAATTTTTTCAATGTAGATAAACTGAAGAGAATTTTTTGTAAATTGTAATCAGTCGATCTGTAAGCAAATGCTGAACTCTTAACCATCCCTCCTCACCTTCCAAATCCAGGTCCTTCTCCATCTGTGCTTCCAGTTTGCAGCATCTCGACCCACTGAGCAGGACATACCCACTTGGAATTATCCTGATACTTCCTATTCCCCACCTCATCTATCCACCCCAAGTGCCCCTGAGGTTACCCCTAAATATGCTCAGAATCCACTTTGTTCCAAATCTACCACCATCACCCAATCTAAGTCAACATCACCTCTCAGGCTGATTACTTCTCAGCCTCCTGTCTCCCCCATCTACTCTTCCTCCCCTTTAATCCACTGTCCATAAAATAAAATTCAAAAATTTAATATACTGGGAATTACCTGGTAGTTATGACTCTTCTTTCACTGCTGTGGGCCCAGGTTCAATCCCTGGTAGGGGAACTAAGATCCAGCAAGCCACGTGACACAGCCAAAAAAATACTTAATGCACATTTGGTCTAATAACTCTGCTCTGAAGACCTTTCTTGAGATTCCCAAGTGCTCTTAAAATAAAGACTAAACTCCCTACAATGACCCCTTAGCTCCCCATGATCCTGCCAGCATTCCAAGTGGGCTTCTCCCACTCATTCTCTGGCAAGATATACTGTCCTTTCCTTTAGCTTCTTGAAGAGATTCCACTCTTTCCCACCTTAGGAATTTTATGTATGTTCCAGTGTAACCCTCCCCATCAAATTAGGTTGCCTTCTTATGTGATTTCATACCATTTTATTCTTTTTTTTTTTTTTCACAACATTTACTGTACTATGTGACACATTAGTATGAATATTTGTTTAATTTCTCTCTGTATGTGAACATATAGTGTGGGATATATATGTGTGTTTAACCACTGAAACTCCTTATCTGGTCCTTAGTGGGCCCGCAATAATTTTGCTGAATGACTTTTGTGGTTGAGAAGATCAGCGAGCACAAGGTCTCAAAATGGGACTCCTCTGGTGGCCCAGTGGTTGGGAATCCACCTTGCAATATGGGGGACAAGGGTTTGATCCTGGGCAAGGAACTAAGTTCCCACATGTCTCAAAGCAACTAAGTCCACAGCAGAAGGATCCTGCATGAGGCAACAGAGATCCCCCTATGCTGCAACCAAGAACTGATGCAACCAAATAAATTTGTTTAAACAGATCTCAGAATACTTGAAACAGTAGGAGATAGAGTCTCTAATGAGGGTGGGTATACTCTGCTTTCCTTCAGCTTTCAGGGATGAATCAAAACTGTACCTGAGGGACTTCCCTGGTGGCTCAGTGGTAAAGAATCTGCCCGCCAATGCACAGCACAGAGCTTTGATCCCCAGTTCAGAAAGATCCCACATGCTGCGGAGCAGCTAAACCCATGCACCACAACTACTGAGCCTGTGCTCTAGAGCCCAGGAGCCACAACCACTCAAGCCCTCAAGCTCTAAAGCTTCTGCTCTTCTATAAGAGAGGCCACTCCAATGAGAAGCCCGCACACCACACTGAAGACCCAGCACAGCCCAAAATAAATATAAATAAAAACTGTTTAAAAAATTATGCCTGAATAGATTTGTGTCCTGACTGCATAGATCAGCAGGAGTGTTGCAGCTGAACCAACTGATGTATTGCAGTACTCTCTAGCATGATTTATGAAGCTGTTATTTTGTTTTAACACATCATGTTTATTGTAAAGGAGTTTCATCCCCAGTGGTTTCATTGCTGGAAACCTACACTGGGGTGTGTAGTGTGGCTGGGGAAAAGCGATTCAGAGATAGGGCTGGCCTAGAACATGGCAACCCACTCCAATATTCTTGCCTGGAGAATCCCATGGACAGAGGAACCTGGTGGGTTACAGTCCACGGGGTCGCAAAGAGTCGGACACGACTGAGCAACTTTACTCACTCACTCAGAACATGTATAAAACTTATATTCCAAGTCCCTTCTGGCCCTGACAAACCCCCCATGCCCACTTCTGAAGGCATCACTCCCCAATGTGCCCACATCCTCAAGAACATCTGGTCTTAGGCCTTTTCTAAATGCAAGAGCAGAAACAACTAACAATGATGCCTAAGTCATAGTCCCTGCAGGAGCTAGAGAGACAGAACTTGTGACACTGGAATTTTCAGATAGAACAGATGATTTGTTCTAATCTGAAGCAATGATGGAGAAAACTTAAGAGCTTTCAGCTCTTGTTTTAATCACTAGTTTCCTTCCCAACATACATGAAGTTAATCAGACAAGCTCACTCAGGCTGGTAGACTGGATGCCACAGGAAACTGGTTATTTCTTTTTCCTTCCCATTTTCCCTCACTTCTACTCATCAGTCCTAGGCCTGGGGGACACTCAAGAGTTGAATTCCAAGACCTAAAGAGTGGATGGGAGGGACTTAGATTTACCTTAGCTTAGTTAGTCCTAGACCTGGGGACACTCTTTCATGGGTTGGATTCCAAGGCCTAAAGAGGGACTTAGGTTTACCTTAGCTGCTTTGTCTGGTACTATGCTGCCAGGGGAGGCATGAGTGAACAAGGCCAGGTATCCATTGGTATCTCTAGGCCAATCAGGAGACACCAGTGACAGAGAACATGGCCCATGGGTTTCATGCTCTTGATGTTCTTTGATGCTTGAGGTCAGGGATGGAAAAGAGTCAGGAATTGCTCTGCTCCTCACTGAGGTGCTGAGGCAAGGCACAATCCTGGCCTGGTCAGCTCATCAATACCAGGTCCCACCCCAGAGATCTCAGAATCCTTTGTTCTTTCGTATCACATTCATTTCCAAACACTTCGGGGGGATATGTTTCCCTCCCAAACATAGTCATTTGAGACAAATTCAAAGTATTTGTCTAGAGAGGCAATTTTTTGCATATTTCACCTGACACCATATTTCATTCTAAGAGATAAGTATATACAGTGTCCATATAAAAGGTATTTATCTTCCAGATGTTAAGACACATGCATCAGTGGAGAAAGACTGTTATTGTTCTGACATCATATATATTGGGACGTTGGAGCTCAGAAATACCATACTTCCTTTTGGTACATATTTGTAGTACAAAGATCAGCAAGGTTTTACTGTAAAAGATCAGCTAGTAGATATTGCTTTACAGGTCATGCGGTTTCTGTTGCAACTACTCAGCTCTTTGTAACCTGTAAGAAGACATAAACAAATGAGTTCCAACAAAACTTTATTTACATGACCAGGCAGCAGTGAGAGGGTAACAGGTAGCAAGGCCAAAGGTCCCCAAGCAGCAAGAAGAAATAAACTGCAAGTGGCAGATGTTTTCCCTTCCCTACACAAAATTAAAGAGTGCTCAACTCTTTGGGACCCCATGGACTGTAGCCCACCAGGCTCTTCTGTCCATGGGACTTTCCAGGCAAGGATACTGGAGTTGTTTGCCATTTCCTTCTCCAGGGGATCTTCCCAACCCAGGATCAAACCTGGGTCTCCTGAATTGCAGGTAGATTCTTTACCAACTGAGCTACCAGGGAAGCCCTCATGGCTTTCTAACGGACATAAAACACTTTGCTAAAAACTGGCAAGGGGGCACTCTTTCTGTCCCCTTCTGATGTCTATGTCACAAGCTTTCCCTATCTCTATTATACTTCAATAAAACTTTGCTACACAAAAAGTTCCAAGTAGTCAAGCCTCATCTCTGACCCTGGATCGAAATCCTCTCCTCTGGAGGTCACCAATCCCGGCGTAACACACAGCTTGTAGCAGCAACCTTTCAGCAGGCTGGATTGGCCCACAGGCTGGAGTTCACAATCCCTGCTCTAGAGGACTCTCCCCGGTATAATTTTAAAAAAAGAAAAAGTCTTTCCAAGTCATAATTGTTAAAATACAATTAATTGGGACATTGTTAAGAGGCTGTTAACATTTCACTTATGGTATCACATTTATATTAATACCTAGCTATGAAATCTTACAATTCCCATTAATATAAATATATCTGGCTCAGTGGTAAAGAATCCACCTGCCAGTGCAGGATTCCCAGGTTCGATCCCTGGGTTCAGAAGTTCCCCAGGAGAAGGAAATGGCAAACCACTCCAGTATTCTTGCCTGGGAAATCCCATGGACAGAGGAGCCTGGCAGGCTATAGTCCATGGGGTCACAAGAGTCAGACATGACTTAGAGACTAAACAAGAAGAAGAAAAGATATCAAGAAAAGACATCAGTAATACATACATGAAACAAAATTGGGAGTAAATGTTTTCTCAGATCATTCCATCTCAATACATCAACGTGAATACATTGGAATACAATCTCAATACATTTGGAGTTCTTTCCTGTACATCATGCTTGTCAGCTCCACTCAGCAGACTGATAGGGTGCAGACCGTGGAAATACCTGCTTATTTTCTTCTCTTTCTGTATTTTGCCATGTAGGCCTCTGCTCTGAAATAAGAAGGTATTGGATCTGCTGTTGTAAACAAAGCCATTCAGCCTTTGAGCATCTTAAGGTGAGGTTTGAATTCCTGTTTGCAAGTTTATTTGCAAACTGCCCTGAGCAAGCAGGAAGAAGAGGGACTTTGAAGTCAGAGCAACCAGGCTTCAAATCTAGGCTCCTTTCCTTTCTTGCTGTGTAACTCCGGGCTTGTTAACTTAACCTTTCTCAGCCTTAGTTTCCTTATCTACTAAGAGGCAATAATTATTACTTCTACACTGTGGCATGATCAGAGCCATTTTCTGAACTGGAACCATAGGTCTGGCACTGTGGTAAGTGCTTTGTATACATTGTTTCATTTAACTCTGGAAACAGGTCACAGCTAGTTTACCAGTGAGGAACTGAGGGTGGGATCACATGCTGTTATGTCCTTCCCCTTTCTCCAGAGCTGGTCCCTCACAACAGTGTCTAGGACCAACTCAAAGGAGCCACTGGATAGAGATGAAAGAGGTCTTTCGATTTATGTTGCTGGGGTGCAATTTTCTTTGTTCTGTTGTCTGTCTCAGCTGGATAAATTAGGGAACAAGTTCCCAGGGAGTTGATAGGTAAAGCTGCCCACGCTCTGGTAAGGATGTGTTTGAGACTAGCTGAGGCCTTCTCTAACAAACTAGCAGCTCCTTTGAGATTCTCTTATGTGGGCTTTTTTCCCCTGATGCCTTTAACCGTTCATTATTGGTTTCAAAAATATAACTTCCCAGCCTGTGTTACATTCCTCCTTCCAACTCCAGTCCACTCCAGTTGTTTTTTTGTTTTTTAACTTATTTGACTGCAGCGGGTCTTAGTTGCAGCACGCAAACTCTTGGCTGCAGCAGGTGAGATCTAGTTCCCTGGCTGGGGTTGAACCCAGGCCCCTTGCATTGGGAATGCAGAGTCTTAGCCACCAAACCACCAGAGAAGTCCCTGCCCCTGCTTTCTAAATGTATGTATCAACTGCATGATATGTGTCTTAACCCCGGATGTGAGATGACCTATCTCTGGGAAGGAAAAATCTGATTTGGAGGACCCTCTTTCCTGCATCTTCTGGACTTGCTAAGTCTGTCTGGCCACTATCATTGCCTCTTCTTAGACAATGATCTGAACCACCAATCTCCCCAATGGATCCCCTTGGCGGGCAGAATAAAGGCAAACTCCCTAGCTTAGGAGTCTTAGCAAAGGCCCCTCAAAATTTGGCCCTGACATCTTTATTACCTTCTTTCAAAGTACTCCCCAACATGATGCTGGAAGTGTTAATCTGACTTAACAACATCTCCCACAGAACAAACTTAGCAGTTTCTCAGACGCTGGCACTCTTGGCTCTCCTTAATGGCTGATTTGGAATATACACACCCAGCAACATGCACGTACACATACATACACACACACTACCCCACACACACAGATTTGAGGATGAAGGAAAATTCAATTCATGTTCTTCCTTTTCTGTCCCATGTTCAAGAAATACTCCAGAAAAGCCAACAAGAATATCCGGTATTATATATCAGGGAAGCCAAGAATGGAAACACCAGGAATCCTATTATACAGCAAGACAAAGTGAAGATTTCTTTTTAGTTAAATTAGGTTGACTTGCTTATCAAATAGGCAATATATTCTTATAGATCAAAATCATAGTGGTTCCTGCCCTTCCCTGGCATCCTGCCAACATCACCTTCCTGGACCACCAGCTATCAGTTTCTCGTTTTTTCTTTCGGCACCTTCTTTATGCACACACAAGAATATACATATTTTTAAAACAATGTTAGCATCCTATACAAACTGTTCTGAACCTTCTTTTGCTATTGAAAAGAACATTGTGAACATCTTTCCATAAAAAGCTTTCTCATTAAAAATGGCCTCTGCTAACTCAAATACCACCTGCAGGTAGAGCTCAGTGCCTCAGAATGAATGGACCCAAATTTATTTAACCAAATCGTTGTTGACAATCATTCAAGTTTTCCAATCTTTTCAGTTTACCAAAAAAAAAAAAAAAATGCTTAAAAGAAAATCTTGTGTGTGTGTATACAATTATATATGACATTTTCTAAAGCAAGAAGCTTAATCTCTGTTACCCATTTTCATGTACAATTGGGAGAAAGGGGTCAGCCCTTTGAGCACCTAGCAAGAATTCGCTACAAGAAATCAAACTCTAAAAGCATAGTCAAACCTCAATAAAGCTGAAAAATAAATAAAATAAAAAGGTATAGTCTACACAAATAATCTAGAAAGAAAAGGGAAGCCTCCACTCTGGTAATCTATTTCATTTCCAGGGGAAAGGGAGGATCAGAAGTAAAAGTACTCATTTACCTTTTGACATCTCAAGTGAGTTAATTTCTGTTTCCCTTCTCTTCTTCCTGTTTCCCCTCCCTGCTGCTTAGCTCCACATTCTACCCAGTAGCTACTGGGCTTCCTGGGATTTTTATTAACAATTGAAGATGCTCCAGGAATCATTTCTGTGACCTCAGCCAATGGCCTCTGGGCATAATGCTCACTGCCTCTGGCTCATAAAAAAGACAGCAAAGGCTGATGTTACAAATAATGCAGGTCTGGAACTTTCCCTGAAGAATGACAATGATTATTCGTAAGGCAAGGGAGTGATGGAAGGTCCACAAGACCCACTCTCAGTTCCTGCTTCTATTTTCAGGGGTGAGATGTATGACTTGATGAATTTTTTCAGTACCTATATTAATATCATGCCACAGTCCCAACTCCTTTGCAAGACTGACTTGAGGGTGCATCCATTGCAGAAACAAATTTATTTCTTTTTTTTAATATAAATTTATTTATTTTAATTGGAGGTTAATTACTTTACAAAAATTTATTTCTTAAATGCAGGCAAAGAGGCACAGAGACACTCTTATCTATTGCTTTTCCTGTTCCTGTTTTTGCCATGAAAATTAGCTAATATATGGTTCAAATCTACTTGTAACAATTTGATTTTGCCTTACATTCATCCAGGCTTGAAAAATGACCAGAGCTCAGGCAGATTGATGCTTCCTGGCCACTCGTTTCTAACATGTATTAATACACCAGCACCACCAGCACCAACTTTGAGTAAATTATTCTTTGTTTTTACCCCCAATGCTTTTTAAACTTCATTAAAACAGAAACCCCTAAACATTTTTCCTGATTGTCTCTATGAAACACCCAGACTGCTGACAACTAGGCTGTATCTTCATATTTTCAATTTTTTAATTTTTTGGCCACACCACACATCACGTGGGATCCTAGTTCCCCAACCAGGGAGCCAACCTGTGCCCCCTTCTTTGGAAGTACAGGGTCTTAATCACCGGACCATCAGGGAAGTCCCCGTATTTCAATATCTTAGCTGCTCTTTTTTATTATCTATTACTATTACAACAGCATTCCCATTGAGGGGAATGTTGGGCTATTGAGGGAATAGGAGAGATTTTCATTGGTCAAAAACCAAAATTCAATTGAGTAAACTTGAAGATCTAATTGGCTTTCTTCAATAATTCTTGAATCAGGCAGCGACCCAATCAGTAAATAGAGAAGCTCTGAGGCAGAATGAGGGTGAGGCAAGAAGGTATTAGCAAAAGAAAGGATTCTTTTAGGCCAGGCTGATGTCTTTGGGCGAAAGGGAATGGTAGGGGTCTTTATCACAAAGGATTCCTCAATAGGGCTGATGAGCAAATTTCAGATTGACTGTTTAAGCGGTCACTTTTCTAGTAGGTGTTGAAACTGCAACTAAATCTTGGTATTTTAGGGGACAAATGATTTCATTTGGGGTCTCTTTTTCTAAACACATTTTTTTAAGGTAATAGTCTCTCTCCCTTTTTAAAAATATGAATTTATTTATTTGGTTTCACAAGGTTTTATTTGCAGCACATGGGCTCTTCGATCTTTGCAGCATGCAGGATCTTTAGTTGAGACACGTGGAATCTACTTCCCTGAGGGGGAGTGAACCTGGACCCCTAGCATTGGGGGGGCAGAGTTTTAGCCGCTGGGCCACCAGGGAAGTCCCTTGACACATCTTTCTGCTAAAGCCCACCACACAGCTACATCATTTCCAATTATGACTCTTCTGCAATGTCACAAGTTCTAGTGGGCATTATATTTGGAAAAAAAAAAAAAGTATCAAAATGTTTATATCTGTTCTAAAAAGTAGGTTTTATTATTCAGGTATGGTAAGGACAACAGAGATTATCATTGAAAAGATAATTTGTTATTCACAATATTGACTGAAAAAAAAAATGCACTGGGTGAGAGTTGTGAGTTAAGTTTTTACTGGGGGCAATAGCCCAGGAGAGAGTTCTCAGGAATTGCTCCAAAGTGGTTGGGGGAAGGTCAGTACTTTATTTGATTTTAGTGAAGGGAGATAAGTACAGACAAACACACATATAAACAGAAGGTTGCTGCTAGTCATGAGGAGGGGATGTCTCTGTTAATTATTTTAGTGCTTTTCTAAATATGAGAAGATTCAAAAAACTGGACTCATAAAATCTCCTGAAAATATTTAACTATCCAAAACCTGTTCTGCCAGTTTATCCAGAGCACAGAGTGCCTCATGCCTGATCTCCACCCTGAACTTCTTTCAGGTCAGAGACTGAAGTAGCCCAACCTAATCCTTATAGCGGCAGATGTTGTTGTTAAGTCACTAAGTCGTGTCCAACTCTTTGTGACCCCATGGATGGTAGCCCACCATGCTCCTCTGTCCATGGAATTCTCGAGGCAAGAATACTGAGTGGGTTCCTTCGCCAGGGGATTTTCCCAACCCAGGGATCAAACCCACGTGTCCTGCATTTTATACATTGGCAGGCAGCTTCTTTACCACTGAGCTACCAGGGAAGCCCACAGAGGCAGATGGCAAGTGACAATTTTTAGCTGGCAACAGTTACCAAAGGGAGGGGTCATGCCAAGCCATGGGTCTGTCCAGAAGTAGAGGAAGCAAAGGGGAAAGTTGGGCAAGGGGCTCCATTTTAGTTTCTGTGAGGAGCTGGGAAGACAGGGCAAATAGGTTTAGGATTGGCTAGTTTGAATGATTTCAGCAGGCTGTTGGGTACTTAAGGTTTATTCCTAGTTGTCTGGTATCTGGCCCTGGAGTGATCAAGACAGAGTAATAGTGGCCCACAGGTGGTGGAGGTACGGACTCAGGATTGGTTCACTTGCATATAAAAGGTATGCTTGCAGCTGAGATGTTCACTGTCTCCAGGAACTGGTTGCCCTGGGAGGGACAGTCTCTCCAGGGTTAGTAAGGTCCCAGATGTCAAAGCACCAAAAATATAGAAAATGAAAGGGCATGATTAATAGAGTAGCAGCAAGTATCTCAGCAAGAAACTGAAAGTACACTCAACTTAGGGCAATCCTATATGGGCTTAGTAAGAAAAGACTATTTTCGAAGGTTATGGAGAGGGTACAGAAAACTCACAAGGGACAGGAAAGTGGTGAAAACAAGGAATGTCCCTTGCCATCTAGTTCTGCAAGGATTACTGTCAATGACCAACAGTACACCCTAAAAGGAATTCAGGACTAAGAAAAAGTTGAGGCATTCTATGCTTCAGGGAAACAGGCCCTGAGATAGTAATATGAACCCAGAGTCTTGCATCTTCCCACACTTAGAAAAGCACAAGAATAATTAACTGAGATACCTGCTCCCTGTGCAGCAAATGTCTACTGAGACGTGTGCTGGGCCGCACCTACTCCTTAGTCAATATCACATTATATACTCACCTCTCCCCTTACATCCTCAGAGCAGTTCCGCAGAGCTCTCTGAAAGGCTGTCTCCCAGGTTGTAGTCCTTGCTGAGTCCCCAGATAAAACTGAAACTTCGTTTTCTCATTGTGCCTTTTATGAGGAGAGGGAGTGGACACCAGAACTCAGAAGGGAGTTCTGAGGAAAGGACTGTCCCTGAGGAGTCCGCAGCGATCCTGAAGGCAGAGAGCTGAACCTGCTCACTCTTCTGCCTCCCTCCACACCCTGAGTGGGCCTCCCCATGGTCCAAACGCCTCTAGTCAGTCTCTGTAGCTAGAAACCGGGCAGAGAGTGGGTCCAAGGGGGCAGAAGGAGATAGCAGGACTCTGATTTACATAAAACTTGGAAAACAGAAAATAAAAATACTTATACCTAATCAAGCACCTGACACACCAACTTTATAACAATGGTCTATTTCCTTCCTGTTCTATTTGTATATAGTTTAGTACAGAACTGTATTTAAAATTCAATCATTGCACTTCCCTAATGGTCCAGTGGCAAGAATCTACTTGCTAGTGCTGGAGGACACAGGTTCAATGTGCCACAACGACTAAAGCCTGAACGCCCTAGAACCTGTGCTCCACAACGTGAGAAGCCACCGCGATGAGAAGTCCGCACACTGCAGCCAGAGGGTAGCCTCTACTCTCGGCAACTAGCTCGTGCGCAGCAACAAGGACCCACATGATGTACTCTGCATATAACTTAAATAAGCAGGGTGACAATACACATCCTTGAGGTATTCCTTCCCCAATTTGGAACGAATCCATTGTTCCATGTCCAGTTCTAACTGTTGCTTCCTGACCTGCATACAGATTTCTCAGGAGGCAGGTCAGGAGGCAGGTCAGGTGGTCTGGTATTCGGGTCTCTTTTAAGAATTTTCCACAGCTCGTTGTGATCTACACAGTTAAAGGCTTTGGCGTAGTCAGTAAAGCAGAAGTAGATGTTTTTCTGGAACTCTTTTGCTTTTTCAATGATCCAACGGATGCTGGCAATTTGATCTTTTGTTCCTCTGCCTTTTCTAAATCCAGCTTGAACATCTGGAAGTTCTTGGTTCACATACTGTTGAAGCCTGGCTTGAAGAATTTTGAGCATCACTTTGCTAGCATGTGAGATGAGTGCAATTGTGCAGTGATTTAAACATTCTTTGGTATTGCCTTTTTTTGGGATTGGAATGAAAACTGACCTTTTCCAGTCCTGTGACCACTGCTGAGTTTCCCAGATTTGCTGACACTTGAATGGAGCACTTTCACAGTATCATCTTTTAGGATTTGAAGTAGCTTAACTGAGATTCCATCACCTCCACTAGCTTTGTTTGTAGAGATGCTTCCTAAGGCCCACTCAACTTTGCATTCTAGGATGTCTGGTTCTAGGTGAGTGATCACACCATCATGGTTTTCTGGGTCATGAAAATCTTTTTTGTATAGTTCATCTGTGTATTCTTGCCACCTCTTAATCTCTTCTGTTTCTGTTAGGTCTATACCATTCCTGTCCTTTATTGTGCCCATCTTTGCATGAAGTGTTCCCTTGGTATCTCTAATTTTCTTGAAGAGATCTCTAGTCTTTCCCATTCCATTGTTTTCCTCTATTTATTTAAATTGATCACTTAGGAAGGCTTTCTTATCTTTCCTTGCTATTCTTGGAACCCTGCATTTGGATGCGTATATCTTTCCTTTGCTCCTTTGGCTTTAGTTCCTCTTCTTTTCTCGACTATTTGTAAGATCTCCTCAGACAACCATTTTGCCTTTTTGCATTTTCTTTTCTTGGGGATGGTCTTGATCCCTGACTCCTGTACATGGTCACAAACCTCCCTCCATAGTTCTTCAGGCACTCTATCAGATCTAATCCTTTGAATCTATTTGTCACTTCCACTGTATAATTGTAATGGTCTAGTGGTTTTCCCTACTTTCTTCAATTTAAGTCTGAAGTTGGCAAAAAGGAGTTCATGATTTGAGCCACAGTCAGCTCCCAGTCTTGTTTCTGCTGACTGTATAGAGCATCTCCATCTTTGACAGCAAAGAATATACTCAGTCTGATTTCAGTATTGACCATATGGTGATGTCCACATGTAGAGTTGTCTTTTGTGTTGTTGGAAGACAGTGTTTGCTATGACCAGTGTGTTCTCTTGACAAAACTGTTAGCCTTTGCCCTCCTTCATTTTGTACTCCAAGGTCAAACTTGCCTGTTCCTCCAGGTATCTCTTGACTTCCTACTTTTGCATTCCAGTCCCCTATGATTAAAAGGACATCTTTTTTGGTTGTTAGTTCTAGAAGGTCTTGTAGGTCTTCATAGAACCATTCAACTTCAGCTTCTTTGGCATTAGTGGGTTGGGGCATAGACTTGGATTACTGTGATATTGAATGGTTTGCCTTGGAGATGAACAGAGATCATTCTATCGCTTTTGAGATTGCATCCAAGTACTGCAATTCAGACTCCTTTGTTGACTATGAGGGGCTACTCCATTTCTTCTAAGGGATTCTTGCCCACAGTAGTAGATATAAAAGTCATCTGAATTAAATTCACCCATTCCAGTCCATTTTAATTCACTGATTCCTAAAATGTCGATATTCACTCCTGCCGTCTCCTGTTTGACCACTCCTAATTTACCTTGATTCATGGATCTAACATTCCAAGTTCCTATGCAATATTGCTCTTTACAACAAAGGACTTTACTTCCATCACCAGTCACATCCACAACTGACTGTTGTTTTCGCTTTGGCTCCATCTCTTCATTCTTTCTGGAGTTATTTCTCCACTCTTCTCTAGTAACATATTGGGCACCTACCAACCTGGGGAGTTCATCTTTCAGTGTCATACCTTTTTACCTTTTTATAGTGTTTATGGGATTCTCAAGGCAAGAATACTGAAGTGGTTTGCCATTCCCTTCTCCAGTGGACCAGGTTTCATCAGATGGCCTCACTGGTGCTGACCAGAAAATTCCAAACTGAGCAGTTAAAACTACATTCCTGGAAGAGACTGAAACTGCAACTAGGGTAAGTTCTAAGTTTCAGTTCGGTGATGTGAGCTTAGCACTCATGACTTCATTAGAGGCCTGTTGCTTCTTTTGTAACAATAGTATATTTTATATTTTCCATTAAAATTATTTCATAAGGTTTTTGCTCTCCTTTGTCTTCATAATCATGATTTTTAATGCCTCTGTAATAAACTAAACAGTAGCTGCATCAAATTTAATGAAGCAATGATACACTGTGGCTGCTTCCTTTTTTAATTTTTGCTAAACAGCAATGTTAAATAATGTAATGTACATCCCTGAGATAGAAGTTTTTCCCATATTTTATTTTATTTCTTTAGGATCTACATCTCCAGGAATGAGAATATTGAAGCTGAGGATATGAACATTTTTGTGGCTCCAAATACATATTCCTAAATTACATTCCTAAAGAGGTGTACCAATGCCTAGTGCTACCAGTAATGCTTAAGAAAGCTGTGATCATAAAATACTTACCTACCTTGAATATTATCACTTGCAACTTTTTTTTTTTGCTAATTTAACAGGTGACATGCTCATTTTTATTAATTTGCTTTTCTTTGATTACTATTACTGTTTCTGTATTTTACTGTATCTTTGTTTACTAGTTGTACTTACTGCTTAGTTTTTGACTTTATACTGAATCAGCAACCAGTCCCTAAAACTGCTGCTGAAATTGACTCTTGGAGGAATCCTCACTGAAAACAATTGAGCATCATGGTGATAAGACAGTAATTTCAAAGGAAAGAGGCTAATGAATTTCAAGTTAAGGGTTTATGGTCTTAACATCTACTTTTCTGGGAAGTTTATTATTTAACTCTATTGGATTACAAGATAGATCCACCTCTTCCCTAGTACCCTTCTTGCCCCTGTTTCACCACTTAAAAGAACTTTTGCAAAACTAAATTCAGTCTGACTGACTGCAGTCGCCAATCATATTACTTTCTGTTCTTTATTGGCAGTATGATGACCCAGCATCCATCCCAGGAAATACTGGCCTTGCCTGACTGATTCTGAGAGATATATGGGTCTATTATGGCATAGACCATATTATTATCATCATCATCAATCATCCTCTTCTCTCTTTCATCATTTCACAGGTTATTTGAAGAAGTATCTTCCTTGACCCACCAGAATCCAGGGCAGTGAAGGGGTTCTTATTATATCAGAGATTCTCAAAAATTAGAAGAATCACCTATGACAGATTACTAAAATCACGACCCTTGCACCTCATTGTTGGAGATTCAGATTCAATAGATATGAGGTGACCCCAGGAATCTACACTGTTTTTTAATGATTGAGAAGGAGAGGAGTCTAATGACCAAAAAAACACTGGCATAAATCCTTGAGATAGGAAGTAAATTTGTATTAAAAATATTCAACATAGAGGCAGAAAAGAGGCTAGCAGTGGGGAGATTGGGGAATATAGGTCATTAAGAGCTCCCTCTGAGCCCATTCTCCAAAGTGTCAGTGTGGAGGAAACTGCAAATAATGCCAGAATTGGGTGCAGAGCGTGGTCAAAGTACACCCAGAGCAACTTTCAAAATTGCAGGATTGTTTAAGATTTCTTCTAGGTTATATTCATGAAATGTCAGTGGTGAACAAGGATACCAGCTAACCACACTGTAGAGGTGCAGAAGCAAAGAAACAACCAAATCTTGTGTCTTTTCCAACAGCACGGCAGCTAGCAAATACATTTGGGGCGGGGGGCGCGGGGACCTGTCTCCTACTCCTGGCCCAAGGCTGCCATCTTGTGGCCATCTAAGGAATGGCGATGCAAGCTTACAGATTTTTAAGAACTTTTGTTTTAGGGGAGGATATGAATATATTGGTCCCCTGGAAGAAGTCTTTACATTTTCTTCTCACATCCTCTATAAAATTTTAGCTTGGATAAAACCTACTTTGGCTAATTCTGAAAATAGAAAAAAACCTACTCAGATAAGCATAGAAATTTACAACAGAAAAGATTTTAGAAATCACCTTATGAAGAAATAGCCTTGCTTTTTGTAAAACTAGTTCACCAAAATGCCAACACCTTGATGTGTCTATCACTCTGCAAAAATCACTAAAGACCACATTATACATTTTTCACACAGTAACTGTGCATCGTGAAATTCCTCTTTATCCTGAAATGAAATCACTCCTAAGGAAAGACTTCATTTGATACTCATTGCAGAAACCAACCTCCTCTGTTTGAAGTGCTCTCCCTGGCTCGTTTTTCTTTACGGCTTCAACTATACATGTATATCTACAGTTCTGATGTCTTCCCTAGAGCAAAGGAAAAATCCTTGTTTCCAAACCCTTGGTAAACACCTCCAGCACTGTGTCATTTTCTTGTTTCCTCTCTGAAACGACTTGTAAGGCTCTACTCTCATCATTGAAAAGCACAAAACATCAAGTACACGTACACATATATACAAAAATCTACCCTGGGCAAGCACTTTAGTTGTCCTCAGCACAGCTTTGGGCACTGTACCAAATGCACAAATAGTGTCAGAGCTCAGTGAGGTGGAAGCCACCGCGGGGAGGGGGACTCGCAGAGACTGATTGCCAAATAGAAAATAGAAGAGCAGTCCCTGGCAGCACTCACAGAAAAGAGTTAAACAGTTACATGCACACAGATTTTTTTTTTTTCCTCTAGCTCTCTGAAAGAAAATTTTTACCATAGATTTGTACAGAATTATCATAAATACAGTGTTATTGTAACAGACTACTTTTTGTTGAACTGTTGTGTGTGAGGTCAGGGGTTCAACAAGATCTGGTGGTGAACAATATAGTCCCTGCTTCAAGGAGCTCACAGTCTTGTGGCAGCGATAGGCAATAACCAAGAACAAGCAAGTGATATACGCTACAGCAGGTGCAGACTGGTTCAGATGCTGTTCAGTGCAGGGCAAGCAAGGGAGGCTTCCTGGTGTAACCCAGCTCCCTCACTTTACTGAGGAGAAAAATATTCCGTTGGCCAAAAAGTTCACTCAGATTTTTCCATAACATTTTATGAAAACCCAAGCAAATTCTTTGGCCAACTCACTAAATCATCTGTATATAATGGTTTGCCCAGTGTTTCTGAGTTAGTAAATGGCAGCTCCAAGACCAAAAGCCATGTCCGTGATTCCCAAGAAGGAACTAACAACGGCCCAGAGGAGCATGGCTTGTTCAGGAAATTCAACGCTGTCTCATGGGGCTACGTTGATTGCTAAGGCAGTGTATGCATCTGTCTAGATTTCTAGTCCCACCCTCCTTACCTCCACCTCAACCTCTCCCTCTTTTTAGATTTCAGTTCTCCGTCATTTTCCTTGTTCAAAGTAACAGAAGATCGTTCCCAAGATGAACATATACTGAAGATGTTTAGACTATGTTGTGGTAGAAAAAAGAAGCAAAGACAAAAGAGAAGAAGAGTTTAAGTTAAAGCTTTACTCTTTTGACTTTTTAGTATGGAATGCATTCGCTTCCTAGAGATGCCAAAACAAAGAACCAGAGAGTAGGTAACCTGAGCCAACAAAAACATTTATTGTCCTGTGGTCCTGGAGGCCAGAAATCAAGGTGTTATTAGGATCATGCTCCGTCTGATGAGTCATCAGATGAGACTCCTTCCTTGCCTCTGTCTAGTCTGGGGATAGCCATCAACGCTTGGTATTTCTTGGTTTGCACCTGTACCACTCTAGTCTCTGCCTCTACCAGTCACATGACATTTCCCCTAAGTGTCTCCATCCAAATTCCCCTTTTCCTTGTTTTCCCAGCTTTACTGAATATAACTGACGTATAACACTGTGAAAGTTTAAGGTGTACAAAGAGTTGACTGTACACATTTATACACTGCAAAATGATTACCATCACTTTGCATTAGCTTATACCTCCACCAGCTCACACAACTGCCAATTCTACTCTCCAATTCTACATTGGAGATAGATCCAATGTAAGATCTACTCTCATATACTTTCAAGTACATAATACAGTATTATTAACTATAATCACCATACTATACTTGGATCCTCAGAATTGAATTCATTCTTTTTTTTAATATTAATTTTTATTTATTTATTTGGCCTCACCAGGTCTTAGTCGAGGTACATGCAGGACCTTTGATCTTTGTTGTGGCATGTGGGACCGTTTAGCTGCAGCATATGGGATCTAGTTCTCTGACCAGGGATTGAACCCAGGCCCTCAGCATAGGCAGTGCAGAGTCTTAGCCACAGGACCACCACAGAAGCCACTAAACCACCAGGGAAGCACAACATTTTTTTTAATTTTGACTTAAAGTTAATTAAAATGAAATAATATTAGAAATGCAGTTCCTCAGTCACACTAGCTATATTTCAAGTGCATAAGAGCCATGTTTGGCTAGTAATCAAAATTTATGAATCACATAAAATCCAGATGTCTAGCTTTTTAAACAACAATGAAACAATTATCCTAGCCTAGGCTTAGCCTCTTCCATGGCAACACTGGCTGAATCTGAATATGCTTTTCTCAAGTTACCACAGTCGCCAGCACTCCCAACTGGAGTCCTGCCATGGGCCTGCAGTATCACTGGCCACTTACCGTTGCCCTTGTGCTCTTGATTCTCTTATAATTGGCCTGCTTCATTCATTTACATCACTTGCTTGACTTTTAGAGTCTGTCACCCTTGTCCCAGGTAATCTGCTTCACCTAGATGCTCTGTGGCTACAAAAAATAATAATAATTACATAACAATAATTATTCTAGAGCATCACTGTCCAATAGAACATTCTGAGATGATGGAAATGTTCTATAATCTGCAGTGTCCAATACTGTAACCACTAGCCCCATGTGGCTCTTGTGCACTTGAAATATGGCTAGTGTGACTGAAGAATTGAATTTCTAATGTTATTTCATTTTAATTAATTTAATTTTAATGGCCAGTGACTACTGAATTAGAGATGCAGTTCTAAGGCAGAGCTTCTTGTGATTTAACTTGCATAGAAATACCCTGGGGAGGGAGGGGCATTGGGAGCAAGAAACCTCTGGTGGTCCCGTGGTTAGGACTCTGAGCTCCCACTGCTGAGGGCATGGGTTCAATTTCTGGTCAGGGAATGAAGATCCCACAAGTTATTTGGTGTGGCCAAAAAAAAAAAAAAAAAAAAACCTGGTGATCTTGTTAAAACACAGATTATAATTTAGCAGCTCCAGAGTGAAGCCCAAGATTCTGACTGTCTATCTAATAAGTTCACAGATGATGCCAATGATTCTGGGGTTTGGTCCACACTTTGGGAAGGAAGATTTTAGAACAGTGCTCCTTCAACTTTAGCATGTACCTGGAGATTCCAGAAAAATTCCAAAACATATTCCTAGGCCCTGCCCCTCATAGTTTCTGACTGAGTAGATTTGGGGTGAGGTCCAATAGTTTGCATTTGTAACAAGCAACTGGATGATGCTGGACTACCAAAGGAATGGGATGGTGTTGGCAAAATATCTTTTTAGTCACTTTCTGATTTTCTTCCCAGTCATTACTACTAATAGTTAATATTTGTGTTTGATATTTATTATCCCATTTTACTGATGAGGAAACTGAGGCACAGGGAGGGTAATGAACTTACCTAAGCTTACGTGAAGGTAACTGCTTTCTCTAGAGCAACCTTCTTAACCACACATTTCTCACCATGGATGATGTCACCGTGGATGTTGCCCAGTGTACTGTCCCTGCCTTGATGTAAAGACTTCATAATTCTTTGAATTTAAACTGGAAGATAAGAATCAAAAGCAGAACAGTCTACTTTGGATTCCCAAGTTTCCTGCTTTCCTTTCACATCTCATTTTAAGAGAGGAAATGGGTTCAGAGAAGTAAAGGACTTGCCTGAGGCCACACAGCTAATCATTTCTCTTTAAGTATGATCTGGTAAATAACCTTCATGCAGGCTTTTTTTCTTTCCTTTCCTTCTGTTTTTTTCTGCAAAAAGCTTTACTGTTTCCATATGGTCCAAGGCTTGGGAAAGAGCTCCAGAGTGCTTAAAAAGCTACTCAGTGGCTGCAGAGAGGGGCTTCAGGCAGAAGCGCTGTCACCAGAGGGGCTCTTCAAAGGCTGCTGGACTTCGGAGGCTACTAGTCATGCTGGAGGTGTACCTTTGGAAGAGATACTCGCCCTGCCCCGCCTGGGAACCAGCCAGCCTGTGAAGGTTGGTCAGGTAGCTGCCCATTTTCTTGATGAGTTTCACCTTCTTGTCTAGGAGGCCGGTCGCCAAGGAGTCACAGAAGCGGGAGTCTGCGCGGACAGACCATCAGAATGGCGCCTTCCACACAGTCCTGGGTTTTACCCTACTCCTGCAAATGGCTACTGCCGCTGGTTTTGCATTTTCAAGAGAGGCTCAACCTCATGCTTCTCCTCAGCCAATTTCAGGAAAATAGTGTCCCAGGTTCTCCAGAGCCATATCCTTCGTGGTGGAAATACAAGCCCAGAGACAGAGAAGTGTAGGAGACCTGCAGACCCCTGTTGACCAGGCGGCTGAAGACAACCTCCACCTCAGTGGGATAATTCTGAGGTATCTGGGAGCTCACGCTTGATTGGTAATAAGGAGTTAAGCTCAAAAAAATGGTGTTAGCATGTCCTGGCAGCTGAGGATAGCCGAGTAACTGATTCCAAAGCTTGCGACTGGAAAACAGGTTGGAGGGGGTCGAGGCTTGAAGGGGTGAGCCTCGGTCTGTTCTGTCCAAACACTGTTGAAGCAAGAGCCGTAGACCTCTGAACCCGCGGCTCCCCGTGCCAGTCCCTCACCCACTCACCAGCTGGCAGAGGAAAGGCACTGGGGGTGAGGCCAAGGTGAAAGAGGAGAAGGACAGTCTGGGAGAGCCAGTTCTGTGCTCCCAGTCAGGCGAGGGCGAGTCGCAGCCGCTGAGGAATTGTTTAACACGAGCCTAGCGAGAGCAAGCCTCCGGAACAGGCCCCCAGGCGGCCCTTCTTCCCGCCAGCAGTACTCAACGCGCGGCAGCGGCAGCAGGGGGCGCTCCAAGCGGCCTCCTCGGCTGGAGGTGAAAACCAGAGAGAACCGTGGCGAAGGCAACTGCCTTCAAGGTGACTGCCTCTCACAGACCTGTTGGGAGCCCAAATGAAGCGCTTCTGGGGCCAGGGGAACCCAAAAAAATGACCAGTGCCCCGGAAGGGAGAACTCTAATCTCCTGTATGCAGGTAGAGCCAACAAGATGTTAACCATTTCATCTGTAACCTATTTAAGCTACGTGGTCCTCAACACATGGCACTTTAGTATTACCTGGAGCTGTGAAAACCCAGCGCCCTTGGGATAGACATAGAGGCCAATTAAATCAGAACCTCTGGGTTTGAGACCCAGACATCGAGGGCACATTCCCAAGGCAGATTACAAGACTGAGAAAAATGATTTCACACACACAAAAAAATTAATTAAATTTAAAAATCTGTTTTCCATTCTATTGTAGTTTTTAGGATATAAAAAAAGTTACAAATTCCTCCAGAAAATGGAGTTAGTTGTGAGATTTAAACACGATACATGAGAAAATGCCTTGGAAACTGGTAAAGATAAGAGTTAGTATTGTTGTTGTTATTATTTTACCTGTTTTAGAACTTCCCCTGATAGTCTAGTGGGCTGGAAAGTATTTAAATACTTTAATATACTCTGAATACAAGTCACCATTGTCTTCAGAGATGGAATGCTATCAAGAATAGCATTGAACTCAAATGAATGTAAAAAAATAATTGAGGTGTTCAAGGCTGTGCCTATAGACAGATATATTAATACATACTTAATTGTAATCTCTCCTTTTCTATCTCTGCCCTTTTACTTAAATGAATAGTAAGAAAGGAAGAGTTATTAGAAAAAATGAAGGAGACAGAACACTCTTCCTCTGCCTTTCCTGTCCTCACTAATCTTTGACTTCTTCTTCTGGACTACACACTCCATATGTTTCCACACTCTCCTGGCCCCCACCAGAGCCCTGAACAGGTCAACTCTGAATCTGGTCCTGAGCCAAGAGTCTGTGTTCTATAAAGGGGAGATTCTTAATTCCAGCCTCAGGGAGAAAAAACTGGATCAGAGAATTCAAGTCATTTGCCCTAAATCTCACGATAGGTTAGAACCAGAGAAAGATCTAATTCTCCTTCAACCTAACCTAGATTCCACTGTGAAAATATTTACTCTTGGCTGCTAATTAATACAAAAGTCATCAAAGCAAAATCATTGGAAGATGTGAGAGCCGAGGTGGGAGGAGAAATGGTGAGAATGACCTGCCTAATACAAAATGTTCACCATGAGGGTAAGACAACACAGGGAGCTGAGAATAATACTAAACACACAGCCACGCTGATGCGTATCACAAAACCTGAAATTGAAGGGAATTGAAGCCTTTCTTGTGAGACATTTCATCATTTTCTCAGTAATTGCATCAGCTTTATAATTTCTTCCATCACTGAGTCCCCAGTAGCCCTGGCATCTCCTCGTCTGTGATATGGAGGTGGTAGGTAATGGTGTTTGCCTTCAGGAAATTAAAGACCCCTCTCAATAACTGCATTAGTCATCCACACTTGCTGCTATGACTGATCTTGTAACCACAATCAGATCTGGGCACAGAAAGGATATGAAAATTCATAAGCGGGAAAGCAACCTTATCTTCCCCTGATCCAGCTCTCTCTTTACGAGAAATATCTGCAGAGTTTTTTTTTCACGTTTGTAATTTGCTCATCAAAGGGGATGTTTTTGACAGGCTGGTATTTGTCCATGGGCAACTAGGAACTATTGGGGATCATAGGAAATTGTGAATTCTGCCCAAATTTTCGAGATTTGCTCTGTTGAGTTGCCCTTTACTTAAAAAAGCAAAAATGTTTTAGAACTGTATTTCAACATTTCGGGACACCCAGAAGCCATAACACTGAAAAGAATATCCTGAGCTCATCCTGTCTCTGTGGAAGATACTAGAAGAAAAGTATATTCTGATTTTATTTTTGCTTTATATCTTGGGCAATCCCTGGTACGGCAGGGGGTCAGAGACAGCTGGTAAACTGTTCCATAAGCTTCAAACTGAGGTACTCAACAAAGTCTATCCTAGAGTGGAAAAGACTAAATACAAGAATCCCAATGAACATGAACTATTTTCTGGGTTTTATAATTCAGTGGCTCTAAGATCTGCAACTTCCCAAATTGCATCTGTTGTTTGCTGAACTATATGGTAATCTAATTATGTGTGTGTGAAAATCACTAAGTCATGTCTTTGCAACCCCATGGACTGTAGCCTACTAGGCTCCTCTGTCCATGGAATTCTCCAGGCCAGAATACTGGAGTGGGTAGCTGTTCTGTTCTCCAGGGGACCTTCCCAGCCCAGGGTTTCCCACATTGCAGGTGGATTCTTTACCATCTGAGCCACCAGGGAAACCCAATCTAATTCTAAATATACATATACATTCTCTGATCCATTCCAATAAGAAGTATTTATCTTACAGTATATTTCACATACAAGAAACTGTATGTAAAGCTATTCACTACATTGCTCTTTGTGTTTCAGGGGAAAATTGAAATAACCTGGAAAGGCTCAAGTAGAGCAAATTAAATAACTTATGGTTCACATAATGAAAACCATGTAGCAGATTAAGAAAAAAAAAGGTAGAATTTACATACTAAACATGGAAAAATCTCCAAGACATAGAAACTGAATAAATGAAAGGTATGCCACAGGATGGAGAAGGCAATGGCAACCCACTCCAGTACTCTTGCCAGGCAAATCCCATGAACTACCCATGAGGAGCCTGGTAGGCTGTAGTCCATGGGGTCACTAAGAGTCGGACACGACTGAGTGACTTCACTTTCATTTTTCACTTTCATGCGTTGGAGAAGGAAATGGCAACCCACTCCAGTGTTCTTGCCTGCAGAATCCCAGGGACGGGGGAGCCTGGTGGGCTGCCGTCTATGGGGTTGCACAGAGTTGGACACGACTGAAGCGACTTAGCAGCAGCAGCAGCAGCATGCCACAGGATAGTGTTCCCATTTGAGTAGAGAAAAGAACAGAAACACATGTATGTGTGTAATGCACAGGATATCTGGAAGGATATACCAGAAACAGCGCTTCTGAGATGGAGAATTGGAGGAAAGGTAACAAGGAGGGAAAGAGGCCACAGTTCTGTTAACTGATTATCACAAGGTTTAATATGTAAGAATAGTAATAGTACACTTAGTGCTTACTATGTGCCAGGCATGTACTAATCACATGACATACCTAAACTAATACAGCATGCCCCTTTTAAACTACAAGATATTCCGATATCTGTCTTACTTCACTAAATTTTCATCTGTGTTAAGTGTGCTAAGTTGTTTCAGTCATGTCTGACTCTGCAAACTCATGGACGGTAGCCTTCCAGGTTCCTCTGTCCATGGGATTCTCTAGGCAAGAATACTGAAGTGGCTTGCCATTTCCTTTTCCAGGGAATTTTCCCGACCCAAGGATCAAACCCATGTCTCTTACACCTCCTGTTGGCAGGCGGGTTCTTTATCACTAGTACCACCTTAAGCATTTTCATATCCTACACAAAGTGAAAGTTGCTCAGTCGTATCTGACTCTTTGTGACTCCTTCCAGGCCAGAATACTGGAATGGGTAGCCTATCCCTTCTCCGGCAGATCTTCCCAACCCAGGAATCGAACCGAGGTCTCCTGCATTGCAGGTGGATTCTTTACCAACTGAGCTATCAGGGAAGCCCCAATTGCTAGTACATGTCACATAATAATTTTCTCAAGAAATATGTGCCTCATTCATTCACTCATTCAATATCAAATATAAGAGAAACTAATTATCTTTTCCATTTAGAGATGACTTAAGAGCTTAATCACTTTCATGTAACATTATCTTTTCATAATCATTTTGCTATGCCATGAATTCAAGCCATAATTCAGTAATAAGTGGCTTTGAAAATGTGCTGTTACACATACATACAATTGTGATTCTGCTGGACACACTGGGGAATTCAAACAAATTACTGAGGAAAGTTGTCCTGTTTTCTTCTTACTTTTTATTCAAAGAGAAACACTCTTTCTTTTGATTGTATTATCAAAGTATAGTCACCTCCCTTTTTAAGTCTTGAGTTCAGGAGAGTTCTTAACTGTTTTAATGTGAAAGATCTCCTACTAAGTTAGATGAAATCAAGTAAATAAAGTGCTTAGCACAAGGCTGACCTATCCGAAATCCCTATTCAAGAGGCGCTATTTCTTTAGAGGCTATTTCTTATTTAGAGGCTTCAAATGGGAGAGGAAAGTAAACAAGAGCTAATGCTCAGTCTTGTCAACAGTTGGGAAATATGTCTGTGACAAAAGCAGAGCAGACTGGGGGAATGAGAATGTTTTTCCCCTCCAAAAGTCACTAAAAGTCATCAGTGCTGTAAATCAGACAGTCTAAGGGAAAAAAGAGGAAAAAATTAAAACCCTGATTCTTTAGATTCAAAAATTCAGTTATTCAATCTGGTATTTATTCCAGTGCCTACTTGGGCCAGGCAGGCATTATGACAGGCAACTATAGTCCAAAAACTCATTTTATTAATTTAACATGCAACCTCTTTTGAATTTACTTTCTGTTTTTGAAATAAACTTTGTAGACATGATAACAATGCCAAAATACATTTTACTAAAGTGGTAAAATGTTGATAGAAATAATTATTTAAATGGCTGGCCCTGATTTTTGGATTTGGCAAAACAACAAAACTTCAAATAATATTAAGGGAACCAACACAGGGTTGTATTTGTTTAAAAAAATTTTTTTTCATCTATGTTAGGTACTGAATTATGTTCCCTTAAAATTCATTTATTGAAGTCCCTGCTCCCAGTAGCTCAGAATGTAACCTTATTTGGAGAAGAGCTCTTTAAAGGGATGAAGTTAAAAGATGCTTTTAGGCATCCTTTCGAGTATGGGGTCCTGATCGAATATGACTGATGCTCATAAGAAGAAAGGCCTTTGTGAGGATAAAGCAGCCATCTGCTAGGCAAAGAGAGAGGCCTCAAACGAAACCAAATATGCATACACCTTGACCTTGGATTTCTAACCTCCAGAACCCTGAGAATTATTGTTTAAGCCACCCAGTCTGTCGTATTTTGTTATGGCATCCCAACAAACCCATACAATCTATTATGACACTATTTCATAAAAGGAAAGCACATTTTAAATCACAAAGGTAGGAAGGACATAATTTCTGAATTATTTTGCTTTTAAAAAAATCTTCCTATATTATTTTTTTTCACTTTGCTATAGAACAGTGAAAATTCTGTTTTGAACAAGGAACTCCTGCTCTAAAATCATTTTTATTCTTAATTTTTCATTCACTTCTTTCCACAATAAAAAGTAACCATCAACTACACTCATGAAAAACCCAGTAATTCCAACCTAAAAAGGACATATTACGTCATAGGTCAATTTTCATAGTTAGAATATAGTTTATAAATGTATCACCTGCTATATAATAAAAGAACTGTTGTGAAAACATGTTCTCAAATGAGTAATGTTTTAAATTTATAATTATTAAAATTGAAGTAGAAATACTTATTCAAATTATTTTCAAAATACAACTGAACTATAAATTCATTATGGGGACTTGCCTGGTGGTTCAGTGATTAAGAATCAGCCTTACAATGCAGGGGAGGCAAGTTCAATTCCTGGTCAGGGAACTAAGATCCCACATGCCTCAGAGCAACTAAGCCCAAGCACCACAACTAGAGAGCCCATCTGCCACAACTAGAGAGCCCATCTGCCGCAACTAGAGAATCTGAGTGCTGCAACAAAAGATCTCTCATAATGCAACTAAGGCCCAATGTGTGTGCATGATCAGTCACTTCAATCATGTCCAACTCTGCAACCCCATGGACTGTAGCCTGCCAGGTTCCTCTGCCCATGGAATTCTCCAGCCAAGAATACTGGAGTAAGTTGCCATTCCCTTCTTCAAGGGATAAGGTCTGATCCAGCCAAATAAATAAATTTTTTAAATAAAAAATTCATTATAAACTTTGGAAAGATTATTTATTTCATTCAATATACATAAGTAATTTCACATTTCATTTTAAGTTCAGAGTCACAAAACATTTCTTGTATATCTAGCACTAATAACGATCATGGAACATCAATGAAATATTTAACAACAAGGATTGATTTTTAATAGATATCTATAAATAACATTAACAGGAAAATACACATAATACAATCTGCTCTGGATCTAAGGACCTTAATCTACTTCAATATTGAAATAAATTAGTCTGAAAATTTTCTCATTTAAAAAACACATTGAGAGAATGGGTTCAAGGATGGAGGAATGATTTGGTACTCAGCAATTCACAAATATGACATTTTTAAGATCTGAAGAAAGACTGCAAGTTGGCAGCACAAGAAATGATCTCTCTCTCTCTCTCTCTCTCTCTCTTTCTTTCTTTTTATCTCTCCTCTATGGAACAGGGATATTTCATATTTCATAGTTTCTGAATTTCCTCAGGAGTTCTGAAGGAGCATCCCCAGACCAGCGGAAACGAAGGTGCCAACAGTTCACGTCTGCAAAACCTGTAGAAGAGAGAAGGGGATATTTTAAAATTAAAGGTGGGAAAAGTCAAGCTTATCATAGTAAAATAGCTTGTTCATAAGATTTCAAGCAATAAATGAAATGTAAGGGTAAGTCTTTGGTGTCAGTTTTTAGTATCTTACACAAATGGATAAACAGACTTTTGAATCTTTATGAACAGGAATTGATTTATGTGGATGATAGGACTTCACATGTTTAAATGCTTAAAAATAAAAGGATATTTATAGATGCTTCCAGTGGTAGGAATTTTGACAATTCATCTGCAAAGAAATTGAAAACTACTTTCAAACAGCTGCCAAAAGTAAAAGGTCAATGGAAAGAATCCCTGGAAATACAAATAATTTATTTAACAATAGTAAGATTGTTTTATTCTAATAAACAACTTTGTTGAAAACTAGAAAAAAGGTCATGTTCATTCTCTACTAGAGGAAGGGTCAGTTCAGTTCAGTTCAGTCACTCAGTCGTGTCCAACTCTTTGCGACCCCATAAATTGCAGCACACCAGGCCTCTCTGTCCATCACCAACTCCCGGAGTTCACTCAAACTCATGTCCAGCAAGTCGGTGATGCCATCCAGCCATCTCATCCTCTGTCATCCCCTTCTCCTCCTGCCCCCAATCCCTCCCAGCATCCGAGTCTTTTCCAATGAGTCAGCTCTTCGCATGAGGTGGCCAAAGTACAGGACTTTCAGCTTTAGCATCATTCCTTCCAAAGAACACCCAGGACTGATCTCCTTTAGAATGGACTGGTTGGATCTTCTTGCAGTCCAAGGGACTCTCAAGAGTCTTCTCCAACACCACAATTCAAAAGCATCAATTCTTCGGCGCTCAGCCTTCTTCACAGTCCAGCTCTCACATCCATACAGGACTACTGGAAAAACCATAGCCTTGACTAGACGGACCTTAGTCGGCAAAGTAATGTCTCTGCTTTTCAATATGCTATCTAGGTTGGTCATAACTTTTTTTCCAAGGAGTAAGCGTCTTTTAATTTCATGGCTGCAATCACCATCTGCAGTGATTTGGGAGCCCAAAAAAATAAAGTCTGACACTGTTTCCACTGTTTCCCCATCCATTTCCCATGAAGTGATGAGACCAGATGCCATAATCTTCGTTTTCTGAATGTTGAGCTTTAAGCCAACTTTTTCACTCTCTGTCACTTTCATCAAGAGGCTTTTTAGTTCTCTTCACTTTCTGCCATAAGGGTAGTGTCATCTGCATATCCGAGGTTATTGATATTTCTCCTGGCAATCTTGATTCCAGCTTGTGCTTCTTCCAGCTCAGCATTTTCTCATGATGTATGTACTCTGCATATAAGTTAAATAAGCAGGGTGACAATATACAGCCTTGACGTACTCCTTTTCTATTTGGAACCAGTCTGTTGTTCCATGTCCAGTTCTAACTGTTGCTTCCTGACCTGCATATAGGTTTCTCAAGAGGCAGGTCAGGTGATCTGTATTCCCATCTCTTTCAGGAAGGGTAAATTGGCAAATTTCTTCTAGCAAAATTCTTCTAGCAGGTAATTTGGCAATATTTATCAAACTCATTAAAATGTATAAACCTTTAAACCAATAATTCTACTTCTAGAAATTTATCTTAATGAAATAATCATGATGTGCCCAAGCGTTTAACTATAAGGATGTTTATTGTGATACCATCTATAAATGTTTCAAAGAAACAATCTAAATCTTTGTAACATAAAATTGGTTAAAAGGTTTTGATATAGTCATTAACAATTTTTAATATTTATCATTATAGAAAAATGTTCATAATATATTGCTAAGTAACTAGTAGTTAGGAAATAATTTTGACAGCATGATCTCATTCATAAATTCATTATTTACATGGGTATTTATATAAAAGCTTTTTTAAGTCTACAAGGAATTACCCCTAAATGTTGATAGTAGCTATTCCTGAACAGTTGCAATACATATGATTTTCATTCTTTATACTCTTTTTCTGTTCATCTGTATTTTTGTACTTTTCTACAATGAACAAGTATGCTTTATATTATTTTTTATGTTTAAAATACTGCCAATAAAACACAGGTTACAGAATAATACATAAAATATAGAATAATAAATAATACATACTTCACTGATATTTAAAATATTATCTAAATATCTAGCAGGAAAAATATACACAGAATAGTTGACAGTGATTATCCCAGGAAAATAGGATCTGCACTTTCTTTACAATTATCAGAGAAAAAAATCTGAAGAATTTCCATTTGGGGGAAAAGGCAAAAATAAAATTGTTTCCAACAACCTGTAATTGAAACACACACACAAAATATGTACAGTGATATCCTTTTCATCTTAAGTATACTAACATATCTTAAAAATATACCAAAATAGTAATGATAAATATTTCCCTAAGTGGTAAGACTGCAAGTTACTGTATTTTGTTCCTTTTGCTTGACCGTATTTTCCTCACATTTCTACACTAAATATATGTTATTTTGGGAATTTAAAAAAAGATGTTTTCACATTTGGGTTACCCTAGAAATAGACCTCAGACAAGAATTTGAATGCAAGTGGCTAATCTGGGAGGTGATCCCAACAGACCCTGATAGGGAAGTAGGGAAAGGAGCCAAGTCTATAAAAGGTACATTTTCAGGAAGTTACTACTCTGGACAACTAGGATTTGATCCCCTGGGGAGCCCTGGGAGACAATACGAAAAAGAAAAATCAAGACTTGTTCCACTTGAGGGGTGAAGGTGTTGGAGAACTTATCCTCCCACTCACATTCATTATCTGATGGCTACATCCACAGGGTATTTACTCCTTGGCACTTAACTGTCCGCTCACTTGCTGCCAAACCAGATTCACTGCCAGTGAAAGCCCTCTGGTGGGAGCCGTATGGTTGGCAATGCCTGGGAAGGCAGATGCCCAGAAGATATGTTGGCACATCAACAGCATCTGCTATGTTTGATTTTTTTTTTTTTTACTCCAGGATGTTATGCAATACTATTTGATTCTAGAACTGTATTTATCAGAAGGCACATTTATTGCATATTTAAATGAAAATAAAGTAAACATTAGATTGTCTCTTATGTGGGTTTTCAGATGCTGCGCTCCTTTTTTTCCTGGCTGCAATGAAGAGCTGGAAATGATGGGGGCTGTTTGATGGATGTTTACGACAGAAGAGGCATCAAAAGGCAAACTTCAAAGTAAATACCAAGCACTGCTTGAGGAAATCAACAAAAATGCTGAAAAGTTATGTGGGAAGCCACTTGGGGCTTGGTAAAGCTGACATGAATAATATTTCTTAAATGCTGACATTATAAAAATTTTCATTGCAGTCAAATGAAATTATAAATAAGCATGTAACTGTACTTTGGCATGTGAAAACCCAACTTTAAGGCACTACTCAGAACAGCCAATAATCTCTTAAATAACGTTAAGAAAATACTGGTATATGCAGCCTTCAGCAAAATTTCATAATTCTTATTCTTCAGTAGTAGCTTTCAGAACAGTGATCCTCTCCCCCTCTCACCCCCTTCACTTCCTTCCTTAACCATAGTATAATATACTGCATGATGTGAGGGTATCAAAACTGGCATCACAACTTGTTCAGAGTCAATTACAATACATCTACACTATGAAATATTTATCAGTTGTTAAAACCAATGAGTTCATTCTAAAAAAAGGGTCTAAGGAGAAACCCCATAGTAATAAAAGCTCACACTAAAAAAGCACTGGCCATGTACCAGGTCTAAATAGTTTACATATGTTATTTACTTCTCAAAAAGACCTTATAAGGTAGACACTAATATTTTAACCATTATAGAGAGATAAGAAGATATAAATACAGAGAGGTTAATTTGCTTGCCCAAGGTCACATAACTCAGCAGTGGAAAAAGCCAGGCTCTGGTTACAGAGTCTGTACTCTTAGTTACTGTGTAACAGAGAGAAATGTGCACAGTATAACCCTCACGAACGAACATATGCTTATGCATGCCTTTGTTAACGTAGAGAACCAGTGTAGAAGGAGACACACCGGGCATTTGCACTATTTACTTCAGGAAGTAGAAGCAGAGAAGGATGAGACACTAGGGTAGACACTAAGTTATTGTCTATGTATGATTCTTTGAATTTTTAATGTTTTTTTTGTTTTTGTTTTTTGGCTGCACTGCTTGAGATGTGGGACCTTAATTCCCGGACCAGGGATCAGACCTGAGCTCCCTGCCCCCTGGAAGTGGGGAGTCTTAACCACTGGACCACCAGGGATGTGCTGATTCTTTGAATTTTCAATGATAAGCTCATATTACTTTGAGGCTTTTAAATATCTAAATAACTTTTTTAAAAGAAAGAGAAAATTTTATAGAATCTTATGAAAGGGATTTGAGTGTGGCCTTAGTGTGAGGCTCTGACATGATCAACCCCCTCAATTCTAGTGAACTCAGAATAGGCCTGAATCTGAAATAAAAAGTCACAAGGAGGGCCTAGAGAGGTTCAGGAAGCACAGATCTGAACATTCCAAGGATAAATGGGAAGCAGTCACGTGTTTACCTGTATATGCAAACTGTGGTGGGTGGGTGGGTGTTTATATGCGTATGTTTCCCTGAAACACTTCTTGGGACATCTGGCCTTCTGCTTTGATCTGTTTGTTATATTATAACCGTTGCCAGTTATGAGGCTGATGCAATCAACTGCAGGCTCTACGAAAGGATCTCTTGGAAAACCAGCAGAGGCACCTGAATGAAGCACTAAGAATCTTTATTCCCACCAAGAAATAAGCATGTAAAAATTCTCACCAGAGTTTAGAAGAGACTATTTCTAGAAAGACTATAGTTCACCATAACCTATCTAATTACCTTCTTTTTTATAAGAAGATTTTGAGGACATTCAGGAAACTTCTACTGAAAGACTAGGGACTTCCCTGGCAGTCCAGTGACTAAGACTTTGCCTTCTGATGCAGGGGGTGTGGGTTCGATCCTTGGAGGGGGAGCTAAGATCCCATATGGCCAAAAATCCAAAGCATAAAACAGAAGCAATATTGTACTTAAAGGCTAAATTCTACTGGGGTGTTGAGGGTAGTTAGAGTGTGGATATATAACACACCTATACAAGATAAACAGATGGGCAGATAGACAAAGAAATCATAACCATAGCTAACAATTGCCCAGGGCCTGCTATAGGCAAATCACTGTCCTAAGCACTTTGCATGGATCACCTCATTTAATCCTCTTGGTAACTCTATAAGAAGGTACCACTTAGATCTCTGTTTTGTAGATGAGGAAACTAAAGTGTAAAGGAGTTAAATAACTTTCACTTCATTTCACTTCAGTCACTCAGTCATGTCCGACTCTTTGCGACCCCATGAACGGCAGCAGGCCAGGCCTCCCTGTCCATCACCAACTCCCGAAGTTTACCCAAACCCATATCCATTGAGTCGGTGATGCCATCCAACCATCTCATCCTCTGTCCTGCCCTCTCTCCTCCTGCCCTCAATCTTTCCCAGCATCAGAGTCTTTTCCAATGAGTCAGCTCTTCGCATCAGGTGGCCAAAGATTGGCGTTTCAGCTTCAACATCAGTCCTTCCAATGAACACCCAGGACTGATCTCCTTTAGGATGGACTGGTTGGATCTCCTTGCAGTCCAAGGGACTCTCAAGAGTCTTCTCCAACACCACAGTTCAAAAGCATCAATTCTTCGGTGCTCAGCTTTTTTTGTAGTCCAACTCTCACATCCGTACATGACTACTGGAAAAACCATAGCCTTGACTAGATGGGCCTTTGTTGACAAAGTGGTGTCTGCTTTTTAATATGCTGTCTAGGTTGGTCATAATTTTCCTTCCAAGCAGTAGGCATCTTTTAATTTCATGGCTGCAATCACCATCTGCAGTGATTTTGGAGCCCAGAAAAATAAAGTCTGACACTGTTTCCACTGTTTCCACGTCTATTTGCCATGAAGTGATGGGACTGGATGCCATGATCTTGGTTTTCTGAATGTTGAGCTTTAAACCAACTTTTTCACTCTCCTCTTTCACTTTCATCAAGAGGCTCTTTAGTTCTTCTTCACTTTCTGCCATAAGGGTGGTGTCATCTGCATATCTGAGGTTATTGATATTTCTCCCGGCAATCTTGATTCCAAGCTGACATGGTCTCCTTTGGTGTCTATTGCCAAGGACGTTGGGCCTCAGGTTGCATACATGGCTCTGGGCCTTTGGACCACCACCTGGCACCCAACTTGGCCCTTGCTGCTTGAGCTCTTTCATGTGCTTCTGGATTTTTAGGGGCTTCCCTCATGGCTCAGGCAGTAAAGAATCTGCCTGCAATGCAGGAGACCTGGGTTCAATCCCTGGGTTGGGAAGATCCCCTGGAGAAGGGCATGGCAACCCACTCCAGTATTCTTGCCTGCAGAATCCCTGGACAGAGGAGCCTACAGGGCTACAGTCCGTAGGGTCACAAAAAGTTGGACAACAACTGAAGCAACTTAGCACGGAATATGAACCCAGGTGGGTTAGCTTAGGAGCCAAGAGTTTAACCTTTGTAATACCCTGCTTCAGTGGACCTATACGTGGGTCAAATGTCTACAGAGCTACCTACAGATAATGTATCTTCTGAGGATAGTGCAGTGCCTTAGAATGCAGACTCTGCAGTCAAACTGTCTCATCTCAGACCCCTTTCCTGCCACATACAAGCTGGATAACCTTGAGAAAATTATTCAGCCTCCCGAGGCTTCAGTTTTCTCATCTGTAAAATGAGAATAATACTTGTAATGAGGATTAAATAAATTAACTCATGTAAAATTAATATTAAATAATAGATTTTAAGTAATAAAATATATGAAAAGAACTGCACACAGTAAATACCCAAGACAGGGATTTCGCTGGTGGTCCAGTGGTTAAGACTTTGCCTTCCAATGCATGGGGTGTGGGTTCAGTCCCTGGTTGGGGAGCTAAGATCCCACATGCCTCAAGGCCACAAAATCAAAACATAAAACAGAAACAATATTGTAACAAATTCAATAAAGACTTTAAAAATGGTCTCACATCAAAAAATCAAAAAAAAGTTTAAAAATAAGTAAATATATACATATATACCCAACACAAGCTAGCTAGTGTTTTTTCAGTAAAGCAGAAGATGATCCCAGAAATGTCTCAAGTTTTCGCTTGCAAGGGATGTGTTAAGGAATATATCTAGTTTCTGTGTCGATGCTAAGCATCTTGCAAGGTGCCAAAACAACATTTATAGTTGGTATTACTATGTAACTGGAAAGGTTGAGAATACATATGATATAAAACGGGTCTTTTAATCTCAGACCTCTGTTCTACAAAATACATGACATGACTTACCTGGAGAATCTGGATTTTGTGGGGAGAATGACTTCTCCACAGATTTGGATTCTTTCTGCTCCATTTTCTCTGTGGTTGAACCAAACTCCTCTTTCTTTATCTGTTTTTGCTCGTCCTGTTCCTCATTTTCAATTTTGTCAGTATGAGTCTGGTCAGATTCTTCCAACATCAGATCCTTTTTTCCTCTGACAGCCCAGTGCATTGACTACATTAATTGAAAGCAGATGTATAATATAAAATCCATATTATATAGTTTCTATAGTTAAAGTTCAATACGTAGTAACATTAACCTACTATTATAATGCTGATTAACAAAATGTTGGACTTGACTATTAGCCAGATATTAATCAACAAATTCAGATATTAATTGATTAATCCTCACTGATTTGGAAAACAAAGAATATGAGGAGAAATTTGTATCCTAGTATAAAGGAAAGGGACCAGCATCAGAGAAATTAAAAGAATGATGTTTTTCCAGAAAATTAGCCATAAAATTAGCATATGTCCAAGCAATTCAGTTCCTAGATACAAAGAATTGAAAGAAAAACTTACACACAAATATTCATAGCAGTCATGGAAATAATCCAAATGTCCATCAATTCATTGGATAAACAAAAATGTGGCACATCCATGCAATGAAATACTATATTACCATAAGAAAGGAAGAAAGTACTACAATGTGGATAAACCTTATAAATATTATGCTTAGGAAAAGAAGTCAAACATAAGAAGCCACATTCTGTATAATTCCAGAATAGGCACATTCATACAGATAGAAAGCAGATTAGTGGTTAGCAGAGGCTGGGTGAGAAGGGAGTAGGAAATGATTGCTAACAAGGACAGGGGTTTCCTTTTGGGGTGATGAAAAAGATTTCAAACTAGACAGTGATGATGGGTGAACAACTTTGGGAATGTACTTAGTGCCACTGAAACGTACACTTTTAAATGGTTAAATGGTAGGTTTTATGTGTATTTTAATATCAAAAAAACAAACAACTGGACTGTGTACCTTGAGCCATGCCAGAGATTAAACCTACTACTGTTGTGACCTTCCTTCCAGCCATGATCAATGCAGAGCTGGCAAATATTAGAATTCTGGATTATACATCTTCTCTTTAAGAAAACTCATGGCACAAGCAGTTGTTGTTCAGTCACTCAGTCGTGTCCAACTTTTTGTGACCCCATGGACTGCAGCACGCCAGGTTTCTCTGTCCTTCTCCATCTCCTGGAGCTTGCTCAAACTCATGTCCATTGAGTCAGTGATGCCATCCAACCAACTCATCCTCTGTTGTCCCCTCCTCCTCCTGCCCTCAGTCTTTCCCAGCATCAAGGTCTTTTCTAATGAGTCAGGTCTTTGCATCAGTGACCAAAGTATTAGATCTTCAGTATCAGTCCTTTCAGTGAATATTCAGGGTTGATTTCCTTTAGGATTGACTGGTTTGACGTCCTTGCAGTCCAAGGGGCTCTCAAGAGTCTTCTCCAACATCACAGTTCAAAAGCATCAATTCTTAACTCTCACACCCATACATGACTACTGGAAAAAACCATTGGTTTGACCCTATGGACCTTTGTTGGCAAAGTAATGTCTCTGCTTTTTAATAAGCTGTCTAGGTTTATCGTAGCTTTTCTTCCAAGAAGCAAGCATCTTTTAATTTCATGGCTACAGTTACCATCTACAGTGATTTTGGAGCCCAAGAAAATTAAGTCTGTCACTGTTTCCATTGTTTCACCATCTATTTGCCATAAGGTGATGGGACTGGATGCCATGATCTTAGTTTTCTGAATGTTGAGTTTTAAGTTAGCTTTTTGACTCTCCTCTTTCACCTTCATCAAGAGGCTCTTGAGTCCCTCTTCGCTTTCTGCCATAAGGGTGGTATCATCTGCATATTTGAGGTTATTGATATTTCTCCCTGCAATCTTGATTCCAGTTTGTGCTTTATCCAGCCAGGCATTTCACAATATGTACTCTGCATATAAGTTAAACAAGCTGAGTGACAAATACATATTTGACGTACTCCTTTCCCAATTTTGAACCATTCTGTTGTTCCAGGTCTGGTTCTAACTGTTGCTTCTTGACCTGCATACATGTTTTGCTGGAGTTTTCTTTAAGGAAACTCATGGCACAAAGCAGGAAGTTAGTCAATATTTAATGTGAAATATATGTCCTAATTTTAAGTTAATTCACTTCAAGTCCAGTTACAATCAAATAACAAGAACTTTTAAAATATCTCTCCATTTGGTTTTTTTTAATGATATTATGGATTTCCCTCAGAGAAGGCAATGGCACCCCACTCCAGTATTCTTGCCTGGAAAATTTCATGGACGGAGGAGCCTGGTAGGCTGCAGTCCATGGGGTTGCGAAGAGTAGGACACGACTGAGCGACTTCACTTTCACTTTTCACTTTTCTGCATTGGAGAAGGAAATGGCAACCCACTCCAGTGTTCTTGCCTGCAGAATCCCAGGGACGGGGGAGCCTGGCGGGCTGCTGTCTCTGGGGTCGCACAGAGTCGGACACGACTGAAGTGACTTAGCAGCAGCAGCAGCAGCAGCATGGACTTCCCTGGTGGCTCAGACGGTAAAGCATCTGCCCACAATGCAGGAGACCCAGGTTCAATCCCTGGGTCGAGATCTCCTGGAGAAGGAAATGGCAGCCCACTCCAGTATTCTTGCCTGGAAAATCCCATGGACGGAGGAGCCTGGTAGGGCTACAGTCCACAGGGTCACAAAGAATCAGACATGACTGAGTGACTTCACTTTCCCCTCATTCAATGATAGAATTATTCTGGAGACTTTTTATGAATGTGCCTGTATACATTATGGAAGTTTTCTGAAAGAAAACACAAGAAACTACAATGGTAGCTTTCTGGGAGAGGGAAGTAGAACTGAGGTATGAAATAAAGGTGGACTCACTTTTTATTACATATCCTATTGTACTAGTTTTCTTTTTTAAGTGTTTTATTATTTTTTAAGTTACAGTTTTAAAAAATCAGGGACCATAAATCAAGTGTTGGGCATTCCCCCATTGACTTCTGGCTAAACTTTTATATTTTTAGACAAACACAAGATTCAAAACACTTGAAAACTCTCCCCAGAAACTCGATATCCTAGAATGGTGTCCGATATACTTGGTAGTGGTCCTTTGCCAAATAATTTAACTGTGTAATTTTTCCAGCCTAGCTCTGGCTACTGATGGTGATGTCAGGAGTGAGGAAAAAATGAAAAATGGATCTTCAAAATGGAGCAAAGGTAAGAGACAGTTACTTTTACCCATGCATGCTTCTGGACCCTTTTCACATATGTCTTATATATGTATTTCCTTCTCTCTTTTTTTGGCTGAGCTGCATGGCTTTCAAGACCTTTTTTCCTTGGCCAGGGATTGAACCTAGACCATGGCAGTGAAAGTGCCCAGTCCTAACCTTGGGACTTCCAGGGAACTCTCTGTATTTCCTATTAAGATGTTTAAAACTGGATGGATGTGTAGATAAATCAAAGGGAGAATAGATGAATACAGAGTAAGAAATAGAGTTTGCTGTATCAAGAATATTCAAGTAGAATAATTAGCTGTGGCATAAGCCAAAATAATAAACATAACTGTTTCTTGAAATCTCATCTGATACTGTGGGATGCTGTTCCTAAAGCACTACTGAACAGTAACCTCTGTTACTCAGAAACCGAAGAAAAACCCATAAGCCATGTATTGGGGCAAATTAAAACCGTAGAATAAATTATTTTCCTAATAATGAGGATATTGTTTTCCTGTACTAAAAAGAAAAAAAAGAATAAAAGCAAAACAAGAGCACAAAGCAAAAACAAAAACATTGATTTTCTGAAGTCCAAGGCTTAGTGAATAAACTCAGAAGTTGTGACATTTAAAAATTGTGCCAAAACTCACAGAAGGGGCCACTGCCTCTGCTACACACCCATCCCATGATGCAAGGGACATCAGGCTTTTCATCTGCAGTGCACTCAGATGAAACTCTCTCAAAATACTGCAGCTGCCAACTCCTTCCCAGAGCACCACTTTATTTGCCAGTTTGAACAAAGCAACATAGGGAGGCGGTGGCCCATTGCATGTGGGCTTGGCCATGTTTGCTCACCCAAGCAACGTGAAGGGGATGGGGCGGGGAAGGAGCAGGGATCATCAGGATCTTACAGAGCTTAGAGTGATACCATCATTTCTTACCACTTGTCTCAGGAGCACTAACACTGACCACATAGACAGGAACCAGGAGAAGCACCTCATCAGAAAAAAGGGAAAGTACAACCTGGTAAAATGCTTCCTTGGAATCTTAAATAAATCTGTTCATCATCATTTTTTAAGAGAATTTAGAAATGTTAATAATATGGTATTTATGAATACCAGCCAACATGATCACAAATGGGCTTCCCAGGTGACACTAGTGGTAAAGAACCTGCCTGCCAATGCAGGAGACTCAGGAGGCTCAGGTTCAGTCCTTGGGTCAGGAAGATCCTGGGAGGAGGGCATGACAACACACTCCAGTATTCTTGCTGGGGAATCTCATGGACAAGGGAGCCTGGCGGGCTATAATCCATGAGGCCACAAAGAGTCAGACGTGACTGAAGTGACTGAGCACACACATAACAAATAGATGATCTCAATTAAATTAAAAGGCACAAAGATACACTCAAATATAGATAAATAAATATATATGTAGATACACATACATAAAATATACATACTAAAGGGCAATATAGCCTTGTGCACACCCTAAAACCATAAGGATATTCAAGCCTTCTGCTTTGATCCAACCAGAGAACTCACTTCTTCCCACATTCAACCTGTCTCTCCTCAACTGCAAAGGAGCATCATCCTAATTCCTCTTCCCCAAAGAAAGACCCCGTAAAGCAATGTCATCATTCAGTGTAACCGGCTCTCACGCTAACAAATGATGGGCAGAAAACACTGGAAGGAAATGCATCAAAATACTAATGGGGTTATCTTGGCATGGCAGCATTATAAAGTCTTTTTTTTTTCTTTTTATATTTTGGTGTCTTCTAAATTTTCTCTGACAAGTCTATATATATGTACAACTAGGTTTTAAATTTTTAATGAAGGACTTCCCCAGTGGTGCAGTGGTTAAGACTTCTCACTTCCATTGCAGGAGACACAAATTTGATCCCAGGTAGGGGAATTAAGATATGGCATGCCAAAGGCTGTGGCCAAAAATTAAAAATTAACAAAATAAAAATTATATGGAGTTATGATTGCCAAAATATATTAAGGAGGGAGCTTCTGGGTACCAGTAATATGTGTGTTGGGGAGAGGAATGGTTACAAGTATAGACTTCACAACTGTTTACTAAATTATAAATGCAGGTGTTGAGCATTTTTCTGTAGGTTTTATTTCAAAATAAAAGTCTTAATTTTAAAAAGAGGCAATGGCTTCAGCTGGTGTAAAATATAAGCTAGTTTTAGTTTGGTTGGTTTGGATCTGTTGTTATTGTTTTGTTTGCTTCGTTTCTTGGGTTTTTTGCATGTGCAAGGAATAGAGGAGACTGGCCAGTGGCTTTGTCTGTGGAGGGCAAAGGATATTGAGAAACTTAGTGAAAAACTGAGAGTAAGAAATGCAAACTTTCAGGTCCAGAGAACTGAAAACGTGAGCTATATGTGTCACAGGTCAGCTAGGTGGCCTGAATACAATATCTTGACTCTCTGTCTCAGTACTTCTCTCTCAGAATAAAAGCGCCTACAGTCTGCCTTAGATGACGGCATGAGGATTAATGACTGACCTATAGTAAATACTCTGAAAGCATTTGTAGCAACTGATACAGCATGGGACACTTTTAACAGCTTATGAGAATGTTTTTCTCAGAATTTTATTGTGACTGTGGCTTTGCTGTAACCCTTTCCCCAGAAGCATCCTCAAGCCATTTTGGAGGAAGAACCATTCACACCGTGGATCCCTTGGGGTAAAACCATATAATAAGACAGTAATGATTTCCCTAAGATTCTTTAAGCTGGAAAGGTATCTGTTTTCAAGTTATTCCAAGATCTGAAGGCCACCGTTACTGAAGTCCCCACTTCATAGTCCCTTTTTTAAAACCAACATTACATATCTAGATTTAAATTTCCCTCTTTTAAACCAATATTACGTATCTAGGCTTAAATTTCCAACATATTCGTTGACCTGATCGAATTCTTTTTTAGTTGTATAGTTGCCTTACAATGTTGTGTTAGTTTCTACTGTACAGAAAAATGGAAGAGCCATTCATACATATATATCCTCTCCCTTTTGGAGACTGATTTATCAAAAGTTTTACAAGTTAAACTATCAGGAGGAGCTTCTAAAAAGGAAAAAGGAAAATCAATAGCTGGTTAAGTGACAAGGACTTGCTGTGGGGAAAAAAATACAAATTAGAGTTTCATCACCATTGAATGATAGAAATGTATCATCCCTGAAGCTGTGTGAGGAATTCCCTGTAGGAGATTCTCATGATAGGAACCTGTGTGATGCTGCAAAAGTGCATTGTGATTTGTCCTTAGGGCAAGCAAACATGCAGATATGTTTTAGATAAATGTCACCTAAAATTTCAAGTCCTGAATTATAACCACTTTATCGTCAGAATGGCGTATGTAGTATATCTAGTCCAAATACCCTAATGATGATATTTATCTACACAATGGTAGTGATCTAATAGGTGCTGAACAATACTGGGTATGACAATTGTTATTAATTTCTCTAGAGTAGTGAGTGTGAAAGGATGGACAAAAGATGCACACACAAAAAAAAAATGACAACTAAAATGTTATAGAGAACCTTACTTCTGCATGTGAGGATCGCATGCAGAAGTCACTATGAGAATTAGAACAGAAGGGAATGAAAGGAAGTTACAGAAAGTCTATCTGGGACTTCCCTAGTGGTGCAGTGGTCAAGAATCCACCTGCCAAAGCAGAGGACATGAGTTCAATGTCTGGTCCAGAAAGATCCCAGGTGCTACATGACAACTAAACCTGTGTGCCACAGTTACTGAGCCCATGTGCCTCAACTACTGAAGCCTGTGTGCCCCGAAGCCCATGCTCCACAGCTAGAGCAAGCCCGACACAGCAACAAAGACCCAGTGCAGCCAAAAATAAATAAATAAATAAATAAATAAAATTTTTTTAAAAAAGAAAGTATATGCAGTGAGGTACAAAACACATGAAACTTGGTATAGGGGTTTCAAAGTTCACTGAGGAAGAAATACAGAAACAGCATGGTTGAGCCCAAACAAAGACTGTGCAAGGAAAAATGTCACTGCTGATTTAAAGTGGAAAGATATGCATTTCATCATTTTTGTACCACTAATGAAAATAAATCCCGAACCAAACGCTAGCCCAGCATAGTAGTTCAACATTGCTGACAAGACCAATAATGCAGCCAGTAAGATCTGAAATGTAATTATTGTAAGCCCTCAAACACTTCATAATTAAACTAAATTCTAAGCAGAAATGATGTGTTTGGAGATAGGCCATTAGTATTTAATGGAAAGACATCTGCAATATAAATTAGAACAGGGACTTGGAGAAAAGTTTTTGAAAAATCCACAGCTAACTTGATATTAGCAGTTAAAATTAAGTAATACAGTTCAGTGGGTCACCAAGAAAAATGAACTATAAATCAAAAGGCATTAAAATAGCAAGGGTCACTAATTCACTAGCAGTTACAGTGTATAACACTCAAGAGAATAGAAATATGGTTATATAGAGGTGGCAGAACAATGTTTAGTCAGAGTTAACAAGGAATTTTGGATATACAAAATGTAGAAGAAAAATCCTATTTTTGAGTATGTGAAGCTAAGTCACTATTTTTTTAAAGATTTTCTAGATATTTTGTTTGTATATTCAACAGTCTTATGGTTAGTCCTTCATAAATAATTAACCAACCGTAAACAAATCATATAAATATACACTGCATTCTAAAATGAAATGAAGAAAACCATTTACATGTTATATAGAGTGGCTTTCACTATATACTTTGAGAGTTTTGCATTGTTCTTCCCCATCACTTCAAAGACCCTCCCTCACTGGTACAGGTCATTTATCAATGAAAAATCAATTTGATCAAGTCTTGTTTAAATAAAAACTATTAAGAAGGAATCTGAACATAACCCTGAAGAACTGGAATTTAAGAGATGTGAATCACTTTATACACTTATTCTAACATGTCCCTGAACACTTCCTTATAAAGGTAACTTCTCCATTTTTAAGTCTCATGTTATAGAAAAGTATTCCTGTAGGGAAAAAAAAAAAGGCAGATTAAAAAAATCATGTAAATCATGACTAAGAATGTAGAAACCTTTAAAATTACATTCTCTCTGCAATCTACAATGGTCCATGGAAGGACAAAATAAATATATAACATAAAAGTTATAGAGATTATTTTATATTCGGTTTTTTTAATGGCGTGGAAGAAAATAACAGAATGGTTTTAAAAGTCTCTCTGCATCTATCCAATAATTCTTTTACCAAAATAATAACAGGAATAGTTTACAAATTTCTTTGATTAATCAGGTCCTGTTTTTATTGACTTTATTAAGTTTTGAAAAGAGAACAAGCTCATATGAACTAAAAAGATGGAGCATATGAATTTGCATTGGTTCAAACTTCAGCAGTGTTGTATGAGCAACTTGAGAAGCACAGTTATCAGAATGTATCAAACAATAGATGATAACAGGAAGCATATGTATATACATATTCATGTATACAAATCTACATATACATATACAAACAGCCAAAGAGACTGAAAAGCATAGTCAGAGATTCTTCTGACCCTGATGTATTGCATTTCCTTTCACAAGATTTTGTGGATACTGCATTGTATCCAGATTCTACCAGCTTCTTGGTCTTTTCTCTCCTCTTGTCCACTGACACTTTAAGCTACTGGGCTGTGTGCTGTGCTTAGTTGCTCAGCCATGTCCAACTCTTTGCGACCCATGGACTGTAGCCTGCCAGGCTCCTCTGTCTATGGGAAGTCTCTAGGCAAGAATATTGGAGTGGGTTGCCATGCCCTCCTCCAGGGGATCTTCCCAACCCAGGGATCGAAACCAGGTGTCCCACATTGCAGGCAGATTCTTTACCATCTGAGCCACCAGGGAAGCCCCTTTAAGCTACTATGTGAGTCTAATCCAGGGCAGCCTGAGCTTCAAAAATTCCCTTCATCCCAGCGAGAAACCTACCATTTTCACCGAGTCACTCAAAGCTTCCCACTGCTGGAATGACATTGATATCTGGCTCCTTCGCCACTGGTCATAGCGGGCTCGACTTGCTTCATTAGTCAAAATGTCCTTTGCCTTCTGCAGTTTCTGAAAAGTCTCCACTGGAAAACAAATCAGAAAATGAGCATGCCCCAGAGGAGTTATTTTAAATGCCCAGTCAAACTGATCTCACTGAAATATGTCTGTTATTTACCAGCTATGTAACCTTGGGCCAATTCACTTCATCAAGCTTTCTTTTCCTCGTTTATAAAGTGTACCATAAGGACAAGTGAGATAATATATGCAAAGTACCTGGTTCACAGTTTATCCACTCCCTTTACTGAGCTCCAGTGATGTGACAGGTGCTATCCCAGGTGCTGATGATGCAGATATGAGCAACAGACATAATTTATCTCATGGGATAGACATTTACAAACATTGGATAAGTTACAATCTTTTCTGTGTGTGTGTGTGTGTGTGTGTGTGTGTGTGTGTGTGTGTGTGTGTGTGTTCAGTCACTCAGTCGTCTCTGACTCTTTGCAACCCCCTAGACTGTAGCCCGCCAGGCTCCTCTGTCCATGGAATTTTCCAAGCAAGAATACTGGAAAGCGGTAAAGAATCTCCCTGCAATGCAGGAGATCCAGGTTCAATCCCTAGGTATGGAACAATTCCCTAGAGGAGGGCATGGCAACCCACTCCAGTACTCTTGCCTAGAGAATCCCATGGACAGAGGAACCTGGCAGGCTGCAGTCCATAGGGTCACACGGAGTCAGACACGACCAAGCAGCAGCAGCATGGAATCTAGAAAGATGATACTGATGAACCTATTTGCAGAGCAGCAATGGAGATGCAAACGTATAGAACAGACTTATGGACACTGTCAGGGGTTGGGGAAGGAGAGGGTGGGACGAATGGAGTGAGTAGCGTGGAAACATGCACACTACCATATGTAAAATAAATAGCCAGTGTGAATTTGCTGTGTGACTTGGAACTCAAACCAGGACTCTGGTGACTATTCTGTGACTAGGGGGTGGGATGAGTATAGTTTCTTGTTCACAACAACCTTATCAAGTTCATGTTATTAATATTAGTATTATTCACATTTTATATGATCTAAAGAGCTAACTGAGGTTAATGTAACTTGTCCTAAGCTCCAAGTGATGGAGCCACAATTCAAATCCAAGCCTGCCAGGCTCTCCAGCTGGTGCTCACCAGGCTACACTTGACTGCCTCCTGCCCCTTCCATTTTCCTGCAGTACATGTTACCCTCTAATCCCCACTTTCTCCTTCATCTCTGAGGATAATGAAAATGTCATCATTCATCACTAAGATCCAGGTTGTGCCCTTGAGAAACTTAGAGTCTAGTAAAGAAGCAGACATATAAATAAATCATTTCAGTACAGTGTGCAAAAGAGAAATACAGAAGTAAGATTAATTGTGCTTGAGGGGTCAGGAAATGCTTCACTAGTTTCCTCTACACTTGGGGTCATCCTTGACTCTTCTCTTTCTTTCACATCTCATTTCTAATTCATCAACAAGCCCTGTTGACTGTATCTGTGGAGTCAGTATACCTTTAAACTATACCCAAGCTTTGACCTCTTGCCCCTGCCTCCACTGCCATCACTCTAGTCCAAGCCACCATCCTCTCTTGGCTGGATGATTATATTAGCTGCTCAACTCATCTCCTTGCCTTTGCCTTCCTTTATCTTCTACCCAGCAGTCAGAGTGGTCTTTTCAAAAATAAGTTACATAGGGGATACCCTGGTAGTCTGGAGACTGGGACTCCACACTTTCATAGCTGAGGGCCTGGGTTCAACTAAGACTCTGCAAGCCACACAGCATGGCCAAAAAAGGGAGGGAAAAAAAAGGAAGAGGGGCTTCACTGGTGGTCTGTGGCTAAGACTCCACATTCTCAATAGAGGAGGCTGGGATCATTCCCTGACCAGAGAACTAGATCCCACATGCCAGAACTAAGAGTTCACATGCTTCAACTAAAGATCCTGTGTGCCACATCTAAGAATCAGCACAGCCAAATAAATAAATAAAATTTAAAAAATTTTTAAATGATCTTAAAGAAAATAGAAAGTAAAAGAAGTCACATAATATCACTCCTCTGCTCAAAATCACTTCCATTTTTACTTTTCATTTTTGTTGGAATTAAACTGAAAATTCTCACCATGGCTATTAGGTCTGACATGCTCTGCCTGCTCTCTAACCTTCTCTTCCTTCTCCAACTTCATTTCCTCCTACTTTGCCCATCTCCTTCACTACAGCCATAGTAGCTGCCCTGATGTTCCTTGAGTACACCAAGCACACTGCAGCCCCAGGACTTGGAACTTGCTGTCCTTTCTGCCAAGAACACTTTACCCTAAGCACTCACACAGCTTACTTCTTCCAGATGTCAGCTTGGGTATTGTCTTGTTGATGGAGTTTTCTCCAACCTTCTACATAAAATAGCTGCCCACCCCATCAGCCCCATTCCTTTATCTCCCTTACTCTGCTTTACTTTTCGTCATGGTACCTGAGTGTGTGCTAAGTCACTTCACTCATGTCTGACTTTGTGCGACGTTATAGACTGTAGCCTGCCAGGCTCCTTTGTCCATGGGATTCTCCAGGCAGGAATACTGGAGTGGGTTGCCATTTCCTCCTCCAAGGGATCCTCCCAATCCAGGTATCGAACCAGCATCTTTTATGTCTAACCTGCAATGGCAGGAGGGTCTTTTACCTCTAGTGCCACCTGGAAAGCCCCCATGGTACCTACCCCCTGACATTAGGTACAGTTATTTGTTTATAATCCTCCATGAGAATGCAAACTCCATGAGGGCAGAGACTTCGTTTTGTTATATGCTGCCTCCCTTGTACTAAAGAGGTGTAGCAGGTGCTCAAAAAGTATTTGTTCAATGAATGAATGAGCAGAGGCTTCCAATCTGAATGTGAATATAAAGATGTTCATAGAATGCTATTACCTAAGCTACAAGCACCAAAAGAGTGACATGCCCTTAAAACATTTTGTGAATTAGGCACCTTTTAATAGTGTTAGTGGGAAAAATAATTTAAATTATCCTGAGAGATGCTTAAAAATACCTCATGGGAAGTAGTCAATGTCCTCTGAAACAAAAGATGTTAGGACAATGTATAGTCAGTACTGATGGTACCACCATACCAATTGTGAAACTAATGAAATACTTCTGTACCCCAGTTGGTAAAGGGCTACTGTTCCTGAGCTCTCATCCCCCAAAACCACTACTTCAACTATTCCTTCAGCAACCAGAGATACTGCCCAACATGGCAGGGTTCCTCCTGGACCCTGTCCAAAGCTGAGCAGCACAGGTGCTTAATATATCATTAAATATTTAATATCACTGCTGGAGGTAGTAGCAATTGATGGATTAAAAGGAAAATCCTAAAGGTGGGGCTATTGAAAGAGAAGGAAAACAAATACATAAAAAACATCTTGCAATAGCTGCCAGCTCGAGTGAGTAATCCTTCCTGTTGCTGACGACAATGTAAATGTACCAAGATATAAACGAGATGTCACTTTTTCCAACAGAAATAAAAAGCTCATTAAATTATTACCACGGATGCACACACCAGTGACTACCAGAGCAGAGGTTGTAAAAATTTACATTTTTATCTACGATTCACCTTCTCTTTGCACATTATTGTTGGCCTCATTTTTCAGAGTTTCCGGAATGAAAGAAATTATTCTTATGTCAATCCCTCAACAGCAGATGATAAGCAGAAAGCAAAAGAGACCTTACCTTTCCTGTTAGGTGGCCTTTTCTTTGTTCCACACCTTCACCACATTTAATAAAAATGAGCTTGGATTTATATTTGTCCTTTAATATACCATCTAATCAAATGAATCATACAAGATAAACATGTACCAGTTCTGGGAAGAGAGATTTCATTTGATAAGCTTATACAAGCAAATGATGATGGAATACTTAAGAAACATTCCAATTTAACGCCAGATCTGCTTTGAAAATACAGCGGTCCTCTTAATTCATATTTCACAATAAAAATTATATTATTATAATAGCCACATTTTAACTGTAGGCCACTTAAAATTACTTGAGAAATAATAATGAGAAGAAGTCAGGATATGCTTTGAAAACAATCTGGAGGAAAATATATCCACTGTTAACAGTGGTTCTCTGGCAAAGAGAGATAAGAGCAGACTTTCACTTTCAACATTATTTAATACCGTATGTTATTTTTATTCTAAGAGAAAAAAAGCAATAAAGAGTTTTCAAAGTAGGAAAACATTGAGAGATTGAAAGATTTCAGTTAGTAAAAGACAAAGAGTTCCCCTTCTTCAAATATTCAGATGTCTCTGAAGCCTGTAAATCAATAACAAAAATACCATTTCACAGGTCCTTAAGTTAGTCTGAAATCTCTTCAGGGTCAAAGGGAAGTTAATAAAGGGTTGACTTGAAACCATTAGTGTCACACACACACACACACATATACACACAGGACTGGCATGAGCACCAACCTGCGGCTTTTGATCTCAGTGACTCAATTTCTATAGCATGACCAGTCCTGCCTGCATCACCCACTGCAAAACGAGGATCTCAAAAAGCCTTAGATTTAGAGTTTTTTTATGAGAGAAATGGCTAATATTTACTTACAAAAAAACTGCCCCATTTTGTTAAATTTTTATCTTGCAGTACTTCATAGAACAAGTACACTGAATCATAATTGCCGACATCCATTGAGTTCTTCCCACATGCAAAATACCTCATTTAATCCTCACAGCAGATACATGAGATTCCCAGGTGGCGCAATGGTAAAGAATCTGCCTGTCAAGGCAGGAGATGCAGGAGACTCAGGTTTGATCCCTGGGTCAGGAAGATCCCTTGGAGGAGGGCATAACAACCCACTCCAGTATTCTTGCCTGAAGAATCCCATGGACAGAGGAGCCTGGCGGGCTACAGGCAATGGGGTCACGAAGAGTCGGACATGACTGATCAATTGAGCACACCCAGACACAGAAGAGGTGATGATATGCTATTAGTCTCCCATTCTGCCTAGGAGAATGCTGAGGCTCAAAGAGGTTGCCCAAAATCAACTAGTTCATAAGTAGGAGCTAGGAGCAATGCAGACACACAGACCTGTGTTCTTGTCTACTACTCCATCATACTACCAAACCAGTCGTTTCAATGGCAATGGTTGAGACTACATTTAGCAAGCCAAAAAGGCATATTACACAAGTTTGATTTCTTCTATCTGCATTTGCTCTACAGGCTTAGCTTTTTACCTTAATGAAATGTGTTTCCAAAATCTGTCCAATATATTCTGGATTTCAGTCAAGCTAAAACCAGCATCAGGGTGAATTTTTGTTTCACATTTTAAAGTATTTTTTATCAGTAACCTTAACCCTTCTGCAAGTATGTAAAGAACGACTTAAATTTTCAGGAAGTCATGTTCATCCAAATTAAGTAAATAGACGCTTGAACATGTTTGAAAACAATTCCTATCCAAAGGTTGAATCATCTATCTATTGCAAGCCTGAACAAAGGAAGATATTAGTGTCTGTGTATCTTTTCATTTTAAACAATATTTACACAGTCCAGTGTTTCTCTGAACAGGAAACCTTCAGGTCCCCGTACATGGAACTCCCGTCACCATGGCAACTAGAATGGCAATGACTGCACAATGATTCATCATGTATCCTTAATGGAAATCATTTGCCGTGACAGAAAAACAACTCAACGCCATGCTTCACTGGACAAGAACCCAGCTAAAGAATAATCTGTGGTGGTGATTTTTTTAAGTGTTTATCAAATTTTTACAGTTTTATGCTAAGATACTATCTTAATATAAATGCTAGAAGGGTAACTAATATATGTTTCCTACAGAAATGTTCATGAATTCATTCTTTCACTCATTCAAGAAAGTTTGTGCACAAAGTAGCTGTCCTCCATGGCAGGTGCTGTGCATGCTATTTTGGGTGCAAGGCATACCATTTTGAATTAGATAAACAAGACCAGCTTCACACAGCCTCCAGTATAATTAATAAGCAAACAGTTAACAAGCTAACAATATAATAAACAATTGGCCACCTGACATATGTACAGGGGGCTCTGGGTAGCTGGGGCACACATGAATCCCAGAGAAAGTGATGGCCAAGCTGAGACCTGACTTGGGAGCATGACCCAGCCAATCCAAAGCAGGGCAGGGAGGTAAGCAGGCCTCAGGAATGTTCCAGGCAGAAAAAGCAATAAGTATAAAGGTCTAGAGAGTAGACATCAGGACACATTAAAGAGCCAAGGTAGTTTTTTTTTTTTTCTTCTTCTTCTTCTTCTTCTTTTAAATAATTCCTTAAATGCTGGGATTTTTTAAAGATTCATTTTTGGCTGAGTAGAGTGTTAGTTACAGTATCCAGGCTCTCCACTGTGACCCACGGGCTTCCCTCTAGTTGCAGTAGGCAGGCTCCAGGGCACATGGGCTCTTCGGCTTGCAGCACACATTCTCTCTAGTTGAGGCCCTCGGGCTTAGTCATTCTATGGTATGTGGGATCTTCGTTCCCCAACCAGGGATTGAGCCCATGTCCTCTGCACTAGGAGTCAGATTCTTAAGCACTGGACCACCAGGAATGTCCCTAGGAGCCAAAGTAGTGCTGAGTGGCTAAAACGTAGGGCTGTAAGCGTGGTGGTGAAGAGAAAATGAGACTGGAGATGTGGGGAGGTGCACAACATGAAGGGGCTTATGCCTCAAGGCCCAGCAATGACAGACAATGAACCACTGTTACATGCACAATCAAGGTGTAAAGATTACAGACACAAGGTAAAGCAAAAGAAGCTTCACAAAAGAGTACATACCATATGATTCCAGGTATATAAAACTTAAAACTAGGCAAAACTAATCGATGATGATAAAGCTCCAACAATGGGAAAGGGTGCTGGCACTGAATGGGACATGAAAAGGGACTTTTCCTGGAGTGGCAGAAATGTTCTACATCTTCATCTGGGCAGTGGTTAAACTGGTTATATGTAGACAAAAATCTATCAAGTTTATACTTATGATTTTTTCACATTTGCTTTAAGTAAGTTATGTGTTCATAAAAAGGGGAAAAATCAAATGTGCGGTGGTAATAGTTAAGTATCTAACAAAAGTTGACTCTATACATTGGAAAATAACCCATTTATACAATCAAAGGGATCAGTGATTTCTAGAGAAAATTAAGAGCTTTACGATAAGGGAAATTATTTTTTAAATAAAAAGGAGTTGAGTTTTACCATTTGTGAAATGTGGAGTTAAAGACAAGTCTTAATGGGCTTTCCTGATGGCTCCAGGGGTAAAGAATCCACCTGCTAATGCGGAAGATGCAGGTTCAATCCCTGGGTCAGGAAGATCCCCTGGAGAAGGGAATGGCAATCTACTCCAGCATTCTTGCCTGGGACATCCCATGGGCAGAGGAGCCTGGCGGGCTACACTCCATGGGGTTGCAAAGAGTTGGACACAACTTAGTGACAAAAGAGCAGCAGCAGCAGCAGACAGGTCTTAATCATACTTTCCTTATAGAGAAATCACATATAGTACTTCCCTGATGGTCCAGTGGTTAAGACTCCACCCTTCCACTACAGGGGGTGAGGGTTCAATCCCTGCCCAGGGAAGATTCCATATGTTCCAAGACATGGCAAAAAAAAAAAAATCATAGGTATACACATACTAGACATATACCAATAGTAGGGTGGTACATACATGGACACGACTGAGCGACTGAGCATGCACATAAAAGGTGAGAGAAGGATGAGTAATGAGGCCAGTTTTTGACAGAGAGATATTGAAATGTCCTCAAAAGGATATTTTCAAAAAGCAGTCAAAGCCACAGTCTGAAACTGAGGAATGAGAACTGAGTTAAGGATAAAATGGGAAGCCATCAACAAATAACTGAGGATTGAAAACCACAGACTTCAACAAAATTCTAGAAAAAAAGTGGGGAGTAAGCCCAGAAGAGACTTTAAAATTTTTTTAAAGATTTTTTTTATGTGTTCCATTTTTAAAGTCTGTATTAAATTTGTTACAATATTGTTTCTGTTTTATGTTTTACTTTTTTTGGCTGCAAGGGATATGGGATCTTAGTTCCCCAGTCAGGCCTCAAACCTATACCCCATGCATTGGAAAGCCCAGTCTTAACCACAGGACCACCAGGGAAGTCCTCAGAAGAGATTTTAGAAGGGAATCTCAGGACAGAAGGGAAGAAGTCACAGCGGAAACAGAAAGAGGAGCCCAAGAAGTAGGAGGAAAAGCATAAGGGCATATCCTGGTAGCTAAGAAAAAGGAGTTTCAAGAAGATGAGCATGATCAACAGTTCCAAATCCTGATGCTAGCTCAGGGAAGATAAGGACTAAAAGGAGTTGGCAGCCAAGAAGTTCTTAGTGACTATTACAAGCGCCATTTCTTAGAAAGGTGAGGAGGAAGTCAAACTGGGATAAATTGAAAACTGGCTGAAAGGGAAGTAGCGATATCAACTGTGAACTTCTTTTTCAGGAAAATTGGCTCTAAAGGGAAGTACAGAGATAGAGAAGCAGCAGGAGGGAGAGAGGTTAAGAAAGGATTATTGTTTTGTCTGTATTTTTTCAAGCTGAGATACACAAAAGCATTTATATATAAATTCATGATCATGAAATTTAAAATATGATAAAGAAAAAGAAAATGTATGAATATATTATTATACAATATATACAGACCTATTCAGAAGAAAACACAGCAAGGTTCTCATTAAGATAACCACCTAGTTACAAATGGAAGTCACCGTTAACATTCAAAAATTGGTGAAAGGAAGCATAAAACTGACACATTTTTTTAATTCTTATTGTTATTTTATTTATTTATTTAGGCATGTAGGATCTTAGTTCCCCAACCAGGGATCAAACCCACACCCTCTGCATTGGAAGCACCGAGTCTTAACCACTGGACCACTAGGGAAGTCCCAATTGGACAAATTGTAAACCATGAAGCAGCACATTACAGCAGAAAGATAAATGAATATTAAGTGACTGCTATTAGAAAAAAGACCCTACCCGGTTTCCTCGTCAGCCTCCATCCAATAGTGCAAAAAATACTCTTTGGCATTAAATGAAAGAATAATTTTGAGCATAAATAGATAAAAGAAAATGAAGCTACTATTCACTGGCTTTTTAGGTCTATATGCTATACATTTTCATGAAAAGCAACCATTATTAAACACTTACCAGCTTTGGAATTTTCAGGATGCTTGTCAGGGTGACATTCCAGGGCCCTGACCTTAAATTCTGCAAGGATTTGTTCAACCTAAAACAGAAATTAATGAATGAGGAATCCAACTTGAATAGCATAAAGGGAAAAGTACGGTGTCAGTCCTTCCCAAAAAAGCCACCATGAACACCTACCTTTTTATTTTGATTCCTATTTGTATTTTGACTTTTTAGTCTAAGAAATTATTTTCTCAATCACAAAATTCAGAAAGTATCCAATAAACATTCTTATTCAAATAGTAGCATGCAATGACAATTGAACTTGCTACTGTGATGATGTCACAAGACACCTATGAGTTCAGTAAATTTAAACATTAAAAGTAGTCATATAGGTTTATCCTGCAGCTGCTGCTGCTAAGTCGCTTCAGTCGTGTCCGACTCTGTGCGACCCCATAGATGGCAGCCCACCACGCTCCCCCGTCCCTGGGATTCTCCAGGCAAGAACACTGGAGTGGGTTGCCATTTCCTTCTCCAATGCATGAAAGTGAAAAGTCAAAGAGAAGTCTCTCAGTCGTGTCCGATGCTTAGCGACCCCATGGACTGCAGCCCACCAGGCTCCTCCGTCCATGGGATTCTGCAGGCAAAAGTACTGCAGTGGGGTGCCATCCTAACAATATATAAAAGGTGTGTTTACACACCTGAGTTCTTCAAAGGATGTTTAGCCACGTCTGTTATTCAAGATGATTGTCCAGTTTATAAATTACCCATTATAAAGTTCTTTCTTCTTTTTTTGTCCTTTTCTTTTCCATTAAGAATTTCACACATACACACAAAAAGAATTTCACAACTGGGGATGGAGGGGTTAAATAAAGGTAGTCAAAAGAAACAAATTTCCAGTTAAATAAGTATTAGTGATGTAATGTAAAAAATGATACATATACTTAACACTACTATATGTAGCATATGAAGGGTGTTAAAAGAGTAAATCCTAAGAGTTCTCATCACAAGGAAAAAATTTCTATTTCTTAATTTGGTATTTATATAGATGATGGATATTCAGTAAACTTGTGGTAATCTGCACTTCAGACTTACAGTACTGTATGTCAATTATATCCCCATAAAGTTGGAAAGAAAAAAATGTTTCACAATTTAGGGGGAAAAAAAAGGATAAACTTGATCATTTTGTTACCAGTAAACAGTTTGGTTAGAGATATTGATTGAAAAAACAGAGATTTCCGCCCAAACTAAAATGAGGTTTCAGGGCCATCTATGATTTTTATTGGGTTTTACTCACCCATCTAATCCTTATTATCATGAATTATCAAGACTTGGCTTTATCAATTATAATTGTAATGTCAACATCAGAATGCAAAAGTGGTTATGTGGCTCTTAGTATCTGACTTTTTGTTGTTTAGTCGCTAAGTCATGTCTGACTATCTAATTGCTTTGTTTGAAATCCCAGTTCTGCTCTGTCGGTGCAGGCAAGTTATATAATTTCCATGTGCCTAGATTTCCTCATCTTTACATTTCATGAATAATGTAACTCCAGCACTTAACACAAAGCCTGATCACAGTAAGAACTTAATAGCTATTAATTAAACATCAGTGGTTAAGTTCCTTGAACTCATTTAACTTGATACTGCGGGAAAAAAGCTGAGTTTTTTGTTAACTAAGCAGTTGGAATTCAAATCCAATAATTCTTTTTGTTTTTTGGCTGGCTACACAGCTTGTGGGATCTTAGTTCCTCAACCAAGGATCAAACCACGGCCCTCAGAAATGAAAGTGAGGAGTCCTAACCACTGAACTGCCAGGGAAATCCCCAAATCCCACCAACTTAACCACTGTTTTACATGGGCCAGTTCTTCAGGCTTAGGACCTATTAGCAAGTTCCACATTTACTATGCATGAATTCATGAAAGCAAATTACCTCATTTGAGAATTAAATTCTCAAGCAGTTCAGTTTAATATTGTCATAAGAATCATGGGAGAAATATTTTTATCAGCTCCATGTCATCTTTAATCAACTCTCATAAAAACAATCTTCACTTTTACAATCAAAGACAGTATTAGATATGAGTATGTTTAAAGCCCAGATTGATATCTCTGTTCTCTTCCTTTAAGTATGTCCTGGGAGACCCTTGTAATAACAGGAAGAGACAGATTTCCTAGGAAGAACTATAGTTATGTTTCCTCTTCCTGGGTGCTCACTTTACCTGTCACCATAACCTGCTAATAGAACAAAGAAAATTGAGATTGGGACTTGTTTTAAAAGTTTTTAATATTAAATATTTTAAAGAATCTAATAGCATTTTTAAATTAACAAGTAATTTATAAGTACTCACAAACTCTCTTTGAAAAGATTTCCATCAATACAGAATATTTTTTTAAAAAGACCTTTATTCCTGTACTTTCCTGGTGGTGCAATGGATAAGAATCTGCCTGCCAATTCAATATCTGATCAAAGAAGATTCCACATGCCTCAGACCAACTAAGCCGGTGTACCACAGCTACTGAGCCCATGCCCTAGGGCCTGAGAACCACAGCTACTGAGCCTGTGTGCCACAAATTCTGAATCCCACATGCCTAGAGCCTGCACTTCTCAACAAGAGCAGCCACAGTAATGAGAAGTCCTTGAACCACAACAAAGAGTAGACCCTGCTCACCGCAACTGGAAAAAGACCCCAAAAAGCAACAAAGATCCAGTGCAGCCAAACATAACATGATAAAATTTTAAAAACACTTTTACTCCTTTTCCCCTATGATAGAATCCTTCAAGACACATTTTTATACACATTATATATTTATGTATATATCTTGGGGAAATTAATAGCACAAATGGATAGAAACTATACCTATATATCAAAAGTAGAGAGTTTGAGGGGTTTGTTGTTGTTTATTTCATTTCTATCCAATTTTTTTTTTTTTTTTTTTTCATGCATTCCCAAACATGTGCATCCTGCGTCAGACATAGACTGGCGATTCAATTCACATGATAGTATACATGTTAGAATGTCATTCTCCCAAATCATCCCACCCTCTCCCTCTCCCTCTGAGTCCAAAAGTCCGTTATAAAGTTAAGAATAGTGCATATCAGTCTATCATTACTTTTCATATTTTACTACCACAAAATTTATCACAGATCTCCTGTGTAGGGCTGGTTCTGGGGAAACTAACCAATAAAGTGGCTTAGTTTGTCTTGGGCACATTCTATTTATCTCCTGGCATCACTACCTCATGTTCCTGGCGCCAGGAGCAGCTCATGGACAACTGAGGCCCTTCCTGTCAAAGTCCGCTGAATTTTGCGTTTCTGACACAATGTCCAATGATCTGGAAAGCTGTCTGTTCTACTGGCCAATAAATATACAATAAATATCAACTTTACTCATCATCAAAAAGTCAAAATATCCATGGATTATTATAACCAGTGCCACTGAGGGTACAAGGAAATGAACTCACCTGTGCTTTCCTGGGAAGAATTTAAATATTCTTTTAACATTTTTAGCAAATTTTAGCAAATTTTCTATAAATCAATTGAGATATACATATATAAAGCTATGATAAACATAGACAGGATATTAAAAAGCAGAGACATCACTTTGCTGACAAAGGTCCATATACTCAAAGCTATGATTTTTCCAGTAGTCATGTACAGATGTGACAGTTGGACCATAAAGAAAGCTGAGCACCAAAGAATGGATGCTTTCAAATTATGGTGCTAGAGAAGATTCTTGAGAGTCCCTTGGACAGCAAGGAGATCAAACCAGTCAATCCTAAAGGATATAAACCCTAAATATTCATTGGAAGACTGATGCTAAAGCTCCAATACTTTGGCCTCATGATACAAAGAGCCAACTCATTGGAAAAGACCCTGATGCTGGGAAAGATTGAAGGCAAAAGGAGAAGGAGGTAGCAAAGGATGAAATGGTTAGTTAGCGTCATTTACTCAATAGACATGAGTTTGAGCAAACTCCAGGAGATAGGAAAGGGCAGAGGATCTTAGTGTGCTATACCCCACGGGGTCACAGAGAGTCAGACATAGGGACTGAACAACAACAACAAAATATATAAATCCTTTAATTTTTTTCATACTTTTCAATCCAACCATTTCAATTATAGGAATTTGGCTAAGAGGATAACTGAAGGTAGGGAATGGATTTAGTTCTAAGAAGGTTCAATGAATAAAAAGTTGTACATTTTAAACAAAAACCTGTGTGCCTAGTAATAGGATATTGTTAAAATTAATTGTAATAGGGCTATAGGATGGCATATTTTGCAGTCATTTAAAAAATCTTCTTGTAGTAGAAGATTTTTAATAATCTGAGAAATTTTATATAAAACATTCTATGAGAAAAAGGTAAGCTATAAAGCATTGTGTGAGGTATAAAATCTTAATGTTTTACTCAAAAGGAATCATGTAACATATATGTATATATGTGTATATGTAAAATAATGAGGAAATTATCTGGCAGTCCAGTGATTAGGACTCCATGCTTTCACTGCCGTGGGCCTGGGTTCAGTCGCTGGTTAGGGAACTAGGATTCTATAAGCTACACCAAATAAATAAAATAATTATAAATAATGGCTAAGATTTACTGAGACCTAGTGTGTGCCAGGTACTGTTCTAAGTACTTTAAATATAGCATGTCTTTCAATTCCCACAGCAACTCTGTGAGGTGGGTACTAATATTATTCCCATTTTGCAGATTAGGGAAACGAAATATAAGAGAGTAATTTTCCCAGTCACAGAGGTAGTAAGTTGCAGAGCCAGGATTTCAACTCAGGCAGTCTGACTCCAGACACAAGACCCCATGGACTATACTAGAGTCCATAGAGTTCTCCAGGCCAGAATACTGGAGTGGGTAGCCTTTCTCTCCTCCAAGGGATCTTCCCGACCCAGGGATCGAACCTAGGTCTCCCGCATTGCGGGCGAATTCTCACCAGCTAAGCCTTGGGGAAGCCCATATATAAAGATAAACATATAAATATGTATACATGTACATGTACTTATTTATACAAAATTATATATATATACATGCATAAAATGGCATGCATATATCATAGTTCCAAACATTAAGCGTTTGGGTTGGCATTTTTCCTTGTGCTCTCTTTATACTCCTCATTTCCTTATTGAACATACATAATTTTAGAAATTAAATTTTAAAACTTAAAAGCTTATATTTTGCATATCCTAATAGCACAGTATTTTGCTCTGTGTCAGGAAATACTCATGTGCAATAGGGACTAATTTGATTCCCACTTTAAGGGATCTTCTCCACCTTTCCCCTGGTCACTCAAATGCCCTCTGCGTCTTGCTCCATGCATCTAAATTTTAATGCAAAATCATTTCACACCCCATCTCCTCTCCGAAGTCTTCTCAGACATTCTTTCCTTAAACTTTGGTAAATGTTTCTGAACAGGGAGTATTTGTTTTCTACTCAACAGCATGGAAATGCTTCCATGGCTTTACATGTGTCATTTATTAATTTCCAACACAAGCTTTAAAGTGTAAGAACTGTATACTAAGCAAAAGAATTATGTGTGTGTCTCAGTTGTTTTAAGTAGTATCAAAATATCAAGTTGCTAAATTGCTTTTGGATAGAAACAGTTCTGGTTAATTTTTTAGAGTATCAAACCAAGGAATATTTGAAGTAAAGAAAATCCAGACAACACAAATCAAGTAAAGGAAATGTCACAATAATAGTTTAAAAAAGCATTAATTATAACTGGTCACGACAAAATGAAACTGTTATAAACATTATAAATAAACAATGGGATCATTTTTTTAGTCTTTCAAAACTAATCTTTCTTTGTAAACTGAAAAGACAATAACAACTACAGGAGCCTGACTAAAGAGATTTATTTAGGGGATATTACAACCTTTACTTTATAACCTAGCATAACAATATTTTTAAAAAATCCAAATTGTGAAGCCTTTCAAATTAAATTATGTTCCTTTGATTTAAATAGTTCCTTCAAAAATTATTTGGCAAGAGTATAATTCAAAGTATGAATAACACATGATAAGCTTTCTCAATTAATATAAGTAAACCACCCCTAAAGAAAACAAAAGTAACATATTACCCTAAAGAAGAAATATGCAATTAAGAGAATATTATAACCTCTTTTGTGTGTGGGTGTTTAACTACAAAGTACCTAAGCTAACTTCCTCAGGGTGATGAAGATAGAGATTTCAATCTTTGCACCCAACACTGCATTCGATTTGCCAAACAAAACTAAGTATATTTTATTACTTAACTCCAGCCTTATAAAACAAAGATAAATAGAAAACTAATTTGCTTTAAAGCATTTAATATTAATAGTTATATTTTAGTAATAAAATAAATATTTTAATACTCATAAATATAAAACAATGTGAATATATTTAATAATGTAATAAAATATATTTCATACTCATCTAAACAATATTTTAAATACTAAAAAACTGTAAATGTTTAACAATAAGAGAATAATCAGTTTTGGTACAGTAGTAAAATAAAATTTAATGCAATCATTAACCCATGTATGAAGAACCTTTAGTAGCATGGAGAAATCCTTATTATAATATTAATGGGTAAAAAGTAAACATGTTCTTCAAAAATAATACATAGGAAAGAGTCTGGAGACTAATTTACCAAACATTAAGAATGTTACCTTTGGGAGGTAAAATTATAAATGAACTTTCCATAACGTGAAAAACTTTTACGACCTTATAATTATCCATAGGGACCTTTAAAACATTGTTCTATTACAGATCAAATGAACAATTACAGAGTTGTCACATATTTTGTTTCAGAAGCCACAGTTTAAAGAAGTAATTCCTTTTACACAATTTGAATTATTAACCCAAAAGGATGTTTCTTGGTTTAAATAATTTACGTGCTCATGTAAGACTACATAATTTAATGAAACATTTAAAAATCATTACTAGAAAATTAAATTTCATCTCAATTACAGTATACATTACCATAATAAAGATATAGCTTATATATATACTATGAAACCCTGCCAATAGCAATTACAATAAAATTTCAAATATATATTTTCAGTATATTTGGAAAACAGTCTATGACCATGTGTAAGAATACACATATTCAATCAGAAGTGTCCAGAAAATTGAAAGAGGACACTATTCAAGAAAAGACCCAACACTCTATTTTAAGTCCTTTCTCTGAGCCAAAAGAGCTTTAAAATAATACATGATTAGGTTTTTAGGCAATGTGACTTAAAGTTCAAAATGTTAAAACCTTAAATAAAACTTGAAACACTGTTGTGAAAAAGAACAGCATTATTCATTGCTTACCGAAGACAGTTCATCACATCCCAGTAATGTGTAGTAATCTTCAGTATCTTCCGACTTGTAATTCAGTATCGCATCCATTGAGATGACTAAACCAGTTTTTCTTCCCTTTGAAACAAGAGGCACAATGAACTGAGAATTAACAGGAAACGCCTTTTGAGATCTGGTTTACAGCAGTGCGTTCCAAACGGCAGTTAACTAGATTTAAGGCTGGCCACAGTCAACACGCCAGCTGTCATCCTAGACCTTTGTAAACTCTAGTTTTCATTGGCTGTTTATACAAGAGAAAAGAATAGCCCACGTGCGGAACTGTTGCAGTGCTGGCTGGGATCTGTAGTTTGAGTTTATGTAAGTGATGCAAATGAACCATTCCTTTTAGAAGTTGATAAACACTATCCATTTTTACATACTCCTCAAATTGGCCATTTTTTCACCTCTGATATGTTTTCACCTCTTTTTTTATTAAGGAATAGAAAAAAATTTGAAGCATTATGGTAAAATCTTAGTGTTTGTTAAATATGAGTAGTGAGCACTTTTCTGAGTGTTAAGAATATTTCATAATTTTTTAAACAGCTTAAGAGTAGACAGGCTTCCATGGTGGCTCAGACAGTAAAGAATCCGCCTGCAATGCAGGAGACGGGGTTCAATCCTTGGGTCGGGAAGATCCCCTGGAGAAGGAAATGGCAATCCATTCCAGTATTCTTGCCTAGAAAATCCCACGGACAGGCTCCCAGAGGAGCCTGGAGGGCTACAGTCCATGGGGTCACAAAGAATCAGACACGGCTAAGCTGGCACCCCACTCCAGTACTCTTGCCTGGAAAATCTCATGGACGAAGGAGCCTGGTAGGCTGCAGTCCACGGGGTCGCAAAGAGTCGGACACGACTGAGCGACTTCACTTTCACTTTTCACTTTCATGCATTGGAGAAGGAAATGGCAAGCCACTCCAGTGTTCTTGCCTGGAGAATCCCAGGGACGGGGGAGCCTGGTGGGCTGCCATCTATGGGGTCACACAAAGTCGGACATGACTGAAGCGACTTAGCAGCAGCAGCAACAGCAAGCAACTAACACACACAAGAGTAGAAAGAAATAGACTAAGACCATTTGATAATTCATTTGATAATCTATTCATTCAACAAATATTTACTGAGGACCTATTTTCTGCTCAGCATGATTGTAGAAAAAGATGTGGTAAACAGTTCTTAGGGAGCTGACAGTGCAGTGGAGGGAGGGAGACAAGACACATACAAACAGGATTATTTAAAACAATGACTTGTGGGACTCCCCTGGTAGTCCAGTGGTTAAGACTGCACTTCCAATCCAGGGAAAGAGAGTTTGATCCCTGATGCAGAAACTAAGAAACTAAGATTCCACATACTGCATGGTGAAGCCAAAAAAAAAAAAAAAAAAGTGTACAAAGATACAGCAATAATGATAGTTATCATTACCAATTAACAATAATGAAAGTTTTGTAGAAAAATTAATTGTCCAACAATCATTTAAATAATGATCCACATACAGTAGTATATCATGTAGTCATTTTAATGTCAGTTCAATTGAGTTCAGTCACTCAGTCGTGTCTGACTCTTTGCAACCCCATCAACCGCAGCACACCAGGCTTCCCTGTCCATCACCAACTCTCGGAGTCCACCCAAACCCATGTCCATTGAGTTGGTGATGCCATCCAAACATCTTGTCGTCCCCTTCTCCTCCTGCCTTCAATCTTTCCCAGCATCAGGGTCTTTTCAAATGTAGAAACATATTTAATACCTGGGAAATGTTCACACATTGTTAGGTGAAAAAAAGGTAACAAGCAATTATGTAAATATTCACTGACCATTGAGACTTTGCACATTACTGGGCATAAGTTATATCTCAATTTAAAAGGAAAAAATACAAATTTTAAGTTTTAGAAGTATGATATTCCTGTTCTATAAATATACAGCTCTTCCTCAATTTAGCATGGGGTTTTGACACCATAAACTCATCCTAAATCAAAAATGCATTTAACCCAACTATTGAGAGTCCCTTGGACTGCAAGGAGATCCAACCAGTCCATTCTGAAGGAGATCAGCCCTGGGATTTCTTTGGAAGGAATGATGCTAAAGCTGAAACTCCAGTACTCTGGCCACCTCACGCGAAGAGTTGACTCATTGGAAAAGATTCTGATGCTGGGAGGGATTGGGGGCAGGAGGAGAAGGGGACGACAGAGGATGAGATGGCTGGATGGCATCACTGACGCGTTGGACATGAGTCTGAATGAACTGCAGGAGTTGGTGATGGACAGGGAGGCCTGGCGTGCTGTGATTCATGGAGTCGCAAAGAGTTGGACACGACTGAGCGACTGAACTGAACTGATCCTACTGAATATCATATCTTAGCCTAGCCTACCTTAAATGTGCTCAAAACACTTACATTAGCCTACAAGTGGGAAACAGCATCTAACACAAGCCTACTTAATAATGAAGTGTTGAATATTTCATATAACTTATTAAATACCTCAGTATCATACCACATGTCCCTGGCCCAGGAAAAGATCCAAACTGAGAATTCAGAGTACCATTTTTACTGTACTATATTTCTTTTGTACTATCATATTCCAGACCAGAATACTGGAATGGGTAGCCTTTCCCTTCTCCAGGGGATCTTCCCAACCCAGGGATCGAACTCAGGTCTCCCACATTGCAGGTGGATTCTTTACCAGTGGAGCCACAAGGGAAGCCCAGCATATTACCTCATCAAATGTTAAACTGTACAGTTTAGAGGGAAAATTTAAAAGAAATCCATAGAAGCATTTACAGAATAAATGGAGAGAAGGAGGAAGGAACAAAATGCATACGCTGTTGTAGGAAAAAATATTCAGGGAAAAGTGAAGAAAACAACTTTACAGCAGAGTGTGCTGAAGAGAATAACATTTGAGACCAGTACTGAAGATGAGCCAGAACATGGAGAGCCTTGAGGATCAGGCAGAGGATGCTGAACAAGTGTGGAGGCAACAGGGAACTGCTGTAGCTTCTTAAGCATGTGACATGTTAAAAGTGAAGGTTCAAGATTAATCTGATGGCTGTGTGCATTTGGAGGAAGGAAAACTGGAAAACACTGACAATATGACAACCATCACTTTGAAGTTAAATTTAATTTTAATTAAATTTTATATTTTTAATGGGCACTGTTGTTTGATGTTTAGTCTCTAAACTGTGTCTGGCTCTTTTGAGACCCTATGGACTGCAGCCCACCAGGCTCCTCTGTCCACGGGACCTCCCAGGCAAGAATACTGGAGCGGGTTGCCATTTCCTTTCTCCAGGGGATCTTTTCGACCCAGGGATTGAACCCACGTCTTCTGCTTGGCAGGCAGATTCTTTACCACTGAGCTACTTGGGAAGCCCTTAATGGGCACTACATGCGCATACAACAAAATTTTAAAGCTATCAAAGGGATGAAAGGTAAGGGTCCCTCCCTCCTTGGGTCTTCCAGCCATTAGTTTTATTCCCTAGAGGTAACCAAGATAACCACTGCCAACAATGTCTGGTTTTTGCATTCATTATATGCATTTACACACATGTATATATATATATATATATATATATATATATATATATATATACATGTGTGTGTATGTATGTATGTGTGTATTTATTTTTTTAATCCCAGTTCCTTACTGTCAGACACTTCAAATCTTCAGCTCTAATAAGAAATACTACACTGAATACTCTCGTTCTTAGATTCTTTCACTCATGTTGGCACATCTTTTAGAAAAGAAAGCTAATGTATATGTAAGTCAGTAGGGATTTACTGAGAGACTATTGGCTATACACTTACACAGTTCCTATAGTTTTGTGCTTTTTTTTAAAGAACTCTGATGATTTCTTTTATTCTCCCTACATCCTATAACTGAGTTTTACCAAAATTTTTATTTCATGTAAGCATAAGGTTTTCATTACTTTCTTTAATCACCTAAAATTAAGCAGTTCTACAAATAGAATACACCTGCATCATATTGTTATTTATCATATTATTTACTTAACTGTGGCCTACATGTTTGACACCTTGGCTCTGAATGGTTCCCTCTTTAGTGCCCTCAACTCACAGGACCCCTTAGGATAAAGGTAAGGATTAAAAAGAAAGAGCTCATAATTCAGTAAGTACCCAGCTGAAGGTGTACTTTATGTTGTGAGGTTACAGTTTTACGTGGCATTACTGGTTATTTTCCTCCTTTTGATATTTCCACATTTATTTTCACTGTCAGAATTCAGTAAAAAGCTCCTTCCCATCTTGTTTTAAGCCTCTGAGGTTTTGTTATTTTTATTAATAATAGTACTGAATGACTTGGTTACAAGATCATATCCCAAAAATAAAAACATTGATTGTAACAACTTTGCATGGCAATAGATGGTAACTAGACTTACTGTGGTGATTATATAAAAATATTAAATCATGGGAGGTCCCTGGTGGTCTAGCAGTTAGAATTTGGTGCTTTCACTGCCTTGGCCAGGGTTCAGTCCTGATTGGGGAACTAAGATGCCACAAACCACACAGTACGGTAAAAAAAAAAAAAAAAAAAAAGTCAAATCACTATGTTGTACACTTGAAACTAATATAGTACTGCATGTCACAAATAATTTAGCTGTATATATTTAAATATATATTAGTATATTTATACGTGTTCTTAGTTGCTTCAGTTGTGTCCAACTCTTGGCGACCTCGTGGACTGTAGCCCACCAGGCTCCTTTGTCCATGGGATTCCCCAGGCAAGAATACTGGAGTGGGTTGCCATTCTCTCCTCCAGGGAATCTTCCTGACCAAGGGATCAAACCCTCGTCTCTTCTGTCTCCTGCATTGGCAGACAGTTTCTTTACCACTAGTGCCACCTATGTATTTTTACATAAAATGTTGAGTTTGATAAGTCTTGATGAAAATGAATACAATGTGATTTTATAATCAGAGAAAAAGAAAATCTTAAAAGGAAGTGCCCAACCACACATCCTCATGTTTTTCTTGTTATAAAAACGGGCTTCCCTGGTGGCTCAGTGGGAAGCTACGTGCCTGCCAGTGCAGGAGACTCGGGTTTGACCTGTGGTCTGGGAAGTTCCCACGTGCGCGGAGCACTAAGCCCACACACCACAACAACAGAGCCTGTGCTCTAGAGCCCGAGAATCCCAGCTCTTGAGCCCACACGCCTCAGGACATAGTATTCTAAGGTTTTAACAGAAAAGTAGACTTGCCTCCTATCTCCCTCTGCCCAGAGGCAAATATGGTGAAACATTTAGCTATTTCTTCTTGTATTTTTCACCATGTTTTTAAATGATGTTTATACTTCAGAATTTAAGTTCAACATATTGCACCACTGTATCCACACTAAAGTCTTGATCAAACAATAGCAAAATGACAAGAATACACTATCCAGTCCTGAATAAAAGCCTAAGTTTCACCAGTGAGACAATCCGCCCACCCCCCAAAGGATGACTTTGGGGTCATATTTGTATGTATTACATGTGAATGTAATATACATGGTAGTGGTGGTGGCTTAGTCGTTCAGTTTTGTCCGACTCTTTAGACCCCTCTGGCTCCTCCATCCATGGAATTTCCCAGGCAAGAGTACTATAGTGAGTTGCCATTTCCTTCTCCAATATAGTGTATACATTATATATAAAATAGTCAAATGCTTACATGTAATACTTAACTTTCATTATTTAGCTATAGATAAAATGATCCAATGACCTATAATATTCAGCTTTTTAAATTTACTTAAACCTATATATTTAAAATACTATATTATGAAAAACTGTGTTAGTTTAAGAATAGTGCTGTTCTTCCACTGTATGAGAAACTGTAAGGTTACAAGTATAAGGTATCTACATTTTCTTCTAAAGGATGATTTGGGCGAAAAGTTTCCTTTATATTTGAATATACATAACCCTCTGTCAATTTGGGAATTCTGCTTCAATCATTCATAATTTTTAAAATCATTTTCATATTTTTTATTTTTCAAGTTGTATAATGATTAGAAATCTTCATTACTTTAATAAATATTAAATAAATAATACTTTATATAAATATAGTATAAACACATAAATAATAGGAACCTTTTGGGGGTATTGTTGGAAAAAGCAATAATATAAGGTTAGTATGTGTTTGGAGAAAAGTAGAGTACCACTTATTTATTTCTACTCTTTTCCCCAAAACTAACTTCTAAACTTGCTGCAGCATCTTATGGTAGGGTATATCTTTAATGTTCACTGGGTTTTTCTCTCTAATGATAAAGGTAATAAAAATCATGTTGGGGCCATTGGCTAGTATTTTGAAAAAATGATGATGCTAGAGCCATTCCTCCTTATACCAAAGTAAGTTACAGATAACCAAATAACCCAGAAGCCATAGGATAAAATTAATAAACATGACTGTACAAAATTTATGCAGATGTGTAGTGGCAAAAAAAAATACAAATGTGAAATCAGAAGGTAGGTAAATAATGTACAAGGAAAAAAATTTCACAATTCCCATAACAGACAAAAGTTGAGTTCCCCAGTTTACAAAAGTACCAAAAAATCAGTAAGAAAAAGATTAACAACCCAATAGAAAACTGGATTAAGGATATGATTTCTTTCAGAAATATAAATAGCCATTAAATGTACCAAGAAAAGTGCAGCCTAATTCATAATTATGAAACTGCTAATGGCTCAAAGGAAGATACATTGTTTACTTCTCAGAGAGGCAAAATTTCTAAAGTTGATAATACCCAATGCTAGAATAGAAGGGAGGAAGCAAACACCTTCATACATTGCTGGATACTACTATAAATCAGTGTGTGTGTGTGTGTGTGCGTGCTCAGTTGTGTCTGACTTTGCAACCCTATGGACTGTTGGCCACCAGCATCTCTGTCCCTGGGATTTTCCAGGCAAGAATAAGGTAGTGGCTTACCATGCCCTCCTCCAGGGAATCTTCCCTACCCAGAGACTGAACTTCTGTCTACTGCATTGGCAGGTGAATTCTTTACCACTGAGCCACCTGGGAATTCCAGTGTAAACTGGTACAGTTTAGCAATTTGGTGATATTTGTAAACTTTTATAAAGCATATATCTCCTTGGCTTGATAATTTTTCTATACAAATTTATCCTGTGGATTTACACCAAAATATGTTCCAGGCAGTCATTGCAAAATTGTTTGCAACAGAAAAAAGTTGGAAATAATCAAAATGTCCCTCAATGGGATGGTGAAGAAGAGATCAATGGATGAATACATTATGGTATTTTTGTTATGAAATACCATACAATCATTTTTAAAAAAGAGTAAGATAGCTCTTTTTGTGCAGTATGGAAAGATCTCTAAGATGAATTATCAAATGAAAAAGAAAGGCTAAAAAGAGTATGATGTCATTACCTCTTTTGCATACTTTTTCATAATTCATATATTTATTGACCAAAAAAGAAATTTCCCTGTGTAAGTGGACCCCTGCATTTCAAAGCCCGTTTTGTTCAAGGGTCAACTATATGTACATTTGCACCTGATTTTTTTCTTTAAAAATCAAATATACAGATTCCTTTTAAGGGAGGGAGCTGAGCAGGTACAGAAAGCCTTTAATTTCGGTTTACATCTTTCTGAACTGTTAGTGTGAAGTCAATATTGTCATCCTACCACTTTTGTTTTCTGTATGCTTTTTATTCTATTTAATAACTTGTATCTATCTTCTTACTGGCCCGGCTTTCGAGATCTTAGTTCCCCCACCAGGAATGGAACCCAGGCCGCCTACAGCGGAAGCAGGGAGCCCCACCCACTGCACCCGCAGGGAATTCCCTTGGGATGCTTTTTAAAAGAACAAATATAATTTAATTTACACAAGCTGGTTAAAAAGAAAAAAATTTTTAACTTAAAAAAAATACATATACCAAATGCAGAAATCACGTAGAGCTTTTTAACTTAGCGAAAGCTCTTCGCATGTGGCCCGTCAGAGGCCCAGCCTCAGAACCAGAAAAACCGCCCAGTCTCCTACGACCCTGGAGGCAATCGCCGTCCCAGGACTACAGCTCCCACAAGACATCGCGGAAATTGGCGCGTAAAGGGAGCGACAAAGGAAAGCCCAGTTACTTCCGGCCTCCCGGAAATGTCCCTCCGGAAATGCCTTAAAAAAAAAAAAAAACACCATAGATTTCAGAGCCTTTTAAGGGAGGGGGAAAAAGCCAAAAGAGCTCAAACGGAAAGTCTAGAAAAGTTTCCAAGCCCCAGGAGCTCCGAGCGAGAACAGAAATTAGGCAGCCCATAGCAATTAGGTGGGCTCCACGCGGACAACTCAGAGTCGTTCTGACTAGCAGCTACTCCGTTTTCCTTCCAGTCTAGCGCCGAGTTCTGCTATGCAGAACGAAATCGGCACCTTCCCCTTGCGGTCCTTCGGAACCCTAACTTCCAAGACGCCAAAGCCCAAGTTCCAGAAAGACCCTGCAGTCTTTCGTTCTGATTTCCCACAACACAGGCCCCTGCTCCCTTCTCAAGCTGGGGTTTGGACATCAGCTGAGCGCTCTGATTAGAAACGGAATCTCATTTCTGATTTAGCTCCTACCTCTCAATGTCTTTTCTTCAGAATCTGCTGCTCCGTTCCAGCATAATATTCAGTGGAAAGAAAACGGAACCTGCCAAGATCTTAACCTCACTCTTTCAGACCTGGTTGCCAGAGCAAAAGAACATTCTGAGACAGAACAGGATATGTTTTTAAAATAAAAAAAAAAAAAAGGAAAAGGTCTTTCTGTTAAATCAGACATAAAATACAATCTGTAAATGATTCGTTAAAGGCTGTTGAAACATTGCTTTGAAGCTTCAGTCAAGTGCAAAATGCAGTGACAAATGCTAGTAATCCTCTTGTTAATGTTAGTGAGGGACAGAGGATAAAAGGGAACTCTGCTTAATTTGGCTATGAACCTAAAACTGCTCTTCAAAGTTACTTACTAATTTTTAAAATAACAGTAACAACAGGAAGAATAATCACCATTATTGAGCTCCTACTGTATGCCATGAATAAAGCTAGCATTTGAACTGTGCTGTGTCTGACTCCAAAGCTCTTAGTGAACATAATGCATAAAAGCACTGCATCAGATTATTTGGCCAGAATTTCGGCATTTCAGAAAATGCACTTGACAAGGCTGTTAGGAAACCTGATTTCTAGTATCAGCTCTCCACTGGCTCCTTGTTGAGCCGCACCACCTCGATTTGTGAAGGAGAATTCAAGACCAGAGCAATGATTCTCAAACTTAAAAGTGCACATGAATCACGTGGATTTGGTGAAGATGCAACTTCTGCTTCAGGATGTCTGGGAGAGGTCTGAGATTCTGCATTTCTGACACGCCTCCAGCTGAAGTCCCTGTTAATCCAGGAATAGGAAAGGACGGGATGACCTCTGAGATCCTTTTAAGTTCTAACCCTCAGCATGGATCATTCTTTCCCACTCTAATCTTAGCACCTTTGCTCTTAAGGAAATATGGAAGGATATGTCAAAAAGGAGAATGATTGAAGTACAGATTCCTACTGAAGCCAAAATATGAAAATTAAAAATAACTGTAGACTATAGTGTCTCTGGAAAGATACACAAGAAACCCGTAAGAGTACTTATCTTCAGGGAAGTAGACTTGATGATCCCAATATAGGAATGGAAGGTAAACGTTATACTTCTATAACTTTTGTAATTTCACTGTGTGTGTGCTTTCTCTTTTTAAAAAATAATTCATTTTTAATTATCATTGAAAAATGGTTTAATATGTCACTTGTTAGTGAGGCAGAAATCACCAGGTTTTTAGTTTAGGCCTCCTGTTATTATCACAGATTTCTTTTAAACAAAGAAATTCCATGAACAGTCACTCAATTATGTTTGGGAAACAAGCACTTAAATATCTCCCCGAGGTTTCAGCTTTTTCCCTCTCTTCTCAAATAGAACTACAGACAAGTATATTGGTAACGTGAAAGTGTTAGTCTCTCAGTTGTGTCCAACTCTGCGACCCCATGGACTTATAGCCTGCCAGTCTCTATGTACATGGATTTCTCTAGGCAAAAATACTGGAGTGGGTAACCATTCCCTTCTCCAGGGGATCTTCCTGACCCAGGGATGGAACCCAGGTCTCCTGCATTGCAGGCAGATTCTTTACCGTCTGAGCCACAAGGGAAGCCATATTAGCAGTATAGTAGTCAAATAAGATATAACAGCAATTTTAGGAAAATAGTGACTTAAGGGCATGAAACTGGGCCAAATAACTCATGAGGTAACTTCTGGCAGTAAGATCAAGATTGTCTGGTCTTATGAGTTCTGATTACCAGATACCAGACCAGTGACCCTCTCTAGTCTGGCTGCACATTAAAATCACTTGGTGGGGAAGTTCCTGGTGGTCCAGTGGTTAGGATTCTGGGCTTCCACTGCAGGCGGCCCGGGTTCAATCCCATAAGCCATGTGACCTGGCCAAAAATAATCACTTGGTGAAAATATATATATATATACACACACATATTTATACACATATGTGTATATACATTTACATACACAACAGTGCCAAGACCCTCCTTTAGAGCAATTAAAATGGACTTCCTGGGGTTGAGGCATGGGTATTTTTTTTTAAGGCTATCACCAGAGATTAAAATGTGAATCAAGGTATGACCTAGACCAAAGATATCAATCTGATACCAGGATTATTCCAAGTACAAATGCAATAAAAACAAGAAACTTCTAATGAATACTTTGTGTCCTAGGCCCCATCATCCTCTTTAATAAATTCAAAGAATCCATTGGCTCTGATAAATTCACAGTACAGTGTATGTTTGTCAAAAGGAACTGAAATCTAAATATAGAATAATACTCATGAACAGTTTCAAAGCTCAGCAAAAATCTTTTGAGTACTTGGCTGGTACCTACCACTGTGAGAGATAGAAAAGAAATCTGCTTTTGCAGTTTCTCACAGGGAACTTGCATTGCAATTAAAGAGACAAGAATGAACTTATGACCCACTGATCAAATCAGTCCTGCCAAACCATGTTCTTAAAATGTGATTTCATTGCCAATGTATTAAATTTGGGAGATTTTGCATAAAACTCCAGAGTCCTATCTTCTCTTAAAAAGATCTGATGATTTGGGATTCCCTTGTTTCCCTGGTAGCTCAATTAGTAAAGAATCCACCTGCAATGCAATTGCCCAGTTCCTGGATCAGAAGATCTGCTGGAGAAGGGATAGGCTACCCACTCCAGTATTCTTGGGCTTCCCTCATGGCTCAGACGGTAAAGAATCTGCCTGCAGTGTGGGAGTCCTGGGTTTGATCTCTGAATTGGGAAGATCCCCTGGAGAAGGGAAAGGCTACCCACTCCAGTATTATGGCCTGGAGAATTCCATGGACTATATAGTCCATGGTGTCACAGAGAGTCAGACACAACTGAGCGACTTTCACTTCACTTACCATTCCTAATGGCAGCATTTTTCTGAAGCTGAGCTGGGAATAAATACCTCCTTTATGTGAGACCCATGCTGCTGAGTCTACCACAGTCTCCAAACTCTCTGTTGCTTTCTGATACTGAAGTTAATAATCAGTTGCCAGGCGTTATCATATATTTTTATGATAAAGTTAAGAGGAAAGTGAAATATTTTTGATCCCTCTTTTTCAAATGTAGAGCAACAAAAACTAGAGCAAGAAGGCCCCATATTTCACATCCTGGTCCCTATACACATCTGAGTTTATGCCCCATGATCTACACTGATTATATGTTCAGTATCCAAATAAAAAACTATATTCAGGTAATTCAAGTACTGGTTAAATGCTTGTGGTCTTGAGTCAGACAGGGATTCAGTTCCAAGCTACCACTTATCAGCCATACGTAGGCGTATGGCCCAATGCCTCAGGTCTACCTTCTCCATCTGTACAAGGGAAGCGATCAGAGCACCACCTCCCAGGGTTGATTTGAGGGTTGAACAGGGTAACATTAATTAACATGGTATCTGGTACCCAGTGACAACTCCCTAAACATCAGTTATTTTTATCCTGGTTAGGAAATGCCAAGGTATGAGTTAAGGATGGGGCACAGAAGGAAATGGCAACCCACTCTAGTACTCTTGCCTGGAAAACCCGCAGACAGACAAGCTTGGCAGGCTATAGTCCATGGGGTCACAAAGGCAGACACAACTAAGCAACTAACACACACACAAAGTGAGTTGTTGGGGAACCTTTGTAGAAGGATGAGCTGACCAAGATGCGTGGAAGATATAGATTGTTCACGTGGAGAAAAGACAAAGCAAGATAGGCCTGAGCAGAGGCTCAGAAGAGATGGTGATCAGGGCCTGAATATTTAAGCCACACCATTGTAAGACTGCTGCACTGGAGCGTTTTCCTCATGGTTTACTTTTGAACTCTAAAGACTACTTTTCGATTGCTTTATGATCTACAGTAGATGACTGTAACAATCACTGTAGAGATTTTGGGCTCTTTCCCACTCACGCTTTGGCAAGGATTTCAAGAATTCAAACATCTGAATGTTTCAGAGTTCTGTTAAAGATACATTAGCTGGGAATGGAATGTTTGTGCTTGTACTCAGACTGCCCCATGCTTGCCACTAGAGGGACTAGAACCAAAGGAATCATCAAGCTTCTGGGTACAATTTTCACCTTCCTAGATTCTTACTCAATACTCTATTAACATGTTTTTCCCTTGAAACTTATTTTTTTTTTTTTTGCACTTTAAAATACTTTAAAAAATCCAAATTCTCCTGTATTATTTCTTTTACTTTGTTCTGTGTAAAAGGGGGAAAATTAAAAAGCTAGAATACCACCTCCCCCTAAAAAACATCCAGATCCTGCTGTGGTATAGAAAATTAGAGTCCTACTAACCATCATCCCCACAAAATAGCCACTTAATAATGGTAATAAGATTTTGTGTCTCCTTCCAGATGTTTTCAATTTGTATACAAACATACGTATTATTCTTTTATTTAAACCCATGATTTGTCCCCTGACTAGCACTTTGATTTCACCCCCTACCAGGCTCTGCCTGCTGTACAGACAATATCCTAGATCTTCAAACTTGCCACCCTGTTCCAGGACTTTTGCACTCGGGACCTTTGCACTCAGTACATTATCTTCTTGAACCACTTACTTCTCCCAGGTTATCCTCACTCAAAGCTCAGTTCATATGTCATTTCCTCAGAGAGGTCTTTGTGATACCCATCAGGTAACTATTCCCCAGCCCATGTCACTCTCCGTCACCATTAGTTTTACTTTCTGCTTCTATCACTGTTTGAAATTAACCTTGTTTATTTAAATGTTTGCCTACTGTATTATTGTTTAGTTACTCGGTCATGTCTGACTCTTTGTGACCCCATGGACTGTAGCCCACCAGGTTTCTCAGTCCATAGGATTACCCAGGTAAGAATACTGGAGTGGATTGCCATTTCCTTCTCCAGGGGATCTTCCCAGCCCAGGGATCAAACCCATCTCCTGCACTGGCAGGTGGATTCTTCAGAATTGAGCCATCTGTGAGGCCGTATGCACTACTAAAATGTAACCTCCATGATAACAGGAACTCTGGCTGCCTGATGTACTTCCATATCACTAGTATCTCGAACATAAATTAGGGACCTAAAAGTATTTGTTAATTAAATAAATAAATGAAAAGAGTGTTGTACATATTATTCTGTGACTTTTTTCTCACTTAACATATCTTGTTCAAGTTGTAATTTACTTATTGTAGATAAGCCTTATTCTTTTATTTCAGTCATAGTCTTAATTTTTAATTCAATTTCTTTTAAGTTAGATATTCAAAAACCTCAAAAGTAGAAATGTAGAAAGGTAGTCAGTGAAAAGTCTCACATCCACTTCTATCTACCATGTACTTAGTCCCCAGTCAACCAGGTAAACATTTATGTTAGTTTATTGTATAGCCTTCCTTATGTCAAGCACACATATGTGTATTTTTTTAGTCTTATTTCTTCCCTTTTTTGCATAAAACAGAAGCATAATATATATGTATAAGGTTCTATACCTTTATTCTTCTAATGCTTCATGGTATTCATAATTTATATGGACCTATAATTTATTTTGCTCAGTTCTCTATTAATTGACTTTTGGTTGTTTCTGAATTTTATTATTGTAATTGATGTTTCAGTAATCATTTTTATTTTTATTTTTTAATATAAATTTATTTATTTTAATTGGAGGTTAATTACTTTACAATATTGTATTGGTTTTGCCATACATCAACATGAATCCGCCACAGGTATACACGTGTTCCCCATCCTGAACCCCCCTCCCACTTCCCTCCCCATACCATCCCTCTGGGTCGTCCCAGTGCACCAGCCCCAAGCATCCAGTATCATGCATCGAACGTAGACTGGCAATTTGTTCCATATATGATATTATACATGTTTCAATGCCGTTCTCCCAAATCATCCCATCTTTTCCCTCTCCCACAGAATCCAAAAGCCTGTTCTATACATCTGTGTCTCTTTTGCTGTCTCGCATACAGGGTTACCATCTTTCTAAATTCCATATATATGTGTTAGTATACTGTATTGGTGTTTCTCTTTCTGGCTTACTTCACTCTGTATAATAGGCTCCAGTTTCATCCACCTCATTAGAACTGATTCAAATGTATTCTTTTTAGTGGCTGAGGAATACTCCATTGTCTACAAGCAATAAATGCTGGAGAGGGTGTGGAGAAAGGGAACCCTCCTACACTGTTGGTAGGAGTGCAAAGTAGTACAGCCACTATGGAGAACAGTGTGGAGATTCCTTAAAAACTGGAAATAGAACTGCCTTATGACCACCAATCCCACTACTGGGCATACACACCGAGGAAACCAGAATTGAAAGAGACATGTGTACCCCATTCATCACAGCACTGTTTATAATAGCCAGGACATGGAAGCAACCTAGATGCCCATCAGCAGATGAATGGATAAGAAAGCTGTGGTACATATACACAATGGAACAACCATTTTTATACTTGATAACTGTACAGAGGAATAAATTTCTGGGAGTGGAATGACTAAATCTAAATACCTATATATATATTAAATCATGAAAGATCTTACCAGATTTCCTTCCAAGAGGGTTGCCTCAATTTCTACTCCCACCACAGTACAAGAGCACAGCTTCCCCACACCCTCACCAAGTCCTAAATATTATAGGCTTGAAAATATTTGCAAATCTGATGGATGAAAAATGGTTGCTACTATTGTTTTTAACTGTCATTTCTCTATGTATGAGTGAAGTTGAATATCTTTTCATATTTTTAAAATAGATTTATTGATATGTAGTTCACATTCCATATAGTTTACTTATTCAAAGTGTACAGTTGGATGGTTTTTAGTATACTCACAAGTATCGATGCAGTTGCACAGAGGTGCAACCACCAAGGTCAATTTTAGCACATTTGCATCACTTCAAAAAGAAGCCCATATTCTATCACTGAAAAAGCAAGAGAGTTCCAGAAAAAAACATCTACTTCAGCTTTATTGACTATGCCAAAGCCTTTGACTGTGTGGATCACAAAATCTGTGGAAAATTCTGAAAGATATGGGAATACCAGACTACCTGACCTGACTCCTGAGAAATCTATATGCAGGTCAAGAAGCAACAGTTAGAACTGGACATAGAACAACAGACTGGTTCCAAATCAGGAAAGGAGTGCATCAAGGCTGTATACTGTCACCCTGCTTATTTAACTTACGTGCAGAGTATATCATGCAAAATGTCAGGCTGGATAAAGCACAAGCTGGAATCAAGATTGCCAGGAGAAACATCAATAACCTCAGTTTTGCAGATGACACCACCCTCACAGCAGAAAACAAAGGAGAACTAAAGAGCCTCTTGATGAAAGTGAAAGAGGAAAATGGAAAAGTTGGCTTAAAATTCAACATTCAGAAAACTAAGATCGTGGCTTCTGGTCCCATCACTTCATGGCAAATAGATGGGGAAACAATGGAAACAGTGAGAGACTTTATTTTTTAGTTCAATTAGTTCAGTTCAGAGCAGTCGGTCAGTCATGTCCGACTCTTTGAGACCCCATGGACTGCAGCACACCAGGCTTCCCTGTCCATCACCCACTCCTGGAGCCTACTCACTCATGTCCTTCCCATCACTGATGCCATCCAACCATCTCATCCTCTGTCATCCCCTTCTCTTGCCTTCAATCTTTCCCAGCATAAGGGTCATTTCCAATGAGTCCATTATTCACATCAGGCAGCCAAAGTATTGGAGCTTCTGCATCAGCATCAGTCCTTCCAATGAATATTCAGGAATGATTTCCTTTAGGATCGACAGGTTGGATCTCCTTGCTGTCCAAGGGACTCTCAAGAGTCTTCTCCAGCACCACAGTTCAAAAGCATCAATTCTTTGGTGCTCAGCTTTCTTTATAATCCAACTCTCACATCCATACATGACTACTGGAAAAACCATAGCTTTGACTAGATGGACCTTTGTTGGTAAAGTAATGTCTCTGCTTTTTAACATGCTGTCTAGGTTGGTCATAGCTTTTCTTCCAAGGAGCAAGTGTCTTTTAATTTTAATTTTCTTTGCACAACCCCAATTATTTGTAATCTAACAAATAACAGCTTGCTTCGACAAGCAGTATTTCTTCTTGTGATGATGAGCTTATTGTTGGAGAAACTATTTGCCTCACAAAATAATTTGAATCACAAGCAAGTCTCCCATTCAACTAATGAGAAAAGTCAACATGTAAGTAATGCTTCAACAGCATTCTTTTCAGAGTTATGGCTACACTATATTTTTATGGATAAAAATAAACAACCTCTTAATTGTCTGTAGTCAGTAGATAAACTGAAAAAAAAGGTGATTATCTTTAAACAGATACTAAATCAAGTTAGTTTGAGAGGCAAACTCTAATGCAAAACTTGTGTAAGAAACAAAAGTAAACTGGTTTTTCCATTAAAATCAAAGCCCACAGGACTTCCCTGGTGGTCCAGTGGCTAAGATTCCATGCTCCAAGGGGGGCCAAGGTTTGATCCCTGGTCAGAGAACTAGATCCCACCAGGCACAACTAAGACCCAGTACAGCCAAACATATAATTAAAAATAAGTAAATACTGAGAAAATTGAAGCCACCTCCCCCCCCCCCCCCCCCCCCCAATCAGAATGGGAGAAAGTGCAAGGCATATATCTACTCAGGGAATTATATTCAGAATATGTAAACCCTTATGGCTAAATAGTACGTAGGCAAATAACCTAACTAAAACACTGGCAACAGTTTGAATACACATTTCTCCAAAGACATAAAAATGACCAACAAGGAAATAAATGCTGTTCAATGAAAACATGTTCATTGAAAAAATATTCAACATCATTAGTCATTAGGGAAACACAAATCAAAACCACTTCATACCCTCTAGGGTGGCTCAGACCATAGTGACAAGAAGACAAGTGGAGGCAAAGATGTGCAGGAATTGGAACACTCATACTGTGTTGATGGGGAAGTAATGATGGTAAGGCTGCTGTGGGAAACAGCCTGGCAGTCATTCATCAGGTAATTGAAACATGGTTTACCACAAGTTTCAGCAATTCCACTCCAACATATATGGGCAACAGAACTAAAAAACATAGGCTCACACATAAATCTGTACATGAATGTTTATACCAGCATTATTCCCAATTGTCCAAATGTGGAAACAACCCCATTGTCCATCAACTAGTAAAGAGATCAACAAAGTGTGGTGCATCCATACAATAAAATATTATCTTGAAAACGTTATGCCAAATACAAGAAGCTATTCACTAAAAAACACATGTTGAATGATTGTATTTACATGGACTATCCAGAGCAGCCAAATCTGTACAAATAGAGAAAAGATGCTTGCTCCTTGGAATAAAAGTTATCATCAACCTAGACAGCATATTAAAAAGAAGAGACATTACTTTACCAACAAAGGTCCATCTAGTCAAAGCTATGGTTTTTCAAGTAGTCACGTATGGATGTGAGAGTTGGATCATAAAGAAAGCTGAGCACTGAAGAATTGATGCTTTGGAATTGTGGTGTTGGAGAAGACTCTTGAGAGTCCCTTGGACAGCAAGGAGATCCAACCTGTCGATCCTAAAGGAAATCATTCCTGAATATTCATTGGAAGGACTGATGCTGATGCAGAAGCTCCAATACTTTGGCTACCTGATGCAAAGAATGGACTCATTGGCAAAGACCCTGATGCTGGGAAAGATTGAAGACAGGAAGAGAAGGGGATGACAGAGGATGAGATGGTTGGATGGCATCACCGACTCTATGGACATGAGTTTGAGCAAGCTCTGGGAGTTAGTGATGGACAGGGAAGCCTGGCATGCTGTAGTCCATGGGGTCACAAAGAGTTGGACACAACTGAGTGACTGAACTGAACTGAACTGAAGCTGGAGACTGGGTGAAGAGAAGGAATGACTACTGACGGGCCCTGTTCAATTTTAGGGACAACTGCAGTGTTCTAACATAGTGGTGATTGCTTCAGCATCAAACCTCCACATTCTTAATAGTAAAAAAGAAAACCCTTGACTCATATGTATGCATTAAAAGGATGAATTCTATCTCACCTTCATTCTTAAGAAGCATAACTGAGAAAATAACTGCACACTCCATCTGGTTTCCTAGGGCAGCAGCAGTGATAATGATGTGCAGAAGATTGGCAGTGAGAGGCAAGGATGGAGGCAGGGGGTTAGCAGGGGAAGGAGACAGGATGCAGCTGAGGTCTCTCCTGAGATGGGTTGGGAGGAAATCAGGAGGCCACTTCGGGGAGCAATTAGGTAAGACTTGTCAATGCTACAAGGTACATGTTCTGTTAGGAAAAGTTTCTACTTCTTAAAATTAATCCTATATATTTAGACTCTGGCTGATGCATTGCTGTAGAAGAGAATTTCATGGTGGCATCATAGAGGAAGACTAGAAATGGCCCAAACATTCTTCAACAGCAGACTGGCTAAATAAATTCTGGCTTAGCCAATTAATAGAATACTGCACTGCTGCTGCTAAGTCGCTTCAGTCGTGTCCGACTCTGTGTGACCCCACAGACGGCAGCTCACCAGGCTCCTCCGTCCATGGGATTTTCCAGGCAAGAGTGCTGAAGAACAATTACATTCACATGTGCAGATGGATGAAATGGGAAAATATATGGTTAAGTTTAAAAAGACAAATATAAAAAAATGTAAATGGTATCCCCATATTTTAGGAAAGTTAAAACAGAGAAAAAATCATGTATATTAATAGTACAGTGGGGACTTTCCTGGTGGTACACTGGCTAAGACTCCACACGCTCAATGCTGTGGGCCTAGTTCAATTCCTCATCAGGGAACTAGATCCCGCATGCTGCAGCCAAGACCTGGTTCAGCCAAATAAATAAAACCAAATATATATAAGTATGGCAGAGCAAGATGGCGAAGTCGAAGGACGTGCGCTCATCTTCTCCCTAGAGAACGCCAAAATTACAGCTCACTGCTGAACAACCATCAACAGGAAAATGTTGGATCCCACCAAAAAAGATACCCCACATCCAAGGGCAAAAGAGAAGCCCAGGCAAGATGGTATGAAGGGTAAAATCACATTTAGAATCAAACCCCATACCCTCCAGAGACACTTGGAAGGCCCAAACAAACCTTCTGTGCACCAGGACCCAGCAACCCCACAGAGACTGAGCCAGGACTATGTTTGAGTGTCTCCTGTGGAGGTACGGGTCAGCAGTGGCCTGCTGCAGGGCCAAGGGCTCTGGGTGCAGCAGACCTGGGTATGGCATAAGCCCTCTTGGAGGAGGTCACCATTAACCCCACCATAGAACCGCCAGCACTTACACAGGACTGGGGAAACAGACTCTTGGAGGGCACAAACAAAACTTTGTGCACACTGGGACCCAGGAGAAAGGAGCAGTGACCCCAAAAGAGGCTGACCTGGATTTGCCCCTGAGAATCCAGGAGTCTGTGGCAGAGGTGTGGGTCTTGGCTTGCTGCAGGCTGGGGCACTCAGTGCAGCAGTGTATGCATGGGATCTTTTGAAGGAGATTGGGTCGTGCAGAGTCAGACACCACTGAAGCAACTTAGCAACAGCAGCAGCCATTATCTTCATTACCTCCACAACAGTTTGGCCTCAGGTCAAACAACAAGGAGGGAACACAGACCTGCCCATCAACAGAAAATTGGATTAAAGATTTACTGAGCACGGCCCCACTCAGAATGAGACCCAGTTTCCTGCTCAGTCAGTCTCTCCCATCAGGAAGCTTCCATAAGCTTCTTAACCTTATCCATCAGAGGGCCAACAGAATGAAAACCACAAGAAGAAAATGATACAAATGGATTTTTTACAAAACAGAAATAGCATCACAGACATAGAAAACAAACATGGTTACAAAAGTGGGGAGGAAGGGGAAAAATTAGCCTGGGATTAAAATATCTACACAACTGTCTATAACATAGATAATCACAAGGACCTACTGTATATCACATGGAACTATACTCAATATTTTATAATGAGGGATAATGAAAAAGAATCTAGAAAATATTATATTTCTGTGTGTGTGTGTATGTGTCTGTATAGCAAAGTGATTCAGTTATACATACACACATATATCAGTTCAGTTCAGTTTAGTTGCTCAGTCATGTCCGACTCTTTGCAATCCCATGGATGGCAGCACGCCAGGCCTCCCTGTCCATCACCAACTCCCAGAGTCCACCCAAACTCATGTCCATTGAGTCAGTGATGCCATCCAACCATCTCATCCTCTGTCGTCCCATTCTCCGCCTGCCCTCAATCTTTCCCAGCATCAGGGTCTTTTCAAAGAGTCAACTTTTTGCATCAGGTGGCCAAAGTATTGGAGTTTCAGCTTCAACATCAGTCCTTCCAATGAATACTCAGGACTGGTTTCCTTTAGAATGGACAGGTTGGATCTCCTTGCTGTCCAAGGGACTCTCAAGAGTCTTCTCCAACACCACAGTTCAAAACCCTCAATTCTTCAGTGCTCAGCTTTCTTCACAGTCCAATTCTCACATCCTTACATGACTACTGGAAAAACCATAGTCTTGACTAGACAGACCTTTGTTGGCAAAGTAATGTCTCTGCTTTTCAATATGCTGTCTAGGCTGGTCATAACTTTCCTTCCAAGGAGTAAGCATCTTTTAATTTCATTGCTGCAGTCACCATCTGCAGTGATTTGGGAGCCCAAAAAAATAAAGTCTGACAACTGTTTCCACTGTTTCCCATCTATTTCCCATGAAGTGATGGGACCAGATGCTATGATCTTTGTTTTCTGAATGTTCAGCTTTAAGTCAACTTTTTCACTCTCCACTTTCACTTTCATCAAGAGACTTTTAGTTCCTCTTCACTTTCTACCATAAGAGTGGTGTCATCTGCATATCTGTGGTTATTGATATATCTCCCAGCAATCTTGATCCCAGCTTGTGCTTCATCCAGCCCAGGGTTTCTCATGATGTACTCTGCATATAAGTTAAATAAGCAGGGTGACAGTATACAGACTTGACGTACTCCTTCCTGAGTTTGGAACCAGTCTGTTGTTCCATGTCCAGTTCTAACTGTTGCTTCCTGACCTGCATACAGGTTTCTCAAGAGGCAGGTCAGGTGGTCTGGCATCCCCATCTCTTTCAGAATTTTCCACAGTTTATTTTGTTCCATGCAGTCAAAGGCTTTGGCATAGTCAATAAAGCAGAAATAGATGTTTTTCTGGAACTCTTTTGCTTTTTTGATGATCCAGCGGATGTTGACAATTTGATCTCTGGTTCCTCTGCCTTTTCTAAAACCAGCTTGAAAATCTGGAAGTTCATGGTTCACATATTGCTGAAGCGTGGCTTGGAGAATTTTGAGATGCTAGCATGTGAGATGAGTGCAAGTGGCCTGTAGTTTGAGCATTCTTTGGCATTGCCTTTCTTAGGGATTGGAATAAAAACTGACATACATATATACTTGCTGTTTATTAATTTTTAAATGTCACAGAAGTGTTTAAGAGGTCTTGCCTACCCAGATAGAGAAGCATGGCACACATGAAATAAAAGCATATATATTGTGTATTCTACATGCCAAGCAATGTTTTGGGGCATTCTGTGTTTTGAAAACTCGCTTAATTCTCCAGAAAAACCTGATGAGGTAGACAGTTCTTTCCATTTTTCAGATGAGCAAACTTACAGGTAGAAAAGAGTCTTGCCTGTTGTCATATAACTAAGAGAAGCAGAACTAAAATTGCAATCTTGATAGTCTGTTTCCTGTGTATTCTCTTAACCATCTATATTATCTCTTTATTCACATGTCTTACATCTTATTGTGCTATTTGGGCCAGTTAAAATACTTATTTTCTTGAATTAATGTATTACTCCAGTACAGAAAATTTCACATAACATTAAATACATTTTTGTGTCTCAGATTTATCCCTTATCTGGCTTTGAGAAAAGGGAATGGTATGTTTCTATCATTGAATAACGTTAATTAAACTATCTCTTTGCACATGATATTATCTGTCTATCTATTACCTAGTATCTAGCGATCTGTCTTTGCTGAATGGAAAAGAACATGTTTCTAGGACTTAAATACCTAAACACACGTTCAAAGAGCTTTTGAAAAGGAATGAATTACTTTTGATCCAAAGTAAAAGCACTTCTGAGTAATTAAAATAACAGAATATCAGAAGTGATTAGCAATCTGATTTTTTTTAAATGTGACACTCATCTTTCTAAGTATTTTATAGTAATCTTCTGAAGTAATTGTAAAAATTAGTCCATGGTTTTACATCCCAAATAATGCTCACCAACAAAAGACAAATTCTACCCAGTCTTAATGGTCAACTAGCTTTGTTTACAATTAATCAATAACCCTAATATATTGTCCCACAAAGAGCTAAAAATATCATTCAGAGAATGAAATGCAACAATATTTAATCTCGTTCTCACTCAGCTAAACATTTTAAATTTCCCTTTGGTAAGCAAGAGCTGAGGATCGGGTTGCAGCCTGCTTGAATACAGATGCTGCTGCTGCTGCTGCTAAGTCGCTGCAGTCGTGCCCGAATCTGTGCGACCCCAGAGACAGCAGCACACCAGGCTCCCCCATCCCTGGGATTCTCCAGGCAAGAACACTGGAGTGGGTTGCCATTGTCTTCTCCGTGAATACAGATAGAGGATGTCAATTATAATTTTGTTCATCTTCCAAAGGATCAACCTGGAGGTTAATGGAATCACACTGAATAATGAAGGAAAATGCCCATATTTTATTTTTTTCAAATGACCTCTTAAAATTCAATTATATATGTCCTCAATGAAAAAGTTAAACTCAGTTATAATGACTCAAAACAGTGTAAAATGAATCATCCCAGGACTCTAAATTCATTATGGAATTATTCTGAAATCTGCTAACTTTCAAAATTATGTTGGAAAACCCATCAGTATTAAGTTAGCAATAATTTTTTAGAAAATTAGTAAGCCAATATTTTTACAAAGTATCTGCCTCATTTTAAATTTTAATAATCCATTAATAAAAATGAAGAAATATTATGATTTCTTTCTCTTCCAATTGTAGAGAGGTAGTCATATTCATGGTTAGGGGCAAGAAATCATCATATCTTGCACACTGAATTTTCCTAATTTTTCTCCATTTTCCACAGCAATAGTATTCTCCCACCTGAAGTAAGCTATTCCTTTACCTAAAGGTTGTTCTTGTTACCAATCTTTTGTGCTTTACTTACATGTATAATTATCTGCTACAAAAGTTAAACTATCTCTGAGTCACTCTGTGTTCCAGTGATGACTTTTCTTGCCTTCTGACCTGCATATGTATTTTGATTCTGACTGGAAATATTTTCCCACCTCTCGGCCAAGCTGAAGCCCTAACCCCTATTCAGGATTTTGTTAAGAGAACACTTTTTTCTCAAGAAAGCGTATTCTCAGGTTTAACATGGCTTTCTATGTGATCCTCTATTCTCAATCAGATTACATTTTTAGACACAGAATCCAATTATTTCTGTATTTTTAATTCCTTTACCCTCATATGCCTCTATCACTAAGTTTAAGGTGACTGAGCAGATGGCCTGACTACCAGCAGTTCACAGGTACCCACCAGAGTATGGCTTTAATAATATCTAATAAATAAATACTGTATCTGTGACACTTCTACATTACTGATTTCATCACGTAAGGCCCCTCTGTGACCTGAACCTGCAGCTGTGTTTGAAATAAGTAACTTCAGTTAATCTGTATGTTGGCTTCTTTCATTTTGCTCCAGTTTAAAAGGTCAGGGCATTCAAAACATTCAGTAGTATCCAGTACCAAATATATTTAACAGGAAGAGAGCAATAACACTGGTCTATTTTTTCAAAATTTATTGAGGTATAGCTGACTTACAATGTTGTGTTGATTTCTTCTGAACAGCAAAGTGACTCAGTTGCACAAATGTATATTCTTTTTTTTATTCTTTTCCATTATGATTTATTATAGGATATTGAGCATTGGACTGGAAAAGGTTAGTTTTCATTCCAATCCCAAAGAAAGGCAATGCCAAAGAATGCTCAAACAACCTCATAATTGCACTCATCTCACGAACTAGCAGAGTAATGCTCAAAATTCTCCAACCCAGGCTTCAACAGTACATGAACTGTGAAATTCCAGAAAATCTGAAATGGTTCCAGATATTCAAGCTGGATTTAGAAAAGGCAGAGGAACCAGAGATCAAATTGCCAACATCTGTTGGATCATCAAAAAAGCAAGAGAGATCTAGAAAAACATCTACTTCTGCTTTATTGACTATGCCAAAGTGTATGACTATGTGGACCAAAATAAACTGTAGAAAATTCTGAAGGAGATGGGAATACCAGACTACCTGATCTGCCTCCTGAGAAATCTGTATGCAGGTCAAGAAGCAACAGTTAGAACTGGACATGGAACAACAGACTGGTTCCAGATCAGGAAAGGAGTACGTCAAGGCTGTATATTGTCACCCTGCTAATTTAACTTATATGCAGAGTACATCATGAGAAATGCTGGGCTGGATGAAGCACAAGCTGGAATCAAGATTGCCGGGAGAAATATCAATAACCTCAGATATGCAGGTGACACCACACATATGACAGAAAGCAAGGAAGAACTAAAGAGTCTCTTGATGAAAGTGAAAGAGGAGAGTAAAGAAGTTGTAGTAAAACTCAGCATTCAGAAAACGAAGATCATGGCATCTGGTCCCATCACGTCATGGCAAATAAATGGGGAAACAATGGAAACAGTGACAGATTTTATTTTGGGGGGCTCCAAAATCACTGCAGATGGTGACTGCAGCCATGAAATTAAAAGACACTTACTCCTTGGAAGAAAAGTTATGATCAACCTAGATAGCATATTGAAAAGCAGAGACGTTACTTTGCCAACAAAGGTCCGTCTAGTCAAGGCTATGGTTTTTCCAGTGGTCATGTATGGATGTAAGAGTTGGACTGTGAAGAAAGCTGAGTGCTGAAGAATTGATGATTTTGAACTGTGGTGCTGCAGAAGACTCTTGAGAGTCCCTTGGACTTCAAGGAGATCCAACCAGTTCATCCTAAAGGAAATCAGTCCTGGTGTTCATTGGAAGGACTGATGCTGAAGCTGAAACTCCAGCACTTTGGCCACCTCATGCAAAGAGTTAACTCATTGGAAAAGACTCTGATGCTGGGAGGGATTGGGGACAGGAGGAAAAGGGGACGACAGAGGATGAGATGGCTGGATAGCATCACCAACTTGATGGACATGAGTTTGGGTGAACTCCGGGAGTTGGTGATGGACAGGGAGGCCTGGCATGCTGCGACTCATGGGGTCGCAAAGAGTTGGACATGACTGAGTGACTGAACTGACTGAACATTTGTTGTAAAGCTGGTTTGGTGGTACTGAATTCTCTTAACTTTTGCTTGTCTGAAAAGCTTTTGATTTCTCTATCAATTTTGAATGAGGTCCTTGCCAGGTACAGTAATCTAGGTTGTAACCTAGGTTTTCCCTTTCAGTACTTTAAATATATCCTGCCATTCTCTTCTGGCCTGTAGAGTTTCTGCTGAAAGGTCAGCTGTTAAGTGCATGGGGTTTCCCTTGCATGTTACATGGTCCTTCTCCCTTGCTGCTTTTAATATTCTTTCTTTGGGTTTAGTCTTTGTTAGTTTAATTAGTATGTGTCTTGGCATGTTTCTCCTTGGGTTTATCCTGTATGGGACTCTTTGTGCCTCTTGGACTTGATTGACTATCTCCCTTTCCATGTTGAGGAAATTTTCAACTATAATCTCTTCAAAAATTTTCTCATACTCTCTTTTTCTCTTCTTCTGGGACCCCTATTATTCGAATGTGGTTGCATTTATTGTCCCAGAGGTCTCCAAGACTATCCTCAGTTCTTTTCATTCTTTTTACTTTATTCTGCTCTTCAGAAGTTATTTCCACCATTTTATCTTCCAGCTCACTGATTCGTTCTTCTGCTTCAGATATTCTGCTATTGATTCCTTCTAGAGTATTTTTAATTTCAGTAACTGTGTTGTTTGTCTCTGTATATTTATTCTTTAAGTCTTCTAGGTCTTTGTTAATTGATTCTTGCATTTTCTCCATTTTGCTTTCAAGGTTTTTGATCATCTTTACTATCATTATTCTGAATTATTTTTCAGGTAGTTTGCCTATTTCCTCTTCATTTATTTGGACTTCTGTGTTTCTAGTTGGTTCCTTCATTTGTGTGAGATTTGTGCTGAGTTTTTGTTTTTTTGTTTGTTTTTCCTCTGATGGGCAAGGCTCAGTGAGGTGGTAATCCTATCTGCTAATGGTTGGGCTTGTATTTTTTTGTTTGTTTGTTTAGATGAGGCATCCTGCACAGGGTGCTACTGGTGATTGGGTGATGTGGGGTCTTGTATTACAGTGGTTTTCTTTGTGTGAGTTCTCACTATTTGATACCCCCTAGGGTTAGTTCTCTGGTAGTCTAGGGTCCTAGAGTCAGTGTTCCCACTCCAAAGGCTCAGGGCTTGATCTCTGGTCAGGAACAAAATTTCCACAAGTGGTTTGTTATGGCATTAAATGAGGTTAAAACAAATATCCAAAACTGAGAAACCAAAGATGAACCCTAGGCAAATGGCTGTTACAAAATCAGGCAAATAATAATTCAAATAATGGAATATCCACATATACATATACACCCATGAGCCAAGTCAAAACAGTCCAACAAATATAAAGTACAGTAGATTGATCTGGCAAACAAAGGAAATCAAAAATTATTATATTTGCCAGTTAAGAACAAAACTAACTAAAGCACAAACTGGAAAACAAAACTAAAGCAAGGTACCAACTGGGGAATAAAGCAATGAAAACAAAACTAACAACTATGTTGAGAGGAAAGGAAAAAAAGAAAGAATAGATATGCAAAGTTAAATAGAGGTAGATGAAGAAGAGTTATATATATTAAAGATTAACTGCAAGGGGAAAAGCAAAGTAGGAAAGGCAAACAAAGGAATAAATGTAGAAAAAATAGGGTTAAAAAATTAAAAGTTAAAATTATAAAAAAGAGAAAAGATTTTTTTTAATGAAAGAAAAAAAAGAGAAAAAAAGGAAAACTCCACAGAACTACAAAAGCCCAATGTAGATACAGAGGTTTATAACAACAATAAAAAGTGTGACTGAATACACACACACACACACATATATACACTCCATAAGCAAAATCAAAACAGTCCCACAAAAATAAAGTACAATAGCTTGACCCAGCAAACAAAGGAAACCTAATATTATATCTACCAGAACAAAAGTAACTAAAGCACAAACTGGAAAACAAAACTAAAGCAATGTGCCAACTGCGGTATAAGGCAATGAAAATAAAACTAACATATGTTGAGAGGAAAGGAAAGAAGAAAAGAAAGAATAGCTATGCAAAGTTAAAGGAGGTAGATGAAGAAGATTTATATACATTGAAGATTAACTGCAAGGGGAAAAGAACAGTAGGAAAGGCAAACAAAGGAATAAATGTAGAAAAAATATAATAGGTTTTTAAAAATTAAAATTATAAAATAGAGAAAATTAAAAAAATGGAAGAAGAAAGAGAAAAGGAAAACTCCACAGAATTACAAAGGCCCAATGTAGAGGCAGAGGTTTACAACAACAATGAAAAGTGTGACTGAATAAACACATGTACATATACACCCATAAGCAAAATTAAAACAGTCCAACAAAAATGAAGTACAATACATTGACCTGGCAAGCAAAGGGAACCAAAAGTTATGTCCACCAGAACAAAACTAACAAAAACACAAAGTGGAAAACAAGACTAAAGCAAGGTGCCAACTGGGGTATAAAGCAATGAAAATAAAACTAACAAATATGTTGAGACTAAAAGAAAGAAAGAATAGATATGCAAAGTTAAATAGAAGTAGGTAAAGATTTATATTTATTAAAGATTAACCCACCAGGGGACTTCTCTGGTGGCTCAGACAGTAAAGTGTCTGTCTACAATTCGGGAGACCAGGGTTCAATCCCTGGTTTGGGAAGATCCCCTGGAGAAGGAAATGGCAATCCATTCCAGTACTATTGCCTGGAAAATCCCATGGACAGAGGAGCCTGTTAGGGTACAGTCCATGGGGTTGCAAAGAGTCAGACACGACTGAGCGACTTCACTTTCAAAGATTAACTGCAAGGGGAAAAGAACAGTAGGAAAAGCAAACAAAAGAATAAATGTAGAAAAAATAATAATAGATTTTTAAAATTGAAAATTATAATTTAAAAAAGAGAAAAAACAAACTCCCCAGAACTGCAAAAGCCTGATATAGAGGCAGAGGTTTATAACAACAATAGAAAATATGACTGAGAAAAAAAAAAAGAAAAAAAAAGCTCAAAAGCTTAGAGTTCATAGTGCCAATAAAATCAACAACTACAACAGAGGCGGGGGAAAGGAAAACAAAAAAGGAAAAAAATCCAAATCTACAGAACACTTATGTCAAAACATAAGAATAATAAATGTTTTTCTTAAGTCACTGCTGTCGGAGTCCTTTCCCTTGCTGGGAGTCACAGTTCACTCCACCTCCCTAGGATGCCCTCTAACACTGTGCTGATCTCTGGACCTGCTGTGAGGGCAGCTCAGATTCTAATCTGTGTGTTCTATAGATTCTAATCTGTCCTACTCCTGTGTGTTCTTGCCTCCAATGTCCACAGCTATCAGAACTAGTGCGTTTTCTTTTGTGGGAGCTCTCAATGACCTTTTATATATTTCACAGACACAGAGTCTGCATAGTTGATTGTGTGGGTTTAATCTGCAGCTGTACAGCTGGTGAGAGGGTTTTGGGTCTTCTTCCTCAGTCACACTGCCTCTGGGTTTCAATTGTGATTTTATTTCCACCTCTGGATATGGGTCATCCACTGGGATTTGTTCCTGAGGCTGCCCTGGAGGACTTGGCTTTGCCCTTGTGAGGGCCAGGTGTGGAGGTGGTACAGCTGCTTGGGTTGCAGGGGTTCTGGCAGCACCAGGTACCCAGGGGATTTGGAGGCTAGGGCAGCAGGAAATATAGTGCTCTAGAAGGGTACGTTAACCAGTACTGGCCAATACACTCCAGTATTCTTGCCTGTAGAATCCCCCTCGATGACAGGGAAACCTGGCGGGCCACAGTCCACAGGGTCACAATGAGTCAGACACTACCAAAGCGACCCTGTGTGCATAGGCACAAGACTTCTTTTGCCTGTGGCAGTCTGTCCCAGTGAGAGTTGAGCGTGAAGGTAGCGCAGCTGCTTGGCTTGCGGGGGCCCTGGCAGCACCAAGTTTGCAGGGACACGGACTGCCTCCACCGCAGGAGTTATGGCCCTATCAGAATCTTGTCTCAAGCTTCTTGTAGCTGGCAATCAGAAGGCCTCTTTGGCCAGTCTTTCTCCATAGCTCCAACCCTTCAGGCACTTAGAGGGCTCCCTTGCCTGGAGTCCTACTCTGTAGATCAGCGAGTCAGGCACTTAAAGGGGCACCCTGGGTGGGGTCCCACTCTGTAGTTCAGTGCATCAGACATTTGATGGGACAGCCTCTCTGTTGTTCAGCTGCCAGTGCTAGTGTGCTGGGGAAGAGAGGTTATGATGGCTCCAACCCCTATGTGTGACTTGCTTCCATGATTGCCTGGCTTTCCTCCACAGGCATTTCCCACCACAATCTCCTCCCTCACATCCCCTCAATCTGTCTCTCTGCAATCAACAGCAGCCCTAGCCCTGGGATTGCTCCACAATCCCAACTCCAGCTCTCAGCCATTGAGCCACCTAGGGTATGTATGACTGTGGCAAGGGCTATCCGATTCTCATTCCATTTAGGCTGCCACAGATCAGCTGCTTCCCTCAGCCTTAAATGTTTCTCCTCTGACTCAGACAATTGCCCCAGTGTGGGGATCGGACCCCTGCTTCAGTTCCCCCACCCGCTGAGGGCAGGAGTCCTACTAACACTCCCATTTTTCCCCCAGTTCTTAGTCCTACTGAGTTTTGCTGGCGGCTCACTCCAGAACTCTTGCCTGGGAAATCCCATGAACGGAGGAGCCTGGTAGGCTGCAGTCCGTGGGGTCGCGAAGAGTCAGACACAACTGAGCGGCTTCACTTTCACTATTCACTGTCATGCGCTGGAGAAGGAAATGGCAACCCACTCCGGTGTTCTTGCCTGGAGAATCCCAGGACGGGAGCCTGCCATCTATGGGATCGCACAGAGTCGGACACGACTGACGTGACTTAGTAGTAGTAGTAGTATATATTCTTTCCTGCTGGTCAGGTAACTCCTGTCCACTCTCAGCTGGTGCTCTGCATGCACTTCTGTGTCTGAAAGGGTATTCCTGATGTATCCATGGAGAGAGATGTATTCCACGTTCACCTCCTCCTCCATCATCTTGCTCCTCCTATGTACTACATTTTATATCACTAATATCAGGGAAAAGGAAATCTGTAGATGAAATTATTAGAAAATTGGTCCTTTGAGGACCCACCTCTACTTGCCAGTATGTTTTCTCCTGAGCATTCAGATACTTCCGAGTTGAAATCCAGTTGTAATTTAATAGCTGTGTGTCTTTGAGGGTTTACATTCACTCTGTTCATCCTAGCATTCTATGCAACTATGTTGCTACACCCGCTCCCCTGCCAGGGCTTCAATACAGGAGACAAGGTGAAGTGAAAAGACCAGCCATTGTCTCTCCACTCGGCCTCCTCAAGGCTGGTGTCACTCTGCTTTTTCAGTCTTAATACACACTGTCACTGCAAAAATTAAACAGGCAGGCTTAGTACTTTCTAGGGGGGTGTGTGTTTGTGTTTTAGTCACTCAATCGTGTCCAACTCTTTGTGATCCCATAGACTGTATCCCGCCAGTCTCCTTTGTCCACAGGATATTTTCAAGCAAGAACACTGGAGTGGGTTGCCACACCCTTCTCCAGGGGACCTTCCCGACCCAGGGATCAAACCTGGGTCTCCTGCATTGCAGGTAGATTCTTTACCGTTTAAGCCACAATCTACACTTTATTGAAGAGCTTGAAAAAGAATGATGGAGTCCAGGTGGATGAACCTGTGATGGTGGAAAGACAAAAGGGAAACACACCTGAAAATGGGGCGCTTGTGCCGTGACCTGAGCCATCTCCACTCTGATCACCCTGTTCTGCATGGTCAGGAGATAAACAGGCATTGCTTGTATTTGTACCACAGCTTTCAAATGTAATTTTATCCTAAAGGTAAGATCCATGGATGTAACAAAGCAGCAATAAGCTGCTGTATTTAAACTATATTCCTGCAGGAAATTATGAATGTTCAGAATTAGAAAGCTTACCTTGTTTGCATAGCAACTAAGGACCTTCAGATGCACTGGGTTTTACTCTTAAAGATGGGAAGAGGGGTTTCACTCCTGACTGGTTTGGGACAGTGCTCACTAGGACTCAGAGGGGAGTCTGAAACACTTTAAATGGCAGGTCATTTTCTCAAGCAGTTTTCTGCCTGTAAGCAGTTCCTGCCATTCTGTTCCCCACAATAGGATGGGCAGTCAGACAGCTACTGGGGGCTACAGAGTTCCACGGGGACCCCATAGATGATGGAAACCAGGCTGTGACCCAACAGCCAGGAGGGTGCAGTCATTCCTGTAAATGAGCCCCCACAGTCTTCTGTTACAAGGATAAAGTCAAACATGAATTGTCCTCTTAGGGTCCTGTGCTGACAATCTGGTCTACTCTCCACAACTCACCACCTGCCATGTCCTCCTCAATTATTCATCAGGAAAGTGAGGAAATACAGCCCTTCCATGGAGCACAGGGCTGTGGAATCCACAGAAATATCCCAGAATGAAAATCGTATCTTCCATGTACTACTTTATAAGTTGGAATCAATTTTGGTTTCCAACTGAATGTGAGAATTGCAAAATACAAAATCTTTTAAAAATCCAGTTGAATTCTGCCTAATTTACTCATTACATGGTGGTAGAATCTCTTATTTTAAGACAAAGGAGGGAGCAAATTTCCTTTCCATAACTGTATTTAAAACACTTAAATCAGGCAAAACATGTGGATATAAAAACCCAACTCAACCTAATCCAACACAGCAAAAAAGCCACTTGTGCTATCTCTAAACTTAGAAATTGATCTCTATATATTTGAAATCATCATGTGAAAAATGTAAGCTATGGAGCAAATGTCAAAACAGTGTCTTGATCTCCCTGGTGTTTTCAGAATGCTAAAGCCAAAACTGTGGTGCTGGAGAAGACACTTGAGAGTCCCTTGGAAAACAAGGAGATCAAACCAGACAGCCCTAAAGGAAATCACCCCTGAATGTTCACTGGAAGGACGGATGCTGAAACTGAAGCTTTGGCCACCTGATGCAAAGAGCCGACTCATCGGAAAAGACTGACGCTGGAAAGATTGAAGGCAGGAAGAGAAGGGGATGACAGAGGGTGAGACGGCTGGATGGCATCACCGACTCAATAGACATGAGTTTGAGCAAATTCCGGGAGATGGTGAAGGACAGGGAAGCCTGGCATGCTACAGTCCATGAGGTTGCAAAGAGTTGGACGTGACTAAGTGACTGTACAACAACATATGTGTGTGTGTGTGTGTGTGTGTGTGTGTGTGTGTGTGTGTGTGTGTGTGTGTAGTGGTGGTTTAGTCACTAAGTTGTGTCTGATTCCTTGCGACCCCATGTACTGCTGCACACCAGGCTCCTCTGTCTATGGGGATTCGCCAGGCAAGAACACTGGAGTGGGGAGACAGCGGAGCCTGCGGAAGGCGGCGGCGGCGCGGCATCTGAGAACCAAAGCCCAGGCAGGGTATGGTGGCGCCGATGGCCTTGTAAGAGCGAAGTTACCGCGGGGCCGGCCATCCGCCGGCAGCCCTGACATGGCGCCAGCGGCTCCAAAGCTCGGGGCCTGTGGCCCTTCACCTCGGCGGCGGGGGGCGGCCCAGAGGCGGCGGTCGCTGAGCAAGCTTTGGTGCGACCGCGAAGCCGAGTCGTGCCCCCCCTCGTATTCACGCCCCGCGGCTCCATGTTCTGTGACGAGGATGGGGATCTGGCTCACGAATTCTATGAGGAGACAATCGTCACCAAGAACGGGCAGAAGCGGGCCAAGCTGAGGCGGGTGCATAAGAACCTGATTCCTCAGGGCACCGTGAAGCTGGATTTCCACCCACCCTCCCACCCCCCGCATCCACGTGGATTTCCCTGTGATCCTCTATGAGGTGTGAGCCTGGGGGGTGGCAGGCATAAACACGCCCTGACCCAGCAAGACACCCCCAGGCTCAAGGTGTGGCTTCCATTGAGGAACCTAGGCTGGGGCCACAACCGTGAATAAACTCCACTGGCCTGGAACCTTCAGCTGTGAGCAGGGCAGTCCTACAGTGCTGGTTGGGTGTTGGTTTGTATGTGGACCAGAGATGGCTGGAAGCTGGTGAGGGCTGATGGCGGAGTTACCAGTCCAGCTTTCCCAGCAATTCCCTACAAGGAGCATGGCAGGGACATGCTGGTCAGGAATGCCTGGTTCCTGTGCCCTTGCCTGGCCTGCATTCTTCCAAGCTTGCCTAGGGCCCAGCCCTGCTAGAGGCTACAGCACTTTACAAGCAAGGTCTGCCTTTTTCCAGCCCCAGGGCAATGGGAGCTCTACAAAAGTGGGAACTTCCTTTCCCTCACTTCCTTTACCCTCTGTTGGAGCATTTCAGCCGTTTGCTACCTCGATTCCTCCCGTGTTGGACAGAGGCTGGGGGCAGAACAAGCCTGATTTTTCCTGCCTACCTGCCCATTTGTTCCCAGCCACACATGGATGGACAATTTGCTGGCTGTTAATAGGAGTAGGGACTGGTGTGGGAGGTTTCTCCCTCTACCCAGGGCTGGCCTGATCCCTCCCCACTGCAACTAGCTGTTCTCCCTGCTACAAGTTGAGAGGGCAGAGGATGGGGATCAGGAAGGGCTCTGGATGCCTGTGCCCCATCCCACCTACTGTATCTAATCCCCCTTGCCCTTGCATATCCACCACCCTGTGGTAAGGCACAGCACCCTAGGGCTGGTGCCAGTAGCTCTGAGGAGCCCACCACCCCTTTTCCCTACAGTATACCCCTCCCTTCAGTATCAGTCAAAAGAAAAGTACTGGAGCCCCTGGATAGGGGCAGAAAGGAGAGAACAACCATTAATAGGATTACTTAAAATGTGAAAGCTTGTAAATAGTCTAGTCCATGATGTTGTTGGGGCAGAGTCTGATTTCTACATAGAAATGATGTTTTTTTTTTTAATTCCTTACTGTGCAAACTCTGTGCTTTAAGCGTGTGAGAAATGGCTTGGGGAGGGTAGTCCTCAATCTAGGAAGGCTGTTGTGTTATTTGTTCAATAAAATTATTTGTAGACCCTGCAAAAAAAAAGAATACTGGAATCGGTTGCCATTTCCTTCTCCAGGGGATCTTCCCAACCCAGGGATCAAACTGGGGTCTCCTGAATTGCAGGCAGATTCTTTACAGACAGAGCTATGAGGGAACCCCATATATATAGATATAGATAGGTATGTATATATAGATATCTATACATATATGGATGTTGTCACTTATATACATATTATTCCATCCAAAAGTATAATACACTCTTTTCAAGTGTACGTGGAACATTCTCTATGATACATTCATTACATGCTAGGCCTCAATACAAGCCTTGATAAGTAAGAAAATTTAGAAATAATATCAATCATCTCTTCTGACCACACCACTATGAGACTAGAAATCAACAAGAAAACTGAAAAAAGCACAAACCCTTGGAGGCTAATCAATGTGCTACTAAACAGCCAATGGACCACTGAAGAAGTTAAAAAAAGTAATAAAATTAATCAAAATACCTGGAGACAAAAGAAAATGAAATGATCCACAGGTCTATGGGATGCAACAAAGGAGGTTCTAAGAGGGAAGTTGTAGTGATACAAGTTTGCCTCAAGAAACAAGAAAAACCTCTAACAATCTAACCTTATGCCCAAAGGACTAGAAAAAGAATAAACCAAACCCAAATTGAGAAGAAAAGAAATCTTAAATATCAGAGTATCAAGATAAGTAAATAAAAAATTGAAAAACAGATAAGATCAAGGAAGCAAACAGCTGGTTTTTTGAAGAGTGAAACAAAACTGATAAACCTTTAAACAGACTCAATCAAGAAAAAAAGGGAGAGGGCCCTAATCAATAAAAACCAAACATGAAAAATATTACAACTGGCACCGTAGAAATACAGAGGTTCATGAGAAACTACTATGAGTAACTATACATCAATAAAATAGACAAGCTAATAGAAATGGACAAATTCTCTGAAATGTACAATAGCCTAAGACTAAACAAGGAAGAAATAGAAAACACCAACAGATCAATTGCCAGTACTGAAATCTAACCAGTAATTTAAAACTCCCAACAAACAGAAATCCAGGACCAGATGGCATCACAGATGAATTCTACTGGACATTCAGAGAAGAGTTAATGCAGACCCTTCTGAAACCATTCCACAAAAACTGCAGAGGAAGGAACACTTCTGAACTCATTCTGAGGCCAGCATCACCCTGTGGCCAAAACCAAAAAAAATAAATCACAGAAGCAAGAAAGTTGCAGGCCAGTAACACGGATAAACATAGATGCAAAACCTTCAATGAATTAACAGGGAAATTCAGGAATTTGTTGAAAGGACCACAGATGATCAAGCGAGATTTATCCCAGGGACGGAAGGATGGCTCAGTATCCACCTATCACTGTGATACAACACAGTAAAAAATCAAATAAAAGCCACCTCAGTAAATGGATGTTGCAGCCTGGTGGAGCAGAGACCAGAACCTGCCCCGTAACTCGAGGGTGCAGCAAACCGCACCCTCCTTGTCCTAGTAAGCATGCCTAACGGACATTCCTGGGGCGGGACGTGCTCTCTGCTCCGCTTCACAGCCTACCCCTGCGTTCGTCCCCATGGACGCAAAACAAGCTATTCCTGATCAAGAGCAGAGCCTGCGCTAATCAAACTCCCCTGTATAGCTAGTCCCTAATGATGTCATGTGACTTCTGCCAATAAAAGTGCGGGCTGGAAGCAGCTATTTTGTCTTCCTGCCATGGAGAACAGGAGGCCCCTCTGACTCCCCGCTTGCCAAATTACATGTCTGTCTTTTCATTACGCGCTCGCCCTTGTTTCAGGTCTTTCTCACCCGCTGTGTTGGAAGCGGCAGGTGGCGCCCAAACGGGGACCTGAAGTCGGGAAGGATTCCCGCAAGGGAAAAACTGAACGCGAAGACAGAGAGCGGTACATGAGACGCCTGGATGGAGACCAGGCCCTCAGACTCTAAGGGTGGGAAGTCCCTTGTTGTCTTAGGAAGTCAGGGTAACAATGAGGAATGATCTGAGTAAAGGTGAGAAACTTGATCTCCAGCTTTTGAAGCACCTCCGCCATAATGCTGGAGCGCAGGTAAAAGAGGAGCAATTGACGCAATTGCTAAAAGAGGTGGTTAGATATAACCCCTGGCTTCCAGAAGAAGGCGCTCTAGATATTGAAATTTGGGACCGAGTGGGAGAAAATTTAAAAACAGCACACAGGAGACGGGATCACATACTCGTGACAGTATTTGCGACCTGGGGGCTAGTGCGATTGGTCCTATACCCTCTACAGTACGAGAAACCATGTGAAAGGCCATGTCCTCAGAGGTGGCTCCTGTTAACCATTCTTCCCCTTTGCCATCCAAGCCTAAGGGCGATTTTCCAGCACAGCCTCTCCATCGGGTCCAGAAATGTCCTGGGAGGATAAGCCGCTGGCTCAGTTTCAGCAGACCGTGACCTCCGCCCTTCATTCGGGTGCTTTGTACATTGCGAACCATCTTGCTTTCCCTCTTGATTACAGGCCTGACCCCAGTAATCCCACTCAGGTTGTTGCAACCCATGAAACTTTTGAAATCAGGTTTTAAAGGAATTAAAATCTAGTGTTAGGTTGAACGGGGCCAATTCCCCCTATAGACAGGAACTATTGGAAATTTGTGTGGGCGATGCTCTTCTTACTATGTTAAAATATTAGCCAAAGCTGCTTAAAGTGATCCCCAATATTTACAGTTTTTTGCCTCTTATACTAAGTTGTGCCAAAAGCAAGCCAATATTAATTTGGCCAATAGACATAGTCTTACTTTTGAAATGCTCACAGGCACAAGGCAATATACCAGTCCAACAGCCCAACTGACTTACAAAGGTGTATTAATGCTGCCGAAGGGCGTGGCAGACAGTATCAGACCCTGGCAAGCATACTGGTTCGTTTGTTAAAATATTAGAGAGACCCGGAAAAGACTTCACTGAATTTGTAGACCGTCTCTCATCTGCTCTCCACTGTCAAATTAATAGCGGAGAACATTTTGTTAAAACAATTAGCCTATGAAAATGCCAATGAAGATTGTAAGGCCACCCTTAACCCTATTCATCAAAATGGCAGTCTTGCAGATTTTGTCCGAGCGTGTCAAAATATTGGTATACAGGCCCACAAACAAACCATGCTAGCCCAAGCAATTTCTGCTGCCTTTAAAAATAATTTTAACTCTTCCCCTGCTTTCAAAGTGAAAAGCCTGGACATATAAAAAAGGATTGCCATTCCCATCCCAAAACAGGTGTTATAATACCTCCGCCTACTGGTGACATTAAAACACCAGGACTGTGTCCTCACTGCCAAAAAGGCAATCATTGGTCTAATCAATGCAGATCAAAAGTTCATAAAAACAGTTCCCCTTTACAGCTGGGAAATGGCCAACGGGGCCAGCATGAGGCCCCACAAACAACGGGGGCATACCCTGTGAGGACCTCCAGCACACCTTTCGGGCTATCTTCAGCCTCTCAGCTGCTACCAGCAGAAGTGCTGGGTTGGACCTCCCAACCAGAGTAACTGTTCAGATTAGTGAATCGGATCCTCATTTAGCAATTCGTACTGGGATCCAAGGCCCCATTCCAACAGGGACCGTAGGACTCATTCTGGGCAAAAGTGGCCTAAATCTTAAGGGCCTCCAAATTCTTCCTGGCCTTATTGACCTAGACTGTTCAGGAAAAAATTAAAGAAATGGCTCTCTCTCTCTGATTCATTTCATGTCATTCCTCAAGATCAGAGAATTGCTCAGCTCCTTCTCTTGCCTTACCACATCCCTAACAATTCTAATCGTGTCACCAGAGGCGAACAAGGATTTGGGAGCACAGGTGATCAAGCAGTGTGCTTTACTCAACAAATACTCCAGTTTTTGCAGTCCCTAAAAAGTCAGGCAAATGGAGGCTGTGTCATGATCTTCGAGCTATTAATGCAGTTAAGCAACCCATGGGGGCCTTGCAGCCTGGACTCCCATCCCCTTCAGTCATACCTCAAAAATTGGCCAACTGTAGTTCTGGATCTTAAAGACTGTTTTTATACAATCCCTTTTGCCCCACAAGACAAAGAGAAATTTGCATTTTTGGTGCCCAGTATTAACCAAGAAGCTCCCATGAAATGGTACCAATAAAAAATGTTGCCTCAGGAAATGATGAATAGTCCTATGCTATGTGTGGCTAGCACTCTTGGTCCCTCTATCCTCAAGTCTACATCTTTCACTATATGGATGACATAATCTTAGCTGCCCCAGAGTAGTCTCTCCTAAACCCACTTTTTCACCAAGTTCAGCATGACCTTATATGATGGGGACTACATGTAGCCCCTGAAAAAATTCAAAAACAGCTCCCTTTTTCTATTTAGGTTACTGGGTTTCAGAACGCACCATTACACCCCAAAAAGTATCCATTAGATACAATAATCTCAAAGCGTTAAATGATTCTCTAAAGCTTTTAGGAGATATTAATTGGTTGCACCCTACTTTGGGCATCCATATCAGTTCACTTAAACAACTCGTTGAGACTCTTAAAGGGGACTCAGCCCTTTCCTCCCTAGACTCTGACTCCACAAGCTAAAAAGGAACTTGATATAGTAAATATTGCCATTCAAAATGCTCAACTTAATCGTATTCATTATGATTATCCTATTCTCATTGTTGTAGCTTCTCCAGAAACCCCTACAGGAGTTTTATTTCAGGAACAGCCTACATTTGGCATCATAGAATGGTTGTTTCACATTCTCAGGAGGGCAAGACCCTGATGACATACGTTACCCTTGTGTCTAATTTAATTATGCAGGGAAGAAAACATACTCACCAGTTGACTGGCTTTGATCCTCAAGCTATTCATGTTCCATCTGACAAAACTCAACAATAGCAACTTTGGCAAACTTGCTTATCATAACACGTTATCCTTGCTGATTTTGTGGGCATTTTTGACAATCACCCTCCTGCACATAAATTGTTACAGTTTATTTCCCTAATTCCCATTGTGTGGCCCAGAGTCACCAAAGCCGCACCTATCCCAGATGCTCCTACTTATTTTACAGATGGCTCTAACAATGGCAAAGCAGGCATTACCAGTCCTGAGGAAGGAAAGACTCTAGTTACTCCCTATACCTCCGCTCAGTGGGTGGAACTGCTGCTGCTGCTACTGCTGCTAAGTCGCTTCAGTCGTGTCCAACTCTGTGCGACCCCATAGACGGCAGCCCACCAGGTTCCCTTGTCCCTAGGATTCTCCAGGCAAGAACACTGGAGTGGGTTGCCATTTCCTTCTCCAATGCATGAAAGTAAAAAGTGAAAGTGAAATCTCTCAGTCGTGTCCGACTCTTCACGACCTGATGGACTGCAGCCTACCAGGCTCCTCCGTCCATGGGATTTTCCAAGCAAGAGTACCGGAGTGGGGTGCCATCGCCTTCTCCGATGTGTGGAACTAGTAGCAGTAATTACAGTACTTGTTTCTAAAGATAAGGCCCCTATTAATATTGTTAGTGACTCTGGCTATGTTGTTGGAATAACCAAGTCTATTGAGACTGCAAAAATTAAACATGTTAATTCTGAGGAATTATTCCTCCTATTTCTCCAATTTCAAAAAACTCTTCGTTCCCATTTCTTTCCTTTTTTTAATTACACATATTCGAGCTCACTTCCCCCTCCCAGGGCCTCTCACCTTTGGCAATTCTCAGGCTGATCTTTTAAGCCCGCTTACACCAGTAAAGCTTTTAAAGCTTTTTTCTCTCTCTGGTTTATTCGTCACTCTACAGGCATCCCATATAATCCAAGCTATCACTGAACAGGCACATTATGCTCTTAAAAATCAGCTTTTAAAGCAAAAAAAAAGGTGGGGGGGATAGCAGGGAAATCTCCACCTGTACATCTGCATTTAGCTCTCCTAAGCTTAAATTTTTTCACAACAGATGACCAAAACTCAACCCCATATGAGAAACACCATTCACATACTCCTTCAGTGCAACACCCACAGGTCTGGTGGAAGGCACTAGAAGGTGGTGCATGGGAAGGACCAACCCCCCTTCTAACATGGGCATGAGGATATGGCTGTGTCTCAACAGGTCATGGCCCTCGCTGGATACCAAGCAGGTACATCAAGCCATATCATGAGCCCCCCATTTGCACCACAGGAGATGTGGGATCCCACAGTGAGCATGGTGATGGTGACACAGAAAGTCCAATGGCTGCGCCTGGCAGACCCCCCCCCCCCAAACGAGAACCACAACCACGCACTCGTCAGGCACCTCCTGTGACCTGGGGACAACTGAAGAGCCTCAGTCAGAAGAGCAAACAGAAGCTCCTGCACACTCAGACACCTAAAACTCCTGAGACCATGCTGCTGGCTATGGTGTCATTGGTCTCCTGTACGGTAACTGGGGCAGATGCTGATTTGTACTGGACTTATGTTCCAAATCCTCCATTAGCTAGACCCTTAACTTGGAATGACCCTTCCTCTTCAGTTTGGACAAACAATTCTCACTGGTTCCCTGATCCTAACAGGGCACTTCCAAATTTAACACAAATAGAGCCCTATATTATTATTCTGGATGACCATGATAGCCCTGCAATCAAAAAGTGGGAGATGTTGCAGCCTGGTGGAGCAGAAGTCAGAACCTGCCCCATGACTCGAGGGTGCAACAAACTGCACCCTCCTGATTGTCCTAGCAAGCATGCCTAACGGACATTCTTGGGGTGGGACGTGCTCTCTGCTCCACTTCACTGCCTACCCCTGCGTCCATCCCCATGGAAACAAAACAAGGTATTCCTGATCAAGAGCAGAGCCTGAGCTAATCAAACTCCCCTGTATGCTGCTGCTGCTGCTAAGGCGCTTCAGTCGTGTCTGACTCTGTGCGACCCCATAGATGGCAGCCCACTAGGCTCCCCCATCCCTGGGATTCTCCAGGCAAGAACATTGGAGTGGGTTGCCATTTCCTTCTCCAATGCATGAAAGTGAAAAGTGAAAGTGAAGTCGCTCAGTCCTGTCCAACTCTTAGTGACCCGATGGACTGCAGCCTACCAGGCTCCTTCATCCATGGGATTTTCCAGGCAAGAGTGGGTTGCCATTGCCTTCTCCGAAACTTCCCTGTACAGCTAGTCCCTAATGATGTCATGTGACTTCTGCCAATAAAAGTGCGGGCTGAAAGGAGCCTTTTTGTCTTTCTGCCATGGAGAGCAGGAGGGCCCTCTGACTCCCCACTTGCCAAATTATATGTGTCTGTCTTTTTATTATGCACTCGACGCTGCTTCAGCTCTTTCTCACCCACTGTGCTGGATGGGGCAGATGCACAGAAAGCTTTTGATAAAAGTCAACAGCCATTTATGATAAAACCTGAAAGTGTATAGAGGAAACATACCTCAGCATAAAAACCATGTTCATAAATATGCAGCTAACATCAGACACAGCTGTGAAAAGATGAAACATTGCTTCTAAGATCAGAAACAAGACTGTCCACCCTTGCCACTATTATTCAATATAGTTTTGAAAGTCTTAGTGACAGCAAGCAAAGAGAAAGCAATAAAAAGAAATCTACATTGGAAATTAAATTGTCACTGTTTCCAGGTGAAATACTACCCACAGAAAATCCCAAATGTGCCACTACACGACTACTAGAGCTCAATGAATTTGGTAAGGTAACAGGATGCAAAATTAACATACAGAAATCTGTTGCATTTCTGTACACTAACAAGCTATCAGAGAAATTAAGGAAGCAATCCTATTTACAATCACTTCAAAAAAAATAAGTAACTAGGAATAAGCTCACCTAAGGTGGTTCAACATCTGTACTGAGAAAACTATAAAGACACTGGTGAAAGAAATTAAAAACACAACTACATGCAAAGATAGACCATGTTCTTGGATTGGAATATTCAGTATTGTTAAGCTGACCATACTACCCAATGTCACCTGAGATTCAGTGAAATCCCTATGAAATATCAGTGGCAATTTTCACTGACCAGAACAAGTAATTTTGAGGTTTTTATGGAAACACAAGAGAACTTGAGGAGCCACAACAACTTTAAATCTGGAGATATTCCGTTTCCTTGACTTCAGACAGTACTACAAAGCTGATCGAAACACATAATACTGGCCCAAAAAGGACACACAGACCAATGGAACAGGACAGATTCCAGATGGAAACCCATGTAGTTACAATCAACAAAGGATGCAAGACTATATAATGAGGAAAGACCATCTCTTCAATAACTGGAGGGAAAACTGGACAGACATGTAAAAGAATGAAATTAAGATATTCTATAACAGCATGTACAAAAATAAAATCAAAATGGATTAAAGACCTAATCTTAGAAACTACAAAATTCCTAAATGAAAACATAGGCAGAACATTTGATATCAGTTCATTTCAGTTCAGTTGTTCAGTCGTGCCCCACTCTTTGCAACCCCATGAATCGCAGCACGTCAGGCCTCCCTGTCCATCACCAACTCCCAGAGTTCACTCAGAGTCACATCCATCGAGTCAGTGATGCCATCCAGCCATCTCATCCTCTGTTGCTCCCTTCTCCTCCTGCCCCCAATCCCTCCCAGCATCAGAGTCTTTTCCAAAGAGTCAACTCCTCACATGAGGTGGCCAAAGTACAGGACTTTCAGTTTTAGCATCATTCCTTCCAAAGAAATCCCAGAGCTGATCTCCTTTAGGATGGACTGGTTGGATCTCCTTGCAGTCCAAGGGACTCTCAAGAGTCTTCTCCAACACCACAGTTCAAAAGCATCAATTCTTCAGCACTCAGCTTTCTTTATGGTCCAACTCTCACATCCATACATGATTACTGGAAAAACCATAGCTTTGACTAAATGGACTTTTGTTGGCAAAGTAATGTCTCTGCTTTTTAACATGTTGTCTAGGTTGGTCATAGATATTCTTCCAAGGAACAAGCATCTTTTAATTTCATGGCTGCAGTCACCATCAGCAGTGATTTTGGAGCCCAAGAAAATAAAATCTGTCACTGTTTCCATTGTTTCCCCATCTATTTCCCATGAAGTGATGGGATTAGATGCCATAATCTTTGCTTTTTGAATGTTGAGTTTTAAGCCCACTTTTTCACTCTCTTCTTTCACCTTCATCAAGAGGCTCCTCAGTTCCTCTTCACTTTCTGCCATAAGGGTGGTGTCATCTGTATATCTGAGGTTATTGATATTTCTCCTGGCAATCTTGATTCCAGCTTGTGCTTCATCCAGCCCAGCTTTAAGGGGGGAAAAGTCGTGAGACGCAAGCCCTTTCCTGTTTGCTCTGGCAAATTCCACTCTATTTCACAGGCCAGGAAGCCAACTTGCCCCAAGACTCCGATTGCCCCCAGGGATCCAAAAGTGGGCATGAAAAGTGCTGCCGTCTTGTGGAGGTTTTCTGTAACTACAACCTGGTCACTCTAGCTCACAGGCACCTCAATTCACAAGGCCTGGGATTCCATTAATGACAGCTGCCCTCAGGAAATATGCTGTGGCTGGCACCAGAGAAATAAATTCTAAACACAGCCGACTTTTAGAAAGCCAACTACCAAAGGTAAACTGTCCTGACACCGTTTAAGAAAATGAAAAGAAAAAAGAAATTAAAAAACACACCCACACCTCCTCCATAAAACAAGATTCTCACCATCCCTAATTGTTCTTGGAATGCCAGTCAAAAGGACAATGGGAAGTCAATTCAAAACACTCACAATGGCCAATGTCAGAAGTCTCCAGGCAATATACGCAGGAAAGAGTCTGGAGGAAAAAGAATCCCCCTAAACTATTGGTGGGAATACACTTTGGCAGCAGCCAGTATAATGGACAGTCTCCAAATGCCTAAAAAACATCTATCAAAAGGGGCTAAATCTAGAATCCAACATGCCCACAGCTGAGTCTATATTCTGAGAAAATTAGCAATTAAAAGGTACATGAACCCAACAGGCACTGTAGCACTAACTCACAATAGCTTTGACAAAGAACCCGCATAAACTCCACCGACAGATTAAAGCTGAAACAAGATGTGGTACATATACGCAATGGAGAGTTACACAGCCATGAAAAATCAAAACTGAAATTAGGAAATGATGCCACTGGTAGCCACAGGGACGGGCCTTAGAGAATCATATGCTAAGGGAAATCAGTCAGACAGAGGAAGGCAATAGCATTATGTCCTTTCTAGGAAATACTGGGGGAAAAAAGGATGCAAAAGAATGAATTTGCAACTCAACAAGAGACTCTGAGAATTCAAAGTCAAACAAAGGGATCCATAGTGAAGGGCAGGGAATAAATTAAGAGATCAGGACTAATATAGACACAGAAATCTTTATCTTTAATAGATCATCAACAAGGATTACCCCCCGGGTCCTTCCTGAGAGCCTGCCTGTCTCCCTGCCTGCCAGTCTTCCCCATGTACACAGACATCTTTCTCTCAGAGATCATGCACAAGGATTATCTCCTTCCTTCCTCCCTAACTTCCTCATATACACAGAAAACTGGATCTGAGATTAGATAATCCACAAGGGCCTGATGCTCAGCACTGGGCTACACCTTCTAGGGGAAAAAATCCAAAAAAAGCAGAGATACTTCATACATATTTAACACATGAGTTGGGTGGTTGTATACGGGACTGCAAGGAGATGCAACCAGTTCATCCTAAAGGAAATTAGTCTTGACTATTGACTGGACGGACTGATGCTGCAGTTGAAACTCCAATACTTTGGCCACCTGATGGGAAAAACTGACTCATTTGAAAAGACCCTGATGCTGGGGAAGATTGAAGGCAGGAGGAGAAGGGGATGACAGAGGATGAGATGTTGGATGGCATCACCGACTCAATGGACAAGAGTTTGAGTAAACCCCGGGAGATGATGATGGACAGGGAAGCCTGGCGTACTGCAGTCCATGGGGTTGCAAAGAGTCGGACACAACTGAGTGACTGAACTGAACTGAACACTGAGGACAAGAACAACAGTACTCCAACACAGCATTGGCATGATGTTAAACGAAACAAAAGAAAAGCAATGCCTACTTGATTCCCTCCAGTCTCCCTGACTGGAACTACTATCCCATCCCTGGAGCCTGAACAGGCTTGGTTTCCACTGCTGGACTGGGGTGGGATGGAGACGGCCTGATAGGGTGCCCTTCATTGAGCACTTTTTAAACCTCTACTGTCTGCTTGGCTCTGGCTGGGATCAGAGCTCAGAGCTGGATCAAGTCCTCGAGGATCTTGGAGGCAATAGTCACCTAGCTTCCATTTTTCCTGGTGCTGGGGTTCCCAGCTCAAGTCTCCTTACTCAGTGTAGCCTCCTGGGCACCTTAGTCCCCTCAGCTGGGTGCTGTGGCCCCCACTGGGATTCATCTAGGGGTTAAGGGTGCGATGTTTTAGAGAGAAGAAGTACTGGGACACAAGCCTTTTTGTGTTTGCGCAGGCACATTCCACTCTACTTCATAGCCCAGGAAGTCAACTTTCCCTAAGGCTCTGTTTGCCGCCGCAGGAACCAAAAGTGTGCTTGGGAAAGTGCTGCCGCCTTGTGGACCTTTTCTGTAACTGCAACTTAACCACAGGTGCTTGCACCTCTAACTTAACAAGGTCTGGTGGTGCTGGTTTAGCCGCAAAGTCGCGTCGGGCTCTTGCGACCCCATGGACTGTAGCCTTCCAGGCTCCTCTGTCCATGGGGTTCTCCAGGCAAGAATAGTGGAGTGGGTTGCCATTTCCTTCTCCAAGGGATCTTCCCAACCCAGGAATCGAACCCAGGTCTCCTGCATTGCAGGCAGATTCTTTACTGAACTATGAGAGAAGCCCTGGGGCACTGTTAATGACAGCTGCCCTCAGGAAATGTCCTGGGGCAGGGATTTACAAACAAGCCACTTGCCACTGGTAAATTTTTCTCACACTCTTTAAAAAGAAATTTAAATAAAATACCACACTGCCTCATGGGACAAGATGCTCAGCATTTCTAATTACTGCAGGAATGCCAAACAAAATGACAACTAGAAATCAAATCCCACCGTTCACAATGGGCATCCTCACAAGTTCACAAACAATAAAGGCAGGAGAGAGCCTGGAGGAAAGGGAACACCCCACACTGCCGCTGAGAATGTACATTGGCAATATCCTCTATAAGGGAGTCTCCACACGCCAGAAAAAACTATCAGGAGAGCTACACCTAGACTCTGAACTCATATTTTCATAAAGGAAGTATAGAAAATAAGATTCTCACATATGGAAATACGCACCCATATTTCAAACAGAAAATACAAAAATTTTATTTTCTTATATGGAAATATACACCCAAATTTTCATAGAGGAAACACAGAAACTTTGATTTTCTTATATGGAAGTATTCACCCATAATTTCATATAGGAAATATAGAAAATTCTATTTTCTTTTATGGAAATATGCACTCAATTTCCATATATGACATATAGAAAATTTTATTTTCATCTATGGATATATGCACCCATGTGTTCTTACATGATATGTAGAAAATTCTATTTTCATGTATGGAAGTGTCCACCCACACTTCATAGATGAAATATAGAAAAAGTTGAAATAGTGCCAGTTTCAGCAACGTAATCCTGGAGGTTATCAAAGGGAAGTAAGTCAGAAACACAGACAAATACCGTGTGATGTCACCTATATGTGGAAAGTAAAATATGACACAAATGACTTCATCTACGAAAGAGAAACAGATTCACAGATACCGAGAACTAATAGGGAAAGCAGAAGTGGGAGAGGCAAGATCAGGGTAGGGGATTAAGAGATACAAACCATGTAGAAAATATTTTCTATGTAGAAAATAAATAAGCTACAAGGATATAGTATGCAACAGAGGGAAATATGCCCGTTTTTTGGTAACGACTTTCAATGGACTAGGGCTCCTAAAGACAGTGAATCACTAGGTTGCACACTCAAGGCAAATACAGTAACGTCAATTAACTGTACTTCATTAAAAAAGAAAAACAGTTGATGGCTAGCTACAAACAGAAAAAAACAATCATTAGGAAAAAATAAGCAAAATTAAAATGGGAAATTTTTTAAAATAGAAGATTTAATCAAGAAACTTATCACTACATGATTTTTAAAAATCACATGAAGCAGATTTACTCTTTATTTTTGCTTCACAAAGAACTAATTAGTCAAATCAAGCCAATTAGTCTAACTACAGGATATAGGTTTTTTAGCTTGCTTTTGTCTATGTTCTCTGAAAAAACACTTTGCTTAATGATATTTTTGATGCTGATATTTTGATTTCAGTTCAGAATGCCCTAATGAAGAAGTCACTTAGAAGTCTTCTTTCAAATGCAAGACTTTAATGCCCATTAAGATGAAAGTGAAAGTGGAGAGTGAAAAAGTTGGCTTAAAGCTCAACATTTAGAAAACGAAGATCATGGCATCTGGTTCCATCACTTCATGGGAAATAGACGGGGAAACAGTGGAAACAGTGTCAGACTTTATTTTTGGGGGCTCCAAAATCACTGCAGATGGTGACTACAGCCATGAAATTAAAAGACACTTACTCCTTGGAAGGAAAGTTATGACCAACCTAGATAGCATATTGAAAAGCAGAGACATTACTTTGCCGACCAAGGTCCGTCTAGTCAAGGCTATGGTTTTTCCAATGGTCATGTATGGATGTGAGAGTTGGACTGTGAAGAAAGCTGAGCACCGAAGAATTGATGCTTTTGAACTGTGGTGTTGGAGAAGACTCTTGAGAGTCCCTTGGACTGCAAGGAGATTCAACCAGTCCATTCTAAAGGAGATCAGCTCTGGGCTTTCTTTGGAAGGAATGATGCTAAAGCTGAAACTCCAGTACTTTGGCCACCTCATGCGAAGAGTTGACTCATTGGAAAAGACTCTGATGCTGGGAGGGATTGGGGGCAGGAAGAGAAGGGGACGACCGAGGATGAGATGGCTGGATGGCATCACAGACTCGATGGACGTGAGTTTGGGTGAACTCCGGGAGTTGGTGATGGACAAGGAAGCCTGGCGTGCTGCGATTCATGGGGTCGCAAAGAGTCAGACACGACTGAGCGACTGAACTGAACTGAAGATGTTAAGAGAGTATAATGGCAGTGATTTTCATTATGGTCCCTGGACTGGTATGTGCAAATCTACTAAATTAGAACTGTGGTGACCCAACAACGAAAGAGCAGATAAAACCAAGGAGGATCTTGGAATGCAGGAACAGAAACACCGGACCCTTATTGTCCTTCCCTCCCCCATGTTATAACTATCAATGGATTTCAGGTCCTCCTGAGAAGTATAATCTGTCTCCCCTCCTATCCCATAGAGAGAAGGTATTTGCCTTACTCTTCCCCCCACTGAGTGTATGTGCCTCATCCAATCAGCAAATGACCCGCAAGACCCCTGATCCCCTCCTTGCACCCTGGCTATAAAAGTGGACTAAGGACCCCTGCTCAATGGCGGTTCTCCCTTGAGCTGCCCCGCTGTTCTAACAGCGTCTCCCACTCACTGCCCTCATTCTGTCTCATGTCTGGAAATTCTTTTCCAGCCCGTGCCCGGACCACGACAAGAACCTCTGGTCCTACAGTCTGACACTGTGAGTTAATAAGCTGTCGACTAAAAAATATAGTCACAATCTGAAAGTACAGAGTTATTTTATCTGGTTGGAATGTTTAGGACTCGGAGCATGAGAGACAGCATCTTAGAAGCTCTGAGAAAACTGCTCCAAGGAGGCAGGGTTGGGGGGGGGGGTGGGGAGTCAGGCTATATACAAGTTTGCAACAAAGGGAGCAGGCAGTCTGAACAGCAAAGATCAGATATCAAGCTAAGGAATTTAGCATCCTGTGCACTGGAAGACGCGGCCCTCGTTCCTTTCTTATGCACCTCGGCTATTCTGTCTCATTCTTGCTTCTTGCCTTCCCCCAGCTCCTCAGCAAAATGGTGCTGGAATCCAACACACACTGCGGGATCACAGTTTGGGGGGCTCGCATTCACATTTGGAGGCCAGAAGTCACTGACGGCTGGGAAATTTCTTGCTTATTAATATGGCAGGAGATATTTTCATTTCACAAAGCCGTCCAGGTGATTCTGAAGCACACTGAAGTTTGGGAGCTATTGCCCTAAATCACCCTAATCACCCTAATCAGGTGAAACTCATGATTTACCAATAGAAAGTTGTAAGAATAGCGTCACTATAAGTTATAGTAAAATGTGGATTCTCTTCTTTAAAGAACAATAACAAAGGAGTTCACTCTGCAAATGTATATGCCCATATTTTCATACATGAATTATAGGAAATTCTACTTTCATATATGAAATATGCCCCAATATTTTCATACATGATATATAGGAAATCTACTTTCATTATGAAATATGTCCCCATATTGCCATACATGAAATACAGAAAATTTTTCTTTCGTGTAAGAAATGTGCCACCATATTTTCATATATGAAAAATAGAAAATTCTATTACCATATATGGAAATTTGCCCCCATATTTTCATATATGAAATACAAAAAAGTCCATATTTCATATATGAAATATGCACCTATATTATCATACATGAAGTATAGGAAATTCTATTTTCATATATGAAGTATGTACCTAACTTGGGCCTCTGTTCCATCCCTGGAACCTGGGCAGTCATGGTTTTAATGGCTGGACTTTGATGGGGTTGAAACGACCAGATGCAGTGCCCTTAATTAAGTGACCTGTTACCTTTACTGTCTGATTTAATCTGGCTGGGACCACAGTTCCTAGTGCCCAGAGGATGGTATCCTGACCCTCTGGCTTTGAGGACCTTGGAAAAGTCACCAAGCCTCCAGGTCTCCTGGTGTTGGGGTCCCCAGCTCAAGCCTAGGAGAGTGCCTCCTTGCTGAGAGGGCAGTCTCCTAGACACCTTAGGCATCCTCAGCTGGGTGCTGCGGCCCTGGTTGGGATTAGTCTGGGGTTGGAGCTGTGAAGCTTTAGGGGAAGAAGCAGTGAGACACAAGCCCCTTTAAGTGTTGCTCAGGCACATTCCACTTGAATTCACAGCGAGGGAGGCCCACTTTCCCTGATGCTACCGTTGCCCCAGGAACCAGGGTTGGGCAAGAAAAAGTGTTGCCACCTTGTGGACATTTTCTGTAACTACAACTTGACCACCAAGGGCTTACCTGCTGCTGCTACCTGCTACTAAGTCACTTCAGTAGTGTCCGACTCTGTGCGACCCCATAGACGGCAGCCCACCAGGCTCCCCCGTCCCTGGGATTCTCCAGGCAAGAACACTGGAGTGGCTTGCCATTTCCTTCTCCAATGCATGAAAGTGAAAAGTGAAAGTTAAGTCATTCAGTCGTGTCCAACTCCTAGCAACCCCATGGACTGCAGCCTACCAGGCTCCTCCATCCATGGGGTTCTCCAGGCAAGAGTACTGGAGTGGGGTGCCATTGCCACCGGCACCTCTAATTCACAAGGCCTGAAGTTCAGTTAATGACAGCTGTCCTTAGGAAAGGGCATTGCAAAAACAAATTCCAAACACAACCAACATTCAAGTCGGTTTCAAGTATATTTCAATATATATACAGAAGTCTGTGACTGTAATAGATAATCCAAAAGGATTACCTCCTACCTTCCTTCCTTCCATATATGCACAGAAATCTGTATCTCTAACAGATGCTCAAGGACTTGATGTTCACAACGTGGAATTTGCTCAACCTTCTGCAATAACCTCTACGGCAAAAGAAAGCAAAAAAGAACAGATATGCGGTATGTAAGTGTCAAACTGAATCAGGCAATTGTACACCAATGGCAAACACAAAACTGCAAATCGACTATATTCCAACATAGCACTGGCATGAGATTAAAGACAAGGGGAAAAGCAATGCCTAGTTTATTCCCTGAAGCCTTCCCAGTTAGGCTGTATTCCATTTCTGGAGCCTAAGCAGGCATGTGCCTCATGTCTGGACTGGGGTGGGATCAAGACAACCAAAATGTTAAAAGAAGTGGGTAACCCTGCAATTTCGGCCCCACTACATACAATGAGCAACAGGTAATCAAGCTAATTGTAGAAGCGCAGATGAATGAATATCGACGACAGGGGGCATATACACCATGCGATATTTCTCAACCATAAACCAGTAGGAAAGAATGCCAAGTCTGGCCACAGGAAAGAAAGCAGATGATCATTCTGAGTGAAGTAAGAGAGACAGGGAGATTCAAGTATCATATGATATCACTCCTAGGTGTAACCTAAAGATGGATAAAAATGAACTTCTCGCCTGGAGAGACAGCCTCACAGACTTAGAAAATAAGCTTTCAGTCACTAAGATATAAAGATGTGTGGTGTGAAGAAATGAGCTGCTTCAGAGTAATATATGCACACAACTATAAAATAAATAAATGACCAGGACCCTCTGTATGACCCAGGGAAACTTACTCCATATAATAACCTATATGGGAAACAACAACCACAAATATACATATATATATACACACACATCCATGTATTAAGAAAAGTGAAACAAGTTGTGGTGGAAGGCACAAGGAAAAAACCCACAAGACTGTAATTCACTGATACGCGTGCTAAGCTGCTTAATCATGTCCGACTCTTTGTGATCCTATGGACTGTAGCCCTCCAGCCTCTTCTGTCCATGGAATTCTCCAGACAAGAATATTGGAGTGGGATTCCCTTCTCCAAGGTATCTTCCTCACCCAGGGATGGAACCCACATCTCTTTGCATCTCCTGCATTGGCAGATGGATTCTTTACCACTAGTGCCACCTGACTTCAATACAAATGATGGGATTAAAAACAGAAACGACAAAAGAGAAATGCTGACTCTACATCCCTCAGGAAACAATGACCTAGGCTGGCGTCACATACCTGGAGCCTGCTTGGCTTGGGTCCCAAGTCTGGAGAGTCCTGGGGCTGAGGGAACTGGGAGCGTGGGGCAGGCAGTGTGTCTCCAAAATGCGCCTGGAGTGCCTGTTGCCCTCAGCAGAGTGCCGAACCTCCAAATACAGGTGGAATAAATTAAGAGATTGGAATTAACATATGTGCATTAATATATATCAAACAGATGATCAAAAAGTACCTACTGAATAGCATAGGGAAGTTTATTAACATACTGTTATCACCTGTATGCAAAAAAGAACCCAAAAGGGAATAGATAAACACCTATGTATTAATATAACTGAGTTGGGTTCCTGTAAACCTGAAACAAACACAACATCAGAAATCAACTATATTCCAATAGAAAATACGGAAATTGCAGGGGGGGGGGAAGGCAGTGCGGCATGAAGAAGTGCTGCCGCCTTGTGGCAGTTTCTGTAACAACACCATGAAAAGCTGAGCTGCGGGGTGTTTCACATGCAGGAGGATCCAGTTTTTCGTAGTCGTTCAGTGTCTAAGTCCTGACTCTTTGTGGCCCCATGGAATGCAGCACGCCAGGTATCCCTGTCCTTCACTATCTCCCAGAGTTCGCTCAAACTCACGTCCGTTGAGTGGGTGATGCCAGCCGACCACTGCCTCCTCTTCTGCCCACTTCCCCTCCCGCCTTCAGTCTTTCCCAGAATCAAGGTCTTTTGCAGTTAGTCAGTTCTTCACATCAGGTGGCCAAATGATTGGTGCTTCAGCTTCAGCATCAGTCCTCCCAATGAATATTCAGGATTGATTCCACAAGGAATTTGGCTCCGACACATATGAACCACTTCAGTTCAGTTCAGTAGCTCAGTCATGTCCGACTCTCTGCGACCCCATAGACTGCAGCACGCCAGGCTTCCTTGTCCATCACCAACTGCCGGAACTTACTCAAGTTCATGTCCATTGAATCAGTGATGCCATCCAACTATCTCATCCTCTGCCGTCCCCTTCTCCCGCCTTCAATCTTTCCTAGCATCAGGGTATTTTCCATTGAGTCAGTTCTTCGCATCAGGTGGCCAAAGTATTGGAGTTTCAGCTTCAGCATCAGTCCTTCCAATGAATATTCAGGACTGATTTCCTTTAGGATGGACTGGTTGGATCTCCTTGCAGTCCATGGGACTCTCAAGAGTCTTCTCCAACACCACAGTTCAAAAGCATCAATTCTTCAGCACTCAGCTTTTTTTATAGTCCAACTCTCACATCCATACATGACCACTGGAAAAACCATAGCTTTGACTAGACAGACCTTTGATGTCAAAGTAATATCTCTGCTTTTCAATTGTCTAGGTTGGTCATAACTTTTTTTCCAAGAAGCAAGCGTTTTTTAATTTCATGGCTTCAGTCACCATCTGCAGTGATTTTGGAGCCCAACAAACCACTACTACAGCTCAATTTTTAAACAAAACTCAATAAAAATAAGCCAAAGATCTAAATGTATATTTCTCTAAAGATGACATAAAGATGGTCATAAAGCTCATGAAAAGATGCTCAGCATCACCAGTTCTTTGAAAAAGGCAACTCAAATGTACAATGCAGTACCACCTCACTGATCAGAATGACCACATCAAAAACTCACAACAACAAATTCTGCAGAGGCTGTGAAGAGAAAGGGACCCTCCTACACTGTTGGTGAGAATGTAAATCGGTACCCACACTAGGGAGAACATTATGGAGGGTCTTTAAAAACTAAACACAGAAAAATCCAGTGACACAGGAACCCCATACCTAGGCATGATGGTGGTTGCATAGTTGCTAAGTCGTGTCCAACTCTCGCGACCCCATGGACTGTAGACTGCCAGCCTTCTCTGTCCATGGGATTCTCCAGACAAGAATACTGGACTGGGTTTCCATTTCCTTCTTCATGACCTAGGGGTAGATACAGAAAAAACAAAATTTTAAAGGACACCTGCACCCCTAAAGCTCATGTAGCACTAGGTGCAATAGCCAAGACAGGGAAGCACCTTAAGTGTACAAGGACAGATGAATGGGTATAGAAAATGGGCGCATAAACACGATCCACAGATGAACACAACCCACAGACGTAATGCACAACACACAGTATTGCTCAGACATAAAGAAGGATGAAATAATGCCATTCCCAGTTAGAAGGAGGAGACTAGAAATGACCATACTAAGCGAAGTAAGTGAGACAGGGACAGGCAGATTATACAGAATATCACTCCTGGTGAAATCTACAAAAAATGGATGCAAACAAACTTCATTACAAAAGACAAACAAATTCACAGACCTAGAAACTTATGGTTACCAAAATGGAAAGGTGCGGAGAGAGGGGCAGCGAGTAATTAGACAGCACAGATCAATATTTAATTACAATAAGTGCGGTTGTTGTTTAGTTGCTCAGTTGTGTCTGACTCTTCGCGACCCCATGGACTGTAGTCTGCCAGGCTCCTCTGTCCATGGGATCCTCCAGGTAAGAATACTGGAGTGAGTTGCCATTTCCTCTGCCAAGGGATCTTCCCAACCCAGGGATTGAGTCCGTGTTTTTGAAAAGTCTCCTGCATTGCAGGTGGGTTCTTTACCACTGAGCCCAGCAGGAAAGCCATAAGACAGGTGCTGAAGGGCTCTTAATAGTCACAAGTTTGACAGAGCTTTAAATAACACCTGCCCTCAAGAAACATCATGGGGAAATTATCAGAAAAGAATATCAAACAGGGCCAAGTTTCAAGAAGCCAGTTTCAAGAGGTAACTTATACTCACAAGGTATAAAATAATAAAAGTACATGGAAAGAAACTCCACATCAACAATGATTAAATCAATGCCAATCAAAACTACAATAAGGTATCACTTCACACTGGTCACAACGGCCATCATCGAAAGAGCTACAAAGAATAAAGACAAAATAAAAAGATCTGCAACGAATGTACAGAAAATGAAATCCTCCTACAATCTTGGTGGGAATGTAGATGGTGAAGCCACTGTGGAAAACAGCATGGAGTTTCCAAGAAACACAAGACACAGAGGTAACATATGATCCTGCAATCCCTCTCATGGACTCAGGTCCAGAGACAATCACCATTCAACATGACGCGTACACCTTGATTCTCAGGGCAGCACTACTTACAAGACATGCTGCTGCTGCTAAGTCACTTCAGCCATGTCCAACTCTGGGCGACCCCATAGACAGCAGCCCACCAGGCTCCCCCGTCCCTGGGATTCTCCAGGCAAGAACACTGGAGTGGCTTGCCATTTCCTTCTCCAATGCAGGAAAATGAAAAATGAAAGTGAAGTCGCTCAGTCGTGTCCGACTCTTAGCAACCCCACGGACTGCAGCCCACCAGGCTCCTCCATCCATGGGATTTTCCAGGCAAGAGTACTGCAGATAATAAGACATAGAATCCACCAAAATGTCCACTGACAGAAGAATGAGGATTGGTGGTACACTTTTACATTGGAACACTACTCAGCCAAAAAACAGGACAAGATAAGGATACTGTCAGCAGCATGGATGGACTAAGGAATTATCATACTAAGTGAGGTAAGTCAGAGAGGAGAAACAAATATCGTGAGTTGTCACATACAGATGGAATCTATAAATTCATACCAAAGGCCTAATGTGCAAAAAAGACTCATAGCCTGAGAAAATCAAATTATGATTATCAAAAGAAAGAAAGGAGGGATAAATTAAGATAAATTTAAATATACACCCTAGTACCTTTCAAACTGATAATCAAATAGAACAGCAAACTCTACTGAACAAACTCTAATAATCTATATGAGGAAAAAAATGGAAAAAGAATAGTTATAGCTCTATGTAAAATCGAATCAAGTTCTGTACAACTAAAACTAACAAAGCAATGGAAATAAACTTGACTCCAACATAAAACAAAAATTAAGTTACAAATTAAAGTACCTGAGACCTGTCTGCTGCTGCTGCTTCAGTCGTGTCCAACTCTGTGTGACCCCATAGACGGCAGCCCACCAGGCTCCCCTGTCCCTGGGATTCTCCAGGCAAGAACACTGGAGTGGGTTGCCATTTCCTTCTCCAATGCATGCAAGTGAAAGTGAAGTCGCTCAGTTGTAGGGGACCCCAAACAGAGGTGACCCTGTGGATTAGAGAAGGAATGCACTTTGACGTTAATATGACACCACCAAAGGTTTTCACTCAGCAGAACACAGAGCAGCAACCCACCAGACCTCATGTGAACGTGATAAGATGAAGAGAAGAAAGAGGACCAGAGGTTCACCAGGGCAACACCCTCATTCAGATGTTGGAAATCTCAGAGGGGACAAGACACACTGAGCTAAAGAGTAGATATGGGGTTTCTGGGTACCTGGCCCTTGCAGATGGGGTGAGACCCACATAATCCCCAGACCATGTCCTGGGGACACATGTCCACAGTCTCCAACATGACTCCACCTGCAGTCACAAGACCCTTGGTTAAAACACAAGTTTCTGCTGGTTGGGCCCCTAAGGTGGAAACAAGTGGGTTCCTGTAACCTCCTGAGATGGTAGAAAGAAGTGTAGAGTTGGTCTCCTCTCCCCACACTTGCCCCAGAGAAGTCCTCCTCTTTTCGCTTTGGTTCTATGTGATATTAGCTGTTTTTACAGCTGTCATGTTAATGTCAAACACACTACCTTGGTTCTGGCAGGCTTGGTTCTTTGTTGTCTCACTGAGGTGCTGAGAAAACACACCAGGCACAGGGCTGGAAGACGAGGGCCAGGTTTGGTCTCTGCAGAGTCGGGACGGTCAACCTGAAGGAGATCACAGCAGCAACCTACCTCATGCCCATTGCCTCTTTGCCTGATCCATTTGCCCTGCAATCAACCACCCAGGTACACCTGCCCCATTCTTGCCATGCTCATGCTGGTGAAATGGAATAATTACCAGGTAGCCCACCTGAATGGAGAAGGCAATGGCACCCCACTCCAGTGCTCTTGCCTGGAAAATCCCATGGATGGAGGAGCCTGGTAGGCTGCAGTCCATGGGGTCACTAAGAGTCGGACATGACTGAGCGACTTCACTTTCACTTTTCACTCTCATGCATTGGAGAAGGAAATGGCAACCCACTCCAGTGTTCTTGCCTGGAGAATCCCAGTGACGGGGGAGCCTGGTGGGCTGCCATCTATGGGGTCACACAGAGTCGGACACGACTGAAGCGACTTAGCAGCAGCAGCCCACCTGAGGAGTCTCCAGGAGCCCCAGGGAGGGTGAACCTTGAAGGGGTAAAGAGGCAAACAGGCACAGGCCTGTATAAAGTGAATACCATTAAGTATTAATTCCTAAACACAAATGAAACTCACATGTATTCATCCCTTTCTCTTTACCTTTGTATGTGTGGGGGTGGGGGGGCGGGTCTCCCAGTACACATGATCGGGACCCACACAGATGGGGTGAGACACACACAGTTCCCAGACCTCCCCACCTGAGGTCACATGTCCCCTCAGCCAGGACACCATGGCTGTGGTCGGCAGGCCCCCGATGTGTAAACAAACCAGGTCCCTGGGACCTCCTGGGACCCTAGAAAGAAGCGTAGGGTCCATCTCCTCTCCCTACAATTGCCCCTGAGAAGTCAGGCCTCTCCTGTTTTCACTTCGGTTCCATGTGATTTTTTGCTGGTTTGAAAGTTCATGCTAGAATTGAACACACTACCTTGGTTGTGACAGTCTCTGTCTTTCTTGTCCCACCAAGATGTTGAGAAAGCATGGGAGAGCTGGGCTGAAAGAAAGGGGCAGCTCGGGTGTTTTCGGAGGAGAGAGTCGACAGGAAGGAAATCACAGCAACAAACACACCAGCTGCCCATTGACTGTATGCCTGATCCCTGTAGCCTGGAAAGAGTTCACCAGGTATACCAGTCTCCCTACTCAAACGAAGGGGCTGGTAAATGGGAATAATTACCAAGTAGCCCACCTGAGGAGTCTCCATGAGCCCCAGGGAAGGTGAACCTGACGTAGGGGAAAAGACTACAAACCCTACCGCAGTCCTGACCCCTGAAAGAACCATGGAACCCCACTCGGTGGAGAACACAATTACCCAGAGAAACCCACCTCAGCTCCAGACCCCAGACATCTGAGGGCTGACATTCAGACGCAGGCACGGAGTTTTCCAGCACAGAGGCCAGGCCGGGCGTCTACCTAGGTCTCCATGTCCTAGAGCACATAGAACATGGTCAGGTCTAAGTGTTCTCACCTTAAAACCATGCAGTCTCATCTAAACATAATCAGTGTGGACAGGACTTGAAAAGTGAAAGTGTTAGTTGGTCAGTCATGTCCAACTGTTTGTGACCCCATGGGCTATAGCCCTCTAGGGTCCTCTGTCCATGGGATTTCCCAGGCAAGAACACTGGGGTGGTTTGCCATTCCCTTCTCCAGGGGATCTTCCTGACCCAGGGATTGAACCCAGGTCTCCTGCACTGCAGGCAGACTCTTTACCATCTGAGCCACAAGGGAAGCCCATAGACAGGACTTAGAGTGGTCTGAATCCACCATGTATGATAGACAGAAGTCGGTCAGGTTTAAACTAGCTTAAAGCTGCTCTCCCAGGAGGCACAGGTCACACACATGCAGAGTCTCTCATCGTTGCACAGGGGGCTCACCTGTGTGTGGGAACTAGGATGTACAGTTCTTAAAGAAGTCATCACTAGGCTCCACACTTCACCCACATCAGGAAACTGAAAGAACCTTCGCAATTAAACATTTCAACAGGCAAAACAAAACTGTTACCAACATCTGGCCATGCAGTGGTCAGGATCCAGGGGAAAGCCAGGGATTTCTTAAGGTTCAGCCCAGTGTCCTGTAAAGACAGAGAGGAAGTGCCCTGATTCCATCATCCCAGGGTTCCAGCAAGAGACAGCCTTCTAGAAAAGGATATCCATTGTCAGAGTAAATATGTATTGTTGAAATTGCAAGCACACTAGTTATTATTTGTCAACCTGAAATATTCTTAAAAGCTGGCCCCCTTATCTTTGCAGTTCCATTGGTTCCTTTGTGCTCAGGTTTTCAGGGTAGAAATGTCATCATTTCAAGTTAGTTTCTTCTATTTCTGTTATTTGTTATTATATTAATGAAAGGTCATACTTTGAAAAAATACGTAAGAAAATTCCTGCAAAAATTAGTAAGTCAAAGAGCCCATAAGCTACATGGACTTTGCCTTCTAACAGCTTCAATTTTCTCCCTGAAGAAACCTGATAAAATTGGTACCATGATTTTTTCACTTCTCTGTTCAAACTGTGCTAAAATGAAATTGATATTCATATCAAGTAAGAATTTCTGAGTTTTGAGATGTCACACCAGGGCAACAAGTGCTAAAACAGAACGCTCCCACACTACTGGTAAGCAAACCATATCCTTAAAATAAGTTTAGTTTCAAATCAGATTTAACTATGACACTACATGGTTATATGAAGTATGAACCAAGAGTCTAAATATAACAGGCAATATGTAAAGACAAATTTGATACTCCATATGTGAGGTTTTCCTGTAGTCATGTACAGATGTGAGAACTAGACCATAAAGGAGGCTGAGCACTGAAGAATTGATGCTTTCGAACTATGGTGCTAAAGAAGACTTGTGAGAGTCCCTTGGATTGCAAGGAGATCAAACCAGTGATTCCTAAAGGAAATCAACCCTGAATATTCATTGGAAAGACTGATGTTGAACCTGAAGCTCCAATGCTTTGGCCACCTGATGCAAAGAGCCAACTCATTGGAAAAGACCCTGATGCTGGGAAAGACTGAAGACAAATGGAAAAGGGTGCAACAGAGAAAGAGATGGTTAGATGGCATCACCAACTCAATGGACAAGAGTTTGAGCAAACTCCGGGAAATAGTGAAGGACAGAGAATCCTGGCACACTGCAGTCCATAGGGTCGCAAATAGTTGGACACAACTTAACAACTGAACAACAACAACGTGAGAGGAAATGTTTCTTGTCAGACATGCAGCAGGTATGCACAAATTGGTTTAGAAAACTTCCCAACGTTGAGTATCTCTGCTGCTGCTGCTAAGTCACTTCAGTCGTGGCCGACTCTGTGCGACCCCATAGACGGCAGCACACCAGACTCCCCCGTCCCTGGGATTCTCCAGGCAAGAACACTGGAGTGGGTTGCCATTTCCTTCTCCAATGCATGAAAGTGAAAAGTGAAAGTGAAAGTGAAAGTGAAGTCGTGTCCGACTCTTAGTGACCCCATGGACTGCAGCCTACCAGGCTCCTCCATCCATGGAATTTGCCAGGCAAGAATATTGGAGTGGCGTGCCATTGCCTTCTCCGCAGAGTATCTCTAAATCTGGTTAATTGTGTCACAAGTGCACAAATCAAAAGGTGGTGTATTCATTCCAGGAATGAATAGAATGTTACTTTGAACAGTCTGTTAAACTTATACATAATCCACTCAAGATTTCAAATAATAAAACATGTATCTGAATATTATTCAATACAGATGGCTAACAAACACATGAAAAGATGCTCAACATCACTCATTATCAGAGAAATGCAAATCAAAACCACAGTGAGGTACCATTTCACGCCAGTCAGAATGGCTGCTATCCAAAAGTCTACAAATAATAAATGCTGGAGAGGGTGTGGAGCAAAGGCAACCCTCTTACACTGTTAGTGGGAATGCAAACTAGTACAGCCACTATGGAGAACAGTGTGGAGATTCCTTAAAATACTGGAAATAGAACTGCCATACGACCCAGCAATCCCACTGCTGGGCATACACATTGAGGAAACCAGAATTGAAACAGACACGTGTACCCCAGTGTTCATCACAGCACTATTTATAATATCCAGGACATGCAAGCAACCTAGATGTCCATCAGCAGATGAATGGATAAGAAAGCTGTGGTACATATACACAATGGAGTATTACTCAGCCATTAAAAAGAATACATTTGAATCAGTTCTAATGAGGTGGGTGAAACTGGAGCCTATTATACAGTGAAGTAAGCCAGAAAGAAAAACATCAATACAGTATAGTTCAGTTCAGTTCAGTTGCTCAGTCGTGTCCGACTCTTTGCGACCCCATGAATCGCAGCACGCCAGGCCTCCCTGTCCATCACCAACTCCTGGAGTTCACTCAGACTCACGTCCATCGAGTCAGTGATGCCATCCAGCCATCTCATCCTCTATTGTCCCCTTCTCCTCCTGCCCCCAGTCCCTCCCAGCATCAGAGTCTTTTCCAATGAGTCAACTCTTTGCATGAGGTGGCCAAAGTACCGGAGTTTCAGCTTCAGCATCATGGAATTTAGAAAGATGGTAATGATAACCCTGTATGTGAGACAGCAAAAGAGACACAGATGTATAGAACAGTCTTTTGGACTCTGTGGGAGAGGGCGAGGGTGGGGTGATTTGGGAGAATGGCATTGAAACACGTATATTATCATATGTGAAACGAACCACCAGTCCAGGTTCGATGCATGATACAGGGTGCTTGGGGCAGGTGCACTGGGATGACCCAGAGGGATGGGATGAGGAGGGAGGTGGGAGGGGGGTTCAGGATTGGGAACACATGTACACCCATGGCGGATTCAAGTCAATGTATGGCAAAACCAATACAATATTGTAAAGTAAAATAAATTCTAAAAATAAATAAATAAAAAGAAAGCCTTCCTCAGTGATCAATGTAAAGAAATAGAGGAAAACAATAGAATGGGAAAGACTAGACATCTCTTCAAGAAAATTAGAGATACCAAGGGAATGTTTCATGCAAAGATGGGTACAATTATGGACAGAAACGCTATGCACCTAACAGAAGCAGAAGATATTAAGAAGAGGTGGCAAGAATACACAGAAGAACTGTACAAAAAAGATCTTAATGACCCAGATAACCATGATGGTATGATCAGTCACCTAGAGCCAGAAATCCTGGAGCACAAAGTCAAGTGGGCCTTAGGAAGCATCATTATGAATAAAGCTAGTGTAGGTGAAGGAATTCCAGCTGAGCTATTTCAAATCCTAAAAGATGATGATGTGAAAGTGCTGCACTCAATATGCCAACAAATTTGGAAAACTCAGCCGTGGCCACAGGACTGGAAAAGGTCAGTTTTCATTCCAATCCCAAACAAGGGCAATGCCAATTGCACTCATTTCACAAGCTAGCAAAGTAATGTTCAAAATTCTCCAACTTAGGCTTCAACAGTATGTGAACCAAGAACTCCCAGATTTCAAGTCGGATTTATAAAAGGCAAAAGAACCAGACATCAAATGGCCAACATCTGTTGCATCATAGGAAAAGCAAGAGAATTCCAGAAAAACATCTACTTCTGCTTCATTGACGACACTAAATTAAAGCCTTTGACTGTGTGGATCACAACAAACTGTGGAAAATACTTAAAGAGATGGGATTACCAGGCTACCTGACCTGCCTCCTGGGAAACCTGTATGCAGGTCAAGAAACAACAATTAGAATCAGACATGGAACAACAGACTGGTTCCAAATTGGGAAAGGAGTACGTCAAGGCTGTATATTGTCACCCTGCTTATTTAACTTATATGCAGAGAACATCATGTGAAATGCTGGGCTGGTTGAAGCACAAGCTGGAATCAAGATTTCAGGGAGAATTATCAATAACCTCAGATATGCAGATGACACCACCCTTATGGCAGAAAGTGAAGAGGAACTAAAAGAGCCTCTTGATGAAGGTGAAAGAGGAGAGTGAAAAAGATGGTTTAAAACTTAACGTTCAAAAAATGAAGATCATTGCATCCAGTCCCATCACTTCATGGCAAATAGATGGGGAAACAATGGAAACAGTGACAAACTTCATCTTCTTGGGCTCCACAATCACTGCAGATGGTAACTGAAGCCATGAAATCAAAAGATGCTTGCTCCTTGGAAGAAAAGCTATGACCAACCTAGGCAGCACATTAAAATGCAGAGGCATTACTTTCCCAAGAAAGGTTCCTATAGTCAAAGCTATGGTTTTTCCAATAGTCATGTATGGATGTGAGAGTTGGACTGTAAAGAAGGCTGAATGCCGAAGAATTGGTGCCTTTAAAATTTGTGGTGTTGGAGAAGACTCTTGAGAGTCCCTTGGACTGCAAAGAGATCCAACCAGTCAATCCTAAAGGAAATCAGTCCTGAATATTCATTGGAAGGACTGATATTGAAGCTGAAGCTCCAGTACTTTCACCACTGATGCGAAGAAGTGATTCATTAGAAAGGTCCCTGATGCTGGGAAAAATTGAAGGCAGGAGGTAAGGGGACAACAGAGGACAAGATGGTTGGATGGCAACACCGACTCAGTGGACGTGAGTTTGAGCAAGCTCCAGGAGATGGTTAAGGACAGGGAAGCCTGGCGTGCTGCAGTCCATGGGGCCGCGAAGTGTCAGACACGACTGAGTGACTGAACAGCACCAACAGCAACAACACCAATACGAATCCTGGTTAGATTTGTTCTTTTTACTTTGAAATTGTTTCTGTTTCTCTCTGGTAGTGGTATCTTCTAAATGCCGCCATCTGTATCACTTATTTTGTCTACTTTATAAGGTTCTCTCTTGCAATGTCCACTGTGTAACCATCTTCACGTACATAAATATTTATATATGTATATAGATATCTATGTCTATGTGCCGGGGTCCAGCCCCGGTGGATCCAGGGTGATTCGAAGTAGGGGGGACGGCGTCGGCATCTTTGGAATATATATTTAATTACAGATATATAGAGAGATTAGAAACGGATAGTGTAGTAGGAAGATTAGTGGAGAAAAGAGGCTGAATAACTTGGATTACGTGGAACAGCATCCATGCTCCAGATGGGAATTCAGCCAGAAAAACGAGGAGCAAGAAAGAACGACATGGGGGAATCAGTCTTTCAGGAAACTGATCCGATTTCTTTATTTTGGGGTTTGCTTATATACATTTTGTTACATATAGGGATGAATACAGAGTCACGCGGGGGTCAGCTGTCCTGACCTTTATCAAAATCAGGTGCTTCACATAAAAAGGTCTTAGGGATTTTATGATCATTTCTTTCTGATAACCAGAAACTTATTTTTTCCAAGGGTGTTTTTTCTTAAACCAGGCACCACCCTCCAAATAAAGTTACATTCCTATAGCATGAGGGTGTAGTGAGTTACAATCAAGAAAGGAATTTACTTAACCCAAGGTTAACAGGATTAATCTTAAAGGTTAATACTTATTTCTCCTATATGTTAGTTATATTCATTATAAGGGCAGGGAATATGGAGATTTAGCAGCAAACATCAGCCCAACAAATAAAAATCCTTTCACCAATGCTCCCCTTAAGATCTATTTAGTCTTAAGATAGTGATAAAGTTATATTTTCACATAGCAAGGACACAGTGATTTATAACAAAGTACAGTGATCTATTACAAAAGAGAAAATTCATTAACTCAAAAAGTCTAGTATTGCTAACCTTAAAAACTACTATATTTCCTTTTCTATATTCCAAATACATTGATTAATATATTCCCAGGTGCCTAAGGATATGGAGGCCTGGCAGCAATCATTGACTCAACAAGAAGAAAAAGCCCTATGCTAATTAAGACTCTCAAAATACTTCAAAACTCTATGTGTTGTTTATGGTTAAGAGGTAGTAAACAATCATGTGGCAGGAGTATGGATAATCCTGTCACACAAGCTAGTCTGTCAGCAGAGAGGTTTGACCTGAGACATCCTTGTCACACCCAGAGCAGGGAATTAGCAGCAATTATTGACACAACAAATGAAAAACCCTTCACCAATATAATTCCTAACCAACCCACTATACTAATAATTTCCAACTCCCCAAAAGAATTTGCCTTTAGTAAGTCTAAAACATCTCATGCCTCTCAGATTGGGAGGCTGTAAACAATCACATGTGGCCGGACGAACCTATACAGGTGGGCTAGATAACCTTCAGAGGAGTCCATAAGCTGAAACACTCTTGTCACGCCCAGGAATTTTTATTGCCTTGGAGCTGCACGTTAACTCCTTCTCCGAGAGAAACGGTTATGGGGGAGAACATAAAACAGACTCTAGTTTTGGGGTAGATGCTCGGGAACAGGGGGTTTCCTGAGGCTTGATCATGCCTTTGCGTATGCCAAGCCTCCTTCCTCATGACCTTTGCCATGGGCGGAGTTCCTCACGCTGGTCCCCGGCATCTATGTGTATCTATAATAGATATTTACATCTGTATGTACTAGATATATAGATACTTATATTTCTCTTTATGTAGATATTTATGTCTGTATGTAATCAGGCATTTATATCTCTATGTATCTAGACATTTATATATCTATATATCTACCTAGAATTTAGATTTTATATACCTAAACATTTATATCTCTATGTACATAGACATTTATATCCCTGTACACTTATTATAAACAAATAGAAGTGTTACCAGTTTAACAGGGCCTGGAGAAATGGGAACGCTCCTACAAAGAGAATCAGACCTGATTTGATGACTGAACAACAAAGTAGAAATACATTCGGTTCAATAGCCACCAATAAAACATTATTTATCGATGTTACTACAATATGAAATAAAGGTTAATTTAAACAAGAATGCTCAGGGGGACTTCCCTGCAGTCCAGTGGTTAAGGTTCTGTGCTTTCCTGGATGAAATATGGAAAAAATTCCAATTGAAATTACACTATTCCTGAAAATTTACTCTTTTCAGGAAAATGTATTTACATATTCCTATATAAGGCAAGGTTGTGAGAAACACAGAGAAAACTTCCACAGGAAATCACATTTGTTTCATCTAAAATAAGACACAAATGGACTTACCTATGAAGCAGAAAGAAATTCACAATTCCAGAAACTAGTGGATGCATATGGGGATTTGGTTGTGGGTGTTGCCAGATTGGGGAAGAAATTAAGAGATAAAAATCACCATGCATAATGCAAGAAAAACAATAGGATATAGTATTCAGCAGAGAGGAATATAGCCATGATTTTGTAATATCTTTAAATGGCATATACTCCATTAAAACACTGAATCACTATGCTGTATCTCAAAGCAAATACAGTAATATGAATCAACTGTACCTCAATTGAAAAAGAGTGAATGGATAGCTACAAGCACAATAAATAATCAAGAATGAAGGTTAGCAAAATAAAAATGGGAAAATTTTAGGAATAGAAATGCCCATCAAGAAATTAATTTGGATGGGATTACTAAAAATGGCCATTGGTTCATCCGCTAGAAAGAACAATATGAAGCATCTTTCAAAACCAAACATGGAAGTGCCCTAGGAAGCAGCAATCATATGCCTGAACATACAGTCAGGGAAAAGCAATGTTTTTGAAAACAAAGGTACCCATGCCATCCCTGCTAGACTGGTTCCCATAGCAAGGACACTGTGACAACCTAAGTGTACCACACAAGAATGAATAGAGAAAACAGGTTATATACACACAATGGTATATTAATTAGCCATAAGGAAGAATGAAACAATGGCATGCTCGGGCACAGGCAAGAAGGTAGAGATGATCATTTCACGTGAAGTAAGAGAGACAGGGAGCGACAACTAGAATCTGATGACACTTCTAGGTGGGAATCTAAAAATTGATACATATGAGCTCTTTGAGCCAAGATAAACAGTTCACAGGCTTAGAAAAAAACTCTTCTCACTTACTGCTAGTGGAGAACAAAGGTGTTGGGCACATAGAAATGAGCTACTTGACTAACATGCACATGTTAGAAAATAAGCCACCAGGACCCACTGGGTAACACTGGGAATGATACTCCACTTTCTGTAATAATCTATAAAGGAGCAGTCCCTGAAATACAACATATACACAGCTGTATCTGAGTGAATTAAGTGGCTATGAGTTAAAAAAAAAAAAAAACCCACTGCCTTGTAATTCACCGATATACTCAAGTTCAACTAACTGGATAAACACAATAAATATAGACACATACGCTGCCTCCATTCCCCTCATCCCATGGTTACCTTGTCTGATGTCACATCTCTGGAGACTGTGCAGGTTTGGGTCCCAAGACTGGATTATTGTAGGGCTCAGGGTCCACGATGTTCCTGGAGTGCCTCTTGCCCTCTGCAGGAGCCCTCAATCTCTAGATACAGGTGAAGTAAATTAAAATATTTGAATTAATGTAGACACCCATCAGTTCAGTTCAGTTCAGTCACTCAGTCGTGTCCGACTCTTTGCGACCCCATGAATCACAACACGCCAGGCCTCCCTGTCCATCACCAACACCCAGAGTTCACTCAAACTCACATACGTAGAGTCGGTGATGCCATCCAGCCATCTCATCCTCTGCCGTCCCCTTTTCCTCCTGCCCCCAATCCCTCCCAGCATCAGAGTCTTTTCCAGTGAGTCAACTCTTCACATGAGGTGGCCAAAGTACTGGAGTTTCAGCTTTAGCATCATTCCTTCCAAAGAACACCCAGGGCTGATCTCCTTCAGAATGGACTGGTTGGATCTCCTTGCAGTCCAAGGGACTCTCAAGAGTCTTCTCCAACACCACAGTTCAAAAGCATCAATTTTTAAAAAGAGAAAAAAAAAAAAAAAGCATCAATTCTTCAGCGCTCAGCTTTCTTCACAGTCCAAATCTCACACCTATACATGACCACTGGAAAAACCGTAGCTTTGATTAGACAGACCTTTGTTGGCAAAGTAATGTCTCTGCTTTTCAATATGCTATCTAGGTTGCTCATACTTTCCGTCCACGGAGTAAGTGTCTTTTGGGCTTCAGCAATACGTGAACCATGAATTTCCAGATGTTCAAGCTGGTTTTAGAAAAGGCAGAGGAACCAGAGATCAAATTGCCAACATCCACCGGATCATCGAAAAGCAAGAGAGTTCCAGAAAAACATCTATTTCTGCTTTATTGACTCTGCCAATGCCTTCGACTGTGTGGATCACAATAAACTGTGGAAAATTCTGAAAGAGGTGGGAATACCAGACCACCTGATCTGCCCCTTGAGAAACCTATTTGCAGGTCAGGAAGCAACAGTTACAACTGAACATGGAACAACAGACTGGTTCCAAATAGGAAAAGGAGTACGTCAAGGCTGTATATTGTCACTGTGCTTATTTAACTTATATGCAGAGTACATCATGAAAAACGCTGGGCTGGAAGAAGCACAAGCTGGAATCAAGATTGCCAGGAGAAATATCAATAACCTCAGATATGCAGATGACACCACCCTTATGGAAGAAAGTGAAGAGGAACTAAAAGCCTCTTGATGAAAGAGGAGAGTGAAAAAGTTGACTTAAAGCTCAACATTCAGAAAACGAAGATCATGGCATCTGGTCCCATCACTTCATGGGGAATAGATGGGGAAACAGTGGAAACAGTGTCAGACTTTATTTTTTGGGGCTCCCAAATCACTGCAGATGGTGACTGCAGCCATGAAATTAAAAGACACCCATATATGTATCCAATAGATGATCGAAAACAATCTACTGAATTTTACTGAACACACTGTAATCATCTAGATGGGAACAAGAACTTGAAAGAGAATAGATAAATGCTCATACATTAATGAATCAAGTTCACACATAAAATCAGAAATCACCTCTATTCCAAGAAAAAAATCACACGAAAATGGGCGCGCGGCGCGGGGGAGGGCGGGGAATGTGTGAGGCTGAATAATGCTGCCGCCTTGTGGCCATTTTCTGCAACAATAGCTTGAAAAGCTGTGCTGATGGGCATTGAGTATTCTCAAGGCCAAAGGGGTCTGTATGTCAAAAACAGCTGATCTCAACAAACGTCCTAGGGGTGGTCGTCAGAAAAGAATTTAAAACAGGGCCGAGTAACAAGAAGCTGAATCAAGAAGGAACCTGAACTCACCCTTGAAAAGAAATCACATGAAAAGAGGTCAGTCTCCCTAAATATTAGGAATGCAAATCGAAACCACAGGAAGGAATCGCCTCACAGTGCTCAGAATGGCCATTATCCAAAACTTAACAAACACTGACTGATGGAAAAGGTGTGGAGAAAAGGAAATATTCCGCCTCTGATGCTGGGCATATACACTGGTAAGAGACACTATGAAGGAGCATGCGAGGATTGTTAAAACAAAGAAAATGAGAGTGAGGTTAGAACACCAACACCACACGTGAAATTAACACCAGATAATAAACATCTAAAGGTCAGGAGGGATTGTATGAAAGTCTTAAGGAAAATATAGGCAGGAAATGTGATGATATAAACTACAAGGTCTATTTGGGTTTGGATGACATCATTGCAAGGTCTTTTAGAATCCATCCCCAAAGCAATGAGAAATAAACCAAAACTAGGAAAATGCAACCTACTTTAATTTCAAAGCAGGTGCCCAGCAAAGGAAACCTTAAGGAATGAAGAAGGCAGCCCAGAATGCAAAGAAATATTTGCAAACCAAGATATCCACAAACAATTCATCTCTGAAACCAACAAACAGCTCACAATTTTGTAATGTTTAAAGTTTATTCCGTGAAAATATTGAATCGGTATGTTGTATCGCAACACAAATATAGTTATGTTAATCAACTGTACTTCAATTACAGGAAAATATTTGATGTATAGCTACAAACACAAAAGAAAACAAGAAGAAAAAAGGATCAAAAGGAAAACAGGAAATTTTATGCAATAGAACAATCAATTGAGAAGTTACTTTGGATGAGATTATTAAAAATCACATAAACTAGATTTACCAGTTTAATCTTTGCTGCAAAAATAACTAATTAGTTAAAACAGGCCAATGAATCTACCAACAAGATAAATATGGACAAGAAAGCCATGCAAAAGTCACGTTTTACCGGGCTTATGTTCTGATAATGAGCACCATTATAAGTTACATAAAAATTGGGATGATTTTTTCAAAAATGATTCAAAAGGTGTTAACTCTGAAGATGTATTTCCCATATTTTTATCTGTGCCCCAAATTTCCAGCCTGAAATATGGAGAATTTCACATTTGGGGCCAGAAACTCTGTGCCTCAAGTTTCTGAGCTGAAATATGGAAAAGTTCATCTTTCAGGCAAGAAACTCTGTGCCCCAAATTTGCAGGCTAAAATATGGAAAATTTCATACTTCCATATCCTCCAGCCAAAATTTAAAAATAGGGACTTCCTTGGTGGTCCAGTGGTTAAGAATTCTCTTTCTAATGCAGAGGACAAGAGTTCAATTCCTGGTTGGGGAGCTAAGATACCACATGTGCAGAGCAACCAAGCCAGCTCACCACGAAAAAAAAGAGCCTGTGCAGTCAAAATGGAGAATTAGAAAGCAAGAACCTGACTGTGGTTATCCTGCCTTGCCCAGGGAGGTCAGAAGTCTCCTGTCTTGGACACGTTGGGAGAGCATTGTCTAAGTTTCCACTACCTGCCTAGCCCAGTAAGTGTAAAGGGACGGGAGGACTGGAAGAAATAAAGGAAGGAGCCCATATTTAGGGTCAAGGTCTTCAGACTGCAGTACTGGAAGAATTTCCAGGGGTATGTCGCTATGTGGCATTTTTAAGAAATTCAATTCCCAGACCTTCGACTGTACTCTTTCCGTGGCATGACTCAAGCTATCCTTTCCCATCCCCCCTCACAACAGCATTTCTCATAACTTGAAGAGAAAAGCCTCCTCACATCCATCCTGAATATTACTATAGTGTAACAGTATCCCAAATATCACAACTTCTAAGATGCCATACACATAGACAATTGGAAATGGCCTCACTGATGTTTAATCAAGATGCCATATATCCTCCTTTGCTTTCAGCCTTTTCCCAGACTTAAACATATCTCTATTAATGTACATCACTGGTTTGTAAATAAGGTGTTTCAGTCTTGGAATGCTCTAAAATAAGTGTGGGCTATGGGAGTGGTGATGATTCTTGTTTAACAACCTCTTTTTTTAAACCCCCAACTATTATCCAAGAATGCACTGTTCATAACAGAAAGTCTGGGAAAACAAAGAAAGCTTCAGTAAGAAATAGTGAAAAGCTTAAAGTAGCTTTTATTATGAATTTAAGCTTAAAAATTCTCATCTATTTAACAGCACTAATCCTCAGGATGTGTCATTAGGTGGAAAGAAAACAAAATTGAGTAACTGAAGCAGTACAGGTTAATAAATTAAGTAAGTTCAGTCACCCGGTCATGTCCAACTCTTTGCAACCTCATGGACCTCAGCACACCAGGCTTCCCTGTCCATCACCCACTCCTGGAGTTTACCCAGACTCATGTGTTTTGAGCCGGTGATGCCATCCAACCATCTCATCCTCTGTCATCCCCTTCTCCTCTTGCCTTCAATCTTTCCCAGCATCAGGGTCTTTTCCAATCAGTCGGCTCTTCGCATCAGATGGCCAAAGTATTGGAGCTTCAGCTTCAGCATCAGTCCTTCCAATGAATATTCAGGACTGATTTCCTTTGGGATGGACTGGTTGGATCCCCTTGCAGTCCAAGGGACTCTCAAGAGTCTTCTCTAACACCACAGTTCAAAAGCATCAGTTCTTTGGCACTCAGCTTTCTTTATAGTCCAACTCTCACATCCATACATGTGATACTGGAAAAACCATAGCTTTGACTAGATGGACCTTTGTTGGTAAAGTAATGTCTCTACTTTTTAATTTTCTGTCTAGGTTATCATAGCTTTTCTTCCAAGGAGCAAGGGTCTTTTAATTTCATGGCTGCAGTCACCATCTGCAGTGATTTTGGAGCCCCCAAAAATAAAGTCTGTCACTGTTTCCATTGTTTCCCCATCTGTTTGCCATGAAGTGATGGGACCGGATGCCATGAACTTAGTTTTCTGAATGTTGAGTTTTAAGCCAACTTTTTTACTCTCCTCTTTCACTTTCATCAAGAGCCTCTTTAATCCTTCGCTTTCTACCATAAGGGTGGTGTCATCTGCGTATCTGAGGTTATTGATATTTCCCTGGCAATCTTGATTCCAGACTGTGCTTCATCCAGCCTGGCATTTCACATGATGTACTCTGCATATAAGTTAAATAACCAGGGTGACAATATACAGCCTTAACGTACTCCTGTCCCAGTTTGAAATCAGTCTGTTGTTCCACGTCCAGTTCTAACTGTTGCTTCTTGACCTGCATACAGATTTCTCAAGAGGCAGGTCAGGTGGTCTGGTATTCCCATCTCTTTAAGCATTTTCCACAGTTTGTTGTGATCCACACAGTCAAAAGCTTTGGCAGAGTCAATAAAGCAGAAATAGATGTTTTTCTGGAGCTCTTGCTTTTTCGATGATCCAGAGGATGTTGGCAATTTGATCTCTGGTTCCTCTGCCCTTTCTAAATCCAGCTTGAACATCTGAAAGTTCACGGTTCCTGTACTTACTGTTGAAGCCTGGCTTGAAGAATTTTGAGCATTACTTTGCTAGCGTGTGAGATGAGTGCAATTGTGTGGTAGTTTAAGCATTCTTTGGCATTGCCTTTCTTTGGGATTGGAATGAAAACTGACTTTTTCCAGTCCTGTGGCCACTGCTGAGTTTTCCAAATTTGCTGGCATATTGAGTGCAGCACTTTCACAGCATCATCTTTTAGGAGTTGAAATAGCTCAACTGGAATTTCATCACCTCTACTAGCTTTAGTGATGCTTTCTAAGGCCCACTTGACTTCGCATTCCAGGATGTCTGGCTGCAGGTGAGTGATCACACCATTGGGAGTTATCTGGGTTGTGAAGATCTTTTTGTACAGTTCTTCTGTGTACACTTGCCACCTCTTCTTAATATCTTCTGCTTCTGTTAGGTCCGTACCATTTCTGTCCTTTATCGAGTCCATCTTTGCATGAAATGTTCCCTTGGTATCTCTAATTTTCTTGAAGAGATCTCTAGTCTTTCCCATTCTGTTGTTTTCCTCTATTTCTTTACATTGATCGCTGAGGAAGGCTTTCTTATCTCTCCTTGCCATTCTTTGGAATTCTGCATTCAAAATAGGTGTATCTAAATATAACCAGAAAATTTCCTAAGAGTGCCAAATTTTTCAAAAGTTTTGACACTAGACTAAAACCCATAGATAAACATTGTTAGTAATTTCTTTTAGATTCTGTGTGGATTATTAAATACCACAATTATAGCATCTTAATAAATCACACCCCAAATATTTATTATCTTAATACAGCTCATTTGTTTGTTTTGTTTGTTGCATAAAAAGTTACCATTGTTGTGTAAAAACTGTGTTAGCCTCTTGGTGAGTGTTAAGTCAAAAGACACAATCAAGCCAAAGAACAGAAGGAGGGATTTCTTACTTCAGCAAGCAAGAACATCTGGGGTCTTTCCCAAAGCAGCATTTCCCTGAACAGCAAAATTGGGGAATTTTTAAGCTAAGGGTATATGCATATTCATGAAATGGTTTGGGCTGGTATGTGCATATTTATGAAGGAGCTTGAGCAGAATTCAGCATAGAATTGAGGCAAGAGTTGCTGGAGTCCAGACTTTAATTGATTGAAATCACAAGGGTCAGAAAAGATCAACCTCATCACTCCTTATATTTAGACCAGTTCGGGGTCTCAGCATCCTCTGCCTGGGTGGGGGCCAAAGTTCCTGCACAACCTGAAGTTCTGTATGGTGGCTCTAGTGGTAAAGAATTTGCCTGCTAACACAGGAGATGTAAGAGACGCAGGTTCAATTCCTGAGTCAGGAAGATCCCCTGGAGGAGGGCACGGCCACCCCTCAAGTGTTCTTGCCTGGAGAATCCCATGAACAGAGGAGCCTGGCAGGCTGCATCCCATAAGGTCACACGGAGTCGGACATGACTGAAGCGCCTTAGCATGCATGCAGGCTGGAAGAGGAACTACCTGCATTCTATTGCTCATGTGTCATTTCTTGGCTGCTTGTCCTTTGTTCTTTCATTCCTTCTCTTCTCTCTCTTTAGATCACGAATTACTGAGACCTGTAAAAGGGCAAGCAGCGTGGCCAGGCTTAGACCACAAAATGGCTTAGGCAAAAAAATGGCTTCTCATGTCAAGAAAGCCGTGCCTAGTTCTCTTTCTTAGGGGACCTCCTATCCTATCTGCTTATACCAGATAGGTGTAAGCTTATAAGGTCAAAGAACATACATTTATTATTGCAGTTTCCATGGAGTCCTGGCAGGGTTTAACTGACTATTACTCAGGTACTCAAAGGCTGCAATCAAGGTATAATCTGGGGGTCTGATCTCATCTGAGGCTAGGAAATCCTCTCCCAAATTGCTAGTGGTTGCCAGAATTTAGCTTGTTGTAGTGAAACTATTTACCTCAGACTGGTACTTGAACCCATGTGCTGGAACTTGAACCTGGCCAAAACCCAGTCTTCCAACTGAGAAAACAGACCTGTTTTCAGGACCTCATGAAGCTTAGGTTCTTGATGTCTCATTGGAAAAAGAATTCAATGAGAGACAAAGTAACAGGTAAGAAGTGGATTTATTCAGAGAGAAATACACTCCACAGAGTGTGGACCATTGCAGAGGGTGAGTGCTGCAGCCTCAAAATGTAGCATGGTTAGCTTTTATGGGCTGGGGCATTTCATAGACTTATGAGTGGGAGGATTATTGGGCTTCCCTGATAGCTCAGTTGGTAGAGAATCTACCTGCAATGCAGGAGACCCCGGTTCAATTCCTGGGTTGGGAAGATCCATTGGAAAAGGGATAGGCTACCCACTCTAGTATTCTTGGGCTTCCCTTTTGACTCAGCTGGTAAAGAATCTGTCTGCAATATGGGAGAATTGGATTCAATCCCTGGGTTGGGAAGATCCCCTGGAGAAGGGAAAGGCTTCCCATTCCAGTATTCTGGCTAAGAGAATGCTGTGGACTCACAAAGAGTTGGACACAACTGAGAAACTTTCACCTTCATGAGTGGGAGTATTATTCCAACTATTTTGGGGAAGGGGTAAAGATTTCCAGGAATTGGGCCACCACTCACTTTTCGGTCTTTTGATGGTGACTTGAAATTGTCTTGGTGCCTCTGAGTGTATCATTTAGCTTGCTGTTTGAGGATCAAGGTCTATTTGAAGGTCTTATCTGCCATCTTGGACTCATTAAATTTTAATTGGTTTATGTTGTGTCCTCGGACTAGTCATTCTTTCCAAATTTGTCTGCCCACTTCCCTCTTGTTTTAGTAGGACTGAGGTCCCAGCTTTCTTGCTGGCTGCCAGCTGGGGTCCACTCTCTGTTTCTAGGGGCCCCTGCAGCTCCTTGCCAGGTGGTCCTCTCATAAGTACTCCCACAGACATGGGGACCTTACTTCTTCAAACCCAGAAAGTGAATCTTGCTAGTCAGCAAAAACAGGCTTATAGAATGTAACCTAATCAAGGGAATAGCCACCCTACCATATTCCCAGGCCCCACCCAAATGCCAGAGGAGGGGATGATAGGTGTGTACACCAGGACTGGAATCATAGGGGATATTCTCTCTCTCTCTCTTTTTTTTTTTCAGGGAAGAATACTGGAGTGGGTTGCCATTTCCATCTTCAGTCTCTTTTATTTTTAAAAAAGTTTATTTATTTGACTATGCTTGGCCTTAGTTGTGGCAAGAGGGATCTAGTTCCCTGACCAGGAATCGAACACAAGTCCCCTGCAATGGGAGTATGGCGTCTTTGCCACTGGACCGTCAGGAAAGTCCCTTAGGGGACATTTTAGAATTCTGCCTATCACACCATTTTTAACTTATTTCTATTTTTAAAATGTTTAAATTTTCTCCCTTCTATTACCAAAAACAAAATTATATTTTAGTGGCTGGAGCAGCTGATTGATTAATTTTTAGTATTAGATAGCTTTCTATTTTTGCTAAGTATATAAGAAAAAGACAATGATGGTGTCCAAAAAAATTGGAATAATTTCATCTTTAATTAATGGATGAAATTAAAGGCAATTTCATCTTTAAATAATGGAACAGTTTCATCTTTACTTAAGTAATTAATCATAAATAAATAATTTTATTTAATTATTCCTAAAAAATGCCAGAGACAAATGCAGACATACATTTGCTTAGAAATGCCACATGTTTTATCATACCTCTAACTTTATAAATAGCATAATTGTAGCTGTACATTATATTGCATTATTGCAAATTAAATTATAAAAGCCTTAAATTTAGGATCATGTTTTATCACTTATAATTTAAAAAGATTATTTTATATTAGAACTAAGATGATTTAATCTTATTTGACTATTTTTAGTGACCTATTTTATGTGGCATAGCCTTATAAGTTTTTTTCTTTTTCAAATTTATCATATGTGACTCAATAACTGATTGAACCCACAAAGTCAGGGTTCCTGCCTCAGAAACTAGTGTGCTTCTAGGGCAGAGTTTTGACTACCCAGAAATTTTATCAGTTGCCTGGAGGTAATTAATCTTCGTGATAACTTAATCTTCATGGTAATTTTCTTTACACAAGAAAATGATGAATTAACTGTGACTTTAATTACCAGCCTTATTTTACCACTATTATCACAGATTTATATAGTTTATTAATTTAATTATGTGGAAGAGTTGCAGTCCACTTTGCTAATATTTTAATTATAATTACAACAAATGTTGTATTTTTTAATCCCACCTAACACAAAAAGTTTTCTCATGTAAATTCTATTAATACTTACTGAATGTCTTCTATCTGAATGATAAGCAATATACTCCCCAAGTTCCATATGGTCAGGAACTACATGGAACTATATATTTCTATATATTCTATATATTTCTATAGTTAGGAACTATATATTTCTTGCCCATGTTTATATCCCATTATGTATCACATTGCCCAACATGTAATAAATACTTCATAGTATTGATCGAAAGATTGGTTGAAGACTAAATACAAAGATAACCTCAATATCCTTAAAAAGCTTGATACCAAATGGGTGAAATAATACAACTGTATAAATAACTACTATAGTGATAGATTTATGAAATAGAAAATATCACATAATGGGTTCTAGAGAGATATACTCAAAAATGAAAATAAGATTTCAAGTAGAAGTAATATTTATGGTGAAGTGGATTGAAAAATAGACCTCTGTAAGATTTTTTTTTGTTGTTTTCACTGAGCTGGGTCTTGTTGGTTGCATATAGGCTTTCTCCAGTTTCAGGGAGCGAGGGCCACTCTTATTTCAAAGCATGGGCTTCTTATTGCTGTGGTTTCTCTTGTTGCACAACACAGGCTTCAGGACTCACAGATTTCAGAAGTCGCAGCAGAGTTTAGTTGCTAAACAGCATGTGGAATCTTTCTGGATCAGGGATAAAACCTGTGTACCCTACATTGACAGGAGGATTCTTAACTACTGGACCACCAGCAAAGTCCAGCCTCAATAAAGTTTTAACTCAAACATATTTATTGTTATCTGAACTGATAAAAATAGATAGAAACATCAAAAAGTTCAATGAAATATCAGAGGCAGCATACAAGTGATGTTAAATGTCAGAGGTGTTTCCAAGAAAACATCACCTGGTTTCTTGTCCATTTTTTAATTCTCTAGAAGCTGGCCCAATAATTATAGCACACTCTGGTTACGTTAGGGGACTTTACTGTGTCTTTGAAGATGAAGCAGTGCCCTTGTAACCCACAAGATAAGTGCAAATCTTCCATATCAGTATCCCCTCAGAAGTGTGTGTGTGTCCCTACTCAGTCGTGCCCAACTCTTTGCTACCCCACAGATTATAGCCCACCAGGCTCCTCTGTTCATAGAACTTTCCAGACAAGAATACTGGACTGGATTGCCTTTTCCTTCTCCGGAGGATCTTCCCAATCCAGGGATCAAACCCACATCTTCTGTGTCTCCTTCATTGGCAGACTTCGTTGCAGCATGCAGGATCTTTAGCTGTGGCTTGTGGGATATAGTTCCCTGGCTAGGAATTAAACATGGGCCCCCTGCATTGGTGGGGCCTCTGGACCATCAGAGAGTTTTAATAGTATGTGAGTTGATCTTATAAAAATGTGACTAAATATTTGTTTATTCATTTATTTCTATTGAGATGTAGTTGACACATAAAATTATATTAATTTCAAGTATACAACGTAATGATCTGATATATGTATATACAGTTGACCTTTGAACAACATAAGTTTGAACTGTGTGGATCCATTTCTGCATGGATTTTTTTCAGTAAATATGTACTACAATACTATACAATCTGAGGTTGGTTTAACCTTCAGATGCTGAATTACAGAAAGGAAGGGCCAACTGCAAAGTGGATTTTCAACCATAGGGGTCAGTACCCCAACCCTCACGTTGTTCAAGGGCTGACTGTACTGTAAAATCATCACCGCAATAAGTCTAGTTAACCTCCATTACCACACACAGTTACAGCTTTTTTTTCTTGTGATGAGAATTTTTAAGTTCTACTTTCTTAGCAACCTTTAAATAAAGAAGACACTGTTAGGAAGTTCTGGTTCAAGATTGCGAAATAAAAGGATATGTGCTCATCTCTTCTGCAAGAGCACCAAAGTAAACAACTAGCTGTTGAACAACCATCAACAGGAGGATGCTGGAACCTACAAAAAAAAGATATTCCACATCCAAAGACGAAGAAGTCCCAAAGAGATGTTAGGAGGGGCACAAATAGGATAAAATCAAATTCCATACCCACTGAGTAGGCAACCTGTAATCTGGATAACAATAGAAGGTTCTAGGCCCCACATCAGACTTCCCAACCTGGGGATCTAGAAGAGGGACTGAGAACCCCCAGGAAACATGACTTTGAAGGCCAGTGGGATTTGATTACAGGGCTTCCACAGGACTGGGGAAAACAGAGACTCCACTCTTGGAGTTCACAAACAAAATCTTGTGTGCTCCAAGACCCAGGGGAAAGGAGCAGTGACCCCACACGAAATTGAACAGACCTAACTTCTAGGACTGAGAGGTCTTCTGTGAGGTCACTATCCTGTGGAGATGTGGGTCAGCAGTGGCTTTCCATGAGGATGGGTACGTTGATAGTAGCAGTCCTAGAAGAAGCCTGTAAGTCCTCTTGGAGGTGCCATTAACCTCACCAGTTTCCATTCCAATTCCAAAGAGGGGCAAGACCAAAGAATTTCAAACTACTGCTACTCATTTCACATGCTAGCAAAGTAATGCTCAAAATTCTCCAAGGTAGGCTTCAACAATACATGAACCAAGAACTTCCAGATGTTCAAGCTCTATTTAGAAAAGGCAGAGGAATCAGAGATCAAATTGCCAACATCTGTTGGATAATAGGAAAAGCAGAAGAATTTCAGAAAAATATCCACTTCTGCTTCATTGACTATGCTAAAACCTTTGACTGTGTGAATCACAACAAACTGTGGAAGATTCTTAAAGAGATGGGAATACCAGACAACCTTACCTGCCTTCTGCAAAACTGGTATGCAGGTCAAGAAGAAACAGAACCAGACATGGAACAATGGACTGGTTCCAAATTGGGAAAGGAGTATATTGTCAAGGCTATATATTGTCACCCTCCTTATTTAATTTATATGCAGAGTACATCATATGAAATGCCTGGCTGGATGAAGCACAAGCTGGAATCAAGATTGCAGGGAGAAATATCAATATCCTCAGATTGGTAGATGACACTACCCTTATTACAGAAAGTGAAGAGGAACTAAAGAGCCTCTTGATGAAGGTGAAAGAGGAGAGTGAAAAAGCATGCTTAAAACTCAACATTCAAAAATCGAAGATCATTGCATCCAGTCCCATCACTTCATGGCAAATAGATGGGGAAACAATGGAAACAGTGACAGACTTTATTTTCTTGGGCTCCAAAATCACTGCAGATGAAGACTGCAGCCATGAAATCAAAAGACACTTGCTTCTTGGAAGAAAAGCTATGTCAACCTAGACAGAATATTAAAAAGCAGAGACATTACTTTGCTGACAAAGGTCTGTATAATCAAAGCTATGTTTTTTTCCAGTAGTGATGTATGGATGTGAGATCTGGACCATAAAGAAGGCTGAACACCAAAGAATTGATGCTTTTAAACTGTGGTTGGAGAATACTCTTGAGAGTCCCTTGGACTGCAAGGAAATCAAACCAGTCAATCCTAAAAGAAATCAATGCTGAATATTCATTAGAAGGACTGATGCTAAAGCTGAAGCGCCAATACCTTGGCCCCCTGATGGGGAGACTCATTAGAAAAGACCCTGATGCTGGGAGAGACTGGAGGCAGGAGGAGAAGGGCACTACAGAGGAAAAGATGGTTGGATGGCATCACCGACTCAACTGACATGAGTCTGAGCAAGCTCCAGGAGATGGTGAAAGACAGGGACTCCTGCGTGCTGCTTTTCTTGGGGTGGCAAAGAGTCAGACTGAGCCACTGAACAGCAAGAACAACAGGGCTGAGTTGCTTTAGGCCAAACAACTATGGCTTCCCTAGTAGCTCAGATAGTAAAGCATCTACCTACAATGAAGGAGACCCAAGTTCAATCCCTGGGTCAGGAAGATTCCCCTGGAGAAGGAAATGGCAACCCACTCCAGTATCCTTGCCTTGAAAATCCCGTGGACAGAAGAGCCTGGTGGCTGTACCATCCATGGGGTCGCAAAGAGTGGGACATGACTGAGCGACTAACACACGGAACACACAAACAACTGTCAGGGAGGGAGGGAATGCAACCCCACCAACGAGCATATAATTGGATTTAAGTCTTATTGAGCCCTGCCTACCAGAACAAGACCCAGATATTCCCACCATCATAGTCCCTCCCATCAGAAAACTTTTACAAGCCACTTAGCCTCATCCACCAGAGGGCAGACAGAAGAAGCAAGAAGAACCACAGTTAGGTCTCCCACACTGCAAGCGGATTCTTTACCATCTGAGTTACCAGGGAAGCCCTCATACATACATATCGATAATTACCTTAACTCTAAATGGATTAAATGCACCAATCAAAAGACTGGCTGGATGGATGAGATATAGACTGGCTGGGTGAATGAGAACACATGCATATTTGCACTTTCATTTACCACATCTCTCTACTTAACCCCCCAAATTGTATGTAATTATTTTATATTGTTAGGTTAATCATGTTTACATTATGACTTGCAGTTGCAATTAATTTTAATTTTTAGTCTGGCAATTGATTGTAAAAACTGATAAACATCTTTTACTGCTGTGATTATGTAATTATTATTCAATTAATGCCCTAGTTTCATGATTGGTCAACAGAAAATAATAGAATTCTGTATCACCAAAATTACCATTTAATACAAAAACCTACAATCACTTTTTAAATTCCAGATGCATATCAGAGTTATCTCAGAATTTTTTGAAAAATACAAATGCCCAGATGTTGCTATTCTTCTCTAAAGCTCCAGATGTATTTTAATGAGCAGCCATGTTTAAAAACAACTGGACTATATCTTTTAATTTTATCTAGTTTGTTTCATTTTTTTCTATTTCATATTCAGTGCTTCCATTTCATTTAGTTTATGTTTTTCAATTTCTGTCTCTTTTCATTGCTGTTACTGTTCTTTCTTCAGCTTTTATCGAGTTGTAGGAAAGATTTATATATATATATATATATATAATGTATAATACTTATTTTAGAAAATTTATGCATTTTTGCCTAGCTAAAAAAATTTATGACATTTTGATTCTGCTTGTTTGACTTAGTTTGAATAGTATGCTAGATTTCTAATTTATAGTCACTCAAAAGTTTGATACAGTTCCATGTATTTCGGCATCTAGTATTACTACTAAAAGTCTAGAAAATTTATTATTTTAGTGATTTAAAAAAATTTTTTTTGAATGAGTCCTGAAACTTCTAATCCAATTATGAGAATATAGAAAATACTATGTTGTGGGAAAAAATACAGGAAATTAAGAAGTGATACAATATTGATTAAAGTACAAATTTTGTTCAAATTTCACAAAATTTTACACTAATACCCATTATTTGTTTTCATACCTTATTCAAGACTCCACATTGTATTTAAATGCATTGAGCAGCTTCAGTTGCATGCAACAAATTCTGATAAATTCTCTTTTCATTTTTACTCTATTACAAATAGTTTCTAATTTTCCTTGTTCTGGCTTCTTAGGTACACCTATCATTTAAAACTGAACATTTTATTTCCAAATACATGGGATTTTGTTTAAACTATCTTCAATATTTATTTCTCATATTGATACTAATTTCTCACTTAGATGCTTCCTTCTCTGCAATCACCCTCTATGATTTTTTCAGTTTAACTTAACTGAGACTTTTGATGGCTAAGTTGAAGATCTCTCTTGGTAAATGTCACACTGCACTTGAAAATATGTGGGTTATTTTCAAATATCTTTTGATGTTGATTTCTAACATAATTTCACAGTGATAAGAGAGCAGACTCTGTGTAATCTCAATACCTTTAGGCCAGGAAATTTTTGCACCTTGCTTTATGTCTCTGGATATGTTCCTGTTTCCGCTAGTTTACAGTCTAAGGGAATTTGAATTTGTATCCTACTCTTGTATGAAATTGTAAAAATCTTAATTATGCTGAATTGGTTCACAGTGCTTTTCAGGTCCACCATATTCTTCTACTTCTCTGTATATTCATTCTATTAATTTTTGAGAGTTTGATACTGAATCTCTGTTATTAAACTTTTAATTTTTCTCCTGTTAATCTGTCTAGTATCAATTTAATTGTTAGACCAGCCTGAAGAACTTAGAAGGGTAGAGGAAAATTCTTCCTCCCAACACTAACTATAGTCACCATTGCTATACATTATATCCCCAGAATTTATTTATTTTAAAACTGGAAGTTTGCAACTTTTGACCACTTTTAAAAGGTTAAAAAGATTGAAGGCAGGAGAAGGGGACAACAGAGGATGAGATGGTTGGATGGCATCACTGACTCAATGGACATGAGTTTCAGCAAGCTCCAGGAGTTGGTGATGGACAGGGAAGCCTGGCATGCTGCAGTACATGGGGTCGAAAAGAGTCAGACACTGAGCAACTGAGCTGAACTGAAAAGATTCTGTGGCTGCTTTTAGCAATCTATTTTATATGTTTTTATAGCAGTTTATAAAGTGTTACATAGTTTATATAGCTTATAAAATGTTATGATAGTTGTCACATTACATATTAACATAATTTTTACTTGAGAAATGAAGACTTTTTCTAACAGAAAGTGAATCTAATTTTGCTGATTTGTTGATAATGAACACTAGCTTAGATTTGCACTTCCCAGGTGGCGCTAGTGATAAAGAACCCACCTGCCACTGCAGGAGATGTAAGAGATGCAGGTTCCAACCCTGGGTCAGGAAGATCCCCTGGAGGGGGCCACCACAACCCACTCCAGTGTTCTCGCCTGGAGAACCCATGGACAGAGGAGCCTGGTGAGCTATTGTCCATAGGGTCACAGAGTCAGACATGACTGAAGTGACTGAGCAAGCACGCACACTTCCCAGTACAGTAGCCACTATCCACATGTGGCTATTGAGCTGTTTCCATGTGACTAAGGTAACTGAGGAATTAAATTTTTAATTTTAAGTGTGAAATCTAAAGCAATGTAAATTTTATGATAAAAACTGTTGTTTTGAATTTAATAATATTTAATATTCTAGCTTTTATTAGATTAAACAAGGCACCTCTAATAGAACAAAACTGGGTACAGTTGGTCCCAGACATTGATAATTCTTGCTAACCTGCTCATAAAATGAGGAGATGAATGAATGATCACTAAGTAACAAGTCCTTTAGAAAGTCATTGAAAGTGAAAGTCACTCAGTCATGTCCGACTCTTTGTGACCCCATGGACTATACAGTCCATGGAATTCTCTAGGCCAGAACACTGCAGTGGGTGGCCTATCCCTTCTCCAGGGGCTCTTCCCAACCCAGGAATCAAACCAAGGTCTCCGGCATTGCAGGCAGATTCTTTACCAGCTGAGCTACCAGGGAAACCTTAAGAAAGTCAGGTAGTTTCCAACTCTTTCCTTCCAAAAACCCGAGAAACTAATGCTTTGGGGCTCTTGGGCATGGAGGCCTTTCTTGTCTTCCTTTCCTTGGGGACAAGACTCCAGCCTCCAGGACCTTCTCTGACTTTCAAAGAGCAGAACAGCTGCTAATCAGAGAAAACCACCTGAGGCAAGATTAAAGGGGACACAGAGGTTCATCAACATTAGAAAGTGGACCTCCTAAGACCCTGCACACACTCTAATCTTGTCAGCAACCACACCCTTTTGAAACTTTGCAGTAAGAATGAAGACTGTAACTGCCTTGATCCTTATCAGTACCCCTGCCTGACTATATAACCTCTCCCTACTCACCCAGAAAAGCAGGGATATTACTCTACTGACAACGGTCCGTATGGTCAAGGCTATGGTCTTCCCAGTGGTCATGTACTGTTGTGAGAGCTGGACTGTAAAGAAGGCAGAATGCCTAAGATTGATGCCTTTGAACTGTGGTGTTGGAGAAGACTCCTGAAAGTCCCTTGGTCAGCAAGGAGATCAAACTACTCAATCCTAAAGGAAATCAACCCTGAATAGTCATTGAAAGGACTGATGCTGAAGCTGAAGCTCCAGTATTTTGGTCATCTGATGCAAACGGCTGATTCATTGGGAAAGTCCCTGATGCTGGGAAAGATTGAAGGCAGAAGGAGAAGAGGGCATCAGAGGATGAGATGTCTGGATAGCATCACCTATGCAATGGACATGAACTTGGGTAAACTTTGGGAGATGATGAGGGACAGGGAGGGCTGGCGTGCTGCAGTTCATGGGGTCACAGAGAGTCGGACATGCCTGGGTGACTGAACAACAGCAACTCATCAGGGACCAGGACACAGCTCTTGAGGCAGTAGACTACTGTGTTCCTCCTTAGACTGGCAAAGTAATAAAGCCACTCTTTTCTTTTCCTCCATAACTTTGTCTCCATATTTCTGTTTGGCCTTGGTGCACATAGAACCAAGATTTTGGCACAAAACTAATCAAATTGACAGCTATTAAATCATTAAAAATAATTTTTGAAAATAGAAAATTATGTAATTTTTAGCATATAACTAGAAAAAAGTTCGAAGATTGGGTTACATAGCAATAACAGAATTCCTTGCATTTACATCTACTTATATAGATGGAGATGGAGAAGGCGATGGCACCCCACTCCACTACGCTTGCCTGGAAAACCCCATGGATGGAGGAACCTGGTGGGCTGCAGTCCATGGGGTCTCGAGGAGTTGGACACGACTGAGCAACTTCACTTTCACGCATTGGAGAAGGAGATGGCAACCCACTCCAGTGTTCTTGCTTGGAGAATCCCAGGGACGGGGGAGCCTGGTGGGCTGCCGTCTATGGGGTCGCACAGAGTCGGACACAACTGAAGTGACTTAGCGGCAGCAGCAGCAGCAGATAGATGGAGAAGGTGTTTCAGGGATGACTGAAACTGAACCTGTCCCACTCTAGTAATAACTGATATTCAATCACAGATATTAAAATAACTTTCTTAATTTAAAGCTCTCATTCATGTCACTGAGATATACTCTTAATTTTTTTCTTAATAAGTATGTATCAGAATAATATTACTATTATTTTGATGTTATATAATATTAATAATGGTATCAGTAACTCAATCCAGAAGAAAGGTTTTTAACAATCAGAGGAATTTTTTAAAATAAATTTCAATGCAGATATATATTTTTATAATACAGAAATATGACATGTGATCCATAAAAGACTTCAAGACTTCTGGTACTGACTCAGATGGAGTAAGCTCTCTCCACCCTATCTTTCCCAGTGATTACAAGTAAAATCTCTGGACAAAAATACAGAAAGCAACTACTTGAGTACTCTTTTTTTATTTAATATGTATTTTTTTGGCTGCATCACGTTTTGGTTGCAGCATGAAAACTGTTAGTTGTGGCATCTAGTTCCCTGACCAGGGATTGAACCCAGGCCCCCTGCATTGGGAGCACAGAGTCTTAGCCACTGTACCACCAGGAAGACTCTTGAGGACTCTTTAAAATGTAAATAGTAGCAGGCAGATTGGGGAGAGAGCCGAAAGGTGAAGCAGAACACATCAAGGAGAGTTTCTCGTGTTTTTAATTCAAAACTTTGACTCAATGGCTTTGACTCAATGACAGCACTTAACTAACTTCTAGAGAAATCCTATAGTTCTGGTTAGAAGACCATGAAAGGGTGTTCCTAAAAGCAGGAGAATGTGGAGGAAGTGGAGGACTTATCATCCTTTATCTTCTTCTCCTGGCCCTGCCACAAGCACAGTCCCAGTCACAGAGCTACACCATGGTGGCAATGGCACAGAAATTTAAAATCCCAGTAAGAAACTTATCCTTGAAGTCAGAAAAACTGAGATAAAGGAATCTGAACAGAGTTAGGGAAATGCCTTTTCTTTCTTTTTTTTTTTTTTTTTTTACTGCTTTGCCCCGAAGTTAGCCCTAATCATGTAGAACTGTGTGGTAGCCTGGTGCTCCAAGAAAAAACCAATTTTAAAAACTCATCTTTCTAGCCAGAAAACAGAAAAGGTGGACTTCCGTAAGACTCTGCATTTCCACTATTGGGGGCACACATTCAATTCCTAGTTGATCCTAGGTTGGGAAACTAAGGTCCCTCATGCTACGTGCCAAAAGAAAAAAAAAAAAAAAACAGAAAATGTTACCTTGGTTGCTGGAGAGTGTGGGGGGAAAATCTGGAGAAGAGAGAGCTGGAGAAGGAAATCTCTTTCTGATCAGCAAAAGTAATAAACTTCTGGCCAGAATGACCAAAAAAAGAGAAACAGAAGACACAAATTACCAACAGCAGGAATGAAAGAGGTACTGCAGACCCTACAGACAGATGTCTAAAAGACAATACAGGTCTCTCATTTTATTGCACCTCACAGATTTTGTGTTTTTTACACATTGAAGATTTGAGGCAACCTTGCATTTTCAGAAGGTGGTTTGCATTTTTTGACAGTAAATATTTTTAAAGTAAGATACTTGTGTTTTCTTTTGGCTGCATTACAAACCATGCAGGATCTTAGTTCCTCGACCTGATATTGAACCCATACTCCCTGCAGTGGAAGTGTGGAATCTTAACTACTGCACTGCCAGGGAATTCCCAGTTATCTGTTTTAAGCATAGCAGTGTATATGTGTCAGCCCCAAACTCCCAATCTCTTCCTTCCGGTCACCACCCTGGTAACCGTAAGTTTGTTCTCTGTTAGCCTGTTTCTGTTTTGTACATAAGTTCATTTGTAATCTTTTTTTTTTTTAAGATTCCACATGTAAGTGATATCATATGATATTTGTCTTCCTCTTTCTGACTTGTTTCAACTTAGTATGATAATTTCCAGGTCCATCCATATTGCTGCAAATGGCATTATTTCATTCTTCTAATGGCTAAGTAATATTCCCTTATATATGTGTACCATATCTTTTTTATCCACCTGTCCATGGACATTTAGGTTGCATCCAAGTCTTGGTTGTTGTAAACTGTACTGCAATAAACATTGGGGTGCATATATCCTTTCAAGCCATATTTTCTCCAGATATATGCTCAGGAATGGGATTACTAGATCATATAGTAGCTCTATTTTTAGTTTTTTAAGGAACCTCCATATTGTTCTCCATAGTGGCTGTACAAAATTTACATTTGCACCAACAGTGTCGGAGGCTTCCCTTTTCTCTACACCATTTCCAGCATTTATGGTTTGTATCAGTTCAGTTCAGTTCTGTTCAGTTGCTCAGTCGTGTCCGACTCTTTGCAAACCCATGAACCGCAGCATGCCAGGCCTCCCTGTCCATCACCAGCTCCCGGAGTCCACCCAAACCCCTGTCCATCAAGTCAGTGATGCCATCCAACCATCTTATCCTCTGTCGTCCCCTTCTCCGCCTGCCCTCAATCTTTCCCAGCATCAGGGTCTTTTCAAATGAGTCAGCTCTTTGCATCAGGTGGCCAAAATATTGAAGTTTCAGCCTCAACATCAGTCCTTCCAATGAACACCCAGGACTGATCTCCTTTAGGAGGGACTGGTTGGATTTCTTGTAGTCCAGGGGACTCTCAAGAGTCTTATTCAATACCACAGTTCAAAAGCATCAATTCTTCGGTGCTCAGCTTTCTTTATAGTCCAACTCTCACATCCATACATGGCTACTGGAAAGACGATAGCCTTGACTAGATGGACATTTGTTGGCAAAGTAATGTCTCTGCTTTTTAATATGCTATCTAAGTTGGTCATAACTTTCCTTCCAAGGAGGAAGCATCTTTTAATTTCATGGCTGCAATTACTATCTGCAGTGATTTTGCTGCTGCTGCTAAGTCACTTCAGTCATGTCCAACTCTGTGTGACCCCACAAACAGCAGCCCACCAGGCTCCCCCGTCCCTGGGATTCTCCAGGCAAGAACACTGGAGTGGGCTGCCATTTCCTTCTCCAATGCATGAAAGTGAAAAGTGAAAGGAAAGTCGCTCCCAGAAGAATAAAGTCTGACACTGTTTCCACTGTTTCCCCATCTATCTGCCATGAAGTGATGGGACCAGATGCCATGATCTTAGTTTTCTGAATGTTGAGCTTTAAGCCAACTTTTTCACTCTCCTCTTTGGTTTGTATAGACTTTTTTTTTTTTATAATAACTTTTTTTTCTTTTAACTTTAGTCTTTTTATTATTTGCTAATTCAAGTTATTGTTGTTTAGTTGCTAAGTTGTGTCTGACTCTTTTGTGACCCTATAGAGTGTAGTCGGTCAGGCTCCTCTATCCATGGGATTTCCCAGGCAAGAATATTAGAATGGATTGCCATTCTCTTCTCCATGTATAGACTTCTTGATGATGGCCATTCTGACCAGTATAAGGTGATACTTCACTATAGTTTTGATTTGCATTTGTCTGATAATTAGTGACGTTGAGCATCTTTTTGTATACATTTTGGCCTTCTGTATGTCTTCTTTGAGATGGCAGGATGGCATCACTGACTCGATGGACATGAGTCTGAGTGAACTCCAGGAGTTGGTGATGGACAGGGAGGCCTGGCATGCTGAGATTCATAGGGTCGCAAAGAGTCGGACACGACTGAGTGACTGAACTGAATTGAACTGATGTCTTCTTTGGAAAAATGCTTATTTAGATCTTCTGCCCATTTATTGATTGGGTTATTTGTTTTATTGATATTGAGCTGCATGAGCTGTTTGTAAATTTTGGAGATTTTTCCTTTTCAGTTATTTCATTGTTCTTTTCTGTTTGGTCATTCTTTAGTTCTAGTTCTTTGTTAAACAGTTCTTTTTATTTCTTGATCTGTACCTCTATTCTTTTCCCCAGAACTTAGATCATTTTTACTGTCATTACTCTGAATTCTTTTTCCAGTCACTCGCCTATCTTCACCTCTGTTAGCTGTTCTGGACTTTTAACGTGTTCCTTCAACTAGGACATATTCTTCTGCCATCTCATTTTGTCTAATTTTCTGTGATTGTAGTTTCTGTTCCGTAGGCTGCAGGGTTCCATAGGCTGCAGTTCTTGCTTCTGCTGTCTTTCACTTGGTGGATGAGGCTGGCTGTGAGGCTTGTGCAGGCTTCCTGGTGGGAGGGACTTTTCCCTGACCTCTGCTGGGTAAAGCTAGCTCTTGTCCCTCCAGTGGGTGGAGCCATGTCGAGGGTATGTTTAGCGGACAGCTGTGTGCCCAGGAAGACTCTAAACAGTCCGTCTGCTGATGGGTAGGGCTGTCTTTCACCTGAGGAATCCCAGCACTGGGGCCCATATACTGTTGAGTGGGGCCAGATCCTTTCAAGAAAATGGCAGCATGGCAGCCTCCAGGAGATCTCATGCCAATGAGCACTCCCCAGAACTACCACCACCAGTGTCTTTGTCCCCACAGTGAGCCACAGCTGTCCCCAACTTCACCTCCACCAGAGACTCTCCACTACTAGCAAATAGGTCTGACTCAATTCTTACAAAGTCACTGCTTTTTTTCCCCTGGGTTCTGGTGTACACAAGACCTTGCATGTACCCTCAAGAGTAGAAATTCTGTTTCCCCCAGTCATGTGGAATTCTTGTGATCAAACCCTGTTGAACTTCAAAACCAGATTCTCTGGGGGCTCCTCTTCCCTTTTCCAGACCCTTAGCCTGGGGATCCCGACATGGGCTCAGAACTTTGACTTCTATGGGAAAACTTCTCTGGTATAATTATTTTCCAGTTTGTAGGTTACCCACCCAGCAGGTATGAGCTTTAACTTTATTGTGACTGCACCCCTCCTACCATCATGTTGTGGCTTCTTCTTTGTCCTTGGATGTAAGGTGTCTTTTTGGCAGATTTCAGCCTTCTTTTTGTCAATGGTTGTTAAGCAGTTAGTTGTGATTTTGGTGTTTTCATGAAAAGAAGTGAGCTCACACTCTGCCATCTTCTCTCCATTTCCCTTGTAGCCTTTCTTTTAAAAATTGGCTGCTCTGAGTCTTAGCTGTGGCATGTGGGTTCTGGTTCCCTGACCAGGTATTGAACCTGTGCCCCTTGTATTGGGAGTGTGGAGTCTTAACCACTGGGTTACCAGGGAAATCCCTCCTTTATAGCCTTTTAAAGTTTACCTGTAATAGATTTTCAGTTGGTAGATGATGATTCAGTTTCCCACATGTGTTTGACACCATTCTGTGGTTCAGTATATATCAGATACGTAAGTGTAGTGTTCCAAATGGACCACTGAGAGATTTTTTTTGACTCATTAGCTTATTCCAGATGGTAATTGGAACTACTGAAATGGATTCTAAAGTAACTATTGACAGCTATATATTTATTATCATTTTGTTACTTGTTTTCTGGTTGTTTTTTATAGTTCTCTGTTCTTTTCCTATTCTCTTGGTTTCAGTTCTTATGGTTTGGTGATTTTCGTTAGTAGTAGCCTTGTTCCTTTCATTCTAGTTTTTGTGTATCTATTGTAGGTCTTTTTTTTTTTTTTTTTTTTTTAACCACACCATGTGGCTTGTGGCTTAGTTAGTTCCCCAACCAGGGATTGAACATGGGCCCTTGACAGTGAAAGCATGGAGTCCTTACCAGGGAATTTCCTCTATTGTAGGATTTTCCTTTGTGGTTACCATGAGGTTCATGTATGTTATCCTGTAACCATATATCTACTTGTTTTAAACTAGTAGTAACTTAATTTCAAACACACTGTAAAAGATCTATATTTTTTTACTCCCCTCCTCTAGGTTTTGTGTTTTTGATGTCATATTTTACATCTTCATGTCTGTCCCTTAACTACTGTAGTTACAGTTGATTAAAAAAATTTTTTTTTGTTTTAATATTAGTACTAGCTTATTTAAGTGGTTAATCCTCAGCCTTTACTATATATTTGCCTTTACTATTGGGATTCTTCCTTTCCAATAGATTATTAGTCCTTGTAGCCTTTTCTTTTCCACTTTTAAACATTTCTTTTTGAGTTCTTTTAGTATTGGTGAACTCTTAGTTTTTGCTTTTCAGAGAAGTTTTTTATCTCTCCTTCAGTTGTAACTGATACTCTTGCATGGTAGAGTTGTAGCTTTTTCCCCTTTCAGCACTTTAAATAAAATCATGCCACTCACTTCTGGCCTGCAAAGTTTCTGCAGAGGAATCAGCTGATAATCTAATGGGGTTCTGTTATACATGGTTCTTTGTTCTTTTCTGTCTGTGTTTACAATTCTTTCCTTCTCTGTACCTTTTGCCATTTTAAATTATGCTATGCCTTGGTATGGGTCTGTTTGGGGTTCATCTTGTTTGAGAGCCCCTCTGCCTCCTGCATCTGGATATCTGTTTCCTTCTTTAAGTTCTGGAAGCTTTTAACTATAATTTCATCAAATATATCATCTGGGACCCCTATCATGTGAATATTGATATGTTCAATGTTGTTCTTTTTTTTTTGACCACACAGCACATGGCATGTGGGATCTTTTTTCCCAGACCAGGGATCCAACCCATGCCCCTGCATTGAAAGCGAAGGGTCTTAACCAATGGACCACCCTGGAAGTCCCTGTTTGATGTTGTTCTGGAGGTCCCTTTAACTAGTCTCATTTTAAAAATTCATTTTTCATTTTGCTGTTCTGATTGGGTAAGTTCCTTCATAAGTGTGCTTTCAGATCGCTAGTGCATTCTTCTGTATCACCTACTTTGCCCTTAATTCCTTTTTATTTCATTTATTGTGTTCTTCAGTTTTCATTGGTTCTTTTTTATATTTTCTAGTTCCTTTTCAAAATTCTCACTGTGTTTATCCACTCTTCCCTATTGAGTTAGCTCTATTATTGCTAATGCTTTGAACTCCCTATCTGGTAAATTACTTATCTCTATTTCATTAGTTGTTTTTTCAGGGTTTTTCTCTCATTTTCCATTTGAAAGAAATTCCCCTGCCTCCTCATTTCTCTTAACTTTCCTGTGAAATTAAGTGAAGCAGGTACTTATCCTGGTCTTGAAAGAGCGTCCTTGTGTGAGAGCATACCTCTACAATGTGCCTGTGCCCAGTAGCTTTGTCGGGAGAGTATATCCAACATGAGCATGAGTCATGTCTTCCTCCATGGTGTCCTAGCAGCTATCATCTTGGTGGTAGGTGGGAATAGAGATGGTAGGTGGGGCTAGAGCAAGGGCAAGGTGTTTGCTGGCATTCTTCCTCTGCGCAGTGGCCAGCACCAGCCTACTGGGGGGTGGGAGTAAGGCTCAAGTGGTAGAGTAACAGCCCCAAGGCTTGGATACATGTTTGTTTCTTCCCTTCTAAATGTGTGCTCTCCCCACTCCCAACACTGATACTCTTACCCTAGAAGGAAGCAGTGCTGGAGCAAGAGGGACTGAGTAGGTGCTTGGCTTGGGTTGGAAAAAAGCTAGAGTAGTCCTGGCACCAGGCAGAGTTCTAGACCATTCCTGAACTGCTGCCATCACAAGTGCTAGCGATGTCTGCCCTCACCTGGCTCAGGTTCTCCTTAGGCCTGAGCCAGCTCTGTGCCCTCCATCTGCATGCTCTTCTTGTCTGTGGCAGTCTTTGTCCTGGAGTAGAGCTGTATTGTGGAACCAATGGGGCTGGAGCTGCCACTCGACTCAGCCTAGGTCAAGTGCTATCAGTTGCAGGAAACAAGCCAGTGTCCCAGGCAGTTCCAATCTGTTTGCTCTGTCTTATTTCAGGAGTAAACAAGTGTGTGCACACTCTTCATGAGCAGAGTCTAGGTTTCTTACAGCACTATTGTAGTCCCATTTGCTTTTTAACCAGCTAAGGAGATTCAATCCAACAAGTGTCATACCCCAGGGTCGGGTGCCCAGTATTTGGTTCAAACTTCTTACTTCCCAGGGAGGAACTCTGTATAATTCCCCTCCTCTTCCGTGTCTGCTCCAAGAGTGCAGGTCCCAACCTGATTGTTTTTTTCTCCCATTCATCCAATTCTGCATGGATCTTTCTTACAGCTTTGGTTTTACAGGGGTCTTTCTGTCTGCCTCCAGTTTGCTTTTAGTGAGAATCGCTCCATATACAGATATATCTTTTATGTATTCATGGAGGGAAGTAAACTCCACGTCCTCCTACTCTCATGTTTGTCTCCTCCTACTTTACATTTCAGCGAACTAAAATGGACTAGAATGGGTGAATTTAACTCAGACAAACATTATATCTACTACTGTAGGCAGGAATCCCTTAGAAGAAAATGGAGTAGCCATCATAGTCAACAAAAGAGTCCGAAATGCAGTACTTGGATGCAGTCTCCAAAAGGACAGAATGATCTCTGTTCGTTTCCAAGGCAAACCATTCAATATCATGGTAATCCAAGTCTATCTCCTGACCAGTAATGCTGAAGAAGCTGAAGTTGAACAGTTCTATGAAGACGTACAAGACTTTTTAGAACTAACACCCAAAAAGATGTTCTTTTCATTATAGGGGACTGGAATGCAAAAGTAGGAAGTCAAGAAACACCTGGAGTAACAGGCAAATTTGGCCTTGGAGTACAGAATGAAGCAGGGCAAAGGCTCACAGAGTTTTGCCAAGAGAACGCACTGGTCATAGCAAACACCCTCTTCCGACAACACAAGAGAAGACTTTACACATGGACATCACCAGATGGTCAATACCGAAATCAGATGGATTATATTCTTTGCAGCCAAAGATGGAGACGCTCTATACAGTCAGCAAAAACAAGACTGGGAGCTGACTGTGGCTCAGATCATGAACTCCTTATTACCAAATTCAGACTTAAATTGAAGAAAATAGGGAAAACCACTAGACCATTCAGGTATGACCTAAATCAAATCCCTTATGATTATGCAGTGGAAGTGAGAAATAGATTTAAGGGACTAGATCTGATAGACAGAGTGCCTGATGAACCATGGATGGAGGTTTGTGACATTGTACAGGAGACAGGTATCAAGACCATCCCCAGGAAAAAGAAATGCAAAAAAGCAAAATGGCTGTCTGAGGAGGCCTTACAAATAGCTGGGAAAAGAAGAGAAGCGAAAAGCAAAGGAGAAAAGAGGAGATGTTCCCATCTGAATGCAGAGTTCCAAAGAATGGCAAGGAGAGATAAGAAAGCCTTCCTCAGCAATCGGTGCAAAGAAATACAAGAAAATAATAGAATGGGAAAGACTAGAGATCCCTTCAAGAAAATTACAGATACCAAGGGAACATTTCATGCAAAGATGGACTCGATAAAGGACAGAAATGGTATGGCCCTAACAGAAGCAGAAGATATTAAGAAGAGGTGGCAAGTATACACAGAAGAACTGTACAAAAAAGATCTTCACGACCCAGATAATCACGATGAAGAGGCTCTTGTGGTCACTCACCTAGAGCCAGACATCCTGGAGTGTGAAGTCAAGTGGGCCTTAGAAAGCATCACTATGAACAAAGCTAGTGGAGGTGATGGAATTCGAGTTGAGCTGTTTCAAATCTTAAAAGATGATGGTGTGAAAGTGCTGCACTCAATACGCCAGCAAATTTGGAAAACTCAGCAGTGGCCACAGGACTGGAAAAGGTCAATTTTCATTCCAATCCCAAAGAAAGGCAATGCCAAAGAATGCTCAAACTACCGCACAATTGCACTCATCTCACACGCTAGCAAAGTAATGGTCAAAATTTTCCAAGCAGGCTTCAGCAGTACGTGAACGGTGACTTCCAGATGTTTAAGCTGGATTTAGAAAAGGCAGAGGAACCAGAGATCAAATTGCCGACATCACTGGATCATCGAAAAAGCAAGAGAGTTCCAGAAAAAAAAATATTTCTGATTTATTGACTATGCCAATGCCTTTGACTGTGTGGATCACAATAAACTGTGGAAAATTCTGAAAGAGATGGGAATACCAGACCACCTGACCTGCCTCTTGAGAAATCTGTATGCAGGTCAGTAAGCAACAGTTAAAACTGGACATGGAACAACAGATTGGTTCCAAATAGGAAAAGGAGTATGTCAAGGCTGTATATTGTCACCCTGCTTATTTAACTTTTATGCAGAGTACATCATGAGAAACACTGGGCTGGAAGAAGCACAAGCTGGAATCAAGATTGCCAGGAGAAATATCAATAACCTCAGATATGCAGATGACACCACCCTTATGGCAGAAAGTGAAAAAATAAAGAGGCTCTTGATGAAAGTGAAACAGAAGAGTGAAAAATTTGCTTCAAGCTCAACATTCATAAAACTAAGATCATGGCATCCGGTCCCATCACTTCATGGCAAATAGGTGGGGAAACAGTGGAAACAGTGTCAGACTTTATTTTTTTGGGCTCCCAAATCACTGCAGATGGTGACTGCAGCCATGAAATTAAAAGACGCTTACTCCTTGGAAAGAAAGTTATGACCACCCTAGACAGCATATTAAAAAGCAGAGACATTACTTTGCTAACAAAGGTCCATCTAGTCATGGCTACAATTTTTCCAGTAGTCATGTATGCATGTGAGAGTTGGACTATAAAGAAAGCTGAGTGCCGAAGAATTGATGCTTTTGAACTATGGTATTGGATAAGACTCTTGAGAGTCCCTTGGATTGCAAGGAGATTCAACCACTCCATCCTAAAGGAGATTAGTCCTAGCTGTTCACTGGAAGGATTGATGTTGAAGCTGAAGCTCCAGTACTTTGGCCACCTGATGCAAAGAGCTGACTCATTTGAAAAGACCCTGATGCTGGGAAAGACTGAGGGCAGGAGGAGAATGGGATGACACAGAATGAGATGGTTGGATGGCATCACCAACTCAATGCACATGGTTTGGGTAAACTCCAGGAGTTGGTGATGGACAGGGAGGCCTGGTGTGCTGAAGTCCATGGGGTTGCAAAGAGTCGGACACAACAGAGCGACTGAACTGAACTTTACATTTCAATGCTGATCATTGCCTTTTTGCCCTCAATTCCATTCTGTCACCCCAAATGATACAGTTTCTCAGGCTTCCTTGTGTGCAGGCACATGACAATAGGCCAGAACTGTGCACTAGTGACATTATGGCTGGATAATTCTTTGTTGTGAGGGATTGTCCTCTGCTGTGTAGAATGTTGAAAAGTATCACTGGCGTCTATCTGCTGAATGTCACTAGTACCTTCTCCCGAAGAGTTGTGACAACCAAAAATGTCTCCAGTTGTCAAATATCCCCTGGAGGAAAGGGGGTCAAAAGCATTTCAGAACCTTTATACTAAATCATCATATTGTTGTTGGAAGCCAGGCTACATTACCAAACTGTTTATTTGATTTGGTTTGGAAGTCCAACACAGCTTCCCAAGTGGTGTTTCATAAGGTGCACAGTGCTAAATTCTTTAGGGAAGTATAATACCTAGGTTATAACTCAATCAAAAGACAAAAGAAGATGCTGTGAAAGAATAACATCTGCTAAACTTTTGGTTATAGGTAGGAAATTTAAAAAGAAGTCATGTAAGACAAGAAAGTCAGCCAACTGTAAGTCAGGCCTTAGAGTGGAATGGGCTTTTTGCAGCCACCAGAACCCAGAGTCTACAACCCTCAGGTTGTAGTTTCAAAAAATGGTTACTCTTTTGCTTTTAAATTATATTTTTAAAAAATGTTCATTCTGAAAACATAGTATTTTGGCAAGAAATATTTATCAAGGTGTCCTCAACCCTGCCAATAATTTCCACCCCCAATCCATCAAGGATGTTAAAATGTTGGCATTTTTGATATGTACATTTCCATACTTTTCCCAAATCTCTACAGCGATACTTATATACAGGTTTCTATATAGTTGTTATATTTGTTGTTATTTGCTAAGTCATGTCCAACTCTTTTGCAACCCCATGGACTGTAGCCTGCTAGGATCCTCCATCTGTGGAATTTTCCAGGCAAGAATACTGGAGTGAGTTGCCATTTCCTTGTCCTTGGGAACTTCCTGACCAAGAATCAAACCCATGTCTCCTGCTTGGCAGGCAAATTCTTTACCACTAAGCCACCAGGGAAGCCCAGGTATTATATAGGGGTTTTTTAAATAATAAAAGGTATACTTATTAAATAATAAAAGTGGATCATAATATGCACATTTTTGTGCAATTTACTTTTGTTATTCCCAGTGTATCAGATAAACATTCCTCAAGAACAACCATTACAGATCTTTTTAAGGGTTGCATAATATGCCGCAGTACGTATCATCATAATTTGATCAACAGGTTTTCTATTGAAGACATCTGGATGTGTTTCTGGACTTTTTTCCCAACAACATGAAGGCCATAATAAATATTCTTTTATTCATAGCCTTAGATATTCACACCAAAAATATATATAAATAAAAGCTAAGGACTACTAGGGTGAGAAAACAAGTTAAAAATCTTCAAAATCTTCTTAGTAATTAGTGTCTGAAGTCTATGACGGCCTTTAGTATGATATGTTTTGTTTTTCTCTCCTGTTCTAAGCACAGAAGTCCTAACACACTTGTAGTCTCCTGAGTGACAGGAGCGTCTTTTATTATTCATAGAAGGCTCTTCCAGCACTCCTGAGTTTATGCTAATGAGGTAACATAAAGCAGGTCTTAGGGCAGGACCCCCAAGATAGCTTTGAGATGGGGTTGGTCACCAGAAGGACCAAGTAACTAGAGAGCGGGAACTTTTCAGCTCTACTCCTGACCTCCAGAATGAGGGGCAGGGTGTGATGGAAACTTTAAATTCTATAAAAACTCTTGAACAAGAAGTTTCAGATGGCTTCCAAGTTGATGAACACAGTGAAGTGCAGGGTGGGTGATGCACCCCAACTCCACATGGACTTTTGCTCAGGATCTTTGTGGACTTTGCCCTGTGTATCTCTTTATCTGGCTGTTCATGTGTCTCCTTTGTAAGGATACAAGTTAATGCTTTCTTTGTAGATATAAGTAATGTGTCTTATTGAGTTCTGTGAGCCACCCGAGGAAATTATTGAACTTTAGGAGAGTTTCACGGGAACTCCAAATTCAAAGTCCGTTGGTCAGAAATCTATGAGGACTGGGACTTGTGACTAGCATCTGAACTGGGGACAGTCCTGTGAGACTGAGACCTTCACCAGCTCCCAGTATTTAATGTCAAAAATGATTTGCATTGCTGAATTTCCAGTTATTGTCTGAAGAATCAGAGATTTGGTTGTTGGTGTTGGGAAACACCACGTAGGCCAGTACACCACGCTCATCTTCTTGAACAAGATACCAGAAATCTCATATGTTTTACTAACGTTCTCATGTGAACTGTGCTGGCTACAGACTGAATTTCCTTGCCTGTTTTTTTAAAGCACCCTTGCCACCTATCCCTATTTTTCCCCTTTTATTTTTAAAAAATATTTATTTATTTGACTGCACTAGGTCTTATTTGCACACGCGGGATCTGGTTCCCAGACTAGGGATCACACCTGGGCCCCCTACATTGGGAGGTTGGAATCTTAGCTACTGGACCACAAGGGAAGTCCCTGCCCATCACCTTCATTCAACAATTCTTTTCCTATGTGGTAGGTTTCCTTTAGATTCATTTAGTCTGTTGTTCAAGAAATATATGTGCTAGCTCTCTACTGGTACAGAGGTGAGCCAGATAAACAAAGTCCCTGCTGTAGTCGGGGGAGACAGTCAATGAAACACATAAAGAAAAATAAGTTAACAAATAAAATTGGGGCCTGTGCTCTCTAATATACTGAATAAGGAGTAGAGAGGACTTGTTCTCGGAAAGGAGGCACGGGCAAAAAGTATGACAAATACGCGGCAGCATGTATGTATTTATTTCAAGTGATTCCAGGGTTATTCTATACATATATATAAGCTAATGCATACATCTGGTCTCACTTCCACAACCTTTTTTTAAAAAACAAAAACAAATGGCACTATCCTGCACACACTGTTTTACATCTTGCCCAATGCAGTTTGGAGATCATTCCATATGAGAACGTAAAGAGCTTTCCTCATTTTTAAAAAAGGAGCTTTGTAATATGAAAAGTACTATTTAGAGAATAGTAATGCCAAAAATGCTAACAAGAAGCTCAACACTAGAGTCATATGAGATCTGAAAAACTGAATGTGAATTTCCAGCTTTAGGAACAAAGAATGAGCTGAATTTCATGCAAATAATTTTCAACTACTGGTAAGGCCAGAAGAGATGAGAGTTTGTTTTGTTTTGTGATACAACTTCTGTCTCCTGCTTATGCTACTGGCCATGTCTGTGCCATCAGGGCACAGGTAATCACAGTGATCACACAGTATTTCATGAACACCATCAAGTGTCTTTGAGGTACAACATATACAAATGAATGAAGCAATAAGATGTTCATAAGCTTACATATGTCTTTTTTTTTAATCTGAAAGTTCTGTTCCTATTTTGATAGAATATTGACTCTTAACATTTTATATATATCCTACCAACATAGTTGAGAAGCAATTTGAAATATCTTGTGAGATAAGATAAAGTGGGGAGAGAATAGGATCAAGTATGAAAGCCAGGAAGGGTGAGATGTCTACCTAATTAAGCACTAGGAGTGTAGGCGGGAAGAAAAGACCACAGGATTTGTTCACAGACTGATTACCGGGCATCAATCTGAAGGAACGCTTCAGTGATTTCAAGCCTTATAGGCTGAAAGAGATCATCACTTTCAGAAATGAAACAACCAGCTGTAAGGAGAGATTCTCAGTTTAACTCGAGGTACAAAGACTTTTGGGTTTAGATGGGACCTTCCAGTTACATTTTCAAAATTAGAACTGTTTTTTTAAAAGGATGAAACACCTTAAGTTGCGTTAAGTTCAAACAGTAATTGTCACTGTATAGACAGGACCCACTTAAAGCTTACGGACTGATAAACTATAAACTCACTACCCCTTAAGGGGGTAGAAGTGCTTTGTTTCAGAAACAGATGCCTACGAAGTTAGGCTCTGGGTCTGCCATGTATCATACGGGTTCTCAGTTAAGGCTAGATGTGGAGTGAGAGTCCTAAAATTTCAGGAAAAAACAGAAGAGGGACTTCAAGTAGGCAAGGAATTAATATTTTTGGCTACTATGTACACCCTTCACTTTACATCTGGCTATCTTTAATTCTCATCAAAACCCTACAAAATACTTATTAACCATTTTACAGAAAAGCTAAACTTCTCACGCTAGAAGGATCTCAAATTCTTACCCAAATCTACATGTTTGTAGCGGCCAAGTCATGTTCAGCCCAGTTATCTTCATACCACTCCACTTGAGCCGATATACTCATTTTATGAAACCTATACGAGGGAAATCACACATTTGGAGCCAAGCTGGGACCACGAAGCAGGTAGGCTGATCATCCCTCCGCCTCAAAGGTCTTTGCAGGACGCACACATGCCTTTGAGGGACAATCTACACCGCCCTACAAGGGATGGAGAGAGGAAGAAATAGCAATAATCTAAAGACAAAAGCAAAGAGAAAAAGGGAGCCAAAGAGAAGCTGTGCGAATGGGGTGTGGAGGTTGACAAGTGAACCGTGCTTTTGCCTCTATTTCTCTTGTAACTCAGCTGGTAAATAATCCGCCTGCAGTGCGGGAGACCTAGGTTCGACCCCTGGGTTGGGAAGATCACCTGGAGAAGGGAAAGACTACTCACTCCAGTATTCTGGCCTAGAGAATTCCATGGACCGTATAGTCCACGGGGTCACAGAGAGGTGGACAGGGCTGAGCGAACTTCACTTCACTTGTCCGTTAACAAACTGACCGATTACTTAGCACATTTCGGGAAGCTTAGCCTTAACGCCGCTCAGGAACTTAGTATTAACCCTTAGCATAAGTCAAGAAAAGACAAAGGCAGTCGAGCAAGGCGTGCTCTTCACGCAGAAGTGGAAACTCGCGGCGCAGAGCAAAACTTGAACCAACCCGCGGGCACTGATTTGAAGACTGAAAGACAAGTTTGGCTGCGAGACGCGCCGGCCTCCAAGGGGTGGGGCCGCAGCACCCAAGGCGGGGTTTCCTCCAGGCCCACGCCGCCTCCGCCTGCCACGTGACCCGCGGTGTTGTGGTCCGGCCCGCGTGGGTGGCGGGAGCGGCGGGAGGGCGGGGGCGAGGAGCGGCGCGTCACGTGACGGGGTTTAAATCTCCCGCAGCCGGAGCCGCGGGGGCGCCAGTGCCGCGAGTCGAGCGGGAGCAGAAGAGGCGAGGGAGGAGGGCCAGAGAGGCGGTTGAAAGATGGCGGACGAGGCGGCGCTCGCCCTTCAGCCCGGCGGCTCCCCCTCGGTAGTGGCGGCTGAGAGGGAGGCCCCGTCGCCGCCTGCTGGGGAGCCGCTCCGCAAGAGGCCGCGAAGAGACGGCCCCGGCCTCGGGCGGGGCCCGGGCGAGCCCGGCGGGACGGCCCCCGAGCGGGAACTGCCGGCGGCGGCCGGCGGCTGCCCGGCAGCGGCGGCGGCGCTGTGGCTGGAGGCCCAGGCGGCGGCGGCGGCGGCCGGAGAAGGAGACAATGGGCCGGGCTTACAGGGCCTATCCCGGGAGGCGCCACCGGCCGACGACTTCTACGACGACGACGACGAGGGCGAGGAGGAGGAAGAGGCGGCGGCGGCGGCTATTGGGTACCGAGGTGCGCAGGGCGCGGGCGGCCGGGACTGCGCATCCCCCCTCCTCCTCCCGGGGCCCCTCCTGTCGGGTGGTGGAGTCTCGGGCGGGTTGGGGGCTCGGGCCTGGCTCTGCGCCTTCCCCCTGCCGACCTGGGCCTTCAGCCGCGCGCCTGCGGGGCTGAGGGCTGGGCTGCGGGAGCGGCCCGCGGACTCGCTCCCTCCCTTGCTCTGTGCCACCCCCACCTTCCTCCCCGCGGCCCGCCCCAGCGGCCTCGCGTTTTGCGCAGCCGCGGGGCGGGCTACCCTCGCTGTCGGTTTTAAAATAAGTTTCTCTCCCCTCCTACTCCTTTAGTGTATTGCTTTTGTTAAATGCTGTTCGCTTCTCCGCCTCTCCCCGTCCCGCACACTTCAACCTGCAACTTTTTGACTGTCCCTTGCGCCAGCTTTTGCCATTGCCTGCGAAATTTGTTGGGGTTTTTAGGAGGGCCTCTATTTTCAAACTTGTTTTAAATTTTAAAGAGCATAGGTGTTTATAAAGACATTACCCTTCTGTGGTGCAATTAATAGTGGGCATAGGAGAGTAATAGTTTTTTAGACTACTTTGCCGTGAATAGTGTTTTTCCTCTAATCGTGTTCTTATAGTGGTTTTTACAGTAACTGTCTTCGTGTGTGTATATGTAACCCTGAAACACGAATTGACATTTTTCTGACATGCTAAAGTAGATGTGATAGTTGTGTGTCTCGTCATCCTTCAGTGTTTTCATAGTTTTTATCTAGATAGATATGCCTCTCCATTATTTGTACTAATAAATCCAACCAGTGGACCATTTGACTATATGTAAAGATAACGTGTGCATTAGGGACTGGATTAGAAAAACGACACTGTTTTCAAGAAACATAGTTTAATAAGGGAAACGAATAATGCAAAGGTACCTTTGTAGATTTTGCGTTATATAAGAGAGTGCAAGTTGCCATAGCTGTGTTTGCATGACTTTTTGGGTAACTTTTTATTTGGTAAGTTTTATGAACCACTATTTGTGATCGATAAATTCAGTCAAGGTTGCTACTTTTTGTGTTTTGATTAAGTAGACTTATTTCTAGATTTTGATGAAACTTAGCTTCTGAGCAGAATGCCTAAAGAGGATATACTGTTCCTGTGAACGGTGTGAGTTGATCCAGTAGACATTTTTTACGCGGGCAGTATGAGTGCTTTATTCATTGGAAATTGTTGCATCACAATAATTACAGAGCTTTATAATTTTAGATGCAGATTGTTTCCACAACCTTGAGTTACCTTTGGTTTCTTTTGCAGATGACCTTCTGTTTGGTGATGAAATCATCACCAACGGTTTCCATTCGTGCGAAAGTGACGAAGATGATAGAGCCTCGCATGCGAGTTCTAGTGACTGGACTCCAAGACCTCGGATAGGTATGGTTTCACAGGTTAAGAGCTATCTTTTCTCTGATATTTTCTTTTTATGTCGAGGAAAACTATATTTCTTTCTTCCCTTATTGTCTTGTGATGAGGTTCTTAGGCGTTTACTGAGATTTAATGTCAGCTTGGTTTTTAGGGGAAGTCTAGTACTTTGTTCTGTTTTTGTTTGTTAAACAGCATGGGCCCATGGAAGCTGGCCTGTGTAATTTCTCAAAAACCAGGTCCTCACACTTAAACGGTCCTTTCCACTTGTACCCTCCATATGGAATGGTCATCCTCCAAAGTATCTTGCTTCCTCCTTCATATCCTTCTATAATTTTTCTTCTTAACACTTACTGCTTGACAATTTCTGTGTATAACTTTTATTGCTGGTTTCCTGCATTAGAATATAGAGTCCCATGGGGGCCAGGGATTTCTGACTGATTTGTATACTGTTTAGTCGGTGCCTGGAAAAATTTGCCCTCAGTAAATACTAAGTATTTTGATGGAATGGGAAAGTATTTTGAAGTAGAGAATACTATGAGATTTTTATATCGAAGTAGTAACATGACCATCTCAAAATATTCTTTTTCTTAATGTGCTCTCATTTTTCCAGAAATGCCTTGACTATTTCAAGATCGTGATGATTAGTTTCTCTTAGTGTTTATATTGACTGTATTTTTGGTTTTCTTAAGCTAGGAACTGATTAAGAAATTTAGGGCAAAGAATTATTAAAGCTTAGAACATTAGCATTATATGCATCATTGCAAAGACAGGTTAAGATTAAATTGAAGATTATTACTGGGAACATTTTAAAGATAGTAGTTAAGGATAGATTTCATTTTCTTTGTGTTTTTAATGATAAATAGTGTGGGCTTTCAGGATGGGTAAGATCTTTATTGATTTGCAGAGCCCTTTTGTACATCTGTTGTATTTAAGTTATATTTTTTTAGGTTTTAACCAGAGAAATCTAATTCTAGTAGTAAATTCACTTGACTCTTACACATGTTGTTTAGTCACGAAGTTGCATCTGATTCCGCCCCATGAACTGTAACCAGCCAGGCTCCTCTGTCCCTGGGATTTCCCAGACAATAATGCTGGATTGAGTTGCCGTTTCCTTTTCCAGGGGTCTTGTCTACCTAGGGATTGAACTATGGCCTCTTTACCACTGAGCCACCAGGGAATCCCTTTGAAATACATACCTGGCATTTTATAGCTCAGGGGACAGGATATATAGTAGTGGCTCTGTGTCTCAGCTCCTGATTTCATTGGGATATATAACCTTAGCTCTGAAGATGTTCTGAATGAAACACCTTTGCAGTGCATTTTTTTACTTTACAAAACAGCCTTAAGGAGTGCTAATTTACTACTTCAGAAAATAAATGAGATTTTGAACTACTTGGAGTGGATTGATCTAGTTCTTTTTCCTTTTAATATAGGTCCATATACTTTTGTTCAGCAACATCTCATGATTGGCACAGATCCTCGAACGATTCTTAAAGATTTACTACCAGAAACAATTCCTCCGCCTGAATTGGATGATATGACACTGTGGCAGATTGTTATTAATATCCTTTCAGAACCACCAAAAAGGAAAAAAAGAAAAGATATTAATACAATTGAAGATGCTGTGAAATTACTGCAAGAGTGCAAAAAAATAATAGTTCTAACTGGAGCTGGGGTATGTAAGCTGGATGAGAATACTAGTAAAAGGGGGAGGGTGTATTTTTTCAGCCTTGTCCAAGTCACAAACACATTTCTGGTATAGAATTTATTCTTACATGATAATGGGCATTTGTGTTTGGAAACTGCTAAAAAGTGAGTGCAGCAGCAGTTACTAAATTGGGTCAGGATTTTTTAAACTTCTTAGTAACCTTAAAAAAGATGTCCTTCTATTTATTGACACAGTAGGTAAGTGGGATTAAGGTAAGATTTTTACCTGCTTTATTATACCACAGCTCCTAAAGGAGATGCAGGGAATTCTGCTTGTGTTACAGTGTCAGGGCCTAATGATAAAAATTGGTCATTTGCTCAGCCTTCATGGAGAAACCAGGAGCCTAATACGTATGTATTGGCAAGTCGAGAACTTAGTGTTGGAGAGGTAACAGAGTCCTACCTCCCCTCCATTTTTTCCCCAGTTACATAGAAGTTTTTTTTAAAGGCACCATAAACAGATGAGGAATACAGACAGCAGATTGAAAAAAAAAAAGCACCATGATTGACTTACAAAGGATTATTACTCTAATGTACTTAGCTTCAATTGATTGAAAATAACAAAAATACAATAGAAAAAAGGCAAAGACTATAGACAAAAACAAGATGGTTTGCAGATAATCATGAAAGAGGCTCAGTATCAGTACTCAGTGAATGCAAATTAAGTAATAGTGAGTTTTCACTTTTTTACCCATCAGCTTACTAAATTTTAAATGTTGATAACACACACTGTTATAGAGTATGGAGCATTGTAAAAATTATACATCGTCTCTCCTCCATTTTAAATTAAGATGATACGATTGTGGTGGCTTGACATTTTCCATTTGCCCCACTTTCTGTCTCAGTTAACTAGTTACTAAGGCTATTTCATATTGTGTGTTGAATACAGAATATGTTACATGGTAGTGACAGAACAGTTTTTGGAGTCAAGTCGAGTCCTGCTTTCTGACCTGTTGAGTTCAGGGAGAGTGTTATTTAGCATTAGATGATCATGACGAATAGGTATGTTTTGCTTCCCCGATGGGACTCAAACATTCGTTTTTGCCCTGAGACCAAAATGGAGTAAACGCAGACAAAAATTGTGGAATAGATAACTTCTGAAATCGCAGTTTGAAATTGTCAAGGTTTATTTGTAGAAAAAGCACAGAATCTAAATGTGTTCTTCAAAATTAAAAATTGCAATATTGTACAGCATAGTTTTTTAAGGAAAATTAAGAAATTTAGTGTTCCTGAAGTAATAGAACCCTGATTTAGAGGAGGGTGTTTTTTTTGGAAATACTTGACTGATAGAAACTCTTGCCCGCTTTCAAATAATTTGAAATGGTTTCCTTGTTTCCCAGTCAAGTTGGAATTGCTTTAATTTGTTGGTTAAATGCTTATAAAGGTTTAAAGTTAGCCTGACTTTTAAATTCCTTACCCCCTTATGAATGGAATATGTGGTGGACTTAATTACACTGGTTTTCTGAGTATTTTATTTCTATTAGAAATTAAACTAAGGTAGTATCTCTATTCTCCAAAAGTTTCAAACTAAAAATGTTTTTCAGCTCTTGCCTAATTGTGTGATAAGAGGACTAGTAATTATTAAGGTAGCAGTAGAAGATTTAATTGTACAAATTATGCCATGCGTATTTCAGGTTTCTGTTTCTTGTGGAATACCTGACTTCAGGTCAAGAGACGGTATTTATGCTCGCCTTGCAATAGACTTTCCAGACCTTCCAGATCCTCAAGCAATGTTTGATATTGAATATTTCAGAAAAGATCCAAGACCATTCTTCAAGTTTGCAAAGGTACTACAAACTTTTCTAGCTGTTTCTTTGTCCTTCTGTCATGAAAAATTATTTTGAATGGCTGTCTAGTAAACTGAGTACTAGTACTGTGGTGGAGTAAAATCACTGAAATAAAATCATTTTAGTCAGAAATCCCTTTTTCTCCATAGGGACTATCATTTGCTTTTCTTCATTTTATGATGGTGCTTATTTTCAAAGAAGAAGTTTGCACTTCACTTTACATTGTCCAGACCTTTTTTAGAGGTTCAGTTCAGTTCAGTCGCTCAGTCGTGTCCGACTCTTTGCGACCCCATGAATTGCAGCACGCCAGGCCTCCCTGTCCATCACCAACTCCCGGAGTTCACTCAAACTCACGTCCATAGAGTCTGTGATGCCATCCAGCCATCTCATCCTCTGTCGTCCCCTTTTTCCTCCTGCCCCCAATCCCTCCCAGCATCAGAGTCTTTTCCAGTGAGTCAGCTCTTCACATGAGGTGGCCAAAGTACTGGAGTTTCAGCTTTAGCATCATTCCTTCCAAAAGAACACCCAGGGCTGATCTCCTTTAGAATGGACTGGTTGGATCTCCTTGCAGTCCAAGGGACTCTCAAGAGTCTTCTCCAACACCACAGTTAAAAAGCATCAGTTCTTTTTAGCGGTTAGTAGATCATATAAAAGTAGCATTACTGTTTTGATATTGAATATTTTTTATGGATCACAAAGATTATAACATCTGCTCAGTATGTTTTATAGTATGAGGAGATATGCCTGTGATCGAGGTGGAGAAGGTTCTTAGATTGCATTTTAGTCAGGGTTGATTCTGCTCTAGAGTATTTAGGGGTGCTCTGTCCAGTTCAGAAGCCATTTGCCATGTGGGGCTATTGAGTACCTAAGTGTACTGTACTGAGATGTTATGTTAACAAGTGTGGAAGACATACCAGGTTTAGGACACCTACTATGAAAAACATACAAAATATAAATTATATATTCTATATAATGATTATATTATTATTATGCTTTGGAATTGGGTTATAAATTGTGAAAAGTTCACATTGTTAATGTGGTTACTAGAAAATCTGAATTGTGTATATGATTCAGATGTTTTTATTTGATAACTCTGGAGTTTAAAGTTTGACATAACAGTCATCCCTTGGTATCTGAGGTGGAGATTGGTTTAAGATTCACTCAGATAGCAGAATCAGAGGATGCTTAAGTCTCTGTATACAGTGGTATTTGCATACAGTCTATGCACATTCTCGCTGTATACTTGAAGCATTTCACCTCTCTTTTTGAGGGGGTGGGGCTACGCTGGGTTGTCATTGCTGTCCAAGGGCTTTCTATCCTTGTGCCGATCAGGGACTCCTCCGTGGTGCGCAGGCTTCTCCCTGCTGCTCGTGTTGCAGAGCGCAGGCTCTAGGGTGTGTTAGCTTCAATAGTTGCACCTCATGGGTTTAGTTGCCCCAGCGGCATGTGGGATCTTCCTGGACCGGGGATAGAATCATGTCTCCTGTATTGGCAGGGGGACTCTTAGCCGCTGGGCCCCACCAAGGAAGCCCCTGTCCCTGTATACTTAATCTTCACAGACACTGTGAGCTTTTTTGTTTTCACAAATTTGAGGCATAATGGCAACCCTACATCAAGCAAATCTGTAGGTGCCATTTTTCCAGCTGCATTGCTCACCTATGGCTGTGTCACACTTTGGTAATTCACAGTATTTCAGACTTTTTCATTATTTGTTGTTATGATCTGGGATCAGTAATCTTTGTTAATACCAAGGATGTAGTGATGGTTAGCATTCTTTTTAGCAATAAAATGTTTTTAATGAAGGAATGTACATTTTTTGGAGACATAATGCTATTGCACACTTAATGAATGACAGTATAGTATAAACATAACGTTCTACGAGTGGGGAAACCAAAAAAATTCATTTAACTGACTTGATTGGGATATTTGCTTTTTTGCTGTGGTCTGGAACCAAACTCATGGTGTCTCTGAGGTATGCTTGCATGATGTTAATAGTTGCTGGTGCAGTAAATTCAAAATTTGGTAAATTGTTATTGCTAAACTTCAGTATGCTTGAAAGGGTCTTTTGTATTACTGATTATTTTTTAATGGGCATAGAAATGAAATAGAACTGAATTTTAATTAAAGGATGACCTCAACTACTTTCAAATCATGTAGTCTGTTTATATAACTATAGGAAAACCTCCACCGATTTAGAATACATGTGTTAGCTTAAATTGATGGACTATCTTAAATAATTTTGTTTTGTGCAAGTGTGCTTATAAACAGGAATTAGAATAAAATGGGGATATTACATTGGAATATTTTAGAAAATGATTTACTTGCTAAAACTGAAAACTGAATTTGAAAACTTTTTGCAGGCTACTAAGAGAAATTTGAATCTTGCCAGTAATCAACTTGAAACTTAGAAAACTTTTGAATTTCATATATCAGCAGTGATGATGGTCTGTCCTTTAGAATAGACTACTGGTTCACAGTGAGCTGAGCAAATAATGTAAAGTTAGTTTCTGTTTTTCTTTGTCACAAGAACGTGAATTTGTGAAGATATTAGTGTTTTTTATATACTAGTGCTAGGGGTACTGCTGCAAGACTCTGAAGACCAGTGAAATATTAGTTACTCGGTTTCTTGGATTGGACTTAAGACACTGGCTCTGGCTATCAGAAATTAACACTTTTTTCTGGCCTCACTGTGTGTGGCCTTCGGGACCTTAGTTCCCTGGCGAGGGATGGAACTCACGCCTCCTGCAGTCTGCTGTGGGCGTGCAGAGTCTCAACCGCCAGACCCCAAGGGAATTGCACAGGACTCAACACTGGAAGAAAGCCATCAAGTAACCAGAAGTCAGTTTGATCTTGTATCTGAGTATAAGAGCTTGATTTACTGGTGCATTTATTTAATGCTCACTAGATTTTTGCTGTAAATTCTGTGTTCTGAGAGGAAACAACATGCCCAGACTAACTTTCCAGCTTTTTCAAAACTCTCACTTAAGTGTATATTAAATTGCCTAGTAAAGGTAGTAATCTCACACTTGGGGAAAATATGATAACTGAGAATACAAATAGCAAGGTGAGAAAGATTGTAATCTTTGTTGTCTAAGGTACATAATGAGTATTCAGTTTTAGCCTAAACTGGTTTTAGTAGAATATTCTTGTTTGGTACTTTGACAGGGACTTGAACTTCAGATTAAAAATCTGATGCTCTACCAGCTGAGCAGTCCAGGCAATTTAAACTGGCTTTGATATATAAGAATCTACAGAAGCAATTAAGTATTACTCTTACAAAGACAGGTTATAAAAATGCACATAATAGAAATCTGACAGGGCAAAAGAGAAAATAAGATCTGAATTGGAGCAAGAATGCTGCTGTGCTGTGCTCAGTGGCTGAGTCATATCCAGCTCTCCGTGAGCCCATGGACTGTAGCCCACCAGGCTCCGTGAGATTTCCCAGGCAAGAATACTGGAGTGGGTTGCCATTTCCTACAACTGGGGATCTTCCCCATCCAGGAATCAAACGTGTGTCTCCTGCATTGGCAGATTCTTTACCACTGAGCCACCTGGGAAGCCCAGAGTAAAAATGGCAGTGTTAATTTATTACAGTGTACAGATTGTATGGTGGCTGGGAGAAGAAAAAGTTGGTAGAGGCAGCATGTTTCACTTCTCTATGAAAGTTGGAGCTAAACGAATGAATTAATCTTTATAATTGCTGGTCATACAAGATTGTTGTTCACTTCTCACACTAAAAACTACCAAAAGGAAAGCATCTAGTTGCTGAAGTACCGCTTAAAATAAATGGTAATAGGTAAGAGAGACTGAGTTAATTTGAGTCTAAAAATGAATAGGAAAAAGCTGAAGGACAAATAAGAAAGGACAAAGAATGAAGGATAGTGTTCAGAAATTAAGAATGCGGAGGATATGCAAATCTTGTAATATTTTACTAGATTCCAAAAAGAATACATGAGTAAAATACTCAGAATCTAAAATTTTATACCAGTTTCTTCTATACTAGGCAGAAAGTTTAAAAAGATGATTACTTTGCTAGTTGTGAGAGAAAATGAATTTAAGTTGATGTGTAAGTTGACTTAAACTGGGTTTCAGGTGTATAGCACAGTGATTCAGTTGTGTATCTTTTTTTTTTTTTTTTTTCCAGATTATTTCCGTTGTAGGTTGCTATAAAATACTGAGCATAGTTCCCTGTGCTCTACAGTAGGTCTTCATAGGCCACCTATTTTTATTTGTCTGTTTGCTGTTGGCTGTCCTGGGCTTTGTTGCTGCACGAGGGCTTTCTCTAGTTGGAGCAGGCAGGGGCTGCTCTTCCATTTTGGCACAAGGGCTTCTCATTGCGGCTTCTGTTGCAGAGCGCAGCTCTCAGAGCGCGCGGGCTTCAGTAGCTGGGGCTCACAGGCTCTGGAGCACTGGCTCAGTAGTTGCCACGCATGGGCTTCGCTGTTCCACAACATGTGGGCTCTTCCCAGACCAGGAATCAAACCTGTGCCCTCTGCATTGGCAGGCAGATTGTTAACAGTGGACCGCCAGGGAAGTCCCGGTTATCTGTTTTATATATAGGAGTGAGTATATGTTAATCCTAAACTCCTAATTTATAATCTGTTTCCCCTTTGGTAACCATAAGTTTGTTTTCTGTGTCTTTGGATCGGTTTCTGTTTAGTAAGTTAATTTGTTATTTTTATTTTTTAAAAGAAGTGATGTTTGACATCTGTCTCTGTCTGGCTTACTTCACTTTAGCATGATAATCTCTGGGTCCATCCATTTTGCTGCAGACGGCATTATTTCATTCTTTTTATGGCTAAATAGTACTCCATGGTGTGTATTTACCACATGTTTATCAGTCGCCTGCTGATGGACAGTTAGGTTGTTTCCATGTCTTGGTTGTTGTAAATAGTGCTACAGAACATTGGGGTTGCATGTATCTGTTTGAATTATAGTTTTCTCTGGATATATGCCCAGGAGTGGGTTTTAGGATCATACCTCAGCTCTCTTTTAGGTTTTTAAGGAACCTCCATAGTGTTTGTACCAATTTACACCAGCAGTGTAGGGGGGTTCCTTTTGAAAGAAAATGAATTTAATAATAAAGCCATGAAAACAGGAAATATTGTGAATTTAGACCTTTTTGGAAGGAAAGTTTCTCTAGATGTATCAAGCCGTTGATTGTATATAATGGAGAAGAAACAGATTTCCTCTAGACTGGGACCTCCAAGTAATGGGAAAGGTGTGTAAAAGAGGTTACTGGTTCATTAGAGCAGTTTCTCAACCTGCTGACAATTTGGGATGGATAAGTCTTTGCAGTGAGTACTGTGCACTGTAGGATATTTAGCAGCAACCAGTGGCCTTTTCCTATTAAATACCATTAGCACCCTCTCGTCAGTGTTGATGATCAAAAATGTGTCCAGATGTTGCCAGATGTCTCCTGCAAAATTGCTCCCTGTTTGAGCCACTAGTGTATCAACAGTGTGCCTAGCTATGGCACCACTTTGAATTCTTCTATAGGAGAACAATTAAGGCCAACATTAAAGCTATATATTCTTGTTCTGAACCATTGTCTTCTTGCATAAGGGCTTAAATTGATAATGAATTGTGGCCATGGTTCTCAGGAGTCCATGAAAAACAATCCTTCTATATGAGTGGCAGTTATAAAGATTAATTCATTTATCTGGTGTTGATAAATATGAGTGATTTTTATTAAGAGTCAGTGAAGGTGAAACTGAGGTTGTATAAAATAACTTTTTTTTTTTTTTTAAGGACTGTGTTCAAAGATATAGTTGCTGTCCCATATTGAATACGGTGAATGTTCTTTCCCCTAAAGGAAAGGAGAGGGATAAATACGAACTTCCAAAAATGTATATTTATTCAGTAAATTGTCACTTTATTGATAGGTACAAAACATACCGGATTAAGTAGTTACAAGGTTAAGGAATCTTAAAACCAGCTCATTTGTAGTATTTTCCGTTCAGTAAACTGTCAGATACTTGAATACTTGATAACAATCCCAGTGTTAGGTGGTTCATCATAGGTTCCATCTATTGTAACTCATCTGGCAAGTGTTCATTTTGGACGTTTCCTGCTTTCTGTTGCTAAAAGCGTATTGCTCTGATTGTCCTTTTTCATATGTTTCTACTGTTCTAAATTTCCTGAAAGCAAAATTGCTAATGGTTGTGGGTGAATAAAACGTACTCCCATCAGAAGTGTATTGGAAAGCTAAATTAGCATGCCCATACTCTTTCCCCCACAGAAAAAGTCTCCCATGATACATTAGTATTGTTGGTTTTTTTTTTTTAGAATGTCTTGTGTTGTGTGTATGGTTTGAAAAAGATTGAAACTGTAGAAAACATGTTAGTTGGCCTCTCCCTTCAGTTTTCCTATCTAATCTTTCTTAAAGGTTACCATAGTCAAATGTGTCACTGGTTTCCTTCTAGGAAAAAAAAAAGAGTAAGCCTGTTTGTGTGTGTGTGTAGGGGGGAGAAATATTATTGTAAGTTTCTAATAATACTTTAAAAATGACTACCAACAAAATCACACTCTTCTCTCTATATTGCTTTTTTCCCCCCCACCTAATATTCTTGGAAATAGTTTCATAATTGGTCTTAAATATACCTCATTTTAAAGAAAAAGCTACATAGTATTGTTTCATAGTTGAACCACAGTATTATCTAATCATCTGTTAATGGCTATCTAGAGTTTTCAAGGCAGTTAAAACTAACTGTTCTTTTTTTGTTATTAATACTAGCGTAGATGACTGTTTCTTACTACTTGCCATGTGTATATCTTTGAATCGCCTGTTGTTCTTAGTATTTTTTTTTAATTGAGATTCTTTTCTTCGTACTGATTCATGAGGACTTTTTTTGTTTGCAATGCAGAGCTTGTGGGATCTTGGTTCCCTGCTTGTGGGATCTTAGTTCCCTGACCAGGGATTGAACCTGGGCCGTATCAGTAAAAGTTGCGTGGAGGCCTGAACACTGGACTGCCAGGAAATTCCCAAGAACGTGTTATTTTTTTTTTTAATGATTTATTTTTGGTTGTACTGGGTCTTTGTTGCTTTCTACAGACTTTCTGTAGTTGTAGCAAGTAGGGGTGACTCTTCCAGTGCTTGGCTTCTCATTACGGTGGCTTCTCTTGCTGGCAGAGCGCTGTAGGTGTGTCGGCTTCAGTACTTGCAGCACACAGGCTCAGTAGTTGTGCATGGGCTTAGTTGCTCTGTGCTATTTGAAATCTTCCTGTTATAGGGATTGAACCCATGTGCTTTGCGTTAGCAAGGGGATTCTTATCCATGGTGCCCTCAGGAAAGTCCTGAGAACATATATTCTTGACGTGTTGGTGGGTGATTAGTAATCCAGTAATCCCATCTCCAGTAATCCCATCTCCAGTAGTCCCATGTGGGATGTGCAATGTGAAAAATGCTTAACTAGATAAGTCTCAGTAGACTGATTTGCAATACCTAATATAAATGGTACTTCACCTGAAGGAAAAACAGGGAACATGAAGTTGAGGGATCAGAAATTGCATAGTGGTTAAGAGCTGCACTTTGGCATCAAAACTGGGTTTGAATGATAGTTCTGCTACTTACTGGCTTTTGTGACTTTTGGTGTTACTCCTGTGCTCTGGTTTTCTCACCTGCAAGATGGGGGTATATATGTCTAGAAAGGAGGTTCAACAGATCTTTTCTGTACAGGCCCTGGTAGTAAATGTAACCTGCTTTGTGGCCCGCATGGGAACTCTGTCATACTGTGTTCTTTTCCTGTACAGTCCTTGAAAATGTAAAAATCCCGTCCTCAGCCCAGTCTGCAGCATTATTATAAAGCGCTCCTGTTATAGCTGGGACATACATTAAGTATTAGTGAATAGCTTCACTAATTGAAATTCTCTTATGTTAGTATAGGGGCCAGCAAACTACAGCCTTAGTCCAGATGTGGCCCACTGCCTGTTTATTTACAACTATGAGCTAAAACTTAAATGGATATGAAAAAAAATAAAAAGAATTATACTTTGCATCACGTGAACATTATATGAAATTCTAATATCAGTGACTATAAATAGTTTCACTGGAACACAGCCATGCTCATTCACTGACATGTTGCCTGTGGCTGCTTAAGTACTACAGTGGAAGACTTGAGTGGTTGTAATACGGACCATAAAGACAAGAGACCAGGTGGCCTGCAAAACCTTAAATACTTGCTATCTGGTGTCCCAGTGTGGAAAAAGTTGAGTAAGCCAGCTCTTTAATGGGGAAAAAAGTACATTTGTCAGGTGACTGATTTACAAGTTTTTGACTAGGAAAGATACTGAGTAGTCTATGATTTTGTGGAATGAGTGAAACAAGACTAGGGATTATGAAGACTTTTCATTACTGTGGTCAGTTGGTTTCACTTACTTTTTGGGACCTTGGAAAATTTAAATTCTAGTTTCTTAACAACTCTTCCTACTATCTATTGAAATAGCAGCATATCAAACTTTGGTGAGTCCTTCTAGTTTCGAGGGGCTGCAGTTAACACCTCTGCCTTTGACTGGATTCTCATTCATATTGGTAGAAATTGTGAGAAGCAAACAAGCAAAGAGCATCTCTGGAGAAAAACCATTATTCCTACATGAAAACTCACTGTGGCAAAAAAGTTGGTTGCTAGTGGCCAATTACTGGATTGTTTGCACATTTCTGGACATAGCTTATAAAAGCAGCTTGTCATTTAATAGCATTTCAAGCATTTGGTCCCAGTTCTGCTTCCAGTCTATTGTAAATGGATTCCTGTGGCAATAACAGTGGTCCAACCCACATGACTGGTTCCTTAATAGGACTTAAGGAGATTCAGATTTAGGATGGCCTGTCTTGCTTAGAACAGATCTGGAATGTCACAATTCCAACAGGAAGAATTAATCTGGATTTTACCTGAAAATTGTATCTCCTGCCAGCCAATTAGGTTTTTTTTAATTTGTTTTTTTGGTCTGTGTTGGATCTTCATTGCTGCATGTAGGCTTTCTCTAGTTGGGGCAGGCGGAGGCTACTCTGCATGGTGCCTCTCACTGGGGGCTGCTATTGTTGAGGAGCACAGACTCTTGGGCACGCGGGCCGCAGTAGTTGTGGCATGTGAGCTCAGTAGTTGCGGCTCTCATCCTCCTAGAGCGCTGGCTCAGTAGTTGCGGTGCACGGGCTTAGTTGCCACAGGAAATCTGGGATCTTCCTGGACCAGGGATTGAACCCATGCCTCTACGTTGGCAGGTGGATTCTCTACCACTGAGCCACCAGAGAAGCCCTCAATTGGATTTTTAACAAATTTTCCTAGTTAAGGGATTGGGAGCTTAGAAAATTTAAATTCTAGTTTCTTAACAACTTTTCATACTCTCTATTGAAATAGTGGCATCTCAAACTTTGGTGAGTCCTTACTTAGGGGTAGTTCTGTTAAAACAGTCCTTTCAGAGTAAATTTTTCTCATTATTTCAGGTTATATCCCTTAGTTGGAATGCAGTACTTAAATCTAGTGATTCAGACATGGTCCACTGCATATTTGGAAGAAAATAGACAAAGTTTCAAATAACCATTAAACGTAAGCCTACAAAATAAAACAAACCCTTCATAAATTATTCCGAACTACAGGAATTGATTTGTAAATCTAAGTACTAAATTACCCCTGAATTGTTAGTGCGTTGGACATGAAGGGAAACTGGAGTACAGAGCTGAATCTGGTATCCCACAAATTTTTGTTGTTATTTTTTTTAACAGTTCTAGTTTATTAAATTCTTTCATCAGAAGTTTACAGTCACCACAGATAATCACTGCAGAAGCTTGACTCCTTTTTGCCAGCACCAGTATTGGCCCCTGCAGCCTCCCTGACTTTCTTCAGTCTGTTCCAACCTTCCTTTCACTGTCGTCTTGACCTGTTTTTCTCCTCCTCCAGGCCATGACTTGCAAGCCTGTGTTTGGGCTTATTCTTATTCCCATAATCCTGGGAATTTAAAATCATGCCAAAGCCATTTGTCTTGCCACCACCAAAATGGGTTCTGAATCCAAATACAAGGGTGACATCTGGTATGGTTTTGTACATTTTGGCTAGATTTTTTTTTTTTTCTTTCCTGAGTTTCTGTCTTGGGTACTATTTCCTACCCATGGTGAAGGTCATCGATGACCATTTGTTTCCACTGAGGTAATCAGTTTGTCATAAACTTAGTACTCTGTGTCGTTCATCATCTTCAAGCAGTCAGGGAGAAGAGCTAGTGTCTCACAGGATTTTGTTCTTAATCCTTCCCTTTTGAAAAGGATGGGCAGTAAGGCACATGAAACTTCATTCTAGGGAGTGGAGTCCTGGCACCCTTGATACTGCTCAACCTTGCTCTGAAGGTAGGCAGCCATTTGTTCTTGTACTGCCACCATGCTGTTATCCCGACTACTGTTCTGTCCGTTGCCTAGAATATTATATTTGATAAAAAAAATTTTAACAGCTATTTCCAGAGGGGAGAGTTGTAAGGTGCTGGTATTAGAACAAAGCAATCTGATGAGAAAACAGTGGTTAATAAAGCACAACCTAGTTGTCCAAACATAATGTGACATAATGTTTTTTATAAACATTAGCTTTCATAAACTCTTCACTTGTTACTTCTTTCTATATGCATTGTCTTCCTTGAATTGCAGAGTTGTTCATGAACTTTATGATAAAAATTTGGGAGGCAGAATTCTTGGGTTTTGTGTATGTCACATTTTCAGCAGCATATGGTCATGTATGTAATAGACCTTATAATGAGATTTATAATGAGACATGCCTATTATTTTCACCTACAGGGTATCTTGGTAGGCAGTTTTTTAAACTTGAAATATTAAGTAGATTAAAAGTTAGAGTCATGTAGAATCTTTACTATTAAACGTTTTTGTATAATGTCAGAATTGAAGACTCCAACCCCCTTCCCAGTTTTATAGCTTGTTTCTATCCTTCCTGACTTGTTTAAATGAAAGTATCTATGCTTTGCATATAATTCCCATCTTTGCTTCTTTACACAACAACAAAAACAAAACTACACACACTGGTGACTGACTTGACTTTTTTCGCATGTCACGGCCGTCTTGCAGGGCACTCCCTCATTCACTGTAATGGCTGCACCACCCACTGTTTCGGATGCACCGTGTTTCTACAGCCGGTCCTCTGTTGGTGGACGTATGGTTGTATCTAGTTTTTTGCTAGCACTTTAATAGGTTAGAGGCTGTAATGAATGGTAAGGAAGTAGGTAGAAGTACTACTTCGATGAAAAAAGTAGAGAAGAAACTTCCTTTGCCATAGTCACTTACTAAATGAAATTTAATAAAAACAGTCAAAAGTTGAGAGGACCAAAATTGATACTTTTTTTCTGATCTTTTTGCCATGTGTATATCTGAATTCTTTGTTTTTAAAGAAGAAACAGCATTGAAGCATTATTTGGGGGGAAAAACACACACACAAAATCCAGCAACTCAGCATTCATGAGCAGCTCTATACTATACCAGTATGTGCCTGTGCAGTGGAAGGAAAACAGTTTTGGTAAGGAATTAAACCTTTAGCTTTCAACTTCCAACAGGTTGATATTTATAATGAATGGTGAATCAAAAACTTTAAATATTATGTTGACAGTGCCTTTTTTAGTTTTAAAAAAGAAGTCACCATATCTCTAGTATTTTTTATTTCAATATAAACTTTTCCCTTTTCCTTTACAAAAAAAAAAATCTGAATTTGCAGCCAACAAAAATTAGACCTATATTAAGGTATGTATTTCTTCTGACTTTTATTGAAATAGCATCATTCATAAGAGATGTTTGCAGGTCGATTTTATCCTTTTTGAGAGGCTGTGTTTATTAATTGCTGAGTTTTATTTGTATTATAGCAACAATCCTTTTGTGTGTGTTGCATCCATCTAGATGCTTTAAGATTGTCATGTATTATTTTCTAATTATCATTGGTAGTTTTTTTGTTGTTGTTAAACCTAAACCTGTGACATTTGTTAACACTTAAATGTTTGTTCTGCTTTTTGCATTATCTAGGAAATATATCCTGGACAATTCCAACCATCTCTTTGTCACAAATTCATAGCCTTGTCCGATAAGGAAGGAAAACTACTTCGCAACTATACTCAGAACATAGATACACTGGAGCAGGTTGCAGGAATCCAAAAGATAATTCAGTGCCATGGTTAGTAAACTTCAGAATTGCTTTTCCCATTATATTAGTTTTGTAGGAAAAATTAGGATTAGTAAGTAGGCTGCCATTTAGGAATGGAGATTAAGCCTTATTATTTAATCATGTTACCTGATCAGGTGTAGATAAGGAAAGTAGACTGCAAAAATACAAAACCTGAAATACTGGCCTCAGCTCTTAATTGTATCCAATGTCAGATGTTAATTTGGATTTCAAAAGATGTAGCAGTTGTGTACACTTAAGTTTCAAATACTGTGCTTCGTCATGTGTGACCCTTTGCAACCCCGTGGATTGTAGCCCACCAGGCTCCTCTGTCCATGGGATTTTTCAGGCAAGAATACTGGAGTGGGTTGTCATCTCCTCCTCCAGAGGATCTTCCTAACCTAGAGATCAGACCCACATTTCCTGCATTGCAGGTGGATTCTTGACCCACTGAGCCATGAGGGAAGCCTGTTACATTCTTTTAAATAATGTTTTTTTTATTACAAAAGTGGTATTAGCTATGGATGAAAAAAACATGGCATCCTGAGGCAATCAAAGGAACTGCTGATTAGGTCAGATGTACAGAATTCAGAAATTTGAAGACTTTAAAACAAGTTTGAATAGACTTTTATTGTATCTAAACTGTTTCTGAAACAAAACTGTTAAGCTAATATAATCGTAACCTTCCAAATCTGCAGTTGTAGTCCTGGAGGAGTTAGTATTATCTTATTAAAAGAGTAGCTTTAGGAAGGGTCATTATATCAATACCTTTTTTGTGGAACCTCTTAAAATTTCCAAAGTCTCCTTTGGAGACTAGCTTTTCTAGTATCAGATTTAATTATAACTTATTTAAGAAATAGAAAAATTTCTTTAATAAAGCGTGTATTTGTTGGTTGTTTTTAGGTTCCTTTGCAACAGCATCTTGCCTGATTTGTAAATATAAAGTTGACTGTGAAGCTGTACGAGGAGATATTTTTAATCAGGTAATTTATCACCCGTATCTTAGGATTTGTGCTTGTCTCTGATCTGTTTCTTTTGCCTCAATCCTTTTTTTTGCCCCCTGAAAGTATTTATGTGGTACAGAAACATCCATGACTATGGGGGATTACAGCGAAGTACCCAAAAACCTTTCATTACCTGAAGTTGAAAACTGCGCTCTTTTTTAAAAAGTATTTATTTGACTGCGCTGGGTCTTAGTTGTGGATCTTTGTGCAGGATCTTTGTTGCAGCATGTGGGATTTAGTTCCCTGGACAGAGGCGGAACCTGGGCCCCTGCGGTGGAAGGGCAGAGTCTTAGCCACTGGACCATCAAAGAAGTCCCCATAATCTCTTTTGAATGATGAAATTGGCTTCCTAAACATTACAAAATATTTCATGTATGCTTATTGCCAAAAAAATTTTAAGATGGCAGAGCATAAAAACTATCCAGAAATAAAACTCAATGTGCATAGCTGTATATAAAATCATATAATTATGAGAAGATAGCATATTAGAATGGAATTGTATTTTACAAACTTCCTACTTTTTAAAGTTTGATTTTGGCTGCGTGCAGACGTCCTCTAGTTGCAGCGAGTGGGGCTGCTTTTTGTTGTGGCGTGCAGGCTCTTCACTGTGGTAGGTTCTCTTCTTTCTTCTTGGGCGGCTCTGTGTGGCAGGTGCAGTAGTTGTGGTGCGTGTGCTTAGGTGCCCCACAGCATGTGATCTTCCTGGACCAGGAATCAAACCCACGTCCTCTGCATTGGCAGGTGGATTCTTTACCACCTGACGTCCAGGCAGTCCCAAACTTTTAAAGGTTAAGACTCATGTACATGTATACACATGTTGCTTTTTCCTCTTAATTCTCTTTAATGTCAAATGTGGGTCTATACAGATATTAGCAGCAGATAATAGCACAATTATATTTCATTGTATGTTAGTGAAATAAGTGGGGGTGTCATTTATAGTTGATGTTTAGGTTTTATCCAGTTTTCTCTATTTATCCAGTTTTTCTGTTTTCTTTGATAAATTTGAAATGATTTCTTGCTAAGTGTGGAAATGTTGACAGTTCTAACTGGGACTTGCATTCTCTTTCCCTCCTCAACCAAAATCTGGAACACATAGGTGGTTCCTCGATGTCCTAGATGCCCAGCTGATGAACCGCTTGCTATCATGAAACCAGAGATTGTCTTTTTTGGTGAAAATTTACCAGAACAGTTTCATAGAGCCATGAAGTATGACAAAGATGAAGTTGATCTTCTCATTGTTATCGGATCTTCCCTGAAAGTAAGACCAGTAGCACTAATTCCAAGTAAGTTGGTAATGATTTTTAGAGAACCATTTCTATATATTTTTCCATGGGTTGTGGGTATGTAGAGCATACTCCAGTGATCTGTTTTTCATTAAGAGTAGTAAAGAGCCAAACTTTGGTTTTTAAAGGTGACATATTCTTGTTCATGAAGATTGATTAATCTGAAATTTCAATGGGAATAGAGGGTTTTCAAAACAGAATAACAAAGGGAAACAGTTCAACGGAACTTTTCAGTGGGATGTGTTTTTAATGCGGTAGGCGTTAGCATCAGCTAATTTACATATACATGGGAAACATTAAAAATCTATTTTAATCTTAATTTGAGCCTGTTGCTAATGTTTCACATTCTAGTAAGTTCAGATGAATAGCTTGATATTGTGTAAGTACTCATGTAAGAGAATTTTGGGACTCAAAATGATTGTTTTAGTAAGAATAACAATCATAAGCATTATATGTAGATCAGCTCTAACAAAAAGGGTGTGCATGTGTATAAAAATGCTTGAATACAACTGAATTTCCTATTATTCTCAAGAATATTTCTTTAACCCATGCCCCGATACTACATTTTTTTCTCCCTCTAGTGAGCAAGTAAGGGGGAGGAAGATAGAGGGGCTAATTCAGTTGCATCACTTGTGCCATAAAAGTGAGGGAAGGGGCAGAGAAGAGAATATCAAACCCTTAACGAGAGAATTAGACCCTCACACCAGCCAATAGGCAGCTAAACTGCTGCTTTAATAGAAACTATTCAAGAAGATTATAGGATAATTTGTAACTAAAAAGAAAATGTCTAAGCTTAGTTTTTTTCTGTTTAAACATAGAGCAGAGAACTTCTGACAAGCTTTCTGTGGGGTAGTATAACATGTTGGTGATATTAGGCAAAAGTGGAGAGTAGACTGGTATATACTTTATATCAGAAGCCATTTAAGTAGAGAAAACTCTCACCTACTAAGAGCCAAGAACTTTGCATATTAAGTCACTTACTCCTCACTGCAATCTTGTGGAGCAGTAGTCACCCTATTATACAGACAGGGATACAGGGAAACTGAACACAGAATGTAGACGTTTGAGGCAAGAGGTAATCAAGTGCTAGAAGAAATTTTGATGCTCATCTATTGACTTAATAGTGTGATGGTATATAATAGCTCGATTAGAGTGGCGTCTTCTTTTGGTATTGGGAAGCATTAGGTTTCTTCTGGCTTGCAGGGACTTGTTTCCCTGACCAAGGATAGGACCCTGGCCATGGCAGTGAAAGCAGAGGGTCCTAACCACGGAACTGGCCAGGAAGTTCCGTTACGAGTTTACATACTGTGTTTGTTTTGGTTTTATAAGTGCACCTCCCTTCTTTTCTCTTAATTCTTATTTTTTTCACCCTAATCTTAGGTTCCATACCCCATGAAGTGCCTCAGATATTGATTAATAGGGAACCTTTGCCTCATCTGCATTTTGATGTAGAGCTTCTTGGAGACTGTGACGTAATTATTAATGAACTGTGTCATAGGTTAGGTGGCGAATATGCCAAACTTTGCTGTAACCCTGTGAAGCTTTCAGAAATTACTGAAAAACCTCCTCGAATACAAAAAGAGTTGGCACATTTGTCAGAATTGCCACCCACACCCCTCAATATTTCAGAAGGCTCAAGTTCACCAGAAAGAACTTCACCACCAGATTCTTCAGTGATTGTCGCTCTTTTAGACCAAGAAACAAAGAGTAATGTCGATGATGCTGATGTGTCTGAATCAAAAGACCATGGCACAGAAAAGGCACAGCAGGTGCAGACTTCTGCTAGAAGCATTGGGAGTGCTGACGAACAGTTGGAGAGTCCAGATTTGCAGAATGCTGTCTCCGATTCTGGGGAGAAAAATGAAAGAACTTCAGTTGCTGAAACAGTGAGAAAATGCTGGCCAGCTAGACTTGCAAAGGAGCAGATTAGTAAACGCCTTGATGGTAAGAAAGGCTGTTGGGCCATTTTGAGGGTATAACTATTATTTTTTTTGTAAATTTATGTAATTGGAGGCTAATTACTGTCCAGTATTGTAGTGTTTTTTGCCATACATTCACATGAATCAGCTGTGGATGTTCATGTGTTCCGTATCCTGAACCCCCCTCCCACCTCCCTCCCCATCCCATCCCTCAGGGTTGTCCCAGTGCACCAGCCCTGAGCACCCTGCCTCGTGCACTGAACCTGGGCTGGCGATCTGTTTCACATATGGTAATATACATGCTTCAGTGCTGTTCTCTCACATCATCCAACCCTCGCTTTCTCCCACCGAGTCCAAAAGTCTGTTCTTTACAGGAATCTCTTTTGTGGTCTCGCATATAGGGTCATTGTTCCCATCTTTCTAAATTCCATACATATGCATTATATTGTATTGGTGTTTTTCTGACTTACTTCACTCTGTACAATACGCTTCAGTTTCAAAGGAATATTTGCAGGAAGTGAGCAATTTTGGCAAGCTAGTTAGTGTTAACTTCATGCAGGTAAATTTTAATAGTTGATTGTGTTTAGAGAAACTAAATTTGAGATTTTAAGCTAGAAAAAGATAAACAGTATCTTCAATAATACGGGGAAGAAATGGTGTCTTAACTGTGCCCTGTACCTTGAGTTTCTCTAGGGAGTGAGAAGTTAAGCATTTAGCTGGGACTACTGAGTGCTCCCCTGTTCTCTGCTAAGAGTTTTAGATGGTGAAAATGACAAGATTTGGGTGCTTACGGAGGGGCAGTGACTTGACATATTTTCTGTTTCAGTATCTGATTTCAGTTAGGGACGAGACTATTCCTTCTCAGGTACAGGTGGGAAAACAAGGACCACAGAGATTAAATGTCCTGTCCAAGGAAACAACTGGAGTGAAGAAGAGCCAGGTAGATTCCAGGTTCTGTTAACCTGTTGCTGTTTCAGATCTAGGAAACATCTGGTTCTTCTCCACTGACTATCAGAAATAGCATCTGCTCTGTTTTGACTCATGAAAAGTCCTTACCAATTTGTATTAATATGGATGAAATCACTTTCTACCTTTTAAGACCATTGTGCACAAGTATTAACCTATGGTGAAAAACCTTAAGACAGAAAATTGTGCTCTTAGATGCAGCAATCTTGTCCTGCTTAAAACACTCTTCACTCACCATACATTGTGAAAACTGGCAAGAAATTTCAGACAAATGTATTGTGTGTTCTAATCATTTGCCATAAATAAATTTTAGTTCAGTTGAATAAGCCTTTGGGTATTTCCAAACTAGGACTGCAGCAAGTTCGGGAAACACCCATCCAAGCAACTGATATTTGTGTATAATTACAAAAATGGGTGAATGGGGGAAAAAAAAAGGTGAGAATTTTAAAAGGTAGATGATACTTAGTGGGCACTAGGTTATAGAAGGCTTAACTGTAAGTTGGTGAAGTCTTCCACGGGGAAAACCAGAAAAAGCATAGAATACTTACGCTTATCAATGTGGCAAAAGTCAGAAGTAGAAAAATTGCTGTTGATTTAGTCAGGTAAGTCTCTGTTGTATACAGTCTGCTCGTGTGTTCGTCCTTTGTGTCTTGACTGGTTTTTTGACCCCATGGACTATAGCCTGCCAGGCCCCTCTGCCCATTGTATTCTCCAGGCAGGAATACTGGAGTGAGTTGCCATTTCCTTCTCCAAAGTCTGCTTCGGCACTCACAATATTCTTTGGCTCTTTGACAGATGGGTCAAATGTATAAAACTCTGCCCCAGAAAATTGGTATACCTTGGTTTTATTCTGCTAATTTAGACCTTTAAAGATACAGGCTTCAGAATTTGACTGCATTGTCATATCTACCTCTCATAGCATTGTGAGCATTTGAAAAGATAACTGATGAATGTAAAACTTAACACTTTTAACTGCTTAAACCAAACAACTGATGTTTACTCATTTTCGTTTGCGACCATTTGTAGTGAGGTCAGGGCTGAAAAGGAGGAAGTTGGAACATATAAGAAGTAAAATGTGAATATCGTAAAGGTAAGATTGCCAGTAGGACAGAAACAGGTACAGGGTACTTGAACTGAGAAATAGATTGTTCAGTTCTTCAGGGGGCCAGGGCAGAATGAACTGTTTTTTAATAAACCTGTAAAAGGGCAGGACAGCCATGTGCTGGGACCCCTTAGAAGACTGGCTCCTAGGATGTGATTTAGAGGAGATGGTCCTGTTAAAAATCACAAGATGTGGTGGTCTGCCAGCAGCTAGAATGCAGGTACTCAACTCCCTTCTCCAATCACTGACACACCATGTGGTTTTCATGGTGCAAAACATGGGTTATTCCAGAGTGAGAACTGGATCAAGATAGGGTCTTTAAAAAGCTTGGAAGTCATTTTGAAGAGAAACTTAATTACTCCAGATGAACTATGCAGTACTCAGCTTTTGTGAATCAGTCTGGGCTCTTAAGAGCCTTGACCTGGGAGAGTGTCACTCTGGCTTAGAGGAGAGAGGGGAAGGCTCCTCACCATGAGAGGTCAAATCTTACACTGCGAATGCTAATTTGGGAGGGCTTTGCAAAAGAAAGCTTAACAGTGCTTTAACTGTTAGGACTTTAACTGTTTAACACTTTAACATGATAGGACTCATAGAAAAATAGCTTCTGATTCAGAGGGTGGGTGGTGGCTGGATATTTCATCTCAACAAATCTCAAAGGAGTTGGTTAAGTAAGCCTCATTGAACATGGCTCTCTACAATTTTTTTTTTCATACTTACCTCATAGGGTTTGAAAATTACTTCATACCCAGATGAGGAAATTGAGGCATAGAGATAACACTCCCAATTTGCAAAGTTTGTGAGTGGCAGAACTAAGATTTCTACCCAGTACTGAGTGCTTCTATAGCTTGTTGTTGAGAAACTATATATAATAATAGCCTCTAGTAGTGATACTCGGAGAAGGCAGTGGCACCCCACTCCAGTACTCTTGCCTGGAAAATCCCATGGATGGAGGAGCCTGGTAGGCTGCAGTCCATGGGGTTACTAAGAGTCGGACATGACTGAGCAGCTTCACTTTCACTTTTCACTTTCATGCATTGGAGAAGGAAATGGCAACCCACTCCAGTGTTCTTGCCTGGAGAATCCCAGGGATGGGGGAGCCTGGAGGGCTGCCGTCTGTGGGATTGCAGAGTCAGACACGACTGAAGCGACTTAGCAGCAGTAGTGATACTCAGGTAAAAGGTTAGAACCTACGCTTGTCCAAACAGCACAATCATACTAAGTCTTAGGAAACTGGAAATAACCCATTTTTCTCCTATTACTGTATTTCAGATAATCAGTATCTGTTTTTACCACCAAACCGTTACATTTTCCATGGCGCTGAGGTGTATTCCGACTCTGAAGATGATGTCTTATCCTCTAGTTCTTGCGGCAGTAACACTGATAGTGGAACATGCCAGAGTCCAAGTTTAGAAGAACCCATGGAGGATGAAAGTGAGAATGAAGAATTTTACAATGGTTTGGAAGATGATGCTGATATTAATGAGAGAGCCGGAGGAACTGTATTTGAAGCTGATGGAGGTGATCAAGAGGCAGTTAATGAAGCTATATCCGTGAAACAGGAAGCAACATGCATTAACTATCCATCAAACAAATCATAATATAGTAATTGTCCAGGTACAGAAATTGTTCCACCAGCATTAGGATCTTTAGCATGTCAAATTGAATGTTTACTTGTGAACTCAATAGAGCAAGGAAACCAGAAAGGTATAATATTTATAGACTGGTAAAACAGATTTCCCCCCAATGGGTAATTTTTAACTTCTTATTTCTGTGCTTATACACTCAAACACTAACTTTTTTTTTTAAGGTACGTAAGTATCTTTAGTCAGCTATTGGACTAGACTTTGTTAAAGGTTCATTTGTATGATACATCGACATGTATATATAATTTTGTTTTTGCCTAGTGAGTTTCAACATTTCAGTCTTCAAAAAGCCATTGGAATGTTAAATTAATGTAAAGGGAACAGCTTATCTAGACCAAAGAATGGTATTTTCACACTTTTTGTTGTAACATTGAATGGTTTGAAATCCTCAAATCTGTTCTGCGAAACGTTTGATTCTTTATTAGCACAATTACCTATTTTTAAACACTGGCATTTTCCAAAACTTGTGGCAGCTAACTTTTTAAAAATCTCATGACATGCAATGTGAGAAGGAAGTCAACCATATGTGGGAGAGCACTCAGTTGTCTTTGCCTTTTTAAAATGAAACTTGGTGCTAACAGTTTCAGAAATGTATCGTTCAAATGAAGATGGCTTTTGTACTTCCTGTGGACATGTAGTAATGTCTATATTGGCTCATAAAACTAACTTAAAAAATAAATGCTTTGGAAATGTTTCAGTTGCTTTAGAAACAATAGTACCTGCCTGGGTCCCCTTAGTTTTGAGAATATTTGCCATTGTTGTTTAAACACCTGTCACTGTGGTAGAGCTTGCATTGATCCTTTCCACAAGTATTAAACTGCCAATGTCAATCTGCAAAGCCTTTATGAATCAATAATAATGGTACTTCAGCTGGGGAGAGTGTAATATTTGGGGCTGTTGCCTTTTTTGCCCATTAATGAGAGCAACAGACCCCGGTTACGGTTCCAAAGCCAGTAAGTACATGTTTCCTGTCGGGAGGACTTGGTGTTAAGAAACACCAAACATACTAGCCTAGTATTATGGAGATGAACGTGATGTAACTTGTAATAGCAGAATAGTTAATGAAACTAGTTCCTATAATGTCTTTATTTAAAAGCTTAGCCTGCCTTAAAACTAGAGAACAACTTTTTCAGCTGCAGAAGCTTCTAGCCTTTCAACAAAAGTTCATACTTTATAAAACTGCACAGTAATGATTAATTTTCCAGACCTTTCCCCAACATTGCTTTCAAAAAGTATTTTTATGTTGCTTTAGTATTTATTACAGTTTAACAAGAAAGGTTTGAAAAACAGCTGTTCTTAAGCTTAAAATATCCAGCTAGGACCATTACTGCCAGAGAAAAAGATTTTATTGAATGGCCATTTCCCTACCTAAAAGATGTTTCAATCTGAATTTGACTACACTAAAGAATGCAGTATATTTAGTTTTCCATTTGCATGATCTGTGTGTGTGCTATAGATGATATTTTAAATTGAAAAATTTGTTTTAAATTATTTTTACAGTGAAGACTGTTTCCAGCTCTTTTTATATTGTACATAGTCTTTTATGTAATCTACTGGCATATGTTTTGTAGACTGTTTAATGACTGGATATCTTCCTCAATCTTTTGAAATACAGAACCAGTGTTTTATACTTGTACACTGTTTTAAGTCTATTAAAATTGTCATTTGACTTTTTTTCTGTTAGCTTACACTGTTTAAGGTAAAAACTTTAAAAATTGTGCAGCTTTTGTACAGCTTTGAGGGCTATTAGATGCTACATTTTTTTTTTCAGTTTATATACAAGTTAGTACTAAAATAGTACTAAAAGTGCTGGTTGTAGTAACTGGTGAAAGTGAAGTCAGTCGTGTCCAACTGTTTGCGACCCCATGGACTGTAGCCTATCAGGCTCCTCCGTCCATGGGATTTTCTAGGCAAGAGTGCTGGAGTGGATTGCCATTTCCTTCTCCAGGGTATCTTCCTGACCCAGGAATCAAACCTGGGTCTCCTGCATTGCAGGCAGACGCTTTACCATCTGAGCCACCAGGGAAGCTCCTGTAGTAACTGTACATCACCAAAATGTCCTGTTCTAGACCAGGAGCCTTCCCCCTCTCACTAACCCTGCCTAAGAATAACTGGGAAAGGTTGAAGGCAAGAGGACGAGGAGGCAGCAAAGGACGAGATCTGAGCAAGCAGCAGAACCTGAGCAAGGTCCGGGAGATACTGGAGGACAGAGAGGAGCCTGGCATGCTGAAGTCCATGGGGTTGCAGAGTTGGATATGACATGAGCCTGAGTGAACTTCGGGAGTTGGTGATGGACAGGGAGGCCTGGCATGCTGCAATTCATGGGGTCGCAAAGAGTTGGACACGACTGAGCGACTGAACTGAACTAGCGACTAAAAGAATAGCTAATTTTTGACATGAAACACTTGACAAAGGACCAGGACTTTGGATTAGGGAGATGAGGTAATGGCGGGACTGTAGCGAACTCAAGACCAAAAGGAGCAGACGAAAAATGACTTGATCATATTTGGTGTGGCCTTTCTTAGGCTACCCAGAAATCTAGTATTCAGGAGGGTAGAAACGTGCCCCTTTACAGAGATGTAATGAATAAATGTGGCCATTTCCTGCCTTCGGGTCTCTTTGAAGGGAATGAAACAATCCAAAAAACTCTCTGCCCCTGTATATCTTGTTTGCACTAGAAAAAATACCTGTGAAATTCCATATATGCACAAAATAGGAAAGTAGTTCTTAATGAGGGTGTCATTTCGAATAATTGAATACCTAGCAAAACCTGACTTAAAGCCATGGATTCAATGCTCTTTCCACTTTGGTTGGTGGGTGTATCATATTCCAGGGATACACTGTTTAATCAGCATCTTCCTCAGTGGCACAAAAGAATGATGTATTTCACCTACCTGCTAAAGCATTATCTGATAAATTTTATTTGAAACAAGTTTCAATTCCTAATCAAAGGTTCTTGCCACTCCTTAAAAGTAAACAGTCAGCCTTAGGATGCTAGGAGAAATGGTCTCATGACACCCCTGCCGCCTCCCACCCCCAAGCTACTCTCAACTGGGATTAAAAGTAACCTGGTGAATTTTGGAAAGTAACCTGAGCTGTCACCTCTTAGAGATGGCATCTAATTGGCCAAAGGTGAAGTTTACATAATAGTAAACAGTAGCCCCAGGTGATATATAGTATGAGTTAAGTCAAAGTAAATATAGTAAGACTATAGTAAGAGTTGAGAAGTGAAAGGAATAGGGTGAGTTCTTTCTGCATTTAACCCTCCATTCAGTGTGGCTGGCCCAACAGGGAAACTAAGGTAGACATACATAAAACAGACGAATTCCCAATTTATCCCTAGTAATGTTACCAATGTGAGTGCAGGGAGCTACTGAATTATTGAGAAAGGAGACTGGGGCTAGGAAGAGGTTGAGAGCAAGACCATTTTACCTCTGCTTTCAGAGAACTCACCATATGCAGGGGAAGACTGCCTTAGGCATATTACACGTCATCAGAAGACCTTGTTCAACTAAATGCAGTGAAAATCTTATACAATGCAGGCAAAAACATGTTATAAGCCAATCCCTGTGCAGAGGCTGGGGTTCACAGTTTTGTAAACTATATTGTGGTTTTATTTCATGCCAATTTAAAGGCTTGTTGTACTGGTTCTACTGCCTTCTCTGAACAATGGCTATTGGTTAAAATTACGACTGACTTAAAGACATTAAAGACAATTATTTACAATTTAGTGAACTCAGTATTTTGCCTACTTTCTAATCTATCAATTCAGTTCAGTAGCTCAGTCCTGTCCCGACTCTGCGACCCTATGGACTGCAGCATGGCAGGCTTCCTTGTCCATCACCAACTCCCAGAGCTTACTCAAAACTCATGTTGAATTGGTGACGCCATCCAACCATCTCATCCTCTGTCGTCCCCTTCTCCTCCTATGTGCAATCTTCCCCAGCATCAGGGTCTTTTCCAATGAGTCAGTTTTTCACATCAGGTGGCCAAAGTATTGGGAGTTTCAGCTTCAGCATCAGTTCTTCCAATAAATATTCAGGACTGATTTCCTTCAGGATGGACTGGTTGGATCTCCTTGCAGTCCAAGGGACTCTCAAGAGTCTTCCGCAATGCCACAGTTCAAAAGCCATCAATTCTTCAGCGCTCAGCCTTCTGTATGGCCCAACTCTCACATCCACACATGACTACTGGAAAAACCATAGCTTTGACTGGATGGACCTTTGTTGGCAAAATAATGTCTCTGCTTTTTAATATGCTGTCTAAGTTGGTCATAGCTTTTCTTCAAGCGTCTTTTAATTTCATGGCTGCAGTCACCATCTGCAGTGATTTGGAGCCCCCCAAAAATAAAGTCTGTCACTGTTTCCATTGTTGTCCCATCTGTTTGACATGAAGTGATGGGACTGGATGCAATGATCTTCATTTTTTGAATGTTGAGTTTCAACAGATTTTTCACTCTTCTCTTTCACCTTCATCAAGAGGCTTTTAGTTCCTCTTCATTTTCTGCCATAAGTGTGGTGTCATCTGCAAATCTGAGGTTATTGATAATTCTCCGTGAAACCTTGATTCCAGCTTGTGCTTCAACCAGCCCAGCATTTCACATGATGTTCTCTGCATATAAATTAAATAAGCAGAGTGACAATATCCCTGACGTACTTCTTTCCTGATTTGGAACCACTCCGTTTTTCCATGTCCAGTTCTAACTGTTGTTTTCTTGACCTGCATACAGATTTCTCAGGAGGCAGGTCAGGTGGTCTGGTATTCCCAGCTCTTTCAGAATTTTCCAGTTTGTTGTGATCCACACAGCCAAAGGCTCTGGCCATTTGATCTCTGGTTCCTCTGCCTTTTCTAAATCCAGCTTGAACATCTGAAGTTCACAGTTCATGTACTGTTGAAGCCTGGCTTGGAGAATTTTGAGCATTACTTTGCTAGCATGTGAGATGAGTGCAATTGTGCGGTAGTTTGAGCATTCTTTGGCATTGCCTCTCTTTGGGACTGAAATAAAAACTGACCTTTCCAGTCCTGTGGCCACTGCTGAGTTTTTCAGATTTACAGCACTTTCACAGCATCATCTTTTAGGATTTGAACTAGCTCGACTGGAACTCATTCACCTCCACTAGCTTTGTTCACAGTGGTGCTTCCTAAGGCCCACTTGACTTCACATTCCAGGATGTCTGGCTCTAGGTGAGTGATGACACCATTGTGGTTATCTGGTCATGAAGATACTTTTTTGTATAGTTCTGTGTACTCTTGCTACGTCGTCTTAGTATCTTTGCTTCTGTTAGGTCCAAACCATTTCTAATCTATAAAGCCTGGTATTTTTGTTACTTTTAAAAAGCAGCAAACAGCAATTTGAAAAACCTTCAATGGTATTTTTTCCCATGAATCTCCCTGCTGTTAATTCTACTGTAGCCCTGCAGTAACAGGGAGGAAAAGAATACTAGAGTTACCCAAATTATGCCTTGCACTGTTGTGTTCCCAGATAACAGGTCAGGCCTTGTTAAAACACCTGTTCAATGAACTCTACCTGTCTTAATCCAACATGGCTGCTATTTTACAGATAAGCTTCATAGGAAATAGAGGTCACTAAAACACCTGACACACACAGCTATGTTTCCAATGGGAACAATCAACAGCCTCAAGAAATGGATGTGCATGGAAACAGCATAATACCAGAAACCCGGAAGACTTTTACTGGGAAAAATGTTACTTTAAGGACAGTTATTAAGGCTTTTATTAAAAGCCTATTAGAAAACACCAGAAGTTTAACTAGTGAAAAGTACATGTCCACAATCCCTTTTCCAAAACCCTTGGACTCATTTGCATTTTGGAATTATGAATGTTAAAAGCATTTTTAAAGCACACGGTGTAGCACCCCATACATATCTGGTCAGCACCTAGATCGAACACAAACACACCAACAGTGCCACAGTAAGATATGCAAATAGTCCCACTTAATATCATAAACAGCCTCAACAACTGAGGTCAGGTTTTCCTACAAAATGATGTAACTCCACCCAAACCCCCGACCCCAGCCAATGTTTTCGATTTTAGAATTATAGGTAAGGCGACTTGGGAGCTTCTATTAAACAGATAAATTTGTATGGGAATGGGAACTATTGGTCCAAAATTTAAGAGACCTTCCCTTAGATATTACTTTTTTGAAGAATTTTGACTCTTATATGAGAACCAGTGAAAGTTTAAATATTAAGCCAATAAACCTTTATTATTTAAACAGTTTCATGGCATTTAAAAAATAAATTTAAAAAATAAATATTTGCATTATAGCAGAAAGTCACATGTGTTGCATCACTTACTGTTACAATTTAATGACAGGAGATAACTAAGCATCAGCACCATAAAACTTAAAAGATTTATCTGTTAAGATTTGTCTCTTAAAATTCAAGTAAATGATTCTGAAGCACTGAAAATTATCTTTAAATACCAACCTGCAGCATCAATAGTTTTAAAAGCTTTAACCCAATGATTGGTTCTCATAGTAGTCAACGATTGTATTTTCAGCAACTGGACAGAGTTCTTTCAGTACTAAATACTAAGCTTTCTGACAACTTCCCATTTATCAAATTATATCTCAAGACTCATAAAAAGAAAGAACTATATGTTAATCAGGTAAATTCTATTTGTAATTTAGACTTGCACAAGGACATTATTCTAGTAAAAAAGCAAAGACTCTATTTTCCACCATGCTAATTTTTTGCCTTCATAGATTCTCAGAATAAGATTTAAATGATAATTTTTAACCCTTTAAAGTAATCTCAGTTCAAGTACAACCAGAGAAACTGCACTGGTATCAGATCATAACTATTTTATTACAAAACTTTATTTACAAAATGAAAAAATAATCGAATGACTATTGCAGGCCAAAGTTAAAGGCTTCTCATCCGTGATTGGAGGAAAATTAAGCAACATTTTCATGCACTCACACACCAGATCATTTGTGAAATATGCGAACTCTTAAAATTTATGTTAGTAAAACCTCAATGTAGTCACAATACTTGTATGTTTATTAGAAGATGGCAAAAAAAAATCCATGGTTCTGTACAGTGTTTAATATTAACACAGTATGTTCATTTCTTTTAATATTTTTGGCTTTCATGAATATTCATTGCATTGAACATTCTGCAAGTAAGAATTATAATAGTACCTCTATCACCTTGCTGAATTCATCACCACAAGAAAAACACAAATAATTAGTTTAATGCTTTTGCAGTAAACTGAATAGTTGTAACTCCAAAGTTATATTAAACTGAAGCCTTCATTGTGATCAATAGCTTGAATCAGTTTAGAGCGTAGAGTTTCTTTGTCTGTGTATTTTGGAAGATCCAGAAGATTAAAACAGGTATGGGAAACTGGGAGATACTCCTCACCACCTCCTGTTGACTGGATGACTAGTATTAGACTCTTCATACCAAGAATAGGAATGCGATCACTACCTGTCAAAAATACTGCCAAGAAAAGAATCATTGAGTGAACCAACTACTTTTATCAACAATAAAAGTTTTAAATAACAATGTGGAGTATCAAGTTACTTAAACAATCACTCATAGCAAAGCTTTACAGTAACATTTGCTCTAAGGTGGAAGCCTATCCCCAGAATTTGTGGAAGCATGATTCTGAGATACATCCAAACAGTATTTTTTCTTTAAAAGTGTAATCTTAACATCAGCACACAGAAAGGCTTAATATATGTTTGATACATGAATGACTACTGTCCTTGATAAAAACATTTTGAGAGCCCCTCTTTTTTGAAAAGAGTAACCATTTAGAACTATTTATTTAAAAAACATGCAGTTTTGATTATCATTCCTTTCCTATTTGTTTTGTCATCTTCAAACAAATTCATACTTGGAAGCCAAAATTAATGACCTGTCATCCTATGATATGCAAACCAGACACAGATTAGGCATTAAGTTCAGAAGACTGAAAACAGTTATACTGCAGAGATCTTTTTAAAATCTAAAGACTGTGGATTAAAAAAAATTACTCTGAAAATTAAAAACAGGACCTTGAATAATACAGAAAAGCCCACCAAAGTTAATCAGTTAGTCTAAGTTCAAAAGTTCAGTAATTATTGAAACTTTTTTTATTCTCATAAAACAGAAATACTTACACAAAAATTGTTTTTTCTTTTCCAATGGTAACTCGTGAAATACTTCCCAGAACATTTTTATTGTAGGATGTTCTGCCCAATATTCTCCTTTGTATTCTGTGTTCTAAAAACAGCATAACCTTCTATTAATATTAAGGGATATCAGTTTTATCTTGAATCTGATAACTGGCTTCCTTAGCACAGAAAGTTAACACTATCCAAGAGTTTAAAACTCATGTAATTCAGTTAATTATTACTTCCTGGGTATTTTGCAACTTGGAACTATTAGTTCCAGAGGAAAGGAAAGAAAATATGTATGAATCTGCAGAAACATCTCCCCTACTCCCAATTCAAAGAACATAATGTGACAGTAATATCATTTTCCAAAGTAAATATCTAAAGGATAAACCAAAATTACTAAAAGGCTAATGGACTATTAAAGTTTAACATGGAATTAATTATCTCTCATAATCATGAAGTTTTCTTTCAGTGAATTAAGTCATACAAATTATTTTGTATTATTCCATCTTCTCTTTAAAACATTAATGGTTCTAAGAGCAACACAACCAATTTTCTGTGTTAGTTTCCAAGAGGCCCTCAAAGACCTCTGCTTCCTGCTATTCATGGCCATGTTATGTTCCCTCCCACACTGAACAGACTTGACCTCATTAGGATAGTGCAGATGTGAGAATACATGACTTCTGAGGCTAGATCATAAAAACTTGTGCAGCTTTAGCTTCTTGGTCACTCACTCGCAGGGGGAGCTAGCTGCCGTTTCATGGAGACATTCAAACAACCCTACGGAGAGGTCCTCATGCTGAGATCCTGAGCCCTTTCACAGACATGTGAGTGAGCCATCTTGGAAGGGGAATCTTATCCTTCAGCCATGTTCAGATGACTAAATACCAGCTGGTATTTCAACTGCAACCTCATGAAACATCTCCGAGTTTAAAATCACTGGACTAAACCACTTCTGATTTCCTGACCCACAGAAACTATGTGAGACAACAAATGTTCATCTTGGGTGTAACTTGCAACAAAATGGCAAGTATATTTCTCAAACACTCCTCCTTTCCTTGTTCATCGGAGTAAATTCTACTTATCCTTTAGGTTCAGATTAAATGTCACCTAATTCATTCATTGGCTCATTAGACAAATGTATAATGAGATTCAGTCAAAGTCTGGAGTCCTGGGGAAACTGCAGTGAACAAAGTTCTCACCTGGTAGAGATTACCATCAAGTGAGAGGCATTCCCTGTTTGTGTAGGTTCCGCCTTATATATCATTCACTAAACTCTCTTCCTTTATATTCATCACAGTTCAATTATTTAATGTCCAGCCTCCTTACCAGAGGACAAAGACCATGTCTCAAGCTTATTTACTGCTGTCTTTCTAATCTTTTGCATAGTATTAGGCATCTAGTAGAGGCTCAGTAAATATTTATTTTCAGGTTCTTCAATTTGGAGCTCTATTTGTAGCCATGATTGTATCAATGACTGAACTTGAGAAATCCACAACATATCTGCTATTAATTTACAAACAGATTTGGAGATAATGGCTTGAATTCTAGCAATCAGCTAAAGTACTAACCTGTTTGAATTGAAGACTATGAATATGTTAGTGGGGAAATGAAAGGTGGTTGGCTAGTTTTTTTGTTTTTAAACCACAAGATGGTTTTAAACCACAAGATGGTACTGGGGAAATGTGCAGTCCTAATGAAGAACACTTAAAGTCACAAATCATAATTAGTGAAATTATAATGAATCAGATCAGTGGAAGAAACTAAGTATACTATGTACACTAAAACATACTTTTAAAAAATTTCCTCTTCCTGAATGATTACTTCTATCAGTTATAACTTCAGAGAAGGTTTTAAGTACTTGCTCAATGCCCTTCTAGGCTCTGCGAACACAGCAGTGAACAGACAGACAACAATCCTGACAGCAGTGAACTAAGAGACAAAAATCCCGCCGTTATAGTGCTTACAGTGAGTGGGGAGTAAGGGGCAGCAGACAGTAAAGACAATTAAGTAAAATTTTATTTAGTCAAATTTAGAGAAGAAAAAAGAGAAGGAAGATAGGGGGTATGTATGTGTGTGTACATATGCAATGTTCAGTGGGTTATCCAATGAAGATCTCTGAAAAGATATAAAGACATACAGAAAGTGAGAACAAGATATATTTGAAATTATCAAGGTGAAGAGAATTCTAGGCACAGAAAACAAAAAGGCCACAGGACTAAAGTGTTTCTGGAGGGTTCTAGGCCCAGCGAAGAAGCCAATGAGGCTGAAGCAGAGTGAGAGGAGGAATGAAAGATGAGGCAAGAAGGATAAACCGTGTAGGATCTGAGGCATGACAATTCTTAAAGTCATCTTTCTTCTCTTTAGCAAATTAATTTACCTCCTGAAAGAGATCTTCAATCTCCTTCCTGGAGGATTCAAGCCTGGCTGCCAGCTTTCTGAGTGCCAGCCTCAGTTCTACATGCTTTCCCAGATTCTAGAGCCTCTCTCCAGAGTTCTATTTTGCCAGGCAGGCAAGGGGATGTGAGAGGTCTAGTAATTCCTTAAATTAGTTTTGAAACAATTGTATTGCTTTCAGCCCAACCCTGTACCCCTGGTAACATGATGTGCTAATTCCTGTGACTTTCACAAATTCTACAATGTGACAGGCTGCCTCTTGACAAATCTAGTCCTCTGGAGGCTCAGAATTCAATTTTCTTTGTTCTAAGTCACTCATTCACCTATTTTCCATCTTCTAAAACTGTATTTTCTCTTGCTCACTGTATTTTGGGGGAGGGGATTAGCCCTATGTTTCCTTTACTTTAATTCTAATGAGATTTTGGGAGGGAGCAGAGAAAAATGTTTATTCCACTATGCTTATTCGGAAGTCCTTTTTTCTTTTTTAAATTAAAATTTTTTTTCCTTAAATTGTTACACAGTAAAATTGACATTTATGTGTGTACAGTTCTACAGATTTTAAACCACATATACAGATAAACCACCACTAAAGGACAGGCAACAATTCTGTCTCCCTGAAGAACTCTCTCATGTTGCCCCTCTGCTGTCACACTCCCTCCTCATCCCTAGCCCCTGTCCAACACAGTGCTTGGCTTTTCAACCATGTCATACAAATGGAATTGTATGGTATATAATTCTCTGAGACTGACTTCTTTCACTCAGCACAAGGTCTCAGAGACCTCTCAGGTGGTGAACGTATCAAGAGTGCATTCAGTTTTAATGCACAATAGCATTGTTTTAAAAAACTTGTAGTCAAATACACATAACACGAACATGCATACCATCAATACCAGAAATACAACCATCAATAAGTTATGTTTTCCTTTTGCTTTTCCATCTAAACAATATCACAGATTTGTTTTCCCCTACCTTTTCCAATTCCTTCCAATCGTAATTTGTGTTTCCAATAACCATTGCTTGTAGTTCATTAGGCTGAAAGAGCTGAAGGACTTTTCCTCCACAGACCTTATGAAAGCCCGCATGAAAAGCATCAAATAAGGAAGCCACTGATTTATTGAATATGTAATCCACATAAGCATCAACAAACTCTTGTCTAGAAATGAAAAAGCACACATGCACAAAATATTAAAAAAATTTAAGAGAATACATATTACAGTCTCATTAAACCTCTGAGTGTTACTGTACTTTTTGCAATTTATGTACAAAACCGAGAAAGCATGAGTAGGATTCAAGGGACAAAATCTTTGTGAAGAAGTCTATTATTCTTTCTATATAAAAATCTGGTACATTTAGGAGGCATGTAGACAACTTCTCATTCACACCCATTCTTAGCTTACTTCTAAGTGAAAGATGTCCTAATGGAAGAATGATGATGCTAACGGCTATCAAAAATATTTTAAAATTATTCACAAATTATTTAGAATTTATATGTATCACTCTAATACATTCCTAAAAAGTATAATGTTAAAAAATAATAAGGGATTTTTTTAAAAGAGAGAGAACTTTGGGATTTGGACTGTTTCACAGATTGTAGTCTGCTTTTCCTTGGGTTTCAAAGGAATCTGATGAAGCAATTTATTAAAAAAATTAAAAACCCAAGAGGGGCATTAAGTATTCTTTCAGGATAACCATTAAAGACTACAAATGAACTTTCTTTAAAAGTGTATGTTTACATACATATAAATACACATACAGATGAACACTGCTGATGCTTTTCTCCCTGTTATGATATAAAAGGAAACAGTCATGAAAAAAGAAAACCCTTTACTCAGTAATTAGAACTACAGTTTTATTCCCATTTATTCTGCTGGCCACAAACACTCTGTGCAGCTATCTGGTTAAACCAATAATCAGAATGGGTGCTAGAGGATTTCAATATTTTACACTCTTGTTATCCAAATTAAAAAGGATGATTCTATAAATGGGAATACTGGTAAATTTAGTCATCTACAGATAACCACTTTAGCAAATTTTAAAATAATTACAAACTCACTTTACAAATAGAAAAAAAAGGTTAAAGGGGGCCATTATAAAATAAAATTGGTGGCCCTAAGGAAAAATCAATAGCATATGCTTATTAGTGTAAGGTTCTTATAAGAAGAAACAGTAATTTCATAAGGCATAATTTTATAATTCAACTATTAGAAAGTCAAATTTATACTACTAATAGTTAAGTCTCCTAAGTACAAAAGGCTGAAGTGTTTTATGTGCTAACATTTTTGCATTCCACACTTTCATTATGCAACTAGGACCGGTGGTAAAAAGATCAAAATTATTTAAATTACTTCTAAACTAAATAATCTATGTGAAATAATATTTGTTAGAAACTTAAAGAATTAGTGCAACAACGGGAACTTGAAAAGCTGAAAAAATCTTTCTATATCATAGTCAAAGCTTTTCAAAACCAATTATTTTTTTTTTAAGTAGAAAGACCTAAAATTTTTCCACATTATTTTAAAAACAGCTTTATTTTTACCAAAAAAAAAAAACCATACATTTTAAAATGTCAAATAGTATAGTCCTAACAGCCAACATTTACTGAGCACATACACGTGCTAGGCACTATTCTAAGCATTTTTAAATTATCGCCTCATTTAATCCTCAAAATAACCCCATGAAGTAGGTATAATATATCATCTCACCTTACAGAAAAAAAGACTGAGGCATGGAGACACCAACTTATTAACCTAAAGTTACACAGCTTCTAAGTAACAGAATCAGGATTATAATCATCTGGATCAAGTCTCTGGAAATTTGAAGAAAACTATTTGTTAACTCTGTCGTTCCTTCTGGTATCTACCTTCAAACTTCAACAACAGAGTTCTGTTATTCCTTGAGCTACAATTATTAACATTATCTGATGAACTGAATACTGACTATTGGTTCAATATTCATTGTTAACATGTTTATGACTATAAATACTAAATTAGGGAGTGTTCTACAATTACTTTTCTGAAAAAGAATTTTTGTGTCCCTCAGGTTGCTACCTCATCCCCAACTTCAACAGAAATGTCAATCTCCTTTAGATTCACTCAAATATACTAGGTTGCATTTTTTTCCTGAAAACATTCCTCCTGGAGCCCTCCATCTTCCTTATCTAATGCAAATTGATAGTTATTTCTAAATCTTGTACACACCACTGTTTCTCTTTGCCTCTCCTCTTTTTTTGATCCTTTTTTCTTCATTCTTGGTTCAATTCCTTGTTTTGGTAGGACATATCCTCTAGTACCTTCTTGAGAAAATTGCATTGGAAGTAAATTCTCTGAGACTCTGCATGTATAAAAACATTTTTACATATTTGTATGTATGGATGTGAGAGTTGGACTATTAAAAAAGCTGAGTGCCGAAGAATTGATGCGTTTGAACTGTGGTGGTGTTTGAGAAGACTCTTTAGAGTCCCTTCGGCTGCAAAGAGATCCAACCAGTCCATCCTAAAGGAAATCAGTCCTGAATGTTCATTGGAAGGACTGATATTGAAGCTGAAACTCCAATACTTTGGCCATATGATGTGAAGAGCTGACTCATTGGAAAAGACCCTGATGCTGGAAAAGATTGAAGGCAGGAGGAGAAGGGAACAACAGAGGATGAGATGGTTGGATGGTATCACTGACTCAATGGACATGAGTTTGAGTAAACTCCAGGAGTTGGTGATGGACAGGGAAGCCTGGCATGCCGCAGGCCATGGGGTTGCAAAGAGTCAGACACGACTGTGCAACTGAACGGAACTGAACCACACACTTGATAGTTTCAATATAGAACTCTATGTTTAAAATAATTTTCTCCCAGAATGTTGATCTCCTAACTTCACTGTTAATCTTTATAAATCTGATATTATTTTGATTCTTAATTCTTTGTGTATGGTCTGCTATTCCACCCCCACCCCCGGCCCCGAAAGGTTTCACAATTCGTTTTTTTTCAGGTTGTGAAATTTCATGTAATTTTGCCTTGTAATTATGTTTTTTATTTCAGTTTCCATGCTGTCATTCTTAAAAGGCATGTCATTCAGTTCTGGAAATTCTAGGCGGTACCATTTGACAAATTTCAGTCATTCCATTTCTTCTTAATATTACCTTCATGGATGCTACTCTTACCAGTTTGCGGATACTGACTTCAATTTTTATTGACATTTCTTCATCCTGCACGGTTTCTGTTTCTCTGGCATTCTGTTTTACTGTTTTGGTCTTTTCTGAAATGTCTACTATTCTTTCATTATTCATTTACATTTACAAGTTAGGCAGTTTTCCCAGAGAAGGATCTTCCAATACACAGTGTCGAGGAGGAGAGAGCTGTAGACTTCCACTTAATCTTCATGTTTCATTTCAGTGCTTTGCCTAACTGTCCTCAAATCCATAGTTCCTTTAGTTTGATCAGTAAATCTCCAGTCTGCCCAGCTGGAGAGGGAAAGTTGCTAGGCCACATGTGCACTATGGGAAATGGGTCTCTAACTGCTTCTCATAACAGCCAATCGTTCTGTTTCCAGTTTCCCCTTAAAATCCATACACTTTGTAACCTATTTTTTATTCTCAATGCCTGAACTATTGTTCTGCAATATGAACTGTCTGCCTTCAGGGCTCCTAGTCCACCTTGTGCTTCAGCTTCTTCCGGTTGGCTGAAGTTAGGTGCCGCCAAAAATGTGTCTGTTGCTGTCTCCTCCTCCTTCTCTTGGTTCTCATTGATAATCATCTTTTTGTCCCTCTATTAATGTCTTAACAGGAGCAAAAGGAAGATTGATTACGTCCTCACCATTCAAAGAGTAAATTTATCTGAGTAAAAACTTAAGACTGTGACATATTTCTAAATACAGAAGAAAATGCCTACTGAATCTTATTACTACCACTGATGCTGCTATAAGTCACTTACCGATTTTGTTTGTTAACAGCTGTGTCTGCACCATTTAGAACCAGTTCTTTCACTTCTGTTGCACCAAAGTTTTCAACTGTGATCTATTAATTTAAATTTTTAAAAAAAGTCAATGTCAGACTCAAAACTTATTATTTTAATAACCTATTATAATCTACCTTTCTCTCATTAATGTAAGAAATAATATGTTTGAAGTAAAATTCTGGTAGCATAAGCTTATTTGTGAATTCTGCATGAAGCCACAGCTAGAAATTTTCATCTTCTCTAGCAGTTTGAAATCCTACCTTGACTAATTACCAATTAACAAGGTTTTGGTTTGTTAATAACAGGAAATTGAGTAATCATCTCATGTAAAACTTCAGAAGGGTCACTACAGGAGTAAAATATTAGGAAAGATGTTTTCCTTGGACAAGTGATAGACTCCAAGTCAGAATGCATTCAACTTTAGAACAGCTATGCATTCTTCCCTCATGAGAGCTGCCACTCTGGTATTCCTTCTTGTTGCATTCTTAACTACAGGTGGTTCTTCCAGTTTGCCATTAATTTGGTTTATAAAGAGTCATTTATTTTGAAATCTCTTATTTCCCTTACTAGTGTGCTCATTTTCCTATATATGTTATCATTCCCACCTCTGCATCTTTTCTCTTCCTATTCCCTCTTTTTTTGGCAATATTCCTCTCTTCTATTAATTTTTTTAGTACCTGTTTACAAAACACTGCACTAGGAGTGGGGTGATAAAAAATGAATAAATCCCTGCTCTGGAAGTTGCTACCCAATAAAGAAGGTGAAATGTGATATGTAAACAACTCATTATTATAGTAAAATAAATGCTATAATAGAGACATGAACAAAATACTATCAGACCATGGAAGAAAGAAAGCTTACTTCTAAACAGAGAAAGTATAAAAAACCTTGAGGAAGAAATGTCATTTGAAAAGCATCTAAAAGGATGAGTAAGATTAGGAGAGGATAGAATTTCTGACTAAGGACAGGGATTGAACAAAAGGATAGACAGACCACATATCAAAAAAATGCATGCCCCTAAAAAACAGGGAAGGTAAGGCATATAAAAGAATACTGTGAGACATGACAGAACTTAGTATGAGTGGAAGGATACAATGGAAGTTAGAAAGCCAGATTACAAATGATTTGAAGCCCATTCTAACGCTATTATTCTATAAGTAGCAAAGAGCCGCTGAGTATGTCTGGGAAAGAAACAACAGTGGGAAGGAATGTTTGAATTAGCATAGATCTTACTAAATATTCACAAACTTGATGACTGATAAGTTAAAGCTTAGAATTCAATGCTTCAGTCAATTGAGATGATCAGTAAAGATCCAACTGCCAGGGTTATTAAGTGCATCAACTGAAAAGGAGAACTAAAATTTCATAGTAAATATGAATTCAAGCAGGACATTGTCTTGTAAAAAGTTAAACATTACTAAAAGAAATTAACCTTTTTCCCTTTAAATCTATCAAATTTTCTTGTAACTGCACTATGTGCCAATTCTTAAAATGACCAAAGAATGGACAAACATTTTTGAGGGGGCACATAATTTTTTTGGCAAACTATGTGACACAAGAATATGCTATCTTTCGTCAGTTTTGACTGTAAAAGCACAAAGAGGACAGTTTAAGGGTATGTGGCGGGGGGCGGGGGGGGGGAACGGCACACAAAGTTTTTGAAAAGAATAGACAGGAAAAAAGAAAAACTGAAGGTTTTTACCATTTCCCAAGAGTCTAATTTATAGTATTCAAATAGTTACTTCTGAAATGCCTTATCATAATCCTTGCTGATTTTTCTCTCCTTTAATTGTCAACTATTCTACTTCTGCCAGATCCTCACTTATCAATGGTTCTGCATAAAGACTAGATGATTTATTGAACATCCCTCTCACTGAATTAAATTCTACATCTTTTTAAAGATTTGTAATTTCATTTTCCAAATAATATTTCAATGTATTTCTATTTATATTACATTGCATCCAAGAGTAATACAAAATTAGCAAGGATGAAAGTTAGCATAAAAGGGATGTCTGAGTGGGAATTAGTCTTTTAGGTGGCAAATTCATTAGTGGATATTCTCATGTTACAATAACCTTTGCTTCTCTAAATAGTCTTGTGATTGTAGACTCAAAAAATGAACACTTGAATAAAGAAGACCCCTTGTATCTGTAAAGATCTTTAGTATAATGTTAAACAACACAGGCTTATCCAGGCAAAGAGCTGGATACAAATACTTTCTCTGAAATGTGACAACTGTTTTCAGTTTTCTCATCTGTAAAACAAGGATAATAATACCGATCTCTTGGGATTATGAGGATTAAATGAAATAATGCATGTGGCTACCATATAGTTAATGCTCAATAAATGTTAGCTAAAGGATTCTTTAAGAATTCCATTCATCAAAATAAAAACCATAAGGCACAGCTGATAAATAAAAGGGATGATGAACAATCAAGCTCTACTACTCTATGTCTTTTCATCTTACCGTAAAATTAAGACAAAATGTCTCTTCAACATCATCTTCGGGATAGTCCAGTAACTGTTGCATGCTTCTGAAAAACAATATGTATGTTGCTTTGAAGTAAAATATAATTGTGTATTTTGACTAGTTTGCCTATGACTAGGTATTTATTTCTCATTCATTCTTGGTCAAATCCTTTTGCTAATTTGTACTTTTATGTTTGTTTCAGAATGGTGGTTGTACAAGCAAATATATAAACAATGTTGAAGGAAAAAAAAATAAGGTTTTCATCTCTTCCTTTGAATACAAAGGCCATGTATCCACACATTTTCAATACTTGTTCTTATATATAATTTTTAGGGCTTCCCTGGTGACTCAGATGGTGAAGAATCTGCCTGCAATGCAGGAGACATGGGTTCAATTCCTGGGTCAGGAAGAGCCCCTAAAATGGCAACCCATTCCAGGATTCTTGCCTGAAGAATCCCATGGACAGAGGAGCCTGGTGGGCTGCAGTCCATGGGGTTACAAAGAGTTGAACACAACTGAGTGACTGGCGAATTTATAAACAATGTTGAAGAGAAAAAAACTAAAGTTTTTACCTCTTCCTTTGAATACAAAGGCCATGTATGCACCCATTTTTAATACTTGTTCTTATATGCAATTTTTTATTCCATTTAATGTAATAAATATAAAGAAACTACACAATCCACCTAGGAATGAAGGTGATTAGAAGTAAAAGTCCAAATCAATTATTTAACTACATTCAAGAAACATTACCTTCCTAAATTTATTATCTGATATTCACAAAGTATTGTTAAACTAAAAATTTAGCACATGGCTTTATACATATAACTCTTTCAGTAGAAAATTCTCACAATGGCTTTTTCCTTTATTAGAAGGGCTGTTGGTTTATTTTGGAAATTCAACAAGAACAACAGAAACATAATTATTCCTAAAAAGAAAACTTCTGTACATCCCCCATTTCCTATTTTCTAAACCCCATTCTTGCCACTTTTTACAACTAACCTCCCAACATCAGGGACCAGTTCTTTCAAATCTTCCAGGGATGGCTTCTTTTTTAGCAGTTTCTTATATAAAGCCAAAGGAAAATGGAGGTCCACAATAGTAAAATTATAAATTGCTAATCCACAGATAACACCAATCAAGTGGAATAAATCACTGTCTTCAAATGTCTGAAAATACAGAAAAAAATTAATGAATAAAAAGAAAAAAGTTCATTCTCATTCCTATCTCCCTGGGGTAATATTATTGTTAGTATTTTTGCACATTTTCATTCAACATATTTTCTAGGAGAGACAAAATTAAAATCTAGTTCAGATTATACTATACATATAATTTCACATTTAATTTTCCCCCAGAAATATAATCATTTTCATATCACTAAGCATTATATTAATAAATGAAAAGATTACTAGAACTTTTTTTTTATTTAAAAAATTATACACATTCAAAATTTGAAAAATAAAAAGCTTATGGAAGAAAATGAATTAAACACCTATAACTCAATCACTTAGAAACACCAGGGACAATGATTTTAAAAATTTTAATGTATTTCCATCTACTATAAGTTCAGAAAAATAATATAAAACATATTAAAAGTTTTCTCATTCTTCTAATTACAACACAAGTATTTCTTATGTCATTACTCTTCTAGAACATGATTTTTAATGGCTGAATATTAATCACATAAAAGTACCATGGCTTGCTAAATTAGCTATTAAGGCTTGCTAAATTAGCTATTAATAACTATAGTTGGACATCTAGATGATTATTAAAAACAGTGCTTATTTCCTTCAGTAATCTTTAAAGAATTAAAGATTTAATATATTAAAGAATTAATATATGGTCACAGGAAATTCTGTGAGCATGTAATTAACAGAAGAAATTTTTAAATTAGATCTGGGGCTCCAGACAGTTCATTCACTATCTAGTCTTGGTGTTTTCAAGATAAAAGCAGTATTAATCTCATAAGGTTATTGTGAGGATTAAGAGGAATAATGTATGTCAAATGCTTTTAGCATAGTTCTTACAGCACACAGTAAAGGCTCAATAAATATTCTAATTTAGCTAGTAATGTTCAAAATAAGATGGGTATCTTTTTTGCATATACATATACATACACATATATATATGCAGGTCCATAGTTTGGAATATTTCCATAGAAGAAATTCTGCTTTGCAAGGAAGAAATTTCAAAGTCAAAGGAATGCTAAGCATACCATAAAAACTCTTTTCCTCCACAACTGTTCTAGTTTATACTGCCATTGTATTCCAGGAAAATGACTATCTTTCCACATTTTCATCTATGTACACACATAAAATATATTTCAGTTAAAAAATGGCAACGTGTTTCACTATACATTTTTGACTACTAGTGATACTAAAAATTATAGATTTGTGTGTGTGTTTGATAAGTCTTTTTGCGCACTTGGCCCATTTATCTTTTAGGGGTTAGTGTTTTCTTATATATTTATATTTGAATATATCATATGTTACGGTTATTACCCTGTGTCATATTCAATACATATATGCCTTTTATGTTTTGTTATCTCATATTTTTCATTGGCCAGATTTATCTTTTTCTTCTGTGATGTCCCTACATTGTGCTCTTAAATAGTTCAAAAAGTTCTTAAATAGGGCAGACTGAGTATGTGTTAATATCTCTTCTTCCAGAAATCCCTCTAGATGAGAAAACAGGAATAAATGGCATAAATTCACAAGAAAAAAGAATAGGGAGGAGTTTCAACAGCATGAAAGAGATTTCAATATCTCAAAATATGAAAAATAAATGGCTGGTTTGATTTGGTAAAGCAGAAAAAAATGGAAACAGTAGCTTGTAGAGAAAAGCCAGTAAAAAGAAAAAAAGCTCATCTATGCTGTAGGCTCAGGCACTGACAGTGCCAATCTATCCCTGTGAAGTCAGAGGTACTCCAGCTAGCTCAGTTAGTAAAACAACTCTGAGAGTCAACTATCAGAGAGGGGTTGAAAGTAAGATGCTTGACGGGAGAGGCCTTTGACTTTCTAGAAAGGATGAATCGAAGAAGCTCTGGAATCTGACACAACTGATGCTCAGGGTCCTGCTTCAAAAACAAAGGGATCAAATGGAAGTCTATACAGTGAACAATGGGAATCCTAGCTTCCCCTTCCAGTGTCTGGAACACTACTAGAACATTGACAGCCAGGGCTACAACCTTCCCTGTAAACTCAAAGGGTGAAAAACTTACACATGCTGACATGTGCAGGTTCATCCTTGAAAGACCTCTACCTAATCACTTTACAAGCGGGGTCCGTCAACATCAATGTGCATATGCCCGTACCCAAAAGTATATAGGGAGCATCTCAGTGTCACATTCTAAAATGATAAACAGCCAAGAATTACAAGGAAAAAACAAAAGAAACAAACACAAGAAAACTGGATGAGTAAGAAACAAAACCAATAAGTGATTAATTTTAAATGGCTACATTTTAAAAGAATAAAATCATAAACCTTTATAGGACATAATGGAATGAAAACCAGAAATCAACATCAGAAGGAAATATGTGAAATTCACAGGGATGTGGAGATTAAACAACACACTTAAAATAAAAAAACTGATTAGTCAAAGAAGGTACCACCACAAGGGAAATCAGAAAATACTTGGACTCCTAAAAATAAAAACACATCATACAAAAACTTATAGAAGACAGGGAAAGCAGTGTTCAAAAAGAAATTTTTATAGTTGTAAGCATCTAAATTTAAAAAGAAACAATACTTCAAATAAATAACTTAACTTTATATCCTAAGGAACTACAAAAGGAAGAGTAAACCAAACTCAAACCTGGCAGACAAGGAAAATAATAAAGGTTAAAGTGGAGATCAACAAAATTAACAAACCTATACTAGAATGACCAAGAAAAAAAGAGAAAACTTACTAGATTCAGGACTGAAAGTGTGGACATTACTACTAACTTTATAAAAATAAAAAGGATTATAAGACAATAATGAGTAATTAGGCCACAATTATGAATAACTGAATGCCACCAAAACAGATAATATAGATGAAATGGATAAATTCCTACAAACACACAAACTTACATAAGAAGAATTAGAAAACCTAAAGAAACTTTTAGCAAGAGATTGAACCATCAATCAAACACCTTCCAACAAAAGCCTGAGACCAGATTCTATCAAACATTTAGAAGAATTAACATCAATCTCAAAGTCTTCTTAGAAAAGGAAGAGAAGGAGACAGTTCTTAACTCATTCTATGAGGTTAGGGATACCATGATAACAAAGCCAAAAACATCTTTCACACACACACAAAGAAAACCATAAAGCAGTATTCCTAATAATAACAGAGTAATTGCCAACAGAATACTAGCAAACTGAATCCAGCAGCATATAAAAAGAATTACACACCATGACCAAGTGAATGGTCCAGGAATGCAGGGTGGTTGAACATAAGGAAATCAACCAATGTAATACATCAATCACATAATGGAATAAAGGAAAGAAACCACATGACCACCTCAACTAATACAGAAAAAAAAAAATCTGAATAAAATCTAACACTCTTTCATGATAAATAAACTCAACAAACTAAGCATAGAAGTGACTTTCCTTAATATGATTCAAGGAATTTATGAAAATCCACAGCTGACATACCATGCAGATCAGGAAAAATTGAGAAGCATGTCCACTCTCACTATTTGCATTTGAAAACATATTGGAAGTTCTAGGCAGGGCAATTAGATAAGAAAAAGAAATAGAAGTATCCAAATAGGAAAGAAACAGTAAAATTAAACCTACTGAATTTTATAGATGACACGATCGTGTAAATAGAAATTCTAAAGAGTCCATAAAACAAACTATTAGATAGATGTAATAAATGAATTTAGTACATGATCAACACAGAAAACAATCAGCTGTATTTCTACACATTAGCCATGAACTAAAACTTAAATTAAGGAAACAATTCCAGTTACAGCAGCATCAAAAAGAACAAAATAATTAGAAATAAATTTAACCATGGAAGTGTAAGGCTTGTACACTGAAAACTACAAAACGTTGCTGAAAGAAATTAAAAGACCTAAAAAACTGGAAAGATATTCGATGTCCATAGACTAGAAGATACTTCCCAAACTGATGTACAGATTCAATGTATTCTCTATCAAAACCTCAATGGCCTTTTTTTTTTTTTTTTTTTTGCAGAAACGGAAAACTAACTGTAAAATTCATACAGAATTGCAAAGGATTCCTAATAGTCAAAAGAATCTTGACTAGGAAGAACAAAGTAGGAGGACTCACACATTGCAATTTCAGAATCTACAAAAGCTATAGTAAACAAGACTGTGTGGTACTGGCATAACAACAGACATACACATCATCTGAATAAAACTGAGAGCCCAGAAATAAATCCATATAATGATAGACAATTAATTTTCAACAAGGATGCCAAGACTATTCAATGGGGAAAGAATATTAGTTTCTTTAACAATGGTGAGACAACCAGGTATTAACATACAGAGAATGAAGTTGAACTCTTAGTTCAAACCATAGTCAAATGAACTCATGATATATCAAAGACTTAAATATAACAGCAAAAACTATAAAACTCTTATAAGAAAACTCAGGGGTAAATCTTCATGATCTTGAATTTGTCCATGGTTTCTTAGTTGTAACACCAAAAAGCACAAGCAACAATATATGAAACACATCGAGAAAAGACTTCACCAATATTTAAAACTTTTGATATCAAAGGACATTATCAAGAAAGTGAAAAGTTAATTCACATAGTGGGAGAGAATATTTGCAAATCATATATTTCTCAAAGATCCAGTATCCAGAATACATAAAAGTACTCTTAAAACAGCAACAACAATAAAAATGACATTTTGCTAAAGAAGGTATACAAATGGCCATATGCATCATTTGTCAGCAGGGAATGCAAACTGAATCACAATGAGATACCACTTCAAACATACCACTATAGTAAGAAGAAATAAATACATGCATAAAATACATTTTAAAATCTATTTTTTTAAAAAAGAAAGTACCAAATGTTGACACTGGAATCCTCATATATTCCTAATGGAAATGTAAAATGGTTCAGCCATTGTGGAAAACAATTTGGTGGTTCCTCAAAAAGTCAAACAGAATTATCACAACACCTAACAATTCCACTCATAAGTATATATGCAAAATAACTGCAAACAATAACTTGCACACAAGTTTTCATACTAGTACTATTCAATGGTATTTCACCAAAAGAGGTAAACAACCCAAAATGTCCATCAACTAACGAACGAATAAACGAATGTGGTAGAGCTATACAACAGAGTATTATTCAGCTACAAAAAGGAATAAAGTACTGACACATGATACAAATGGATGAGCCTTGGAAACATCCTAAATGAGAGAAGTCAGATACCAAAGGCCATTAAACTATATGGTTTCCATTAACAGCAAATATCAAAAACAGACAAATCCATGGGAAAAGGATAGTAAAGCAGTGACTGTCTGAGGCTGAAAGGGTACAGGGAGAAACTGCTTATGTCTGCAGTTTCATTTTGAGGTGATGAAACAGAACCAGGTAGTGGTGAGGGCTGCACAACACTCTTGAGTGTACTAAAGGCCCCTGAACTGTGTCTGTAAAAAATTCTTAAAGGGAAGAACTTAGTTATGTCAATTTTACCTCGTTAAAAAATATTATTAAATTAAAAAGAACAAATGGCCCTCTGCATCCTCCCTCCTTCCTACACCATCTCTGAGGTGGTGAGTACACTCAGCATCCACAACTGGATATTCTAAATACCATTTTATACTTAAAGAAGCCAGGGCCCTTAGAAGAAATGGCTAGTGTCAGGACTAGGGTATGGAAAACACAAAACCAGCATGGAACATTTTCTGTACCAAACTGTATACCAAATGTAAAGAATAATGAAAGAAAAATGGGGACATGTCAAAAAGTACACTAAGTAGGAGCCAGCTCTATTGGGCTCCTATTGTCCAAATCAAGATATAACTGAAAAGGTAAGAGAGATCCACTCCCTTGAGTTGTTATTTCACTCTTCTTTCTTCTTCAAGATTCCAATACCCTTCCCCCTACTCTAACCTTCTAACAAACATGCTTCTCTCCTAGGGTATACTCAAAGGGCAAAAAACCCTGCAAAACAGTTAAAACAGAACTATAGTTGACCCCTGAACATCTCAGGGGTTAGGAACGCTGATCCCCTGTGCAGCCGAAAACTTGAGTATAATCTAGTTGGTCTTCTATCTGCAGATTCAACCAACTGAGGATAGTGTAGAATCACAATATATATTTGTTGAAAAGAATTTGCATCTAAGTGAAAATACACAGTTCAAATCTCTATTGTTTAAGGGTCAACTGTATTTTCAGTTATAATATTGGTTGAAAGGTTGATATTGCTAGGCAGTAATGTACAAGTCTGGAACATTTTATCATACCAAGTACACCAGGTAGCAAGGAAATTACTTAAAAGAGTATTAGTGCTCAGACACTTAGTAGTGTCCGACTCTCTGTGACCTCATGGACTGCAGCAGACCACCAGACTTCTCTGTCCATGGGATTACTACAGCAAGAATACTAGAGTGGAGTGTCATTCACTCCAGGGGATGACACTGGAGTGTCATCCTTCCTCCAGGGGATCTTCCCAACCTAGGGACTGAACCCATGTCTCTTACATCTCCTACACTGGCACGAGAATTCTTTACCCCTAGTACCACCTGGGAAGCCTGAATATTACTATCTGGGAAGCAAGGTATTAAGACTGTATCCAAAGGACTCAGGTGCCAAGTTGAAGAGCTCTCCTGACAAAAATGGGATAATATCAATAAAGATAATAACTGCAATGGACTGAAGGGCTTCCCTGGTGGCTCAGCAGGAAACAATCCACTGGAGATGCAAGAGATGTAGGTTCGATCCCTGGGTTGGGAAGATCTCCTGGAGTAGGGGATGGCAACCCACTCCAGTATTCTTGCTGGAATAATCCCACAGACAGAGAAGCCTGTTGGGCGATGGTCTGTGGAGTTGCAAAGAGTTGGACACAACTCAAGCGACTGAGCACAGCATACAGCAACGGATTGAAAAACATCAAATATGTTTAATCCATGAATATACAATAATATTTGAAAACAAAACCAAAAAATGAATTGTCACCCCTGGAGTATGCTAATGAACAGATTCATTCTTGTGAAAAATAAGTAACTACAGAGAGAGAATGTAAAACATCCCATATGAACTCTATTACTAAGGATCAAATAGTAGATGAGGAAATTTCCTTACAAGTAAGTATTTAAGCTACAAAAATGAAAAAGAAATGTCAGAATTAAGAGTAGCATCATTTTGTGACCCCTAATAAATTTAGCCTAGGCACTGATCATCATGACTGCTAACATCACAAAGGAGAGTCTCCTGGAAGAAATGACTAAACAAGACATCAAGGTTTTTAGAATAAATAGTACATAATTCAAATTTCTTTCAGCTCAATAGTTCTACAAACTGAACCACCCATTTCACTTACAATTTCTAAATCAGGGGCCAGCAAACTTCTTCTGTAAAATATTTTAGGTTTTGTTGGCCACAGGGGCTCTGTCATAACTACCCAACTCTGCCTCTGCCAGTTTTAGCTAGGAAGTGGAAGGCTGCTCAGTGGTAAAGAATCTACCTGCCAGTGCCGGAGATACAGGAGACGTGGGTTTGATACCTGAGTTGGGAAGATTCCCTAGAAAAGGAAATGGTAATCCACTCCGGTATTCTTGCCTGGAAAAACCCATGGACAGAGGAGCCTGGTGGGCTACAGTCCATTGGGTTGCACAGAGTTGGACCTGACTTAGTGACTGAGCATGCACGCACAGCAACGGAAAATAGGTAAGTGAGCAGGCACTGACTTTATGTGATGGGAAGAACTTAGATCATGAAATGTCGTTTGCTGCATAGTTATCTCTGCCCTATATGATACAAATCAATGACCCCTAACAATAAATTAATTCTCCCCAGAATGAAAGCTAATCTGGTAGCTAATCAATGCTCAAATCTAACTCAGCAGAACAGTCAACATCATTTTTCAGGCTGACCATTCCTTAATTTATTTTGCTAATTTGAAATGTGTGATAAGCATAATCTGTTTCGATGACTAAGTCCAAAAGTTTATGATTTTTAAAATTTTAATAAAACAGATCTGTGAATGTTAGGAATCTAGTAATAACTCCTATTTATTACTGAGTTAAATTGAAATATATAGGGGTGTGTGTGTATTTATTTACAAAAGTAATTTAGATGGCTGGACTTTTTACCTTATCAGAAAACCAAATGAGTCTGGAATCTTCGTAATACCTAAACATGCCATATTTAGGATCCAATAATTCCCTCATGATAAGCAAGAAAAATTCCTTGCGTACCCCTCCTGCATCAACAGCATCTTCTCCAACAAATATAACCTAAAAGAGAATAATGCAAACACTGAGTGTAAAGAAACGAAAAGTATATTCTGGAGACTCTATAACACATTATTTATTATGAATAAATGTTCAGCAATTAATAGCTATAATTTTAAGTATATTTTTATTAAGATTCAAAGATACTATAAAAATAAACAGGAAAACTTTAAACATGTTTTCTGAATGAAAGTTCCAATTATACAACAGAAAATGTTAAATTACCTTGAGTGGCTTTTTGTAGTCTATATTTTTTGTTTTCCTAAGGACTTCCATTGCATCTCCTACAATATTTTCCCTACGTACCACTAGAATTAAGCAAGGGTTCACAGATTCAATCACTGGGAGAAAAAGAGAGGAGACATTCTGTCTGTGGGCCTGGTCAATAGCCATCTAGAAAACAAAAATTAAAAATTTAACAACAATGCTATGAAGAAGCTACTATGACTGGATAAGCTAACCTCTACTTATTTATAGCTATCCACAGCCCATAGGATTGTGAAGAGTTGAACACGACAAAGCAACTGAACAATAAAAACAACAAATTCCTGTATTACTAAATTCACATAGTACCTAACACAGTATTTAACACAGCATCAGAGCTTAACAAACTATATTCTGAGGAAAAAAGTATCCTTTTGAAATTTTTGTAGTAATGTATAACTGATGATGCCATTAAATAAGCATGGAACTATAATAATAATAAATCTGAACAATGTGGTCTCTCAAAAAATAACTAGGATGGAGAGTGTGGAGAAAAAGAAGACAGAATTAAAATATACCTTTCCATAGAATAAGAAACAGGCTGGTCAACTAAAAGGTTTACAGAAAGTCATCTATCAGATTGATCACCACGCTGTTGTTATTAGTCACTAAATTCTGTCTGACTCTTCTGCAACCCCATGGACTACAGCCTACCCGGTTCCTTTCTGCATAGGATTCCCCAGGCAAGAATACTGCAGTGGGTTGCCATTTCCTTAGATTCTTTACTGCTGAGCCACCAGGGAAGCTCAAAGTGATCACCTATTGTGCTCACACTCCAAACATTTGGCTTTTACCAATTTAAAGCTTTTACTTTTTTTTCCTGTGATTTTCTTTGTGTTCTTGTTCTAAAATGAAATATCCTACATTGAAAGCACCAAGTAACTTTTAACAAAGACTACTAAAAAAAGCTAGCAATCCAACTGTTAGCATAAAACCTTGCAAAAATACTTATTTTTTTCCATTGATGAAAACAGAAATAAGCGCAGCTCTAAAATTCCTCCTTATATTATTTATTGTTTAAAACTATGGAAGAATTTAGAATATCAAATGCATTTATTCTAAAGGAATAAAAACTGCTAACAAAACTGGGACAGGGGTAATTTTTAAAAGCATTTTTAGAATATTAAGTACCCGAGGCCTCATCTCATCCTTAGTCCTCAGCCTTTATAGTCTGATATTCTGTATCAGAGGAAAAACCTCAAAACCTTTTTAATTTACAAGTTCAAAAGGTAAAGTAAAACTATTGTATTCCTTCATATTCACAATGTAAACTAGTTTTTAAAATTCTCATTATAAAGGAAAAAATACTCAATATAAGTAGGGGGAGGAAAAGAGCAAAGAGGAGACAACCAACCTCAAGAAAACACCTTATTATTACTAAAACATTCTTCACAGAAATTTCATACCCTACTCCCAATATGTGATCAAATGCCTCCTACTTTAACATCATCTCATCTCTACTCACTTTCATCTTCTACTAAGTACTTGTACTTAAGTACATAAGTAGGGAATATATAATACAATATAATATATAATACACGATTTGAAACAAACCAACATTTTATCAAGGAAACAAATCAAACTGTTTATAAAAGCTACATATTTCTGTGATGAAAGATTATACCATTTTAAAATATAAAATGATAAAAATCTAAATTCTATTTCCTTATATCCTATATATATTATTCTATTTCCTTTTAAATATATTTAAGTATCCCTTATAAGAATGCACAATTTACATCCGACAGTCTTATAGGTACTAAAGATACTTTGGTGAAAGTACCTTTGCAAAAGACAGACTACAAAGGTAAAAAGTATCCCCAAAGACATTTCAAATATTTACTTTAAGAACACACCACAGACAATTAAAAAACTACTCTCAAGTTAAACCAGTACTATACAACATTTTACCTGCATCTGTAAGACTGCATCTGTTTGTAACAGAGTAGTTTTTGCTTGGGCGTCAAATACAAATGGATATGTGCAGATTGTAACAGGGATATCTGCCAACTGGAAATAAAAAATTAGCTTATTAGCACAAACTGGTTTGTGACATATTTCTTGTAGGTACTGTCATTTCTTGTGTAAAGTTGATCATATTCTTGGTTTATTTGCTTTGTGTCATTCAGGAATTATACTGATAATTAGATGAAGCACTAGAATAAAGAACCCTAATTCCCAATTTGGGGAGAGAATTGTATACTTAGGGACCCATAAAATTATAAATTACAGGTATCGTTTACTTAACCTGTATTAAACTCGAAGTTTCAGTGAACTAGATTGGAAATTTATTCTACATTTGGGGCTCCTCTGTTAAATACAGTACTCAGTTCTGATATGTTAGCGCTACTCTAGCAACTGAGGCCGATGATAAGCAATCTACTTATTCATTCAACAGATATTTACTGCATGCCATAGGGTGCCAACATTTTGTGAGCCCCAAAATTTGTTCGTTCAACATACAAAATAAGCATGATTAGTACCATTATTTTCTGTCAACCTACAAAGCTGATCAATAAGTTGATCTTACCATTATCAGATATTAGTCACCTTATCGATTACTTATCCTAGCAGATGAAATAGTGATTGACTGCCAATAAGCCAGAAAAATAACAGCGAATTGATATAAGCCAGAAAAATACAAAGAGCTATGAACTGCCAGTCACAGATCAGCTAGAGGATGTATTTCTACCATGTATCCAACAAAGCAAAATTTCTGTGCTAGTTCTGACCGAGTCCCTTCTCCTTATAAGGCTTCCCGTGAAGACAATACACCGTGAAGCAACTCTCTTCTTTTTAAGTTCTTAGAAAGCTTTTTATATTAAATCTGAATCTGCATTTCTACATATCACTTTGTTTTATATTTCACTCTTCATTCTGCCCCTACAGGGAAGTTTATATGGTTTAGAGACTTCATGCGCCCATGTTCTCCCTAAGTTGTCTTTTGTCCTCACTAAATATGCCCAGTTTTTCCAACCATCCAGAAAAATAATATGGTTTCCAACTCTTCTACATCCCAACTGCCATTTTTAAATATATTTCAATTTGTCCAGGCCTCTTTTAACTATGGCCATCAAAAACAATGAAGTAATTCAATAGTGCCTAATCTACACAGAACCCAAGATTATCAATTCGCTGTTCTCAACATGTAAGACAACATGCTGAGTTATATTAATCCTTAAGTAAGTTATCATTCTTGGCTATTTTTCATGTGACCATTTGACCCTCCACCCTGTGTCTGTGTCACTAACCAGCTATTGATGACTTTCCTAGAGTTTTCACTATTCTGAATCTAGAAGACTGAGACAGTTTCTAAAGTCCTCATCAGCCTCAGCACTCTCTGATTTCATAATTTTATATGCTGCTTCTACTTGAGGGTGAGGAAGCAAACAATGCTGGGCCTATAATTTAAAGCTAATTCTAAATATGTCACTGATTCAAGTGCTGGGAAAAAAAGCAAAGTAAACAACAAAACCTAACGTCCATAACAGAAGTATAATACAAAATTCCCAAGTGTTTAAAAAAGGTGGTTCGGGATTGTTGATTATGTAAGCCAAAATGCTAGAACCTTGAAAGTTTATTCAATTTTATGACCAAGTTGAATATCAAGTATCAGTTTAAAAACTGAAGCTAATTCTACTTCTCTAACATAAAATATTTTCTGCCTTCTGTGTAGGCCTTTGATAAATTTTACAAGTTTGCTTTTTTTGTATTCTGAGGACACTATAAATTTTATTCTGAAAGACTTTAAGAGGATAGGAAATATTTTAAAACAAACATTGTTGAAAGGCATCATATAGGTGTAATGTTAACTAAAGAAAAAAGGGTCTAATTTTCTTCAGAAAATTCCTGAAATGTTAATATAGGGCAAATTCTATACACTCATTCATATATATATATAAATATAAATATATATGTTTTACAGTCACAAAAAAGAGGAAGCTTGGGATCTCCAATCACTTAAGACAACACAGAGTGTATCTTACTCTGAACAGGAGACTTTATTACACCAAACTTACCTCAGTTAATCCATGGTTGACATCCTAAGACGGCAGTGCAGAATGTAACAGTAATGAGGAAAGAGCAATGTTAGTGTCCAAATTTAACCATTTCTATTCAAAGTAGCATTTCATTTATTCTGCTACAGTAGAATAATGAATTAATGAAGTAGACCAAGATACATCTACAACAAAACTTACCCTTTCTACATATATCTTATATATCTAAAAATGTAGTAAGAACTTTCTTTCAGATATCTTGTGATCAGAAAATCATTGAGGCTTGAACATAATGAAATTTGGTTTCAGCAAGTAAGTACGTCATTTGCAGAATTTAAGCAGAACAGAAAAACTAATCTTACAACTAATTTGGTCTTGAAGAAATAATTTTATGGCCCAATTTCTCCACTTGGAAAATGAGAGAAAATATTCCTCAAAGACTTGGTTAACCTTGACAAAATGTTTGTAAAGTGTTTAGTAGATTAAAGAGCTACATGGAGAAAATAAGCCATAAGTTATTATTCATCAGAAATAACCAGTGAAATGCAGGTATCTAAAAACTAAGGATTCGTTAACATTAAATTAGCTTAAAATAGGAAGTACAAGACAGGGCATAGGGGTTGCTAAGTAGAAACAAGAAATGAAGAGAGAGAGAGAGATTCATAAAGGATATAATAATGAAAATTATAATGAAAGCTTACCATTGCATTGAACAGAAATGTACAACACTTTCTTGAAAAAAGCTTTCGTGTATGTTTAGAGTGAAGACTCAAATAAAGGGTTAAAATCTCCAAAAGTATGTTACTAAATTTGCAGATGGTACCTTGTATAGTGAGGAGTTAATCTTACCCAAAGAGATCCTCTCCCAGTAGTCTGATTTTGCCCTGGAAGACAACCTATAGGACTTTGGAATTTCATACCTCAACAGGAGTATCACTGTTTTCCTGGAGACTCTGGGATATGTAGTTATCAGTTCTTACTCCAGAAGGGTTGGCAAGTAAAGGCCATCCAAATAGGCAGTATGTGATGGAGCCTCAACAAAAACTCTGGGCACCAAGGCTCTAGAGAGCTGCTTGGTTGGCAATACTCTGTGAGTATTGACACAAACAGATGCTAGGAAAGCAACTTGTCCATGACTCCTCAGGGAGGGGAAGACAAAAGTTCAGTCTTTGGTACCTTTGCCAGACTCTACCCTAAGCACTTTTCCCCTTGGCTGATTTTAATCTGAACTCTCTCCTTATAATAAACTGTAAATGTCAATGTAATAGTTTCCAATTAGTTCTGCGAAGTTTTGTAGCAAATTATTGAACCTGACAATGGTTCCAGGAATCTTCCAACCTCGCAACTAGTATCAGAAGTGAGGGCAGTCTTTGTGAACTGTTCCCTCTAACTCTGCAGTTGGCTGGATTCTTGCATATGCCTCAAGGGGTATCACTGGAAGCTTTACTATATTAGCAAACATTTAGGGTTTATTTACTATATTGTGCAAAATAAAGCCAAGACAGTATAAGCATAAGTAAATATGACTTTAACTTCCTATTCTGAGAAAGATAAATATTTACAATCGCTTAATTAAAAAAAAACTCAGAGTACCAAATTATCACTACATATGCATCCCAATGGCAGTGCTAGCAGATACATTATAGAAGCTGTTCTGCAGAAAAAGCCATTTAGATTACACTCAGTTTAATTAAAGGCAATTTAACAGGAACACCTGAAATACTTGTATGGTACTAAATATATCTTGTGGGATGTTTTTAAAGTCCTACTACAACTAAGAAGGTTTGAGTAAGAAACACCTTTCAACATTTTTCTGACTACCTATGGCCAATTTGATAACTGTTTCATACCTGGTATCATGAAAGATGGATTTTACTATTAATAATGAAACACTAACCTATATGTACTTTGTTGCTACATGTAAATAGAGAAAGATGCTATGCATATCATTTTGCATTGGGAAGACTGTCAGAATTTACAGTGCAACTAAACCATAAGTCTGATTGTAGAGAGAGATGTAAGCTAGAAGAAATATGAAAAAATAATGGGATGTAGATAACTTGCGAAAAGAAGAGAGAGTATAAGATACCAAGCAAAATGATTTACCTAGGGAAGAAGCATCAAAGGAAAAACCAGATTAAGATCACTATTAGAAATTTCAATTTAAGTGTTAAGAAACCTAAGACAAAAGCTTAAACCCTGAAAACAAAGTAAATACGCACAAAGCAAGGGTAAACTCCTCTGGGAAGTATCAGGATTGTAAGGTAGTCACTATATTAGTTTCGAGTCTAACTGAGCCACCGTAGTATTTCCAAGGGAAATTTAAAAGAAAAACAGTGGTGGTGGTGGCGGGGGCGGGGGCGGTATGGGGACAGGATACTGGCGAAATAGGTGCGGTCAACTGAAGGTCCACTGCTGAAAACCCACCGTATCATTTAACCCACAGTCTACTCTTGGCTCCAAATCCACATACCTAAGTACTATCTGTTGGCTGTTTGTAGACCGGGGGCCCTGAAATTAGGTCAAGATATGCCTAATTTTAGTTACCCAATGTCCTAGAAACCTGAGTGAGAAAGGCATGAAGGAATGTTCAAAGTCAGGGTCTCACTGTCTGAAGCAAACTTCACTAAGGCTGCTTTAAATATCAATAGTGAATGATAATTTACTTAGTTTTAGACCAAAAAAAAAAATGCAATTCCTTGGCACGTTTTAGTTTCAACATATTACTCATAGCAAAACACTGTATCATTGCTGGTGGCATCATTATTTAAGGGTGTAACACAATTACTCTAAGTATAAACAGAGGATGCTGAAGTCACTGAAGTAATTCAAATAAATATGAAGTGTTGGTGACTAGAGAAAAATATTAAAGATACTTCTAAAACATGAAGAAAATGAAAAATATACAAATATAACTTGGTAATTCAAGGCATAAGGAATCAGTCCAAGAATCCACAAAATATTAATGCCATTAAAGATTACAAGGGGACTTAGAAAGCAAATGAGAACATTCTGGGAAATATAGCTACAAGGTTTATAATGCAAGTATTAAATGTATCACAAATATTAAAGTATGCAAATGTACTTTAATTTCTTCATTTCATTAAATGAGGAAGAAGCTCAAACCCAGGAAGTACCAGCTGGTCTTCCCAGGTGTTACATCAGGCTATCTTCCCGGTTTGCTGGTGAGCATGTCATGTCATTAGCTCAGCACTGTCCATAGTTAAAGTATAAAACCTTAACTCCAGAGAACAAATACAGTAATGACTTATAAACATGGCAAAATTAATACTGAAATTAAAGTTATGACTCAAAAATATATAAAGTGTAATATCAAAGACTAAAAATTTCACCAGTTTATCAAATATATTTAATTAGTACTTACTTGTATCTGACATAGACATACACAGTTCTTGAAATAAATGAATACACACTTTTAAAAATGCTTAACTTGATTCAATTATAACAGGCTAAGACTCAGCATAGAACTTTTTTTACATTCATCAATTTTTACTAGATATATATTGATACTGTACAGTAACAAAAAGGATAAGAAAGGGAAGAAAAAAGTAGCAAAAAGATTAGTTGTAACCACTGAATTATTTTTGTCTTTTGACTATGCCTCACAGCTTGTGGGAACCTAGTTCCCTGATCAGGGATCGAACCCAGCCCTTGGCAGTGAAAACCTGAACCACTGGACCACTAGGGAATTTCCCACTAAAGTATTTTTAGAAACAATTTTAGAGCAAAGTTAAAAGAAGTAAGCAAATAAACTAAGAATAGTATCTAGAAAGTGGGGGAAAAAACATCAAATAGAAGAAGATAAAGAGAAAACTCACATACCCTCTTATTTTGCCAGAAACTATTTACTGTAGGGGGAGAAAAACAGATAAAACGCAAAAGGAATCCAACTGAAAAAAAGTTTCATATCGTAATACCAGAGTCTGGAAAAACAAAACAGAGAAGCTTATATATTAACAGTAAGTGGCAGGAGTAGGAGGATCAAGCAAAAACTTCACGGAAATGTGTAGAGGGAAACAGATGAAAGAGGATGGGAAAATAGGAGAGGATTAGGTGAAAAGTTAGTCTCAGCCATACAAAAGGACATTGTAAGGGATGCAAAAAATTCAGAATTAGTTTTTAATGTTTAGAGACAAGGAAAGCATATACCTGATGCATTCTTAAAAGTTTACACCAAATGGGTTTTTTTTCCTTCTAGTTCTATTGAATTATAAATGACATATAGCTCTGTGTTAGTTTAAGGTTTATATACCTGATGGATTCTTAAAATACTTGAAAAGAAAATCTGAGGAAAAAAAAATCTCAACAGACTATAGCATAAAGAGAAATATAATAAAAGCAATATAATAAAGGTGAAATAATCTTGTTGCAGTGTTTAGAACAAGGTGAAGTTTCACATACATATGTGTATATATTTTGTCTCCCTCGTGGCTCAGACAATAAGGAATCTGTTTGCAACGAACTGAGACCTGGGTTCAATCTCTGGGTTGGGAATATCCCCTGGCGGAGGGCATGGCAACCAACTCTTGCCTGGAGAATCCCATGAACAGAGGAGCATGGGGGGCTACAGTTCATAGGGTTGCAAAGAGTCAGACATGACTGAGCAACTAAGCACAGCACAGCATAGTGCATATATTTACATATATAAAACACATGCATATATAAATAAAATTTATAGACATATTTTTTATAATTCATAGTAACTATGTTCTATCAAGGAATATTATAAACTTTCACACCAAAGGAATGGAATTATTTCAAGATCATAACTCTTGTTCAATAATGTTATACATATGTATGTGTATATATCTGTTGGTTATATAAATACACATATACATATCTATATCATCACAAAATAACCTGGATCTTTAGGATAGACTCTTTAAAACTTTACTAACTTTATTTACAAGGCCCATATGATGTTTGACCTAGTGTCAACGTTAGTAATGCAAGTATGAATTTTATTAAACAGTCTCAGGGAAAAAAAGCCTTTAGTGTTATATGTAAATGTGAAAGTGGTTTGAGTTCTCCCACAGAATGCTCCTTCAGATATTATAATATAAATTAATAAACTACTTGAGTTAGTCAAAGACCTTCAAAGTAAATTGTCAACCTTCTATTTCCAAAAGACTAGAAGAACCCAAATCATGGGTTCTAGATTCTGATTTCTAAGATGTGATATTAAATCCACTGTACCAATTAAAGAACAAGTTTCTACTGCCACAACCACATATTCAATACCAGTCTGTCTATAAATGGAGAAAAAGGAAAATCATGTGGTTGAAAGAGGAGAGCAAGTACAGCAACTTGGAAAATATTGAAATAAGATGACCCTCTACTGTCTCCCTCTTACCAGAAAACAGTGGCATTGAAAGAGTTCCTAAGGAAATTCAATTTGATATCATCACAGTTATACACAAAGAGAAGTTTGGATATAAGCCTCTAAGTTTAAAAGCAAACATTCAAACCACAGGGTTACCACAAAGCACAAGATTATTGCTACCTTAAAAGTTCTATTAGACTGGCATTTTCTCTTAACCTGTTCAGAATTGTTTTATACTACATACTAGGTAAAAATTCAGATGTCAAAGGACATCAGATCTAATTCACGGTGACCCAAGAGGATATAACTCTCCAGGAGAGAGTGAAATGTTTAGTGAAGTAAGTTAGACAGAAATACAAATACTATATAAGTTACATGTGCAATCTAAAAAATAGTACAACGGAATCTATGTACAAAACAGAAACAGACTCGTATAGAAAACAAACTTACAGTTACCAAAGGGGAGGGAGTAGGAGGAACAAATTAGGAGTAGGGGATTACAGCTATAAACTACTGTACATAAAACAGATAAGCAACAAGGATTTATTGTATACCACAAGGAACTGGATTTAATAAAAAAGATGAACACTAAAAAAAGTGTTGAGATGATACAGGAACCTGAGTGCTCTTATGTTACACTCCTTTCTTATCATAATCAGGTTGAGAGCGGAGATTCCTGATCAAGACAACATAATCATCCTCCATACTAAATAATAACCTCATTTTAAAATTTGTAGTGTTATAATTAATTTACAAATTTGTTATGGCTTTAGAATTCTTTTAAAAGCTAAGAACCAGGAGTTTAGAACTAGTTTAGTATGTGTATACATTTAAATAAGATGGTCATAAACAGGGTAAGTGAACATTAAGCTTCTTAAAAGAATTGTTTTATTTTAAAAGGAGTCTATATATTAATGAAGTCTCAAAAACATTGCTCAAAGGCCCAGGTTACCGAGGTGGTATGTCAGAGTTTACATGCAAAGTCTTAGGATAAAAAAAGTTCACTGTCTCAATCATCAGTGTCCCTCAATGGTAAATAATTTTAACTCCTTTTACAATAAATATTTTTAAGCCTGAAATCTGCATTCACTCAAAGATGAGATATGAGACTTCAAACAAGTCTTGCAGAGGGAAAATTAATAACCTCAAGAAATATGTTTTTTCTCCTGTCTTAGGAGTTCTCTGGAAGAAAAGTGTGAAAAGCTTTATCTAGATGAGAGATTTAGTTAAAACAGGGAAGGAAAAAGGAAATATTTATTCATAGCTTTCCAGAAGTCAAGGATTTTCCTTCTCAAAAAACTGCTGTCCCTTGACTCCAGCTATAGCTCTACTTTTCTTACCCCCTCCTCTCAAGTGTAGAACTCTGTGAAAGTACTGCCTATGAATGCTGTTCCCTATCCTCACCCCTAGATTTCTCTTAAGCATAACTTACCTAGACTGGCATTATCAAGGTTACCAGTGACCTTCATGAAACCAAACTCACTGCTCAATTCCATGGTTTTGTCCTGTTTCTCGACAGCATTCAATACAGATTTCTCCTTCCCTTTTTCAGTTTCCACAACACTACTCTAGTTTTCCTTCTACCTTTCATCTCATTTGTTGATTCCTCTCCTTTCCTCATTTCATATCCATCAATAATTCTTGTCCCTTTTACCTCCAAGAGGTACTCAAGACCATTTATTTCCTCCTTCCATTATATAACTACCAACCATGGCCAAACTCATCATTTTCTCTCCCCTAACCTACTAAAACTATCTTCTAACTAGTCTCCCTCTGAATTTTTGTTCCATCCCCCTCATTCCAACCTCCACACAGCTGATAGGGTAGTTATTTCAGAATATAAATTACACTGTACAATATCCACCTTAGGTTCACCAGCATCCAACAGATAATCATAACACTTCAGATAAAATCCGTATTTCTGACCTTAATCTACTGAACTTTGCATGATCTGGCACCTGCTCATTTCTCTGACTGTTTCTCAGAACTCTCCCCATTCCCTTATTGTTAGCAATGTGTGTGCTCAGTCTCTGTTATGTACATTTTGCAACCCCAGGGACTGTAGCCCACCAGGCTCCTCTGTCCATGGGATTTCCCAGGCAAGAACACTGGAGTGGGTTATCATTTCTTACTCCAGAGGATCTTCCCAACCCAGAGATCAAACCGGTGTCTCTTTTGTCTCTTGCATTGGTAGGCAGATTCCTTACCACTGTGCCACCTTGGAAGCCCATTTTACACTGGCCTTCTTCTATCCTTCAAACACTTGTTCTCGCCAAAGGTCTTTTTACTAGATACTCATTTTTCCTGAAGTTTTCCTTGCACTGATCTTACATAGCTGCTTTTTCTCATTTAGATTACAGATCATACTTCATTAGAAAAGACTCTTCTGACTACCCAACTGCAAGAAACCATCCAGTCTTTATTACCTTCTCGTATTTTCATCTTCTATATAGTGTACATTATTAGCTTTCTATGGCAGGGGAAGAAGGGTGTGCATTACTTGATTACTATTCATCTTGCCTACTAGATTATAAGTTTCATGAGAACAGGCCTTATCCATCTGGCTCAGCACTGTATTTCTAATACCTAAATAAGTGCTTGTTACATGTGTCTTCAGTTGCTCTCTCATATCTGACTCTTCTCAGCCTGTCAGACTCCTCTGTTCATGGAATTTTCCAGGTAAGAAGCATGGATTGGGGGTGCCATTTCTTACGCCAGGGGATCTTCCCAACTCAGGGACTGAACCCTCGTCTCTTGCACCTCCCGCACTGGCACATGGATTCTTTAACACTAGCACCACCTGGGAAGCCTGTTACACAGAAGATTCTTACTAAGTTTTCGCTGAATGAGCAAATGGGTAGACATAAATCTGTAAGCTGGTTGTAAACTTGACTGAGCCTCCTAGTGACTCGGGAAAATAATCAACAAGTCTGTCCCAATGAAGATCTAAGTACCTAAGGAAGTCTTTGCTATGTTCTAGAAAGTGTTCAAGATGTTCTGGAAGTCACCTTATTCCTATAGGGAAGAGTACCCTAAAAAGAGCATAAGTAAACTGCACTGCTATTCAAAAACTACTGTACTTTCTAAGGGCCTACAAAACATATATGAGACACTATGAAAAGTACAGGTGAATAAATTGACAGAGTGCCTATTCACAAGGAGCTTGCAGTTGGTACCTAGCAACCAATCAAAGGCCTTGCTAGAACTCAGTTCAGTTCAGTCACTCAGTCACGTCTGCCTCTGTGATCCCATGGACTGCAGTATGCCAGACTTCCCTGTTCATCACCAACTCCTGGAGTTTACTCAAATTCATGTCCATTGAGTCAGTGATGCCATCCAACCATCTCATCTCTGTCCCCTTCTCCTCCTGCCTTCAATCTTTCCCAGCATCAGGGTCTTTTCTGATGAGTCAGTTCTTTGAATCCAGTGGCCAAAGTATTGGAGCTTTAGCATCAGTCCTTCCAATGAATATTCAAGACAGATTTAGGATTGACTGGTTTGATCTCCTTGTAGTGCAAGGGACTCTCGAGAGTTTTCTCCAAATTAAAAAAAAAGTTTTCTCCAACACCATAGTTCAAAAGCATCAACTCTTTGGTGCTCAGCCTTCTCTATGGTCCAACTCTTAAATCCATACATGACTACTGAAAAAACCGTAGCTTTGACTAGACAAACCTTTGTCAGCAAAGTAATGTCTCTGCTTTTTAATATGCTCTCTAGGTTGGTCATAGCTTTTCTCCCAAGGAGCATGCATTTTTTAGTTTCATGGCTGCAGTCACCATCTGCAGTGATTTTGGAGCCCAAGAAAAGTCTGCCACTGTCCCCGCCTCCCAGATCTACTTGCCATGAAGTCTTGGGACCGGATGCCATGATCTTAGTTTTTGTAATGTTGAGTTTTAAGTCAGCTTTTTCAATCTCCTCTTTCACTTTTACATCAGGTGGCCGAAGTATTAGAGCTTTAGCATCAGTCCTTTCAGTAAATATGCAGGACTAATTTCTTTTAGGATTGACTGGTTTGATTTTCTTGCAGTCCAAAGGTCTCTCAACAGTCTTCTCCAACACCACAGTTCAAAAGCATCAGTTCTTTGGTGCTCAGCCTTCTTTATGGTCCAAATCTCACATCCATACCTGACTGCTGAAAAAAAAACCATAGCTTTGACTAGACGGACCTTTGTCAAACCTTTGCTTCTTGACCTGCATACAGGTTTTGCAGGAAGCAGATAAGGTAGTCTGCTATTCCCATCTCTTGAAGAATTTTCCACAGTTTGTTATGAGCCACACTAAAAAGGCTCTTTAGTTCCTCTTAGCTTTCTGCCATACGGGTGGTGTCATCTGCATATCCGAGGTTACTGATATTTCTCCCAGCAATCTTGATTCCAACTTGTGATTCATCCTGCCCCACATTTCATATAATGTTCTCTGCATGTAAGCTAAATAGGCAGGGTGACAACATACAGCCTTGATGTACTCCTTTCTCAATCTGGAACCAGTCCAGTGTTCCACGTCTAACTGTAGCTTCTTGACCTGCATACAGGTTTCGCAGGAGGTAGGTAAGGTGGTCTGCTATTCCCATCACTTGGAGAATTTTCCAGTTTGTTGTGATCCACACAGTCAAAAGGCTTTAGCATAGTCAATGAACCAAAAGTAGATGTTTTTCTGGAATTTTCTTGCTTTTTCAATGTTACAACGGATGTTGGCAATTTGATCTCTGGTTCCTCTGCCTTTTCCAAATCCAGCTTGAACATCTGGAAGTTCTCGGTTCACTTACTATTGAAGCCTGGCTTGGAGAATTTTGAGCATTACTTTGCTAGCGTGTGAGATGAGTGCAGTTGTGCGGTAGTTTGAACATTCTTTGGCATTGTCTTTCTTTGGGACTGGAATGAAAACTGACCTTTTCCAGTCCTGTGGCCACTGCTGAGTATTCCAAATTTGCTGGCATACTGAATGCAGCACTTTCACAGAACCATCTTTTAAGATTTGAAATAGCTCAACTGGAATTAACAATCACCTCTTCTAGCTTTGTTTGTAGTGATGCTTCCTAAGGTCCACTTGACTTTGTACTTCAGGATGTCTGGCTCTAGGTGAGGGATCACACCAGTGTGGTTATCTGGGTCATGAAGATGACCTTTATTGTATATTCTTCTGTGTATTCTTGCCACCTCTTAACATCTGCTTCTGTTAGGTCCATACCATTTCTGTCCTTAATTGTGAACATCTTTGTATGAAATGTTCCCTTGAAGAGATCTCTAGCCTTTCCCACTGTATTGTTTTCCTCTATTTCTCTGCACGGATCACTTAGGAAGGCTTTCTTATCTCTCCCTGCTATTCTTTGGAACTCTGCATTCAGATGTGGACATCTTTTCTTTTCTCCTTTACCTTTAGCGTCTCTTCTTTTTTCAGCTATTTGTAAGGCCTTCTCAGACTACCATTTTGCCTTTTTGCTTGCTTCTTGGTGGTGGTTCTGATCACTGCCTCCTGTGTAATGTTATGTACATCCGTCTTGTACATACGTTATGTACATAGTTCTTCAGGTATTCTATCAGATCTAATCCTTTGACTCTATTTGTCACTTCCATTGTATAATCATAAAGGGTTTAACTTAGGTCATACCTGAATGGTCTAGTGATTTTCCCTACTTTCTCCTATGTAAGTCTGAATTCTGTAATAAGGAGTTCATGATCTGAGCCACAGTTAGCTCCTGGTCTTGTTTTTGCTGAGTATTTAGAGCTTCTCCATCTTTGACTGCAAAGAATATAATCAACCTGATTTTGGTACTGACCATCTGGTGATGTGCATGTATATTCTTTTGTGTTGTTGGAAGAGGGTGTTTGCTATGACCAGTGCGTTTTCTTGGCAAAACACTATTAGCCTTTGCCCTGCTTCATTTTGCACTTGAGGCCCAAACTTGCCTGTTACTCCAGGTATCTCTTGACTTCCTACTTTTGCACTCCAGTCCCCTATGATTAAAAGGACATCTTTTTTTTTGGTGTTATTTCTAGAAGGTCTTGTAGGTCTTCATAGAACTGTTCAACTTCAGCTTCTTCAGCGTTAGTGGCTGGAGCACAGACTTGGGTTACTCTGATCTTCAATGGTCTGCCTTGGAAATGAACAAAGATCATTCCGTCATTTTTGAGATTGCACCCCAAGTACTGCATTTCGGACTCTCGTTGAATATGAGTGCTACTCCATTTCTTCTAAGGGATTCTCTCCCACAGTAGTAGATATAACAGTCATCTAAATTAAATTTGCCCATTCTGGTCCACTGATTCTTAAAACGTTGATGTTCATTCTGGCCATCTCCTGATTGACCACTTCCAATTTACCTTGACTCATGGACCTAACATTTCAGGTTCCTATGCAATATTGCTCTTTATAGCATCAGACTTTACTTCCATCGTCAGTCACATCCACAGCTGAGTGGTGTTTTCACTTTGGCTCAGCCTCTTCATTCTTTCTGGAGTTATCTCTCCACTGTTCTCCAGTAGCATACTGGGCACCTACCAACCTGGGAAGTCCATCTTTCAGTGTCATATCCTTTTGCCTTTCCATATTGTTTATGGGGTTCTCAGGGTAAGAATACTGATGGGCAGGGCCAAGCTCAGCAAATCTTTAATCCAATTTTCTGTTGATGGGTGGGGCTGTGTTCCCTCCCTCAGACCAAATTATGGTAGGGTTAACTGTGGTAACTTCCTTCAAAAGGACTTATACCAGCATACCACAATTCCCAAGACTGATGTATTCAGTGCCCTACACACCACGGCAGGCCACTGTTGACCCACACCTCCACCGGGACTCCTGGACAGTCACAGGCAAGTCTGACTCAGTCTCTTGTGGGGTCACTGCTCCTTTCTCCTTTCTAGAACTGCTACATGCATATTATCTAAAGTATCTGCTTCACAGATGAAAAAGCTGGCCTTAAGCATATTACAAAGGTTAGCAAATAAGAGTATTAAACCTGTTTTATATCTAGCTGCTTATCCAATTCACATGAGTAATTAAAGTTTTATAAGACTATGTTATTATTTTTATGTTTTTTGGATCTCACAGATCTTTGGAGATCTTAGTTTCCTGACCAGGAACTGAACTCACACACCCTGGGATGGAAAGTCTTAACCATGGGATCACCAGGGAAGTCCCTATGCTATTATTTTAATAGAACATTAAGTGTCTAGTTATTAGAGACTTAGCCACATGGAAAGAAATATGTACACTTGTGGATGTACACCAAAAAACTGAAATCAAATTAAATACATAAAATAGGGGGAAAAATTAAGAATTAATGGTCGCACAGCTCTCTTCTGGTAGTTCTGAGGCACTGATATCAAAATTCTAACATATCCTTAGAGTTCAAGTATTAGCACTCCAGTATTCTAGCATTAGAGAATTAAGAGACAACCTCACAGAAAATAAATGAAACTTAAAATCTAAGTCATATTTGCATTTTTCTGTAAAAAAGTGTAATCTATGTCTTTGGTTTGGCTTTATGTAAAAGCTGAACACTTACTTATAAACACTGAATAATTTATATATAGCTGCTATTTTGCAATATGTTTTTATTTTAAAAATGAGTTCTGGATAAAAGCTCTGCTATTTCAATAATATGCAATGGTTCACTTTGTATTAGAACAAATGATAAAAAAAAAAAAAAAAACTCATAAAATGCAATAAGTAACATACCATTCCATAGGCCTGCTGTTGGACCCAGATGATATAATCATTCCGTATGTCTATCAATTCTTGTACTTCATGTATATAAAATTTATCATATTGAATAATCTGTCCAGATTTCTCATTTACCTACAAAAAAATTAAAATGTAATTAACATTAAATTTAACCAGTACCTAAGAAAGAGACTGAAAAGTATTTAAATAGAAAAAGGTTTGAGATTTCTTAGCTATTTTCTCTTCCTATAAAAAATAATTTACTGAGTGCCTACCATATGTAAAATGCTAGTTAAGTGCTATGAGAAATACAAAGATTTATAAGATGTGATATCTGTATTTAGTACCTCAAAATCAACTTAAAAAAAATTTATGTAACACCACATGAGCTATCCCATTAAAATGTATATATACAATACAAACTAGAAACTATAAAGTCTTCTGATTGAGAACAGAACTTAAATAATAGTAAGAATAGCTAAAGCCCCAAAATCTGAATGTAAACTCCCCCTTCATCTTTGGCTAACTCTTAAACCATGAAAGCACACATGAGACTTGGTGGGGGATACTCCAATAGAAAGCACCAACTTTCTGAGACTACTCAGAGCAGATTTCAAGACAAGCATTTCCAGAGTAAAAATGGCCCATTTAATAATGCTAAAATAATTCATTTATCAAGAAGTCATGACAATCCCGGGGCTTCCCTGGTAGCTCAGCGGTAAAGAATTTGCATGCCAGTGCAGGAGGTCTGGGTTTGATCCCTGATCCAGGAAGATCCCACATGCGATGGAGCAACTAAGTCTGTGGACTACAACTGCTGATCCTGTGCTCTAGAGCCTGCAAGCTGCAACTACTGAAGCCCAAGCACCCAGAGCCGATGTTCCACAACAAGAAAAGCCATCCCAACAAAACTAGAGAGTAACCACCACCACCCCCCCCATCCCACCCCCACTTGCCGCAACTAGAGAAAGTCCACAAGCAACAACAAAGACTCAGGTCGGTCAAAAATAAATAATTAATTAATAATCATAAAAACTCAACTCCAGAGTAATTACAGATTAGACTGGCTTGAATCCTGAAACTAACAACCACAAAAGATGTATACAAATTTACAGGAATAAATTCAGCTTTTCCTATTTTACAGACATTCAAAATTTGTGAGACATATCCAAAATCAGATAAGTAAATAAAACAAAAGACACATAAAAAAAGTCTAAGAGAAAAAACAATCAACAGAGCCAGACTCAGAGATGACCTAGAGGCTGCAGTAAGTAGACAGGTGCTTTAGGAAGGTATTTTGAACTTACTGAAAATAAAAACAAAACACATCAAAATTTGTGGAATGCCAGTAAAGCAGAGCATAGAAGGAAATTGATAGCATTTAACAATCATGGTAAAATAAAAGGTCTAAAATCAATAGCCTAATAAGCTTCAGCTCAGGAATTCCCTGATGGTCTAGTGGTTAGGACTTGGTGCTTTCACTGCCACAGACTGGGTTCAATCTCACCAACTGTGTGGTATTGCCAAAAAAAAAATTCTCAGCTTTAAGAACCTAGAAAATGATCAAATTAAGGACAATCAAGTAGAGGAAAAGAAAGATAAGAAATACAAAACATTTTAGTTTTTAAATCTAATATTATTAATAAATATTTACATTTTTCAAAAGAAAAGTCCAGGCCAAGATGGCTTCACTGTTGAATTCTATCAAAAATTAATAATACCAATCTTAAACTCAGAACAGAGAGAAAGAAGGATCACTTCTTAATTCATTTTATGACACTAGGATAACCTTGATGCTAAGAAGCTGATGAGAAACAAAATTTATCCAATCAACATCCCTAATGAACACTGACACAAAACCCTCAACAAAATATGAGCAAATTAAATCCAACAATATATATAAAATGTCTAAGTGGAGTTTATCCCAGGAATGATTAAATTAACACAAATGAATTTCACTACATTTCAAGGAAAAAATATAATAATAATAATTTGTTCATCTCAACAGATGCAGGAAAAAAAGCATCTAACAAAGTTCAATGTCCCTTCATAATAACAACTCTCAGCAAACCAGGAATAGAAAGATAGGAATAGCTTTATCTGCACACAGATAAAGCTCACCTTAAAATCAAAACAAAAACTATACAGCTAATATCATGCTTATGAGTAAAACATTAAAAACTTTCTTTCTAAGATGAAGACTTAGACAAGAATTGTCCACTGCAACCATTTATTTTCAACAATGCACTGGGAAGTCTTAGCCAATTAAATATGGAAAGAAAATATCATGACTGTATACATAAAAAAATGCAAATGAATCTAGGAGAGAACTACTAATTTACCAAGGTCACAGAGTACAAGGTGAAAATTCAACTGAATTTCTCCACACGAGCAACAAAACTGAATTTCTCCATACCACTAACAATCAAAAATAACTTTAATTATAATTTACAATAGCATAAAAAACATTAAAAATAGAGTTGAGCAGTTGTAACAGAAACCACACAGTTCACAAAGTACAAAACATTACTATCTAAACTTTCACAGAAAAAGTTTACAACTCTTGCCTTACAGCTTAACTCTTTCTGCTGCTAAAAAAAGAGAAAGTAAACCCAGCAATTATACACAAAAACTCATTGGCTTTTCCTTCTCCAATATTTATGTGTTGTTGTTGTTGTTTAATCACTAAGTTGTGTCCAATTCTTTTGTGATCCCATGGACTGTAGTCTGCCAGACTCCTCTGTCCATGGGATTTCCCAGACAAGAATACTAGAGTGGGCTGCCATTTCCTTCTCCAGGGGATCTTCCAGACCCAGTGTCTCCTGCAAATCTTTACTACTGAGCCACCTAGGAAGCCCAATATTTATCTGCAGAAACTACTAAATAGATACATTAACTATTACATTGGACTCTTAAAAAATTTAATGATACTTGTTGACAATCATCCACATCCTACTGACCTCTGATGTATTTTTCTTTATCTGAAATATTTATTTTAAAAGGTAAACTGCAATTTCCCTCACCAGTAGCAACCACTGTTTACAGCTTTTATATCATGCAGATATGACATGTTTTTTGTAAGAAATGCTATGTTAGAATGTGTGTGTATATTTCCCCTCAGTTGTGTCTTACTCTTTGCAACTCACTAGACTGTAGCCTGCCAGGCTCCTCTGTCCATGGAATTTTCCAGGCAAAAATACTGCTGTGGGTTGCCATTTCCTACTCCAGGGATCGAACCCATGTCTCGTGTGTCTCCTGCTTTGGCGGGTGGATTCTATACCACTGAGCTGCCTGAGAAGACCGTCAAGTTAGAATAAAAACTAGCAATTTAGAAATAGGTTTCATTCAGGAACAAATTTCAGTCAAACTTAAGACTTGGGGGGAAATGATGGTTAACAGTTAATTCAGTCACAATGATTTAATAACTGAAGACAAAATCAGTTGTTAGTCTTTCAAAAATAGAAAAATATTTAGGCACTGAATAGAAGACCAATCCAAAAGACCTGTATACAGATTTACATATAAAATTAACAGTTTAAAAAAATATAAATAAAAATACATTTGTATGGAAGGTAAAATTGACAAGACATTATTTTCTTCAGGAAGTCTTAAATTCTTTTGAGTTATGTGCCCTCCCATGTGTTCTCACAGCACCCTTCCTTTTGCTTAATCTAGCACTTACCATGCTATATTATAAACAATTATTTATTTGTATTATACAACTGTTCTACATTTATAATCTTAACAAGGGAAGAAATCACATCTTTTCCTTATAACTGCATCACTAATGTTTATAACTGCACCATAATAAGCACACAGTAGGCACTCAGTAAATGTTCGTAAAATCAATTTTTAAAATTACATGATAGAAGTTCAAAACAACGTACACATTCAATACTGCTGTCTAAAATGTAAAAAATAGAAACTATATATGTGTGACCATAATGCTTCATATATTAATCACAGTTTAGTACTCTCATTTATAAACCTGAGTTCAGAGGTGGTATATGGTATGTAAACATATGCCTTGTTTGTTTGGGTTTAAGGGTTCCTTGGAAAAAAAATTTTTGATAATCACTGACTTAGAGGATTAGCATGATATGCAGCACTTAAGCTAGTCAGATCAAGTAAGTCTTTTCTTTTGGCATATTAGTATCTCTATGATATACTGCGTGAAAACTCAGAAACTACTAATCAACCCAATTTCTTGCCAGCAAATTCATTTACCTGGTAACACATTCATTCCTGACAGCAGGTACCAAAATTATCTTTCTTGTGATGCCATTTGGAGCACTCGGAGTGATTTCTAATTCAAAAGCTTTCCAAAGGACATGACATAAGGGAGGAACAAGTCATTTATATATCCTGAAAAGATCAGGAGAAATACAGACCAGTTCTACAGTTCTTAATCCTGTTCCAGGTTTGGTCAGGAAGGAAACCCCTTTAGGAAACTTCTCCTAATTCTTAACTATGGAGCAGAGAGAAGAAATATATACAGCTGTCAGACATAAGGTGTCTTCTAAAACACAAATCTCTGATAAGCAATTTAGGTTCCACTATAGATGAAAATAAATCATCCCTGACAATTATCTGACAGGTTAGAACCAAGTAAAATTTTCTTCAAAGTTAAGAGGTAAAAGAAAGGTAAGTGACTGTCCTAAGAACTCTCACTAAGAGATGCCTAAGAAACTGATACTGTTACTACCCTACTTTTGAGTATGTAACAACCACAAACAGGTACTCAATTTCCTCATGATTAAATAAATTGAGTTAAAAACCACAGTTTCCCACTCAAATGGTGGTGGTAACAAAATCTCTGCCTTATGAATGTACAGTATTTGTATATATATTCCATAATCTAAACAACACATCAATCCTGGGAAACCAGCAGGCCATTATTTCAATCCTTATTTTATAGGTAACTATCTGCATATGCAATAAAGAGAAAGAAGACTTGTTCAAAATCACATCGATAAGAAGCAGCATAGATGGAATTAGAATTAGTCTTTTTAACAATTCAATGCTATTTGCAATTATGGATGTATAAGACTCCAGACTGAGGCATAAAACAAAACCAAATCCCCTTCTAAACAAGTTATATTATCATAGCTACTGATATAGAAGTACATTAGAAATATCAGGGACTTTAGAAGTATATTTGTATTTCAATTCTGCTACTTACTGGTTTATGACCTTTGATACTCAGATTCAGGGGCAAGATATAACTATAAAAAGTTAAATGAGGGATTCCTGTAAAGCGCTCACATGAATTAATATACAAGAGAGGTTTTTAATCTTGGCTACCTCATGTAACTTCATATAACTTTTTGAACTTATTTTCCTTTCCCTTTCAGCTAGCAATAATTTAGGATCCTAGTTCCAGCATGGCTCCATCTGAAAGGTCTCTGGACACGGAACCTCATAGGGTTCGCTTCAATAGAGATTGAGACTTCTGAGCTAGGCACGTTAAGTTACTAGCTGAAGTTCTGTCTGTAATTATGAAAGACAATTTCATAATTTCCTTTCCTTTTCACTTGTGGAAATTCCAATTTCCCTTCCGTTCACTTGTGGAAAAAGACAGCTAAGGAAAAAAAAATTTTAAGAGGTAATAAAGATAAGCAGACAAGGAGGAAGGGAAGTGAACAATTACTTACTTGGGAAAAAGGTCCTGCTGACAAAGGATAGTTCACTGAAATAGTAGGAAAAGAGAGTCCAGAGGAAAGAAAGAATCTAATCATTCACTTAAATGCTAGGCAAAAGACATACAGAAAAGCAGAGACCCATATCATGAAGACAGATAATAGCAGTTTACTGCAGAATCCAGTTTACCCTAAAGTGCTGCAAGAAAGCCTTGGACTGGGGAAGGCAAACATAAGAATAACTTATTTCCCTCTAAGGAAAAAAATGGCTATCATAGCCTCAGCTATAGTAAGAGAAATGACTTATTTTCTAAAGAGCTTGGAAATACTAAATACTAAAGAAGAAAAGTTCAAGAAACAGTAGAGAAAGGAACTTCATTAAATGAACCAGGAACTTCATAAAAGAATAAAAAGGAAAAAAAAAATCATCTGTATGGGCTCACTCTTACAGAGAACACAAGGCTTGCTTCCTTTACCCTTTATCACTAACCGTAACAGCAAGCAAGAAGGGTCTGAAAACACTAAAGAAGCTGTTAAGGGGAGGAAACTAAAGGTTCACGTGAGGTTTTCAGTCATTCTAGAGGCCAGAAACATATGTTCCTCCCTTAGGTCATGTCTTCCAATATAGTATCTTAATATCAAATGGCAGAACAGAGATATACCTACCAGCTGTCAGGGATGTCTCAAAAGCATCTTTAATGTAACAGCTGAGACTCTACTTCTTCATATAACTTTGAACTGCTACAAGTGTAAAGGGTACATTTCTTCCACTGGGAAGAAGGGCAGGAAAGAACAATAGGCAAATTAATGAATTATATATGGTTCCAATTTCAATGAGTCATCTGTTTCAAGTGTTCTACTTGATTGAAGTCATTAGTAGCCAATAGCAGAAAGAACATGAGTTTTAAACGTTCACAATCATAAGTAGGGTGAAATCTCTTTTGTATTATGTCCACATATAAATAACAAGTGTATTATTTAAATAACAAATCATGTTCTTCAGAAAAAACATAAGGAGACTCTAATTCATTAGTATGCTATTGTTCTGCCCAACTATAGACAAGTTATTCATAAACGCCTAACAAAGTCAAGTAAGACCAAAGCTCTAAAGTATATATTCTTTCTTTTAAAGGAAAATTTAGATAACTTCTCCAAATTCCTATAATATCTTTTATGCCAATCTAATTCTGTAATATAGTCATGTTAAAATAAACATCATCAATCTGTTAGTGGCAATGGGGGAAGAGGAAAATAAATGAACTACTGGACATACCCTATGCAATATTTCTAAAACCTTTAATGCAGTATGAAGAAAACTGTTGAAAATTCTTCTCTCAGAAGGGGGAATGCCGATCTTGTAGAGTTTCAAAAGATGTACCACAACCTCCTTAAAAAGTTCTACAATCTTGAGGAATAGCGGAGGTTCAAGTACTGACCACCAGTTTTCTGTTATTAAAGGGTGAACACACAAATAAAATAAAATTTAAAAAGTCACAATTTTCAAAATCATACTGATTTTTCCTAAAGCAGTGGCTCTTAACCCTTTGAAAATCTCAAGAAGATACATGTAATATGATATTTTATGTAACATTTCTAGGGTTGATAGACACTACTCCATATTCAAATTAAAGAATACAGTTCTAAAAGCTCTAAAAAGCAAAAATAAAGTAAAAAAGGTCTATTGAATTTACATTCCTGGTTTTCTCAGCTATATTAAAAACTTAACCACTATCCCTTGTATTAAACCAGGTGTTTCAAATTGCTTTATAAATTAGTAGTTTAATTTTTAAGAACACTAAAAAACTGTATTGCTCCAATATTTACAAGTCTCTCCAACTTTTACCTTTCAACTTAAAGTTGAAATGTGAAGCACCACCTGAATGCAAGGTACTCCTAAATATCAAATATAGAAACTGAATAATGTAGAGTATACCATGTCTGTCTTTCCCCATGTTGACTATTTATAGCTATTAACTACAAATGTGACAGTCTTGTGCAGGAGACAAATAGGAATAGGAAAACTGCTGACAACATGGCAAGAATACACTTGTGAGTCCCTGCTTCACTCCTCTAACCACTCACTGGCTCATTCCCTCAGATTCCAGGACTCTACCCACTGCTTGTTGCTTCCTCTGCTCACTCTCAGCCTAAAACTTCTTGTACTGATTTTATTACTCGTATGTATCTCAGACTGACATAGCTAACAAATACTATTAGGAAGGAAGGAAAGCACTGCTACTAAAGGTAGCAGGCAAACTATAACAGTCAACAAATAGAGATGAAATCAATAGAAAAATCAAAGTGTGAAAAGTTTATGCCAAAACCCCAGAGAAATAAGATCAAATGAAGAGTGGAATCTCACACAGAGAGACATCAGAAAATTGGCAAACAAGGCAAAGGGCTAATAAAGTTCAAGGGGATTTAATACCCAGGTTTGTTCAGTTTTAACGGTTCCCTTTCCTTTACAGTTTAACAATAAGATCACTCTGGAGTGAATGAGGAAGTTTCTGTTCAGTCGCCCAGTCATGTCTGACTCTTTGCGACCCCATGGACTGTAGCCCACCAGGCTCCTCTATCCATGGGATTCTCCAGGCAAGAATACTGGAGTGGGGTGTCATTTAGAGAAATATGAAAAACAGTTTTTATCTTTCCTGATATTGTCTCCACTGTTGTGTTTGATTAAAATTTTAATATTTAACATGCTTTGCCTCCAACAGCTCTAACAACTAGCATCAGATGACTAGCAAAAAGTAATGAATTGAAAAACAGGTTTACCTTTCCCTGAGACAATGTCAAAACAATTCAGGGCAGCAAAATTTCAAACAGCAAAAAAGTAAGAACTTAACTAGCATTTTCATTTAAAGAAAAAAGGTTACAAAAGAAAAAAGTATTAAAATTCTTACCAAGTACTTTCAGCGGCGCCTTTTCTAAGTTCACAAGAGCTGTACCAAAGGGAATTGCTATTGTGGTGAAATTGTTGGAATCGCTCATCAGGGGACATTCTGGTAGAGTAAGATAAAATCTCAACGCTTCAACATCAGGTAAGGAGCTAGTCAGTTTAGGAATAAGATTCTTTTCCAAGCTAGCTGCCACCTACATTTTGACAAAAAGTAAAATCTACTTCATTTAAAATGAATGCATATTCAAAAAAAAAAAAACAGAAAAAGAAAATCTTACACCACAGGAAACATTAAATGGTGAAGGGAAAAGAAAAAAAGAAACCATCTTATGATGCATCAATGAATGTACTCTGAAGCACAATGAAAATTAATGCCTACCCAATATAAGAGAATCTTTTTTTTAATTAATTTATTTTAATTGGAGGCCAATTACTTTACAATATTTTGGTGATTTTTACCATACACTGACATGAATCAGCCACGGGGGTACGTATGTCCCCCCATCCTGAACCCTCCTCCCATCCCTCTGGTTGTCCCAGTGCACTGGCTTTAAGAGTCCTGTTTCATGCATCGAACTTGGACTGGTTGTCTATTTCACATATGGTAATATACATGTTTCAGTGCTATTTGTAAAAGAATCTTAAAAATCTTACGTACAAATCTCAATTTAAACTCTCTGCATCAACAGCTATGCAGACTTAACCAACATGGTAATGTTAAGTGATTAAGGGTCTGCTCTGAACATCTGGAAAGATTTACAGACGTCTGACAGCTAAATTACAAACAGTTTAAAATAATACCTGATTTAAATTCTTACGTTAGTTTATAAAAAGACATCATAATAAAGTATATGAAATTATAGAGTTAATTAGGCAACAAAGCTTTAGAATAACAGGGAATAAAAAACTCAACAGGGAACATAACACAAATACAAAATACTTTAAAAACAAACCTGCTGAGATATCTGAGGATGATCAGGTTGTATAAGTTTGTGGAATAAAAGTCTAGCAGCATTCATATCAACCCCTGAAAATCTAGTGCCTGTTCTATAGTGATCATCATTGCTATTGTTAAAAAAAGAGAGAGAGAAAAACTTTATAAATTCATTTATTTAATGACATTATTATTTAATATAATAAATTCAAAAAATTCAGTATAACAAAGATTTGCCACTTACCTAACAGCTAAAAAACTTCCATTTAGACAACCAGATGAAGAAAATGTTCCATCAATTTCACTAAAAAGAAATTTAAAAATCTTCAAATCACAAAATGAGAAATCTGCTTACCTTCATTTTTTTAATAAAAATTAAAGTTAAACTAATATTTAATGCTACAGTGCATTCCTCCAATCAACATTCAGAATAAATTGGAATTCTATAAATTACTACAGATTAAGTAAATCTTGATAGAGGTATTACTGTTCAACCTAGACTCTCTTGAACATTACTATCATCCTCAGATTCACCAAATAAATCTGATGTTCCTAAAAAAAATTTTTTTTTTGTAAAAACAAGCATATTTAACTTTCTTAGTTCCACACAGTGGTAAATCTAATCTGGAAAGTTATTTTTCTGAGGAATACTCTGCACGCTGTTAAGAAAAACTTTAGTTTGGGAACATAATCTAGAACTAAACCACAGCTGATCAGCTATAATCCCTCATCCCAAATACCTACACCACCTTCAACAACAACAACAACAACAACAATTTAAAGTACTAAACAAGTCCATCTGCAAGCAAAATATTCAAGAAGGAAGTAATACTCAATTCTTCTAGGAATACAGATGTGAAAAGAAAGTGACCAGTATAAAGCCAGAAGGAACTTTTTTGCAAACCCAATCTCTAAAGTGGCTATATTTAGTATTTTTAGAACTGCATATTCTTATATTTTTATATTTAAAATATATAACAATTTTAAATGAGATCTCCTAAAATATCCACTATTACAGAAATTCCAGACATTTAAACTTTTGTATATAAACCATTCAGTAAATGATATTTAATGAAGTATTTATTTAAATAAAAACTTCTAAGTACAGGTTCCTCTACCATGGAGTTGAGAGATTTTGTCTTTGTGTAGATTTTGTCTTTGCATAGATAAAACATTTCTTACTTGGCTATCTCTACAGGAAATCTTCCAGAGGGGTAGCTGAGCCATTTTTGAATTAGAGCTTCATTCACAGTCCAGATCTGCTTCGAAGGATCAGGATATCTAAAGTCATCTGGTGGCCCACAGTTCTAAAGTTTAAAATAAGTAGATGAGTTTGAGGGAAGAGGATTATATACAAAGCATTCTGCATCTGGAAGTTAATCTCTGCTAAACACCTGAAAACAAACCTTGAAAAACAAACTGAAAACAAAAACTTGTCAAATAGATCTGAAAATATTTGTAGACTTGAGGAAAAACATTAAGGCCATTACTTTGTAACATATAAAAAATACTAATATGAAATTATCTGAGCTTATTTAAATTATTCATATGATTTTTATTACCTGGGGATTAGAATAATGTGAAAAGCTTTGATCTCCACCTGAGAAAATTCTTTTCACACAGAAATATTCTTCAGAATCTGTAATAAAAATAAAACATTAAAAAATTCAAGATTTATATATATATATATATTTTTAGAGCATCAAATATGCTACTGGACTTCCTCTTAATCTCTAACTTAATGAGACCTTCCAATCCTGGGCTCAATGATACAAATGACTCAGAATGTTGACCGACCAAGTTAGTGGAACATTAAATGATCCCACAAGCACATCCAGCATTTGCTAAGCTTTTTGGTTGCTCTTTTTTTTTCCTGCTTCTAAGCTTTCTTTTGGTTTGTTTTTTTCAGTTGGAGGATAAATTGCTTTACATGTTGTATTGGTTTCTGTTGTACAGTCTTCTTTTTGATCTGCATATCAAACTGACATTTTTTAATCTAGATCTTTATTATCTCAATATATTTAAAACTGATGATGATATAAAAACTGAATCAAAGGTATAAAACATAGCTCAGAAGAAAATAAAAAGTAAGAATATTCATTTTGGGGAATTCCCTGGTGTGGTCAGACTCAGCATTCTCATTGCTGTGGCCCAGAGTTCAATCCCTGGTTGGGTAACTAAGATCCTGCAAGCTGTGTGGGACATGGCCAAAAAAAAAGGAACATTCATTTTAAAAAGAATGACAACAAACAAGAAACAAGCATCAGTGTATGTTAAATCTTGAATAATGCAAAATTCTTCTCTCTCTCAACAAAGCTATACGAAAGTAAAGTGACACACAGAGCTCTTTATTAGAAACTATCAATAACACCAAACCAGGTCCAAAAATATATATATTAATAAACAAATTTAGTAGAAATAAAAGAAGAAACAATGAAGTCCCTTTTCAAAAAGACATTCAAAGCCTCTTCCTCTTTCTCTTCTTTATCTCAAAATGGAAAAACTATCTATAATATTAACAAAAATACCACTAGACTACTATTTATAAGTATCACATACCATGTACGGCAAAACCAATACAGTACTGTAAAGTAAAATAAAGTAAATATAAAAAAATAAGAAATTAATACAGCATTGTAAATCAATTATACTTCAATAAAAATAAATGTATAAAATATACTAACTCATCATTAAAAAAAAAAGTATCACATACCAAAACACTATAGCACCACAACGTATATAATTTAAGGCTTTGTTGCTCTTGTTGTTAAGTCTCTAAGTCATGTCCAACTCTTATGCAACCCCATGGACTGCAGACCACCAGGCTCCTCTTTCCATAGGATTTCCCAGACAAGAATACTGGAGTGGGTTGCCATTTCCTCCCCCAGGGGAATCTCCCCATCCCAGGCATCGAACCCGCGTTTCCTAGTCTCCTACAATGGCAGGTGGGTTCTTTACTATTGAACCATCAGGGAAGCCCAACTTAAGTCTAGTTATTTCCAAACATAGTCCATTTCTGTTTTCCTAGTCCTGACCCTCCACTCTTCAGTTGACTAGACTAATTCTTCACCTGTATTATTTGTGACCATCACTGCTACAGAATTATAAATTCTTAAGGAAGGGATCACATCTTAATTTCCTTGGATCATTCCCTACTATTAAACACAATGTTTTATTTGTAAAAACACTGAGTAAATGTTTAATATATAATATAAAAATTACCTAGCTTAGAAAATACCAATAATAAGAGCTTCAGAGATCAGAACATTAATGACCAAATTTTCCACAACAAGAATGTTCAAGGCCAAACATTTTAAAGAACAGATTAAAAGGGTAAATTTAAAGTATTAAATAAAAAAAAGAATAAATAAATAAAATAAAGTATTAAATAAACCAATCACTCAACTTAAAATCTTTTCTCTACATCATCTTCACAAGTCCACATGAAGTCATGCACTTTCTTCAAAACACTGAGCAGGATGTTATTCATTTGTTTCTAAAAGGTGATTCTGCCCTCTTTAAATAATCAACAAGTAAATGGATAGACTACAGTACATTAATAGGTTTCTGGGGGCTATGAATAGCACCAAAAATTATTTTCCTTAATTTTCTTTTAATTACAACTCTAAAAATGTCTGTGGAACCTAGTCATTTGTCCTACACAGCTTCCTGCAGATTGATTTTGGTGATTATATCCTTGAAGATTCTACTAGTATTTTCCTCAGTCTTCTGTATATTTCTATAAATTAGTAGTTGGATCTAGAGAGGATTTCATTAGATTAATTACTCAATTATTTTGACAAAATTATTACATGGTAGTAGACAAGGCTATTCTTCATCAGGAAGCACATAATGTATGGTTGTGTTCCTTTTTGTGATGTTAGTAACCACTGACACCCACAGACCATTAATTCATTGTGGGCTGAAAAATGATACACTAATATTAATTACTTCCTCATCTTATGGTTGGACCATTAGCATCCCCTTATCCACCACATTGCCCTGTAATAGGAAAGATTAATGCTTGTTCTTTTCCACTTATTTACTATTGCTTGGCTTTTTGAATTTGCATTTCTCTTTGATTATAACTTTTATATGTTTCTTAGTAACCTCGATTTCCTCACTGGGAATTTCCATTAACTACCTTTACTACATGTCTAAATGTTTGTCCTATTTACTAGGTATCTTACTATTTTTCACACCAATATGTATGAGTACTTTGGCTACTATCTCAGGTTTTATCTGTTACAAACATTTTTCCTAAATTATTTAATTTCAACTCAGATTTCTTTTTTCCATTAAATCAAATGTATTTGTTTTATTCTTTATGACATGTTTCATCGCCATAATGCTAAGAAAGGTTTTTCCCAACCTCAAATTACAGAATTATCTTAAGAACTTTTTTATATTTACCTTTAATCCATCTATAATTTCCTTTAGAATATATTGTTAGTTTAGGATCTAAACTGATATTTTCCTACCAATTCTCATGTGTTGAGTAATTCTTACCCCTTCTCCACATATTTATTAGTGATGCCCTGTTTTAAAGTTATGAAGAGACACTATACCTCTTCTACCTATAACATACAACCCTCAACAACTTTGGCACTCCTCTCCACCCCAAGTGTTCTCAAAGCCCTTCTCATAACTTCCACTTCATAAGGTCCTTCCTATAACTCCAAGAGCAACTGCCAATCAACTGCAATTTGAACCTGAAGCAAAACCTATATACAATGCCAATATATGGATCCTCCTCTCCCTCCCCACAATTTCCCTTTAACTGTAATAATCTGAATGTCTGTTTTACCAATAATCTGATTTAACTGTTACAGATTTACAATACACATTGTTATATCTAGGAGGGCTAGTTCACCTTCTCCTTACTCTCTACAAACTACACTGTCAGGAAAAAATGAGAAGACTTTACAATAGGCTCTCCTGAACTCCCTTCCCCATTTATTGAGTCTTGTTTAGGGCCCCCTTCAGAAACATAGCTACCTAAAAGGTGTCTCTGAGCTATTTACAATTCTGTAAAGCATACTATTTAGGAGCAATACTGACAGAGATACAACCAACTATGTGCCTTTGATTTACAAGGAAAAGTAGTTTCTGATGATCTCTGAATCCCTTTGCACTCTTAGGACTTATTCAGAATCCCAAAGGGCTTAAAAGCATTAATATATACCATATCAGTAATTTAAAATTAAGAGATTTTAAAAATACTCATTGATTTATTTGAAAATGAACAGGAACAAAAGCATTGCATATTAACACAGACAACATTTTAGTACTAATATGAAAGTCACCTTAATCTCAAGGACTCTGACACAATACCACTGCCCTTGAAAATCTACCAGCTTGTCCAGAACATGGAAGAGCATAACTGAAGACACAGCATGCTACGTGAATTTCATCTGTCTTGGTTTATACTTGACTGTGAAAAAGGTTTTCAGTATGTTAAAATCTTAGCAAAGTCCACTTCAGTTTTAAGGGTGTACTCCCGTGCCTTCATCTATATGTTGTTCTTTACTTTTGTGTAATCTGCCAAAGAGCAAAAACTCTGCATCTTACTAGAATAACTTTCTATACATGTCAATTTTATTGTCTTACATTATTTAAGGGGAAAAAAAGAATCACGACTCCTCACTTATGAATAAGCTAAAGTTCTTTTCAATCACATTACCATTTACATTTATTTTGAAATGTTTTAATCTCACTTCAGTAAAATCGGTAACCAGGTATTATTTCTCAAGCATCACAGGTTACATCTTCTAATAAAGTTTCCAATCTTCTCTCACAACTTTTTTGATTTCTGTCTTCCTGGTATGGGCTGAACTGTGTCTCCTGGTCAAGTTTATATGCTGAAGCCGTAAGCCCCAGTACCTCAGAATATGACTGCATTTGGGAGACAGGGCCTTTAGAAAGGTGATTAAGGAAAAATGAGACTGTTAGGAAGGTGTCCTAATACAACATTCCTGTTTCCTTTATAAGAACAAGAAGAAACGCCAGCAAAATACATACACACAAACACACGATTATACGGTAAGAAGGCAGCTGTTCGCAAGCTGTCTTCGTAAGAACAGGAAGAGACACCAGCAACACACACACGGTCACACAGTAAGAAGGTAGCCATTTGCAAGCCAAGGAGATAGGCTTCAGAAGAAACCACACCTGCTGACAGGGTAATCGTAGACTTCTAGCCTCCAAAACTCTGAGAAAATCAACTTCTGCTATTTAAGCCACCCAGTCTGTGGTATTTTGGCAGCCTTAGCAACCTAACACACTTCACCAAATCATATCGTAAACACAGAAAAACAGAACTTCCAGATACTTTATATGTGTTAGTGAAAATTCCTTTGAGATTTCCCAAAGGCTATGGAGACTCACAGAGATCTGACATTTCAACATATAAGAAGAGATGCTAGAAATAATTACGCTGATTTGAAGTGTTACTATTGTTAAGAGTTGCATGGGAAGAGCTGTCAAATCAGAAGGTTACATTTATATGGTAAATGTAAATATAAAATTTTCACTTCTCTAAATAGAAAATATTTCAAAATGCAATTATTATAAATTTTTCTAATTTACATGGTAAACATAATATAAAAATTTCATAAATTAATAAATTTCAAAAAGTGTTATGAGAAGTCCATGGAGATTCAGTAATGTCATTGCTTTGGGGAAACATTATTCAAAACTCATGAATAGTTCTGTAAAGTTTTCCTGTATTTATGAAAGTTCCAGTGGTGAGTGGTATCAGTTCTAATTTCAGTTATTATTGAACTTTCATTTTTATTTACATCTATCATCTTCTAGGCCAGTGATTTTCAAGCGGGGTTCTAAAAAAATATAGATGTCTAAACTTGACCCCTGATTTACTGACTCTCTTTTCTTGATTCTCTTGGTGCTATTTCTGGTATTAGGTCTCAGGATTATCACGTTGTAACTCAAGGCTTTCTTCGTCTATAAAAAGTAATATTTATTCATCTTTATAAATCAGATGTAAGAATCACTTCTTTGTAAACAGGCTTAATCATCATCATTAGAAACATTCTTGTTTAAAAACCTTTTTGGAATACAGGCATAACTCACTTTACTGTGTTTTACAGATATTGTGGCATTTACAAATTAATGATGATTTTTATTATAAGACAATGGTTAGCATTTTTTAGTAATATTTTGATTAAGATACATATATTTTTTAAAGAAATAATGCTACAGTACATTTAACAGACTACAGGATAATGTAAACATAACTTTTATATGTACCAAGAAACCAAAATATTTATCTGACTCACTTAATAGAGGTGTTCTGGAATCAAATGGCAATATCTCCAAAATATGCCTGTAATGTACTCTGTTTGTCACAAATACAACAGATACAAATTTCCTTGTTAAATTTATTCTTATTATGGACCCTCATCATATCCTTCCACTTGACAATTACCAGTAATAAATAAGCGACAGTTATTCTAAGCCACTGTCTACTACTGAATAGTTTTTTTTTTTTACTCTTACGCTTGTCTGAAAGCTTTTCTGTAAGTTACAGGCCAGAGTTTGTACTATCGACAAATAAGGATAGTCTCAGAGTCCTGTGAAAAGGACTGCATCTGGTATTTTAAATCATTTATATGTCAAGTAGACACTTGGGCACAGGTTTTTGAGGAGACATGGCTTGGAGAACTTTCAGAAGACACCAGTGGACTACAGTAGGATTTCTCATATACTCTTTTTAAGCTGATAAGCCATTTTATGGAACTGACAATCCAAGATATATAATGTTTAACTTCGTTTTAATTTTCTGTTTTCTGGATCTCCCTTACAGAGAGTCATTTCTCCTTCTTCTAAAGTAAAGTAATTCACATCAATTTTGTAAACTCTGCTTCAGTAAGCTGAAATGAAATGTTAAAAAACAGTTTCTCTTCTCACTTCAGCTTGCCAGTATTTCCCAGAAAGGAGTTTATATCCTCACCTAGTGCCCTGATTTTTGCAGCAGCCATCTAGCGAACACCTCTAGATCACCCAACCCTGGAGGTCTAATGGGGCTTATGGCTTGAGGGTCCCACAGGACTATAATCAATGGAGAAAGACTTAACTGACTACCACCCCAGGGCACAGCAAGAAGCAACAGACGGAGGTGTCCAATATTTCCATAAAAAAGGTGTATTTAGTTTACCTAAAAGAGCTTTGGGCTAGGAGGAAGGATTCTAATTAAATCCATATCTAAAGGCCTACTGTAATTTTCTCAGAGATCTCAGGAGAGCCCTATCTGTATACTGTCCCTCTACTACACAGGGGAGCTTGTATTCCCATCTGGTAATCCCATTGTGGCTATCACTTAATGATTCCCCTTCACTGCCTGGTTCTGGTGGACAGCTGGGTTTGTATCCTGGATCCCATGTGATTTTAACAACTAGAGAACAGTCCTTGGCTGGCTACCACCCTTAGTGCAAAACATGAATAGCAAGTGGAATATACCCCAGTTTTCTGTGAAAAGGCCTACAAGCTTGTCCTGGAGCTTTAGCAACCTACTGAAGTGATCTCTGGGAATAGAAGCTAGTGGATGCCATCTCTACACTCTCCCTCTATCTTGCTTTAAGTTGCCAGACTCCTGCAAAGGAGCCTGTACCTTTAACGGGGCCCTGATTTACACAGCTGCTGCCCAAGAAACGTCTCTAGGTTGCCTGGTTCTGCCAGTCACTGTGACTTTCACTTGCGGTCCCACAAGATGATATATATTTGTTTACTTAAAAGCTGCTGCCTGAGAGTCTGGCATCCAATCAGCCTGAATCTAGGTACTTGTTGAAACTTTCCCCTTTGGGAAACTGATAGGTCTCACCATATACTCAACTAACTGGGAGCCAATAAAAATAAGACAGACTTCCTGGACAGTAACAAAAGTGTGAGAGACAAACAAGAGTGATGGCAGGGTTGAACTATATTACAACACTACAATAATCAAAACGGTATGGTACTGGCATTAAAATAAGACATGGATCACTGGAACAGAATAGACAGCCCAGAAATAAACCAAAGCACATATGAGCAGTTTATTTAAGATAAAGGAGCCAAGAATACACAATGGGGCATGCTAAGTCACTTCAGTCGTGCATGACTCTTCTGACACCCTATTTGTGCATGTCAGGATCCTCTGTCCATGCAATTCTCCAGGCAAGAATACTGGAGTGGGTTGCCAGGCCCACCTCCAGGGGATCTTCCCTACCCAGGGATCAAACCCACATCTCTTTATGTCTCCTGCATTGCCAGGTGGATTCTTTACTGCTAGTGCCACCTGGGAATGGAGAAGGACAGTCTTTTCAATGAATAGTGCTGGGAAAATTGGACAGCCACATGCAAAAGAATGAAACTGAACCACTCTCTTATACCACACACAAAAACTACCTCAAAACACTGAAGATTTGAATGTATGACCTAAACATAAACTCTTAGAAGAAAACATAGGCAGCAAGCTCCTTGACATCAGTCTTGAGGATGACTGTTTGAATTTGACCAAAAAGTAAAGGTATCAAAAGCAAAAATAAGCAACAGGACTGCATACGAAACTAAAAAATTTCTACAGAGCAAAGGAAATCATCATCATGGATTAAAGACCAAAACGTTAAGATCAGAAACCATAAAACTAGAAGAGAACAGGCAGATCACTCTTAGACATAAATCGCAGCAACTCTTTTTGGATCTGTCTCCTAAGGCAAGGAAACAAAAGTGAAAATAAACAGGACTTAATTAGACTTAAAAGCTTTTGCACAGCAAGGGAAACCACTGACATAACAAAAAGACCTACTAGATGGCAGAAACATTTGCAAATGATGTAGCCAATAAGGAGTTAATAGCCAAAATACATTAACAGTTCACATTATTCAACATTAAGAAAACTAACAGCCTGGTTAAAAAAAAAAAATAGGCAGAAGACCTGAACCGACATTCTTCCAAAGAAGGCATATAGAAGGTCCATAGACAAATGAAAAGATACTCAACATCATTAATCATCAGGGAAATGCAAATCACACCAAAGTATCAACCTGTTACATTGGCTATTATCCAAAAGACAAGAAACAAATATTAGTGAAGATGTGGAGAAAAGGAAAGCCTCATGTACTGCTACTGGGAATGTTAATTGTACAGCCATTATGGAAACAGTATGGAGGTTCTTCAAGAGATTAAAAATAGAACTACCGTATGATCCAGAAATTCTACTTCTGGGTAAAACAAAACATCAATTTGAAGAGATGTATGTACCACCATGTTCATTTTACAATAGCCAAAATATGGAAACAACCTACGTTTCCAGTGATGGATGAATGGATAAAGAAAATATGAGATGTGTATACATCTCATACATACACACAAATAATATATACACAGCCATATACATGCAATGGAATATTAGCCATAAAAAAGTAAATATTGCCATTTGTGGCAACACAAATGATTCCAAAGGGTATTATGCTAAGTGAAATAAGTCAGATAAATAAACACTATACAACCCTGCTTACACATGGCATCTAAAAAACAAACAACCACCAAATGAAAATAAGCTAATAGGTAAAGAGAACACATTAGTGGTTGTATATATTGCAAATGATCACCACAATAAGTCTAGTTAATATCTATCACCACAGTTACAAAACCATTATGAAACTGTTAAGACTTATTCTCTTAGCAAGTTTCAAATATGACTGGAAATTTGTATCTTTTGAGCCCCTTTATCCACTGTGTCTGCCCCTACCCTCAGCCACCTCTGGCTGGGGCTCAAAAGGTACAAATTTCCAGTCATATTTTAAACTTGGTAAGAGAGTAAATCTTAGTTTCATAACAAGAAAAAAAAATTGTAACTATGGTGATAGATGTTTAACTAAACTTACTGTGGTGATCATCTGTAATATATATCTGTAACAAAATATAGTAAGTCAACTAAAAAATTGTTATCTGATTCTTGCTGATCCCCAGAATTCAATGAGAATTCAAACATACTAGGTTTCCCTTCTTTTGATTGTAATGTTGCTGTCTGCATGGGTTCAGTAAGAGTATGTTCCCCTTTTCACTAGTTTGTACTTCTTTCATAACTGGTTGAACAATCAATTATATAACCAACGGCTTACCTGAAATGTCATATTTGAGAATGATGGCTATTAAATCAGATACAAGTCATTTTAAGGAATAAAGTTGGCTATACTTATGGAGTCAATGTTTATGATGCTTCGTGCCCAGTAAAAGATTACTTTGTCAGGTCTGGGACATTGTCATGGGAAGAACTGTGTTCTCCCCAAATTCTTATGTTTTAAGGCCTAATTCCCGGAGGCTTCAGAAAGTGACCTTATTCAGAAATAGGGTCACTGCAAACGTAATTACTTAAACTGAAGTCATATTTGAGTAGGATGGTCCACTAATACAAAATGACTGGTGTCCTTATATAAGGGCAAAATTTGGACACACATAAGCACACAGGGAGAATGAAGGCAGAGACTACTAGCCAAGGAATACCAGACTGCCAGCAAACCATCAAAAGCTAAGAGACACATGGGACTCTTACAGCCCTTAGAAGGAAGCAACACTGCCAACACCTTGATTTTGAACTTCAAGCCATAAGGACTGTGAATCAATAAATTCGTACTGCTCAAGCAAACAAGTTTGTGATATTTTATTATAGCCGCCCTAGCATACACATTCTAAAGAAAGGTTTACCCTTTGCCCAGTTCCAAGGAGAGAGTCTCAAAGTCTTGGGAATATCCTATTAAGTGTGTTTTTGTTTACCTGTGGCCTTGAGACCATATCAGATAGTTTATGCTAAAAATGTGATTTATGGTAGAGGCCACAGACTTATCTTCTAGAGGGGCTAAGTAAATAAAATTCACATTTAATTAGTTTCTATCCTACACAGCTTTAGTACAGTACAAAGTAATTATCAGCCATAAAATCGTGGTAAAATACACATAGTAGAAAATTTTACTGTTTTAACCACTATAAACTTGTGGTAAAATACACATAGAAAATTTTACTGTTTTAACCACTTTAAAGTGTTAATTTCTGGCATTAAGTAACTTCACAGTGTTATGCAACCATTATCATTATTCATCTCCAGAATATTTTATCATCCCAAACAGAAACTTTGTACCCATTAAAGAAGTCCTCATTCTCCCTTCTCTCAAGCACCTGGTAACCACTGTTCTCTCATTCTCTATAAGTTTGTTCTAGGTACCTCATATAAGAGGGATCATACAATATTTGTCCTTTTGTGTCAGGATTATTTCACTTAGCATAATAATGTTTTAAAGGTTCTTCCATGCTGTGGCATGTACCAAAATCTTATTCCTCTATATGACTTAAACTCAATTACATGCATATTCCATATTTATCTATCTATTCATCTGTTGATGGACAAATGAATTGTTTATACCTTGCGGCTACTGTGTGTAATGAGACTAAACAGCAGCAATAATGACTACCTTTAGAATTCTATTTCCTTTCCCACTTTAATACAAATAATCTCAAAGTATGCAGTTTTAAAGGCTACAAAATGCACCTCTAGGTGACTAAACTTCATGAACAGAAATATGAAATTCCTTACAATACCCATGACAATATCTCTTTTTTAGGTTATTAATAGTGCCTTGTGGAAAAAACTGATATGATGAAATACCAACATGTTCCTAAGTACATAACAAAAAGAACGATATTATTAAAATAAATGCAGGTTACAAACCAATGAATGACTGGAAGCAAGTAAAGCCATATTCTAACACAAAATCAAACAAAAAGAAGAAAAAAACAGTATCATATGCTGACACTTGTTAAATAAGAATATAACTGAGATAACCTTTCAGCTACAAAAAAAAAATCTTCAAAGGTAATTCATATTAAAAAGTTATGGCTCTTTTCAAATGTCAATCTTCATGGCAGTGAAGATCTAAATAGTCTCAAGTCCCATAGCTCAGAGAAAAATCCCAAAGAAAATCAATTATAGATAACATAAAAAACAATTCTGAGGTGTAGTTCAGGATGGTAAAGAAAGTATTTTAAAAAGTACATTTTGGTTGCAGCATATCAGAGAAGTGAATGAGAAAGCAGCATTTGAGTACTTCAAATTTTTTAGTAGTAAATTAATATCAGTGAAAAGATAACCAGATCTATTGAAAGAGTAACAAAAAATAAATTATACATTTGGCTAAAACAGTGGGATATAAAAGCAAATTTTAAAGTTTAATATTTTGAATAAGTAATATATACATATGTTCAAATTTCAGAGAAATAGACAAGGTTATATCTGTTAAAGTCTCATATATACCCAAGACTGTTAAAGTAATAGCATATACCCAAAAGAACTGAAAGAAGGATCTTAAAGAAATATTTATACACCTATGTTTATAGCACTATTCACAGCTGTTGAAAGGTAGAAACAATCTAAATGTCCATCAGCAATTAGCAGATAAACAAAATGTAATCTGTACACACATGCTGTTAATAGCCTTACTATTAACACTCCTGCTGTGACACGGATGAACTTTAAGGACATTAACGTAAGTTGATAAAATAAGCCAATAACAAAAAGGCAAATACTGCATCATTCCACTTATGAGGTGAAACTGAAAGTGTTAGTTGCTTAGTCATGTCCAACTCTTTGTGACCCCATGGACTATAGGCCACCAGGCTCCTCTGTCCATAGGATTCTCCAGGCAAGAATACTGGAGTGGGTTGCCACTCCCTTCTCCAGGGAATCCTCCCAACCCAGGAATCAAACCAGGTCTCCTGCATTGTAAGCAGATTCTTTAACATGTGAGCTACCTGGGAAACCTTATGAGGTACTGAGTCAAGTCAAATTCTGAGAGACAGAATGCAGAATGATTGCCAGCTAGTGGGAAGAGTGAATGGAGAATTGTTGTTTAATGAACAGGAAGTTTTAGTTTTGCAAGATGCAACGAGCTCTGAAGGTAGCTGCACAACGATGTAAACGTCCTTAACACTACTGAACTGAGCGCTTTAAAAATGGTTAAGTTCATAAACTTTGTTAAGTGTATTTTACCATAATCAAAAATAAAAAACCAAAAATATTTCCCTCCCACTGGTCTCTAATCACCATTTGGTTTCCACCCTCTGAAACCACTTTCATTATTTTATTTATCTTGTGTTTTCTCATGCATACGCTGCTGCTGCTGCTGCTAAGTCGCTTCAGTCGTGTCCGACACTGTGCAACCCCGTAGACGGCAGCCCAACAGGCTCCTCTGTCCCTGGGATTCTCCAGGCAAGAACACTGGAGTGGGTTGCCATTTCCTTCCCCAATGCATGAAAGTGAAAAGTGAAAGTGAAGTCGCTCAGTCGTGTCCAACTTTTAGTGACCCCATGGACTGCAGCCTACCAGGCTCCTCCATCCATGGGATTTTCCAGGCAAGAGTACTGGAGTGGGGTGCCACTGCCTTCTCTTATGCATAAACAAGCAAATATAAATAAACTAAACCACAGTATATAGTATTCCGTATCTTGCTATTTTCCCTAAACAATGCATCTTGGAATTCTTTCATCTCAAATGTAGAAAAGTTTACCTCTTAAGAGCAGCATTTTAACAACAGTTTTAGCATGTGCTGCAAAGCTTTAATATAAAAGAACTTACCAAAATCTGGCGGACACTGCCCATTATAAGGAAACCAATTTCCTTTCACAGTGAAAGGACTTTTCCTGTTGCTTGTTGAACCAGTTCCCAGCTGTCCATTACCACCAAGTCCAAAAGAATAAATTCGTCCTGATGAAGGAACAAAAGCAGAAGTGTGCTGCCTAGAGTAAAATGACAGAAAACCTCAGACTTAATGTTACCTTTCATGTAAATATAAAAATAATCTACATTTAGAAAAGCACAGTGAACATTACTGGTATAATTTTTCTCTTCAAAAGTAAGTTAATAAGACCATAAGAGTTTTCAAGTTTTCTGTACAAAATTTTATCAATAGCCTTATTCTATACTGAATGAATTCTGTACCACACAGGTAGACTGCTTAAGCATGGTCCAGAAAATTCCCACAAATGTCCGAATTTAAAAAGACCCAGCTCTGTACTGCTCTTACACTATATGATTCAGCACTAGAGGCAGCATCTAACTGCTGTCCAAGGAAATCAGCCCACCACCTTCTCGCTCAGGTTCTAGCTTAAAGCTGTGTTCTGTAAGGGCCTACACCATGTGGGTATCACTCAAAAGCTTTAGGGCAAGAACCACGCAGAAGACTGGTACATATAAAAATGTATGGTAAGACAATGTTTCCTTTCTTCAAAAGAAAATGATTCTTATGTATACACACTCAGATTTCTCTAGAGGTACCAGAGTGGAAGCAAACAAATTACAAACCTAAGAAATTACAAAACCGAAGCTAGCGAAAACCCACTAATCCTGAATCTGTCCAACTCCCTCTGAGGCTTCATCAGTATATATTTAGGAATGGGCTACAGGTGACCATCCAACGCAGGTGTTGTGTTCCTCAAAGTTTCATGGATTCAATCAAGTCTGGCAAATTCTTATGTTATTTCTGTAAATACTGTCTCTCTCCCATGTAGTCAATGCTCTTCTTGATAATATTAGACAAACGTTTTATCTTCCCAACACTCTAACAGTCTTTTAACTTCTCCTAAATATCCGTATCCCTTGTGACTAATTTCCCTAGATCTGTTTTTCATATTATTACTTTTCTCTTTAGCAGTATGTCCAACCTGCTGTTTCCATTAGCCACTGAATTTAAAAATTTAACGACTATGTTTTCTCCCATTTCTCGTTCTTCTTTTCAAATCATCCAGACAGTTACTTCACTTAAAACCCTTAATACATTGTGAAACATAATACATATACATCAATTCAGGACTATTTTGATAAGTCCCAAGCCTACTTTAGGACAGTCTTGTGGTTACAAATTCTGAGGGAAGATCCAAACGAGAAACTACGCCAAGGCCAGAAAAGTCTCCTTAAACTAGCAAGAGAATATTTCACTGTGGACCCTTCCCATGAGGTGGCTTTACTGGGAGGAGATGGTTTCACAGGCTTCACGACCACCTCTACCACTTCTTCAGTCGTACCTCCTATTCCAAATTCCCTTGCCATCTGTGGTATACTGCTTATAAAAACTGCCAAAGTTATTCCATTCCCTATACCCATTACCCTTACAACATGACTTTTGTAGGGGTTCCCATCAAGATGAGGAATCTATTTCTCCATGTCTTAAAACTGGTCTCTGGCCTACGGCTTGCTTTGAACAGAATGAAGCAGAAATGACTGCATGAGGTGACCCTAAGCCTAACAGGTGGTTTTGCATTCTTTACCTCTCTCTTTTGGAACCCTGCTATACTATTATGAGCATAACTTAAGGTTAGCTTGAAGGATAATATACAATCGGAAGCAGAGATAAGCCAACCCAGCTAAAGACCCCACAGACTACCCAGCCCCCATCCAGACCATCAACTGATCAACTGAGTTCAGCTAAGATGAGAACTGCCCAATAAAGCTCAGCTCAAATCACTAAGCCACAGAATTACTAGCTAAATAGGTAATTGTGTCAGTAATTTGGGGGTCGTTTGTCAAGCAAAACAAGCTAATAAATACATTACCCAGATTGGCAAATTTTTTCAGAGTAGCTCCAGAGTCAGTTCAAACTAACAGGTATTATTTTCAGATTTCCTTGTTTTCGCCCAGTGGAATTCTCTTTACTTCCTTGCAAACTAATCTATGCTATTTACTTAAAAGGACCTTTTGATTCCACAGTTTTCAAGTTATCTAGCCTGTCATATAACTGAAAAACTAAGGAGACTCTAACAACCATCTCATCTCAGAGCCAGATGAGCTAAAGTTAATAAAAAATTTTTAAATCAAGGATACACATTTAACAAAATAAACCACAAATGAACTAGCAGAAAGGCTATGACAAACACAGACAGCTTCTTAAAAAGAAAAGAACATCACTTTGCTGACAAAGGTCTGCACAGTCAAAGCCATGGTTTTTCCTGCAGTCATGTACGCATGTGAAACTTGGACCATAAAGAAGGCTGAACATGGCAGAATTGATGCTTTTGAACTGTGGTGCTGGAGAAGACTCTTTGGAGTCCCTTGGACAGCAAGGAGATCAAACCAGTCAACCCTAAAGGAAATCAACCCTGAATATTCATTGGAAGGACTGATGCTGAAGCTGAAACTCCAATACTTCAGCCACGTGATGCAAAGAATTGACTCATTTGAAAAGATCCTGATGCTAGAAAAGACTGAAGGCGGGAGGAGAAGGGGACGAAAGAGGATGAGATGGTTGGATGGCATTACTGACTAGATGGACACGAGTTTGAGCAAGCTCTGGGAGTTAGTGATGGACAGGGAAGCCTGGCGTGCTGCAGTCCATGAGGTCACAAAGAGTCGGATATGACTGAGCAACTGAACTGGACTGATGCAAAGAGACGACTCACTGGACAAGACCCTGATGTTGGGAAAGACTGATGGCAGGAGGAGATGGGGGCAACAGAGGATGAGATGGCTGGTTGGCTTATCGACTCAATGGACATGAGTTTGAGCAAACTCTGGGAGATAGTGAAGGACAGGGAAGCCTGCCTGGCATGCCGCAGTCCATGGGGTTGCAAAGAGTCGGACACAACTGAGCAACAGAACAACAAGCATATAAAACAAACTGCTGTGGCTGAAGAAGGGCTTAACGTTGTCTAGTTCACCTCCTTCAGGAAGTAGTACTGTGATATTTTAAAGGAACATATCAATAATTTGAAAATTACCGCTCAATACTAGTTCATTAAATTCCTCCACATACTGGTCTACTAAAGGTGTGGTTCTTAATCCTGGCCACATTTTGGAATCACCTAGGAGTGAGCCTAGGCAACAATACATGTTACTAAAAACTCTCCAAAGGGTTACTGCATAGAGTTAGAGCCACTGAACAAACATAACTATCTGAAGTCCCATATTTGATGTAATAGTTCAAAAACAGTATGATACTATACTACTGGAATTTGAACCCTTTCCTTTTAGATTATCTCCTTGATGAGTTCATATTTCTGGTATCCCTTGGCTGCTTCCTTCAAGAAGTTCCTGACAATTATTTGTTAAGGAAATAATACATAGTTCTTGTAATACCAACTACCTGCAAATCAAACTGGTGAAGATATCAACTGACATTCCCTCTGTAGATAAGTTCTTACATCTCTATCAATATATAACTGAAATTCCTCCCCCAATCCAATAGTTAAATAAATAAAATTAGAAAGAACTAAGTTTACAGAGCTAAGAATAACTGTTCAAATCATGCTCATCTTAACTATGAAGAATTACAAAACTGGATTAACAGTAAATAATGTGATATCTCACAGGAGACTGATTAAATATTTCATCAGAAAAAAATTACTTAAAAATATTTATAATCTTTTAATGAATTATGCATGAAGTTGAACAAGGAAAGTTGAACTCTCTACACTTTACTGAATATATATTCATGTATAACTTCAACAGTCTAATAAACATTATGCTAGTAAACATTTCTGCCCACTTACATGTTGAGCTTTTATTTACCTTTTACAACAGATCCTGATGAAGGCTTTGACAAATTATTCCCATAGACCATTTTTCAAATACATGGTCAAACAAACAAAACTGAGCAAAGAAACAGGGTACACTGAACTTATCCCAGCATAAAGAACAATAGAAACAGACTGCTAAAGATTTCAGATGTTGAAATTTTCAAACACAAGAACCTAGAATAATTATGTTTAATAGTTGCTTAGTCCAAAGAAATAAAGGCCAAGGCTGAAAACTGACCAATAGCTAGAAATATTATATTTAAAAAAAAACTTTCAGATTTTTAAAAAAAGTATGAAACATTAAGACTGAAAAATCACAATAATCACAATTGAGATCTTAAAGGTTTAACAAAAAATACATATAGTATGAGAATTAGTGAACTGAAGCATAAATCATAAAAATAATCAAGAACGCAGCAAATAGAGGCAAAAATGTGGAAAGTTAAGAGAGAAACTACGAGGTGGAGTGAGACGATTTAATACACATCCAATCAGGGGCTTCCCTGGCAGCTCAGTGGTAAAGAATCTGCCTGCCAATCCAGGAGACATGGGTTCAGTCCCCGATCTGGGAAGATCCCACATGTGGTACAGTAACTAAACCCATGCACCACAACTATTAAGCCTGTGCTCTAGAGCCCAGAAGCCACAACTACTGAGCCCACAAGCTGCAAATACTGAAACCCTCAAGCCCTAGAGCCCACGCTCTGCAATGAGAGAAGCCACCACAATGAGAAGCCCACACACGACAACTAGGGGGTAGGCCCCATTTGCCACAACTAGAGAAAAGCTCATGCAGCAACACAGACCCCGTACAGCCGTAAGTAAATAAATAAAATTATTTTTACAAATATACATCCAGGGTCCTACGAGGAAAGGAAAAGCTGTATTGAAAGAGATAAAGAGATTAGAATTTCCCATAACTGATCAAAGATATTACTCCACAGATTCAAGAAGCCCAGTAAGAAAATGAGAAAATTCATTCTTTAACAAACGAAAGCAACACTGAAGAGACAAAGAGAAAAGAGACAAATTGTCTTCAAAGGAGCAACATACCAACAGCTGAATTCTCAAATCTGAAGCCAAAAGACAGTGGAATGTTATCTTAAAAGCGTTGAAAGCAAACGCCAAGCTAGAATTCTATAACCAGCAAAATCATCCATGAATGAAGGTGCAATACAGGCATTTTTAAATATGCAAAGAAACAGCAACCTGCAAATCTACATAAAGAAAATACCAGAGGGTAGTTGCTAAATGGAAAACGATACTAATTATTATAAAAATTAAAGAGAAAAGAAGGGAGTAAATGCATGTACAGCCATTTTTATTTGTGCACTGATTATGTGACTGGGGTTTAATAATATATATAGAATGAAAGTTAGGAAAGGTAAATGAAGGTCTTCAACTCCTGGGAAAGTATTAACATAAATTAAAGATTAATGTTATTTCTAGAGCAACAATTTAAAGTTTCCAAATTTCCAAAATGGGTATGGTTAAGTTCAGTGGCTGAAGAGTGTCAGACTCTGCGACCCCAGCCAGGCTTGCCGTCAATCACCAACTCCAGGAGCTTGCTCAAACTCATGTCCAAAGAGTCTGTAACACCATTCAACCATCTCATCCTCTGTTGTCCCCTTCTCCTCCTGCCTTCAATCTTTCCCAGCATCAGGGTCTTTTCCACTGAGACAGTTTTTTGCATCAGATGGCCAAGTACTACAGCTTCAGCTTTAGCATTAGTCCAATGAATATTTATGTGTGCAATGAATATTCAGGACTGATTTCCTTTACAATTGACTGGTTTGATCTTCTCGCTGTCCAAGGGACTCTCAAGAGTCTTCTCCAACACCACAGTTCAAAAGCATCAATTCTTCAGTGCTTTTTTTATGGTCCAACTCTCTTATCCATACATGACTACTGGAAAAACCATAGCTTTGATTAGATGAACATTTGTCGGTAAAGTAATGTCTCTGCTTTTTAATATGCTGTCTAGCTTTGTTATAGCTTTTCTTCCGAGGAACAAGTGTCTTTTAATTTCATTGCTGCAGTCACCATCTGCAGTGATTTTGGAGCCCAAGAAAATAACGTCTCTCACTGTTTCCACTGCTTCCCTATCTATTTGCCATGAAGTGATGGGATCAGATGCCTGATCTTAGTTTTCTGAATGTTGAGTTTTAAGCCAGCTTTTTCACTCCTCTTTCACTTTCATGAAAAGAGGCTCTCCTTCACTTTCTGCCATAAGGGTGGTGTCATCTGCATATCTGAGATTATTGATATTTCTCCCGGCAATCTTGATTCCAGCTTGTGCTTTATCCAGCCCAGCATTTTGCATGATGTACTCTGCATAGAAGTTAAATAAGCAGCGTGAGAATATACAGCCTTGTTGTACTCCTTTCCCAATTTTGAACCAGTCTATTATTCCATGTCCAGTTCTAACCGTTGCTTCCTGACCTGCACACAGGTTTCTCAGGAGGCAGGTCAGGTGGTCTGGTATTCCCATCTCTTTCAGAATTTTCCAGTTTGTTGTGATCCACACAAAGGCTTTGGCATAGTCAATAAAGCAGAAGTAGATGTTTTTCTGGAACTCTCTTGCTTTTTCTATGATCCAGCAGATGTTGGCAATTTGATCTCTGGTTCCTCCACCTTTCCTAAATTCATCCTGAACATCTGGAAGTTCTTGGTTCATGTACTGTTGAAGCCTAACTTGGAGAATTTTGAGCTTTACTTGCTAGTGAGTGAGATGAGTGCAATTGTGCAGTAGTTTGAACATTCTTTAGCACTGTCTTTCTTTGGGACTGGAATGACCTTTTCCAGTCCTGTGGCCACTGCTGAGTTTTCCAGATTTGTTGGCGTACTAAGTGCGGCACTTTCACAGCATTATCTTTTAGGATTTGAAATAGCTCAGCTGGAATTCCATCATTCCCCACTAGCTTTGTTCATAGTGATGCTTCCTAAGGCCCACTTGACTTTGCACTCCAGGATATCTGGCTTGAGGTGAGTGAAGGGGATAACACCATTGTGGTTATCTGGGTCGTTAAGATCTTTTTTGTATAGTTCTTCTGTGTACTCTTGCCACCTCTTCTTAATATTCTGCTTCTGTTAGGTCCATACCATTTCTGTCCTTAATTGTATCCATCTTTGCATGAAATGCTCCCTTGGTATCTCTAATTTTCTTGACAAGATCTCTAGTTTTTCCCATGCTATTCTCTTCCTCTGTTTCTTTGCATTCACTTAGGAAGGCTTTCTTATCTCTCCTTGCTACTCTTTGGAACTCTGCATTCAGACGGATATATCTTTCCTTTACTCCTCCTGCCTTTTGCAATTTCCAAAGGAAGGCTTGGGTGATAAACTGCAATTAATTTTGATTAATTTCAACACTCTGCACAGTATTATCTACCTACCCCTTCACCCTCAACCCTGTGACAGGCAGTTATCCAATGATCCAGGAGTATCTTGGACACAGCTTGTGGGAGCCAGAGCAGGCTATACGGATTCTGTCCTTATATATGAGATCAGTCCTCTGATCACTGATTGCAGCTTTTGATTACAGAGGAACAGACACAAAAGGAGGATAAGTCTCTTCTGTAACCCTTCTGAGCATTGTCACAAGCCTATTCTCCAGCTGAAGACTTCCAGGACTGAAAGGGCTGGTGTGTGTGTTGTTGTTTTTTAATTTTATCTTCTTCTATTTTCTTCCCTTTATTTCTTTTGCCCCTTTTAAAAGTCAGTCAGAGGGAGCCGCTCGGAACCTGTGTTGGCTTTGATGTGACCTGGGAAGTGTGGTAAATTCGTTTGGTTTTCCATAATGTTCTGTGGGTTTGGACTTTATGTTTACCTTGATATTAGGTGTCTAATTCTAGGCCACCAGCTGAACAAGCCTCCTGAAGGGCTCCAAGTGTTACCCAAGGCAGGCAGCTTATAGAAAATGGTTTCCCTCCCACTGGAGGGGTGAGCAAATATTTGTTGAACAGACGGCCTTCATCTGCTGGGCCTTGCTCCCGCCAAACTTCACCCTCTTCTGCAGAGATCGGAAGGTCAGGCCCTTGGCAGGCCCAAGAGATTTAGGGGGATTGGGTGAGTGGAGGAAGCCTGTGCCAGAAAGAAAAAAAATTCTGTCTTCCCACCTCCTTAGAACATAACTTAAGATGCCGGGGTGTCCACATGCTCTGGAGGTCTTGACAGCTAATCACCGTTATCTAATAAGGGATCTGAGTAAGTCACAGATTCCAGAAACATTTGGCTGTAAAATTTTAGCTATAAAAGGTAACTGGAGATTGGAGGTACACAGGAGAATAAATAAGGACCAGTTTTTCAATTAAAAAAAAATCTTTGAAAAGATGCTTGGAGTCTAATTTTTTTTTTAATGCAGTTTAAAAATAAATCCTAGAAATGGCTATCAGCAAAGGAAACCCAAGGAGTCTGCGCCCCCATCAAGTCCTCATTGTCCTTGCTGCAGAGCCCTCTAGTTTGGAGGACAGTTTAACACCATGGGGCTGCAGGAGCCCAGAGTTTCTCTAATAATGAGCTTGGCAGGACTTCATGCTAACTGATCTAAAGAGAGTTTAGAACTCAGAGCGTGGGATTGAGACAACTGTTCTGTTGTGTTTTTTCTTTCCAGAGGCAAAGACCATATCTCTGAAATCCTCCAGGCCGATTGCTGAACCCGTCACTGCAATTCATTTGGTTTTTCAGCAGATGTTGTTTTTCACCTTTTGGATGGCAAGGGTTATCTCATTCACTGAAACTTTGCTATTGGTCTTTGTTATGAGGGCCGGCCGACTTCAGGAATGATGAGCGGCACTCAGGTGCTAAAGCCAGCAGGCTGAGAACAGTCGCCAGTGCTTTGATACAGCCCTTAAACCTTTCATGTCATTGAATATGGGAACCACCCAGATGCTAAAACCTCAATTACCTTGATTTGAATTTGTGGTATTTTGTTTAAAATTTGACTTTCTACCTTAACTTTCTTTGACCAAATATATTTCCTAGAAACTGTCTATAGATAATATAGTTGAGAACAGCCTGGCCGAAATGACAAAACCTTGTATCAGACCACTAAATAGCCTCATGGTTTGTTGCTTTCTGATTCTCTCTCTGGAGTTGCCTATTCAGCTTGCTTTTTTTCTGTATGGAAATATAAGAACTTAGATACTATTATGAAGACACCAAGATAAATATTTCAAAGAGGAAAGGGGGGGAAAAGGGAGTGAGTGAAAGCAACTATACATAGGAAGACTAGTTGGAGAAATAGAAACCAGATGGTTATCTCTTGACACTGGAGTTTGAGGCAACTTCTACTTTCTAGTTAAACACTGAATTTTTCAGTGTTTACTTCTAGAATAATATTATATGACTTTCATAATTAGAAAATGAATAATGTAAGAATTATACAAGTTCATTTAAACTTTGACATTTTTATAAAACCTTGACTGTTTCATTCTAAAGATATTTAAAAGCAAAACTAGTGTGTTGTAAGTTTAAGAGATTATTTTAGGAATCTTTATGTGTGGAATTTGACATCTGTGATGATAGTGGAATTTAATTTTAACCTATTATAAGTTTTACAGTTGTTTTTGCAGATAGTCAACAATTCCAGAAGATTTAGAAAATGTTATCCAATTGCAGTCCTCTTTTCTTAATGACTGCTAATCTTTCAGGAACGTTAATGAGATATTTTGAGTCTCTTAAAAATGGTTGAGGTCTCCAAAGCAGTAATTGTGTGGTAGAATTTAGAGGTGAAAGAAGATAGCAGAGCGTGAGTGTGTGTGAATGTGTATGTGAATGTGTATGTGTGTGTGTTCATACAGGTGGTAGGGGAAGAGACAAAGTTTAAAAAGGTAATATTTACCAAAAAAAAAAAAAAGAACTCCATAATGTTTGGCACTGTACTTTCTTCTCTTTTTGAATCAGTGCCTTAATACCAACACAACCCAGCAAGGTTAGCTTCCAGGAAACTCTTGATCTTAGATCCAAGATTTCCATCTCTTTTTTTGTTTTGTTTGTTTGTTTTGTTTTTGCCACCTTAAAGAAACTTAACTCCGAGATGGCTGCCCCACTAAAACCACAACTTCACAGTCAATATGCTTTTTATATCTTAGGAGATTGTGACCACTTGAGGGCCCTGGCAGAGGTGGTCATCCCTCTGTGGTGTGGTGACAACAGTTTCTTTATTTAATTATTAAGACTGGAAAGGGAAATGGCAATCCTATTGCTCATAATAAAATCCATGACTCTGCCATCCAAGAAAAGAAAAAAAGCTGTAGAGAGTATTAAAAATCTGTGCATCAATTAGCAGCCTGCCTCAGTCTGGTTTGTTTTGTATCTTGGCTATTTACCTCTTGTTTAAAGAAAGTACTTTGTTGTATGTTAATCACAACATTAGACTGAAAAATTGTCGGTTGAAGAAATATTTATAGTCAACCGCCAACAATTTGAAGGACTAATTACATCTTAAGGGTGGAATGTCAATGAATACAAGAGAGAAGCCTTAGGTTTTGTAGTACCAACGTCTCATCAGGACCTTTAGAATGCTGCTTGGGATCTTGTATTCAATTTTATCAGCAGATTGGGATTTTAAGCCTGCTAGATTCAGGTTAAGTATCTCTTGGTAGCAGATAACACATAAATACCATATCCTAAACTCTTCAAACCTTATGTAATTTACTTTTCATTTATTCTTCTCTTCTGTGTCTCTCTTATTCTCATTGAGTCTTGAAATATGCAGTATGTTTTTGAAGATATTTTCTCTTAATCTTTCCTATATGTAGCTTTTTGTTAAGTTCTTTTTTCCCCTGATGATGAAACAGTAAGTATAAGAAAATGCCGCTATTTGACCATTTTTTACCTGTAAAATGGCAGCTTCATGTGGTTCGATCTAATATATTTCATGACTGAATATCATAAACACAGGAAAGTATAAATAAGGGCATTTTTAAAAAACTTAGACTCCAGTACCACTGTTGCTGTTTTGGTGTGTTTCCTCTCGGTGTTTCTCCCCAGGCTGTATTTGTATGTATTTAGATGGAATTGGTATTATATACACTGAATCTAGGCTTTTGTGTCCTGTCTTTATTATTTAACATGGTGCCATGAGCATTTTCTCCCTGTACCATTCAATATCTAAAAACATCATTTTATACACATGTGTGCATATTATAATCTTCCACATGGAGGTACTAGAACTTTTTAGCTGTCCCTTAAATGACTGTTTAGTCTAGCTTTTTAAAAAATTATTATCATAATTAAAACTTGGGTAAGTATCCTTATATAAAACTTTGTATGTATCTCTGATTATTTCATTAGGATGGATCCCAAGAAGTGAGATTATTAGTCTATAGGGTTTCAGATTTTTAAAGATTTTATAGCATTAATCATTTTTAAGAAAGGAAATAGCCGTTTACATACAGACCTATCCCCCCCACACACACCCCCACCAACCCCACTCATACACTCACAAATGGGAGAACCCTGACAGCTCATTCACCATGCCCTTAACAAAAGCTATTGCTTTCTAGAAACTTCAGTAATGTGAGAAGGGAATAGTGGCTTTTGGGTTTAATTTGCATATCTTTTATCTCAGGTGAGGGTGAACATTTGTTTGATATTTTTAATTGAGTATTTATCTCTTTCTTAGTTTGCAGTTCTAGGCAGATGTTCAAAAGGAAGAAAGGTGCTGGTTGATTTCGTCAGTTTACTAATATTTTGTTTCATTTCACTGTTTTGAGCCTGAGAACTGCCAATATGAGGAGAACACATATTTTTACAGATGGGATGGGGGTGGGCAGTGGAGCCTGTGTAGATGACATTCATTTGTGAGGCTCGACCTCTAGTGATGAGGGCGCCTGTGACTTCAGTAATGCCTCCCAGCTTAGAAGCTTCACAGCGGAGGGTGTTGATGTGGGGGGGGGGGGGGGGCTTCTTCTGTATCTCCATGTCTTCAGAGCCCAGGGCCTGCACACTTGATGCAAAGCAAGTTGCAGTCAGTGGGCGTGGCTGTGCTCCAGGTCTCTTGGGGTGGGCGATCCTGGGTGGTGGACTCCCCTAGCCCTCCCCACTGCCCTCTTCTCTCACTGTGTGGCCGCTTAGCTCTGCTCTCTGGGCTGGCCTCCGTATGGGTGCTGCTAACCAGGCCAAGGTCAGAGGGTCTATCTTCCTGTGACCCAGTTAGCTTTGTTATGTGCCATGCACAAAAGCTGTATTCTCGCCACTGAGCTAACTGAAAAATGCATGCTGCTCATCACAGGGAAGAAGAGGCCAGAGAGGGGGCCGTCTCTAGAGCTGGAAGGACCCAGAAGATCCTCTAGTTCAGCCTTCTTAATGCACTTTTTGGGAAGAAGACTGAAACCCATAGGTTCTCCTAGGCACTGTTTTAGGCTCAGTTCCCACAGCAGTTGTGTATTAAGCCACCATGGCGGGATGGAAATTCATCCCTACAGCGAGGGGGTGGACAATTCCAGTCCATGCCCAAATGCTATGAGCTGTTATCAGCATCCCTTCAGCCTGAATAGAAAGGATACGGCTGATAAGGACAGAACTTAGAAGCCCACCACACAGGAAGATGGCTTACTGTGGTCTTATTTGGGTTCTCTGGAAAGGACAAGAATTCTGATGAAAAGCCATTGAAGAATGATCTGGGCACAAGAAAATTTTGCAGGAATAAGTTGGTTAAATCAAAATCAAATGACCCGTCATCATCTCCAGCTGAACGTTGTTTCCGATTTCTGTGTTTCTCATAACAAGAGGACGATTTCTTTAGTCACCCAGACCAAAATTCACTGTACTTCTTCCCTGGGAAGTTACACTCACTGCTTTCCATTTTTCTTATCTCCCGCCCTCCCATCCATCCATGCACATTACAATCGAAGGGACTTGTGACTATTTGTCCATACATCTGTCCTGTTCTGCCCATGTTATTCCTTCGCTCTCCTGCCAAGAGTCACTGTCAAGCGCCTTTCCTTTATCTGCCCAGACCCTGCGGTGGTTTCCCACAGTCCACTCATTCAAGTCCGGATCATATTAACACTGCAGAGAACAGTGGATATTACTATGTAGATAATTTTTTTTCTTTTAGAACTTCGTTTTTTACAAAAGTTACAAGCTCCCCTCCCATTTCTCATAGATGTAGTTCGTCTGCTTTTCAGCCTCACACAGCAGGTTTCATGAGAACCCCAGGTCCCTGGTGGAGAGCCTGGAACCCCAAATAATTGAAGAGGTCTGCTGAAGGTCACAGAGCATCACGTGGTGTATTTGTGAATGAATCATGTTATTTGCATGTTTAGAAGTCAGTGTTAGTATTGCCATCAAGACATTGTAGTGAAGTGAAGCGTCAACCTTGTGTGTGTGCATGTACGTGTGTGTGTGCATTGCTGTGTGTGTGCTTGGTGTGTACAAGGCAAGGGTCACCTCAAAGAGCCATCCTAGCCCAAGAGAATAAAGGTGTTTTCTCGTTTTTTAAAAAAATAAAAAAATAAAAAATAAAAGTCAGTTGTTTAAGATCTAGGACACTGAAATGCAACTGAATATAAAGGGGAATTTACAAAGTCATTCTGCATGCCCAGGAAAAGGTACAGTCTCAGAAAAGAGCTGAGAAGACCTTAGGCTTACAGTTCAGTCTGATCCTTGGCACAGAGACAATCTGTAACAATCAAAACAAAACAAAAATAAGCAAACCCTAGAGAAGAAGGAGAATTTTTCCAGAGCTACCACATTTTAGGTTCAAAGGTCCACTTTTCAAAAAGAAAAAAAAAAATCTCAGAGAACATTAAAAATTACAAAAGCATGGCCCAATCAAAGAAAAAAATAAACCAACATGGGAATGCAAAATGATACAGCTACTTTGGAAGGCAGTACTACAATATTATCCAGTAAAAGAGCTCATTATTTATCCAAAGTAGTTAAAACCTGTGTCTACAAAAAACTTAAACATAGATGCTCGTAACAGCTTTATTTGCAACTGCCAAACCTTAGAAGCAACCAAAATTTCCTTCAGTAGGTGAACAGATAAACAAACATGTCTAGACAGTGGAACATTATTTAGCATTAAAAAATAATCAGCAACCAAATTATGAAAAAACACAGAGGAACCATAAATGCATATTACTAAGTAAAAGAAGACAATCTGAGAAAGCTACAAAGTATGTAATTCCAACTATGATATTCTGGAAAAGGCAAAACTGTAAGAGTAAAAGTCAGTGACTGCTAAGAGTTAGGGTGTGGGGGGGGATGAATAAGAGGAGCACAAAGTATTTTTAGGGAAGTGAAAATACTCTATATAATTACCACAAGGGTGGATGCACATCAATATACATTTGTTCAAATAGAATAAACCCTAATGTACAATACGTATACTTGCAATAATCTGTCAATGTAGTGATGAAAAGAAATTTTCACATATTGACGTATGGGAAGTCATTCTGGCTCACACCTAAGATAATACAAATTTAACGCTAATTAAACAGCTGGTTTGTGGCCTATCAAACAAACATCCTATACCTGCTCTAATTATTAAAGAAAAGGACACAGGACCAGAAATAAACAATGTCCATGGTAAAAATAAAAATTAAATCCCTGTTCCCTTCCTGGGATGCCAATCCTGGCACTCCTTCGATGATAAAAGACTCTCTTCCCAGGTTCAAGGCCACAGGGACTTGCTGTGTTCATGCTCATATCTCTTTTAGAAACCCTGAAGGAATCTATTCATGACTTGTTTGATGGGTCTTTGTTCTGACACAATATAAAACTGTGCTGAAAAGTATGCTTTTCTGGAGCAGTTCCTCAGTTATCTGAGAAGCTATCTTAAAGCTCCTTTCTTTTTTCCTATTATGGACTGTTTAATTACAAATTAATTTTTTTGTGAACCTAAAAATGCTGTAAAAAAGTCTACTTTAGAAAAATGAAACAACCAGGTGATGAACCTTAATAGACTAAAACAATTTCCTAAAGATACTCAAGTAACTAAAGAAAAACATGAAAACAGTCAAGAAAACAGTATATGAAGAAAATAAAAATACCAATAAAAAAACAGAAAGCCTGAAAACAAACCAAAAGCAAATTATGGAGATGAGAAATACAATAACCAAAATTGAAAGTTTAGTAGAGGAATTCAAAGGCAGATTTGAGCAGAAAGAAAATGAATAAGGGAATTTGAAGATAAAACAACTGAAATTACTAAGTCTCAAGGGGGAAAAAATGGAGAAAAGGAAACAGAACGTAAGGGACCTATGGAACATCATGAATTGCACCAAAAAAGCACTGTAGGAGTTCCAGAAGGTAAAAAGAGATAAAGAGAGATCATCTGAAGAAGTAATAACCAAAAAGTGTCCAAATTTGATGAAAAACACAAATATCCAAGAAACTCCAAGTAGAATAAACTGAAAGAGACCCATACTGAGACACATTACAATCAAATCGTTGAAAGACAAAGAAACTTGAAGGAACCAAGACAGAAGTGACTTGTCACATACAAGGAATCCTCAATAGGATTACCAGCAGATTTCTAAGCAGAGACTTTGCAGATCCAAAAGCAGTAGGCTTATATATTCAAACTACAGAAAGAAAAACCTACCAACCATGAATTTGATACATCCTCATAGCTCAAGCAGTAAAGAATCTGCCTGCAATGTAGGAGACCCAGGTTCGATTCCTGGGTTGGGAAGGTTCCCTGGACAAAGAAATGGCAAACTACTACAGTATACTTGCCTGGAAAATCTCATGGAAAGAGGAGCCTGGGAGACTACAGTCCATGAAGTTGCAAGAGTCGGACACGACTTAGCAACTAAACCACCACCAAAATTCTCCTTCAAAAATGAGAGAGAAATTAAGACATTTATAGATAAAAGCTGAAGGACTTTGTTATCACCAAACTTGTCCTTTAAGAAATACTAAAAGAAATCCTACAGTTGAAATGAAAGGACACTAGTTACTCAAAGCTGTATTAAAAAAATAAAGATCTCAGTAAAGGCAAATATGGGGCTTCCCTGAGAGCCCAGCTGGTAAAGAATCCACCTGCAATGCAGGAGATCCTGGTTGATTCCTGGGTTGGGAAGATCCACTGGAGAAGGGATAGGCTACCCACTCCAGTATTCTTGGGCTTCCCTTGTGGCTCAGCTGGTGAAGAATCCACCTGCAATGCAGGAGACCTGGGTTCAATCCCTGGGTTGGGAAGATCCCCTGGAGAAGGGAAAGGCTATCCACTCCAGCATTCTGGCACAGAGAAGTCCATGGACTATATAATCCATATGGTCACAAACAGACACGACTGAGGAACTTTCACAAGTAAATATATGGGTGATTATAAAATCTAGTACTGTTCTAACTCTGGGCTTTTTCCTCCAAATTTTGTTTTCTACAGAATTTTAGAGACTAATGCATAAAATTATTAATTTTTTTGGACACACAAGGTATGTAAAAGTTATCTTGTGACACCAATAACTGAAACCGAGTGGGGACAGAGTCATATAGGAACAGAGTTTTTGTATGTTATTGAAACTGACTTTGTATAAATTTGAGTTCGTGTGTAACTTTAGGATATTAAATGTAATCCCCATGGTAACCACACACACACACAAAAATAGCTACAGAATATACAGAAAAGGAAATAAGGAAAGTAAAACATTTCACCCCAAAAAATAAACACAAAAGACAGTAATGTAGGAAAATCAGCAAAAAGACATACAATGAAAACTAAAAAATATTGCTGAAAGAAATTAAATAAATGGAAAGATCCCAAATTCATGGATTAAAAGACTTAATATTATTAAGATGTCAATACTTCTGAAGTGATCTACAGACTCAATGCAATCCCTATCAAATTGTGGAAATACAAATTAAAATCATGATTAAGGCCACTATATATCCAAGAAATTAGCAAAAATTTTAAGGTGTAACAATACCAAATTGATAGTGATGGGAAGGTGAACTAAACTGGTGTAACCATTCTGGTAAAAAGGATAACATTAACCTGTAAAATTCAAGTATACTCTATGATCCTGGGAAGCCCTGGTGGCTCAGCAGTTAAGAATCTGGCTGCTAATGCAGGAGACACAGGTTGAATCCCTGGGTCAGACACATCCCCTGAAGAAGGAAATGGCAAGTCACTCCAATATTCCTGCCTGGGAAATTCCACAGACTGAGGAGCCTGGCAAGTTACAGTCCACGGGGTTACAAATAGTCAGACATGACTTAGTGACTGCTGCTGCTGCTGCTACTGCTGCTAAGTCGCTTCAGTCGTGTCCGACTCTGTGCGATCCCATAGACGGCAGCCCACCAGGCTTCCCCATCCCTGGGATTCTCCAGGCAAGAATACTGGAGTGGGTTACCATTTCCTTCTCCAATGCATGAAAGTGAAAAGTGAAAGTGAAGTCGCTCAGTCGTGTTCGACTCTTAGCAATCTCATGGACTGCAGCCTACCAGGCTTCTCCATCCATGGGATTAAACAACACCAACCAACCCAGAAATTCCATTCTAACTATACACTTTAGAAACATTAAAGTTTATGTATATCAAATAATAAATGTTCAAAGCAAAATTATTTGGAATTGCCCAAAATGGAAATACCCAAGAGTCCATCAGTAATAGAATGAGCAAATAATTATAGAAGCATACAGTTGAGTAAAACAGCAGTAAGACCTAACGATAGAGAACCATGGCTATACATAGATGGATAATCACACACATGATGTTAAAAAAAGAAAGAAAAGGAAGTCACCAAAGGCTACCTGCAGCATAATTCTGTGTATCTGAATTATCTGTTGGAAAACTAAATTATATTACATAGAGATATATACTAGCTGGAAAAAAAATTAAGCTAAGTGGTCAAAACCAAGTTAGTCAAGCAAAGGATATTTTGCCTCTGGGGACTAAAGGTAAAGCTCAATTACAAAGCTCAGACTCCTATTTACTCCCAAGAACTGGGGATGGGGAAATCAGTATTCCAGTTCAACTTTCACCACTGATTAATCTTATGTCTTAAGTAATTAATTAGTCAATTTGTTCACTCTTTAAAGAAAAAGGTGGACAGGCAAAAGAAAAAAAGACTATAACTTCGAGTGTAATGTCACATGGAACGGCACTGTTCAAAAAGGAATGACCCACAAATGTTACCACAGCAAAAGTGGAAGAATCTACAATGTTACCTTGCATGCTACTGGCATACTATAAACAAACAAGTCAAGGGCAAAATCCTTCTTGCCAAGAGAATTAATGTGTACATTGAGCAAAAAGTATCCTAAGAGCCAAGACAGTTTCCTGAAACATGTGAATAAAAATGATCAGGGAGAAAAAAAGGAAGCCAAACGGAAAGGTACTCAAGTTCATCTGAAATGCTACCAAAGCAGCATACTCTGTGAGAACCAATGGAAAGGAGCCTGCTGCTGGAAGTCATTCCCTGTGAATTTGTGGTATAATAATAGTAATAATTAAAAGACCCCTGGATTGTTAAAAAAAAAAATAAAAACTTAATAATTGGGTTACAGATCAAAATACTCTTTTCTATAACCACTTACCTTCCACAAGCAATCTGAGTGACAATGCTTCCCATAAGTTCAAAAACTTTCCTTGGGTTTATTTCATGACTGGTAGAGTTATGACCCAACTGACCATACCCTCCAGCTCCAAAAGTAAACACTCCACCTTCCTAAAAAAAAGACAAAATCTTTTGTGATTAGAAAGCCTGATAAAAGGAAACAATCTTCAGGAAAGTAAGTTAATCTTTAATATAACTACGGAGTCAATTTTCTTTTATATTGTATTCTTAATTTAATGGATGATAAGATAGCTACCTTTTCAAGGTATATTTGCTTCCATGGTGGCTGAGAGGTTAAAGCGTCTGCCCGCAATGCGGGAGACCTGGGTTCAATCCCTGGGTCGGGAAGTTCCCCTGGAGAAGGAAATGGCAACCCACTCCAGTATTCTTGCCTGGAGAATCCCAAGAACAGAGGAGCCTGGTAGGCTACAGTTCACGGGGTCGCAAAGAGTCGGACACAACTGAGCGACTTCACTTTCACTTTAGAAGTATTTATGGTCATCATCAAACCAATGATGACAATGATGACAAAGTCATCATTAAACCAATACTATTTTTTGCACTGCCTTTTACTATCCTCATATTCTTGTCAAATCACAGAAATTTTCATAAAACCTAAAAATGGTATCATTTTTAATTTCCAAAGTACCTCTGCAAAGAAAAAAAAAAGTGTGTATAAACAGAGCACCCAAATATACCTACTCTTAGCATAGTGTTACTGAACTATAGACAATCTTTAAAATATTTATCATAAAATACATAACTGGATTAAAGGTAATCTTTTTAAAAAAGTATTTCATGATGACAGTTTAACAAAAGCACAGTATTTTTTCAGTTCAATTGCTTTTCTTCATAGTTGCAGCTATGTAAACAAATTTAGCTATTAAATGAAAGGAGAATAAGTATTTATACAGACTGCTATGTCAGGAAATTAATTTTTCTGTTTAAAATCTTTTTATCATGGGAAATTTCAACAAAGACACAAAAGTAAAGACAAATATATATATATGTATGTATCTACATATGAATTATCACATAATCATCACTTTCAACTGGTAAAACTTAGACAACCCTGGTTCATTGATACCCTTCCCACCACCTTTTGGGGGGTATTTCAAAGCAGAAAACTGTGCTAGAGGTACTTTAAACTAGTAAACTGTGGTCAATAAATCATTTCACCTATAAATGTGCATGTATTCTCAACGGTACGTAACTCTAAAAGATAAAAATATATAATACAATACTACTATGCTGCTGCTGCTGCTAAGTCACTTCAGTCGTGTCCGACTCTATGCGACCTCATAGACGGCAGCCCGCCAGGCTCCCCCGTCCCTGGGATTCTCCAGGCAAGAACACTGGAGTGGGTTGCCATTTCCTTCTCCAATGCATGAAAGTGAAAAGTAAAAGTGAAGTCGCTCAGTCGTGTTCGACTCTTCATGACCCCATGGACTGCAGCCTATTAGGCTCCTCCATCCATCGGATTTTCCAGGCAAGAGTATTAGAGTGGGGTGCCACTGCCTTATCCGACACTACTACTATACACAAAAAAATTATAATTTCCTTTTTTGGACAGAAATAGCATGGGGTCGCAAAGAGTCAGACACGACTGAGCGACTGAACTGAAGTTTTATTTCTCAGGTTTTTTCATCTTACTGACATTAATGACTTGACATAAGATCGTGAATATTAAAAATATACAACATGACATATATATACTCTGTGAAATTATTACTACAGTCAAATTAATTAACACATCTATCACCTCATATACTTTTTTGGGGGGAGGAAAAAGCTCAGATCTCCTCTCAGCAAATTTTAAGTACAGAATACTGTATTGTTAGTAGTCACTATGTTGTACATTAGATCCTCAGAATTTAAAAATCTTATAACAGAAAGTTTGTACCCTTTGACCACATATCCCCATTTTCCTCATGCTCCACACCCTGGGAACTACCATTCTACTTCTTGTTTCTGTGAATTTGACTTTCTATTCCTAATTGCCTTCCCTCTCACTTTTTTTTACACAATTCCATGTATAAGTGATACCATTAAGTACTTGTCCTTATTTCACTTAGCATAATGCCTCCAGGCTCATTTATGCAGTTACAAATGAAAGCATTTCCCCTTTTTATGACTGAATAATATTCCAGTATATGTATGCATGCCCACACACACGTGTACACATCACATTTCCTTTATCTACTCATTTGTCAGTGGACACTTTGGCTTTTTAAATATCTTGGCTATTGTGAACAATGCTTCAGTAAAATGAGCATAGTTATTTCTTTGAGGTACTGTTTTCATGTCCTTCAGAAATACACCCAAAAGTGGGCTCACTGGATCTTATAGTGGTTCTATTTTTAATACTTTGAGGAATCTTCATACTGGTTTCTGTAATGGCTGCACCAAGTTGTACTTCCAACAGCAGTGTATAGGGTTCCCCTTTCTCCATATACCTGTTTTGTTTTTGTTTTTTAATTATAGTGATCATAACAGATGTGAGTTTGTGGTCTTGATTTGCATTTCCTGAAGATTGTGATGTCGATACTGAGTACCTTCTTCATAATCTTTTGGTCATTCCTGTATCTCCTTCAGAAACTGTCTATTCAAACCCTTTGCCCATGTTTAAATTAGACTGTTTCTCAGTCATGAGTTATGTGAGTTCCTTATGTATTTTAGATATTAACCCCTAACCAGATGTATGATTTACAAATATCTTCTCTCGTTCCACAGGATGAGTTTTCATTTTGTTGACTGTTTCCTTTGCTGTGCAGAAGCTTTTAGTTTATTTTTGCTTTTGTTATCTGTGTGCTTTTGGTGTCACATTCAGGAAATGACTACCAAGACTCATGCCAAGAAACTTTCTCCCCAGGTTTTCTCCTAGGAGTTTACAGTTTCAGGCCTTACATTTAAGTCTTTATTCCATTTTGAGCTACATTTTGTAAGTGGTGTGAATTAGGGATCCAGCTTTTGCATGTGGATGTTCAGATTTCCCAGTATCATTTATTAATGATGATGTGTGCTCTCAGCATCTTATCAATGATTTGCTGCATTTATTTCTGACTACCCAGGACTGCAAGGAGATCCAACCAGTCCATCCTAAAGGAGATCAGTCCTGGGTGTTAATACTTTGGCTACCTCATGTTGAAGAGCTGACTCATTGGAAAAAGACTCTGATGCTGGGAGGGATTGGGGGCAGGAGGAGAAGGGGATGACAGAGGATGAGATGGCTGGATGGCATCACTGACTCGATGGACGTGAGTCTGAGTGAACTCCAGGAGATGGTGATGGACAGAGAGGCCTGGCGTGCTGCGATTCATGGGGTCGCAAAGAGTCGGACACGACTGAGCAACTGAACTGAACTGATATGCAGTATAGTGAAAATAACAGTACTAATTTTCCTAATAACAATAAGACAACAGAATGCAATTTAAGAGGCTCTTTGTGAATTCGATTTATCTTTAAGCTATTTCCCACTAGTGATGTACACAAAATACTATACTTTAAAATCACCTAAAAGAAATCTTCTGTAGTTGTGCCACTAGTAATTTTGTAGAACTGTTATAATATACAAATATAAGTTAGCTTTTTAATTATGTTTAAGAGTTTCTAGGTTTCAAAGTCAAAACACAAGGCAAGGCTCATTTGGTCTACCTATTCTTTTCAAATATAAATAACATGTATCTTCTTTTTCCTTAATGGTAATATATCCTGAAAATCATTCACAACAAAATAGAGATCTTCCTCATTCTGTTTTACAGGGAGTGACACTACACGCAGTGGCATTACTAGTTTATTCAATTAGTCTGCTACCGTTAGGTATTTCGATTTCTTCTATTCTTTTGTTATTAAAATATTACCACAGCAAACGGCCTTGTGTATACATAATTTTGTATCTTTGGAATAGATTCTTAAAATTGCTAAGGGATTGATAAATCAAAAGGTATATGTACATGTAATCTGCATAATAAATTTATAAAAGAACTTGAAAAAGACTGACATATTTATGGTAGTGTCCTCATATCCATTAACATGCATGTCTACTTATTCTGTTTTTAAATTTTGTGGGTATTGCTCCACCGTCCCTGGGATTCTCCAGGCAAGAACACTGGAGTGGGCTGCCATTTCCTTCTCCAATGCATGAAAGTGAAAAGTGAAAGTAAGTTGCTCAGTAAGTGTCCAACTCTTCGTGACCCCATGGACTACAGCCTACCAGGCCCTTCCTCCATGCGATTTTCCAGGCAAGAGTACTGGAGTGGGTTGCCATCGCCTTCTCCGAAAGTATCTTTACTACACTGTATTTGATAAGGACTGAGAATAATTCTTATTTTAAAATTTCCCAGGGGTAAACATGTAGAATTTTTACAAATCTGATGAGAAGTAATTTTTCCTTGACAATTTTATCTACTACGCAGGATAAACAAAGATAAAGGTGCAAAAATGTTAATCTCTAATTCAGTCAATGATAATTTGCTAGTTCCTTTATGTTAACATGACTATAGTAAATAACACTACTGGTAAAGGTTACCCTATTTTCATTTTACTTCTAGAGAATTATACAGTATTGATACTGAACTGGTACATATTCAAGAAAGTGAGAGGTCAGAGTTAAAAAAAAACATTAGCAAGATGGTGATGAAAGCTCATTATAACTGCTTGCATAATACTGATTCTTGGCCTAGGGATAATAGAGGAATTCAGTCTCCTCTGTTACTTATTATACTTATAAGCTACAGAGAAGCTAAATTAAAATTGGGCAGAGTTACACAATATAAATGAGACTGATACACAAACCACAGTAAGCTTGACAAACTAAAAAGAAATTATTTCACTCACAGTATTATTCAAGCAGTACTTAATATTAAGTTGTAAAATGCAACAATATGTATCATCACCACACAAACAGCAGATCACAATTCACATTTCATAACATAGAAAAGCTGAAATATAAGGTAAACTGTTTTTGAGAACAGATGATAACCTAAGTCCCTTTTTCAAGATAAATGATTTTTTAGACATCAATAACCCTCAAGGTTTCAATATACATATCATTAAGATATTCACTAATTACAGAAATAACTACCATAAATATTAATTAAAAAGTTTTACAGGAGTACAGTACCTTCGTTAGTGCAGCAGTATGATCTTCTCCACAACAAATATAAACTATTTTCTGAGTTCTTAGTGACTTTAGTAAATTAGGAACATACCTATCTGAAAATTTCAATAAGAGAACAGTTAACAAACACATTAACAAACAGTATTTTTAAAATTAAAACTCTTCTACAATGTGTTTCTCTACAGCTTTCCCAACGGTGGAAGGCAGCGATAATTAAACCATTTTAACAACTCAATAATCTTGTAGTAAAAGGCTAAGTTGGGTTGCCAAGTCTTTCTATTCCTACTACAGTGATAAAGAAAGGTCTAAAAAGGGGAATTTAAATTCTAATCTGCCTCAATGCCAATCTACACTCAGAAATCAAGGAATTTCAAAGCTTTTTGACTGCTTCTAATACATATACATCATTCTTTATATCTACCTCATGATAATTAAGCTCAAGCATCCTACTTTGAATTCTAAAACTATACTTTCTGATGTTTTCTAGCAGGAAAGATATAATAAATATCCTAATCTGACATAGTTTTCTTATGCAGAACAAAATATTTTTAAATTCTAAGAGTATTATTTATCATTTCCAGTTGTTATAGATCAACAACTCACTTTTGTCTAACTCATTATAATTATGTTGAACTTTATTAAACCAGTTTTTGTATTTCAAATACTGGCATTCAATCTAATGCAGCTATGAAAACTGAGTTCCCAAGATCCCAATTTAAGTAGTTATAATTTTTTAAAATTCAAAGTTTATTTGTAAGACATTAGCATCACCATTAACAGATTAATTAAGTGACTCAGATATAAATATTTCTTTAAAATACTCAAATAGATGAACACTTCTTGTTACTTTTCAAGATAATTTTACAACTTTTTTCAACTGATGGTAGCTGATAATGCAGTTACCAATCTGAAGTAATGTTTTTCTCAATTTTCTTTTAGTAACCATTCAACAATGAAGATTTTTGTCCAGATATACTTTCTCCATTTTGTTTTAAAATAAAAATACTATTTTTGGCCTTCCCACAATCTCCTAAAAATATTATAAGGTGGAATTCTTAAACTAATCTCTCCATCCCCACCTCAATCCCAGGGAAGATTTGGGTATACTTCTCTCTGACACTAAGAATCACTAATCCATATCAAAAAATCATCTCTCTATAAAAGTATAGAGTATATCTATAAAAAATGCAAACCTACCATTTTCATCATTAAGACCTAGTTGACCAAATTTGTTGCGTCCCCATCCAAAGATAGCTCCAGAAAGGGTGAGTACAAAACTATGGGCTCCTCCGGCCGCAATTTGCATGAAAGGGATTCCAAGTAAAGACTTAATCAGCTGTGGTGAAGCTTGCTTTTTACAGTCAATGCCTAAACCCAATTGGCCATATTTATTCTGTCCCCAACAGAAGACTTCACTTGCTGTAAATCAAAAATCATAAATTACTATTTTTCTCACACACACAAAAATTCCATTTTAAAATCATCAGTTATTTTGGGACATTCGTCCTTACACTGGATGAAAATACATATTCCTCCTTACTATTATTTCTTATATGATACTACCTAGAAGAATCCATATTAGTAGAGTTTTAGTTTGACTCACTTTATCAATGAATAGGGTAAGTCACATAACTGAGGGTAATCTCATTTCCTGATGTTCCTTAAGAAAGTACCATCTCTTTTTAATATACCTCAGGCCTCATTTTTATTCTATGATTTCTCCCAATAGGGACTCATTTAAGCTCAAGGCTTCAGTTACCAATTACCTTTTGAACATCTTCAAAATTTATCATTACCCTATATCTCTCCTCTGAGCAATAAATCCATGTATCCAATAGATTACCTGACAGCTATACTTCGATATTTGAAAGGTACTTCCCGTTCAGCATGCCCTAAACTCAATTCACGATCCCCTTCCTATCTCCCATACCTGGATCTCTTCCTAATGTTCCTCATTTTCAGTAAATAATCATCTTAACTGATTCAGCAGCACAAGTCATAAACACAGGGAGTCATCCTTCAAATTCCCCTCTTCTCTTACCTTACATACAGGTTTTTATTAATTAATCTATCACCTATCAATCAAGTCATATACAGTTTTCTTTCTAAAGAAAAATATGGCTAATAGATCCACACCTACCAGTTTCACCAGGTTCTTACACTAGTTCTCTCTCAGTTCAGTACAGTTCAGTTGCTCAGTCATCTCTGACTCTTTGCAACCCCATAAATCACAGCACACCAGGCCTCACTGTCCATCACCAACTCCCAGAGTCTACCCAAACCCATGTCCATCGAGTCGGTGATGCCATCCAGCCATCTCATCATCTGTCGTCCCCTTCTCCTCCTATTCCCAATCTTTCCCAGCATCAGGGTCTTTTCAAATGAGTCAGCTCTTTGCATGAGGTGGCCAAAGTAATGGAGTTTCAGCTTCAACATCAGTCCTTCCAATGAACACCCAGGGTTGATCTCCTTTAGGATGGACTGGTTGGATCTCCTTGCAGTCCAAGGGGACTCTCAAAGAGTCTTCTCCAAGACCAAAGTTCAAAAGTATCAATTCTTCAGCACTCAGCTTTCTTTATAGTCCAACTCTCACATCCATACATGACTATTGGAAAAACCATAACCTTGACTAGACAGACCTTTGTTGGCAAAGAAATGTCTCTGCCTTTTAATATGCTGTCTAGGTTAGTCATAACTTTCCTTCCAAGCAGTAAGCGTCTCTTAATTTCATGGCTGCAATCACCATCTGCAGTGATTTTGGAGCCCAGAAAAATAAAATCAGCCACTGTTCCCACTGTTCCCCCATCTATTTCCCATGAAGTGATGGGACTGGATGCCATGATCTTAGTTTTCTGAATGTTGAGCTTTAAGCCAACTTTTTCACTCTCCACTTTCACTTTCATCAAGAGGCTCTTTAGTTCCTCTTCACTTTCTGCCATAAAGGTGGTGTCATCTGCATATCTGAGGTTATTGATATTTCTCCCGGCAATCTTGATTCCAGCTTGTGCTTCATCCAGCCCAGCATTTCTCATAATGTACTCTGCATGTTAAGTTAAATAAGCAGGGTTTAACAATATACAGCCTTGACGTACTCCTTTTCCTATTTGGAACCAGTCTGTTGTTCCATGTCCAGTTTTAACTGTTGCTTCCTGACCTACATATAGGTTTCTCAAGAGGCAGGTCAGGTGGTCTTGTATTTCTATCTCTTTCAGAAATTGCCAGTTTACTGTGATCCACACAGTCAAAGGCTTTGGCATAGTCAAAAAAGCAGAAATAGATGTTTTTATGGAAATCTCTTCCTTTTTCGATGATCCAGAGGATGTTGGCAATTTGATCTCTGGTTCCTCTGCCTTTTCTAAAACCAGCTTGAACATCTGGAAGTTCACGGTTCATGCATTGCTGAAGCCTGGCTTGGAGAATTTTAAGCATTACTTTACTAGCATGTGAGATGAGTGCAATTGTGCGGTAGTTTGAGCATTCTTTGGCATTGCCTTTCTTTGGAATTGGAATGAAAACTGACCTTGTCCAGTCCTTTGGCCACTGCTGAGTTTTCCAAATTGGCTGGCATATTGAGTGCAGCACTTTCACAGCGTCATCTTTCAGGATTTGAAATAGCTCAGCTGGAATTCCATCACCTCCACTAGCTTTGTTCGTAGTGATGCTTCCTAAGGCCCACTTCACTTCACATTCCAGAATGTCTAGCTCTAGATGAGTGATCACACCATCGTGGTTATCTGGGTCGTGAAGATCTTTTTTGTACAGTTCTTCTGTGTATTCTTGCTACCTCTTCTTAATATCTTCTGCTTCTGTTAGGTCCCTATCATTTCTGTCCTTTATTGTGCCCATCTTTGCATGAAATGTTCCCTTGGTATGTCTAATTTTCTTAAAGAGATCTCTAGTTTTCTCTACTTGGCCACATTTGCTCACCCACTGCTACATTTTTTTTTACAACTGGCTTCCCTGGTGGCTCAGAGGTTAAAGCGTCTGCCTCTAATGCGGGAGACCTGGGTTTGATCCCTGGGTCGGGAAGATCCCCTGGAGAAGGAAATGGCAACCCACTCCAGTATTCTTGCCTGGAGAATCCTATGGACGGAGAAGCCTGGTAGGTTACAGTCCACGGGGTCACAAAGAGTCGGACACGACTGAGCAACTTCACCTTCACCTTCAAACATCTTTTACTTATTTTTATAAAATAAATGACACCAATAATTAACATACTAATAAGTGATTTTAAAAAATTCATACCATAATAGTACATACTTACTAAGTTTCTCTCCAAACTAGATCACCAGTTCCTCTTCCAAAAGACATGCACTCTTACCAATTGCTGATATGCATTTGCAGAAATACTCTATGGACATTAACTAGCAGACATTTGTATATACAGAGATATAAAAATGTAGAACTGATACATGGTAGACACCATAATAATGGTCTGGATAAGTTTCAAATTAATTGTTCTATATATGTTCATGTGTTTATTTCATAATGAAACTCAAATGAGCTGATTTTTTTTTAAAACGTAGATTTGAAATGATGCTCACCTGAGAAAAATTTATCAGTGCCTTCTCACTGTTCTTGGGATAAATACTTTTAACAGGGCTTATAAGGTTCTATAAAATCTACCTATGTTTCTGAGCTCATTTCACACCAATCTCTTCCCTCACTTACTATACTTTGGCCATACTCACCTTCCTTCATATTTTCCAAAGGCAGTTTCTTACACACTTTCTGTCTCACACACTCTGCCTAAACCTTCCCCTCATGCTTGTCTAATTTACTTCTATTCTCTCCCAGCAAGGAGCCTTCCTTAGTCTCCAAGATTAAGTTCAGTCCCCATATACAGGATCTGAGTATCCCAAACCTTTTTCTTCACAGTCTTCTTTTGTAGTATATGACTATACTGTTATTTGTATGACTGAATCGTAAGGGCTAGGCTAGTCCCTAAGGGTGACTCAGTGGTAAAGAATCTGCCTGCCAATGCAGGAGACAAGGCTTTGATCCCTGGGTCAGGAAGATTCCCCGGGGAAGGAAATGACTACCCATTCCAGTTTTCTTGCCTGGGAAATCCCATGGTTAGAGGAGCTTGGCGGGCTACAGTTCATGGCGTCACAAACAGTCGGATACGACTCGGCAACTAAACCACCACCATAAAGGCTAGTACTACATTGCTTACCACTGTGCCTAGTTCATAGTGAGCGATCTGCTCCCCACCCCCAAAATTTGTTTTTCACTAAATGAATAAGACATTGCTAAAACATGAAGCTGAATAAGGCAAAAGAATACTGGTCAAGACAGAGAAACTGTCCTCATCAGTAAAGCCTTTGGGTTTAAATTTATCTTGAATTTATCTACCAAAGTATCAAAAAAGAAGTTGACAGGTAATATAAAAAAATACAGGGATGCCAGCCCCACCCCTCATTTTATTTCTTAGATGGAATAAATCCAAATCCCTTAACATGGCATGTAAGGCCCTCTGTAACAGATTTGTTTTTACTTCAACCACTACTGAAGTATGAAAATGTCTCCCATGCTCTGAAAATACCCACGTAAAATTATATGCTGATACACAAATACACAAAATACTTTCCTTCTATGCCCTCACTAGTACTATTACTTTATCCAATCCTTAACATTTCCCCCTAGCTGCTTCTCAACAGGTCTCCAATTCTGAATTATATTCATCTTTCAAGATGCAGCAACTATGAATCCCTTCTTTACTGTTACCAATTCTACTGACAAACTACACTTTCTCCCTTATTCCCACAGTATTTTACTTTTACCTTGACCAAAAATAGTATATATTTTTTCTGCCTCAATTATAATATTTGCACATCTGCCTCTTCTATCAGATCACATGGTCCCTAAAACTGTCTCTTAATTTCTATCGGTATTTCCCTACAGTTCTAGTCTACTGTTTCATTCACAGTAGGCCTCACAAGGCATTTAATAAATTTCAACTAATAAGAAGAAAGCCACTGAAACTTACTTTTATAAATGATATAACAACAAACACATGGGGCTTCCCTGGTGCATGTGTGCTGGCTCAGTGGTAAAGAATCTGCCTGCCAACACAGGAGACATGGGTTCGATCCCTGATCTGGGAAGATCCCACATGCCACAGAGCAACTAAGCCTGTGCGCCACAACTACTAAGCTGTGCTTTAGAGCCCGGGAGCCACAGTTAATGAGCTCATGGGCTGCAACTACCGAAGCCCTTGCCCTAGAGCCTGCACTCTGCAATAAGAGAAGCCACACCACAATGGGAAGCCTGCACACCACACCTGTAGAGTAGCCCCTGTTTGCCACAACTAGAGAAAGCCTGTGCAGAGAAACAAAGTCCCAGCAAAGACAAAAATAAATAAACAAAATTTTAAAACTATAAAAAAATAAATATATATGGCAGGTTCTCTACTAACTCATAATCGTTAGCGAGCATAGGAAGAAGTCAAAAGAAATAAGTGAAGGTAACAGGATGATTAGACGACTTTCTGTTTCTAGTCACAAAAAATTTATCTGTGAGATCAAATGAAATTGGGCAAGTTATAAACTTCCCCAGCTATGAAGGAATAATGTTCAGCAAGCTAAAGAACAATGAGATACAAAAAATCAATTTCATGTCTATATTCTTGCAAAAAATGATTGGAGAATGACACCATTCAGAATAACAAAGAACATCAAATATCTATGAGAAAATCTAACAAAATGTATGTAAGACCTCTCCACAGAAAAGAACAAAATATTCTTGAGACAAATTAAAAGGAGATTAAAATGAATGGGAACATATCACCAGTTGCTGCTGCTAAGTCACTTCAGTCGTGTCTAACTCTGTTTGACCCCATAGACAGCAGCCTTCCAGGCTCCCCCGTCCCTGGGATTCTCCAGGCAAGAACACTGGAGTGGATTGCCATTTCCTTCTCCAGTGCATCAAAGTGAAAAGTGAAAGTGAAGTTGCTCAGTCATGTCCAAGTCTTAGCGACCCCATGGACTGCAGCCTACCAGGCTCCTGCGTCCATGGGATTTTCCAGGCAAGAGTACTGGAGTGGGGTGCCATTGCCTTCTCTGATATCACCAGCTGAAGAATTGAAAAACTCAGTATCACAAAGATTTTCCTCAATTTGATTTAGAGACAATGTACAACCCCAAACAAAATCCCAATAGTTTAATAAGTGTCTGTGAAAACTGCCAAACTAATTCTAAAATGTATACAGAAATGAAAAGGATAAAGAAGAACCAGGGCAATGTTTAATAAGGATGAAGTTGAAGGAATTTCACCTTTAAATAAGAAAGCTGAAAAGGCAAAAGAAACTAGAAGTAATGCTTACCTTTAGAAAGTGCAAGTGAATGATAGTAACCACAAGCAACCTGTACTATCTGGATATCCGACAAACTTTTAATATTTCTAGAAAAGAAGAAGAGAGATCAGGATTAGTTAATTCCATTTAATAAATGGATCCTGAATGCTATTTATTGACCACCTACTATGTGCAAAGAGTTTCCTTACCAGCAGTTCCTTACTAGCATGACTTAGCAGTTTATGCTTTTTTCACACAAGCCCAATTTATAAAAAATTTACACTAAAATCAGTAAACAAAATCTAAGTATGAAAAATTAAGAGGTGTGATGAGAAAACACTGTGAAAGGACAATAAGCACAGTAATCTATGCTCACACTTCAGCGCTTTCTTATGTTTTTATTATCAAAATTTGAAAAACTTTAAAGTACGAAACTTGGTAATATATTTCTAAGACAAATGTACATGATCTAATTTGTTGAAAATTGGTGTATTTGGCCCAGTTTAGTACATGTTCTCCTCCATCAGGTTCCTTAAGAACCAGCAGGGATTCCTATCATGTGATGCTACCAATTCACAAATTATGAAACCTATTCCTTTTGGACTAACCTTCTCCTTTGCATCTAAATCAGTGATATTAAATGTATTTAATTCTTTACTACAGAAACTTAATTCATATCTATTATGATCACTGATGTGTGAGGTCATATTTCTGCCATCTCATGCTTCTGCCTTACATTTTTTTAGCTTCCTTTCCTTCCCAATTTCTGATTTTCCCTTAACTGTAATGTAACTCTAAAGGCTAAGTGTTAAAAGATCATGAGAATCAAGCAACCATGCATGAAGCATCCCAGGTTGTATCTAGTTCACCTTCACCTGGTCATTCTGCTTTTCCTGAATTAACATTTTCAAGGAAAAAAGGGGGTGGGAAAATACAATATGTTTCTTATTTCCCTTTACCTGATACTGCCACCTGACCTGATTATGCCATTTGAGAGTCCGGAGCAAGTTCTGACCAGAGTGTCGATACCCATGATTTTCGGGAGGCAGCTTCAGCAAACCAAATTTTAAGCGGGAAAAAGGAGAGTTACTCTAATTCCATATTGTTGTATTAAAAATAATTTATTTAGTGGATTTATGTTAACTACAAAACTTGAGAGTTGTACTGCTACCATTTAGCAGAATCCAACAAGTTAACAGGGTCCAACATATTTTCAGATTTTCAAATATAGCAAAAGGCTATATATACACTGGCAAAGCAAAAACAGGAATAAAAAAATACATGGATATGTACAACTGTGAAGTTATTAAACATTTACTGTTACTGCTTATGCATATTAGGTATATCATACATTGACTAGTGAACGGTATTAAATCATTTTAAAAAAACAACTGTTCCTGGTATCAAGCCCAATTTGCAAGACTAAGTAAAATCTTTTCAAATTCTACTTTCTAACAGCACTGTTTTTACCTTCACAGCATTTATCTCTATAAATTACTGGAATACTTATTCATTTAATTATTACTAGTATACTCTGCTAAACAATAGCTCTTTAAGAGTGGAATATTATCTTATACTCATGGAATCCCGAGCACCTACCACAATGCCTGGCAAAATGTACAGGGAAACAAAAAGTATGTCAAGTGTCCACTGTTTGAGAATAAGTCAATCTGTAACTTCTTTGAGGCTTTAGTATTAAACTATTCATAAAGTTTGACCCCAAAACTTCTAAATTTGCACAGCAATTTACACTCAGTGATTCTCATTACCAAAATATTATCATGCAGCTTAGAATATAGAATGAATTTTTTAGTTGTGTCTGCTCGAGAGAAGTGAGGATGTTCTTCTGTGGCATTACTGTTTCAAAAGAAAGAAATCTGTTTTTGTCTCTATGGAGATGTAATACACTGAAGATGAGGGAGTGGAAGTGGGAAAGAGAAGAGGGTTTTTGTTTTTTTTTTAAGCTTTCAGGAATTTAAAAAAGAAACAAAAATACTGTTCTATATATGAATAGTGTTGGTGCATTTTTCCTGAAGAGACAAGTCCGAAAATTCTTAATGAAACGAAGTTTTACAGAATTCATCAAAAATAATCCCCAATGAGTAAAAAAGATAATGTAAATGTTTTACAGTTTTCAATTTTTAAGAGGATTCAAATCAAGTTAATAGGAAAGTCAAAACAAAAGAAATTTTGTAAATAAAAATATATTTACACATGTATATGAAGATTCCTAATTAATAAGAACTATGAAAAGAAAATCAAAATTTCAGATGTCTAGGGTAAATATTCTATAAATACTTATAAATTTAACCATAAAGTTTAGAGTTCTTGTCAAACATTTTTAAATGGCTATGACATCACTAAAATTATTCATTGTAAAGAAAATAATTATTTCTTCACTGAATTTTGAAAGATGTTTGAAACTTTAAGAAAACAGTGCATAAACCTGGAAATAAGATTTATACACCCCTCCCTTGAGAAGCCTTGAAATCAAAACATAAATTGCTGAATATGCATACTGTTGTATTGTTACATTTTACATTTTTCCAACTTAATGTACAGGGGCAATATGGGCAGAAACCAAGCATTTCCAATTTGTCTGCAAAGGTAAAATGCTTTACCAACCATTAACAAGAAACACCGAAAAGTGTGAATATAATCAAGAACTTAGTATGAAATCAAGAACTTAGTATGAAATCAAGAATTTGAAGAACTAAAGCATTAAATATTCTGCCAATTCGAAAATCATCAAGGTGTATACACTAAATAAAGCTTTCTGTATGCCAAATGTACCTCAAAAGAAAGTGGTTTTAAAAATAAATTTCCCAGTAAAACATAATCAACAATTTTTCATTTCCCAATTAAGCCACAACTTCCTTATTCATCTGAGAAAAGTCGCAGCTGATTTGGAAAAATTTAGGCTAACAACTGATCTAGTCTCTACCATTAAATATTCTTTAATTTTCTTTTTAATCTGAAATACTCTGTACTTTCATATGCTGATACTAATATTAGGCAGAAACTGTAACATACTTTTTGGCCATGCCATGCAGCTTGCAGGATCTTAGTTCCCGTACCAGAGATCCAACATGGCCGACAGGTGAAAGCAGAGTCCTAACCCCTGGACCGCCTGGGAACACTCTACAATATGCTTTCAAAACTGAGTTAAATCAAGAAAATCTATTCATATGTCTAAGTTGCCTCCTATCATATGTTTTATTCAAAACGTATGTGAAAGTTACAAAGCTGGCTGACATTTCTAAGCACCTAGAAAAAGGTTTGGATCTAAAAAATGATTTGGTGTTGAGACTTAAAAAGGAAAAAAAAATCACTAGTGGTCTTTCATAAAAACATACTCCTACTGTACTGAAATACTAAATTGCCCTTTAAAATATGAAGTACCAGTAAAAATTTATATATATGTATACATATGTGTGTGTCAGAACAGATCCAAATCAGATTAGCCCAATGAAAAACTGAGAAAGTTCAACAGGAAGGACGCCCTTATACACAGATTAAAACTAGTAAGATGTTCAGTAAATACATAAACAGAGAAGTTTAAGCCAAAGGACTCAATTAAGATCTCTTACAGGTCCCCATTCAGGTTCATTAAAAGAGCAAAGTTACAGGATTATTGGGCAACCTTCAAATAAACTGTCACATAATAAAATTTTCTCATCTTTCTCTCTTTACTAAGCATCTATGGATTACTCTTAGACCAGAACTGAACAAAAAAAAAAAAAGGAAAATTCAGTGGAGTGAAAAATATGGGAAACTAGACAGCCTTGCTGTGAATCATGGTTTTGAAAATAAGGACTTAGAAAATCTAACATCTAACTCTCTTTTCAATACTAAAAACAAAGTTCTTAAAAATCTTAAATAAAAAAAATCCCATTCTACAATTATTACTTATGGAAGGAAATAAAGGCAGAGAGAACGTGACAAATGTGAGATCACTCTGTTCCTATGAATGCTTTGCATTTTGTAGCCAACAGCCATTTGGCTGCAAATTAACATTTTCTAAAAGAAATCAAAATTGAAATGACTAAAAAAATTCAATTTACTTAGCTTAAGGAAAAAATTCTCTCTCCCAACAGCACCATCATTAAAGAGGCACTAAAAGCATAACGGGAAATGTGTTTGCTATTTAATTGTTATTACAGAAGAAACAAAAGGGAAGAAATTTGGGGAGTTTTGCAGAATTTGATTACAGGTTAAAGAAAACACATTAATGAGACATATGCCAAAACAGACAGCTCATTATTAGAACAAATATAAAGCATCAAACTAAAGATGAAAAAATATTTGAATATGCTAAAACAAAACAAATACTTTAAATGTATACTTTAAGTTTTTCAACAGACACACACACACACACACACACATTTAATAAAAAGATATGGGCTTGCTGAAGGAACTAGCTACCATCCCTACTTATATAAAAAAAAGTCATTTCTAATGATAAGAGCTCTGTTCTGTTTTTTTTGTTTTGTGGTTGTTTTTGTTTTTTTGCACCATGCAACTTATGGGATCTTAGTTCCCTGACCAGGGATTGAACCTGTGACCTTAGCAATGAAAGCATGGAGTCCTCACTGGAATTCCCTCCTGTTCTGAAATGTATTATTTCTTGTGCTCCAATTTCTTATCCTAGTAGTTATCTATTTCTTAAGCCAGGGCAAACATTAATATTGGTAAATTAAAAACAAAATATCTAAATGTGTATACTATAAAAATGCTACCTGGAATAAATGTAAAATTAGTGTAATACCTTGGTTCCCTAGAGAGTTCTCCTTTATCCCTATTAACTATTACCAAGGGAAAAAACATAAATAAAGAGAGTTTAAGGAGACAGGAATTTGTATAATTTTAAACAGTAAGGACAAGTTAGTGTATTAATTATGTACCCAAAAGAACTGGATATTCTTCTTTAAACCTTTATGTTCAGGATTACAGTTTTTAATATTAAAGCAATGGTTATGCCCTATGAAACTCTGTAAAACTACAATACTGACTACAATATTGATGAAGCATTGCTTATTTTTAAACTGAAATAATTCTATGATCAATCAGTGGTTAGCATAAATTAAACTGTGGTCAATGCTATGTAAAAATGTAGAAAGTGAATTATTCTTTTTACTCTAAGCATGTGGGACTTTGAAATTCAATAAAAACAATAGACTAAAAAACAAAGAGAAAGAAACATACAATCAACCAATATTTAATGGTTTAGTCTTAATCCACTTAAAGATTTCAGTGAGAGAAAATTTATAATAAAAGTGTGCATTCTCTACCCCTTATCTTTACAAACATACATAATCTGGGAGAAAATATGAAATATACAAGAAACAGCATTCAATCCAAACTGAAGGCAAGCACCTACCCAATAACTTGCCTTTAGGGCTTAAAGGGGAGGAGTAATTGTATATCAACTCTTAAATGCCCAGTAGTAAGCAGAATGATTTAGATAACAAATTTAGTATAAAAGATTGTTAAAGACCCCTTTGTCGGTCACCTTTGTTACCTGGGTACTCTGATACATTCCTCTGATCCTAGCAGGCCAAGTTGTCCATCAGAATCGAGACCCCAAGCATACACCTGGCCCTTGTCATTTAGTGCTAATGTATGAGCTTCTCCACATGAAACAGCTACAATATTTTGGGCATCCAGGGCAACAACCTGCTCTACAGAAATCAGAAACAGAGACATTATGTTCTAGTTTTAAACTCCTAGTAAGAATACAGTCTTCATCTTGTACAAAAAAGCTAAGGAAATGCTGAAATACAGACTGTAATTTAGTTATTCTACAAAACCTAACAAATACATTCCACACAAAATTCTCACTGTAGTAAATACAGATATATGTCACAGGGCATAATCAACTCAGATTATTAAGTAACTTGAATATTTGGGGGAAGAAATTAAAGGTATATAAAAATTTTCTTGGGAACTGCTCTTCATTCAAAACCATTACCAATAAAAGGAGTCCAGCTGAAAAGGAATCATTTGAACAAATAGGCTGTTTTTTAACAATAACATCATAACCAACATATGTATTACCATATGTGATACTACTATGGAGTGATTCTGAAACAAATGAAATAATCTGAATTAGCAATTTCTGATAGGAAACAAATTCTTTACAGATCTCATAAAGTATGTACTAGTTATGCTGAGGAGAGAACTGAAAGGCAATGTGACTATAACAAACGGATTCAGTTTATGGGCTGCTATTTTAATGTGAAAGATATAAAAACTCCACATGTGGTTAAAATACGTTCAAGTTTTAAATCAGAAATTAATTTAAAATATTGGCCCTCATAAGACTGTCAATACCCACTGACAAATCAGTAAAGAAAATGAAATTGCTTCCTTAGTCTCTTTAAGATGTGCACTATCAGTTTTTTACTAGTACACACATTTTTTTAAAAGACATCATTTAAAATTAACCTCTAAAAAAAATTAACCTTCTTTAGCCTCATAATAAAGCTATGTCTTCTATAAACTGAAAGTGTCTTATTGCAGAGCTGCTAAAACTGAACCAATAAGAGTTTCCTCGGAAGCATATTCTAGCTCAGTGTACAAATACAGCTGTTCAGTAATAAGACAGATTATGTCACAGAGGTTTGAATCCCTAAGTAACAGAGAAAATACAGATTGCATCTGAATTACTTATTCTGCATCTTGGGGTGGGAAGTTAGCCCTCAGATAGCCTTAAGAATTTGTATAACTCTAATGATATGTCTTTTAAAGTACTTACCTTAAAATACTATGAGTTCATTATTCATGACGTTGATAAATAGTACATGGAAATTCACTATGTGAATCTCTCACTTTTTTGTGTATATTTTATATATGTACATGTTTTTATAAAATTATATTGTAGAAACATATGAAAACAAAACATAACATATATAACATACTATCCCTCCTCCCAAAAAAATAAAAGGACTTAAAAGTATGGTATCATTTATTTACATCAAAACACTCCCATAAATCTTAATTATGAAGAAAGAAGCAAAATGCAAAAGATCTGTTAATCTTTCACAGAGGACCCCTAAATGAATCAATGTCTCTCCAGAACAATCTTCAAAGGAGATGGAATAAAGAGCAAAAAATGAGAGGATGAGAAGGATGAGTAAGACTGGTTGGTTCAACAATGATATAGGAAGAACACTTAAATTTGATATCAATTGCTATAAAATCAAAGACACCAAAAATCCAAGAAAGAAAGAAGACACAATCATTCATGCCAAATATTAATATTTACTGTATACTTCTTGTGCTCTAAGTACTAGAGAAAGATAAATAAAACAGAGTTCTACTCCTCAAGGAGTTTCCAGTCTATAGAAAAACAAGCGAGATAAGGAGTCTTATTAAAGGCAAAGGTAAAGCTATACAAAAGGCACCACGGGAACATGAAATACTTTTAAAAGATACTAGGAAGAATTTTGGAAGACACTAACACTAAGTTAAGTATGTGAGGAAAGAGAAAGAGATGCCATGTATCTGTCAGAGAAAATTCAAATTACTTCTTCAAATATAGTAAAACAAACTAAAAGCAAACTGAAGCAACTGATTTAAAAAAAAAAAGAGGGAAAAAGTAGTTGATATGTCAATAAAAACATAACCTCCCTAATATTTAAAGACTAAACAGGAGGAGGGGGGAGCAGAAGCTCAGTGAAAAAAATACGCAGAAGATGTGAACTGACTGTCCATTCAGAAAAGGAACAGAAATGGCTCTTAATCCTATGAAAAAATATCAAATCCATTGATGAGAGAAATGAAAATTCAAACTACGCTGAGAAGTCAACAATACACTCAACTTGGAAAATTCATAAAGCCATAAACTTTTAATTTGTACACTTCTCTATTTGATTACAAAAGTTTACATTTATCAAAAGAATGAGAAGGCAAGCCACTGACTGGAGAAATTATCTGCAAAACACACACCTAATAAAAGACCTATCACTCCTTCCCCCAAAACAGATCTATACAGTAAACGTTCTTAGAACTCAACAATAAGAAAATAAACAACCCAGTTAAAAATAATGCAAATGACCTGAAATAACACCACACCAAGAAGACATAAAGATGGCAAGTCATATAGCAACAGAGAATTGCAAATTTAAATGAACTACCATTATAAGCCTATTAAAATGGTCAAAACCCAAAACACTGACAATACCAAATGCTGGTGAGGATATAGAGCAACAATAGCTCTCCATCACTGATGATGGACGTATAAAATGGTACAGATACTCTGGAAAACAGTTTGGCAGTTTCTTATAAAACAAACCATACCGTTATATGATCCAGCAATTGTGTTCTTTCACATTTACCCAAAGGAGCTTAAAACTTATGTCCACACAAAACTCTGCACATGGATGTTTATAGCATCTTTATTCTTTCCAAAACTTGGAAGTAACCAAAATGTCCTTCAGTAAGTGAATGAATAAACTGTGGTATATCCAGAGAGTGGAATATTTTTCAGTGCTAAAGAAATGAGTTATCAAGCCATAAAAACACATGGAGGAGACTTAAACGCATATTACTAAGTGAAAGAAGCCAATCTGAAAAGGCTACAAAATGTATGCTCCAACCATATGACATTCTGGAAAGTGCTTTTACTGGAGACAGTAAAAACATTACTGGTTGCTTGGGTTTAAAGGGAGGGAGGGATGAACAGGTAAAGCAGAGGGAATTTTTAGGGTACTGAAACTATTCTGTATGGTACAGAATAGTACCATATGGTACTATTACTATTCTGTATAATACTAAGTGAGCTTCCCTGATGGTTTAGACAGTAAAGAATCCGGCTGCAATGCAGGAGACCCAGGTTCAATCCCTGGGTCGGGAAGATCCCCTGGAAGAGGGCATGGCAACCCACCCCAGTGTTCTTGCTTGGAGAATTCCATGGTCAGAGGAGCCTGGCGGGCTCATTTCATTATATAGTCATCAAACCCATCAAATGTACAACACAGACAATGTTACAGTGAACTATGAGTGTGGATGATATGATGTGTCAATGTAGGTACATTAATGGTAAGAAATATACCCCTGTGGTACAGACTGGATAGTGGGGGGGGGGGGGTTGTATATGTGTAGTATAGAGTACATGGGAACTCTCTGTACTTACTACTCAGTTTTGCTGTGAACTTAAAACTGCTCTTATAAAGTATAAAAACACATATACCAAGATAACATTTTTCATCTCATAAAATTCAAAAGTCAGATTAACAATCTGTTGGGAAGAAAGGCACTCTTGTATATTTATAGTGGAAGCACAAAATAGACACCTTTATGGAAAAAAAATGTGTCAAGACCTAACAAAACATACACAATTACCTTTTGGTTCCAGATCTAGCCTACAGATACATCTGTGTACTAAAGGGCAGCAGAATTGCCAACTCAAAATATGCCATTTTGGCATAAGGATTATTTTGAACTAAAGGCCACTAAGAAGAAAAGCTCTCTGCTCTCCTTCAATGTGCCTAAAAGCAGGACATGAATCTGTAGAGGTGTCCTCTTTCCTCTCTACCAGGAAGGATAGGAGTTAATCACTGGAGACAACTCTAGACCCTTATCAGCTGAGAGACAGCACCAGTACAAACTATGTAACAAACTTTACTCAATAGCCCTTATCTTTCTTAAGTTTCCCCACACATTTACCTCCCCCCAAACTGCCAAGCCAGAAACTCAAAAAGCCGTTTTCATCTTGTTACTTCTCTATTTATTGTCCTTTTAAGATGCTATATAAGCCCATGTTCCACCATCCCCTTGAGTTACTCATTACTGAGTGCTAACGCCTGTGAACACAAGGCAATACACTTATTCTGCTTTTCTCCCTGTTGATTTGTCCTTTGTCTACATAGGCAAAGTTGGAGAATCTAGGTGTACATATGTGCTACGTCGCTTCAGTTGTGTCCAATTCTTTGCGACCCTATGGACTGTAGCCTGCCAGGCTCCTCTGTCCATGGAATTCTCCAGGCAAGGTACAGATTCTTCAACTGGAATGGATCACCATGTCCTCCTCCAGGGGATCTTCCTGACCCAGGGATCGAAAATGAGTCTCTCATGTCTCCCACATTGGCAGGCGGGTTTTTGGTTTTTGTTTTTTTTACCACTAGTGCCACCTGGGAAGCATACAAATATACAAATATGCATGTGTGTGAATGTGTGTTTTTACATATATCTGCAGTACTGTATAAAATAACGAAAGACTGGGAATAGTCTAGAGATCCATCAATAAAGGATTTTGTTCACACATTGGGATTCTATGCTCTGAAAAATAAAGAGGAAATGCTGCAAGCTGGTGTGGAAAGATCTCAAGGGTATATTATCAAAGGAGGGAAAAAATCAAGATGTGAAATAACATACATGATTTGTTATTTTCTGCCACAGTTACCTATGTTTATTATAGCTACAAGGGATGTGGATGCAGAGGGAAATAGGGTGGTCAAATATAAGAGCAAAGCTTCTCAATGTGTATTTATTTTGATTTCTGAACCACATGAATATACTCTCTATTCAAATTTGAATAATTTTAAAAATTAAACATTAAAGAAAATAATTAAAGCAATGTATCAAGACCAATGTTTTCACTAAAACTTAACTGAGCTCTTTAAGATTCCTCTACATACTAAAAACTCAAGATAAATAACTTTGGTTCTCTTAGAATTTGAGCCCCATCAAATTACTAAGATACCTATTTGGAGTATAAATAACTATTATATACCTTGGAAGAAGTACTTAACACAGGCTTTTCAGACAACAAATATACAAACTAATAAGTTCTCTGTACAATTTTTTTAAATTATTTTTTTTCCCCAAATGGCCAATCAATATTAAAAGGCTCAACCATTTTTCCCCTGTATGCTAGAAAAGTCAGATCAATGTTAAATTGAGACATTCACATTCAGGACAAATTCTGGTTGAACGCTTGAAACAAGATGGCCTGCAAAGAGAATCAGTGATAAGCAAAAATAAAGGGAGAATAAATAAATCCAGCAAAACAAACCAAAAAGTTCACTAGAAAATCTGGCTTGATGTCTTGTATGAGAAAAACAACTCAGACGAACCCTAAACAGTTACCCTTTGTTGTGTTTATTATATACTAGGTACTATGCTAACTCTATTCAAGTTTTAATCACCAAGCTATTGAATACATTTGCCTTTCAAGGCCAAAGAAACAGAAAAGGGAGGAAGAAGTGAGAATTAAATTCACTTTAATTTAGGCTGAGTATGGAAATATAAGGAGGAAATATAAGAGGACAGAAAACAAAAGAAAAACCTGTCAAGCAAGCCCATTAAAAAAAAAACTATTATTCCTTTGATAAATGGGAGCTACAGGAAGATGTTAGAATTATGAACATATGATGCTAAACTTGCTGGGAAAGGTTTAAAGTAGCACAGGATTATTACAATTGACTATAATTCAGAAATAAGGCATTTTTTAAAAAAATACAAATACATACAGATAAAAATACATGGCAAAATGCTAACTGTTGCCACTGTGCTATTCCTTCAACTTTTATGTTTCAAAATGTTCACAGAAAAATTTGAGAAATGTAACACTGCTCATATCAGTATTTAGAGTTCACAATATTTCTCTTTAAGAAAAGAAAAAAATGACCATTTAGTTTGAGGAGGCAGAAAAAGGCAAAGAAAACTTAAAACAATAGGAGACTGTCTCGAGAAAAGCAGAAAAAAAACATTTTCAGAGACAGGAGCAAAAACAAAAAAGATAAAGCACTAGAGAGAAGTAACATTTCCATCCTGTAAATACTGTCAGGCAGATATACTCCAAATACAAATCTAACAAGTCCTAGCTCATTGCTACTTCTGGTTCTTCTTACACTTGCACTGTTAAAATGCAGTATTTCTGAAAACTGATGGTGCATCATTCCACTAAGGAGAAAAAGGCCATCTTTGCCCCATAAATCCAAAACACTGTCATTCTTAGATTTATAAAAACTAATTAAAATGTTTAACCTAATGCCAGTTTTCATTTGTACATCATTTTGCTGCACAAACGTCATAAAAGAAGAAAGAATATGGTTGCACATCCTTTTAGCAAAAGGTTCAGGTTCTTACTGTAAAACGTTACGTGACAAAATCCTTCCATTTGAGCAAGTAACTAAGAACAACCTATTTCCTTTGGGATCTAACAAACATGTTCCTCAATCCCTGAGTTTGTGAAAATCCATGTAGAATCTCATCTCCAGGATTCACTCTTTTAAGAGTTCATTTAAAGGATCGACTTCACCATATTCATACAGTGGCATATCTACATTTACCTTCTGATCTGTCCTATAATTATGTACATGTTCCTCTGTCAGTTTTCTTCTCTTTGCCATTATGGACAGAAAAAAAAAAAAATTTTTTTTTTTCATTCTCAACTGTGGCTAACGAAAGGTACAAAAAGAGAAAAATAAAAATGACAAAAAACGACTCTAAACTTCTTTCACATTTTCTTCAAAGATATTTTAAAACTCTGCACAATATCCAAAAAAAAATGCTAAATATGATGGTTTATTTCACCACTGCACCACCCTTTTAAGAAACCCCACCACTATTCCGCTTGTAATTTTCTTTAGTCTAGTTGGGAATAGAGATTCTCATTATTCACAGTAGTTATGTTTCATAAAGTTACCACAAATCCTTATTTAGTCAATACTGAATCACTGCCCCTAGGGAAAATATAAGATTACTGTGTTACAAGTCTCCAAGTCTCTTATCACAACACTTTATCAATCATTCATAACCTTTTGTGTTTCCATTTAAAGACATCTTAATTAATATACATTGTAATTCATTAACACTGAATTCACTGCCAAAACACCGTACACTCATGCCTCAATGAATTTTTTCCAGGCTTCTTGTGCCCAGGAACACTAGACAAAACCTCAGCAGTATGCACAGGGGCCATTTTAAACAGTAAAATTGCCCAAGAAAAGGTACAAAAATGCAAAAAATGTGGCACTAAATATACTGCAAAAAGGACATATTGTAACAGGAAGGCAAAGCACTGCTTCGTTGAACCTCGGCTGGGAAGCTACTTTTATTTTGCAGCTCTGCATGTGCATGTCCAGGAATCACCATGAAAAGCTCCGTGAGTATTGACTGACCGTGATCCATTCTGATTTAAACACAATATACATAAACACTTCTTCCTAGACAACCAATCACAAGATATACAAGATGGTCTATTAAGAGTCTTTTGCTAAATGGGTTTTAACCTGATAATAGCAGCTCGCCCGATAGCTCAGCTGGTAAAGAATCCTGGGTCAGGAAGATCAGCTGGAGAAGGGATAGGCTACCTACTCCAGTATTCTTGGGCTTCTCTTGTGGCTCAGGTGGTAAAGAATCTGCCTGCAACAAGGGAGACCTGGGTTCCATCCCTGGGTTGGTAAAATCCCGTGGAGAAGGAAAACCCTACCCACTCCAGGATTCTGGCCTGGAGAATCCTGGACAGAGTCAGACACCACTGAGGGACTTTCACTTTCAAGATATAATCACCAATACCATGCTCTGAGAACCTTGAAACCGTGCAAACAGTAAGCAAAAAATGAGTTGTGTTTTGGTTATAAAGGTAATACTATGGAAAACCCATTAGTAACATATTCACAACAAACTTCTCTTAAAAGCTGCATCTTACTCAAAATTTTAAAACAGCTATTTGAAGGAAAATACATTATCATGTTACTCTGTATCCTCTTTCATCTACAGATTTCAAAATTTTGCCATGGGATAAACTGGGTTACCCCAAAATTCATATGCTGAAAGTCATAATCCACAGTACCCAAGAACGTGACCTTACTTGGGAAAGTGGTCATCAAGGCTGTAATCAGTTAAGATGAGGTCTGATGGCAGCAGGGTAGGCCCCTAATCTGACTTGTGTCCTAACAAAAGAGGAACCAACCCTACTTGACACCTTGATATTCGATTTCCAGCCTCCAGAACTGTGCTAATATATTTGTTACTTAAGCCACCCAGGTTGTGATATTTTGTTTCGCAGCCCAAACAAACAAATATACTTACCTAAATATTTTTGGGTTCAAAACATTCCTGTCAAGTTAGCCAAGTAGGACCATCTGTATTTTAAAAGTGGTCCACAGAAATAAACAACTTATTCTGAATAATTCAATCACAGAAAAATTTGATTTTGAAATTTAAAGTCTCTATTAATAGTTCAAATTACATTATTTTCATGCCAAACAATTTCTCAAAGTTGGCAAAAGACATACTTCTGTAAGCAATCTTTAAATACAAGTGCAAGGGGGGGAAAAAAGCTTTTGAGAGAGCAAGTTGGCAATATGTATTACAATTCTAAACACGCATGCCCTCTGACCCCCAAACTTTCCTTTTGGGAAACAACAGGAAATAATGTGATTTCCAGTAACAGGTACATAAATATGGAATACCCATGTAACAGAAACTGGTGCTTCTATTAAAATAAATGTCTATATAATACAACATGAAAAGATAAAAACATAGTAAATGAAAACGCAAACCACAGCATTTTATGTAATGTGTACAGGACTATGTATTTTAATACAGGTATAAAGTTATGAAAATATAAAAAACAGCAGTAGTCAGTTTTAGGATGTAGGGGGAAAAGTGGCTTCTACTTTTTACAACATTCCTGTAACTTCTAAAAACTTATAGAAATATATTAGAAAAAAAGTAGTTAGTAATTAGAAAAAAAGAATTTTTTAAGATATTTGCCGCTGCTGCTGCTAAGTCGCTTCAGTCGTGTCCGACTCTGTGCGACCCCATAGACAGCAGCCTGCCAGGCTCCCCTGTCCCTGGGATTCTCCAGGCAAGAATACTGGAGTGGGTTGCCATTTCCTTCTCCAATGCATGAAAGTGAAAAGTGAAACTGAAGTCGCTCAGTCCTGTCCAACTCTTAGCGACCCCATGGACTGCAGCCTACCAGGCTCCTCCATCCATGGGATTTTCCAGGCAAGAGTACTGGAGTGGGGTGCCATTGCCTTCTCCATAAGTTATCTGAAGTCCCCAAATTATAAATGACCCAAATCCCATAGGAACAAATGTCCTCTGTTTCCCAAAATCAAAATACTAGGGTAATAACTAACACAGACTGATAAATTTTCTTCCCTAAGAGACAGTAGTAGTCAAGTATTATTTATATTTAAAATGTGATATACAGTTAAGTTAAATGTTACTCACAAAAATTTATCCTAAGCTTTGTGGAACCAATAAAGCAAGAGAGCCAAACAACCCAGGATAGATGATGGGTGGAAATAAATTCTAATACACAAATGTATGAATTTTTCTATAGAAAATGTTACAAAGGTTAAATATAATTATTGACAGAATATTATACTTAGGTATAATGTGTTTTAAAGACTGGTTTGAAAACCTATTTATGACATGCAGCAGTACTTCAATGAGTAAAGAAAAATTTAGCTTTTAAAAACAATTCATTCATAAATCAGAAACTATCTGGTATAAAAAGTACAATTACCAAGCATGACCAAAGGCCACAATTAATCTCAACTCTTAATATGGTATATAAATTGAATGAAGTCCTATGTATATTTTTAATTTAAAAGAAAAAAAAAACGAATTCAACTGAATTTGCAAAGCTGTCAATGTTTTATACACAGAACAAAAATCTTGGTTGATGTTTAATGCTCAAGTTATCAGGGTCTAAAAAACAATAGTTATGAATAGCAACAAGCACAGTCACATTAATTGCAATTACGAAACTGGAGGTCAGAAGGATATACTTGGTAAAAAGCTAATTTTAAGAACCTCCATTTCAGTTACTCAGTAAATGTTTAATTCAGTCAGAGCTTAAGTTTCAAAAGCCTCCGCCTACCATGCTTCACTAGTTACTATATAGATTTTCCCCTTCCCTCCTGAATAACACAAAACTCCAACTAAACCAATGCAAAGCACACTTAATATCTATCTCTAGAAATTTAATGTTCACAAAATGCTATACTATGAAATTTAAAAGGTAATGCATAATTCCATTCGTGTATAAAAATATGTCACACACAACCCAGTATATGTGCAGAGAAAAGACTGTGAAAATAGGGTTTCCCTGGTGGCTCAGTGGTAAAGAATCCACCTGCCAATGCAAGAGACAAAGATTCAATCCCTGGTCTCGGAAGATTTCAGAGGACAACTTGGGCCAGAGGACAACTGGGCCCGTGTGCCACAGCAACTGAGCAAGTGGCTACAAAGCCCAGGAGCTGTAACTACTGAGCCCACGTGTCAAAACAACTGAATCCAGAATACTCTAGAGCCCAGGCTCTGCAACAAGAGCAGCCACCGCAATGAGAAGCCTGTGTACCAAAACTAGAGAGTAGCCCCCTGCTCACCTCAACTACAGAAAAGCCCAAGCATCAACACTTAGCACAGCAAGATAAATCAAGAATATTTAAAATAAAAAAGACTGCGTAAAGAAATACTAAATTGTCAACACTGATTATCTACCAGTGGTTTTCTTTCTTTCATGGTTCTTCAACTGTTTAACTGAACAAGCAAAAGTGAGTTGATGTATTTTATGAGTCTGATTTTTTTAAAACATGAAGACGTTAACTACTTGGGATTAGTGAATAACACCAATCAATAATTCAGAATGCTTTTTTTACTTTAATAAATAAAGATATTGCTAATTATGTGACAGAGCTAACAAATTACCAAATGGCTACTTCACTCGAGGCATGTTATTTTCCTGCTGCTGCTGCTAAGTCGCTTCAGTCGTGTCCGACTCTGTGCAACCCCATAGACGGCAGCCCACCAGGCTCCCCCATCCCTGGGATTCTCCAGGCAAGAACACTGGAGTGGGTTGCCATTTCCCTCTCCAATGCATGAAAGTGAAAAGTGAAAGTGAAGTCTCTCAGTCGTGTCTGACTCTTCATGACCCCATGGACTGCAGCCTACCAGGCTCCTCCGCCCATGTTATTTCCCTACTCCTAAAGTAAACTGTTTACTGACACTTTTTAAAGGATCACTAATATAATCATATAATGATCATAAAATATGAAAAATTAAGAGTAAAATAAAGCCTAAACATAAAACATTTAATGAAAATGCTTATTCTCTAAAATCATTACCAATAATTATCAATAGGAATTTGGAATGGTACAACTCATCGTCATGAAAACTTTTTTTTTTGTTCTGTGTTTTCTTACATTCTTTCTTGTATATTTGGAATTCATTCATTTCAGAGGCAATTAACTGTATTTTCTTACTTACTTTATTCTAGTTGATGACATAGGAAAGGTGGGGGGAGGGGTTTACAGACACCAGAAGAGTTAAACCCTCTCAGAACTGGCAAATCCCTAAAGATAACTTGCCTACCAACATGCCTTTCATACAAAAACTGACCAAACCAGAGATTATTCGACCAACTATATCTTTATCTAATTCTCACACACCAAACCAGAATTTCCCTTACCTTAAATCATCCCAGAACCAGGTACCAGGAAATAAGAAACCTATCCTATAGAACAAAGCCTGGAAGAATTAACCAAATTCGTCAGTTCTTAACTGTTTATTCTGTCCAGTTTGCCTCTCCCTGGAAAACCTCAATAAAGGCTACAGTCTTAAGATCTCCCCTGAGTTCTGCCTTCTCATTACCTTGGTATCTTCCTCCTCAGCTACGTGTGGCATGCACTGACCTCCTCTCTCTAGAATCAGTGAGCATAACCAACTTCCTCCAAGCTTCATTCTCATTACCCCTTACAGCCACAATGATTTTACCTTACCACTTCCAATATGTACATTCTTAGAACAGGTATAAACTTTACACTTTTCATTATAAAGTAGCTGATGACCACAAACTTACCCAAACAAAAGAGTCTTAACTGTAACTTTCCTCCCTTTCTATGGCACATCCACCAAAATGGTCATTGTGTTCATCAACACCTTGTGTTTCTTCTGTGATAAAGATATGTAAGACAAGGTGTTTAACCGGCAGTAACTGACATGGTAGAGAAGACTTTTACCCAAATAATTACATAACACGAAGTTAGCAATGCAACCTACTAATTTACTGAATGACAGAGAACTGTACTAGATACTGTGCAAAATATATCACTTAAGTTCTCTTATGACACACCAGAGAGATGCATGAGATGGCACTTGATCTGGGCAATATTCAAGACAGAAACAGAAATATGCCTTAGAAAGATTAAAGATGGATAAATTGGAATGGGGAGATCAGGTAGAACGCTACTGCCACAATTCTTGCATAGACTAGTAATGATCTAAACTAAAGCAAAGAATTTTAATTGAGATAGCAGGAACTACGGGCCCCAGGGTGTAAGATAATTAGCTCAAGATAACATATTTAGCCACTTGCAAATGCAATGAAGACACAAGAAAGTTACTGAGAGTAAGATTTTGGCAACTGAGTCAACACTTGCTACAGGTTAGGAAGCTGACTCTAAGGTGAATCTAAGGTTTAAAGCTAAGTGAATTGAAGAAGCATCAATAAATAAGGAAGAGAGGCTATTTCAGCAGTTTGTTGTAGAGAGCTGGAGACAGCTAACTCACAGTACAGTGGTCTCCATTTAAACTGTTCCTTTTTTGTTCTCCACATTTTATCTTATCATTTTAAAACTCCACATTATATCTTCGTATTTTATAATCTCAGAAATGCCTATTTATCTTTCTTGATTTTCTTAATGTATAAATTTTTCCCACAGTCAAGCACAATATAAGCAAATGTCCCATTTTTTTATTAACAGCCTTTTTACATACTAAGCAAATAAATTTAGGCATACTTGTATTAAAATAATTATGTATGCAAAAGTTAGAGTAGAAAGCTGCAGCCAAATGCATTTATTTTCAATTTAAAAGACTGCTTATCACTTTGGGAAGGGCAGGTTTGAAAGGGTGGATAAGCAGGGAAGGAAAAAAAAAATGATTTAAGAGTCTGTTCCCCAAACTACCAGTACACAAACTATACCTTCTGTTATAGACGGAGTACCTGTGTCCTGCCCCCACTTCCCAAATGCACATTGAAACTCTATCTTCCCATGTGACAGTACTAGGAGGTAGGCCTTTGGGAGGTAATTAGATCCTAAGGGTGAAGCCCTCATTGACGAGATTAGTGTCCTTTGTTAGCTCCCTCACCCTTCTGCCATATGAGGACACAATGAAAAGATGGCCACCTTTGAACCAAGAAGCAAGCTCTCAAAAGATAACAAATCTCAGCACCCTGATCCTGGATTACCCAGACTCAACCACCAAGAGAAATGTGTTTGTTGTGTAAGTCACCCAGACTACATTATTTATGTTGTAGCAGCCTGAATAGACTAAGAAATCTTCAAATTAAGTATTCAATAAACTTCTGAAAATAAACAATGAATCTAACTTCTATCATTTATGTAATTCTCACAAGAACAACAAAAAATAATCTCTTTTTTCTGTTATTACTATGGATCTTTAAATTCTAACAGTAAAGGAATTTATTTCTTGCTCCAATACACTACCTTTAACTGAAATAAACATACATTTTGGGGAAATTTGAGTATAACTTTTTAATATGAGTTTCAACAAGGTAAATGAGAACTAAGCATAAAGAAGTATATACTTTTATGATGAGCACAATGTCTAGGACAAAGTAGATAATCTGTTGAATAAATGCCTGAGTTTTAGTTATAAATAAAAAGATATTGTCTATCTCAAAGCAAATACAGAAACAGCATATTAGCTACTTCAGTGTAACACTTACTTTTCTTTTAAGAAAACATTTACTGAGCATTGTCCACATGCCAGGCATCGTTCTTTGCACTTCAGTGTGATAGCTCACTTAATCCCTACAACTACCCTTGGCATGATTATCCTCATTTTAGAGGAGAATACTTAACACAAAAAGACTAAGCTATGTGCCCAAGATAACAGCTAAAAAATAAAAGATAAGTGCCCAAGATAACATAGCCAAAAGGGTACAGGGTTTGTACCAAAGCATTCTAATTTCAGAGCCTATCCTTTTATTTGGGTTTCCCTGGTAGCTCAAACGGTAAAGAATCTGCCTGCAATGCAAGAGACCTGGATTTAATCCCTGGGTCGGGAAGATCCCCTGGAGAAGGAAATGGCAGCCCACTCTAGTACGCAGGCAAGAGTATCTATAAGCAATTACAAGTATCTTTTTTCTAATCCAAAATATAGCTTTATACACAATGTTCTACACCTTGTTCTTTTCACTCAATTTATCTTATAATAATGTGCAAAATCCTCCCTCATTCTCTTAACTACATAGTATTTACATTACATTGACTAAATTATTTTACCAGTTCCCAACAGACTGTCACGGGGGCTTCCCTGGTAGCTCAGATGGTAAAGAATCTGCCTGTAATGCAGGAGACCTGGGTTCGATTCCTGAGTCAGGAAGACCCCTTGGAGAGGGGAATGGCAACCCACACCAGTATTCTTGCCTGAAGAATTCCATGCAGAGCTGGGCATGAACGAGTGACTAACACACAACACTGTTGGGGCTTCCTAGGTGGCGCTAGTGGCAAAGAACCCGCCTGCCAATGCAGGAGACCTAAGAGATGTGGGTTTGATTCTTGGGTTGGCAAGATCCCCTGGAGACAGGCATAGAAACTCACTGAAGTATTCTTGCCTAGAGAATCCCATGGACAGAGGAGTCAGGCAGGCTACAGTCCATAGGGCCGCACAGCCAGCCACGACTGAAGCAACTCAGTACACACACACTGTCACAATGTTGTTGTTTTTTTCCCCACAATGTTGTTTCTAATGTTTTGCTGTTATAAACAATCCTGCAGTAACACTCACTTTGTATATATACAAATGTAGCTATCAAATCAACAGCTATACTCTTGGATTTCTCGAAGAAAGGGTATGTACATTTGTAATTCTGATATATGACAACAAAATAGCCATTATAAAAACCTATGAACCTTATTTACTGACAGCCTCACTGCAGAGATGGTACTCCAGTCAAACACGGGTCTTCTGCACTTCTCTTAGTATGAATGAGGCTGAAGAGTACTCATGGTTTAAAAGTCATTTGTACATCCTTTTCTGTGAAGTGCCTGTTCCTATCCTTTGCCCATTCTGCTGTTTTTATCTCATCAATTTTTAGAAGTGCTTTGTATCTGAGATTTACACTTTGATTTTAATAAACTCTATATATTTTCCTGTTTGTCTTTTACCTTTGTTTACAGTGACTTCCACCTAGCACAAAATTATCTTTACTTCCATGCAACTTATATTTTCTATGCCTATTCACAATTCAGAATGTATTTCCTGACTCCAACAAAACAATTTTTTTTGAGGGATGTACATTTTATTGGAAACCTTAAATACTCTTCAGACAGAACACAATGTCTTCAATCAAGGCTCCCATGTGGCCTACAGGGAAAACTGCAATTTCTGAAGGGCAAGGAGAGGGACAGTACACAAGATGAGTGCTTAATTTGCCAAAAGGACCTCCTCACAAATTTCCAAAATAATTTTTTAAAAATCAGTCCATTTTCTTCAAGCACATTTTTATTATAGCTTTTACATTTAAATATTTGATTCATCTGGAATTTATCCAATATATATATGGCATGAGGTAAATCCAACTTTTTAAATTCCTAGATGATACTCCTACTTATATCAAGGTCATTTATTGAATCTCTCTCACTTGAATTTTTTTCTCCATGCTTATGTCTGGGCTCTATATTGTTTTATTGGTTTTAAATGTCCACATGTAGGGCAGTTTTAACTACCAAGGTTTTAAAATTAAAACATGCTATTAACTATATTTTTCTTTTTTTCTGCTCATATTTTTCAATTTTCCTAACTACTCTGGTTTATTTTTTCCATATGAACTAGAGAATAATTTGTCCGGTTCCTGGGGAAAAAAATCATTTGGTATTTTTATTAGGATCACATTAAACTGACATTAATTTTAGAGAAACTGATAGGTTTATGTAGGCTAGGCATGCCTGTCCACAAATGTGGTTACCATTTACTGAGGCTTTCTGTATCCCTCATAAGTGCTTTCAAGTCTTCTTTATATTCAAGGTGTTGCACATTTCTTAGTTCCTAAGTCATTGTATCTTTTTTTGCTATTGTTAAGTACCGACTTTTGATTGCTGCCATCTAATTGGACTTTCTTTCCACTAGGTTTGGTTTTGTTTTTTAATTGAGGTATAGCTGATTTATAATATTATGTTTCATTTCAACTTTACAACATAAGGATTCACAATTTTAAAGATTATATTCCATTTATGGTTATTATAAATTATATTAATGTCTATTCATACAAATATACGTAAATATATTATTGGCTATATTCCCTATCCTGCACATACAGCCTTATAGCTTATGTCATATATAGTAGTGCCTCTAACCCTATTTGCCTTCCCCCTCTTCCCTCTCCCCACTGGTAGTCACTAGTTTGTTTTCTGTATCTGTAAGTCTGTTTCTTTCTTATTCACTATTTTTTACATTCCACATACAAGTAATATTGTACTTTTTATCTATCTGACTTATTTCACTAAGCATAACATCCAAGTATATCCATGTCATTGCAAATGACAAAATTTCATTCTTTTCATGGCTGAGTAGTATTCCATTGCATGTCTGTGTATACACACACACATCTTTATCCATTCATCTGTTGATAGACACTTAGATTGCTTCTATATATTGGTGACCATAAATCATGCTGCTGTGAACAGTGGATTACATATACCTCTTCAAACTAGTGTTTTCTTTTCTTTGAATATATGGTCAGGAGTAGAATCAGTAGTCCTTTTTTCTTTCTTTGAAGAACCCCCATACTGCTTTCCACAATGACTGCATCAATTTACATTCCCATCAACAATGTACAAAGCTTCCGTTTTCTCCACATACTTGCCAACACATCATCTGTGGTGTTTTTGATGGTAGCCATTCTGACAAGTGTGAGGTGATAACTCATTGTGGTTCTCATCTGCATTTCTCTGATGATTAGTGATGTAGAGAATCTTTTCTCTACATCAGACAGGCCTGATGGCCATCTGGATGTTTTCTTTGGAAAATGTCTATTCAGGTCTTCTGCCCATTTTTAAATCAAGTTGTTTGCTTTTTGATATTGAAATGTATGAGCTATTTATATATTTTGAGTATTAATTCCTCATGGGCCATGTCATTTGCAAATATTTTCTCCCGTTCAGTAGGTTATCTCCATTTTGTCAAAGACTTCCTTTACGGTATTCACCAGGTGAATTTTTTTTTTTTTATTTGGTTGTTTGAGGTCTTAGTTGTGGCATATGGGATCTAGTTCCCTGACTAGTAACTGAACCCAGGCCCCCTGCCTTGGGAGCACAGTCTTAGCCACTGGACCACCAGGGAAGTCCCTATGGTTTTAATTTTGACTTTGGGCAAGTTATTTAACCTCCTGAAGTTCTATTTCCCTCACCTAGAAAACTGAGCTAACTGTACTCTGCAGGATGGATTTAATGCTTTTGGATAATGTATAAAGGATTCAGCACAGTGCCTGGCACATAATGGTGGTTACTGTTATTTTCAAATGTCCGCATCCTAGTACCTAATATATTCTAAATAATATTTCTCACTAGTAAGTTTCTCCAACTACAAGGTGGGTATCTTTCATCTCCCCCTTACACTGTCATATTAACTTCTAAGTATTTCCTTCTCCCCTTACTCCTAGTAGCAGAGGCTTACTCAGCTCCCCAGCTGAGTGCAGAAATACTCTTAGGTTCAGGCAGAAGTAACAGCAACCTTTCAGAATTTTACCTAATTATTCTTCAAAAAATAAGTGCAGGTCCATAAAGTTCATTCTTGTTGGATAGTCTAGTTATGTCACCTATAGCTGAGGAATACCTTGATCAAAAATCAGGAAGTATACATGTGCTGATTCATAAACACTTGGGATCAACTATGAGAAGCCATCACAAACTCCTTCAAAGAATTTATAGGTAAAGAAAAAAATTTCCTCCCACTGTTTTCAGAAGCTCTCCTTCTGAAATTAAAACCTGGTAGCGAGTTCCCTGGTGGTCCAGTGGCTGATACTCTGGGCTCCCAATGCAGTGGGCCTGAGTTCAATTTCTAGGCAGGGAACTAGATCCTACATGCCACAACTAAGACCTGGAACAACCAAATTCTGCTTAGGGTCTCTTTTAGCCTTACTTTATTCCTTTTCTCACTTTCATTTCCCTTTCACAAAAGCAAGATCATTATTTCAGAAGGCACATTTCTCAGGGGCTCTACATGCCAGCGCACACACAATTAATAGTTAAAACTATTTCAGCTTTCAACTATTTCACAACTTCTATGTGACATCTTGTGACTTCAAAACCTTTGTTTCCAATAAAACCTGGAAATCATAAAGTCAGACATAATTAACTAATAGGTTTTTGTCAGTTAGATGAAGCAAATGAACCTATTAATAAAACTCAAATAAGCATTCTATCAAATGGTACCTCAAATGTTCTATCTATATAAAAAAATTCAAGTTTACAAAACAGATGAAACAGAGTAGGCAACCATTTAGATTACTTCAAATTTACAAAGGTGTTATATTGCTAGGTACTTTAAAACAGTCTTCCAAAAGCACAAAATTAAGTATCATTAGTGGATTATTAATTTCTTCAAAGGCTGGAACCAAGGAGAATGTTAAACTGCTATGAACCGAAGAGTAAACAAAAATTTTAAATAAAACACTTCATGCCGTGAGTTCTATTCTTTCTCCTCACTTACAGTACTGAATTTACTGATTAAATATTGTTACCAAGTTCAAAACACAATTCACCTCACCAAACCTTTTCTCTCTCCTCCTAAAATAAAAGTTAACATTCCTCCTCTTCCAGGATTCCCTATTTCTATTCACGATTCAACCAAGGATCACACCTGGCTCTTTCCACCTGGCTCTTCCCTTTACTGACCATTCACTTCCATCTGGTTACCAAAGCCCATCCATTCTTTGTCTCCCTAATCTCATGCTTCCTTCTTGTTTTAAAGAGCTACTCTCATAGTCTAATTAATTTCTCTACCTCCAAATTCTCTCCCTTCTATAAAAGCCAGATATGACCTATTGCAAACTACAGATATCAAAAGATCATCTACCAAATTAAATTCAGGCTTCCTAACTTCATTAACTCTATAATCTGACCTCAATTTTACTTTTCTAACCTTCTAGCTCACTATTTGCAGACATTTCAGTTAACTGAACTACTATTTTCTCAATAGGCCTCATATCTGCCTATTTCCATTTGAGGTGCTTCACCTATAAAGCACTCTTCTTCATTCTTTCCTCCTTGAAATACTATATATTCTTCCAGTTCATATGCTATCATCCCTTTAGAAACTCATCTACAATCCACTCCATCCCAAATGGTTATACTATTCATCTCAACACAGCACTCTGTTTATGCATTTATAACAGCATATTTTATACGCATTTCTATCTATGTACTTAAAATATTTCTTCCCTTCTAGATCTTCAAATGATAATGATCACACTACACTTAGAAGCTTATCAAATAATATATGTTTTTAAAGTCTCGTAAGTATTTTCTAGTGAGTTTATCAACTTTGTAAAGTGAGACAAAACTGTGTTAATTTTTAAAAATAAATTGTTATTGTTCCTTTTAGATATGCTAAAATTAAAGATGTTCTTTCTCCTTAAGAAATAAACGGGGAGGAAATAAAGAATAAACTGATGTATATGTTTGTGGTGGCATTACTTACAACAAAAATCTGGAAACAAATTCCAGAAAATAAAAGAACACAAATTTTGGTATATTTAAATAATAAAATGTTAAATAATCATTAACAACATCCCCACCATAATATCATTTTAAAATGGTATTTTAAAACTATAGAGATATAATTACTAAATTGTTACTCAATTATTACTGAAAAGTAGTTGAGAAACAAGAACATATTCCCAGTCCATAATCAGAAATATGTTAATATATGAATACAGAAAAACTGTCAAATGACGGCAGTATTTATCTGTGCATGACAGCATTATGGTTGATTTTTATTTTCCCTATATTTTCTGATTTCACTACCAAGAATATGTAATAAAACCATCAAAAACTAAAAATGTGTTATTTCAAAACAGTGACACCCAGCAAAAGAATAAAATGAGACTAAACTTAGATATTAATAAAGAAATAAGGTATTTTTAAAGAAATAAGGCAATGGCACCCCACTCCAATACTCTTGCCTGGAAAATCCCATGGACACAGGAGCCCGGTAAGCTGCAGTCCATGGGGTCACGAACAGTCAGACACAACTGAGCTACTTCACTTTCACTTTTCACTTTCCTGCAGAAGGAAATGGCAATCCACTCTAGTGTTCTTGCCTGGAGAATCCCAGGGACAGAGGAGACTGGTGGGCTGCCGTCTATGGAGTCGCACAGAGTCAGACACGACCGAAGCAACTTAGCAGCAGCAGCAAGGTATTTTAAAGTAAAGTGAAAAACACATTACTAAAGGATTACAGAATGTTTTCTTCATGGCCTAGAAAAGCTGAAATAAAATTCTGCAGTGCTAGAACTGAAGAAAAATGAGTAATTATGTAAACAAAATATTATGGCTTAAAGAATGCCATAAAATTCAAGAAATTTTCCTTTTAACCAAATTAACTCCAATAATACAATTATATTCAGCATAGATTTTTCTTGCATGTAAAGTAACCATAACGATTCATCAAGATATAAAAATAATTATTGCCTTTTAAATTCCATCAGCATGGAAAAAACATCCATAGAAACTGAAAGGAGAAAACCATGGGCACTTTAATATGGTTTATTTATTAATGATTTCCACTTTTCTACTTAACTAACACAATCCTAGTCCAAAGAAACTCTATAACAATGGCTGAATACATTTCCTCCATTGTTTTAATATGTATCTCACATATCTGATACACCTTTTGCCTAGGAAAATTTAGTATCTATGAAGTGAGACTTTATTTCTTCAAAACAATTTTAAAAATACATGAGGTTTGTGAAAAATGACCTTTTACAACAGTGCTACATTCATAAGACATATTGGGGACACAGAACCCAAAGAATACAGTTGGCCCTCCTTTTCCATGAGTTCCTTATCTCAGCATTCAACCAACATGTGGATGGAAAATACAGCCGACCCTTAAACAACATGTGTTTGAACTGCACAGACCCACTTACAAATGAGTTTACTTCAATAAATACTTGGATTTTCATTTTACAGATCTTTAAGTGTAGGGAAAAGTTTATGTTCGATTAGAGATCACAATATGTGGAATCATAAAACTAGGGTTTGAGTTCTAATTCTATCCAAATTGTTTCTGCTTCTTGCCCTTGGGTAAGTCTATTCAGTTTCTGTTTTTAAGGTAGAGTTAACAGTATGGGGATTTTCAACTGCATAGAAAATCAGTATACCTAACACTGAAGTTGTTCAAGGGTCAACTACATTTGGGGGGGGGAAATTCGGGAAATTTCCAAAAAGCAAAACTTGAATTTGCCATGCCAACAGTTATTTACGTATCATTTACATTGTATTTATAACTATTTACATTGTACTAGATACTATAATCCAAAAATGATTTAAAATATATGCAAAGGTTATATGCAAACAGCAGCACCAGCATGCCATTTTATATAAGGGACTCGAGCATCCGTGGATTTTGCTATCTGCAAGGGTGCTGGAACCAATCCTCCACGGATACTGAGACACAGACTGTACTTATTCAAAGGCAATGGAAACTAGACCACCTAGGCTGCCATCTGTAACAAGAATCCTTAGTAACTGCTCAAATTGTGAAACTGAAATCTTTCATACTCCTGTTCTTTCAAGAAAAATATGTGGCTCCATTTCCAACCAGATAAAAACACTAACATATCAAACACAAAGACAAAATCATTGGTTCCAAATCATTTTAAAAAGCTTCTATTTGTTAGACTGCTCAGATTAGGCATCTACTATTACTGCTTCTCTTCTGGTTAATGGATTTATAAAGCATTCTCCAAGCCAATGCATCCTACAGAGAGATACCATGGCAGACTTGATACAATATAATTAACCCAAAGTTCCAATGTTAACCACCAAGTCTGTTGTGCCAGGCAGTTACTATGGACCTTGGATAGTAGCACAGCATAGCATTAGCACAAAGGGATACAGAATATGATATATAACAGAATAAAGAGAAAGAACTGGGTGTTACCACAGTTAAGTTTTTGTTCCTTGGTTTAAATATTCTTCATACCACACACGGTTATAATGAAGTACCAAAGTGGTATCACAATGCAAGCATCTCGGTAAAATAATGATTCATTTCAATAAGCCATCAGCAGAATGGCAAAAAAAAAAAAAAAAAAAAATGTGCATTAGAATTTGATCTGCCTCAAATAGAATATACTATTGTAAATAATTTTAAACATAAGCACAATTTAGTGAATAAGGTAGGAGACTGGGAGACTTAAATTTTCAGATTCCATTTATAGCTTTTCACCAGTCACCTGCTGTTTTGACAAGTTACTTACCAACTTGTGCTGCCATTTCTCCGTAAATTTATCCCCTAAGATGAGGATAATTCTTGCAAACTGTGTCACAAGCATTTTGAAAGGAACCATGAGTTATTGTGTAATGCTCTTGAAATTCCTCAGATGTAGGGTCCTACACAAAGTAAAGTATTATTATACATCTCTCTAACAGTAGTCAACTGTTTGCATTATGATTTTTTCCCTACTCTCGACACTGTGACTCTTGGACACTAACCTTTCTCATAGTAAAGCGTCCAAAGCAAGCCTCCATTCCTGACCCAAGTAATCATTTTTTCAAGTCTTCATATCATCCACATCATTCTCTTCCTTAGAAGGTATTGTGAAAATTGGGAGTTATAAAACAGCTTCTTTGGTATTATATGCCTTGATTCCTTAAGCAATATATGGTATAATTTGGAATTTTTAATCTACTATAATGTGGATAATTGTATTTCCCATGTTTATATATCTATTTTCCTATATTATTTTTCAAATTTCAACTTTTTTTTTAAAGGAAGTCATTTATAGATTTATGTTTTATGAACAGAGAAAACAAGTCAGGAAATGAAGAAGCAAGAGAGGCAAGCAAATTACTGCTATATGACCCAAAGCGTTTTCACTGCAATGATCAACAGCAGAAATTACCATTTAGGGACACAAAAAAACAGAATCAATGCTCATAATCTTTTTATCTTCTGTAGAAGAGTTGAGCACAAGCTGTAATAAATTTTCTCATACTATTCAAAATTTTATCTACTGGTGGCTTTGCAATGAAGTCAGTCTTTGGTTCAAGAATAAAATATACATATTTGAATTTTTAGTTTGTGTTGATAGGAGTATTATATCTGAAACAGAATTCTCACCCTTCTTACAGGGTTCCTAAAATGGCTTCACTTTGAATTTACGCACAGGGAAGGGACCAGGGAGGTATAATCAAACATGATGTCTTCACTGTATAACCTTAGTTATAAAATAGTAATTTTTGAGAGATTTTTTTAAAGCTCTCAGAATTACATTAAAACAATGATGGAAACTAGCTTCCTCCTAGATGAATAAATATTCCTCTACATTGTAACATGGCAGGGGCAAAACTTTGTGGGATAAAGATAAAAACCACAGAATTTAGAGTGGTCTAGTATTTGCTACTCTAGTGATTAAACTTTTAACATCAATTTCCTCATCTGAAAAAGGAGGACCATAACACATGTCAGCTGATATGCAAGACTGCTGTGAGGGTTAAAAGAGATACGTAATCCATTTGAAATAACTTTGTACATCATAAAAAGTTATTAAAACAGTCATTTTAACATAACTATCACATTATTTGCAAATTATGGATATAAAACTTTAGCACTATGTCTCACAGAAAACAAAAACAGATGTGTAAAACGTATTTAGGACCATGGACACTAAATCTTATCTATGGCTAGATAGTGAGTAAATAATCTTAATAAGAAAAGTACACTTCCTAAATGTTATCTTAAAATTTCAGAAGCAAATTTAGAAGTACAAAAATAAAACAATTTTACTTAGGTGGACTGACCTAACACTTTGAAGATTAAATATACTATCTACCTGTTAGCTATGAATTAAGGAGGAAATTGAGAGGTTCTAAATTTTAAAAGGTTTAAAAAAATTCCTATGAAGGAAAAATATATACAAGAAAGTGAAATAGATATACACACACTTCTGTGCAAATAGTTCAGAAAGAAGTAGTAGTGATAGCAAGGAATATGCGTATACAAGAGAAGGAAGATGAACATGGACTTAATCTGCATTCTTAGTATAATAAAGGAAATCAGTGAACTCTCCCCAGGTGGTTACTAGAATGTCCAGAATGGAAACTTCTCCCAACAGGCCATAGGACAAATCTATTTACTACACTGTAAGGGTAGAGTCCTCCAGGAGGTTATCATGCCTCTCAAGAATAGCTTATCTACGAATAAGGCCATCTCTTCCTCTTTTACTCCTTAATATTTAGTATGCTTATAAAGTGAATTTCTGTAAGAAAACAATTCTTAGCTCTGTTTGCTTTCTTCATGACTCAAGTTTAAGGCTCTGACGAAGTGAATGATGTTTATTATACGGTCCTAAAATTCAACCAGACTCATTCTCTTCCCAGGAGACTTTAAAACAAATTAAATAAATTCCAAATCTTTTCATTCATTTCTCAAACTCATAATTGTTTTAAAAATGGTTAGGAAGAAGCACATTTAAATCATTAAGGAATTATTCCAAAGGGAAATAATTTTAGTTAAAAGCATTATTACAGTTTCCACCCAATCCCCTTTAATCAAAACTGATTTAAGATTAAGTCCCTATCGGAGCAACTACCTCCGTTTGACATTTTACTTTTCCTACCTATGTAACTCGGTACACTTCAATACATCATTTAATTTGACCTTCTAGTAATAAAAAGTTTTTCTCAGGATAAAGACTCTCTCCTATAAAGCTAGCTATTTTAGCTCCAGATTTACTTTCTGGCTATTTATGTGATCAATCATCGAATTAAACTTAAGACTTCATTTTTCCCAGAAATCTTCAATTCCATCCAATGACATTTCTCATCATTTAAACTTCCTAGTCTCAAAATACATGCCACGTCACGTAGAATTTCAATTCTCTCTAGTTATTTCATTTACGTATACCTTAATGCCCAACCAAGGCTCTGAATTTTTCGAAGATAAAGTTTATGTATGCCTTTCATTTTTCTATCCCATAGACTGTGCCGTACTCTGAATAAGAAGGGAATCCTAAAGAGGTATCAAAACTTAGGTAAACCCACCCTCCCAACTTTATATTGCCAAATAATGGTTCCAGGATGAAGCAACAGTGATATAAAGGTCACAATGCAATCATCACAATGTCAACATGACCACAAAGAAGCCTCTTCTGGCGAGTGAAGTTTCTCAGAACCTCACCTATAGGGTTAAAAGCTGTTCAGGTACCAAGTCATTATACTTTAGCACATGGTGTCTACCACCCTTGTCTTGGACACAGAAGAGATGTTAAATAACATTTAAAGAATTTAAATCTTAGTAAATTTTAGTAACAATATTGGTAATTTCTATGTGCTAGCTTTGTACTTTCTACTTGCCCTGTAGCCTCTCAGAAATTACTAAAGCAAAACAGAGATATGTTCAGATACATTTGTGGGGCATGTTAAGTGTAAGAATAGTAACAGCCCCATTACCACGAAAATCTCAACCTGAGGCAGTATTCCAAGCTAAATAAAAAAGGTAAAGGACTCATCTGCCTCTGAAGCAGTGATTACAAATAGGTATCAACAAATTACCACTCATGTTTAACAACATGACAATCTCAATGTCTAAGATTATGAAAATCTGATGATTCCATAGAATATTCTTCACAAGGCAGAGTAGAAGAAAACTACCATTTACCTTGTTTTGCAATAATTAAACCTCTTGTATTAAGCATCACTACCATTCATCCAAAAAAAATTAAATTACAAATTAAAGCAGAAGAAAAGAGATTAAAACTATCAACAAAAAAAAGATGAAAACTACACAGTAATTTACAAGTCAGAAGAATGAGGTTGGGCATGGTGGTGAAATGATTATGAAAAATGAGTAACATGCTTTAACACCTTTAATATCTTATACCTTCATTAACCTCTTAAAAGACTAACAAGAAAAAAACCACTTAAATAATGATGTGGTAAAGAAAAATAACTGCCATAGAAAACACTTAGATGCCATTATTGTTAAAGTTAAAATAAATTGTCAATCAGTACAGCTGTAATCTTATCTGAATTTACCATCTTAAGAATTAACTTTTAGTTAACACAATTGAAAAAAAAATTCACAAATTTCTAAGTGTGGTAATATTTGACTTTAAAATACGTATAACAAAGAAAAAAGAACATGAAATGTGACCAAATTCCTCAAAATTCTCATTATCCTACAAATTATTTTAAATTTGGTTTGTATGGCTACTACATTATCAGGACATCTCACAGACACAAAACTTTCAATAGCTAGTGTTACTACTTGAAAGCAGGAGACTAGGGAAATAAAAAACATGTCAAACTAAATAAAACCATGTATTTAAAATACAACAGAGAGAACAACAGAATAACTAGGATTATGTTTTAGTCAAGTAAAAAGGTTTCATCTTAAATTTCCCCCCTTTCTGATATACGGAAAGCACACAGTAAATTATACATTTAAAACCTGCTCAGTGTGGCTGAACAGTACTTATAAAAAAGGACCTACATACTGTATATTCTTTATCAATATACTCAGTATCAAAGAAGATCTATATACTGCAAGGTAGTTTTCTATTGTTTTATATCACCAAAATTAATTTCTGAAACCACAGCTCCATACATTATAATAGCAGCAGTTAAAAAAAGAAACAAAATAAGTTCTTAGAAGCATGCAAACTGTAAAGGATATATTTAATGCCTAGTTTGCTTTTAAAGCTTCGTCAAAAAAACCTTGAGTTTAGCAAAATTGTTTGACATTTCCAACTTAATATTAACTATTAGAAGAGCAGACAAAAAAATTTTCAACTTACCTGGTTTCTTTCTGGATTTTTCATGACCTAGCTGCCCTAGATCATTACATCCACACGTGTACACTGTTCCATCATCCAGAACAAATACAGTATGTCTGAGTCCACATCCTACATCTCGAACCTTTTTATTTACAAAAAAGTCACTTTTTCTGGGCTCTAGTACAATTTCTTCATCAATTCCACCCAAACCTAGCTGTCCAAAAGAAGCATTTCCCCAGCACAACATGTTTGTGATTCTTCTGGTCTTCCAGCTTCAATAATAAACTCCCTTCTGAAACACTGGCAAGTTGGTGGTGTCCCTATGTCTGAGAAGACAGAAAAGAGTTAGTATGACTTCAAAGAAAACAATGTATAATTGCTCTTTCAAGTGCTAGGCTACAATACTCACTTTGTATTAAACACGAAATCTATAAGGTGCTACGTAAGTATCATTCAGTTTCCAAAACCAATCAGTGGTATATTCTTAAAATTATTACATAGAAACGTTCAGGAAAAATATATCACTTCCCGTGACTACAAGACTTCATTATTAATTAGCTTTGACTTTTTGTTATCTTCTGATAGACTAACTGAAATATTAAGTATCTTGACGAAGTTAATCTTTTTTTGCTTTTTGCTTTGGATAATTTCAGTGGGAGTAAGATATAAGACATCCGTCCACTGCCCCCAAAATCAGATATATACTCAGTGAAAAACATAACACTACAGAAACATAAACACTTGCAATCTCCCTCGAGTCACAGAATAAGTGAATAATTAGACTTTCTCATAATACCTACCTCCACATTAACAGAAAACTGAAGTTCTTATCTGTACTAGGAAAAAAACAATAATGGAAACTTTGAGTTTCCCACAATTTAAAAAGACTCTTCCAACTATTCAGTTAGAGGTCCCAAGGAAAATTATAGTTCTCTAGTTAAACACTTATCTTAAGAAAAACACCTCCAAAGATCATACCTTACAAATCAAAATATTAACACTCTGACCTCACAATTATATTTAAAAACTAAACCAGGGTACCTAATTACAATACAAAAGTATGCAGCTTAAAGATCAAGACTCTCCGCCAAAACTCAGCATTTTCTATTACGAGTGGTAACCATGACTGAAAAATATTTCCCCAAGGCAATCTATGTCTATCTATACCCCTGACACAATTATTTGAAGATGGGGGGAAAAAAACTGCAAATACCATTGGCACTGTCGATTTTTCAAGAACAGAAATGGGGACTGGGACACTGATAGTCTGATGGCGAAATCTGTAGAACTTTCCAGTACACTGAATATTTCTTCGCTTACATAGACACGGTAACAAAGAGCTCACTTCATCTAAACCTATACAGATTTTTAGACACATCGCGTACTAAATAACACAATTACAGGAAGCCCGTCTTATTCCCGTTGTAGTCACCCACGTTCCTTATACAGAACCTGAGACGTTTCCAAACCCAACTTTCCTACGTTCAGGCTAGCACAAGTGCTGAAGCTGTCTCATTCCATCCATGACCCACCCATTAAGAAAAGTTTCATTTCATTCTTTTGGGGCATCTGAACCCGATAGTTCCCGCGAGTTATGCATTGTCTGATCGGTTTTTGCTGTTTTTTCAAGGAGAGGACAGGAAAACACCCTAATTTCAGTGCACGAGGTTTATCCATCCTTTTCTTTAAAAAGTCAGAGGGGTAATGAGAAAGACGTCCTCTCGCCAGCAACAGGTAGGGGAAAGAGAAGCACTTTATTCCCAGCATTCCCTGAACGTGCACTCAGAACAGCTCCGGGGAGCCGCGGGAGAGAAATCATATGCACACACCCAACCTCACGGGCAGACCAGTCAACTACGGCAGCCGCTCGCTCGCAGCAGCAGCAGAGGCCAGTGGACGAGGCTCCGCACCTCGGCGGCCCTAGTCCCAAGGAAGCCCTTCCCCAGGGAGGTGCGACATTCCAGCCCCCGGGCCAAGGGGCCCGGCACTGCCCTCGTCCCCCACCCCACCCCCCACCCCGAGGAAACGCTGAGAAAGCACCCAGCGCCAGGCTGGCCTGTATCCGCCCAGCCCGGCCTGCCCCCTCCCTAACGCCGTCACACGCCCCCGAACCCGCCGGGGCAACGACTCACCGGACCCCTCAAGGCAGGGGAAGCCCAGGGCGGCTGGGGGGCGGCGCCTCCCCCGAGAGCGAGGCAGCTGAGGCTGGTCTCCAGCTCCTGGACCCTCCTCCTTCAGCCAGTGGCAGCGAACACCAGCGCTCCTCCGGCGTCGGTGAAGGTGCTCCTCTGCTCCTCTCTTCGGCTCCTGTGAAACTTTACCAGGCTCCTCAGAGAAAAGCAGCCGCCACTGCTGTCCAGTCCAGAGCCAGCCGTCAGCTACCCGGATGGAGCGGGAGGGGAAGGACGGGAGGAGAGAGAAGCGGAGAGCACTAGGGGTGGGGAGACCTGGGGGAGAGACTGGGGAGGAGAAGGGAGAGGGGGGAGGTGGTAACGCGGGGGAGGGGGAGGGGCTGGCCGGAAGTGAATCGCGGAGCACGCGCGCGAGCCCGCCCACTTCCCGGCCCGCGCGCCTGCGCCGGAATCCTCCCAGGGCACACCGACCCAGGCGCCTGCGTCGTGTGCTGTTTTGCGTTGCCTTTAGAGGAAAATGCCAAATGCAGATAGTTGGGGTTTGCCAGACGAGCGGAGGCGTTTGATGTGTCTTGTAACAGCGTTTCAGCGTGCACAAGGTCCTTTTAGTGAAGAAATTTCTTCGATTTTTGGCTAGATTGTCTTTTTCCCTATTGGTTCCAGTCTATTTAATTCCACCTTTATCCAAGGAGAATTTGAAGTCGCAGAAAAAACATCGCAAACTTGTAATTAAAGGCTGATAAAGTCTTTTATTTTATCCCTTAGCCTCACATGGAGCTAATCTGAGCATACCAGATGTATTCACAGCAATGATGGAGCCTATTGGCATAAAATATCAACACAAGTTCATGCTCCCGATAAAATGTTGGCTGCCATCACTTTCTGCACTCTTTCTTGGAGATAAACATATTATGCCTCTTTCATTCAGAGAAAATTAAGCAATGTGTGTGGCTGGAGTTACAGCCTCACATAAGCAAACTGCATTTCCTAGACCACTCAAGGGGGGAAACTTAAAACAAGGCTCTATTGAAACTTTATGTCACGCTTCTGTAGTACCTTGACTTCAGAATGTTGAGAACCTAGAAAAAATTTCGCAGTAAGCCATTATTTCTTTATCGCATTGAAAAATGTATCACAGATTGGAAAGTGTCTGTGCTAGACACGTACGTCTATTATTAGTTCCTTAGGGCTGCCATAACACAATACCACAAACTGGATTTCTGCTTGCTTAAAAAAACAAATGTATTGTCTCACAGTTGTGGAAGCCATAAGTCTGAAATCAAAGTGGCAGCAGGGCTGGCTGTCTCCTGGGATCTCAGGGAATTCTCTCCACACTTATCTCCTAGAGATGGTTGCTGACAGTTCTTGGCATTTTTTGGCTTGTAGAGATAATACTAATTCCTGCCTCCATCTCCACATGATTTTCTTCTCTGTGCCTCTGTGTCCTTCCCTCTTATAAGGAAATCAGTCATTGGATTAACTCCCACCTTAATCGATTGTGACCTCTTTTTTAAGTGCATTGCATCTGCAATGACCCTATTTCCAAATAAGGTCACATCCTCAGGTACTGGAAGTGAGAACTTCAACTGTCTCTGGGCAACCCAATTCAACCCACAACCTTATTTCTGCGAAATAAGAGTAAAAATTATAAGGTACTTAAAGCATAATTTCAATGTTGGGAGTGGTGATGATGCTCATGAAACATACTTAATTCTTATTCTGACAGCTTCATTGCCCTTGTAGGGCTTTTGTTGTCTTTTAACCTTCAGGACTTTATGTCTCGGAATGTATCATTAAAGGGGAAGTTGTGGGATTTGAGTCTTCAAGGTATGTAACAGATGGTGCAACAAATAGACACTAAATATGAGTGTTAATGTGATAAGAGTGTTTTTTTACCTTTTAAACATTTCAGTGAGTATTCCTAATGAGTGAAAACTAATTTCCAGGAGCTCCAGGAGATGAGGGCACCAGGAGCTTCTTCAAAGTTTTGTCTGGTCACAAAATTAGAAAAGGAACGTATGGAGGGGGGAGGGATAGTTAGGGAGTTTGGGATGATCATGTACACACTGCTGTATTTAAAATGGATAACCAACAAGGACCTATTGTATACCACATGGAACTCTGCTCAAGGTTATGTGGCAGCTTGGATGGAAGTGGGGTTTGGGGGAGAATGGATATATGTATGGGATACGTGTGTATGTATGGCCAGTTTCTTCCTTGTTCACCTGAAACTACCACAAAATTGTTAATTGGCTATACCTACCCCCAACACCAAATAAGAAGTTCAAACTGGAGGGGAAAATTTTTTTTTGTTGTCTGGGGAAGTGCCACATACCACTTCACATCTGCACACATAATGTTAGGAAGAACTACACACCTAGATGCAAGGGGACTAGGAAACATAACCTCTGCTGAGTTTCAGGTACTGCTTTATACCAGAGAAGAGAGCACGAATTGGTGGACAGCTATCTCTGCTACGTGGATGCATCTCTTCAATATTTTACAATATAGATCTTGCTTGTAGAAAGTGGAATAGACTTTTGTAGATATCCCTTTTAACCTTATAAGTTTATGAAACTGTGAGGTAAGATATCAGAAAAAAGGCTATGATTACCTTTCAAGTGAAATAAGCGTAGGGTCAGAAGGTTATTAGGATAATATAAATTTGTTGTATAAAAGCAGCATGAGTAACTGATCATGAGTAAGTATGGCCTGTGGTGCTGGTTTGTCTGGATTCAGAGCCTGAACCTACAAGCTACTCAGACCTCCGTTCTTCTATCCTCCCAAAGATACCTACAGACATTTACTAATGGTCTGTTTCACAGAAAATTACTTCTCGGTCACATTTCTATGAATGGGGGAAATTAATAATCCTCCTCACTACTAGGTTGTGGGAATTTAATAAGATAACATGTACAATACCTTGAACTTGGCCAGTGTTTTGTAAATGTCAGCTTAACTATTACTAACATTACCTCTCCTGAACTACCAGTAGTAAGAGAACATTTGGGAAACCATTCCATATCACAATGATATAATTTTAATATAGAACAAAAGTAAAATATGTTTTACCTCATGTGTTATTTTTCACTTAAAAAAATGCTCAGACTATTGAGAAATAGGTGTTCATTCTGTCCCACTCTTTCCCTTGCTGCCTTCCATCTAGCCATATTGCTTGTGCTGTATACCACCTGACCTCCTTCATTCAATTCTGCAGTCATGTTCAGTTCAGTTCAGTCTCTCAGTAGTGTCCGACTCTTTGTGACCCCATGAATCACAGCATTCCAGGCCTCCCTGTCCATCACCAACTCCTGGAATTCACTCAGACTCACATCCATCAAGTCAGTGATGCCATCCAGCCATCTCGTCCTCTGTCGTTCCCTTCTCCTTCTGCCCCCAATCCCTCCCAGCATCAGGGTCTTTTCCAAGGAGTCAACTCTTCGCATGAGGTGGCCAAAATACTAGACTTTCAGCTTTAGCATCATTCCTTCCAAAGAACACCCAGGGCTTATCTCCTTTAGAATGGACTGGTTGGATCTCCCTGCAGTCCAAGGGACTCTCAAGAGTCTTCTCCAACACCACAATTCAAAAGCATCAATTCTTCAGTGCTCAGCTTTCTTCACAGTCCAACTCTCACATCCATACATGACCACTGGAAAACCATAGCCTTGACTAGATGGACCTTAGTTGGCAAAGTAATATTTCTGCTTTTGAATATGCTATCTAGGTTGGTCATAACTTTCCTTCCAAGGAGTAAGTTACCTCCTCAGTCTTCCCTGATCACCCTACCCAAAAAACCAGCCCCTCACTTTCTATAACTTACCCTGCCTTATTTATGTCTATTATCACTACCTGATATTTATGTGTATAATACATAAATGTATAATATTATATTTATTATATATGTCATGTATAGCCTGTACTCTGTAACAAGAGAAGCCACCACAAAAAGAGGCCCATGCACCACAACAAGGAGTAGCCTTAGCTCACCACCAAAAATAAAAATTAATTAATAAATTAAAACATACTTTAAGAATAGAATTAACAGAGTTGGGATGGATGGTTTGTAGGGGATCAGAGAATGGGAGGAGTACTGGGCCACTAGGAGCTTTCTGACTTGAGGACATTTACCACAAAGAGGATGGCTGATGAGGGAAGAACAAATTTTGACTAGGAAAAATGAAGTGGTCTGTTTTGGCCTTAAGTCTGAAAAATCAAGAGTGTATTTCTATATTAGTTTCCTAGGGCTGCCATAACAAAAATCCCACAGACTGGGTGGCTTAAACAACAAAAATTTATTTTCTCACAATTCTTGAGGCTAGAAGTTAGATATCAAGGTCCTGGCAGGTTTCTTCTGAGGTCTCTCTTCTTGACTTACAGATGGCTACCTTCTCCCTGGGTGTACACAAGGCCATTCCTCCCTCTGCGCATTCTCTCTGTCCTAGACTCTTCTTACAGAAGCACCAGGTGTAATGGGCTGGGACCCACTCGTTTTACCTTAACTACCTCTTTAAAGCCCTATCTCCAAATACAGTCACATTCTGACTTACTGGAGATTAGGATTTCAACATATGAATCAGGGGGAAAAGGGGGACAGAATTCAGCCCATCAATTTTTTTCTTCCTTCTGAATTGCATTTTAAAATTCCTTTTAATGTTGTCTTACTGGGTATGGACCTAGCCCTGTAATGAGTGAGATGAAAGAAAGAATTCTCTTCTGCCACATAAGTGAGAAAGCACAGAGAAATTTTCTCTTTTTAATAGATGCAAGCAAAACAGTTTTCTTGATAATATTATATGTTATATGCCACTTAATCAACAACATGAAGAATAATAATTCTAGATATTTATTATAGAATCCTTCTCAACTTTCACTCTCACATTTATACTAATCTCATCTCCTGCTCTAAATTTACATTCTGACTCCAATTTCCTTCTCAGTATCCCAGAGTGAAACAGTAGTAATGATCATATTATAATGACCTGAAACATTTTTTAAATGCTTTCTTTTATAATTCTCTATAATTTCTGTTTTCTATCCCTTATTACAAGAATTCAGCTGGCATTCAAACAGGCATAAGCCTGAAAAAAATCACATGTAATGTGGCTATTGACCAGTATGTGGGGATGTGTCCATGCCTTTGAAATTACAGCATGATTATTCCAGTTACTATACTTTCTAAACAGAGAGTGCTCAAAATGACTGTACTGATTTGGGGGTTGTTTTTTTTTTTCTTTTTTGCAGTGTGGGCAGTAAAAAATAAAAACTTTTTATTGTTGTATGATAAACTATGCTTTTAAATTAATTTTATCCCACAGCAATCAAAAGATGAGAATTCTGTAAGTTGTAATAATGAGCATCACAAAAGAATTACGGTATTAAGTATAGAATCTATACATATATGAATCTTTTAAGTCTATCTGTTTTTCTTTCAAAGGAAACAATTAAAATAGCAACAAAGAGAAGAAATCTCAACTACTAGAGCTTAATGGTCGAACTTTGGGTTGCAAATCAAGCTATTTTGCTGCTACTGATTTCAAAGGGTCTTATAAAGATATTTGAGGTTGAAAAGTTCTAATTCAGCTGTCAGAAATACGAAATCTGGAAAATTTGCTTTATTTTCTTCCTTGTGCCAGGTTCCATACCAAAGTAAATCAGCAATATAACCCTCATCTTTGTATCAGTTCAGTTCAGTTCAGTCATTCAGTCGTGTCCGATTCCTTGCAAACCCATGAATTGCAGCACGCCAGGCCTCCCCATCCATCACCAACTCCTGGAATTCACTCAGACTCATGTCCATCGAGTCAGTGATGCCATCCAGCCATCTCATCCTCGGTCGTCCCCTTCTCCTCCTGCCCCCAATCCCTCCCAGCATCAGAGTCTTTTCCAATGAGTCAACTCTTCGCATGAGGTGGCCAAAGTACTGGGGTTTCAGCTTTAGCATCAGTCCTTCCAAAGAAATCCCAGGACTGATCTCCTTCAGAAAGGACTGATTGGATCTCCTTGCAGTCCAAGGGACTCTCAAGAATCTTCTCCAACACCACAGTTCAAAAGCATCAATTCTTCGGCGCTCAGCTTTCTTCACAGTCCAACTCTCACATCCATACATGACCACTGGAAAAACCATAGCCTTGACTAGATGGATCTTTGTTGGCAAAGTAATGTCTCTGCTTTTCAACATGCTATCTAGGTTGGTCATAACTTTTCTTCCAAGGAGTAAGCGTCTTTTAATTTCATGGCTGCAGTCATCATCTGCAGTGATTTTGGAGCCCAAAAAGATAAAGTCTAACACTGTTTCCACTGTTTCCCCATGAAGTGATGGGACCAGATGCCATGATATTCCTTTTCTGAATGTTGAGCTTTAAGCCAACTTTTTCACTCTCCACTTTCACTTTCATCAAGAGGCTTTTAGTTCCTCTTCACTTTCTGCCATAAGGGTGGTGTCATCTGCGTATCTGAGGTGATTGATATTTCTCCCGGCAATCTTGATTCCAAGAAGCTTGTGCTTCTTCCAGCCCAGCATTTCTCATGATGTACTCTGCATACACGAACATAAATGTATGCACACACACATATATATGTATATTTTTAAGTGGAATGCTTTACAGCCTTCAAATAGGATCAGGACTAAAACTAATGGTAACTACAGGTTTTAGTCAAATTAATAGTACTAATTCTTTTTTAGACATCAACCGCAGTATGAGTATCCTCATCTATAGAATCCTTTATTAATAACTTGTGAACTAAGGATATAAAGGAAACAAACTTGCTGTGCATCTTATTCAATTATCACTTTTTACATGGGAAATTGACAATGTGTTTGGTTTTTTTGGGGGGGGGGGGGATGGTGCCTCATGGCATGCAAGATCTTAGGTCCCTGTCCAGGAATCAACCAGCAGCTCCTACAATGGAAACACAGAGTCCTAACCACTGGACTGCCAGGGGATTCCCGACAACACCTGGCCACAAAAGTAAGGAGATAGAAAAGCTTTTTAAACTCCATTCCCTCTTCCCCTACCTCCCGGAACTCCTGTGCTCTAGAACCAACTGTTGGTACCAACATACAGATAACTTTTATACATATTGATTGCAAATTTTTTTTAATGTATACTGCTACTCATGCTTGTTTTGAAAAAATGAAATACATTGCCAAAATAACTGGCATTTAGAAATAGATAGCACAGAGACATTTTTATGGACAGGTTTTCATTAGGGTTTGAAAATATATTTTTATATGCTCAGTGTAAGATCTGATAGCCTGAAGGAACAGTTGAGCAGTAGTGACTAGGAAGGACAGAGTGTTCCTAGAAGACAAATTATAGTTGCCACCTCCACATTGCCTGAATACAGTTTAACCGCATTAAAATGACAGAAATGTCTGCCCAAGAAAAATGCCATGCAGTTCAAGCTGCTATTTTACTTTAAAAGAGAGAGAGAGAGAAGAAAAATTACTCTTTGTCAACATAGGGATGTTAAGAGGTGAACTGAAGGATTCTGTGCTGCTCACTTTCAACAAACTTCATCTGTTCAATCTTTAAAAGGAAGTTTTACCCAGCAAGCCAACTTCCAAAGAGCGTCTTTCAAACTGCTCCTATTTGCAAGCACTCAGAGTGTTGACCATAAAATAGAAATAGTATGAGCTGGTAAATGTTAGAATTTATTCCTAGTTTGGAAAGCATTTTTTTAAAGTATTGCATCATCAGAGAATAAAATTATACACTGAATCTACAGTAAGGATGAAATACCTTATCATCCTTTTCCTAGTTACAAATAGGGAGACTGAATAAGATGGTTTCTTTCATTTAACATAAAACTATTCTGTTTAAAATTAAATGTGTTTTGTATGGGAAATTCTCATTTAAAAAAGTAATAGATTTTATCACAGCAAGATCCTCTATGACCCACCTCCTAGAGTAATGGAAATAAAAACAAAAATAATCAAGTGAGACTTAGCTAAAGTTAGAAGCTTTTGCACAGCAAAGGAAACTATAAGCAAGGTGAAACAACAAACCTCAGAATGGAAGAAAACAATAGCAAATGAAACAACTGACAAAGGATTAATTTTCAAAATATACAAGCAGTTCATGCAAATCAATACCAGAAAAACAACCTAATCAAGAAGTGAGCAGAAGACCTAAACAGACATTTATCCAAAGAAGACATATAGATGGCTAAAAGAACATGAAAAGATGCTTGACATTGCTCATAATTGAAGTGAAGTGAAGTCACTCAGTCATGTAAGACTCTTTGCAACCCCATGGACTGTAGCCTACCAGGCTCTTCCATCCATGGGATTTTCCAGGCAAGAGCAGTGGACTGGGTTGCCATTTCCCTCTCCAGAGGGAATGATCGAACCTGGGTCTCCCGCATTGTAGGCAGATGCTTTACTGTCTGAACTACAAGGGAAGACCTTAGAAATGCAAATCAAAACTACAATGAGATATCACCTCACTCTGGTCAGAATGGCCATCATCAAAAAAATCTACAAACAATAAACGCTGGAGAGGATGTGGATAAATAGATACCCTCTTGCACTGTTGTTGAGAATGTCAATTGACATGGTCACTATGGAGAATAGTATGGAGATTTCTTAAAAAACTAGAAATAAATCTACCATTTGACCCAGCAGTCCCACTACTGGGCATATACCCTTGAGGAAACCATAACTGAAAAAGACACGTGTACCCCAGTGTTCTTTGCAGCACTATTTACAATAGCTAGGACATGGAAATAACCCAGAGGTTGATCAACAGATAAATGGATAAAGAAGTTGTGGTACACATATACAATGGAGTATTACTCAGCCATAAAAAGAAACACATTTGAGTCAGTTCTAATGAGGTGGATGAACTTAGGGTCTATTATACAGAGTGAAGTAAGTCAGAAAGAGAAAAACAAATATCATATATTAACACATATATGTGGAATCTAGAAATATGGTACTGATGAACCTATTTGCAGGGAGCAGTGGAGATGCAGACACAGAGAACAGACTTGTGGACACAGGGGTTGGGGAAGGAGAGGGTGAGATGAATGGAGAGAGTAGCATGGAAACATACACACTACCATATGGAAAATAGATAGCCAGTAGGAATTAACTGTGTGACTCAGAGAGCTCAAACAGGTCCTCCATGACAACCTTGAGGGATGGGATGGGGTGGGAGGTGGGAGGGTGGTTGAGAGGGAAGGGACATATGTACACCTATGGCTGATTCATGTTGGTGTATGGCAGACACCAACACAATACTATAAAGCAATTATCTTTCAATTTAAAGATAAAATTTTAAAATAAAATTTTTAAAAATAAATTCAATTAATAAAATTTTTAAATAAGAAAAATTAAAATAGATTTTTGAATATTAATGATTATTGTTAATAATTTAAACAATTTGGTAAAATAAAAAGAAGACAATATCAGAAATACCACCTCAGGAGATAGACACTGATAATATTTATTGAACATCACTGTGATGTTTTTTCATCCTCCTAAGTATGTTGCACAGACATAGAAATTGGTATGTTAACTTAAGGATCTTGGACCTTTATAAACTATTTTTATTCAACAACATGCTAAGGACCTCTTTCCAAATATGGGGAGCTTAGTTATGTTCATATAGGTGACATGTAAAGACCATGAACTTCTACAGGGCCAATTATCCACATATATAAATAAATAATGGATATGTTCATTCTTACTCTGTTCAAGTAGAATCAAATCTTAAGTTGCATGTATTTAGGTGTGTCTTATTATATTGATGAGCGTCATCTGTGCCTTGATTGCCTAAAATGATTTCTCCAGGTTCTTCAATCTCTCTGGCTCCACAAAGTAGCAAAATGCTCCCACTTGACTTGTGACTTGTTAGTCGCTCAGCAGTGTCCGACTCTTTCCAATCCCATGGGCTATAGTCCACCAGGTTCCTCTGTCCATGGAATTCTCCAGGCAAGAATACTGGAGTGGGTTGCCATTCCCTTCTCCAGGAAAACTTCCCAACCCAGGGATTGAACTGAGTTCTCCCACACTGCAGGCAGATTCTTTACCGTCGGCCACCAGGAAACTTACTCAGAGGGGTATAGAAAATGCTCAGGATATAGAAAGGAGAAACTTGAGATGCTGTTTAGCATATCTATTTTGTCCACTGCATTTGTATATTTATTCTTAACGAACAATTTGTTTGATTATACCTATAATATATATGAAGATATAATTTTTATTCATTACATAAAAACTAAGCCCTCCTCTTTGAATCTGTCTATATATTGAAATATCTTATTAGCTCTTGAGGACAGGGACTCTGCTTTATTAATTTTTTATTCTCACATCTTAACAGAGATCATGGAACACAGTGGAAGTTTGATAGATCTGTTATCAAAATTACATAAATGAAATCCAGACGTGCTTTGCTCATCACTGTATCCATGACTTAACACCTTATTCACAGTAGAAACTTAATGAATGTTTGTTAGATAAACATGATGTGGAAATCTGGCTACCAGGAAGTACCACTAACATAAAAAGTTTTCCTTAGTCCCTAGAATTCAGGTAAATTCAGATTAGAGTAAGCATAAATCTGGGAGATATTTTACTGACTACTAAAAAATAGCTCAGTTATACAGAGATGGGTTGGGGAGGAGCAGAGAGAGAAGTTGTAACAAACAAATGAGACTTGGAGGAGAAAATAGCTCCTCTGAGGGGAGCAACATGCTCTGATACCCAAGGCAGCGCATGAGGAAGCAGCCTAAAATTAGCAGGATGGGCAAGCCCACGGAGGGAAAGCCACAGCAGATTTCCCCGCACTCACCAAGTGAGGTGAAGGACCAGGAGCCCCGGTGGAACCCTCCTTAGCCTGTGGAGATCTGCTACAGTTTGTGCCAGGTAAGGCGCTTCTTCAGAACTCACCTTGGGAGGTAAAGCAAGTGATTTCTTAAGGGAATGTGCAGAAATCGAATGATTTAATACTGCCTAGTAAAGCGATACCTCCAGGAATCTAATGATTAAGAGAGCGATAAACCTATTCTTTTATCCATCCTCATCCAAACTATTCATCTGAACCACCCATTTTTACCTTGTTAAATTAGGGCTTTCTGGGGTATGTAGGTGCTGTTTTTTTCTCGCCTTGTTGCTGTTTTTTTTTTTCCTTACGTCCTCCCTTGTTGGAATAAAGGGAGGAGCCTGTCCTAGGAAATCTGTAAAACCAAGTGGAAGAACAATAAGGAAAGAGTATTTCCAAGTGATATTTAAACACTGGATAAGAGCAGAGCCGAAAAGGAAAGATTAGAGAAAGATTAGAGATACCAAAATAGGACTCAGTGGGCAACAGTATTCTTTGATCATAGGTGACGTAGAGTCGTTGAACTGGTCAAAGACAGACAACAGAATCCTGGAGGAGGCCAAGATTTTCTGTGTTGTTGTTTCACAAAGAACTAGATCAGTGATTTGCTTTATGTTGCATGTGAATTATTCCCAATTATGGTATTTATCTATCACTCATCATATTTTCTGTAAGTTCCCATTTTCTGTGCTGGAATTCATTTTTACATTACCTATTTTTCTGAAGTTCAGTTCAGTCAGTTCAGTCGCTCAGTCGTGTCTGACTCTTTATGACCCCATGAACCGCACGACGCCAGCCCTCCCTGTCCATCACCAACTCCCGGAGTCCACCCAAATCCATGTCCATCGAGTGGGTGATGCCATCCAACCATCTCATCCTCTGTCGTCTCCTTCTCCTCCTGCCCTCAGTCTTTCCCAGCATCAGGGTCTTTTCAAATGAGTCAGCTCTTTGCATCAGGTGGCCAAAGTATTGGTGTTTCAGCTTCAACATCAGTCCTTCCAATGAACAACCAGGACTGATCTCCTTTAGAATGGACTGGTTGGATCACCTTGCAGTCCAAGGGACTCTTACTACTCATTAATTGTAAAACCCTCCATTCTCTTAAGAGGGTATCTCAGGATTGATCTGAAGGGACAGCAGAAATGCAGAACTTTAAAAATAATTATAGCTATATTGAGATATAATTCACATACCATACAATTCATCTATTTAAAGTATACAATTCAGTGGTTTTTACCATATCTACAGACTTGTACAACCATTTCCACAATCAATTTAGGATACTTTATCATCTTCTCCAACAAAACCCATACTCAACAGCTGTCACCTCCTCTTTTCTTCCAACACTCCCCTTACCCACAACCTTGCTGCTGCTGCTGCTAAGTCACCTCAGTCGTGTCCGACTCTGTGCGACCCCATAGATGGCAGCCCACCACGCTCCCCTGTCCCTGGGATTCTCCAGGCAAGAACACTGGAGTGGGTTGCCATTTCCTTCTCCAGTGCAGGAAAGTGGAAAGTGAAAGTGAAGTCACTCAGTCGTGCCCGACTCTTAGCGACCCCATGAACTGCAGCCCACCAGGCTCCTCCATCCATGGGATTTTCCAGACAAGAGTACTGGAGTGGGGTGCCATCACCTTCTCCGACTCACAACCCTAGGCAACCCCAAGTTTACTGTTTCTGCAGATTTGCCTGTTCTGGATATTTCATAAAAATGGGATTGGGCATAGTGGTCTTTTGTGAGCTATTTTGGGGGCAGCCGGGGAGCTCGGTGTGTAGCAAGAGAGAAAAGAACCTCTTCTGTTTTAGTTCTCTAACGATCCCTAAATGAACATACTTCACTGCATCAGGCTATATCCAATATTATTATTAAATAAAAATTGTCATTACTGAAAAGAATTTAATCATATAATAAATGAAAATGAGATGTCAGGTGAACAGTGCCTGGCAGATATTAGATTCTTGGTAAACAATCATATGTTTTCCTCTATCCTACTCCCAGTGTTAAACATTTACTCATATTATAAAACATATAGAGCAGATTTGAAGAAAATCTTAAACTTAGCAGACTACTTTGAACATACTAGTCACTCAATAAATACCTTTTAAAATAAGAAAGGCAGGTATAGTCAAGGATGTGTGCATTTTACAGCTTTGATATTATTTTATAAAGGCTATGGAGAATAGCTTTATTTGCTGGACTAGGAGGCACCAATTATAATTCCAAGTCTGAGCTGATATCAACTGCAATCTTAAATAACTGACTTACTTTTTTGGTCCTCAATTTATCTACAAACTCCAGCCCGAGAAAAATAGGCTGGATCATAGCTAAAATGCTGTCCCCATCGTTCATATTGTGGAAATATCTTATGGCAGGGTCTCCAAGATACACCTACTTTTTGTATATTTCATACTAAAGGTCCCACACTGGATTATAGGACTCCTTCTTAGGGAGGTTCAGTTGGTTGACTGTCATTAGATCTTGCTGCTTATAATTACCTTGATGAAATCACCAGGTTCCATTGTCTGGTCCTCAGGTATCCAAGGTCAGAAACTTAATTTGTTTTTCAGAAATTCTTATAGTGATGCAGTCCTTTTGCAAGGTTATTTACATTAACCAAACTCCCAAGTCATGCAGCATCCAAAATTCCTATTTGTAAATTTACAGTGAGAAAGATGGCTTGAGAGCAAACTAAATGTCATATTTTCCTATCAACTTATTATTTAAAAGAAGTCTATTAAAAAAAAAAAACTCAATTGAAATTAGAATGCTGTGGCATCCAAAATTCCAATTTGTTAATTTACAATGAGAAGATGACTTCAGAGCAAACTAAATGTCATAGTCTCCTATCAACTTCTTATTTAAAAGAAGTCTATTTTAAAAAAATTCAATTGAAATTAGAATGCTGTTGCATGATAATGCTGTTGCACCAAGGTAAGTAAATCATGGCACCTAGCAGTATTGTTTTGAGTTGCCAACACCACCATCAGGAGCAGAAAAGACTCTCTTGGATGAACATTGCTGATTCTTTCCTCTTTGACTTCCCTTTCCTACTTGTCATTCCAATTATCTCTTCAGATATAGATGCAGATATGTGCTAGTCCTTTCAGCTGTGTCCAACTCTCTGGGATCCTATGGACCATAGCCCACCAGGCTCCTCTGTCCATGGGATTCTCCAGGCAAGAATACTGGAGTGGGTTGCCATACCCTCCTCCAGAGTATCTTCTGAGATATAGATATAAATATTTATATACACACATATTTGATAGATAGGTAGGTAGGTAGATACTATCAGTTAGGCTACAATCAAATTATACTTCTTTTTTCTACTGACGGCCTTGATGCTTTTTTTTGTGAGTGTACCTTGGGGGCAATTTTTATAATTTTTTTTCTTTTTATAAATATCATACACCCTTATTAGAAGTTTTTTTTTTTTAAGTACAGCTAAGAAAAATATGAGAAAAAAATCTTCCACAGTTCTACCACCTGGTTATAACCAACTGACATTTTAGAATACTGTACTCCAGAATCAAAATAAAATAAAACAGGGTCATATTACAAATACTATTTTGAAGACTATTTTGGGTTTTTTAAAATCTTATACAAACATTATTGCTCTTTAAAAATGAGTAACTTTAAAGTTTAAAGAGGTATATACAAGTATGGGCTTCAAAGTCTCAGGTGAAGCCGCTCAGTCGTGTCCGACTCTTTGCGACCCTGTGGACTGTAACCTACTAGGCTTCTCCATCCATGGGATTCTCCAGGCAAGAATACTGGCGTGGATTGCCATTTCCTTCTCCAGGGGATCTTCCCCACCCAGGGATTGAACCCAGGTCTCCCTCAATGGAGGCAGACGCTTTAACCTCTGAGCCACCAGCGAACTGAACCAATTCTCTCTCATTGAACTAATTTTTTTTTAACTAGTTAAAATTTTACTCTTTAATTAAAAACCTCAGAGGAAAAAGAGTCACAGTAGGACTTGGACACCAGTGCTTTCATCTTTGCTAGGGTTCACTGTATTTGCTCTTAAGTATTATTTTTGTTGTTCAGTCACTGCAGCATGTGTAACTCTTTGCAACCCCATGGACTATAGCACGCCAGGCTTCCTGTCCTTCACTATCTCCCACAGTTGGCTCAAACTCATGACCATTAAGTCGGTGATGCCACCCAACCATCTCATCCTCTGTTGCTCCCTTCTCCTCCTGCCCTCAATCTTTCCTAGCATCTGGGTCTTTTCCAATGAGTCGACTCTTCACATCATATGGTCAAAGGATTGGAGTTTCAGCTTCAGCATCAGTCCTTCCAGTGAATATTCAGTATTATAAAATGACTTAAACCTCTTTACAAAACTATGCTATAGAAATACAGCCAGCAGTATTTTATCACAAATAAAATTTCCCTTGTGATATGTGAATTATGCTGCCCTAAAATAATTTTACTAAGTCCTGTTCATTAGAACTTACAAAGAAAACAAATGAAAAAAATAAAAAAAGGTGGTTGTAACTGTGTAAAGATGTAAGACATGAGACATGAAATGCAGTACATGCAAATAACTTTCTTACCATAGTGTGCAGAAGTATCTTGGGCACTGGCATGGTTGGAGAACCAACCATAAGTCAGAATGCAGAATGGAGGCCCCCGCCTCACTTCTGACACACCAGCCATTTCATACTCTACAAACTCAGAGTACCTAGAACAAGCTTAACATAGACCCTCAAGGCAGGAACCTTCTCAAATCTTATTTCCAAGTCCAATCAGAAATGGACAATGTAAGGAATTTCCCCTCAACCTTCCTTTAAGAACACGAAACAAGTTTGAATGTTCATAATAGGTTTCCCTATTAAGTAGTTTCCCTATTGCACTGTTAAATAATCAACTTCATAGGGACAGGAAGTAGAATGGTGGTTGCCAGGGTCTGGAGGTAAAGTGCGATGGGGAGTTATTATTTAATTAGTGCAAAGTTTCAGTTTTACAAAATGAAAAAAGTTCTGGAGATGGAAGGTGGTGATGGTTGCACAATATGAATGAACTTAATGCTACAGAACTGGATGGTCATTGCAATTAAAAATAAATAATTTTTTGAAAAAGAATAGGTACCTGGAGATCAAAGTTCAAAATAAATTTTTAATGAAGACCTTTCCTCACAATGTCAAAATAGAATAGAATTATGCTAAGACAAGTCATTTATTGGTATGAAGTTGATCCACAAATGGGTAAAAGATATTTCTAATAATTTCTAATATTTCTAATAATATTTCTAATAATTCTTAAATCATATTATCCTATGTATGTGGACACAATTCACTAAAACTTAAAGATAAATGCAATAAATAGTGATCTATCCAAATAAAAACTCAACACTCAGGTTGTTTGGGTTTTTTTTTTTTTTTTAGTATTGAGATGCTATGTAACTCTAGCTAGTTAATTATTCTTTATGTTAGCTTCCTCACATATAAAATGTGAGTATTAAAGCAGATCTACTTATAGGACTCTGATGAGAAATAGCTAATAAAAAATAATAAAACACTTTTCAAATGTAGTGTTAGTGCAAAAGATCATTTAAATAAAAGTATTAAAAACATCATTGCTCTTTGTATTTGATATCTACCCCAGTTCATCATCGTTATCATTAGCAGCATTTATTTAGTAGATCTAAATCTTCTTTATTTTATTCCATGTGGTGTTTATATACATTCAACATTAATCTATTAGACAATTCAGGATCATGGGAATACTAAAATGTCCCTCACTTCCCTAGATTTCTCCTCTCTAAATCACTTGACCTTAACAATAGTTTTGTCAACTTAAAGTTTTGTACTAATCTTATGCTAATATCCTTTCCTAGATCAGATGAAAAATAAGATATTTACCAATAAACTCAATTATCTCCTGTCCTAAAGCACATACCACAGAGTGGATAGACTGCTCTGATATTTGTCACCACTCTACTTATTTGGCTAAAGAAGGCTTGTTTGATACCTGGTTGTCAGATCAAATTATAATTGAAACCCTTTAGCTATGTTTAGCCCCTTGGCAGTAGCTGAGTTGAGAATTTAGAATTCAGAAGCAGATGGTTCAGGAGCACAGTAACTAGACGGGAAGCATTTACCTTCATGTCATTGGTTTAAAGCTGAACTTGGTTGATCACTATTGGTGTCCTATACAAGATGTAAGTGATCTGATTTGAATCTCTAATGAATAACACCCATGTTAAAAAAAAAAAAAAACTCATCACTCTTGGCACTAATTGGCATTCTTGTTGTCAGCGTCAGGACAGAAGCCAAGGACTGAATCCGTCTGGAAACCTGAACTGCGGCTGTGTCTGAGTCATCAGTCTAGGTGGCCCATTCAGCCTTTGGCCTTTCCTTAGAGTTTACAGCTCAGCGCAATTGTGCTTGACTTCACAAGCCAGATTAAAAGATGTTTACTTAAAATACATCTTTTTTTGATAAGAATGGTAATAATGATAGCTGACATATATTGGCCACTTGCTAGGAGCCAGGTATCCTTCTAAGAGTATTTACTTAACTCTCACAGCAATCCCATGAGATTGGTACTATTATTTCCCTCATTTTTAGAGATAAGGAAACTGAGGCACAAAGAACTTAAATAACTTGCCTAAGGCTTCTCAGATAATAAGTGGAGGTAGAATCTAGCTCTAAATACAATCTCTGCCTAATTATAGCATTTATTTGACTGCTTTTAATATCTTACCATACCAGTGATATAAAGTTTAAACAGTCTATGTTCAAATCAAACAGGGCACACATCAATGTCTCAGTTTAAAAACTGCTCACTTTTCTGTGCTAGTTATGTTTATTCTTTGTTTCTGAAAAGAGGCCATGGATCGCTCTTAAATTTGATTCACATGCATCCTTATTCTGTTAAGATACTTGAAGACCTTGATTTGGACTTTCCTGGCAGTCCAGTGGTTAAGAATGCAGGGGGCACGGACTGGATCCCTGGTTGGGGAATTAATATATCCCACATGTTGTGAGGTGCAGCCAAGAAAAAAATAAAAAGGACCTTGATTTTACAATGGTTAAATGTTCACCTATTTTTTGTTGTTGTTTGAGCAAAACATTACCTGAACTTGGAAACATCCTCTGACCTTAACGTTTCTAAATTAATAGAGAAGAGAGAATTAAGCTCAATAAAAGCCTGTCTACTACTCCATCCCAATATAAACACAGTGAGTGATCACCAAATAGGCAATCCAGCTGCCTCTTTTTGTTAGCATAGTAATTGAGTTTCTTCCACCTACTCTTCATGCAAAATTAAAAAGCAGATAAGAATTTTTTTTCAAATCTGAGGCTCCATTTCATGAGACTTCGCATAGTAGCTAGGAAGGAACATTTAACTATACTGAGATAAATGAACTTAAAAATAAAGTTAATGAGCAATTTGATTATTTTAATGAATGAAAGAAATTAATCTGGTTCTCACAGAAAGCTTTTTTTTTTTCCACAGAAAGTTTTAAGACAGTAAAATATTGTTTGCCATAATCACCAGCTAGAAATAGAAAAGAATCACTTTTTATGCTTCTTTCAGTCACCATCCATACTCAGTCATTAAAAGTATGTTTGAAGACTCATTTAACACATATTTATTGCTCCCAATTTTGCTAAAAGATAAACTTTATACAGGATGCTTGGGGCTGGTACACTGGGATGACCCAATGAGATGATATGGAGAGGGTAGTGGGAGGGGGGTTCAGGGTTGAGAACTCATGTACACCTGTGGTGGATTCATGTCAAACCAATACAGTATTGTAAAGTAAAAAAATTAAAAAAATTTTTTTAAAAGATAAACTTTGGGGTATTTCCCCCCAAAAAGGCTCTTGTTAAACTCAGTTAATAATGTAAACTTAGCAATCTGGGTTTTATTGCAGATTTATATTTAAATGGCCATTCTAGTGTTTCATTTTCCACATTCTAGTGTTTCATTTTCTAATATGCAAAATAATCATAATAAAGATGAACTTCAAGGAAAGGGGTGTTGCTTTATGTTGTTATTAGAACATAATAACCAAAGCATGATTGTAAATAACTTCAAAAAGATAAAATGGTAGGTAAATATCTCCTTAAGATACAGTCTCTTGTGCCTAATTTCACTATGTCTAGTAATCTGCAGATAGAGATGCACCAAGAGAATTGTTCATTTATGGTTACTTCGATTTCTTTTCTTTTTGTAAAAATTTTGGCTGCGCTGGGTCTTCGTTGCTATGTGCAGGCTTTCTCTAGTTGCAGAGAGTGAGGGTTTCTCATTGTGGTGGCTTCTCTTGTTGCAGAGCACAGGCTCTAGGCACTCGGGCTCAGTAGTTGTGGCTCATGGGCACGTGGGATCTTCCTAGACCAGGGATCAAAACCAAGTCGTCTCCAATGGGAGGTGGATTCTTATCCACTGTACCGTCAAGGAAGTGCTCAATGTATTTCTCTGACCAGGGTGGCACTAGTGGTAAAAAACCCGCCAGCCAATGCAGGACTAGCTCGATCCTTAGTTGGGGAAGATCCCCTGGAGAAGGAAATAGCAGCCCACTCCAGTATCCTTGCCTGGAGAATCCCATGGACAGAGGAGCCTGGCAGGCTACAATCCATAGGGTCACAAAGAGTCGGACACGACTGAAGCGACAGCACACACAGACTTGGGTGTGAATCACAGCTCTGCGGGGCCTTGAGCAAATTTTTACTCTGATCTTCGGTTTCCTCCTCTATAAAAAGAGGATGATGATATAGAACACCTTGGACAATCTCAAAGTATACCTCTTGAGACTTTTTCAGATCCTTGAATTTACAAAACCCACAGTAGCATACAGTTTTTTCAGTTTCATTCTCCATAAAATGGAGATAATGATTCATACTTCCTGGGTTGTTGCATTAAATTATGTATTAAATATGAATGATAAAGCTTGGTTGGTGTGGATACTGGGCTGGGTCAGCTAGGATCACTTAGAGAGCTGAGTAATTCATTCTGGTTTATCTGCATTTTAATAAGTCTAATTTGCAGTCAGTCACAAATAATTGAAATCTTGATCTATGTTAGAGAATAAATGTGTGTTTTAAATATATTGTACTCTATTTCACAGGCAACTCAGTCTGTGACTTGAGCTGGAATCTCAAAAACCAGGGCATAAGAACAGACAAAATTGCCTTTTAGCTATGAGTAGAAGGGTTTTAAAGTTCAAAACAGAAAAGAGAAGTCTATAGAAGCAGAAAAGAGTTTGATTCTAAAGGATTGGACAGAAAGTAAAGACCTGATGTAAAACAAGGTTGTTCCAAGGTGGGCAGGAAAAATAGTGGTAAGCCAGTTCAGGAGGATGCAAAAGTGTGACAGTGCCTCTTATGGCGCACCTATAGAAGAACTCTAGCAGCAGTAGGGCAAGGTGGGCGTTGTCAACAGCCCCAATCCTTTTCCAGAAGCAAAAGTCCCCCATATCAATTAGCTCAGGAATTGTGAGCAACCACTAAGCCAAATCACATACAGTTCCTTACTCAATGACTGGTACACAAAGAGCATCAAATATTTTTAGCTCCTTTTCTCATTTGAATTGATGCTTAATCATATTTCTGTGTTAAACTAATGTAATTGTTAATGACAACTAAATCAGTTAACATTGCTGAGAGTTTGGTCATTCAATCTTTCCCGGCACATAATAAACATTCATTAAATATTTATTGAATTGTGTGAATAATTTAGGACAACTCAACAATTAATACATTATTTTTATAGCATGCTATAGACAAATAGGTTTAAGTGACTATTTTGTGCCGTGCCTTGAGATTGAAATTGTGTGGCCTACATAAAATTTTTTATGGCTTCAATTCTCAAGGGCTGGTCTAGTTAAATAAATAAAGCATAAATGCATAAATGCAAACTCAATTTAATTCAGCAGTGTAAGAAATGTTATGATCACTAGTTGTTTAATTACATAATATTTGGAAGGGAAGATAAGAAAGAAGGAAAGATAAAGCAAGGAAATATTCCTGAAATTTTTGGAGACAAGGATTTGTGTAGAAGAGTGGCAGATCAGACCAGAAAGACTATTAATATTTTATAGGATCAAGATGATCACATTTCTGATTATACTAAGATTTTTCTTATTCCAAGTTGAAATTTGCACAATACTGTCTGGCCAGTGGGCTGACTACAAAAAGATTTAGCCCCAGCTCAGTTTACTCTGTGGTAAATCTTTGTGTTTAATTCCCCTTTGACATTATATATTTGCTTATTCCTTTTATTGACATTATCACCCACTTTTTTTTTTTTTTTTTTACTGCACCATGTGGCTTGCAGGATCTTAGTTACTTGACCAGGGATCAAGTCCAGACCCATGGCAATAAAAGGGCCAAGTCCTAACCACTGGATCACCAGGGACTTCCCTCACCCATATTTTTAATTAAAGTTTATTGTCTGGGTTAGAAGATGAAAGAAGAGGATTTCAAGGATAGTAATGGGAGACCTCTTGATTAGACTAGGTTTTAACTAATCCATTCTCAGTTTGGAATGAAAAACAATTGGGTGAACAGGCAAAATAAAAAAGGTTTTCCAGATTTTTCTCTATTAAAGTACACTGCCTTTATTTGATAGGAAGTTTGTTAACACAAGACACACCAAATGAGTAGGTCCATTTATGCAAATAAAAATGTGAACTTGAATAGGGATATAAAATACAAATTCATTTTGATAGACTTCATGTAATAAGATAACTTCTCAGAAATGTGTATTAGTCCTTGCTATTTTAGTCAACCAATTTTATTGAGTCGTCTTTGTGAAAACAGTCCAAGTCTTAGTCATATGCTATTTTTCTGTTCTCTTCTAGATTCTGTTAAATAAACACCATGCCCCTAAAATCAAAGTGATAATTTTAATAATCCTTTGTCCATCAATACATATGAAAATAATAGTGAGTTTCCTTCTTTGGGTGATTTCTGATTTTTAAATTAGCCTGTATAATTATTCTTCATTAGAAGGCAATGGAGGCCAATGAAAAACGAATACATTTAAAACTAAGAGGCCTACGTTTGAATTCAACCAGCTGTGTAGCTCACCGGTTGGGTAACTTTGGGAAAGCTAAACTTCTTTAAGTATTAGTTTCCTCCTTGTGGGCGTCCCTGGTGGCTCAGACAGTAAAGAATCTGCCTGCAATGTGGGAGGATTAGATCCCTGGGTCGGGAAGATTCCCCTGGAGAAGGGAATGGCTACACACTCCAGTACTCCTGCCTGGAGAATTCCATGGACTGAGGAGCCTGGCAGACTATAGTCCATGGGGTCACAGAGTTGGGCACGACTGAGCTCGACTAACAACACACTTCCTTCTTATAACATGGAAATGACAATACCTTTTCAGGGTTGCTGTGAATGTTGAATAAGAGATAAAGGCTGCTCCTGTCAGAGTACACCAGGATGAAAAGTTCATTCCCATTTCCTTTCCTTCAGGTAACTAGTGTTAGCGCAATTATTCGGGTCATGCATAAGAACAGTGAACTCTGGTTTCAGCTTTCTGAGATGTCCAAACTGCCCAAAAATAGAATCTGAGTGGAATCCCCCAGAGCCTAGCACACTGGCATTTAAGATATTCTGTGATACTGTTACAAAGAGAAAATATTTCAACTGTTATTTTTCTACCCTTAATTTGTAAAAAAAATTACTGACCCATGTTGATGTGCTGAGAAACAACACAAAGCATTCAAACTTACTTTCAAAAGAACATAGCTTTTAAATTGTCTGAGCAAAATGATTATCATAAATAGAAAAAAAATAGGTCTGTCAAAGCATTCAGACTGACTTCCAATGTCCTATCTTTCAGCATTAATGCCTCATGTTTTGCTCTAGGTATCAATTCATGTTCTCAGCTAAAATATTGCAGATGGAATGTTTCTGAAAGCATTTGCTCTTTTTTCTGTTTTTTTCTCTTTTTGCTTGTTTGTTTAGTTATACAAAAGAATTTCAGCATTGGTTTCTGTTAGAAAAATTATAAACAAAACTCTATGTGTTTCCTTAAAATACTTGCTTAAAGGAAGAGTAGGTTTTATGCTCATTTTTACCCTTTAAAAAATTTTTTACAAGTACCACAGAATGTGAACTTTTAAATATGTGCAGTAGTTAAGAGCACAGTTAGTCTTAGGTTTAATCCTGCTCAGTCACTCACTGAGTCACACACCCATTGTGTGACCCTAAGCAAGTTTTTAACTTCTTTCTAAGCCCCAGGTTCTTAAACATAAAATGAGAATTCTAACAGTACCTACTTCATAGATTGTTGAAGGAATATGTAAAATAAAGCACAATGTCCAAAAGCAACTACACTCTAATAAAAATTAATTTTTAAAAAGCACAATGTCCATAAAGAGCCTAGCATAGTGCCTAGCAAGCAGTTAAGGAATGTTAACTTATTTCTACTGAAATGATAAACTTCTGTGTGCATTGATATAAGCAATACATCAATGTGGGGAGCAGTAGGAATCAATTGTAGACCTCAGGATTACATGCCTGATACTAATTGTCTTGGATTTCTTAAATAACTTAATGTTAATCATAGATCCTCTTTTTAAAATAAAAAAAACCCTAGGAACAGATTTTCTTCATGGAAATAATACTTTCTTAAAAGCATAAATGTTGATATGGTCTCCATATCAAAAGCGTGAGTGAAGGAAGACTTACTGTGCTTTCATGGAAACCATATAGTAAGGCTTTAACCTACCCCCAAATTGGGCACACATTTAAGTATTACAATAATTGATTATTTTCCCATATTTACTTTAATTAAACTGTCAACCATACTTTCAGTTTTGTATCAAGTAAAGATGTTTACACATGTCACATGCATAATACGCATGGATATTTTGTGCATTCCTTACGTTTTATTCTGTTAAATGTTATCATTATTATCCTATTCATCTTAGAAGAAATCAAGAAAGTCTGTTTCCTTAGTCATCTTAGTCATTATCCACCCCCACCCTCAATCCAGGCTAAGAACACCGCGCAGACTGAGTTATTAAAGTCGATCCGAAAGAGCAATCTGTTCTAAATGACTGTCCCAAGATCTGCCACAGAACCCTGTAAATACTCTTCATTACTCTGGCAGGGCAGTATCACATTTCCTTCATGCTACTTTTGTGGCTGACTCAAGTTAGGCAGTGAGATTTGGGCTTTGGATGATCCTGGTTGATTGATATAGGAATGGTCCTTCTCCTGGGACAGGTAATCAAATTTACTTTTCAGGATAATAAGTATTCTGTTTATAGTTTTTTAAAATGCTTTTAGTTTGTAAAACTAAAAAGGTTTTGAACTTACAGCTTTTTAAATTCTTTTTTTTTAGTTTTAGTTTTGAGCAAATGTTTTCAGTACCGTTGAGACGAAAAAGACATTTCTCAGGATTTAACTGTATCAATTACATTGTATCATGTTTGTATAAGACCCTCTATAATCTACCATACATACATTGTTTTGGATGGTCAAGAACTTGTCTCTGTTGTGTTTTTCTCATTAGCAAAGATTAGAAAATAATTATGTCTCTGTTCTTTAAAAATAAGATATTGTTGTTGTCTTTTCATCTGATACATACCTCAATATAAATCTGTGAACTTTAAGCAAAACTCATTGAAAGTTTGGAATATGTGAGAAATTTCTTTTTAAGTATAAAAATCTATAGCAATTTGGAAAAATAGCTATATAAATTTTATATGAATCTGCTAGCACAGATTCTTACACACTTATTCTCCAAGTGAAGACTTCCTCTATTATAGATCTTCCAGATTCTTTGACATTCCTGTGGATCACCCCAATGTGAGTAAATTGTTTCTATAACTGGGTGACTGAATTCAGAAAACAGCTGAAGGCAAGCACAGGATCATGTTCAAACCACAATAAACACATGTGTTAGATGGGCCACTCAACTTTGTGGGTAAGGCTTAAGACATGTAACCTTGTGTTTACCTGACGTTTATGAATTTTGTTTTTAACTCTATTGGATTTAGATATATTTTTATAAGCTTTAAGAATTATTCTTTGTACCAATAAACTGTTAAAATCTCAACTAGTAGGTTTGTGGTGTAATGTAAGATGATATGCAAGTTATATTATATTACTTGGGAGCAGAAACCAATTTTTAAAAACTAGAATCTAGAATACAAGGTTCATGTATTGTATGCAAGGTATAATATAAAGTATTTATATGCATCTTTTTCCCCCAAAGAGCTCAAAAAATTTTTACACTATCTGTATTCAAAAATGTTGCAGTAAAAATGAGAGGAGAAATATTACTGCTATTCAGAAATTCTTTGTCTCTTTCTTTTATAACTGTTTTTAAAAATGGATTTTAATTCTTCCTGTTAATTCCTAATTCCACTGCCCAACCAGCTCTACTTTATCTTTCAGTATGGGTCTCCTCCCACCTCAGTGTTCCATATACCTGGGTGAAAGGTAGGATATCAGGCTTATAATGGAACAGTTTGCAAGGAAGTCAAAATGTATTCACTTGCAGTGTGTGTGAACATTTCCCTTTAGAAGATCAAACTATAGCACATCTATGCGCTAAATGAAACAGAGGTTCTATTTTTCCCTGTCCCTACTCAAGACTTAGTAGTCCTTATACTGTTTATGCCTCAAGATCTGAATGGGATAAATGGGGAGAAAATCCTCTTTAAATAAAAAGAAATTTTGGGGGCATCTACATAAATAGAAAATGCAGAAACACAATTAAGTAGGTTAATTTCAGAACAGCACTAGGTAAGAGAGCAAACAACCCTGTATATTGACAATTTAGATTAATGCAGTAATGAAAATAATCTAGCCACATAACTCAGTTCTTCTTGTGCCTTCTTCCCTCCTCAGTAACTATTTTGACCTGGATTATTTTAAAGTTTTCCTCAATACTCTTTTTCATTACATTTCATGTAATTTCAAAGTTCTTTAACAAAAGGTGTAGTGAAGCTTCTGATTTGATCATACTAAACAAATTTTAAGTCTATTCAGTATATTATAGAGCTTCAAGGTGACTGAAAAAGGTAAAAAAAAAAAAAATACCCCCAAATCTCTTAGTAAATACCATGAGGTCAAGAATCAGTATATTTTCCATGGACAGAGGAGCCTGGGAGGCTACAGTCCATGGGGTCGCAAAGAGTTGGACACAACTGAGCACTGCTTTATACCCAGTACCTGGTACCTAGTAGGCATTAATTAGATAAATATTTGCTGAATGAATGAACAGGAAGAAATTCTGCAAGTAGTTGGTGATTTAAGAAAGGTAAGTTTAAACCAATGTATTTTATGCTACCCAAATCTAAGAATGACCCTTTTAAGAAACAACTGAATTTATTTATCTGAATTTTCAAGACCTAGGCTTCCACCGAGATTGAAATAATGGGGCTAAATTATTTTTTCAATTTTTTCAAATTCATATTCTGAACAAGTATGAAATCATATCAAAGAGCCTATCCTTGACAAAGTAGGTTTTTCAGCAGATGTTGGTTTGGTTAAGGATTCTTTTTCTCGTTCAGTAATACTTGTGAAAGAAGAAATCTGGCATAGACCTTTTCAAAATAATATACAAAAAAATTATTCCAGGATAGTAATCGATGAACAGAAGTTGTAATATATTATATTATACAGTAATGTAGACTTTTAAACAGTACTTGAGTATTTTTTTTCTGAAAAAGTTTGTTCAAACTAATTTGTTACCAGGTTTATTCTCAGACTGATGGCTTTTTCCTCTCCATTTTTTCTGGGATCTCTAGTTACCAACTTTTAATGTTAGTTATCGTCTGCTTTTGCTAAGCTTTTGGACAACAAAAAAAAGAAAGATCTCTCAGCTTTAAAATGTTAGACCTCACCTTCATGCTGGCTTTTCACAGCCAAATTTCCTAAAATGGCTCAGTGATTAAATGAGAGTAAATTTCCCATGAATTTAGTTTAATTCTCTTAAAAATTAAGAATTTTGAAATATTTCAAAAAGAATGCCGTTTTCTTTGAATGTGCTATCATGAATCCAGTGTTAATTCTAAACATAAATCAATAAACAACTTGGGCCGCTAGCTGTAAGCGAAATTCTATAGGTGGGAAAACTGATTGACCCCCACCGCCCATAGGTGCTGGCCTGCTGTGGAATCCCTTTGCTCAGTGCTCTCCTACCCAATCAGGTGGAATGTTTCACAGGCACATGGTTTATGCAGCTCAAAATAACTTGGGACCTGTGAGCTGACAAATGCTCTGGCTCCGGTGGTGACAGGTTGTCCAGCTTCTAACAGCCATCTTCACTGAAACTAAGGTTAACTCCTCACTCTCTATGGACGGCTACTCTCTATTTCCAAGGGCGTGAAGAATTTTCTTTTTCTCCTGGGCTTTCATCTAAACGTTCTCCTTGGATAATTATCATCACAGTGGAGTGCCTGGGTTGGACATCCTCATCTGGGTCAACTAAAAAAAGAAAGGTAATATCCAGATTTAAGTTCTCGAGTGTGTTTTGATAACAAGAAACTGACAATGGGAAAGGGGGGATTTCAGAGACCTAATTTCTGTTGTGTGGAATGAAACCGAAGCTAACTTCTTAATTATGTACGATGGGACACAAAATTACATGAAAAATAAAGTCTTCTACATGGTCAGATTTTATAGGGGGTTGATGAGACCCTCAGAGATCACAGCCCACTCGGGTCCTAAGGGAAAATATCTCAACAGAGGAAGTCGTGACGTGTGTATCATTGGCATTTTCCATACATTCTTTTATTAAAATAATGGTGTTTGTATGGAGAATATGTGTGCAATGCCAATTTCCTTTTTAATGGAAATCAAACTTAAAATAATATGACTCCATAGTTAAAGACTTTCATTTAACATTTTTTTATCATGTAAAAGGATATGCTTGCTATATTTAGCGCTGGGAGATCTGCTCCCTGGATTAATGTACACAACAGCTGCAGAAAGTCTTGCTCAAAGGACATTGCTCTTTCTTTCTCTCCTTTCTCTCTCTCTCTCTCTCTCTCTCTCTCCCTCCCTCCCTCCCTCCCTTTTCAGCTGCAGCAGAAAGACGCTTGACAGTCAGTGGCAAGTGTTTGGCCTGGTACATTGCACTATTAGCAGTAATTAGATGCACAACTTGAATTATTTTTTAATAATTGTGTAAGCAAAGAAAAGGAGAACATGAGTAAATCTGTATTTCCATTTCCCAAAAGTGAACATTACAGTAAGAGTGCTAAGAAATTTTACTATCTTATCAACAAATTTTTTTCTTTTTACTCATACTTGTTTAAGATACTAGCATCAATCAGTTTGATAGAAATAAAACAGATAACCAGTTTCCTTTCTCAAAAAAAATATGATTCAACTACTTTCATACTGGTAATGAGAAAATGAATTCTACAAGGTCTAAATTAAAAATTTGTTATAACTTTTTAGCCTCTCCTTAATAATAACTCTTAACTTCACATAAAATACATATCATCCTTTTCTACAAAACTAGAATATCCAGACTTATAGCTATAATAAACATATTTTTAAACAAAAATTAATATAAGCTGTCTGATATACAATTTGACAATATGTAAACTATTTCAAATCAAGACCATCTCATGAAATCTGAAATATATGCACACTAACTTTGTCAGGAGACAAACTTATAAACATTACAGAATCTTATAATAATGGACTATGAAACAAACAGTTGGACATTATCCAAATTCTGGAGGTTTGTCTGTATTCCCACTTATAGAATATGGCTAATGCTATTGGAACTTGAGACAATGTATCAAAGCCCTAGTGTCCTATATGTCTATAATTTTGAATAAGACTCTATTCCAGACTTTAATACATCTATTGTATAACAGAATACACTTTCCAGCTCAAGGTGCTTCCAAAGGCACATATTCAGTGGAACAGACTCAGAACCACAATTCATGGACACAAGAAATTAAATGAGTTTGTATCCTGACTAGGTTTTGGAATTTATAGAGATGAATTTTCAAATTTACTTTTGAAGAAATGAGACTGCAGGTAAATTGGGTTTCACTGTGAAAGATCTTTAATGGACTAAAGTTAATATATGAAAAGGTGACAGCTAGATTTTTTTGACAGTTAACTCGTACACACAATAGGAGTAATGAACTCAGCTCATTAACATGAAAATATAAGATGAATGAGACTGCCAACCCCAGAATAATTAGTTGCCTTCATTGACATTGAGATTTGACAAAGGCATTGCTTATTGTGTGGTGTTATTGCCTATAACAAGATAAAAAATGAAAAGATTTTTTTAAGCTTGTTCCCTCTCTTAAGAGATACAGAAGGATCAAACACCACAGAGATATTTTCTTAAATTTCTATGGTGCTTTACAGCTAACAAAGAGCTCTAGAACTGTGATGGCACCGTGCTTTTGCTTAAAGGGAACAACCCAGGTACTGACAAAATGGTCTGTTGAGTAATTTAGGAATGTGTGTTTAGCAGCTACATTTTTGGTGGGCACAAAAGTTGGTGTGACTATTTACCTGCAATTACTAAAGAACTCTTAGAGCTCATGTATAATCAGAGTCACCTTGACAAGCTCTGTACAGACTACATGTGTTACAGAGACCTCCACTTGGAGTCACGGTGCACCCCACGGTCTGGGATGGGCCCAGCAGAGCCTTCCCACCAAGGGCTTGAATTCCAACTAGATCTTGAGATCACAAACCTATTTGGGGTACTTGTTCCTTTCCCAATCTAGCAAATATGTCAATTAAGGAAGTTATCGCTTTTCAAATCCTTAACCACCTAAGGGAAATTGACACAAGTATTAGGAGACTGAAGAAAGTCGAAAATGTTTAAATTTTTTTCTAATTTTTCTTACTTAAAATGAATCTTTGAGTTAATGAGAATTGACAAAGTTTTCTTATTTGAGATGTTCTATATAAGAACTAAGTTCATCATGAATGGTGAACCCTTCAATTTTTGTGAAGAGTTTGGTAGTCACCCTAGAATCCTGAAGCCTTCTTACTTGGCTTCCATTAACCTTTCCATGGGTCATAGAATTTACTTCTACACTACTTTTTTTTCAATATTTCAGATTAAATACTAACTTTGGGCTTTGGTTTCTGCATCCTTTATACTAGTGCAAAGGATTACCTTAATTTTGTATAGTGTTCTACATGCCTAAAGGTCTTTCACAGAGAATTCCCTGGTAGTCCAGTGGTTAAGACCTCGCCTTCCAACACAGTGAAGGTGGGTTCAGTCCCTGGTCAGATCCCATATGCCTTGTGGCCAAAAAAAAAACAACAAAAAACATAAAACAGAAGTAATATTGTAACAAAATCAATACAGACTTTTAAAATAAAAATTAAAAAATTACCTTTTAAAAAAATTAAGTTCTTTCATAAACAAACCCTATGAGGTAAGCAGGGTAATTCTGTTCATCCTCCGCTTGGAGGTGAGTTACTTAAAGACATCTATCTTTTCCTGTTCTAGGCAAAGTTAACTGTTACATATTAGGTTGTTTTTGTGTTGATCTAGAGGGTAAAGCATCTGCCTGCAATGCAGGAGACCCGGGTTCAATCCCTGGGTTGGGAAGATCCCCTGGAGAAGGAAATGGCAACCCACTCCAGTATTCTTGCCTGGAGAATCCCATGGATGGAGGAGCCTGGTAGGCTACAGTCCATGGGGTTGCAAAGAGTCGGACACAACTGAGCGACTTCACTTTCTTTCTTTCTTTTAGTACCAGATTTGCTTTTTCACTTAATATCTAAGAATACTTCATAGCCAGAAAACTTCAGTAACCATGTTTGAATTGAAATTACTTCATATAAGGTTTTGCGAATTCTTTGTCAAAGCCCCTCTTTAAACATCCATATTATAACCAAAAGATGAACTAATAACTCATGATATTTCTAACGATAAGGTAGTCTTAGAACCTACAGAAGAATATTGTTGCATTAATAAGACTTGAGAAATATGTCCAAAGGTATCAGCATTAAGTTTTGTTTTTATAAACCAGACTCTTAAATTTTAAGCAAGTCCTGAGGTGAGATCTCTTTTTCAGGAAAATTCATAGGGGGAAAAAAATAGAGATATTTAGCAAAATAAAGTGAAGAACATTCAGTAAGCATTCTATGTGGCTAAGTTAATTTACATGATTTACTGAAGTTGGTCTTGATACCGTATTAATTGCCTCATTTCAAACCTAAGACTATTTCATCAAAACCACAATCTGTTTCCAAGGATATTTACTGATTCTTATTTTGAAAATGGCAGAATATCTGCTTCAACTTCATAAGCAGCAGAAAGAAGGAAGCAATGTCCAATGTTTAGCACTCTGAAGACATCAGTTGAAATGTCTAAGAGAACTTTAACATCTGTCAAATGAAATGTCCAAGAGAACGCTTCTTAAAACCTGCTTCTTCCTCATTCCAGTAAATGATTCCACCATTCACCTAGTTGTTTAGGCTACAAATACTAGACTCTTGTATTCTAGTACACTCTTGACTCTGTTCTTTCTCTTCTATTCCACTTTCAATCCATCAGCAGATCATACTAGCTCTATTTTCAAAAGATACCTCAAATCTGACCATTTCTCGCTACCTCCCGCTGATACCACTCATTGATTCCCAACTAGCATCATTTCTTGCATTCTTTGCATAGCAGCCACAGTTGAACTTTGTCAAAACCATATTATCTGCTTCAAAAAACTTTACAGTGGTGTCCCATTCACATGTTTAATAAAACTCAAAGTCTTTCCTATGGTCTGAAAGCCTTCACATGCCCTAGCCCTCTACTCTTCTTTATGACTCACCTCCTGGAACACTGGGCTTGACTCAAACACACCAAACATTCACCTTCCCTGGCCTTGACACTTACTGCTCCCCAGTCAGGAATATTCTGCCTCCCTAATGGTCATGTGGCTAACTTCTCCACTGCATGATAAGCTTTGCCTGATATCCCTCACCTAAATAGCGCGTCTTCTTCTCTACCCCATCATTCTCTATTCCCTTGCCCTACTTTATTTTTCTTCTTAACATTTATATATTCTCCACTAGAATGTCAACTCCATGAGGGCAAGGACTTTGTCTTTTGTTCACTGATGAATCCTCAGGGCCTAGAACAGTGCCTGGCATATAGTAAATGCTCAATTAATATTTATTGGATGAATAAATGCAAGCAGGGTTATCCATAGCTTTTAGGTTTCTTAAAAGTATTAATTTTATACAGATAGTTTTAAAATTAATGCTTGAAACAGAAAGTAATACATGTTCATATTTCCTATTTTAGGTAGTATCTATCAGTTTAACAATTTATATATATATTTCCACCTAAGAACTAATTGAGATGAAATTGTTATTACCCCATTTGATAGATGAGGATAACTGAGATTCAGACACATTAAGTAACTTGCTCAAGATAGCAAAATTATTTAGTGTTGGACTTGAGATTCAAAACCAGTTTTTTTATTATAATCAGATGTTCTTTGATACTTCTGGTATAAAAAAACACATAATTCCAGTTATTTTATCCTCCATAAATACATTTTTATTTGAAAGTCACTTGAATTTCCTACTGCTTTCACCAGTCTATACGTTTCCTTTGTGTCTATAAATTTCCTCTGTAAATATTTCTATTTATCTGTCTTACTTTAGCCTGCAACTTAAAAACAATAGATTTAGTAGGAAGTTTTAATGAACAAAATAATTCAACAGATACTTTTTGATTACCTTATATATGCTGTGCACGCACAGAGATGATGGTATACAAAACAAAGTGAGGTAACAGTAAATAGGCAAATATATACTGAAATAAGGGCTGTGTTTGAGGGTTAAGACAGTGAATTTGGGGAGCATATTGGACAGGGACCCAATTCAGGGAAAAGAAGAAATCTTAAGGCCATGCCTCAGCTAAGAGCTGAAGATTGTATAGAACTTGGGCCAATAAGATAGCAAAAGGCATGAAGACAGGGAGCAGCCTGAGCAAAGTTATGTACAAAGATCTGAAGGCAGCATAGTTTGTTCATGAGACTATTTCAATGGAGTATAGATATGCTAAGTTAACTATAGATTAGAGTTCAGTTTCTCTTCAAAGTGTGCCCTTGCATCAAGTCATGTCACTAGTTCTACTTCCATTTCTTATCATGGTATGTGGCCACAGTTGTTAAATAATAATAAATAATAGTAAGTACCCTATATTGACTGTTTACTAAATGCCAAGCACATTTAATAACCCATCAGCCTATGAGATGGCTATATTATTATCCCTGTTTTACAAACAAGCACACTGAGGCTTATAGAGGTTAAGTAATTTTCTTGAATTTAAAAAGCTAGGAACTGTCAGGATTAGGATTTGAACCAAAGTGTTAGGTAACAAATGCTACATTCAAACATTAAAGAAATCCTTAATTTTGAACACTTGGAATTTTTGTTATAATGATTTCTCGTGACTAAACATCAGAACAGGTACACATTTACACCTTAATTGGCTCCTTTTCATTAAAAAAGAAAAAAAAATAGTTATAGAGAGCAGTAATTACTTATATGAGTATTTTATTCTGTATTTGCACCATAAATATAAACTTTTTGGAAGTTCTTCAACATTAACATCACCTTTTACCTAAGTATTATCTTTTTACTAACATCAGTTGAACGCTCACCAGAGTGGTTGGCCCTGTTAAGAGATTTGCATTCATAATGTTATTAATCCTCATTTCCCTGGGAAATAGATACTATCCATGTTTCACAGATGAGAAGTTAGGTAATTTTCTCAAAGTCACACAACACCTAAGAGATGAAGCTAGAATATGAAAACAGATTTATCTGATTTCATAGCCAATGCTCAATCCATGTTTTCCCAAGATAAAAGCCATCTTAAACTAAACAGTTAAAGACAAAGTCACATTAAAACACAATATACAGTAATGTCCAACTAATAGAGGGGACATCCTGAGTTATAAGTCACTTAATTTTTCTTCTCATATTTAAATGTATACATAAACTCAAACTAGGTTAATGGGATAGTTGATTTACAAATGGAAAGGATTTTCAATCAGTATATTAATCACATTTTCAAATAGTATTTTGTACCTTATTTTAATGTCTTTAACTGTTCCTCTACAAAGTAAATGTACAAAGTGACAAATTTTCTGCTGGGCTCTCAATTACATTATTATATACTATTTTGTGTATCCTTCAGTGTTCTTCAAAATTTAATACAGCCATATAGTTCTATTTAATGAGTATATCATAATTTAACTAATTTTTATTGGCCATGATTCCACTTTTTTAATATTATCATCCATACTATGAGGAATATCTTTGTAGATAAATCTTTATACCCATCCAACCCCTCTGCATTTTCAATTAATCTTTTTTAAGGTACATATTCATTTATTTGACTGTGCCGGCTCTTAGCTGCAGCATGTGGGATCTAGTTCCCTGACCAGGGATCAAACCCAGGCCCCCTGCATTGGGAGCATGGAATCTTAGCTGCTGGACCACCAGGGAAGTCCCTCAATTAATCTTTTTTTGAGGCACAATAAACTTTACCCAAACAAGTGGCTCCAGTGGTGTCAATCTCAGCCTGTGGCTAGCAGATGGAAAAATATTTTCCTGTAGGTCATCCTTTCAACCATCTCTAATTGTCCTCTCAAGGTGACTGCCTACCTTGTCAATTTAGAAGTTAGTTTTAAGTAGCATTCTAAAAGTGTGAGAAGTAGGGCAGTCCCTAGGAAGCCCTACTTGTGATATATTGTGGTATTACAAATATTTTTACTTGTAAGTGAGGCAGTCATATAAAAGAAGGAAGAGAAATTAACTGAAATAAAATTTGTCCTAGAATGTTAAAGCCCGAAAATATTCAGGATATTACTTTCCTTTCCACCTTTCCAGCACAAGGCACACAGTGGCCAAGAATGGCAAATAGTAGCACGCAGTAGCCAAGAATGGCAAACAGGCTTCATCTCCATTACCAGCTCTGATTGGGTGGTGGTGGCTGAGGGAATGGAGACTTTAAAAAGTGAAGGTCAGTGGGAAGAATACTGTAATTAGTTGGCTACATCTCTTACAGAGGAAAGAGAGGAGTAACAGCCTATGATGGGTCACAAGCTTGCTAGCCGTCTAGTAAACGTCTGAGTGAATAAAATGGATGACAATAATATGACAGTGGTTTGCATTACCCAAACTTCTAGCCCTGGGGACTGAGCTAAAGTTACTATACTGAATGAAAGTTACTGTACTATTTTTATAACACTTTACAAATTATTTATTTTTGAATAAATATATTCATATAACTTATGTGACTATATAATTGATTATAACATATTCATATAATTACAATTTAAAAGTAAGAAAATGGTATACAGTGAAAAGTGTCCTGTATTGAACCCCACTTCCCTGTCTTCCATATCCCCTTTTCATCAATGTTAATTTAAGAGATTTTTTTTAAACCTAGGTGTACTCACACTCTTATAGAAATTAATTAATTATACCTTATTTGAAAAAGCTAAATCACTATAGTTTTCAAGAGCAGATTGAGCCTACAAACAACACTGAATTTAAACAATTAGTTTCTAGTCATAAAAACATTATTTATTTTCATGAGCTAGATCAAGTTTTTATTTTTCAATAACAAGATTATTTTATCAAAATCTTTTAATTTCTGTTATTTTATTACATTCAGGGGAAAGGGGAAAGGATGGAGAGAAAATCTCTGTGTATGAGAAAGTACTCTAAAACTAAAAGCCCTTTATAGATATTATCAAAATTGTGCTTAGAAACTATATTTAATGTCTCTATAGTTATAGCATAGCTTTCAAAATTGAACTCATATTTAAAGATTAATTTAATGAAGTGATAATCATCCATGCTTTTATTTCCAGTTTCAGGGAAACCTCATTCAGTTCCTCTTCATTTTACAATGTGAGAAGTCTTTAAACTTTGTGAAAGTTATCAAAATTAGGTAATTTTAATTTTAAGGTTTAAGTTCTTAAGTATCTATCACGCTATAATCAATACAGACCTATTATTCTTTAGAAATAATCTAAACATTTTGTCATTATTGCTATTTTGTGACAGCATGCAAGACGACAGCCTAGAAGCTTCTACTTCCATATCTCAGCTTCTGAGAGAAAGCTATTTGGCTGAAACTAGGCATCGGGGAAACAATGAAAGGAGTCGAGCAGAGCCTTCCTCCAACCCTTTCCATTTTGGGGGTTCTTCTGGAGCTGCTGAAGGTGGAGGAGGCCAAGATGACCTTCCAGATCTTTCAGCCTTTCTGAGCCAAGAAGAATTAGATGAAAGTGTCAATCTGGCAAGATTGGCAATCAATTATGACCCTCTGGAGAAAGCAGATGAAGCTCAAGCTAGAAAACGTTTTTCTTCTGATCAGACGAAACACTCATCTATATCAAGTTTTGACCCTAATTTCTGCCAGGATAACTCTCGAAGCCCTACCAACTCTAAAGAGAGCCTCCAGGAGACAAAAAGGCCACAGTACACTTCTGAAGCCCAGTCCAAAAAAGTATTCTTAAATAAGGCTGCCGATTTCATTGAAGAGCTCTCATCCCTTTTCAAAGCCCATAGCTCCAAAAGGATTAGACCTCGTGCCTGCAAAAACCACAAGAGTAAATTGGAATCGCAAAACCAAGTTATTCAGGAAAACAGCTCCAGTTTCCCAGATCTATCAGAAAGAAGAGAAAGATCTTCGGTTCCCATACCTATCCCTGCAGATACCAGGGATAATGAAGTGAACCATGCGCTGGAACAGCAGGAAGCTAAGAGGCGTGAAGCTGAGCAGGCTGCTGGTGAGGCGGCCAGTGGAGACACCACCCCAGGGTCCTCTCCTTCTTCTTTGTACTATGAAGAACCTCTGGGGCAACCTCCCCGGTTCACACAAAAGTTACGGAGCAGAGAAGTTCCAGAAGGAACCAGAGTACAGTTGGATTGCATAGTGGTAGGAATTCCACCACCTCAAGTAAGGTAAAAATGTCCCATTAGTAACACTTGGTAATTACTTTCCATCTATTGTGATCCTTCTAATTTTATCTTTCAAGTATGTGGTTTCAAAGATTATATACTCCCTTTGAGAAAAACAGAGTTTAAAGCACACTGTCCAATGGAAGTATAATATTAGACATGTGTAATTTAAAATTTTCTAATAGTCAAATTTTTTTTTCAAATTTTTTAAAAATAAAATAACGGGGTAAAGCTGATTTTTAAAACTATATTACTCAATCACTATACTTTAAAAAATACTACCATTTCAACATGTAATCAATATGGAAATTATTAATAAGACATTTTATATTCCTTTTGTCATACTAGGGCTTCAAAATCTAATGTGAATTCTGTACTTACAGCACATCTCAGTATGGATGATAAATTTTTCTAGGAAATACTTAATGTGCATTTAGAGTTCAAAAAATATACAGTTGAAAGACTATACTGTAAGATCCAAGTTGTTCCAAACATATTTGAAAGTTCTATCAGAATTGAATTGAGTATCAGCTTTTACACTTAAATTAATTAAGGTTAAATACAATTAAGAATTCAGTTCCTCAGTTGCACTGGCCACATTCCAAGTGTCCACATGTGGCTAATGACCATGGTATTAGCACAGGCCTACAGCCTATAGCTTAAAAAAAAGTCTTTATGATCTATGCTCAACAAATACCTACAGTAGTTTTTAATTTAACAAAAAAAGCAAAATAATAGAAAAAGTGTGATAGGATAAAGATACAATAAAATTGGTAGGAGTGTCTTGAGCACCAAGCATAGCTTCTAGCCTATAGTAGTCATGCATAATTCATTAGTCACTAGACTATGAGTATACTAATGGATAAAGAAAGGAAAACAAGAAACTCGACTTAGATTTCAATCAGGAGTGAGACAATTGGCCTAAGATGTGGCAAAGGGTTGGAACAGCATAACAGATGTAAGTGTCTACCCTTCTCTATGCATGCCTGATGACACTCCCTGAGACTGGTCAGTGATGCTGGCAAGATGTCATCATAGCGCCATGATGGATACCACTCAGTGGCATCTGGTCAGTCTAAGTCAGCTGGTGAGCACTCAAGTTATGGCACAGATACGGCTTACTTAGACTAGTTCTATCCATTCCACTAGTTTCTGGACATAGATTGGATCCTTTCAAAAAAATTAGACCAGGTCACTCAAGACTCATCCTCCCCATTCTTAATCATGACAATCTCAAACACAAAAAAACACTCGGGGCTCTTGTGAGAAAAATCACTCAGGAGAATGAGTGAAAAATACTCATTCCCCCCAAAACAAAGTAATATGGTGTTTACTCAGAAACTACTTAGTCAACCAATTAAATATTTACAAATTTAAGAGTGAAAGAAATGTACACAACTTCCATAGTGACAGCATTCATGTCTATATCCCAGCCACTGGTTTGATGGCAGGAAACTAATATGTATTCATTAAGTATTTTCTGAATTCATCACAGTAATCATATTAATGTTAAGAAAAAACTTACGATTGTCTAAATAGACTGTTTTTGATGTTGTTCAGTCGCCAAGTTGTGTCCAACTCTTTGCAACCCCATGGACTGCAGCATGCCAGGCTTCCCTGTCCTTCCCTGCTCAAACTCATGTCCATTGAGTCAGTGATGCTATCTAACCATCTCATTCTCTACCATCCCCTCCTCATTTTGCCTTCAATTTTTCTCAGCATGAAGGTCTTTTCCAATGAGTCAGCTCTTTGCATCAGGTGGCCAAAGTATTGGAGCTTCAGCATCAGTCCTTCCAATGAATATTCAAGGAATATTACTTTGAATATTCAATGAAAATTATTTTCCTACATATAAAGTTTATATAACTCTAATCAGAAACCAAGTATACATACCTAGCTTTTACTCGAAACCCAGCACTGTGACCAATACAATGACAGAGGCAATATAAACATGTGCCCCTGCTCTCAAGGAACTTGCAACCTCAATTAAAGAAATCATCCTAACTCTACTCAATACTCTCGAAAGAATCTAAAAAAAGAGTGGAGAGATATATACATAAAAACTGATATATATATATAAACTGATATATATATATATATATATTTATATATATATATATATATAAACTGATTCACTTTGCTGTACACCTGAAACTAACATTACATGTAAATATACTATATTACAATAAAAATGACAATAAAGAATTCACCCTAATTTTTATAGGACAATGAAGGGCTGGAGGACTAGATAGGTCAAAGAAGACTCCAGAGACATAAGGGAATTTTAGCTGAACCTTGAAGAAAGAAGAAGTTAAGTAGAAATTTAAATCATTTATTCATTCAACAAATTGCTACTGAGTTACTAAAGTGACTCATTGAGAGTACAAAACAATTGGGAGCTACTGGACGTCAGGGACCTTGTTTTGAAACCAAGTGTAAAACTATTCTAAGAGGGCAGCTCACAGTCTAATAGAGCAATCAAACATATGATCAAAACATTGCAGTACTGTGTAATAAGGGCTGTAACAGAAGTATGCATGGAATGCAACAGCAGCTCAAAGGAAGATTGATATTTGGCCTGAAGGGCAGGATGAAGGAAGTGTTAATGCTGGAGGTGCCACTTCAGTTGAGAAAACTTAAGGTGGAAGAGGAAAGCAAGTGGAAAGACCCAGAGACTAATGTTTTCAGGGAACTGCAAATACTTGGCTATGTGAGGAACATGGGACAACAGATGAGGAAAGATAAGAGAAAAGACAGAAGAAGTAGGCAGAGGGACAGGTCCTTTTAGGCCAGGTCAACTCAATATGTTCGTATAAAAGTACAGATGCTGGCAGAGTAATATTTTTAGATGACAGTGAGGAGACTGACCTAACTGGACAAGAGCGGAACCAGATGATTTTGAAAAGCCTTGAAAGCAAAGTAGAATAGTTCTGACTTGGTTTCAAAATCAAGTGGAAAGCATTTAAGGTTGTGTATAAGGACACACTAAGATAAAAGGGAGAATTTAAGTAGAACAGGTCTGGATGAATGAGTTAGACCCCAAACAAATGGAGCCCCAAGGGCACTTTGGAGGCTGTGAAAGGTATTCCAGGCATCAGACACTCTGATATCAGACTGGGGTAGGGGCTGAGGGAAAGCACAGAAAAGCTGTGAGGGAGCAATATTTAGAAGAAAAGAAACCAAGCTGAACTTGGTGACTGACTAGATAGGACAAGTAAAAGACTGACTCCACAAGTTTGAAGCTGGGGACCTCAGAGAACCCTGGGGTCACTGTCAAGGTCTGAGAAACTGGAGGAGGTGGATGATTTGAGTCTGAGGAGATGGAGGGACCATATCCAATAGATAGTCAGAAACGTAGGACTGAAGGGCAAACAAGAGGGTAGTGGAACTGGAGACATTCCAAGGAATGCCCTGGACACTGGGAAATTTGGACACAGTATCTCTGGCATTACAAAGGGACTATAAATACAGGTAACGTTTGGAACTAACAGCCAGTTATGCTAGGCTGGGGCAGGGTTTTTTCCAACCTTCTTTGGCAGTAATTCCTCCTCCCATTTTTCTCCTCACAATAAATATGTTATGTTACCCCAATACATACTTTACACACACACACACACACAGATTTCTTAAAGATGAGATTAGTGTTTCTGGGATTGAAGAGGATTGGGGTGGAGGAAGGACTGCCTGCTTGCTCACGACTGAAACTTCTAAAGCATCTCCATAGAACCCAAGAGCACAGGTTTTGATTGAGAGAATGCCTTTAAAAATGCATTATAAGAATGAGGCGCTTTGGTTTGCCATAAAGGAAAACAGTACAGTCAAAAAGAAAAGTATCCTTTTTTCTATTTTTGCAAGAAAATATAATGCATATACCTGGCAACTGAGGTCTAACCTCGTATGTATGTGCCCCGGTGTGTTCTCCGTCTTTTACCCATGTTTCTATAATTCTAGTTTAGCAAACTGAAAAATCCTTTTGGCCTATATTTGTTGATTTCCACGTTGACTGGGAAGAAATTGTGTTGTAAGGGTAGGATCCTGTATCATTAAAGCTAGCTGTTTTTGACAGCTTGTTAATTTTGGACATAGCTTCATTGGAGGAGCTGAAATACACTCATGCGTTACCCACAGATGAAAGAGTCTGCAGGAATTCACAGCAAATGGCCATGATCCCTTTTTGTATCCTGACTTGAAATTCTTTTCCCAGGAATGTACAGCTGGGTCACACTAAGTATGTTTGCTTGTACATAGCCCTCTGAAGCAGTAAAAATTTACCTTTTATAGATGCTGATGTCTGATTTGGCGGTTAAGTTTTGCTATTGCTACTTCTGGACATTTGCCTGTGAATGCCACGCTGAGGAGTAAAAAGGAAATAAATCAGTTATAAAGACAAAAGATATTTTAAATTATAAATAATTATATATGATATATAATATAAAATATTATATAAGTATTTTTAAATGTTACAGTATTTAGGGGCATTTTCTTCTACGTTTTGTGGCAATCTAGATACCTTCATTTATTCATTCATGCAACAAATGTGAAATGTCTGTTATGTGCCATGTTCTCCTAGAGCCAATAAGATTATAGCAGTGAACAAGGAAAATCCCCTGCCTTCATGTGTCTTGAAAGAAAAGTGAAGTCGTTCAGTTGTGTCCAACTTTTTGGGACCACATGGACTATAGCCTACCAGGCTCCTCTGTCCATGAGATTTTCCAGGCAATAGTACTGGAGTGGATTGCCATTTCCTTCTCCAGGGGATCTTCCCAACCCAGGAATTGAACCCAGGTCTCCCGCATTGTAGACAGACACTTTACCATCTGAGCTACCAGGGAATTCCTGTATCTTAGGGTCTAGTAAAGATCACAGGCAAAAAATCCCACAGTGATTACATTATCATAATTGTGATAAATATCATAAAGGAGGGTGCATATAGCAAAGGGACTAAGCCTTGTGAATGGACTAGGGAAGGTTTCCCAGAAGTATTTAAGCTGAGACAGAAAAGATGATGAGAGGTTAGCCTAGCAAAGTGGGGTTTACAGAAAAGTGTTGCAGGGTGAAGAGAGAACGTATATGAGGCAGTGAGACAATGATTCACTTTACAGAACTGAAGGAACTAATGACACCAGAATATGAAAAGTAAGGAGGAAATGGTTTGGGGTAAGTTCAGAGAACAGGGATAGAGACTCCCTGTTCAAAAGCCTCCCAGAACAAGCTACTCAAAGTGGGTCCCTGGACCAACAGGTCAGCATCACTTGGAATCTTGGTGGATATGCAAATTTGCAGCTTCTACCTCAGACCTACTGAATTAAGCTCTCTAAAGGGCAGGCCCAGACATTTGTGTTTTAACCAAACTGCTGTTTGTTTCTGTGCTGAGAACTTCTGCAATCTCTTTGGAGACCTCCTCACCCAGGGGGACTGGCCCTTGCCTCTATTCCTTAAGCCAGATGTTGCAATCTCTACTTAAGGTTCTAACATCTGCTTCTCAGTCCTACTCCTCAGTACACTCCTCAAAGGCTCTTTCTGTTGATATCACCTCACCTGAGCTGGTCATCCTTTGAGGTAGGGTCTGTTGTCAGACAGGAAATCAAGCTACCTTGTGTGGTATCCATTTGGCCCATGGGAAAACCACATCTCTGCCCTCGCGAACTTTGGCGATGTAGGCTGCTTCCAGCGCAACCCTCTCTTCTTGCTCTTCCCTCTTGTGCTGTGCTTAGTTCTCAGCTGTGTCTAACTCTTTGCGACCCCATAGACTGTAGCCCGCCAGGTTCCTCTGTCCTTGGAGATTCTTCAGGCCAGAATACTGGAGTGAGTTGCCATGCCTTTCTCTAGGGGATCTTCCTGACCCAGGGATCGAACCCAGGTCTCCCACATTGTGGGCAGATTCTTTACTGTCTGAGCCACCAGGGAAGCCTCTTTCCTCTTGGGCAATGCTAAATATCATTTCACTTTGAAAGTTTTCAAGGCAAGAGTTCGGTGAAGCTTCTGTGCTGCCACCAGCTCCAGGGGCTACAATATAAGATCTCCAAGGAATTCCATAGAAGGCCCTGTCATGTGGCCACTGACCCTCTCTAATCAATCTCCCAACCTCCTCATCTCTATTCCCAAAATGGACAAGGATCACCAGACTGAACTTTCTGAATTGCTTTAGAAGTGTGTTTTTAAATAAATACTGAAGAATATCTGGAAGTACAGATACAGTATAAGAGTAATGGCACAACTATCTGTATGCCCACATTAGTATTATTTTTAAGTTGAGTGTCTTCTTGATCCTGTCCCTTCCTCCTCCCCTTAGAGGTAACCACTAGCCCAAATCTAGTGTTTTCTGTTTAAATTTTTCTTAACAGTTCTTCTTCAGTTTAATAACATATCCTTATGTTCCTAAGCAATACTGGAACAGAAGTAGTTACTGGTGGAATGACAGAAAATCCTATGTTGTTGCTGTTGTTCTGTCAACCAGTCATGTCCAACTCTTTGCAACCCCAAGGACTGGAGCACGCCAGGCCTCCCTGTCTCTCACCATCTCCCGAAGTTTGCCCAAGTTCACATCCATTGCATCAGTGATGCCATTCAGCCATCTCATCTTCTGACGCCCTCTTCTTCTGCCCTCAATCTCTCCCAGCCTCAGGGACAGAAAAGCCTATATGTACATTAAAATAAGTCAAGGTGGGACAAAGTAGAATATATAAAAAACACATTTGCTATTTGTTGATAATTTGTTGAAGCTAAGTGATATGTACGTAGGGGTTCATTACATAGTCTTTCTACTTTGTGGACGTTTTTAAGCTCCAGTAATAAAATTTTGGGTTCTACCTGCCAATGCAGGAGAAATGAGAGATGCAAGTTCAATCCCCGGGTTGGAAAGACCCCCCGGAGGAGGGCATGGCAATCCACTCCAGTATTCTTGCCTGGAGAATCTCATGGACAGAGGAGCCTGACAGGGTCCATAGGGTCACAGAGTCAGACACAGCTGAAGTGACTTAGCATGCATGAATGCATAATAAAGTTTTTTAAAAATAGTAAATTTTACATGTTGTAACATGTTTATGTGAGTAGAATCATAATGTATGTATTATTCTGGTACTTGAATTTTATCTAAAAAGTATATCCATGATGTTGCGTGTAACTCTAGTTCATTCATTTTCATTACTATAAAATATTTTACTGTAAGGCTAGAGAATTGTATTATTAATGTACATTTGGGTGGTTATCAGCTTTTTCCCTAATATGAACAATGTTATTATAAATGGTCTAGTATATTCTCCTGGTGCATGAGTATGTTTAAACATGGAACTGCTGACAGAGTGTATACAACTTCACTTTATAATTACAAATTATTTTCCAAAGGAATTGTTTCAGTTTACATTCCCACCAATATTATATAAGAGTTCTGGTTTTTCTACATCATTGCCAACATGCGTTTATCAAAACTTTTAATTTTGCAGATCTGATGGGTATGGTATCTGATGAGTATGAAGGTTTTTTGTTGTGATTTAAATTTTCATTTCCACAGTTACTAATGAGGTTGAAAATTTCAAAAATATGTTTATTGAACATTTAGGGTTCATTTTCTATGAAGGGCCTGTTTACATCTTACACTCGCTTTTTCTATCAGTTTGTTATTTTCTTATTGATCTGTAAGAACTTTAAAAATATGATTAGGAGACTAACATATGACATTATGTGTTATGAAAATATTCTCTCTGGGTTTGATTTGTCTTTTTATTTATGGTATCATTTGATAATTAGATATTTTTAACTTTAGTGTCAAAGTTTCCTTCATGGTTTTTAGTTTTTATAGCTTGTGCCAAGTTTACCAAGAATGTTCCACCTCGAAGAACTCAATAAATATTAATAAAATTTAAAGCATAGACATACCCTCCCAACTTGTACCTCCATACTCCCATGTGTGAAATATAGCCAGTGGACATGAAGACTTAAGTTTGTTACCTCGGGAGTGGTCAAACAGGACATACAAAACATTGAATTGTTTTACAAAATCTGACATAACTTTGAGTCCTGGTAAAAAGTACCTACTGTTATTTTACTGTCCAATGTACTCCAGCTGTGCTTTCTATTGAAGCGATGCATGGAGAGAGTGAAAATGTCATTAAGAATTGGGTTGGCAAAAAAATGGATTCCAGTTTTTCTATAACATCTTATGGAAAAACTTGAATGAACTTTTTGGCCAACCCAAAAAGTAAACTGCCATTTAGCTGTTTCAGGCCTTACACTCTTTACTTAAGAGAGCAGGCATCCTTAGTGAAGACCCAGCACAGCCATAAATAAATAGATAAAAATAGATCAGGTATCTAGTCCCCAAGCCTTCTTGAAAAGTGAAAATAAAACAGACTTAAGGCTATAATAATCCTAATTTGAATCCATTCATTTAACATCTATATAACAAACGTTTTTGGGAACAGCTCTGATGCGTCATACCCTGTGCAAGGAACCAGATAAACAAGCAGTAAATCAAACGTGTGATAATCTCTGCCCTGTGGTGTCTATTGTCCAGTAAGGGGAAGAGATATTAAACAAATAAACCAATGAGTAAGCTTATAATTATAAGTGATATGTAGGTTCTGTGAAGTAAATAAACAGGGTATTAGAAGAGGGAGTAATAAGAGGTGGGACAGGGACACTGGAAAGGCTAGGGCAGGGTTAAAGGAAGAGTCTGAGTAATCATTCTTTTAAAGAGCATTATTACTGGTGAGTCAGAATAACACATTCAAATTATGTTTAGGAGTTGATAATGTGTTAATACAATGAGTCATGATATTTAGCCACACCACATTTTAGACAAAACAGTACCCTAAGAGCTGAATGGTGATCTGCAGCTTAAAAGGCCAGATAAATCTGAAAAATGTGTCTCTTCAGTGTCTTCATTTCCAGGCTTGGTAACTACCCAAATGACCAGGTCTGGCAAGCTGTCCTTAGTGCATTAAAGATGGATCCTTCTTTATCATTTGGACTTGTCCCATTTCCCCAGATCACTGACTCAGTTCTGCTGAGCCATGAATCACGCCTGGCACCCACTGCCACTCTGTAAGTGTCATGAAGATTTGGAGTTCTAAAAACATGCAGCTGGGCAGGGTACTTACATGAAAGCATTCCCTAACATGGATAGACATTGGAGGAGAGCATGTTTCCTCCTGACCCTCAAAAGTCTTCAGCGTAGCTGGGTGCATTTTAATATGTTTTTCAGAAGGTAGCCTGACCAGTGCATTATTTCTGAGTGGGTCATGGTGTTAAAGTAGGAGTGACGACGGTTACTGGCTGTCCTTTGGGCTGGCTGAAGCCATCCTGGGCATCTGAGTAAAGACAAAAATGCTTCTGACGGAGAGTTTGGGCATTTGAATCACTCCACTTATCACCTTCAGGCTGTCCAATTCCTCATAGATGTTTCCACTCTCATTTTGGTAAAGAAGAGAAACGTTATCTAAAGAAACAACACAACCTAGTAACATTTATATAAGGGAAGGTATTTGTATATCTGTTTTGAAATAGTTATTCATATTTACCTTATCAAATGAATAAATGTACATTGCTTTAAAAGTCAAATAATATTTTTTTGAAAAAAGACCACTTTCAACTCTTTTGGCAGTTTCCTATTTATTCATCTCTGAATTTCTAAACAGTATGCCAGGGGTTCTCAGACTTTTTGTTCTCAGGACCCCTTTACGATCTGAAAAGTTATTGAGACCCAAAAGAGGTTTTATCTATGTGAATTATATCCATAATTATCATAAGTTAAAATTGAGAAATATTTTAAACTGTTATTTTGAAATGAATAAGAAAAAACTATGATAAACACCCTCACATAAATAATTTTATGAAAAAATAACTGTATTTCCCCTCAAATTTTAAGTTACAAGAGTGGCATTGTTTTATGCTTTTTACAAATCTCTTTTAAAGTCAGGCTTAACAGAGAACAGTTGGATTCTCATATTTGCTTCTGCATTTGGTTTGTTGTGATATGTTTGGGTTGAAGTTAATTTTTAAAATATGGCATTGTACAGGTATGTAGTTAGAAAGAGGAGGGATATTTTAATAGACTTATCAGATAATGTGGCTATTCTAACGATATTACATGAAAATTCAAGTAGGAGTAGTTTCTGAAAGGTTAGTTGCAGTATGAAATCTGAAACCATACCAATGAACTTTTGTACCCTGCTATAATAAAACCCTTTGTCTGTCTTGAACTTCAAATGGATAACATCATGCATAGGTCATTTGGAAAACAAAATCTTCCAAATTTTGACACATTTTATTATATAATATTTTAAAATCATATTTGTTAATATCATCACTGATTTCACCAAAAATCTCTTTGCGTTTTGGGAAGGCCTAAACTCACTATAGGAGATACAAGCTTTCCAAACTCTAATTTTTCCTTAAAAGTTCCAGTTTTTTCCTTGGCAACAAATGTTATCAGTTATTTTTGCTTGAAAGAACAGGCTTACCTCCTTCAGTTTTTGAGAAAATGTCTGCTAAATACCCAAACCTGAATAACCATAATTTGTCAGCTGTTCTTTCAAGACATTGTTTCATGCATTAGGTGCCTAGTTCAACTTTAAACTAGTTGAACAACTAGTTGAACAACTTTAAACTAAACAAGTGCTCTTCCATATTCAGTAGAAATGCTGTGTGCTACCTCCTATTTCACCACTCAGAATGCTAAAAAGATGCGGACTCAAGGTTGAGGTGACTTTTACTGCTTAATCAATGACATTTTTAAGTGAACCTGGATTTTTTTTTTAAATTGCAAGTGTGACAATGGAAAACACAGTAACCACTCATCAGCTTTATGCTGCTAAAGCACCCACAATTTTACCCATTGTGGCTTTTGCACCATCATTGTAAATATTAACACAGTGAAAAGGCAAATGATATCTTAGTATTATATGAAAATAGTTTTGTCTTCATAGAAAGTGAAAAGAACCATTATAATATGCTTGTAAACCACAACTGCTTGGTATGCTAATGCTATTTTTTCTTGACTTCCTGTTCCAGAAGATGGTGGGTTAGCAACCCTTCACCAAACCAGAACTTCCGTTGTTCCTTCCTTCATTGCCTCATATCACACTGTTGTTTTAAAAAAAATTAATGTATAACTTCTTGTTACTATGTAAGTATGATTTTCTGCCAAATCCAGTAGGGAGAAGTGACTGTTTCCTTGCCTGTACAACTTTTTTCACCTGGAGTTGATGACTGTTTTGTTTTTATGTGCTTGGCTCTCCGGTCTTGTCACAATTTGTCTCAATTCTCCAATACCTTTGTAAAACATGTCCTATTAATAAATAGTCTGTTCCATGCAGTTAAGCCACCAAGCCCATTTGTTTTTTCCCTGGAGAAACTCCTCCTGAAGCCCCTTTTCCTCTTGCTCCAATATGGAGCAGCTGCTCATGCAGCCAACAACTCAGCCTTCATCCTAGGGCATCTCTTAACTGCTCAGAAGAAAAGATGTGGCCTACTGTGGGAATATAAATACTCATTTTTTAAACCTGAAATCAGTGACCCTATTTTAAGCTCTGTATCTCCTCCCCTATTCTTAATGTTTCCACCAAACTTGCATCTCCAAATCCTGTAACTTTCTGGGGTTCTATTGCACAAATTGTCTTCTTCTCAATGACATCCCCAAGTAGGCACCTGGTATTCAGATTTTTCAACTCTCCTGGCTTCTCATTCTGCTTTCCACCTTTCAAAAGTGATTGAGGCCTCAGGTCTGCTCTTGTCTCCCTCCCCATTCTTTTGGTCCTTGTGATTTTTTTTTTAATCCCTTTAAAAATCTCCTTTATTCTCATGTTAGGGTCATTTCCAGTGGAAATGTCTGTCTGGATGCTCACTATTTGTGTTTACAACTACACATACTCTGAGGGTGTGCTCCTACAAGTTCCATGGGGTCTTGCTGAGGCTGATGCTCCGGGAGACTGAGGGACCCATGTCAGCAGCTGCATGTACCTCTGCTGCCACAATAGAGCAAACACTGGCATAGGATTTAATGAAAGCAAATAACAAACTACTCACAAAATATTAATGATCAATTATTTCCATCATTTGTTCTTTCAACAAATCCAACACTTATTTTCTGCATGCTATTACTATGTGCCAAGATGTTGTCATAGGTGTGGGATTATATTCGTAAGACTGATAAGATCCTCTAATGGACTTTACAGCATAGTAGGAGAAGCAGACAATAACAAAATAAGCAAGCATGTAAGATAATTTCAGATAATAATAAGTGCTGTGAGGATAACACAAGAGAATAATCTGATGGTGTCTGAGGATAAAGAAGCTACACTAGGAAGAGAAAGTAACATTTGAACCGAGGCCTGACTGATGAGAAGGGCCTGTTTTTATAAAGACTGGGGGATAAGGATTTTAGGAAGTACAAAAATCCTAATATGGAGAGTAGTTTAATGTGTTCAGAGAATAGGAAAAAGACCAGTGTGGTTGCAACATAGTGAAGGGAGAATGATGGGAGAGGAGATCCAGAAGTAAAAGAAGGCAGGTTTGGATATTATCCCAAGTAGAAGTGTTAATTGAAACTAAGGGATGAGACAATGGCCAAAGGAGAGAATGTATAGAAAACTGTACAAGCTTGTCAGGTACCATCTCTACATACAAAGGAGCTTAAAATTTAGTGAAACTGGTGAGACAATTTCTCCCAAATAGAGAATAATCAAAGACAGTGTATAATCAAGACTTACATGACATAATATAGGTTTTTTAAAAAAAGTAAAGTGACAAAACAAAAAAAGGTAAGGTAACAATCACTGAGAATTGATGGTAAAAGGTGCTTTGCGTAGGAGGTGATATCTAAGCCAAACTAATGGATGAGTTATATTTGCAGTAGCTGAAAGGTGAGGAAGAGAATCTCAGAAACAGAAAAACATGAACAGAGGCTTGAATGTAGAGGTGAATATGATGTATTTATGGAACAGCAGAGGAAAGTTTATCTCTTGAGAAGTCATTGAATAGATGAGTTTTCTTAACGCTTTAGAATCTTGCTTTACAAATGGTGGGAGGGAAAGGTTCAAGCATTGAATGGTTAGATCTGAAATTACAAGAAAGATTCGCAATTGCCAGGACTCCTTCATTCTTGCCATTGAATAATGGTAATGCCTCCTCCCCAATTACTTCTTATGATGATGCTGATTCATAATTCTTACTTAAATATGGAAACAGTTATAAAAGGGGTACACTGAGACATCTCACATTTGTCTTCATCTTGTTTCCCCTCACCCCAATAGGAAGCCACTTTGATTTTCACTTTATTCTTTCAGTTTGCTTTATGTATATGCAAACAACATGGCTATATCTGATTTTTTGCCCCCTGGGTTGACATCCTTGTGCTACTGTAACAGAGCACCACAAACTGGATGGCTTTCACAGCAGAAATGTACTGTCTCACAGCTCTAGAGGCCAGGAGTGCGGAATCAAAACATCAGCAGGGCCGTGCTCCATCTGAGATCCCAAGTGGACTCCCTCCTAGTCTCTTCTGGCTTCTGGTGGCGGCGTTCCTTGGCGTTCCTCGGCCTGCCGCTGCATCACTCCAGTTTCTCCCTGTGCTGTCATGGCATTTTCCCTCTATGTCACTGTCCTCACTTGAGGTTGTTCTCTTCTTGAAGAACTTCACTCATATTGGATTCAGTTCAGTTCAGTTCAGTTGCTCAGTCGTGTCCGACTCTTTGCGACCCCATGAATCGCAGCACGCCAGGCCTCCCTGTCCATCACCATCTCCCGGAGTTCACTCAGACTCACGTCCATCGAGTCAGTGATGCTATCCAGCCATCTCATCCTCTGTCGTCTCCTTTTCCTCCTGCCCCTAATCCCTCCCAGCATCAGTCTTTTCCAATGAGTCAAATCTTCGCATGAGGTGGCCAAAGTACTGGGGTTTCAGCTTTAGCATCATTCCTTCCAATGAACACCCAGGACTGATCTCCTTTAGGATGGACTGGTTGGATTTCCTTGCAGTCCAAGGGACTCTCAAGAGTCTTCTCCAACACCGCAGCTCAAAAGCATCAATTCTTTGGCGCTCAGTTTTCTTCACAGTCCAACTCTCACATCCATACGTGACCACTGGAAAACCATAGCCTTGACTAAACAGATTAGGACCGTGCTAATAACTTCTTCAAAACTTGATTTTATCTGCAAAGACCTTATTTCCAAATAAGGTCATATTCCCAAGTACTTAGGACTTCAACATATCTTTTGGTGGGGGAATAATTCAATGTATAACAACCCACAATTCTTATACAAAAGCTAACCCTCTCCATGTACTATTTCATACCTTACTGTTAAATTCTTAACTATATATCTTCAGGTTCTTTCCATATGAGCACATAGTGATCTTTCCCATTCTCTTTCTAGAGCTGCATAGTGCTCTATTATGAGGCTGTTCCAGAGTTTATTTCATCAGTCCCCTAGTGATAGACTCTTGGGTCATTTCCAACCTTATGCTGTTTAAATAAGTAACCTACGCATTTGTCATTTTGTATGTAAGCAAGCGTATCTGTAGGCTTTCTTGGTGGCTGAGTGTAAAGAATCCGCCTGCCAATACGGAAGACACAGGTTTGATCCCTGGGTCAGGAAGAGGTCCTGGAGAAGGAAATAGAAACCCACTTCAGTATTCTTGCCAGGAGAAATCCCATGGACAGAGGAGCCTGACAGGCTACAGTGCATGGGATCACAAAAGAGTTGGATATGACTTTGTGACTAAACAAGTGTACCTGTATGACAGATTCCACAAGTGGGACTGTTGAGTCACAGGATAAGTGTAATCTGTAATTTTGGTAGACACCGCCATATTTTCATAGGGGTTGTACCATTTTGCATTCCTACTAGCAGTGTATGGGGAGGGGTTTTGCCAATCAATATCATGAACAATGATATTTCCATGTAGTTTATTTATTATTTGACTGTGCTGGATCTTCATTGCTCTGCAGGCTTTTCTCTAGTTGTGGCGAGCGGAGGCTACTCATTTTGGTGGCTTCTCTTGCTGCGGATCACAGGCTCTCGAGCATTCAGACTTCAGCAGTTGCAGCACATGGGCTCAAAATAGTTGGGGCTCCTGGGTTCTAGAACACAGGCTCAGTAGTCACCCCATGGCACGTGTGATCTTCCTGGACCAGGGATGGAACCCCTGTCTCCTGCATTGGCTGGCGGATTCATTATCACCGAGCCACCAGTGAAACCCCTATTTCCATGTGATTTTAATATCTGTTCCTCTTATTACATACCTTCACATTTTAAACATTATTTTATGCATAACTTAGTGTAAACTTCTGGTGAAAAACTTTCATAATAAAAATTTCTAACCTCAAGTATATACATCAAAATGAAATACCATAACATATGGAAATATATTTAACTTATGTTATTTGCCAGAATTGGGTCACTCCTGGGAAAATACAAGCCATCCCCCTTATCTGATGAATCAAGTAACCAATCAAAATAACTTTCATTTAGCTAGGTCTGATGCAATTTTGTTGCATCCGGTCCCATCACTTCATGGGAAATAGATGGGAAACAGTGGAAACAGTGTCAGACCTTATTTTTTGGGCTCCAGAATCACTGCAGATGGTGATTGCAGCCATGAAATTAAAAGACGCTTACTCCTTGGAAGAAAAGTTATGACCAACCTAGATAGCATATTCAAAAGCAGAGACACTACTTTGCTGACTAAGGTTCATCTAGTCAAGGCTATGGTTTTTCCTGTGGTCATGTATGGATGTGAGAGTTGGACTGTGAAGAAGGCTGAGCGCCGAAGAATTGATGCTTTTGAACTGTGGTGTTGGAGAAGACTCTTGAGGGTCCCTTGGACTGCAAGGAGATCCAACCAGTCCATTCTGAAGGAGATCAGCCCTGGGATTTCTTTGGAAGGAATGATGCTAAAGCTGAAACTCCAATACTTTGGCCACCTCATGCGAAAAGTTGAATCATTGGAAAAGACTTTGATGCTGGGAGGGATTTGAGGCAGGAAGAGAAGAGGACGACAGAGGATGAGATGGCTGGATGTCATCACTGACTTGATGGACGTGAGTCTGAGTGAACTCCGGAAGTTAGTGATGGACAGGGAGGCCTGGCGTGCCTCGCACGACTGAGCGACTGAACTGAACTGAACTGAACTGATGCAATTTTGTAGTAGGGAATGAATGTTCAACTTTAACTTCACAAACCTTTAATATCCCTTAGATTCCTTCCAAATAAGCTTCAGTAGCACTTGCTGAATGCATACTATCGAATGCTGTAGGTCAAGTTCCACATAAAAGACCCTGCTCTCCGTGGTTGGCAGTGTTCGAAATCGCTTCATCTTCTTTCAGTTGTATCATTCCTCATCTTCTTTCAGTTGTATCATTCTTAATAGGAGCTGCTTTCTAATTTCCCGAATATAGTGTCACTGTGACTTGAATCCTGCCGGCTCTTCTCATTGTTACAACCAAATTATACCATAATATTGGATCATTTAATGTTTTGACTCCAAGTTTGCCACAGTTTTCTTCTTAGGGAACATCTGGAGCCATTTATGTTATTACTTCTCACATTTCAATCATGCCAATATTCTTCCTTGCAGGTGGTACTGTGAAGGCAAGGAGCTTGAAAATTCCCCAGACATTCACATCATCCAAGCAGGAAATCTGCATTCACTGACCATTGCTGAAGCCTTTGAAGAGGACACTGGACGTTATTCCTGCTTTGCTTCTAACATCTATGGGACAGATTCAACTTCTGCTGAGATTTACATAGAAGGTAAAGCAAAATACTCTTGGAGCATGGTACTTACTAATAAGATATATAGTTATAATAAATAAGTTAAATACATAATAAATATTTATTGAGGGCTTGCCCTATCACACACTCTTCAGTGAGGAAAATAGCAGTGAGACAAATAGACAAAAATCCCCAGGTTCATGAACAGATGGCAATAACACTGTTATAGGAGAGACAATAAATGAGATAAACAAAATATATACTTATGTGAGATACATGAAATAGTTCTAATCACAAATTCATTTTGTGTGTGTGTGTGTGTGTGTGTGTGTGTGTGATAAAGGAGAAGGTTCTCACACCAACAAACAATTTTTCATGGCACCAATTTGGTTTCCTATAATTTAACTCAGTTCTGACCCATCTACCTGGAGATAGGGTCAGATCCAACAAGTTAAGAGCTAGTCCCACAGGACTGCTCCTACCCCACTTCAGATGCCAATCACAGGTAGTAGGTGCCCAGGTTACCCACAACATCTGTCTGAGTTGGCTACAAATTGGAGGTTCTCACAACCCCCTTTTCAGGTTCAATTAATTTGTTAGAGGTGCTCACAGAACTCAGGGAAACACTTATTTATGTTTGCCAGTTTACTGTAGGGTGTGATAAAGGATACACATGAACGGCCAGATGAAGCGATACACAGGGACAGGTGTGGGAGGCTCCTGAGCACAGGGGTTCTGCCACCGTGAAGTTACTGTGTGTAGTCATCCCAGTGTGCTTGTGTTCATCAACCTAGAAGTTCTCCAAACCCCACACTACTAGGATTTTATGGAGGTGTTCTCACACAGGCATGATCAACTCTTAACTCCATTTCCTGCCCTCTTCCCTTCTCTGGAGTACAATGTGGTAGGATAGAAAATTCCAAGCTTCTAATCACCTTAGGGCTTTCCAGGTGGTGCCACTGGTAAAGAATCTGTCTGCCAGTGCAGAAGATAAAAGAGACATGGGTTCAGTCCCTGGGTTGCAAAGATCCCCTGGAAGAGGGCATGGCAACCCACTCCAGTATTCTTGCCTGGAGAATCCTTTGGACAGACGAACCTGCTGGGCTACAGCCCACAGGATCACAGAGAGGTGGACATAACACAATTTAGCACACACACATACAATCGCTGCTTGGTCTTCTGGGTGACCAGCCCCCATCCAGAAGCCACTCCAAGTCACCTCATTAGAACAAAGATGTTCCCAGTGCTCTCATCACTTAGGAATTTATTAGAGTTTTAGAAGCCCTGCGTCAGAGGCAGTGTTAAAGACAAATATTAGAGCAAGAGATGCTCTGAAGTGCTCATCACTTAGGGGAGTATAAGGGTTTTAGGAGCTCTGTGCCAGGAATCAGGGGCAGAGAGAAAAAATTATGTTTCCTGTTATCTTACAGTATATATGAGCACTATGACAGGAAGTAGAAGGGATAGGGAGTATGTGAATGGACACGTGCATGTGTGTGTACAGATTGCTGTACAAGACCTAACTTACCATATGACATATAAATGCAGACCTGAAGGAAGTGAGGGGGTGAGTTACAGGGATATTCAACGGAAGAATACTCTAGGGAGTGAAATCAGCAAGCGTAGTGGCTCAGAAGAGAGAGTGTGGATGCCTTAGGTACAGAGATGAGCAGGTCAGAAGTTCAAGATGGGGTGGAGGTGGGAGGAGGCAGTGAGAAGATCACATAGGTCCTCACGGGTCACTGCAAAGACCTGGCTTTTCCTCTGAGATAGGAGGCTCTGAAGGATTCCAGGCAGAGTTGTAACATGATCTGACTTAGTTTTTAACAGGGTCACTCTGGCTCCCAGCTGAAAATATACCAAAAGGAGTCAAGCGTAGAAGCAGGAAGACCATCTGGGAGCCTTGGAGAGGCATTTATATCAGTACCAAACTTATATGACTAATTTTAGGGAGGAATCAATTTATGTACCATGTATATTGACCCAAGTTTTTGATCCTGTTTCCTCTCATCTTCTGTGTTTTTCCTAGGAGCCATTCTTCAGTACTTTTATCATCTATAATACCTTATGCATGCCTTGCTTTTAGCGTTTAAATATTGTATTCTTATGGTATAAAGGTTAGAACTGTCTCATTCTTCTTTATATCTCTGATACCTTATGTAGTACCAGGTACATAGTGGTTATTTAATAAACTTTTATCGAATAGATATATGAATAATGATACTAACAATGAATAATACATAAATAGCTGTTATATTTTTTCATCCTCAAATTTTTGGAGTACATAAATACCTCCGGATTTAGTTTTGTGATATCTTCCTGGAATTCACTATCTTAAGAAACAAGTCAGGGATCAAAGCTCTGCTAACAGTGCTGAGATTGGATTGCTGATTTTTAAAAATTTTTGGCAGCAGAGCTTCAAACACTCCCAACTCCCAAGATGAAGAGTGACTTGTTAATATTAGTACTGGACGGAAGGGCATCCACCTACACCTACAATGTTTGGAATCTAATGTAATCCCTTCTTTTATTTAATCTGTGTAGGCCAAGAGCAAGAGGATTTATAGACAATACAGAATGTCTGCAAACACTGCTCTGTTAATCTGAAGGTGTCAGCAGGTGTTTTATATAAAAGAACCCACAGAATTTTGGCCAGTTAACTTTTTTTTCTTTTCTTTTTTGGCCATGCCTCATGGCATGTGGGATCTTAGTTCCCTGACCAGGGATCAAACCGGTGCCCATTACAATGGAATCACAGCATCTTAACCACTTGACTGCCAGGGAAATCCCTGGACCAGTTAATTTTAATTCCGTCACTAATTAGGCATGTGACCTGAGCAAGCACTTCAACTACTTAGGATATAGTTTTTTATCTGTAAAATGGGTGTTAGTTCAGGGAATCGCAGAGTTTATTTCCAGGTCTAAACTTCTATAAATCTTCAAATGCCTAGGAGCCAGTTTAAGAAATTATCTTTACAATTACATGACTTGTTTTTATTTTTCCAGGGGTTTCTTCTTCAGATTCAGAAGGGGACCCTAACAAGGACGAAATGAATCGGTAATTCCAATTTTCTATCTTATTTAGCATCCTCAGGTCCTGAGAAAACTGCTAATTGTTTAGTAGAACTTGAAGAGTGGGGCTGCAGGGTATGACACCAGAAAAAAAAAATTGAGTGACTTTGGGTAAAAAGGTGTTTCTTTGCTTGTTGTTGCTTAAAAGATTAGTGTTCCCAATATTTTAAAAATGAAATATCACCTATAAAACACCATCACACTTATACCAAAAGAGTAAAAACAAATAATTCAGTGGTCCAAAAATATTCATGTTTTCTGACTAAAGAAGATTACTCAAAAGAACAAACAATCTGGTGAACCAAAAATATATGTATAAGTTATCTGGGCAAGTCATAACCTTTTTGCTAAAGTATTGCGTACTGAACAAAGTTACACAAATTTCCACAACCATTGGCTAAGCACCTACTCTATACCTATAGAGTAGCACTATATTTAATGCTTCACTAGATGCACTGGGTACTAAGAAAAATCAGATGCCTCCTGCCTTCAAGAAGCTCACAGCCTAGTAGAGAGAAATATACGCATAGCAAATATAGCAAAAGATGTATACCATGTACATAGACAGTAAGAGTAATAAAATATAATAAGCTATGACAGAACCATGTGCAGGGTTTAAGGATTTGACACAAAGGACCCCTTATTGTTTGGGGAGGGAAGGAGATCAGGAAAGATGTCACAGAGCTGGTGACCCTAAGCTGGGTCTTAAAAGACCAGTAGGTGGCGATTCCCAAACAAGGGAGGAAAGGGTGTTTCAGGCAGAGGAAATTGTGGACAGAAAGCATAGGAACTAGAAACAGACACAACAGCCATCTCTTGAGACTTTCTGAAACAGGCAATGTCTGAAAGAGTAAGGAGTTGTTAACTGAATTTGCATATTCTATCCTCTTCCACAGAGGGCAAGCTCCTTAAGGGTAGAAATCATGACTTATTCTTCAAATTGGGGGGTGGCGGTGGGGGTGGGGAGTATGCCTATTTTAGGCCTCCCTGGTGACTCAGATGCTAAAGAATCTGCCTGCAATGTAGGAGATCCAAGTTCAGTCCCTGGGTCGGGAAGATCCTCTGGAGAAGGAAATGGCTATCCACTCCAGTATTCTTCCATGGAGAATCCCATGGACAGAGAAGCCTGGTGGACTACAGTCCACGGGGTCGCAGAGTCGGACACGACTAAGCTACTAACACACACATGTCTACTTTGGAATGGCAAACTGCTTTTAGCTTTTGTTCATATGTGAAAACTTATAACCAGAGTAAATTATTTCTCCCTTTAACCTTTTTCCTTGTCATTCTCATGGCTTCAGTTCAGTTCTTTCTTCATTCTTCTCCCTTTATGCCAATCACCTCCTTATAGGTGCTCCAATATTTTCTCCCTTTTATAGTTTTCAAACTACCCAGTTAAAAGATCATTCTGAGCTTATCATTTTCTTGACTTAAAAAATTATCATCTATTGGGAAATAAAAATCAAACAAAACAAACAAAAACATTACAAAAAAAAAAAAATCTCAACACGGGCATACAAAACTTTATTCACTAGAGTATCAGTCAGGCTTTCCTGCCCCTCCTCAACCATTCTCCCACCTCAGGCTCTCTACACAGCTGCCATTTCATTCTGTTCACTTTGCTAAGAATGCCCTATCACTTCTGCCTGGCAAACTCTCATTTATCCTCCAAAACCCAGTCAAGTCACATAATAAGCTCCTTCTCCACTGCACATCACTCCTTCCTCAAGGCTCTCATAACATGGCTGCAAGCCTAATGGGTATGAATTTGACATACAAACTCAAATAAGAAATATCTCATTTGTTCATTTTCTTTAAATCTACTTGTGGTAGTTAGGATTTAGCTCCAGTTGGGTGTAAATAGAGACCCCAAATAACAGTAACTTAAATAAGACAAATATTTTTCTCCTTTACATAAAAAATATGAATTTGGCTGGTAAAACAGCTCCACCTTGCACTGGACTCCAGTCTGCTTCCAGCTTTCTGCCTCTTTCCAAGATGCGGCCTCATCTTTTCAGTCTAAGATTGAAAGGAATAAAGGACATACCCAACCCCCCTTTTAAGGTCATCTCTCTTAAATTACATGCAGCACTATCTTTCATATTCCATGACCAGGAAGTAGTCATGTGGCCACAGTTAGTGTCAAGGAGGGTTGGGAAATGCAATCTTTTTTTGGAGTAGCCATGGAAAGAAATCAGGGATTCTGTTTTTGTAGAAGAAGAAAATGGATGCTTCAGGAATAGCAATAGCCTCTACATCATCAAATGATTCTGCTTCTGAGACCCCACTCTACTTGGCTCTCGGAAAATACTCAGTCATTATTGGGCGTCCCTCTTGCCTCCAAGGCTTCCCTTGTGGCTCAGCTGGTAAAGAATCCACCTGTAATGTAGGAGACCTGAATTCAATCCCTGGGTTGGGAAGATCCCCTGGAGAAGGGAAAGGCTACCCACTCCAGTATTCTGGCCTGAGGAATTCCATGGACTGTATAGTCTACCGGGTCACTATAGAGTTGGACACGACTGAGCGACTTGCGTTTTCACTTTGCCTCCAAAGTTGAGCAGAGATTCCTGAGATATAGACAGATATAGACACAGACATAGATGTAGATATACAGTGCGGTATTAAACATTGCTCTAAGCATCTTCTCTGGTAACTCAGACAGTAAAGAATCTGCCTGCAATGCAGGAGACCCAAGTTCCATCCCTGGGTCGGGAAGATACCATGGAGAAGGGAACAGCAACCCACTCTAGTGTTCTTGCCTGGGAAATCCCATAGACAGAGGAGTCTGGCAGGCTATACAGTCCATGGGGTCGCAAAGGGTCGGACATGACTGAGCAACTAACACAGACACTAAGCATCTTACATGAATTACCTTATTTTACCCTCAAAAAAACCCTATGAGGTAAGAATTATTATTTCCTCATTTTATACATGCGGAAGCTAAGGCAAAGAGAGGTAACATACAGACAAAAGAGGAGTCTATCCTGACATTGGTCATCTACCCCCACAGATTAGGGTGAGAGGCCCATTGCCAGATCTCAAAGTGAAAGTGAAGTGAAGTTGCTCAGTTGTGTCTGACTTTTTGCGACCCCATGGACTATAGCCCTCCAGGCTCCTCCATCCATGGGATTATCCAGGCAAAAATACTGGAGTGGGTTGCCATTTCCTTCTCCAGGGGATCTTCCTGACCCAGGGATCGAACCCAGGTCTCCCGCATTGCAGGCAGACGCTTTAACCTCTGAGCCACCAGGCAAGCCCAAGAATACTACTGGAGTGGGTTGCCATTTCCTCCTCCAGGAGATATTCCCTGACCCAGCGATTGAACCTGGGTCTCCCACGTTGTAGGCAGACGCTTTACCATCTGAGCCACCAGGGAAGTCCTATTTAGCTCTTTGTTTCTTCCTGACATGCCTAGGGACTGATATGGTTAGCAAAACTGAGAGCCTTTAGTCAAAGGATTGCCATTCTGTCTGGACTCAGGTTCTCTCTTTTGTTAGGTTCTCTGGCAAGATACCAGACCTCTCTCTTTCCCACAACAAAACTGAAATAATCTCCCTCTGCAGACTTCTCAAGAATACTTCCTGGCTCCCCGGCCCTTCAAACAATCTCTTTAATTTGTGTAAACATGAAGAGCTCATTGTCTTGGGCTATTTCTGCTGTTTGCCACATCAAAATCCCAGAAGCAAAAATTTACGAAGCCTGGCCTCCTCCTTGGAATGGGAGGGGGAAGGAAAAACACAGAGGGCAACACCAAAACAAACCTCAAAAAATTTTTTGCACAGGCACTGCCGTAGCACTTGTCTTGAATCTCAGCTGTGAATATGATTGAGTCCCCAGCTCTGCGAACGGGCAGTGAACTCAAGGACAGAACTGGCGTCTTATCATCTTCCTGTTTACATTGCCTAACAAAGTGTCCAGCAAAGAAGCCCTCAATAAATGTTTGTGCGATATTGCTGAACAAAAAGTTTTGTAAGCAGTGCTGAAAGCTTTGCTGAAAGACTTTTCACAAGAATGATAGGTCTGTTTCATAACCTGTATTTTAATCATTCCTCAGAATCCAGAAGCCAAATGAGGTGCCATCGCCTCCCACTACTTCTGCAGCCATTCCTTCAGCAGTACCCCAAACCCAGCATGCGGTGGCCCAGCCCAGGGTGTCAACCATCCAGCAGGTACAAGAGTCTAAGTGAAGCGCAAGTGCCATGAACTGTGACAAGCAGGCACTATGATCATGACCCTCTTGTGCGGCATGATCGTATTCTCCTCTGGTGCAACTTCATCGTGCCCTTGGGCAACACGCTGCTATAGTCATGATAATCACTTTGTACTGCCGGCAGATGGTGTCAGTAGTTGCCCTGGCTTTGGGAACAGATTCTGTAACTTCATAGGCAAGTTTCATAGGAAAAGAAACTCAACAAATTAGTCTCTGATATCCCAGCTTTATGAAGGGCATGGATTACATATACAATGAGCTGCCAGCTCTCCCACTGGCCCAGGACTCTCATGAACCTCAGTGCATGGAGCTATTAAAAAATAAAAAATTCTACTTTCTAAGATACAGTAACCATTAAAATAACTTTCAGAAAATCTTAAAGTCTCTCATTCTTCAGGCTGATTATGCTGATGATGATAGTACACACTTATTGTAAAAACATTTAAAAATTACAAAAAGTATACCAAGCAAAAACTTAATCAATGTTCTACTTCTCTGCCCCCACTCTTCAGAGGTACCTCCTATTAATACTTTCTATCAGATAGTTTCAGGCATTTTCTTTGCATATCTATATGCATATCCTTCCAAACTCCAGGAGATAGCGAAGGACAGGGAAGCCTGGTGTGTTGCAGTCCATGGAGTCACAAAGAGCCAGACACAACTTAGTGATTGAACAGCAATGCATATACATTAAAATATGAAGTCATATTAATATAAACATACTTGTAATGTGTTGGTTGTATATTTAAATGTAAACATTGATGTATATAAAGACCTAAAACGTTAAAAAATTTTTTAAAATTTTCTTCAGCATACTTATCTGACCCATTTAGTAATGCAGAGGGGTCATATTTTAGTTCTAATCCAGTAGTTTTCAAACTGTGATCTGTGAAGCCTCAAGAGGCTATGGAACCTCTACAAGGCGTTAAGGTTCATTACTTAGCTCTGTTTGTAAGGGGCTGGTGACGGGTGGCATGTATTTACAGCCACCGTGATGTAGGAAGAAATAGTAATACAATCAGTTCAGCATAAAATTTGATGTCTGTGAATCATGACATAGAAAATGTCTTTGGTTTTAGATTAATTTCATATACCAAATTCTTTAGCTTGTTATACATATCTATCATCTATCTACCTACCTACCTGATAATTCTAGTAATGATGAATCTATTCTTGGTTCCCTTCTAACAGTGTCAGAGCCCTACAAACTATCTGCAAGGATTGGATGGAAAACCTATCATTGCAGCTCCTGTGTTTACAAAGGTAATCAAAATGTTACTTCTTTCTGCCATGGCTTTAAACACACCATAATACCCAAACAAAGTTGCAGGATCCAAGATTCACTGATTTTATCTCAGGATTTTGTTCTCTTATAAATACACTACAGGGTTTGGGTTTTTGTGGTAGCTGTTACCATGCCTCCTGAAGTCGCAGATGTCTAATAACAGTTTGTGTAATAAGGGAAAGGTCACCCCCATCCCCATTCGCCATGCTGATCTCTATGGCCATCCTACTGCTTTAAACACGGTAGCCACACCTACGGGTCAGGTGAAAAGCTTTCTAAGCACTCCACAGTGTTCTCTGGATGTCTTTGGTGCTCAGGGAGATGCAGTTACATGCTCTCAGAAGGCTTAATATAGACTTTGTCACTCAAAGACAAAGAGCTTTCTTTTTCTAATCCATAGTGTCAACTCAACTATTGTAGCGGCATCAAATTCTGAGTCTCATAATCTTTGTCTTTAGAACTGGAAATTTTACTCAGGAACTTTCTTTACAAATGAAAAAAAAAACAAAACAAAACAATGGTAGGCAGAGAGATTAAACAATGTATCCAATGTTACAGAACTTGGTAGAATCAGGACTAGAAACAAGTTCTCTCATTTCTGTCTGTTGTTCTTTCTCTTATATAACATACTTTGTTTATATGTTGCCCAGGACAATAAATTCAAAGGTGAAAAACTGAGTCACACTGAATTTGTTTTGGTATCATGAAGACTACATGAATGAAGTTTATGCCTGGATTTATAATTTGTTCTTTATATGAATACCAAACTTAAACCCAGAGAGATCTTATCCTCTCAGAAGTATGTTTTAGAGCAATAGTTTTCGATCAGAGTTAATTTTGCTCCTCAAAGGACATTTGACAATGTCTGGAGACACTTTTTGATTTTCACAACAGGAGTTGGCATCCAGAGATACTGCTAAACATCCTGTAATACACAAGATGACAGCCTTCTGCAACAAAGAATTATCCAACCCAAAATGCCAGTTAATCCTGGGGTTGAGAAATCATGGATTAGAGAAAAGTGTCCAAAAAAAAAGTGTCTTTTCCAATAAGTACTGCTCCTAAAGGAGGAGCTAAATTCACAACTTCCACAGAAACATCAGTTTTAAGGCAAGTTCTACCATATTAGCTCATCCAAGATGGTTTTCCAAAATTAAGCAGAGTCTGAGTGAGACATGTTTATCCATGACCATATCAGGTGGGCAAACATTCTTATATGAAACAAGATGCATCTCGATTTTTCAGATGTTTCCTGTAACCTGCTTTTAGAATTTAAGTTTTGCTCTTTTCAAAGACTAGCAGCAGGAAAGCAATGTGTTCTGATTTGGTGACTACCAGACTTTAATGAAGAGTTTTAAGTGTGTGTGTGTGTGTGTGTGTGTGTGTGTGTGTGTGTGTGTGTGTGTGTGTGATGTACCTAACAGAGCTACCTCTATTTGTCTTAGTTCACTGCTAAGTCACCTAGCCTGGAAACAAAGCTTTAAATGCTGAGAAATCTGAACACTCTGTCGTGCCGATTTGTCATAACACTACCTTTTTCAGGTAGTGCTGATTCTTCAAAGGTAACGAAATCACAGAATAATTTATTCTGTCCCAAACTGAAGTCTCCTCCCACTCTTCTCCTCACTACCATCTGCCCAACCAGACAGCAGAGAGGTGTTCTTACCTCCCTCCACACTTTCCGATCCTTTGGGGCTGCTGACTTCTCTGCATCTATATCACCTGGTACATATCTCTGATACAACATTTAGCACAATAATAAGAAGGTTTACTTTTCTATCTCTCCCAAGCACCTTAAAGCCTATCTCTAATATCTAGATAGGAGTCCACCATGATTATAATAGGTCCAGAACTATCTTTATTATTCCCCAAAGCCTAATAAGACTTTAAAAACTATTTTTGACATTTAATTTTCATGGACAGGTTAGTCACAAGTTAGCTGTTTTTGCGTGGTGACTGATTACCTCCCTCTAATTGGATGCTCTGATTTGCAGATGATATATATGCCTTTGATAAATAAAAATGAGAAAGTGAATTAGTCATCAGTGTATGCTGTTTATCAGATAAATCTCCAAAAATGTTAGCTCTGTGGTGGGAAAGCAATGTCTAACACAGAGACTCAAACTTCGGTGAGGCTTTCTCAGCCCTCGGAAAGTGTGGTTTTGTCTCCATAAATGGGATCAGGGCTGTTCAGATGCAGGGCTCTAGCGTAGCCTGTGGCTCAGATTCCAGAGGGACTTATCAGCAACAGTGTGCTTGCGTTAGTTTCCATGAGCGAGGGCAGAATTGAGGTCATCGTCACTGCCAGTGTCATTAGAAAATTTCTGAATCAGAGCCACTGATGATGGTAACCACGTGGCGTGAGCCGTGATAACCGATCATTGGCATATGTTTGCTTGGGTTTTTCCTTGTTCTATTTACTTCTTTAGGGACTTCTGGCATTCCAGTCCCTATGATTCACTTCTATACTGCCTAACAAAGCATTTCTCCGCCAATAATGTCATGAAGCCATTTTTTAAAGGGGCTTCCCTGGTGGCTCAAACAGTAGAGCATCTGCCTGCAATTCAGAAGACCTGGGTTCAATCTGTGGGTTGGGAAGGTCCCCTGAAGAAGAGAATGGCAAGCAATTTGAGGACAAAGTTTTATTTAACCCCTTCTACCTCCTTTGGTGATGGGGAAGTACTGGTATTATCTTCTGTTTAGAGAAGGTTAAAATGAAAAGGAGGATGCCCAGCAAAACAGTGGTAGAATTTGAAAGAAGTATGGGGTCCCATATGCTAGTTCATTGCTCTACTTATAGAGGATAACTTTTTTTAACCTTTTAATTTTATATTGGAGTATAGCTCAATATAGTATGGGCTTCCCTTGTAGCTCAATTGGTAAAGAATCTGCCTGCAATGCAGAAGACCTGGGTTCCATCCCCGGGTTGGGAAGATCCCTTGGAGAAGGGAAAGGCTACCCACTCCAGTATTCTGGCCTGGAGTCCACGACTGAGCGACTTTCACTTTCACTTTTCATAGCTGATTAGCAAAGTTGTGATAGTTTCAGGTGGACAGCAAAGGGACTCAGCCATATATATACATGTATCCATTCTTCCCCAAAGTCCCCTCCCATCCAGGCTGTCACATAACACTGAGGAGAGGTCCCTGTGCTATACAATAGGTCCTTGTTGGTTACCCATGTTAAATACAGCAGTATGTACAGGTCAATCCCAAACTCCTTAACTATCCCTTTCCGTCATTCTTTCCCCCTGGTAACCATAAAATTCTTTCTCCAAGTCTGTGAGTCTGTTTCTGTTTTGTAAATAAGCTCTTCTGAAGGATGGCTATATTTTTAAATACTTTACGAGATAGACTATCCTCTATCCTTTGTACTGTACCAAAAACACTTTCCCTCTGTTTATGGGGGGAAACCAGTGCTCACACTCCTTGAGCATGATGGGAGGTAGATGATCAAATCGGAATCTTACTCCTGTCACTGTGCCCACTCCAACAGCAGCTGCTCGGGCGGGCTTTCAAGGCTGCAGCAGCACTGGGTCCAGCTGCTTCAGCAGTAATTTGAAGAGTGCAAAGGGGCAGGGGAAGTGAAAATTTGAAGAACGGCACTTCATTACATAATAGCAGAGGCAGGAAGCCCTGAAATAACTGGGCTGGTGGTTGGCTCTAGATTCCTGAAGATTACATGGGCCCCTCTCCCCAACCTGACAATTCCAGAGACTTCTCTGGCTCAATTGTTGCACTGGACACTCGTGACTATCTTGGAGCAAAAAAGGGTTCTTTATCAATAAAAACTGCTCTGATCCAACTCCAGCCTAAGGCACTATAGCATTCATTTCCAGCATCTCCCAAAGTGCAAAAACAGCCACTAGATTTAAAAAAGAGAATAAAGTGACAATATGAACCTTGTAGCTGATATCTTTTCAACCAGTAAGGGAGATGCCTTTTCTCAAGGATGTCCCTGCATTATATCTGTGGGTATGGATCTACTGAGCAGGAACTGTGTCCTTTCAAGTCACATTGACAGCACATGCACACAGCACTTGGTACAAAGCAGGAACCCAATAATATTTATTCTGTGGTGAATCACTTCCATTTCGGCTAAGAAGGAGTTGCTGCTTTCATCACTTTGTGGCTTCAGAGTGTCTTTAGGAGGAACAGAGAAAAAAAAATCCAATAGCAAATGGCTGTGGAAGGCATGCTTCTTAAGGCTGTGTTGTCAATTACCCCGCAAAGAATGTCTTCCTGGACGATCAGTACGGTGATGACACACAGGACGGATTTGCACTTTGGATACTGTTTACCTCAGCAGGTTGTAGACCTTTCATTATAGGGACTTTAATTCAAATCTGCAGTTCCTTGTTAAGACTAACTTAATCTTTGCTTGCGGGAAATGTTTCATGTCTTATTCATCTTCAGTGAAGTCAAGGTAAATATGATCAAGTCTTATACAATGTGCCAGTAGTAACAGCCTAAGACCTGCTGCTGTGTTGAACATGGCCCCACTCACAAAACGTTCAAATGGCGTAACTGATTTGGACAGTGATGTGAGCCAATTTTTTGTCATGAGACTTTTGTAGAAAAGCACAGCTTTCAGCAATAACAACTATCATTGTCCTTCAAAGCATGACCTTCAACAATCTTTTCTAAGTGGCTTATAAGATGACCCATGGCAACTCCTTTACTGAGTATTGATGGTGTGTCACGCTGGAACAAGCTTCCATCCCATATCACAGACACTTAACAGGCATATTCTATAACTGTAGTAATTCAAGTGTCTTGGCTATTGTCTCCAATAGAACACAGGTCTTGGCTTTCAATGTCAAGTGAGTACTTAAAACAAGCTAACATTGGTCGCAACTATGAGTAACATATTCTCTCCAGGAGGTCCTTCTGCAAGCGGGACTGGGGCTTCCCAGGTGGCCCTAGTGGTAAAGAACCCTCCTGCCAGTTTAGGAGACATAAGAAAGAAAAGTTCAGTCCCTGGGTCAGGAAGATCCCCTGGAGCAGGAAACGGCAACCCACTCCAGTCCTCTTGCCTGGAGAATCCCATGGACAGAAGAGCCATAGCATCACAGAGTCTGACACTACTGAGCCGACAGCACATACACACAGCACTGCCAGACTGAGACCTGGTTCGTATATCTGAACTGCAGGTCAGGTCAGAGTGAAGAGATTGACCTCATCCTGCTCACATTCATTCTTTAAATGCGCCATGCTTTTTAAATTCAATCCCTTCTGCAGCTGCTACTTTTTTTTTTTTTTTTTTTTTTTTTGCCTCAAGAAAAAGAGACTTCATTATGTATGAATCCCAGGGAGATGTCTGATTGCCATTAAAGTTTTCGATAGGATCCCAAACTATCATTTTTGCACAGAATTGGCTCAGATATCAAAGTGAAGGGCTTATTCACCAGCTTGCCAGGAGCATCCAAAACTCATTGATGTTCCCTACTTATAGATAATATTCTTGTCACTAGAAGCCACTGTTTGCGAGTAGACAAGGAAAAACCAGGTTTTTAATCAAATAGTTCCTCATTACTTCAGAAACCACTCTGCAAATTCCATCCTGAACTCCTTCAGCAAACAAATTTGGGAATGCAAAACAAAACAAAACAAAACAAAACAAAAAAACCCCCAAACCCACTAACTTTTGTCTGTGGCGCCCCCTGGCAGTCACAATATCAACTTACACACCCTTCTCAGGTAAAAATCTCCTATGGTAGCTAAAGCCATGTGGTTCTCCTCACCCTGTTATTCCTTAGACAGATGTAAATATGATGGGTCCATGCACAAAATACCACATATTGTTAAGACAAGAGCTGTAAACAATCATAAAACATTTATCAGAGTGAATGACAAAAGCGAAAAACACTCTGGTCCATCCTTCTCCAAAGTGAAACGTAAAGTGAAAGTTGCTCAGTGTAAAGTGAAAGTGTCCAACCTTAGGCAATCCCAGGTACTGCAGCCCACCAGGCTTCTCTGTCCATGGGATTCTCCGGGCAAGAATACTGGGGTGGGTTGCCATTTCCTACTCCAGGGGATCTTCCTGACCCAAGGATCAAATCCAAGTCTCCTACCCCCTTCTGAAGCAAGAGCCGATACCTAAATGCAGACCCCCAAATTGTAATAATAGGAAAGCCCGAATTATTTATTGCTAATAGAGCTTGTAGAGGAAGATAATCATAACCTTTCCCATGTTTGTGATCTTTCAGCCTATGGTAAAAATGTGCCCACACACATGCCAACAGAGCTTTTCACAATCAAATGAAGTACCAATAACACAAATGAATGTGCGACTTTAAGCTCACAAATCATGATGAGTGAAAGACAAGTTATGAAAGGAAAATGTGAGTTCTATTCTCCCATAGAGTCTATTACAGAATAGACTGATATTTTACAGTTGAAAGTGATTTTTGTAAACTTTTTTTTTGGTGGAAGTTTGGAAGAGCATTTAATGATGCCTTCACAAAATTATGACATATTTTACCATGACCCAAAACTTCACAGGCAATTATGATTATATAGAGATTGCCATTCTATATATGCCTCAACAGACTCTGAGGCTATACTGTAAAGAACACATACAGAAAACAAAATAGCGGAACAAACATCAATTTCCAGGACTACAGAAAGTTGACAAGCAAGCCAAGAAAATAGATTTCCCACCTCATGGAACATTCTTAGGTGGAAAAATACATTACTTTCTTTTAAAAAAAAGTTTTTATTTATTTATTTTTTGGCTGCCCTGCGTCTTTATTGCTGTTCAGGCTTTTCTCCAGTTATGGCAAGTGAGGGCTACTCTCTAGCTGTGGCGCAGGGGCTTCTTATTGTAGTGGCTTCTCCTGTTTCAGAGCACAGACTCTAGAACGCTGGGGCTTCAGTAGTTGCAGCAGGTAGGCTCAATAGTCGTGGCTCCCAGGCTGTAGAGAACAGGCTCAATAGTTGTGGCGCTCGGGCTTAGTTGCTCTGCAGCATGTGGGATCGTCCCAGACCGGGAATTGAAACCAGGCCTTCTGCACTGCCAGGCAGATTCTTTTACCACTGAGTCACCAGGGAAGCCCCCCAAAATACATTACTTTCATAACGAATACACCTAGTTTATACTCAATATAAGTTTATGCAATTTTTAAAATTGTTATTATTTCTGAAAACCAAACTCTACTTGGGCATTTTCTCAAAGGAAGCAGAATGACTTTACTGAGAATTAGTATTTTTGCAAACCCTCAGAACATTTTGCCTAGTATTTGTCTGGCTCTACAACAGAGAAGGAAGAAGACAGTGAGGAAAACATATCCTATGGGCACAGATGAGTATGTCTTTAAAAATAGATTTGATGTATATCCACCGAATTGAAGCTGCTGGAAATGTACAAGATTTGGAGAAAACCCAAACACAGAAGCAATAGTGCCTTTTTGGAAAACTCAGCACTGGAAGTTCAGTTCAGTTCAGTCGCTCAGTCGTGTCCAACTCTTTGTGAACCCATGAATTGCAGCACGCCAGGCCTCCCTATCCATCACCAACTCCTGGAATTCACTCAAACACGTCCATCAAGTTGGTGATGCCATCCAGCCATCTCATCCTCTGTCGTCCCCTTTTCCTCCTGCCCCCAATCCCTCCCAGCATCAGGGTCTTTTCCAATGAGTCAACTCTTCGCATGAGGTGGCCAAAGTACTGGAGTTTCAGCTTTAGCATCATTCCTTCCAAAGAACACCCAGGACTGATCTCCTTTACAATGGACTGGTTGGATCTCCTTGCAGTCCAAGGGACTCTCAGGAATCTTCTCCAACACCACAGTTCAAAAGTATCAGTTCTTCGGCACTCAGTTTCATTCACAGTCCCAACTCTCACATCCATACATGACCACTGGAAAAACCATAGCCTTGACTAGACGGACCTTTGTTGGCAAAGTAATGTCTCTGCTTTTTAAGATGCCGTCTAGGTTGGAAGTAGATTCCAAAAATAGATACTTTTTGGTTCTAACAATATTCTTCTCATTACAGATGTTACAAAATTTATCAGCCTCTGAGGGTCAGCTAGTTGTCTTTGAATGCAGAGTAAAAGGAGCCCCATCTCCTAAAGTTGAGTGGTATAGAGAAGGGACCTTGATAGAAGATTCTCCAGATTTTAGAATTTTACAGAAAAGTAAGTCAATGCTTTTAAATTATTTTTTAAATAATTTTTAGAAATTTATTGTTTACATTATTTTTATAACTTAACAGTGAATTAAAATGTAATAAAAATAAAATAAAAATCACTTATAATCATAATCCATCAAACTAAGCCCTGTTAATATTTTGGTGTACATTCTCCAAAACTTTTTCCATGTATTTTTTTTTAATTGAAGAAAAATTGCTTACAGAATTGTGTTCTTTTCTGTCAAACATCAACATGAATCAGACATAAGTCCAGATATATGTCCCCTCCCTCTTGAACATGCATGTTTTTTAAGTAAAAATAAATGATTTTTTGTAAATTGATTTTTCACTCAATATTTCATGAATATCTTTCCATATTAATACAGATCTTTTTTACCTTTAAAAATAAATCAATTCAATTTCATATTTACTTAATCACCTATTGTTGAAAATGTAGAATGTCCAAAAATTTTTACTATTATAAACTATATCTCAAAGCATGTTAACAGAGAATATCTATGAATAAATTTGAGCAGAATTATTATTGTAAGTTGACAATTTTTAAGCTTTTAATATAAATTGCCATAGTGCCCTCCAAAAAGGTTGAACTGAATTTACAATGATCATATAATTGATCACCCAATTTTGGAGAGTAAAAGAAGGTACTCTTAATCATTATTCAGAGATTGCAGGAATAAACCAGATATCTGTCCCAGCCGAACTGGGACACATGCTGTTCCAGTTACATTCTACTACAACCAGAAATACATGGGAAATCCCTTTGTCTTAATACCTTCATTAACAATGGACATTAAATATTTTTTAATCTTCACTAATTTTATAGGTCCAAAATGAGAACACCTGTTTTAATCTGCACTTCACTAATTAGATGTGGGACGGAACTTCTTTTTCATATTTATTAGGTCTTTAAATTTATTTTTTTAAATACCTATTCATATCATTTGTTCGTTATTTATTTGGGTTTTATTTTTTATTGTAATAAATATATATGTGTGTGTGTGTATCCAAGTGGTTAATTCTTCTTTTCTTGTCATGCAGTGCTTTCAGCTTGATACATTTCAGTCATAAATATGCTGAAATTTGTTCATTTTTTTCCTGTCTATCACAAAATAGATTAGATATATGAATCAAATTACTATCAGGTTTAACAGCAGCAGCAACAGCAACAAGAATATTCTGAATACCATTTAAGCTGAGAAAAAAAAGAAAAACCCTCACTAGTTTTATCAGTGTTAAAGACTGTTCTGCGTGAGTGCAATTCCATAAACATTAGTTGAGCACCTGTTTTAAGTACCAATCAGGCACTTTCAGAAATGCCAAAGAATTTTAAAATAAAAACTGCTCTTGAGGAACCTGTCATCTATCCTGAGGCTCTTAATATTAGAAACCTTAGGGCAGGAGGTATATTCTACATTATATCAAGATGTGATAGCCCAAAGCCAAGAATGATCTCTCAGTCTTCACAAAATTTTTCAGGTCAGGCTGAATGAAAACAATAAAAATAAAGCATCCTGAATACCAGCTAATTCAGGAAGTTTTCCCAACCTAAGGTTTGCATGTCTCAAGTGGAACCCAGGTATGTCCCAAGATGCAGCCACATCATTTAAGTAGCAGCAGTTCTCTCTTGCTGTTCTTCTATGGTAAATATCCTGTCCCCATTAAGGTCATTGGTACTTAGGTCATTTTGCTTAACATTTACAGATTAGCTTAGTCAAATTGCTCATGAGTATGCAGAAAAAAATTGTGAAATTCAGTGGGAAGCTTCTGATGAAAATATCACCTCTCAGTAAAATGAATGCTCAGAATCTTTTAATTTTTTTTCCTTTTAGAACCTCGGTCCATGGCAGAGCCAGGTAAAGATCATTTTAACTTTCATTTTCATGTGATCAGTGATTTGAAATATGTAAAACATATTGCAGTTATACTGGTGTCAAGAAAAAAAAGTTTTAGAAAGAAGATCGAAGCTGACTCTAGCTATTACTGAAGGAGAAGGAAACGAGGAGCATGTACAAATCTGAAATATATATTCAGTACCTATTGTGAATACAGTTAGTTCTGGGTTGTTGAGGAATGTTTCTTAGGAATATTTTCCCTCTAAGGAATATTCTTAGGAATATTTTCCTACTTATGATTTCCTTCACCTGGGCTGAGCAATTTCCATGATGCTAGACCAATTCCAGTTCTACAGCCTATGTTACTCAAAAGTTATGCATCAGATTTTGAAATTCACAGAATCAACTCAGAATCAATACAATGTTAGTGGTGTTATTAGATTAGGTTGGGAGGATATTAAGATGACACAGAAGTTCTTACCTCTAGAAAATACAAGTCATTCACAAACCACAGCGTAAACATCTGAATGTCCTCTCTGTGATCACCCTGAAAAATAAGATTGTATTTGTGTCCATGGGTAAGAATCATGGCTTGGAATTTCATTATTATAATTCTTTCTCCCAAAAACTGAATGGGAAAGCATTCCTAATACAGACACTGAACAGAAAGGGGTGGCAGAGCATGAGATGGTTAGATAGAATCACCAACTCAACGGACATGAATCTGAGCAAACTCCGGGAGACAGTGAAGGACAGGGGAGCCTGGTATGCTGCAGTCCACGGGGTCGCAAAGAATCAGACATGACTTAGCAACTGAACAACAATAATCCATGTTGCATAGCCTTGGATTATGCAGTAAGTAGGCCCTTGGGGATACAGTAAAGACCACAGTAGTCTTACGCTAAGCATTGTTTGCAGTGGAGAAGCATTTTTCCCCTTGAAAATATTTCAGTCTTTTGATACTTTCAACCAGAACAAGCTTTTTCACTAGGTAGTCTCATACACAAAATAATTTCAGAGTTACCCTATAGAGGTCCATGTCCAAAACTAAGCTCAAGCTCCACAATCTAAAATTTCATGTCCAGAGAGTTCTTCCTTCCACCTTGTATAATACAAATACCCTTTGGAGACAGAATATTTTATCAGGCAGGTATAGTGTAGTCTGAATAAATTTATCAGATCATTTTCTGAATGCAGGTTCCTGAAAGCTGAGAGAGCAAATGTTTGGGAAGGGGAACAGAGAGAAGGAAGCATAAGCCTCAGAAAAAGGACAGAGAGGTACCAAAAACCAAACTTCGCCTCTCCATCATTTAAGATTCTTTGGGCAGCAAGCAAAGAAAACCTAACCAAACGTGGCTTAAGCAACAAGAAAAATCTATCTTGTCACATTGCAAAATGCCCTAAGAAATGGCAGTCTTGAGACTGCTTAATTTTGCATCTCAGATCATTGAGGACCAAGCTTTTTTCCTCCCCTCATTCTGTCACTTTCAGAGTATCCCCTTAAGCTGGCTCTACTAATATACCCAAAACAGCAGCCACAGTTCTGGGTATTACATGCAGATGACAATGTCCAGAGGCAAAAATAGGGAATACTGCTCTCTGTTATTCCTTTTAAAGAGCAAAGAAAACTTTCCCAGAAACTCCCCAGGATACTTCCCCTAATATCTTATTGATCAAAATTGTGTGTCACATGCCACCATCTAAGCAAGAACAGAGTTAGCATGACTGGTTAGCATGACCAATCACGATTCACCAACCAAGGCTGAGACGCCAGTCTGCCTTGAAGCCTATGGTCACTTCAGTGAGGGTAGACAAAGCCAGGATTCTATTTATAAGGAGTAAGGAAGACGAAGAGTTAACTGAGCAGGTACTCAGCACTGTCCGCCATGGCCTCCTGTCTGGTTCTCCTAGAAGTTGTGCAGCTAATTCAATCCAGTTATCACGAAACACTGAGACGCCAAGTTTCTAATACAACTTTGCTTTTGTTAATTTTGTTTTTAATGTCAGTTCTACTGAGTGATAACTGGAGGTTTATGTTACCATCTTATATCTCACTTCATTAGTTGCCAAGGAACACCTAACTATAATAATTTAAGGCTGTAATCATATGATTCTATCTGGGAATCGTTTCAGCAGTTACACAAAGGGGGTTCATGCTCTGTATTGGAGTAATCTTAAAAGAATTATCATAGTATCACAAAAGAAAATGTGCATTTCACTTTTCTTTCACCCAGAATTCTAAGTTGCTCTACCGACTAATTACTAGTAGCTAAGCAAAATATTTACTGTCCAGTTTTAAATTATGGCCTTTATTTAAAATTACCTCATGACAAAAGTTCCCCACAGAATAGGTCACAAAAAAAGAAGAAAATAGTTCTCCATGGAAATAGTGAGATCTGGGTTTAAAAATCATTTTTTTCAATCCTTTTAGTTCACACAGAACTCCTCTTGCTTTTTAAAAAAATTTATTTAATTTTAATTGAAGGATAATTGCTTTACAATATTGTGTTGGTTTCTGCTATATATCAGCATGAATCAGCCATAGCCTCCTTTTGCTTTAAATCCTTTGTTTTTGTGATTTTAAGCTTATTGTTTCTTGGTTCTACTTTTGTTTTCTGGACTGATGACATAAAAACATAATATTTATGAATCCATAATCTGTATTATATTATTATTAAATTCTCTTGCTGAGTGTCTGCATGGAGTTATTCATTTTACATCCTTTGGCTCATTTGGTCTGCTAACCAGTCAATTCAATCAAATAATTGGACTAATTATTTTCAAACGATATAATCATCTTCTTCTATTGACTTCTATAGAATCACTATCTAACATCAGAAAATTCCATAATTCCATTTCCATAAAAAGTCAGTAACCATCTCTGCTTTATTGGCTTTAGAGGAGATCTGTACTTTGGTCATTGCTGAGGTATTTGCAGAAGACTCTGGGTGCTTCACATGTACTGCAAGCAACAAGTATGGCACAGTGTCAAGCATTGCACAGCTAGATGTGAGAGGTAAGGATTCTTTCAATGCCGTAACCGTCTAGACCAGGGATTCCCTAACCCCCAAGTCAGTACCAGTCCATGGCCTGTTAGGAACTAGGCCACACAGCAGGAGGTGAGTGGCAGGTGAGCAAGTGAAGCTTCCGCTGTATTTACAGCTGCTCCCCATCTCACTTTACTGTTTGAGTTCCACTTCCTGTCAGATCGGCAGCGGCATAATAAATGTAGTGCACTTGAATGAGTCATCCTGAAACCAACCTTCCCAACCCCAGTCCATGGAAAAATTGTTTTCCACAAAACCAGTCCCTGGTGCCAAACCATTGATTTAGACTATGATTTTGAATATGAGTATGAAGAGTATACTTTACCCTTTCTTACTGCTTTTTATATGAAGCTAGTGTGGCTCTCCTAAAATGTTTTTGAATTATTGAGGAAAGTGTTCCTGAACAGAATTCAATTTCTAATTTCTTATCGCATTTATCTCCACCATCTCAGTCATCCTGCTGTTATTTATTATATTCCCTAAGAAAACATCTCCTTGGTCTTACATAGACTTCTAAAATTCTTTCCAAAATGCTACTTAGATTTTTTTGAGTTTTTTCCCCCTGTATCCTTACCATTCTTTAATGCCTCAGATTGTGTTTTCTGTTTTTGACAAGCATCTCTTATTAGCACATTCACCTAAGTTGGATTCCTGCCCCAACTCAGGTTTACAGTCCTTTCTCAGTCTTGTTGAGTAAGGCTAATGGCTCAGGTCCTGTTATCCTTTCAGGAAATGAAGATCTCAGAAACAATGGGTCTCTTCACTCAGCCAATTCCACCACCAACCTGGCTCTTATTGAGCAACAGACATCCCCACCCAACCCAGAGCCTCCTGTGGAACAACCCCCTAAACCCAAACTGGAAGGGGTCCTGGTGAACCACAATGAGCCCCGGTCCAGCTCAAGGATCGGGCTCCGTGTGCACTTCAACCTGCCTGAAGATGACAAAGGAAGCGAAGAATCCTCTGAGGGTGGCATGGTGACCGCCCACCAGACCAGGCCAGATTCCTTCCAGGAGAGATTCAATGGACAGTCAGCAAAAATCTCTGAGCCTTCCTCACCCGTCAAAGAGCCCCCTCCAGTTCTGGCCAAGCCCAAACTGTAAGTAAAAATTAGAATGGATAACCAAGAGTGCCTGTGACCTTCTCTGAGTCTGCCCTTCTTAAAAATGATGAAGCTGAAAAGGAGAATTATGAAATGAGAAAACACACATTAAATGCTTTGCAGATCATATATCCTTACATCAGTGTAAATGTGCTATTACTATCATCCTTACTATTCATATTCTACTTCCAAGAAATGTTACATCTAAACTGGCTCAAAAAGATATTTGTCCTATACTAGATTTTTTTGAGTTTTTTCAGGTGAAGCACTTCTGCACTTTTCTGTTTTAATAAAGCTTTTTTGACTCAGCTTCTTGAGCCATTTTACCTTTTGGCTACACTGAGCAGCTTGCACAATCTTAATTCCCCAACCAAAGATCCAACTGTGTCCCCTAAAGTGGAAGCATAGTCTTAACCTCTGTACTGTCAGGGAAGTCGCTCTACTTCCTTCAGTATTTCTTGCACCTGAATTTTTTCCTTTTTTAAAAAAATTCAGATATAGTTGATTTACAATGTTGTGCTAGTTTCTGATGTACAGCAAAGTGATTTAGTTATACATATGTATTCCTTTTCAGATTCTTTTTTCTTGTAGGTTATTACAAAATATTGAATATAGTTCCCTGTGCTAAAACTGCCTGGATTTTAAAACCCAAATTTGCCACTTCTGGGCTCTTATAAATATCTTTGTGTCTATTGGTCTGTTTTTTCAATTAATTTATTTTTAACTGAAGGATAACTGCTTTATAATTTTTGTATTGGTTTCTGCCGTACATCAACATGAATCAGCCATAGGTATACACAGATCCTAGGTGCCGCCCCACTTGAACATTCCTCCCACCTCTATACCATTCTTACAAAGCCCTTTCTTAGGTCTAATAATCTTTACAGCCTATAATTTCATCTCTCTATTTCCCATTTCTACTTCAGCTTAAGTTTTTATACTCATTATAGAAAAGATATCAACTGTTTTTTAGATAGTTCCTTGATATGGCTAGATATGCTGTGGTAACCACAGTAGGCTTCATATAAATGTAATGGGATGAAAGAAGTCATAAAAATTCAGTCACCTCTGAATTTGATGCACTTGTGGCCCAAACCCTCTTCAGAGCTTCCATCAGCGTCCTGTTGCAATATTTAACGTGCATCCATAGTAAAGCAAACATTGAACGTGATAGTACTATTATGTTCTGTTTGATCCACACATCAAAGTGATAAAAATTACATTGATAACTACATAGACCTTTAAATATCAACAATGAAATTTATAGTAATAGGACTCCCATCATGTGTTCCTTGGTGCTGATCACAAGGTACTCACTGGAAGCAGTTCATGTTGCTTAGTTTTATATTTTTCTCCCTACCACACAAATTCTGGGCATAAAATTAAATGTTACAAAACATACAAGTCACACCCAGAAATACTTCAGTTCAGTCACTCAGTCTTGTCTGACTCTTTGTGACCCCATGGACTGTAGCATACCAGGCCTCCCTGTCCATCACCAACTCCCAGTATTTACTCAAACTCATGTCCATTGAGTCAGTGATGCCATCCAACCATCGTATCCTCTGTTGTCCCCTTCTCCACCCGCCTTCAATCTTTCCCAGCATCAGGGTCTTTTCAAATGAGTCAGTTCTTCCCATCAGGTGGCCAAAGTATTGGAGTTTCAGCCTCAGCCTCAGTCCCTCCAATGAACATTCAGGATTGATTTCCTTTAGGATGGACTGGTTGGATCTCCTTGCAGTCCGAGGGACTCTCAAGAGTCTTCTCCAACACCACAATTCAAAAGCATCAATTCTTCAGCTCTCAGCTTTCTGTATAGTCCAACTCTCACATCCATACATGACTACTGGAGAAACCATAGTTTTGACTAGACGGACATTTGTTGGCAAAGTAACGTCTCTGCTTTTTAATAGGTTGTCTAGGTTGGTCATAGCTTTTCTTCCAAGGAGCAAATGTCTTTTAATTTTACAGCTGCAGTCACCATCTGCAGTGATTTGGGGGGCCCCCAAAATAGTCTGTCACTGTTTCCACTGTTTCCCCATCTATTTGGCATGAATTGATGGGACAGGATGCCATGATCTTAGTATTCTGAATGTTGAGCTTTAAGCCAACTTTTTGTACTCTCCTCTTTCACTTTCATCAAGATGTTCTTTAGCTTCTCTTCACTTTCTGCCATAAGGGTGGTGTCATCTGCATATCTGAGGTTATTGATATTTCTCCCTGTAATCTTGATTCCAGCTTGTGCTTCATCCAGCCCAGTGTTTCTCATGATGTACTCTGCATATAAATTAAACTTCTGTCCCCTCAAAGTTCTGCCAGTCACAGGAAACAGGAATTACTTGAAGTAAAAAGAAGGGAAGAGGTTATTGTAGGGATATAAGCAGGAATGCGAAACAAAACACAGCCAGGCCTTGTACAGAGAAGGAGAGTAGGGAGCTAGTGATAGCTTACGGTGAACAATGTCGGATTCATGATCTCCAAAGAAGATTTAGCTTTGGGACCAGGGACCAGGTTTGATCACTCAAGAGCTTTCGTGTAGCAGAGTTTTATTAAAGTGAAAAAGGGACAGAGAAAGCTTCTGACATAGACATCAGATGGGAGATGTGAGTGCCCCCCTCGCTAGTGTTAGCAAAGGAGTTATATACTTTTTCAATTGGTTATTATAGTAAATCAAAAGAATGTCTCAAAGTTGTAAAGATCTTACTAGGCCCACTCCCACAATTTACTTTTTAAGATGACAGGATTAGAACTAACAATAGAAAGATCTTACCAGACCCAGTCCCATAATAAACATTCTAAAATAACAGGATTAGTCAGAAGGTTTTCAAGGAGAAACTGTCCTCAAACAGGATACATTGTTGTTATATAATTCTTAGTACAGAGTTTAAACTGAGTCCTTTGTTGTGTAATCATCAGTTCTGGGCTTAAAGAAACAAATATTTTATGAGACTAAAACTAAGGAATGTAGAGGGAAAAAAAAAGACATTTGTCCTTTTTTCCTCCTTGAAAATTCCAGACCCTTATCTCCTCCTCAAGAGCCCCAGATCCCTCTCTCTCCTCCTCAGGGACCCCGGACTTATCAACCTGCCTAGGAACTGACTCTCTCATTAGGAGCTAGGATCACATACATGGTCAGTTGGGTTTCTATCTGGTGTTCATGCTCCATCCTGAGCAGCCCCTTGCTTCCTCTTTGCATATCCTCTCCACTCTTCTCTCTTAGAAGCCTCATCAACTCATATCTGGCCCATAATGACATGTCCTTTCATGATTTGTGTCAAGTTCCACTGTTAACTAGGCTTCCCTTGTGGCTCAGCTGGTAAAGAATCTGCCTGCAATGCAGGAAACCTGGGTTCAATCCTGGGACGTTGGGAAGATCCCCTGGAGAATGGAAAGGCTATCCACTCCAGTATTCTGGCCTAGAGAATTCCATGGACTCTATAGTCCATGGGGTCTCAAAGAGTTGGACACCACTGAGGGACTTTCACTTTCTTTTCACTGCTGACTACATCGTTCTCAGCAGCTCCATTCCAAATACCAATTAGCCCATCCTTGCCAGGTGCAGAGGATTTAGGTTTACAGGGAAGAAGAGTCAAATGGGTCAAATCACAACTGTGTGCGAAGGCAGTTCTCAGAGAAACAAGTCGTGGGTACCGGTAACCCCAGACAATCCATTTGCCATTTTGTAGAGCCTCCTCTTACTATTAGATTTACTTTCATGTTGCAGAAAGTCCAAAGTAACAGTGAGTTAAATACATGAGGGTTTATTTTTCTATGAAATAAAGGAATTAGAGGGGCTGCTGGGACTGTTATCAGGGCTCTGTAGTCATTAAGAAGCCAGTCTTTTATCTTCTGCTCTGCCACTTTAGCACTGGCTTCTTCTCCAAGAACCCTCATGGTCCAAGATGGATGATGGTGGTCTAGTCATCACATCTGCATTTCAAGCATCAGAAAGAACAAATGGGTAGAAGTCGTGATATTACGGTCTTTTAAAGGAGTCTTCTAAGGACTCACTCCAAATCATCTGCTTATATTTCACTGGCCAGAACTTAGTCACATGGCATACTAACAATAAAGGAAGCTGGGAAGTGTAGTCTTTGGCCGCACAGGTTGGCTCCAGGAGTAAAACCAATCCCTTCACAAAGGAGAGAATTAAGTAGCCAGCCAGCAGTAGCTACCACATGAAATTTTCAATGAATATAAAAATTCTACTAAGTTATGTAGTGACGCCCTCTAAAACTCCAGTCCTCAGCACTATATAATTCTTTAATATGTTTTGCCTTCCTTAACTTTTGTATTAGAGACAAGAATATGCGCGTGGATGCTCCCCCCTTCCTCCACTTTTTCTTCTTCCCTCTCTCTCTCTCATACACATACTCCCTTTGTGAATCCACATGCTTACACACTTTCTTACTGGTTTTAACCTTATTGATGTTAATCTTTTAGGTTTTACATATTGACTCAGCAGTCTTGAGGATACCATTTTCTGCTTGTTCTTCAATTTGCCATTCATATAGAAAATAGAATTCTTATAGATCTTAAAACTGCAAAGGGAAGCTGTAATTTTTAAACACTATCATCAAAACCTAGATAATTTAGACTTTGAAAATTTCAGCTTGAATATTAAGCTATCTAAAGAAGTGATTCTTCATCCTGGCTACACCCTAGAATAAAATGTAGGGCTTCTGAAAAATATTTATGCCTTGCACCCCAGCCGAATCATAATCTCTCCACAGATTATTCTTAGGTATAGCCAGTTGGAAACTACAAGTGTAAAAGTTGGTAAACCTGACTTACAACCCTTTGTCACCCCACCCAGCCCCATACACACATTCCTCCATGGCCAGAAAAACAAGAATAAACATTTAAAGTGGATAAAATGTCAGAGACAAAATGAGAATGTACTGGGAAAACGTATGCTTTGGGGACAAGTGTTTCTCTAGAGCAGTGGTTCTCAGTCTTGGATGCAGGCAAGAATCACCTAGAGGCCTGCTATTCAAAGCACTGGCGTCCCCTTGGGGCCTGATAGAAATACAGGCTCTAGTATTCCACTAGGACCTACTGAACCAGAAGCCCTGGGGGTGGGACCCAGAAATCTATCTTTTTAACAAGCCCAGCAGAGGATTCTGAAGCTCGCTGAAGTTTAAGAACAATTCACCTACACTTAAAAACTATGCCTGGATCCTTTCCCAGGCCAATTGACTCTCTAGCCAGTGGTGCCTAAATTAGTGAGGTTTGTTTGCCTTTTATGCTCTCTGCACAGCCAACATGATTACCACTGCCAAAACCACAGCTAAATCTGATTGCAGGGACATATTTACCCAGAATTAGTTATCTTAATCACCAAATGTTTCAATTACCAACAGAGGCAGGGAACCCCTGACTTGCAGCACTTGCCAATTTTCTCCCACCAGGGATGATTTCAAGTTACTAAAGAAAGATCATTGAACTGGGAATTGGGATGAGGTATGCACAATCTTCTCTCCAGAGCCAATGAGAGCTGGCTCCAGATCACACCGCCCCAATTGTTGTCACCAAATTTACTGCTTTCAAAGGTACTTGATACAATAGCCCAAGTTTGTTCTGCAGTGCTTGTCATGAAGCCTTGACATTTTATCTCAACCACTTAAGATCCCTAAGAAATTCTTTCATATTCCAGAACCACAATAAGAAGCAACCTTAACATTTTTGAAACCCATGTTCATTCTTACAAATCTTAAAACTGGTATCTGTAGTTCAGAAACTGAAAATTTTAATAGCCACAATTTGTTGATCACTCAACTGATTTAGGTGATTCATCTACCAATTCTCACAACAATGTGAAGAGAAATTATTTACTCCTTTTTTACTTATGAAGAAATCGGGGTTGAAAAAACCTAGAAACCACCCAGAACCACACACATAATCAGTGGCAGAGCCAGGATTAGGATCTAAGTCTTTCTGCAGAGGCCATATTCTTGAGCATTAAGCTTTAATTAAGTTGTGACAAAAGAAAAGATATTTTCAGATAACCCGAGAGAGTTGATAATCTACAGAAAGAAAGCTTTGGTATAACCCTGATTTCAGAAATCCTCACAGCAACAAGATGGGAACAGCTGAGCGTATAGCAGTTTATGATAGGCTGTTATTTTGAATTAGAGAGGTTGCTCAGGGTTTTGTATACTTTGTAATTAACTTTTCCTTTCTTCTTTCACTGCAATGTGTATCATTATTAAATAGTAAATTCTATAACTAAGTTGAATGACAACAACAAATATGTTATCTGTAAATAACCACTCATTATTTGTGTTACATGCATATATAGAAAGATTTTTTTAAGCCCTGAATAGTTCACACTATCTGAGGCATATTTGTATATCCTATAGCACCTAGCAAAGTAAACATACAGAAGATTCAATAAAAGTTTGTTGACTACTAGAATTGACACCTTGCCCTGTTGTAATGAATAAGCAAATTGAAACAGGTGTTTTAAATCCCTTCTGAAACAAGATAGAGCTTAGTAACATTTGGAGAAAAAAAGTCATGTCCAACTCTTTATGACACCATGGACTGTAGCCCGCCAGGCTCCTCTGTCCATGGGATTCTCCAGGCAAAAATACTGGCTGCTGCTGCTGCTGCTGCTGCTGCTAAGTCGCTTCAGTCGTGTCTGACTCTGTGCGACCCCATAGACGGCAGCTCACCAGGCTCCCCTGTCCCTGGGATTCTCCAGGCAAGAACACTGGAGTGGGTTGCCATTTCCTTCTCCAATGCATGAAAGTGAAAAGTGAAAGTGAAGTCGCTCAGTCGTGTCCAACTCTTCGAGACCCCATGGACTGCAGCCTACCAGGCTCCTCCATCCATGGGATCTTCCAGGCAAGAGTACTGGAGTGAGGTGCCATTGCCTTCTCCAGAGGACCTTCCTGACCCAGGGATCAAACCCAGGTCTCCTGCATTGCAGCAGATTCTTTATCATTTGAGCCATCGGGGAGGCCTATCAATCAAAGAGACACATTATTCTCAGAATTCTTCCATGGAGAAGGCACTGGCACCCCACTCCAGTACTCTTGCCTGGAAAATCCCATGGACGGAGGAGCCTGGTAGGCTGCAGTCCTTGAGGTCGCTAAGAGTCGGACATGATTGAGCGACTTCACTTTCACTTTTCACTTTGATGCACTGGAGAAGGAAATGGCAACCCACTCCAGTATTCTTGCCTGGAGAATCCCAGGGACAAGCGAGCCTGGTGGGCTGCCGTCTATGGGGTCACACAGAGTCTGACACAACTGAAGTGACTTAGCAGCAGCAGCAGCACCATTGGATTGAGTATGGTGGTGGTATTGGCTTGTCACTTTTCACCTATAATGTTTCCTTTTAGGGTCCAGAAAATAAATATCTCTTTATTAGAATAGCTGCAGAGTTGCCTCTCTAAACAGTTGACTTGCTTGTATCTTATGGACACTGTAACTATAACTTATTGTGTTTCCCTTTTTGCATAGGCTACTAGGAAGCTCAGAAAAAAATGTCTGGCAAAATAAATACATGAGTGCTAAGCTTAAAAAAAAAAAAAATTCTTCCAGAATCTTAGATAATCAAAACAATTTGATGCTGAATCTCATATATCATTATGTTTAAAGTTTGTGACCCTCCAATATACTGCATTAAATTATAAGGGCCAAGATGCTATTTAAAGTCTGACAAAGTTAAAAGCTAGTTCTCGGTTTTCATTCAATGGGAACTAAAAGAAAATCAGAATCAATCAATATCAAGTGACTTCCTGGCCCCCTTTTTTCATCCCTAGCTTTCTAAGATCACTTAGTTTTCATATACTACTTTTTCTACTTCCAAACCACAAGAAAATATTTCTGCATCATCATCAGATTAAAATGTACTCAAGAATACAATACAAACCTGTCCTAAAAGTCACACAACATTGTCTTTATGCTATAGCATTCACAGAATGGGACCTGCCAAATATGAGATCCACTAAAATTGTAAAGGTCTTATATTTTTATGCCATTGGGAAGGTTTAACACAAGCAGAAATAATGTTAATTGTGTATATTTTTCTAAGGATATCTAAGAAAGATATTTCTACTTCTCTTGTTTGCTAAATAAAATGAAAAGGTTTAATTAACTTTACTTTATTCTCTCAGCTTAAATACTTACTTCTAAAAGGGGGGAAGAAACTTACTCTGCCAAGTAGGGCTAGTACTTCTAAATTCTTAGTTTAATCCAAGACGAGAGTTTTCATAGTTTAACAAAGGATCATACAGTATGTAGCATTTGACAGGAGAAAGTACTTTAATGAAAGTAGAGATTGGTCTTTACTTTGTGAAGTTACTTTTCCATATATTGTATATCAGATATGTCAACGAAGGGAAGGGAAAAGGCCTTAAACTCCAAGGATTTTTTAAAGTCAAGGTTTGGAGAACCTTCTGAGTCGATCTTTTTAAAAATATATAGAGTTTTACTTATTATTTTTTTTGTACTGGGTCTCTGCTGGCGTGCAGGCTCTTCTCTAGCTGCCCTGCGCAGGCTTCTCACTGCAGGAGGGCTGGGGTGGGGCTTTTGTTGTTGTTGCAGAGCACCTGCTCTGGGACACGCAGGCTGCAGCAGCTGTGGCCCCGGGGTCCACAGCACAGGCTCAGTAGTTGCTGCCCACGAGTTTAGTTGCCCCACAGCATATGGAATCCTCCCAGATCAGAGATCGAATCCATGTCTCCTGCATCAGCAGGAGGATTCTTTACCACTGAGCCTCCAGATAAGCCCCTGACTTGGTATTGTTGGTGCTAACTTTCCCGATGGTATGAAAATGTAGAACCTTTCATTTTTAATAGATCTCATGTTCAGCAGACCATCTTCTATGTTCCAGGCATACTTTCAGAGACCATAAACCCATGGTGGTTGAAGCACTGTGGCCTCACTTGTGGCTCCTCCTACGGTTATTTACTCAAGAGGAGAGTCTCCTAAACAGCAAAACTTGACAGCCCTGACAATTTGATGCATGTATAGTATTTAGACATTTTCCATTTTCTTTATTAAAAAATGATTAACTATTTTAAGAGAAAGTATTAGACTGCGGGACTTAAGGCAAATCATACAACGATTCTGTGAGTCAGATTCCTTTAAATAGAGAAAGTGCTCCCAGCTTGATCATCTTCCTTTTTTTAGGCACAAGCCAAGTCTAAGGCAACATTTATAATTATGGTGACCATATAATCTAGCACTGAAACCATGACATTTTTGAGAGCGAAAGAGCACCAGCAGTAATTATGGCAGGAAAACAGGCATAAAGGAGGATGGTCTAGAATGCATTGAAACATATGGTTACCTTACCTATAATGCTTTGTTGTTGGAAAAGGATGAGAAACACCAAGACATATCCAGCCGCTTTGCTAAGGTTTGCTCTAAAATGAAGCAGAGTGATGAATCTAGCACACTTTGGGGGGAATTCAGCCCTCTTTAGTGTTAGTAACTAACATCGGTGTTTAGTTCAACACCTTCTGTCCAGAAGCCCAACCCTAACCCTAACCCTAGTTCAGTTCAGTTCAGTCACTCAGTCGTGTCTGACTCTTTGCAACCCCATGGACTGCAGCACACCAGGCCTCCCAGTCCATCACCAACTCCCAGAATTTACTCAAATTCAGGTCCATCGGGTCGGTGATGTCATCCAGCCATCTCATCCTCTGTCATCCCCTTCTCCTTCCGCCTTCAATCTTTCCCAGCATCAGGGTCTTTTCAAATGAGTCAGTTCTTCCCATCAGGTGGCCAAAGTATTGGAGTTTCAGCTTCAGCCTCAGTCCCTCCAATGAACATTCAGGACTGATTTCCTTTAGGATGGACTGGTTGGATCTCCTTGCAGTCCAAGGAACTCTCAAGAGTCTTCTCCAGCATCACAGTTCAGAAGCATCAATTCTTCAGTGCTCAGCTTTCTTTGTAGTCCAGCTCTCACATCCATACATGACTACTGGAAAAAGCATAGCTTTGACTAGATGGACCTTTGTTGGCAAAGTAATGTCTCTGCTTTTTAATATGCTGTCTAGGTTGGTCATAACTTTTCTTCCAAGGAGCGTCTTTTAATTTTATGGCCTACCCCAACCCAGATACTATCTACTCATCTCAGAACTTTGAGCACTCCCAACAAGAGGACCATTGTTTCTATTTCTTCTTCCTAATTTATAAACATTCTAAAATGGGGCTGCTGCATTGCCTAACTCCAAGGTCACAACACAAAGGACAAAATGTCAATAAACGATGCCTCATGGAGTTGTGCATTGTGGTGGCCTTTCCCTTCTTCCTGGCAATCAAACAGATCTGGAAAGAAGGAGAGAACTCACAAGACACTGATTGGCTGATTGCTGGCCACTCTGGCTGTGCGTTTTTAGCAGATACTGAGTTGACCAAAAAGTTCATTCTGATTTCTGAAAGAACTTTTTGACCAACCGAACGATGAAGAGCCTGGCTGGGCACTTTCTGACGGGTGAGGCGATGGTGACAGTTTCTCTTCTCTCCCCTACTCTTGTTTTGTGTGCAGCGACTCCAGTCAGCTACAACAGCTTCACAACCAAGTTTTACTGGAACAGCATCAGTTGCAAAACCCATCTCCTTCATCTCCTAAGGAGTTTCCTTTCAACATGAGTGTTTTGAACTCCACTACTCTTCCAGCAGTGACAGTGTCCAGCAAGCACGCGAAGGCCCCGCCATCACAGACATTCAGCTTGGCCCGGCCAAAGCACTTCTTCCCCTCTACAAGTACCACTGCGGCCTCCGTGTCCCCTTCCAGCTCTCCAGTGTTCACCCTGAGCAGCACTCCTCAAGCCATGCAGAGGACAGTGAGCAAAGAAAGCCTCTTAGTTACTCACCCCTCGGCTCAAACCAAATCTCTAGGAGGGGCCTCCATCCAAAACGAGCCACTCCCTACTCCAGGTCCAACAGAGCCAGTGCAACTGCCACTCACCTTTTCCATCTCCAGCGGAAACCAGTTTCAGCCCCGCTGTGTGTCCCCAGCTCCTGTCTCTCCCACCAGCCGGATTCAGAACCCAGTGGCTTTCCTCAGCTCCGTTCTGCCTTCTCTCCCTGCCATCCCACCCACCAATGCCATGGGGCTGCCTAAAAGCGCACCATCCATGTAAGTATCTCGAGATTTGAGTCTTTACTGAATTTGTCACAACATTGCTTCTATTTGATGTTTTGGGTTTTTGGCCAAAAGGCATGTGGGATCTTAGCTCTCTGACCAGGGATTGAACCCCCACCTCCTGCATTGGAAGAGTAAGTCTTAACAAGTGGACCACCAGGGAAGTCCCTCAGTGAGGTTTCTTGATGTAAAAGATGTCGTTTAAGAAGGGGTCTGCATAAGAATAGCTTAGTCTAGGATAGGCCTCTCAGTTATCATTATCACTTATCCTATATTATCACTATCTTTTCCCTGGTGCTCAGATGGTAAAGAATCCACCTGAATGCAGGAGACCCAGGTTTGATCCCTGGGTTAGGAAGATCCCCTGGAAGAGGGCATAGCAACCCACTCCAGTATTCCTGCCCGGAGAATCCCATGGACAGAAGAGCCTGGCGGGCTACAGTCTATGGGGTCATAAAGAATCAGACATGCCTGAAGTGACTTAGCATGCACGCATTTTAAATATATTTTTATAATTTAAATACTGAAAACACCTCTATACACAGATTCTTTGCTCAGTGCTCAACTTTTGCACACAAGATGCTCTACGTAAGTGCTTGAGGACTCCTGGTGTATGGTTGTCATTCCAACCACTCTGATTCCTAGGCCTTTGTACCCTGACCAGGGCTTTTCATGAGTGACTTAGGGGTGAATTAATTTTACAGGCCATCCCAGGGACTAATGAAGAAAAATACAAAGTCTTCCCACCCAGTGAGTGATGATTACATCCGTGAAACTAAGAATGCGGTGATTCTAGACTTGGGAAAAAAGATGAATTTCAGTGATGTCAGATCAAACCAGCAGGTAAGACTGTTGGGTTCAGATGACTTATTCGAATTTCATTGTAAGGAATGTAAGTTTGCTTAATTCAGTCCTTAGGTAAGCGGACCTCAATGAAACTGACATTGCCGCTTTGGAAGGCAGAGTACAGACTGACCATGGTTTGCGCAGGAAACTTGTCCACATGGATCCACAGTTCTTGATTAGCCTGATAGCTACTTCAGTTTACTTGTTTACATGTGTTTACCTAGAATAGAGTAGGTTAAGGAGAGGGACTAGACAGTCTGCCTTCCATTCCAGCAATCCTCTGCTCAGTACTGGCAAACACCATCACACCTTTGAGACATTTCAATATCTGAGCCTTGAGGTGATCTGGACTTGAAGGAACTCTGGAGTTCCAAGCTGTCTTTTATACGATTCCTTCAACCCTAATGTGCCTGGGGATTGCTCACCAGTTCTTCTCAATCTTTACATTACGTTAAAGTGTGTGAAACAGCCATTAGCCAGTATCCTGTGGTTCAACCTGTACAACCCCCTGCTTTTTAGTAAGTGTTTACACTGAAAGAGAAAAAGGAAAGTCATATGCAAGCATTATATGAAAGAAACACTATTTTATTTGAGCTAGTTTTTCTTTTTCATCTGTGCCACATAGCATGCAGGATCTTAGTTCCCTGATCAAGGATCAAATCCATGCCCTCTGTAGTAGAAGCATGGAGTTTAAACTATGGATCACCAGGGAAGTCCTGAGCCATTTATTTTTGCTTTCTGTACGGTGGTTATTTTTTAAATGCAGATATATATTTTAATAATTTAACTCTTGGTTTATTTCCTCAGGTAGGGACTGAGTGAAAACTATATGTCAAATATTGTGCAGTCTGTGATATAAGTGACCCTGGAAACAAGTTTCCACACTCCCCTGACCATATGCTGCTTTCCTTCATGTTTTTAAATCGTACTTCCAGTGGAGCCACTGATATACAGTATTTTACTAGTGTATTATATGTTGGGAAATTCTTACTGAGTGGATTCTTTTGTATATAGTGTTTACAGTACTCAAAACTGGAACTTCCCTGGTGGTCCAATGGTTAAGACTTTGCCTTCCAATGCAAGGGGTGTGGGTTCAGTCCCTGGTAGGGGAGATTCACATGCCTCAGGGCCAAGAAACCAAGGCATGAAACAGCCAATATTGCAACAAATTCAATAAAGATTTTAAAAATGGTTCACATTAAGTAATATCTTTTTTAAAATGCTCAAAGTAATGCTTAAAAATGTTTTTTAAAATTGACTTTAAAGTATTGACTTGAAGCAATCGGAAATATTTAAGCTTGCCATAATCGAGTACACTTTTCATATATCCTTTCATCAAATTCATACATACCTGGGAGGCAAATACCAAGGCAACTATTCTTCTCTTCCATCTTCTAGATAGAGAAACTGAGGCACAGCTGTCAAACTGTCAGGTCAGTGGTAGAACAGGAACCAGAGGCCTGGTTTCCAAGACACTCACACATTTTCCCTGAACCTCTGCAGTCTTTTGCAGTTTTACGACAATTACCTCCAAACCCCATAAACATTGCTCTGTCTAGCACAGATCGGTTTTCCTATAATACTGTCATCACAGTTGTGGTTGTTAATCCTTCTAAGTATCACTGAAATCAGAGTTGTGTTCAGACTGTCTTTTACAGCTCAGACAGGGAGCGATTAGAACCCTGTAAAAATGATACCAAGTCAGCACAGGGTCTGTCTGGTTGTACCTTTATGGTTACTCTGTAGGGAGATTCATGCTAGTCCACTGCCCAACTCAAGGGAAAATAGGGTTTTTCTCTTATCTGAACTGTGAGTACATGTAAACATGAATTTCCATGAGTAGAGTGCTATAAATCCAGTAGAACTCTATTAAAACTCCATCATGAATTAAATTCAAGCCTAACAGCAGGAACTTGGAGTCTCAAAAAGTATCTCAAGCCTCCCCATCTGAAAACTGTGACACATGTCTGTGTTCTTCTGACTATTATTATTCTTAGAGTTGCTGCTGCTGCTGCTGCTGCTGCTAAGTCGCTTCAGTCGTGTCCGACTCTGTGCGACCCCATAGACGGCAGCCCATCGGGCTCCGCCGTCCCTGGGATTCTCCAGGCAAGAACACTGGAGTGGGTTGCCATTTCCTTCTCCAGTGCGTGAAAGTGAAAAGTGAAAGTGAAGTCACTCAGTCGTGTCGGACTCTTAGTGACCCCATGGACTGTAGCCTACCAGGCTCCTCTGTCCATGGGAGTTTCCAGGCAAGAGTACTGGAGTGGGGTGACAGAATTGATCTTACACAGCATTCTGTGCCAGTGAAATGAAATGAAAGCCAAGCTACATAATGCAATTCAGGAAACTAAGGAGCTATTATCTGAGATGGAATGCTTGCATTAGGTTGGTAGATGTTGATCTGAGGAAGTTTTGAGGCCATATTACAATACTGTTTTGTCCACTGCTGTCTTGGGAAACAATAGTGAAAAAGTCATGAAGAACTGTCTAAATGTGCTGTGGCCCACTGATGAAGTTAAGAAGAAAATTTGTTTAGAAAAAGTGGAAAAGAATCATAAAAAACATGAGTATTGACAACTGTCTATACCTGCATTCTAGGTACATGGGAATATAGCTGATCTAGTTTTTTACTCCCACATTAGCTTTGGACATTTAATGTCTTATTTCAACTTTCATCCTTGACCTCATTTCTCTGGAAACCTCCCCATCTCCTTATTCTGACCCTCCCTCCCATTTTTTAAATGAAAACTTTTAAAAGTGTGGCTCCCAGATACGCCCCTCTATGACAAAGAGGAAACAATATAAGTACCTAATTCTTGCTCTGCCTTTTTTTTCCTCTAATCTCCTTCTTCTCTAAACTCCTTAGTCATTTCTTCTATTTAAATCTTACCTCTTCATCTCTTACCATGAATTCTTTATGAAAATTCTCCCTTGAGCACAAATAATCTTGCCATCTATTTCTTCTCTAATAAGAGTACCATGTGTCACTGGCCTTACATTTTTCACCACGGGCATGGTAGGACCCTGAGTGATGGAACAGTGAAGTGTCCCCATGTCATCTGCTGTGGGTCCACCCAGGATGTACTAGTCACAAGCTCCCTGAGAGCTGGAGTCAGTGGAGGAGGGTCTTGCTCATTGCTGCACCCCTGCTGTGTCTGGCCCAGAGTAGGTGCCCAGGGAATATCTGTTGAATTAAGTCACAACTCTGGGATTTATATTAGTTTCAGATAGGATAATGAAACTTTTGACCAAGGAGAAAATTTTGGATTTGTTGCATCTCTATAGAAAATATCTCACTTGACTACAGGGATTCTGATTATACCTAATTATAGATACTATCTACCAGTATAATAATCTTTTAATCAACTGACTGCTGCTGCTGCTGCTGCTAAGTCGCTTCAGTCGTATCCGACTCTGTGTGACCCCATAGACGGCAGCCCACCAGGCTCCCCCGTCCCTGGTATTCTCAGGCAAGAACACTGGAGTGGGTTGCCATTTCCTTCTCCAATGCATGAAAGTGAAAAGTGAAAGTGAAGTCGCTCAGTCATGTCTGACTCTTAGTGACTCCATGGATGGCAGCCTACAGACTGCAGCCTACCAGGCTCCTCCGTCCATGGGATTTTCCAGGCAAGAGTACTGCAGTGGGTTGCCATTGCCTTCTCCGAATCAACTGACTAAAGAGATGAAAACTTTAAAAAATAGCAAAATTAAGCAAAGCTCTGGCATTAACTGAAGCTTTAAGGGTAAATCTGTGAATCATTTAGTGATTATTTATTCTTAAAGACAAGTATTTTTAAATACTTTAAAAGGAGGTCTACCTCCTCCACAGTAGAGTCTGTTTTATAGAATGCTGTACCACCAGTGCCTATTATAGTATTCTAAGACTCTAGCAGTAAGGACAGGGCGGGGGGCTATGAAGCCTGGTTATTTCTATTGAAGGTGGCATGCAGTATTAGATACATGGTAAAAGAAGACATCCTCTGTGTATGCTAAAGTTTATCTAGGAATCTTTGATCTGCTGCCCATACTGTGGGCTATCCCAGGAACAAAGGAGAATACCTTCTCTAACGCATACAACTTGCTTTAGCACACACTGTACCCAGAGCTGGTTGGGAGCCCTTTGAGCACGCTCTTCCAGCTGGTTTGATCCTACTTGATTATTTGCCCTGAAGCCCAGACTCAGAACCCAGCTCAGGGCACTGAGAGTCAGATCATGCCCCATGTTTTGGAAATCCGGAACCTTGGCAATGACATATCTGATTAGAGTATGTCATGACACTGTGGTTCTCAGCAGAAGGAAAGTACTCTCCACCACTCTGACAATTTGAAGGAAATTTCTGCAGATGTGTCCCAGAAACCAAATGCCTAAGTTGTCAAACTATCAGCCTTAAGAGGATTATCTTTAAAGACAAAAAAACACATACACACCTATATTTTCAAGTGGCATATTCTTCTGAAGTAATATTTTGGCTTTTCATTTTCTTTCATAGAGCAACTGAAATTCTGTGCAATTCATTTTCACTTCAGGTCTTTAATGTAAGCCTGGAAAGGATGGGCCATATGTCATTGACTTGCTGGCCACACAGACCAGATTTACACAGAAAAATATTCTCTCCTTTGAGCACAGCCATCACCTACAAGCAGACTTCACAGAAACTCCTGCTTCTACTCACAAAGGGGACAAGGCAAGGGAAAATGGAGAACAAAGCACAAATCCAGTCCTGGAAATTCAAAGTGCACGGCCACCCACACGGCGTCAGTAGTACAACCTTTGTGCAGAACAGTGCAGAAAGCACATTCAAATTTAACTTAAACATATTGCTTCTTTGCAAATGTCCTTAGAAAACCTGAATCTCATTGGTCACAATTTGGAATGACAACCTTGATTTATGTATAACAGGAGTAGTTATTCCTGGGATAACCAACTCTCAGGAGCAAAGCACCCCTCCCCTCCTCAAATAAAAACCCTACACTAATTCCTGCTTTGGACATGGCATGCATCTTTGTAAACAGCCCAGTTGTAAAGATATGCTGCTGCAGAAACAGGCTACATACTCCTGCCACACAGTTGCATAATTTCCTTTTTCCTAAGGATCAACTCCCCAAATATTTTATGAACTCCTTCATAGACATGCCTTGACCTATAGTATTCTTATTTGGTTGTGCATCTGTGACTCATACATTACATCATATACCTGGTACCTTAAACAATTGTATCTTAAATGCAATTTTATTTTTTCTCCCTTTCTCCTTTTAAATTTATTCAGTGGGGCTAATCCTTCTCCTGCTCCTGACAACCTCAAATATGAGGTAATCTCAAAACTATTTTGACCACTTTTAGTTCACGTAAGGTTCTATGTTTTCTTTGTTGCAAAATACAAGCTTGATCCAAAACCATGCAATGTCCAATTCCTGTAGTAACTAACACCCTAATCCTTATTCAAGAATAAGACCCCACACACAAACACCTCACACCCAGAGACCCCCTACAAATGGGACATCTAAAACCAGGAAGGAAGTATGGCCAACTTCTCTCTTTTTCGCTCCCTCCATCCCCCATTTCACTAACTGCTGTTCCTGACTTCTTCCTTTCCCAGCCACAGGGACAAAAGCTGACCCCATGCTGGCTTTCTCTCATATGTGGTCCACATGTGCATGACAGGAATCATCACAGGTCCTCTGACCTGACACCATGCAGGAGTATGGGCCACTGAAAGCAGCCATCACTTGCCCACCAATAACCCACCTTGTTTCTCACTCTAGATTCCTTAGGCAGGAGTCAGATACCAACCCACTGGAGGAACAGTAAGTGCTACAAATGAGTCTATTTAATCTTCCTCAATAGCCTGGAGGTGAAACGCAGGTACTCTGGGACTGGAGGTATGAGACAAATATGTTATTAGCTCTCTCCAAAGTCATCTCACTGGATCTTCTCCTTTCTGACTGTTTTGTATCTCTGATGAAGAATCTCAGTTATCTAATCTGTCCTTGAAGACCTGCTTTGAAATTTCTGTGACCTCAGTAGAAACTTACAGTTAAGATCTGGTTACAACTGTATCCTCAGTACAAAGTAACAAACAGTATATTTTAGATAACTCACTGAGTGTTCTGTTTTCATTACCTCCCAATTTGTAGTACTGGTAAAATAGTAAATATATAACCAATAAGTGTACTTTTATAGCAAAACAAAATGTGCATATTTTCATTATGTTGCTTCCATGGTTCCTTTGGTTAAATCAATTCAAACATTAAAAATTCCATAAAATCAGGTCCCAATTTGATATAAATCAAGTTCCTAAAGATTGGAATGCATGGAGACAATGCAGTTTTTATATTCTCAGGCAAGTACTCAAAGCCTTATCTATCACCTATTTGTTCCTGAAGTATACACATAATCATAACTTACCACCATGCACAATAATACTTGTTTGGAAAAATTAATTCATACTTTCAATATAGAAAGCCAGGAACTGACCAGCCCTCACTCATCATGTGGTAGGAGAAGCTGCAGAGAAGGTTCTTTAGTTTGGATCAAGGACTCCACTAAAATAGTGGCTACAGGTGGTATGGAATGGATTGGGAATCTGGGGACTTAAACAAAACAAGATGAGCTGCCATAGAACCTAGGACCTCTTGCCACCCTCACAAAAAGCCTGGCTTATCCTGAACTCCAGGATCTCATGTGAGGTTAGCAAACTATGAGAATCATTCATTTGACTGTTATTTTCAAAATAATAAGGCAACTTAGTACCAACCTCACATAGTAAGGGAATAAAATAACTCACTGGTTTTATTCCTAAGCATCCAAAGAATAAACATATCTGTTAAAAGGAAAAATAATGCCTATTTAGGAGCATGAATGCAATTCAACAAAGATGAAAAATGTACTCCTCGTGGGATTTTTAAATTGTCAAGAATAGGAAATATTTCAAATTTGTAAGATTAGTTAAGGTATTTATGGAAAATATGCTCATTGTATAGTATTAGGGAGAATAATTTGAAATTGCTGATATTCTAAAACTTTTAATCCTCAAAAAATGGCAATTTCATATAGTTCAAACTAAACAGCTGGATAGCTGGAAGTTTTAAGTATTAACTTAAAATAAAACTCCCAAAATGCAGAAAATAGTCATAATACTTTTAAACTAAATTAGATTTCAAATTAGAAGTGAACAATCTTTTACTTTAATTGGTTTGAGTTATCTGATGAAAAATGAATACACTTAACTGGAGAGTCATAATTTTTTTCTACTCTGAAAGAGCTGCTATAGATTTATTTTGTTTACCCAGTCTAAGATGAGGCTGAGAAGAAAGATTTAAAATTGGTTCTGAGAAATTAAAACCAAGAAACATTTGGTTTCTGTGTTTCCTAAGTGCCAATTCTACACAAATTCAGGCAGTGATATATATAAAACAATAACTAGAAGACATGAGTGATGTGATTTAATAGCTTGAGAGTACATCTCACGAGTCCTGAACTCAATTATTCTGCCTATGAATGGGGGCAGATGCCAATCAGCCTGGTGCTCCCACATCCACTTCAGGGGCATCCTGGTATCATCTGCACGGAACCTACCTAAATCATAAAATTATGATTAACTAGGGTCGCAAGTGTAACCAAAGGTCTCACCCTCACCCCAGGTACCTGGCTGTGGATTCCTCAAAGATACAGTAGTGCAGGAGCAAATGAGAGCCTCCGTGTCATTCACGTATTCTTCCATTCTTTGGGTACTCAAGGAGCACCTGCCACGAGACAGGCACTCACTATTATACGTACCATTGACATCGGGGGAAGCAAGATAAACAAGAATTCTGCTTAGAGATTTTCAATCATTTAACCAATAAACAAACGAGCGAGAATAATACTGGAGGGACTTCCCTGGTGGTCCAGTGACTAAGATGCTATGATCCCAACGCAGGGGGCCCAGGTTCTGATCCCTGGTCAGGGAACTAGAACCCACGTGCCACAATTAAGACCTGGTACAGCCAAATCAATAAATAAAAATAAATATTTCAAAAGTTTCTTAAAAAAGAATAATACTGGATAGCAAGAAATGCTCTGCAGAGAATTACAATAGGGAGCTACTTTAGATGAAATGCCTGGGAAGGCTGTTTTACGGAGGTGACATTTAAGCTTGATAGAACAGGGCAGGAGAGGGAATGACAGGAATCCAGGATAAGTTCTAGATTTAAGTTAACTTGGTGCACTCAAAGCATGGTCTGAAACCTATGCCAATTTGCAAACTGTCATCTCTCCACCTTGAGATAACTATGGAAATTGAAAGTAACCACTAAGAAATTTCTATAGCATTTGACAGAGAAATTTTATGTCTATCAAACATAATCTTGCATTCTTTTAATATTTCACTTTTCTAGTAATTCATTTTTATTTTACAAGAAGAACAGGTTGAAAAATACCAATTTTTAAAATTTGGTTTTCACCATATCTAATGTGAGAAACACCAGTTTAACTACTTAACCAAGTGGATGAATAGTAGTGCCGGTTCCTAAAATGGGAATGAGCAGGGTAGGAGTATATTCTCTGGGGAACAGAAATCAAGTATGTATCATTTGAACCAGGCTACGTTTGAAGTGTCCATGAGGTACCCAAGCCACGACATAGAATAAATTGGTGGTAGAATAAATAATAAATTTATGACTTTCATGATATAGAGTAGATCATTGGGTATATGAGTTCTGCAGAGAGACCAGACTGAGAGACATGGATTTGGAGTCATCAGCACACAGAAGGCAGGTGAAGCTGTGAGACTGGATGAGACAATCTAGGACAGAGAAGGAAGAGCTAGCAAAGGAAACTGATAAGGAACAGCTAGAGAAAGGGAAGGAAAACCAATACAGTGTCATGGAAATCAACAACAACAACAAAATGTTTTAAAAAGGAGAAAGTAAGGACTTCTTTGGTAGTCCAGAGGTTAAGACTTCTTGTTCCCAATGCAGGGGGCCGGGTTTGATCCCTAGTCAAGGAACTAGCTCCCACATACCACAATGACGATCAAAGATCCTGCCTGCTGCAACTAAGATCAGGCACAGTCAAATAAATAATTTTTTTTTAATGGAGAAAGTAGCCATCTATGTTAATGCTGCTTAGAAGTCAGGTAAGGCAAGAACAGATAAGTGACAACTGGATTTGGCACATAAGAAGACCCTGACAGTAGCAATCTCAGGAGATCTGTGAGAACACAAACTTAACTGGAGTGTGTTAGTGAAAGAAAAGGTGACAAGGGAATGAGGCTATAAGAGAGAAAATTATCTCAAATAGTTTTGTTGTGAGGGCTGCAGAGATACTGTGAAGGCAAGCATGGGGTCAATGGAGATTTATGAAGATAAGTTTTCTGATGGCAAAACCCAGTAGAGACAGGAAGTTGGTGATGCAGGCAAGTACTGGAATGCAGTTCAGAATAATTTTGCCAAAACACCATATAGACAGTTCTATATATCAAGATGGACACTTTTAGTAGCTATGGAAATTACATTCCATCTTCATTCCATTCCCTACAAGACTCTACTGGGACTCCATGATGAAGGTGAGGAATCAGGACATTTTGTGATTGCAGTAGAGACCCAAATCTCCTTCAGTGCTCCATCATGAGGAAGTGGAAATGGAACATGCCTGGTTTATGGAGGTTCCATGATATGAACCTAACATTTGAATCTTAAAAAGTTTCATCCTCAAATTATACTGATGAACACGTTCTTCCTCACCCACAGAAACTGACATTAAAACATGTTTGCCATTTTGACAGGAGTACAAAATTTCAAGCTTTGAGCAGAGGCTGATGAATGAAATAGAGTTTCGCTTGGAACGCACCCCTGTTGATGAATCAGACGATGAAATCCAACATGATGAGATCCCCACGGGCAAGTGTATAGCTCCCATCTTTGACAAAAGACTCAAGCACTTCCGGGTCACCGAAGGCTCTCCAGTGACATTCACCTGCAAAATTGTTGGGATACCTGTCCCAAAGGTAGGGGAAGATGAACAGCCAGTCAATCAACCAACAGTGCAAATCTGTAGACTCAGTGCCCTCAAGAAAGCCTTATCAGACTCTAGTGAAATATCTGTACAGAGAATACAAACCAATACCAGAAAATTAACAAAGGCCAGATAATCTGACTAAAAAGATACAATCAGGAATAGAATCATTAAATAGGCAGAAAACAAATCAGATTACTTATGGGCATGTTGGAAAATTTTTGTAAAAGTTGAAAATAAATTTTCTTAGTCATGATCCTCTCTTTGGGGTTATTGATCCTCTCAACCATCAGATTCACCAATCTGATACTTTTTTTTCTATTTAACATCTACTGAATATCCACAGCCAACCTGTTGTACAAAGCGAGCTATATTTGTATCATTACTATTAGGTTGGTAAATGCAGAAAATGTCATATCATTATCACTGGCTGGTGAAAAATCTTATGAGTCACCAGATTTTCTGGCAGTCAGCTGAGAGAGGATTTACACCCGGTATGTCTACAGCAGGGAATCTCTTCACTCTACTTTCACAAATATTAACATGGTGTTAGCATGTATGGTTTGGTAACCAGGAAATGCAGAGAAGGTCAGCTGCTACCGTACTTTAACTCACCTGTCTTTCAGAGATTCCCCTTGATACATGTAGAACTTAACATGAAAACTATGTAGACTTAAATTTTAGTCAGATGAGGAATTCAGCAAGTGAATCCTGCCCTCATTCCACTTGGTATAACACACTATACTATCCATTCAAGTAAGGTCAGCTGTTCCAGGCCCTGAGATCTAGGACTTCTAGCAGGAAAAGTTTCAAGCTATCCCAGTTTTCATTATTTTGCCTCTGAAGACCCACCTGGCCCTTAGGGTGGCTTTTTAATTATAAAGTACAATAAAAATAATCAAAATATTTCTCTCCATCCTAAATTATTTGTAACTTTTAACTTAAATATTCTATATGTACAAGTGGAGAAGCATATTATACTGTCACTATAATACGTCTGATAATTTTTCTCTGTTATGTAAAGGATGGGTTACTAGTTGTAGAGATGGCAGTCCATCCAGGCCGTACCCTACTCCTGATATCACGATCCTCTAAAGATGTACAAAACTGTGCATATTCTCCTTGTCTATTGTTCATTTCAGGTTTACTGGTTCAAAGACGGGAAGCAGATTTCAAAGAGAAATGAGCACTTCAAAATGAAGCGGGAAGGAGACGGGACATGTTCTCTGCACATTGACTCCACCACCGGTGACGACGACGGCAACTATACCATCATGGCAGCCAACCCCCAGGTGGAGACACAGGGTTCCACGCTGGGCTGCATTCTGAGGAAGGAGCAGTTGATATCATTGTGAATAAACCTTGAGAAGTGCAGGTTACTAAGGATTGCTGAGGAAAATGAAGCAGGGGCACTGAGACTGTGTAACTAGAGCACAGGATCACGACTTACAAGACTAGTCAGCCATGGATGGGTCACGCCACGCCTCAGCCTTTGTCAAAGGGCATTAGTACTATCTATTCACTAACTATATGCCTCAGACCTCCAGAATAAGTCTTGTGTTTATCAACTCATTGACTCTCTTGAAGAGTCAACAAATCAATCTATCAAAGAATGATTTGCTATTTTTAGTTCTTTAGAGAATAAGCAAATTACTTGTGAATAGCCCTCACTCATAAAATTTGTTCTTTTTTTGGTAAAAGTTGGAAAGTCATAATATTTCACTTTCTTTTTCTGAAAAGATCAGGACTTAAAATCCCCCTTAAAAACATGGCAGAATATGTATACATATAGCTGATTCACATTGTTATATAGCAGAAAATAACACAACATTGTAAAGCAATTATACTCCAATAAATAAATAAGTATAAAACTGAAAAAATTATGGCAGAATAAATATTTCCAACTACTATGACAATAGAAGGTACAGAACTATAATTTCTACTCTCACCAACTCCTATTAAAATGTTTTGAAGATAATCTCTATTGAGGAAAGCATAAAAATACTTGGCCATGATCTCTGCATGTGCCTGCAAATAATATTAACTGCATTAAGAACTCAATTTTTTTTACATTTGTGTCTGTTCATTTTCAGCTTAAAAATGAAAGGCATCACAATATTCTTAAAAATCCTTTTCCCTGAAATGTTAACAGCAATTTAAAGAGTTATATTGTTTTTATCCCCCCTCCAAAAAACTCATAATAGCCAAAAGCTAATAACACTTTGGTCCAGAAAAATGTATATATATTGAAAAAGTAGGGAGTTCTTTTTATTTTAATCTCTTTCCTTTTCTGTTTCTCAGGGGAGAATCAGTTGTTCTGGCCACTTGATGGTACAAGGTTTGCCCATCCGAAGTCGACTAACAGCTGGTCAGTCTCACAGGTAAAAACAGTAAGAACCTCACTTCTCCAGCCCCTCCCAAGCATCCGCCTGCTGCAATGAGCACTGAAGTATTGGGCCTATAAACTGTCACCTGAAGTGTAGTCCTCCACCTGAAATATTGGCATCACTTGGGAGCTTGTTGCAAATGCAGAATTCCAAGCCCCACCCAGACCTACTGATCAGAATGTAAATTTTACTCAGATCCCCAGGTGATTCACAAGTGTATTAAATTTGAGAAGTATTGGTTCACAGCACATTTTTAACGTTCAAAATTTGTAACCATCCCTAGCACCTGTGCATATAATATATAAATCAGACTGAACTAAGTTACCTTTTCCTTAAAAAACGGAAACTGTTCATGAGTATATGTATGCTAATAAAATATTTTTGTTGTCATTATCTCCAACATAACAATTGTCTCCAACATAGCAAACTAACTTTCCTCCTCTCTGACTTTATTAATGTTGAGAAGAGAGAGCTTGGCTTTCTCTTGAGTCGTATGGTGCCACAAAGTCTTAGCAAAGCATTTCATAGTTGCTGACATAGATGAATTAAATTAGACTTACCAAAGGAACAAAAATAGTGACCTACGTTTCAGACACAGTATTTCCCTAACGTTACAACTATACCTTCTTCTTCAGTTTTTTTTTTTTTCCCCTGCTTCAAGAACAACTGTTACTGTTGGTCAGTCTTAATCAATTTAGGTTCATGATCATCTTTAATGGTCTGGCAGAATTTATAAGCCAGGTTACATTTTATTACTCAGAGACACAGGGACTGCAGCTGCCTTGATCTGAGTAATAAACAGGACTTCTCTTTTGGCTCTCATTTGAGGTTCAGATTGAATACTGATTTATTTGTTTATTTTGAAACTTTTGAACAACTGGCCAAACCCAAGGCAAGGGGAGCTGAGTCACTTAACCCAGAAACCCAGAATGACTTCACAGAGAAAAAAGCTAAAGCCTGCTTATTTAATCACAGATCTCACAAGATAATCCTACAATGGTGAGATACTTAATACTTTCTTTTTTCACATCAGCTCCACACTATTACTTATTATTTCTTTATGGTCCAGCAACCCTTACCCACATCCCCTAAAAGAAATCTTTCTCCAAGCCCTATAGCCACGTCTAAATGCCTATATTGTCATATGTTTATGAATTGGTTTCTACTGTTTAATGCCTGAATATGCTTGCTGTTTTAGAGGAAGGTCCCGAGTGCAAGAAAAAGACAAAGAACCCCTACAGGAACGCTTTTTCAGACCTCATTTCCTGCAGGCTCCTGGGGATATGGTGGCTCACGAGGGGCGCCTCTGTCGCCTGGACTGTAAGGTAGCCTCTAGCACCATTTTTGGCGCCAGACCTGTTCAGATTTTGTATTTATTTGTACCTATTTGCACCTATTTTTGTTTGTATTTGTTTTATAGTTGGTTTGGGGGGCTTTTTTTTTTTTTTTGGTGAAAGGGGACTGAGGAACAGAGAGAGAAAGAGACCACTTTTTTCCACCCATAAGGTTCTTTTGGAGCATTTAATACCAGATGAAAGTATCTATTGTATCAAGTTAACTTTATGTTTGTAAAAGACAACCAAAGAGGTGATGTAGTTCAAACATCTTCCGTATGGTACTTGAAAAGTCTTTATTACCATAAAGACATAACGATGATTTTTACATCCTTGAAATGAATTGCTATGAGGTACAGCCTTTGAAAAATTATAGTCACTGGCTCCAAAGCAGTTTATGAAAACAGAAGCTGGTTTCTAATACTAGCTAACATCCACCACCCTTAACTAGTCTATAATATATTCTAACTTTTCCACTGGAAACTAGGTTCAGTTGAACAGCATAGATAGTTCTCAGTATGAACAGAAACTTAAGTTCTTCTGCCCTAACACTGCAGAATGCTACGGAGATTAAGATGCAAATTAGTAAAGGTTTAAGGTTAAATATTTATAGAATCCACTCCTCTAGGTGGATCATGCCCTCAAATTAGTTACCTAAATAATATTTGGGATGGACTATTAATTTCTTCCACCCTAAGTCCTAAAAGAAACCCATCCTGGGTCCACCCCCCAAAGATTCTGATTTAATATAGTAAATGGGCATCAGGATTTTCAAATATTCCCATGTGATTATGACACACAGCCAGCTTTGAGAACACTGGTTTAACGTCTGCCCCTTTCTTGGCTACCTCTTGGTCGTTAGGTATGTAAGCAATATATTATCTCTGAAACTGACACTACAGGCCTATTTTATCTATTTAACTTTTTAATTCTTATCCATTTTAATCTAGTATATAATCATTACCCAAACTGGGGTCCAAATACTATACAGTTTACATTCTCAAGCCCATCCATCAAGATCCCTCTTGTGCTGATGCCCTCATGGAGAGGCTTCTCACCACTGGCATTCCCTCGCTATCTATGTGGTGCCAGATTAGGATGAAGAAGTCAGCCACCAAACAAACCTGCCTGTCATCAGTCTGTCATTTGCCTCAGCTGTCCTCTTGTTTATTAGGTGAGTGGCTTACCGCCCCCGGAGCTGACGTGGCTGCTCAATGGCCAGCCTGTCCTCCCCGACACCTCCCACAAGATGCTGGTCAGGGAGACCGGAGTCCACTCTCTGCTCATTGACCCGCTCACTCAACGCGATGCGGGGACCTACACCTGCGTTGCTACCAACAAAACTGGGCAGAATTCCTTTAGCTTGGAGCTCACTGTAGTAGGTAAGGTTTGCTGCTGGGACCTCTAAACATGACTCCCTCCAAAGATACTGCCCAAATATGCAGAGCCCCTGATGTAATTCCTTTGTCCTTTGCCCCACCGAGCCTCACCTCAGTTTCCCCTTCTCTGTAGTAAGGGCCATGTTTCCTACATTGCTCTCAAAAACATATCAGTAAGCTAAAAACATAATGCGGTACCTTGTGTATATCATGCTTGCAATAAATGATAGTCATTGTAATAAGTAACCAATCAATTAATTACTAATTGACTATCACTCCGGGAGTTGGTGATGGACAGGGAGGCCTGGCGTGCTGTGATTCATGGGGTCGCAGAGAGTTGAACACGACTGAGTGACCGAACTGAACTGAACTTCAGTCACTTCCCTTACAGTTCATCACTCCAGGGTCTCCGCCTACCCCAAGCTTCTATGCCTTTGCATTAATGGTCCCTTTACATGGAATGCCCTTCTTTGACTAGCAACCTCCTACTCATTCTCTAAGACTTATTTCACATGCTACCACAAAGGTACTGCGGACCCACCAGGCACCTCCTCCTCTATGTCCATAGCACTCAGTAAAGGAGAGACTCTTACAGCGCTCATGGCTTCTGTGTAACTATTTTCTCTTTGCCTCCCTGAAGAGACTATGAGCCTCTGAGGCCACAGAAGCTTGTTCTTCTGTGCATCTCTGATGTCTGACTCAGTGCCTGGAACATGGAAGGCATTCAATCAATAACTAAACAAATGAATCCTTACCTTACAAGATGCTGTCAACAAACACTAATGTCTACAGTCATCATCCCCTGGGAGGTGCCAGCCCCTAGAATTAGCTTTCAGAATGAATGAATTCTTCCATTGAACTTTCTCTTGCTAGCTCCCTTGCATGGCCCCTAAAAGAAATCAGGACGGCATCCGAATGTTAACCTTCTCTCTAGGCTGTTTCCTAGCTGTTTCTTCTATATTATTTTCTTTTTTTCCCACTCTTAATCCCCTCTCCCAACAGAGTAGGAAAAGCACATTCTGCGAGGATACACTGGTTGCAGCTTTTACTTTTTTCCCACTGTTTTGCTAAAGTATGGCTGCTGGAACCCTGAGATAGGAGGTGTCTTTGTCTTAACTGATTCTGCTGGGGGAAAAAAAAAATGCCTCCTTACGAAACATAATTTGTGGTGTGTTTTTTTTAATAGTATACTTCTTTTGATTTTTATGGAGCAATAAAATTTCTCAAGGTAAAAAATTGAGGGAAAATATACCTTCTACAAAATAACCTCCTCTAAAAAAGAAAACAAAATATATTTAGTACATAAAATATATCATTTCTCAGAGTTTACTGCTGAGCAATAAAAGAAACTCCCTTAATTCCACACCTACCATTTGCCTCCCACGTGTATTACCCAAATCCTTGACCATTGTCTCTCAAAAGATAGGCAGAAAAAATAAAATTTAAAAAAAAATTTTTTTAAGATAGGTAGAAGCAGTTTTCTCATTTCTTTTTAAAATCATTTTTGGAGCTTTTATCAAGGCAGTGATCTTCACTAAGAAGCTTGAGAAGTGTTCTAAAGAAGAGAGAAGTGGGGGTGCTCACTCAGATTCCAGAACTGTCCTGTATTTGAGGCATGGAGCCCAAGGCACTTACTATTCAAACTAGCATGGCTCTTCTCTCATTCAGCCAAAGAAGTGAAGAGGGCACCTGTAATCCTGGAGAAGCTGCAGAACAGTGGTGTTCCAGAAGGCCACCCCGTGAGACTGGAGTGCCGGGTGATAGGCATGCCTCCGCCCGTGTTCTACTGGAAGAAAGACAATGAGACCATCCCTTTCACCAGAGAGAGGATCAGGTACAGCCTCCACACTTGGTCAAGTTCAGCAAAGCTCATCAGGCCAGCCAGATAAGTCTTCAGCCTTTTGAATCTGGCTCCTTTCACTTGGCATAATGCATTTGCTTTAACCATGTAACTGTGCTTATCAAGAATTTATTCCTTTTTGTTGCTGAGGGTTAGTCCATTGTATAATGTCCCACCATTTAAAAACTTTATTATTATTATTATTTTTTGCACCGCACGGCCTGCAGGATCTTAGTTCTCTGACCAGGAATTAAACCCACACCCTCTGCAGGGACTTCCCTGGTGGCTCAGACGGTAAAGCATCTGTCTACAATGCAGGAGACCAGGGTTCAATCCCTGGGTTGGGAAGATCCCCTAGAGAAGGAAATGGCAATCCACTTCAGTGCTATTGCCTGGAAAATCCCATGGACAGAGGAGCCTGGAAGGGTACAGTCCATGGGGTTGCAAAGAGTCGGACAAGATGGAGCGACTTCACTTTCACTTTTTCACCCTGCAGTGAACATAAATCACTGGGCCACCAGGGAAGTCTCTAAAACCTTAATTTTTCAGCTTAAAAAGGTTTGAGGGATTTATAAAGATCTTGCATGTTTTTGTCCCGTGTCTTTTTGCGTGTCACACGTCACATGTGTCATTTGTCTTTTCGTCATGTGTCATGTCATGAGTTATATTAGTACCCAAAACCTTTTAATTGTAAAAAGCAAAAATAAAATAAGCCAAAAAAAAAAAAAAGCGAAACAAAACATTATGGCAATACTCCTTTTCCATCTGTCACTACATGGCTATTTTTTAAGTAAATTTAAGGATCCAGGTTCTCTAAATGGGTGCCTTGTTTAATTTCCTAATTTCCTCTGAGGTGAAGTAAAGTGAAAGTCGTTCAGTCATGTCTGACATTTTGTGGCCCCATGGACTGTAACCTGCCAGGCTCCTCTGTCCATGGAATTCTCCAGGCCAGAATACTGGAGTGGGTAGCTTTTCCCTTCTCTAGGGATCTTCCCAACCCAGGGATCGAACCCAGGTCTCCCACATTGCAGGCAGAGTCTTTACCATCTGAACCGCTAGGGAAGCCCCAATTTCCCCTAACCATCCTTAATTCTTTGCCATTTTGTTTTTATGCCACAAGGGCAACTTGTGCACAGAAACTGCCACTGAGAAATTATTACTACTGAGAACTATTTCTTCACAGTAAACTAAATTTGTCCTAAAGGATATTGGCTTTTATAGAACCTTAGCATCTAAAAAGTCTAAGTATAAAAAGGTCAGGATTTTCCTCTGGTAAAACATAAGCAAGAACAGAGAATATACTTGAGTTAACACTTCAGTGTAAATTAACAAAACATGTTACACTCAGCCTGAAATTCTGGTATAATTACGCAGGACGGCAGTACGCAGTCAAGGTTAGGAACTACAGATGTAGAGAAAACAGAAGGAAAGGACATGCAGATTTCCTCCTGAACGGAACTAAGTTAAATGCTGCCATGCCCAGTTGATTATATTAAGAAACACTCCCTCCACCCTAAAGACTACACAGAAAACTATTAGAACTAATGAATCATATATTTTAAACGTATAACCAGCAAGGTCCTACTATATAGCACAAGAAACTCTGCTCAATGTTACGTGGCAGCTTGGATAGGAGGCAAGTTTGGAGGGGCTGAGTCCCTTTGTTGTTCACCTGATACTATCACAGTGTTGTCTGTTAACTGGCTCTGGTGGTGATTTAGTCACTAAGTCGTCTCTGATTCTTGCGACCCCACAGACTGTAGCCTACCAGGCTCCTCTGTCCATGGGATTTTCTAGGCAAGAATACTGGAATGGGTTGCCATTTTCTTCTCCAGGGGATCTTCCCAACTCAGGCATCAAGCGTGGGCCAATTGAGCCACCAGGGAAACCCCAATACAAACTATAAAGCTTAAAAAAAAAATCCTCCCCCTGCAAAAGAACTGATGAATGAATTCAGCAAAGCAGCAGGATACAAAACTAACACACAGAAATATGTTGCATTTCTTTACACTAACAAAGAAATATCAGAAAGTTTTTTTTAAATCCCTTTTAAAATCACATCAAAATAAAATACTGAGAAATAAACCTGACCAGGGAAGTCAAGGACTTACATGCTCAGAACCTTGATAAAGGAAATTGAAGATGCTTCAAAGAAACGGAAAGATATCCCATGCTTTTGGATATCCTTGAGTGGTTCTGGCACAAAAACAGACAGACATGGATCAATGGAACAGAATAGAGAACCCAGAAACCCACACACCTAGAGTAAATTAATCTTTGATGAAGGAGGCAAGAATATACAGTGGAGAAAAGACAGTCTTTTCAGCAAGTGTTGGGAAAGCTGGATAGCTGCATTTAAACCAATGAAGTTAGAACACTCCCTCACACCATACGCAAAAATCAATTTGAAATGAATTAAAGATTTAAATATAAAACATGACACCATAAAACTCCCATAAGAGAACTTAGGCTAAGCATTCTCTGACATAAATCATAGCAATGTTTTCTTAGGTCAGTCTCCCAAGGCAACAAAATAAAAGCAAATATAAACAAATAGGACCTAATCAAACTTACAAGCTTTTGCACAGCAAAGGAAGCTATAACAAAATGAAAAGACAATCCACAGAATGAGAGAAAATAACATAAGCAATAAAGACAATCCACAGAATTAGAGAAAATAACGTAACCAATAAAGGCTTAATTTCCAAAATATGCAAGCAGCTCATACAGCTCAATATCAAAACAAACAAACAACTGAACCAAAAACCAGGCAGAAGACCTAAATGAACATTTCTCCAAAAAACATATCCAAATAGCCATCAGTCACATGAAAAGATGTTCAACATTACTAAGTATGAAAGAAATGCAGATCAAAACTACAGTGAGGTACCTATACCCATCACCTCTCACCAGTCAGAATGGCCAACATAAAAAGTCTGCAAATAATAGGGGCTTTCTGGTGGTCTAGTGGTTAAGACTCTGTGTTTCCACTGCATGGGGCACAAGTTTGATTCCAGGTCAGGGAAGTTCTGCACGCCACAAGGTACCCAGCCAAAAAAAGTCTACAAATTATAAATGCTAGAGAGGGTGTAGAAAAAAGGGAACCCTCCTACACTGTTGTGGTGATGTAAATTGGTGCAGCCACCATGGAGAAACCACTAGGGAGAACAGCAGGGAGGTGCCTTTAAACATCAAAAGCAGAGTTACCATATGATCCAGCAATCCCACTCCTGGGCATATATCCAGAAAAGATGAAAACTCATTTGAAACACTGCAGCACTACCTACAAAAGCCAAGATGTGGAAGCAACCTAAGAGTCCATATACAGATACAGACACAAACATACATATACATACAGTGGAATATTACTCAGACATAAAAAGAATGAAATAATGCCATTTGTAGTAATGTGGATGGGCCTAGAGATTACCATACTCGATGAAGTAAGTCAAACAAAGAAATGTTATATGATATTACTTACATGTGGAATCTAAAAAAAATTATATGTGAACTCATTTACAAAATAGAAAAAGATCCACAGACATAGGAAAAAACTTATGGTTACTGAAGGGAAAAGGGGGAGGGGAGGGATAAACTAGGATCTTAGGATTAACTACTATATATACAAATGAGTTTCTGGGAACCCTAAACTCTCTCCAGATACAATGCAATATACTCTTTCTTTTCTCCAGCATGCACCAGGACACAACTGGGTATGTCTGCCTCCTCATTCAGCCAGCCAAGAAATCAGATGCTGGATGGTACACGCTGTCAGCCAAGAATGAAGCCGGCATCGTGTCCTGCACCGCCAGGCTGGATATATACGGTAGGTATAATGGCATCGGTTGACCTATGTGATAGGCAGCTTAAAAATCTTTTTTTTTTTTTAGGATTGGTGTAGTATGTTTTCATAAATGAATTAATTGGTTTTTATTTTAGTGCTTACGATATGGATTTTTAAAGTCATTTTATTCTACTCACCTCAGGGCTTTTGTACACTCTTCCATTTCACTATAAGGTTAACCTCCTTCCAAAAGAGGTTTTTTCTGTACTTCTAATACAGCTACTTCGGAGCATACATGGGCCTGTACTTATGATCACCCAGCATCTTCATGCCATCCCCTTGCTGCCATGGGTCACCCATGGGAACCCCTTCCCCATGCCTGTAATTCCCCAGTCATAACTCCACATGGCAGAATTTTCCAGACCCTATTCATCTGTTAATTCTTCCACAAATATTTATTACTCTCATCTCACAATCAGATTAATAACAGAGAGCTGTCCTGAAAGTGACAATCACTCAGTTGTGTCCAACTCTTTGCAACCCCATGAACTATACAGTCCATGGAATTCTCCAGGCCAGAATACTGGAGTGGGTAGCCTTTTCCTTCTCCAGAGTATCTTCCCAACCCAGGGAAACCCAGGTCTCCCACATTGCGGGTAGATTTTTTACCAGGTGAGCCGCAAGGGAAACTTTCACCCTTAGATAGTCCCAAACACGTGAGATTACTGTAATTGTTACTACCCTCCTTTAAATGCCAAAGAAACACACTCAGAGAGGCTAAGTGATTACAGCTTGAAAGTAAATTCAGATTTTTTACATCATTCCTTCGAGTCATGTTTCTAAATATTTAACAAATTAATCTTTACTAATGTATTTGTGTCCTCTACTATTCTCCTCTATAATTTTGACATTAATTGGCATTTTTAAGAAATATTTCTTAACCCAAAAGAGTAATCCTTTTTTTTCTTTAAAAAAAACTAACTGGTTGGGTTAATATTCCTTACTGATTTAACATGATGAACCAGAATAACAAAGAAGAAAAAGTAACTCTGCCTAGAACCTGAGGCCCCTGCTACTCAGGTGCACACCAGATGCCTTCCCCTTTTTTTGGCACCACATAGGAGTCCCGGCCTGCCATTTTCCCTCAATCTAATATTTAGAGGAAATATATAGCTTTCTGGTTATTCTCCCTAATCTGTCAACTTGAAATTCAATTGTGAAGGAAGTTTGACTCTAAGGTACTTTCCCCTGGAAGGGTCCGGAGAAAGAGAAGCCACTGATATGTTTCTTAATCTAAGCTAATGCCTTAACCATTTCACCCACTTCACCATGTCGGAAGGAAACGAGAAACTCCTACCAATAAGCCCTGAAACCGATGACACTTGTCCGGATCCTGCTCTTCCGTGGCGGAGCCCCCACTTCAGTTTATCCTGGCTCGCGACTCCCAGACTCCTGTCCTGATTCCACAGCTCGAAAAACGGGAGGCGCTGTTTTGTCAGCCGGGACCCGGGTGTGGGAGAAGGGATGGAGGGCTAAGGCTGAAATCAATCCACTTCACCCCCCACAACCACTTCCTACCTGCCCGAGGAACCGGGACAGTAGGCATCCCTCCTCGCCCGCAAAGGAGGGCTTCTAAGAGTAGCTCCTGTCAGGTTAAGATGCCGAGACAGCTGAGGAAAAGCTAAGAGGCAGAGGGGCCGCGGCGAGGGACTTGACTAGTTCGCGGTTGCTTCACTGAGAACCTGCTCTCTTGTGGAATCGCTATTAAGTTTTGTCCTGTTTTGTAGCTTTCCAAATTTTATTTTAATCAGTTCACCCAGAGGCATTTAGACCCTGAAAAACTAATTTGAAATAATGAAATCAACAAAGAGCCCATTTATAACTGGGAATGCTACCAGCATCCATAATTCCCCAGGACCCAGAGCATCAATGCTTCCCACCTGGCGTTCCCTGTTCGCCACCGCCAGGATCTTGGAAACCTGATGAGAGGGCTGCTTGGTAATTTCTCAGTCAGAGGCAACACCCAGGACTGAGCAGTTTGGATGGATACTTCATTCAGGACATGATCAAGCCTAAAGATCCTGTCTGCTGAAACCAGGATCCCCCTTGGACAGTGTTTAGTGAACATGGAAATTCTAACACATTCTCTTTTGTCCCCCAACCCTTGTTGATTGCATATGTTACTTTTCAGTCTTCTGGCTATAACTAACTAGAACATGATTAGGGCAGTAGGTAGGTAAGTAAGAGTGATTAGGATGAGCAGTAAGTACTGGTCAGAGGTCTGGATTCATCTTTTGTCTTCCATTTCCACAGATATCTCATCTCCTCCTTCTGAGGAGCCCTCCCTTGAGAGCCTACAACTCTCTCTACACCCACACTCCACCCCAGCCCCTGTAGATTCCATGCTAGGTCAGTGATGTAGGTCAGGAGATAATTTTAAGATATCACCCTCATCACCTACTCTTCCTTCTTATAGTCCCAGATTTTGCTGGATTAGAATCATGGGGGTTGGTATTATGGAATCAAGAGATCACAAGCCCAATTTCCCTATTCCTAGCAGGACAGGAGAGATTTTATTGATTTTTTTCCCTTTTTTTTTTTTTTTTTACAAATGAGGCATCATACCAAGATCCCACACAAAGTGTTGGCATGAGGACAGAACGCACCCCTGCTGTGTACCTGCTAGACTGTATTCCTTTGATTGTAACATATGATTTGGTCCATTTTCCAGCTCAGTGGCATCACCAGATCCCACCACCCATGACCGTCCGGCCCAGTGGCAGTCGCTATGGATCCCTCACCAGTAAAGGACTTGACATTTTCTCTGCTTTCTCCTCCATGGAAAGCACGATGGTGTATTCCTGCTCTTCTCGGAGTGTAGTGGAGAGTGATGAACTTTAAGAATGTCTGGGTGCCTGCTGTGTAAGGGGGCAGACTGTGGAGGGGGAAGGAGGACAAACCAGATAAGGTGGTTTCCAAGCAACTGGATTTGAGTAAGTTTCCATGCTGCCGGACCTGTGGCAAGGAGAGCTTTGAGTAAGTCAGCTGGGGACTCCTGCAGTCTCAGCTCTGGGAGAGATGGAGGGCTGTACCTTTTAAGATTCCAACAAAATGAGAAGATAATATGGATGAACCAAAGATATAATGCACCTGCTGTTCACTGCTTTGGGAAAAAGTTAGCATACTCCTCTGCCCTCTGCTGTGTTAGGGGTGTTCAAGGCTCTCCTAAGAGCAATGAGGGGCCAGATGCTTGGGCTGAAAGGAGTTAGACAGTAGTGACCTTAGGTATCTTAACTCACCAAACAATACAAAGGGAAAAGGCAAGGGGGTTGGGGGGAGGTGGTGTCCATCACCTTTCACTGATTGCATTCATAGCAGAAGTTTTAGATTCATTAAATCAGCTTCTACCTGGCACTAGGAGACTGTGCTATACAACTCACATACATAGAGAAGCACTTTTGATGTGCTTATCCTGGGTGTATTGAGCCACATGATAAAGTGCCAAAATGTGCCTGAGATACCAAAAAAAATCACTGAATGCTCAATATTGCACAGTGCACTTATTCTAGAGCCAAAATAGGGACTCACCAGCCTGCCTGCACCATTTTCTTTTGAATATGATGGTGAGTGGTTTTTCTCTCTGAATATATATATAGATTCTATAACTAAAGTGCTGTTAATAAACCAACCAGAAGGAGATCTTCTGTGGGGTCACTTTCAAAACTACTAGCTTCAGTTGCCGCTTGCAGAACTATGCAGGCATCATCATCATCTGCCCATAGAATGACGACTCTCCTGTTTCTCCCCTCGCCCCCAAAGTCTGCACATCTATGAAGCAATGAGAAAGGAAAAAATGCAAACAAGGAGAGGAAGTGATGAGAGAATGGTTTTTGTTGTTTCATTTACCTGAGCAAAGCAGTGGTTGTGGAAGGAGAGGTCTTTAATAGTTGTGAACTGCTTTGAAATCATTAGTCAAATTGCATTTTCTATTCAGAAAATACTATGCTAACTGAAGAAGTGGGAGGGAAAAGGAATGTGCCTCTTTATTCTAACTCACTAATTCAGAATTTGCCTCTCCACCTAAGGAATTTTTAGACTTACATTCACTGTGATAGCCCAGTGCCTAGAAGATTGCTTAGCACAAAATAGACCTTTGATAAATATTCATTGGATGAATGAGTTTTACATTAGAGAAATGTACAATGCATGAACCAGTCAAAACATTGCCCTAGGGATGGTCGTCATGGCACAGTCTGCTCCAGATTCATTAGGAAAACGAACTGGAGTATCTGTTACCAACTCCCTGTGCCCAAGTCTTTGGTGTTCTCTGAGCCAGACACCCTCAGCTGGCATCTTACTCAAGTGAACAAATAGTAATTGCTTAGAAAGGCTTGAAATTTCCTTCACTTTAAGGCAAAGATTTCCAGTATAAAAATAAATTCATTCACTCAAAAAATATTTTGTGTGTCTACTCTGTAAAAAATGCTATGCTAGAGATTGTGGGCCACGCACAAATATGATAACACACAGTCCCTGCCTGCAGAAAGCTTAGAATCTAGCGGGAAAGGTAAGATAAAAGGCATGTCAAGTTCTGCTCTTTGGAGCAAAAATCCTTTTGTCAAAGGGGATTTTCTAGGGCTCTTCATCCTACATTTTTCATGACTCTAGAAATCATCTTAATTGTTTTCAGTCTTTATTTCTAAATAAATATCATGGGTTAATCCTTAAGAAAAAAAGATTTCAGCCAGTTATTTAGCAGAATTATTAGGTTCAATTTCCTTTCTTATGTATGTGGGAACAATAGTAAAGGTATAGGCAACTGTAATGATGTAGAACGCATTCCATACAGAATGCATCTTAGAACACATTGTTTCCATATTGGCTTCTATTATCAAATCTCTTTATGACCAAAGAGCATTTTCTAACTGCAGTATTGCTTCTCCACAGTTGGACACCCAACCTCCTCGTCTAGACAGTTCTCCCGTGAGAGGATATAGTCTTCATTTCTGGGTATAGGCCTTAGCTTTCTGAGGATTTTAGGATATATTCTATTTAGCCACTAGATGGCACTGTTGAGCCTAAACTATAACAAGCTTTAAAATTCCTTGAAGAACCTCGAAGCTGTTGACACTTGGGGCCGGATAATTAGTTGTTGTGGGGGACTCCTCTGCTCCCCGTAGGATGTTGAGCAGCGTCCTTGGCTTCTACCCACTGGATGTCAGTAATAGAGCAGCCACTCCCCAAGTTGTGGCCACCTAAAATGTCCTCAGATATTGCCTTGTGTTACCTGGGAGGCAGGATCCCCTTTGTTAAGAACTACTGTGTTGAACAAATCCAAATTATACTGGAATTCAGTTACAATAAGGAATACTTATATAAGAAATTTCAGTTCTGCTGAGTAACTTTGGACTCAACATATCCAAAATCGATTCACGGTCTTCCCTTTCATAAACCATTCATCATCCTAGTTTAATTGTGGCACCATCACAGTCCTAGTAATCCAGATGGAGTATTTAAGTCATTTTTTGCTTCTATCTAACCAATTGACAAATCATATTAACTCTAACTCTTATTATTTCTTTTATATTCAGGCCTTCCTCTTGTCCCCCTTGTGGTTCCCAGCTCAGACTTTCATTACTTTCTTAATTTCCCTCAATACTTCTGACTTTAACCATAATGAGGCTTCTAAGTGGTCTTCCTGCCTCTAGTCCTGCTTTTTATCCCCACTCAAGTCTAGCCCCGATCTCAGCATCAGATCATTCTTCTAAAGCATTGTTTTATTTGGGCTTCCCAGGTGGCTCAGTGGTAAAGAATCTAATAGCCAATGCAGGAGACACAGGTTCGATCCCTGGGTCAGGAAGATCCCCTGGAGAAGGGAATGGCAACCCCTGCCAGTATTCTTGCCTGGGAACTCCCATGGACAAAGGAGTCTGGTGGGCCGCATCGCATGGGGTCACAAAGAGTTGGACACAACTTGGCACACACTGCTTCATTCATATCATTCCTCTAATTTTCGAACCCTAAGTGATTCCCTGGAGCCAACCCAGGCCAGCTGTTCTGCCCACGCTGTTCAAGCCTTGCTCCAATGTGGTCCCAAAGCTTTTCATCCATTACTCAGAAAACACACCCAGGGCACCAGTAAAATTAACGCAGGCCCCTGCTTTCTGCCCATGTGGCTCTTTTCTGCCTCCACCTGGAATACTCTCCCCAATCCCTATCTATGAAAATCTTACCTATTGCTTAAAGGCCATCTCAAAGGCTACTTTACTGCTTCTATGAAATATTTTCCTGGTGTTCCCCCAACCACCCCAGTAAAATACAGCTGATTTTATTTGAAATCTTACAGCAACTTTCTTGAGTCTGGAAAAAGAGATTATTTTGTACAGAACTTTGTATAAAACCCAGCTTCTATATACCTGCCTGTCTCTCCCCTTGCACTAGCCCAGTCTTGCCTGCACTAGATTTTAGCTACTTGTTGGTATGGACTGTGTCAAAAGTTTGCCATGGCAAAATGTTGCCTTATACAGTGTAGGCACTTAATAAATATTTATTGATCTAAATTGAACTTTAAAATTCTATGTAAGTCACTATGTTTCTATATAAAATGAAGTGAGTCTATATCAGTGGTTCTTAACCTTGACTGCATATTAGAATTTCCTGGGGAGCTTTTAAAAATCCCAAAATGTCCTTCCCTGGAGGTCCAGTGGCTAAGACTCTGAGCTCGAAATGTAAGCAGCAGGGGTTTGATCCCTGGTCAGGGGAACTAGATCCCACAAGCCTCAACTAACACCCAGTGCAGTCAAATACATAAATATTTGAAAAAATAAATCCCAATATCCAAGCCACAACCCCAATCAGTAAGTCATAAGTTCTGGGGTTCTGGCATAGGAATCAGTATTTTTAAAGCTTCCCAGGTGATTCCAGTGAGCAAGTGAGATTGAGAAGAGTCATTTTATTATCATGGTTTGATCACAGAACTTACCCTAGAAGGTCGGAAGGGATGCAAATAGCATAGGCTATGGTGTTGGTGTCAGTGAAGAATGTACTTCCTCCCTTTTGCACGTGCAATGCCTGCCTGGAAAGCAGAAGTAAACATGTACTTTGGCCTCGTTAGCCCCTACCATCTTGCACTACACTCGTTGCACACGTAGCATTCATGAAGCCCTGAATCTGCAAAAATGGAGCAGGGAAAGAGGGAAAGTTGGGACAATTCTTCTGGCCCTTTCTCCAAAAAGCCATGCAGACCCCATAAGCTCCCTTCTAACCAAACAAGTGAAGGACTTTTCATAACTTGGTGAGTCATGGAAATGGGAATCAGAAGGAAAATGGAGAAAGAAAACACACCATTAAACCTGAACTGCCAAGCAACTAATAAAAAAGACTACTTCCTCCTCCATTTTTGTGTCCATGATACGTCCAAGTCGCACTATCTATGGACCTTTCTACGTCTATCCCCCATTCTATTTTTCTCCAAGATGCCCTGTGTCCCCTGTTCTAAATACCCTAGGCTGTAACCCACCCCTCCTTTCCCCTTTCCCAGCATGTTTCGTGCTCCACAATGACCTAATTGCTGCCCCCATGTATCTTGGCTTGGTGTTCAAAAGAAATCAATCCAAACTGAACAAATCTTGAATGCCTGAGGGTCTTTTAAATTCATGGGGGTGCTGCACCTTTAAAAGCAGTTGCTTTCTTACTCCCAGCAACTTCTAATATTAATAGAAATGCTGGCAAAAGGAAAAAAGTCAGGTTGGGAGGGGAGGTCTTAAAAACTGAATCCAACACCCAAATTATTCTGGTTGATCACAGACTCCTGTCCTCTTCCTCCCCACAACACTCCCAAAAAAACCTGTCTGTGAGTATGTGGGCTATGTATAATTTGGTTGTAAACTCAAAGGCAAATTTACTGATAATGACCTTTATTCAAGGTCTCTTCCCAGGTAACCTGGACTCAAAGCGTTTCCACCGATGGTCGAGTTGAAAATCACTGTGCCTCACCAGGAGGATGAACAGTTACTTAGATTGCAATAGAGCTTGTTGAAGTCCTTTTCACCACTAATTGACTTGCCTTGTTTTAAGTGGATCAATATTTCAGAAAGTTAATTACTGAAGCATTGCTGGAAGAATGCCTAGCATCTTCTAAAGTTTGACAATGCAGTGGTCATCAGTATGCTAAAAAAAAAGTTGCTACTACCATGTTTTTTAAAAATCTGTGCGATGCAAAAAAAAATGCATATTTGTAAAAATATGTTTGCCTCTTTTTTCTGTCTAATTATATTAGTTAGCATACTTGGTGTTGTAGAACCATAAACATGCTGGGGTTTTTTGTTAATATGTAAATAATGGCCACTTCAAATGCAATAGCCTTGAAATTGCAAGAAATAGAGAAAGAACTCACTTTTTAATCCTCTGAGAATTGTGCCATAAATGCTGAGAGTAAACATAAAGAAAATAGCTGTACTGTAGAGGCATATTCACTAATTTGCTAGAAGATTAAACATACAAGTGAGTAGAAAATGTTCCCCTAATAATAAAAATTAAAATATTTCAACATTATTTGACAATAAATATTTGAAGGTTGAAATACATAAATATTTTTCTTTAAAATGCAGAAAACAGTGCTAGTTTCCAGGTTTATCAATTGTTTTTTAATGATTAAGCTGATTTTTTAATATATAAATATTCAATACTTAAAAGTGATTTTTAAAAATTATTCAATTGTATAAATTATTCAAATTGAAAAAATTACCACATATGCTATAACCTGGTCAGACATCCCTAGAGGAACAGAAAGGTAACTGGGTTTTAGTTTTCCTAAAACATCCAACAAACCCAATAAATCTCTCATAGAATGTTTTTTACTTTCTAAGATAAAAATTCATTCTACCTTCTAACTGAAGATGTGAAAGATGGGGTGGGGGAGTTGACCAGTTTCAACTGGAAATTAATGGAGTTATAAGTATAGTTTTCTTACAATAAGTACTTTAGTTCCCACTAAGAAAATGAATGATTTTCACATAGTATGGTAAGAAAGAATTGTTTGATGTTCCAAAATTCCAAATAACTTGATATTTCTACACGGATTCAGTGAGTTACCTGCAAACTGGAGGCTGATTCTTGTAATTTCTCCATAATTAGTGGTGCAAGAATCCAGTGAACTATGTTCTAGTACTGCCCATAGCAGTCACTACCAGAAGATTACTAAATGTATGTGCACACAGTATAAACAATTTCACTGTGTATTTTAAGGAGAGTTAAAGTCCTGAAATAATTCCAATGAAATAATTTGAGTGCAACTGTATTTTTTTTAATGCACACTGGTAAACTAACTTTTACTTACTATTGTTTTTAGAGATACTGTATCCTCTTTTCTGATTAAATTTCACTTATTTTTTCCAAGTTTTAGTATTTTTCATGATCTACTCTCCTCTCTCATCACCTTCTTGTCAAGATAAAAATCTGTAAAATATTTAATAGCATCCAGAGAGCGCCTTATTTCTAGGAATTCTCAGGGGAATTCCAAGGGAATTTTAAGCATTCAGATGAATTTCAGACATGTTTTCTAACTTTTCTATAACTCTGGATTTTGTTTCTTTATTTGTAAAATAAAATATTTGAGCCTTTCCCAGGATGAAGGGTAGGATAAATAAATATTTATGAAGAGTTTACTGCACAGACCCTTTTAAAAAGTGTTAGCAGGGGCTTCTTCATGCCAAAGAAAACGGTAAGAATATTTTTCTCCAAAGTAAGTAGCTGATCTATTTTAAAAGTTCACATTTCTTCCCTGTCCCACTATGTCATGTTTCCTTAGAAGGGTACTACACTATGGGGGAATTTCCTCTTCCAAGATTCTATGCAGTTGAAAAAAAATCTGGAGAAAAATCAAATAAATTCAAGAAGTATCCTAGCTGCTTTCTACAGGTAGATTCAAGGGAAATTAATTTCAACATAGCCTAAGGGAACTCTGACTCCTGCATCTATGACTGAAGCTAGTGGAAATAATGGGTGCACAGTGCACAGAGAAACAGCAAGAGAGTCCCTGTATTCCCTTCTGGCTCAAGTAGTTCAGGAAAACTCTGTTACACTGTTCTAGGCTCTAATGAAGAAACGTTCCATACTAGCATGTCATTGGCCTTATGTTAAATGAATCAGCCTGAGGATACCAGATAGATGAAGTGAAGTTGCTCAGTCGTGTCCGACTCTTTGCAACCCCATGGACTGAGGAGTCTACTATGCCTCTCTGTCCATTGGATTTTCCAGGCAAGAGTACTGGAGTGGGTTGCCATTTCCTTCTCCAGAGGATCTTCCTGACCCAGGGATTGAACCCAGGTCTCCTGCACTGTAGGCTGACGCTTTACTGTCTGAGCCACCAGGGAAGTCCAACAGATAGATAAGGACCCTCAAAAACGAGCATAACCTTTGGTCTCTGTTTTCAAATTCTTAGCTACATCAAGCCCCAAACTTAACTCTCATGGTTCATTGTAACCATGAGGACTGACAAAGGATGTACTCTATGTGAGTGCACATATACACACAAACAAACATACACACCCACAGCTGACAATTCAATCATGGTCAAGTGACACATCTTATCTTTTCCTTTCTCTTCCTGTATGACTTCTTTTAACCTAAAAATACACCAGGCCCCAGAAGGCTCACAAACATGCCATGCTTCCATCTCAGGAAGCTTGAGTCAACTTAATTTCTAAAGGACTTTTTTGGTTATTGAAATCCTAATGGAAAAACTATTAAACATTTTGAAATGTGTGAACTATATAAACTGTATATTTTGCCTCTATTACTAGGAAGCAATGACTGGATCTTGGCTTGTATTCCTTTCCTCTGCATCATGCATGCTGGGTATTCTTTGAAACTGAAAACCAGTGTTCACTTAAGCCAAAATGTTTGTGAGCATTTACTGTCTTTTTCCAGAAAGTATATGGTACTATATCTTGGTAGACCACATCGTCTCCATGACATCAGTTGCTGTTTTCTAGTTGTGCTTTCTTGAAGATTTGCTGGGGATTGTGTTTTGCTTGGAAACTTTGCAATTAGAAAACAAAGAAAAATTAAAAACCAGTATTTCATTCAACCTAGATGGTACCAGTATTTAATTCAAACTGGATGTTTTAAAAACCAATTTAGAGGATGTGATGGACTGTTTCTTTATTCATTAAATAAAATTTTATTTATTCTCAGTTAGTTATTGGGCTTGTTTTGGGTTGTGCTTTGGTTCCAGTCTTTGTATGTGAGATGGGTAAGTTCTTCCTCTCGGTTTTCTTTCAGCTTGGGTATTTTGAGGGACCCGCTGCCAGTTTGAAATAGCAATCCAAAAGTCCTGTGTTCATTCAATAAAACACTCATTAAGCTTGCACCTTCTAGTATATTCATGACCAGAGAAGGGAATGGGTATACATGTGAAAAAGTTGGTCACATAATTATGTGCTTTAAAATTTCTTTTACCCACAGGTAGCAAAAAGAGATATCTTTAGTGAAACCTAACCAGAGAGCAGAGCCAAAATGAGTCCAAAACAACACTTTGCTTTTACTATAAGAAGACCAAAATTAAGTGAACTGAGCTTTAACTGTTGAATCCTGCAGCCACAACCCAAATACATCCCATCTGGCTCATATCCAGTGGAAATTTTAGACCTTCATTAATATAAAGGTCACCTCATTAACTAAGAAATTGGCTGTAGCTGGATGTTAAGAAAGCCTAATCCTTCTTAAGATCTATAAATGCAAAGAATGCTACATCAATATAACCAGTTTTGAGTAATGAGTTTAATGGTGTCATAGTACATATTGTTTTATTAAGCAATTCTCAACCCCATTAGCCAGTTAGACTCACTGGGAGAATATTGAAAAAAAAAAAAAAATCTAGGCCTCACCTCAGAACAGTTAAATCAGTTCTTGAACTGGGTACCCGAGAATTGGTATATTTTTTAAGATTCCCAACGAGATTCTAATGAGCAGGCTGGGATGAGAACCACTAGCTTGGATGGCCCTCCCCATCTTGATAGCCCTGTTCATTTGTATATGGTTCTTCAAGACTTCTGACCCTGGTGTCTGGCCTCAACTTGTAGCTAGCACCTAGGGAAAGCCCACATGAAATAACTAATGGAACTCAAATGATACCTGGGAGTGGGTCTTCTTTTATTATTTAATGTCTCTCTTAGGAGCTTTTATGGCACATATCATTGATACTTCGCTGTTGAAGCATTCAGCTAAACCCTGTTTAGAGCCACTTACTGATTAGTACATGTATGTTCTTGACTGCCTACTCAAGGACAAAGATGATGCTCGGTAAGCCAGGGTATAAATAGATGCTTGATAATATATGGTGATTTATTGAGGAAAAGGGTCATGGATAAAAAAATATTTTTAAATTTCAGTATGTTCTGTTATCAAACTACAAAGAACATAGATTTTCAAAGGTGAGACAATATAGTAAATTGTAGCAGCTAGGACATCCCTAGTGGCTCAATGGTAAAGAATCCGCCTGTCAGTTCAGGAGACACAGATTCAGTCCCTGGGCTGAGAAGCTCCCCTGGAAGAGGAAATGGCAACCTACTTCAGAATTCTTGCCTGGGAAATTCCATGGACAGAGGAGCCTGGTGGGTTACAGTCCATGAGACCACAAAAGAGTCAGACACAACTTAGCAACTAAACAGCAAGAGCAACTTTTAGGTTGCTTAGTAATTTAAATTCTATTATGTATAATAATATATGAACTTTAAGTTCAAAAATATTTTACATTTGTTTTATCCAAGCTCCTAATCCATAAGCCACAATAGCTTCCTCAACATACAGTTTGAAGTTTTACCAAAGATTGCATTTGATCACTGAGACCCATTTACTTTTCCTTTAACGGTCTTTTCAGGGAAAAAAAAAAAATAGTACATCAAGTACTAGGAAAGCTAAGGAATTTGGTAAGATCTAAGTTGTTTCCAGAGATTTCCAACAGAAATGAGCCACTAAAGCATAATAGTTAACAGATTCCCACTCTTTTGGGGGAATGGGGATGGGGGAAAAGAGGCATAGGATTAGAATCACATTTTAATTAAATCATTTGATTTCATTTCATTTCCTGTTAACAACCAAAAAAGACATACTTATTGCATGTTTATCTCTGGGCTAGAAGCCACAGAGATAAAATGAAAAGTACAGTTCTCTTTTGCAAGGTATTTATAGTCCAGAGAGAGGAAAGTGCACCCTATGTAACAAAAGGACAATCTTAATACATCTGTGAGACTTTCTCTGATTAACATATTTTATTTTAGCGCTGATTTTATTCATTCTATAAACCACAAACTTACTGGGGCTCCTAATGAAGCAATTTAAGTCTACATAAGTAGACTACTGTGCTCAAATAGGATGGCAGATGCTCTGAACCTTGCCAGAGCCCAAGTACTCACTGCAGAGTGGAGTATGACCAGAAAGAGGTCTGGACATCATCCCTTCTAGATATGTGTTGTCTTCTGGGACTACTGTGTCTTCTAAGAGCTGTTGAAGTCAAGAGGTTAAACAGTTTATTCTCTAATTTGCACTGAGGAAGCAAAATCCTGAGCACACCTTAGTTCCTTATTTACAGGTATCAGAAGGTAGGGGAAAAACTCTGGTGTCCAGTGGTTTAGACTCTCAGCTTCCACTGCAGGGGGCACAGGGTCCATTCCTATTCAGGGGATTAAAGTCCCACATGGAGGCACACAACCAAAAAAACATTAGATAAGAAGGAAAGAGAAATTCAGTATTAGACTGTCAGAATTTCTAGCAATACACTTGTGATTTTGTAAATTTTAGATGACAGCCTGGGGAAGATACTGCCACTCATTACAAACCAAAAGGAATTTGATAATCAGGGATAACTAACAAAATTTTAATGAAGACTCTAGAAAAATTGCAAATGGTGGCTGTGCCTGATATTAGGGGTTGAAACCCAGAATATTATAAAAAGAGTTTGGGAAATGTCATTGTTTTATTAACTTGTGACAAGTTCCAAAGGCACAGATAGCTTAAAAGTCTTGCTTTTTCCAATTATTAGCAAGACATTCACCGAAAAGCATGCAGTCTGTTGACCAAGTTATTCTTTACCTTAAAGGCTTGGCTTAGTCATCCAATGCTTAAGCAAACTTATAAAAGTAATTCAAACCAATACAACGTGTATTACATTACTGCTTCTTTGATTAGCCTTGGTGGTAGTGAAGCCCTTATTGCTCAACTGGTACTAATTAAAAGTAAATCACTTCCAAAAGCCAAATATACATATATTCAACACATATATGAGCAAATATATATATTTGAGTACTTGTAAGGAATCAGTAGTTAGCAACTGGCTTAATAAGGAAAATAAAAGATTAAGGAACTGTGTATCTAGCTGTTTAAAAATTGAATATTATTTCAATTAATTTAGTCTTTTTAAAAACCATGAAAAATATATCTATTTCCAAGTTGATAGAGAAAACTTTCAAATTAATTACTTGTATGCTCATCAGCTTGTCTTTTTTTGATGATTACAAAACAGCACTTTGCCAATTGCTGGGGTTAGATGTAAATACATCTTTACTCAGGTAAGCACTCAGCGTCACCACCCCCCAAACACATAGCCCTTTAGTGCCATCAGAAAACTAGCAGGGCACCTCGCATGAAAAGCAAACCCAAGTTTTTAATTCTATTTTACAAAATGTATATTACAATAATGTATACACAATTTTAAAAAACACAGAGCACTCACACCCATATATTCTACCAAAGAAAAAAGAAAAAAGTCTACTTCATGCATGCACATACAATACACTAAGCGTAAACGCATTTACAAGACAGGAAGGCAGCTCTGTGTTCAGCATACACAGGTAAGAGATACTTCACCCCAACAGGACAAACTTACTAAGTTTAAGGAAGTGAGGACTAAACCTGCAATATAACCCAATTCTATTTTTTCTTACATTGTTTTCCCTCCAAGTCGCCCAGAAAGGGGGGAGGGAGCATTATTTTCAGCAATCAAAGCTATTCCAAGATGCATTAATGAAATCTACAACATAATAAGAAGGAAAAGAGAAAAGCAATAAAAGCATTGCGTCCCTAGGACTAGAGATGAGAAAAGTAACCCGGAAATTTCCTAATTTTATTCTAAGAATGTGTCCATCCTATGCCACCGAGTGGGGAAGGCTACGGCTCCACAGCGCGGATCACTGGGCGTCTCATTCCGGCCGGGCCGCACGACCTAACTTGCCATCTGGAAGGGCTCAGGCTGGAAGCCGAAGAGCCTTTGGCCGTAGGGCTCGGTCTCTGCCGGCAGCTTCGCGCCTGCAAACGGAAGGTAGTGGTCTCGGCCGAAGTGCTCACAGTGGAGATTGACCCAGTCCCGCTCCGAGCCGAAGCGCTCAGCCTCGGCCAGAATGCGGGTCAGAGCCATGATGTAGCTCAGCGCCATCTGCAGGGTCTCGTACTTGGACAACTTTTTATCCTGGCCCCACTGGGGCACCACCCTGCGCAAGCGGTCGAAGGCCGTATTGAGCCCCTGCATGCGGCGGCGCTCGCGCGCGTTTGCAGCTAGGCGCCTGCGCGCCGCGCTCTCCAGCCGCCCGGCCCCCGCGCACGTGCCCGCGCACTCGGCACCACCCGCGCAAGGGGGCGCGGCACGCGCTCCCGCCGCCGTATTGCAGGGCTTGCAGGACTTCATTCCCCGCCGGCAGGAGGGAGGCGCCGAACTCTCGGGTCCTTTCACGACTTGTGCGTGGCTGATGTATGAACCCGCTCTGCAATTTGGCTCTTCCTAGCAAATAAGTCATGCACAAAGCAACTACGTGGAATGGAAGTTTACAGTGGGGAGTGCGGGGTTCCGCCTTGTGTCCTATTGGATAACCAGATAGATGTCTCGTCACTTGCCAAAATTTAGAGGAAATTGAGAGGTAAAAGAGAAAGTCATTTTCCCAATGTTAAGTTGCAAAAGAGAAGGGAACTTTCCTGCAGCAGAATTGGTGTGGCTGGTTCGAGAAAGGTCTTTTCAGTTCTCTGGGAAAACCGGAGACTTCTGGAAGACAAAATCTTTTCCGAAGCTCAGATAGGAAAGGAGCGCTTCTTCCGCAGTAGCTGTGGGAGAGTGCTGGATCAATCTTTGAAGGAGGAGAATTTATAGCAGAGGGCTGAAGGAGGGAACAGGTGGTGGCAGGTGGGCGGGCGTCCCTCGGCTTCCATCTCAGCACCTTCCTACCCTGGGAACCGCAGGGGGGAAGGGGGACGACGCACAGCAAAATCCTGACATCACCCGCTTCGTCTGTTGGAAGTTTCTCCAAAGCTATGTCCAGCATTAACTAACACACCATCTGGAGTGGCCGGGCTGTCCCCAAAAGAATAACAGGGTGGGGGTGGGGGAGAATTTGGTTCATCTTTTCCCATATCAGTGTGCAGCTTACAGATCAAAAATTGAACCATGGTTTTTAAATGATTAGAAATCACTTTTGTGATTATGTTGGTCTTGTGTGAATATGTTGGTCTTGGAATTGTAATATATATAGACGTTCAGTGATAGAAAATTTTGCTTTGTCAAGATGTGTGGCAATTTTTCACAATGCTGACTGAATATATTCTCATTTTATTTTAGTTATTAACTAAGTTGAGACAAACTAGCAGGTCATAACATTATTTCAGACATGGAATTTTACTGTGCAAATAATTTGGCTGTTTTCTGAAGAATAATTTAGTATAGCATATCAAAAGATATTGATGTGCTCACAGACACAGAAAACAAACTTGTGGTTACCAAAGGGGATGTGGAGGGTGATAAGTTAGGAGTTTGGAATTAACATATACACACTACTATATATAAAACAGACAAATAACAAGGAACTACTGTATAGCACAGGGAACTTACAATAATCTAAGTGGAAAAGAATCTGAAAAAGAATGTATATATACAAATATATATGAACTGAATTACTTTGCTTTACACCTAAAACTAACACATTATAAATTAACTATACTTCAATCAAAAATGGTTTAAAAAACAGGTTAACATATATGTAAAAATGTATATTATTTTACTATATAATTGGATTGCATGAGTTTGGATACTTAGGCAAATTCAGAATTTATACCACATTCCCCCAACACAGGTTTATAATATTTTGGGGATGTATAGTGAGATGATAATTATTTCATTTGACTTTTAAATCTAATAAAACTAATCGTGATGCACATACATGTGCAAAATGGAAACATCTAAGTAGTTTGTGAAGTGTTTTTGTTTTTTTTTTTGCCCATGCTGTGTGGCATGTGGGATCTTAGTTCCCCAACCAGGGATGGACCAGGGATCAAACCCATGCCCCCCTGCAGTGGAAGCGCAGAGTCTTAACCACTGGAACTCCAGGGAATCTGATTTGTGAGGTTTTAAAAAACAATTCCTAATGGAAGACTTTTTCCCCCACCTCCTGAAGTTGTAAGTATCTCATACTACTTCCCTGTTTCAGTTGTATCAGCTGTCCTCAGAAACAATAATGAAACATGATTTCCGCTCTTGCTAATGAGGAGCTGATTTGTAGAGAAACTGCTAACTTGATTCTCTTATCTCAGCTTCTTTCTAGCTCTTAAGAAGAGTCAAATGGCAAATAAACCAGTTCCAAATAGATTCAAGCCAGAATCATTTCTGAATTCTTTAGGAAGACCAAGTATGTTCTTTCTCCTTTTGAGATATGGATTATATTGGCATTATTCTCATTTATTTTTGTTTAATCAAATTATTAACAAGTTCCCACAAATCAGGAGTCTTTTAACTGTGTCTTCTCTTACCATTGCTTGAGACTAAAACCCCATTGTGACTGCCCTGACTCCAAGTCTTGTCTTCCCATAAATAGTTAATTAATCCCCAGCTGAAGCAATGACAATGAAATGAAGCTGAGTAACATGAAGACAATAGAATTCAATTGAACATTAATGATCTGCAACATGACAGATGTTGAACACAGACTTTTGCATGGAGCCACTCAGCTCCATTACTCTGATTCTTAACAGTCTTGGTCAGGAATAGCACTCCTATGACAGGAAGGACTGTGTTTAGTCATCAAAATGTCAAATACAATTCTTCGAGTTTTTATGGAAATCAGCCCAACTAATGCTATTATTTCTCATGTTCATTTATCTCATCCTTCCTCCAAGGAGCCTTCTCTATGCTACTCTTAGGAACTTTTCCCTAAAAAAACACTGTTTTGGACACTACTGACCAAAATGTTAATGAGATGTATGATTTTGCAGGCCATGTATTCAGGGTTGGTGATATAATTGCCTGTGCACCAAGAGAATTGTAAACACAACTTGAAGGAAAAAAAACGAAGTCTGGCAGCATGCACACAGCACAGCTATGCTGGAATATAAACTAACAGATAAGTGACATGAAATTGATCCAATAATAGCATTGCTGCAACAAAGGGCAGTAGAAAGTATACAGTCATTTATTTTTCAAATGTATTTTGAATTTATTAGTACTACAAAGATGCTTCTGGGGAAAAAGAATTCTACCGTCAGTAAATTTGGGAAACACGTTTGCTATCACCTGCTTAGAGAGTCATAAGCAAAATTGCTATAGTAAAATTTCTGAGCAGTCCTGGGGCAAAGAAACTTTCTGACTCGAGTTTCTTAAACCTTCTTGAACACAGAACCCTTCTTTCTACAAAGTTCTGTTAACAAAGTTCCTCGGAATACACGTTTCCAAATCTCCTCTAATACCTTCCATTTATTTTATAGAGGACTGAAATCCAGAGACTAAATAATAGGTGCAAAAGATGCTGAGCAACCTAACAACTGAATTAAAACAAGAAGTCACATCTCCTGTAGCCTCCGATTTCAGAGGTTTTAAACCTAAAATCACTTAGTGCAAGCCCCTCAGCTTATATTGGGGCAGTTGAAATCCACTAATGCTTTCCCAAAGTTGGCAGTCACTAGTAAAAGTTTCAGGAATAGAATTAGAAATTTTGTGCTTAAAGGATGGTGTCATTTATTTCATAACACTGGTATCTAGCACAGTGCCTAGAAAATAACAAGTAATAAGCAACCCAGGCTGAATGGTTGAAAAAAAGTTAATTAAATGATAGTTAGATAGATGCTAATCAGAATGAGTGCATTCCTAGTGAAAATAACTCTGACAAATAATTTACATTTCCTTACTTTGTAAAGATCACACACTAGATCCACATTTTAAATGCAGAATTGATTCTTTCTTATCAAAAAACACATCCTTAGCCATTTAAGCCAAAAGAACATGCATGTCAGACTAATATCTACTGTGTTTCTATACTGAGGGCATGATCTTACCAGGTGAATTGGCAGTTACTATATGTCTAGAGTTGGCCCGAAATCAAAACTGGCAGATGGAGATGAGACAGAGGGGATGATAGGAAGAGCTTATACCAGTAGGAGTAGAAAGCTAGGAGAAACATTGTTTTAAAAGTAAAAGATCAATGACTAGAAATTATCGTATAAAACCCATAGAATAGGTTAAAGGATAAACATCCTTTGAAGTGAAGTGAAGTCGCTCAGGGTCCTCCGTCCATGGGATTTTCCAAGCAAGAGTGCTGGAGTGGATTGCCTTTTCCTTCTCCAGGGGACTTTCCTGACCCAGGAAGCGAACCCGGGTCTCCTGCATTTTGGGCAGACGCTTTACCGCTTTACCGTGGGAGCCATCAGGGAAGCCCAAACATTCTTTTATTACCCAAAATTATGTTTAATTTTTTAAATAAACTCTTCAAAGAGACATGTAATTTAAAAAAAGAGAGAAGAACACTTTTTCATTCTGAATTTGCGAGCAAAATAAGGAAAATGAGGAATAGGGCTTCCTTCTGGAGAGAGTGGCAACTGGGGGACTTTGAGGCCCTGAAAAACTTCAGAGATGAGCCAGAAAAAGCTTAACGGATGGTGCAGTTGTGGTCCACTTATATTTCAAAAAAAGATCAGAAGTGCAAGGTCTTCAAAATTCTTGTAATTTTGTAAAGTGATTATCAAGGGGGGGAAAGCCTGCAAAAGGATTTATATGTTTAGAGAAAGGAAAGGAGAGGCAAAGATTTGCATCTCTGTCCTTTGTCCCTCAAAGATCCAGGGATGAGAAAACCCAGTGGAGGGCAGAAACTAAGAAGGGGCAGAGACAAATCATGGGGCCAAGAGAGAGACGGAAAAAAAATGGGGTGCCCTGTCCTAGACTCCAGAAATGATCATTTGCCTTCAGAAAATACAGGTTCACTAAATCACCAGCTGATTCTCCAACCCCCAGTTACTTTACACACTGCTTGAGAATTCTGGCTTGGGAGCCTGACTTAGCTTCTAGTTGCCAGGAGCTGAATGACTTATAGGGTTTGGACTCTGGGTGATGGATCTTAGCCTCCTCTTAGCTTCTTTGAAGTCAATTTAGAATCTTGGATCTCCTTTCAACTATGTGCTCTCACACAAATCACTTCTCTGATTTCTCCAAGTACAAAGTAGAATCATAATACATACCTCGCAGGGCAGTAGTGAGTATTAAATGAAGTTTTATGAAATAAAGAACTCTGCCTGGTCCCTAAGAAAGTCACACTTTTGGGAGGTAGGGTGGGAGGGAGACTCAAGAGGGACAGGATATGTGTATTCACATAGCTGATTCACATTGTGTACAGCAGAAACTAACAACATTGTAAAGCAATTATGCTCCAATAAGTAAATTTTTTTTTTTAAAAAAAAGGTCACTCTTTAAATGACAGCTAATACTACATATTTTGGATAGTTTTTACAAGTGATAACAAAAATAACTAATCACTTTCTATAGCTTTTGACTTCAGTGAGTAATTTTTTAACCCTTTACACATAAAGCTACAATTAAGCATGACGTGAATTCCAACTGTGTGATCTTGAACAATTTACCTAACCTCTCTAAGCCTCTTATCTTATCTGTGTTGTTGCTGTTGTTTAGTCACTAAATTGTGTTTGACTCTTTTGTGGCCCCATGGATTGTAGCCCACCAGGCGTCAACAACAACCTTGTCTGTAAGGAAGGTTAATAATAGAAAGGTTTTACAGAATTGATATGACAATTGAGTTAGTTACTCTTTGTAATGTGCTTAGACCTATGCCTGGCATACAATTTAATGTGATATAGATGCTTGTTTAGCTAAATAAAATCACTTTTTGCAATTATCCAGGATGCAGACTAGCCACCTCACCTTCTCTCATCTTTGCTTTATTTCCCTGATCTTCAGTGCTTGACCCACAGAGTGATCAGAGACAAGGAGAAGAAGGTAAATTCAAAGGAGTTCCTTCTGCCTTTCACATTGGAGCCAGCAAAGTTTAAAATATCACAGACAGACGCCAAAAAAATGCCCCCTAGGCCTTACTAGGTAGCAGATTTTGTGGTTTCATTGCAGTTTGAGGCTCAGTCTCTCACTGACAGACACATATTTTAAAGTGTTAACTTTCAGAAGATGCTCCACCTTTCCAGTGACTAAAACATGTGCATTTGGACTTCCCAGGTGGCGGCACAGTGGTAAAGAATCCACCACCTGCCAATGTAGGAGATGCAGGAGATTCAGATTCCATTGCTGGGTTGGGAAGATGCCCTGGAGAAGGAAATGGTAACACAGTATTCTTGCCCGGGAAATTCCATGGATGGAAGAACCTGGCAGGCTACAGTCCATGTGGTCACAAAGAGTCGAATACGACTGATAGGACAAACACAAAGTATTTGCATTCACTTCCCCAGGTCCTTCCCTTCCCCGCACTGAGGTATTTGAGAAGACAAATCAATAATCATGATGCTTCTTTTCATGAATGCAGATGCAGAACCCAGAGAATCAGTTTCAGGGATGTGCTGGACTGTTCTGTGTTAAACTTGGGCAGGAAGCTATGTTTCTCATAATGCCTTTCCCTGTGTGATTCTGGGTTTGAGTAAGGCAAAAGTGAATCTGCATGAGCTTTGGGAGGCAGAAGTGAAGCCACCATGCTCTGAAGATCACTGTAGGTCAAAGGCTGTGAGAGATAGACACAAAGGTGCCAGTAGATTCCAGCACCTCGCTCTTGTCCTTTGCTCTTCCTCATTGTGTAGCCAGTACTCCCTCCTGACCGCCAGCCCCGCTGACCAAGAGCAGCCTCAGGCCTACAATCAGATGCTTCACGTGAACTCACAGAGGCCACAGAGAATCTGACTTCTGCACCAGTGCTCCCACCCGGTCTTACTCCAGCAGCTAGAGGCACTTGGCTTCCAGACTCCCTTGCAAGCTCTGACTCATTCAGCCCAGCCAGGCTGCTTAACGACTGTTGTCTTGTCCTCCAACAATCCTTTTCGGACTTTTACATCCCTAGCTCCTTCCCCAGTTGTGTAAGGCCTCATCCTTACAATAAATTTCTTCTTCCCGAATACAGTGGCTCTACTTTCCTAGCTGAATCTTGACTGATACAAGAAATATTTCCTCTGACCATAGAGAGGCCATGGGACCTATCCCTCCTTCCCGTTGGAGACCCTCCACGCTGGTGCCCCACTGTGTGTCCACCAGAATAAGAGCTTTTGACCCTTGGACAGTAATTACTATTTTCATCTGTTCAGCCCTGTACCACGCAACATTAAGAAAGAGATAGTGTTTAGCCTAAACGAATGCACATCTACTTGTGGAGATCCAATGCACATCAAGAAACTATCCCGAGGGACTTCTCTGTTAAGTGGTTAAGAATTCATCTTGCAGAGCAGGGGACACAAGTTCTGTCCCTGGTTGGGGAATTAAGATCCCATATGCTAAGGGGCAACTAAGCCTGCCAGCTGCAACTGTTAAGCCTGCAGCTCTAGAGCCTGCAAGCCATAACTAGAGAGAAGCATGCTTGCCACAAGCAAGAACCTGTGCAGCAAAACTAAGACCTGTTGCAGCCAAATAAATAAACAAATATTAAAAAGAAATGAAAAGAGGGACTTCCCTGGTGGTTCAGTGGATAAGATTCTGTGCTTCCACTGCAGGGGGCCCAGGTTCGATCCCTGGTCTGGGAACTAAGATCCCACATGCTGCATGGTGCAACCTAAATAAATAAAAATACTTAAAAAAAGAAAGAAAGAAATGAAAAGAAACTACATTGAGTAGTAAACCAGGGTCCTGCTCTCCAAGAAGGGCACAGGATAGTCCATTAGAGTAGAGGAAATGATTAGAAATTTTCTTGATCCTCATTTTATCTCATTCTTTTCATTTCTATCTCCAGGTATGTTTTATAGAGTACAAAATATAAATATGTATATTTATACATGAGCATGTACCAATTTTGTTAATTAATTACTTTACTTGTTTTCAGCTGTGCTGGGTCTTCACTGCTGCTCAGGCTTTTCTCTAGTTGTGGCAGGCAGGGGTCACTCTCTAGGTGCCGTGCACAGGCTTCTCACGTTGCAGAGCATGTGCTCTAGACACAGGCTCAGTAGTTGTGGGACACAGGCTTAGCTGCTCAGAGGCATGCAGGATCTTTCCAGATCAGGGATCGAGCCCTTCTCTCCTGCATTGTCGGGCAGATTCTTTACCACTGAGCCACCAGGGAAGCCCGTGTGTATGTGCATGCTCATCACTCAGTCGTGTCTGACTCTGCAACCCCGTGGACCGTAGCCCACCAGGCTCCTCTGTCCACGGAATTTTCCAGGCAAGAATACTGGAGTGGGTTGCCATTTCCAGGGGCTCTTCCTGACCCAGAAATTGAACCTTTGTCCCCTGCATTGGCAGATGGATTCTTTACCACTGAGTCACCTGGGAAGCCCAGGAAAGACCACACCAATGGTTTTATTTTTACTGATAGGAACATGTGAATGGAAAAATTGGGCTCATCCTTTTAGGCATGGGGTAAACTTTAAATCTTTAAAATTTTATAACTGATCCTTATTTTATTCATTTCTTTATACCTTGGAGAAGGCAATGGCAACCCACTCCAGTACTCTTGCCTGGAAAATCCCATGGGAGGAGCCTGGTAGGCTGCAGTCCATGGGGTCACTAAGAGTCAGACACGACTGAGCGGCTTCACTTTCACCTTTCACTTGCCTGCATTGGAGAAGGAAATGGCAACCCACTCCAGTGTTCTTGCCTGGAGAATCCCAGGGATGGGGGAGCCTGGTGGGCTGCCGTCTGTGGGGTCACACAGAGTCGGACATGACTGAAGTGACTTAGCAGCAGCAGGAGCTCAGAGGAGGGAGATTCCACTGTGCTCTGGAGATGAGGATTTCAGCTGGTGGCCACACCTGTCTGACATCACTTCTTACTGCTGCCCCTCAAAAGGCTGCTCCTCCTCCACTGCCCACTCACCCACACCTTGGGGCTTCTTCACTGGTTGCTCCCCCATTCACAAATGCCACTGCCCCAGACCTTCCCTGGCTGGCTCCATTGTATCATCCAGCTCCTGTTCTATCCATGTTGTATGTCCTTAGTTGTTTGTTTGGAAATTCCTGGAATTCAGGAGCTTCCTCTCTTCTGTTTCTAGTTGTATCTCAGTATTTAATGAATTATGTCTAGCATATTATAGATGCTCAATAAATACTGTTTGAAGGAAACAAGGAGAAAAAGGGAGGAGGAAAAGGTGTATGGAAGGACCCCACACACAAAGGGAGAATAGACACCTTCCCCCTAGCATCACAGCTCTTTTTCCTCCTGCTAATAGGACTCTTTGCGGGGAAACTGTACCGTCCAAAGGCAGGGATCATAGGCCTGCTGCTTTTGTTTCTGCTCTGAAATTGTGGTATCTGCTGTTTCACAGTGAGCAGGTGGCTTACTCCCCCAAGGGGTGGTTCTCATTGCAACCCAGGTTTCAGGCAGTACCTGAGTCAGCACAGAGTCAAAGCTCAGAAGCCTTTCCAGCCCAGACCAGCCGCTGATGCTGGCTCCCTGCCCCAGGGGGAAGCGAATTTCTGTTGATTCCAGTTGGTGTCGCTTTTTTGTTTCCTTGTGCAATTTCAGCATCTTGGCTGCACAACTTATTCTAATGTTCAGATCTCTGGGTCCTTGAATTCTGACAGTATGTTCCTGTCTCTCCTCACCATCATGTTCGAGTGCCAGCTTCTGACATCCCAAGTGGGGAGCAAAATGATATCATGCCTAGCTGACCAGACATTTGTACCCTAGATCCCTAGGCTTTAAGTGCAGTACAACATTGGTAGCCATAATGATACATACTTTTTTCTATTCATTTGGCAACCATTATACCAACTTATTCCATCGTTTCAAACTAATTTTCATTCATTTCTTCAACATGTATTTATTGTACTTACTATGTGCAAGGTACTGTTGTAGGCCCTAGAAAGAACTGACCACACTAAAAAAAATCTCTACACTCACAAATATTTAAAACTGGTTTTGTTGCCATCTTTTTATAAAAAGAAAAAAAGAAAAAAAAGAAAAAAGTGGGGACATAATTCATAACAGTAGCAGTGTGTGTCTTCAGATGCTGGTGGGTAGCATCACTGCTCTGGAGTCAAGGAGGTGACCCAGTTCAATCAAACTACCATGTCTGCTGCTGAGTTCCCATAAGCTAATTCCATCCATTTCTGGTTTTATCCAAGACCTGCCTAGAGACAGACCTAGCTGCCTCCCCATGGTCTGATCCCAGGCCCTTTATCTACTGTGTGGGGAGGAGAGGAAGAGTGGGAGACAGACAAATGCAAGGCATTGGAGTCCTCAACCAGGAAGCTCCATGAGAGAAGGCTGTGAGTGTTAACTTATGACATGGAAACATGAAAACTCCAAAAAGTTGGTGGAGGTTTTTGTAAATTATGTGAAGTCTAATAAGCTAAAGTGATGATCTGAGTGGCTCCTGCAGAAGCGAGGATGGGTTGTGCCAAGGGCAGCTCTTTGGGAGGAGGCTAGTCATGCACTCCACGGCCAGAAAAGAAGAGAAATTGAACTGGTCCTAACAAGGTCTCATATCTTTAGCTGTGTTACAAAATTACCCACCCCTTGGTGACATCCTATAGAAACCTCCCTATGTGAGGCTGCTAGAGGAGGGAATCTGATCTCATGTTAAGGGATTTTGGCCAGCTTCAAAGTTGTCACTGATCAATGGACCCAAACTGACATTTGGATCCTCAGAGGAAGCCCTTTTCAGAAGATGAGACCAGAGTCTTCCTAGTCTGAGTGTGTGTGTGTGTGTGTGTGTGTGTGTGTGTGTGTGTGTGTGTGCTCTCAGTTGTGTCCAACTCTTTGCCACCCCATGGCCTGTAGCTTGCTAAGCTCCTCTGTCCATGAGATTTTCCACACAAGAATACTGGAGTGGGTTGCCATTTTCTACTCCAGGGGATCTTCCTGACATAGCAATTGAACACATGTCCCTTGTGTCTCCTGCATTGGCAGGCCTATTCTTTACCAACTGTGCCACCTGGAAAGCCCCTCCTAGTCTGAATTAGTGTCCAAATGTGGATCAGAGGCATGCAACCCATGGAAGAAGACATTTCTAGTAATAACTGTAAGAAACCCAAGGGTTGCTTCACTGGATGATTCACACAGTTGTTCAGTTCAGTCGCTCAGTCGTGTCCGAGTCTTTGCGAGCCGATGAATCGTAGCACGCCAGGCCTCCCTGTCCATCACCCACTCCCGGAGTTCACTCAGACTCACGTCCATTGAGTCAGTGATGCCATCCAGCCATCTCATCCTGTCATCCCCTTCTCCTCCTGCCCCCAATCCCTCCCAGCATCAGAGTCTTTTCCAATGAGTCAACTCTTCACATGAGGTGTCCAAAGTACTGGAGTTTCAGCTTTAGCATCATTCCTTCCAGAGAACACCCAGGGCTGATCTCCTTCAGAATGGACTGGTTGGATCTCCTTGCAGTCCAAGGGACTCTCAAGAGTCTTCTCCAACACCACAATTCAAAAGCATCGAATTGATGCTTTTTTTTTGGCACTCAGCCTTCTTCACAGTCCAACTCTCACATTCATACATGACCACAGGAAAAACCATAGCCTTGACTAGACGGACCTTAGTCAGCAAAGTAATGTCTCCGCTTTTGAATATGCTATCTAGGTTGGTCATAACTTTTCTTCCAAGGAGTATGCATCTTTTAATTTCATGGCTGCAATCACCATCTGCAGTGATTTTGGAGCCCCCCAAAATAAAGTCTGACATACAGCTGAGGTTATTTCAATTAATCACTGAAGGTAATGTTATAGTTCATTTTTTTAATGTACTTAGCACAAATGGACAAGTTTGTGCAGCTTAGATGAGCCAAGGACCTTTTTCCAGAGACATTTTAGCACTTGAAAAATTAACACTCCAGTGTCACCTATTCTTAAGAAAGTGCACTTAGTCATTTTGTGTAGGCACAAATTTAAATCCCAAGATACTAGACGTAGATGTAAATCACTTAGCCAAGGAATAGATCCAGCTGGCTGACCACCTGGCATGCACATCTCCATGCAACCTTATAGCTCTTGTGGCTGAAAATGCCTTTCATGGGGGATATTTTATGTTATGATTATATTCTCAAGGTTGAAGAACCCAAAGATTTTGGATTAAACCACTTGCAAACACCACAGTCTTATTGTACAAAACTCATCCCTCTCTGCTTTTTTTTTTTTTTTAAGTTTTCAGTAGGAAACACCACTTAAGTTTCTTGTAGCAGAAAAAAAAAAAAAAGAAAATGGAACTAGTCTATAAACAAAAAGGACGTATGAGCTGATATGAGGAGCAGCTCACTAAATCAAAGGAAGCAGGACTTCCCTGGCCATCCAGTGGTTAAGATTCTGAGCTTCCACTGGCGGCTCAGGTTTGATCCCTGGTCGGGGACCTAAGATTCCACATGCCCACGAGGCACAGCCAAAACGAAACAAAAAGCCTGCTTAAATCAAAGAAAGCTTAGACAACCCTTTCTCTGGCAGGACGCAAATGAAAGTGACCTGGGACCTTAGCAGCCGTTGCTCTTGGCCCTGGAGCATTATCATGAGATGACTCTGCTCCAACTCACTTGTCTATTACAGTCAAGTTTTCAAATACCCAGGAGAGAGAGTTGAACTGACCAACTTGTAGGGCATGTCTAGCTATGTTTAGGAAACAGTGACATGGCCCCTTGGAGACTGGTTGTGAGCTAGAAGCCACTGCAGTTTGTGTCTATTAGATAAAGAGCGACCCTTTCATCCTGCCCCCAATAATGCAGATCCAGAGGAAACTGTAGATAAAGGAAAAAAGAATCGGCATCTCATGGAAATTTTGATTCTGGCCATTACACAGTTCCCTGCCAACCACTGCTCTCTATTCATCAGGGAGAACTGGCCCTTCCTCCCCTGTTCTCTTCACCCAGCCTCACTCAGAAGCAGGGCTTCTCGTCCCTGTGCCCTTGTTGTCTATTGTAGTAAAACTGGCTCTGACATGGGAGAGCAGAACTTAGGGTTCATATGGCCAGGCAGGCTCTCACACCATCAGAGCGTCCAGCCCTGAAGAAAGTAACTGCATCCTCAGTTACACAAACGCTTTTCTCCCGCATGAGTCAGCATCTGACCTTGATTATCCAAATCTCTCCTGAGGATGATCCACATGAGAAACACAGCAGAAGTCGTCGCCGTGCCTGCTTCTGGGTTCCCTGGAGTGCTGGTTCTAGCAGGAGTGAGGATTGGCATAAAATGTTTCTAAAGCAGCAACCCATACATTGCAGGGTGAACCAAAATATAGCATTGTGCTTGGATCTTTATCTCTCTTTTTGAAAAAATAAGGACTAATAAGTCAGAACAAGGGAGAAATGAGCAAGTTAAAGAATTCACATATAACTTTAAGACTGTGGAGTTCAACGGCAAAATATTAAAATTCAAGATTTTAAAACCAGCACTGCTCACTCAAGTCTTCTGTTCTTGACTATTTTAACATGTTTATCTTGTTTATGGGCTTTCCAGGGGGCACTAGTGGTAAAGAAACTGTGTGCAACACCAGAGACTCAGATTTGATCCCTGGGTTGGGAAGATCTCCTCGAGGAGGACATGGCAACCCACTGCAGTATTCTTGTCTGGAGAATCCCACAGACACAGGAGCTTGGTGAGCTACAGTCCACAGGGTCACAAAGAGGCAGACACTACTGAAGTGACTTAGCATGCACACAGGCATGCTGTTCATATCTGGCCAGAATTATCATTATTATCCTTATTGTCATTTTTAATACCCAAGATGGAGTAAAATTACACCCACGTGCCAGACACTATACTAAATACTTTTAACATACTGTTTCTTTAATAATTTTTATTTATTTTTGGCTGTGGTGGGTCTTCATTGAGCACGTGGGCTTTCTCAAATTGCAGCAAGTAGGGCTACTCTTTGTTCTGGTGTGTGCTCTTCTGGTGTTGTGGAGCACAGTTTCTAGGGCACATGGGCTTTAGTAGTTGTGGCACATGGGTTGAATTGCCCCACAGCATGTGGAATGTTCCCGGACCAGGGATCAAACCCATGTCCCCTGCATTGGCAGGCAGATTCTTAACTGCTGGACCACCAGGGAAGTCCTCAACATATTACCTTATTCCATTCTCTCAGCAGCCCAGTAAGGTGGGTACAATTATTATCCCCATTTTACAGATGAGGAAAGTAAGACCCAGAGAGGTTAAGAAACTTGCCCCAATGTCCCTCTGCTGATGAGTGATGGAACTTGAATTTGTCTGACTGCAGAACATAATCTCTAGTTTTTTTTTGGCCATGCCTTGTGGCATGGGAGATTTTAGTCCCCCAAACAGGGATCAAACCCATGGCCCCTGCATTGGGAGCATGGAGTCTTAACCACTGAGTTCAGTTCAGTTCAATTGCTCAGTCATGTCCAACTCTTTGCGACCCCATGGACTGCAGCACGCCAGGCCTCCCTGTCCATCACTAACTCCCTGAGTTTACTCAAACTCATGTCCATTGAGTTGGTGATATCATCCAACCATCTCATCCTCTGTCATCCCCTTCTCCTCCTGCCTTCAATCTTTTCCAGCATCAGGGTCTTTTCAAATGAGTCAGCTCTTCACATCAGGTGGCCAAAGTATTGGAGTTTCAGCTTCAGCATCAGTCCTTCCAATGAACATTCAGGACTGATTTCCTTTAGGATGGACTGGTTGGATCTTCTTGCAGTCCAAGGGACTCTGAAGAGAACCACTGAACCACCAAGCAAATCCCAAAACATACCTCTTAACCATTGTAAAATCTTGTCAGTCCAAAGAAAACTGGTCTATTTAACAGTCAGAACATTGATAAGTTTTCAACACTGTCACAAGTGGAGGAAACCACAGGTCTCCCTCAGGCTCTCGTAAAGCTTTGGGGGCTTAAATGTACTGCATTTTTGGCCAAATCTTTAGGGACCCGAAACCAAGCACCGTGGCCCAGCCCACTTGCCTCAGTTGTGTCATAACAGGAGGTCCCAATAAGGAACATGGTGCTGCCTAGCAAACTAACCAGGAGAATTTAGGAGAGACGAAAAGACAGAGGAGATGACCAACCTCCCAGAGTCTCTCTCACTCGAATCCATCTTGGCTGAGAGATGCACGTGCAACAAGGAAGGACCCTGAGTCAGACCATGGGCCAAGAAAGATGACTGGCCAAAGACAACCTGGAAACTAATCGAATTCCCATAAAACCTGAGACTTTGAGCCACACAGTGAATTAGTTCTCCTGTATTCCCTTAACCTGCGGCTCTCTGCCCAGTGCCCTTTCCAATAAAGTCTCTTGCTTTGCAGCACATGTATCTCCTCTGACAATTCATTTCAGAGTGTTAGACAAGAGCCCACTCTTGAGTCCTGAAAGGTATCCCCCTTCCTGTCACAGGAACCTCCAGGCCTTGGAATAAATAGTGGCCTGACAGCCAGGCTCCAAACTAGCCTCTAGTAAACAGACTAGCTTATCGATGGGCAGTGAAGACATCAGACTCCATCGGAACAACCCTGGGAGGATGCTCTGAGCTCTGCCCTACCTATTAGGAGCTGTAAGTTTGTGCAAACAGCCATAAAATTAAACCCACCCAGGGAGGGACATTGATTTCCAATTGGCACAGTTTGCCAGATGCTGTTTGGTCTAAGAATTGCTTGAACTCTACTAGTGACGCCACCTGCCCTTGGCTTTGCAGGGTGTGTTCCCAGCAGGGAAGGCCCCTCCACTCCTACTTGCTGGTGGAACTTCGGCTGAAGGCATGGTGGGCTCCCCATATGTTGCAGGGGAGAGGCCAGCCACGCCCTGGGATGGATTCACCCTCTTATCCAACTCTGGGGCTAAAGCTGCCCCCAAGAGATTACAGACGCTCCCACCCCCAACTAATTAAATAGGTGGCCTCCTGCTGCTAGAAGAGAATGAGGGCGGAAAAACAGCCGGACCTAGAAACCACTGATGCGTGCCTAAGCAGTCTCTAATGGGTCAGGGTGGTTCTATGCCCGAGACCTGGCGTTCTGTAGTCTCTGCTGACTTTGTAGTTTTCAAATTTTATAGCTCATAAGGTGTATCATAGAAGCTTTACATGGTATTTAAAATAATATTGCCTATTAATAAGCACATCTTACAATCATTATTATTATATACCAACCCTTGTGTTAAAACACTGGAATAAACGTAACTATTCAAACATAGTATTTTTTCTCATGGAACAACCTGAAGGTTAGTCTACCACCTTACACACACACACACACACACACACACACACGCAAAGAGGAGGCTTCTGGATTCAAAGCTAAGTGTCTGCCTAAATTACCTAAATCTAAATGTTTATGCAATTATAAGTTTAGATGAAAACTAAAATCATGGTTTGGATTAAGGAAAGAAACCATTTAGAGTTTTTCAGTTCAGCCCTCAAGCAAGTTATTATTAGTTGTCCTGTTTTCCATTCTGTTTTTGCCAAAAATCGTTTAGAAGGAAAGAGGACCTGAGATGCAAAGAGGAAGACAGTTGTAATCATAGGAAATTGGACTAAATTAAAATGATACTAAGTCACAGCACAACTTGGCCTCTTTGCCACCAACTTTTGACATTCTAATTAGGGTAAATGGTTATGCAAATCTAGTCAGTTACTCATTTCTCCCCCAGCCTGAGTGCCTTGTGATTGTTTAAGTGAGGACTGTTGATGGCATAATTAAAGCTCTCCTAAAAATTAATTGGGAGTTGGCGAACAGCCTCCAAAGACGCCCTAATTTGTGGGCAGCCCAGCACAGCTGTCCTTTTGTCCAGCCCACCACCAGGACGCCTCGAATTTCCCCATCACGTATAATAGAATGTGACACTGGAGATGTTCTCAAGCCTCAGTCCACAGGACAGAGTGGAAGACGCAGACTGGCAGGAGCCTGCCACATCCACGGTTGCCTCCCAGGCATGTTCAGCTGAGGAAACACGGTTTCAGGTGACCCCTAATACAGAGCACAGAACGCCTGGGTTTGGGGAACATTTACGAAACAGAATTGGTCGTGATAAATGTTGAAGCTGCATAGTGGGTGCAAAGGGTGGGGAGCAGCAGGGAAGAAGGCCAAGGTTGTAACTATCGTCTTCGCTTTCGCGTATGCTTGAAATTGTCTACAATTGAAAAAAAAATTAATGTGTATATTACTGTTAAATTAATTAAAGAAGGAGGCCATTAGACTCAGGTGGTTTTCATGTCTTAGCTACATAAGCCAACCAAAACCTAAGTTCATGGATGCCCGCCAGGGTAGGAAATCAAAACCTAAGGACAACCAATCCTAAACAGCCAACTAGACTTTCCCATACAATGCCTGAGCTGTAGCCAATTAAATAATTTCCTTGCTCTGCTTCACAGTCTTCTTGATAATAAAGCCTTGCCCCTAGTGTCTGTCAGGGAAATGCTCCTAACCACTTCTGGTTTGGCACTGTCAGATTGGAAGAGATTTTTGCTCAAATGGGGCTTCCCTGGTGGTTCAGATAGTAAAGAATCTGCCTGCAATGCAGGAGACCTTGGTTTGAGCCCTGGGTCAAGAAAATTCTTTGGGGAAGGGAATGGCTACCCACTCTAGTATTCTTGCCTGGGGAATGCCGTGGACAGAGGAGCCTGACGGGCTATAGTCCATGGAGTCAGAAAGAGTCGGACACAATTGAGTAACTGATACTTTCACTTTCTTTCACTTTGCTCAGATAAACTCTTAAAGATACGCCCCAGTGTATCTTTTAATGCTACCAAGAAATAACATCTATCAGGAGGAGGAGGTTCTTAGTAGCAAAAGTCAACTTATGGTTATTCTCTGAAAGAAGAACAGTCAGAGAGTACCTAATCCTTTAACACTAGTCTTAACATTACTTCTTCTCACATTAAACACATTCCCACAGCCCACCTTTAACCCTCCCCAGTTAGGCATTCATGGGCTTAGGCTTTGGTTTGCTTATGTAGCTAAGTTATGGAAGGATGAACAAAGACTGAGAAGAGACCAGGAGAGAAATAGATCCAGTGGAGAGACAGAAGAGGGAAACTGGCTGAGAGGGTGAGAAGAGTGAGACCTCCAGATGTCCATCTAGATGATAACTGACAGCTGATTATGAATTAATTCTACATCATTGTTGGGCTGCACCCTGCAGGCTTGCAAGCCCTGTACTGGCCCAGCTTCAAGAAAGCCTGGAGTCAGCAGCAGAGACATCAATGGTTTGGTGGATGGGGGGATCTTGCATGTCTGAAGCAAGGTCCTGGAGTGAAACCCCACTCTGTGCAACTGGTGTTGGACAAGATGGCAGCAGTCTTGGCTCCTGGGGAGAGGGCCAGGGAATTGAGGTCGGGTTGGTTCATTGGTTACTGGGGAAACTAGAAGAAGGGCACACCCCTCATGGCCCTCTTGAGAAGCTAGTAGGTGGAAAAGTTCTGATCTAAAGGTTAGAACAATCACTAGCTGGGATCTGGGTCAAGTATGTAGGAAGGTCAATCACGGGAGCAGGTGCAGGTGAAGCAGGCACTGGCCGAGCAGGGGACGTATAGAGAGCAAGAGACAAGCCATCATAAGTGGTCTGGGTGACCTGACTATACAGTCATAAAAGAAAAAAAAAAATACAATCGCATTAACTTTAAAATAACTCAAGTAAATACTCTTAAATTTAAAAAATTAAAAAGTGCCTGATAGTCAAGGGACAAATTCTCCCATGTCTGACAAACTCCCCGGGTCAGCAATGGGATGGACCTATGGTTAAGAATTCACCCACCGATGCAGGGGACACGGGTTCGATGGTTGGTCCAGGAAGGTTCCACATGCCACCACAGGGCAACTAAGCTTGTGCACCATGACTACTGAAGCCCAAGTGCCCTAGAGCCCATGCTCTGCAACAAGAGAAGCCACTGTAATGAGAAGCCCATGCACTGCAACTAGAGAATAGCCCCCTCTTGCCGCAATGAGAGAAAGCCTGCACACAGCAATGAAGACCCAGTGCAGCCCACAAATAAATAATAAATATATTTTTAAAAAATTTGATGGGAGCAGCAGTTTGTAGTTTCATTTCTATGGGTGGAGGTTTTTTTTAAAGAAGGGAGCCCCTCGGATACCAGAATCACAATGCAAGATATTAATAGCTGCAGGCCTAGGAAATCACCAGTCTTCCCCAGGGCAAAATGATGCTTTTTTCTTTTAGGAATATCCATGTCTAGAGTGACAATAATTAATGAGCAATTAAAAAGCCTCCCCAGCCAGGCTGTGTCCAGGATGTCCTAGTTTTGTCAGGAAAACTAGAGAGAACCAGTGTGGACTAATTAATTGGTCTTCAGGTAGTAACTACAGCAAAGGTGTCTTGGGTACCTTGGGAAACCAGAGTCTCCTCTTTCTTGAGAATCAATCAGCTCAAGATTGATGAAGGGCTGCTAAGGTCAGGCTTAGAAACACAAAACCATCTGCCAACTCTCTAGGGCTAGTACCTGCAGTAGAGCAATTTTAGAAGAACAGGTGTTCACTTTTAACTTACCTCTTCTTTTTTGCTGAAATTGTGGTTTTAGCTAGGAAGAGCCTCCAGTTGGTTGATGAAATTCACAAACTGTCTATTGTAACTTAAAATAACCTGGCTCAAAGGTATTGTGATCACCTCGACCGGCTCTTGCACAAAGTCATAAACCACTCATCCCTAACAATAGCCACTCTGGCCTTTCCAGAAGCATTGGGCAGCATCAGGAAACAGTAACTACAAGGCTTTGACCCAAAAGGGCGCCACAAACTGAAAGTGTGTCCCCAAAATTCATACGTTGAAACTGAGTCCCCAGTGTGATGGTACCTGGAGGTGGGACATTTAGTCAGTGTTTAGGTCATGAGGGTGGAGCCCTCACTAATCAGATTAGGGTCCTTATTAAGAGACCCCCAGAGAGATCCCTTGCCCCTTCCACCATGTGAGGACACAAGAAGAAGAATGCCATCTATGAACCAGGAAGCAGGCTCTCACCAGACATCAAATCTGCCAGCATCTTCATCATGGACTCCCACCTTCCAAAACTATAAGAAATAAATGTTTGTTGTTTATAAGCCACCTAGTCTATGGTATTTTTGTTATAGCAGCTCAGAAAGCTGAAGATAGAGAACTAAGCCAAAAAACAGTGTTTCACTCTAAGTGTGGAACAGATCCAGTCCAGTCCACCTCCTTTTCAGAGCAGGCTTGAGAGCCCACAAAGTCCTTAAAAGCTGATGCTCATATGTTTCTGGTTCCTTGAAAATATCTTCTGGTTCAGTAAGCTAAGAACATTTTCTAAACTCTTTGATGATGATCTATAAACACAACACATCCATATGTTTGTTGACGATGGTTCAATGACTGCAGTTGTTGTTCCTCTATTTATGAAGGTATTTCTTATTCCTGCTAACCCTTTTTGTTCCCAGTTTCCCAAGGGTGTGGGAAATTCCTCAAAACACTCTTGTGATAGATCATATTTTTCTAAAGACAACTATAGTCAAATATATCCCTTCTCACATGCTCTTATTTCAATGTGGCATGAATAATCTTCCATCAAGAGATAGGATTTGTGTTCCTGCCCTGTGAGCCTGGACAGACCTTTGTAAATGCCTCAACCAACAGAATGTGGCAAAAGTAAAACCATGTGACTTCCTGGTAGAGTCACAATAGGTGACACAGCTTCCCCTGGGCTCTCTCTGGGCCTTGGGAGCCAAGCCTACACAGAGCAAGTCCAGCTACCCTAAACTTGCCATGCTGGAAACATCATGCGGAGAGACTATATATAGATTAAGGTGTTCAAGACTTCCCTGGTGGTCCAGTGGTTAAGACTCTGTGCTTCCAATGCAGGGGGTGCAGGTTCAATCTGTTGTTGGGGAACTCAAATCCCACGTGCCGTGTGGCCAATAAAATAAAAAATAAATTTTAAAAAAGTAGTTAATTTTGAGGGACTTCCCTGGCAGTCCAGTGCTTAGAATTCCATGCTTACACTGCAAGGGGCCCAGGTTCAATCTCTGGTCATGGAATTGAAATCCCGAAAGCAGCGTGGCCCAAAAAAAAAAAAGTGTTCAGGGAAGCCTAACTGTTCCAGTTCTCAGTTGTTTTAGTGTTTCCAACTCAGGCTCCCCATGTATGTAAACAAGCCTTTGATGGTCTCAGCCCTGCCTTTGCACTCTGACAGCACATGGAGCAGAAACAAGCCTTCCCCATGATGTCCTGTGCAACTTCCTGACAGACAGAATCTCCAAGCATAACCAGTGACCGTTCCATGCCTCTAACTTTGGGGGTAACTTATTCTACAGGATAGTAACCAGAGGAACCCTCTAGGATATTCCTTGAAGTATAGTGAGGGCACTTGGTTTGTAATCACATCCTGGTTTTAAATCCAGATGTAATCATTATACTAGCTGGGTAAACTTAAGCAAGTCAGTTTCTTTTCTGAGCATTTATTTTCTCATCTACAAAATACGGAAAATAATGACTGCCTTAATATATATCAAGACATCAGGGAAAATATTTCCATACCTGTGACAGATGAAAGGTCATAATGAAGAAAGTGTTTTTGCAAACTGGTAACAAAATGCAATTGAAAGTGGGAAAAATATATGAGTAGAGAATTCAGAGAAGAGAAAATACAAATGGCAAGTTAATGTCAAAAAGTAAATGCAAATTAAGTAATAATAAGCTATCACTTACCCGATTAGCAAAATTCTACTAGTGGGTTGTGATGAAAAGGACAAGGTGCTCTGGAAACATGAACAGCTACAGATTCTTTTGGAAAGGTATCTGACAATAGCTACTAAAATGAAAAATACGCATATTTTTCAAATCAGAAATCCCTCTCTCTCAAACCTATTGTGAAGAAATAAAAGTACCAGGACACAGAAAATAAAATAAATAAAGCTGCTCTCTGCAGGACAGCTTCTAATGGTAAGAACTCTGGAAATAAAGGTCTTCAAGCAGGAGACTGAGGGGTCTGAGTAAATGGTAAAACAGCTACACTTTGGAATAATGTTAGAAAGAACAAGCTAGAGGGGCTCCCTGGTGGTCCAGTGGCTAAGACACTGCATTCCCAATGCAGGGGGCCCAGGTTCAATCCCTGGTCAGGGAACTAAGATCCACAGGCTGCAACCAAGACCCACTACTGCAAAAAAAAAAAAAGGTAAGAAAAGAAAGAACTTGCTGGAGAATGAGCTATAGTGTGGACCTTTATAGGATAGGCCTCTAGCCACCGCCTCTACAGTACTGCTTCCTTTGTTCAGGATCCAAACTCCCAGGAGACAGTTTCTGATTTGACTGAGCCCCAGTAGCATGCCTGCCCTCTGTGTGCAGGGAGAGGTCACACCTGACCTCTTTGGCTTCCTTGCAGGAAGTTGGCCACCACCTCCTTGGCTACTCACAATGAGAATTTTCCAACTATGGTGCTAAGACAACCTTGAAGGTTGGTGTTTGAATGCTACATGATAGTAGCAGTGTGTGGTCAGTCATGTCTGACTTTTTGCAACCCTACAGAATGTAGCCTGCCAGGCTCCTCTGTTCATGAAATTCTCCAGGCAAGAATACTAGAGTGGAGTTGCCATTTCCTACTCCAGTGGATCTTCCTGACCTAGTGACTGAACCCACATCTCTTGCATCCTCCTCCACTGGCAGGCAGGTCCTTTACCAACTGCACCCCCTGGGAAGCCCTGGATGCTGCATAACTCCAATTAATCATAATAAAAAGTCAGGAAGTGGCTTTCATTCATCTTGAGCTAAAAATTGAAAATGCTTTTCCCATTATTCATCTATCCTTCAGTTTACCTTGTGGCTCAGCTGGTAAAGAATCCGCCTGCAATGTAGGGGACATGGGTTTGATCCCTGGGTTGGGAAGATTCCCTGGAGAAGGGAAAGGCTAGCCACTCCAGTATTCTGGCCTAGAGAATTCCAAGGACTATATAGTCCATGGGGTCTCAAAGAATCGAACAGGACTGAGGGACTTTCACTCTCACACTTTCACTTTCAGTTTACCACATGCCCCTTCAACTGGACAGTCTCATTCCTTTCTCTGCTCCAATAGTACAAGGCTGTGAATCCTCTTATTGTGACTGAATACACCGGTGTTCTTGGTCACCAAGAGGTCACAGTCTTGAACTCACCTGATGCTCTCTGATACAAAGGGCTGGTGTGTGGTTTTGACTTTCCCTGCTGTGAGTCACATCCCATCAGTCAAAGCTTCCTGTTCAGCAAAGACCATCCTGCATATGTATAAAAGAGAATATAGGGGCTTCCCTGGTGGCCCAGGGGTTAAGAATACGCCCTGCAATGCAGGGGACATCAGTTCGATCTCTGGTCTGGGGAGATCTCACATGTTGCAGAACAACTAAGCCCAAGCACTTCAACTACTGAACCTGTGTGCCTAGAGCCTGTGCTCCACAAGAGAAGCCACCACAATAAGAACCCCACACACTGCAATGAAATGTAGCCCCTACTCACTGCAACTAGAGAAAGCCGACAAAGATCCACCACAGTCAAAAAATAAAACAAATAAATAAAGAAAATATAGGATTGAACAACAACCTTTCCCTTTAGAGGATTGAACAACCTTTCCCTTTATTAGAATCTCACTAGAGTGCTGTATGAGGAGGGCATAACAACCCATTCCAGAATTCTTGCTTGGAGAATCCCATGGACAGAGGAGTCTAGCAGGCTATAGTCCATAGGATCAGACACAACTGAAGTGACTTAGCACACATGCATGCAGAGTGCTATATATTTTCTGATATAAGGATCAATTCCTGCTAAGAAAAATTACACTATTAATTTGCAGTGAATGATTAACATTGCCAAGCCAACTCCCTAATATTGCATAAAATAAAATTTTTTTGGCTCCTCTAAAAGTCAGGGTTTCTTATTATTGCAGGTCTCAGCAGCTCAACTTGTTCTGCACATGGTTGCATGTTTAATTAGTGATACTTCTGTAAGTGTCTGCAATTAGCTCCATGATGATTAATAAAATAACTCCTTTAAAGCTCCATTTAGCTAGCAGAACTGCATAATCAGGTATAATTAATTCATCATTAATAAATCATGGCTGATTAACTAATCTCTATATTACCAACACATTACTGAACAGCTCCCACCTGAGCACAGCTAATTTTTCTAGCTGAACAGAACTGGAAGCTATGAGGGAAAAAAAAAACAAAAAACAAAAACAAAAAACAGCTTCTCCAAAACTACATGAAGCAGCAAGTATATTGGTGTGGTCAGGGAGATTCTGAGATAATGCACATTTTGGCTTCACTTTTCTGGCAGCCCAGTGGTTAGGTTTCTGCACTTTTCACTTCCAAAGGCATGGGTTAAATCCCTGGTTGGGGAGCTAAGATCCCAGTAAGCCACTTGGTGCAGCCAAAAAAAAAAACAAACCAATAGAGAATAAAAGTTATTGAGCTACATAAGCAATTGGCACTTGAGAGGGAAGAAGACAGTGGCTGAATACTAGGATATTGCAGAATACATGGGAGCAACAGCAGAGGGAATTCCCACCCCAAAAAGAACTTGGAAAGAGGCAGGATATTACCTTACTTTCTGTGTTTAATTTTATTACCACTCTATCATTCATTACCATGAATACTAGAGGTTCTCAAACGTAAATGTACACCCGGATTGCCTGGAGGGCTTGTTAAAAACTAGATTTTGGTCTCCATCTCCAGAGCGTCTGATTCAGTGGGTCGGGGATAGGGCCTGAGAATTTGCTTTTCTAACAAGCTCCCAAGTAGTGCACATGCTCTTTGTCCAGGAAACCACACCTGAATAACCATAGTTCTCCCTTTCTCATACACTGGGGATGACTCACAATTGCTGTGATTCCCGTCTTTTCTATAGAAAAAAAAATTAAGATTAGTTTTAAAAAAAGAAAAAGAATAGTTTTCAATATTATTTATCTGTCTGTGTGTTTCTCTGTCCTTGTGTCTTATCTCTTCAACTGGATTGTTAGTTTAATAACTACTTTCCTTTATATCTCCGCTCCTATAGAATGTAACTACTTTCAAGATGTAGAAACTCTAGACAAAACGTAGAGGCCATGTACATTCATTCATCTCTGAAGCTTTGCTCATACCCATCTTTCGAAACCCTGTTTTTTAACACTCCCCTGACTACGCCATAGCACTCAGGGTCTGCATATGGCAGACCCTAATCACAGACCAGTACAAGTGCTCATTATCTTTTCATGAAAGGATGAGCCTGGTCTCCCCAGTTAGAGTCCCTTGAGAGTTCTACAAGCTCCCCCTCTAATCTCCTTTGCATCCTGCCCCCCAGCTCTCTACCCTGCCAGTTTCTAGTCCAGTGTCTTACACACAGGAGACAGCAAATTGCTTTTTACCAACCACATCAGATTGCTAAGCAGCAGGTCTGACCCACAGGGTGAGAATTCAGATACCAGCTGGGCACCTAACTTGCAGAATACATAGGCGTGACAGTAAGGGAGATTTCCACCCTGAAAAGAACTTGGAAAGAGGCAGGATATCACATTACTTTCCATGTTTAATTTTATTATCACTCTATCACTCATTGTCACTCATTTAAAAAATTTCTGGGCATTTAGTTATTTAGCTACACGTCTTGATTTTTAGGTATTAAACGTAAGCACATTCCAATAAAGGAAATAATTTTTTAGGTACATTAAAATTACTCCAACCTTACCATTCACACATAAACTCTTACTTTTCTATCTTCATGATCCATTCTTGTCCATATAAATTCCTATTCTCCACAGACATAGCATAACATTGCTAACATTTAATAGTCTACTATAATTTTCTTTCTTAGTATTATACTACGAACTATTTTTCTATATTTCCACATAGCTATTGGGTCTTTTTGATGGCTGCAAAACAGTCTATCAGGTACTCACATCTGAGTTTAAATGATTTAATCTTACTCTTCATAAATGTGTTCCTCATTCTGTGATTGGTGGTCACAATTAAAGGTGACAACATTATTCTTTGATATGGGTTACTTCGAATATGTTCACAGGTAGAACCAAAACTCCTTTAGTTAATTCATCAGGAAGCATTATTAAATCCCCATTAATATGTCTTCATTGTTCTATTTCTCAGGTGAGGATTAAGTGAACTACAATGCAATCTTATTCAAAGCAGTCTCTTACATTTCTTTTTATGCAGAAAATACTCAGTAATTCAAGACTGTGTCACCGCAGTGCAAGCAGTCTAGGCCATCAGAGTGCCCTCTAAAACAAGAGCCGTGCCTCCCTTGATGTCAACTCGTCCATCAGAACGCAGGGAAATTATCAGTTCTCCTCCTCGGTTGGAACACTGAAAGGCTAAAGAAAACATAAAACAAGTCACAAATCAAGATCATTTTCACCCCTTTAATTAATAAGACATAGTGAAAGACTGATTATTACGAGCTCTACAATCCTCCCAGGTCAATTTAAAGAATACATTCTTTCAAACAAATGAAAACAAAATAAATGAACAAACCAAACACAAACACATAGACACAGAGAACAGAGAGTGGTTACCAGAAGGGGAGGGGCAGAGTGATATGGGAGGGATCAAAATGCATAAAGGAGATCAACTGCATGGTGAAGGATAGAAAATAAATTTTTGATAGTGAGCACACTGTAGGATGTATAGAAGCAGAAATACAATGTACATGAGAAACTTATTTAATGTAATAAATTAACGTTCTCAATAAAAACTTATTAACTAATTTTTTAAAGAATGCATTCCTTCATCTGTTCATAATATTGCCTAGCCCACCCGATTCTCCTGAGGACTGAGGCCACAAACGCAATTTGATACACAAAGCACACAGCTCTACATCTTCCCTTCCTGAGCTACTTCCTCTACTACTTCCTGTAATGCCCCAGACACACCCTAAATGTAGCTTCCTCCCTGGCTCCATCTAGGTCTAGGAGTAAGCAAGCACAAGTGAAAAGATAGAGCCTAGGACTAAAAAGCTAAAAAGATAAAGAGGGGGTGCTCTTGGGCCCTTCAGAGAAGGCCCCATCTTTCGTCTTTGGTCTTTTGAGGTCTGGAAAGGACAAAAGGAGTTCCCTATTCATTGTGGATAGCAAGCAACCACACTTGTCAAGCAAACGTGAAGTACAGCCTCAGGTTTCTTGAGTTTAGGGAAATAATTAGGCTCACAATGGAAAGAGAACAGCCACCCTGCTATTCCCAAATCAGGGTCACAGATGCTTAACCATCCCACTAAGTAAGAACTTCTGTCCACTAAGGTCAAAATTCTACTTTGATTGTGTAGCCTGTTCTGCATGTGGTACTAGCTGTGTAACCTCCACTGGCTACCATCTATTTCTCTGTCCTGAGCAATATATTAATCACTAGGAGACTTGGTTCCAAGGCAATTTGTTTTATTTAATCCCATAATGGGACCCTGGTAATCATCCAATCTCAACTCATCACCTTATAAAGAACCTTTCTGGGCCAAAATTACACAGCTAGTTAACTTTATTCAGCAAATACTTACTTGGCACTTAACTGTATTAGAAGTGTGTCTGTGCTTTGGGAGAAACAGAGGTGGAAGATGTTTGGGGTGGAGGATGTTGAGCAGAAGATTCAGGGTGAAGGAATTCAAAACCTTTAGTTTTCATGTGGGTAATAGTTAACTTTTTTTTTTGATAGTTAACATTTTATTACATCTTCAGGTGGATAGTATATATAAGAAGGAATACTAGCTTAAAGTTTAGCAGGTTTTTTTTTTTTAATTTGAAAAAGAACTGTCCTACCGTGCAAGTCTTTCTTCCCCAGTTGCTCAGACCAGTAGCTACTGAGAACAGTATGTGCAGACCCTTAAAAGAAGTGAAAAGCTATGTTACAATCCCAAAGAAAACGGGAGCAACTCTGCTAAATTCATAAAGGATCAACTATCCAGTTTGACTGAACCTTAGACAACTTAGTCATTATGTTGGCCATGACTTCAGCAAAGTGTGGAATTATGAATGGAAATAGAAAGGAAGACATAGAATTTATGGATAAGCTTCTTCAAAAGACATATCTGCTGCATCTTACACTTTCTGAAGGCTGAATTAAACTGCAGGCTTTAATTCTTGTCAATTCCTTGTCAGTCCATGGCAGGAGAATTAAGGCTTTCGTATAAATCTGTCTACATCTATCAAGGAAAAACATATCCTTCCTCCTAAGACGCACATGCAAGGAAGGGTGGGAACTCTGACAAAAGACCAAAATTTCCATGAAGCCAACGTTCCCAGTTTTTTGGTGCCAAAAGAGCTTTGTTTTAGTGAGATACTTTTTCACATGATTGTGCCCTAGGTGTAGATCAGAGAATAAATACTAAAAAGAAGAAACAAACTGCTAAGTAACAACTGATAGGAAAGTATTTGGGAGAGGAAAAGATGGTTTGAAAAAGGTTTCTCCTTCAGAAAAATGTACTAAATACTATGGGACAGGGTGCCCAGGCATCCCAGTATGCCTGAGGCTGTCCTGGTTTCATCACTGAAGATCCCTACTCTGAGAAGTCCTTCAGTCTCAAGCAAACCGAGACTGTTGGCCATCACTGTCCAAAGAGCTTTCCCACTCTAGAAAAGCATGATTCCAGGGGGGAAAAAACCTTCCCTCCATGAAAATTAAAATCTTTGGGAAGCAGCCAAGCATGTGTAAATCCACTCATAACTTCTTATCCATCAGCTTCCTCCAAAAAGCATTCCACACCTTTCACTGCTCAGCCCACTTTTATTAAGGAGGATGAAAGTAGGAAGCATCACATTCTTGCCGACTTTTTATTTCAACTCTCTGCTTCTGGCTTATGGAAGATCCTAAATTCCTACGTTCCTGAACCCATTCCACTCACTGAGTGAGCAGGTCTGGCAAAGGACGAGGGGAGGAAGAAAAACACTATTCCTGTCCCTGTTTCCCACCTGCAGTCCAGGACTTGGTCCTTCAAAACCCAAATCAGTCAATTATCACACAGGCTGGCCAATGAAAAGGACAAAGGACTTTGGGAATATAGTAGACATTGGCCACTGGATTTTGCAACAGGTAGCTCTAGAAGTGTTGGCTCAAGGAGCCAGTTTTATTGTTAGTTATTAAAATACCTAACAGCTATTGGGCACTAACCATGTACTGTGCTCATTATGTTCTGTGTTTAACATGCATCGTGTTTACATAGCCTATAAGGTATTATCCATATTTTATAGAGAGGGAACAAAAGCTGTGAAAAGTTAAGTCATTTACCCAAGGTCAACAGCTAGGAAGCTAGGACGCAAAGCCAGCCTGTCTGATGCTAAAATTAAACCTTGCTATATACTGCCTCATTAACACTGTGTTTTTTACAAGAGACTTCAGTGAAGGGATGGGGAAGGGAGATAGGGAAACAAAGGCAACTCAAAACCCAAACAACCTGAAAGCTCATTGTGGAGGGCACTTAAACAGTTCTCCTCCTCCTCAACTGTTTAGCTTTCCTCAGGATTCAAGGCAAAAAGTACCTGTTACGGGGTCTTCAGCCACACCGTACCATGGAGCAAAATATCTGGAGTAAAAGTCAAATGCTTGAGTCTGCCCACCAGGCTCTCCCTTGAGGGTGAGAATGAGTCCTTTCACCTTCCCTGTGGTTTCCACTTGCAGCAAATTCTCTGTGTTCACTGTTAGGCTCTCCAGAAATGACCTTGTTCATAAACAGGATGGATTAGGACAAACCCATTCCACAGACTACCCATTCCCCAGACTCCGTAAAGCAGGCCAGGCTACAGCTTGTTCAATGGCTCAGCAGTAAGTGAGGAAGAGCAACTACAACCTTCCTGCACAGGAACAGATCACTCTGGCTGTGTAGATCATGGTTCAGCTGAACATGGCACAGCCAGATCAAGCCAGAGCTATGAATCTGGTGCCCTCCCCCACAGTACTGACGAAGTCAAAAATCTCATTTACCTGTTGTAAGTATCACTGAGCCGGACCAGGAGCTTTTTGGTATCTGGGGAATAGCAAACATCCTGAACCAGCGTGTCACCAATGGCAGTCTATGGAGACAGACCAAAACTTCCTCAGAAGTGCATCTTGGGTCAAGTCCTTGGAGAACGATCTCTCACAAACATCTGCTTTGTGCCAGGCACACCCAACATCTCCAGTCCCAAGAGTTTCAGGTCAGTTTTAGGATTCAAGGTATTTCTCAAAGAAGGCCAATTTCCTGGTGTTCAGGAACACTTGGACCTTAATAGGGGTTGAGTTTAGCCTCTGAGAGCCAAAGAGAGGCCTTGTTCATACATGTCACTATGAGACTCGACACACAACTCCTTCAATTGGGTATTTTCCCCACAGATAAAAAGATTCAGGGAGGCCCAGAATATCTCTCTCACATACATACACTTTGACCCAGGACTGAGGAGCCCTGAAGTCAAAGCTCTGAATCACTACTGTCTACCATCTGTAGAGGTGGGGGCTTTATGCCTGCTTCTTAGAGGATTAAATGAAATAACATGCAGAGTTCCTGTAGCTACAGTGGTAACTGGATGATTCTACACAAGAAGGACTCGGGGCCAGCAGTATGATTGGAAGTGGGGACTAGGGCACTCGTATCAATGCTGCTCTGCTTGGCAAGCTTGCTGTTTTCACTTAGACTGTACACTACAGATCAAGAACATAGTAACATTGTCCAAAGACACCCTGGTTCACCCTTTACCGAAGACTGCATATAACCATGCTCACACCTGAGACATAGTATGTTTGTTTGTTTATTGGTTTGCAGTGCTGAGGGAGGTTGTGAGGGGACAAAAACACCTCCAAGTCATCCTTAGGCACCACAACTAGCTGCCGCCAGAACAGACTAGAGTTACGTGGTAGTTGTCTGATTGTCACTAGGTGGTTTTAAGTTCTCTAATCTTCTTTAGGGGCTGAGAAGCTCTAGGTTCCATGGCCAAGACGCTGCTGTGGGTAGTGCCTGGAAGGTCTGCCTCTGTGACCACTGCTGACCAATGTCTCCCTTCTAGATATGGGAACTCCTACAGCCCAATCCCATCTGTTCTCTGGGCCTCCCAATCTCTCTGAAGGGTCATCCAACCCTTCTCTGCATGGATTCTTATGTCCATTTGAAAGTTTAATTCTCAACTGAGAATCTTATTGCCAGTTTCTAGGAACACAAAATGACAATGCATGCATGCTCAGCTGTACCCAACTCTGCGACCTCAAAGAATGCAGCCCGTCAGGCTCCTCTGTC